>NC_134118.1:38407500-40907500 GCF_040939455.1 Microcebus murinus
TCTCACTGTGTTGCCCAGGCTAGTCTCAAACTCCTGGCATCAAGTGATCCTCCTGATTTAGTCTCCCAAAGTGCTGGGATTGTAGACATGAGCCACTATGCCTGGCCTAATTTTCTGAAAAGTTGATATTTTTAGTATCTACACTTACCATGAAGTCACGTTGCAGTGTTGATACTGAGGGACCATTTTTTCTCTGTAAATGAGACATATTTTATGGTCACAGTATTATACATACTTATGATACTAGATTTAAATTTTTATTATTAGTCAAAGCTTAAATTAATAGTACATTTAATGACTATAAAAATGTACAAATATTATGTTCTGTGTATCAGTGATGTATTAATTACAGGCCTGATACTGAGCATATGAGAATTGAATAACTATATTTTTAAATAATATATCAAAAAGCCATATGATTTTACCAGCAACTAACATGCTTTGCAGTATACAAAATTTAATGTGATTTTTGGGATTTTGAGTAAAATATTTTTGGTATAAAATAATTTCAAAGAAATAAAATAAGCTTATGACAACCAAATGTGACCATTTCAAAGCCAATATGTTATAAACGTAACTAAAAATAAATACAAATTGTTGCACATATGCTCACTAAAACATCAAAAAATTTGTATACATTTTGGAATACCCTTCAACTTTTATTATTCAATGAAGATTGTTCCAGTTTTTCTTGATATTCTTTCCTTCTAACTTCTGTGGCAATTATGAACAATATATATTGCAGAATTTAGTATTTTCTTTTTGAGACAGAGTCTCACTCTGTTGTTGCCCAGGTTAGAGTGCCCTGGTGTCAGCCTACTTCACAGCAACCCCAGACTCCTGGGCTCAAGCAATCCTACTGCCTCAGCCTCCTGAGTAGCAGGGATTACAGGCATGCACCACCATGCCCGGCTAATTTTTTTCTATATATTTTTAGTTGTCCAGCTAATTTCTTTCTATTTTTAGTAGAGACTGGGTCTTGCTCTTGCTCAGGCTGGTCTCAAACTCTTCAGCTCAAACGATCCACCCGCCTTAGCCTCCCAGAGTGCTAGGATTACAGGCCTGAGCCACCGTGACTAGCCCAGAATTTAGTATTTGACAGTATACTGGATTTCTTTGTTTTGTGTGTAGATTATAAGATTTTTAGCCTCTGTAATTTCTATAGTTTTTAGCATAGTGCTGACTCTATAGTGTGTCTTAAATAAATTATTTTTGGTGGATAGGGGTCAGATGAATTACTTGTCTTAAAGTTTTAATTATGCTGCATTTCAACTAAGATAAATCTGTTCCAATTAAAGCAGGAATAAATTTTCAACAATATAATTCAAAATCATAAGTAGTGGTAAACTATTTTATACAGGATGAGATTTATTCAGAAAGTAAGAAGAATGTAATAGAAGTTGACTATATCTGCAAAGAGATATACTGTAGATAATAGTTACAGAATTAACAATTAACTTTCAAATATTTAGATTAGAAAATTTTGAGATTCAGTTGATAATTTCAAGTTGTAGCTTGGAGATCCTTGAGCTTAAGTAGTCTCTGTTGTAATTCTCAGTGTAATCAGAAATTTTCAGAAGTTCCAAAGGATTGGGAGCAGATTTAATTATTTAAGGAAGCTGAATATATCCAATAGTTTTATCTAGGTCTGAACTGGAACCACACAGTTTTTGTTTTTAAAACTACCCTGGTGTAAGAATCACTTGAGAACCATATAGCAGTGGTTTAGCCCAACCTAGAAGTTTGTTGTCAGGGCTGTCTTCTACTTCAGGACCGCTAGAGGATATTAATGATAGCTGATATTTGACTGTTTCAAATTTTGTTTCTCCTGCCTATTGGAACAGTTCTTCTTCCATATTTATTTAATACTGGCTGTGTACCACTTACTCTTTACAGTAAAGTACTGTAGAAATCAATAAGGATAAGATAGATATGCCTCTTGCCTTCATAGAACTTTCTATCTAATAGAGGAGATAGAAAGTGAATATAATTACTAATAAATAGGTTAAAAGCAATGTCTATAATTTCTCTCTGTAATTGATCATAAATAAGGAAATATTTAGGGGTTATAAAAGGCTTCTTCTCTAGTAAAAGATCACTGTGATTTCATGGAAAGAGCACTACCCAGTTTGATGCCAGTATTTCTATTCTGGATACTTTTACTAACTGGTTATATGACAATGAATAAGTTAAAAAAAAATAAGACCTTAATTTCTATATACATGTGTTTATTCCAGCCAGATTACAAATGAGAAGACAATAGTCTGTTTGCATAGAGCCTGAGGTTTAAAGAATGGAAGTGTCAGCACAAATAAATATTGTAAATATGGGGAATGTCATTATTAAAATAAGTTCAATGGATAGTATGCTCCTCTTCCACTCTAAGATTTTATGATTCTGAAAGTTTATTTGAGAATTATGAAAGAATATTTAGAGCTTCACATGTTAATATCTAGAGCTAGATATGCTGTATTTTATAATTACAATAATAATGATGTGAATAATAGCTCACACTTATTGAGCAATTAATTTTGAGCCAAGCCTGTACCCAGTATTTTATAAGGATTATCTCACCTTATCCTAAAAGCAAACCAATGAGAGAGGTAGTATTAATTGACCCTATTTTATGAACAATAAAATTAGGGTTAAAGAATTTGTCATTTGACCATGACCAAAGGGCCAATAAATTGAGTAGTTAACATTTGAACCCAGGCATTCTGATTCTAAAGCCTATACTCATAACCATCCTGCAGCTTCTTAATATTCATAGTTGGTATTAAATTTTTTGAGTGCTTATAATCTGCCAGTGACTGGCTGAGTCATCTACAAATGTTATTTCATTGAATCCTCACAACAATAAGGTGGATATGTTATTTATATTTTGTAGTGGAATAAATGAAAGCTTAGAGACATTCATATTTTTTCAAGTAATAATGTGTATGTGTATATCTTATTGTTTGCTACTTCAGCTATGGTGAACAATGAAAGGTATAGTCATATTTGACTTTTTGCTATCTGAAATACCTGTGTGAGGATCATTCTTACTCTTTGAGAATTTGATTTTTTCCTTTCCTTATCCTCTTTATACTATCTTCTACTTATGTATTTATTTTTTACTTACTCTGAACTTATTTTGTATGCAAATAAAACCTACCAAGAATCTGTTTTGTAGCTGTTCTTAACTGGAACCCCTATGTATAAAATGGATAAAGAGGTACCATCCTAGTTGACATTAAGAGCTCATGGGTTTCTTACTGCTACTCAAGACACCTCACAATGTGAAAATCACTCTCCAACCTGTTTAGGGGGTAGGTTCCGATGGCAGCTTGTTGTAATAAAATCAAAGTGAAACCTAGCCTCCTAAATCGTAATCTAGGACTCTTTATAACGTCTGTCCTGCCTCCCTATAACTCTCATCATCCAGTATTGAATTATCTTATTTAAAAGTTTAATTAATTTTAGCAAATGAAACAGATCGATATTCAAATATTAACTTGGTGTGAAAGTGATCTGTGATTAGAGCTGAATTAAAACCCGACAACATAAATGGCTATAAATATTTATTGCATTAATACTAAATTTCTGAAGTGTAATCATTACTATATAAAACAAAATCTTAGGCAATAGCTGGAGGTAAAAGTTGAAGTCTCATGGCATCTCTAACTCTCAAATGATTCAGGAAAGAAACGTTTGCACATACACACTGAGAGATTGAATGAGAGGAAGCATGATAAAGCAAATGTAGTGAAATGTGAATAGGTGGGAAATTTAGGTGAAAGGTATGTGGTTTTTCAGGTATTCCTCCAACTTTTCTATGTTTGATACTTTGCTGGGATAAATACGTCTGAGAAAATACCGAGAGAATTCCTGATGTTCTGATTTTTCCTTATGTTGTATTCTTCTAGCTTTGGATAACTGAGAATTAAAACTTGGTGTTAAATATAAAATATTTGGATATATAGTGATTTATTTTTTTCACCAAGCATGTCATCAAAAATTTTGGTGTATATTCAGAATTAGAAATTTTCTTTTACTTTGAATTTTCAATTCAATAAATGCTTATCAAATTCTTCCTCTGTCTTAAAATCGATACTTAGATTGACGTATACTTTCCTTGAAAATATATGGTATAGTCATATATACAGGCATTTAACACTGTATGTCATAGTAGAAATCATCTAATTTATTCCTTCCCTCATTTTATGGATGAGCAAACAATTGTGGGGAGGTTAAATGATTTGCTCTAGATCATACAACTGATCTCTTCACAAAGGCAAGACTCAAAATCCTGCTCTCCTGACTCCCATTTTACCATTTTGAATTTGACTGACTGACTGACTTTCAGTAGATCATTCAGTTACTCATTTGTCAGTTATTCATAGGAGTTTTTCTTTCCTTTCTCCCTACTGCTTTCCTTCCATCCTTCCTTCTATTAATGCATTTCTAATTAAATTTTTAAAATAGATTGATTATGGAACTAATAATCATTGCACAATTATTATATGCCAAACTTTATGCAGATTGCTGGGAATGTAACAATAGAAAAGACATACAACGACACTGTCCTCATTTAGCTTATAATATAACAGATTGTTACTTTAAGTATGGTTTGAATTTCTTCTTATTTTACAGTTTCACTAGTATTTTAAATCAGTCCTATAGCATTGTGTGTTTAGACTATGTGGCTTATGTTTCTGATCCAGATTATCAGGAAAATTTCCAGAGAGAATATTTTTTTATAGAATGTACTTACTTAAAAACATTTAAATTAAATTATAATAATTTTAGAATAATAAGGGATTATGATATACTTAAAATTACCTTTCTTCTAAAAGTATTTATAAAAACACATTAAGAAATTATAAATGTACATTTTCTTAGTTTTACATTTACATTCTTGAGGTTTATAGTACCTTAGTAAGTATATATTTCCACAAAAGCAAAATGCTTGTAGTCAGCAGAGGATAACTTCCAAAGAAATATAAGAACTACAAACTTCATTGCTATGGGCATCCTCTTGTCAGTGTCTACCAAAAATCTGTTGCATCCTTCAGTCCTGTGGTTCTCATCTCTAGCTATCTAATAGAATCATCAGCAGATAATTTAAAAAGTACTGATGTCTACAACCTTCTAGAATTCTAATTTAGTTGGTCTGGAATAGGATTTGGGCATTGGTTTTTTTGTGTGTGTTTTTTTTGAGACAGAGTCTCGCTCTGTTATCCATGGAGTGCCGTGGAGTCAGCCTAGCTCACAGCAACCTCAAACTCCTGGGCTCAAGCAATCCTTCTGCCTCAGCCTCTCAAGTAGCTGGGACTACAGGGATGTGCCACTATGCCCGGCTAATTTTTTTCTATATATTTTTAGTTGTCCAGCTACTTTCTTTCTATTTTTGGTAGAGACGGGGTCTCGCTCTTACTCAAACTGGTTTAGAACTCCTGAACTCAAACAATCCTCCCGCCTCGGCCTCCCAGAGTGGTAGGATTACAGGCATGAGCCACTGTGCCTGACCAGGGCATTGGTATTTTTTAAGAAGCTCTTTAGCTTATTTTAATATAGCAAAAGGTAAAAATCGCTGTGTTTTAATAGTCAATGATTGGAGTTTTCTCTAATTGCCTTTGACTAACAAAATGAGCATTTCTAGAAATTGATGTTAGAAAGGTACTTTAATGCTTTGCTTTGTATCTCAGATTTTTTTTTTTTTGAGACAGAGTCTCACTTTGTTGCCCAGGCTAGAGTGAGTGCCGTGGCATCAGCCTAGCTCACAGCAACCTCAGTCTCCTGGGCTCAAGCGATCCTGCTGCCTCAGCCTCCCAAGTAGCTGGGACTACAGGCATGTGCCACCATGCCCGGCTGATTTTTTCTATATATTAGTTGACCAATTAATTTCTTTCTATTTATAGTAGAGACGGGGTCTTGCTCTTGCTCAGGCTGGTTTTGAACTCCTGACCTCGAGCAATCCGCCCGCCTCAGCCTCCCAGAGTGCTAGGATTACAGGCGTGAGCCACCGCGCCCGGCCTGTATCTCAGATTTTTAAGAAATTTTATACTTTGTTCTTGTCTCCAAAGTCTCCATTCTCTAGTGCATTTTACACACTACTAATTTTCCTGAATGCTTCCTTCATGCCACTGTGCTAATCAAGTTTATGATAGTTGTCTATTGCCAGTTGGCTATGCTTAGGCATTCATTTAAGGGCCCTGCTTTTACCCATGTTGATTCATTCTCCTCTGCTGTTTTGTTTTCTAATTCTATAATGATTGTGTCTTGGGTATATCTAAAACAATCAAGAACACCTAGTAAGAGGAAAAGATTCCTGGATGAAAAAGATGTTTCAGAGTACACACATTCTTAAAGCTTAGGCACTTGTGAAAATTGAATCAATTAATATGTAGAAAGACATATAGAACACCATCTGGCATGTAGCACAGTAAATGCTCAGTAGTTGTTAGCTATTCATTTATACAAAAAGAAATATAAGAAAGGTAAACCATACAATAATAATATTGATTACCTGCAGCTGGTGGATGAGAATGTACTGTGAGGATTTTACACACATGCACACACACATACACACATATGTAATTGAATCAGACATATTGTGAGAGAAACCCAAAATCTAACAGCATTACAAATGAATAGCACAGCCACACCAGTAAGTGTGGGAGAAGAAAGAATGAATCTAAGTAATGTTAAAAATGGTACTGTGACTGTATCCAGTAAGGCTAAAGGAAAAGGTAAAGACAAAAGCCTCTGTAAATAAATATTTTCTCATTAGAAAATTTGTTCTTGTGTTTTATAGGTTCCATTGAAACTCCTTTGTATGTACACTAGGATTGAGCAAATAAGTACATGTATTTTGGATAATGAAAGCAAGATTTCTTACTGTTGGAGAAAGGAGGTATAAGTAAGAAAGGTGGAAAGTCTAGGATGAATCCTGTGGTGATTGATTAGAAGCAGAAATATCAGCATGAACTTATTGTTATGTATATGCACCGAGAGAGATGATTGAAACAAAATTAAATATATATGTGTGATTATGCCCAAGTTAGCATACACACCTATATCTCCTAGCCCTGTCTCCTGAGAGAACATAGAAGCAGTGATAACCAATGACAATGTGCAAACCTAGGTCCCAAATATTAGTTTCTAAATGTCATTTGTTAATAAAAAGAAACTAGATATTCTCGAAGAAGTGGCTGAATTCAGTGCTGGGAAAGGGCAACTATGAAGGGATCTTGGGATATCTTATGGTGCCAGAAGGTAAGGAAGTGCTCAAAAATGGATGAGCATTTTGAAAGCAAATAAAAGCCCAACTAAATAGCAGACTCTGTGACAGTTTGAGCAACAATATAAAATTTGCAGTAATAGATTAAAGCCCATAGCGTAAATAAATATAAGTCCATAGTGAAGTAAGTAACCAAATAAATTTAAAAATTGAAGATAAGGGACAGATCTTCCTTACAGTAGAATTCTAGTTATTAGAAGTGAAAAGAATTGGCCAGGTGCAGTGGCTCACGCCTGTAATCCTAGCACTCTAGGAGGCCGAGGCGGATGGATCGCTCAAGGTCAGGAGTTTGAAACCAGCCTGAGCAAGAGCGAGACCCTGTCTCTACTGTAAACAGGAAGAAATTAATTGGCCAACTAAAAATATATAGAAAAAATTAGCCGGGCATGGTGGCGCATGCCTGTAGTCCCAGCTACTCGGGAGGCTGAGGCAACAGGATTGCTCGAGCCCAGGAGTTTGCGGTTGCTGTAAGCTAGGCTGACGCCATGGCACTCTAGCCTGAGCAACAGAGTGAGACTCTGTCTCAAAAAAAAAAAAAAAAAAAAGAAAAAGTGAAAAAATTAATAGTTGGAGAAAAGTCACCTTTTGGCACACATCACAGTAACATTATGTCCAAGAATTAGCGGTGGATACTGAAATTTAGATGAAGGAATAATGAGATAGAGAGTAATTCTACTGTCTCAAAGTATCTCCCAACAAGATAGTTATTAATTACAAGGAAGAAATGCAGTTACTTTAGAGCAGAGAAACCTGACACCATATTAGCCAAATGATCAAAGTTAATACTACCAGTAAGAAGACATATTGATATCATATACTGCCTGAAACACTGCACTGAGAAAAGCACAAGAACACTTCCATGGTATTCTTGACAAAAATGCAAATCCCTCATCTAATTAAGGAAAAACATCAGACAAACTCACATATAGGGGGCATTCCACAAAATAAATGGCCAGTACTCTCTAAAAGTGTAAAGGTCATAAAAAACATGACATTTCCATATTCTGTTTCCCCACCTAGCTTAGTTATCCTGCTGTGCCTTCTACACCAACATCTACTTCTCATGTTGTGGCACATGTTACAGTGTTGAGTAATTGCTTTTGAAATTGTCTTTCCCTTCTAACTTATAATGCCATTTTGTTCATTGAAATGTGCTATGAATGTTATTTAGAATATTATAGATACTTAATAAATGTTCAATGCATGAAAGAAGTATGGATTTCACAGTTCAAGTATATGGTAAATACAGATAGAAGTATACTGGAAAATCAAGTCTTATGTTGACAATTTAACATTCTCTCATTCATGAGACCTAGGCCACACAAATAAATAAAAACAAAATAAAACAAAAAGACAACAATGAATTGATTTATACATACTGCCAATAGTTAGTTTGGTCCTAGCCTGTGTTTAGTATGATATAGTAACACCAAATCATTCCCAGACTCACTATGAGATTTCTGACACCATTCTTTCCCTCCAGATTCATCGAATAATTCATATTATTTTAAAGTCAGCTTAAGAAATAGTTTAGTATCATTTGAGTTTTCTTTTAGGGTTTACAAAGGAAGCCCTAAGGCTATTAGCAAATACTGAGCTTCACTAACATTCATAGCTATCTGGGGTCCATAGGAATAAATGCTTAATGTGCTATGTTTTATATTTTCTCCTGTATCCAAATTTTCAGAGTTCACTGCCCCCCCCTATAATTATCAGAGCTTTTACTTTAAGCCAAATTGTATGAAGCACTTACTATTGGGAATAAAGAATTACATTGACTGTAGAGGCTGTATTAGTTTCTCATTGCTGCTGTAATAAATAATCACATATTTAGTGGCTTGGATAACATAGTTGTTTTGGAGGTTCAGCAGTCTGAAATGGGTCGGCTGGGCTGCGTTCCTTCTGAAGGCTTGAATTAGTCTGTTGGGTCTGCTATAACAAATTACCACAAACTGGATGGCTTAAATAACATTTTGAAGAAGTGTAGTTTGTTATATCTCAAACAATAAAAAGTATTAAAGTATGCACCTAAACTATCGACACAGTTTTGCCATCTTAATGGTAACTTATTTATGCCAGCAGGAGTTGGTACAAGGTCTGGTGAATACGGCAGATGACAGAGAGTTTTCAAGTCCAGCTTCTGTAGTTTGAGCAGCATTGTTTGTGGGACAGGATTGTTGTGCAAGTGCTGTCTTGCAAAAGGATTGACCTGTCTCTAGTGACCATTTTCAGCTGCTTAATCACAAGTGTCCTCATCATTTCGTCCCATTGGTTGCAGTAGACATCCACTGTAATCGACTGACTAGGTTTCATAAAGCATTATTTGATAATACTAATGCTGCACCACCAAACAGATGCCATTAGCTGTTTTTAATGGATATTTGGTTTTGGACTGTTTTAGCACTTCATCTTTATCCAACCATTGTGCCAAACACTATTGTCAAAAAGAATCCATTTTTCATCACATGTAATAATATGGTATAGAAATAGTTTGCCTTTATGTCATGACAGCAAAGAAAGGCAAGCTTCAAGATGATTTCTCTTATGACGGTCATTTAATTCATGCAGAATCCATGTATCCAGCTTCTTTACCAGGCCGATTTGTTTCAAATGGTCCAATATCATTAGAATAGTAACGTCAAACCTTGCCATTAATTCATGCGTAGGTTGAGACGGATTCACTTCCACTACAGCTTTCAGCTCATCATTATCCACCGTGGTCTCAGGTTGCTGACATGGCTCATTTTCAAGATTAAAATCACCAGAACGGAACTTCTCAAACCATTGGCGTACTGTGCATTCATTAGCCACATCCTTCCTAAACATTTCGTTGGTATTTTGAGCTGTCTGTGCTGCACTGGTTCCATGACAGAACTCTTAATTGAAAATAACATGAATTTTTTTATTTTATTTTAGCGTGTTATGGGGGTACAAGTGTTAAGGTTACTTATATTGCTCATGCCTCCCTTCCCCCTTAGAGTCAGAGCCTCAAGCGTGACCATGAAATTTTGACTTATCCATGGTTTCACAAAAATTGCTCTAACAAAAAACTTAAAGATAATCACAAGTCAAAATGTGTGTTTGAAAGACTGAGTATATACCTTCACAATAAAAGTAAAACAAGAATTTCAAAGTGAAATGTCAGAGATATCACCTGTCAAACTTAGTACCTAAGGAAATCAGACATTTCATGCCTAATAACCTAATACATGTGTTTTCTTTCTGGGAGTCTAGTATTATGGTATGTGATAGGGAGAGGATGCTTACCCAAGGCCTCAAATCAAAACCTTGGGAGCTGAGTCTCTAAGCTCCCCTAGACAAACATTTCATTTGTGTTAACACAACTAATTGCTAGAAGAATCAAACACATCCTGTGTGACTCCACAGGGAAAGGATTCTTAGAAGCTTGTGCCTGGTTTCTCCAGACTTTCCCACGTGTCTTTTTCGTTTGTTGATCTTGTTTCGTTTTATTGTAGGAAATCATAGCTCTAAGGATGACTGTTATATACTGAGTCCTGTGAGTCCTAGTGAATCACTGAATCTGAAGGTAGTCTTAGGGTCCTGACACAACTGTATGCATTCATCAAAAACTCATAAAATTGCATAGGAGTTATGCCTCAAAAAGTAATGTATATAATATTTTAATTGTGTTTATAAAAGAAAAAGAACTAGAAATTGTGAGGGTTCTTACAGTGGTAATCTATGATCAGAAGAAAATTATCTCATGTGGCAAGTTTGGTGTAGAACATTGATCATAGGTTCTGGCCTCATATAGTTCTGGATTTTTTAAAATAAGCTCTTTTAATTAGTAGTTTTTTGACCTTAGAAATATTATGTAATGTGAACTAAGCTTCAGTTACTCAATGTTAAATGGCAATGTTAATTCCTGTCTTGCATGTGAAACATTATAGAAAAGCTTGAAGGAATAAGGATTTAAAAGTCTTTGGAATACATGTACTTTGAGGGAACACATCCTGTAGACTGGTGGCATGAAATCCAAATTGCATGTGACTGGATCGTATGGAAATGGAAAAAATACGATGTGAAAAGCTAGTGTCAGACTATTATGTTTTGGTCTACACTTGTATTAGGTAGTGCCGTTATACCTCCCATGGTCTATTTTAGATAACATGTCAGCCATAATTAGATAGATATTTGTTGAAAAGAGAAAACTCTAAGGTCTAGTCTGCGATCACAACAGTTTTCCATTGTTTATATTATCTGTATAGCCCATTATAATAATTGGTTATGATTACAACCCAGACTCATAGTAAAACTTTTGGTTGTAGAAGTCTACAAATAGTCTAACCATGGATTTCCTTATCTTCAGTCTCTCCTAACACTATTTCACCCTTCACAGTGCTATTATTATTATTATTATTATTATTTCTTTGAGACAGAGTCTCACTCTGTCACCCAGGCTAGGGCGCCATGGTGTCAGCCTAGCTCATAGCAACCTCAAACTCTTGGGCTTAAGCAATCTTCCTGCCTCAGCCTCCTAAATACCTGGGACTACAGGTGCGTGCCACCGTGCCTGCAATTTTTTAACTTTTTAGTTGCCTGGCTAATTTTTTCTATTTTTAGTAGAGATGAAGTCTTGCTCTTGCTCAGGCTGGTCTCGAACTCCTGACCTCAATCCATCCTCCCTCCTGGGCCTTCCAGAGTGCCAGGATTACAGGCATGGGTCACCACACCTGGCCTATAGTACCATTATTAAACCCACCTTTGAAAAACCTAAGACATGACATTCAAAGTCTATAAGTGCCTTATGTCTGCCTTACCATTCATCTTTTTCATGCATCTTTAGCCACACCAGACAAGTTGCATTTCAGATACACCATGCACTTGTTTCTTTGTCTTTTCTCATGCTCTTATTTATGTCTTCAATGCTGTTTCCATCTTATCTGCTTCGAGAGTTCCTATTTATCTTTCAAAACCCTTCTAAAACGTGACTGTGTTGAAGTACCTTATAAGTCTTCATCTCTTCTTTTCTCAGAAGCATTACCTGGTAGATTATTTCCTTGGTTATATATGCTTTCATAGCACTTAATAAATATATCTATTAAAGTACTTATAGTGTGGTACATATTTTGATTTTTTTTTCCCAGTGTGGTATAAGGTACTTGTACAATAGAGGACCATACTTACTCATTTTAATATTCTCTGTCCCTGGATCAGTACTTGACATAAATATGTCTTAAATATTTGACACTGAACAAAGGAAAGAACATTGACATGAGATTGTATGGATGTCTCTTCTTGTAGTTTTATTTTTTGTTTTCTTTTTCTTTTTTTTTTTTGCTTCTTTTCAAACTTTCTTCACCTTTGCAAACAGATCTATACCATATAGGAATGGTTCCTTGTCTACATATTTAAATGTGGGAAGCTTTAAAAAATATCTGATTGTTCCAATTACAACCCTAGAGATTTAATCAGTCTAAGGAATAGCCTATTTATCTGGTGATTCTTTTATCCTAACAGTTTGTGCTTTGGGAGGAATGGACTGCTATAACCCTCTAGAATAGGGGTAATATCCTGCAGTTTCATGTAGTATCCCTTCTTGTACTGACATTTTTGCAAAATAGCATTTTGCTTTATTGAATGATATGTATTCATTCTGTTATCCTCTACCAATAGTGGATGTTATAGTATCAATAGAAAATTCTAAGCTTCCTGCAAAGTTTAATTTTATAATCTTTTACATTATAATAATTGTGATTCTTCATGGATTACATTATATTTGCTATAATATTAGCCTCTATGAAAAGGATAAAGCTATTACAATTTAGATTAGATTTTGCTTTTCATTTATCTTTTTCAGACTTTGAAGTGTGTTTTAGACACTTGCATTTTTTAGTTACAGATACTTTAAATATTTTATACAGGCATCCCAGAAATTGTTATGATATAATTTGAAAATGAAAAGGAAGAACTATAACTTTTGATATAGCTTAATGAATTTATTATAACTATGGTAATAAAAGTCATTTTTAGATACAGTTCAAAGATTTAAAATGAAATATGATACAGTGCATTAAAACAATTATAATATATTACAAACAATTATATTGTAATATATTAATTTTATTTCACAAAATAAAATTATTTTGTGAAACATTTTGTGGGCTTAGAATTCCTTATTTTTATTTTTAAAGGTTCTTTCTGCTTGGTTTTTACACAGACAAATCACTTGCTAAGTACAAGTTGAGGATATATACTATAAACTTCATTTGGAAATTTTAATTTTCTGACATTTTTTAGGTTTTCAGTCTTTGGCATACTTACCTGTCATGCATTAAGTATTATGATAACTTAGTAACAACCAGTTGTATAATAAATAAGTATTCCATCAGGTTTTTTGCTTGTAGGACTGTCATTATAATAGGGATATGTTAAATATCCATTTGAAAGAACAATCCAAAGATGGAAAGGATTTATACCTTTTAAAGAAAGTATTGCTCTTCCAGAATAAGGTCAAGATAGGTCTCTGATCAGTATCAAAAGAAGGGGGGAATCTATTTTCAAACTTTTTTAGAATTCAATTGTTTTTGAGAGCACAATATCTGTGGAGTATCGATCGTCAGGGTTCCGTAGTTAGTCAAAGGCTATCTCCTTTGACTCACCCCTTAGCCTGGTGTCATCCTCCTTCATGTGATAGATTGTTACAATCTCAGGCAGTGTAATTACACACTAGCCAAGTGGGTCATTTATTTCTTTACCTTCACCATTTACCAAAAATCTCCTTTATCTTTGGGAGCCAGATCTTTCTTTTGCAGTAAAAGCAAAATAATGGCACATAAAACATTAAATGTAAGAACTGAGCACCTTAAAATTATTAGGAGAATAACTTTTTTTAAAAAAGCAAACTGTTACATCTTGTATTAATAACCCCGGGACAAATGTATGTAAAGCACTTTAAGAATAATGCCTGACACATAGTAAACATACATGTATTAGTTCTCATTAATAAGTTAAAATCTAAATTTTTAATATTTTGGGGAAATGAAACATAGAAGTACTTTGTTTTACTCTAAAATACCTAAAAAGGCTTAAAATCATTAATCTTAGTTTTCGGAGAAAACATTATGAATTCATGTATGAATTTTTTAGCTTTACGTATAAACACAACGTTAAATGCTTTTACATCTCAGAAATTTTCAAAAGTTGAAAAATTCAAGTTTTAAGACATGTCCCTTGGGAACTTAATTATTTTTTCTATAATTTGAGATATAAATCTTCATGAAAAGACTAATTATTATTCTTTAGCTTCATATATAAACACAATGTTAAATGATTTCACGTATCAAAAACAAGTCATGTTAATACCCCGGTAGGGTTATAATAGCCTCTAGAAATTATTACTCAAAACATCTTCTGTCTGCTTATATGACATAGAAGCATTGTAGCATAATTGTTAATTTCTAAAGAAAGATTATATTGTGTTTTTTAAGTACACTTGAAGCTTTAAATGTGCTTCGCCTTAAAAGCAAGAAAACAAAAACTTGTCTCCCTTATAAGTGAAGTCTGTCATATTGATTGCTATCTATCCTTTCCTGATTTTGTGTATTTGTGCACATTAGTCTATCACCATGTACTTCCTTCATCTGTGCTTATCTGAGTCTTATGTTTTATTACAAGCCAACAGTGAGTAGAGATTCCTCCAGTGGGTTATGGTATTTACATTCTATGAGTTCTTACAACATTGATGTCAGTACCATTTATTTGGCTTATATATGTTACATATATGTTATATATGCTAATCAAATTAGCACCTCTTTAAGGGCAGAACTGTTTCTATTCATAATACTTTCATGGTACCTTATATGTAATGTTCATTTATTTATTCCTTCAGTAAACTTTTATAGTAGTTGTGGAATCCCACTGTTTGCAGCACTATTCTAAACATTGGATATCTACTAGTGAGTAAAACAGACAAAATTCCCTGCTTTCATCGTTTTACATTTCAGTATAGCATTCTAATGCCTAATAAACATTTATTTAGGAATACCTACAATAGTTTGAACGACTTCTGCAACCAAGGGAATTTTATCACAGTAAATATCTTAAGGATATTTTTCCAGACTATGGTTCTGAATGTTACTGTGGCAGCCATGGAAGGTGATTATATGGTTTCACGAAAGGTAACTTTGTTGTGCAGGCAGACTCTGGCAGTTTAAGCCAACTCTGTTAGTGTTGTGTCATTTGTTTGTTTTGTAAGAAAATAATTGGTAAATTTTAAAGACTAGCCTTATTATTTGGGGGACCAATAAATACTGGGATGAATAGTACCTCTGGCTCTTTGACCACTGGGAAAAAAATTCACGTTGTGAACCAGTCCATTGGTTGCAGTTATAAGGCTGGTGGTCTACAGAAGAGGTGGCTAATTGTTTTTGTAAATAAAGTTTTATTGGAACACACACACATACGCACACAAAGAGGACTGGCTCTATGTAACCTTTTGATAGAAAAATAGGAAAAAAATAAACTACAACACACAAACATACACAAACAAAATAAGCCTTCTTTAACAATGCAAAGGTAGCTTCTGCATACCCAGCAACAAATGAATGTCCCTGAAAAGGGTATTTCATGCAATTTATCATTTTGCAACTAGATTAAAATGAAACATTTAGCTGATGCTCTTTTTATTATTATTTTTTTTTAAATATTTTTAGAGACAGAGTCTCACTTTGTTGCCCAGGCTAGAGTGAGTGCCGTGGCATCAGCCTAGCTCACAGCAACCTCAATCTCCTGGGCTCAAGTGATCCTACTGCCTCAGCCTCCCGAGTAGCTGGGAGTAGCATGCGCCACCATGCCTGGCTAATTTTTTGTATGTATGTTTTTAGTTGGTCAATTAATTTCTTTCTATTTTTAGTAGAGACAGGGTCTCACTCTTGCTCAGGCTGGTTTCAAACTCCTGACCTAGAGCAGTCCGCCTGCCTCGGCCTGCCAGAGTGCTAGGATTACAGGCGTGAGCCATCGCGCCCCGCCAGCTGATGCTCTTAATTGAAAGTCTAAACCTATCGATTGGGGCCTGAGAAGCAAAACAGAAGATAAAAAGCACACCGAAACCAGAACAGAACAAATTTATCCAAACAAAAAAATCAGAAGTAGTTGAAAGGGTAATGGATCTTAAGAGCAGTTGCAGCTGTAATTAGCATTTGTGGTATGGATTGTAAATGGCAGATTACAATTAGTGGTGTGGATTGCAAATGGCAGATATTTTGAAAGCAGAGAAGTGAGAAATTGGATAAACAGAAGCAAAAAATTCCAGAATCTTGTCGCACATTCTCTGCCTTACTCTCCAATATCCTTCCCCTAATATGAAGATTCTACAAGGTAGTCTATATTTGGGATGGAGAGGGAATATGAAAAGATGTTTGAAGAGTGACAGTTGGCAACAAATAGCCCCCTACACATACATCAGCATAGAACCTTTGGAAAAGGGGTCCTCAAACTTTTTAAGCAGGAGGCCAGTTCACTGTCCCTCAGACCGTCGGAGGGCCGTTGGAGAGTGTGGCCCACATTCCACACATGCACACTGTGGGCTCTGGACAGGACAAGTCAGCTGCTAAGCAGGACAGGCAGCTGTGGCAAAAACACCCGGGAGCTGGATAAATGTCCTGGATGGGCTGCACGTGGCCCGCGGGGCCGTAGTTTGAGGACCCCTGCAAGTTTGGAAAGTAGCTATTTGGAAACCCGTGAAGCTCAATGTAACCAAGATTTTTATTGAATAGAATTCAGTACTTTAAAATCATATTAAACTTTATCATTGTATAAAAAAATTCTAAATGATAATCATTTTTCATTAACATTGCTAGTTGTTTCTGTCCTGAATAAAATAAATTGGCAAGCATTGCTCTTGGCAGTGGTGTGAAAAGTTAGAAGCAGCATACTGGTCATTTTTGTACCTTGACAGCAGACTTTTGATTTGACAATTGACAGTTTTTTAGTCAATACCCAGTGAGTGGATTGCCCTTCTTAAGAAGGACCATCGTACATTGCTAACCTTGTTAGAGAAAATACAGACTCGTGTGGACAGCAATTTAGCAAAACTCACCAAAATCACATATGCATATACTCCTTGACCCAGTAGTCCCAGTTCTAGGAATCTGTCTTAAAGTTTTGGTGGCAAAAATAATGGAAAAGATGTTAGCACAAGGCTTATTATCACAGCACTGTTTGTAATAGTAAAAGTCTAAAAAGGATCAAAATGCTAGTGTAGGAAACTGATTGAATAAACTATTGTACATCTAAAGAATGAAGAATATAAACTGCTGTGGAAATAATCACCAGGATAAATGAACAAAACAAGGTAGAGAAAGGTATGTGTAGTATGTTACCCTTTATGTAAGGAAGGAGGCAAATATAAATATAAATATACTTGCTTATATTTTTAAAAATGAAATGTTTAACCAGACACTAATAAAAATGACTCTAAAGGGATAAAGGAACAGGTAGAAAGATAGGAATTGAAAATGGCCTTTTCTGAATAAACCTTGTTTTATAGGTTTGATTTTAATCCGTGCTTATAAAACAAAATTAAAAATTTTTTAAATCAGTGGGTAAATTAGAAGCTAAAGGGAATAAGTTAATTGGGTGTTATGTACTACACCCAGAGAAATTATTTCAAGTGACTTTAGAACACAATAACCTTTAGATTCCTAGTGAGGCCTTCTTCCTCTCCCTCTTCCCATCTCTCTCCTCTCCATCTCCCACCCATGTATGCTAAGGAGAAAAAAAAAACTGTAAAGAAATATTAAACTATTTTGGTAATGTATTGGTATTATTATTCTGAACTTAATTCTAATAATTTTCTCAAAGGTGACAGCTTTTTAATTCATTCATTCAGTTATTTATTTCATAGATACTTAACTAAGTTCCTGATATATGCTGAGATATAATTATGATAATTATATAATTATGATACAGTGCAAAGCAAATAAATAATTATGTTAATTCCATTGGGAACTAAGATTTTTTTCAGAGCAAGAGAAAACAAGAACATATGTAAAAATTGAGGACATGAAGATCCCTTTTATCTTAATTTTCAACCAGAAATATCTGTAAAACTCTTTTTTTTTTTAAATTAAAAAGTATCTTACCCAGTTTTGTCCACTGAAATGGCATAGAAACAGACAAACAGTCTGATAACAGTGAGCACCCTCACACCTTGATTGTGGTCTCTAAAATCACTTGCCAGTAAAAAGAATTGTCTTGGACTGGGTAAGGTCAGGCTGGACCACCTGTCATACTAGAAAGTCAGGGATCTATTAAGGGTTCCTGGTGTCAAGTAAAAAAAAACATCTCAGGAACTAAAATAAAGAAGCTTCCATAAGCCAAAGATGGAACAGTCTGATAATCTAAAAGAATAATAACTGCAGTAGATTAAACATGGCAAATTACTTCTAAATCCATGAGTTCATAATGATAGTCATAGAAAGTCTTCATAGATTACGTTTGGAGGATTCTGGGGAAGCAGTTTATAGTTCTGAAAATGGATGATTAAAGTGAGAAATCATGCATTTATCTCATTTTTCTTATATAAATTATACCTTATGTAACCACATTGATGAGAGAAGAATTAATTGAAGAATTGTAGCTAATAAATGCAGAAAGGAATAATAGAATAGGAAAAATAATATCTAGGCATGATCATCATTGGTTACTAAAATCACTAGATAAGGAGCTTATGTGAAATTTTCTAATGAAAGGACTAGGCTGATAATACCCGGATTCACAGACTAATATTAACATCATGAAAAAAGAAACAAACAGATGTTATGGGTTCAACCTCAATTGATCAAGTCTCGATTAACTGTGCACAGTCTAGTGTGGTAGCCACATGTGGCTATTAAGTACTTGAAATATGGTTAGTCTGAATTGAGATGTGCTATAAAGGTAAAATACACAAGGGATTTGAAATGTGATCCAAATGATAAATGGATGAAAAAAAGGATCTAAGATAGCTCATTATTTTTATATTGAGTACATGTTGAAATGATGATATTTTAGATATATTGGGTTAAATAAAATATATTATTGGAGTTAATTTCATCTGTTTCTTTCCTTTTTAAATGTGGGCACTAGAAAATTTTAAATTGCATATGTGATTTGCATTTTATTTCAATTGGATATTGCTGTTCTAGATCTAATAACCAGTTTACAGGAAATAAAGGGGAAGGGAACATGTTTAAACCACACTACAGTTAGCAAAATCCAGAATGTAAAAAAACTACACTATAGACTTTGTTTGGATAGTGATTTGAACAAACCAACTGTTAAAAGAGGGAAGGGACAATGAGGGAAATTGAATATTGATTGGCAATTTTATTTATTAAGGGATTTCTACCTATCTTATATAGGTATGAACATGATATTGAGGTGGGGTGTGAGGGAGTCCGTTTAAAGAAAAGAGCTATCCATGGGCACTGCATCATGACTTACATCATTTGTATGTGTGGACTTACTGCTCCTTAGACTGTTATGTTTTGCCGAGTGAAGAATATGATGTCCCAGGAAATTACAGTCTGTACTAACATCCTTTTTGTTCATGTATTCATGCACTCATTTATTTCATAAATATTTATTGACTGCTTGATTTGTGCTGGGTTCTCTGATACTGTTAGGAACAAGACACACTTGGTCTAGGTTGCCATGGAACTTTTAGATATAAAATAATAATTATATAAATAGCTATTTAGATCTACAGCTTGGGAATTGGTACAAAAACTAATCAGTGAATGAACTGTATGGTAGCACTTAAAGATCCAGAACCTGAAAGTAGATGATACAGATTAATTACCATATATATTTTTATCTCCCCAAACAATTTCTTCAATAAATATTTAAGTACTTACCTATACCAGGCACTATGATAGTGTTGTAGTTTCCATTCAGTGGTTAACAAGATTGTCATGTCTCTGTCTATACAGAACCTACAGTTAGTAGCTGTAGTGCTATAGATCTGTGACACTGTAGCAGGAACCCACACTGGCTTCATACCACATGTGTTTTTCGGGTAGTAAAATATTTAGTCACTGTATCACCTAGACTTTGATATTTTATTATTTATTGAGCCCATAGTAAAAGTACACACTAAATGTGCTTTACAGTAAAATAATTAGCATATAATTTTCAACGTTTCAGTGAACTTTTGCCGTAAAATTTAAGAGGATTTTAATTGCAAGTAATAAGAATTGCTTGTTAATAGGCTGTAGATAATTAGGGAGCTATTTGCATTCTCTCCCCACAAATTTTCTTAGTGTTCTGAGTGCCACTTAATTCATAACTTTATCTCATGAGGATTAGTTAATCCCATTTACTCACAGTAATAATACATAGGATGTTTTCTCCTCTTTAGCTCTCTCTCCCTGAGTTCTAATGATTCATGTGGAAGGATTTAACATTGATTAGTTTTATTTATTGTAAAGAGAAGTGGAGGGTTTTTTTGGTTTTGTTGGTTTTTAAATTTATTTTTGGTCTTTTAATGTGGTAAAACCTCATAGTAAGTATAATAGTACTGATATTCGTGGCAATTGATTTCAGTTTTGCCAATGTAAATTTCATCTTTATGACATTTTAATATAAACTTCAATTCAAATATTAATGGTTTATTGTCTACCAGAAACTTTGTAGAAAAGTCCTAGCATGAGTCAGTCTGTACAATTTATACATTTTATTGTAATCTTTTGCTGACTCTATGATTGTATTTTAAAATAAGAAAATATTTACAATGCTTTTCAGTTTTGAGTTTGAAATTCCTTACTATATTTGGTGCTTTGTCACTTAATATATACTATTTTCATTAGTTTTTGAAATAGATATTCATCCCAGATAACAATTTTATAGGCGTCTCTCACTCCGACTCTACTTGGAGATATTAGGAAAAATAAAATGTTTTCTCAGTGATTAAGTAACATACTACATTTGAAAATGTCCACATCTTAACATTAATAAAACAAAAAAAAGAACAGTGTATGCCCAAATATGTATTCCTTTTTCTTTTAGACTTAGACTGTTTGGGCTTTCTCACTAATTACTCTAGAGCGAAGAATTCAAAATCAGAAAGGCCTACTTTTATATGTATCCTGGCTTTTAGACTTTTGGAATAGTGACTTATCTTCACCAAGTCTTGCTCAGTGGAAACAATATCTATTCTAAAGATTTATTGTGAATATAAAATAAATTAGTATATGGAAAGTGCACTGCATAGTGCCTGGCAAATAGCACATGCTGAGAGATAGTAACTTAATATTGTTATGTTTGAATGCAACTTCTTACCTATTATATGCCCTTTTATTATATGATTTTTATTTTTGGTGCTCTTCCTCTGGTTCACTTAAAATGAAACATACCTATATATTTAGAATGGTACTTCATTTGGAATAATTGTTTATTAATTTAAAAATATTGAGTACTTATTAATTTTCTTAATTACTATATGTCTTTTATTATATTTATTAGATTGGGATAACTCATAGAGTTATTGAGACAATACAGTGTGATATACCTAAGTGTCTAATATTAATGCTTAGTAGGTAGCACCTAATAACTTTATAGTCAAAGGATGAGAAAAACTGAATATATGCTTGTGCGATGGAAAGGCATTACTTCGGGAGGAAGGAAGATTAGTGGCGGCATATAGACAGGAGATAGAAGGGCATGTGCAGAGAACACTTAGCAGTTCTATTTCCTGTATAGAATCAATGGTATGTAAAGCAGATTGGTGGAAAAGATGATTGGGAAGATAGCCTGGGACTGATTGTCAAGAATCTTAAATATTACAGCCAAGATATTTGATCTCACTCCCTCAACCATTTTAAAGTTGTTGAGCCAGGAATGATTTAAGAACTATGTTTCAATAAGATGATCTTGTTGTCATCTGTAAAATGGATAAGTGTTGGAAGAGACTGAAGGGAAGGCAGACACAAGAGTTATTTTAGTAGTTTGAGAGATAAGTGCCTGAACTAGGACAGTGGTGGAAGTATAAGTGGTTTTAAGAGGAAGCAGTGACCAATGCTGTAAGATGTCAAAAAGCAAAATTGTTTAAGAAAAGGACCTTATGTTTGACAATGAAGAAGTTTCTAAGAAGGTACTGGTTACCATAGAACTGTTTTGGTGGCATGGAGAAAGTGGAGGCCAGATTATAGAGGTTTAGAAAATGAGTGAGTGATTAATAAATAGAGGTAAGAGAAAAGATCTTTTTTAAGAAATTTGATGATATGGATGAAAGCAGAAAGCCATATTTGAAACTATTGTGTGATGGCTTCTGTCAGCAGATAAAGTCATCTCTGAAAAAATAGAGGCTCTTTGGTATAAACTCCCTCAACTACTTGGCATTATCTCCAAACCTGCTCTCTCTTACAAATATATTGCCAACATTTTCTAAACTGCTAACAAGCTTCTTTTTTTTAAACTATGAAAACAATCTCATGGGGCCGGGTGTGGTGGCTCATTCCTGTAATACTAACACTTTTTGACGCTGTGCCAGGAGGATTGCTTGAAGCCAGGAGTTTGACCAGACCAGCCTGAGTAACATAGCAAGACTCCCTCTCTACAAAAAAACAGAAAAATTAGCCAGGTGTGGTGGTGTATGCCTGTAGTCCCAGCTACTAAGGAAGCTGAGGCAGGAAGATCGTTTGAGCCCAGGAGTTTGAGGTTGCAGTGAGTTATGATGCTGCCCACTGCACTCTAGTCCAGCTGACAGAGTGGGACCCTGTCTCAAATAAAAACAGAAACAAAAATCTCATGGTAAAGAGACTCCTGTTTTAGCATGAGTTGGCATTTAAGAATTCTCAGAGTTGGTACCCTGTTTTTTGTGGTATCATTTAGTAATGTGTTATTTTTATTGGCACAATGACCGGAAAGCTTGCTGACATTTATTGTTAGCATCCAGGGAGTTAAATATTAAATATTTTATATTAAATTTAAGTATTTTGTATTAAATATTTTATAGTTAAATATCCTGTGGTATTAAGGATAGTCCCTGTAAAATAAGGAATCATCTCCTGCATCAAATACCAATAGTGTCCCATTGACGAAGACTGCTGTGTGATCTCCTTTTCCCTTCCTATGGCCAGTTTTCTTGAGTCTTAAACTTTCTACTTCCTTATCATGTTCATTCCCCAGCCTATTGCAGTCTACCAGAAACTGCTTTGACAGACGTCCTGTGAGCTCTTCATTGTCTAAACCATTGTACCGTGTTTCCCCGAAAATGAGACCTACCCATAAAATAAGCCCTAGCAGGATTTCTAAGCATTTGCACAAAATAAGCCCTACCCTGAAAATAAGACCTAGTGATGGGTGTGGCTACGCATCGTATCTGCACAACCAATGCATTTCATGGTGGAGCAGTAAAGAAGATGAGCAGCCCTTCTCATCTGCCCCATGAGAGCTCTATTGGTCGACATGAGAGATTGGGGCCAGTGGTTCTAAAGGAAATAGAGTTTCAAGAAATTCAGGATGGAATTCGGGCTTTGGAGAGTTATGATGATGTTCTAGAAGAAGACGACTTAACTATATTCGAATAAATGTAGATTGTTGTACCATACTTAAAAAAAATAACATATCCCCTGAAAATAAGCCCTAGGAGTCTTCTTGAGGAAAAATAAATATAAGACCTTGTCTTATTTTTGGGGAAACATGGCAATATAGTTTTTTGTTTGTTTATGATATTTGTCTTTGTGGATCACTCCCTTTTTAAGTCATTTTCTTCCACTGGCTTCTGCCACATCTCGTTGTTTTCTAGTTTCTCTCCTACTTCTGTGATCCTTTCTCTTCAGTTGTCTTCAATGCCAGCCCCTTTCTTTCCAGTTGCTCCTCTACATTTGCCTTATGTTCCAGGCAAAGCAAAAATGCCTGCTATTCTTAGAATATTGAATTATAAGTTTTATAAGTTACTCACTTGACAGTTGAATCCAGTAAACATTTATTGAACCTTTCACTCTGCTAGGCAACAGAATTCTGTTCTCAAGAAGGATGTCTGCCAGTAGAAGACAAAGATGCATTAATAATAAGCATAATATAATACAGTAAACCATGATAATAGGTATATAGAAATATCTAGAATACAGATATGTCTTTCAAAGTAATAACTAATTAACTTGCTGAGAGTGTAGTGTCAGAAATATGATTCAGCATCACTTCTTTAAGGAACTTTGAGGAGTTCAGTGTAAAGTGTAAAGGAAGGCCCTGAGATATAATCTGGAAAAGGGCTTTTATCTTTGGTCATAAAATAGTTTCCTCCTTTAATTTTTCTGGATCTAGTCTCAGAAATTGAATTAATAAGTCAAAGAACATGAATATTTTTAATAATTCTTGGTATATATTGACACATTCTTTCAAGGTATTTGACAAGGTTTTTTGTACCTCATGGATAAATATGAGATAGATCACCTTTACTAAAAGCCTTATTTTACTAAAATACTAATTTTGCTGATTAATGGATAAAGGGGAAACATTTTTGATGCTGCAGGACTCTGTTCTCTACTGTGTTTTGTTAATCATTTCTGCCTGTGTCTTGGATAAATCTATACAGCTTGAGTGTTGCTTATCTGAAATATTTGGGACCAGAAGTGTTTCAGATTTTAGATTTTTTAAAAAAAATTTAGAATATTTGTATTATAGTTACTGCTTGAACATCCCGAATCTGAAATCCAAAATGCTCCAATGAGCATTTCCTTTGTGCTCATGTCTGCACTCAAAAAATTTTAGATTTGGGAGCATTTCAGATTTCACATTTTCAGATTTGGGATGCTCAACCTCTTGTGGGTATGCTTATCTAATGGCATATGATACAGTTGATCATTTTCTCCTTCTTCCAACACTTCCTCCGTTTTGCTTTAAGATAGCATAATGTCCTGCCACATTAAACTTTTTCCACACACTGTTGCCTTTTCTGAATCATCCTTACCTTCCTGAACTGTGAGTGTTGTAGATTTGAGCCACAGGGCTCAGTCAGAACACTTTTCTATTTACCAAGAATTACTGGTGATCTCAATCAGTTCCTAGCTTTCAAAAGTCATCGACCTGCCAATGACTCCCAGATTTACATGTTACCTCACATACCTCTCCTGAACTCCACACTCCTATATCCAGTTGCCTTTTGCACTCTTCTCTTTGATAGACATCTCAAGCTTAACATAAAACCAAACACCCCCTCAACCTGTTTCATCCACAGTTTTCTGATCTCAGTTAATAGCAATAACTGTTATTCCTCATTCTAGTTGCTCATGCTAAAACCCTGAAGTCATCTTTGTCTTCGCTCTTTTATTTCATATCCCATGATATGTTAGGAAATTTTATTTGCTGTACCATAACAATATACCCCAAATCTGAACAATTCCCACTATCTGCTTTGCCTCCTTCAGAGCAAAATCATTTTTTTCTTTTACCAGGCATTAGCAAACTTTTCCTGTAACAGACTGTATAGTAAATTTTTTCAGATTTTTGAGTCAAAAGTCAAAATTTAGGTTATCATGTAGGTACTCGTATGTGAGAAAGCAAAGTTTTACATGTTTTTCTTGATAAAATTTTAAATATAATTATAGTGTACAATTTTCTGTTATAGAGTTTTCTAAGAAGAATGAATTTCTTTTTTTGGGTTGGAGCACTGAGGTTCAAAGTTAGTTTCCTAATCATCAAAATTGATTGCAAATTTCCATCTATTAAGGTGGTCTTTAATAACATTTTACGTATTTCATCTTTGAAAATATCTTTTTATACTAATATTGTCAAATACTAATATCAAAGTATGGGCTGATATTTGCCTTTTACCACATCATTACATTGCAGATGTAATCACTTTCAATTGAAGCTTCAGTGCAAGGTCCTCAATTGCAAAGTTAAATGGATTTTGAAATATGAAAGTTTTCATTGCCCTTGTATCAATACCTGAAAAATACTTCTGGGATTGGAGTTTAAGCTGGAAAATATATCCACTGCAAATTTGTATGGCAATGACAATCTCACTTCTTTTAACACCGTACAGAAAGTATATAGAGCAGCTTGATATTACTGGTGATTCAAACAGTGTTGTCATTTACTTTACTGCAGTATAAGTTTCCCCTAGAAGGGCTGTTTGCCTTTGTAATTTAGATTGGATTTATTTAAAAAAAATTATCTTCTCTTTAGCAAAAGCTATTTTCTAAACCATTCAGTGTTTGATAAATGGTGGTCAAATGTGGTTCTTTTTCTTAAGAAACAGTTGAGTCTAGTTCTCATGCTAAAAAACATTCTCAGTAAAACCTTACTATTATTAAGTTTTTGAGTTGCTGTGTAGAAGGGCAAGATAATATATTCAATTTCTATTTCTGCCAAAAATTCATGGAAATGATGTTGGTTCAGTCCATGAGAGTAAATGAAGTTCACTGTGACACTCCTGGTTCAATAAAACATGATAAATTCGAATTTTTTTGCAGAGTACCTGCTAATGAATAATACAATGACTAGCCATAGGCTTTAAATACCTTACATTTTCATAAACATTATAAATTATTCAATTTAGCCCTTTTCTTTTTTTTTTTTTTTTTTTTTTTTTTTTTTTTTTTTCTTTTTTCTTAACAGCCTCTCACCAGGAATTTAGCCCTTTTCTGTTTCACACATATTTTTACCACCATCAGTTGTAATATATCCTAGCAAATTCCACTTCAGATGATACTAAATTCTTGTTTTCTCAACTTTGAAAAAGTTCTTCCTTGTGATTGTTCCATGAAAATTATTCATACAGACTAATTTTCAAACACCTCAAAATCATCTTTGGTGTCTCAATTAAACAACTGAGGAGTATAGGTAACATCTATTAACTCAGCAAGAGGCAAAGTAAACCATTTGAAATCTTTTGCTTTGTTTTATTAATTTTCTATTGATGTTGCTCATCAATGTCCTCAACTCCTTGAGCAATTTTCTTACAGAAAGGCTATATAGTATTTTTAAATAAGTTTATTTTCTCTGGGCACATTTTCTTTTGGCTGTGAAATCAAACTCAATTTACTCACCATCTGTAAATGACATTCCTTGCTTGGCTAACAAATGAGCCACTCAGAAACTTACCTTGATTATAGCCTCATTTTCATTTTTTATTTTTCTGAAGAAATTATATTGTGATCAGATAACTGTTTTAAATTTTCTAATTTTTCTGGCTACTGCTTTCCTGTGGCTTAGCAATATTATGATGAGTGCTTTGTTTGGTAATGTTGATATATCTTATATTTTTTAAATTATTGCTATAGTGTCATTGCATAATAAAATGCTTTATCATTTAATTTTAAAACAAAATAATGCACACTTCACTATGCCTTTAAAAATATGGCATTCACAGTCCACTTTTCTCATTTTGATGTAATTGGTACATGGTGGTAATAAAAAATAAAAATAAACGATGGTAGGGCAGTATGTATGACACTTAAAACATTGTCACATTATGACTTTATCACTGTGAACTGAAGTGTGCTAAGCAACAGTGTCAAGTGAGGAGAGTACCACATACTCTGCTATTGTCGTGCAAAAGCACTCATAGATAGTATATTAACAAATGAGTATGGCTATGTTCTAATAAAACTTTATTTATGGAAACTTAGATTTGAACTTCAATTTTCACGTCATGAAATATTCTTCTTTTGTTTTTTTTTTCTTTTTTTAATTTCATATATTTTGGGGGTACAAATGTTTAGGTTACATATATTGCCTTTGCCCCACCTGATTCAGAGCTTCAAGCATGTCCTTCCCACAGATGGTGCACACTGCATCCATTAGGTATATATATACCTATCTCTATGTTACTAGTTAGAGATCCCTTTATTAAGTCCATAAGCCCTAATTACCTTATGAGGTAGATAATATTATCCCCTGCATTTACTTTTTCTTTTTTTAAAATTCAGAACAGAAATAGTCTAAACACTATGAATTTTCTAGTATAAGTGTTAAAGATTGCCACTACTTCTAGGAGAAATTAAAGGATAGAATAAAGCTGAAGAAAATATTTTTAGATAATTATATTATTTAATTCTATAAAACTCTTGGTTCTCTTCAAAAATTATGATTAATATTTAATTTTTTTTTTTTTTTTGAGACAGAGTCTCACTTTGTTGCCCAGGCTAGAGTGAGTGCCGCGGCGTCAGCCTAGCTCACAGCAACCTCAAACTCCTGAGCTCAAGCGATCCTACTGCCTCAGCCTCCCGAGTAGCTGGGACTACAGGCATGCACCACCATGCCTGGCTAATTTTTTCTATATATATTTTTAGTTGGCCAATTAGTTTCTTTCTATTTATAGGAGAGATGGGGGTCTCACTCTTGCTCAGGCTGGTTTCGAACTCCTGACCTCAAGCAATCTGCCCGCCTTGGCCTCCAGAGTGCTAGGATTAAAGGCATGAGCCACCGCTCCCAGCCAATATTTTAATATTTTTATCAGTGGGTGGGAAGCCATCGAGACACTAGATTATGAAGCTGTGTTCCTAAGTTGTTACTATTTTAGTTAAAGGCACAAATTTTGTTTTCATAGGTAATTTAGATAGTTTTTGGCAACAAAAAGCACATAATGATGAAAATATTTCCAATCCTCCGTTTCTATATTTTTCGAAAGTAGCTATTATTTTTTTCATTGTTTAAATGCCACCTTTACATTAAAGGTTTATATTAGATGCATTTATTTCCAAATAGCTGTCATGTAGCATATTATATTGCCACAGAAGAGTTTAGCAAATTTGGAATGATTTGTCTTCTTATAAGAAAATTGAGTACCATCAAACAGTTCAACAATTATTAGGTAATTTTTGATAATTTTTCATCTTATTGCAATGTATTGAGAGTATTCTGTTATTCAAGACAGTGTAATCTTTGAACCTTCTCAACTAGCCATAAATAAACTGTCTTATGTGTCAATATGCTAAAATTGCATATCAGATATGACATGTTACTGTCATATAAGATTACTGACATTCAAATTAAACAAGGACACCAGAATTAAACTATATATTAAACATTAATAAAGCTTAACTTTTCGCCTTTTTCCTGCAAATAAATATAAATAGAAGTTCTTCTTTGTCTTCTAGTATCCAAATAAATTATCTTATATATTCCCTATCTTCCAGTATCCAAATGAATTACATTATATATTCCCTGAGTAACACACAGCCTACTTTAGAATGAGCTACCCTAAGGAATGGGGTGATACTGAATTGTTTGGAGTAAGCTATGGATGTTAACAGATTTTTTTTCAGATAGGTCATTTTGGCAGCTCTATTTGATTATAGATATGAAGAAGAAAAATATTGCCAGTAATGAAACTATAGATACCCTATAAATATATACAAATATTATGTATCTATGATAATTAAATATAAAATATAAACAAATAATGAAACTAAAGGTAACATAATAGTAGTAGTATAGGCAAGAGATGTGATAGAATGGTGGTAGGGGGCATGGACTAGAAATTATTTAGGAAGAAAAATGTATGAGGCTTAAGGCTTCATTGCATGAAGGTTAAGGAGAAGGAGCAAAGATGATACCCAGCATGGATGATTGTGTCAACATTAGAGAGAGAGGGAATACAACAAAAAGAAGCTTGTTTTGCAATTTGTATTTATGTACCTTCTTTTAAAAAGAGCTATTTTATAATTGGTGGGCCATTTTAGTTTATATGTACATTGTCAGTGTTTTAAAATTGACAGAATATAGGTTTAAAGAAACAGTATTAGAATGTTTACCTTTATTTCCTTACACATTACATTGGGTTACATTTTTTGAATTCTTAAGATTTTGAGTGGAATGTCTTAGAAGTTTGTATTGATACTTGTTATCTGTTAAAAATTTAGTGTTAATTATCCAACATGATTTGTGTTTACAAAATGGCATCAGTAGTAGCTGAACAAAGAAATAGAGAAACCAAGTGTACATTTTTGAATGAGTAGATTTTATTGCCTTGTGATATGTCCAATAGAAGTAACAGGTTAAGGGCAAACAGACTCAAAATGATTTCAGGTACTTCATATCTTTCTACGAAAACTTTAACATTATAAATGACTATTTTTCCTTAAGAAACTGACTTGCTTTGAAATGATGTATGAAATAATATGTGTTTTGCATGTCCTGTTGTAATGATAAAGGTCATATAGTATCATTTACATAATCTCTAGCCAGAAATGAACTCAGTAATATCCTTGGTATAACATATACATTATCTGAGGTTTAAAACTCTCATTATTCATGAAAGTTAATTTTACAGTGGGTGTGAATGATCTATCTTATGGCTGTTTTTTTTTTTTTTATCATTCTATAAAATAATATGGAGCAAAGCCTGCTCAAATAACAGGAAAACCAGTAAAGAGTGATGCATTCCCGACTCTCTGTATACTCGATTGGATCTTGATTGATGGCAATCATTTGTCTTTGTCAAAAAAAGGAGAAAAATTCAGACATTGAAATAGGAGTGCTATCAAACTTTCTACAATGGCAGAAAGATTCTATTAATGTGGCCTTAGAGTATTAACTGTCTCTGTTGGGAAATGATAAAGAATGTTAATTTTTTTCCTTGAACATATTCAAGTGTAAAATGCATTATTTTGTCTACTGTTGGGATTAAAAGAAGAATACTTTTGATTTATGGTAGACTAGAATTGATGAAAGCAAAAAAATAAAAGCTTAAAATGGTGAGAAGAAAATAGATCTTAATCCTTTTTATTAATAATATTTTTCTCAATGAAATAATGAAAATTTAGTATAGTGTCATAAAATCTTTCCTACCGCATTCCAGTTGATATTGGACCTTGAAAAGTTGATTTCAAAGAGGGTTGAAGGTGGAAGAGGAAACATATTTTAAACTGAATGTCTTAGTCTTTGAAATTCTCTTTTCTGCCCAAATATTAAGACAAAAACAATATTCTAGACAAATTTATTATTTTAAAACCTATTAAATGATCTTATTATGATTTGGAAATGAAAAGAGAATGTTAAACTGTAATATATTAAAGGAGAAATTGGATAAATAGCATTTTACATCAATAACAATTCTACCTTTTATAATTTTCTGCAATAAGAAATATATCTTATATATTATTATGTAAATATTTTATGTGTCTTGTGAGGGCTAGATATACTTTCTATTTAATTTTAGGAATTTACTATCTTTTAATTACAATATTTTAGATTTCTAATTTTGGCTTTCATTTTAAAGTTGTGTTTAAAAATAATTCAAAAACCAGCCGGGCGCGGTGGCTCACGCCTGTAATCCTAGCTCTCTGGGAGGCCGAGGCGGGCGGATTGCTCGAGGTCAGGAGTTCGAAACCAGCCTGAGCAAGAGCGAGACCCCATCTCTACTATAAATAGAAAGAAATTAATTGGCCAACTAATATATATAGAAAAAATTAGCCGGGCATGGTGGCCTATGCCTGTAGTCCCAGCCACTTGGGAGGCTGAGGCAGAAGGATTGTTTGAGCCCAGGAGTTTGAGGTTGCTGTGAGCTTGGCTGACGCCACGGTACTCACTCTAGCCTAGGCAACAAAGCGAGACTCTGTCTCAAAAAAAAAAAAAAAATTCAAAATGCAAATGACGTTCTATAGAAAATATTTTAAAGATTAACTCCTTGTGTTTATACTAATAACAAGTTAACATTTGTGCTATAAAAATTGAACTTAAGGCTTGTTATGTCATTTATTTAGAATTTTTGTCAAAATACCTTGGAATATTATATTAAAGGTTTATTATGTGTATACCTATTGATTAATTAAAGTACACAATCAGATTGTCATTTTCAGTTCCATCGGAATGGGATCACTAATGCTAAGCAGCTCAAAATGATTTGTATCTAGCTTGAAAAATATGCTTTAATTTTTTTTTTCAGGCTTTTCTAAGGCTAATATGAGAAGATGAACCTAAATTTATATTTTCTTTTCATAAAGGTACATGATTGAAACATTTTCTTTGATAATGTTCTGATAAATGAAAGATTATTTATATATTTTAAACTAACAATATAAAATCTGCTATCTTAATATATTCATGGTTTTAGAAGAAATAAACTAATTTTTTAAAAAATTATTTTTTAAAAAGAACATAGTATTTTATTATCTTTCTATTTAACTCAAATGTAAATACATTAATCTCAAGTTGTATGAACTTTAAATATTTTGATACTCTTAGTTAAGGTTTTCGTGCCCTTCTAATGGCAATACCATTCTAAATGTTCAAGCAGAAGCAATTTAAATCTATTATGGGGCAATGAAATATATATTTTGATTTTGTAAAGATGACTCTGTTGTTTCTTTTTTATGAATACTTCTTCACATGTATATTTAATTTCTGAAGTCTAGTATCATTTTTTCTATAAATTAGTTATTAGTGTAGATGAAAATCCTTTACCTAACAATTCTAGTCTCTTATTTTCTTTTTTTTGTTGTTGTTGTTTGTTACAACAAAGAATAAATCTTAATGGTGTATGATACTAAAAATGTATTCCTAGAGTATAATGATGACTTCAGAATTTTCAGCAAAGGATAGGATTTCATAGTAAGTAAATTTGTCATTCATGAAACATAGTAAAAACTTGTTAAGTTACTTATTCGAGAACAAACCATTAAAATTATTTTTGGTAAATAAAGTTTTGTACATGGGATTTGCAAATGTGGGAAATGTTAACTGCATAATCTTAGTAGGTATGGTATGTGATTTAAGTTTTATTTGAAGCATTGTTTAGATGTTAAATGTATGCACTAATGTTTTAAAAAATTATTGATACATGTTAGATGTACTGAATTTTGGGGTACATACGATAATATGATTCATTCATACGATCAAATCAGGGTAAATTAGGATATCCCCCACCTTAAACATTTTTCTTTATGCTAGGAACATTTGAATTACTCTCTCCTAGCTATTTTGAAATGTACAATAGATTAATGTTAACTGTAGTCACCCTCCTGATCTATTGAACACTAGGTCTTATTTCCTCTATTTAAGTGTATATTTATGCCCATTTATATGCACTAATTTTGAATAGTCTAATCAAACAACTTTAAAGCCAAAGGATCATTGGACATTATGTAGACCAGTTCAATTCATACTATAAATTGAGAGAATTAAGACACAGAAGACTTGTTTAGTTAAATATTCAAGGTTTCACAGTTGCTGAGTAGCTTAGGAAAATAAAAAATGAATTTATAGCATTCAAACAAGTTCTTTGGGCTAATCCAGTTGTTTTTTATACTGGCTGTACATTAGAATCACATGAAAAGCTTTTGAAAAAAATATATTGGTATCAGGGTTTCACCCCAAGAGATACCGGTTGGGCATGAGTACTTTTAAATAGTTCCCAGGTAAATCTAATGCTCATATAAGATTGGGAATCACTTCGTTAAATCAATGGCCTTCTGTGAAGGCCAAGATAGTTTCTGATCAGTAGAGTAGGTTTTTAAGTTAGATCAAGATGCTGAGCATAGCTGCATATAGCATTTTACATGTAATTTTATATCACAATAATGGAGATTTTATGTTAGTGTCTAAAAATGTTATATTTTGGTCATTGGAAGTAAAATGTAATTCTGTCTACTTCCTGAAAATGCTTTGAAGATACAGCTTTATTTTATCAGTCACTTGTAGTCTAAAGCAATATTTGGCATCCCCACTGCCTCCACAGTGGTCACTTGTGTGATATGTGCCTATTGGTAACTTTGCTTTTAGCAGATCTCAAAAGGTGACTGTTGGGGAACAATGGCCCATATAGTTTGAAAATCTCTGTAAATTTTGACACATTGTGAATTTGATACAGCACTCCTTACCCACTGTTTCCTACTCCTTGTAACTATTCTAAAGCATTAACTTTGTACATTTTTTTCAATTCGTATCTTCTAAAATCCATTTTCTGGTATTTTCCTTAATTAAAAAGAGCTCTTAGAAATAAGTGATAAAAAGCCAAACAACCCAATTAAAATGAAATAGTGTTTCTTTTTGGAAATCACTGCAGGATCGTGTGTTTGAGGTTTTGTCTTCTTTCTTCATTATCTAAAAATTTATAATTAAAAAATATGATTCACAGGGCCGGGCGTGGTGGCTCACGCCTGTAATCCTAGCACTTTGGGAGGCCAAGGCGGGCGGATTGCTCAAGGTCAGGAGTTCGAAACCAGCCTGAGCGAGATCCCGTCTCTACCAAAAATAGAAATAAATTAATTGACCAACTAAAAATATATATATACAAAAAATTAGCCAGGCATGGTGGCGCATGCCTGTAGTCCCAGCTACTCGGGAGGCTGAGGCAGTAGGATCGCTGAGCCCCGGAGATTGAAGTTGCTGTGAGCCAGGCTGACGCCACGGCACTCACTCTAGCCTGGGCAACAAAGTGAGATTCTGTCTCAAAAAAAAAAAAAAAAATATGATTCACATTTAAGAAATTAATTTCAGTTGACAAAGTTTTATCATGTACAGCATGATGTTTTGAAATATGGATATGTTGTGAAATGGCTAAATCTAATTTCTTATCTTTTGTTTTGTTGAATTAACATTTATATATACATCAGTTGTATTAATATGTGTGGCTTATAAACATGTATAAACAATAGCATAAAATTCTGTTACTAATCAGTATTACAAACTTCTTGGCCAGAATTATGATAGAATATTTTTCTTCTCTTTGTATAAAAGTGTGAGTAACTTTAGGTTTGATATATTGTGCCTGTTCACCTGGTGACAAGGGAGAGAATAAGATTCTGATAGGAGAAAACAGAACTTACTGAGAGGAGAGAAGCAATTATGCCCTTCTAGGAGTGATAAGAAAAGTGAATAATAGTGTTTATGTGGATCTTTATTTGGTAATAAGGGATGTTAAGAGAGTGGAATACAACAAGCAAATTGTATGGAGAAGATTTTTCTCCATTGGAGTTGTTTTTTTTTTTTTTTTTTTTTTTTTTGAGACAGAGTCTCGCTTTGTTGCCCAGGCTAGAGTGAGTGCCATGGCGTCAGCCTGGCTCACAGCAACCTCAAACTCCTGGGCTCAAGCAATCCTGCTGCCTCAGCCTCCCGAGTAGCTGGGACTACAGGCATGCGCCACCATGCCCGGCTAATTTTTTCTATATATATTAGTTGGCCAATTAATTTCTTTCTATTTATAGTAGAGATGGGGTCTCGCTCTTGCTCAGGCTGGTTTTGAACTCCTGACCTTGAGCAATCCGCCCGCCTCGGCCTCCCAAGAGCTAGGATTACAGGCGTGAGCCACAGCGCCCGGCCTTTTGGAGTTGTTTTTAATAAAATTGATTGTTACACCCTCTTCTTTATCAAGGAGAAGTAATAATTGCTTTAAATAGTACAAATTGCCTAATAGGAAAAATAATTTAATTGGAAATTAGAAAATCTAAAGAAATCAAGTGATTTAACCTATTTAGTATGTAAAACATGATAGTATCTTTAAGATCTAGTGATTTCATTGTTTACTGGTGTATCACTTTATTAGAATCATATTATCAAGTTTCAAAAAAAAGTGATGAAGTTGAGTATTAACACAGTTTTTTGTACTCACAAATCATATAGGATTTAGGAAGAATTAGCAAAGAGCTCTGAAGTAAATAAAAATTAATAAGATGCATGATATAGTTAATAACCTTCCTTGTACTTGAATGGCTTGGTAATATCCAAATACATATATAATAATACAAAATAATGCTAGCTAATATTTAAAAATTTTGTGTCTATGCTCTGCTAAGTACTTCACTGAATTAGTTGAACTAAATGAACTGACTAATCATTTAGTTTTTATTACAATTTTGTTTAGCAAGTAATTTTTATCCCTAATTTAAAGATGAGATTCCAAGCCTTAGAGAAACAAAGTAGCTGTCTCAACATTGTTTAACTAGTAAGTGGTTCAGCCGAAATAAGAAAGATAAGATTCTCTAGTATATATAAGAATTTAGTGTATAATTGTTAATGCAACATACTGGTAGAACCTTATGAAAATTGTCAGTATTTAGCACATTTTTAAATGAGAAAAACTGCAAAATTTTTATTTTACCTTGTTAAATCTGATTTAGTATTGTCACAATAATTTTGAATACATAGGTATTTTAATATAAATAATGATTAGTATTTGCAATAGAAATATAAATAGGATTCCCAAGGTAGGAGACATTTTTCTCAGGTCAAGTTCAAATTGGCAAGATATGTTTTCTTTTCAGTTATGTAGGGTATTTAGAAATAACATTCTCATTGTAAAATACTCAATTATTATGTGAAAATCCCATTTACTACCTATCCCTATTTAGAAAGACTTCCAGTGGTGAGAGGTAAACAGGTTAATATATAGTCTTCTGGTTGCTTCCTCTGCATTTATAAACACATATAATTTTTTAAATAAATGGGGGTCATGCTCTATATAGTATATTACTTAGCTATTTACCTTTTCACTTATATTTAATTCTATTTCACATGTATCTACTCATTCTCTTTAACAGGTAAATAACATTTCATAGTATGAAAGTCCTATGGTTTATTTGAGCTTTTTCTGCTGGTGGACATTTAGCTTGTTTCTAATATTTCTTTATTATAGAGCTGCAGACCTGTCAGATTCATCTTTGTGAATATGTGTGAGCATTTCTGTAGAATACATACCTAGAAGTGAAATAGCTAAGGCAAAAGGTATTATTTGCAATAAAAATGTCATTAAATACTGTCAAAATATCCTGGGGAGGAGGAACAACATAGAACATACAGCTAGGAAAGGTTTATCAGTAATGGTCTTCTACCTGCAGTTGCTTCCTGTTCTTTCTGTGCATCAGTAGCTAGCTAGGGATCAGCACTTCTAACCCAAGAGTCCCTACCCTTTTTACCCAAAGTAGGCAATTCTGCCTGCTGCCCAGCAGAAATAAGGGGACGGGAGAGAGGATATCAGCCTAAAGATTGTCTTAGGTAACCATTGTGTCTACTTACTTACCTTTCACGTTTGTTGCCTTTAGACTGAACCTCCTCCAGTTTCCCCCAGAAGAGTACTCTTCTTCTGCATATGTTTGGAATTTTACCTGTCAGCTTTCTTTACCTACCAGCTTTCTGTCTTTTAGGAATTCTTCATAATTTCTGTTCTGTTGATTATATATTTACTTTCATGTGCTCAGTATACCATTTCAAGCCCATATTTTTAGCTCAAGTATTCAAAACAGACGATATCCCATTATAAAAGCAGGTATTGAGTTTTTAAAACTTATCTCACATCTCCCACAACTTAAATGTCCTAGCTCATGGCATTCAATAGAGTGAGGAAAAATGAACATGCTACTACCTGCTTTCCTGTATGCTAACAGAAGTCTAATTTCCCCTTAATTGTTCATCCACAGTGTGCCCTACAGTCTTGGTTGGCAAGGAGAAAGAATCTACTCAAGTGTTCTTGGTTTACATCTAGGGGAATTTATATGTGCTAGACCTCGTTTGCATTGATCTAAAGGGTGCCATATTTTCCTCAGTAATTGCTAAGACATAGCATAATTGTACATACAGATGTATTTTATTGCATTCTGTCCTCCTTACTCCCAAGAGAAATATATAATAAGGAAGTAAAAATTAGTTCCGTGCACTTCCTTAAACAGTATTCTTAGAGATTTCTGAGGAACTGGAAGTAATAAGATTTTAAACATACACATAGACAGGTGTATGGAATAAAACTAGGGGTGAAATATATTTTTTTAAAGTAGTATATCAAAATCATAGCATTTTGAAAGTGTTAGAGACTTAGAGATTATTAGATTCAGCTCATTTATCTTATTGAAAAGGAGACTAAGGCCCAAATAGGTTAAGTGGGTTTGCTCAGGATCCAACAGGTAATTAATTATAAAGTCAGAACTAGAATCTAGATATTGTTTCTCTCCATCTGGTACTGTTTTTCATATACGATCTTTTACCATACTATTAAATAGTGATATAATCAAGCTTTTTTTTTTTAAAGTATGTATGTAAACACAACATTATATAAAAATCTGTTGAGGAATAAAGAAAAAAGTTCTAAGAAGCCCACAGTGTTTTAGAATAGAAATTAGAAAGATTTGAAAAAATAGCTTTTAATACTAGAGGAGATCAGGTATAAAAAGAGCATGTGAATCACTATAAAAACATCTTTCAAAGCAGATGTTTGGAAACCACTTATGGCAGTAATTTCCGTTTTCATATGATTTTTTTTTAAGTTGCTTTTACTGAGAGTTCCTATTCTTAAAAACTCTTTTGCTTTCTTTATCCTTTATTTTATTGTATTTTTCCCCAAAGTAGGGAAAAAAGTTGGAGTGGAAGGAGCCAAAACATTAGAGGTTGCTGTTGAGAAATTTTATCTGACAACAAATTAATTTCCTTTAAAAGAAAGAAAAGAAAAATGTGTTTTTAAAAATATAATTTGTGTTACCTTTTTTATTTAACTCTGATGTAACTTTTTGGTACATCAATGAAAACCTAAATGTTTGTTTTTAATCTAGCCATTTAAATATATATATCAGTACAGTTTACCAAATTGCCTTTTACATAATGTCTACAATACATTTGTTTTAGTTAAATTACATTCAGTTAGAAATTGTGCACATTAATTGCACAACACAAGTTATCCAATTTTTGCTATATTGTGTAAAAATTAAGGCTTCTTTAAGAACTTCAGTCCATTTTTCTACCTTGATTTGGAGAACAAGATCATTTACCTTTGAGTATGTCAATTTCATTCGAGAGCTACAAAAGAATGATTAAAGTAAAGCACGTATTTATCATTTTGTTGGACTTTATTAATTGCATACTAGATGCTAGTCATTATGTGAGAAGCTTGTGATTCCTACGGAGGGGGGAAAAGATAGAATCTGCCCTCAATCTTATAGCCTAATTGTATTACAAATGTAGAAATAGTTAATTATGAGTCTACTTTTATAAACTTTAACAATAGAAATAATAAAATTTTATATGAATCTGTATAGTAACAACAAATACACTGATTACAACAGGTTTAAAAAACACAGAATATGAAATTCAAACAGAACCAAATATGTAGATATACCTTCTTGTGTTAAATTTATAAAAATATCTTACACTTAGGAATTAGTGTTTATAACAAATGTTCATTGTAAGATTCTGAAGACTCACTAAATGTTTTCTAAGTAATTTGGAGTTAAACAGGTGTTAAGCTTTGCTATACTTGATAAAAGTCTATTTCATTCCCCCAGAGAATGATTCAAATCTTCATGAAAGAAAAAAAGCCACATCAGCTTCCAATTGTCAAAATTCAGTTTTTAAAAACTCAAGTCTTTTTCCCAATGGGTTTCCAGATTGAAGAACATATGGACTCTATCTTCTGAGTAAAATACTTTCATTTTCCTTTTGAATTACTTTTAAGACTTCATCCTGATATGAGAAGTGTAAAATGAAACCATAAGGTATTTAAACATCATGTACCTCTTTGTGATTTTTTGTTTCTTTTTCAACTTGGATTGATAATAACCTTATAAAACTTAAAAATAATGCCTTCTCTTTTAAAATTTAATGTGTGTTTTCAGGCATGGCTGCATTTATTTTCTAAGAGATAAAATGTAGGGAGATATTTATTTATCTAAGAGATAAAATATATTCTTGGTGTTTATATCTCTCTAATATGATTATTTTATTTCTTTTAGTAGATTTGAAGTACATATTTAATTGTCTTTTGATTTAAACTGGTGGCAGCTTAGAATATATATCATGTTTGCTGTGAATTTACTACATAATTGAAATAACCCATATTTTTAACATTTCTATGACCAAAGAACATTTCTATGACCAAATGCTATATAGCAGATGAGGAAACCTACTTGTCATATTTGCAATAAAACTAATAAGCTGAATAGGACATAAATAGTTTATTGCTGTTCAAAGAGATTAGGACTGAAAAGATTGGTCTGTTATTGAGAGAATGCAACTAATTTCTTTCATATAAATTATTTTTAAACTTACTTGTTTATAGCTTTTAACTTTTTATAAAAAATTGCCACTTTTTTGAAGAGTAGGAGTTGAAAGCACTCTAACTGAAAGTGCTTAATTTTCCTGTTTCCTAGTAAAAACAAGGTTGAGGGAATCTCAGGAACCATTTCAGGATCTCAGGAACTCATTTCAACCATTTGGAACATTTTTGCATTTCTACATTTCATTTTTATTTTTGTTAGCTTACATAATCCTCATTGACTAAAAGATAACTTTTTCTTGTGGCAAGATCTTTTTTGGGATAGTCATTCAGATACACAGCAATGTAAGTGATATGAGAATAGGGTCTTTGTTTGCTGTGTGTGTGTGTGTGTGTGTGTGTGTGTGTGTGTGTGTGTGTGCGTGCTATATCCCTTGCCCAGCACGTATCACCAAACGAATGAAGCAGAATAATGAAAAGTAAACTTTTAATTACAGTAATTTGCAGAAGCTGACTCTATGGGTATAAAGGCAAGACTACAAACTATTCGAATCTTCTATCAGAGTATTTTACTGTGTTAGCATTCTTACATGATTAAGATGCAAGGTTTAACAGCTATAGCAAAGAACTAATAGAACAAAACAGATGTGTAGTCTGTATGGTAGAATGTGTAGTCTTCTACGGTAGAATGTATGAAAAGTCTGACGCAGACGTTAAGTTGTCTGAATTGATAGAGCTGTTCGTTATTGATTTGAAATGTCCAGAATTCTACTTTTCTTCAATTTATAGCCTTTCTTCTCAATCTGTATTAATGTTATCATGTAGGATTAAGTGTTAATAACATATTTGAGTCTTTGTGGAGTTGTCTTTGAAATAGTCCATATTTTAGTTATTGAAATTAATATAGATAGTAATGTTGCTTGTTAGAGCTCCAATCAATGAATTTGTTTCAGGAACCATTTTCTCTTAATCTTTCTTTTCCTATTCAATGTTGAATTGATGACGGGGAGTGGTAGCTCATACCTATAATCCTAGCACCCGGGGAGGCTGAGGCAGGAGGACCACTCCAGCTCAGGAGTTTAAGACCAGCCTGAGCAAGAGTGAGACCCTGTCTCTACAAAAAGTAGAAAAATTAGCTGGGTGTGGTGTCACGTGCTTGTAGTGCTAGGTACTTAGGAGGCTGAGGCAGGAGGATTGCTTCAGCCCAGGAGTTTGAGGTTACAGTGAGCTATGATGATGCCACTGCTCTCTAGCCAGGGTGATAGGAGTGAGACTCTGTCTCAAAACAAAAACAAAGTTGAATATTGATACTTTAATGTCAATATTTCAACTATAAGCCTTAGTTGACAAGCTTGCTAGTAAGATGCACTAAATTCCTTACCTCTTAAGATTAATGAACTGAACATGAATGGATCTTCAGAAGTCTTCAGCCTTTGTGATTTTGACTTTTCATCTTTTCAGATTATATTTGTCTATATCCAGGGTATTCTTCTGATGCGTCAAGGTCGCCTAGACTATGTTATGAAGTCTTATGCCATTTATATACTCATTTGATAGGACTATTTGAATTCATGTTTTTCCCCTAAATGTTTATAATGTATTATATCCAGTATAGAATATAAATTGATTCTTTACTACACTTGAATAACTTTGAAAGATTTATTCCTACTTGCTGAATTTCTCTTCTCTCATTCTTTCTTGAACTCACTTCACTCAGGCTTTTGTCCCACCATTCTACAGAAACTGTTATTTTCGGGGTCACAAGTGACATCAATATTGCTAAATCTATGCTCAACTTTTGTCTTATTTGACTTACTGGTACTTTTTGATACAGCTGAATACTGCTGCCTTTTTGAAACACTTTTTCATTTGGTTTCTGGGATACTATATTCTTTTGGTTTTCCTCTTACCACTGGCCTCTCATCTTTTCAACCTCTTTATTATTGGGGAGACTCAGGACTTGCTTTTTGGACTTCTCTTTTTATATTTTCTTCTCTGGCTCTACTCACTTCCTTGAAGTTCTAGGCCAGTCCACACTTATGTTACACAGACACTATCCATCGATGTCTCCCAAATTATGTATCCTTTGACCTCTACACTCATGTATTAAATTGTCTACTCAGTATCTCTGCTTGGATATCTATATTGGTGGGCAGGACAGCCTATTTTAATGGATAGATTCTAAAATCTCAGTCAGTTGCTGATCAAAATAGAACTTTGTTTATTTTTCATATAACTTATAAAATATGTTTCTGTTAGGTGATTTCCTCTATCTATGGCTCCATTATCTTTAGTTCTTGGCTTCCAATATTGCCACATTCACCTGCATCAGGATAGTCCAGGATGGGCAAAGACGGGCAAAGAGCATGATCATTGTATGTAGAAATGTTTTATTGGTCAGTTTGGGAGCATGGCTCAGTTACTTCTGCTTACATATCACTGTCTAGAGAGCTCAGTCATTGCACCACACTTAATTGCAAAAGAGATTGGGAAATCTGATATAGTTGTATGCCTAGGAAGAAGAGGAAAAGGGGTTTGGTGCTTAGTTAGCCCTTTTCTGCCACAGATTTCTAATAGGCACTTCAAATAAAACATATTTAAAACCAAAATTGCAGACCTTCTTTATCAAAACCTATTCTGCTCACATTCTCTTCCATCCTTGTGTCAGTTTTACTTTTCTATTTCCTCAGATCAAAGTCTTTGTAATATCATGGCCACCTTTCCCCTACACCCCATATATGATCTGTTAGCAAGTCCCTATGACTCACCCTTCAAAACAGGTCCAGAATTCACCAATTCACCCCAGAATACCACTTCCACTGCTACCACTTGTTCCCAGATATCTTCTTCTTTCTCCTGGATTATTGCAAAAGTCTACAAACTGGACTTAACTGTTTCTAACTTCACCCTCCCCATCCACAGCCATGTTCTTAAAACATAAGTCAAGTCATGTTACTTACATGCTTAAAATCTTCTAATGTCTTCTCCCACAGAAAATAGAAGCCAAATTCTTGTCATAACCTATGAAGAACTGGTCTTTATTTATTCTGTAACTCTTTATTCCATCCAAAATAGCCTCCTTCTGGCGCCATTGTTTCGCCAAAGTAGGTTTACCTCAGAGCCTTTACATTACTGTTTTTTCTGCCTAAAACTCTTTTCCGTACGATACCTGCATAACTGATATCTTCACCGCCTTTGTGTCTTTGCTCAAATATTACCTGTCCATAGAATCCTTTTCTATTCATCATATACATTTTCTATTCTTTTTTATTTTTCTCATGGTACTTACTGTCATCTGTGGCAGATATAGCCAACTGATCACCATAATTTCATGTATTCTTCCATAGTGTAGAGTTGTTGCTAAAAAACTTGGCTACCCAGCCAAGGATCACATTTCTCTTGTGAGGTTATGTGATGTGGTAAGACCAGTAGAATGTGAGTTTGGAACATGTATGTCATTTCTGGGCTCAGATGATACAGCATCTATTGGACATTTCCTGTGTTATTTTCTCATCTCTATTCTTAGCTTCAGCACTTTGTTCTTTCTACTTCAGTTTTAGCCCTATTTTGTTCCATGTAACTTTTAATTAACTTTATACATCACAAGCTTTGGACTGTGTTTTATTGTGAAAACACTGGCTTGTATCATTGAACTTTTGTTTCATGCCCTTATTCATTTATATTTATTGCCCACTTTGTATCACAGAGAATTGTAGGCAAATTTCAATAATATATTAATAGAGATGAATCAGAAAAATAGAATTTTAAAAATTAGAATTGATGGGAGGCCGAGGCGGGCGGATTGCTCAAGGTCAGGAGTTCAAAACCAGCCTGAGCAAGAGCGAGACCCCGTCTCTACTATAAATAGAAAGAAATTAATTGGCCAACTGATATATATATATAAAAAAAAAAAATTAGCCGGGCATGGTGGCGCATGCCTGTAGTCCCAGCTACCCGGGAGGCTGAGGCAGAAGGATCACTCAAGCCCAGGAGTTTGAGGTTGCTGTGAGCTAGGCTGACGCCACGGCACTCACTCTAGCCTGGGCAACAAAGCGAGACTCTGTCTCAAAAAAAAAAAAAAAAAAAAAATTAGAATTGAAAGCCTTCCCTCATTACATCTTGCTCAAATTATTCCAATAACCTTCTTGTGTCCTCATTTCAGATATTTCTTCCCTGTCTTTTAATTTTTATATTTTTCTGCAGTCACAATACCTGCTTAAAAGTCTTTGATAGCTTCCCATTGCTACAAGATAAAACCCAGGCTCCTTACCATGACATGGACAATGTTAGGAGCTCAGCTTAGCTGGGAGAGAGAGTTGAATTGTCAGGTGTAGGACTAGTCTATTAAAACAACAAGCAAAAAATGAAAGAGTAAGCGTTTAATCATTTATTGTGATGGTCAATGCTTTGACTCAATTTATGGGTTACTGTCTTCTAAGAAGCCTTTGGATCATGCCCTTCCAGTGTGTTCTTGGGCACCTTTTGCATGCATTGTACTTGTCTGTTTATATATCTTTTTCTCTAATTAGATTGAGTTCCTTGAGAATAATGACTCTTTATCACCAAATAACTCTGAATCTCTAGTGCCTGGCACAGGTCTTTGTGTGTTGTCAGTGCTCAATAAGTATTTGTTGATTAAATGAATAAGCAAGTGAATGAGTGAAATATAACCTTATTAGTTTCTCATCACTGGTCTTTTATGATAGGGTCTGAATTACCTTTCATATCTCATTTTCTACTGGACCAACTGAAAAAAGACTGTAAAAGTCTACAAACTGGATTTATAGAATCAATTTTCTGGCCTCTACACTTATTCTATCTAAAAAACCTACAACACCATTTTCTTCTTTATCAATTTGAAATTGATCCCTCTTTAAGGATCTTTCTCAAAAATTCTTGCTCCTTAAAGCATCTCTTGATCCCTTTAAAACAGTTGTGATCACTCCTTTCGTTGAATTTTCATACATCTGGATTTTTATTTTTCTTATGGCATGGATTTTATGCCATATATAAGTTTTTTGCTTGCTTATTTTATCCCATTTATTAGATTTTAAGTGCCTTGAGAATTAGAGACTATTTTCCTCATATGAGTGTTTCTCATAGTACTTTGACCAATGCTTTCCAAATAGTAGCAGGTACTCAGAAAATATTTGTAAATGAATATAATTAAGCCAAAGCAGAATTGGTCATTGAGAACCAGAAAAAATGAAATATAGCAAAGGAAGAGAGGAAAATAAATCACTTCAGAATGTGAATAATTGCTTCAAAATTGAAAGTACTAGAAGGTTTCTAGGAGATGACAGCAACTATTCAGAGAACTGGCTTCCAACTGTCTTAAAAACCTACAAGTGTAACATAATAAGCCTGTTTTCCCTTGTGGATAAGGAGCACATACTTTTTGCTAATGCTTTAATTTATCTGGGTTGCAAAGCACAGTATATATTTTTTCTTTTATGCTAGTTAAAATCAGTTATTTGCTCTCAGTATTTTCCTAAAGTTTTGAATTAAAGGCAGGAAGTGTTGGATTATGCTGTGTTGTTGCTTCGTGTAAGCCTTTAAAAATTATTTAAAGATAAAAATATCATACTATGGAAGGTGACATTTCTTTGCTTTTTATTTCTTTCTTTATACTATCTTTATTAATACTATCTCTTTATTAATAGTACCTTAAGTACAACAACAAAAATTGTGGTATAGTGCCTTAGTTTGAAGAAAATGAAGATTCTTAAAAAAGAGATTCAAATTGCCAAAGCAGTGGTTCTTGGATATGAGATTGCTTCATGTATGTGCATATAAAGCATGTAGTTCTTCCAAATTTGGTGTGATGGGGTTACAAAGATATTCACTGAATATTAATATTTAATAGCTTCCAGGCTACTTAATTACAAATGCTAACCTGCACTACACAGTACAGTGTTTACCTTGGTTTTACTTATCCATTGAAAAGAAACAGAGCCTTGTAACCCCTTTCTCCTAGTTTAATAGCTTTGTTATTTTAATTTGGGGTGATGCTAATGCTAGAAGAATTATTAATAATTTTGTAATTATTCTTTATTGACATGTGTGCTGATAGTTTTTCATATAATTTATGAAAAAGTTTTTAGTCTCATTTAATATAAAAGCAATATTGGCTGGGAATGGTAGCTCATGCCTGTAATCGTAGGACTTTGGGAGGCCAGGGTGGGAGGATCACTTGAGGCCAGGAATTTGAGACTGGCCTGAACAACATAGTGAGTCCCAGTCTATACATATATACATACGTTCTTAAGTAAATAAATAAGCAAGCTGGGCATGGTTGCACACACCTGTAGTCCCAGCTACTCTGGAGGCTAAGGCAGGAGGATCACTTGAGCCCAGAAGTTTGAGGTTGCAGTGAGCTATGATGATGCCACTGCACTCTAGCCAGGGTGGCAGCAAGACTCTTGTCTCCAAAAAATTAATTAAGTAAATAAATAAAAGAGATTTTTAAACTCATACCAATACAATAAACTGTCATAATTAGTATATTAATGAGCCTAATATGAACATCTTAGCCAAAGTAGCATAGAAAGATTTTGATAAGAGAAGGTCCTAGATGGGGCATGTAGCTCTGTTTCTTGGTAGCTAGATCACTCGACTTCTGAGCCTTTATTTTCGCCTGTTAAATAGGAGTTATATCCCTAATTTATAGGATTGTTTTGAGAATTAAATGAGATCACATGTAGAATACTTGGTACTGTGTCTGATACATTATGAGCAATCAGTAAATTTTAGTTCCTATTGTCTTTCCAGTAGCATAATGTAATATACTTCTCCAAAGAGTGAGGTCCTGTCTCCCTAACGCTTCAGGTGGTTCTTTGCATATACATCGTGCAGCCCCATGATTACTTACTACAAACTTCTCTCTATCCCAATCTCCTGGCCAGTGATCCTATAGCTTGAAGAAGAAGAAAGTCTTTAAGTATAGTATAAGCCTCCATTCTTTCATTGTAGTATATTTTAGTACAAGTTGAAAACTGTGGGTTTATGACCCTTACTCATCCCAGACATTTCATTAGCCTACTCATTTTCATTAACTTTCCTTCATTTGGTCTGCTAACCAAATCAGTCTTAAATCTTGAATGAATCTAGTCAACTAGATTAGTCAGCTCTTTTTATTCCTGCTCCTAGGTTACTGAGTATGGCTAGAGTAGGGGTATAGGGGAATGACACAGTTGTGTAGATTAAAGCCACACTGGATACTGCATGAATGGTTTATAATCTCAGCTGGACCTTCATAAGTCTTTAGTCATTCTTAAACTTTTCCTTATTCAGCTTTCTTTCACATTCCCCAAAGCAACTCTTCTAAATTTTACCCCACTATTCCATTTATTAGTAAAAAATCTGCTATTTAATAGAGAAAACAGAAACAATCAGGGCAAAATCAGGTTTTTGGTTTTTCTTCTATTCAGCTGAAATTCAGTTATTAAAATACAGAGCCTTATATCCTTTAATTTTGTCACAGAGAAAGAGGTAACCTTGTTTACTTCCAAGTTCATCATGTTATGGTTTTCACAGGATCATACCTCTTCTGCCTTTCTAAAACCCTGGTCCCACCATCTCCCCACTCTCCCAATGCCATCTTCAGTCTCTTATGTTTCTTTGGACTTCATCTTTTCCATCTGCACACATGCTTAAGTCTATTCTTTACCATCTTTAAACTACCAATTTATCTCCCTAATTCCTTTAATGGTCAAATTTTTTAAAAAGAAGTAATTATTAAACATTTCCACCAAAGCATTAGCATGTTATTGTCTGCCTTTCCTACCAGCAACTGTAATCAGACTCCTCACAGCATCACCAGTAAGCCGTGTATCTGTTAGATGGTTTCAAAGGCAAGTAATATTATAGAAAACCTTGCATCAAGTGATATTCTTAACTTTACTAAACCGTGAAGAAATTTATCTCTCAGAAGAAGTACAGATGTATATAAGGTATGGAAGCAGATTTCTGGCTCCATTTTTCTGCAATTCTTTCAGTTCTTTGTCCCTTGATGTATAAACTATTTTCCCCATCTGGCTTTCTTTATAGATGTTATGGCTGCAGCAACTGGGTTTATGTGTTTCATTGTTCCAGACCATCAGGAAAAAGAGAAAACTCTTGTCCCAACCACTGAATAAATGTTTTCCATTGCATATTGGTGCATAATGTTTGCCAATCAAAATTTATGTGATGGTTCTCTTAAAGCTGGATTCCTGAACCAAGCACTGGCAAGAATGACAAGGTTTATCATTTTGGGCTTAGAGTTAGGTTTTCACGGGTCACAGATACATAAAAAAGTGATAGATATCCAAACAAAATTGTCATTCAGTTGTTAGGAAAGAGAGTAGGAAAATGAATCTTAGATAGATAACCAAGTGAATACTTCAGTTTTCTAATTGTAAAACCCAAGGTCACCCTAAAATGGAAATAATTCAAACGTCTATCAACTTATAAATGGATAAACAAAATGTGGCATATCTGTACAATGAAATGTTAGTTGGCAATAAAAAGTAGTGATATATGTGCTACAACATGGATGATCCTCAAAAGCATCATCTTAAGTGTAATAACCGAGTCATAAAATTCTGTATACTGTATGATTCTATTTATATAAAATGTCCAGAATAGGTAAATATGTAGAGAAAATAAGTTAATCATTGCCAGGGACGGGAAGGAAGAGAGAATGGGGTGTGACTGGCAATGGGTATGGAATTTCTTTTGGGGCTGATAAAAATGTTCTAAAATTAGATTATGGTAATAATTGTACAACTCTGTAAATATACTAAAAACCATTGCATTGTACACTTTAAACAAGTGAAATGATATTTAAGTTATATATCATAGAGCTGTTAAAAACAAAAATACAAACAAAGGCTTCTCTTCATTCTTCATCTGTATGGACATATTTAAGCAGAATTAAATAGTGGTACCCACTCAGTGCTCTGAATAGTCTTTGATCATTTGTCTTTTTTGGCACCATTCTAGTTTGGTACTCCTATTATCTTACTGATTGTAAGGAACTGTTACTTTTCTGTTTCTTCTTACTGATCCTTTTCTCTTCTATAATTTGTTAAATATTGGCATTTCCCAGATTTCATCCCCAACTTTCTCTTGTCCTTTTAATATACTTTTATCTGGGTCCCACTCAATACTTGGCTTATAATAAACTCAGTAAATTTTTGTTAGATGAATGTCTAAATCCACTGACTTCCAAGGCTGATCGATCTCCCAATTTTATGTCTCTAACTCTTTCAAGTTTTAAAATTATATTACTTACCTAGTAAGAGTACCTGCTTTGACACTTTTAGGCATCCAGGACATGATTAGTCTTTCCAGCCACAGCTGTTTAATCTGCATTCATTTTAATTAAATAGCATCTTTATTTTCTCACTTCCCCTTTGTTACAACCCTCAATTTTATTCTAATTATTTCCTTTTTCCTTACTTCCCATATTGACTATCTCGTGAATTCTCATGTATTCTACTTCAAATATGTCTCTCAAATCTTCATTTCTAGGCCTCATCCTCACTGTCTTAATCCAGGCCTCTTTTATATTGCTACCATGTCGCATACAAGGCTGATCCTTTATTGTGAAAGCTTGATGTTGTCTCTGTTAACACTGATGTTAAGGTAGCTACTTTAGTTTACTGTACAAGGCCTTTTGAAATCTGATTCTAAACTTATATTTTCTGCCTCAATTTTTGTCATCTTGAGAGTGCCTTGCTGTGATATTTTTTACCTGAACTTAACTTAGGTAAAAGTCCTCTTTTATGTCTTCTTGCCTTCATTCATGCTATTTCTTCAACTTGTAATGCCATTTCCATTTTGTCCAGCATGTTCCCATTTATCATTTAAGTTTCTGTTTAAAATTCATCTGTTCACTTTTTAATTAATTATTTAGTAAGCGGCTGCTTTGAAACAGTTACTCTGCTTGGTCAGTGAGTTAGATAGACACAAACCCCTTGTCTTCATGGAACTTACAAATGGATACTCCTTGATGAAATCCTTAATCCTCCCAGGCAGCTGTAATAGTAGCCAATAAGATATTTGAAAGGAAATGTCATGTAGTGAAAAACTCATTGGCTTAGAAGTCAACAGATTATTTACCAGTGGGTAAGACTTAGTTTCCTCATCTTTAAAATGAGAATAACAGTATTTAATCATGGCAGGGTTGTTGATTCTTGGTGATAATGGCAAAAAAGAGCACAGTGTCTAGCCTAAAGCAATAAATGTTATCTATTTTAGTTGTATTATTTTTTGTATCTATTTAGTTGTATTATTTTTTATGTTTAATAATTTCCTGGTCCCCATTGTACCATAAAAGAATTCAAAGCAAAGCCTGACATAATTCATTTGTATGTACTATGCTGTACATAGTTGACACTCAACAGATGTTTGATTAATTTTTTTTAAATTAGATTTTTGGGGAAAATTTATCAGATTTGTCTACATAGTGAAGCTCCTCAAATGAGTTTTAAGGTTTCTTGTATCCGATAACATCATTTGTTTTAATGGTTTTTTTTCTCGGTGTCTTTTGTTAGAGTTTTAACTGGTAGTATAATTAATACTAGATTTAGATGTTCTCATAACTACTAGCTCTGTGGTAAAAATGCTAAGTGAAAAAAGAAGTGCTCAACAGACTAATGGCACCCAGGAAAAGCTTGGAATCATTACTTGAATAATTGACTTGGTTGCAAAATAATATTTTTGTAAAATGTCCTAACTAATAATTAAATGTAGGTGAGTATCTAGGTGGCTCTAAAAAGCAAATAGAGACATGCACTGAATAGTAACATGCAGAAATTCAGAACTATATAAAATATAATTTTACATTATTAAATAAAATATACCATACTCTAGTGTCTCAATACAATGTAAATCCCCACGTCAGACCTCAAGAGAGAATTCTGCTTTAGAATATGTCTCCTCTGCTGGAATACATACAATTGAAAGAGTTTGTTTTTTGTTTTGTTTTTCTTTGTTCTATTCATTAAAACAACATAATGCATAGATCACTTGCACTTAATTTGTTATTAGCACTTGGCAAACAAAAGTTTTAGTTAATATTCTTTCTGTCTACATGAAAGCATCATAGATTTGAGTTTGTGAGATAAAGCATTCTCTTATATTGTATAATACCCTATAGTACCTTAACATTATTTCACCAAGATTTATACAGAAAGTGAAACTCTTCTAGAACTTAAGCACTTTTGTCTTCAAGCTGATAGTGCACTGAAACTGTTTACTGCTTTTTAAGGGTTACCATTTATTTAAATTATAACTAATGACTACCATGAATTTTTAATCTAAAAATATAGAAATAGAAGCTAACCAAATATAAGAGTTAAAAAAGTAATATAAAAATTTAAGAACAAATATGAAGTTCTAAAATTTTCTAGGATTTAGAACTTTAGCTAGAAGAATTTATTACTGACTTCTTTTAAGGTCATCAAGATATATCAAGTATTATCACAAGAAAGTAAGATGGAATATGGCAAACTTTTCTAATATTGTTTTGACAGTTTTTCTTTTTAAAATGAACATTATTTTATTGACATATTCAAGTTACATTAAAATGGCACTAAAACTAGTGAGATGATAGACATGCATACATCTGACTCATTTGATAATAGGTACCAATTCACTTAGGTTATGGAATAATTGAGATACTTACATAGCTACTCCTGATTTCAGTAGTTAGCATTGTTTTGGAAACTACTATAATTTAATAAAACAATATCCAGAAAATAGTACTTTAATAAAGCAATGTGAACTTAATGACATCAGTGAAGTAAATGTTAATATTTCTCTTAAGTATTTGATTATTTTATTTTGTCTTCCTCTTCCAACTGATTCTCATTTGGTTCATTCTTATTTATTTGTTTTACCTGATCAAATCACTAATCATAATGAGCCTACAAAGGGAATAATAGCCTACCTATTGATGCTTGAGTTGTATTTCCTTCAATCAAGTTCTGTTCTTATAGACAATAAAATATATATTCTATATATTAGAATGGCATTATTTTACATTCTTTTATGTAGATTGTAGTGATGTATTAAAGGTATTGTAGTCAAACATAAATGTGAAGGTTATTTATTTATGTATGTATGTATGTATGTATGTATGTATGTATGTATGTATGTATGTATGTAGAGACAGTGCCTCACTTTGTTGTCCAGGCTAGAGTGAGTGCCGTGGCATCAGCCTAGCTCACAAGAAACCTCAATCTCTTGGGCTCAAGCGATCCTACTGCCTCAGCCTTCCAAGTAGCTGGGACTACAGGCATGTGCCATTATGCCTGGCTAATTTTTTCTATATATATTAGTTGGCCAACTAATTTCTTTCTATTTATAGTAGAGACAGGGTCTCGCTCTTGCTCAGGCTAGTTTCGAACTCCTGACCTCCATCAATCCGCCCGCCTCGGCCTCCCAGAATGGTAGGATTACAGGCGTGAGCCACCACGCCCGGCCTAATGTGAAGGTTTCTTAAAAAGTAGAAAGATAGATGACTTAATACTTATAAAAGTCCATTATATCTACATTGTAATTATAAGCTTTTGTATTATTAGCATCATATTTCAAGCTTTGAAATTAGGCCAAAGAATGGAAAAACAGAAAGCAAAGCTGGAACATTTAATTTTAGTGCCATCCATAACTTTTAAAGACACGTGTGTCTCCCTAGTCAAAGATTTTAGTACTTGGAGATTGTTGTAAGTGGGGACCTAAGTACAGCATATGTCTTCTGAAAGAAACTGTAAATATTCCAGATCTTCTAGAACCTAGGCTCACATCCCTACTTTAAATACTTTTGAGGATCTTGGTGGAAATAGATAATAGGTGAAGTTTGTGAAAGTGGTATCATGCAGTATTAATATAATTGTTTTGGATGATACAGATATATAAAGTATAAGTTTATAGTAATCTAGATATGCATTTCTAAGGTCTCAGAATAAGTGATTTCTTATGTTATCCATGCTTGTATTTGGTCAACAATCTATTTCTGAATATATTTCTTTCTAATTTTTCTGGCCATACCATGGTGATAACTATAAAAATGTTTAAAAACCTATTTAGTTCATTCATAACCCTATGGGATAAGAGTTGGATCAGTATACTAAATTTGTCATTTTTTAATCCTTTTTCCCCTAGAAGGGACTTTTGGGGCAGGGAGGAGAGAGCAGGGAAGAGTACCTCTTAAATTAGAGTGAAATCTTAAATGGATGATCAAAACTTACAGTAAGTTGATGACCAAAACTTGACATTCTCTTTACAGATGTTGTTCTAAAATGACCAAGAGTGCCTCATTGTTTTTTGGTAATTGAGCTTTATACTGAGAGTACATGTTGTTGGAGGAAGCAGAGTTAGGGAGACAAAAAAGTGAGTGTAACTTTTCTCCAAAGAACATGCATTACTCTCACAATCAGAAATTGGATGATAAATGCTATTTTTTCAAATGAGACTAATGGCAGCTGTTTGATTATTAGTAAATTCCTTGAGGGCTTTGTATCCTCCATCACCTGGAGCAGTGCTTTATATGGAGAGGCTGTCAAAAAAAAAAAAAGCATTGCTATTGTTGGGCTATTTAAGTGATTTTTATAATCCTTTCTAGATATGTGATCTGAAAATTGATATTGCTTTGTCTTTAGATTATTTTTAATTGTAATAGGATTGTGTGAGAAGATAGTCTTTAAGTGATAGAGCTTCAGGAAATTGTAAATATTATGGTGAGGTATGGAGTTCTTCATTCTGTTCAGATCATGTCTAAGGATTTTTTTAAATTTTTGGTAGAAAATTTATATTTGAAGACAGAATATTCATTTGGTAGCATAAATGAGGCTTATCTTTTAAAATGTTCTATTATGTAAACAAATTCTTAGTTCCTGATGTATTGGTATTTTGTTTCAGCTAAATGTCACCATTTTGACCATTTTTTGTTAGTGTCAAAGAATACAAAAATAAATATTATAGTTCTGTTTCCTCCTAATTTTGGTTATTAGTCTTTATAGATATTATCTTTAAGTTACTTAATAATTTGTGAATGATTTTTATAATTCTTCTGATTTTTCTGCTGTGTGATAAAAATTATTGTGTTACATGCTGTGTAAGAGCCATTGGATTTGACTTCACTATTGTGCATTATAGTAGAATCGATTGTTGCCTAATTTAGTAATAATTTTATCATAACAGCTTAACATCTTTTATAATTTTAATTGTTATCAAGAAGAATGACATCATTTAATTTAACTCAAAATGTAGAAGGATGGATGAATGACAAATTAATAATTTACCACCTTTGCATAATATTCAAGCATAGAGTATTAGAAGGATTGATGGCAGAAAAGGTTAACAAATTTGAGCAGCTTTCATTAGCTTTACATCGTCATATGTTTGTGGTGCTGACTGAAATAGGCTTTGTAGGAGATCTCAGTCTAGGGAACTAATTACTTGTGCCGATTGCCGCACTGATGAATAGACCCTCATTGTATCATTCCCCTGAAGACGAGGAGCAGCCTGTGATTCACTACTGCATCCTGGCTGATATTTGATAATAATTTTAACAGATAAATGTAGGTAGGCAGAATGATGAAGTGCCTATCTAAGCTCCATGACTATCAAAGCCATACACATAGCCATCTGTGTACTGCCTTTTTCCTTCTCACCTAAGGAGATTTTCATTTTATTAATTAAGTTCAAACAACTGTTTTCTTTTGCTTGTATGTATATTCTGTAGGTATTTATTATTTATTTTTAATGATATCATAGTATTTTCCTTTAATATTTAGAATGAATAATAAAGAAAAATAGAATTAAAGAGCTTTTTAATTTTTTTGAGAACTACAATTCTTACACTTTTTTTTATTCCATTTTGATTATACTATGTCTTTCTTCTGACTGAAATCAACAAAGGAAATGTTTGTTGTGCTTATTGTCTCTTCAGCATTTTCAGAAAAGAGCATGAGGTTCCTACCGTTTTAAATAATATTCTGGTTGTTGCCTATGTTTTTATTAATCTGAGATATTTTTAATTGATAAAAATACTTATTTACAAACTTACTTTGAAGTTTTACAAGGTAACATCTTTAAAACATCAAAATAAGGTAACTTTTACTTGGGTATTTTGGGACTGTCAGTTGTCCCAGACTACTAATTTGTCAAACCTGACAGGTAAAATTTTATTAGCTCATGAAATACAAGTAAGATTTTATTTTGTATTAGTCATTCTTGCAGGAGTTTTGATTATGAATAAATTTTTTATTTCATTGTTGAAACTTACAGGTGTTCATGCTGTGTATCTTCAGTGAATAAATATATTCTGCAGAGATGTTTTCTTTCTGTAACTGAAAAAACTTTATATTAGTATTTTCCTTATAAAATATTTTCTAGCATGCTAGATCATGATTAGTTAACGAAAGTTGACATTTGTATATTACCATATAAAAGGTATACGTAATTGAAGAAAATATAGAACTTGAATTGAGTGAACCTTTTTTAAAAAAATACATTTCCAAAAGTATGCTTTCGATATAGCAATTATTACACATCATATAGCATGTAGTTTTTAATTAAATATAAAAACAGACTACATAAAACAGAAATCCAATCTGATTTGCTTGAAAATAGATTGCTATTTCACTCTACAGGAATGGTTTATTTAAAAACAGTAAATGGAAAAGAAATGCATTTTCTTGTGTTGTTCTAAGCCTCAGGGGCTAAATGTAATGAATATTTTAAGAGATTATTTTAATTAAATTCCTGCACATCTAAACAGAGTAATATTTTATTATCACATACATAACCATGTAACCGAGATATTCATTAAAGTTAACACTTTCTGGACCAAGAATTCATGGTATGATTTACTGACCTTGTGCAAAAAGGCACAAATTAGGAAGAAAAATGAAGGGGGACAGACTTTGATTAATATAGGTAATGCTATACCATATTTATAATAGCCTTTTCCCTATTCTGGTTTATAAATGCAGCCACAGAGAAAGGTGCCCTGCTGAGGCTGAAATGAGGCTGAAATCAGAGCACATGCCACTAGAGTGTGGGGAAACTGATCACACTGTCAGCAATTCATTTCAAAATGATGTATTTAGTGCTCATTTCACCTTCCAAGAAAAGGAAAAGGAGTTCCTTAGACTAGAAGGTGATATTGTTATTTTCAAGGACATACCTAAGTTAAAGATTGCAGAAGGGGAGTGTGAGATGGAGGGAGAATTAGGAGGAAGGAGAGGGAAAAAAGGCAGAGCAAACAAGGAGAGCTTTATGCAGAAATTCAGTGCTACCACGCTGTTTGATAATTGCTAACATATGTGGCTTCTCTGTTTCATTGTAGTCGTCCTCGTGAGTTCTGGCGCCTTGACTACTGGGAAGATGACTTGCGGCGCCGGCGACGATTTGTGCGTAACCCTCTAGGATCCACACATCCTGAAGCGACACTAAAAACAGCCGTGGAACATGGTCAGTGTATAAACCACTCCTTGCCAATAGCAGCAGGTACAGTACTTGGTAATGAAGAGCATAACTTCATTATTACAAGGCACTGTAAAATGGTCCCACACCACATTTCACAGTTATTCACCCCAGAAAGAGAAGTTAAATATTTTATAGTTAGTAGAGGGTCTTATTAAATTATTGTGACAAATATATTTATTTATTATGTTACACATGCAAAACTTATTTAACATAGACCCTTTGTTTCAAAATACAAGGATTAAATATTTCTTCTTTTAAATGACACATTCTGCTTTGAATAAATTAATCCAGGAAGCCTGCCTTAAATCCATTAATATCAGAAAGACAGCATTACAAACCAAATAGGTTTCTAGGTTCTGTTGTGTGTACATGGTTTTCCCCCAACCATGGTATTTTAGTATGAGATTATGAAGTGAAAAATATGGTAATAAATGTCCAAGTGCCTAGATATTTTCTAAGCCTTGATTTGTAGATGGTTGTGATAGATGGCTCATGGAAAAAGAATAGACATTATTTTCACATATTCCTATTCTGCATCATCTTGTTATAGGAGCTTAACAAAACATTTTTCTTTTTTTATTATAATGCATATGACTATGATTCAGTTTAGTTAGAAATCTGATAAGTAAATTGGAAAAACTGAAAAGGTCCTTTGGATTTGATGATTTGTTCATATAGTTTCACTTATAATTTTATGATTTTTGAAAGCCAATTAAGACATATTGATTAAGGGGGAATTGCCTCTCCCCACATTAAAATTATTTTAATCTTATAAAATATAGATTGGTCTTTTAATAAGGTGAAAAATAGGTTTAATTTCCATTTTTCAGGGTATTAGTTTAATATGCAGAAGCTTATAGTTAAATGGGAATATGTAGTATACAAAATAAGTGTTAAATTATGTTCAAAAAGGATAGTAAGAATTTAGATTGAAAATCTGTAATCTTAGGTTTGGCCTCAGTCAGGCAGTTTAACCTCTTGCACTCAGCCTTAAAGAGCCATTTCTAGAAGAAAATGTCCACAATATGTCATCAGGTATAACACCAAATGTGACATCAGTCCTTTAAAATAAATGATCATACAGAGAATAGTCAATAACAAAGTGATCTAAAAGCAATAATACTCTCAGGGTCCTACATCTTCAACTATAGGAGGTGGAGAAAGAGAAATAAGATGTAGAATTAATTAGGCCACTTTTGCTTTTAAGGTGCATATACTTTTTATGTGATGATATAGATTTCTGAGTTATATATATATTTTTCATTTTCTTTCCTTTTTTTTTTTTTTTTTTGGTTTGGTTTTTATTCATGATGCTTACATTGAGAAAATCAATGTTTTTTTTGCAATTTTATTTTTTTTTAGCCAAACAGCTTTTACCATGTGCAGTGCACTTAAAATCTGAAATTTAATTATTTTTCTCTCTTCTATACTATAATTTAACAGTGAGTTGTGAATTCTGAGGTCTATGAATGCCAGTAAAAACGTTTTTATAAAAAATTTTTTTTATTCTTTTATATCTGGAAGGGGAGGACTTGTTTTCTAAAATTATACATAAACAAACTGTTAATTCTTTATCCTGAGAGAAACATCATCAGTAACTGAATTTAAAATTTGTGGTACAGATTTACTACAGAATTTATTAAAATACATTCTTCTCTCAAAAATGGTACATTTGACCATATTGAGGAATTACAGGATTCTTAATAGTGAATAAATTTTAGTTTTTTTGTTGAACTTTACCTTTAAAAATAATAGCTTTTTTAATGCTAAGCATCTGCAAAATGTTTGGCAAAAAAAGAAAAAAAAAAGATACTTATTAATAATATTTTTACTATTATTTAAGAATTTTTTTTATCTGTTTAGGAACAGATTTCACTGATTACTCTAGATAGTAATTGAGGAGTTAACACAATGTTAATTAGTTATCTGTGTTTTATTGTGTAGTTTTAACTTGAGAGAAAGACACAAAGTTAAGCATTTTATGTGATTTCATCCTATTTAGTAATATCTTATAATTATTAATATTTAAAACACTCTAAAAGATTAAAAACAAAAATTTAAATTTGAAAGACATTTTAAAAAACTAATCAAATGTGTAGGAGATGCTTCAGTAGTTTCACAATTAAGGAGATATATTTAATATAACATTTTTTCGAAAAAAGATACAAGCTCTAATTAATCATACTTTGTATATTTTAAATAATGAGGAAATATTAGACAATTCTGAAATTCAGTACATAGATTGAATTATGGTATTGTTTGATGTCAGCATAATTTATGTTAATACATTCTGTAAACAAATAATTTTTAATAGCTTATTAAATAAATATAGTAGATGTTCAATTTTAATTTTGTGTTAACTTTGAAATTTCATCTTTAAATGCTTTTTGGAGCATTAAGGAAACAAATCAACATTAAGAATCAAATATGCAAAACAAAATGATTAACATGATCAAAATGCAGCTGAAATTACAGAATTTTAATATGAATAATCACTATGCTTCCATGTTGATTTTAAATATTTAAAATATATATTACTGAGGATAGATGTCAGTTTTGTATTGTTTTATGACTTCTCACTTTTATTTATAATTTATTTAACTAAGAAGACAGGGCATTTTAAAAATGCAGAATCTTAGAACGTCATGAACTATATTATTATCAAAGGAAGACATCTAAATAGAAGTGCCATTGGAGATTAGTTATGTATTTTTGTAGTAAGAGCCATCTTTTTTATAGATTGATTTGATTTGAAGGAAAGCCTCTGGTGTAAAGGTGGCAGAGTAAATACCTGAAGAGTGATGTTCTCTGTTTGGGCGATCAATACCAGCCCCATGACTCTACTTCTGGCTACCTTCTAGTTAAAAACAAATTTTTTAATTCTGACAATTTAATTGCCCTTCCCAAGTTCACATTAACTTGCTTGGGGAAAAGAGCTTTAGGTAATTTTTCAAACAGAGACCCTCCAAAGTGATAATTTATAAAAGTCATGTTGTAAGGGGAGATTTCTTTAACTTTGCAGAAACTGAGTCATATTTTTAAATTAAAATTAATACTTCCTCTTATGATTAAATGTTCTTTATTGAAATTAGCAGCAATAAGCAAAACTGGATATTTGATTCTTGAGGGCATTTTCTTTCATTTCATAGTTTTAAAATTTATTAGAAATCAGTCATAATGATTCGTAACATTTTCTTAATGTGCAGAGGCCAATTTGGCAGTTATTTATTATTAGAGCATTTTAGATCTGGGAAGAACCTAAAGCTAAAATCTAGTCTAACTTTATTATTTACAAATAAGGAAACTGAGGAAACAATGTGCCAATATTCTTGGTAGATAAAGGACTAAAGCCCAAGTTAACTAATGATTACTCAGATTTTCGTATCAGTGTGCTGTGCTGTCTTCTAAAATTTATTGTGAAATATCATGGGAATTTTATATTGAAATTAAAGCCATGTAAAAAATATTTTAAATGACAGAAAGATTGGTTTTAATTCAATTACTAAAAACAGTTTGGCAGTGGAATACTATTGAATTCAAGACATTTTATTTTGAAGAGAATGTGCTTGCTAATAGAAATATATAAGGAGGGTTTAACATAGTTGAAATAATACCTTGTAACAAGCATATGTAATGATAAAATAACTCATTTGATTTTCTAGGAATGATAAATCATGCAAAGATCCTAAACCATGCCTTTCTGCCATCACTTAAATAGTGCTAGATACTATTACTTCCTTTTTAGGATCAACATATACTATGTTCTCTGTCCAGAACTTTTGGGTAACTCATAATCTTTAGGAGATGCGCTTGGCTTGTCCTCCTAATCATTCTTTGTAAATTCACTAAATTTTCTAGAATAAATTTTCTTGACTTGGAATGCTATGGAAATAGCATAAACTATAAAGGGGAATTAATTAGATTAGTATAATAGTTGATTCTAAGATATTCTTTATGTGTCATTCAGAATACAGTTTGGGTATGTGCTTCACATTATACTAAGTGCATACCCATATTTATTTCATGTACATTTGAAGTCACTTTGTTATTTCAGAAGTTACCTTTTTCCTCCAAATGGCTAATTCTTAAAGTATAAACTTATTTTACTATAATATGGATTATTGATGATTCCAACCTGTTGACTGAGTGGATGTTTGAAACAGATTTATTTTATATTGTAGGTGAAACAGTCTTTTGTGTTCTTTTGTTCTTTTTCTATTTTAATTTTATTTACCTGGCTTGTGTTGGATAGATAAATCAACTTATGCCCAGAGGTAATTTTAAAGAACTCGAACTTTACATTTTGAGGACCATCCTCTCTCTCAAGCCTCTCATTGCTCTTAGCTTCAGTGAATCAAAAGTCATGTTTTAATGGTGGCATTTTTGACAAATTTCCCCAATTTTATGTAACAATTGCAATTTAACTCATTAAGATAAATATTAAACCAGTAAAAGGTGAGATTAGATGAAGGCATCTATTAACAGTGATATGAAAAATTTAAACAATGATCATGTTTAATAACAGTTTTATTAACCTGAAATATCTAAATTGAACTTTAGAATTGAACCAAAAATATGTTCTGTCTTCATCCAATTAAACTTTTAGGCTAGTATACTCACAGAAGATATCAAAATATCTTGTTTATAATGGTTGACTGAGTATAAGGCAAATGAAAGTTAAAAATATACTTTTCTCCAGTACATATAAACACAATAATTATCTTTTATGCTTGGGAAAGTTTTGTTCTAATTTTGAAAAAAAAAAAGTTCTTTAGCAGAAAGCTATTAGACCACTGAGAATTGAACACCAGCGCATGTGGTGTGTATTAGAGTACTGTTGGTAATTTTACTGCTGCTAACTTAAAATCCTCAAGGGGGAGTTAATTACAGGAAAACCATTCTAAATATCAGTAAGCTGCATATTTTCCATGACAAGAGGTTTTTCAGTTGAGGTTGAACAATTCCAGAATCTGAGCTTGTAAAAATAAGTAAATAAATAAATGAAAGTGGGTGTATGCATGCATACCTATAGTACTTAAAATTTTTTTCATAAACTTTTATTTAATTCAAAAGTTACTGTGTTTTAATGTTAGCATGATGAGAACGTATTTTTAAAAATTTAAATTGCAGTTGGAAGGGATAACAAATTATATTTTAGTATTCATTTAAATGATTGTGAATTTATTTATTGAGTTATTTTAAACCATTGCATATTGCCACTGGGGACTCATTTTTTGTAAATATTTGCAGATTAAAGGTTTTTCTTCTTCTTCTTTTTTTTTTCCAAATAAGCTTGGTATACTTCAGGACATGTATGGCAATAATCAAAGAAAGTAATGAACAAGGTGTTGAATTTAGTTGTTTCTGATGTGTTGGCATATGTTCATCAAATTTAGGTTTGGAAATGAATATTTTTTACTCATTACTTGTATATTATGATTCTGATTTAACCTTTTAAATGCACTATGAGAAACATAATAATTAGTAAATAAATTATTAAGTTACATGTACATTCACATTTGCAGTGGTTATTTTCATTTTCTTTCCCTTTCTTATATCTTAGAGCTAGTGTGGCATGGCAGTTAAGATTCTGGCAGCACACTGCCTGGTTTTAAATCCTAACTCCAGTTGTTTTAAGCTGTATTACCTTGGGCAAGTTAAATGACATCTCTGAGCCTGTTTTCTTATCTGAAAAAGAGGAATTAGAGAAGTTTATGAGAATTAAATTAGTTAAAAATGTAAAGTATTTTGAATACTTCCTGGCACATGGTAAGTTTTGTGTAATAGTAGGTTTATTATTAATATTTCTGCTTTGAAGAAGAAATTATTAATTCAGGAAATGAAGAGAATACAGCATACTGATTTTGTACTAAAATCTAACTGGCAAACACTAATTTATTATAATTTACTTTATAGGAATATCTTAGAAGATGGTGCTTTCTTTTGCATTTCTCAGTGGCCAATTTACTTTTAGTAAAATTGATAGTAAATTGGAAAAGATCTTGTTTGGGCTAAGGGCAGTATTTTTGATTTTAGTATAAGTAAATATAAATACTTGAAAAATAAAGTGGTATAAAAGCACGCTCCTATTTTCCTAAAAATGAATGGTTAATTGGCATATTTCTTTGTAGCTATTTTTTTTTAAAAGACCATTTCAATTAGACACGTTAAAGTAATCTTTTCAAATATTTATTGAAACCTTCTTATGTGTATAGCTTACTATGCTATATAAGGGGATGAAAGAAAATAAGATTTTATTTACCTATAGGTTGTATTCAAAGCTAAATAAAGAAAACTTCTTCTCATGACTTCCTTATTTAGTAGAAAACTCCTGTGTTCTTTTAAGTAGGGCCATAAACATTTTATGTAAACAGTATACTTGGTGAATTCACAATAAATGTGAAAAAGAAAAAAACTTACACCTTCAACATTATCTATAAACATACTTATTATACCCAAAGATGCCTTCATCTGCCAAGTTAGTTAACCAGGTAACACACATGATATATTTTTTTAACTATTTAGAATAAATTATATAGATATATGTTAGTCTTGTTACTTGCAAACTGACTGCTTTATCCTTTCTGGGATTTGGGCCTTATGCCTAGGCAGAAACTGCAGTGAAGCAAAACGCCTAGCCATCCGATTTCCATATCAATAGCTGCAGACTGGTGGATCAGGTGCTTTACCTCTGGGATTCATCTAGCTGAAAACCAGGAATGTCAGAGTGTGAAGATTCTTAACTTTCTCTCATGTGACACCATTAAAAAAAAACAAAAACTGTTACGAAAATATACACATATGAGCTTTTACAAATCACAATCCAGAAGTTAGTATCTGCTTTTCTTAACGAGAAAGCTGCTCAAAACAACAGGAGGGATGTGGGGTTCTGAAGTCAGAGTTTTGAGTTTCAGTATTTCCTCCTTTCGGTTGCACCTCTGCTCCCCTTCCTGGTCCCATTGTTGATTTATAGGTGTTCTGCAGAGCTGCTTCTTCACTCCCTAGATTTGGTATTCCCTTTCCCTCCTTCCTCTTGTAGCTGCTGCCTTGTTGCAGTGCCTGAGAGTCTTTGGTGCTGCTGTTCTCCACTGGCTGCTCCAGTTCAGGCGGCTTGAGGCCCCTTGCCTGCATGCCTCTCATCCTGGTCTTTCTGTTATGTTTGCCCCCGGGTGCTTTAGTCCCTTAGTTTAAACATGCAGAGGAGGTAGTGTTTGTGTGTCCACTTAGCTTCTACACTGCCTTGCTTTTGGATATTTGTATAAGAGATTGGGGGGAGGTGGTGATTGTATGTGTGAAAATGTGGGTGAGGGCAGTGTGAAAGAAGGAAGCAGGGAGAATGGAGTAAAGAAGAGAATGCAGCTTCTAGAAGCTGCTGTAGCTTTATTAGTGTCAGATATGGCTCCAGTGTCTGGGCCTAAATCCTCATTGGCTGTAAGTCTCTCTTAGCTTTGACCCTTCACGCTTTGTATTTTCTTCCACAGCCACTCCTCAACCATTTCAAAATCTTTTTGTCAGAATGATGTTATTCAGAGATCCAATCAGTCCTTTTTATTTTTTGGTGTTAAATAGATACTGTTTCCAAAACTAGGTTCTGATTTTTCCTATTAACGAATTCCACTCTCCCTCTACCATTATCCAAAATGCTACTTCTGAACCTGCTCTTGCCTAAATTATATTAAATAAATAAATGGTTCCATGAGCAGTGGAGGGGGCAGATTTAATGGGATTAGGGTGCTTGTTTGGGGTAACATTAGACTAGGTTGGGGGATTGAGTTTGTCGAAACAGGCATGTGTGCCATCCCAATCACTTTCCCCACCATGGGTGACTCACTGTGTATAAAAGATTGATCATCTTTGGCCACCTACCCTTACCTCAGCCCCTACCCCTCTGCCAAAGTGCTCTTCCCACAGCTGATGGACAGCTTTGTTTCCTTTTCATTTCAGCCGCAGATGAAGATATCCTTGCTAAAGGAAAACAGTCCATCAAGAGTCAGGCTTTAGGAAATCAGAACTCAGAAAACGAGATTCTACTGGAAGGCGACGACGATACTCTGTCATCCGTGGATGAGAAAGATTTAGAGAATCTTGCCGGTAAATTCAGTGGTTGTGCAAATATTTCAGCTAGCTCTGGGACAATAAGCATCTATTTGCTTACTTTTTTCAGCTGTGACCACCAGGACTACCAAACTTACACCCACAAATACATTATTTAGGGATTGTTTTTGTTCTTCCAAACATTTTCCCCCTTATCTTTCACAGTTTCTGCTTTATTTTTCTATTCAGTCTCCTAACCCTCCTCACTTTTTTTTTTCTTTTGTGAATAATTTTCACTGAAAAAGAAAAAAGCTTAAAAGCAGCAACAACAAAACAAAATTACTTCACCCATTCCATGGGAGTTACCAAATCTCTATAAAATTAGGACCATAAGTAAAATTCTGCCAATTATGTTACAAATAAATCTTGGGGGCAGATGAGCTATTTGCCTTGATATACAAGTCTTAGTGATCATGTTACATACATATGCATTTAACTCTCTCAAAAAAATCAATTCCAAGAATGCCATGACATTTTCATAAGATTCACATATTTTGCTTGATGTAGAAATTTTTATTTGCACTCTGCAGATTCTCAGTTTTAGTTCCCTTATGGGAAAAATTCTCTTGTTTATCCTGAAATTTTAGTCATTCATTAAATGGCTTTTTTCTTTAATCCCGTGGCTCTTACCCTCAAAGAGGAAAGTCTGAAAGATTCTACAATTTCTGTAGGTGAAAATTACATGTGTTCTATTTTGATAAGAGAAAAGGCATTAAAAATCATTTATTTGGTGATATTGACAATATGTGCTATCATGCAACTTGATAATAAAAAACAAAAATAGAAGATGGTGTCTTCTCTCACCACTGGGAACTTCTCTGTAAAGTAAAATGACATTAATTGGTAGGAGTAGAGAATAAGGTGGATACTGCTATTCTCTAGTCTTTTCCTTCACATCCGTTTCCTTCTTTATTTTGCTTCTGTTCTTGCTACTACTAGTAATACATTCATACAGTAATAGAGGTGAAAGGGGAGTTTAATTATATAATCTTGACAATGGCAATAGGATTAAGAAGTAATCCACACTAATAAAGTGGTGTGGGTTAGAAATGAAGTGGAAATTGTCAGGGGTCTTCTGTAGGACCTAGGCTGCCCTAGCTCCTGCAGCTGTCTGCTTACCCTGTAATTGAATGTCTGAGAGTGATTGAAAAAATGTTATTTCTTCTCAGTATTACATGCTAATGTACAGAGGGCAAAAGGAGACAGCAAAAGAACACATAGCTGCTTATTTCATCCATTTATAGGGATGAGCTTTGGGAAATCATAGCTGTTCTGCAGCTATCTGCTACCCATCTGCAAACACAATGTATTTGTACATTGGGAATAGAGGGCAAAACCTGCTCTGATCTCCGCAGAGCATCCCTTCTATTGTCCTACTGGCACACATTAAGATTGATGTGAGATTAAGGACCATCACCCTTCTAACAATCAATGGAAATGTCAATTCATCTGAATTTTGAAACACTTATTCACTCATTGATTACCTGAACCAGGCGCACCTTGTTTATAGGCACTATATTAATTCAGAACTGTAAGTGCCAATCTTCTCTTTTGCTGTTTTCTTCCCTGTAGGATTTATACAATGAGGAATTGACATGGAATTTCAAATTCTTTCTATATCTTTCTCTACATAAGTGTAATATATAAAGTATATAATTATTATTTTTAGTCCTTATTTTAGGTTTAGCTCTAATATATTTTATGCCGTTCTATCTGTAGTGAATCTATTGTTTTCAGTAGCAGTCTGATTTGTCTCTTTGATAAGCCCTGTGGAGATTTGATTATTCCAATAAAAATTCATTCACTTGGAAACCCACCCTCCAGCTGTTTACTCCCAGAGTCCCTGAACTACATTTGGAATATTAGATTTGGAAGCATTGAACAATATTTAACAGTGGAAAGGAAGGCTTAGAAAAGAAGTATTTTTACAGTTTTTCATGGGGTAAAGTTGTTATGGAAGAGAGTTTGTGTCAACCTGGCACAAAATCTTTATCAGAGAATGTGGTTTAATGTTTCCCACTTCATTAATAAGCTAGTGATATTTTTATAGTCATGCCTCAGCCAAACTGTAAGCTAAATCCTAACCTTGGAAGCCTATTGAGGCTTCCTTGCTCTTGGTTGTTGTTCCATGTTGTTTGATAGCCTGAGGCTTGTTTTCTAAATGGAATGTGGATGAACTTATTTAGGCAGAGCCACCTTCTTACCTAGAGATTAGACCAAAGCTTTGCAGACTCCTTGTAAAATAATTGCATCCTAGTTTACTGTTATCATTAACTGCCTGTTACGAATCTTCTAGTATGAGAATCCTGACTTTGCATTTTCAGAGGAAGATTTGGGATAGACAGAATATGTAAGGGTAGAATGATTTGGCAGGCAGTTTAGTACTAGAAGTGAGAATAAAAAATTACATAAAATTTCTGGTCAAATTTTATTTTTTGAAAAATGTCATTCCGACTTGTGCAGCTTGTCTTTTCCTTTTGGCAGGTCCTGTTAGCCTGAGTACACCAGCTCAGCTTGTGGCCCCCTCTGTTGTAGTAAAGGGGACTCTTTCTGTCACCTCTTCTGAACTCTACTTTGAGGTGGATGAAGAGGATCCTAACTTCAAAAAAGTCGACCCCAAGGTGAGAAGATGAGAAAGGGGTTTCATTTTTTTTAACGATGGGATGGTGGCTGCTATTGGGTAAGATTGGCTTTGGTAAATCTGACAGGCTTAGTTTCCATTTCTTGCTGAATTGCCTTGGCTTATATACAATGCAATTATCTTTTTTAGTTTGTGATTCCCTACTAGTTAGATTATTGAAGTTCATTTAAATTCAAAAACAATTTCTACTTTATTACATTTATCATTAGCTCATGGGTGGGGGAGGGAACCTTAGGGACTATCTTCCATAAATATATTTTGCCTCAGAGGGTCCAGGGTAAATTAAGATACAAAATTCAGTGGAATCGAGAGTGGAATTATTTTGTTTAGTCTTTATGTTTTCTGGATATGATATCAATATATCACCCTCCTTGCATCTTCCCCATGACTTACTACTCTGTCATGTTGCAAGCATGTTTTGTGTGTGTGTACGAGATACCTCTGTTTCCCATTACCTATAGATTTTACAAGGCACTGTGTAATTTTCTATTCTTAAATGAAAACGTAATTTCCCCTTTAAAATATATTTCGTGGTAACTTTATTTTTACTAAGAAACATTTGTAGCACAGTCATAAAAGCCAAAATTAGGTTTATTTCATGAAAGAAAATGATAAATTTGCTCTGAGAAGAAACAGCTTCTTTAAAAATGAGTAAAATGAGCAACGTCATTTTAAGAAGAATAAGGTAGAAAGAGAAGTAGTTTAAAAAATGGAATAATTTATTTTATAAGCTGATTATGTGTGTACACACACATATACGCACACATTTTGAGTTTATTGGTAGGAGTTTCTTTGGTTTTGTAATCATGTGAATTATTAAATCTTAAGCATTTAGAAGTATTTCAAAATATCTCTTGTTGAAAATGTTATAGTTTTATTACAAACTTTACAAATCATTTCTTAGGCATATTTCCAGCACTTTGTTTTAATATTTTGCCTTAAAAAGACAGGACTTGGTAGACTTTATGGCAAGAAGGCTATGATGGAACTGATTGTTTTGAGCTTGATAATTTAGCTAATCCAATGTAGAGAAAACTTTAATTCTGAAATTATATCAGTTAAAAAGTTTTTCTACTTTGTTGCATGGCTAAAACATCTGAAAATGTATTGTAGGTTTTTTAGGAAAGGAAAGGTTACCAAAATAACTTAAACTTTCTGATTCCTGATAATTTCTGAATTTAAGAGAGGCTGGCATATAATTTAGAATATTCCAAGGCTTTTGGGCACAGATGGCTTAAGGTCTAAAATTTTATTGAATGGTAAGGTGTCTAATGAATCGTTCTCAAAATTAGAACATCTGTCAATCTTTGAGATTAGTTTCTTTGAAGTTATTTGTTCCTTTGAGGGAAGTTATAACTTTTATTTTTGTCTGATCTTATTTTGTGCAGCATCCTTAAATTAGTTTTTTCCTGTTGATTGTAAAATATTGAGATCTTTTGGCCTAATCATAGAAATGGTCTTATACTACTGCAGTCTGCCTAGTATTCCAGAAATCAAAACTTCTGCCAATTTATATTTTTATAAATTTTCAGCCAAATTATTAGAAAAATTTTTAATTTTGTATAGACATTAGTGCTTTAAGGTGTTTTGTAAATGTGGACATTTATGTTGCCACTGTGTTTTTCTTTTTCCTTTTTTGCTGATACCTGCACTAAATTAAATAAGAAAAAAGAAAAGATACTGAATTAGGGGCATTTTTGTTTCTTCTTGCCAAGGCTTAAAAATGCTTTCCAAGAATAGTTCAAGGGAGATAGGTGTCTAATGCTATAAATAGTTTTGTGAGTTTTAAGATATCACTTTAATCTTCTTAACTAAACACTGTTCCTTCAAATTATTTCATGCAAATGTAAGCACTTACTGCTTGCTTTGAAAATATTCTTTAAAAATTCAGAACATTTTCCCCAGACACAAAATTGGTTTTTATTATTTAAAAGAATTAGTGTATTTGTCTGAACCACATAGTATTATGGTGAGTTTGTTCTACGTCTACAGGAAGAGGGGTTAGAAAAATAGATTGAAAATAGGTTGAAACAGTGGATTTCAGAACAGATAAGATCAAAGTTTATATTTTTAACACAGGGCTATTTTTACCAGGGAATCTTACAACTTAAACCTGTTTGTCAAGTGAACCAGACTTCAGACCCCTGAGTAGTTCTCTTGTTTTTCATCCATCTCTGCTATCCTGCTGCTCATCCTTCCATACACCCCTTCCCCCCACTCAAACTTCTTCCTCTGATCTTTAAAGTTGTTTTTTTAGAACATTTTTCTCATTCATAGGTTTCCCAGTAAAGTAAAACTGAGCTAATACTAAGGATAAATTTTAAATATTACTAGGTAACATCTGACATATATTCTGTACCTGTGCCTCACCATTAGCATAGCTAATGGAGTATACAGTTACTTCCAATATAAAGAAGACAAACCAATTCCTTTGGGATACTTTCAGTTCTACTAATTTTGTTATTTTCTGATCAGTTGTTTCCTGGCATTAAAAACAAACCTTTGTTAAAGCTGAAACATTCAAATGAATATATTGGATTGTTACCTTAGAAAAGCAGAAGAAGGAAGGTACTTTGCTTATTTGTAAATTCTTGAAACAATAATTTTTCTTTGGTTGTAAAGATGGTATTAAAACCTTTTTTTGTTGTGTTGCATGCAGGCAGCTTCAGAATAATTCTTGCAATTTGATAAAAATAATCATTATTATGGCAATTTGATAAAAATAATCATTATAACTAAGCCATTTTAAAATTGAAGTAATTTATAAATCTGAATTGTTCATATCATCATTTGCTGGGGGAGAGAAATATTGCTTGTAACCATTTTATTCATTTTTAGTGTGGTTGATTTAATTGGTAAGCTTTTATTATTTAAAGCTTGAAGAGGGAACAAATAGTTGAAGGAAAAGTATCAACTGACTTTAAGTATTCAGAACAGATTTATAAATATTTCCTTTGTATTTCAGACTCAGATTGGATGTTTTAAAATTATGGCATAACAAACACTATATCTTCATTTTTAATGTGAAAAATATTTTTTTGTTTTAAAAATTAAGATAAAAATCTTATTTCATACTGTTTTCCTTTTTCAAATATGAAATAGATGTTATCTTTAATTTTAAAGTCTACAGAAAAAATATATTTTACTTGAGTAAAATTAATATTTTCTCTTGTAAGGATTTTGGTGGGAACTTGTCCAGTTAATTCTACAAAAGGTGCTGTATTTTAAATTTTGCAAATCAGAATTCAAATGGAAGCTTCTTGCATTTTAGTTCCTCAAGTTCATATCTATACATTGTAAGTTTTAATATGATCTCACCTGCCTTCATTTAAGAACAATCCACAAGCAGTCAATTACAATGTAAAGTAATATTTTTATTACTGTTTTCAACAAGAGGGCTGAGGGTAGGGGTAGAGGTGCAAGAAAGGGAAGGGCACAATCTGACATTGGCACTGAGATACATTTAACATCAGTAAAACTTTTTTTAAAAGAGAAATTTTACATATAGTTAAATAATTTTTTTCACTTGGTGACAACATTCAGGCAACCAAAAACAAAATGAGAGAGAGAGAGAGAGAGAAAGAGAGAGAGAGAAGGAAAAGGGGGGGAAACTACTATACATTGATTTGAAAATGTACCTTGGGTTTCATTTTGTGGTGGCAAAGCCCGATCGCTTCTTTTGTGTGACCCTTTAAATTCACATTGTTTGGAAGAAAAATCACTTTTGTGCAAGAGCTGTGATTTGTTTTGGTTGGTTTGCTTTCTTTTGTTTGCTTCTTAATTAGTGAAGGTCTTCTGCCTAATTCCTCTTTCTTTCAGGTGACTTAGGTAAAAGTTTGCGTCTAGAGTTTCTGCTGTATCGCTGAGTTGTGTGTTGTGTGTATGAGAGAGCACGCCCGTTTGTTTGTGTCGCTTTTCAAGCAGTCCCCAAGCACCCTATAGTTTGTCCAGGCTTTTGGGATTGGTGAGAATTTCCCTGGCCAACCTCCAGGTCTGCTTGGCAGCGCTTTCCAGGGCCGAATGGGGCTTGCCCTGAAAGAGGTCGAGGTTGGGCAGAAAGTAGTGAGGGCAGCGGCGGCACTGCAGGCAGGAGATGAGCTGCAGCAGGATGCCATTGAGCCGGTCGCCCAGGCACGACTCGTCCCAGTCCGTTTCTCGCGGGTGTTTCTCGCATTCGTACAGCAGCAGCGTCTTCATGTGGTAGTTATTGAGCGGCTGGCCAGGCAGCTCCAGGTGGCGGTCCCGCAGGGTCTTCAGCACCGAGAGACACTTGTTTCGGCAGCCGCCCATCAGCAGGCGGTTCTCCGCCTCCCCGAACTGTAACACCCAGGCGTCGCTCTCCGCAGAGCTCTGCTTGCCGGTCAGCGAGTAGCACTCCTTGGAGAGCAAGTTGAACCCTTCGGCCTTGACCTCCGCCACCCTGTTGGGGCCAGGCCAGGGGATGTGAGGCATAGGCCACTGTGCAGCGCTGCGAGGCCAGATCCCGGTGCACTTGAACGCCGGAGTGATTTGCACCACGTAGCGCTCCCTGATGCGCAACTTGACCTCACTGGTGTCGGCGATCATCTTGACCACATCCCGATAGCTGCACTTGTCCACTGCCTGGGCCACTAGCGTCTGGAAACGCGAGCGGATCTTACGCGCTGAGAGGTAGCCCGACGCTGTGATGAACTCGACCCAGAGAGACATGCTCCGCTTCCGCCCATCGCTCAATTTGAGCACTGCGCAGCCGGGCAGCGAGCCGTCGTCCACGAAGTTGAAGACGCCCATCTGGTTTAGGTAGAGCACCACCTCGAATTCAGTGGGCGAGATGACCTCAAGCCCCTCGTAGCGGGCATCGATCTCGCTCAAGGAGCTGATGAAGCGAGGCTCCTGCACCTCCACTTCCTTTAGCACGTCCGAGACCACCTTACAGACCTCTCGGATGGTCTTGGCGATGGCCGCCTTGCGCGCCTGGCAGCGCTCAGTGTAGTATTTATTGAGCTGGTAAACCAGCTTGGCCTGAGCGGCAATCATGTTTGGGCACAGGTCCGGGCTGTACACCGGCGTCTCGCAATACGTTGAGGGATCCAAGGCTCACACGCTGGTGGTGGCCCTGCGGCTTTCGAAAGAGGCAAAGAGGCGGTGTGCTCTGGGTTAAGCCCACTTTCACTCTTGTTTTCCACCTGGGCTGACCCAGGCCGATGCTGTAGCCGGCTGGCTTTTTCTGTTCCCTCTTTCGAAATCCCTTTTTCTTCTGCAGAAAATTAGAAAAAAATGATTTTTGAAAAAGAAAAGTACCTCCTGGGACTGTTTTGTTTTCTCTTGATATGCAAAATAAAGATGGGGGGCGGGAGGCAGAGAGAGAGAGAGACAGAGACAGAGAGAGAGAGAGAGAAATGGGGGTGAAGAAGGCGAGAGAGAAAAATTCAGGTTACCAAGAGGTTAAATTTAGATGTCCACAGCCAAGATTGCCCAAAAATCTGGAAATGAAGTCTTTTAAGTGCCAAAGCAAATTTAAAAATAAAAGCGAAGCATTTAGTGGTTCATTCTTAAACTTCTTTCCCAGGCTGGTAGGACGTCTTCAGTGTAGGTGCGTGAGTGCCTTCTTCCTCACCCTCCCCCAAATGGTAGGTGAAGGATGTAATTAATGTCCAGAGAGCCACGTAGTGCAACTCAGTCCTTGGCACACTCGGGGTTGTTTGCGGACTCCCCACAGTCTCAGCGTGTTGGCCGTGTCTCTTCTTAGGGGGTCGTGTTGTCGCAGTTTTCCTCTTTTCCTACTGGAGGCGTTGTTTGGACTGGGTTGATTGGTTTGTAGTGGGGTCCTCTTGTCTTTCTCTAGGTGCAAACCGCTAGAAGTTGTTTGATATTCATTTCTGCTTCGTAATTTATACTTTTGACCCTCACAAAATCTATTTTAGTGTGATGAAGTCGTTGCTTGCGTTGCATCTGGGGTGTAGGTATAAGGATTCAGGATTTTTCTTCTCCTCTTATAGGCTGCTTGTTACAGATTCCACTTTCTGAGTCGTCTCTCCCTGCTCCCTTCCGACCTTTCTCTCTTTCCCTCCTCCCCTTTCCCCCTCTCCCTTGAGGTCTCTCTTCCCCTCTCCCTCTCCTCATGTGTTTCTCTCTCTCCTCTCTCTCCCCCTCTCTCACTCCCTCCCTCCCTTCCTCCTCTCTCCCTCTCTCCCTCCCTCCTCCCTCCCTCTTTCTCTTTCTCTCTCTCTTTCTCTCTCTGTACCTCGCTGTTTCCTGGAGTTATTTAGTTTATGAATGGTCCCAGGGCCATCATGAGGGGGGTGGAGCTTCAGTTCCTACAATCGCTATCCGAGCTGTCAGTGCTTTAGCCAATCCGAGAGAGAAGACAGGCACGCCTGGCGAACGGTAGCCACCACTGCACTTGATAAAGAAAGGGGGTAAAGAGAGAAGTAAGAAAATAGGAGGAGATAGTGGAAGTTAAATATTAGCACACATTTTACAGCCCCCTCTTCTTTATCCTCTTCTATTATCAGTTGCAAAGAAGAAATAGTCTATATAGAAGGGACTGTCCTGGAGATGGCTGGAATAACGCGAGGGAGTGTAGCAGTGGTTCAGAAAGGTTCACTTTTTTTTTTTTATTCTATCAACATTGTGCAGAAGGTGCAAAGTTTAACAAAATTACTTTGGCTTGAAGGCAAATGGGAGGAGAAAGGGGAGTTTGGGAAAGGACCTAATTTTTCTAGGGTTTTTTCCTCCTGTAAAGTCTTCTTGCCTTCTCTTACTCTCCTCTCTCCTCCCATTGTTGCCAATTGCCAGACCAATTGCTGTATATATGCACCAGTGGGGGGTTGGAGTGGAAATAGTGTGAGGGTTTGTAACCATGAATCTCTGTTTAGTAATTTCGATATGTTTTTGAAAAACTGGGCAGGCAAAAACTAGTCTAAGCACCTTGTTTGATCATTATTTCATAATTAAGATTCAGATATATTTAATAACTTTATTTTATCATTAGAAGAACTAGGTACTAGAGAGAAAATATCTAAATTGTGAGAAATGGTGCAAATTTATGTTGTAGAATTTAGTAGGCTATACTTTTAAATTAAAATTAGCTACTAAAATTGTTTCAAACTAAATGAAAGTGAAGGGAAGTAAATGTGAACCTGAATTGAAGTTTTCTTAAAATGTTAATGTTGTAAATCTAGTTTTGAATATATTCTCAGGCTGTACAGAGTTTCAATTGTAAAATGATTTTATTTTCATAATTGGCTCTTGCTTTTAAAAGACTTCACCTCTACAAAAATCTATAACTATCCTGTTATTGATTACACAGATGGCTTCACTCCTCCCTTGGCGTTTCAGTGAAACTCATGCATGTGTCTTGAGTATATGTATTATCCTTAACAAGCTAGTATCCATTGTATCGTTTCCATACTTTCCGATGAAAAAAGCTGTAACTTTGTTTCTGATTTGCTTAATATTGAGGGTTTATGTTCGAAACTAAGGTGTCAGGATTCTGAGTCTTATTTAACGTATGTCAGGTAGTTGGTATTATTTTTAGTTCGATTTGAGAGGTTATATTCCAGTCCTGGGTTATGTGGGAAAAATTAAAATCTATGAAACCCTCGGAGTGAAGACTTCGTTTTGCTAAACCTGGTGGAGCGGCTTTTGCAAAAACCCCTTGGGAGGGCTGGACTTGCCCTCTTAAAGCCCAACCAGGTGAACCTGAATTCAGTTGCATAGGGGAAAGATAATTTCTCTCCATGTACTTGGTGTCTGGCACTTGTACCTCTTGGTTCTTTCTTAACACATGTGATGCGGACCACAGGGGGCTTGTCACCCCTCCTCTCTCGTTATATTCCCTTTATAAAGAATATTTGCTTTTTTCCCCCGTAATCAACTCGGATTTATTGTTTGGGATTTGTCTTCAGTAGCAAGGAATTGGGAAGAATAATCCGAAGTAACCGTATGCGAAACTCTGGGACTCAGAGCTTTAGTTGTTAACTTCTCAGCAGTGGCAGGGACCTGGGGCGGCTGCGGGCTCCAGCTTTCTTGCAGGGAGCAGCTTGCGCCCCGGAACACTTTGCTGCTAAAGGATTGAGAGAGGAGGCCTCCTTTGGGGTTCACGCGGGTGCGAAGCCCATACTCTGTCGCTAACTGGGCTCTTCCCCGAGAGCTCACGGTGGCGCTCGGGGAAATATAATGGGGCTGGAGGGCACTTTGCCGCAGGCAGTTGCGTGACTTCCGTAGCTGGGTCTCCCCAGGGCAGTTACTGGGCGGAGACGGGTGGCGGGGCTAGAGGGTGCGGAGCTTTTCCCTCCCGGACGCCCGAGGTGGCCGCTGCGTCGTCGCCCCTGGTTGGCGAGCGGCTGAGACTTCGCGCGTGGAGCGGGCCCGGCCCGCGACGCTCCCAGGAGTGTTGCAGACAGGCTCGAGGCTGGCGGAGTTGTCCTCCCGCTGGGCGGCCGTGCGGCCGGCCCGGTCCGCGGGTGGGGCGGCCCCGCTGTCCGCGGGTAGGGCGGCCGGGCCGCGCGGGTCTCCCCCGCGCCACTCGCCGGGCAGCCCGCGCCACCTCCGCCCCCGGCGCTGAGCTGCACAACGCCTAAGTTTCCTTAACACCTTTGTCCCCGCGTTCCTCCGCTTCACCTACGGAGGCAGGAGGATGATAAAACGTTACAAATGTTTTGATTTAAAAACAATTCATTACCAATTTACCCCTGTCTAAGGTAGATACTCTAGTAAATAATAAATCAGTTAAACAAAGACGACTTTAATTTATGGCCGCGGTACTAATTAGAAACATCATTCCAGCAATAAACTTAAACACTTCCAGCAAATAATGCTCCCTCGCTCTGTCTCTCTCGCTGGTTCTCTCTCCCCCTCCCCCACCCCGCTGGCTCGCGGGCCGCCTGGGCTCTGAAGAGCAGCTTCAGCCGAGTGTTTGCGGATCCTCTCCTCCTCGGGTTAAATAATTGAAGGGGGAAACGGTATCCGAGGAGGCTGTAATTGAAGAGCCCCTGTCACCTCTGCTTTTATGTATGTTAGTGCAGGAGTCTATCAGCAGCTCCTTGATGGTGTATTAAAACGAAGTGGCAGCTCCTTCTGCAGGAGATACCGTCTTCCACTAAAGGAGACCTAGTGAGAGAGAGAAGCTCTGGAGGCTAAAAGCCACTTCAAGTCTTCAGACCAATTGATCTGTATTCTCTTGTTATAATCCGTCTCATCATACTTGAGTTAATGAGCCAAAGGAGGGGGCGCGAAATCTGATGGTCCTTGACAAATTCATTAGGGAGGCTGCAGGACATTTTATTTGACTGTTAAACATCTTGTTTGTTTGGTTTAGGCAGTGCCAACATCAGCGTGCTTCTGCCCAGAGCAATGGTACTGGGCTGGCTTCAGGGCATTCCTAAAAAAGGAAGGGGGAGGACATTGAGGGTGTGATTTGAATTTTTTTGTTTTGGATTGCTGGTAGTCCATAACCTTCAGACTTCTCTAGGCTTTACCTTTTCCATCATTACATTAGCAACATTTTATAAGAATGCAGATGATAATTTTGAGGTGGGCATGTTTTTAGTTACTATAAAATATGTGTATGTTTAAAACTTTATTCAGGAAACTTCCCAATTCTTTTAAAAACTTGAATCAGGTTGTAATAGTTACTGTACCAGTTTTTGAGAAATGTGAATGTTGAAGGTCCAGCAAAGTGTAGCCAGATTATTCCTTTACATCCTATTTTTATTTCATCATGATTAAATAAACTTTTAATTATTAATTGGATTTCCTCTCACTGAAACCCTTATGAGTACATAAACTTGGAAATGAAAAATTGAACTATTTATACAAATACATTTTCAAGAGAAAATTGGTATATTTTACTTTGAGGACATTTTTATATTTAAAATTAAAATTAGAAGCAGAACTTTGTACTTTGGTGCTAAAATAAGGTGTATGAGTTGACAGTACTTACACTTAAAGTATTTCTAATATAAGAATAATGGGCAATTAAGGTAGAATGCTAACCTTATATTTTATTCTAAGGTGATATAGTATTTGATTTTCTCAAAATTTTTTTAAAAACTAGTTAATAATTCAATTGGGTTACTTTCTTGCATAGATAATTCAGTTATAGTTTTTTTTCATCATTGACTTAAACAGCCTCAGCTTAAGTGCTTTGAGAAAGAACCCTGTCTTCCATTTATAGGAAAACAGTATGGGAGAAAAAAAAGAAAACTAATGCCTTTTGCCTGTCATTTTTATACATTCCTGCACTGCTGATGAAGCTTGAACTGCTGCAGGGAATGTATAGATTTGAAAAGAAATGATTCAGTAGTTCATGTTGTGTTTCTCAGAAGCAAAACCAAACTAATGGCTGAAGTCAGTGCTTCTGTACATCTGACAGTTATAATCCTGTTTACGTTTCCAGAGACTACAGAATCCTTAAACTGTTTTCTTTTTTGCTGATCTTTACTTAGAAATATGTTTACTGAGTTACACTTTAGTGCATTTTTTACTTTATCAGATCAGTGAGACTTAAAAGGTATCTATTATTTTATTATCTGTAGAAATAATATACCATATTTCAATAATTTTTAGTAAAGAGTACACAGATTTTAGATTATATAATTTTATTTTCCAAGAAACATGTTATAATTATTCAAAAAAATCACATTATTGACTTAAAAAAACTGAAAAATTCATGATTTTTGGACAACAAAGGACCTCATGTTTACCAGTATATAGTCTTATCCTCTAAAATCTAACTTTGAAACATCTATGTGGTTGCTAAATCTTTAGTTCTTATGTACTTCCACATAATTATAAAAATGCTTGATTTTTTAAAAAGAAAATTCTTTCTTTTTTGTCAAAATATAAATGGGCAAATAAAACACTATTAAATTCTCTGATTTAAAAACTATTTCAGCAAAAGCAAAAAGAACCCAAACACAATTTGTTAGTGTATTGGTTGATGAAATTTTATTTTAGTAATTATATTTATATATGTGTAAGAAGCTTTAACAATCATCAAGATTATACTATCTACGTTATATTAAAAGTCAAAGTAAAACTACATTCTCTTTCATTCCCTGTCAAATGATTTAATTTTCTAAAACTCTGAAGTGTCGTAGAGATTGTTTCTAAGCTATTGGTAATTATTATTCTGGAATCAATCTAAAATAACCAGTAATTGAATGTTTGCTTTGAACAATTCACCATAGTACCTATTAATAATTTTAAATGGTCAAGCATGCCATTGAAACAAGTTTCTCCCCCCCCCCCACAAAATAGCTTTTTTTAAAACCTTGTAATCTCTTTGATTGGTAACCCAAGGGTATTGTTCTCATTTGAACAGTTTGAACTTAAGATAATGCTATGTTAAGTAAATGCAATAGCTTTAATTTTGCATAGTAAGCCCATCAAAATGTACTGAAAAATAAAATGTGTTTGGATGAGTATTGTTTTGTGGGCCTTTTAAATTTGTTTGGATTACCTTGGATAATATGTATGATTAGTAATGTTTGTACCTATTACACTTTTACAAGTTTAATTCTTGTATTATTTAGTAGGATAAGAAAACAGAGAGTATGATATATAATAGATTTTTTCCAAGTTGAATAACAACTGCATAAATGAGTACTTTATTCAACTATACACAATTTGATCTCACCAAAATATACAACCATAGAGTAAGGAATTTGTTGCTTAGGAAAATGGAAGTAAGCAGCTTTTAGCCTGATTGAAAAGTAAATACCACTTGTCGTATTATTGAGCTAGGATATTAAATATTAAGAACATCCAAGTTAATTCAGCAAGTATTTTTTAGAAGGTGTTTCATTGAACTTGCTGTATTCTCACTTATGTTAATATAAGTCTTTTGTCCTTACCAAGAAATGTAGCTTTTTTTTTCATTTTAAATATATACATTTTTGGGTTGTAGAAATTACATTCTTTTATTTCTGTAAGCAATTGTTCTGGAAAGTTAATACAAGTTAAGATTTTCTTTTTTTCTCTCTTTTCTTGTCCTTCCTTATCCCTCCCTCCCTCCCTCTCTCCCTTCTTTCCTTTCTTCCTTCCTTCCTTCCCTCCTTCCTTCCTTTAAAAAATTTTTTTTAACTTATTAATGTACCATGAAGTCAATATTAAATTTTATCTGCCAAATAACTTTGGCTTTCACAGTTCACTATAATCTTCAAATGAAAGGGTGCATTTGATAAAGACAACTCTTAACTATTGAAGGGATGATTATAAAATTAGTGGATTATTCTTTGTGCCTCTTCCACCTAGAGAACCAAATTTTGCTGGCCTTTACTGTTACTTCCAGAAGAACAGACAGGAAAACCAGGATTAGTTAATATTGAATTTAATACTAAAGAAAATGGATTTTGTGGATTAATTAAGGTGTGATGTCTTTTGTTTATGAAGATAATATTGTTGACTCATTATGTAGAATATGTTTCTTGGGATCACAAAGCCATCCCCACTCCCTTTCTACTTTCTCTTATGACATTAATGAAACAGGTGACTGAGATTAGGGATGTAGATTATGCCTGAACTATACTTACTTCAAAATACAAGATTGGCATTATGTTCTATATTTCTTTCAGGTCATATGAGACATTTTATGTATCTATGTTTATTTTAAAATTATTAGTTAAGCATGTCATGTAGGTTTTTGTTATACTTCAGGAAAATTAGCCATTTTAAACATCTTATTTAAAAATGTATTCTACAGCACTCTGCGTTATTATTAATAGTAATTTGACATCAGTCTTCTGCTAAGATTACAGGAAATTTTTAATGGACTTTGTGTTATTTTTAATGGAAATGTTAAAAATCTAGTCTGTTCCATCCTTCAAATGTTGTCAATTAGAGTAAAAGTGATATGCAGAGAGGTTTCTCTGATTCCTTGTAGTGATCAAACAACAATAACAAAACTCCTTCATTGGCTGTAATCTATGTATAGAAGTCATCTGTGTAGTACAAATGGAATAATATTTGATGACCTAAGGAATGGAAACTTTTCCTTTAACTGTCTGAAATAAAGCTAGGATATAAAACAGCTGTGTCTTGGCCATGGCTATCAAGGTTCTGCCAGTCTGTTTCTTTTCTGAATTTTCCCTTTCTATCTTCCCTTGTTATCTTTGGACCTCTTAAAGAGTCATTCTCTTATTTTCTGATTGGTTTTGTCTGTAGACAAAATCTAGGTTAGTGGGTTTAAATCAGTCTAGATGGAGTAGAAAATCTTTGATCTAAGGCTATGATTGTTTCCAAATGATTTGCTTGCTGGGATCAGACACTATCCATGCCCTTTCACTTTGCTATCAGCTAGGTACACACAAAGGAGCTCAAAGGCAGCCATATGCATAGTTAATCATCATGTTAGGTCAGTAAAGGGTTCTAACCATACTTAATTAGGTCTTCTATTTCTAATAGTTATTTGTTGTATAGTGACTTTTTGGTTAAATGCTCTACAAATTGTCTAATTTTTTCTGTAAATTAGTTAAAACTTTCTATAAATTATAATACCATTTAAAAATGAATGATACAAATATATGTTTTTTTTAAAAAATATGAAGGATGAAAAATTATTTAATGGGTACAATGTGCACTATTCAGGTGATGGTTATACTAAAGCCCAGACTTTATCTCTACACACTATATGCATGTAACAAAACTGCACTTTTAACTCCTAAGTCAGTCTCTCTCTCTCTATAGAGAGAGACTATCCAGGTAAGCTACATGTATATGTATATATGGTCATTGCTATCATGTAGCTTACCTGAATAGATACAATAAAGGGAGACTGAGTATCAACAGAGAATCAGTCAAGTAAACAAAAAGCCTTGAATTTCTGTCCAGGCTTGGATTTATCTGGGTCACCTTGATCAAATCATTATCTCTGCCCATTTTTCTCAACTATTAAATGAAAGGTTCAGCCTAGGTGCGATCTCTTCTAGATATGAAAGTCTAAAATTCTACTTTAAGATGACTGAAGTTATTATTGACTTCTTTATTAATCTATTTCAATCAGAAATCTTTCTGTGAAAGTTTATAGACTTTCCGTGCTGCTCTAAGGTAGGTATATGATAGTTTTTAACATGAAAAAATAATAGACAATTACAGATATTTTGGATGTACAGAAAAAATTTACAAAGTATAGATGGGAGAAAGTTGTGGGGGACAACGAAATAGCAACTTGGAAGAAATTCTAGAGTATACTAATTATTTAATAAGAATTAGATCATGAAAACAAAACACAGTGTGAAAAGAAAAAATATAGACTATATAGAAAAATAGTATGTGTATTTAAAGATCTAAACAAGGCAATCAGGTGTGGTTTTCTCCCCTAAAATGTTGAAGGGACTGTCAATGTTTTGGGCATTTTCATTTAGATTGGATATTGTTTAAATATTAGCTCTTGAAGCCAAAGAATTCCAGTTTACAATCAAAAAAAAGAAAAAAGAAATTGTCTTCTCCTTAGAGAAATGATATTGTTCTAAGCAACTATGATATTACCAAATTCATATTATGGTAAAAGATAGATCTAAGCAGGGAAGTGATTCTCAAAACATAAGTCACTAAAAAAAGGAAAGTTTCTCATGTTTTTCACTTGTTTTTATCAGAAGATCTGACAAGCATAAAAGTGTTAACATCTTTTATTTTACAGATGTTCTTAGTTTTCCCTCAAACTGTAAAAGATGCTGTATCAGAGTACCATCGTAGGAAGTAATTTCAACACCTCCTTTCACGTATGCAATAACATTATTTGTCAAAGTTGTGAATTTTTTTGGTGGGAGGGAAGGGAGGGAAGGGTAGATAACATATTGAGATCTAATTGTTCTCATTTTTGGATATAGACCAGTCAATCCATCTACTATATGTATTATAAATTTTTTCTAAAGTAGCTTTTAAATTGGCATAGTTATTTTTACTTCAATGTTATGTTCATTGGAGGTCCCTCATTCATGCAGTAGGAGTGCCAGGTGACCACCGAACAAGTTGTTGATGGACACTCTGTGGGTTTGCAAAGTGCAAACCTAAAAGGCTGAGAGATGAGAAATGCATTGCTATTTGTGAATTTATGTTTTATCTCACTTCACTTGAAAATTTATGAGTAGTGTGGCTTAAGGGTGCTGGAGTTGTGTGTTCCAGGGCTTGCCCCTACTGATAACACCCTTGTTGGCGTGAAAGTGCAATGCAAATTATGACAGTTACAACCTTCTGTTTTGTTTAACCTGTCAGTAGATTTCCTGGCTCAGTGCTGAGGGCAATGGTGTGTTCAGCTAGTCCATATTCACCTAAACTTAAAAGGTCAGGTTTCTACAGGCAAGCCTAGTCAAAGCCTAATTGATGAGGAGGGCAGGGAGACAGAATTTACTGTTCTGTTGGCTAGTTTCATATCGTTAGGTTGTCCTGAAAGCATCAGGCAGTCACAGCCCCTTTCATGTAAGTGCTGACCCTAGACAGGAGCTGACAATCAAAGGAGGCAGCCACAGGAACCAGTGCAAGTAGGCTATTGATTTTTCAGTTAGGTCTAAGTAGTTTGTAGTATGGGTAATGGGTGACAGAGGCAGGTATGTCATTATCAATGAGCTCCAGAACAGTAGCGACAACCCTCCCTCATATTTCCTTCAGCACTGACAGTATGCATCCAGAGGCGGTCAATAAATTGCCCAACCTTTAACTGACAAGTGACTTGGAGGTTTAGGTTGAGGGGTGGAAGCTATGGAGCTAAACTTCTCTTCTTGAACATGTACTAGATCTAGCAATAGAGTCAGTAATTATATTGTTGTAACTTTTTAAAGTCTTGATTTGGATTAGTCTGTGCAACTCTAAAAATTATAACATTTTTTAAGCATTTGAGAATTTAAGAAGCATATTTACTTAGTTAAATTAAGATAGAAATGAGTCAATCATTTGTAAACATATTCTGCAGAGATAATTAAGTTAGATTATTATAGTATGGTCTTCTAGTTTACACTAGCTGCTTATTTAATCAAAGATATCCCTGTTATAAACGTTTAGTAGTTAGAAATTACTTCTTAAAATCCATTTTAATTCCTAATCTCCTCCTACGTGTTTTAACTACAATTCAGTTTTAAATAGGGAAAAAAATAATTGAGCCACTTGTAAATGCAAATAAGCAGTTGCTATTTGACCTTCAAATTTATTTTGTATTATTTTTCACAGTAAAATAGGAATAGAGGAATCATTTAATGATTAAAGTTTGATGAATTATGGTTGCTTCTGAATTTAAAAACATTGATTTTTGCTTCTAAAACATTTCATGTGAATATTTACATTTAAAGAAGATACAATTTATGTTCATGTAAACACAAAAGTGTTAACAGGTTCTGACTAAAAGTATACATGTTCTAAAAGGGATATAAAATAATTTCAAGATATTTCATATTTAAACCAATCTCTATTTTGTTATAATATATAAGTAATATAAAAAGAAGATAATATTTATAGCTAGAAGTGGGAGTTTGGGTTGTACAGGGATCCTTAAAAACTATTACATGCTTACATCTTTTAAAAACTTTAAACAAATTGAAATAAAACAGAAAAGTAAATGTTTTTAAAAACTTCCTTAAATAACTTATCGCTATGGTATCTTGTTCATCACAGTGATATTGTACAGAACCAGAGTTTGTCTGTAGTATGATCTAGCTGTAGAGTATCCTGCATGGCCACATGAATCATTTTCATTTGTTCAATGCAACCAAAAATTCCTTTTTTTAAGAAAAACTAGCCAGTAGGTTAGGTCACATTGAAGGTATGGGTACTTAAATATTTTCTTAAGTTTACAATGACATGTCTGTGTGAATGTTTCTGTCTTCTTGTTAAGAAATAGAGTATACAAATATGAAATCTAATGAAAGGTGGCTACTATTGAAGTATTGTCTTAGTTTTCAAGAAGCTTTGGGAGTATGTTATTAATATTTAGGGAAGTTCGGATTCCTTGAATTAGTCACCTTTTGAGGCTTATGTTTTCCTAAAGCAAGATTCCTTTTAGAATCATTGTTTTTCTTCTGTTGTTTATTAATCATTGACTTAATCTGTGTTTTTCTATTGGATTAGATAAAAGATTTAGCTGAGAATCTTACAACTTCAGTATCATTAGCCCTATTATAGATAGAGATTCTTTTGCTTTATTTGTAATCTTTCCTGATACGTTGTTTTCTCAGGAATTGAAAAAAAAAATCTGCAGAAAGAGGGACAAATTAAATTTTCATGAAAGAAAATCTTAATCAGCAGTGACAGTGTAAGAGAAAGATGATTGCCACTTGGTCATTGTGGAGAGGCACTTAGATTTGGTGTCAGTGCTTCTGTTAATGATGACTAATGTCTTTCTTGGAGCAAGTGCATGCTCAGACATTCTGCTACAGCCTAGAGAGGACTCGGCAATAGGCACCAGTAAGCAAAAGCAGTAGGTGCCCTAAAACAAAGACTTTTTAATGCAATCAATTTGGCAGTCGATTGTTACAAAAATGCAAATGTAATTCTATGGCTTTTAATTACAAATTTTAAGTAATTTTATGTCCAGTGCTAAGAGATATAATTTTTAAATTAAAAGGTAAAGAAACCAAGGAATGTTGATAAGAATGCTATTTTGTCACTATAGGAATGGGTACATACATTGCATTCTGTGCACAGAATCAACATATTAAGAAAGTTTTAAAAAAAAGAAAAGTTAACAATGGATTTTTTCATACCACATTGCTGTATCCTGAATAAATGCTTTATAGTTACAAAAAGAGAATGAATGACTCATAAGATCTTTGTAGATCTTTTAATCTTAAATATATTGCTTACAAAAAGAAGATGACATGTATTATTTCTTCAGCTTTCCCCAAAGTGTAAGACCTTTCAGAAGGGCATTTGCAATGCTTGTCATATTTTTTCATATATATCTTGTTGGCCTGACATGAATCAAGAACCATGAGAACACAGATGTCATTGCTTTCAGACAACACTAATTACTCTGGGATTTTTGCAGCCTCAGTGCCTGCATGTAACTGTCGATTATGATTGTTCATGCCACCTACTGTGGGGACACTTTGCACATGAAAATACTGAGACACAAAAATAGTGAGACAGGCCTTTTAGTCCCCTATTGTTGTCCAAAAGAACTTGGAAAAAATCCTGACACATCAATTTCATTCAGTATTTTACATTAGAACCATGTTTGGCAACATTATCCTTTGTGAAGTGAGTGTGTTATGTTTTAGTGTTCAGTGAAATCTATTATCCATCTGTTCTTTAACCTTCTTGAACAATCTTCTATATCACTTCATCTTCAAGCTTCATGGGAAATTTCTTTATGTAGCTTATAGTTTCAGAGAAACACTAATTGTGGTATGAGTCTTTTGAAACTGACAGTGCAAAACAATAAATATGTATGATACGTTCTTCTGGTATGCGATTTAATGTTTAATGAGAAGCTGCAGCAAATATGGTTAGTCTCAATTTCGATAAGTGCATTCGTCTTATGCTTTTAACACAGGTCAGTTATTTTCTTTGTTTAATTTTCTTTGTAATATTTTGGATTTCAGTTGCTGATTCATAGTGTTTAGGTGGTTTTGAAATATCAGAGGTCAAACTGTGGTCAGATCTGGGCCCTCACTATTAAATGTGAGGGCCAAATACATGTTTTGATAAAAAGCATAATCTGTGTTAATTACCGATTAGAAAATAAAAAGCTCCAATAATGTAACTTCATATGCTGATAAAGCAGAATTGAAGCAGCTTGATCAAAGATGTATGATGAGATAAAACTGCAGTCTCTGCTGTACAGTTATAGTAATTATGACTAATGAACCGTCCAGTCTGGATGAAATGGCATGCCCACAGGGACTGTGTCCAATCAGTTGTGACTTATGCAAGCTGAACAAATCATTGATAGGGGTTCCAGATTCAGAAGTATACTCTTTATTGTAAATGTCACTTTTGTTTGGACAATGTAAAGTGATTGGAAGTTTTCTAAATTTTATTAAATATAGAATATAGTTTTTCTTTTTTCATATATTTATTTAAAGTTAAATACATATTTATTGTGACCTCTGATTTACCTCTGCGTCTTAAACATGCTTAGGTCCTTATTTTAACACACAATTCTGTGACTCGCTGCTTGTGCTTCTATTATGTTACTTCTAAAGATGCCCTCTTTTTAGAGCTATTGCTTACTTTTTTCAGGGTATTATTGTTCACCAACCAGATATTGGAGAGATACTCCTATAATAATAATAACAGATATAAAACATTTACCGTGTGGCAAACACTGTTCTGTGTGTTTTGCCTATATTAACCCCTAAATTTTTACAACAACCCTTTGAGGTAGGTACTACATTATCATCATTTTACAGATGAAGAAACTGAGATGTGGGAAGATTGAGTAACTTGGTCAAGGTTACATGCTTTTATAAATCTTGGATTGCCTTGTGGAAGTTAGTTATATTCTGTTGTCCAAATATACTTCTAAATTATTCTCTCTTTTCCTTTTTTCCAACTAGGATTAATTTTTTCTTAGTTATTTTCTGGTATGTCACAAAATTATGGGGCATTTTAAAACTGAGAGCTCATGTGCAGGTCTAGAATACTAGTTTTTCAGGCCCTCTTTCTTTGGCTATATTTTAAGTGAGTATAGCTTTCAGGATGGAGTTTAAGAATGCATGCTTTTGATATGTATATAAATCTAAAATGTAATAAATGTGTAAGTTTGATACAATCTTGAAACTATAAAATTTTTTAAGTTGTAAAAGAAAACAATATACCCACTTAAAATAAAGTACAGTTGTAATGCTGGAAAAGTAAGTTTAACTAGTTTTATTCCAGAATTATCTAGAGTTTTTCTCTTCAAACTAGGTGTAGTCCTCATCTTAATATTTACTTATACCTAGCTTTACTTGCTAGATAGTAGGTATTCAGTATTTGTGGGAATAAGGAGGGAATAAAAGAAGGAAAGGAAACTTTTCATTGATTCAATAATTTAATATTCTCATCAAATACATGCTTATATTCTAATTCCCTTGACAAGTTTTTACTTAGAGGAATAGAATAAAACAGGCTGTTATTATATGATGTCATTTTGCTTTAAAATCCTTAAAACTCTACCTAACAACTTTGTTTCCCAATGAGTCCAATCCGAAGCCAGGCACAGAAAGACAAATTTCTTGTGTTTTCATTTTGTCTTTCTGTGCTTGGCTTATTTCACTTAACATCCTCCAGTTCCATCAATGTTGTTGCAAATGACAGGGTTTTGTTTTTTATGGCTGAATAATATTCCATTGTGTATATGTACAACATTTTCTTTATTCATCTGTCAGTGGACATTTAGGTTGATTCCAAATCTTGGCTGTTATAAATAGTGCTGTGATAAAATGCAGATTTTTTTTTGATATGCTGATTTCCTTTCTTTTGGATTGATAACTAGTAGTGAAATTGCTGGATCTTGATAGTTCTATTTTTAGCTTTTTTAGGAACATAATGTTCTTCATAGGGGCTTATTTACATTCTCACCAGCAGTCTATGAAGGTTCCCCTTCCTCTACATCCTCACCAGCATTTGTTTATTGCCTGTCTTTTTGATAAAAGTCAAAAACTAGGGTGATATGACATCTCATTGTGGTTTTGATCTGCATTTTTCTCATGATTAGTGATGTTGAGCATTTTTTCATATAACCATTGGCCATTTATAGGTCTTTTGAGAAATGTCTATTCAGATATTTTGTACATTTTTAATTGGATTATCTGATTTTTTCCTACTGAGTTGTTTGAGCTCCTTATATGTGCTGATTATTGATTCTTTGTCAGATGGGTAGTTTGCAAATATTTTCCCCCATTCTGTGGGTTGTCTCTTCGCTTTGTTGATTGTGTTCTTTGCTGTGCAGAAGCTTTTTAGATTGATGTGATCCTGTTTGTCTATATTTGTTTTGGTTGTCTGTGCTTTTGAGGTCTTACTCAAGAAATCTTTGCCCCTACCAATATCCTGGAGAGTTTCCCCAATGTTTTCTTTTAGTGGTATCATAGTCAGTTCTTAGATTTAAATTTTCAATTGATTTTGATTTGATTTTTTATATATATGGTGAGAGATAGGGATCTAGTTTCATTCTTCTGTATATGGATATCCAGTTTTCCCAGCACTATTTATTGAAGAGACTATCCTTTCCCCAATGTATATTCTTGTTACTTTTGTCAAAAAAGTTCACTGTAGATGTGTGAATTTATTTTGAAGTCTCTATTTTGTCCCATTGGTCCATGTGTTGGTTTTTATGTCAATACCATGATGTTTTGGTTACTATATCTCTGTGGTATAATTTGAAGTTCCAGTTTTCAATGTGAGATTTTTATAGGTAATGTTTCGAAAGCCTTTCAAAGCTCAATTGAAATGAGATAAGAATGACACACCACTTACTGAGCTCTTATTCTGTTCCAGCCACTGTGCTAAGTGCTTTGTCATAATCCTCTCAAAAATTCTATGAGTTATATCCTATTATTGTCCTTATCTATTTAGAAACCACCAAGGCAGAGTGATTAAATAACTTATTTCATTCTATAGCTAGGAAGAGGTAAAGCACAACTTGGAAACATGTTGACAGTTTATTTTAAAGCCCATTTTAAAGCCGACAAATTTTTACTGGTATCCTGTCAATGTTTTTTCTTTCTTTTTAAATGCCCTTTCTGCCATTGTCTATGACAGTTCCTTAAGTTCTACCTTTCCACAACTTAAATGATACCCATTGCACCACCTACCTTTTCTTTGTCTCCACAAGAAATTCCAAAGCTTTCTTCTTTCCCATTAATTTTCATGAGAGGAGGATAGAACTTTGATGTCCTACTCTGAAATGGTGTGACATATCAGATAATGCAGAGAGATCTGGAGATCTCTGGCTCATGTTTTTTGTTTGTTAAATACTTAGAGGGGTCCTAATACCATTTATCACATCATCATTTTAAGTAGGTTTTAAGAAAATCATTGCAGTATAAACTATGTTAGGTAATCAGGGTAGGAAATTTCCAAAATAAGTATAGCATATCATAGGAAAAAAATACTTGAAACTTAAATCTGGTTTTAAAATAATTGGTAGTTACATCCATGGCTGTTTATAAAAGATTAATAAAATGCTGCATATTTTATACTTAGGAAACATGGTAGCTTATATTGAGTCTTCATACAAAACTGAAACCACTGTGTTATCAAATTTAGTAAGTGCTCAGAAATAAACTGACATTAATTCAATTTCTGTTTTGATTTCAGCTTTTACATGCAAGTTGGTGGCATTCTGTTTCATAAGTGCTAAAATACTCTCTGTATTTTTAAGTTATATCTATATTTAGATTGTAGGTATTCAAGTTCTTAATAAAGATCAATTTATATTTAGCTAAAAATTTTGTCACGGTGAATACTATTTGTATTAGTGAAAACATTTTAGTATGAAGTAGTATCAGTTATTGATATTTCTTTAACTTTTAAGATTAAAATTACTTTAAAGTATAACTTTTCCTAAATAGTTTAATTGGAAATCTTTAATTAAAAGATAGTCCAATAAGATCCTAAAATAACTTATTATTTTGCATTCAGTCTTTTTACATATTGTGCTTTATTAAATCATGTTTTATTCATGCATGAATTTTCTTATACCTTTGATTCTTTCAGATATAATCCAGATATTCTAACTCAATTTTCAGATTTCATGATTTTTTTCTTTGCAGTTTTCTTATAGAGGAATAGAAATGGGAAATTTCTGTACTTATAAAATTAGTTATATTTAAAGTATTTAAAAACCATAATTTAAATTTTTTTTCCTTTTATTTTATCATATTATGGGGGTACAAATATTTTAGGGTTATACATATTGTCCCTGCCATTCCTGTCCCCGCTCCCTGCCATAATTTTAAGTTTTAAAAGACTCATGAAATTATCTCCATTCTATGATTTTATATATGCTAAATTTTGTGTTAATGAAGAAAGACTTGAAAAGAATGAGAAATAAATTTAAACAATTTAAGTATATCAATAGTAGTAGCTATCTAGGAGTTTAATTTTCTTCACTGGCATCTTTATATTTATTCAGTAAATTTAAATATATATTAATAAATATATTTCACACTATAAATTTTTTATGTATTAAAGGAATAAGCTAGGATCCCATTATGTGCAGCTTGTACTTTACCATGGAAATTGTCACCTGGAATTCCCAGGGGAGTTGTCATATTAAATATATATATAAAACAATTGGGCATATGCTGCTACTCTGCAATGTTGCATGTGATCAATGTAAAACATAGATTTTAAAGACAGTCTAATGCTGTAGTATTTCAGCCTTGTGATTATGTGATGTTAATACTAGTATTATTGTTGTTAGATTGCAAAGATCTGTGTAGCTAGGCTCATGTACAAATTTGTCATAAAGTTAAAAGAAAATTATTTCAAAACGAACTTAGTTTTGGGCAGCAGAGAAACAAGAATGAATAAGATATAATTTTGTCACCTAGTAGCTCTTAGTATAATAATGTTTGCACCACTTAAATATTTGAAGACTTTTAATGTCTTGAATGCAGATAAATTTAAAAATATATGTTATAGAGTAAATATCTCTTCTGATACTACATGTAACTTGACTTTGCTTAATTCTCTCTGCTTTCTATAATTTGCACACTGGAAAGTTAAGAGTGTCTTTTCTCCCGTGTCTTTTAAACATTTACTGAAAACATACAGGGCAGGGGTGGGGTGATTGCCTATGTATAGAGAAAATGAATATGCACTTAACTTGCTATCTATCATAGTTGCCTGTAGCAGTGAGAGTATGTGTATAACCATACTATCGTTATATCTGCTGCTCTCCCATTCAAATTTGCAGATAGATTAAATATGCATGGCCTTCTACAGAAAAATTTAATGCTCGGATTGCAAATGGGGGGAAAATATCCTTGGAAAACAACCAGTGAATACTCAGCAATAATGAACAATGAAAAGAGCTGAGATATATGGAACATTATATGCTGATTGGTAGATTTGTAGATGAGGGGAAAAAGGCATTGACTAACCTTGTTCATTTAAGGCAAGTCTTTATGCAAGAGCCAAGAAGCTCAGGAGATACTGTGTGAACAAAAATAACAGAAAATAATTGAAGGAAAGGCTAAGGGAGAAAGAGAACAGTGGAGATTAAGGGATAGTAAGAGATGCTGAAGGTAATGAGAGCAGTCATTCACAGTAAATGAAGGATAGTAATAGGTAATAGGTAGAACATCTCTGTTGTCAAAAGATCACATTGGAAACCATATTGTATTCTAAAGCATAGATGTGGAAATGTATGCTTACAGGAGGGATTTGTAGGTTGTTGCTCAGTATAGTAATTGATTCCCATAATGATTCCCTACTGTTAATAAGATTATATTTATTACACTTTTTATAAAAGAATAAAATATATATTAGTTTTCTATTGCAGCTGTAACAAATTACCACAAACATGGTGGCTTGAACAATGCAGATCTCACTGGGCTAAAATCAAGGTCTTGGCAGGACTGCATTCCTTTCTAAAGGCTCTATGGGAGAATTTTTGTCCTTGCCTTTTTTAGCTTCTGGAGGTCTCTCACATTCCTTCGCTTGTAGCTTCTTTCCTCCATCTTCAAAGCCAGGTGAGTGCTTCTTATGTTGCATCTCCCTGACATAGTCTTCTGCCACCCTCTTCCACTTTAAAAGACCCTTGTAGTTAGTTACATTGAGCTCACTTGGATAATCCAGGTTACTCTCCTTATTTTAAAGTTAACTGATTAGTAACCTTAATTCCTCTTTGGCATCCTAGGTAAATGAGCTCTAGGGATTAGGATGTGCATATCTTTGGGAGGAAGCATCATTCTGCCTACCACAGAATACCATCATTTTAGAAATATTTCCATTTAAACAAGTTTGGAATACAGTGTTATTAACCCTTTAGTTATTTAGAAAAAGTTCCCATCTGGAATAGCTCATCCTTACAGATTTCACAATAACACAGTTTTATCATATTAAGAATAGATTAAAACATATGAAACTTGTGGCAATAAGATTTTCAGAAAGAATTTTATTGTTGTAAATTGCAGTAGAGAATCACTGCTTATAAATTGTTATTGTAGTTTCAGATGGCATTTACGAATGATAACTAACTCTTTTAATTGCCAGTGATTTGAATTATGAATATGGATCTCTATGCTGTTCTACTAAATATCAATTTGGAGTTCTTTTTTTTTTTTTTTTTTTTTTTGAGACACAGTCTCGCTTTGTTGTCCAGGCTAGAGTGAGTGCCGTGGCGTCAGCCTAGCTCACAGCAACCTCAAACTCCTGGGCTCCAGTGATCCTTCTGCCTCAGCCTCCCGAGTAGCTGGGACTACAGGCATGCGCCACTATGCCCGGCTAATTTTTTATATATATATCAGTTGGCCAATTAATTTCTTTCTATTTATAGTAGAGACGGGGTCTCGCTCTTGCTCAGGCTGGTTTTGAACTCCTGACCTTGAGCAATCCGCCCGCCTCGGCCTCCCAAGAGCTAGGATTACAGGCGCGAGCCACAGCGCCCGGCCCAATTTGGAGTTCTTAATGATTGAACTCAGAAAACCATTAAAGAAGAAGCCAAATTTGTGTATGTTCTATCAATACATATTAGCTAGTAGTACTCCCATCCAAGCACTAACCAAGGTCAACCCTGCTTACCTTTCAAGTTAAGAGGAGATTGGGCATGTTCAGGGTGGTATGGCTGTAGACAATATTAGCTAGTAATACTAATGAAATTGTGATTAGAAGTTAGTTTCCAAATTGGTGAGTTAGCTTTACCTTCTTCCAAAGACATCCTTCATTGAGTTCTTGGTCACAGAGGACATCGCAGGAGAGAATAAAATGTTTTCTGGAAAACATTTTAAAGCTCATACTTTACTGATTTTGATTCAGGCTGATCATGTATGTCACATTTATCATATATGAAACAAAGACCATGTCCTTTTAAAAAACTTATATGAATTTTCCTAGAGTTAATATTTTGCCCCATTTATCAAATGTGCCCTCTCTCTTTTTCTCTCTCTCATTGTTTTTGTCTTTCTTTCTATACATAAATATACCAACACATATATATATACATATACACGCACAACTTTTTTTCTGAATTATTTTTATGCATCATGCTACTTTATCCCTAAATACTTCAGTTTGTATTTCCTAAGAATAAGAACATTATCTTACTTATATAACCATAACAGATATCAAATTTATGAAACTTCACTTTGATATAACACTTTAATCAACCATCCATATTTCAGTTTCATCAATTGACCAAATAATGTCCTTCATAGTATTCTTCTCTCCAGCAGAGGATCTAGTCTAGAATTAGCCATTAATTTAATTTCTTCTCTCTCTCTTTTTTTTTTTGAGACAAGAGGTCTTGCTCTGTCTCCCAGGTAAAGTGCTGTGGTGTCATTATAGCTCACTACAACCTCAAACTCCTGGGCTTAAGCTATCCTCCTGCCTTAGCCTCCCAAGAAGCTGAGACTAGAGAAATGTACCATCAAGCCTGGCTAATTTTTCTAGTTTTTGAAGAGACAAGGTCTTGCTCCTGTTCAGTCTGGTCTTGAACTTGTCACCTCAAGCAATCCTCCCACCTTGGCCTCCCGAAGTGCTAGGATTACAGGTGTGAGCCACAGTAGCCAGCCTGAATTTAATTTCTTTAGTCATCTTTAATCCGAAACAATTTCTCAGCCTGCCTTAGTCTTTTTTGAGATTGTCAATCTTAAAGAATGCAATTCTCTCACTCCTTTTTTTTTTTTTTTTTGAGACAGAGTCTCGCTTGTTGACCAGGCTAGAGTGAGTGCCGTGCCATTAGCCTAGCTCACAGCAACCTCAAACTCCTGGGTTCAAGCAATCCTTCTGCCTCAGCCTCCCAAGTAGCTGGGACTACAGGCATGCGCCACCATGCCCGGCTAATTTTATATATATATATTAGTTGGCCAATTAATTTCTTTCTATTTATAGTAGAGACGGGGTCTTGCTCTTGCTCAGGCTGGTTTCGAACTCCTGACCTCGAGCAATCCGCCCACCTCAGCCTCCCAGAGTGCTAGGATTACAGGCGTGAGCCACCGCGCCCGGCTTCTCACTCCTTTTTAAAATAAGAATAATCCTAATTTGGATTTGTCTGATATTTCCTTATAATTAGATTAGGTTACACATCTAGTTGTTATATAACACAAGTGATAATGTCTTTTGCAGAGTTTCATATCCAAAGGCATAGGATGTCCATCTGCCTTTCAATGGTGATGTTTATTTTGATAAGCCAGTCAAGGTATTGCCTGATATTTCTAGTATATGTATTATTTTTTCCTTTGCAATTATTATAATGAACAATCTGGCGAGACCATGCAAATACCCTGTTTCTCATCAAAATTCCCTCTCTCAGGGCTAAAATGAGTCATGTGGTACTGGATTAGAGTCAGAGACTCAAATCATGTTTAGCTTAACATAGGTACAAATGGATGCAATAAAAATAATTTGTAGATATTTTTATATGCATGAGTTAGTATATTTACATACATTTCTTAACTTTATTCACTGTGGTGTGTAGAAGTAATGACACCCCAGTAGCAATGAGCATACTAAATGCCCAGATTTTAGTTTCTAATACCACGGTCCAATAAAAGGAACCCAGGGTTCATTAGAGAAATGGCTGATTCTGTTGCTGAGGCAAAGAGTATACAAGATGAGCCTGGAGAATATTGTAGTGCCAGAAAGTAAAGAAGTGCCCAGAAAACCAGAATGATGAGGTTATGTCAAAGGGACAAAAGAGTCAACTGAAAGAGCTGTCAATGGCCAAAGCCAGAATAATTTGAGCAAGAAGATAAATAACTTATTATTGGTTTGTAACCTAATATATGAAATAAATATCTATGAGTCTATATTTAAGTAAATAAATAAGGGAGAAGAGACAGATCTACCTTATAGAAGAATTTCAAATAATTTATGTAGCTACTTTGCCCAAAGAATGTGGAATAAAATTCTCTACCTTTTATGTTAGGGCTCTGCTTAGTGACTTGCTTCCAAAGAGTACAATATGGAATGGAGTGAGAGGAAGTAACTATACAGTGGAGAAACCTGTCAAACACTACCTTAGCCAGGTGTCCAATGTTAATATCACTAGCAAGTTATGTTTATAGTGTGTACCTCTGATATGATAAGAATGTCACTATACTTCTGTGATGTTCTTTCCCTAAACCCATAACCTCAATCTAACCACAAGAACAACATTAGACAAACCCAAACTGAGGGGCATTCTACGTATGTCCTGATCAGCACTCTTCCAAGCTGACAAAAACAAGGAAAACGAGGAAAGTCTTAGAAACTGTCACAGCCCAGAGAAGCCTAAGGAAAAATGAAGACTAAATGTAATGTGGTGCCTTGGATGGGCTCTTGGCATAGAAAAAAAGACATTAGAGGAAAACTAATGAAATCTGAATAAAGTATGGAGTCCACTGAACTATTCTTGCCCATATTAATCTTTACAGCAATGATTATAAAGTGATCATTTTCCAATATCAGGTCTTCTTCCACTTTTGTCAGTTGACATTATACCTAATATGGTACACTTCTGCCTTCCCTAGTTATTTAACCATTTATTGGTATGGAGTCATGAAATTTTATTAGTTTCAGTGATTCATAATTAATTGCTGGGCTGTGTGTGGTGACTTATGCCTATAATCCCAGCACTTTTGGAGGCTGAGGTAAGAGGATTACTTGAGGCCAGGAGATTGAGACCAGCCGGGGAAACAAAGCATGACCATATCTCTACAAAAAAGTTAAAAAATTAGCTAACTGGGTGTGGTGATGCACTCCTGTAGTCCTAGCTACTCGGGAAGCTGAGGCAGGAGGATCTCTTGAGCCCAGAAGTTTGAGGTTACAGTGGGCTGTGATTGTACCACTGCACTCCAGCCTAGGAGACAGAGAGATCCTGTCTCTAAAAAAATAATAACAATAATAATAATACATTTCTGGTCATAATTATTTTAGTACTCAAATTGTTCCTGGTTTGACCAATGAGTGAGTGGGAAGCCTTTCAAGCTTGTTCTTATACCCTTTGACATACCCCTTAATTTTCTTGAGCAGTTTCTTACTTTATGGCATGGCAAGAAGTTCAGGGCTCATCTTGTAACTTCCCTCCTGCACCACTGGAGTCAGCTATCACTCTGAAGACCTTAATTCCTTTCAGTGAGGAATACTATTAACATGGGTGTGGGGTGAAACATAGCACACAACACGTCCTTTTTAATTATTTCCCTCTGATAATTGTGACACCCCTATTTTTGTGACATCTCTGACATCTTATTCAGCTTCATAGTTTTAAAAAGGTTGTGGTTCTTTTTGTAGGCCTCATTTGTTTGTGGATTTTGCTGTCACAGTGATGTTAAAACATTGCAAGAACATTTAGGAAGTATTATCCAATTTATAGTACAACATTTATACATTTCATGGCACTTTGCATTTGTATGTTCACAAAGATGTCTTTTAAAATGTCCAAACTATATCATATGTCTATCTGCATCTATAATGCAGTTTTTTTCTATAATTTATAAGTAATGCTATACTTATTTTAAAGAGAAAATTGGAGTGTTGTTAAAAGGTTCAAATTTAATGCAGAAATCAGCAGAGAGCTTTTAAATAAATACAGAGATCTGAGTCATGGCACTAAAAACGATATAAAATATATATGGAGGCTAATAAGCTATTCAGATCTATAAGTATGTATATAATCATTGCACACACTTTTTTTATTATCTGTTAACGTCTCAGCTGTGTTGTATGCCGAGGCTGCAAAAATAAGTAAAAATAGCTATGATTTGGTTCCTCATGGAGCTTTAGACATAAATCATAACAAATTTTGAATGTGTTAAACATTAAACATAGTAGCCATTTAAAACATTTTATGAGTTATTTTCAAAGAAAAATTTTTTGATTACTGTCAGAGATAATTTTTAATTTCATTTATTGAATACTTAGAATAAATTTATAAAAATAACTGTTAACTGTATTGAAAGTATTAGAATGCATATTTATTTTGTTTCCCCATTTTTTTGAGGTCCCATACAATTTTTGTTTTATTTATTTATTTATTTATTTATTTATTTATTTATTTATTTATTTATTTTGAGACAGAGTCTCACTTTGTTGTCCAGGCTAGAGTGAGTGCCGTGGCGTCAGCCTAGCTCACAGCAACCTCAAACTCCTGGGCTCAAGCGATCCTCCTGCCTCAGCCTCCCGAGTAGCTGGGACTACAGGCATGCGCCACTATGCCCGGCTAATTTTTTATATATATATCAGTTGGCCAATTAATTTCTTTCTATTTATAGTAGAGACGGGGTCTCGCTCTTGCTCAGGCTGGTATTGAACTCCTGACCTTGAGCAATCCGCCCGCCTCGGCCTCCCAAGAGCTAGGATTACAGGCGTGAGCCACAGCGCCCGGCCTTTATTTATTTTTTTATGTATTTTATTTTGCTAGAATATTTCTAGATCCTATTTGTATTTTAAGATAGAATTATTTATAATTGTTTATAGTTGATGAACTTCCTAGGTATTAGTTTAGTTTATGAATATAGATTAGCGAAAAGTGTGCTGTCTTCACTAAAGCTTGAGTATAGATGAGAATTGTTATAGGTTGACCAAAATATTAGTCTTAAGGTCTAAAGTGTTTTAAGTAAATAGCAGAATATCTAATTTGGGGTAGGTAGTAGCATTGTGGTATTATATGTGTGCAGTGATAGCATTTCCTTATAAAATAAAAAAACTGAAGATTTCATCACAAAACCTGGAGTTGATGGAAGGAGTTTATGTTGGATTTTGTAACAATCACTTGATTTTTAGGTTTTCTTTCTCTTATTTAAACAGTAATCCCAGATATTTTAAGGTACTTCGGGTCTTATTTTCTATCAAAATATTTACTGCTAGAAGTGTAGGTTTACATGAGTTTAGAGTGGTTTTCTAACCCTTATGACTAACATATCCTCTCTCCCTCCACCTTTTTGTTATTGTTGTTGTTCATATCTATATTTCTAGGCTCTAGAACAGTTCTTGGCACATAATGAGGTGTCAAAAAATATTTTTTGAATGAATGAATTTGTAAACGTTTTCTTTAAACACTGTAACATAAAGAAGGCCCATTTTGCCTATTATCCTAATGTTGTTTTCTTAAAAGTGGCATAGAAATTATTAAGAAGAGTCAATAGTGCCTTATACTAGGGTAACATTCCTGAAAAGCCTTGTTGGTAATAGAATATTTTCTTAAAGAATTAAGATATTATGGGAAAGTTTAGCTTAGGTAGTCTGAGGTCAGGAAGGAACTTACGAAAACTGTTTTGATTATTATTATATTTACTAAACTATATTGATAAAGCTTATTAGATAAATAAAATTCAGCATCTTTCTTACTTCCTTAATTATGAGTGATTTTGTATTGTCAATTTCCATTTACCATTCTTCATTTGCTTCTTTTTAAAAAAATTTCAATAGATTTAGGGGTACAAAGGGTTTTCAGTTGCATGTATGAATTATATACTGATGAAGTCTGAGCTTTTAGTGTACCCATTACCCAAATAGTGTGCATTCATTTGTCACCTTTCTTCCCCTTTCTGAGCCTCCAATGTCCATTATACCACTGTGTGCAGTACCCCTGCAAACCCATAACTTAGCTCCCACTTATAAGTGAGAACATGTGATATTTGGATTTCTGTTCCTGAGTTACTTTATTTAGGATAATAGCCTCCAGTTCCACCCAAGTTGCTTCAAAAGACATTATTTTGTTCCTTTTTATGGCTGAGTAGTATTCCATGGTGTGTCTGTGTGTGTGTGTGTGTGTGTGTGTGTGTGTGTGTGTGTGTGTGTGTCATATTTTCTTTATCCACTCATTGGTTGATGGGCACTTAGGTTGTTTGCAATTGTGAATTATGCTGTGATAACCATATGAGTGTTGGTGTCATTGATATAGAGGCCTTTTTTCCTTTTGGTAGTTACCTTGTAGTGAGATTATTTCATTGAACAGTAGATCTTCTTTTCGTTCTTTAAGAAATCTCCATTCTTTTTTCCATACAGGTTATACTAATTTATGGTCTCACCAACGGTATATGAGCATTCCCTTAAGAATTATGCTTTATGGTCTAATTTTCTAGCAGATTGTTAAATTCTGTTTTCTGTCCTGGTTTTAGTTACTCTTGTCTTTCTGATCTTACTTCCTGGGTTTTACTTCTTTGCTCCAGCACAGTACCAGAGATGTTAAGTATTAATAACTTGGCTCTTTGACATTAAAAAAAAATAAGAAGAGAGGACTTTGAGGACCTCTGTTTGATTTAATTAAGATACCTTACCCTTATTGTCTCTTGTGAAAGTTGCAGATACCAGGATAAAATCACTTTGTCAGATCCAGACAAAATAGTTCTGGGAAGGCACAAAGAAGAGGAGGCTCTTGCTTTCGTGTCTGAGATAACTATTTCCAAGGACTTTCTAAAAACTCTACAAGAAACCCTTTCACATCCTTCATGCATCTCCTGCTTTGACAAAATTTATCACTAGACATTCCTTAAGACTACAATAATTCAGATAAGTTGCTTGTGAAAGAACACTTGCCCAGTAATAGCATCTACACCAATGAACCAATGAACTCTCTGACTCTGAGCCTCTGAAACCAGTGAACTCTCTCTCTGAGCAGTTTATGTGAATCTCTTCCTTTTTTCTAATAAAAGCTTCCCTTTACCCTTCCCTCACTAGATGGACTGGTGACTTGCCATTCCATACATTACAGGTCATAATCCTCATTTGTTGTTCCTAAATAAATTCAACATATTTGGATATAAAGTTCCCTAATGTCTATTTTTAGGTTGACATAATCTGGTGTCAGAGTGGGATTTGAACCCATGCCTTCATTCAGAGACACACGTGTTTGTGTATATGTAATTGTCAAGGACACAGTTATTAGTTGTGGAGACTGGTATGATATTCTTAACTTTCTGACATGATTATTTCTTTGGATCTGGGCACAAATTATAGTTTTGTATTCTGTCTTCTAAGGGGTAACATGATGGAAAAAATTATGTATGTAGATTTATTTTTAATACAAACTATTCTGTGGGGCTTAACAATCATTTTTGTTAGTGATTTAAGATGCCACTCTAATGTATAACTTATATTTGTTTCAGGCTTTGTCATCAAAGTTTTATTAGTCTTTTTTATGTTGCTCTGGTCAAGTATGTTTATTCATACACATTTTTATATATTTATATGCTTATTTACATATTTTATTTTGTTGGTTTGTGTCTTAGTCCATTTGCTGCTGCTATAACAGAATATCACAGACTTGAGTAATTTATAAAGAATAGAAGTTTATTTGGCTGATGATTATGAGGGGTTTATTTGGCTGATGATCATGAGGACTGGGAAGTCCAAGAGCATGGCATTGGCATCTGGTGAGGGTCATCTGATGGCAGAGGGCAGAAGCTAGCACATGAGACAGAGCAAGAGAGGGCTGAACTTCATTCTTTTATAAGGAATTCACTCCTGGGATAACTAACCCACTCTTGCAGTGATGACTTTGCTCCATTTATAAGGGCAGAGCCCTCATAACCCAGTCATTTCCCAAAGGCCCCTCCTCTCAACATTGTCACAATGTGTGTTAAGTTTCCAACGCATGAACTTTTGGGGACATATTCACACAATGGCAGTTTGTTTAGTACTAAATATTTTATAACACAGCAGAGGGTACAAACTTATACAAAGTCTGGATAATCTCATAGTGGGAAGCCAAGATAATGATATAATCTGTTGGTTAAAGAACTATTTTCCATGTAAGGTTTATTGCCTCTTAGCAGCAAATAGAGACTTGATATTGTTATTTGATGCCCGAGAAAGTGATTTATTGTGTATGAGCACACAAATGGAAGATAATTTCTAATTCATCATAGTTTTTGGTCAGCTGTTTAAAACTAAACCACTGTGTGTAGAAACTTAGCTAAAGTTATAAGGAAGTATAACTGTAGATGTAATGTGATTATACTTTACGATGATATTTACATACCAACCATTTATTTACTTGCTGTAGATTCTAATTTTTTTGAATCCATTTCTGGTTCTTCCCTATAGTTGCTCTTTTTCCATAGTAAAAGACAGTAATCCTTCAGAACGAAGTTGTTTGAGGGTGTCAGAAGTGAAATTATATAGCGACCCCTAAAATGAAGCATGCATGGTCATATTATTTTTTAAATTATAATTTATGTAAAATACTTTTAGCTGACCAATTAAAGATTGATTTTGAAATCAAAATATGTATTTAATGTTTTGCCTCATATTTATTCAGCATATATTTTTAAGCCCCTACTAAAACACATGCTGTTGTGCCAGGAAGTTAGCTAAATTTGCTGAAAACGAATTTGCTACTAACATTACCCCAAGCTACTTTACATATTCTTTATTTCGACAATATATGTTGTATGGGTTGAAAGGGTCTAAGAGGATTGAGGATGGCCAGGATTCTTAGTTCCTTCATCTCCTGTTTCTGCTTTTTAGTACCTTTCTGTGACTCATCATTCCTAATACTCTCAGGAATCAGAATCTCTCCCTGGAATGTGTGCTGACTTTCTTTTCTATCTTTCCTCCAAAAAAGGCTTTCTGCAGATTCAACAGTAGAGATCTGGGACAGACAAATGAATGTTCCTTAATATGTTGTTAAGGAAACAAAATGAAAAGTAGTCAAAGCTTCAGAAATTTAAAAAGCTATTAACACAACTCTCACCCAATACAGTACTCTATAAACAGATAAAAGTGACAAAATGATCCTAAATATAATAAAATATTGGAAAAATAGATAAGACTGTGAATAGAATTAGAAATCAGTATCAACTTAAACATTTACATTTGAAACATTAAAATTTTAGTCATATTTGTAATATAGTGGAACCACCATATAATGATTTTAGTTTTGAAAAACTGAGTAGTTCTTAATATGTTGCTAAGGAGAATATAATTATTAAAAATATTTTATGATATATTCATTGGGAGAATATAATCATATTTAATAAATTGAACATTACTTAAATATTTATAATTGGTCCATAAATGATTTTGATAATTTAGGCACATTTATTTTTTGGCAGACTGACTTTTAGAAAATGGCCTGCTTTCCTATAACAAAACATTTACATCATAGTAATGAAAAGCTTTCACATAGCTTACATAAGGAAGTTCTTTGGAGCTGTGTAACCTTGGACAATTTAATTGAACTATTTAGAGTTAGTTTTCTCATTTGTCAAAAAGCAGATAATAGCATCTATCTTATGGGATTGTTGAGAGAATAAAATGAGATAATTTCATGTAATAGCAGTTAGCACAATACCAGTAAGTGTTCAATAAATATAACAGATATTAATTTGTGATAAGGGTTCCAAAACAAACTCTACTTTAAGAGAGTTTTCATAAAATTAACTGAATTTCTTAAATTAAAAAATCTATGTTTTTAAAGGTATCATTAATTAAATCCCTGCTAGCAATTTATTTTTATTTCCTTTTAATAAAGACTAGTAAACCACACAAAGTAAGTGGCAAATTGGTATTTTGATCTGTCCTAACATTTCTCTCCTCCAATTTCCCATTGTTTTGATAAAGAATATGTAGATTTTTGAGAGATTAATTAAATATCAGGTTTAGCACTTTAAATATCTTTAGTTCAGTAAGAGAATGACTAAGTATGGCTGTATCCCGATCTCGCTTTTGAAGAAACCCCAGATAGTTGAGTGTGCACTGTGGCAGGGGTGGAGGGCAGAAGTACTACAGCCAAACAGAGGATGTTTTGGTGGTAAGTGTGGCAGTGTTTATGAAAGAAACATAGAGGATAGCTCGTTGAGGAAAAAGAATGACTGCTGATTATTATGTATCTGACACCTCCTGAAAAGAAAAATAATGTATTTTTGCTTTGAGAGAAACTTTTGTATTATGGCAGTGCTTGCTATTTGTACTTCAAGGTTGTACAAATGGAACATGTGCAGAAACTAATTTAGTAAAACATATACATTTTTGCTTTTCTCTTCAGATATTAATATTTTATAGAGAAAATACATATGTAGAGTAGGGAGAATGTATATTAAGGCATTCCACTGCTTCCTGGCATTGTAGTTGTGAGTTGAAGAAACAGTGAGTATAAGTTGCTTATAAAGCCACAAATTATTAGTATAAGTCCATTATTCTCCTTGAAGTAAAGTTTTAATTTAACTTTCATTTATCTATGCCATTTATTGGAAAGTTACCTGTTTAAGGAAGCAATTCATTTGTGTCCTAGAGTTGATGTATTTGGGAGAGCCACATTTTAATCTTTGATTCCCTAAGGATTTTCTTTCACAATACCTTTCTCCTTTAAGTCCCTAAAACTACAGTCCTTTTGAGTGAATAGGAGCTATTTTATACACCACCCTGCTCCCAATCCAATTAAAGGTTCCATAATAGATGGATTAGGGAAAGTTTACTTCTTAGCAGAAATAAAGCTTTAGAAAAATGGTGCCCAGATAGCAAGAGGGAATGTGAGGGAAAGCGGAGAAAATTAAGGAGATAATGGTCAGTAATCTTAACTTGTCTGATGTTTGCGCTGTTCACAATATAGCAGACTTTTAGAATAAGGGGAACAATGCTTCAGATTCTTTAACCATTTTGTTGCAGAAGTTTGGCTGTCTCTTCAATTTTCTTCACTTTTGCTTTTGTTATCTGCATCTTGGGCAAATATGTCTAATCCTTTACTTCAAGTGTCTGTGTGTTTTGTCGCATTTTCCTTTCTTTTCGTTTTTGTGTGGGAGTGATAGTGTTGGAAGGAGGTAAGGGGATGGAAAAGTTAATCTGGATAACAATCTGCTTGCATAATTATAAAAAATAACCTAATATCAATGGGTACACTTCAGATTTCATTTTTAAGTGTGTGTATTTATGTATATATAGAGAGAGAGAGAAATTAAAGAATTTTAAGTTTTTCATATTTCATAAGATATTTAAAATTTTATAAATTTTCCATTTGGCTTTGATAGACATATTTTACGTATGATGATTTACTTAGATAAAATTTAAATCAACAAAATTAAAATCTCAGAATTTATTTTTTGGTTTAAAAATATTATCTGTTATTACAGATCACTTGAGTTTTTATTTTTAAAATCTCAACATAAATTTCAAAGATTTTATCTTTTAATTCCTTAGAAAAATCTGGTTATTTTTCCTCTATGATAAACACATATTAAAACCAATATAGAGAGCTGACCAAGGAAATTGCTTTGTTCTATTATATCACCTTTGGAGCAGTTAAATGAAGTCTTTCCAAGTCTATGAAACAAGCACTCGTCATTTTAAAAGAGACTATTTTACTATGTTATTATTCCTAAAGTGTCTCTAGAACTTTTCTTTTTCAAGGATAGTAGATTGTGGTAAGGCTAAATGTTTAATGAGTCTCTATGTTAAAGGCTGCACTTATCTTCCAATTAACCCCAAGACCACTCTGGCATTTTTGTAAATCCACAGAAGTATTTTGAGCAAGGCCTAAAGGGTAAGCTGCAGGCAGCCTGTGAAAAATGTAAAAAGACTAACCTGCTAACAAACCCTGTGCAATGGGACAAAGAAAGTTTAATCCGTATTATGGTAAATGCAGGCTTAGTGTCCCAAAAGGGCTTTGCAGAGTAGAGCAAAACAAAGAAGGGGCAGCGCTAATAAAAATCCAGTGCTTTTATTTTTATACACAAAATTGTTGCAAAAGAAAAACTGATAATAGCATTAAGAAAAGGTTTGAATAGTGGTTTTAAATATGATACTAAACATTGTATTTGTTCACCAATTGAATGCAGTTTGTTGTACATAAAGAAGCTAAAAGTAACATGTGCAGCGTGGCCATGTTAATATTGCTAAAGAAACCTTTAGTTGAATAGTATGATTTTAGAGCTTTAGTTCAAAGTCATAATATTGCAATAGTATTCCTTTTGCAAATTATATAAATACTTCTTGAATATGAAAAATAGGGATTAAAAAAGACTCATTTGTTCAAGCTTAAACTACAATAATTTGTTATATGCCTTCAGAGCCTTGGGGAAGCATATGCTGTTTATGATTATACCTGTAAGTTTAGTCCCATGTAGCTCAAATAGATAGGAAAAAAAGAAAAAAAATCTCTTTTGAATTAACTGTTCCCTCATTAAATTTTGGAAAGTTTAAATTTTGTCACACTCAAAAATCAAAGATCAGGATTATTTTTACTCTAGTAGGTAATAGAATCATGAATAACTGCACCAAAGTGAGTTAAAATAACTTTTCATTGTTTAATCACATTCTAAAATGACTACCTTAAGACAATACTTTCAGGAATCATTTCTATGGTTTGTTTAAATGACTGCCTTATTGAGGCTTTAAGATAAATTCTAATCTAACTTTTTATCTTCTTTAAATCCTTAACCCCAAATTTCAAATCAAATATTTACTATCTTAGCCATTATTCAGAACATATAAGCCTATTTTAAAAGCTTAAAATAATTTTAGAGATTATATAACAGATAGTTTTGTTCATTATCTACCACAGAGTTAAGTTGTAAGTTCTTCCTAAAAAATGTTAAATGTTCAAGTTTTTATTTTTAAAAAGGCTATGATTGTAGTCTCAGAGCATCCCTGAATAGGATTTTAAAGTACAATAAGTAAAATAAAAGAGTTTATAATGAATTTAACCAATATTAAGTCAGACATCACAAAACATATGAAACTTCAAGAGTAGATGTTCTGAGATTATAGTAAGGAGATCTTAGAATATTGGAATTAATTTCACAATTGGTTTATAAGCTTCTGTGGACTGTAAACTTTTACATTTATTTTTAAATAGCATATTTTTAGTTCATCTATAAGCCAAACATTTTCTGAAATTTTAGCTGATATTAGCTTAATTAAATTGGTATTAATAATAAAGATGCTAGCAATTCCTTTTATTTTGAAATGTGTCACAGTTTTTAAGGGCTTTCACAGGCTTAATTTCATTAATACCTCACAACTCTCTAAGGTCTGTGGGACAAACATTAATGTTTCCTATGTTACAAATGAGGAAATTGAGGCTAGGTAAGGTTAAGCACTTCCACAACATCACATAGATAACAAGTGGTACAACCTGAACTCAAATCTAGGGTTCTAAGTCCAGATTCACCACTTTTTTTTCTCATTGCATCAAATCGAATGTAGTGTACAAGCACATCATACTTTCTTCACCTTTTTTTGGCGGGGGAGGTGGAGTTATTGTAACATTTTTTGCTCACAGGAAGAGATTTATAATATAGTAATGGAAGAAAGTGTAATGTTTTAAATGAATATTACAATGCATAGCTATGCTTTTAACTTGCTACATGTAAGCCCAATTTTAGAAATCAAATGAGGGTTATCCTCACCTATGTAGACGTTGGCAATCCCATAGTGAACAAGACACACATGGTTTTTCTTAATGTTACCCACAGAGTTTACATTCCAGCATTGGGTGAATAATAAGCAATTTCAATACACTGTAGGAATTGCTATGGTAGGGATAGTATAGAAATGTATATCCTGGCATACATTTGGGGGAGAGGAGAAGTAGTAATCTACTAAATAAGTGGAGGAAGTATATTCCAGGTTTAGGGAAAATGCCAGTTTGAGAGAGAGTTGGTTGAAATGGAGGGATAGGAAGAATTATGCTATGGCTGGAGTTTAGACTATACAGGTAAGGTTTTAGGAGATAAAGCTGGACAGGTAGATATATACCAATTAAAGAAATTGAGACTATTCTAAGCCCAATGAGAGACCACTGGAGGGTAGTTAGTTGGTAACCCAATCAGATTTGTTTATTTAAAAGGTTAATTTGGGGATAGTGTTTGTATTTCAAGAGGACTCTGTTGTATAGGCTGTTTTTCATAGCTTTAAAGCATACTATTTCTACATATATAGAAGATATATTTTAGTTGCCTTTTTAATATATAAATAGTATTTATTGAGGTACTCTTGTAATAAAGTACTATACTTAAAATACTATACTTCAAAAGATTGGGACATGTCTGACCATTTTGATGTGATTATTGTCTCATGTTAAATAAGAAATTAGTTATTTCTAGTGTTGCTACTGTTGAAAACCCTTTCTAGGGAAACAATCACAGAGGTAATGATCATATAAAATTTATATATAAATCTAATTTTCTGGGATTGATCCAATTTCAACTTTTTTTTGAAGTGAGATGGTGTGTCAAATAATAGTTCCCTAATTTCTAGTTCAGAATATACATTTACTATACATAAAAGTTTCTGTAAAACATCCTAAAATTTTTAAAAGAAAAATCAAGATTATTATTGCTTCTTATGCTTCAAGAAAATATTTGGTTAAACAGATAAGTACATGATGAATCATTTTCTAAACTACCTATTTTATCAAAATAAAAAGGAGGGGACATGGCAATTTCAGTTCACATTGCTGGCAGTGGATAGTATCTCCTTTCTAAGTGTGAAATGTTATTCCTGGACGTTAAACAAATTCAGGATGTATTCCCTAGTGCAAGCTGCCTGTTGGCAACAAGATATAGGAGTTCAATGTGTATACAGAGATAAGATGACATGTAATTTGTGTTAGAATTTGACTGTTAATTGTGTATAAAGCTGTGGCCTTTTCAAGTCCAAGCATTTGGCAGGGTTGTTAATTGGGGAGAAGAGAGAGAATTTGAATGAAATTACATGCAGAAAAGAAAGACATTTACATAATTAGCAAAGCCCCTTGAGTTTATAAATATTTGTTCTAGTTTTTGGAGGGACAGATTAGTTTTGGTGCACTTATGATTTTGGTAATATGGATGGCAATTTATTTTCATTTTTGTGTCTTAGTGCTATGCCTCAATACAAAATTATTTTGGTCTAGTTTTTTAATACTACCAGAATATCTTGAAGTTGTTATGAAACCTTAAAAATTTCTTTTTTAAAATGATTACAAATATGTCATTATCAGATTCATAATTATGTGAAATAGAAATTCTGAAAAGATTGTGTGACTTTAAATTATCAAGTTTGTTTTTTTATTCTGAATTTGTCTTTTGAGAATACTAGTAGCTAGGTGTTATAGAAAGCAGGAACTGGCTAACATTGTCAGTGCCTTGTAAATCTTTTCATTGCCTTGTATTTATAATAACGCTCCTTTATTCTTTTCTTCTTTTTAGCTGCAGAAAAAAATTCAATATTCACTTTTTATAGTAATAAAAAATGGTAAAATCATGTTTAATGCTTTTTATCTGCATAAGATAGAGTTTATGTCTGATTTGGTCATAACTCAAATTTCTAATGTTTAGCACAATGTCAGGTATATGGTAAGTGCTTAATGATAATGTCTCAAATGAAGGAAAAGATTATAACAATGACAAGAAATAATACATAGTACATGATGTGCTATGAGTTTTATATACTTTAACTCATTTAATTCTTATAGCTGTAATTTTTATTCCTGTTTTACAGCTGAAGAAACTAAGGTCCAGAGAAATTAATTAATTTGCTCAACATTGCTATATCTCGTTTTGAACCCAGGCTGATTCCAGAATTCATGCTCTTACCCCTGGTTATACTGCCCCTGGGAATCGGAGCAGAGGAAGAGCAGGGGTCTGGAGACACCTTTGTGAGGCATTGAACCCATTTGTTTGAGATTGATTTCAAAAGTTAAAAAGCTGGTTATTAAGACTACAAATTGTAAAATGCTGTTCTAAAGTGCAATCTAGGATTCAGACATAAAATAACACATGCCTGATTGCTTAATTTTAAAGAGTAGCACTAAACACCTTAAAAAAGTATATTTAAACTTCTGAAATTGACACTTTTTGCAAAATCATTCATTCTGTCTTTGATATTTCCCCCCCTTTGGATGTTTTTAAAAGAGGAGCAGTGTCTATATTGGCATTATCTTGAGAACTATTATGTAAGAGATGGTTTGGATGGAATAGTGTCAGAGACATATTTTAGGAAAGCCAATAGGACTATGAATTTTAAAAGAAACCAATGTTCCCAGATTAATCCTCTTCTCCCTTTCCCTACTCCTTCCTGCCCTAATTTTCCTAGCTTTCCTTGAAGCTAAGACTGAACATTAAGGTATATTTTTTTGCTGATAAGAGGTAAGCAGAAGTTGCTAGATTGGGATTATGGGAAACTTTTATAGGTGGAACTGACTCAGCTAAGTCATGCTTTTTGTTCTTTGTTCTTCTTTTTCCCCTCATTCCTTCCTGGAACTTAAACCTAATAGTTGGAACAAGCCAAGAAAATCATGGAGACCTCAGATTTTATGTTCTCAAGCCACTGAAATAACTAAATCCAGTAATTGGCTACCTTGGGATTACCTTTGTTATTTGACAAGAGAGTAAAAGTCCCTAAAACATTTTTTAGTTAGGTTTTTTGTTACTCATAGGCAAATTTAACCATAACTGATGGATCCACCATTTTTTGAGGTGGAGTAATGGTTATGATTTCTACTGTCCTGTATTAGTAATTGTAAAATTCATCCCAAAAGGCAGAACAGTTATAATAGTGCATCCATATAGTTGAAACTTTTAAGGCAACAAAATAGTTTTAGATTTGTGGTTTATGCTATCTAGTCTAAGCAAGATGTTCTTTGAATTTGATTTTGCTGACAGAGAGCCCTTCTTCCTGACTTCTGTGACTGTATCTTCTGCTAGATAATTTTTGCAGCAATTTACATGACCCATGTCTTGTTGCTATACATTCTAAGGAAAATAGAAGAAAAATATAATTTTATTTTGAAAAATTTAGAAAATAAAAAAGGATACATGACCTATATGTAGTACTGAGTTGGATAATAATAACATTTTAGAAGTTCTAAAGGAAAAGCACTTCCAAGAAAGCAAGTTGCTATTCTTATTAAGGATTGTATTAGATATTCTTACAACTGCTTTTTGTTGAGCTATTTTAAAACAATAAAGTTAATCCAGGCTATTTTGTAAAACTTGACAGCATGACTTAGAATCTTCATTTTCCTTATTTTTCAGGATGTTCAGCATACTGAAACATGTTATTAGCATATTGATAACATAATTGTCTGATTTTCAGAATGTAAAAATTAGTTTCAATTTGTATTATTAAAATACCCATTAAACCTACAACATTTTGTAATATTTCTTTTTAAGTAGTAAGGCATATATTGGAAAATAAGTTAGCAATGATTTAATTTAAAAGTTATTTAGTATATTTCAAATGATATAAAAATATAATAATTACAAAATAAAGAATAAAACATCAAGTATTAGAAAAACTATTTAAAATATTAAGCAATATTTATAAGTGCATACTGTTTTTATTCCCTCATTGATATTGTTCAATGAACTTATATTTTAAAAGATAATCGTAGGTTCTATTTCTGATAAAATATACACAGTTCTAGTACTGAAAGAGTAACCTTGAATAGTTTTCTGAGAAATACCTTCTGTACTTCTCCTTTATGAACTTTAAGATACATATGTATTTCTATGACTGTTGTGCAGATCACTTAGCATGCTGAGTGGTGTTCATACAGGTCAGTGGAAGGTACAATATTCTGATATGTGTTAGTTGGGATTAGAGTTGGGCCATAGAACCACTGCCACTTCCAAGTAACTAACTAAAGCAGATATATTCCTTAAGATACACTTAAGATTAAGTTGATATTCTGAATTTCCTTTCAACATTATGAGACTACTGGTGTTTATTTCAGTTCAAAATTCCTGTTCTAGATTTGTTTCAGAACATTTCTAATTTTTAGAGATAGGGAGTTGGAACTCTATTTTGACTGAATAAAGAAGGTATCCTAAGCATACCAGAAATGGCAATTGAAAGAAGATAACCTTAGAATAATCCAATCTAGAAATTGGGGTTATTGATGTTAAAAAATTGTGCCTAACATTTTATAGATGAAGAAATTAAAGTACAGAACTATTACTAACTTAGCCGTAGTCAGAGGTAGTTCGTGGTAGAGCTAAAATTTAAACCCAGTTTATTCCGGAGCTGTTACGTTTTTAAATTAATTAAATTATTTTTAATGAATATCAGTTTGTTTTAGACTATTCATGGAAATATATACTGAAAACTGCACATAATTGTATATGTCACTAACTTTTTGCTGGGTGGACAGACCCATGAAACTAGCAACCAGAATAGGAAACAGAATGTTGCCAGCACCAGAAGCCACTTTTGTACCCTAAAGTCATTCAGTCATTACCACAAGTGGAATGTTGAAGGAGTTTAAAATAAATTGTATACCCAACAGCCCATTCCTAAATTCTTTTATATGTCTCTAAAACAATATATTTTCCTACATACAACAAAATAATAGTATCACCTAACAAAATTAGTAATATTTATTAGTATTATCTCATACCTAATTAATATTTAAATGTATCCTATTATCCCAAATATATCCCTTAAAACTTTTTTGGCCCAAAGTGGGATCCAGTACAGGACTGCTCACTGTATCTCATTGTTTTCTCCTCTCCTTTTTCATTCTAGAACAATTCTTTTTAAAAATTTTTTATTTTTTATTTCAGAATATTATGGGGGTACAAACGTTTTAGCTACATAAATTGCCTTTGTACCATTTGAGTAAAAGTTGTAAGTGTGCCCATTCCCCAGATAGTGTGCATTGTACCCATTAGATGTGAATTTACCCATCCTCTCCTCCCCCTTCCCACTTGCTTGATTTCTGATGAATGTTCTTTCCATATGTGTACATAAGTGTTGATCTGATTAGTTCCAATTTAATGATAAGTACATGCGGTGTTTGTTTTTCCATTCCTGTTATACTTCACTTAGAATAATGGTGTCCAGTTCCATCCAGATTAATACAAGAGGTATTAGTTCACCTTTTTATGGCTGTGTGGTACTCCATGGTATACATATACCACATTTTATTAATCCACTCATGTATTGATGAGCATTTATGTTGTTTCCACATCTTTGCAATTGTGAATTGTGCTGCTATAAACATTTTAGTGCAGATGTCCTTTTTATAGAATATGTTTTGTTTCTTTGGGTAGATACCCAGTAATGGGATTGCTGGATCAAATGGTAGATCTACTTTTAGTTCTTTGAGGTATCTCCATACTACTTTCCATAAAGGTTATGCTATTAATAGTTTGCAGTTCCACCAACAGTGTGTGAGTGTTCCTATCTCTCCACATCCACCAGCATTTGTTGTTTGGGGACTTTTTGATAAAAGCCTTTCTTACTGGAGTTAAGTGATATCTCATTGTGGTTTTGATTTGCATTTCCCTGATGATTAAAGATGTTGAGCATTTTTTCATGTTTGTTGGCCATTAGTCTGTCTTCTTTTGAAAAGTTTCTGTTCATGTTCTTTGCCCACTTTTTAGTGGGGTGGTTTGATTTTTTTCTTGTTGATTTTCCTGACTTCTATATAGGTTCTAGTTATCAGCCCTTTATCAGACATGTAGCATGTGAATATATTCTCTGATTCTGTAGGTTGTCTATTTGCTCTGACAATAGTTTCCTTGGTTGTACAGAAGCCTTTTAATGTGATCAGGTCCCATTTATTTTGTTGTTGCTGTGATTGCCTTTGAGGTCTTCATCATAAATTCTTTCCCTAGGCCAATGTCTATAAGAGTTTTTCTAACATTTTCTTCTAGAATTCTTGTGGTTTCATGCATTAGGTTTAAGTCTGTTATCCATCGTGAGTTGATTTTTATCAATTGTGAGAGTTATAAATCCTGTTTCAAGGTCAGGGCAAATACAGTTGTCCATCCTGAACAACAGGAAAAGGTGAGGACTGGGACAGAGACCATTGGATGTGGGCCGGTGGACCATAGCATCTTCATGACTGAGCCAAATGAGATGACCATAGGGTTGTTTTGTGGCATATTCTGATCACTGAGGGTGGGCTGGACATTGACTTACCCACTGTGCTGCCTTTGACCCTTATGTCAGGTAAAACTTGCCAAAATATCATTTTAGGCACACAATATTATTAATGCTCATCAGCCAGTGTCAGAGTGGATGTCTGATGAGCCAAGCACACTAGAACCAGCTAGAGAATCCCCTACCTCTTGCAGTGTCTCTCCCAGGGCTCTCTTTTGAGGAAGCTCAACATTGTGCTTACTGCAAAGAAGAAATGCTTAAAGTATCTAGGTTCATTATCTCTCAGCAGGTAATAGAGGGCACATATAGAACTGAGAGGTAGTAAGTTGATAACTGACATACATGCCCTTCAAGAAAAAAAAGTGTACAAAAATATGTTTACAAATATATATGTATTTTTTTCTCAATAAAGATGGGGTTTGTTCTTAAATGGCACATTTGGGGGTCTCAAATACTGATATTGTCAGTTGCTAAAATTTTTTTCTACATTCAGAGAATATTTTTCAGGGTGGTAGGAACATAATATCTAATGAGCCTTAATTATCTGGTTACATTCTCCCACATTTGCTGTTAAGTCTAGTTTTTAGTCAGATGGTGAGCATGTCCAGTTACAAATAGATAGAAGATTACTTCCCCTATTAGTAGAAAGTTCTTTCTTCCCAAAAGCATAGCTGTTTTTCTTCCAATATTTTCAGGACTATTAGAACTCAGTTCAACAAGTATTTGTTGTGATACATATACAAATTTTGCATAATTTCAGAAGTTATTTTTCCTTTTTTATTTTGAGTACTATAGTCTAATTATATATTAAATTTATTCCATTCAGTGATCATAGTTATAAAATCCTAAATCATTGTGTCTTTCTATTGTATGTATATGCCCATTCTTCTCTTTCTGTTTTCTATGACAGTTATAGACTTCTTCACTAATAGGGCTTGCATTTCAAGATAAGGCTTCATGTAAACAAATTAACTTTTAAAAATAGAGAGCAATTTCATTCGTAATAATGTACCAATTCATAAATTATCACTAGTTTTTTTTTTTTTAAAGATAAATGACCCATCGTATAACACATACTATTAGGCAGTCTAGATGTCTTTGTGTTCTAGGAGATAAGGCTCTTGTATTATTATACCCTAATAAAATGAGTTAATGTTTTAGTATTATTGATAAAACAGCACTTGGATATATTTAATAACCAAACTGAGAAACACTTAATTTTAGTTGTCTGTAGCAATATAACACAAATTCTCCTGTAAAACAAATTGCACTTTTGGAATATATTTTAATGTGTATTCAACAAAGGAGAAAATGAGGTGATTGAAGTTCAATTTGTACCATGTTATTAACCATTTCCGCTTGACTAGATGAGTAAAAGGATAATGGATGAGGGTTTTATTATTACCTTTCTACTAAAATGAAGTGGTATAAAAGATAAGGTGACGAGATTAATGAACATAAGGAAAAGAAGTAATCAATCAAGCTCCAAGAGGGAGATGAGAATGACAGTGCCCTATAAGATCTGTAAGAGCATGCAGTTCGAAACTAGACTTTTTCATTCAGTTTTCACTAAATTGTTGAAAATTAACAGTTGTGGCTCCAAGACTGAGCTAAAACTAACAAGCTGATATTTAATCAAATGTGTATAAAATTTTGCATTTAGGTTTGAATGTACACATGGTAGAGATCAGGCACAGAAGCTGGCTTGCTTACATCTGAGGCTAGAAAGTGTGTTTTGAGTCCATATGCTGTATCTTATTTTAATCTATAGAATCTAAATGTAAGTCCCTCTCTTGTATAGCAGTTACAGTTAAGTACGGAGTACCAGTTGACCAAGTCTCCTTAGTTTCATTTTGTATTGGTACTTTTTGAAGATGATTTCAGAAAACCAAAATAATTTTGTGGAGCTTGTTGATTTCATGACAGTATTAATTTATATTGTATCCATCCATTCATTCAACAAAATTTGTTGAGTACCTACTACATGCCTGTAACTTTTTTCTAAGTATTGAGAATATACTAGTGAAGAAATATGGACAATATTCTTCTCTCATTGAGCTCATATTCTCATGGGTATGATATACAAATAAAAATTTATGTCATATGGTACTAATTACCAAGGAGAAACATAAAGCAATAATGTCAGAAGAGATCTAAGTAAAGTGAAAGAACACGCCATGAGGGCTTTCTAAGGAAAGAACGTTCCAGAAAGAAGGAACAGTGTAAGTGGAAAGACCCACAGGCAAGAGGGTAATTGGAATGACAAGCATGGTGTTTCTGGGAAGTTGGCAAAGTAGGATTGAGTTGCACGATATCTGAGAAAGATAAAAAGTTATGAAATATAGGCTAAATATTTTGATTAAAGATAAATTATTCATTCAGCAAATATTCCTTAGTGTCTAAATGTACCTGTAGCCCTTGGGATATGCCAATGAAGATATAAGTCCTTGATCTTTTTTTTTTTTTTTGAGACAGAGTCTCACTTTGTTGTCCAGGCTAGAGTGAGTGCCGTGGCGTCAGCCTAGCTCACAGCAACCTCAAACTCCTGGGCTTGAGTGATCCTTCTGCCTCAGCCTCCCGAGTAGCTGGACTACAGGCATGCGCCACCATGCCCGGCTAATTTTTTTTTATATATATATATCAGTTGGCCAATTAATTTCTTTCTATTTATAGTAGAGACGGGGTCTCGCTCTTGCTCAGGCTGGTTTTGAACTCCTGACCTTGAGCAATCCGCCCGCCTCGGCCTCCCAAGAGCTAGGATTACAGGCGTGAGCCACAGCGCCCGGCCAGTCCTTGATCTTATGTAGGGTCCATTCTAGAGTGGGTGTGAGAGAGAGACAGTAAATTTCAGATAATACAGTGCTTAAAGGAAATAACACTAAGTGAGACTGGCTTGGGAAAAAGGGCATACAGAGATTCAAGTGTAACTAATTCATTTGCTGATACTTTTCCTAATCTTACTTTATTTCTGAATTAAAATCCCAATGGACACAACTTTCTGAGCTCCTCTATCTGTATATAATTTTCACCTCATGTTATTGTTCTAAGGATTTAATGAGATAATATATGTAAAGTACCTAACCCAAGGTCTTTCTTTTCCTTTTTTGCTCATCTAAAAGAGCAAAGGAATTATCTTGTTTAGTAATTGTTTTAGTTTGGGTTTCCCCAGATACAGATGTTGAGACAAGGATTCAAGTGTTTTATGTGGGAACTCAGTGACATTGTCACTCCTATTACCACTAACCAACAAAACACTTGGACACATGGAAATTTAACTTTTAGATCCCCACAAAGTAGATTAGAGAAGAAATGTATATACTCACCATAAAGAGTGGTTTCCAAACCAGGTAGACTTATTCTAAAAGCTGTTTTTATAGACACACAGACCTACATATGCCAATAATCCAATCATCTGGGATATTGATCAATTCTGAAAGCATAAATAGAGTAAATCATTAGAAATGAGGGGACTATTATTACTGCCAATTATTTTGATATATGATATATGACAATATATATTCTTTCTATGGGAGAGAAAACCTTTATACCCATAAGTTGTGGTAACATATATGGTCCCACTGTAGAGATAGATGTTTCAGATTAAAAATTTAATTTATTTTACTAAACTTCATTTAATTCCATGTACACTAAAAAGATAAAATCATTTAATTATAGTTTGGCTTCTCACATAAATAAATACAGAAAGAATAATGTCTTTGTCAAAGGCCTCAAGACATTATTTAGCAACTATATTTTGTAACTGTCTTCCCAGTTATTTTGCAACTATATTTTGTTTTAAAACTTTGGTCTGTTTTTCATGACTAACTCTTTTTTAAATTCTTTTTTAACAAAGTAAGACATTACATACCTAAAAAATCTAATGCTGCTGAAAGTCTCTTTGTTATCTAAAAATCAGTCCTCTGCCTCATTCTGTGTCCCACTCCTAAGAAAACCATTGCCTTTTACCCAAAATTATGGGCTTATGATGCTATTTTTAAAAACTTATAAACTTTAAACATTATATCTAGACTTATTTTCATGGAAATTAAGTGTCACTCTTTATCATCATATTCCTCACATACAATTTCCTCTATCCCTATCCTCCAAATATAGGTATATCACAATCTTAATTAAATCAGAAGTCAATGCTTATAAATAATGACTTTGTAAATAATGGTCGTTATGGATGTATCAAATGATGTATCACTTCTATACTTTTACCCTAAACCATTTTTTAATCAGTCAGGGTTAGGTCAGGGAAATAGAAGCTATTTTACATAGCTTACAAAGAAAGGAATTTATACATGAAATTAGAGGCTAACACAACCAGTGGAAAACTACTGGGTTTTTTTAAGAAATGTGGAGTAAACAAATTGCAGGTGAACCACAGCTACTAATATCAGTTGTCTTTGGCATCCGGAAGCCATTGCTTCTGCCCTTGGGTATCCCTGGAGAACATGGCTTCTCATTTTCTGCTGCCATCTAAATCTTGTACAGATGCTTTCATTGTGGGATCTAAATGAAAACCTTGCTAGCAAGGGTAAGAAATATAGTTTATAAGCTTTTGGTTCTTATTATACAGGTTAGCACTTAGAAGAGCAAGACGGTGCTAAGAATAAATAAGCAATTTCTAGCACATTGTAGTGTCCTGCATTCTGCTGCTCCAATCACTCCTTTTATACATGACTTGTAGCTGTTATTTAAGGATTTATGCTGCATTGCATTCTGTTTCCTAGATCCCATTCTTCCTTTTGCTTTTCATATCATTGCCTTGTTTGATAATACTCATCTTCTAATAACTGCCTAAGAAGTGCATAAGATGTATTTGTTTTTTCAGTTTTTGAACATCTGAAATAATCTTTAGTCTGCTATCATTCTTGATTGATAGTTTGACTGGGTATAGAACTACAGGTTGAATATCATTTTCCTTCAGAATTTTTAAATTATATTACAAGTTCAGCCAGTACTTCCTTCAGGTACAGAGTCCTTAGGAACACAGATGTAGATGTCTGAAATTAGTTTTTAAAATATTCTAGAAATAAAAGTATGGTGGAAAATCCTCATTTATTTATTTATTTATTTATTTATTTATTTTTTTTGAGACAGAGTCTCACTTTGTTGCCCAGGCTAGAGTGAATACCATGACATCAGCCTAGCTCACAGCAACCTCAATCTCCTGGGCTCAAGTGATCCTTCTGCCTCAGCCTCCCAAGTAGCTGGGACTATGCCACCATGCCCGGCTAATTTTTTGTATATATATTTTTAGTTGGTTGATTAATTTCTTTCTATTTTTTTAGTAGAGATGGGGTGTCGCTCAGGCTCATTTTGAACTCCTGACCTGGAGCAATCCTCCTGCCTGGGCCTCCCAGAGTGCTAGGATTACAGGTGTGAGCCACCACCCCTGGCCAAAATCCTCATATTGAGAAAGCAAAATTGTTCCTGGAAATCACTGAGCAGATTTCATGGGATGCTTACATCTCATTTTGGAAAAGTTATTGATTCCAAGACTATTAGATACAGAAACAAATTAAGTGATACCATGAAAAAATAATCAGCCAGATACAGAATATGAGAAATTCTATAGGATAAATAACACAGTTTTGTTTTTTTAAAAAAAAGTATACAAAAAAGAGGGTAGAGATTTTCATCGATTAAGCCTAATGTGATATGTAGACCTTATTTAATTACAATTTTGACACAGTTAAATGTAAAAAGATATTTTTGAGACAATCGGGATTTTTATACATGCATAATTTTAAGAGATTGTTTATTTTGTTACATGTGATAATGGCATCATGTTTATGTTAATTAAAAACAAAAGTCTTCATCTGTTAGAAATTCATACTAAAGAATGTATGGGCCGGGCGTGGTGGCTCACGCCTTTAATCCCAGCACTCTGGGAGGCCAAGGCGGGCGGATTGCTCGAGGTCAGGAGTTCAAAAACCAGCCTGAGCAAGAGCGAGACCCCGTCTCTACTATAAATACAACTAATATATATAGAAAAAAAAATGAACCTGGCATGGTCGCGCATGCCTGTAGTCCCAGTTACTTGGGAGGCTGAGGCAGCAGAATTGCTTGAGCCCAGGAGTTTGAGGTTGCTGTGAGCTAGGCTGACGCCATGGCACTCACTCTAGCCTGGGCAACAAAGTGAGACGCTGTCTTAAAAAAAAAAATTTTTTTTAAAAAAAGAATGTATGGGTAAAATATTATGAAGTCTGGGATTTACTTTAAAATACTCCAAAAAGGAAAAAAGTCACAAGGGAAATAGAAACAAAATTGGCAAATTTTTTGAAATTGTGTGATAGGTGTATAAGGGTTTCATTATATTAATCTATTTTTCTTTATGTCTGAAAATTTCTATAATAAAAAGTTTAAAAGGAAAGGAGAAAGAGAGAAGGGAGAAAGGCCCCAAAAATGTATTTGTTATTCCCTTTATTGAGAAAATGATACTCTTCCCACTATCCCCCTTATCAAATTTCCTTATATATCTGATTAAGACCGTTTTACAATCTGTAGCTGCAAGACAGAGGGTATTATAGAGGGAGGCAAACCTATCTTATAGAAGAAGGCAAGGAAAAAGAGATTTGGAAATGGATATTAAGTAATCTAACCTTCAAAGTCTGCCATAAGGCAAAAGAAGAGATAAAAATTTATGGGCAATCTGCCAGAAAGCAGCTATTATATTTCTTAATTTAAATTAGCAAACTATCATTCTGAACTTTTTCCTTTCTTTTTTCTTTCTCTCTATATGAAAGGAATGTACTCTACATGTAGTTCCTCATTGGCAATTGTGCTTTCTATAGATTTTTAAAAGTCATTCTTCTATATTTTGATCTTTGTATAATTGGTTAATAGGAATCTATTCTGTATAAGTGAGTCTTATTTTGTAATAACATATTTTATTTCTGAACCTGTAATATAATTGAGTAAACTGAATACTATTGAATTTACCAAGGTAATTATACCCTGCGAGAATCTGTAGGCTAGCCAACTGGTCTCTCTCTAAATATTGTTTACTTCTTTCTTCTAATAGCAAGATAAAAGAGAAAAGAAAGGAGATTAGAAATTTGAGAGGAACAAAATAGAGCCTATTTGTGTATGGAAAGAGATGAATGTCTTTAATGGCTTTTCTTGTCTGCAACCTAGCATAATATAGTTCATATACTTTTGTTCAGACAGAAATAGCAGGGATTTATGAGATGCCCCAGTGTAAAAGAGAAATCAATAAGTATGTATTGAATAATTGGTGTTTTATAAAAATTGTGAAATGTTTCTGTAATTATATTACTGAATCTTGGTTTTTCAAGTCTCTGCCATGATACTTTGATGACATTGTAACTCTCTAAAAGGAAGAATCTACACTGAAGCAGAAACATTGGCTCAAGTGAACCTGTGTTTCCTTGTATTTGTTCTAGAGATCTGTGGTTAGTTTGAATGATGACCTAATCTACGTCAGAGGCAGGTAGGCCATTTATCTAGGACACAGCCCATTTTCCCACACACGGTCACTGAGGCTGAATTATTTGCTATCTCAATAGGTATTATAGATTGAGCTTGAGTCTCTGATAAATGGTCATCAAAGTAATGAATCTTTGGGGCTATGAAAAAAAGAACGTAACTGAAAAACTATGAAATCAAAATATGTTCTCTTAGAAGGAGAAAAACAAAGCCAGAACATGTGATCTGCTGCGTAAGAGAAGCATAATACTGTATTTTGTTCAGTCTTTCAAATATGTAAAATGTGAACAGTACCTTCTCATGCTATCTTAATAGCTGATATCTTGCATGAAAACATTAATAGGAAAAGGTTGTCTATAAGTCTATTTTTAGTACATATAGATTTTAAGTCTTTTAAAAAAGAAATTTACACTTGGTAGAATTGGACCCATGTAATTGAACAATGGAGTTCCTAAACTTTCTGAACAAGTAACAAGGTATATATACATAGGTTACTCTTAGAAAATTTAAATTCTTATTGACCTCTATAAAAATGATTGCTTCTGTCAGGCTTTGGGGTTGAGATGGGAAGAATCTAAGAGGATATTTGGCCTTTGATGATTAGAATTCAGAATTTTCAATGATTCAGTCACTTTTTAGGTAAAATAGCACTTCCTAAGATAGCCTAGGCATCTAATTAATATTTGTATTAATAACATTGTTTCAGTGGAACTAATGGCTAGTTTTTAGACTTTGTTTTGAAATACACTATATCTGTAGGTTGAAGGGACAATCTATCTTTAGCCTAAGTACAAAACTTAAACATCATTTTTTACTCAGGATATTATCTACTATACTTCATTATCAGTGAAAAATATATCTACAGACTATGGAAGCTCTTAGTAAATATAATAGTGAGTTTAAGAAGCAAAGTCTATGTTATAGATGCATGTACAAAAGGCCTGAATTGTGCATTTGGGTTTATTTTCCATTAGGTAGAATGCAGTGAAATCAGCATTTATGCACATTGGTTTGGGGTTATCCCTTGGAAATTCCAGGATTCAGATTAGCCTGGACATATTACTTTGTGTCTGCTCTTCCCTTCATATTTATTAAGATAAAATTATATTGAAGTAAACATTGCAAGAAGTCTGTGGATTAATTTGTATGTGAGAAACTGTGGAGGACAATCATTTGCCTTGGTGAAAATAGATAGGAAGGTAGTATGGATTGTTAGTGATCTAACTGTAAGGTAAAATCAATTTGTGCTACTCCCATCCTCCCCCAGGTATTCCATTTTATGATTATGTATAAGAAGTGCTTATAGAAGACTACTCTGCTGTGTCCTTGTGTGATATATACTACTCTATACTTATCTTAACAAAGCTTAAAACAACCCTTAAAGAAATCATCTGATCCATAAGTAAATTACCTGTCTGCCAGAACAAAACTTCACACTTTTCTAAAGTAAGACAACAAAATCTAGGCAAAATGCTCATTAGTCCATTATGTCCAATGTACAAAAATGACTAGACTTATAAAGAAGCAGGAAAATATGATCCTTACCTAGGAAAGACATCATTAAATAGTAAGAGTCTTCAAACAACAACAAAAAGAAAATAAAAAGGCCAGCACAGTGGCTCATTCCTGTAATCCTAGCACTCTGGGAGGCCAAAGCGGGAGGATTGCTTGAGCACAGGAGTTGGAGACGAGCCTGAGCAAGAGCAAGACCTTTTCCAAAAATAGAAAAACTAGCGGGGCATGGTGGTGCGTGCCTGTAGTCCTAGCTACTGTGAGGCTGAGGCAGGAGGATCCCATGAGCCCAGGAGTTTGAGGTTAAAGTGAGCTATGATGACACCAGTGCACTCCAGCTGGGCTGACAAAGTGAGACTGTCTCAAAAAAAAAACACAAAAACAAAAAAGAGTCTCAAAAATGACAGAGATTCTGAAATTTTAAAATTTAGTATATATGTATATATAGAAGGATGGATGGATGGATGAAGAGATAGATACATAGATAGATATTTCCTATTGTAGGAGCTGAAACTTAATTCTCACTCTATCCACCTTTCTTTGAGGGTACAGGGTAGACTTCGTGACATACTTCCAAAGCAAAGAGCAAGGGAAAGGAAGTAGCTTTACAATGGAAAAACATAGCTGATTCTACCTTAATCAAATGATGAAGGTTACCATCACTAGTGATGTCATCTGGATATCATGTAACCTCCTCATAGGGTGTGATAAGTAGGGCATTTCACCTCTGTCTTAGACTGTTTATGTTGCTGTAACAAAATAACTGAGACTCGGTAATTTATAAAGAACAGAAATTTATTTCTTACCGTTCTGGAGGCTGGAAAGTCCAGGATCAAGGCACTGGCATTTGTTTCTGGTGAAGGCTGCTCTCTGCTTCCATAATGGCATCTTGTTGCTGAGTCTTCATGTGGCAGAAGGTTCTTGGCCCTTCAACCTGGAGCTCTTTTTTTTTTTTTTTTTTTTGAGACAGAGTCTTGCTTTGTTGCCTAGGCTAGAGTGAGTGCCATGGCGTCAGCCTAGCTCACAGCAACCTCAAACTCCTGGGCTCAAGTGATCCTTCTGTCTCAGCCTCCAAGTAGCTGGGACTACAGGCATGAGCCACCATGCCCGGCTAATTTTTTCTATATATATTAGTTGGCCAATTAGTTTCTTTCTATTTATAGTAGAGACGGGGTCTCGCTCTTGCTCAGGCTGGTTTTGAACTCCCGACCTCGAGCAATCCACCTGTCTCGGCCTCCCAGAGAGCTAGGATTACAGGCGTGAGCCACCGCGCCCGGCCTAACCTGGAGCTCTTTTATAAGGGTATTATTCCCATTCATAAGGGAAGAGCTCTCATGACTTAATCATTTCCCAAGGGCAAAGCTCTTAATACCACCGCAGTGGGAATTAAGTTTCAACACATGAATTTTGGGGGGCATTCAGACCAATAGCATTCTTTCTCTGGTCCCAAAGTATATCTTTTCCCACATATAAAATACATCAATTCCATCCCAATAGCCTACTCCTTCTAACCTCACCTCAAAAGTTTAAAGTCAGAATCTCATCCAGGTGTCATCCAGATTACATTGGGTGAGCTATGAACCTGTGATACCAAATAAGGTGCCACCTCCCACAGGACAGACATTCCCATTTCAAAGGGAGAAATATACAAGAAGAAAGGGGTAATGGATCCCAAGTAAGTGCAGAAAGTAGCAAGGCAAGCAACATTAAATATTATTATTTTCTAGCCCAGGTTCTGATTGGAGGACAACATTAAATCTTGATGCTTGAGAATAATCTTTGACTCTTTCCCACCTTCTGGACACACTGAGTTGGGGGCTAGGCCTCAGGCAACTCCTGTCATCCCCCATGGCTTTTCTGGCTCAGTCCTCCACACTTAAGCTTTCACACATTGAAGGCACCTACTTGTCTGCAGTTTCCCCAAGCTGTCACTGCACACTGGTGGCTCTACAGTTCTAGATTCTTGGGAGGGGTCCTGTTTTTACAGCTCCACTAGGCATTGCGTTTGTAGGGTCTCTCTATGGTGGCCTCACTCCTGTAGCAGTTTTCTGCCTTGGCCACAAGACTATTGGAGGCATTCTTTGAAATCTAGGTTGAGAAAGCCATCCCTCTATAGCTATTGTAGTTTGTGGGCCTGCAGAATTAGTATCATCTGGATGCTGCCAAGGCTTACTGATTGTGTCTTCCAGAGGGGTGGCCTGAGCTGCTCCTGAGCCTTCCTGAGCCACAGCTAGGGCAGCTGAGAAGCACTATACTGGAATGTGGGGAGCAGAGACTTGAAGTGGTGCTGGGCAGTGAGCTCCAAGATCCCACAGGTGTCCTGAGACCCTCTGGTTCCTTGGGCACCTGCCTTGAAACTATTCTGCCCTCAAAGGCTTGACATTCTGGGCTTGACATTCTGTGATGGGACATGGCCGCCTCATAGATCTCTGAAATGCCTCTAGGGGTAGGGGTGGAGGGATCATTCCCAGATAATGGGAGCATTATCGGGATGAATAACATCTGACTTTCTTCTATTCATATTCATCTCCCTATTAAATGGTCACTTGTGCTTACCTTTGGGTTGCTTTCCTAAACAAGCTTTTTATTCTTTATGTAACCAGCCTAAGGATTTTTCAAATCTTTACATTCTGTTTCCCTTTTGATTATAAATTCCATCTTTAACTTATTTCTCTTTTCTCACATTTTACTATACTCAGTTAAGAGAAGTCACGCAGCACTCTCAATACTTTGCTTAGAGATTTCTTCTCCCAGTCTGAGAGGCTTTGCCTATTAATTTTGTTATCATGAGAGATTTAATTTTTTTTTAAGTCTTTTTTTCCTCTTCAGTGGTAAATTCTGAGTCTCAAAAAAAATCAGACTAGGAGAAAATATCTTTAATACATGTATATAACAGAAAACTTGTGTCTACTAAATATTAGCAAATCAATAATAAAATGACAGCCAAATAAAACAAATGGGTGAATAATTTGATTAGGAACTTTACCAAGGAAGGCATGTGAATGGCCAATAAGCACCTGAAAAAGTGTTCAACTTCATTTGTTATCTTGGAAAATCACGAGACACTACTAAAATTAATAAAACTGACATCAGGATGGCTAAAATAAGTAAGACATCACCAAATGTTGACAAGGATGTATAGGAACTGGAACTCTGATTTATTTGCAGATGGGAATGTAAAATAGTACAACCATTTTGAAAATTGTTTATGCAGTTTCCCCAAAGTTAAATATACCATCTAACCTATGAATCTCCAATACTACTCCTAGATATTTACACAAGAGTACTGAAGATAAAGTTTCACAAAGAGACTAATATACAAATGTTTATATCAGCTTCATTCTTAGTTAACTAATTGAATGTTCAGAATGGTGGATACACCAATTGTGTTATATTTATACAGTGAAATACTACTCAGCAATAAAAAGAAATGAATTACTAATATACAAAACAACATGGAAGAACCTTAATAAACATGATGAGTGAAAGAAGCTAGAAACAAAAGAATACATGCTATATTATTCCATGAATATGATGCTCTGGAATAGGCATAACTGATCAGTGGTGAAAGAAATCTGGACGGTGAAAGTTTGGAGTAGGAAGATACTGACTCTGAGGGGGAATAAGCAGGCTTTCTAGGATGATGGTAATGTTATATATCAGACTAGGATGGCGATTACATAGGTTTATGAATTTATTAGATCTCATCAAGCTGTACACCTGATATCTGTGCTATTTTTTTTCCTGGCTGAACATGACAGAGAAAAAAAGTTTGCTATTTTTGAACCAAAGAAAAAAATATAATCTAGGAAAGACCTATGTTTGTATCAACATAAAAATACATTAACAGATAGTAAAAAAACGGAACTATTAATGTTTGTGGCAGAGGGCACAGAGGTAAGTGTTTAAGGCCATTGGCCCTCAGAAATAAAAAATCCCTCTGTACCTCAGAAAATTCCTATTCTGCTCTTATTGTTACAGCAAGTCTGCAGAGGTCAGAGGTGGGTGGGTAAGAAAACAGCTTTGGTGAGCTCAGAGATGATAACAAAAGTCCATGTTTGTTTCTAATTATCACTTCTGAATCATATCCCGCATTTCAAGACTAGCAAGGACTGTGACCTGAACCTTTAGTGCCTGATAAATCAGGAGTAAAATATTTAAAATTGAAAGGAATTGCATTCTTACTAATAATTTTAAAGGTAGTGAAAAGGAAGGGAGCCTGGTCCTAGGTGGAGAACTCTAAGAATCTATAGAGAAAATGTTTGGAAACATTTAAGGAGAAAAAAAGGTAAACAGGTTGAACTCCTGGAAGCTACTGAAAGAAAAGAAAGAAAAATAAATTGACTTTCATCCTACATGACAATACAGTAGGCTGGCCCATCACCCCTTATCCATGTTTTTGTTTTCCACTATTTTAGTTACCTACTGTCAGCCATGGTCTGAAATTATTAAACAGAAAATTCCAGAAATAAACAATTCATATATTTTAAATGAGATGCCACTCTGAGTAGCATGATGAAATCTTGCGTCATCTTGCCTGAGGTACGAATACTCCCTTTGTCCAACATATCCACACTGTCTACACTACCTGCCCTTAGTTGCTTACTTAGTACTTAGGTTATCAGATCAACTGTCCTGGTATCACAATAATTGCATTCCAGTAACCCTTATTTTACTTAATAATGGCCCCAAAGCTCAAGAGTAGTGATGCTGGTAATTTGAATATGCCAAAGAGAAGCCATTAAGTGCTTCCTTTAAGTGAAAAAGTAAAAGTTCTTGATTTAAGAAAAGAAGATTATGTGGTTACTAAGGTTATGTGGTTACTAAGGTTACTAAGATTATGTGGTTACTGAGGTTACTAAGATCTACAGTAAGAATGAATTTCCTATCCATGAAATTATGAAGAAGGAAAAAGAAATTTGTGCTAATTTTACTAGCTGTAAGTAATTAATTTAATTTTCAAAACAAGCACTTGAGATGAATATTATTATTAGTCCGGAATCTACTTGATTAGCCCCAGACAACATATCTAAAATTTCTTGTTGGTTTCTGGTAAAAAAAAAAAAAAAAAAAAAAGCCTTTATTTTATGTAATTTTTTCATTCCTTGTTTACTAGCATTTTTTCATTAGTAATGGTTTTTGAATTTGATCAAATCCTTTTTAGCCTCTAGTAAATGATTCTATAATGTTTTCCTTTTAATTTGTTGACATAAGGATTATGTTATATTATAGATCTCCTGATATTGAACCATACTTGCAATCTAAGAAAATACCCTCCTTGGTAATGATATATTAATTATTCTTTTTGCTGGATTCTGTTTGCTTATATATTATTTAAAAGTATATCTTCAATGTTTAAATTGCACTATTTTCCTTTCAGATAGTCTCTCTATCTCTTTCTAAGTTTTCAGTATTCATGTTATGCTGGCTTCATGAATGAATTATGGATCTTCCTATTTTTTTCCCTGTGATGTAGAATAATTTTTTTAAATTGTTGCTTAAGGTTAGATAAAGGTTAGCTATGAGCCTATTCTGTGGGAAATTACCTGATGTGATGGTGGCCTCCAAGTACACTACCAGGCTAGTCATCCCAGGGTTCACAGAACAGAAGGGCTCATGGGTCAAATTAAGATTCTCAGAGCACATGATTTATTAAATCAATTTAAAATACACAATGAGAAGAAATGGAAGAGAGATGGGGTAAGGTAATATGCCTAGGATAGAACACAAGCAGGCAGAAGAATCGGAGTACTTGAGTCCTGGTTCATGCAACATTTATATTAAATATGTCCTGTCTCTTTCTCTCCCTCATCCACCTTTCTTGTTGATGTTATGAGTATCAGAGTTGAAGTCTGAGTAAAGGAATCCACAGATAGAAATTGGTCCTGGGCCCATGAAACACACTGACTCTATTAGAGAGATACAGCAGCAGGTATCCGTGGTCAGCACTGTAGCCAACCAATTAACCTACTGAATAGTTATGGGTTTTTTCTATATTTCTTGTGCAGATAAAAACCCCAGGGGCCAGAATGGGACCATACTGGGTATCACCAATGAGTAGCCAGTTGAAGCCTGACATAGTTGTCACCTAGAGTGTCAAGAACTGTGAAAGGCCTGAAATTTTACCCTACTTGCAAGCTAACAACTTATCCTGGCATAGTTTCTTGGTTGCTGGCAGAAGACATGAGAAAAAGGTCAGAGACAAAGACCTGTCTTATAGCACAATAAGCAGAATCATGTTAGTGTCTGTTTCCCTTGTCCCCACATTTTATGAGGTGACATGGAGGGATGCTGTGAACAATTATATCTCTCCAAAATCCATATTTTGAAGCCTTAACCTACAATGTGACTGCATCTGGAGATATAGATAGAGTCTTTAGGAGGTAATTAAGAGTAAATGAGGTCATAAGGGTGAGGCTCAAACTGATAGGACTTTGGCCTTATAAGGAGAGGAAGAGAGAGAAATCTTTCTTTTTTTTTTTTTTTTTTTTTGGAGACACAGTCTCACTTTCTTGCCTAGGCTAGAGTGAGTGCCATGGCATCAGCCTAGCTCACAGCAACCTCAAACTCCTGGGCTCAAGCGATCCTCCTGCCCCAGCCTCCCGAGTAGCTGGGACTACAGGCACGAGCCACCATGCCCGGCTGATTTTTATATTATATATATTAGTTGGGCAATTAATTTCTTTCTATTTTTATGGTAGAGATGGGGTCTCGCTCAGGCTGGTTTTGAACTCCTGACCTTGAGCAATCCGCCCGCCTCGGCCTCCCAGAGTGCTAGGATTACAGGCGTGAGCCACCGCGCCCGGCCCGAGAAATCTTTCTTTATCTTTGCCATGTGAGGACACTGGGAGATGGCAGTGATCTGCAATCCAGGAAGAGAGCCCTTACCAGGAACCAAGTTGGCTGGCACCTTGATCTTGAATTTCCCAGGCTCCAGGACTGTGAGATAAAATTTCTCTTGTTTAAGCCACTCAGTCTGTGGTATTTTGTTAGGGTGGTATGAGCAGACTAATACAAGGAGCCCAGGTGGATGTTATGTTCCCAGGGAGTTTACATCCTGGTTAAGTAACCTCAACCTTAAAGAACCAAAATTTTTATAATGGGCAGTAAGGTCTGGACTTTGCCGCAATGAACATCATTATGTTTATCACTCTGGAAAGTAAACAAACCTGCCCTTTGTTCCAAAATGAGACACTGTCTTTTCCCCTGCTGTTCCCTACACAAACAATCCTTGAAAAGAGCATCTGGAACAAAAGGGCAATTATTGTCTCACTCTCAAGACCTGCAGAAATATGAGAGGCTTAAAACGGAGGTAACATAATTATCTTATCAATTGATCCTTCTATCTCTAAGTAACACTCTTTTTTGTTCCATCATACATTCAACGTATTCTGTCTTTAACAGTCTTACAGATTTCAAACATTAAATTTACTGGACATATTTAACACTGTTTGAATTTTGTGTATCTCACAAGTGATTAATGATTCCTTAGTATCTATACTTAACATAGCCTGTGATTTTTGCCTATATTTCATAAGCCACTATCTTACTATGTTTAATGTTTTTGAGGGGCTTCATCTATCCCATTTGTTTTCTTGTCTTCTAAAGCAGAATTGGATATTCTTAGATAATATAGCAAATTCACATTACATGGATATTTAGAATTTTTATTATCTATTCACTTTTTTTGGAGGTGGGAAAAAGTGAAGGTGTTAGGAAACTTACATTTCTTTTAGGTGCTAATCATTCATAACAGGACAATGACTCTTCATAGGATTCCCCCCCCCCAAAAAAAAAAAAAAAAACTGTCTTAGTTTGAGCTGCTATAACAAAGTACCATAGACTGGGTAGCTTATAAATTATAGACATTTTTTTCTCACAGTTTTGGAGACTGGAAGTCTGAGATCAGTGTGCCAGCATGGTAGGTTCTGGTGAGAGCCATAGACTGCTGACTTTGGTTGTATCCTCACCTGGTGATGGAAAGAGGGTTCGAGAGCTCTCTAGGCTTTTTTTTAAAATAGCACTAATCTATTCATGAGGGCTCTCCCCTCATCACCTAATCACCTCCCAAAGTCCAAATCATCTCCTAATACCGTCACATTAGGGGTTAAGATTTCAACGTATTTTACGGGGACACATTCAGTCCATAACATATGCCTACTTTTTTGTTCTTATAATAAATTCCTTTTAAATAAACTAGAGAATACATTCCCAGTTCTTTAGTACTTATGAAAGGTCATTTTAACTACTCTCTCCAGGAACAACAAATCCTGCTAACCACGATTACCCCTCACCCCCAAATGCTCTTACCAGGAACACAAAGTTTGCTATGGTAAAAAGCCTAGAGATCTTTCTTTTCAATTCAGTTTTTTGGAAACTAATTATGGAAGCATGGAGATGAGGAATTAGTTTTCAACTGAAATTGTTAATTTCATCATCCATTGAGAACACATTTATTGAGTGCTATGATGTACCAAGAACACTAGGGTTACTATTAACACGAGGGTTAAAATTAGTAATGTGTGGCCAGGCACAGTGGCTCACGCTTGTAATCCTAGCACTCTGGGAGGCTGAGGCGGTCTCAAGGTCAGGAGTTCAAAACCAGCCTGACCAAGAGTGAGACCCCGTCTCTACTAAAAATAGAAACAAATTAATTGGACAACTAAAAATATATAGAAAAAATTAGCCGGGCATGGTGGCTCATGCCTGTAGTCCGGGCTACTTGGGAGGCTGAGGCAGAAGGATTACTTGAGCCCAGGAGTTTGAGGTTGCTGTGAGCTAGGCTGTCGCCATGGTACTCTAGCCTGTGTAACAGAGTGAGACACTGTATCAAAAAAAAAATTAGTAATATGTGATATCTACCTTCACTAAATTCATTGTTTTGTGAGGGGAACATTTACAAATAAATGAAATTTATATTAATAATAAGCCTGAGGCAGCGTATCTACTTGGGCAGTCGGAGGTTTTACAGAAACTAGACTTTGCCTTTAAGGATGAGAATTTCACTGTGGAGAGAATATTATGTAGTGGCTTAGAGCATAGTATTAGAAGTGTCATAGACTTGGCCACCCTACCTACTAGTTATGTGATTTTGACTAAGTCATCTAACTTCTCAAAAGACTTCCCTCATTATAAAATGGTGCAAATGATACCATTTCATAATGCCATTTTGAAGATTAATCAAAATAGCTGAGATAAAGCACTTAGCATAGATACTGGCATATAATAAGCTCTAATTAAATTATATCTGTTGCTGCTACTACTATGGTTATCTACTACTATTCTAATACAACCATTCTGGCTACCTCCTCTTCCAAACACATTAGCAGAGGTTGCATTCCAGTCAGGAAGATCAGCACATTGGGAAACATTTAAGCATGAAACAACATAGCATGATTGAAGGAGCTTATGTTGTGTGACATGGTTAGAACATGAGATATGTGTGTGAAAATGGTAAAAGTATAGCTGACACGGTGGTTCACACCTGTAATCCCACCACTTTGGAAGGCCAAGGCAAGAGGAACACTTGAGGCTGGGAGTTTGAGACAAGCCTGCATAGCATAGTTAGACACTGTCTCTACAAAAAATAACATTAAAAAAAAATTAGCCAGGCATGGTAATCCTGGCTACTCTGGAGGCTGAGGTGGGAGGATCACTTGAACTCTGGAGTTTGAGGTTGCAGTGAGTTATGGTACTACTATGCTCTAGCCTGAGCAGCAGAGTGAGACTCTATAAATAGATAGATAGATAGTAAATGATGGTGAGAACTTGTTCTACAATGGGTTTCAGCATATATGATCAAGAGCAGAAGGATTAAGGGAAATAGAATTAGTTGAACTTGTTCATTGAGATATGAGTGAAGTCAAAAGGAATATGATGTAAGACTTAGTATAACTGAAGTTTCTGTGTGGTTTACATGATGTTTGTGACTCCATTTACCAAAATAGTCTCTATTGGACTAATGACAGCTCTGGAGGGGACAATATGAGTTTAGTTTTGGATGTGTTGAACTTGAGAGTTTAGAGGACATTGCAGTGGAGCTAAGTATTTAGTAGGTGATTGGATATAGTGGTCAAAACTGACTTCTAATGTATTATCACTACATCTCACACCCCTGTGTGGTTTGGTAAGAGAAGCAGTGGTTAGGGATGAAATCACTCAGTATAAAGTGAGAAGGCTAAAAATTCAGCCACTCTGCTAAAATCTAAAGGAATTCAAGTTGGAGTGTATTAATACTACAAAGGGAAATTGGTGTAGACTGTTCTGAGAAATGTAAAGGACAGGTAGGTGTATTCAGGGACAATTTATTGTATGAAGATGCAGGAGTAGGAAAACTTCTCTTGGCAGTTTGGTTTTATTGAAATGGTGTCTTGCTATGTTGTCCAGGCTGGCCTTCAACTCTTGGACTCAAATGACCCTCCTGCTTCATCCTCCCAAGTAGCTGGGACTATGGGCACATGCCACCAAGCCTGGCTGTTTTCTTGGTAGTTTGAGGAGACAATCTATTTATTTTATAGGGTATCCCAAATAAGTCTCAAGACAAAGAAATTACATAAATATTTAAGTGCAGTCTGCCTTTGAATTTTCTTAGTTTGTACTGTGTTTGTCTGGTATTGACATATGGGTAATGCTGGCCTCATAGAATGAATTGGCAAGTATTCCTTCCTCTTTAATATTCTGGAAGAGTTTGTATAGAATTAGTATTATTTTTTAAAAATGTTTGGTAGAATTTACCAGTGTGTAGCTATCCAAGTGTGGTGTTTACTTTTAGGGAAGATTTAAACTACAAATAAAATTTCCTTAATAGATATAGTACTATTCATGTTATTTATTTCTTCTTGAGGGGACTTGGGTAGTTTGTGTCTTTCAAGAGCTTTGTCTAATGCATCAAAATTGTTCAATTTAGTTGTTTATAATATTCCCTTATCCTTTTAATGTCTATAAAATCTGTTGTGATGTCTGCTCTCTCCTAATATTGGTAATACCTGATATCATTCTTGATATTGGTGATTTGTGTCTCCTCTCTTTTTTGCCTGATCGGGCCAGTTAGAAGTTCATCAATTTTACTGGTCTTTTCAAAACAACAGATATAGATTTCATTGATTTTTCTCTATTATTTTTGGTTTTCTACTCCTTTGATATTTATTATTTCCTTTCTTGTGCTTAATTCGGGTTTAACTTGCTCTTATTTTTCCAGTTTTTAAGGTGGAAGTCGATGTCATTGATATGAGACCTTTCTTTCTTACTTTACATAATATGAAGATTTTAGTGCTACAAATTTCCCTCTAAGCACTGTGTTAGCTGTATTCCACACATTTTTATATGTTGTGTTTTCATTTTAATTCAAGTCAAAATACTTTCTAATTTCCTTTTTGTTTTGTCTTTTACCCATGGTTATTTAGATATGTACTATTTAGGTTTCAAATTTGGGGAATTTTCCAGATATCTTTTTGTTAATTGATTTTTTAAAATATTTTATTAATTGACAAACAATAATCATATATATTTATGAGGTACAATGTGATGTTTTGATACATGTATAGATTGTGGAATGATCAAATCAGACTAATTAACATATACATAATCTCACATTATTTCTTATGGTAAGAACATTTAAAATCTACTTCTTTAGCAATTTTGAAATACACGGTACATTATTGTTATGTAGTCATCATGCTGTGCACTCAATCTATTGTTATTGATTTTTAATTTGATTCTGTGGGAGTCAGAGAATATACTTTACATGACTTGGGTCTGTTAAATTGATCACAACTTGATTTTTGACCCAAAATATGCTCTATCTTTGTAAACTCACATTGTACTGGTGTTAGATGGAGTGTTCTATAAAAATCAGTTAGGTCCTTCGGGTTGATGATCTTGTTCAAGTCTTCCGTATCCTTATTGATTTTCCATCTTTTTGTTTTACCAATTATTGAAAGAGGAATGTTAAAATCTGTTTATGTTGTGGATTTATGTATTTATTCTTTCAGTTCTCTCAGTTTTTGCTTCATGTATTTTAAAGCTCTGTTATTCAGTTCAGAAACAATTAGGAGATAGCTAAGTAGAATAATCTAGCCTCGCTCTATCATGGAAGTGAATATGAACCTATACTAATCATTTATAACCAACTTCAACTAAACAAGTTTAGTACTTAATAGGAAAGCAGAAAGCTTAAAAAAATAAAGTAGAAAAGTATTTCCCTATGATTAGGAAAAAAGTGCCCTGGAGATTTTAGGCTTTTAGCATCAAATACTATGTGATTTTTTCCTTTCCATTTACTTTTGATTTCTCTTCCCTGCTATGTTTGAATAACAAAAAACAATTTTTTTGAAAGTAAACAAAAGTTTTCCTTTTAACTCATTTAAATAGCTTAGGCACCAGGGAAGCTTCCAATGGCTAAATCACATTATATCTTCTGTAAAAAGATAAGTTGTCTATCAATGGGCTGATATTATTCTAACTTGAAGATTTAGTTCATATATCTAGAGAGGGCTTTTTTTTTTTTTTTGAACTTTACCTCTCCTCACTTTGTTTTTCTTTTTTTATTTTTAAGTTTATTTTTATTTTTAATTGACAAATGATTGCACATATTCATAGGGTACGTAGTGATGTTTTGATACTTTTAATGTATAGTGATCAGATCAGGGTAATTAGTATATCCAACATTTCAGACATTTATAATTTCTTTGTGTTAGGAACATTCAATATTCTCCTTGTAGCTGTGTGAAACTATATAATACATTATTGTTAACTATAGTCATCTTACCATGGTGTAGAACACTAGAGCTTATTCCTTCTATCTAACTGTAATTTTGTATCCTTAACAAATCTCTCCCTATTCCTACCTTTCCCAGCCTCTGATATCCTCTGTTCTACTTTTTACTTATATGAGATCACCTTTTTTAGAAAGGGCTTTTAATACCAATCTGAGATTGAGATTGAGTTCATAAGGAAAGAATTAGCTTTGAAAAGAAAGATACTTTCTGTCCCTTAGTTGTTTTAAAAGTATATATTATAAAATATTCTGGTATATTTAAAATTAGTTTTTTATTAGTGCTAATTTAAATTTATCTCTTTATTAAGAAATAGAAAGCTTATAACTATTGAGAATCAGTGTGTGGATAAGAAACAAAAATACTTTTATAGTTTGAATTCAATGATGATAGCATGTTACTTCTGTAAATTTTTGAGAGGTAACTAGGAATATTTCTGATCTAAGTGGAAAAATCATAAAGTTTAATATTATTTCATCCCATATTATACATGTAAGGAAGAACTAAATATAAATATTTTTGAAGAATAATCTAAATATTATTAACATAAAAATACAAAAATGATTTTGCAATAGAAAGTTAGGCAGAGCAGAAAATAGCTAAATTAGAGAAATGTCTTTCTTGGCCTTTTTCTAATTTTAAGAGCATAGTTCAATGCATAAATTATGTGCATATTCATGCTTAAATTACATTATTAATAAAATTAAAGAATATTAGAGTAATAATTGTATTCTCAAAGCATTATTTGAATTAGACAAAACTCTTTACTAGATAAAGGTAATAAAGACTCGTTGAGATACTAGACTATCTTTTAGTAACATTCTTACTCTAAAATATTGAAATTTTATATAGAAATTTTTCTTTTGTACAGATACAGGGTAATTTCTGTATCACCTATACTAAAATCATATGGACCTTTTCATATCTTGCTCACAATAACATTGACATTGTGGCTTTGTTTTTGTTATATTTCTATTTTAAAAGATATCTTCAAACCCAAATAAGTCTATTTTAATTCAGGTACTTATCTAAGTTCATTCTGCTCTTTCCCTGCAAATTTAACATCTAACTCTTTACCTTATTTGTTGTTATGAAAAAGAAATAAAATATACTCATGTTTCTTAATATTGTTCCTTAATATCCTTTTGTGATATATCTCTTGCCCTTTAAAAAAATCAGACTGTAGGTATAGTTTGAATTTAAAAAAAACTAAATTAAAAATGAGTTGGAAAATAGATAAATACCTTCTTTGTCTTTCTCCTTCATTACTACATTTGGCTTTTGACTCATTAAGATAGATATTAAATACTAGTTGAGTAAGATGGCTTTTATGATGCATCATTTAGAATGCAAATTATTTTTAAGCTGAGGAATATTGAAAATAAAATAACCAAGTAAAGAGTCTGAATTATTTACAGGCCAGGGGCTTAAAGGTGCATCACTTCAGCACAAATATTAAATTATGAAATGGGAATTTCAGTTTGCCATAAATCTGTCTGCCATAGCAGCTTTTAAAATAAAATAGTTTTACCCTTCTAACACTACATCAATTTGCCAGTCAGTGCTTCATGTATCAAAGAGCGTTCTGTGAAAATATCAATATCATTGGTTAATATAAATGAAATTAATTTTTAAAGCTGGGCTAAAGGTTGACATCTGAAAAATTGCATTACTTTGCAGAAGAGAAATTTCTGTCTTCTAGTGAAATTTCAGGTCATGAGGGCAAGTAATTTTCACAATCTTCAATGGGAGCCAGTGAAATATGAACTTCATTGTCACCTAGCCCCAAAGCGATAAGATAAAATGAGCTGATACATCATTTGCTGTGGTTTTATCATCTCCCTCAGTAATTGGAAGAGAAAACATGAGAGTGTGTGTGTTTGTATGCTCCCCTCTTGCCCCTCCCAACTGCCCACACCCAGGCTAAAGCCATTTTAGCCCAATCAATACAAAGGTCACATAGCATTTTATTTATATATTTTTAATTTTTCATACTGACTAAAACTGCCAAGTAGAACATTAGAGTAATGAATATGTTTAATTGAATTTGTCACCCATGAAAATGCTAAGGAGAATACTGTACTACATCACAGTACTAGAAAGCAGAAGGCAAATACAATGTATAGATGAAAAGAAATTAAAGAATACACAATTAATTTAAAAGGTCATTTTGTATTCATGATTTTCATTATTGTAATTTTTTTGAAGTATGGGGACATTCTAAGTGTTCATAAATATATGTTTAATAACAAAATTACCATTTTAAAGTTTCTACCAGAGTCAACTATTGTAATATATATCATTTTTAAATTTTAAAAAAGACTTCTAAATTTTACTTAAAGAATATATGTTTGAAATTTAAAACTGAAAGTCATATGGTTGGTGATGAAGTAAATCCTTAAACCAACTAGAATTCAGTATTATTAGAATAAATTAAGTGTTATGCTTTGATATCAAGTTTCAGAGAAAACTGTATGCAGCAAAATACAAAACCTATGTTAATAATAGAGTGATACAACTTTAAAATACCTCATTAAGTATTTTTACAACGTAAAAATACATTAATTAAAATTAATGTAAACTTATGTGTTCAAATTGCAATTATTATAAATAAAACATATTTGCACATATATTTATTGGTAAGTTGGTATGAGAGTATTTTTCAACAAATGTTTTCATTTCAAAGACGTTTCAAGTATTTACTGTTTTCCCATATAAGCTCTGTGACTATAAATTATGTCCCAATAAAATGGGATATAAAGAGTATTTTTTTAGACTCACCTAGCAGTAGTGTCACATTGCTTAATTGCTGGCATGATTAATTTATATCTATGTACTAGGTTAAAAACACTGTTTCTTGATGTTAAATATATCCATATAGTTGGGGAATGGTTTTATTATGAAATTTTAAATACTAATGTTGATATATATTATCTGATTTTATTCTTATTACAAGATTCTTAGAAATCCATATGGAATTGTCTGAAAAATAAAACTGCTTCAGAAATTGGGAAATATTGGCATACATTTTATTCTATGCTACTTTTAAACATTAATGATGGTATTTTTTAAAATTCACTATATATAGACCTCTGTGTAAATATTTCGTATTTTTGAGGGAAAACATTTGATCAATTATTAATATTTTTTATTTCAAAAAGAATTTGAAAACATTTTAAATTTATTGAGGGTATTTTTTGTAGTTTTAAAAATAAAACCTCCTTTTTTCCCTTAAATAAATGTGGCTTTAACCATTTTAAATCTACTTTTAAAAATGTCTAATATTCAATAAATAAGACTATCATATAGTTGGGAAATAAATGCAGGTTTCTATTTTTGTTCTTTCATGAGAATGAAAAAGCAAAAGAGTTTCATTTGGATAAATTCATAAGCTTTTGCAAAATGGACTGGTAAAGGGAAAGTGAGAAATGCTTTACTTTTTACTAAGAATAAATGCAACAAGGTGAAAAAATTTCCTTATGTATTGATAGTATACTATTTGTAGAGTAGAAGGAAGAAATGTGTGTTTTATTTGGGGAAAACAATATATCCTTTTTCAGAAGGCACAATTTTTAGACAAAAATTTTAAAAATATGCTCAATTTTTAAATCTAAAGCAATAGAATATATATGTATATGATATATATATAAATTAAATACTGATTTCTTTCTCTCCTCTCTGATACCCTTACCTTAACATTTATCTAATAAGCCAGCTTTGTTGAAACAAATTATAAAAAAATTCAATGTTTAATTCATTGATAATATTAACAATAAAACATGGTGGTAAACATTCAAAGAGAGTCAAGATTTTAAGCTATTCTAGAGTTGGGGTCATAACTGCAGAGCAATGGTAATGATACAGTTTCCATGGCAACTGATTCATTGGAGGGCTAGACCTCTGTCTAGGGTGCTGTCAGTGTACGTAGAGTTTCAGTGAACAGAAAGTCCCAAAGAAGGGTCTGCTTCTACCTAATCCAGTTTTAATTGAACTCTAGAGACTTTGAAGTGAATCCTCAGACCAGGCATATACTATTCCAATAAGAAATGAACCTCTTGCTTAGCTAGGCCTCAGCTGCTTTTCAGTACTGACACCTTTTCCTAATGAATACTTTGAAGAAATGTTATTATATAAATTTCAGCTAGTAATACTTTAGTTAAGAGATTCTTTGTTTCTATTTTTAAGCCCATCTATCTTGACTATAACTGTAGAATTTCATTACTTAATCTTTTCCTTCAAAAATTAAGGCTGTTATTTTGTGCAAGATTTTAATTTTTGACACCTTTGGCAATTTTAAGTAATTTTCTGTCTTCTCTCCTGTTTTTCTTTTTCTGAGTTTTAAAGCTTTATTACACCTTCTTACATTTAACTTGGAAAGCACACTATCATACATTCAGTATGCACACTATCATACATTCAGTATTCTAATCTTTATATTAGATTTGAAAACATACAAGGCAGGGCTGGATGTATAGGTACTCATAGAAAAACTTATGTGGGAATAATAAACCTCAAAACAAAGGTAGTGGTTGGCTCTGACAAAGTAGGAAAAAGAGAGCAGAAAGGGTTATGCATGAAAATTTCAACACTATAATGCTTTTATTAATTTCTTATATATATGTAATATGGCAAAATATTAGAATTTTATAAGATTGAGTAGTGGGTCCAAAGAGCTTATGCACTTTTGAGTATTTTTGACACTGGGCAATAAAACAGATTTTAAGGAAGTATGACACTTGTGTTTCAAGTAGATCTTTGAGTGGATACAAACTGAATGTTTTGATTAATCAGAAAACTATTTCAGTACATTAAAAATCTTAAAAACAATGATTTAGTATACTCATTAATGCTAATAAATGGAATATTTTAGATTATAATTAAATATTTATTTGCATGACCATGACTTTGCAATGATTGGATTCACCATTATGAGCAACAAGTTTTATTATATAGCTCTATAGATATAAAAAGTTATGATTTTCAGACCAGTGTGTGATATTTCTAGCATATAACAGAGCTTAAAAGATTCTTTGTTGTGACGGGGCGTGGTGGCTCACACCTTTAATCCTAGCACTCTGGGAGGCTGAGGCGGGAGGATCACTCAAGGTTAGTAGTTCGGAACCAGCCTGAGCAAGAGTGAGACCCTGTCTCTACTAAAAAAATTGAAAGAAATTAATTGGCCAACTATATAGAAAAAAAAAATTAGCCGGGAATGGTGGCACATGCCTGTAGTCCCAGATACTCAGGAGGCTGAGGCAGGAGGATCACTTGAGCACAGGAGTTTGAGTTTGCTGTGAGCGAGGCTGACGCCATGGCACTCTAGCCTGGGCAACAGAGTGAGACTCTGTCTCAAAACAAAAAGAAAAAATCCTTTGTTGCATGTTTTCTTTGTTGCATGTTTTCTTTTGATTTTCCTCTTTCGCCCTTAACCCAAATACATGAAAACACATGTAATTGATTAAAATTTCCAATACCTTGGGTTCTAGTAACAAATATTTAACCTTTTTTATTGATTAATTGACTAATTGAAAGGGTCTGGGTGCATTGCCCAGGCTGGAGCGCAGTGGTACAATGAAAGCTACCTGGAACTCCTTGGCTCAAGTGATCCTCCTGCCTCAGCTTTCTAAGTAGCTAGGACTTCAGGCAGATGCTATCACATGTGGCTATTTAAAAAAAAAAAAAAATTTGTAGACACGAGGTCTCAGTATGTTTTCCAGGCTGGTCTGTGGTCTCAACCTCCCAAAGTGCTGGGATTACTGATGTGAGCCACCATACCCAGCCTTTAACCTTTTCTTAGAAATGTGACAAAGTGCTACGTAATGGAAGCTCTGGAGTTTTGGATTAGACAACCTGGGAGTAGGCCAGACTCTGCAACTAATGTGCTAAGGGACTTCATTTTAAGTATTTAACGTGTCTGGGCCTCATTTTTCTTGTGAATAAAGTAGTTGAATACATTGAACTATAAGTGTTGATGAACATATATTGAATTCTCTAATATTTGATAAATCCAGGATGATAAACTCAAAAAACCGATAGAAACGAGGTAAATAATAGTAAGTGAGTAAATGCTCATTTCACATTAGTAAATAGTATGAGTGAAGTGGAAATGGCACCAAAATGGAGAGTGGATGCCAAGTGTTACCATGTGGCACATGACCCAGTTTTATCAGATACCCCAGTTTTTCTTGAGAAGAGAAATCTGGATATTTATGTAAATATCCATTTTCTCAAGTATTTTCTACTACTTGAAATTTTGTTAAAACATCATATGGGCCAAATATGTGGGCTGTATATGGAATTTAGGGTGCTATGCAATGATTCATTTAGTCATTCAAAAAATGTCCACTTTGCATCAGACATTTTTATAGGCAATGGACATAGAGTGTACTTAAAGTCTTTGTTCTAATAGAACTTAGCTTCTCGTATTCTAGTGCTGAAGAAGCAATAAATAAGCAAGCAAATATTATAAATTTCAGGTAGTGATAAGTCTTATGAAGAAAATCTGATGAGTTTAGGATGGGATGAGGTGGTAATGGAGGAAGTGGGGTTTAGATCCTGTGGCTTTGCTAAGAAAGTGAAATAAGAGCAGAAATCTAAGTGTGAGAATGAGCCAACCCTGTGGTGATTTGAGAGAAGAACATTCCAGGCAGAGGGGAAAACAAGCAGAAAACAAGATCTTGAGGAAGAATGAGTTGGGCTCATCAGAGAGTCCCAGATGTATGGCTTTATAAACAATTATAACGAGTCTAAGAGTTTATTATGCATGTAATGGGAAGTCACTGGATGGTATTAATACAAAAGTGATATAATCTGATATATATTTTAAAAATTGTGTGAGGTGCTCGTCTGGTCATAGCAAACGCCAGAAGTAAGAATAGAAGGAGAGAGACCAAATGGGAAGCCTCTGTGGACCCTGGAGGTTTAGACCAACTGGTGACATCTCTGGTCATGATAAAAGAAAGGGGGATACAAGCAACCTCTGCTTTAAAATTTCTTGATAGTTATATTAGTATTTTTATCCTCTCTTTCCTGTTCACGTCTCTTGATTTTACTTGTACAGGTATTGGTTGTATTATTGAGTTAGTAGGATTTCTCTATCACTGATTTCAAAACTGAAAGCATGATTAAAATTATCTTGTCCTTTGAACTTCTTGTTTTGTTGCAGAAAATGCTGTGCCTTAGACTTGTACTCATTCTTTCCATTTCTAGGTTCCATGGTGCCAGAAATCACTTTTGTAGAAAAATTAAAATACATACTTACTGAGTTAAGTAACAATTGGGATTTTTTTCAAAGAAACTGAATTTTGCATTGAAGAATGTAGATTTGTTTCCAATTAGGATTTGGAAAATGGAAATAAGTAAAGAAAAGAACAGTTTGTGAAGGATACATTTTTAGTATTCATTATTTTTTCTCTTTGCTCATCTCATTTTTATCCCTATAATGCAGTATCATAATCAAGTGTTGTTTCATTTGTATTTTTTTCTTTCCTTTTTTCCAAACTCATCTGTCCAGTATCATTTGTATTTTTTTTATTGGTGGTTACTTTTTAGCGACATATCTTAATTTTTAAACTTAATTTTCTTTCATAGATTTTCATATTTTGATAGCAAATGCATTTCATTTTCTTTATTAATATTATGTACAGTACTTGTATAGTAGAAATGCTGAATTTGGTTTTCCTTTGACACTTTCATAATTAAGCTTTTAGAATAAACTTTTTGGAAAAACAAAACTTGAATAACAAAGTAACAGTGATTTTGGACTAAAGACAGGATTACTTTTAATTGGCAAAGCATTTTAAGCAATTGTGTCTGTCACATGGGATGACAAGAATTGTGACAAGTTACTCTGACAACCACCTACTCCATAGAGAGATTATACTGAGTTCATTTGCAGGTTTGTGTTTAGTCTTAGCTGACAAAATGATACTTAACCTCTTACACAGTCAGTATTTGTGCTTTCTGAATGAGTGACTGTGGCCTTAACAGTTACTTTAAAAGTATCTTTTTTTAAAGTTATGAACTATGTATTTTAAAATATGTAAAAAGTACTACTAGGCAAATTATAATTGTATTATGAATACATGAAACTAAATTGTATATGTGATTTATAAGCATGTATGACATTCTTTTGAGATCTTTGTTTATAAGGTTTTACCCAAAACTTTATTTTCTATAATATGATTCAAAAATCAGTCAATAGATGATCCAATATGTATTCCTGAGAAGTGATAGATTATATCATTGTTTTTAAAGGCCCAAATGCATACTTGTAGTTAGTGTTTTATAATTTTACTTTGCTTTTTTTATTTAAGCTTCTTTTCCATAAATTACAATCAATTATCTTAGTCTCTCTCCCAATTATTTCAGTAACTATTAAATTCTTTTTCTTAGAAAAAATTATTGCAGAAAGAAACAAAACAAAAAAACCTCTCTAGTATTGTCACTTACTTGGGATTATTTTTTTCCTTACTAGATCCTGGCATACACAGAAGGGCTGCATGGAAAATGGCTGTTCACAGAGATACGATCAATCTTTTCTCGTCGTTATCTTTTGCAAAATACAGCCCTGGAGATCTTTATGGCAAACAGAGGTAATACGTTACAGAAGTACATTGTTACAGAGCTAACTTCCCTCTCTTTAAGATTTCATTTTTGAACACACCATATTGTTTCCATTTAGATAATATTTTGTCGTCTACCCTCTGCCCTACTGACCTCTTTTTTTGTATCACATACATCTTCATGTTTTTTCTCCCCCTGATCATTTGTAGAATCATTTGTAGTTTTTTCTTTTTCTGGCCATATCACAAATTAGCGCAAGGCTTTATAAATATGGGGAATATGTAACCATTTAATCAGTTGTGGAGGAGTTTTGATGTCCTTAGCATTGCTTTGACACATAAACTCCTTCTGGAAGGTGGCTGCAAGGGGAAAGGATGATCAAATGATTCATACATTCATTTACTCTTTTGGCTAATATATTGCTGTTATAAAGGAACCATGAGAAAATGGTATTGAACCGTCCTGATTGCTTTTATTGCATCATTCCTGAAGGTTGAACCAAAATTTAATTTGCAGGTTCAGAATGGTACTTGGTGAAATCCATTAAGAGAACGAGGGGAGACAAGTTGAACTTGAAGAAAAGCATCATTTGATATAAATGAGGCATAGAGTAGAATATATGAAAACTATTGATTTTTTTTTACATAACTCCTTGTATTGCTATATACATGGGTTGATAGTCTTTTATTTTTTTCTGTAACCTATAATGTGTTATTTTTAAAATCTACAAATAACCATATATGTTCAATGCACATATTTAGTTTTTCCTTTATGAAATCATGTGTCTTTAGAGAATACAAATTTCTTAGGGAAAGATGTTTTTTCTCTTTCCTATTTGGTCTTCTCTCCCCCATATACCTAAGGGTAAACACTATTCTTCCAGGCAAATAATCAAGTGAATGTTTCACACTTTAGTTCAGTCTTCATTCTTGTTGCCCCAGGGGAGTTTAAATCTTACAGTATTTATTACTTGCTCAACCTCATCCATTTTCCTTCTTTGAAATTTCTTATACATGCTTACTTTTATATGTATGCTTTTCTGTCGCCTTTCTCTCATGGCCTTGATTATCTGCCATAATCTGCGATAGTCTTTTTTAATACTTTTTTCCTCCCGGTATTCAGTGTAATAGAGAATATATAAGGAAGACTTATTTGAAGAAGATATATATTAATATTTTATGTATATATGACATTACTAAATATGTTGTAGGTGCTTAGTGAATAATCAATTATTTACTTACCTGAAAGATGTTGATAAAGCCAGTGTTTAAAAGCTACAGCAACATGGGTAATTTATTTATTTATATTTTGGCCTTAAGAATTTTTTCAGGGTAGGTAGAGAAGAAGGATCATCTTCTATTAATAGATGAGCACTCATAGCTTACACATGGTTCTGATATTAAAGTTAACATATAATTACAATTTTAAAACTGACCAATTAATATCTTTTAAATTTTCTCTCATGATTTTATGACTTAACTTTCATGATTTTTAAGATGGATGAATATTTTATAGATGACAATCATAAATTAACATTTATATGCTAAATATGTTTATATGTTGATATGTGCTTCGTGATATTCTTATGTATATATAATTACTGAAATAAAATTGATTAGAAAGCATTTAAATTTGATTATTAACCATAGAGGAAAAATTCTCTTTCAGGTCACACATTGTTCTAGATTATATGAACAAATGAAGTATAAACATAAAAACATTGTAAAGAGTGTTTTCAAACTGTTAATTATTGGAAACAAATATAACAGACTGTTTCATAGCTATCTCTCTGTAGTTTTTGATATTAGATTGTTAACTATATAAATGTAAATTTTTAAATACCATGTTTCCCTGAAAATAACACAGGATCTTATATTTATTTTTCTTCAAGAAGACACCCTAGGGCTTATTTTCAGGGGATGTGTTATTTTCCCCTCAAAGCCTCAGCTTGCAGCACACACAGGACCTTACACAGGGAACCGACCTTGTTGGTGGGGCTGCCCACAGCTTTCCAGTCACCTCTGGGATAGTAGCTGTCACGATGGGGCAGATGAGAAGGGCTGTTTGCCTTCTTTACCGCTCCACAATGAAATGCATGGGTTGTACAGATACGCTGCATAGCCACACCCATCACTAGGTCTTATTTTCGGGGTAGGGCTTCTATTGCGCAAATGCTTAGAAATACTGCTAGAGTTTATTTTATGGTTAGGCCTTTTTTTCGGGGAAACACGGTAGTTGTTTCTAGAAATTCATAGAAATATATTTGACTTGCCAAAATTCAATTTTGTAAATTCAAAGTTATAGCTTCATGTCACATTATCTCAGTTATCATTATAATTATTATTATGTCACATAATCTCATCTTCATGTCACATTTTATACAACAGTTGTTAAAACTCCTGACAGTATTCAGAGAAGGACTAGCTATGGTAAAGGAATTTATAAGTGAAATGAATATCACCTCTGGAATATCAATGCTGAAACTTGATATACACTGTAATAAAAGAAATATCGTAAGACTTGTATTTAATAGATAACTGAATTAAAAGTAAATATTTTATTGGACTAAAAAGTCAGTTTTCCAGAAAGGAAATCATATTGTGTTCTAATTTTTTAAATTATTTGCCATAGTTGCTGTAATGTTCAACTTCCCAGACCCTGCCACAGTGAAGAAAGTAGTTAATTATCTACCTCGTGTTGGCATTGGGACGAGTTTTGGATTGCCTCAAACCAGGTACTGTTTTATATGAAAAAAACATGGAAAGTAATCTATGTTAATATTCTTATTAATCTGCATTAATATTCTTGTTATGACATTAATCTGTATTAATGTTCTTGTTTATTTTGAAATGTCTGACTTTCTATTTTATGTTTCATAGTAAATCATGATTATTAGTGTATTAAGTTTTATTTTGAGAACACTCATGTGTAATGTACTGTTTTCCCAGGCATATTGTACAGTGTCCAGTGGAGTATGTACTCAGCAAATAATCATTTAAGATTTTCTGACCTTTCCCCATACCAAAATAAAGATATTTTGTAAGATACACTTTTTATATCTTTGATGGAAAAGTTAAATGTTAACATTATAGGAAAGATGTATAGTTACTATCTTTTAAAAATGATATATATGTCATATATATGTATGTGTATATATATATATACACACCGTCACTCAAGTTAGAAAAGGCAATTTTGCCATTAAAATATATGTGTATCACAGTGTGATGTCACTATATTCTCATCACAATGGCCAAAATGAAAAAGAGAGACAATATCAAATGTTAGATCAGATGTGGAGCAGCTAGAATTGTCATAGACTGCTGCCGAGGGATATACTTTGGTCCAGCTACCATGGAAAATTCTCTGGAAATACTGAGTAAAGCTGAACATATGAATGGCCTACGATCCAACTACTAAATATTTTAAAATTCTTAGGAATAGCTTCAACAGAAATGCATACATGCCTTCACCAAAAAGCACGTACAGAATGTACATATTAGTATTATTCATGATAGGCACAAAATGCAAACAGCCAAAAGTCAGTTAACAAAAAAAAAATGGGTAAACAAATTTTGGTATCATCATATAATGGAATATACAGCAATGAAAATTATTGAACTGTTGCTGCATGCAGCAACATGGATGAATTAAGCGAAGGAAGCCAGAACAAATAACTCTGGTTGCATTACATTCAAAAACAGGTAAAACTAGTCTCTAATGTTAGTCATCAGGATACCAAGTTATTTTTAGTGTGTAGTTTTTGAGTGGGCATATAAGAGGGCTTCTAGAATGCTGCTAATGATCTGTTTCTTGACTGGAGTGATGATTAGCCAACTGTATTTATTTTATAGAAGTTCATTAAGCTGAATCACTTACAATTTATATACTTTTATGTTACAACACATTATTTAAAAAATAATTCTTTACTATATAGAAATAAATACTATTATTTGTTACATTGGAAACATTTTTATTACTAAACCTTGGGGTTTTTTTTGAGACAGAGTCTTGCTTTGTTGCCCAGGCTAGAGTGAGTGCGGTGGCATCAGCCTAGCTCACAGCAACCTCAAACTCCTGGGCTCAAGGGATCCTACTGCCTCAGCCTCCCGGGTAGCTGGGACTACAGGCATGCGCCACCATGCCTGGCTAATTTTTTCTATATATATTAGTTGGCCAATTAATTTCTTTCTATTTATAGTAGAGACGGGGTCTCCCTCTTGCTCAGGCTGGTTTCGAACTCCTGACCTTGAGTGATCCTCCTGCCTTGGCCTCCCAGAGTGCTAGGAATACAGGCGTGAGCCACTGCTCCCTGCCTCTAATCCTTATAATTGTCACAATTGGAATCATTTGCAACCAGAGTTTGAGGTTGAGTCTTTTTCATGTAATAGACCCTGAAATATTTTTTATCAGGTCATTAAAAATTTTAAAAACAAACTAAGTTAGCAGAAGGAAGCAAATAATAAAGAGCAAAGCAGAAATAAATGAAATAGAGACTAGAAAAATAATAGACAATATCAATGAAACGAAGTTGGTTTTTCTGAAAAGGTAAACAAAATCAACAAACCTTTAGAGAATAAAGTATTCTCTCAGAGGAGAGTATACTTTCTATTTATTTGAATATATTTATTTTAGTATTCTCTCAGAGAATACCAGAATAAAACAGAAACAAAAGAGGAGGCATTATAGCTGATACTACAGAAACACAAAGGATCATAAGAGACTTTTCTGAATAATTATATGCCTACAAATTGGATAAACTAGAAGAAATAGATAATTGTCTAGACACATACAACCCCCTGCAAGAGTAAATCATGAAGAAACAGAAAATCTGAATAGACTAATAATGAGTAATAAGAATGAATCACTAATAAAGTCTCCCATTAATAAAAGCCCAGGAACTGATGGCTTCACTACTGCATTCTACCAGACATTTAAAGAAGAACTAACACCTATCCTTCTCATACTCTTTCAAAACACTGAAGAAGAGGAAATAGCTCCAAACTTATTATATGAGGCCAGAATTTCCTAATAACAAAACCAGACCAGGACATGACATGAAAAAAAAAAAAAGTACAAGCCAATATCCCTGATGTACATAGATGCTAAAATCCTCAACTATGTACTAGCAAACTGAATTCTTGCAGCACGTTGAAAGAATCATTCATTATTATCAAGTGGGATTAAGCCCAGGAATGCAAGGATGATGGTTTAATATATGCATATCTATAAATGTGATATATTCCATTCACATGGAATGACAAGAACCATATGATGATCCTAGTAGATACAGAAAAAACACATGAAAAAATTAAACATTATTTCATGATAAAAAAAACTCTCAAGAAATTATGTATAGAAGGAATGTACCTCAGCATAATAAAGGCCATATATGACAAGCACGTAGCTTACATCATACTCAGCAGTGAAAAGTTGAAAGCTTTTCCTCTAAGTTCAGGAACAAGACAAGGATGCTCATTCCCACCACTATTCAACATAGTACTAGAAGTCCAGCCAGAGCAGTTAGGCAAGAGAAAAAATGAAAGCATCTACATTGGAAAGGAAGAAGTTAAATTGCCCCATTTTGCCGATGACATGATCTTATATGTAGAAAATCCTAAGGATTCCACCAAAAAACTGTTAGAACTAATAAGCGAATTCAGTAAAGTTGCAAGATATAAAATCAACAGACTAAAATCAGTAACATTTCTATGCAATAACAATGAATCATCTGCAAAACAAATCAAGAAGTCAATCCCATTTACAATAGCTACAAAATAAATAAAATACTTGGGAATAAATTTAACCAAGGGGATGGATGAAGTCACTTAAATAGATTTTTATCATTTACAATGTGTCAGGCACTCAGCAGTGTACAAGATAGATACCACTTTTCCTATACATGTTTAAACAAATATGTAAACTAAATAGCTATGGTAAGTAACAGGAAAAATATAATTAGGGTATCGTGATAGTGATTAGTGCAGTAGAGATGGGTTGCTCTGGATAAGGTAGTCAGGTATGTCTTCCTATGTGACTTATAAGTTTTGAGTTGAAGAAATAGAACCAGCTAACCTTTGAAAGAGGGAATAGTATGTGCAAAGGTCCTGAAGCAAGGCAGAGCTTCCAGTGTTCTAAGAAATGTTAGATGACAATTTTCAATAGATTTTAATGATCTTAGGAAGAGGGTGTCATTCACGAGACAGGAACCTATTAAGAAATCTAGGCAGTATGTGATAGTGTAGTTGAAGAGAGGCGTTCTTGTTTAGAGATTTTTAGGAAATATGATTTATAAGCATTGGCCATTATATTGGGGGTGGTAAGAGAAGGAAGTATTCAATATGTCTACTCAATACTCAAGTCTCAACTTGAGCTGCTCAGTGGCATTTACTGAGATTTAGGAGCACCTGAGGAGCAGTGGTTGTATACACACTGGAATTGTGGGGAGGAGGTGAATGAACAGAAAATGAGTTTAGTTTTAGATCTATTCAAATTGAAACCCCTGAGGGAGGTCTAGATAGAAATGTTGAATATAAAATTAGATATAAGGAGGTATGTCTAGAGCCAAAAGAAAGGTCTAGTAATTGGGAGTCTTTGCGGTATAGATGAAATTTGAAGCTATGAGAGAGATTCGGTTCATCTGGGGAGAGATTGTAGAATGGCAAGAGGAACTAGAGCTGCATCCTGTAGAACTTCAACATTTAAAGCTTAGATATACAAAACAGAATATCCTTACCATCACCAAAACAATAACAATAAAAACAATTAGAACAAAAACAGGCTGGGCATGTTGGCTCATTCTTATAAGCCTAGCACTCTGGGAGGCCCAGTAGGGTGGATTGTTTAAGCACAGGAGTTTGAGACGGGCTTGAACAAGAGGGAGACCCCATCTCTACCAAAAACAGAAAAAATTAGTTGGTTGTGGTGGCACAGGCCTATAGTCCCAGCTTTAGGAGGCTGAGGCAGGAGGATCCCTTGAGCCCAGGAGTTTGAAGTTGCAGTGACCTATGATGATGCCACTGCAATCTACCTGGGGCAACTGAGTGAGACTTTGTCTCAAAAACAACAACAACAAAAGAACAAAAACAGGAGTGGCTTAAAAGGTAGAAAATGTAATGCCAAGTGATAATAGTATCTAAAGATGATAAGATCTTATGAAAAATTAGGAAGACATAGGCTGAAAAATGTCAATTTCATTTAGCAACAGCAGTTTTTGACTGCCAGAGGATTGAATGTTGTGAATTTGCCCACACACAATATCAATAAGCTTTACTTGGCAAGCAGGCTCCTGAATTTTGTTGTAGTTTATGAGGTACACCTTCTGGTTTAGGTGTGATAACACCACAGTGAGGGCCATTAAGACCCAGGGTTTTGACTTCTCAACCAGCAGGACATGAAAGGGTAGAAACACGTGCTAAATCCTAACTCACCACTGATGATAAATGACAACAGTGTTAGTCTTACTACCACTTTTCTATCTGCAGCTCTTTTTTATCTGTAGTAGTCTTTCTGATACTTCATGAGCACTTACAGGGCAAGTATATACACATAACTACCAATTTTAAGCCATAGCAACAAAATATTGGGTCAGCCCACAATGTCATTTTAGTTTTCCTGTTTCACTGTGAGTTTTGCCCAACCTTATCACTTGAATTCAAGCATTTCCCCCCCCCCCCTGCAGGAGAACTAACCAAGGAGTTTAGCACATACATATTTGAGATTTTAACAGTCCAGGAAATCATGTTATCATGCAGTTAGAAGCTAAGAGAAGTACAGGGTTAGGTTAATTAAGCTACATGGCTTGAGTAGTATGGATATTTTTCTCCATTGATTCTTTATTCCAGTGTTTGTGTTACTTCCTCTTCTACATACTTTCCAGCATCTAGAGAGTGCCTGGGCTTATGAACGCTTTTCTTTTTGTCCCCACACATGCTGCCATGTCTCTGTTATGCAGTCACTGGTGATTTGGGCCACTCTTTTGGCCAGCAACTTTTCCTCCCATGGGACTGAGAAAGCATAGTGTTTATTTGCCTATATCCAACAGAGGTATAACATATCAAAATTTATGAGATGCAGGCTGGGCATGGTGGCTTATGCCTATAATCCTAGCACTTTGGGAGCCTGAGGAGGGAGGATCACTTCAGCCCAGGAGTTTGAGACCAGCCCGGGCAATAGCAAGACCCCCATCTCTACAAAAAAATAAAAAAAATTAGATGGATGTGGTGGTGTGTACCTATAGTTCTAGCTACTTGGGAGGCTGAGGCAGAAGGATCGCTTGAGTCTGGAAGTTGGAGGCTGCAGTGAGTTTAATGATGCCTCTGTATTCCATCCCAGCAACAGAGTAAGACCTTGTCTCAAAAAAACAAAAAGAAAAACCAAAAAAAAAAAAAAAACAACTGCCAAAATTTATGGGATATAGCTAAAGTAGTATTAGGAGAAAATTCATAGCTTTAAACACTTACATTTGAAAAACAGAAATTCCTCAAATCAATAACTCAAGCTTCTACCTTTAGAAAAACAGAAAAGAAGAGCAAGCTAAATGCAAAGAAAGTAGAAAAAATGAATAATGAAAATTGTAACAGAAAAATCAATGAAACAACATACAGCACAATAAAGAAGATGAATGAAACAAAAGTTGAATTTTTTTGAAAAGATCAGTAAAATCAACAAACTTTCATTAGCCTATGCATGAGTAAAACAGAGAGGACCCAAATTACCGGAATTAGAAATGAAAGTAGGGGTATCACTATCGAGCAGATAGAAATTAAAAGGAATGGAGAGGAGTATCACGAGCAACTTTATACAAACAAATTAGGCAACTTAGATGATATAGGCAAATTCCTAGAAAAACAGAATTATTAAGACTGGCTCAAGAAGAAATTGAAAATCTGAATTGACCCATAACAAGAAAATAAATTAAAATATTAGTTAAAAAATCTTACCATAAAGAAAAGCCCAGGCCCAGTTGGCTTTACTAGTGAATGCTATCAAATATTTAAACTAGAAATGATATCAGTCCCTCACAAATTCATCTAGAAAATAGAGGAGGAGAGAACACTTTCCAGTTCATTCGGTAAGATTAGTTACCCCAATACGAATGCCAAACAAAGACATCACAAGAAAACAAAGAAAAAAGCTACAGGCCAATTTCTCTCATGAATACAGATAGAAAAATCTTATACAAACCTGTTCAACCAAATATAGCAAATAAAAAGTTATAAAACGGTCATGTGGGTTTTATCACAGGAATGCAGATTGAGTTAAATCCGAAAATCAGTTTATGTTCTGCACCAGCTGAAGAGAATAAAGGACAAAACCTACATAATTATCTCAGAAAGAGGATTTGACAAAATCCAACACATGGCATATATTCATGATTAAAAACTCTCAACTAAGGAAATTTCCACAAACTAATAATATCCACCAAAACCATACCATACATCATATTTAATGTTGAATGACTGAATACTTTCTCCCTAAGTTCAGGAAAGTAAAAATGTCCTCCATTCTCAGCACTTCTATTTAGCATTACATTGGAGATTTCAGCTTGTACAACATGGTAGGAAGAGAAGAAAGGAGGGAAGCATGGAGAAATTAAAGGTGTCCAGTCTAAAAGAAATTAAAAACATACCTCAATAAATGGAGGCATTTCATGTCCATGGATCAGAAGATTCAATATGATTAAGATGGCAGTTCTCCCCAGATCTATAAATGTAATCCTTGTCAAATTTCCAATAGACTTTTGGAGAAATTGAGAAGTTGAAATGTAATGGATCTAGAATAACAAAAACAATTTTGAAAACAAGAATAAAATTGGAAGATTTACCATACTCTGTTTCAAAACTTACTATAAAGCCATAGCTGTCAACACAATGTGGTGATTATACAAGGATAGATATATAAATCAATGTAACAGAATTAAGAATATAGAAATAAACCTTTACATTTATGCTCAGTATTGTTCAACAAAGGTGACAACACAATTCAATGAGGAAAAGATAGACTTTAAACAAATAGGGCTGAGAAAATTGGATGTTCACATGCAACAAAATTTTAATGCTTATCCCATGCTATTTATGAAATTAACTTAAAATATTTTATAGACCTATATGTAAGAGCCAAAACTGTAAAATATCTAAAAGAAAACATAGGAGAAAAACTTTGTGATATTGGGGTAGGCAAACAGTTCTCAGATGTGACACCAAAAGCATAACCCATAAAAGAAAAAAATGTAAGAATTGGATTTAATTAAAATTTTAAAATTTTGTGCTTTAAAATAGGCTACTAAAAATGAAGAGAAAAGCCACAAACTGAGAAGACATTTGCATTAATATATCATATATCTAATAAAGCACTAAGTATTAGGATTCTCCAGAGAAACAGAACCAATAGGATATGTGTAGGTATATAAGAGATTTATTATAGGAATTGGCTCATGTGATCATTGAGACCGAGAAGTTCCATGATATGCTGTCTGCAAGCTGGAGACCCAGGAAATCTAGTGGTATAATTAAGTCCTACTTTGAAGGCCAGTGAAGCCCATGACTAAGCCAAAGTGGGGATGAATTGAAGGACAGAGAACTAGGAGCTCTGCCAAATCTAAGGGCAGGAGATTATGAATGTCCCACCTGGAGGAGAAGAGGAAATTTACCCTTTTTCATTTTTGTTCTACTCAGTCTTCAGTGGAATGGATAATGGTCACCCACACTGGGAGAACAATCTGCCATACTCAGCCTACTGATTCAAATGCTAATCTCTCTGGAAGCACCCTCACAGAAATACCTAGAAATAATGTTTTACTGGCTATGTGTCTTACTTAATCCAGTCAAGTTGACATATACAATTAACCATCACAGATTGGCATCCAGAATGTATAAAGAACTCTTATAACTCAATAATAAAACACAACTCAATTAATGAACAAGGAAAAGATCTGATTAGTTATTTCACCAAAGAAGATACCTAAATGACTAATAAGCACATGAAAAGATGATCAACAATATACATTAAAACAATATAAGATACCACTTCACACTCACTAGAATGGTTATGATAAAAATACATACAGTAGCAAGTATTGGCAAGGATGTGGAAATTCATTTATACATTGCTGGTTGAAACATACAGTGGTACAGCCACTTTGGAAAACAATTCGGCAGTTTCTCAAAAAGCTAAAGATAAACTCAACATACAACCTAGCAGTTCCTTTCCTAGGAATCTACCAAAAAGAAATGAAAACATGTGGTCATATAAAAATCTATATGTGAATGTTCATGTAGCATTATTTATAATAGCAAAAACAAAAAAAAACTGGAAATTATTTAAGTGTCCATCAACTAGATCAACAAAATGTGGTCTATTCTATATACAATGAAATATTATTCAGCAGTGAAAAGGAATGATATGTTCCTGGTACATGCTACCATGTTGATGAACCTTGAAAACATTATTATCTGAAATATCCAGAAAAGATGGGTGTATAGAGGGAGAAAGTAGATTGGTAGTTGCCTGCAGGTAGGGATAGGAATGAGGATTAACTGTAAATAGGAAGAGGCAAAATTTTGTGGTGACAAAAATGTTCTAAAATGAATTGTGGTGATATATTTTCACAATTCTAGAAATTTTCTCTTTTAAAAATCATTGAATTATTACAAATTAGATAAATTTAGAGTATGTAAATTATACCTCAATAAACCTTTTAAAAAAATAGTTACCTTGTTTTTTATAGTAGGAAGCACTGTGACAGCATACTTATCTGAGGCCCTAGGGTTTCAATGTAGCAATTAGTCCTGCCATTTATTTCCCAGTGCTCTTGGTATTGGTCAGTTGTATTCATTGGTATTTATTTTCATTAAGAGACCACAAAAACATAGTCTTTTATTAAGCTGTATAAAAACATCTTGATAGTTTCTCTTACCTTTATTCCACCCCATGAATAGACATCTACATAGTTTAGAATCCCCTTTCAACTTGTTACTAAGTATATGCAAATATGCAGATATAACATTTAAATTTATAATGTGCAAACATTATCTTTCAGAGATGACTGTTAAAATTGTTAAAGATATGTGAATAGTTTTATATGCATTCCCCAGTTATCATAATTCCTTCTTTTTATATCAATAAACCAATGAATTATTAATCATACTAGTATTAATCAAACTTTATGGAATCTAGATATTATAATAGCATTGTAATGACAGCTTACCTAAATGAATAGAACATGGATAATAGATCCATGGCTAGTCCAGATCATTTGTTTAACCATGAATTTTAGATTAAAATATCTCTAGTATTCATTAGTCTAACATGAATAGAACTTTTCAGGATTATAGATTTCATTATGAATGAATATGCACAGATAAGTCATGATTTATTGTTGTGATATAATTAATCTTAAGTTTAAATTGATTCTACATTGAATTCTTTTTCTTGCAGGCGTATTTCATTAGCTAGTCCTCGTCAACTTTTTAAAGCTTCTAATATGACCCAGCGATGGCAGCACAGAGAGATTTCAAATTTTGAGTACTTAATGTTTCTCAACACGATAGCAGGTAACCTAAGTCCACATATTAACTTATTTCAAGCAATAAATTCTTAATTGTGACATGGTTAGATAATTTTGAGTACTGAAACAAGTACCTTATTTTTATTGCCATTATTACTACTAGAATACCTTATCAGAAGTAATTCGATAATAGAGTTTCCAGTTTTGTGTATGAAGAATTGGCTACTTGAGAGAAATTAAAAATGGGTATAAAAACTCTTATAAAAAAGAGAAAAGGAGATTTTACAATTATTTCATATAGTGAGAATGGCCTACCCTTGTGGAATAGTGCAAATGAAGAACTATATAAAATCTTAAGAACATGTTAATAACTTAGTTAGGAATATCTTTTATGATGAAACAATAAAATAAAACATAGATAAAAGAAAACTGTGGTAAAATATTTAGTAATGAAAATCTAAAGACCAAATGGCACTGCATAAGGTCTGTAATCATGTAATTTCATTGAAAATCACTCATTGAAACTATTTGAGTTTAAAAATGTGTCATTACTTTTCATTTGTGACAACTAGAATAAAGAAAATAGAAGGTATATGCAAGACACTTGAGATTCAGTTCAACAAACTGATGTTGAATTCAAAGACACAAAGGACACATAAAGAGAGTAAGGCATATTACTTACTCTCAGAGACATTATTTTAAGTACAAATGTGAGTATTTACATGATTCTAGAGTAAAGGGGTTTATAGAGTCAATAAAAGAAATTCAAAGTGCTGTGGCAATTAAAAGGTCAGAGAGAGAGGGAAATTATATCGACACAGTTGGTAGGAATAAGGAGAAAAGGAAGAATTTGAGTGGTCTTGTAAGGGTGGATTTTACTTTGGCTAATAGAGGAGATGGCTAGGAGGTTAGAAGTCATTCCAAGTAAAACTGAAAGCATAAGCAAACATATAAAGATGGGAAAGTGTAAACTATACCTAGAGAAAATTAATGATATAGTTTGTGTCTGAATGTACATACTATATATGTGCTATGTACATAAATTATATATTCATAAAGACATGATAAAAAATGAGAATGTTGGTATGGAAGATTTTCTGTCTGTTTGAGGAATTAGCAGTCAGTTCATGGAAACTTTTGAATGTTTTTGAGCTTGTAAGTAATATTAGTACTGTATGAAAAATTAACTTGGATATAATATGTAAGATAAATTTGAGTGCTGGGAGATAAGGCAAAGAGCACAGTTAGGAAGCAATTGCATAATAAAAAGTAATGAGGGCCTGCATTAAAGAGGTGACAGTGGGAATTAAAAGGAAGGATCAATTAAGTAAGAATTCACAAGCCACCAAACATTTGATATGCAGCTGATTGAATGCAGGGAGTAAACAAAAAGAAAGTGTCAGAAAAGACTTCCAGGCTTCTGGCCTGAATCATTTGGAAAATGGTGGTGCCGTTAATGGAAAAAGAAGTCAGAAAATTTGATCTAGGGAAAGGTGATGATTATATTGTGCTTGTAAGGCATTCAAGTTAAGAAAGCGTTTTTTAAAGTTGTAGGTCATAGAGAGTATTCAGAAATGAGAGATTGGATGTTGGATTTCATCTTCATAGAGAGCAAATCACCAAGAAAGGTGAGATCACCAAGATAGATAATAGAGAGAGCAGTGAGATAAGGTCAAGGGAATGCTCTTGTTTATGAGAAGAAAGAAGGAAAGTTAGTAAAGGAGAAGAAAGAATAAGTGATCTTAGAATTTATAGATGTAGTAGGAGGAGAATTGAGGTAAACCAAATGTCTCAAGAGGCAAGGGGGGGAAAGAGAGAGAAAGGTATTTCTCACCTGCATCAAATGATATAGAGTGGTAAGGGAGAATTCAAAATGAGTACAGGGCACACCTTTGGGTTTGGCATTCTAGGACTTACTGGTTACTTCATAGCAGTTCATTTTTAAAGTAGGCAAAATGGTTGATTATAAGGAGATGAAATGGGAACTGTTGATATAGATTATAATTTTCTTAAATATGTTAGTTACTAAAGAAAGGATAGGTTAAGGCAGAAGGGAGAAACCTTTGGAAGAGAGAGAAGATGAGTAACATTTCATGTAATGAGGGAGATAGGTTCAAGAACTCAGATGAAGGAATTACTCTTAGCAAAGAAAAAAGACCCTGTTAGAAAAAGGAGAACGAGAATGGTGGTATTATAAAGAATTAGAGGTTGAGGCCGGGCGCTGTGGCTCACGCCTGTAATCCTAGCTCTTGGGAGGCCGAGGCGGGCTGACGCCACGGCACTCACTCTAGCCTGGACAACAAAGCGAGACTCTGTCTCAAAAAAAAAAAAAGAATTAGAGGTTGAGAGGCTCACATTAAAAGCTCTAAATTTCATTGGTTAGAAAGAAGTTCATCTGACAGTTAGCTGAGGAAAAGAAATGAAGAAAATGTAACTAGTTATGTTGAATTTAGTGGAATTATATAACGGGCACCCAAAAGGATTTTTAAGTAGTAGTGAGAGACAAGAAACGTATATAACAAGTTTAGTGATCATATTTTGCATGTAGTAAATCAATTAACCCATATTGATTGAATACACAATAATGATTATAGAGCAAATTTTATGAAATGATCTACTATCACGTAGCTTTTATTGTACCTACACTGACTTTAAATATATCTGTATATTCTTTTTAAGAAATAGAATCAATAATTTGTTTTGATTGGTTTTTATGTACATTAGAGGTGGAGTTAAATCTCATTTAACATTTCTTTTACTCTATTGTCTTTGACACATATAGGTTCTCATGATATAATGACATAGTTCCCAAATGGCAGTCAGTAGGCATTCAATAACTATATATTGAGCTTAATTTAATTAAAAATCTAATCACACTGAGCAGATACATACTTTTCTTTTTTAAGGAACAATACATTTTTTATTATTTCAGACTGATGTAAATAGATTTGACAAGATGAGAATTTTACTAACATTTAAATCAGAAGGAGATGGAAGTAAGGGAGGAATTATAAAAGGAGGATTTATAAAAGATTATTTTTGCTGCTAAGTTTGGTTACTTTATCTTGGAGAAATTTATTGACAGAAAAATGTAGTGATATAATTTCCTCTGAATTAAAATTGTCCTTGTTAATGTTTTGTAAGATTGTTTCCAGGTAGGTCAAAAAGGAACTGTATTACCCTAATAGGCCCCAAGCCCAAAATAAATAGAGTAAAATAAAAAGTTAAAAAATCAGATAATAAAAAAGGCTTACATACCAAGAGTCTGTGTAGAGAACTACTTTAATATTCAGCTGTATATTGATATGACATCAGTATAAGTTTGATAAAGAAAAAGGGAGATAATAGAATGCACGATAAGAAAGGCTTTTGAACAATATTAATCTTTTTTTTCTTATATTTTAGCCATAAAAGTCTCTTCACATTAAATTTAACTAAAACTGTGTTACAGATTAGTAAGTAGGAACTGGGATTCAAATACCAGTGTTTTGACTCCAAACAATGATCTCATGCACTATGCTACCTCACTAAAGTGGTGATATCCAGAAAACCGCTGTACACATGTAGAAGGACTAACTCATCCTTTGCTTTAATTTGTATTTTTAATAAATCTGAATATGTCATGAATGCATTAGTTTAGAAGAGGTATTAGAAGAGCATGTGGCAGCATTTAGGGGTGGGGGAAGCAACATTGATAATGCTGTGCATTATTTTCAGAGGATCATAGAATGTGAAAACTACATAGAAATTACAGAGTTATTTGGCACAGTACTCTCATTTTACAGATGACTAGTGAATGTCTACAGGAGATAATTTATTTAAACTTAGTTCGTTAGTTGATTGGTTGGTTAGTCAGTGGCAGAGACAGGATTCTGATTTTGAAAAACAGTAGGAGAATTGTAAATTGTTTTCGAAAGTCTTAATTGTAAATTGTAGATTGTTTTCTAAAGTATTGTAGATTATTTTCTAAAGAATTGTAGATTGTTTTCTAAAGCATTTTATTTGGAGCAGTCTCTCAAATGATAAAAAACAGGCAACTGTAGTTTAAAAGAGCATAAACTTTGAGACCAGATAATCTGGATTTGAATATGGTTCAACTGTTACTAGTTGTGTGATTTGGGACAAGTTGCCTAACTTTTTGTGCCTCAATTTTTTCATATATAAAATGGGGATGACACTGATTTCATAGGATTATTATGAGGATTAAATGAGATAAAATATGCATACTGAGTACAATGTCTAGCACTCAAAAATTGTTGGTTGTTTTTATTTTTAGTAAATTATATTTCTGAATCTGTGTATCATTTCATTTTTTCTTCCCCTACCAGGACGGAGTTATAATGACTTAAATCAGTATCCAGTGTTTCCCTGGGTCATCACTAATTATGAATCAGAAGAACTGGATCTTACCTTGCCCAGCAACTTCAGAGATTTATCCAAGGTAATTTCTCAGTAATCATTTGAAATATAATTGTCTTGCATATAAAAATAAATTTTATTATATCTCATTATTTTCATATAACTTTTAAAAAATTTTTAAATATTTTTGTAGCTTTAATATAGTTATTTTTTAAATATATTTCCAGTATTCTCAAATTTAAAGTTAAAATGTTTAAAGTGCATGATAAACTTGATGACAATTAAAAATACTGCATTATGTTCATTTTTCCATATACATTCAAGAAGACATTATCTCTAAATGTCAACAACTCCTAAAGATATTAATATATGATAAAACATATGAAAAAAAATCATAGGCGGTTCTCATATAAAGACACTACTCCAAGTCTCCTAACTGATTTCCCGTTACTTCTTGCCCTTCTTTGATCCATTTCTCACTGACACAAAATGGATTCTCTTTAATTCTAATATTGAATTATATAACTCCCTAGACCTTTCTTGACTTATCATTGAATGCAGAATAAATCTTTCCCAATTCAGAGCTTTGCTTCTCCAACTTTAATGTTTCGTTTCTTTACTTTGTGAGTACCTGACTCTCGTCCTTTAGATCAATGGTCCCCAACCTTTTTGGCACCAGGGACCAGTTTCATGGAAGACAGTTTTTCCAGAGATTGGGGCTGGGGCTGTGGGAATGCGGCCAGGGGATGGTTTCGGGATGATTCAGCCGCATTACATTGATTGTGCAGTAAAACCTCTCTGCTAATGATAATCAGTATTTACAGCTGCTCCCCAACACTAGCATCACCACCTCACCTCCACCTCAGATCATCAGGCATTATATTTTCATAAAGAGCGTGTAACCTAGATCCCTCGCATGTGCAGTTTACAGTAGGGTTGCGCTCCTACAAGAATCTAATGCCCTGCTGATCTGACAGGAGGCGGAGGTTATGTGGTGACACGAGTGATAGGGAGTGGCTGTAAATACTGATGAAGCTTTGCTGCTTGCCTGGAGCTCACCTTCTGCTATGGGTTCAGGTTCCTACTAGGCTGGTACCTGTCTTCTGCCTGGGGGTTAGGGACCACGGCTTTAGATCACCCTTCTCAGAAAGACCATTATTGTCTACCTTTCTTCCCTGCTATTTTACTCTCTGTTTCTTTCATGGCACTTGCCATGGCCTGCATTTTACATATTTCTCTACCTACTTGTTTTGGTTCTTGTTTCCCCCACTAAGCTCCATAATAATGGAATTTTTGTTCACCATTGAACCATTGTTCACCATTATTTCACCCCTGCCTAACAGTTCCTGCTACTCATAAAGATGTTAAATGAATTAAATAATAAAATATATGACATTTGTTCCAGTTATAAATGTTTTTCATGTATTAGATATTTTTAATGCTAAAACATGTAGAGAAGAAAATAAAAATTTCCCCTAATTTATCATACCTTAATAAGGAATAATTATATTCTGTATTATTTTATTTGCTCCTTTTATGGATAGAAATAAATATATGTGTATGTATATGCTTTTTAAAAAACTTTTTATAAGTATTTTTCCACATCTTTAGATATTCTTTTTTTTTTTTTTTTTTTTTTTTTTGAGACAGAGTCTCACTTTGTTGCCTAGGCTAGAGTGAGTGCCGTGGCGTCAGCCTAGCTCACAGCAACCTCAGACTCCTGGGCTCAAGCGATCCTTCTGCCTCAGCCTCCCGAGTAGCTGGGACTACAGGCATGTGCCACCATGCCCGGCTAATTTTTTCTATATATATTAGTTGGCCAATTAGTTTCTTTCTATTTATAGTAGAGACGGGGTCTCGCTCTTGCTCAGGCTGGTTTTGAACTCCCGACCTCGAGCAATCCGCCCGCCTCGGCCTCCCAGAGAGCTAGGATTACAGGCGTGAGCCACCGCGCCCGGCCCATCTTTAGATATTCTTCAAGAACTTTCTTTTTCTATCCTGGGTTATCAATAAATATAATACCCTGAATCATCATTTTAGGATGTAACAGTAACAAAAGGGCAAATACTGTATGATTCCACTCATATTAGCTACTTAGATTAGTCAGATTCATAGAGACAGAAAGTAGAATCATGGTTGCCAGGGTCTGGGGTGAGGAGAAATCGGGAGTTAGTGTTTAATAGGTAAAGAGTTTCTGGTTTGCAAGAAGAAAAAAGTTCTGGGGATGGAGAGTAGAGATAATTGCTCAACAGTATGAATGTACTTACTGCTACTGAGGCTGTATTTTTCTCTTCTGCCATCCTTATACCTGAACTTAAGAATGGTTAAAATGATAAATTTTATCTTATGTATATTTTACCACCATTAAAAAAAGATAGGCCAGCAAGGAAGAAAAATGTTAGCAAACTAGAGGCAATTAGAGCTTTGAAAAAACATCACGTGTTTCTGTTCTTGCTTCTCTGTGATCACCTTAAGAACATGCCCAAAACATTCCCGCATTAACCTGCTAGAGGAATGTGACTCACTTGGAGGCAGGTGTCCCAGCTGAGGCCATCCTAAACAAGCCAGCTCTCAGCTGAACTGCCTGCTTAGCACAAACGAACAATGTGGTCCAACTAAGAGCAGCCAAGCCTGGCCCAGATCAGCAGAATTTCTCAGTTGACCTGTTGACTGTGAGAAATAATAAATTGTTGTTGTTTAAAAAATAAATAAATAAGTAGAAAGGAAAGCCTTATTCACATATATGTAAGCCTTATTTACATATAAGTATTGTGTTTATTCTAAGACCCCATAGTATTTCACTAGAATCTATAGAGCTAATAAATGTAGGTGTAATAAATGAAGACTGTATTAGTTTGACTTGTGTAATGAGCCATGTAGTAGGTCAATAATAAACACTGGACAGATCCTTAATCCTCAGGCTATTATATCCTCTCTCTCCATTGTATGAATTTTATATACGTAAAAGTAAAAATCTCATTTTTAATGAATTTGTTAGAATATAAAATTTGCTTCACAAACTGAATGACATTTAAATAAATACCCATTCTACAGTTCTAGAATTACTTTCCTTTTTTAGAACAGAATCCTTCAGTCTGGACTTCTATTTAAGCACCTAGCTTATTAAGTTTTTTGTTTTGGAAATCTTAAAGATGTAGTGGATAGTAAGATGGATTGTGGGCTTGGCCTCTGGTTCTGTCTTGGTGGAATAGCAACTAATAGTGACAAATGGGAAGCTATTTACATATGTATTCTAAGACTGTATTTTTTTCTTTTGCCATCCTAATATAGGAACAGAATCTCCCATAACCTTTTTACCTCCTCCTACCAGCACTCTTTCTTGCCAACTGCCTCCATTCTCTAACCTCCTCTTTGTTCTCTGTCCCACTAGAAACCTTGTATACCCAGAAGAAAGCCTCCAAGACAATTTTACTATATAGGCCATATGCTTTTTTTAAATTATAAGTATTCATTGAAATAATATCAGAAAATCCTATTATACATTATTTGCCAGCTAAAGAGAATCCTTTATTAAAATTGAATTTTATTTGTATGTTACAACTATTCCTAAGGAAATTGCCAAATACTTTTGTTGGGTGGGTAAAGTATTATTTTATCTAATGCCTTTGTAACTTCTCTTCTGGATATGATAAGTCAGGCTATTTTTATGCCCCACTAGATGATCAATAGCAATTTTGCTTCTTTATTTTGTTACATCAGAAGTAAGAAAGGGGAGCAGCAAAACCAAAACAAAACAGTTGCTTTCATTAGTCTTTATCCAAATATGTCTATATCCACTAAACAAAGACATAAAAAATAGCATTTATGTGGTTTTGTGCTTTTATTTGTGGAGTCATCCATTTTTCTGTTTTGAAAAATTTTTGTGAAATATTTGTACTTTTAGCTGAAAAAGGAATATTTATAAAAAGTGCTTTCAACAAGAACTGAAGGGCACACAGTTGAATAGTGAACAGTAGCATAATTAATAGGTCTGGGAAGAAGTGGGGCGCTCTAACATTCAACCTACATATCTTATAACTAATAGCTCCTTTCCTATACAGCAGTAGTTCAAATGCTGCAAAAGTCATTCAGGTTCATGAAAATGGAATTCTACTAGTACTGATTGCTTTCATTAAATATTAATAAAATAAGTGAGTTTAGAGTTTAACTGCATTATTTTAATTGAAATAAGCACATCAGATATTTGAAAATTGTACTTTGCATATATAAAATAGTGGTGATTATTTAGTAAAAGTATCTCATTTCTTTTAGTATTAAGGTCTATTCAGATGTTTACAATATGATTCAATTTTCAATTATTTGTTTATTCATACTTTCAGGAATATATCTCATACATAAATGAGCTATATCTGTTCAAATAATGATTATAATAGAATTGTATTCAGATTTGTCCCATAGTATACATTTTGCAAACATTACTATTTGTTTAAATAAACTTGTAAAATCCTGGAAAACATTGTGTGCAAAGCTTAATTTAGAACATAAACAGATCATATCCCCATTCTTAAGTGGATAATATAGCCTGACTGGCTTTAAAATGTATTGAATTATTCATGCATATTTATGTCCATTTAATTTCTTCAAAGCTGGTTTTCAGAGGAGTTGTAGTAGCTTTGATACAAAGCTACAATGTTATTTGGTAATCTCTTCAGTGTTGCACAGAGAATTTTCTTTCTGAAACTGAATTAATGTAGTCAACACCCTTTCTTCTGAATTATTTTTCTGATCATTTTTTCAGAAAAGAAAAAATCTGAATTTAACAGTATAAAAATGTCTTCAAAATATGGACTTTTATTTCACATAAAATATCTCTTTATAATCATTGCAAATTAATATTGTTGGTAGGTTGAGAAATTCAAATCTAGTTTGAGAAACTGATGAAAATTAAACGTTTTCTTACATTGAAAAAGCTCTCATTTGGCATAATGGTTTAATTCTTTCAAAGCTGAAAAAAAGTCAGGATCAGTTTTGAAGTTGATTCCCCCCCTACTTTCCTAGTTGTTTCATCAGTAGTCTGAAATTCTGACTGATGAGAAGACAGATCTAACCATGCATGGAATTTGGAGTGACATTAATCCATATTTTATAAATACACATTGATTTTATATTTTGACAGCCTCCTTGGAAGATATAAGAATCAACATTTTCTTTTTGTCTTTTCTTTATAAGAAATTATAATCAGGGCAGGAATATATTTACAAAATGTCATACCATAAAAACAAATTATGATGGCCAAACATTTCAATACCAAACTTCCTTTGTAGATTAGGAAGATTTCCTTTGCAACTGTGATTTATTTATTTTTTTCTATACTCTGCTTTGGAGAGTGATTGTATAAACCAGTTTTTTAAGAGAGGAAAACCAAGACAATTTGAGGCAATCATTTTTCTTCTAATTGGTCACCATAATTATCTTAGAATATATACTATGTATTTATACCATAGTCTGCATACCTATTCCAAAAAAACTTACATGTTTTTAAATTGAAGTGCAGTTGATAGCCATTCATTTGAAAATGAAAACTTGATCATCTTGGCTATGGAATTCATAAGGCAGGAACATCTCACTTTCTTATTAACTAATATTTATTGGGCTCTTACTATATGCCAGGCTTTTGTCTACATATTTGACATGTATTAATTCCGTTAAACCTTACAGAAACCCTTTAAGTAGGTAACATCATTATTGTCCTTCACAGAGGCAGGAACTTAGATACTGTTAGGTTAAAGTTGCACCTGGGTAGAACCAGAATTTGAACACTAAGCCAGTGGTTTTCAAACTACAGCTCACAATTGTACTTTTTTTTTTAAAAAAAAGAATACAATAGCATAGCATAACATTTTTTAAAAATCATGCATCATGTATGATTCTTCTGCTCAAGTTGTGTGGGGAGTGTGTACATGTGTGTACTGGGTCCTGATTTAAAGTAACATATTTCTTTCTATCAGTTTTGGCCCAGAGAGACTCTCCAACATGCTACATTGTCTTCTTTGGTGACAGTTGCTGAGTCTGTTTTAATGTTATTTTATCAAGTTGCCTTTCACTTGTCATGCCAAAATGCCTGGTAGAACACAACCAACATTCTATTACTTAAAAAAGGAAAGCTTTTTTTTTTTCAAATTGCCTATTCTTGTTGTCTTTGTCCTATGTTATGCTCCAAGCTTTTTTGATTAATCCTATTTTACAAAAAAAAAGCTCTTTGGGGCCGAGCGTGGTGGCTCACACCTGTAATCCTAGCACTTTCGGGAGTCCAAGGCAGGATTGCTTGAGGCCAGGAGTTCAAGACTAGCCTGGGCAAGAGTGAGACCCTGTCTCAACAAAAATAGAAAAATTAGCCAGGCATGATGGCACGTGCCTGTAGTCTCAGCTCCTAGTCCAAGAGACAGAACAAGACTCTGCCTCAAAAAAAATAAAAAAGCTGTTTGGATAAAACTGGAGATTCCTTACTGTTAATTGTTTATTCATTTATTGGTTGATAATTGGGTACTATTATATGCCAGGGAATCCTAGTTTCTGGAGATTTGAAAGAATAAAATCAAGTAATTACTATCCTAGTAAAAAATAAACTGAATATTAGGGGGTCAATCAGGAATGGCCAAGGTATAAGCAAACATTTTTTTTTTTTTTTATAATTAGAACTAACATTTTTAAAATTAAGGAAAATACCGAAAGAGAGAGTTTGAGGTAGAGGGAAAGAAAAAACCCATTTTTCATCTTTAGGCTGTAAGCACAATGTAAGCTGTTATTTTGGTCCATAGTGCAGAAACAAGAAAAGTGAAAGGTAGAGAAAAATGAACCTGCACTGTGATCTCCTGATTCCTATCTTGCAGTATAGGAATCCAAGCAAACTTTACTAAAACTGAATTATAAAGTTTGGCCCAAGCTCTAAGAAATTCTGTTTATTTTGTTTTTAAAACCTATCTTGCAATGCTACATACTATTCACTAGCAGCTTCCATTGCCTTAGTCTGGATTGAAATGGTTCTGAAGAGTAAATTCTGAAAAAACTGAAGAGAACTGAGTAACAAGTCTATACTGAATTTACTTACTCATTGCTGGGTTGCTGTTTGTCCTTAATATATGTTATCTCTATTTCTCTCTCTCTCAGGAAAAGTAAGTGATTTTTTTTTCTTTCTCCCATTTATCTGTATATTTTTATATATGAGATATTTCTTTCTAACACACACATTTAATATACAGCATGCATCTTGACCTGGAATTGACTACCGACATTTAACTGTTGTTGATCAGACAGCACTTCTTTATCTCTTTATGTTTTAAGTGCTGTTTCTGACGAATGCCAGTCCTTTTAGTCTGCTCTGTAACAGATACACTGGGAATCAATATACCATCTAGATGTCACAGAGGGAAAAGAAAACTTTTTGGCGGGGGAAGGAGGAGGATATTGTTTAAACATAATAGGTGTTACAGCTTTTACTTTGTTTTTCTATTTATTGGGCTTCAGTAAAACCACAAGAATTCAAGCTTAAAAATGGAAACAAATCTTATGATACGACAACAGTAAATAATGGATCTTAAATTGTTTAAATAAAATATAAATGCAGAGAAAAAATCTTAAGATTACCCCATATTTGATTATGTTTTAGATATTTTTATTGGCTGACAAAATATATTAAAAATATTTTAATCTTGGCGTCAAACATAGATGTTGTTATATGCCACTTTGATTTTAGAGATCATGGTATAAATTGCCTTCCTTGGCCTTGGAAAGTTTGCAGTCGAGTCAGCGTTAGAATGACACGGGAAAAGTTCAGAATGTATTCGTAGGATCGTAAGGGAAGCCCTGGTGGGTGCTTTCCAGTATAACATTTTACATATGCTCTTTCCTTTAATCCCCTCAACAACACTGTGAGGAATATGTTACTATCTTTATTTTGCAGAAAAGGAAACTAAGATGTAGTGAGGTTAATGAACTCTCCAAGGTCACTTATTTTCCGAGTGGTAAGCCCAGGATTTGATCTCAGATCTGTCCAACAATGAACTGGTAGATTTCAGGTATACCCAGAAAGAATATTTTATATTGAATACCTGCTTTATATCTACTTCATTCCAAAATCCAACTACCCTTCCTTCTATATTGTCAAAAGACAAGAGATTTACTTTTTTGAGAAACTGTACCAGAGAAATTTCTGAAATGAAAACACTAAGCACAAAGGGAGGGAGGTTTTAAGGTAAAGGATGAAAAACAGAAGGATTGTAACTGAAAGCTTTAAGTACTGAACTAACTATGAAGGGCCTCAGACCCATTTTGCTGTCATGCTATCAGAACGCTGGCAGCCAGGCTTATTCCAGCCCCACCCCCATAGACAGAAGATTGTATTGCCCTTTGGACTCAGTGAATGACTTAAGAGAAAAGATCTAGAAAATACTAATATTTAGGGATCTTATTTGAAGCCCACCTGATTTTCCTTCAGTGAAGTCGAGTTCACATTCCTGTTTATGCTCCATGTGCTTCATTCAGTTCCTCAGTGCCTCATTATTAAAAAAGGAAGGTACAGCCAAATATTAGCAAACACAGGAAGCCTATCTCCAGTGTAATAGATGACAGACTAAAGCAAACAGAAAAATAAAAAGAAACCAGAAGAAACAGGCAATTTATGAAGGGGAAGAAGCCTTAAAAACCAAAAAAAACCTATAATAAATACCCTCAGAGAAATAAAAGAAAGATACTGCATTAATAGAACAAGAACATGATGTTATGAAAAGTGAATAATCATAAAACAAGAAAAATCAGTAATAAAAATAGGTGAGTTGGAAGGTAAGTGCAAATGTCTTCTAAAAATAATATCAACATGATATGAGGAAAATAGCCTGGAAAAATAAAATTAGAGGACCAGAATAGAGAATATTTGGATTTAGTTAGACATGTATCAGTCTGCTTATGTTTATAAGTAGAGGGACCTTTAGCAAATTACATAATTTGGGGTATCCTATGTATCAAACTGCTATTTATTTTATATAACCCTGAAGAAATTTTTTCATGGATATACTTACCTTTTTATACGTTATTATTGTTCAATGTGGTATATTAGTTTTAAATACATTTATGAAACTCTCCCTAGAATTTAATACTATGGTCAGCAAAGTGTGAATTATATATATAAAAAAATATAGATATTTATATATGGATATGGATGTTGTGATACATTTAGAGGATTTGTTGAAGTCTTATTTTTAAAATAGGAAACTAGTCTATTTAAGTTATTTTGTGTGACTGTATTTCTAAACTTACATCTATTAAGCATTAGCACTCTGTATTGCAGATTTGGTTTGCTATTAGAAATTACCTTCTAGAAGTTTTTGAATGACTCTAACAGAAGTTAACTCTACACTTAATTTAAGCAGCCTCCAATGACATTGTTTTTTAATATTAGTCAGAAAATGATAAAATGAAGCAACTGAAATGGATTGTGGTTAATATTGCTGTCAGGTTGATGAATAATTCTGACATATGCCAGCAACACACTGCCAGTCAGTAATCCTTCTCAAAGCTAATATTCTCTAATCATGCTAAGTTGCTATGATATGAAGTGACCATTTATTATTATTAAATAAATTGTTATTATAAATAAATTGGTTTTGCATGGCATTACTAGTTTTTATACCATAATGCTTCCTATTTTCTTAGTTTAGTGCTGGGTGTACAAACTAAGGTAGATTCAGAGTAGAGAATACCTATTGTGAATTTCCATAAAAATTGTTTTCAAATCACCTACCAAAAATTTTTTTTCAAGTTTTAATACGTGGTATTAGTACACTTCTCACTTCAGGCTTGGGTATTTTTTTCTTATGATAGAAAGTAAATTTAGTAGAAGGACATTTTAAAAACCAGCATGCATTTGTAGTTTTAAAAATATACTTGCATCAACTTCTCATTCTTGAATTTCCTGTGATTTTAACACTTATGTGAATATGTACTATGCTTTTTATAGTGGTAATGTAATAAATTATCTTTTATTCTTATGTCCAGATTCCTGTTTAATTCCTTATTCTCAAAGTACAGTTACTTCAATAAACACATTTATTCACTATAAATACCTTTATAGTAACTGGTTATTAAATACTTGCTGGATGCCTTTTGTGTACATTATTCTAAGGACTTTGCCAGAAACAAAAGTGAATACAATTGTCCCTACTTCTAAAAACCTTTACAATCAAATGTATGTTATATATAAACCATTTATAAGAGAATACCAGAAAACATTTTATTTTTTAGACTATTCCACTTTCAGAACAGGAATTTTTAAATATGATCCTACAGTTTATCCAAGTTTGGGCAAGTGGAAAAGGGTAATTTCTGTAAACAAAACGATTTACCATTGGTTTAATATAAAAATTAGAATAGACAATTAAAAAGTCGTTTTTTAAAAATATAAGAAGAAAATCAGTAGTTTTATTGGGAAATATATCCTATTAAACTACGTTAACTTATTTACTTTAAAAATGTAAGTTTTGATTAGGTCAGTAAATTGGGGAAGTTATAGATCTAGTATGACATCTCTCAGTAAATGAGTTAAAAATCTGAGTGGTTCCTTTCTGAAATATAGACAAGGTAATTAAAAGTCATTCATAGCTATTTAAATCATTGTATAACCATATTGTTTAATGGACTTCATACACTTCTGGTATTGCCCTCTTTAGGGCATCTTTTTAAAATTCTGTCCTAGGCCCTGATATGTCCAGTAGTTTCACTTAATATAACAAATTGACCATACTGTTTGTAGTAATTAAATATAAAAGTTTAAATCATTTTGACAGATTGAGAAACTCACATCATGCATTCAAGTGAAACATGAAGAAATAATATGAAGTCTTATATTTTGACTTAAGATATTATAGTAGAAAAAAAGAAAGAAAGCAAAGATTTTAAAGATAAATCAGTGTTAAATATATAGCATTTGTATGATAGGAGTCTTAGTGGAGGGAAGGAAGATAAAGATGTGGCAGTTGTTCCCAACCTGTGGGCTCTGGTCACATGAGGGTGGCCTGTGGGTTTATTGAAAGAGATCTGTGAGTCCTTATAGTATACATGTATATATATGAGAGACTGTCTTACAGGGAAATGTTAGAAGCTGCTGATTTAGATTATTTTATTAACTATATGTTTATTGTAACCCAACAGTGATAATTGTTTTTTCTAGAAAACAAATTGTAAGAAACAGAATTATTATTATTCTCCTGTATTGTGGCTGCTGATGCTATGTATTTTTTGTCTAGAGTGTACTATAGGTTCAGGGTAGGTGTCTAGATCCACTTCTTACACATGGAAGTCCTATTCTTCTAGCACCATTTGTTGGAAAGACTCTCTTTTCTCTTGAGTTGCCCTGGCACCTTTGTTGGAAATCATTTGGCTGTGTATGTGTAGGTCTATTTTAGACTCTCTAGTCTGCTCAATCAGTATATCTAGACTTGTAACAGTACCACACTGTCTTGATTGCTATAATTTTATAGTAAGTCATGAAATCAGGTTAAGTGAATCCTCCCTCTTTATTCTTTTTAAAAATTGTTTGACTATTCTAAGTCTAGCTTCTTGGAAATTAGCTTATCAATATCTAATAATTTTAAAAAGCCTGCTAGAATTTTTATTGGGGTTGCATTAAATCTATAGATCATTGATTGGGTAAAAAGGATATATTAACAATATTGAATCTCCTAACTCAGGAATATGGTAACTCTTCCATTTATTTAGTCCTTTAAATTCTCTCCAGTGCGTCATAGCTTTTAGTATACAATTCTTATACATATTTTGTTAAGTTACCCTAAATATTTTATGGGTTTTTTTGTTGTTGTTCTTTTTTTTGAGACACAGTCTTACTTTGTTGCCCAGGCTAGAGTGAGTGCCATGGCATCAGCCTAGATCACAGCAACCTCAAACTCCTGGGTTCAAGTAATCCTACTGCCTCAGCCTCCCAAGTAGCTGGGACTACAGGCATGCGCCACCATGCCTGGCTAATTTTTTCTATATATATTAGTTGGCCAATTAATTTCTTTCTATTTATAGTAGAGGCGGGGGTCTCGCTCTTGCTCAGACTGGTTTCAAACTCCTCACCTCGAGCATTCTGCCCGCCTTGGCCTCCCAGAATGCTGGGATTATAGGCTTGAGCCACCGCACCCGGCCAATATTTTATGTTTTTAATGCAGTTAAAATTTTCAATTCTATTTGTTCATTGCTAGTATATAGAAATAAAATTGAAATTTGAATATTGACTCAATATCTCTGCTAAGCTAAATTATTAGTACTAGCAGCCTTTTTGTAGACTTTTTGGGACTTTCTACATAAATGAATATAGCATCTTGGAATGAAGACTTACAATGTTGATAAGAAGTGTTGAGAATGCCTTGGCTTTGGTCTTAGGGGAAAAGCATTCAGTCTTTCACGATTAAGTATGATATTAGCTACAGAGTTTTTCGTAGATGTCCTTTGTTAGGTTGAGTAAGTTCCCATCTATTCCTAGTTTTGGGGGGTTTCCATTATAATTAGGTATTGACCTTTGTCAAATGCTTTTTATGAAGATGATTTTTTTTTAGTCTGTTAGTATAGTGAATTACACTGGTTGATTTAGGAGTGTTTCCTTCCTGGGATAAACCAGATTGTTATGTATTATTGTTTTTAAAAATGGCTGGATTCTATTTGCAAATATTTTCTTAAGAATTTTTACATCTGTATTCAAAAAAGATATTGGTCTATAATATCTTTTTCCATTTTTGGCTATAAGGTAATGATTGCGTGACAAAAAGAGTTTCAAAGTTATTTCCTCCTCCTCTATTTCCTGGAAAAGATGGTATAGAATTCTTATTATTTCATCCTTAAATGTTTGATGAAACTTATCAGTGAAGCCATTCAGTCTAGGAGTTTTATTTCTGGGAAGGTTTTTTGTAAAACTTTGATTTCCATTTCATAGATATAGGGCTATTCAGATGATCTCTTTGTTATTGAATATGTTTTGATAACAGTCTGCATCTTTCACAGAATTTTTTTATTTCATCTAAATTGCCCCTTCCTTCATTCTTAATATTAGTAATTTATTTCTTTCCTTTTTCCCCCTCTGGACCAGTCTGGCTTGAGATTTTATTTTTCTATTGCTTTATCTGTTTTCTATTTCAGTTATCTTTGCTTTCCTTTTTTTCCTGCTTGATTTGGATTTAATTTCTCTTCTGTTTTAGTAGTATCTTAAGGTAGAAACTTTATTGGTTTCAGAACTTTTTCTTTTTTTAATTTATTTTTTATTTTGATACAAGGTCTTGCTCTGTTACCTGGGTTAGAGTGCAGTGTTGTTATCATAGCTCACTGCAACCTCAAACTCCTGGGCTCAGGTTATCTTCCTGGCTTAGTCTCCCAAGTAGCTGGGACTACAGGCACATCCTACCATACCTGGATAATTTTTTTATATTTTGTAGAGACAGGGTCTGGCTATTGCCTAGGCTGGTCTCAAACTCCTAACTTCAAGCAATCCTCCTGCTTCAGCCTCCCAAAGTGCTAGGATTACAGGTGTTAGCTACCATGCCTGCCCTTGTTTTTTTTCTTTAAAATATAAGCATTTAATGCTATAATTTTTTCTCAAAGCACTGATTTAGGTGGGTCCAACAAATTTTATATCATATTCATTCTATTAAAAATAACAGTATTTTACAATTTCCCTTGTGACTTTCTTTTTGACTTATTCAGAAGTATGTTGTATAATTTCCATATGTTTGGGGATTTGTCAGCTTTCTTTCTCTTATTTCTTTTTTAATTCCATTATGGTTGGGAAACATATTCTGTATTACTTCAGTTCTTTTAAATTAGTCAAAATTCATTTATTTAATGGCTCAGAACATGGTCTGTCTTGGTCAGTGTGCATTTGAAAAGCATGCATATTCTGTTGTTAGGTAAAGTGTTCTATTAATATCAATTAGGTCAATTTTGTTGTTAATGTTCTAAATATTTTCTATCTCCTTACTGATTTTCTGTCCACTTGTTCTATTGATTACTGAGAGGAGTGTTGAAGTCTCCACTATAAATTTAGATTTGTCCCAGATGCTGTGGTGGGAGAGTCCCTTGAGCTCAGGGGTTCAAGTCTAGCCTGGGCAGCAAGACCCTGTCTCTAAAAACAAAAAACATGAACAAGTTAGGTTTGTCTATGTGTTTTTTTCAGTTCCGTCAGATTCTAGTTTATATATTTTCAGCATTTATTTTTGAGTATATGTTATGAATTGTGTTTCAAAGAAGACATGTTGAAGTCCTAACCTCCTGGTACCTATGAAATGTGATCTGATTGGTAAACACGTTCTTTGCAGACATAATCAACTTAAGATGAGGTCATTAGGATAGGCCCAAATCCAGTATGACTGGTGTCCTCATAGAAAGATGGAAACACCATATGAAGACAGACGCACAGGGAGAGAACACTATGTGATGACAGGCAGAGATTAGAGTTATGTTGTCACATGCCAAAGAACACCTGGAGCTATCAGAACCTGGAAGAAGCAAGGAAGGATCCTCCCCTAGAGGCTTCAAAGAGATCATGGATCTATTAACAGATTTCAGACTTCTCGATTTCAGACTTCTAACTTTCAGAACTATGAGAAAATAAATTTCTATTGTTTTAAGCTACCTAGTTTGTGATACTTTTGTTACCAGCTGTTAAACTCCTTGGTTCTTGTCTTCTCACAGTCGAAGAATGAAAGCAAGAGACAGTTGAAGTAGCAAGCAGCAAAGTTTATTAAAGCCAAAGTTCACTCTTGAAGAGGTTAAGAGCTTGCACACATTCCAGCGTACGGTGGCCCTGGGGTTTCTGTGTAATCAGCAAGTGATAGTAGGCTCCAAAAGGGGGAGGAGTGGGCACACATCCCAGCAGACAATGGCACTGGGGTCTCTCTGGGTTATCCTTTTCTTTCTTGTCTGGCCTCACTTCCCTTGTGACGTTGCTTCTTCTTTTGTTCTTGACCAATGGGGATGTTGTCTCCTTCCTGCCGTTGGATGGGGAAAGTTTTTTACCTTGTTTGGTTAGGTCCAGATGCGTTGCGGTGGCCAAGGCCCACAGTGGGTGGGAGGCAAAATGCAATATTGTATTAATATAATGTGCCCTGTGCTGTTTGTTTCTTGTGACATTTGTAGCTACCTTTATCTTGTTATTGTTACAGTATGTTCTCTCAGTCAGCATCCCATTTGTTCACACTGCCTTTTCCCTACTTCCTCTGTTCATGTCTTACTTTCCTACCTATGCTAACAATTGTAATCTCAATATTGATCCCAAATTTAAATATGAAGAAGTATTCTGTATTTTAAATTTTTCTCAATTATAATTAATAAAAAGAACAAAGAAGCCAAGTATGGATAATAATATTTAACACATTAATTGCCATGTGAATTGTATTTAACTCACACTAATTCATGCTAGTTTTGAGCTCTGGGCCTTGTGAAGCATATGTAACTCACATGTCTCTCTACCTTGGGAGCTGTATGAACTATTTTTCAAGTTGCATGTTTCAACTCACATGTAGAAAACAATAAAAAATGACAAATTTGTCACTAAATTAGAAATTGTTTGAAAACAAAACGATCCTTTTATTTTATTTTCATAATAAAGCACTGTGTCCCCAAGGAAAAAATTTTTTTTCTACTGTGGCTGTCACTGTGTTAAAAAGTTTGTTTGTTCTGCAATGAACATAACAGCTTATGTAACTGCATAAAGAAATAACTGCTAGTAATACTTTATGGTATTTGGACTAATTGTTCCTCAACTTGAAACTCTCTATCAGGGGATGTATTAAATGGAATCCTTCATTACCACTCCTTTTCAACTCATAAGTTAGTTTCATTGCCTCTTGCTATGATGTGTTAGTGAGATTTCTCCAGAGAAACAGAACAAATAGGAGATGTTTATATGTATATGTATATCTACCTATCTATATATATATATCTAAAAAGAGATTTATTATGAGGAATTGGCTCCCATGATGAAGGAGGTTGAGAGGTCCCACAATCTGCTGTCTGCGCCCTGGAGACCTAGGAAAGCTGGTGGTATAATTCAGTGCTTTATCCTGGAGATTGCCTTGAAGCTTGCATATCACTGACCCTTGCTTACCAACAGTGGGCTTATTTTCTAGCAATATAAGTGCCCTTAAACCTTTGGTCATTTGTCTGTTAGATCTCACATTGCTGAAAATCAACTCCAAAAGTGTTAACATTTACTAGCTCTATGTATGATCCATGACTATTCATGAGAGCTTGTTTGGAGGTTCTAACAGGGGAGTGCAGCTGCTTTTGTATATCCTTGACCAAAGAATGGTCCTCCTTTATCAGGGAAAGTTGTCCTCTTCCACTGAGCATGCAGGTTTGGGAGGGACACACATGGAGCTGTAAGGGAGGAAGGGGACACCCATCTAGCCAGCCAGATCAGCCAAATTAAGCCTGGCGATCAGTGGGGTGACAGATATAGCAGCCAGATTGCCCTTACATGCCCCATGGCTCTTCTTAAGTCATGATAATTATTAAAATCTCTCCTGTTGCAACTATGGAATAATTAAAGATTATTTCATTAAATTGATTGCAGTTGCCCTATTTCTTCTGAAAGGTACTGCATACCTCTGGTTATACTTGCCCAAAAAACATTTGATCTCCTTGTTTAATATTTGAAGTCCACTATAGTTTCAAAATGCCTTACAACTCAGATTAAATTATATAAAACATGTATTTTAATCAATCTCTGTCCATCCCTCCCTACCTCTTCCCTTCCCAGCCTCTGGTAACCACCATTTTGCTTTCTATCTTCATGAGATCCACTTTTTTAGTTTCCACATATGAGTGAGAACATGCAATATTTGTCTTTCAGTGTTTGGCTTATTTCACTTAACATAATGACCTCCACTTCCATCCTTGCCTGCATATACATTGACATCTTTAGCTCGTCCTACTTTATATCTATCTAATTTTTGTATTAGGATTTAATATTTCTTCCAAAAAGCAATTAATTAGTCCAAAACAGACAATAAAAGAACTAATTTTAGTCATTTTATGGATTTTTGAATCCTCCTTCCTCTTATAGTTATGATGTTCTTTTATGCTTCAAAATGTAAGTCATTAAAATATTTAGAGTTATTAGTTCAGGTTTGAGCTATACAATAAAGACAGTTTTCTCACTCAGAGTTGAGCTGAGCAGAATATATATAGTTTTGCAAATTGGAACTAGTTTGTTATATTCATAATGACTTTCACAACAAACAGAAAAGGAGTTTCAAGAGCTGAAACTTCCTCACGTAGTTTCTAATTTTGTTTTATGTTTCCAGCTTCTATAAGCTGGAGGAACATTGATATTTATATTACTAATAATCCATTTTAAAAGTCTGTAGATGGAAGAAACCCTATAGATGAGTTACATGATTTTAATGGTCTTAATTTTTTCTTTAAGTGGGTAGATGAATATATCTGCAAACAGATTTTGTTATATCAGCATTGAGCTTCTTCATTGTTTGCCATTTTTATAATTATGTAAAACACTTTTAGTTAATTATCTTTGGGTTTTTAGGACTGTCTTGGGGGTTCTAGGCATTTATCTCAGCACTGAGCATTGGAATAATAGATTATTTTCAACAATTTATGTGACTTTCTCAAACTCAAGTAAAAAACCTATAGTAAAAGATCACTTAATACTAACTATAGCTGAATAACATAGAACTATGAAGGCATTGCTACTAAATCTACCAATGTAAGCATTTGAAATGATTTAGATTCTACATAGGCACAATAAGTAAAATGGAATACTTTCTTTTTCCCAAGATGTATTCATTAAATTGAAATGGTATAGTGGGTATATATTTAATGCCACTTGTAAGAAAGTGTGTTTTCAAGAGATTAAAAAGTGCTCTGATACTTGAAAACAAAAGTGCTTATTTGTTAACTCTAAAAGCCACAGTGGTGTGCTGATGAAATTTTTTTCTTGACAATATTAAATAAAATCTAGAGTGTGTAAGGATAAGTGCCAAACCATTTCAGCCATATATAGCATATAACAAAATACTCTAAAAGCCAAGGTTGAGTAAAAATGCTGATCAGGCTGCTTGTTATACTTGTCATTTAGATAAAAGAGCTGCTACAACTGAAACAAAATAGTTGCTGCACCCCCAACAGTGGCAATATTGCTTAAGTGACAGAGGCTATTTGTTTGTTTTCTTCACTAGAGGGGGTGGGGGAAGAAAGCAGGTGGTGGAGACACCCAGAATAAAATTCATTGGTGGCTTTAAATAGCTTCAGCAATGCAGAAAATTAAAGACTCTTAGTTGGGTTCATGAATGTGGACATACAAATATAAAAGTTAAGAGGAAAATAAGGCAATAAACTTTGGTGACAATACTTACATATTTGGTTCACATATTTTTATAAGCTATTTTTGCCAAGCATCTTTTCTGCATCCCTTAAGACAAAATATGCTTTTTTTTCTATTTGTGATGCCTTCTTCTAAGGTGATAGTCACAGACATTATATAAGTAGGGATAAAAACTTTAATGGTATTTTTTTCAAAGGGGCATCAAAGAGCTTTCATGAAAGGATTCTAATGGCCTTGCAAATGCAGCACCCATACTTTCATCAATCTACACAACCCAGATCATTCTAAGATTTGCTAGTCAATTTTGTTGGAGATGGCTTTGAATCTTGCTGCTGCCAACCATTGATAGTCACTTAAGTTCTCCCAGACAAGGTTTTTCACCTGCAAATTGGGGATGCTAAAAGGTCTGTATATAAGGAATTGCTGTGAAGATAGTGAAATGATTTATGTAAGACTCATAGAACCTTTGCTTTTTTCCCAGTAAATAGGAGCATTGTCATCAGATAGAATGACCCCTAGGATATATATACCATAGTTTTTTCCTAGAGTCTCCCCAAACCAAATGATTATTCCTTAATCAGAATGGCCATCTTTTATGATGTAATATTTCCTGATAGTATATCCTCTTCCATTCTCTGAATTTGAAGCTTTTTGTTTAATTTGTGTATGTCAGATACCTTATACTTAACAATATTCTTTCCTTTAAACTGACATTATAACATAGACCTATAAAAGAACATTGTATTCAACCACCTTGCTTTCTATTATTTGCTAGTCTTTTGCCCTCACTTTGCAGTGGCTCTCTTTCAATATCTATTGGCCTAATCTCCTTCCACAAAAGAATAAAAAAAACACATAGCCTATATTTATATATAACCTCTCAAATGCTTTAAGGCAGCCTTTTTCTGTCATTATGGAATTAAAGGATGTGTCCAATTTCCTAGTTATGCCAAATGAAGACAACATTGGCAGATGGCTTTTAGCCAGTCATGAGGATCCTAAGCAGAGTTGTAAAGTAGTCATGCTCTTTGCCTCCCTTCCTAAACCTTTTTCCACTTTTTATATACTCAAAAAATGTATCTTTATGAAATGCTGTCCTTTAGCATTTCCAGTGACCTGGAAGTCTTTTGCTCCTAAGTCTTTTGCTCCAGAGTTACCTATTTCCCTCCTGCAAATCATCTCCAAAAGGTGGGGTGTAATGATTTTCCAAAGAAAGCCTTCACAGAAAGGTATGAAGAATTCTTTTGAGATTTTTGGATTATAAAAGAGAAGTTTGTTAACTCAAGCAACTCATTGCTTTATAGAAATTTTCAAATTTCTTGTTTATTTTCCACCATTTTCTTACCCTCAATAACTATAAACATGGTCCAACAGTTTTGAACTTCACTTCTGAAAGGTTGATAACAGTTCATACATAAATCTCAAAAGGAAGGAAGGAATTATGATGATGGTAATAACAACAATGTTAATAGTTGCTAAACTTACTATTTTCTTTGTGCCAGAAGCTCTTCTAAGCACCTTTATATATATCAGCTTTTTAAATCAACCTATTAAATAAAGAACATACTTGAAAAATGGAAATTGTAGAAAATTATTGAAATTAGGAAAAACAACTTGTAATACAACATTTTTAGATGGATAAAATAGCCCAAAGAAGGTGTTTTGAGTAATAGGTTTAAGTCTCTTAGATTTGTGTTGATTTTGAGCTATATTACCTAACATACTTCATTCCTTCATTATTAAAATAGGGATATCTAGGGATATTGTGAAAATAAATAACAGTGTTTTATAAATTGCAAAATATAAGCTGGAAGTATTATTCTTAATTAGATAACTTCAGGTGAGAATTCCTAAAATTTAAAAAAAGAAAGAAAAAACAGGTACCTTTTCACAGAAAACTTTTACTAGTAATTAGATGAAAAATTCTGTTACATGCCTTTAAATGGGTCTGTGAATCTAAAACCATTTGTTTTTTTTTTTTTTTTTTTTTTTTTTTTTTTTTTTTTTTTTTTTTGAGACAGAGTCTCACTTTGTTGCCTAGGCTAGAGTGAGTGCCGTGGCGTCAGCCTAGCTCACAGCAACCTCAGACTCCTGGGCTCAAGCGATCCTTCTGTCTCAGCCTCCCAAGTAGCTGGGACTACAGGCATGCGCCACCATGCCCGGCTAATTTTTTCCATATATATTAGTTGGCCAATTAGTTTCTTTCTATTTATGGTAGAGACGGGGTCTCGCTCTTGCTCAGGCTGGTTTTGAACTCCCGACCTCGAGCAATCCGCCCGCCTCGGCCTCCCAGAGAGCTAGGATTACAGGCGTGAGCCACCGCGCCCGGCCTTAAAACCATTTGTTTTTAATTATAACATCGAAGATTATTATAACTTAGCATTTTCATATGCTTTTTATAGTAAAATTTGGAGCCCCCTGGATTTTTGAAAAGTAATTTTGGTTTTGGCTATGTTCTTGAGGTACAGAAATTCATTTGATTGGGACTACTGTATACTATTAGGCTTTTGAAGGATAATGCACAATACTATATGTTTTTGTTCTGCTTTGTCATGAGAAGATTGTGATGTTTGGTCATGTTCTTTCCTAAGAGACTTGACTAATTTCTTCAGGCTTATTTAATGATTTTTTCCTTAAATATTATTGATCAAATAGCCTGAAAAATAATAATCATTATTATTACTATTATAATAATTTACTGTGTACCAGGCACTGAGCTGGTCTCTTTACATGCAGTGCTTTTGTTAATTAGCAAAATTACTTCTCAAGGAAGGAAATAAAAAATGTATTTTTTATTGCAGTATTCTTATAAAACTGATTTTAAAGTTTTATACTGCATATCCTGTCTTCAAAAGTAGCATTACTATCTCATAAACAATACTTATCACTTTACTACAGATGTCAATTTTGTTTTTTGTCAAATTATTAAAATATGCTAACATTGAATTTTTTGTCTATTAATACCATTTTTTTACAAGGTTTGGTTTTCTTTGTCTTTTTTTTATTTTACTGTAATCCAAGTTCTTATTTCTATTTTTAAACATAATGTTCTGTTGTTAGATCTAACACTCTAAATTTTAAATGATTCTACTTAATTCTATTTTATTTGATCCTTTTTTGCATTCTATTGTGATGCTTTTTTCTTAGTTTGTAGAGTTAAAAATTTTTATATAATTCTATTTGTTAGCTTTTTGTAGTGTTCAAAATTATTTTTTTGAATCTTAGAGCTATTTATGTTTACCTGGTTTATAAACTTGAATTATACCACTTTTATATTCTCTAATCAATACTTACTTTTTATTGATTTTTTTCCCCAAGAAATGACCATTTTTAATGACTAGTATTTTTGGTCGTCTTTTTAAAATTTGCTGATTTTAAAAAATACTGTCAAGCTTTTTAAATTGTACAAAATGCTCTATGTAGGATGAAAGTGCTAAGCATCTTTTTGAACTACCTTACAATTGTTACTCTTAATATACTGTATAAGTAAAAGGAGCCATCAGCATTTACTTCTTGTTCTTTTGCAGAGATGAATAATCTTGAAATGCTGATTTAGACAATGTTTTAAAAATGCTATAATGCACTTTGGTGTATGACTGACTCTTGCTTAGTTAAATGTTTTGCGGCATTATAACATAGTTGGATTCAGCTCATCTTTTAAAGCAGTTGTCAGAAAAATATGGGCCAGCATGGTAGAATGTATTAGCTCAATACATTGTCTCCATTTTATTATGAAGCTGCTGAGGAAGCTGTGATATACAGCACTGTCATTACAGATCTATTGTTAGGACGGTTCCACAGTCTTCTTTGCACTGCCATTAATTTATAGCAGTAAACAATATGTAGCCTTCCAACTGCAGCAAAGCAGAATCTTTTAATGAGGTGGATGTTATTACCACAATAAATCAGTGCTTTCGTGTAATGTATAATTCAATGTGTGTATTCCCACTGTAACTTCTCTGAGTAAGCTGATAGTGTATCATTGTCATTGCACAGCTCCACTGGTCTTTCTTTTTTTTTTAACCTTCTTTTATTTGGGGACTTCTTTTTTATATGCTTGCAAATAAATGTGGTATGTCTTGATAGCTGTCCTATAGGAGGTTTCAGAAACCAACTGTAACAATAACAGCCAGAATCAATACTGTGGGTTCTACCAATATGGATCTCTGCATGATGCCATTTTTTTTTTCAGACGCTAGTGAAATCAATCCTAATTGGTTTTAGCATTATATTCAAGAAATGTGATTCTATAACTATTGATTTTGGGGGCTACTCATTTGGAGAGTAGTAAAAATAGGAGCAGATAAAGCGAATACTTAATATGCTGCAGAACCATACAAAAGGAGCATTGATTCTATTTTTAATTCATATAATTTGTCTTCCAATGATTTTATTTCGTCTTTCTTTCCTTTTGCATGGCTTATTCTTTAGGGATAACAACTAAAATACATTTACAGGCATTCCAAATTGGTTCTGTAACAAAGAAAGAATTCTTCGAGTCAGTTCTATTCTTAACTGGCATATATTAGTAAGTCCGATATAATTCTTTTGTATAGAAACTAATGCTTTAAAAGATAGCTTTTTAAAGTTAGTATACTGTGGCACTGACTTAAAACACTAATCAACTAAAGAGCTTTAAAAATTTGCATATAAAGTAAAAAATGGCTTAAAATAAAATAATATTTATTAGAATCAACCTATTGAAAGAGAATAGTATCAAAGATAAATAGTAGTTTTGAAAAGATAGTTAATTAACTTAAGAAAGATAACCAAAATTATAAACTAAAATGTTGGTTTATAATCATATAACATGAAAATCATATAACATGAAAAGCAATTCAAAAACTGGTCTGAACATAGCTTCATTTCTGACCGAATATTTCTCAATATATCCATTTTTAAACTAACATTTTTAACTTATTAACATTTTCCCCATGAATAATCAGATATTTTCTTTCTCTTATAAATGAGAAATGACTAACTCATAGATTTTTATATAAGATATAAAACCAAAAAATCTGTTCTGCATCTTATTAAGAGAAGTACAGGTATCTTTATATGTATCTTTTTTCTGTGAATTGGTACTTACATTTTGAATAAGGAATAGAGATCTTCTGGAGATCAGAATGTTTTAAGAGAATGAATTGTTATTAAAGCAGTTGATCTTAATGTTATTTGAGCCCTAGACCCTTTTGAGAGTCTCAAGGATATTCTCTATGTCTTCCTTAAGGATATTCTCTATGTCTTCCTTAAGAAAATGTATTAATACATGTGTGTACTCACACAAAAATTTGCCTGCTATTTATTGGAATCCATGTATTCCCTAAATAACAACAGCAGCTGCAATAATACTGATATAAGTACCAAATAATATTTATTAGACTTTTATGTTATGCCAAGCAATGTGCTAGGGGCTTTAAAGGTAATTATTTTATTCAAACTTCCTTACCCCAATTCTGAAACATCATCTTAAAAATCATAGTTAGCATTCATTAAATGTTGTCAGGCATAGTTTGTAGGACTATAATATGCTTACTCATTTTATGTTCCAAAGCAACTTTCTGAATGAGTATTATTATGATTCAAGTGAGCCCAGTTTCCTTACTATGTTGCTATACTGCTCTGGAACTTTTGCTGTGTTGTATTATTTTCCAATGTAAGCTCATAATCTGTCTACTGTTCTTTCTGTCTTATGTATATTTTTATAGCTCATGCAGGCACATTTTTATCCTCTAATTTCTGGTTCCATTCATACCAATAGAAATTTCTAGTTACACCTTAATCCCATTTTCATACAATTTCTCCCTTGCATTCTGTCTCATCTCTCTCCCAGTTTTGTTCTGTTCTCTTCTCTGATTCCAATATAAGTCATTCCACCAGCTTCAAGATTCTGTTTGTAGTTGTCGTTTCTAATTAGCCAAATGGGATTTTATAGGTGCTTTCCAAAGTATTGTATAGCTGATATTCACTTCATGTAATTGTCTTTATGCAATGCTTGTATAGGCTGGTTAAAAACCTGTATTCAACAGAAACTAGATTTATGGAGAAATGATAGTTTTTTTCTATCTACCTACTTACATGTGTATATTTAACCTATGTTAAAAATTAGATTTGTTTTTTTCATGTATTCTCTGAATATCACATTGTTCTTTGGCTTAAATAGTATATATTTTTAAAATGTACTTTCACAATTACTAATAGGATAACATTAGCAGAGATAAAGGATGATTGCATTCATATTGGTTTTTTCCTTTTTATTGGCAGCCAGTAGGAGCTTTGAATCCAAAAAGAGCAGCATTCTTTGCAGAGCGTTATGAATCATGGGAAGATGATCAAGTTCCAAAGTTTCACTATGGTACTCATTACTCAACTGCAAGTTTTGTTCTTGCATGGCTGCTAAGAATAGTAAGTTTTATTTGATAATAAACCATGACTAAATAAATTCAATGTTGTGGAGAATATGCAATAATCAGAAATCATCACATCTTTTTTTAATACTAACCATTACTTTAAATTATTGAGGTTCTAATTATAAATATCTCTGTATCTCATTTGGCATATATTTTATAACATACTACTGTAGAATTGACTTAAGTATATTTCACCTGGAATTGTGTGACTTTTTTCCTTAAATCTGCCTCTTCAAATGGTTGCTATCTTACCAGATTCTAAATTGTAACATTAGGTTCCTTTACAATGTAGTCTATTAAAAAAAGAACTAAATAAGATTTCATTGGCACAAACATATATTTACATATTTTGGAAACTTCAGTTGCCCTAAATGGAATAAGGTAAGATTGTTGGCAATAAATACCAAGGCTGTCTTGTATTGATAATATATTGGTTAAACAAGAAATGTTTCTGTAAAATTGAAAGGTGATTCATCTACTAGAAAGTAATTTCTTTGGGAAAGCATTAGCAGCACATCATTAATTAAAGCTTGTTAAAAGGGTACAGGCAGACATAAATCCTAGAAGTAATTTATAGTGCTTAGCTAATTTCAAGCAATTATCCACTAATATGTGTTTAAGTGTTCTTTAACTAAGAGGAGGCTTTTAAATCTTCCCAACATTTTTCTTTTCTTAATCATAAATTAAATATTGAGCCATAACAATAGGAAAATTACATATTGGACTATTTCCTTGTACTGTGAAGAAAATGCATCTAATTTATGTCTGAATGTTATTAATGAATTATTCTGGGAAAGAAAGGAAGTCTGAAGAAAATGTCGCAAATATCAGATTTTGGATATATTTAGAAATATTTCTTTTGAAGGAAAAATAATTTAAGAACTTTAATGTAACAATTTAGATATCATTTCTATTCTATACCTAGTATATACTATCTAATGCCTATTAATCATGAAAATATTTAGATCTGAAGATTTATAAAAAACCCATTGTTATGCATGAGGGAACATTTGGATTTTTTTTACCTGCTATTTTTTAGGAGCCCTTTACAACTTATTTCCTAAATTTGCAAGGAGGGAAATTTGATCATGCAGATCGAACTTTTTCATCAGTTTCCAGAGCTTGGCGAAACAGTCAGCGTGATACATCTGATATTAAGGTAAAGAATGTTTTGTTTTGCCATTGTTATTACCAGTGTGTTCTTTGTGGAATGAATGTTGAAAATTTCTCTACTACAGTACAACCCTGTTTACTACAGATAAGACTCAGAAAACGAAGCCTTAATTAAATGGCCAAGAACCACAGAATTTCTTTCTCCGTCTCTCTCTCTTCCATGTCTATGTCCTAAATGTCTCTCTTTTCTCTGTCTGTCTGTCTCTTTCACCCTCTCTTCTCTCTATTTCTAGTTGTGGAGTGTTTCCCTCCCCCTCTTCTTTGGAATATTTTTGTTGAAGGAAAAATACGGTAGTTTAGATGTAAGGCATGTGAGGCAGCGTGCTCAATGGAATTCCAAACTCAATAAAATTACTATAGTCTGACAAATACCATGAGAAAAATATCAGACATATGTATTTAGATATCCATGTGCCCATTCTTAAAATAATTCTTTTGCCTGCTGCTGGTTCTAAATGCATACCTGACTTTGCTTAGCATTGCAGTATTACTAAATGGAAATAAGAGTCCTTCTATCTATATGCATGTTCACTAATATTACAGATCACAAACTTTTGCACAGTAGCTAGTCTAATCCCTACTAGACTTTTGTTTCTACCCTCAGAAGTACAGTATTTTATTTTCTTTACATAGTGTTTCTTTCTGCAAACTACTGTGTGTATAGTGAGACATAATGCTTGTGGTTTTGAAGCTCCTTATAGTTTCATAAAGAAATATGACTTGCAGATAAATAATTATGCCATATGAGAGAAAAAAATAAGTGCCATATGAGAAATATTGGAATCTAAAAGAGGAAAAGTTACATTACTAATGTGTATGTTACTATAGATATAGAGTACTTAAAATTTTTTCATTGTAATGATAATTGCACCTTATCTTAAGTCTGATACTTTACAGTCTACAAACTATTCATATACTTTATCTTACTTAGTGTAGTGTACATTGTTAATATCAGAGATACTTTATTGAAGAAGTATCTTCAATTGAAGAAGTATGGGACCATCTACCAGGATTTTTTTATCTCACAAATGATGTACTGATATATAATCTTGAAAATTATATGTCATACTCTTTAAGAATCTCATACTCTTTAAGAACCAGTAAATAATTTTGAAATGGATATTTAGATAAAATTAAATAAGACTAGTTAACACTTTAATAATTTTTAAAATTTACTTCTAATCGCAAAGCTATTTAATTACTTGTTTAACTCTTTTAAGAAATAATAAGAGATATGGGTACATGAAAACATTGATAAACCTTTTTGTTCTCAAGTTAAAGACTTGTGATTACTTCTAAATTCCTTTATTTGTTAAGCATCTAATGACCAAATTTTAACTTCTTATGTTAAGTTTGGTACTAGAAATGTAAATTAAAATCACGTAATGAATTTGAGAATTATTTCTGCTTCATAATAGTTCATAATAGTGATAATAGATATATATATACCTTCATTTTCTGCCTCTATCAGTACTAGATATTCTTGCTTAATGCTTTGATGGGCAGGAGGTGCACATGATAGATCCAGTAGTGTTTTGTTTCTTTTTCCTAAATCTCAGCTTTTTCTCTCAAGATTCTTTAATTAATGTGTATCTGATTTCATTTTTCCTGATACTTCCCTTAAAATACCCTGCCAGTGAAAAAATAAAAAATAAATCTAAACAAAATAATCCTAACATCAAGAAAAAAATCACATGATCTTCTTTACCTTTCTTCTCCCTTATCTTTCAAATTATTCTTGTTTCTTCACAAATAATGACTCAAATCCATCTCCATTTTCTTTGAATGCTCCAGAGGCTGTAATAAAACAACTATTATTGACAGATACTAGAATTTCAGTTCTTGCTATTGTGCTACTGTAATTTCTAGTTTTTTAGCGATGCTATATAAGGCATCTATATGAAGAAGTGGAATACAAGGTTAAGGGAGAAGTTTAAAAAAAAATAAAAGAATTTAAAATTTCTTTCAGGTGATTGGAGCCTGGTTAGAAATATATGCATTGTTAAATGTCATTTCATTATGTTCAGAAGTACAGAAATTTTCTATAGAACTAACATTGCTAAAACCGACTTAGTCTTCTAACCAGTATGTATATTCTGTCTTCTCCAAGCACCTCCCACCCACCCAAGTATCCATAGGGTAGTAGGTAGGGTATTGATAAATTTCCTGTATTTTCTATATTGATAACCAGCTCATTTGGAACCTATAACTCAGTGACTTTCAAATAATTTGGAAAAGTATATAATATATGGTTACATAGGCTATTTAAAGAACCTCCTGATAGTGGTCTTTCTAAAACCAATTAGGGATTTAATCATACCCTTTTTTAAATCTTGCTTCTTTGTATAATGTTACACTTTAGAAATCACATTCAAATTATTATAATACAATCAGTAAAAGGAAATGTTTAAGAACACATTTAAATTACTATAATGTATTTCATTCAGGTATAACATTATATTTTAAGTAGAATCATTAATTATTAATTATAAATTACAGTTATAATTACTAATTATAAATTGTCTTAACGTTTGTATTGTCTTGTTGGAGTTTCTAGAAATACTAAAGAAAATGATAAAAGTAGTAAGGGGATAGTGAAATATGAGGGTTGGGTAATGGAAATTATTTTACTGAGTGGATTCTAAAGTATACCTTGCCTGATTAATATAATTTACATTCTCTAAAGTATTTTCATGGGATTTTTACAAAAATGAAATGTAAGATAGGTAGAGGATTTAATTAATTTTTTTAAAGAAAGGAATAAATAAGAATAACATAACATTTCTAGTACTTAACCTTTTTTTGCTGAGAGGGAACTGTCACTTTAGTATCTTAGAATCCCTATTTCTTGTATTCTACCAATACCCAGAGAATAATTTTACTAAAAAATAAAGTTTATTCCCATGAAATAAAGGTTAAAATATGATTTCTTTTTATTTCAGAGAAGAAAGGCACCTTATTAGGTTTTACTAAAGCAATCTTTCATTTTTAGCATGATTTACCATTTTTAAACTTTTAGGGATTTGTATTTCTGTGCGTCATTGGTGATTCCATTTTCAGATCTGACGTTTCAATGATGCTTTTTATTCTGCCAACAGGAAACAGTTTATAAGTGTTCATCAGTTCTCTAAGTAGGCTTAGAGCTACTGTCCAGTGGAAATATAATACAAAAGCTGCTGTGTAATTTTAAAATTTCTTGTAGTCACATTTTAAAAAGCCAAAAGAACCATGTGAAATTAATTTTAATATATTTTAACTGTATATCTAAAATATTATTTCAACATATGATCAGTATAAAATTAGTAATAATTAGACATGCTTTTTTTTTAATACTAAGACTTCCAGATCTAGTATGTATTTTACGTTACACATCTCTGTTTACATAGCACATTTCTATTCAGACTAGCCACATTTGGAATGTTCAGTAGCCACCGTGGGTGATGGCTGTTACATTAGGCAGTGTAGACCTAGGGCATTGTTTTGGAATCAGCCCAAGGAACAGGTTGTGGCTTATGGAAAGAAAAATGCCTTTATCCTCTCTGAACAATGATGCTTCTGATGTGTACTTCTTCTAAATGTGAACTGACAAGTAGAAGGCAATAATCTGTAGTCTTGAGGACTGCAATAAAAAAGTATTAAAATTGGATTGGAGAATCATCATTATGTTAAATAATAATTTTAAATCCCCAGTAGATTCTATGTTTCAAATCTTTAAAATTACTTAAATTGAGAAACTGAGGTTCAGAGTAGATTACTCTCTTCAACATGAACCCTGAATTATTATGACCAAATTTTGTGGAACAAATCAGAGACTCATAAAATTTAAATGAATTTCACTAGGCAATCACATCTAAATATTGGGCAAATAACCAAGCTTTTCTAGGCAATTCATTGACATTCATTTTTCTTTCCCTCCTCTTGAGGCAGCCTACTCATTTCAGATAGCCTTAGCATCAATAAATTCAATCTAATGGTTAAGTATAATCTGACTTGCTACAGTTTAAATTCTTTTCTTTCTCTCTTACAGAAATGATTAATAATCAGTATTAGAGACTAGAAGGAGTCATAAATGTCACCTCAGTTCATTACTTTAGAATGGGGACAGTAGTAAATCAATCTAAAATGGAGATTATTGGAGAATCATACTTTTCCAGAAACTCAGAATTTAGTACAATAAGATGTTATTAAAATATAACGTATGGTAAAAGTAAAATTAGAGTAAAAAGTCTGGAGGAATCTGAGAATATCATTTACTTTTTAAATTTTTTATTTTAATTGAGTTTATCCACTCTCAGGCCCTGGTTGTAATACAACACCAAATATGACACAACTCTTGCCTTCAGTGAGCTTTTGCACTAAAGGAAATACTGCTGATAAAACAAGTCCCAGCGATTTAGTGTAATAGACGCTCTGTGGGCTCATAGACACAGCATCTGAAAATGAAGAGAAGGGAAAGGAAAGAGAAAATCCAGGACCAATCATGAGAGGGCCTTATGCTTTGCTAACGAGGCTGGATTTTAACCTGGGACAGTGGGGAGACACTGGGAGGATTTGAAGCAGAGAAGTGACATAAACAGGTTTTGTGGTTTTAAGAGATCACTGTGCTTGGTGTTAATGTTACTCTTGTCTATGGCCAAGAATGGAAGCAGTAGGTAAGTAGGTAAAGTAATTGGGCAAGAAGCAGTGAAGGCTTAAACTCAATAGTGGCAGTGGGACTAGAAGAATGTAGGTAAATTTAAGACATATTTAGAAGGTAACTGTTTGGTGATTGACTTGTCTTATAAGATGAGAGAGGAAAAGAAAGAGATTAAATTTGAGTTGAGCATGTATATAAAGAATATAGAAGAAAGAGCAGGATTTGTTGGCTCATAGGTATTTAGCTTTCTGCCTTTCGGCAGAAAACTGAGAGGTGTGTTAAAATCTCCCAAAACACATTTAGTTAAGCTAACATTTATTGATTGTTTACCACATGTAAATATGGTAGAGAGCTCTTGGAGTTAAAAGGATAAGATAAACGTTACTTCACATCTCTCTCCAGATGAAAAAGACAGGTATCTATAAAACTATTTTTAATACAGGTTAGATAGTGTTAAGTATTATAATAAGATATAAACAAAATGAAATTAATTCTGACTTGGGGAGGTAGGATCGCAAATGACTTCATAGAGTAGGTGATTTTGAGCTGTATCTTAAAAGATGCAAGGGAGTCTTACAAACTGCCCAAATTTATGTCTCTAGTTGTATATTTCTCCTGGTAATTTGACTCCCTCCTCGACATTTCCCTTTGAATTTATAAAATGTTTCTTAAATTTAACATGTTCAAAACCAAATACCTGATCTTTGTTCCTTCAATCCTATGCCTCTCACAGTCTTCCCCATCTAATAAATGGTTTCCCATTTGAGAGTATAAACTGAAATCTTTACAATGTAAGACCTAATGCCACCAAACTCTACTCCAAAATCCTGTTACCTCTTGATCTTCTTTTTCTCTGTTTGCCCCCTTGTTCACTGTTCTAAACAGGGCCTTCTTGGTATCCTTCAAATACTCCAGGTATCTTCCCACCTCAGCACCTTTGCTTTTACTTTTCCTTTCACCTGAGAAATTTTCTCCAAATATCTTTATGGACTCATTCTTCATCTCTTTCGTGTCTTTGCTCAAATGGCACCTTCTCAGCAATAACTTCTCTATACTCCCTATTTAAAATTGCATCCCCCACCCCATGCACTTTCGCTTACTTCCTGACTTCGTTTTTCTTCATGTCACTCACCATCTGACATTATTGATTTGTTTATTGTCATATCCCACTGGAACATTAGCTCCATGAGAGCATGAATTTTGCGACTGTTTCACTTATTGGTTTATTCCAAGAGCTTAGAGCAGTACTTGTAACCTAGTAGGCACTAAATTAAATATTTATTAAATTAATGACTTGCTGAAACGAGGAATAGTATTCTGAGCAAGGGAAATGACATGAAAAAAGTTCAGAGAAAATATTTGGCACATTAGGAAATGCTATTGGTTTGCTGATTGGTCTTAAGTTCTTGGTATGTAGGAAACAGAAAAAAGATACTAAAAGGCAGCTGGGTCTAAAAATGACCTTTGGTAATAGTCTGAAGATACTTGATTTAATTCTGTAGGCCAGTTCAGCAAAATTTTTCAGCTTTAAAAATTAACCCTTGAAAATTTTAAATATATACAAGTTAAATAATAATACAAAATACAAGTGATCATAGAATAGTTTTGTGTCTTGTGAGATTTGTAAAACATGAGACCTTTGACTTGCCCTCTACTACCCTAAGACATCCCAGGGGTCTGCAATCTGAAGATAAATTAGGTTTCTTTTTTCCCCTAGCAGCACATCTTCTACCATGTTAATACATTCCATGGATGCTGATAGTATCAGCATTAGGCCTATTTATAAGAAGGTGTTTAACTACAGTTAATAGTACATAATTGCTAGAAATGTATTTCTTAGTGTATTTTTTTTTTAAAAAAAAGCTTAAACTTTGATGATTTGGTAATTTTCTTAGTAAAAAAGTTTAATCACTTATTCTTCCTGTTTTCAGACCTCTTTTTAAATAATTTAGAATTTTTTAAATGTTAAAAGAAAGGAAAATTAAAATCTTACCTTTTTCATACATAATTTACACATTTTTTACTTATATGTTCCTTTGTCTTTCCCTGTCTCCCTCCCTCTTTCTCTCTTTATTTTTTTGCCAGTCTCTCTTTTGCCTTCAGTAAGCTCAAGCTTTCTCACCTTTCATTTAGTGTAAAACATTCACACTTTAACTGAACTATATCTGTATATCCTCGCTTTTATACAGAACTTATACATAACTTGCAATTTTTTAAATTTAACCACACTCTTCAGCTGTGTACTTCTTCATGCATCAATAGGTTAAATGATGAACCCAAGTATTAATTTTTTTAATATTGAAATTTATAATTTGCAATGAACCATTTCTTGGTTCATTAATAAAATTACTTGAAGCACTGGATATTTTTCTTCTCATCCTATGTATAGATTCAGAAAAAAACCCTTTTAAGGCATTTGGAAAATATTTATATCTTCCTGAATTATAAAAGTATATGCATATATCGGATGTGATTTCTTTTTTGACTGGTGATCTTACATTTTTTTGTTCAATTAAAAAATATAGATTGTTCATTAATGTGCTCATAGATACTGATACGAACTGTTCTCTCCCCATATACATATTTACAGCTTATTCCAGTAAGAATGGAAGTTACACATTTTGTGCCTTCGCTTATGGCAGTTAGAATTCACCTTTTGATTGCATTATTAATTCCCATTATCCATCCCAAATTATAATTTCCCTGAAGATGGGGCCTAGAATAGTAAAAGGCTCAATGAAGATGTCCAGTCCAAATATGGAAATGAAAAAAATATATGGAAAGCAGGAGAGAACTATAAATTATTGAGAGTATTTATCATAAAATGAGGCATGTTAAGCCCTACTGTCATTGCTAATAAAAAACAATAAATGTGATAGTTATTTAGTAGTAATTATTAAGTCTCAAATATTTTTGTCAACATATTTATTTTATAAGTATATTTTGTTGTGTTCTCAGAATTATTTTAGATGCTTTTATAGATAGGCATGATTCAGTGAATGAACTGTTTGCTTTAAGAATTAGGCAAGTTCAGTCTAATTTGGAATTTTTATCAAGAGTAATATTAATGGTAATAATAGTAGTAATAATGCATGTATATACAATTCGATATTATCCCATATGAGCCTCACAACAACCCTGTGCTTTAGAAATGGCAATTGAGGTGAGTAAGGTTCACAAAAATTAAATTAATTTGAAGGCATGTGATAGTAAGTTGAGTTGACAAGATTCAAACCCAATTATTCTTTCCACTATATCAGATTGAAATAGAGTATCTATTATCTACTGGCATGTAATCCATGATTTTTCTTTATTTTAATGCATCTGAAATTATAGTTTTATCATATCTAAAACCCACATAATATTTATTGGGTCTGTCTAGAAGAATCATAGATTATTTTTTCTTACCTTTTTTTTTTTTTTTGAGACAGATTCTCACTCTGTTACCCAGGCTAGAGTGCCGTGGCATCAGCCTAACTCACAGCAACCTCCAACTCATGGGCTCAAGCTATCCTCCTGCCTCAGCCTCCTGAGTAGCTGGGACTACAGGCATGCACCACCATGCCTGGCTAATTTTTAATAGAGATAGGGTCTCGCTCTTGTTCAGGCTGGTCTCGAACGCCTGAACTCAAACAATCCACCAGCCTCGGCCTTCCAGAGTGCTAGGATTACAGGCTTCTTATCCAACTTTAAAAATTATTAATATGTTTTTCTTTTACTGAAGGAAAAAGCAATTTATCTACTAAAGAAGAAACTAAATTTTAAGTATCAACTTGAAAATTTTCAGATATTGAGTCCATTTAAAATAACTATTATAAGTGCACTTAATTGTAATTGACTTCTTATCGAATTTTTAAAAAGTTTTTGTTACTTGTGGGCTAACAAATACTTAAAAGTTAAAATGTATCACAACATGCATTCTTTAATAATATATTGTTCTTTAACTTTTTTTGTTAATTAGAAAAGCTTATTTTGAATTTTTTCTTCATAAAATATATCATTTTTCCAGTGGTGAAAAGCTAAAAGTTTGCTTTCACATCATTTTACCATCAGTGTCCCCAAAGCAGTGCATGTTAGTTAATTTGCTGTCATATTTCAGTTGTCAGGATTTCATATTTTAGTAAAATTAAAATATTTAATTTTAACTCTTAAGTAGCATCTTTATTTTTATTTTTACTATCTTTTTTCTTTGGGTTAATAGATTATTAATAGTATTTTGTGTGTTTGCTCAGATATATTGAGGTGCTGGTTTTAGTTCAATGCATAGAATTGGTGATTATTAAAAGGAGAATCATATAGACTAGCTGCAAAGGCTATTCATAGCAGTGGGTCACCTTAATAAAGAAAACTAAAGCATATGTGTGGTCATAACCAATCTTGTCATTATGCCATGAAAGCCTTGGTATTTGTGATCAAAGTGATGGGCTTATCCCGAACTGTAGTATAACCTCTGGTTGAACCTTTCAAATTTTTATTTTAGGAGATGATAGACCACATTTTGACCATGTTACCTGCCTCTAAAACCTATCTGCCTAATTAAGTGATAGAGATTAAAATTATTGTCAACAAACCAGAAGAAAATGTGAATTGTAAATGTATCTGTCTTCTGTCAGTGTTGTTTACTTATCATTTTCCAGTGGTGTTTTAAAGAATTGCTGAACATGTGTTTTTTATCCAGAACTGAATGTTCTGTTGTGATGAATATAACACATACTTTGCTCTGTAAATGCGCTTTATAAGTATTAGAAAGACAGTCTTTGACTCTGTTACTACATTTCATCTGTCATGAGAGATAATTTTGAACTATAATATTTGGTGTTGTATCAAGGCATGGTTCTTAATGTTTTTGGATTAAAATTGAACTTTACTGTATAACTTGAATGTTATTCTCATCCACAGTAAGATTTTGGCTGTATATATACTTGCTTATTTCTTTTGTTATAAGTTCATGTATCTCAGTTGAGTACAGCATGTTTATTTCATATTAACAGGATATTCAACTCTCATCAATTGATTTATTTATGCAGATTTCCTTATAATAAGATTGTATATGTTTTAAGTGCAGCATGTCCTCAAATAATGTCATTTCATTCAACACTTCATTATATTGTTGATATGGGAAAAAATCAATTCCTGGCTAGGGCCACTGTATGTGTAAAGTTTGCATGCCCTCCCTGTCTGCATGGGTTTTCTTTAGGTACTCCGGTTTCCTCTTCCATCCTAAAGATGTACACGTTATGTGAATTGGTGTATCTAAGTTGTCCCAGTATGAATGAGTGTGAATGTGTGTGAGTGTGCCTTGCCATGGAGTGGTGTCCTGTCCCCGGTTGGTTCTCACCTGTGCCCTCAGTTGCCATGATAGGTTCCAGCCACCCTCAGCCTTGAACTGGAATAATTGGGTAAATATCTTACTTGTTTTTATTAATCTTTCTTAAATGTATAAATAGCTCATAGTTATTTCAATATTTAATATTAGAAGTGTTTTGGGTCTTTATTTAGAAGTTTAGTGATTTTTTTTTGTGACCATAAATATACCAGGAGAACTTAACCTTGTTTGTATCAATTAGCCTGTGGTAAAATTGGTTTCATTGTATGTGGTTTCACTCGAAGTTGCAGTTTTTAAGAACCTAACATCTGTGTTAAGTAAGGATTTACTGTATAAATGCTTACTCTCTTACTAATTTAATAGTGCTAACTTGATGATATCCTTTATAGTGTATGTAGAATTTTCACAGTCTCTCTCTTCAGTGTTAATTTCTTAGAAACATTTGTCCTATTTTAAATTCATGTTTGAAGACCTCAGTCTCATGGAGCCTTCAATTTAGAGAGAGATTCAAACAAACTGACAATTATAGTACAGATTGATGAGTTCTGTGCTAGAAAAATACAATGTATTATGTTCTTTTCCCTATAGCTTTCTCTGACCACTTCAGCTTTTAGATATAGTTTTTTCTTTTACACTTCTAGAATGCTGTTTGTTTCTACAACTTGTTTTATCTTAATAGTATATCCTTTCATTCTTACTTACTAATTTAGATCTGTGTTCTGTAGGGGATTTCTGTTTATCATGTTTCTGTATCCCAAACCGTAACACAGTTCTCTATAAAGAGTAAAAATTAAATACATTTTTTGTGATGTTGTGTTATATCACCCTTCATATCTACCTAAGGCTTAAAGCAAATAATTAAGAACTTCCTATAAATTTTATTCTTTTAATAAAGGATAACATTTACATTCTATTTGTATTTCTGTTCATAGTGAATTCTTCCTACCATTTTGTTTTCTAGAAATATATTATCAGTTAGTATATTGATAACTTTTTACAATTATTGAAATAGATATAAGATTATAAAAGATAACAACTCAATTACAAGAAATGTCCCAATTTGAATTCAGCCCTTCCTCATATTAGGCTGGTGAGAAATTCATTCTTAGTTATTAGAGGGTTAAGGTAGGGACCTCCTTTTCTCAAGGCTTGAATGAGAATCCAGACTTAAGTGACACCTAGATAATTGGCCTTCATGTCTTTGATCCATCTTGTTCATTAGTCATATCCTCGTTCTGTAAGATACATGGTCTTTTGGAGGCAGACAGCTTGCTGATTATACCAAGTTTGTGTTAGGAAATATTTGCCGATGCCAAAAGCACTGGTGCCAAGGGACCAGCTTCCCTAATTGTGCCATGCATGGGGCCACCGTGTACAGTAAGCAGATTGTTCTCGACGAGAAGACACTTAACTGAGGAAAAGAATAGGAGCAGAAATCTTGCCTGAATTAATTTGATCTACTAAACTGAGTTTCCTTGGGCTGCGTTAGCCTACAAGGGTTGCCTTTTTCTAATTTATATATACATATATATATATGTATGTTTGTATATATAGAGAGAGACAGAGACAGACAGACAGAGACAGACAGACAGACATGTAGCGACCCTGCTTACCACTTCACATCCCCTGGACTGTAGTCTAACTTCTTCATCCCTTCTCTTTCTCCCCAGCCTAGAAAAAGCTGATTATAGATTTTAAGAAACCTGCCTCTATAATCTTGTGGAAGATTTTATGCCTCTTCTTTGGCTTCTGTCTCTTTAAAAATACTGACTTTTGACACCTCCTTTGCCCAGACACCTTACACAATCTGTGTTTGCTGTAGGCTTTCACAAAAGGCAGAAAAGGAGCATGCCTTCAAGGGGCCTCTACTCTGGACCTTACAAATGTTTGTGAGGAAGGAAATGCCTGACTACTATTTTAAAATAACATTTATATAAAATGTATTTTTAGGAAGTCACAAATAAAACCTATATTAATTAAATGGAAATTGGTGGTTATTACTTCCTTTCCAGCATGGTAGAAGTTGTATAGCTGAAAGTTTAACATTGTCAAGTAAGACTTAAAAATTTGAAATTGCTTTCTTTGTATCATTTATTAAAAATTTCTTTTTTTAATGCGTATTTTTGCTCCATTTAACTTCTAGTTACATTAAGTGAATTTATATTTAGGATAAGATATCAATATTAAAGTAATTTAAATTCATATTAAGTTTATGTGTTTAAATAAATTAGGCCTGGAGCAAAATATATTTCTCTATTAATTGAGTTTAGAACTTGTAAAAAAAAATCCTATGGAAAATATTTCTATTTTGAGCAAATACTTTTTTTGTTAATTTGTTGAGTGACTAATAAAATAACAGATGTAGGTAATGGAGAACAATATACAAAGTCATAATATTTTGGTGATATACTTTAGAAGGATTGAAAACTTTATTTTTATGGCAATTGCTATGAATTGTCACTTGTTACATTCTGCTTTCTGTAATTGGTCTCACTAAAAAAGTACTTTTGGCAAATTTTTTCTATGTAATATATATCTCTGGGTTATAAGAGTCATTTGACTGATTGCCCAAATTTTAAAACTCAGGAGAAATCTAGCACCTAAAATCTAGCCATTGTAATTGTTTTGAATCCAGGAGAATTATTACACAAGAGCATGGCAGGTAAAACAGGCAAAAGAAGGGCAACATCCTCTAATCATGAGATGGTGTTGGTGGGGATGGAGGGAGGCAGCAGGTATTATTGAAGTGAAAATAATTATTATTTAATTAAACCAAATGCTGCTTTTGGTTGTAAATAAACAAGGAAGGCATGTTCCTCCCTCTTTATTGTAGAAGACCTGGGTATAATAACATTCCTCTTCAATAGCTCAAGTATTACAGAATGAAAATAAGATATTTTGATAAAATTTCTCAAAGTTGGAAATTAATTGAATGCATACTTTAGAAAATTAATATTAAAAACTTATAAAGTGACTTATCAGGTAAATAATTATAGCATTTAAAATTTTTATTATAGCATTTAAAATTTTTTTGGATTAACTTCATTACATAATAATTACTATATAGTGAGAGATCTGCATACTCTCTATATAATATATATGTTTTCAATAAAACCAGTTCCTTATCATCAAAGAACAAGTTTATATTTAGTTTTGTCTCTTTTTAAAATATCACTTGGAATATATGTTAAAACCTTATATTTAAAATGTTTAGCTCTATGTATACTATATAAGCAGAACCCAAGCTTATTTGGTGACAAAGGACACAGGCTTTAGAGCTAGACAAGTCTTGGTTCAAGTTCCAAATTTATAACATATCAGCTGTGTAACCTTGGGTAGGTTACTTAACTTTTTTGATCCTTGGTTCATTTTTAAAATGGAGATGATTGATACCTTACCTCATAAAGTTGTTGTAAGGATTAAATGTAATAAGATTTAAGAGTTTATTTTAGTACCTGACTCATACTATCCAATAAATGTTAGCTCAAACAAATTGGATATGGCTTTTTGCTACATAAAATAAGACACATTTGTCTTTCTCCCTTTTGTCAATTTGACTTATATGCATTGTTTTCAAAGATGAGAATCTTAAAATTTTTGTGTCATCACTGTCTAATTTCATTTATGAAATTAAACTTTTAACAAAGTTTTGCTTTTTTTTTTTTTTTAATTGTTCAGTTTAAATGTGTTTTAGGTCTGATGATCAGGTGGTTGTCAGCCCTTTGGAGGACAAGCTCATTTCTGTCCTGCTTAGTTAATTATTGTGATTGTAAACAAAGGATGTACAATTCAGAGTCAGGCAGCATTTCACATGGATGATGGAGGTGATAATAGCTTAATTCCTGCTGGATCTTTTTTCTCTGCTCTGGCAAGTTCATATTGACCTTGTCCAAAATCTGATGACCTCCCTATTTTACTCAACTGTTTGGAAAGCTAGGCCTGCCATAGCTGGCCCTGAGGGGGTATCTGAAAGACCACTGAGCCACTGACCCATGTCAAGACTGGATTTTAAGTCCCATCTACAGGGCCTCTGAAATAGTTATATATGGGGCTTATGGCACACAAAAGCCTAAACGGCTGCATTTTTCTGCTTATTAAATGTCCTATTAAAGTGTATTTAAAGTGTTATCATTGAAGTTATATATTTAATTTACCCAGTTTCTTATGTAGGTCCTTTTCTATTAATAGATTGATTATAAATTTTAATCTTTTATCAGACTTAGTATCTTAAAATAAACTTCAGTGTTTTGAAACGTGAGGAAAATATATTGATAAACCATGGCTAAAATGTAATGAATTATCTTCCTGGTTGATGAAGGGACCAAGGCAGTGGCATTTTAATGCTTATATTATAAAAGTTTTGTTTTTCTCCTGGTAAAAATTCCATATACCTCCTTAAAAAATTAGTTTAGGGTGTCATTGTCACAGCATGGTAATCTCTGTTTGTCTTGCCAAACCTCAATTGGTACTCAAATACTGGTATTTAAGAGTTTTGAGGTTGAGATTTGTCATAAAGGAAAGCCAATAAGATGTATTTATACCAGTAAGATGTTATTTAAATTGGTTGGATAGGATCTGTCTACCTTAATAAAAACTTTGTGATAGGGCTATGATATGCAAAGAGAAAATAATTTCTCTATGTTTATTTTGTTACTCTGTACAATAGAAAATGATCAGGTCCTTCTGAATGTTGAGTCAGTATCCTACAGTTTATAATATAACATTGTCTTTTATTTTTATGTAGGAGTTGATCCCTGAATTTTATTATCTCCCTGAGATGTTTGTCAACTTTAATAATTATAATCTTGGAGTGATGGATGATGGGACAGTTGTGTCTGATGTCGAACTTCCTCCTTGGGCCAAAACCTCAGAAGAATTTGTTCGCATAAACAGATTGGTAAGATAGTAATCATCTACTCTGTCTGTCATGAGCCTTTTTTCCAAGCATCTTTCATGTGTTGGTGTGTAATCATTAACCCTTTCTCTTCCAGACAAAGCTGTGGTTGACAGGAATAACTGAAAGTGATGTAATAGCTCAGGAATCATCATATATACTTTATAAAATGTTATTGAATTGAAAGATATAGTAGTTTCTTTTATTCTTTTGTGTAGAATTTAGGTCACATTCATAAATACATGATAATTCAAAATTATATGTGAAAATTAGAAGTGAAACTAGAATCATAAGCTTTTTCAAAGGTGAGGTTTTCCTGCCAGGAAAGAAACATAATTTTGTGCTTTAGGTTAGAAGGCCAGTACACATTTTGATAATAGAAACAAGATTTTCAAATTACATCCTGTGTCTATGTTTTGCAGGAAATCTTCACATAATATTTAGAATATGAAAACTTAAAAACACAGTAAATTTGTGCTTAAAAATAATTCTTTTTTTTTTTTTTTCATTTTTTTTTTCTGTTAACCAGAACATGTGGATAAAAATAATTCTTTAGTATTCGATTTAGTGGACTCTTTAATGTCCCCCGTTGTATGAATTCTATATTATTTTGTGATAAATTAATCTGACTTTTCCTTTTTGTGTCTGTAAATTTCTTGGAAGTTTAGAATAAGGGAGCTTTATTTTCAGTATTTAAAAGTAGTATCATTACCATAGTCTATATTAAAAATGAAATCTCAATTGCATTTTAAATTTATAATTAAACAAGGGCAATTATTGCATTTTGGTTTTTTAGGTGGAATTTCTTACTTTCAAACCAACAATTGTATTTTAATCCTATCTTCCTGATCCTTGTTATCATCTCATTATTATTGCTATTTCACATTTTATATATATACTAGAAGAATGCAGGGGAGTAGAAAAAATATAAACTTTGAAGTTAGACCAGATTTCCCAATCCTGGATCAATCACATTACTGATTATGGGACCTTAGGTGTTTAACCTTTCTTAGCCTTGGTTTCTTCATTTGTAATTAGTATAAAATTGTAATTGTGTATGTAAAATACCTAGAATATTCTCTGGCTTCCAGTAGGTGCTCAGAAAATAGTACCTAATATTTTTGTATCAGGTACATGTTACATTTTACTTTTACTCCAAGAATTTTAAAAGATGCCAAGTTTCTGTGATGAAAGTGAGAGAAAGGCAAAGCTTAGCTTTGAAAGATATTGACAGAGATGTCTTAAATGTAGCAGTTGCCTATGGTATGTGGTTTTTTGTCCCAGGGGTTCATAGAAGTAAATAAATGGTACATTCCTACTACAACTCTTTTTCTTTCAGTGCTTCTCTACCCTTTTAAAACAGATTTATTAAGGTATAATTTACATACCTTAAAATTCAAATTTTAAAAAGTGTACAGGGGGTGCACAGTGGCTCATGACTGTAATCCTAGCACTATGGGAGGCTGGGGCAGGAGGATTGCTTGAGCTCAGGAGTTCCAGATGAGCTGGAGCAAGAGCGAGACCTCGTCTCTGCTAAAAATAGAAAAATTAGCCACATATGGTGGTGCAAGAGTCCCAGCTACTTGGGAGGCTGAGTCAAGAGGATTGCTTGAGCCCAAGAGTTTGAGGTTGCAGTAAATTATGATGATGCCACTACACTCTAGCCTGGGAGACAGAGCGAGACTGTCTCAAAAGAAAAGTATACAATTCAATGAGTTTTACTAAATTTATACAATTGTGTAACCATCACCACAGTTTAGCTTTAGAATACTTATATCACTTTAAAAGTTTCCTTGTGCCTCTTTATAGTTAGCCTCTGCTCCCACTACCAGCCCCAGGCAGCCACTGATTCTGTCTCTATAGTTTTGCTTCTCTAGAAATTTTATATTAATGGAATCATATAATATATAGTTTTTTCGTGCCTACCTTCTTTTACTTAGCACCATGTTTTTGAGATTCATCCATGTTGTTGCTTATATCAATGGTTAATTTCTTTGTATTACTGTATAGTATTCCATTTTATAGATATACCACATTTTATTATCATTTTACTAGTTAATAGAAATTGGTGTTTTTTCCAGTTTGGGGCTATTATGAATATTTGCATATTAAGTCTTAGTGTGGACGACTGTTTTCATTCTCTTAGGTAGATTCCTAGGAGTGGGATTCCTGGATCTTATGATAAGAACATGTTTACTGTAACATTTTGTATTCCCACCAGCAATGTATGAAGTTCCAGTCTTTTCATAACCCTGCCAAGACTTGGTATTGTCAATCTTATTTAGCCATTGTAGTACGTATCTCATTATTTTAATTTGAATTACCCTTATGATGAATAATGTTAACTATCTTTTCACAGACTTGTTACTTATATGTATATGTTTTGTGGTGAACTATCTATTCAAATCTTTTGCCTATTTTTTAAATTGGGTTCTTTGTCTTTTTATTATTGAGTTGTAAACGATCTTTATATATTCACCACAAAAGTCCTTTATCCAACATACATTTTATAAATATTTTTCAACTAGTCTTTGGCTTATTTTTTCATTTTTTATTGGTGCTTTTTGAATCACCATTTTAAAAATGTTTTGAGTAAATACTTAATATAAAGTAATTATGTAATTATGAAGGTATAAAGTATCATCCCACCGGGCGCGGTGGCTCACGCCTGTAATCCTAGCTCTCTGGGAGGCTGAGGCGGGCGGATTGCTCTAGGTCAGGAGTTCAAGACCAGCCTGAGCAAGAGCAAGACCCCGTCTCTACTATAAATAGAAAGAAATTAATTGGCCAACTGATATATATATAAAAAAATTAGCCGGGCATGGTGGCACATGCCTGTAGTCCCAGCTACTCGGGAGGCTGAGGCAATAGGATTGCTTGAGCCCAGGAGTTTGAGGTTGCTTGAGCTAGGCTGACGCCACGGCACTCACTCTAGCCTGGACAACAAAGCGAGACTCTGTCTCAAAAAAAAAAGTATCATCCCCATTTTTAAGGAATATATTTTTTAAAATAAAATCATATTCTAATGATTTTATTATTGACATACTTTTTCTCAAATATGACTTAAAATTTTAAGTCTTGAGAGGGAACCTGTTCTCTATTAATCATTACCATAATTAGTAATTATTAATAATACAAAGGGTTGTTAGTATGCTAATTTCACATTAAAGGAGATCTAAGAGGCAGAAACATTTATATAAGTTATACTTAAAGTTATTCACAAATATTTTGATAATTAAAAATTGTAATTGTACAAATTGAGGTAAGTTGTTGTCCTGACTATACTTCCAATCTCGACCCCTAATGCCTGACCTCAGAAGAGCCAGGTCTACTTGGGATGGATTTATAAGGGCACCAAGGAAAAGAAGATTGCAATTTACGAAATCGTTTTCCAATCAGATTTGGATTGGGGTACCCATTCTCTAGACTTCAATATTACTATAAAATTATATACAAAATGATATTTTACAGTATTAACCGCACATTTATTATAATACTTTATTACTTAATGTTTTCTCCCCAACAATTTCTACTGCATGAGTTTTACAGATGTCTTCATAGTTTAGGCTCTGAATTAGTTTACATTCCCAGACAGAACTATTAATATATAAAAATTCACTGCAAATCCAATGCAAAGACAGTTTAGAGTTGAATATGTCACTGATGATTTTAATTTATAATTAGGGAAATTACTTGATTTTGCCTTTGTGTGCCTTTATGAAAGAATTTAATAACTCATTTATTCAAAAATATTTATTATACACCTATGGTAAACAAAGCTTTTTCATAGTACATTTTATACGGATTCATTTTATAATTTCCTGTTAACTTTCTTTAAATGATTAAATTGTTAGTATGGTATTTTATGTACATGTTAGCATGTTATCACATAAGGGTTTTATCCTCCTCCTCTTTTTGGTTTACCTCTTCAAGTCTACAGATTTTATGCAATGATTGTAGCTCATGAAATGCATACTACTTTGATCTGTGACCTTTTTGTGGTGCTAATCGGGTTCCTGATATCATTATACCTTACTCATTAATCATATTTCCTGCAGCACGTCAGGCAGCCAGACAGCACAAGTCCCTGTTTTCAGCCCTCTGTTGGCAGGTTTCTGCTTTTCCAGATTATTGCAGACGATACTTTGGCTTCTCATAGCCAGAGCCACATCAAGCTGTGTGTTACAATTAAAGTCAGATGGTCCTCAGGTTGAACAGGGATATAGTGTTGCAGCTGTCTCTCTTCCTGGAACAAACCAGCATCAAGAACAGATGATCTATAGGACAGTGAATAATAACAGATTGTACAATACTCACTTGGTAGCAGGGGATCACAGAATTAATTCACTGACATACTCATTTTAAAATACCCAGCATGTCTTTTTTAAGTATTTGGTTGTTCAAATATTAATTCAAGGAGATAGGATATTTTTAGAAGCATGATTTTGATAGTGGACCAATAATGCTACATTTTCTATTTGTATTAGAGGATTGTAACTGCTATCTTATCTAACAGTTTTCATCCTCAGAGCTTTCTTAAAGTAATGAAGATCTAAATGTGGGATTAGTAAATTGGCTAAGTATACTGACTTATGTACAGAAGATAATATCCTACATATTTTAGAAGGGAAGCTTACCTAAGTTTGATTAACTTTTCCAGACAAATTAATTATATTTTCTTTGTTCTGAACAGTTGAAATTAAGGTAAAATCGAAGCAGTCTTAATTATATCCCTGAGATAAGTCTATGTTATTTAATATTGCCTGAACCAGGGAAAAAATATTTTACTCCAGACGCTGCTTCAGAAATATAAATGAGAAACAGACTTTCATGCTTTCAAATAATATAAAAATGTATGAGTTCAGAATGTTCATCATCTGTCTCTTAGGATATAACGTCAATGTTTTAGACCTGTATTGTATTGCTTCTTAAAAACATCAAGTTTTAAGTTGAATAAAAGATAAAACTGCACTACTCTGAGCACTTATGATAGAGCTTTTTTTTTTCTTAAAAAGAAGACAGGGTCTTGCTCTCTTGCCCAGGCTGCAGTATAGTGGCTCAATTATAGCTCACTGTAGCCTCAAACTCCTGGGCTCATGCAATTGATAGGACTCTTTCTTCCCACTTTGTCAACTGGAGCATTTTATTTTTGTTGAAGAAGGTATAATTTATTCAAATTATAATAGTAATTATTTAACTTATATTTATTGAGTGCCTACCTGTGGTCAAGCATGTTAGACTTGGTGAATAAGACAGACAATATCCCTACTCTTTTGGAGGTTACCTTTTTTTGATAACTTGCTGAAATAGAAAGCTTCTCAAGGCCTAGCGATGGCATGAATCTAGCAAAGGAAGCATTCTATTGGTGAATTGTGCTGAGGTTACCAGTTAAAATCCCGTTTACTTTTGTGTATCTTCTGTAGCTTTTGTCTTCTTTACTATTTCATAATAGTGGCATGAATAGTCACCTACTTGAGAAGGTAAAGAATAAATAGTATGTCGTCTCCTTTCCATTGTTTTCAGACAATATATGGACAAATTAAAAGAGGTGTTATCCTTTTATAGTATTACCTGACAGAAAAAAAATTTAGATTTTATTTCTTTATCAACCTTGTTTTTGGCTAGTATTTGATAAAACTGAAATCTATTCAACTTAAACCTTCATAGATTTATTTATTTAGTTATTTATTTATTTAGAGTCAGAGTCTCACTTTCTTGCCTGGGCCAGAGTGCTGTGGCACCAGCCTAGCTCACACCAACCTCAAACTCCTGGGTCAAGCAATCCTACTGCCTCAGCCTCTTGAGTAGCTGGGACTACAGGCATGCACCACCATGCCTGACTAATTTTTTCTACATATTTTTAGCTGTCCGGTTAATTTCTTTCTAATTTTAGTAGAGACAGGGTCTCACTCTTGCTGATGCTGGTGTTGAACTCCTGACCTTGAGTGATCTGCCCACCTCAGCCCCCCAGAGTGCTAGGATTACAGGCATGAGCTACTGCGCCTGGCCAAACCTTCATAGATCTTACATCTCTGAGTGAATTAGGTCAATCTTTTGCAATTTTTCCTCTGAATGGAAAATTTCCAATTCTCTAGTGATGACATCATAGTTGAGACTAAGAATCTCATGTTTGGGATGAAAGAGTGTTGGGAAATGGCATTTAAAATCCTGTTTCTTAAGAGAGCTGACCAGACAACATTTTTTTATCTTTTGGAATTGAAATGACAGAAGCTAACGTACTTGTTTCATTTTATGTATTGTTTCTTTTCCAGTTGTCTTTTCATTTTCCAGATTGATAATGATGTTACCAAGAATATAAATAACCATGGTGGCTGCAGTTGGTAATAATTATTCTCAACTGTGGATATCTCCCCATCCATGCTTCTCCACCCTTGTGTAGTGGTCAAATCTAAATCTCTGGGCATTGCGGGAAGATATGTATGAACTTTGAAAAGTATCTAGAATTACTATTGTTTAGTTTGCTTTTAGTTCTGATACAAATTTAATGTGAAATGTTTAGTTAAAAAAGGACACCTAAATAAGTGATAAAAAGATGTATCATGTTGATAAATTAATTCTTCCCAAATTTATTTATATATTCAATGTAAAAACCAATCCATGTATCAATAGTTTTATTTTGTTTTGATGGAACATGTAAAGCTTATCCTAAAGAGTAAAGGGCCATTATAGCCAGTATCTTCTGATAACAAGAACAGGTTTCAGAGGGGCTTGCTTTACCAGATACCAAGAATTCTTTTTTTCTTCTTTTTTTTTTTTTTTTTTTGAGACAGAGTCTCGCTTGTTGCCCAGGCTAGAGTGAGTGCCGTGGCGTCAGCCTAGCTCAAAGCAACCTCAAACTCCTGGGCTCAAGCAATCCTGCTGCCTCAGCCTCCCGAGTAGCTGGGACTACAGGCATGCGCCACCATGCCCGGCTAATTTTATATATATATTAGTTGGCCAATTAATTTCTTTCTATTTATAGTAGAAACGGGGTCTCGCTCTTGCTCAGGCTGGTTTCAAACTCCTGACCTCGAGCAATCCGCCCGCCTCAGCCTCCCAGAGAGCTAGGATTACAGGCGTGAGCCACCCCGCCCGGCTTGAATTCTTTTTTCTTTATTTTAATTTTAATTATTTTAGAGACAGGATCTTGTTCTGTCACCCAGGCTGGAATACAGTGATGCAATCATAGCTCACTGCAGGATGAATTGGTCCTCCTGCCTCAGCTTCCCAAGTAGCTAGGACTACAGGTGTGTGCCACCAAACCTGGCTCATTTTTTACTCTTTTTGTAGAAACAGGGTCTTGCTATGTTGTCTAGGCTGGTCTCAAACTCCTGGCCTCAAGCAGTCCTCCTACCTTGGTTTCCCAAAGTGCTGGGATTACAGGCATGAACCAATATGCCAGGCCAAGAATTCTTATAACACTATAGTAATTAGGGCAAATTAGAAGAATTAGATTAAGGGGCGTGAACAGAAGACCCAGAAACAGACCAAGGCATATAAAGAAACTTCATCTAGTATAGGGCTGGTATTTCAGGTCTGTGGGGAAAGGAAGGATTTTTCAATTGAGGATTCTGATATAAATAGTTGTTCTATTAGTTTCCTAGAGTTGCTGTAACAAAGTACCACAAACTAGGTGAAAACAACAGAAATTTATTGTCTTGTGGTTCTGTAGCCTAGAAGTCTGAAATTAAGATTCAGCAGGGTTGGTTCCTGTTCAAAGCTGTGAGGGAAGGATTTGTTCCAGGCTTCTTGTTGGCTTGTATTTCTCCTTGTTTCTCATCACATTGCCTCCTTCTACACACGCCCGTCTGTGTCCAAATTTCCTCTTTTAATAAGGACACCAGTTGTATTAGATTAAGGACTCCACCCTACTCCAGTATGACTTATCCTAAATAACCACATCTATAACAACCCTATTTTCAAATAAGGCCACTTTCTGAGGTACTATGAGGTTAAGACTTCAACACAAGAATCTAGGTGGGGGGGACATTCAACCTGTAATAGATATATGGAAAAAAATAACATTGGAACCTTATCTTACATCACAAACAAAGAGAAAGCATATTAAAGCTAGAAGTATAAAGGCAAAACTATTTAGAAGATATTACAGGAGAATTTCTTTGTGATCTTGAAATAGGGAAAGATTTTTCAAACAAGAAAGAAAAAGTGAAATATATGTTACATTCATTGATTTTTGGACATTAAACCAACCTTGCATTTCTTGAATATATCACACTTAAATGTTGTAGATTCTTTTGATACATACTGGATTTTTTTATTGTTAATATTTTATTGAGGAATTATTACTTTTGATGATTTTTGCATCTGTACTCATAAGGCGTATTGGTATGCAGTTTTCTTTTCTTGTGATATCTTTGACTTTATTATCCAGATAATATTGGTCTCATAGAATGAAATATGGCAGTGTTCCCTCCTTCTTTATTTTTGGAAGGACTTTATGAACAGTTGTTATTATTTCTTCTTTAAATGTTTAGCAGAACATTTAAAGAACATTTACCACTGAAGCCATCTGGACATGACTTTCCTTTGTGAGATTTTAAATTATCGATTCAGTTTCTTTACTCATTATTCAGATGTTCAATTTTTTCTTGAATCAGCTTCAGTAATTTGGAATTTCTAGGAATTTTCTCATTTAATCCATGTTGTCTAATTTATTGTTATAAAGTTGTTCATAGTATGTCTTATTATCATTTTAATTTTTCTAAGGTTGGTAATAATGTTACCTCATTCATACTGATTTTTGGTAATTTTTATTATCTTTTTTTCTAGTTCAGTCTTGCTAAAGATTTGTCAGTTTTGTTGATCTTTTCAAAGAACCAACTCTTTGTTTCATTGATTTTCTCAATTGTATTTATTTTCTCTTTCATTGAGTTTTCACTCTACATTATTTCTTTCTTTCTGCTTGCTTTGGGTTTAGTTTACTCTTTTATTAGATTCTTAAATTGGAAAACTCAAAAATAAAATTTGAGTTTTTGGGCCGGGCACGGTGGCTCACGCCTGTAATCCTAGCTCTCTGGGAGGCCGAGGCGGGCGGATTGCTCGAGGTCGGGAGTTCAAAACCAGCCTGAGCAAGAGCGAGACCCCGTCTCTACTATAAATAGAAAGAAACTAATTGGCCAACTAATATATATAGAAAAAAAATTAGCCGGGCATGGTGGCGCATGCCTGTAGTCCCAGCTACTCGGGAGGCTGAGACAGAAGGATCGCTTGAGCCCAGGAGTCTGAGGTTGCTGTGAGCTAGGCTGACGCCACGGCACTCACTCTAGCCTAGGCAACAAAGTGAGACTCTGTCTCAAAAAAAAAAAAAAAAAAATTTGAGTTTTTCTCTTTCAATATTGGCTTTTACAACTATAAATTTCCCTTTATGCATAGTTTTAGCAGCACCTCACAAATTTTGACATTTTGTTAGCTTGTTTTCATTGAGTTTATAACATTTTCTAATTTTCCTTGTGATTTCTTTCTTGATCAATGGGTTATGTTGACGTGTGGTTAGTTTCTAAATATTTGTGGATTTTCTCAATTTCCTTCTGTTTTTTATTTTCAATTTCATTGTGATTGGAGAGCATAGTTTATATGATATCAGGTGAAGTGATCAGTCCTTTCTTTAATTACTTTTGGATGACTCAATATCCAAAGGCAATTAAAGAAAGGACTGATCTCTTTGATTACATAAAAATAGGTAACTTTCACTTGGCAAAATACATCAGAAACAAAGACAATGACAAATTGAATAAAATATTTCTAATTTAAAACATAAACAAATGTCTACTGTACCTAATTTATAAGAAACTCTTAAAAATTATAGCGATAAATCCAATAATCTAATAGAAGAATGGGCAACAAATCACCAACATGCAGAAAATAAATGTCATTGTTCCTTAAACATATGAAAAATGCTTAGCCTCACTCATAATAAAAGAAATATAAACTACACTGAAATACATTCACCTTTCAGACTGGCAAAATTCTAAAAATTCACCAAATTAATCTGTTAATGAGGAAAAGAGGCGTTTTCCTACATTGCTGATGGGAATGTAAATGGCACACACACAATGAAAGGAATTTGGCAATTATCTAGCAAAATCACTCACCTGTTTCCCCTTTGAGCCAGCTCATAAGTGTTCTTCTCAAAGTTACACTGGTCAAAGTACAAAATACCATATTAACAAGTGGAATCTATTTTCTTTTATAGTTTTGACCTTGAAACTATTAAATGTTTTAAGATAATTTTAAATATAAAAAAGAGGAAGATTAAATACCTAAAAATTGAAAATACATTGAAAGGACCCCTACTCTATGTCAAGTTGGTGGCATAACCACGCAGTAAAAATAATTATAGTCATGTGTCAGATAAGTATGTTTCTGCCACTAATGGGTCGCATATGTGACAGTGGTTCCATAAGATTATAATGAGGCTGAAAAATTCCTATTGCCTAGTGACTTTATAGCCTCCACAACATTATAGTGGAATGAGTTACTCGTGTTTGTGGTGATGCTGGTGTAAACAAACCCACTGTGCTTTCCCAGTTATATAAAAGCATAGCAAATACAATTGTGTACAGTACACAATAATTGATAATGATAATAGCAACTGTGTTATTGGTTTATATATTTACCGTACTGTACTTTTTATGTTTATTTTAGAGTGTACTTCGTATTTAAAAAAATTAAAAAGTTAACTGTAAAACAGCTTCAGGAAGGTCCTTCAGGAGGTATCACAGGAGATGACAGCTTCCTATGTGTTATTGCTCCTGAAGACCTTCCAGTGGGACAAGATGTAGAGGTGGAAGACAGTGATATTAATGAACCTGTATAGGCCTAGGCTAATATATGTGTTTGTGTCTCAATTTTTAACAAAAAAGTTGTTAAAAACTAAAAAAAAAAAAAGCTTATAGAATAAAGATATAAAGAAAGAAAGTGTACAGTGTTTATAAAGTCTACAGTAGTGTACAGTAATGTCCTAGGCCTTCACATTCACTCACCACTCGCTCACTGACTCACCCAGAGCAACTTTTAGTCCTGCAAGCTCCTGTCAAGTTAAGTTCCTTCTATAGGTGTACCATTTTTTATTTTTATACTGTGTTTTTATTGTACCTTTCCTATGTTTGGATACACAAATATTTACCGTTGTGTTACAATTACCTACAGCATTCATTAGAGTAATATGCTGTACAGATCTGTAGCCTAGGAGCAATAGCTATACCATAGAGCATGGGTGTGTATAGGAGGCTGTATCATCTAGGTTGTATAAAGCACATTCTTTGATGTTCATGCAAAGACGAATTCACCTAAGGACACATTTCTCAGAATGTGTGCCTATCCTTAAACAACATATGACTGTACTTCAAGTAGCTTTGAAATGCCTATTTTGACTGTCTGTTTCTTGTAGAATATATTCTATGGATGTAAGAACCAGAAGAAATCTTAAGCTTTTTTTTCCCTAGCTTTAGTTTTTAGGTAATATTCATGTAGTTTTCTTGAAACTGTTGTGGGTATATTATAGATTAAGCAAATAAGTAATTGCTTATGTCATCAATATCAAGATTTTTAATATAAGAGAAAAAGAGATGCCAGTGTATAATGAGTAAAAACCAAAAAAACCACAAAAGCAGCCTGACAGAGGCAACTTTTAACACCAAAAACTTAAGTTTTTCATTTTGCATAATGTCAGTGAATATTTCAATTATTAACTGGCACTAAACAAACTTGCAAGTTATAACATATAAAGCAAAATGATTTATCATGAGAAGTTTAACTATTAAGGAAACCAGAATATTTCTTCTTTCTGGCCAGCAGTTTCTCTCTCTGCCAAAACTGTATGAGAATCCAAATATAAGCAAAAAAATCACTTTATGGTAACATTGATTTAGAATAAAAGAGAGAGTCAGATAATCTTAATTCATTAAACAATATTTGTTCAGTGCTATGCTCTTTTAGGTTCTCAGGTTAAAGAGGCAACCAAAACAGAAAAGGTCTCTGCCCTCATGGATGACATATAAATTCCAAAGGATCTTACTGGTCATATTAATGTACAGCCTCTATTTCCAGTAAAGAGATAGAATGTTTGCCACATAATTCAAAATATTCGTTTTTCATATTTATCCAATTCATATGTGGTGGAGCATCCTCTTTTCTAGGTCTGTTGCGGTGTGCTGCCAAATGGTTACTTTCTGTGATTCTCTTTTATAGTTGCTGTTGACCATTCCTTTCTTTTAATCCTTTCTTCAAATGGAGCACAACAGTCTTAAACACATTAATAGTGTCATAAAAGGTCACCCCAGTCACCATGATTGGAATTTGGATATTTTTCCCAAATTATTACTTGGGATATTATTCTACAGATGGCTGATCTAATTCATTTGAGAGAAAATTTTCATAACTTCTTTCCTTTTTTTTTTTTTTTTTTTTTTTTTTTGAGATACTCTCACTCTGTTGCCCAGGCTGGAGTACAGTGGCACAATCACAGCTTACTGTAGCCTTGACCTCCTGGGCTCAAGTGATCTTCCTGCCTCAGCCTCCCAAATAGCTGGGACTACAGATGCATCCCACTACACTCAGTTAACTTTCTAGTTTTTGTAGAGACAAGGTCTCACTATGTTGCTCAGGCTGGTCTTGAACTTCTGGGCTCAAGCAATTCTCTACCTTGGCCTCCCCAAATGCTGAGATTACAGGCATGAGCCACCATGCCTGGCCCATAATTTCTTAATCTCATAATTTTTTTCTTTAAAGTCTTGAAGTACCTTGATGCACTGACTAAAGGAAAAAGAAATAAACAAAACCTCATTTGTGATAACTTAGTAATATCCAGAACAGTGGAAGTTTTCTAGAGGTTTGAAGTAAAAAGGAGAAGAGGAGGAAGAAGAGATACTTTTTATAATACAAAAAGAGAAAGATGGCTAGAAAGTCTACTATTTAATTTTTCATTTTTAGTCTTAGTGTAAATTATCACAGTAGTGCGCTGCTAGTTAGATGCTGGAAGTCATAATTTCTGCCAGAGGCTAATGATAATGGCTGGAGAAGAGAAGTGAGACTAATGGGCTCACAATGAGACTGGAAGTTGAATTCACAGAGGAACACTGGCTCACTGAGTTCACCTTGCTACCACCATTGCTTTCAGTAGTGTTCTGTGGGGCCAGGAAGAAGTTGCCTCTAATCTCTCTCTGCCTTTGTTTCTGGCACTGGGCCATGTCACCTGCAGCCACAGTATATCTGAAAAGCAGCATCTCTGCTGTGGATTTTGTTCTGCCTCTGGATGCTTTCATGCAACTCTGCACAGGGTTACCCAATAAATGACTGCTTACTGTGGTATTTATGTCTGTTTGATTTGCTGGTAACTGGTGTATATCCAACAGATTTTTTTCCAACAAAGAATTTTGTGTATACTGGCAAATTCCTTGATTATGGTAACCAGAGAGTGACCTTTTCCCCACAAAAAGAAAAACGAAGAAGAGGATTGCCACATGCTTTTTTAGCATGACTTATTTTTTATGGTCTGGTTGATTTTGTTCTGTCTGTATTTTAGTATTATCATTAGAAAGTAAAGAAACTTTAGGATGAATATCAATGTAATTGTAATGCTATGAAGCAATAGTTGTGTGAGTATTGTATAAATATGAAAAGGTAGGCTTTCTGCTCTCCATTAATAGTTCTTCTAAATAAGTGTTAAGATACTTTCTATAAAAAAAAATTGATTCTTATTTTTTAAGCAAAGGTAAATGTAGTTTGAATTATTGTTATATATTAAATAACATTTTTGATTAAATGCCATGATTATAGTACCTGATTTTTATTTTACATGGAAATTTACATCTCAAAATTTTGAGGCATTTTCCTTTTTTTAAGGATATCAGCTGTGTTAGATTAGGGCCCACCCCAATGACTTCATTTTAACCTGATTACCTCTGTAAATAACTTATCTCCAAATAAGGTCTCATTGTAAGGTCCTAGAGGTTAGGACTCCAACATAAGGAGTTGTGTTGGAGGGGACACAAGTCAACTTGTAACACCCACTTAATTACCTGTCTTTTCCAAAACATTCTTTGACAGTCTTTTTATGGTATCCTTTTTTTTTATTATTATTTTCATTAAGCTGTCTTATGGTTATTCAGTTATGCTATATATCAGAAACAATATATAATGGATTCCAATTCAAAATCATTTGAAGAGTAAAATAGCATAATTTGTGATCTAGGTTCCTTGATAAAATTTAATCTGCATCTCAGCAGCAGATCAGTTGTGTATGTTTCTGGGTCATTCTGAGAACATTCTACTTTGTACTGTAGGAAAACACATAAAATAACTTTTTAAGCTATATCAAGATACTTATAAGTTAGATACAGTTAAATACTGCTTAAAATACTTTAGTGGTTACTTATAGCCCTCCCAACTCTGTAACATGACATGCATGGTCCTTCACAATTTACCTCCCCAACTTTGTCTCTTGCAAAATATAGTCCAGTAACACTACACAACTTATTCTTCTAAAAAGTGCTATATTCACTCACATTTTATAAGCTACTTCCTTTGCCTACAAAAATTTCACTTGGCTAATTTCTGCTTATTTTTAGGATTTCCTTGGGAACCCTTTACTTATACCTCCATTCACTCTCTAACAACCAAACACACCATCAAAGTCTGCCTTAGATGCTTCTTCTGTGTGTTCTTTTAGCTATACATACATACTGCTAGCATTTTAGTGATCTTTTTACTTGTCTGTTTCCTCCATGAAATGTTGAGCCCCTTGAGGACCTTTCTTATTTTTCTTTGCATTCCAACCCTAGCACAATATCTGGTCCATATGGGGTACTCTGGTCATGTTTGTAGAAAGAATGAAAAATGATGAGTCTTCAAAAAGTATCAGAAGAGAGCCAAAATGCTTTAGGACAACAGTAGAACTTAAGCTTCTCCTTGAGAGCCAACCCTCAATTAGTAGTATCTTCCAGGAACATTGATTTGTAGTTTCTGCCATGGTCACAGGAAAGGTCTAGCCTATAACTCTAATTCAAGTAAATTTAAGTAACATAATTAGCATATGTAATGAATTTGATCATGTGTTTTGTATATCAACTACCTCAGTAATTTCATAAAAATGTATGATATGTGCATGAACATATATGAATGCATATATATACATACTAAGAGTATTTGGAGATTAGTCCAAGATCTTCAGTATCAGTTAACTTTTGACCATGGTTAAGTTACTTAATTTCTCTTGGCAGTAGTAGACAATGGATATAGAATTAAGGCAGTAGGTTTTAAGCATTATGGCAGATTTAGAATAGGTGTAATACTGAATAATCACATCACCACTAAGGCAAGGGAATTGTTATGTAAAAGAAGATTAAATCTTCTTTACTGTAGTAATATAAAATGATTGGTAACATTTTTTTGATGTGGAAATGCATTCAGTAGAGAAAATTAATAGGTGAGTCCTATCGGTGAGTTTCTTAGAAGGGCATCTAAATTATTTATTACCCTTGTGAAAATGTGTTCGGCCTACTCCTTATGTAGCAGTGTCTGCAATTCATGAATTAAATGTTCATAATCTAGCGCTTGTTGATAGAATCTGCATTTTGGCTCCAAAGAAATTAGTGGTTATAGACAACTTGAGATCAATGATGCCATAAAGAAATAAATTATGAATTCAGGGTCCTGAGTTGTAGAGATGGGGGAAAGGTTTTATTGTAATGCATGACTTACAAGGAGACAAAAGCATTTAAAAATAATTAGCACATTTCTTTTATTGTTTCTAACAGTCCAGTATTTCATTCAGAAAATATGTATTGGTGCCTACTATTTGACAAACACTGGGCACAATTCAGGAAGATACAAGGATGAATATGATAGAATTTCTATCCTGCAGTAATTTACCATCTAATAATGGAAATAATAACTACAGAGTGTGATAAATCAGAGCATAGATGACAGAGCAACTAATTTCATTTAGAGAATGAAAGTATTTAAGAGACAGTTGAGCTGAGTATTGACTAGTTTGCCATCCGTTATGGACTGTATCATATCCCCCCAAAATTCATATGTTGAAGCCCTACCCTCCACTGTGATTGTTTTTGGATATGGGGCCTTTGGGAGATAATTAGGTTTAGATGAGATTGTGAGGATAGTGAGCCCCTCATGATGGTATTAGTGCCTTTGTGAGAAAAGATACCAGTACCAGATACAGGGTCTCGCTCTTGCTCTGGCTGGTCTTAAACTCCTGACCTCAAGCAATCCTCCTGCCTCGCCTCCCAGAATGCTAGGATTACAAATGTGATCCACCACACCTAGCTTAATTTGAGCTCCTTAAAGAAGGAATTTTTATCTGTTTTATATCCAGTGACTATGAAATAAGAAATATGTGTGGAAGGAAAGGCTGAGAGTTCTAGGGTTAAGACCAGCAAAAAACAGATGAGAAAGCTTTATTCACAGTTAGCAGTAGGGTCATTCCTAAAATGAGATTGCTCTAGACTTCTGGCAGTTATTAGAGGGTAGCAAAGGTAGATCAGACAGGGAAGGTGATGTGGGATGTGGCAGAGAATGTGGTGTGGGGAATGAGGCAGATGTTCCAGTAAGAAACATTTTTCACTCAGTTCTCAGAAAAGATGGCCAAAGTGTAAGTCTAGAGAAAGCACATTCTTTGCTTTAGACTTATCAAGAAAAATGGACATCTTAGGCCTAAGGCCTATCACTCTTTTTCAACTGTAAGAGTTGCCAAAAGATCTTAACCAGTGCAGAAGGAAGTGTCCTTCATTTAATTTGTGTGATAATCAAATTAATTTTATGATCATGATATGAACTAAAGTAGCAAAGTGTAAGGTAGAATTACCAATCAGAATGCCATGTAATGGAACAGAACTTTGTGCATTTCCAAGTGCTCTAAAAGATTAGAAGCACTTTTCTGAATAAATGTTAACATTAGTTGCAGGTATTTCATCCCTTTTCATCCACTAGGATAAAAAAATCTAGACAAAAATTAGAAGTCCAGATCTTCATACTCATAACAGATTGCCTGTCCCATATTTGTTGCTAAGAACACTGACATTGCATACTGCAGGAACTTGTTGATGAATCCATTCATTATTTATCCTGCCAGTAACAAATTGAGTAAGACTGCTGGTGCCTGAGAGTGAGACTATTAGACATGTTCATGGTTTGTCTTTAGAGTTTGGGTTCCTCTCTTGATTCAGGTCATAACAAAGGAAAACTCTAAACAGTATTTATTCAGCTCTTAATTGAAATCTTCCTAGCCCTAAACTTACTGCCTTTGTAAAAGTTAATTAACTTAAATTTCGATAGCTACATTTGGCTAGTGACTACCATAGTAGCAGCGCAGCTCTTGAGATATAGCTATCTTCTGGGATTTTATACATCTACCCCACTATGATATCCATTAACTAGTTTAAGTACTTTAATATATATTACCTCACTTAATCCTCCCAACAGCCTTTAAAAAATTATATCGCCATTTCCTATTTTCTGTTTCCACTTTTGGGAATGAGAATGACTGTTCTATGCCTGCCCCACCATTGTATTTTGAAGCAAGTAACTTGTCTCATTTCATAGTTTCACAACTGGGGAGGAATTTTGCCTCAGGATGAATCATACCTCAAGTTTTAACCATATCTGATTGAGATGAATTTAGATGAGACTTCAGAATTTAGACTTTACAGTTGATGGTGGATTAACTTAAGACTTTGGGGGCTTTGGGATAGAATAAATGTACTTTGCATGTGATAAGGACATCATGAATTTTGGAAGGTTGGGGATTATGCGTTGGAGCCCTAACCACTCATGTGATTATTTTGGGAAAAGATTCTTTAAAGAGATGATTAAGGTTAAATGAGATCCTAAGGGTGGAGCCCTGTTCCAATAGAACTAGTGTCCTAGTTGTATAAAAGAGAGATATCAGAGGTCACTCTCTCTACCATGTGAGGACACAGCGAGAATGTGGCCATCTACAAGCTAGGAAGAGAGCTCTCCCCAAAAATCAAACCTTGCAGGAACCTTGATCTTGGGCTTTCTAGCCTTCAGAACTAAATTCTAAATTAATTCCAGCTTTTAGAATTAGGTTTCTCTTGTTCAAGCCACCAGTCTATGTCTATGGTATTTTATTATGGCAGACTAAGACACCCCCAGTCTTCATATTCTACTTCTTTTTATATCTTTGCCTTCCAAACAATTTTTACCCAAATATTATGTATGGTTTAGAGTCCATCTTAAATTTTATTTCCTTGAGGAATTTTTCCCCTACTCCATCCCCTGCCCAGTCCCTGATTTCTTACAGTATTTATTCTGTGCATGGCACAGCTTAATTGGTGTTTCTTACTTTTTAGTTTGATTTCCTTAAATGTTTAAAATTCTCGTAGGGGTAGGATCTTACTTTTTTTTTCATAACATCAATCGTAAACTACCTTGACCCTGGTAAAGGAAAGAGGGGGGGGGGGGAATGGGCATTTATTGAAACCTTAAAATCTGTACCCCCATAATATGCCGAAATAAAACAAAAAAAAAAGGAAAGAGAGAATTGACCTACTCTCGGCCCAACCAGATTTACATAATCGGTTATGAATTGCAGTTTATCAAATATATCAAAAATGAAAAATGGTTTGGAAAATGTTATTCTTGGCAAATCTTATTGTAAGGTTCCAGTCTGAGATGTCAGTTCTTGGTGACCTCATCATCGAAGAATGACCAGAAGCACGAAAGTAAGGCAAACACAAAAGTGAGGTTTACTGAGGAGTGACAGATAGGATTATAGAGCAAGAGCAAGATAGAGGTTTACAGAGCATGATGCATATGCCACAGATGACAACCAGACCTGTTGTTGCAACAGGAAAAGAGAGCAAAAGGAAGAGCACAAAAAAAGGAGTTGGTTATGATCTGTCTTATTTTGTAGTGCCCAGATTGGGACCTCCCTGTGGCTCAGACCTCACCATGGAACCACTTTGATTAGATAGTTGGAGTTGCATGACCTGAGTCTTAACTACACATGCAGGTTGTTCTAGTTCAATTTCCGGACTCTGGTACCTATGCCGCTTGGCCAGTGGGCTAGAAAGTCCTCAGCATTCTTTTGCAGTTGTAGGACTGAGTTATAATTGGCAGATAGGGTATTTCTTCCTCCCCTGGGTATGGTAGTCACTCCAGAGAGGACTAGAGTGGGCCTGGGGCCCACCCTTGTTCTTTTTTGCCCATGGGGCAATTGCACCTAGGCAACAGCACTCACATTTTGTCCCTGGGAAACCTGGAATCCCTCACTATCTACCTAACATTATATTTGGATATTGTACTAAAATATTACAGTAGATATTTATTTCAAACAAGAACTCTTATTATGGTATTGACCTTGCATTCTAAAACCATTGGAACGTAAAATAGATTGCCTTTTGATGTTACTTTGAGCCTTTTTTAAAATGGCAGAATACTAATGAAAATAATTTGAGAGTATATTATTTCAGACATTTGTTTAAAGATTTCTGTTTTTCCAGTTCTCTGTATCAAAGGGTCACTAATATATACTATAGGAAACATTGATACCTATCCTTTTTTAGTTTATTAAACAAGGCTCTCTGAAATAATGTTTAGAAAATATTAATGAAATATAGCATTAGAAACAGGTATTTTAAATAGTTTTTCTTTATTTCAAATATTTTGAAGTACCATTTAGGAAGTTATGTAGAATGCTGATTTTGATGTTTATAATATAAAGCCAAATATTGAGTCTTCATTGTCTTCGCAGCAGAGCTACTATTCCACAAAGTTATATCCGTACTTAATATAATTTTGCCAAGTAAATTTCAGTCTTTTGTATCTCAGTTGTTGATTAGTAACACATCACAATAGAAAGATGACAGTGTTATTTCCAGGCAGTTTGTTCCTCTAAGTATCTAGACAAGACTGAGTCAACCTTATGTGTCTAAAGCTGCCAATTTTCCTGTGGTTTCTTTATTTCTTTATCCCTTTATCCAGCTGCTACTCACTGCTATTGCCACATTTGCCCTCTGGCTCATGGGATAGCATGCTTAGCTTCCCCTGAGGCTACTCTTAATGCTTCCTTTTTACTCTGCTGGCTGGGAATGCACTTGGCATCCTAAGTCTCAAACCTCTCTCCTCCCTCTGTTTTCCACAGACACCAGGCACTTAAGTAGCACTTTCAGCCTCCACCAGTTATCAGTAGTAGCTTTCAACCCCTCATTTCTGGTCTGGTAACTCAGCACAGTGTCCCCAGAGAGCTTGACTAAGCCAATTTGCCCCCTCTTCCCTTATTCCTCTGTCGGTCCATCTTCCTTTTTTCTTTCTCCTATTTATCCATTTCCTTGACTCTCCTTTTGTTTTTCTCTTGCTCTTTTTAATCTTCTGAGTGATTTTTTTTCTTTCTGCTTTTAGTATAGTAGATGTCAAATTAGGCAAATATTTGTAGTAGAAAATAAAACAACAGTAGATTTAAAAATTAAACAAATTTGCTTAATATTTTAACTGGATGAACTCAAAAAAAGGGTTTTATTTTATACCTTAGTCTACTTGCCCCTATATGGCTATAATACAGATTCTATACAGGTCTGTATTATAAGTTTATGGGGTTTTTGGTTTTGCTTTTATATACAGAGCTGTCGATATTATATTAATATTTACACAGGACTGCTTGTTCAAAATGATCTATAATATAGGAAAAGGTAATAACTTTTTCCAGCAAGTGTTTTACAAGAAAAGCCACGTTGATTTTTTTTTCTTCTTTTCCTAGATGATTCAAATATGCAGTTTGAGTTATTTTTCAAACTAACTCCTTTCTGAACAGCCTATGAATGTGAGCTTTTCATTTTACAAGTAATGGTTTGTAAACAACTTTTAGGAATTCATAATCTAAGACTTAAGACCAACAGATTAGAAAATAAGGATAATACCTGTAAATCTGGGGACTAAGAGTAACAGTGCTCTGCGGGCTTCAGTCATTGACCACTGACAAAGTCTATAGGACAGTTCCAAATGTCTGCAAAAGAAAACATGAAGAATTCATACTGATAGTTATAGATCAGAATCGGTTATTTAAACCCTTATCTCCTTTCTCCCTTCACTTCCCATTATTTTAATTCTTTCCTCCGGGGAAAAAAAGGTTAGATGAAGTGTGTGTTTTATAAATCTAACAAATAGTGTATTCCTTTTCTATAACCCGATCTAACTAAAATATATATTGTTTCATTCAACTTCCACAATAAGGTCTGTATTTTAAAAAATATACAAAATATCTTTCTCATCATAATTTCCTAAATGCATTTTTATTTAATTTGTGAGGTTTAATGCTAGGTTTACATTTAAAGGAAGCGTCAACCCATATGAAATTACACACCATATCAGAACCTTAGCCAGGAGTCTCAGCCACTCTTACTCCTTTGCAGAAAATAGGAAGAAGGGAAGGGCAGGAAAGGAGAGGAAGATCTGCTTATCACATTCCTAAGTAAAGGTTCTATACTTAAATCTCTTTAGAAAAGAAAGCTTTATATGTCAGTTTCATAACCATTTAAATAGATGTAAAAATTGCACACTATTCCTTAATGTTTATATTAAGGAAACAATAGATAATAGGTACATTATTATGATAAAGTGAACATGCTTTTTAAGCTACACATGTTACCCCTGCCAGTCAGCCAGGAGTGGTGGCTCACGTCTGTAATCCTAGCACTCTGGGAGGCTGAGGTGGGAGGATCGCTTGAAGTTAGGAGTTCAAGACCAGCCTGACTAAGAACAAGACCCCATCTCTACAAAAAATAGAAAGAAATCAGCTGGGCAACTAAAAATAGAAAAAAAAGAATTAGCTTGGCATGGTGGCACATGCCTGTATCAGCTACTCAGGAAGCTAAGGCAGGAGGATCACTTGAGCCCAGGAGTTTGAGGTTGCTGTGAGCTAGGCTGATGCCATGCCACTCTATCTTGGGCAACAGAGTGAGACTGTCTCAAAAAATAAATAAATAAAATAAAAATGTACTTAAGAAAAACGAAGAGTAAATAATAAAAAGGTGTTTTATTTTCCTTTTATATAACTAATGTGTGGATTCTATATAAAATACAATATTTTTTTAGTGTTTAATAGTTCATTAAAAATGCAAATCCCAGAATCCCACATTATACTTATTTAAATTGATTCTGGAGGTTTGGGGTATAGGCCCTGGAATTATTTTTTAAGAAACCCACTAGGTGACCCTGAGATAGATATGGTTCAAAACCCTTGCCTTAATTGGAATATTTTAAATTTGTACATATTTCAAGAAGAAAGAAATGATACAGGGGAAAGAAAAACTGTAACTCTGCTGAGGATTAGCTAGCTCACAGGTACTTGGTAAATATTATTCAGAATAGAGTTGAATGATTCCTGTTGTTCTAACACTTGTGTTAACCTTACATCATTTAGAAGTGGAGTAGTTGTGATTATTAATTGTTTATTTGAGCCATGCGTGGTGGCTCTTATAGTCCCAGCTTCTTGGAAGGCTGAGGCAGGAGGATCACATGAGCTCAGAAGTTTAAGACCAGCCTGGGCAACATAGCGAGACCCCCATCTCTTAAAAAAATGTTTATTTGTTGTTGTTTTCCTGTATGTGTATTTCATGGTTTGCTTTCATTTGACTTTATGAATGCTACTTTGGCAATATAACATCTAGTGTTATGTGGATAGTGTTAGAAAACAAAGCCAAGAAGTCCAACATATCTTCCTGGAGTTAGTGCAACTAAACATGTTATTCACAAAGAAAATGGCACTATTCATTTATCATCGGGACATATGCTGCGAGTTGTTTCTAGTAACGATGATCGTTTTTTGTTTTTCTGAAACATCTCCATCATAATTCCCTTTTCAGTTAGTAGCACAGATATGTAACTCTTTTTGCTGAGATCAGGGACCTGTCTTTGACCATGAAGTGTACTCTTGTCACTGCGAAGCTAACTGAACTCTAATGAATTGGACCTATAACTTGACGCTCATTATTGCTGTCTTCTATTCACTTTAACCAACCAACAACTTTCATTTTTTTCTAATACAAACTTGATATTTAAATTTTTACCTTCTGATGATATTTCTAATGATGGAATTTTTGTATTTAGGCATTTAATGATGAATTTTGATCCAATATTTAATGTAGTGGCTTATTAGTATCTTTATAAATGGATAAATTGATAATATGTAAGAAATTATTATTAGTATATAATTAATAGTATAAGAATGGCTAAGAAATTAGTGGATTTATATTCTGAATCCAGCATTTTTTTCTATTCCTTGAGTAATTGCTAAGGTACATGCTAGTTACATTTGTAATATTATTGTGGTTATGGCAGGTTTTTTCTACATTACATAAATATTAAACTTACCTTTGGATTGTGGCTAAAAGTTATGTTTAACAAAACTGTTTGGCTTTCTTATCTGTCTGTAAGGCAGCCTAACACCTTTGTTTAAAAATCTGTCCCCTGTCTCTGATGGTTACATATAAGTTACCTCATCTGCATTGTTCCCCAGCATTCCACATCTTGAAGTTGTTTTTAGTATCTGGACTTCCTTTTAGAAAATTAACTTGGAAGTCTTCATCCATTTACATCCTTGGACAATTAAGAGCTTTGAAATGATAACACTTTATATAAAAAATAATAAAAGTACTTTGTATTTTCATCTGGGAAAATGATGACTTACTCAGGTACAGAAGATATAGCAGCTGTAACTAACTATGACCAACTTAGAAAAGCAGCAGCTGTTATGGTATACATTTTAGGGATTGCTGTCTAGTCAAGCATAAGTAAGTGATGGTCCTAATAGTAAAATGTCTTATTACTTCTGATTGACATAATTTTGAATGCTATTTATAATGACAACAACATATGAGAAATTTAGCTAGGTATGGACTTATAATTTTTCAATTCAGGTGATTGTCAAGTGACCAAATACAAGTTCTACCTTGTACGAATATGGAGACCAACAAGGATAAGGCACTTTTAAATTGGTGTAGAAAAAACATTGAAAACAAATATGATAGATTCCAAGTGCTTATAAATGAGGCATAGGTTTACAATCATGATTAATCAGTTGTGTTATTTACAAAGTATTATATCATAAAACCTGACCTGTGATCTCCGAAATGGGCATGTGTTTTATGGAAAGCTAGAGATCTTATAGAGACTTGCAGTAAGTTCATTTAGTTAAGGGATGATACGACCTTTTTCTTTTCCCATTTCCCAAATTATAATAAAACAATCTGTTTCTAAGGACTTCAAATCAAGTCCTAATTTGTTTCAAGTGCTGCATAGTACAAGAGTTCTTTAATTTACTTGGTAGACATGTTTACCGCATACTGTATAGTCTATAACCATTACCCTAAATGCTTAATCATGAATCCAGGTTTTCACGTATGAAACATTGCATAAATTGATATACTTACACCATTGTTTGCATGTTGTTAGACTATATTCGGACAAATACTTCACTCTAAAGTGTTTAAAGCATTTTTGCTAAAACTAGCACTGTGTCCGCTTAAAAGTCTGTGATGGTGTTCAACAGCAACTTTAACCAGTAAAGAAGTACACTTCCTAAACAGATTTTATTCCAACTAAGTTATTAATAATAGTACTATTTAAGGTATAATGATTTGAAATCATGACCAAAGAATGCATAATAATTATAACTTAAATTTGTATAATATTAACATTTTATAAGTAAGTTTCACATGTTAATCATTTGAGCCTCATAATGTCCTTGTGAGTCTGTTAGAAAAAAGTATTCCAAGTTTTCTAGAAATTAAGAAAGGGTGATAGGCAAGGTCATACAACTAATAAGTAGCAAAAATTAAAAAATCACATTTCCAAATTCATTACTCTTTTCTTTCCACCCTTTCTATAATACATATTTTAGTACTTTATAGAATACAAAGCAGTTTTTACATATCTGATTTGAACTTTAAAATAATCCTTTGTTGTAGATAGAATAATTATTAGTTTAGTGATTTTAGAGTAAATCTGATGATCTCATTAGATATATTAAAGGAAGTAAAAACATATTCTGATATGTCCGATGTACCTGTAGTCCCAGCTATTCAGTAAGCTGAGGCAGGAGGATTGATTGAGTGCAGACATTTGAGGTTGCAGTGAATCATAATGACGCTGTTGCACTGTAGCCTGGGCAATAGAGCAAGCAAAACACTGTCTTCAAAACAAACCAAAACAAAAAACTCAAAATGGATTAAAGATTTAGACATAAAACCTAAAACTGTAAAATTTCTAGATGAAAATATAGAGGAAAGCTTCTTGAAAATGGTCTTGGGAATGATTTTGTGAATATGATACCAGAAGCACAGACAATAAAATCAAAAATAGACAAATGGGATTACATCAAACTAAAAAGTTTCTGATAGCAAAGGAAATAATCAACAGAGTGAAAAGGCAACAACCGAAAGAATGAGAGAAAGTATTTATGGACAATATATCAGATCAGGGATTAATTTCCAAAATATGTAAGGAACTCCTACAACCCTATACCAACAAAACCTAATTAAAAAATGGACTAAAGGCTTGAGTAGACATTTCTCCAAAGAAGACATAAAAATAGCCAATAGGGGCCAGGTGGGGTGGCTCAGGCCTGTAATCCTAGCACTCTGGGAGGCCGAGGGTGGGGGGATCCTTCAAGGTCAGGAGCTTGAAACCAGCCTGAGCAAGAGCGAGACCCCGTCTCTACTAAAAATAGAAAGAAATTAATTAACCAACTAAAAATATGTGTACAGAAAGTTAGCTGGGCATGGTGGCGCATGCCTCTAGTCCCAGCTACTCTGGAGGCCCAGGCAGTAGGATTGCTTGAGCCTAGGAGATTGAAGTTGCTGTGAGCTAGGCTGGCACTGCAGCACTCACTCTAGCCTGGGCAATAAAGTGAGACTGTCTCAAAAAAAAAAAAAAAATAGCCAATAGGTAATTGAAAAATGCTCCACATCACTAATCATCAGGGAAAGTGCAAATCAAAACCATGAGATACCACCTCACACCTGTTAGATTGTCTGTTATCAAAAATGCAGATGGCAACCAGTGTTGGTGAGGATGTAGAGAAATTGGAACCCTTGTACACTATTGGTAGGAATGTACAGTTGTACAGTTACTATGAACAACAATACAGAAATTCCTCAAAAAATTAAAAATAGAACTACCATATGATTTAGCAATCTCACCTCTGGATATTTATCCAAAAGAATTGAAATCAGGATTCTGAGGCGATATTAGCACTCCAGTGTTCATTGCAGTGTTATACACAATAGCCAAGATGTTCAAACAACCTAAATAGCCATCAGCAGATGAATAGATGAAGAAAATGTGGCATATACATACAAGGAAATATAATTCAGACTTTAAAAAGAAGGAAATCCTGCAATATACAATGACATGGATGAACCTGGTGGACAGTATGCTCAGTGAAATCAGCCAGTCACAGAAGAACAATATTGCTTTGAATCCACTTATATGAGGAATGTAAAACAGTCAAGTTCACAGAATCAGAGAGTAGAATAGAGATTGCCAGGTGTGGGGGTCAGGGATATGGTATATTGCAAATCAATGGTTATAAAATCTAAATTATGAAAGATGAATGAATTCTAGAGATCTGATGTACAGCACTGTCCCTATAATTAACAATTCTGTATTACATACTTAAAAATTTGTTAAGATGGTAGATATGTTAAGTGTTCTTATCAAATAAAAAAATTTTTAAATGTATTCTTTTAGATCATCTTCACTTTCATCTTTTGGAACAACGAAGATGAAATAAGCAAAAATTAAACAGGTCAAAGTACAATAAATGTAGTTACTTTATTGAAATTAGAGCTATCTATAGAATCAGGTAATAAAGAGTGTATTACCTCTTAAGTGGATTTACAACCCTCATTGCAAACTCATCCTGGAAAAACAGAATTTCTCATCTTTCTACTATTACCCAAGTTGACCAAAAATATGCCAGGTGTTGAGCTAGGAACAAAAATCTGGTGACAACCAAGACATTTGTGTGAAGTGAAGTCCTGGGCTCAGTCAGCAGACAGACTCATGGAATTCGTCCCAGAGTAGGACAGTGAAGGCAAGATTAGAGACAGGAAATGAGGCTGCAGAAGTAGCAGGACAGAAAGAGGTGTTTTCCTCTGGCAAGGACAGAACTATGGTGTTGGTTAGCACTGGAGGTAACTGTCTCAGCAGATTAGTCCTACTTCCTTTCAGATATTGAACATGCCAGAGCCTTTCTGATCTCTAGAATTTTATACCTGTTCAGCCAATTTATAATACCTTCTCTTGAACTGTTTCTTTGGCAAGCTGATTTTTATCCTTGAAGGATAAGTCATATGTCACCTTCCCAGAAGAACCTTCCCTGATCATTTTATTCAATGTAGCCTTCTCAGTTACTCTCTCTCTCTCACCACCTTGTTTTGTAGCACTAATGATTATCTGACATTATATTGTTGAATAATATACTTTTAATTTATTAATAGATGTGCTGGTTATTTTCCCTCCCAACCCCCAGGTCATTACCCCTCACTCTCTTTTGTCCTCTCTTATGCCCTGGAGGGCTGACCACTAGGACAGGCAGGAGAAGAAAGAGGTAACATTATTTATTGCTCCTACTCCTTCCCTGCTTCAGGACAGTAGGCCCTTTACAGAGACAGCAAAAGCTACAGTGACAACCAGGCAGCCTCCCTTTTTTAACTTCAGTACTCAATGTGCTCTAGTAATAATAATTCCCTCTCTTAATCCTACAGGCCTATGGGTTGTAATGCCCTCTCATTGTTACAAGTATGCAGGTTTCTCAAAATGGATTGTTGGTTCCCTTGACACTGTTTGTGAATAGAACCTTTATTAATTTATGTTCAGATTTCCTTCTAATAGCGTCTTCTATTTCCTCTTAGGACCCTGACCAATATACTGGATGTATTAGTTATGGTTCAACCTAAACTGTTGCCTATTATATTTAAGCCACTGTATTTTAGAGTCATTATTTCTCTTTCACATATTCAAGACATAAACTTTTGATATATTAATGATACAGGTATCTGAAATGCTTGAGACCAGAAGTATTTTGGATTTGGGGGCATTGGATTTTGGAATATTTGCATTATTCTTATGGTTGAGCATCCCTAATCCAAAAATCTAAATTCCTAAATTCTCCAGTTAGCATTTCCTTTGAGCATCATGGTGGTGCTCAAAAAGTTTCAGATTTTGGAGCATTTGGATTTTAGATTTTCAGATTAGGGATGCTCAACCTGTAATATCATTTAGCGTCTCCTCAGTTTTTTCTGTCACATAACAGTACAGAGAAATGGATTCTAAACCTGGAGAATGAATCTGCCAGTTGCAACATGTGACTTCCCTCTCTGGGTCCAAGACGGGTCTACTTTGCTTTGCTTCCTAGCCCATTAAGAAGGGAAAAGGAAACATGCCTGCTCTTTTTGAGATGAGCAATGTAGAAGTGGAACACATTACTTGCATATGGCCTCATCAAGTTATAGTGGAGACTGGGAAATGTGTCTCTAGCTAAGTAAGATTTTTATTAAAGAAAATAAGAATAGATATTAGATAACAAATAGCAGTCTCTGCCACCATAGTTCATTCTCATAGAGGGATAAAAATTTAATTTGAATTTAAAAGGGAGGGTCTTGTCAAGTTTCTAGATTTCAAGGAGCTGGGTAAAGGGGTGAAGAAGTTGCAGAGTGGACCAGGAGGCCTATTAGTTATCTGTTGCTGTGTGATAAATTATTCAAAAATTTAGCAGCTAAAACAACAATGAACACTTTTTATTTCTCATAGTCCTTTTGGGTCAGAAATTTGGGAGTAGCTTAGCTAGATAGTTCTGGCTCACTTGCTTTCTCATGAGATTGTAGTCAAGGTGTTTGCTGGGGCTACAGCCATCTGAAGGTATGACTGAGGCTGGATGCTCTGCTGCTAAAATGACTCACACTGTTGTCAAGTTGGCGGAAGGCTTCAGTTCCTCATGGACTTCTCTATAGGGCTGCTGGAATATCCACACCATATGGCAGCTGGCTTTCCCTAGGTCACGTGGTCCAAAAGAGAGGAGGCCACAGGATCTTTTATAACTAGTCTTGGAATGTCCCACTCTGTCATTTCTGAAGTATCCTGTTGGTTACATACGTCAGCTGTGTTTAGTGCAGGAGGGGACTTGAAAGGACATGAATGCCAGGAGGTGCCCATCTTGGACGCTGGCCACCACAGAAGGAGAACCAAAAAAAGAACTGACATCTAATGAGAACATACTCTGTACCAAGCATATAATTTAATTCTTGAGATAATTTTATGAGAGACATATTATTTTTACATTTTAATGATGAGTACATTGAAGCTTTAAAAACTTAAATATTACCTAAGATTTTATAACCATTTTACCCAGGCCGGGACTCCAGATCTGTTAGAGTTTTCCATTAATACTTCGTCAAATGGAGAGAAAATATGGTATAGTGATTTGGTACATCTACACTGGAGACATAAGATTGTTTGAGAATTAATTGATATAATTTATAGAAATTATCATAGTGCTCAAACAGCCAGTATTTACTGGCTGTTTTTATTGTCATATTATCTTTGTAATTTAAGAACTAAAGTCACAAGAAGTGAACATAAAAAAACATGTTTGACAAAAAAATTAACTGGCAGAATAAGAGGTTATGTATGGTTGGTTATTCGGGGACATTTGTATTTGAATCACATGGATTATTAAATCAAAGGTATATTAAATATTTAAAGATAGCTGAAGTGAGTAGAAAAGGCAGGCTTCAAGAGAAGAACCATTATGCTGAAGCCATCAAAAATGATGATAGGGAATAGGAGTATGAACCAAAGGCTTAAATAATTAAAGAAAATGATATATACTTTATAAAAACAGTTCATAATTTGTTTAAGGATAATTTGATGAAACATTTTTTGGATGAGAATATAGATAACATTTTAAATTTTAAGCTTTATGATATCTTGAGTGTCAATTAATATAAACCACACTTTAACAAATATAGAAAACAGCATTTAATATTAACTGTATATTTATATAAAAGTTTATGTAATACTGCTTAAGCTTGCTTTATGTTCTGAGCTCTCTACTGTCTATACACTTTTGGACATATTTGTTTTCCTGCTATGTCTCCATTAGCCTGGAGTTCCTCTAGGGCAGGTACAGAGTGCTTCATTTATCTTTGTCCCACAGCGCCTAGCAGAATACCCTGAACATAATAAGAGATAGTAAATATTAGATAAATTAGTAGCTTGTTAGCTCATACTTTCAACCTACTGTGAAAAGGAGATAGATTATATTCATACTGGAATGCTTATATAAGTGATATGAAAATTATGAGTTTAATTAAATTAATTAGTATAATGAATGCTTCTCTTTCTATATGCCATGGCATACTTGGTGGGAATAATGGGTATGAGATTCTTTTGGGTCCACACTCCTTTCATTTCATTGAGTAGCAATGAAGTGCATAAAATGTACCAATAACTTTCTTAGGCATGGGATCCAAAGAGGACAAAGAAGAGAAGACAGATATATAAACATCATTTTTAAAGAATTAATCAACTTTATTTTTTAGAGTAGTTTTAGGCTTACAGAAAAATTGAGCAGAACATTCAGAGAGTTCTCATGTATACCTTCCACTATTCCTCCCCCCAATTCTCCCTATTATTAACATCTGGCATTTAGTGTGGTACATTTAAGGTATTATAATTGATGAGCAAATATTAATAAATTATTAACTAAAGTCTATAGCTTACATTAAGGTTCACTTTTTGTGTTATACATTCTGTGGGTTTTGACAAATGTATAAACACACATGTACCTTTATAGCACCATACAGAATAATTTTGCTGCCCTAAAACTCCACCATGCTCCACCTATTCACTCTTTCCTGCTTCGCCCCAGCAACCTCTGTTCTTTTTATAGTCTCCATAGTTTTGCCTTTTTCAGTATATCACATAGTTGGAGTTGTACAATATATAGCCTTTTCGGATTGGCTTCTTTCATTTAGCAATATGCATTTAAGGTTCTTCCATGTCTTTATGTGGCTTCATAATGAATTTCTTTTTATTGTAGAATAATATTCTATTGTATGGGTTTGCCACAGTTTGTTTATCCATTCACCTATTGAAGGATATAGTGGTTGCATCCAAGTTTTAGCAGTTATGAATAAAACTCTCTAAACATTCATGTGCAGGTTTTTGTGTGTACATGAGTCTTCCTCTCTTTTGGGTAAATAGGAGTGCAATTGCTAGATCATATATTAAGAGAATGTTAGTTTTATAAGAAACTGCCAAGCTCCCTTCCACTAAACAGTGTTGTTTCACCAAACATCATGTTTTAATGTATTTTGTTAAGTTTTAAGATATAGTTATCACAGTGGAGGTATTAAGATAGAGGTATCATAGTTAAATCAGAGGAGGCTAGAAGTAGAGCAGTCATGAGGAAAACACTGACAGTTCTAAGGGACAAGTACAAGGCTGTCAAAAAGATCAAGAAAATGTCAGCATCAAAATTTGTAGCATGGGACTTGGAAGAAAATCTTAGAGTTAATATTGGAGGACTCTTTTTTTAAAAAAAGGCTGCTGCCTCACTAATGCTCTTAAAGGCATGGAGGACAACTGATTGTGTGGAGAAACCCAGGCATCAACACCAAGTCAGAAAGTGATTGCAAAGAGTTGAAATTTAAAACATTTTGCGAATAACCAATTTATTTCACTTATATTTTCTTTTTTTTACATATGTACAATACTTAATAAAATCTATGTCTAAAACGTTTGATAACTCTTCTTTTTATTATTTTAGTGTATTATGGGGGTACAAGTGTTACGTTTATGTATATTGCCCATGGCCCCCCACCCCCTTGAGTCAGAGCCTCAAGCGTGACCATCCCCCAAACGTTGCACATCTCACTTATTGTGTTTGTATATACCCATCCCATCCTCCCCCCTCCCACCTGCCCGACACCCAATAAAGGTTATTCCTATATGTCCACTTAGGTGGTGATCCATTAATACCAATTTGCTGGTGAATACATGTGGTGCTTGTGTTTCCATTCTTGAGATACTTCACTTAGTAGAATAGGTTCCAGCTCTATCCAGGAAAATACAAGAGGTGCTATATCACCATTGTTTCTTAAAGCTGAATAGTACTCCATGGTATACATATACCACATTTTATAAATCCACTTATGATTGATGGGCACTTGGGTTGTTTCCAAAGCTTTGCAATTGTGAATTGTGCTGCTACAAACATTCAAGTGCAGGTGTCTTTTTCATAAAGTGACTTTTGATCTTTTGGGTAAATGCCCAGTTGTGGAATTGCTGGATCAAATGGTAGATCTACTTGTATTGCTTTAAGGTATCTCCATATTGCTTTCCACAGAAGTTGAACTAGTTTGCAGTCCCACCAGCAGTGTAGGAGTGTTCCTATCTCTCCACATTCATGCCAACATTTATTGTTTGGGGACTTTTTGATAAAGGCCATTCTCACTGGAGTTAAGCGATATCTCATTGTGGTTTGGATTTGCATTTCCCTGATGATTAGAGATGTTGAGCATTTTTTCATACGTTTGTTGGCCATTATTCCGTCTTCTTTTGAGAAGTTTCTCTTCATGTCCTTTGCCCATTTTTTGATAGGGTTGTTTGAGTTTTTCTTGATTTTCCTGAGTTCTAAGTATATTCTAGTATCAGCCCTTTATTGGATGTGTAGCTTGCAAAAATTTTCTCCCGTTCTGTGAGTTGTCTGTTTGCTCTCTTGACAGTTTCAAAAAAGTTTGATAGCTCTTTCAATCAGTATAAAATTAAAATTCTGCATAAGAAGGCATTTTGTTATTATTATGTTGTAGCTTTTTTATTTCTTAGCAGTATATAAAATAAAGGTCTTAGGTCGAAAACATTATATATTTTATTAGGCATGATACATTTCTGTATGTTCAGTGGATCTCAGCCAAAGGTCATTGAACCCCTAGAGCTGCCACAGCAATTTCTAAATATTCTGAACATGGTACCTTTACCTATAATTAGGCAACCTGAGCTAATAATAAATTCTGGTTTATGTGCTTTCAGCTAAATTATATCAGGTCAGTATCACTGGTTATTTCTTTCTAATCAGAAGGTCTGGCAGGTACATTTTTGTCAGATGTGTTTGATAACATTTGATTACTTGATAATGTTTTTCAGAATATGTTGTTCATGGAGAAGAGCAATAATGAAATAATTAAGACATCAAGATAACATTTCTTAGGAACAGGACCACTTTATTGTATTAATATGTATTTGATGATATCAATTTCTTATTTTATACCCAGTGATACTTAAGGTCTGAAATTCACTAAGTCTACAAATATCTATACATTTACTAGGAATATTGAGCCTTATAAGTAGTGTTTAAATGACCTGACTCAAGGTTCTTTCTTTTTCTTTTTTTTAAAAAAAGTAGCTAAATTGGAACTACCAGCTTCTGAGTCTCCAGTCTCTTATTCCCACAGTCGATATACACCATCAGATATTTGAACACTTAAATTTAATCTGTTTTCAGGCTATGTGCCAGTGAAACCAAATATGGTCCACAGAAAGACATCTATCCTGTTAACATGAGTGAGAGGAAGAGAACAGTTAGATAATGCACCAGTGTTTTCAGATGTGTACATGAGAAGCTCTTTTTAGAATATGTTTTTAAAATTACTTGACATCAGCAAGTTAAACAGGATTTAGTTCCCAGTATTTTCTTCCCTTAGAGCTGTCTTTCCAAGAAGCATGATTAAGTGAAATATAAACACCACATGAAAAGTGGACTGGTTTTCAAACATTTTAGTGATTTGTTTTTTTAAATAAACAACTGATCATTGTTACCTTTAGTGAGGATACAGTATCTCCTAAGATCCTTACTTAATGAAGAGTAAATTTTAAGTGTTTTTCTATATTGATAGAGTCTAAATGCTTCAGTAATGGTTCTAACTTAGATATTGTTTAAATTTAACTCTTTTGTTAGATTGTGAGCCAATACTGTGTACATGCTATTCAGAATGATAACGTGATGCCGTATAAGATATATCAGCCTTTCACTTTTAAAAAAATTATGGTTTAATGAACAATTTTGCTTTGCAGTTTTTATTTTTTCATTTTATTGGAGGTATCAGAGTTTTTAAAGCTATGTGTTTAAGTAGTACTACTGATGGGAACATTTTCTGGAGCTCAGATAATAAACAGTAGGTTTCTCTGAAGGTAAGCTGTGAACTTAGTGGTATTATGAAGTGAGAATTGGTATCTCACAGTACCACAGCAGCGGGGCACACTGTGAAAATCTGGAACCTGGCACCTCGGGAGAATGAGGATTAACTTCCTAAGTTATTAATAGCTGGGTTTGAAGGACCCCTCATTCTCCTTGTGTTGCTTTAAATCCTTTTAAATAGCACATTGGTGGCCTTTAAAAAAAAAAACCAGTAATATTCTATTTCTTAGTCTGAGCCTTTTTAATATTGCAGTTTCTAAAATTCTGGAAACTACCCAGAGATAGAATTTAGGGGTTATATTGACAATCTTAAATGTGTTTATGTTGCCTTTGTTGATGTTAAATTCATTATCGATATTTATAAGGATATTTATATTCATAAGGAGAATATTCCTCAGAAGAATATTTAAAGATTTAGCTAAAACATTTGGATAGACATTTATCCCTCTCTTTGTGCTTTTTATTGGAATGCATTGCTAAAAGTAGCTTAGGGTATAAGCAAATTACTTCATTTTGATTCTGGTTGCTGAGCTCCTAATAGCTTTTAAATTTATACAGTTTTTGTTTAGCTGTCAAAACATTTAATTATATCATGCCCAAAGGTGTAAAGCTGTCAAATAAATCCGAGTTTAGGCATAAACATTTGCTAAGTTACATGTGCTACTACACCATAGTTGTTACTGGGCAGCTTGTGAACCTGTTTTGGGGGGAGGGGTGTGTCGAGGAACATTAACTCAGCAGGTACAGAACAACATTGGCCCAATGAATTGATGATTACTTGTAAAACAGCAGGTAGTAATGCCCCCAAGTCTTTGTAATTCCTCTTTTTATAAAATTAAGCAGGCAAGAGAGTGTGGTGGGTTCTTTGGCTCAATTTGCACTGTAAGAAAGCTATCTTTTTGCAAGAATATGTACTCTTTGTTTTCTTACCTCAACCTTATTTTTTCTTTGTTTTCTCTTCAAAAACAAATGTACCCCATTCATACTTTATACCCTTCTTCTTTACCATAGAATCTCCTGCTATAGGAAGAATGGTTCCAGTGACACTTATAATAAAGGAACTATTGTAACTGATCAACAATTAATTATTATAAGTTTAAGGTTTTCTGTGTAAAATAATTTTAAAGATAGGAAAAATTAAATATTTTAATTGCCCTCATTATTTTGGTTATTACATAAATAAAAATTTTTAGTATTTGATGACATTATTTGTAGGCAGATTGTTAGCATAAATACTAATGCAGACTTCACTGATGCAAAATTCACTAAGAGGTAGGGGAGTAAAGTAAATTAGTTCTACTTTGAAGCTTTTATTTTCTTCCCCTTTCAAAATGAATGGGAAGGCCCTTGAGAGGCCCTTGAATGAAAGCTGCTTTTCATTAGTGCTACCAAATACCTACTTGAAAGAGTTGAGTTCTAACTGAACACCCACACAAGAGAAAGGGAAAGCTTCCTTTTTCTACTGGAGAACCATCAGCTAAATAGCTCTTGGCTTCTCTTTTCCAATCAGGTGGTTTCACATCAGAGTTAATTACTCCAGTCATTTATTCTAATCACCCTCCTCTATGGCTAGCTGCATTCTGTCATGGGGTGGCATCGTTTGAAGCCAGTTAAGTTTGAAAACCACTGCAGGGTACTTGAGGCTCATTAGTGAGGCCTATCCATGCCTGGCTTTGGATTTGCTCCCTGATTAACTCTGCATCTCTCTGCCTAGCTCCCTCCTCCCACCATCCACCAGCCCCCACTCCTCAATGCAGCCGCTCTTAAACAGCAATGTTTCAATTAACTCTTGCCATGCTGTTTGTCTTTTCACCTACATATTTAAGAAAAATTTAAATGCTTATATTGCTACTAATATATTTGATAGATTCTGGCCTTATAACTGCATCCTTTCAGTTGAATTTAACTGCAACGGTAGACATCTTACAAAGAAGAGTTATATTTCCGAACAACAAAAGAGGAAAATGGTGATCTCAGAATGAATACATTTATGTCCTTTATCCAATTCTCCTAACCTAATAAAGGTAGTGATTCCAACTCAGATTGTACAGTACTCCAGTGTATCTTACCAGCTATCATAGGGGTTGTCTGAAAAGCTACTAAAAAAAAATCTCAAAACAGATTTATTCCTTTGACATTATTGTTTCTTATCAGTTATGATATTTTAATTTAAAAGCATTTTTCAAGTGGCACATTTAAGAGATATTAGAATCACAAAAGCAAATGTTTATGCTACATTTTAAAAAATAAAAAATGTGTAATCAGTATCTTGAGTAGATCATGTTGAACAGTGTTAGTACATGAAAGTATTTAAAATATTTTCCAATAATTAACAAAAATATAAATCCAGCTGGGTAGTTAAATGAAAATGTTTCAGTAGGAAATAAGAGAAATTTTCTGGGTTTTTTTCTGCACAGTAGTTTAGTTTAAAAAAATCAAATAGTTCCTATGTCAAAACAAAATATAGAAATTAAAATACATGAAATCATGTTTTAGAAGTTGTTAACATTCATGGATGTTCAGAATTAATTAGCAGAATGAACTCATTATTCCATTCCTCAAATAGTTTTTTCTTGAATTGCCCTTTTATCAAGAGTCTTTGAATGTAGCAGCTAACATGTTGGTATTCTCTGTCTTGATGTGAAGGCTGTTTTTTAAAAAAATTTTACTTTTAAAATCTATTAAGGAATACATAGTACAGTTCAGATCCCAACTCTGACATTTACTAGCTGTGAGACATCAGGCAATTTAGTTAAGCATTCTTAGCTTTATTTGTAAAACAGCTTCTTTTTTAGTGTTTATCTCATAGGATTATTATGAGGATTAAATTTAAAAATCCATGTAAAACATTTAGCATAAAGCTGGGCACATCATAAATACTCACTAAATGCTAAGTGCTACTGCTACTGCTATTGTTACTATTTTGTTGTTGTTTAGTTGGTCAGTGCATTTCCCCCAAGTTGATCTTTAGATGCGTTCTCCTTGTACAATATACTTTCTGTAGCCTTTGTCATGTATATTATTGATAACATTTGCATTCATCTTCTGGACATTGTTGAAAAAAGACAAAGCCTTGAAAGATGATAGATACTTACATATCCACCTCACTATTTTTTTTTTCTTGTAATCATCCTACCTCAAATTTGATTGTATGGTTAACAAATTGCAGACATCTCATTTGTAATGTCCGGTAATCAGAAATTCTTCATATTTTCTATAATCTGCCAAACTAACACTGTATCAACAGGATAAAGTTTCTATGTTAATTTCATGCTTCTTATATAATGCTATTGACATTGAATTGTGCTAAATCAGAAGAAATTTCTTAAATGCCATTCATTCATTCAACAGACATTTGTTAGAGGCCTACTGGATAATTAGGTCTGTGATCACAAAATTGGAAGACTATGACACCTGCCCTTTGGGGCTGCCATTATGAGGAGGAGACAGACATGACAGTGACTAATTAGAGAAACAGATTACATGATATAGTCATTTATTCATTCAACAAATATTTTGTGAGTATCTACTACATAATGGTCATACAGCAGTAAAAAGATGATATATAGTACCTGCCCTTAGAATTTAGTGTTTTGTGAGGGAGGTGAACAATAAATAAAAAACAAATACATATATAACTGTGGTAACATATAAGGTAATATAACAAATAATAAATATAATTTTTGTGATATATATCATACAGGAGTAGCAAGGCCACCATGAAAGCATTTAAGGCAAATATATAGATAATGTATATGCACATAATGACTTCTGAGACCAAAAGAGGAAACTCCTTGTTCTGCTTGGTGAGGTTGAGGAAGGCTTAACCAAGGAATCCACATTTGATCTTAGCTTATAAGAATGAGTAGGGATTTTCCAGGAAGTGAGTAAGAAGATGGAAAGGGCATTACAGTTGTAAGAAGCAGTGTGAACAAAAATATTGAAGTTATAGTGCAACACAGGAATTAAATTTAATTCAAATGGTAGAGTGCAGTATTTGTGTGAGAACTGTGAGTGGTGCATATGAAGATATGACTGGAGGCAGATTATATGAAAAATCTTTAATGCCTTGTAAGTAGTGTGGACTTTTTTCTTTGTGGAAATGGTGCTCAAAAGGTGATTCCTGGACCAACAGCATCAGTACCATCTGAGATCTTATTATAAAGGAAAATTCTTGGACTCTGTCCCTAATCTACTGAAACACAACCTGTAGGTGGGAGCCCAGCAATCTGTGTTTTAAGGTGTTGTCCAGGTGATTTTGGTGCATGTTACAGTTAGAGATCTGCTTCAAGGAAAGAAGAACCATTGAAAATTTTAAGGAGAACAGTACTTAGTCAGGTTTTATATAATTATTAGTATAGAGGGGGGATTGAAGGGGAAATTTTAGAGATAAAGAGTTTGGATACTGTTAGAATAATTGAACCAAGAAATAATGAAGCATGGAACCAATGGTAGTCACAGTAGAAGGAAAAAAAAGAATGAATTTGGAAGCTATTAGGAGGCGTATTGTCTGACTAGATAAGGTTTTAGGGGGAGAGGAAAAAGGAGAAGTCAAGATGATTACTATGTTTCTAAATTGGCTGACTGGGTTAAGGATCCAGTCCCTAACCACAAAAGCAAGAAAGGGAGCAAGTGTGAGGGGAATAATTATTTATTCAGTTTTAAATCAATTACCTGAAACACACCAAAAGAAGTAATCTAATGGGCAATTAACATTTTGGATTTGAAACTCTGGAGAGGGTAATAATTATCTGTTGAAGTAACTGAAGTCTGGCTCATCTAAGCCTGGATTATACCAGAAGCAGAGGGCGTGGGACTAAATCATGAGAATGAACACTTAAGAGGTGGACAGAGGGAAAAAATCCTATATTAAGGAAGTGAGAATGAAAATGAGAAATGTAGAAAGAGAACCTGAAAAGAGTGTATTAAGCTAGGAGAAGAGAGAATTAGAAACAAACACCATAATGCAAAGAGATGAAGTGAGGAAAGACAAGCATCAATTGGATTCAGACAGTAATCTTGGCAAAAACATTTTCAGTGGTGTGCCTATAACAGAAAGAGGAGAAACTAGTGAGGAAGTGAATGGGGGGCATGGGGAAGGGGTGGCTAAGGAAACATAAATAACCAGAGTACTTAATTCTTTCAAGAAGTTTCTGTTGTTGATCTCATATTGCCTATGTATTTGTGGCTGCCTATTAACTAGCCATTATTCCATTGATAATTCGGAAAGAATCAGACCCAAAACTTACTGTGATTTAGGGAATCCTAGAGTGTTATTACAGATGTCAAGAAATCTTTAGGAGTGGACAGAGACTTTTTCAACTGCTACAAAAATAACATGGTTTTTATGGGGTTTGTAAATATATTCACACTGTCTACAGATTTCACGTATCTGACTTTCAGCAAAGATTACGTCCCCTATACTAAATTGTAGTCTATAGCTACATGGTAGTTCTTAAAGTACATATCTGATAGAGATGAGCAGCCAATATGAAAGAATTCTAACCATAGACCTTTAAGGATAGAAAGTTTACGGATGACACTGCAGTTGGTAGATTAGGCCTTTTACCTTTATTGTTTGGAGGGTAGTCATAGTGCCATCTTTAAAAGGCTGCCAGAGATGTATAGAAAGATGTCTTCAGAGATCTATAAGTGGCTGAAGAATATACATTGTAGAACATTATGTCTATTTCACACTTCAAGATATTATATTTCTGCTGTCATGTCCTAAGGTATAGCCATCCATCATGGCACTGAGAATCGTAATGATTCTTCAGAGCTGCATTGAAGGTCATTTTAGTCTGGCAAGTACTTTGTGCTTTGCAAGGTTTATCTTTATTTTCAGTAGGATAAGCTATATTTAAACAGTGTTACATGTTGTTAAGTCCTACATTCTATCTTGTATCAAAATCTGCATGCAGATTCAGTATTTGGAATTAAATAAAGCTCTCCTGTCCAGTTTATAACCACTAATCACAAATGGCTATCAATCACTCGAAATGTGGCTAATCTGAATTGAGATGTGCTTTACATTTGTTAAGTATAAGATGACCAGATTTCTAAGATTTAATACAAAATAATTTTTATGTTGGTTTTATAGTGAAATGATATTTTTTATATTTTTTATTAAATATAATATATTAAAATTGATATTATCAGTTTCTTTTCACTTTTTAAAATGTGGCTACTAGAAAATTTTAAATTACATGTATGGCTTGCATATATTTCTGTTGGACAAAACTGGTGTAAAGTCTTGGTGGTCATTTTGTTACCCAGAATTTTTTTGGCTTGTGCATCCCGCTGTTGAGCATGAACATACTTTAGTTATATTTTAATACTTAAATAGTATACAAACTTCTAATTCTCAGCCCTGATCCAAAAGAAAGGCTTAGGGTTAATTTCAAGCCTATAAAAGAAAGTCCAAAATATTAATCCTAAATTCAAAACTTAACTAATCTTCTACCATGTAAACTGTTTCTACTCTTGCATGGTTAAGGTTCAAACTGGAAATCTGGGTGTCAAACTGAATTCCCTTTCCTTTACCCCTCCCATTCGTAATCAGTTGCTGTAAGTAATAAATTCTGAGATCTGTCCCTTCTTCTTCACTCTCTATGCTACTTTCTTGATTAAATCTCTCACTACCTCTTACCTAGACTATTATAGCAATAGTAGACTTAGAGCTGACCCTCTCCCTTCCCTCCAAAGGGACATCTCATCTCAGTATCCCCAGAATCTAGCACAGAATAAGACCTGTAGTAAGCACTCAATAAATGTTTGTTGAATGAATGGATGAGAGAGCTGCTAATATTAATCAAAAATTCCAGAATGAAAGAGACTTTTAGTCTTATGCGGTGTATGTGTATAAATTTGTATATACAAAGTAAGTACAAATATATTAATAATTTGATTCTCTGGCTGAATTTATCAATGCTTTATATTCGGCAACTTTTGCATTCATATTCTTTAAGTTTTTCTTTATTGGATATTCTTGGAAGTGATGACATCCTAAATGTTGTATTTTGCCAAGGATTTTGATTTGCCAGTATAAGTTTATGACATTCAGTCCAGGGAATAATGGTGCCATGCAGACAGCTCTTTGTTTTTGTCTGGAGTCCCCATGAGATTAAACTACATCTGGCAATAAGTAGACATTCTGATCTGACCATCTTCAAAGGCAAGAGACTGCTAGTATTTATCAGATCTATGTGGATAAGCAAATGGGAAGGGATTAAATTTATTTTATTTTATTTTCTGTCCTTTTGTAACTAAAAAATACAACCTCCAAGAGTTCATACAGCCAATTAATACATTTTCAAATGGCTATTGAAGAGGAAACCTATTCGTTTTTCTATACCTATGTGGGCAGGTAATTGAGAATTTTAGATTAATATTTTAATTAAGTGTATATATTTTTATTTATATAACTATTATTTTTATTAAAATAATTTACATATTAATATGTTTAAGCTGAGATTGGAGCTGGGTCTATCCCCATGATAAGTTCATATTACTTCCATTAAACCACAATGTTTCAATAAAATGTAGTTTTCAAGGTCAAGGAAACTGCTCAATAAGTTAAGTGACTTAGCTGAGATACTGTGTTCTCCAGTGAGTATGCAAGCTCAGGCATATTTTTTTTTAGTCTATTTTCTTCTTCTTCTTCTTCTTTTTATTTCAGCATATTATGGGGGTACAAAAGTTAAGGTTACATATATTGCCCATGCCTCCCTCCCCCCTCGAGTCAGAGCTTCAAGCGTGACCATCCTCCAAACGTTGCACATCTCACTCATTGTGTTTGTATATACCCATCCCCTCCTCCCCCCTCCCACCTGCCCGACACCCGATAAATGTTATTCCTATATGTCCACTTAGGTATTGATCCATTAATACCAATTTGCTGGTGAGTACATGTGGTGCTTGTTTTAAGTGTATATTTTTATAACTATGTTATCTTAGCCTAACAGCAGTTTACAATCCTCAAAATTAATTTTATAGAGATACTTTACTAATTTTTTAAATAATTGAGCATTTAGTACACCTGTTTCAAACAGTTTCATGTCTATAAGTATTAGGGCATCATGTTTGACATTTAGAAGCTTTTGTTACATATTTATCTGTGTAGGAAAGTTTATCCCAAATTACTTTCTTAGGAGAATTTTGGACCTGTCTTAAGGTAGGCTACAACTCCTTCCAAATAAAGGTGAGCCTACCTTCTATATAGGCTTGTATCTTTTCTCCTTATGCTACTCATATTCTTGCAAGGTTATTAGTCCCATGACTCAGTTTACCTGTTACTGAAGTATGCTGGCTTTGCATTTAACTGAAAAAACAAAATGGCTGCATTCCAGGTACTTGTCATGAAGTGTAATCTAGAACCTACCATTCAAAGCCTCCCTAAGAGAAATAATGTTTATGCAGGATTGCCTGAGGACTACGTAGTCTCTCCATTTTTCTATACTTTAAATCTATCCGAGGCTTAACTCAGTCCTCCGAGAGTCACATACCTGGATTCCATCATATTGCCAAGGGAGGAATTTCTTATCTCAGGAATAGAAATAATGTGTTCTTCCAGGCCATCTGGTTTGTTTTTACATTATAGTCATTTTTGACTCGTAATTGTTCGTGTTTCTTTCTTTATGTTGCCTGCTAGAAAGCTTGGCACCAAATACATGGCTCACCTCTAACAAGTCTATGGAATTTCATGGCATGATTTTTACGTGATATCTCTTTCTTATCCTTACTTTTGCATTACCTCTCTTCTCTTTTGTTAAATTTATCTTGCTGCATATACATCATTATAAGCTCTGCGAATTGTTTTCTGAACCAGAGGCCCACAAAATGCAAACAAATAAAATAAATAGATGGTTATGGTTGTTTTCCTATCCAGTCCTATCCTATTAAACTAGAACTTTTTTAAAAGCTCTATATCTCTATGTGTGTTATACTATAACTAGTTTAATGTATCTGTATATTATGAATTCCTAGATTTTTAGATTAAGAGTGACCAAAGGTTGAAATGTTAATTAAATGTTTTAATGTTCTGTAGTTCTAAAGAAAATAGTTGGATGAAATGTCAGCATATAGGAGTACTTTAAACATTAAAAAAAATCATCTCTCTGAAAAGGAGGGTAATTGTACAAGTTTGCCTAATCCTTTTGATCTTGGCACACAGCAATACAGACTTCAGTTGAGATTAAAACTATGAATTTCAAAGGAAACATGGCCTTCAGTGTGTAAAATATATAACAGCTGGTTGACTAGTCCATTTAAAACTACACAATAACAATCGTAGACAGAATGATTCTCCTGCCAAAAGATGCACGAGTGCTTGATGGTTATATCAAATACGATACTAACTCACACTTTTCTTTAGTAATGATATAAATGTAGAATGAACTGTACTACCAGCTCCAAAATCTCTCTTCTGTCCAGCAGTTCAAGGGCAGTTTATAAGTACAGAACCCCTTTTAGTGATTTCTCTATTTGCTTTTCAGGCTGAACCTAATATGTTATTGACTAAATTTCATTTTTTAAAATTGTAAGATATAACTTTTATTCTTAGCATTCCACAATCTTCAATTTTCTACATCTTCAATCCTCCATTTTTTTCCCTCTTTGGCTTCATGATTTATCGAACTAATGACACAGCTTCACACATATTTTTAAGCTCCCCAAATTAAACTTTTTTAAAGTAATATAAAACTTGTTTCTCATTTTTGTCATATATTATGGTAAATTTCCAAAGCATTGTGATGTATATGTAATCATTATGGGGGAAAGTGAAACTCATGTTAATAGATTATAGTACATTAACTATTTCAATATTTCCACTGTTGTGTTTTACCTGAAGAAATAATCCTTAAATAGGTTAAATTAATGCATTTTCTTTAAAATGAGAATTGATGTAAATTTGTCACTTCTAGTAAGTCCTATTTGGAAAACATACTTGCGTTCTGAATTTATATCTGTCCAATATGGAAAAATGTTGATTGATTTTTCAGTGACCTTTGTTGTTTGAAAATTCTGATACAACATAGCTAACAGCAAATTTTTTTTCTTTTAGATTTATTTCAAAGAAGGAAATGTACCTATAGGTAAATTAAAAATTTGCTAAAGTTACTCAGGTTCACTACAAATTCAGAGCCAGCATTTAAGGAGTTAATGTATCTTATTAGGGGGACAGGAAATCTGGCAACTATTGTAGAAACTAGACCTAATGGTGCACACAAACAATTTGTCAGTCTTCTTAAATGTGAATAGCTTTCCGCAAAGTGGCTGCTCTTGCTTTGTTTGAACAGGCTAAACTTTTCCTTTTTGGACTTTAAATCTTAGAAGTGAAATGTGATCCACATATTCAATCAAAATCATTTAATTCAAAGCATATTTTGATTGGAACAAAGTTGACATGGAAAGAAACTCTAGAATAAAAAAGTTGAAAGGACTTTATATCATATATTTAACAGGAAAATTTGAAACAGTTCTAATTAGGCTGAAAAAAACAGCTTTCTTCAATGTAAATTACAAAGGTCATATATCAATGTTAAGGAAACATTACCACTAGTGTTTGAAATCCAGCACATGCAAACATAACAGACCAGTTCACTTTAAATCTTTGTGTGTGTGTTTGTGTGTGTGCGTATAGGAAGAAGGCTGTATTACATGTATTTAAAACGAAAAATACTTAAAATTCCAAGTTTATAATTTTGTATTACCTTTTGGGCAATCCAAACATCAGCTCCTTTAAAACGTATTACTAGCTATGTTTAAATGAATTAAGACTTTTAATTCTAAGTATAGGTAAAAATTTATAAAACTAATTATTTTTTCATTATAAATATGATTAAAGACATCTTATAACTAAATGTATATCAAGTAAGGGGGGTTAATCAGTGATTTTTATTTTCTTATTTGAAACTTACAGCTATAGCATTTTGTATCTTGGAACTGAATTAGGCCTTTTAGTAGTGATACAGGTATATGAAATGTGTATCAGGGCTGCCTACGCCTATTTCCTTCTGGTCATATGATTATTTCTGTACTTAAAAGTTTGTAAATAATATTCGATCTTCTTATTTGATTTTTTGTAAAAATCATTTCTCTCATAGATATCACTAGTTTTTATTTAGTTGCTTTTTTTAATGGATGAGCAGGATGAGAACATTTAGCAAAATAATAAATAAATGTTAGCTTTAATTGCTCATAGGGCTCCCATAAACATGGTGAACATTCCTAAAACCTGCCAGACTTTCTGTAAGAAGTGTGGCACACATCAACCCCACAAAGTGACACAGAATGAGAAGGGCGAGGGTACTCTGTATTCCCAGGAAAAGTCGAGTTATGACAGGAATCAGAGTGGCTATGGTGGGCAGACTAAGTGGATTTTCCAGAAAAGGGCTAAAACTACAAAGAAGATGGTGCTGAGGCTTGACTGTGGAGGCCAACTGCAGATCTAAGAGAATGCTGGCTACTAAGAGACACATGCATTTTGAACTGGGAGGAGATAAGAAGAGAAAGGGCCAAGTGATCCAGTTCTAAGTGTCATCTTTTGTTTTATTATAAAGATAATAAAATCATGAGGTTATGTTCAAAAGTAAATAAGTAAATAAATATTAGCATTAATCTGGGAATGACAAATATGAGAAACACATATAATAAATAAGGTTTCTTGGCCTTGAGGTAAACAATTGTCTAATAATTTCTTTTGTTAATTGAAATTGGTTTCTTGATTTTTTTACATTAGCAAAAATTTGATTTAAAATAAAAGGAAATTGCTAGCGTATCACTAAAGCATGCATAGGTTAACTAAATACATGAATAATGCCTTTGATTTTAGAATTTTTATTCTCAAATAGCTTAGAGTTTTTAGAAAAAGCAAACTGATTCAATATGTTATATTATTTGACTCTATGATAGAAAACAAGGATAATTTTATGCAACATTTTATAAGTAAATAATCTATTTCTTCAAAGGATTAGTTTTAGGATAACATAGATTGCATTCTTTCAGTGAGATCAGTTAGACACATATTCATATATGTTATAATTATATCTGACACAGGGTTATACAAACCAGTTATTTATGAATAATTTACTATTATCTTTTTTAACAGTAAAGCTTTAATTTGTTGATATTCTACATGTGGACCAAATAAATGAAAGTTACTAATAAGTGTTTGCATTTGACATCTGTATACTGTTCTTTTTAGCATATCTCAAGTGTTTTAGTCTCTGCCTAATAGATCTCATTAAAAAAACAGATATCAGCCCCAAGACAGTTTGTCAAGACTAATATGAGTCCCCCTGGATTGGATTGACAATTTGTGTGAGGCATCATATGATAGTCTTTTCATAGTCTTATTTGATCCTTAACAATTGGACATTAGTCACTGATTTATTTTATAATAACTCAGATGAGTTGAATATTATTGTATTGTGTTGGACATTTTAGTGGATTTTCTTTTTTACAAATTTTACTCAGAGCACACATTGGATGTAAATGATGTATCCAGCCTGCTAGGGGAGTACTAACAATTGATTGGTTAGGTTTGAGAGCAGCATGGGAAGAATGTTACTATCCCCTAGCTGCAAACCGTATTTAACTGGAGTCTTAATGAGGACTGTCTGTCCTGAAAGCTTTGAAAAATCTCAAATGCTTAGCATTCCACTGGCATTTGTTTTTATTTTTTGGAATAAAAATGTGGATCTAAATAAGAATTTTATATATATAAAAAGTATTTTTAAAAATCTTAATATATAAAAAAGGGATTTTAAAGAACTATAATATAGGTTTGTGATTTAAGTTTTTGAATTACATTTTTAATTATCTTCTGTATGTATTTTTTTCCTTTAATTTCTTCCTGCTTGTCCTTCCCTCTTCCTTCAAGTCCCAAGTGCATTTGTTTATTAATCTATACTTTTGGTTAGGCAGTGTCATTCACTGATATCAAAAGGATATTAAAGTTCTACACTAACTTTGTACTTAAATGATTTCAGAACTTCTTGGAATTCTCTTATATTCATCACAGTTATTCTTTTGGGTCCCTTTTTAAAGCTTTGGTATATTGCAGGAAATGCTTGAAGGTGACTAATGAAATTACTAGTTTAAGTTTTAAAAATTATTTAAAGTTTACTCATGGAGGTAACATGTTTATCAACTTCTAGAAAAGATTTTACCAGTAGTTCCATGAATTACTACTACCTGTTAAGGATTGACCTATGACAATGTAAGGGGAGGGCTGAATTAGGGCATTGTGGTTATTTCTGCATGTGTGTTTGTAGCATGATATGAGCATACAGTATCTTTCCATTCAGCATTTTTGCTTAAAATTCTGATGCAGTGTCAAGACGTAAAGCTCTAAGCATCTAAATTTAACCAACTTCACCATTTTGAATGTGCATAAAGAAGTAGTCAACCATAAGGAAAATTCAACAATTCTTTGTTTGATGACACATAAAATAAAATTGCCCTAGTTTTTAGAGCTTTAATATTGAGAAAATTCATTTGCACTTCGTCATTTGCTGAGCCTTCTAGAATTTTATAGTCTCAAATCACAACACCATGGACACTCAGGAGACTCCTGACTGTTTTATCTTATTAAACAATTTTGAAATCATTAATTTTTAATTAGTTTGGATGCAGTTTTTTTATCGTTTCAATAGTGCATGTATATGAACTAAACGTTTTTTATTTAAACTACTGGTGAGAATATTATTTACATAAATAAATGTGGGTTCTTTCTGAGAGTACATACTGTGAGTTTGCTTCATATAATCCTACTTTTTCATAGATTCGGAGATATTAGACACTAATCTATTATAGTAGGGCTTTTCACCAATTTATGAACTCAGATTTTGAACAACAACCAAAAAGGATATAAACTCAATGATATGTATAGACCCTTCCCTGATTGAAAGTTCTAATTAAGTGAATTGGAGAAAATTAACTGAAATTAGCTGTCAGAAAGTCACATTTAAATGAATGATGAGCTAGTCTGGCAGTAAACATTTAAATGATATAAATTGCCATTTAAGTGTATGGTTTAATGTTTGTCATGCATTAATGTGACATGAGACTGCAGTGACAATCAAGCAGCTTGCTCTAATTTGAACATATTTAGGGCTTTTGTGTGGAGTGCACTGCACACAAATTAAGACAATTGCTGTTTTTATGTGTCATTTTAAACACTCCACCCCAGCCCACCCCCATCCCTAAGCAAGGCCTAAGTTAATGAAACAAACGTATCATTTTTGTGTGTAACTTGCATTAGTAGTTCCTATATTTTTAGATTATTTTAAATCCATGTACTTAGGAATGTATTTAAACTTATTACAAGCCCTTCTCTTATTTCAAGTAAAACATTAAGCAGATTTGTGCTCTCTTATCTATTTACTAGATTTATAAATGTAATGCATTTTATAAGAAATGCCTAAAACAGTAACTTTCTCATTAGAAGCTAGCTGAATGTTTTTTAGGCATATTTCATTTCAAGTGTACTTTAGAATGTGAGAATTACCTAGTTTTATTTACAAAATTATATTTTACATTTTATAGTATGTGATATATTATGAAGCCATGTTAAATGTTATTAGCTACAGGAAATATATTGTTTGTATTTAACCATAAACATTTTTCTTTTTCATAGATACTTATTTTAATAAAGCATATATTTACACAAGTATACACCTGTGAACTAATAGGAGCATCTTCTGTCACAAGATGGATTATATCTTTTTGGTTGCTTGCTGTAGAAGTTGGTCAGTTTTGCTTTAAAAGCAACAAATCTCTTATGATATTTATAACATAGCAGCAAGCCATACCAAAAATGTATCACAGTCATACACTTATTACTCTAAGAATTAATTTCATTGAGATATATTACCAGATATACCCTTGTACAGTAGTCCCTTCTTATCCTCAGTTTCACATTCCACAGTTTCATTTACCCATGATTAATGGAGGACCAAAAATAGGTGAATGAGGTACAGTAAGATACCTTGAGAGAGAGAGTACACATTCATATAACTTTTATTATAATATATTGTTTTTTATAGTATATTGTTATAATTATTTGTTATTGTTGTTATTCTTTTATTGTACCTAATTTATAAATTAAACTTTGTCATAGATATGTATGTATAGGAAAAAATGTGTGTGTGTGTCTGTGTGTGTGTCTGTGTGTGTGTGTGTGTGTGTCTGTGTGTGTGTGTGTGTGTCTGTGTGTGTGTTTGTATATAAAAGGTTTGGTACTATCCACAGTTTCAGGCATCCATTAGGGGTCCTGGAATGTATCTACTGTGGATAAGGGGGGACTACTGTGTACTTTTAATTAAGCTTCAGAGTTTCTAAGTTTGAGAACTCTTTGATTTTAATAGCATTATTTATTGGTAAACTAGTCCATAATGCTAAACTTTTCTATTGTAATAATTTTGAACAATATAAAGATCAATACCTTCCTAAAAAAAAAGTTTCCTGTTTTTAAAACTCTTTAGCATGTATAACTTTATTAAATTCAACAAACATTTATTGGTATCTATTGTGTTTTAGCCACAGTGCTAGTCACTGGGAATGCAGTAATGAATAGGAAGTAGATCTTGTGCCTAGCATTTCAACTGAATACTTGATTATGTTCATTCATTATTTATTGGACACTGTTATGTTAATAACATCAAATATTTGGTCTGGTTTAATATTAATACCTAGAACAATAATTCTGTAATTATAAGTATCCCCCACAAAATCTAATTAGTTTGCATAAAAATGCAATCAAAATAACTCAGTAATTTGCTTACAGTTTTAATAGATTATAAAATATTTTAATTCTAGAAAAATTATAAATATTTCAAGTGGATAGCAAATTTTTAACGTTTTCACATTTTCTTTCTAAAAGTAGCCTTTGTATTATATGACCTCCTTTCTTTGAAGCATAAATTGAGTACCTGGCAGGCCCTGAGTTACAAATGTGACCAAAATAGGCCCAGTCCTGGTGCTTACAGTACAGCAGAAGAATACTGAAACTTAAGCAATTATTACAATTCAGCATGACAAATACCATAAAGTTTCTTAATTATAAACAAAAGAGAACAGATTCTGGTAGAAAGTAAGACATCAGAATAAATTTTGTTTTTTTAAAATCTCTATTCATAGTAAATGTAGTCTTAAACTTTATTGCATATTCCAAATATATATTTTTAAAATAAAATTCAGCATAATAATATAATATAATGTAACCTTTTTTAGGCCCTGGAGAGTGAATTTGTTTCCTGCCAGCTTCACCAATGGATTGATCTCATTTTTGGCTATAAACAACAAGGACCAGAGGCTGTCCGGGCCCTCAATGTGTTCTATTACCTGACCTATGAAGGAGCTGTCAATCTGAACTCAATAAGTGATCCTGTGTTGAGAGAGGTAAGTTATCTGATTGAGACAGAAACTTATATAATAAGGTATCTTTAAACTAGAAGGTACTAAATATCATCTTCCTTATCCTTTCATTTTACTGCTTACGAAACTGAAACTAATGGGTAAAGTGACTTAAGCAGCATCAGTTACTGACCTCACTGGAACTTGAACTCAACCAAGATTTCAAAATGTTTGACTTGATATAAAAAGAGAGGTTTTTTAATTTGAACCCATTAAGGTATCAATAATCACTTATAACTTTTATAACTTTGGAGGCTATTCACATGATTTAAAATATTAGGAAAATAGTAATTCATTAAAGGTATATAATTATGAGCATTAATTTATTTAAATGTGATAAAACATATTTATATGTAATACATAAGTATATATATAACCATGTAGAAGTTAATAGTGGGACTGAAGTCTAAAACCTTTCTTATGTTATCAAACTTGATGTTAGATGTTATTTAGACTCGTTTTATCCTTCTTATTTATTTTCTAAGGTAAAACATTCAAAATATGGTTTTGGCAAATACAGTATTCACCAAAAAGTCTGAAGAAGGCCTTGCCTTTTTTAGTATTTCTAATTGAATTATACATCCTCCTAACTCTAACATACCTTATGTAAAAAATTACAGAATTGAACAGATACCTTAATCTATACAAATTTAGAACAGAACTATATTGAAGAAACCAGGGGCTTTAATTCATAGGGAAAGTTATATATCATTTTGAATGGAACATTATTTGTAATGGGTAGGTTTTGTCATTTCTCAGTAGCACCTGATGTATTCCTTCATAGTTCTACTGTGACTGGCCCATGTTGAAAGTATAAGTACATATTTATAAAAAAAAGCATATTATCACCTAGCTTGTGTGCTAGATAAAAATTAGCACTATGTACTAATTGTATATATGCCTTAAATTATACAAGTTTTAAATTGCTGTTTTTCAGTTTTAAAACTGTAGGGAGGCAGAGAACTAGATCAGATAAGCTCTTAAAGATTCTTCCAGTTTTTCAGTTCTTTGTAAATGTTACTTTCAGGGGCATTTTATTTTATTTGAACAACAATTGACTACATGACACAGAACATACATAGGATTCTGTATATGGAATTGAGGTTAGAGCAACATGCAAGTGGTATTACAAAATAGTACATAATTTCATTGTGGGTAGAATAGCATAGGCTTATTTCCTTTCTTTATTATTGTTTTGGCAGTATTTAATCAGTGTTACTTTATTAAATGCCCATAGTTCTTCAACAAATATACCACCTATTTTTGTTTTTCATGTTTCCTTGTAGTAATTATCCATATCTCTACATAGCTGATATATAATGGAATTCACACTCTAGAACCAATTTTATAATATTTCGTTTTATATAACATATCAGCATATTTTTATGCTGCTATATATCATCTCTGTACTTTTGGGATCCTATTTTTTAAAAGACTTGTCTCTTAGTATGTCCATGATGAACTTTTGCTTTGAGTTTTTTGACTTCCTTTTCTTCCCCACAACTCCAAGTAGTTAATTATTAGAAAACTAAGCCATAACTGGATAGCTTTCTACTCATCACATGCTAACTTATTTTTATATTATATAGACATATATATAATATATATTATATCTTAGGTTCAGCATTTATTAAATAAACATGGCCTTTGATGTTCTAAAGATGGTAGGTACTTAATATTCTCAAAATGGGAATATATTGCTTTGTAACTTATAACTATTAATATAAATATATATCTTTAGTGCTCAAAGCTTTCTATATTTTGTTAAAATAGATATGATAGTCTTTTACAATATTATAGCCATTCCATTTGATTTACCAGTGCCAAATCTTATGGTACAGTGCAGTGTGATACGTTACAATGCATGAATGAATGAATGTGGATTTGATTCCTGGCTCTGTTGCCTACTAGTTATGTGACTCTGATCTTCCTCAGACTCTGTTTCCTTATATAGAGAATTGATTTGATAATTAATGCCCACCACATAGAAGATTAGATTAGATATAATGCACATAAAATGTCTTGCATGGTGCCTATCCTAAGTACTCACCAACTGTTAGTTCCTTCCCTTATGTTGTTCACAGTTAAATCCCTTGATTAGAAAGCACAGTTATAAAAAGAATATGAACTTCTGATTAGATCATAGAAAGAATCATAAAATTTTAACACTAGAGAGGTTATTAGAGACCATTCCCATTAGAGGACACGTACTGAGTTCATTGTTAAGTGAGGCAAGAAAAAAGCAGAAAACATGAATAGGTCATTAATTTATTCTTCTTTTTCAACAACGTTTTACTAAACCCAAATGAAGTAATAAGGTTAAAGAGTTGAAAGGTAAGTTCCCACCCTCAGTCAGCTAGAGTTCATCTAATGGGAAAATGGGGTAAGCAAATAATTATAATACACTGTGATAACTTCAGTATAGATAAATATATGTATGCACACACAGCATAGGATAGGTACTAAATGTAGACTGACAGAATCCATGCATGTTTTCTGGGGAATGAGAGGCTGGAGCTGCATATTGAATGAATAAGATCAGTGAGTAGAGTCATGAACTAAGGACATCCGCACAGAGGAAACTGCATAAGCTTTCTGCACATAGATAAGAGATTGTGGCTGGAGGATAGAGTGTACATGGAATGAATGGAAGGTGATAAGGTGAGAGAGGGATAGGAGGCAGATCATAAAGGGCCTTCAATGGCATAAAAAATAATTTTAACTGCATTACAAGGCAATGGAGAACCATTGAAGGTTTGTGGCATGACCACATGAATGTTTTAGAACCTGCCTGAAAGAAGATTGAAAGAACTGAAAACTGTCCATTGTATTTTTCTGACTAAGAGGTCATTGGTGATCTTGAATTAAGTAGCTTAGAAGGTAGAGGATTGTGCTGTGAATGGGAGGTGATGAAGTAAACACAGTGAATAGGGAAAATAATTTAAGGGTGAATTTTTTTAAATAGCTTTAATGAAATATAGTTCACATGTGATATAATTCACCCATTTAAAGTATACAATACAATAGTTTTTAGTATATTCACAGAGTTGTGTGAGCATCACCACAATCTACTTTAAGAGCATTTTTGTTACCACAAAAATAAATCTTTGTACCTTGTTAGCAGTTACTCTAAGGGAGATTTTATTTTTAATGGATAGATATTTGACCATATTTCTGTGTTAATTGGAAAGATCCAAAATGAGGGAAGCATGCCTGACATACAGGAGAGAAAGCATGTATGAGAAAGTTCAGTGAGAAAGTGGAAAGGAACAAAACCCAGAGCACAGATAGAGATAAGCACAGGACAGGAGGGAATGGTACTCCCCCATCTGAGACTGGAAAGGAGAAAGTTAGCATGGGGACTTATATAAGTAAATGTGTATGAATGAGGTGGAAAGGCAGCAAGATATCTTTATGAGGGTTTGTACCAAGGATGAGATAATATTTACAGAAGTACCTAACATAGTAATAGGTGCTTAATAGCTGCTGCACAATAATTATTTCCTTTCTATCTTGTTTTTCTGTGCTTTCATCAGCAGGAGAGTAAGTATAAAAAAAAGTTATAGAGAAAAGGGGTGTGTGTGTATGTGTAAAGAGATGCAGAGACAGACATAGGTGGGGTTTTTCCATGGAAGTATAGTGGAATGTATGAAAAAGGATTGAGGATGGAAGGGTGGCTGATGAAACTGTTAAAGGGATTTGTGGAAATGAAGAAATGTGAATCTAGGCTGGATTGACTAGATAAGGGAGGTAGGAAGAGGCTGATAAACTGGGAGATCTCTCATTCATTATTCACTCATTTATTCAACAAATATTGGTTTTATTCAAGATGCTAAAAATAGAAAAATGAACAAAATAGTCAAATTCCCTTCCCTCGTGGAGCTCACATTCTAATGGGGCACACAGAAAATAAACAAAATATAAAGACTATAGTTTTAGTTATGATAAGTGCTATGAAGAAAATAAGGGTGGGTAAGGTGATACAGGGTCACTTGGGGATAGGGCACTATTTTAGAGAAGATGGTCATGAATTACCTCTCTGTCTTCATAAACACTTTCTTCAAAACTTTGGGACTGGAGTAAACCTATACAAGGACACCCAGGGAGGCAGCTCCAACTGCTCTCCTCATGGCCAACCAGGTGCCTGTAACCTCCAAGCTGGTACAGCCTCCAACTCAAGTCCCGTTACAGATATAATGCCAGTTGTAAAACTTTAGCTATCGTCATCTACTGGTTTACTTCCCACACCCATCTCCAGGCCATAGCCGTCTTCAAAATCTTGTTCCTCTAAGGTGCTTTAACATCACTAATATTAGTACATTTGTATATCCATTTGATTTACATTAAAGCAAATGTAAAATCACAATAATGGTACCAGGGTAGATTTGTGCCTTTCAATATCCAAAGCAGACTAGGCTAATTTCTGTCCAGTAGCTATATTGTACTTTTACTTATTTTGTTCACGACGACTCTGGAACACTTACGTGTTTGCACAGACATACAGAGGCCAGTTGTCTACATTACAGGTCATGTATTCGCCTACTATTTAGGAAAAGCTCTCTTCCTCCTGAGAAAGTTTCTAGAGTGAATGGTTAATACATATGGCATGGTAAGTGATCATAAAAATAATCTCCCTATAAAAAGAGCACTAAACGATAGAAATAATAACCATAAGAAGAGGAAGAGTAATCAGAGAAACAGCCTGCAGCACATTAAACTTTTATGTTGTTTTTAATTTTTAGAAAACAGCTGGGTTATCAATATATAACGATGTCTGCATTTACATATATCACACACCAGAAAGAATTTTTTTCAAGCAAATATGCTAATCTTTTAAAAAATATCTTGTGACTCCCAACTTAAGGATATATTTTTATCTTTAGCTGTTTACTCTTCATTTCTCTCTTTGGTACTTCCTTTTTCTTTTTTCCCTGACTTTATCATTTTTAAATCTATTTTCCCAGTATTATATATGTCTTTTTATAGATAAGTGACAAATAAATAAAAGTAATTTTCTAACTGTAATTCTGAATGAATTTGGTTTGGCTCATTTAGTTTTCTTCCTTAAAACACAATCTTATTAAGCTTGTTTTTTTTGGAGACAGTCTTGCTCTGTTGCCCAGGCTAGAGTTTAGTGGTGTCATCATAGCGCCCTGCAACCTCAAACTTCTAGGGCAAATGATCCTCCTGCCTCAGCCTCCTGAGTAGCTGGGACTATAGGTACCTGGCTAGTTTTTTTCTATTTTTAGTAGAGACAGTGTCTCACTCTTGGTCAGACTGCTCTTGAACTCCTGACTTCAAGCAATCCTCCCGCCTCAGCCTCCCAAAGTGCTAGGATTATAGGCATGAGCCATTGTGCCCAGGCTTGTTAAGCCTTTCTAACACTACTTCAAAAAAACTAGAAACCAAGGAAAGAAGAAATTTCTAAAAGAGAGAAAAATTAGTGTGTTTGTATTCAGGGTCAGACATAAGTAAGAATAAATGTTTTTACTAAGAAAAAAAAATCCAAATTCACAAAATAAATACACAAGTTGAATATTTGTTTTACAAAATAATATTCTTTTTTCTAGAAAACTTAACATATGTGCTTCCCTTAAATAATATATTTGGAATATAATTATATTTACAGGCATTGTTTCTAGAATAGTTCTATATCCTTTCATATCCAGAATTCACCTATTAATTCTCATGTAAATGGTATTTGTTATATCTAAAAGTTGAGAGCTCATTGTCTAGTATCTTAGTATGAAACAGTTTATTGATAGAATTTAGTAGGGGAGAATTAAGTTTTAAAAATATGTATACACGTGTGTGCATATATATATGTGTGTATGCATGGATGACATTCACTGGATGCAGGAGCACAAAGGAGGACCTGCCAACCCAGATTAAGGAAATATTAACTGCCTGAACATAATCCTTAAGAAATAAGGAATTAAGTAGGCAAAACAAAAGAAATAGAAGGGACATTCAAAGCAGAGAGTATAGCATGTGGGAAGGAGCATAGTAAGGCTCTGTGACTGGAATAAACCATGTGGTGTGTGAGGTGAGCATAAGAAGTTGGTGATAAATAGCAGTTAAGTTGATGATATCTCTAAAACAAATTTGGAAACTATGCCTATCCATCATTAGTCTAAGCCACCATCATTATCTTTTCCCAGAATAACATTAGTGGATCTGGTCACCTGTTTCTATCCCTACCTACCTACAATCCACTCTCCACAGAGCTGCCAAAATGATATTTTAAAACTGTACATCAGATCATTTCACCCCTGTTAACTGAAGAAGTAACAAAGTTCATAATTTGGAAAGGAGAGCTTTCTCTCTCATAAAGGGTTGCAGCCTGTGGGTAGCCATTCCAACAGGCTGGTAAGCTGAGCCCCCTGGCCATAAGCCAGGAACATGTGCTTTAAGGCAGGGGCCATGGGAACAGGAATTTATACTGTACAGGATGGCCAAATATACATATTTAACAAGCTATAGGAAGAGTCATGAATATTTATGAAAGGAGAAACATGTACCTGCGGAATCAAGCTTTATGCCCTTTTGTGGGGTCCATGTTCAGAAAATGGTTGCCCTCTGGTGTCAGAAGGTAAAGCAGAGGACATGACAACCCTCTCTGTGCATGTGCCATAGACTGGTTAAATCCCCTCCATGGTTGGTGGTCTCTTATCAGGAAAAAATGCTGGTCCAGATCATGAGATTGGTTCCTGTTTAGCTCTTAGGAAAAAAAGTGTGATGGCTATTAACAAGGGGGCGTATAAGACATGTCTGACCGCCCATCTCATCATGGGTGGGAACTGTTTTAAGATTTCTATGGAGTCCCCTTGGCCGAGAGGGGGTTTGTGCAGTCAGTGGGGGGCTTAGGATTTTATTTTAGTTCACACTCTCTTACTTAAACCTTCCTTTTCCACATTAAATATAGAGTAAAATCCTGCTCGGCTTATGCGATCTGGCCCTGCCTACCTCGAAGAGCTCGTGTCATGCTATTCTCTTCCTCATTCTTGTGTCCTGTCACACTGACCTTCTTTCTATTCTTGATCATGTGAAGGTTGTCATTGACTTAGTACCTTTTTATGATAGCTGTTTTCTCTGACTACCCCAGATTTTCATATGCTGGCTCCTTGACATTTATGCCTCAGCTTGAAGGTCATCTGAGAGAGGGCTTGCCTACATACATACACCCAATCTAGTTATCTTTTTGTTACTGTCTTACTTCCTTTATGCTGTCACAGACTAGGTAATTTATAAATAATAGAGATTTATTTCTCACAGTTCCAGGGCCTGGAAGTCCAAGACCAAGGTTCCACAGCTTCAGTGTCTGGTGAGGGCCTGGTCTCCACTCCCATGGTGGTGCCTTGTCACCGCATCCTCTGGAGAGGACAAATGCTGTGTGCTCACCTGGTGGCAGGTGGAAGGGAACAAAGTCCTCAGTTAGTTCTCTCCAGCCCTTTTATAGTTCACAACCATTCATGAGAGTAGAACCCTCATGACTTAATCACTTTGTGCCTCTTAATAACACCACAATGGGAATTAGATTTCAACACATGAATTTGGGGGACAGAGTATAGAAGTTACTAATTTTTTAAAATTTTTTTCAGCATATTATGGGGGTACAAATGTTAAGGTTATGTATTTTACCCCTGTCCCCTCTCCCCCCTCAAGTCAGAGCTTCAAGCGTGTCCATCCCCCAGATGGTGCACATCGCACTCATTGCGTATCTATATACCCATCCCCACCCCCCCACCTGCCTGACACCTGATAGATGTTATTCCTATACGTCCACTTAGAAGTTACTAATTTTTAATTTAATTTAAAGCTAAAGAATGTGATATCTAAGATATAAATTCTTTAAAATCTGTTGAGACTTGAGTGACCTTGGGCAAAGTCACTTTTCATAAATGTTGCATGTATGCTTGGAAAACAATGTGGGTTCTATAATTTTTGGATAGAGACCATTTTGCAGTAGTAAAATAGTAAGAAGTGAAGTATAATTAGTAAATGTAGATATTTTCCTAATATTATCATCCTGTTATAATATTTGACCTTCAACTAAAGAATTCCAGACTGCTATTCTTTTTCAATTACTGTGTTCTTTTTTTATATTTTTCCTACTTCTCTCAAGCTTCTAGTTCTCACTTCTTATTACTGTGTTAGTATGCCTATGCAGCACTCTTCCTGCTCTACAGTTTACTATTTCTTAGATGCAATGGCCTAAGAAACCAAATAAGATTTGATAGAATTAAATTAAAGGTAAAGTAAAAGGGTTTTGATTACTTTTTCCAGGTACAAAAACATAAATGACAATGATCAAAACAGTATGTTCTAGTAAAGAAACTGAAGTTCAATGAAATAGGACTTCTAGAAATAGACATATTACATATGGGAATATATGATAAAGGTGATATTTTAAATTACTGGGTAAAGGCTATCTTATTCAATATGTGATATTAGGACAGATGGCTAATTATAGAATAGAAGTTAACATAGATCCTTATTCACATTTTAAAGTAAAAGAAATCCCAAATTAATTACATGCATTTATTTGGAATAAAGATTATATAAATGTAAAAATTAAAAGTACAGAACTTAGTTGATAAATATAAGTGGAATAGTTTTATAATCTTGGAATAGGGAAGACCTTTGTAAGCCTAATATCAAAATTAAAAATTATTAAGGAAATTGATGTGTTTGACTACATGAAAACAGAAATTTCTGTATATCCCAAAAAAACAACAAATAACAAAATATAGGAACAGGTAATTCACAAAAGATGAAATATAAGCCGCATCTGAAAAGGAGTTCATCCTCAGTAATAAGGGTATTAAATTTAAAGCACAATAGCACTTTTTGTCTGTTAGATTATCTAAGATTAAAAATAATGAAAATTCCTAATATTGGTGAGAATATGAGCAAACAGACATTGTCATATATTTGTTGAGAATGAGAAAAGGTTAAATCTCCAGAGCAATCTGTATCAACCTTTACAATGTTCTTATACTATTTACATAGAACTTTAACTGAACATAATAATGAATCAGTTCTGTGAAAAAAGGGCAGTTACATAATTGTTCATAATACTAAAAAAAAAAAAGAGCAACATAAATGCCCAACAGTGGAGAAATGCTTAAATAAATTATTGGCAAATCCATATGTGGAATACTGTACATTGTCAAAAATATTGCTATGTAGATCTATATGTCTTGCCATGGAAATATATTTTGCCATATTATGGCAGATAACAGATCATATCATATAACATATAAAATACAACTATATAAGGAAAAGTCTAGAATTATGGACCCCAAAATGTTTATGGTCATTATCTTTGGTTAATGAGATCATGGAATTCTTTCATTTGCCTCTTTCTATATTCTGAAATATTTTCGCTTTAAAATTAGGGAGGGGGGCGGGTGCGGTGGCTCACACTTGTAATCCTAGCACTCTGGGAGGCCGAGGCAGGAGGATTGCTTGAGCTCAGGAGTTCGAGACCAGCCTGAGCAAGAGCAAGAGCAAGACCCCTGTCTCTACTAAAAATAGAAAAAATTAGCCGGGCATGGTGGTGCATGCCTGTAGTCCCAGCTACCTGGGAGGCTGAGGCAGGAGGATCGCTTGACCTCAGGAGTTTGAGGTTGCTGTGAGCTAGGCTGATGCCATAGCACTCTAGCCTGGGCAAGTGAGCAAGACTCTGTCTCAAAAAAAATAAAATAAAATAAAATTAGGGGGAAAAAGTCAACCACAACTCTTTTTCCTTTTTGAGGTGGGAAAAAAGATTCTCCTTGAAAATATGAGGAAGCAATGTATATTAACATGAAGATATAGATACCAATTTTGGTTTTGGCTATTTGGAGGTCTTTTATGATTATTTTCTGGTTTTTGGCCATGTACTTTCTCCGTAATCAATGTTGCTAGGATAGTAGTTCTGTATAATGATCTTCTTGTAACTTTGACAGGGATGAGGGAATTTACAATTTAACTCTTAAATTTTTTTTTTTTTTTTAGTGACAGAGTCTCACTCTGGCTAGATTACAGTGGCCTGATCATACATAACTCACTATAACCTTGAATTCCTGGATTCAAACAATCCTCCTGCCTCAGCCTCCCCAATTTCTTAATTTCTTAATATCTCACTCAGAAATCAGAATACCTCCAATCTCTTGAATGTTTTGTATTTGTTCTTTAATGCTGAGCTATAGGGGTTTTTTTTCATACATTTTAGCAATTCGAGGTTATTTCTTTATTCGTCCCATTATATTTGAGGGGAAACAGAAAGAATACTTCTCCTTTTAGGAAAAATACTTAGATATACACTTATTTGTAGTTCTTACTATCATTATCTAAAAACAATAAGGCTATTGGTCTAAGATTCATGAATTCTAGATCTCTGGGTTCATCACTTAGTTCTATCTATATGTTTTTGTATATAATTAAGTAGTTAAAGAGCTTTAAAAATATATTTATCAAAGCAATACATGTTAACTCTAAAACATTTAAATAATCCAAAAGTATAAAGTAAAAGAATGGAAAGCCCTTATCCCCAAATTTGGACTTTGTTAGCTAATGTCAGAATCACATGCTAACAAGCTATAACATTTCCTATTTGATGTGGTTTTATATGTATAATATATACATAAAGACTCTGCCACAGAAGTCATTGCTCTTTACTAATGCTTAAAATTCTACCATTAGAGATAATTTATTTTGTTACAAATCTTTTTTTTTTTTTTAATAATCCTTTCCAATCATTCAGCTGTGAACAGAATAGAATAGGCTTTGATAAAAGGGAAAATACAAACATAGCAACATAGCACAGAATCTACAGTAGCCATTATATAGGAAGTGCCAGGGTAGATCTCGGGGTAAACCTGGAGGTTGGAAGAAGGAATGGGAGTTCAAAGGCTAAAAGATACACTGCAGGTAGATGTTGCTCTGGGACAACTTTAATCTGAACAATATTGTCTATGATTTTTCAGCTTGCACTTTGCCAAGTACTCCCTATATTTCCTCTGAAAGTGTCATTTTCTCCTTTACTTTTTGTACTAATGCAGTGTTATTTTATATGTTTATGTGAGCCCAGAAATTAAAGTTTTTAATTTCCTTTTGAAAATGGAACTCAGTTCTGTTTACATAGTTGGATAAGGAAAAGTGGAGATAGAGCCATGATATTGCTCAGTTTAAAGAATTACTATATACAGTTGGTCTCCTAACATGAAAGTAAAACCTGAAAATTCTCCCTAAGTTGTGTTTAGTGTCTGTGGTTGGCTTTCCTTCCAAATTTATCCTTCCAAATGCTGTTTTAGCAATGCATAATCACTCTGAGAAGGTCTGTTTTCCAAAAGAAGCAGCAGCAGTGTTTAAGTTTACATGACCCCAGTTTCATGACAGCAGTAGCAAATCAGATATCTTATCCAAGGAAAAGCATTTTTGGCTTAGAATTCCATCACTCTCATGGTGGGAGTCAACAGCTCATTTTAGCTCCAACACTGCTGCAGAACATTGGCTGCAGTGAATCTTTCAGAGAGTATAAACACAATTAGTATTTATAGCATTGTTAACATTTGTTAAATAGTTTGGGGGAGTGGTCTGTAAGCCTGTTTTAAGCAGGTGGGGCAGGAATCTTTGTTGTGACTGAAGTGAGATTTAAGAGTAGGACAACATGATTATGGTGGTTGTAGCAATATAGTAAATTAGAAGTATTAAATACAATAAGTTTTCATGCAGCCACAATTCAAAGTGTTACAGAAATAATCCTGAAGCATCTCTGGCCGTAAGTGTGTTACACAGATGACATATTTGACACAGTGCAGGACAGGAACTGTACAATGAAAAGCCAAATAAACAGTAAGGATTAGACAAGTTTTAATTGAAAACCTGCATAAAAAATACCGTAAAATTATGCCAGACTTTCTTCTACATCAAAATTACAATAATCAAAGTTTCCCTTATTCAGTTAAATGAGCCTCAAAGTTGTCAGTAAAGCTAATGCTTATATTTTGCTTGTTGTTATGCCTATTGTAGACTTACTAAGTGTAACTAAATTATAAATCCAAGGACATAAAGCAAAATATTAATATTTTTATGATTTTTTTCTTGTATCAACTACCTAAGGAATCCTGAGCCATTTATTATTCTGATGACTTCTGCCAATGAACCCCTGTTTCCTTTAGGCGCCATCTTCACTTTAAATTAGGCGAGTGAAGCGTAGCCTCAAATCAAGTGACTGAATTTTGTTCTCTAATTTTTAAACTAAATATAAACTTCTAGAAAGGTTAAGATGAAAAAAGATTGCATAGTCTTGAAAAAAATCTATATAAAATTATTTGAAAGTATTAAAAGATTTCTAAATGTTCAGAATAATAACTTTTGAGTTATTTCTAACAAAGATGAGGAAGTTTACTTAGAATTTAGCCACTGCTTTTAGTTTTCATTATTGATGCAAAGAAGCAACTGAACTTCTATTAGTATTTGCGCAACACTTGAGTTAAGTACAAATTTTTTAAATGTTAAGTAAATGTGTCTTACCTCTCTCTCTCTCTGCCAGTACTGTGTTACTGGAGAGTGTGTGTATTGTCTTTCAGGCTATAAATCCCTTAACATCAATGAACATGTCATCTAATTCCTCACTGTATCTCATTTCAGTGTTCTTACACAGTGCATGCTCACAAATACCGTTGGAAAAATAGACTAGGTGGCTCTTACCAAATGAATGATTGATCATACGACTACCTCTTTTCATGACATAGTTTAAACATATTTATCTGGTTTTGAGAAAATATTTAACCTTCCAAATGCAAAAATTAACTCTCCCTGTTTTTTTTTTCCTTCAAGAATTTTTACTATTTTTTCTCTACATTTGCCTCTTAGCATTGGCTACCTCTTTGAAGACATTTCACTTATTTTTCTAGGCAAGCTGCTTTATCTACTCATTTCCAGTAGCCAGAGATGGAGGTGTTTTGAATGAGCACATCAATGTTCTAGACAGAGATACTGTTTGAAGTTATCCATGAACACAGTGCTGCTGAACATTATTGAGTGACGTTTGTTTCTGTTGGTTGTGTCTGCTCTGACTAGCTGGTTTCTTTCAGATTGGCAGCTGGGATTATGCTGTAGTAGATGGACAGCTACAAGCACTGGAGATTGTAGTGAGGCTGGGCTGGGCCTCAATTTAACGTGCCTGGAATGTATAGGCTCAGTCACAAGGCACTAATGGGAAAATCTGTGTGTATTTTCACAAATTATGATTACTTCATGTCTTACCTTAGTAACTTCAATAATATTATTTGAGTAGAAATGTCAATAACAGTAGTCTTTTCCCTCCTTAATTTTCTTTCTCCCCTGATTTGTCACTGTGTTCTTATTTTTGTAATACATTTTACTTTATTTAGCAAGCTGCTCTTTCTGTTTACTCTTATGTGCTCCACACCATCATGAAATATATATGCCTTCAGTTACCTGATGCATGGAGTGCCTTTTAGAGGAAAACATATTGCTTACTGAAAAAATTTATATGTAATCCAAAATTATAGTAAATTATTGCTAAAAGTAAGGGATCTTTGGAATCAGATAAAAATAAATTAGGAAGTAAGCTCAATATAACAAAACTAATGGTAGCTAGGCCTATTGATTTAACAGTTTTTGACTAATTTATCAACCAGAGTTGTTCTTAGATAGTTAAAAAATATTTCTGGCTATTGTATTAATAAATTAATTAAATTTCATAAAGTTACATTGAATATTTGCAGAACAATTTTTAAAATTTTTATATTTTCTTAATTTTATATTTTTTCCAATATGGAAAATTTTTTGTTATTTTTATTTCAAAAGTAATAACATGTTTTTGTAAGATGTCAAATGGCATAAAAGTAAGGAAAGTATAAATTTTTATTCTGCCAATCTTTTCATCCTTCCTCTACCAGAGAAAACAGCTAATGATAGTTTGGTATATAACCCTCCACATTTTACATGCATGTGTGTATGTGTGTACTCATATAACACATGTAAGTATATGTATGTCTTAAATGCATATATGTATATATTTTTTGCTTAAATGAGGTAATAGTCTATTAAATTCAGTAATTAGAAATTTTTCTTTCATCAATATCTTATGGACCAGTTTCCATGTCAGGTACATTCAGTTCAACTCACTCATTTTAATGGCTGCATAGTATTCTTTTAGGATAGTTTAAGTAGTTTTTTCCTCCAAATTTATACTGTTATAAATTTGCACCTAAAACTTTTTGTGTTCATCTGATTCTTTCCATGTGAAAGTTCATAGAAGTAGAATCAATGGCTCAATATTTATTTGAAAACATAAATCTGACTTTAATCTAAATTCTTAGATATTTTTCTCTAATTTCTGAAAATTAAAAAAAGTTAAGTCTTTCCTGAATTTACATAGTATCACTTTTGTTCAATGTCACTTATTTCTTTACCACACCCCTTTTCTATGTGGATTATTTTGCATATTTTGCTGATTAAATATCCTCTGGTCTATATTTGAACATTTATCTGATTGAGTTTTAAATATTCCATATCCAGGTATATCCATTACATTTGTTCCTGAAAGACTATTTATCTTTTACATTTATGTTTTATAAAGTTTGAATTCTGTATTTTTTTATTTCTAGGGTACTTTAAATATTTACATTTCAATCTTAAAAGATTCCTTTTAAATAATTTGAGTTAGATTCGTTATGCTATTTTTTTTAATTTTGTGAATTTATTGCTCTGACAACTAAAAAATAACTTTGTATTTCTTTCCTAAGGTTAAGAGGGAGTCTGGTTTCTAAATGTTTTTACGTGAAGCTTTGCCTTTTTTTTTAAACAAGCTAGAAATGTTATCCAAACAAGACCATATATATTATGTAAATAATTTTCTCTTTGCGGATTTTCATCCCATTTTTATCAAGTACATTTACTTGTTATAGATCCTCTTTTAGCCTTTGCAGTGATAATATCAGTATTTTTGTCTTTTAGGAATTAAATGCAAACTTAAACATATAATGATTAAGTTGTCATTTGCTTACTACGCTTTTTTAACTTGCTGATATCAAAGCTAAATTTGAACAGTGGCTCTAAACGGCACTAAGGCTAGTCAACCAGACAGTAAGCTTTGAGTGGAAGCCTGTCAAATATCCAGCAAGTTCCATTCTTCAGTTTAAGTTCAAATGTCTGAAAGGAAAGATGAAAACTGGCGCAAGTAATGGTATGACATGTAACACAGTAGAAATCACTGGATTACCTTAATGTGATTTTTTTTTAAATATTGAAAAGAAATCTAACCTATGGAGTCTTATTTGGATTTTTAAACATTTCTTGGTAAAGAGGTAGACTAGAATCTTAAAACATCTTTCTAGAACTTAATTTTGGTAATGTCAGAAAATTTTAATATATTCATACATGATGTTTTTTCTTAATAAAGTATTTTGTTTCTATTTCCCTATCCCAAGTTTATAGTGTTTTTAGCTGTAAATATGTAGGGAATAAAATGGAATTTCAGAGTTGTGTGTTTAAAATAAGCAGTGTATATATTCATTGCATCCATATGTTTAAGTTATTTCTCCCTAACCCCCATCTTAAATAAAATTTTACAACATCTATTGTTAGCTACTAAGTGCTGTACTGACTTGTTTCGTCACTTAGATTAAAAACCTTAGTTCAGAGAGACTGAGTCTTTGTTCAATTGAAGCCAAATACTATGTTGTCACTAAGCCAAGTCTACTTTCCTTTACTTTTATTTCTTTTCTTTATTTCTTTCTTCTTTTCATTTTATCTAGTATAAGATAACTATATTTTCTCATATACATATTATCTATTTTTCTATATATAGCTATAAAACCAGGCAAGTATGCAATAGTTGGCACAAAAAACAATAGAATACACAGCTTGTTGAAAATCTCTTCATAATATTTCCATTTGAAAATCCATTAATAAACTCTCTAGGTAATATTTGAGATGCTGTTTATAAAATATAAATATGTGGTTTAACTGGAATGTCTTGAAGTATTTGCATAGTCTTTTTTATTACTATGTATTTTAGCATCTGGAATGCTGCCTGCTGAATTCAGCTTTTATTATAGAAGGTAATAACAGGCTATTTATAGAAATAATTGGGAATTGATAAATAAGAATTTTGAATAATAAAGCAAGCTTTTTAGTAGAAATGTTTAATAGAATATCATATTTGATATTAGGCTGCTCTGTAATAGTGGTAGTAGTGATCTCTTAGCTGCATCTTTGCTGAATTATGTTGACTTGCATGGTCATTCATTCAGTAAACATTTATTGAGTGGTTGCTGTGTGCCAAGGATTAGAAACATAGAAATACTTGGCAGTCTCTGATCTTAAGGAGACTTATAGTTCAATCAATAAGAAAATTAAACCAGTAATTAGAATACTAGATACATCGGTAATGCATTGGTACTGGAGGTTTGTGCACATTGCTCTGAGAGCAGTAAGGCTGGGACAGCAACAATCTGGATAAAGTCAAGAAAGATAGCCCAGAGGCCAGAGATGCCTGAGCTAAGTCTTAAAGAATGAGAAGGAGAAAACCACACAGAGAAAGGGAATAGAGCATATATACAAGGGCTTAAAGGCAATATGACAAGTTACATGTCATATTATAGAGTGTGAAGTGGACAGTGGCAGGGGCTAGGTTACCAGTACTATTAATCTTAGTGTTGAGTAGTGAGTAACATTTATTGAGTGGTTGCTTAACCCTAGCCAGGCACTGTGTTCAGTTGTTAATACATAATGCTGAAATAACATCACATACTTACCGACAACTTACTATGTGCCAAGAACTGATCTAAGTGCCATATGTTATCTCATTTAATCCTCACAACAACCCAGTAAAATATTGACAATTTTTAGATGATGAAATTAAGGCACCGAAGGTTAAATAACTTGCCGGAAGCCATTCAGCTATTAATAATGTGCGATAGTGCTAAGATTTGAACTGAGGCTGTCTGATTCCAGTGTCAGCATATTTAACCACATGCAGTGGTGCTACCCTAGGATAAGTTAGAGAGATAGGAAACCCTTCAGTGCCTGGCATTAGGGCTTTATCTTTCAAATGCTGGTGATCTCTTGAAGACATTTGATCAGAGAAATATTGCATAAAGGAGAGCTTGGAAAAATTTGATTCTTCAGGCCACATCAAAGGAAGAAACTGAACAGAGGGAAAAATAGTAAATTATAGTAAATTATAAAAAATAGTAAATTATTATAATACTCAATATTTGAAATTATAAGCAGCTTAGATTCAGAAATGAATGAGTATGAGAAACTTCGAAGTGATTGTGCATAGTGACTGATTATATGTTAAACAAAGAAGTAAAATTTTAAAATGTTGATAAGATACTGAGCTTAAAAAAAATCAAGAATCTAACCCTTGACTGAGGAATGCTAGGACAAAATTAATTTTTTCAGATTTTAGATATGTTTATTTTAGGTGTGCTAAGACTGCAGTCCCAACTCCTGGAACAGGGCGGCACAGCATTAGATGAGTGGTGGGTGGTGTAAGCGAAGCTTCATCTGTATTTACAGCTGCTCCCCAGCGCTTGCATCACCACCTGAGCTCTGCCTCCTGTCAGATCAGCAGCAGAGTTAGATTCTCGTAGGAGCATGAACCCTGCTGTAAACTGCACGTGTAAGAGATCTAGGTTGCAGCTCCATATGAGAATCTAATGCCTGATGATCCGAGGTGGAGCTGAGGTGGTGATGCTAGCGCTGGGGAGCAGCTGCAAATACAGATTATCATTACCAGAAAGATGTGATTGCACAATAAATGTAATGTGCTTGAATCATCCTGAAACCATCATTCCCCCCCCCCCAACCCCAGTTCACAAAAAAATTATCTTCTATGAAATTCATCCCTGGTGCCAAAAAGGTTGGAGGAGACCACTGCGCTAAGACATACACACATAGATGGCCAGCAGGCAGAAGTGTAGATGGGCACTTCACAGGACTGGGCAGGCCTCTGGTTGTTGAGTTGGTAATCTTTCAAATATAAGTAAGTTAAAGTCCAGTAGAAAATATTTCCAGGAAAAGAAATTTATTTTTTATTTTTATTTTTTTCAGTGTGGACAAAAATTTTTAATATTGATTTTTGCTATGATGTTTTTAATTTTCAGTCTTTTCAACATAAAGTAGCTGTACACATTTACATGATTTTTTTTTTTATAAAACACAATCTTAAAAAAGTTAATGATTATTGGTCTTTGTGGTTCCTAGTAATAAGTCCTATCATTTTTTTCCACATAGTATAAGTTATATTCTTATGCAGGATTGCATTAAGACCCAGTAGTTCTTAAATAAGGTTAGCAAATAACCATATAAATCCCAAATGGAGCAAAGGTGAACAATTTTCATAATGCACTTTCACCTCATTGAAGTTGAAGCTGCTCCTTTTAGATATTTTTCCACTTCAATGTGAAGTAGATTGTTAGGATTTTATTAGTGGTTTCATTATATGGCTTTTTAAAAGGAAAAATGGTTTTGATTTCTTCCACAGTTCTCAGATGAGACCCTTTTTTGTAAATCATAGTCCAGGGATGTTTTGAATAACCAAGTAGTCTTTAGTAGATGAAATCTGTCAATGCATCTGTAATAAATAAGCATTTACATCCTTAACTATATTACCATTATATCCTGGAACCAAAGTAAGATGGTTTTCCTGTTCCCTTAATACACTTAATTGTTATAAAATCTGAATATTTCAATCATTTATAATTTCTGTTTTGGATGATAGTTCTACTACCTTTTTATGACTGCTTGAAGCCAGTTTAAACCAACTATTACATATTCTTCACATTTGCTTTTAAGTAGTGACTTTACTAGAGGCAACAAGTCTGCACAGCAGCCAAGTTAGATATATTGTTTTTCTTCCTGTAAACTATTAGCATAGGAAGGCAATCTTCCAAGATCTGTCCTCACCAAATAAGCTACAAGTTCACTTATACTAATCTTTCTCCAGAAAGTTAAAGCTATATTCAGTCTCAAATGCCTGCTGAACAAAACTTGAGCCATTGTTTCATGGTCTTAAGAAACCGCAGGAAAAAAACCACTATATTTTAATGTTGGGCTGTTTGTGAAGAACTAGAATCACTGGATTTAACAGACAGGTTCAACTATCATGGCCTGATTTTTTAGGCAAGTGCTCTGCACAAGCCAGTTCATTTTCTTTATTTGTCATGTCATAGCCCCTACTTCTAGGGGACTGTTTTTTTTCTGTAACAAGGATTTGGAAAGGGATGGACTCTCTTTCTGCGGTAGTTTACCTGGCCTTTTCACAGCTTGTCCAACTGTTCTATTTATGTGAGCAGCCAACTGTTTTGGAGATTTCTTAACCTCCTTTATGTTCTTGTTAGTGAAATTAGAGATTCTTTTTCTAAGGAAGATCAATGGAATGATCCTCAATACTATTATAGAAGTTGTGTTTTTTTAACATCATGAGTTTTAGATGCCATAACTCTTAAATAACAGTGCCTTATGGTACCTCGGTGCCTCAGCCCTACCCTGGCACTGACGAACCATGCCAGCAGCTAGAGTGTCCCTCAGCTCCCTGGCTGGGCCCCGCTCAAAGCCATTCAAAATCCCAAGATTCAGAATAAGTTTAAGTTGAGAAAATCAGAGTACTAAAAGAGAACTTGCAGTGATAAATTCATTTAAGGATGAGAAAGAAGTCAGCAAAAGATAGAGAACAAAGGATTAGATTAGAGAACCAGTCTGAGCATAAAGCCATTGAAGACACAGAAGAGAGAATCTCTGTAAATTGCTTCAGAGATCAAGATGAACGAAAAAATGTCAGATGAATTTTAAAAACAATGAGGAGACCTGGCGTGATGGCTCACACCTGTAATACTAGCATTCTGGGAGGCGGAGGCGGGAGGATTGCTGGAGGTCAGGAGTTCAAAACCAGCCTGAGTGAGACCCCATCTCTACTAAAAATAGAAAGAAATTAATTGACTGACTAAAAATATATATACAAAAAATTAGCCGGGCATGGTGGCGCATGCCTGTAGTCCCAGCTACTTGGGAGGCTGAGGCAGTAGGATCGCATGAGCCCAGGAGATTGAGGTTGCTGTGAGCTAGGCTGATGCCATGGCACTCACTCTAGCCTGGGCAACAAAGTGAGACTCTGTCTCAAAAAAAAAAAAAAAAAAAACATTAAAAAAAAATAAAAATAAAAACAATGAGGAGAATCTAGAATTATAAATTGATGATATAAAATGTGACTATAATGTTTTGAGATCATAATCATTACCTTACAATCTTATTACATAATTTTCACACTTGAAAAACCCTTTCTATTGCATTTCTATTATCAATAATTCAAAGGTTAGTCAAGAAGTAAAGCATTTGTGTCTATGAATTCTACAGCCTTTTTAGATGGCTTGAGGACTTAGAAAGAGAATTGATTATTATTTAACCTATGTGAGATTTTATTTTGTCATTGAGATAGAATAATCAGACTACTATATGGCTTGAAAGACTTTTCCTCAAAGTAGTCAGTAATGTGCCAATTGTATTATATTTTTAAGACTTGTTTTTTCAAAAGAAGAAATTGGGGCCAGGTGTGGTGGCTCATGCCTGTAATCCTAGCACTTTGGGAGATGGAGGCAGGAGGCTGATTTGAGACCAGAAGTTCAAAACCAGCCTCAGCATGAGCAAGACACTGTCTCTACAAAAAAATAGAAAAATTAGCTAGGCGTGGTGGCGCATGCCTGTAGTCCCAGATGCTTGGGAGGCTGAGACAGAAGGATTGCTGGAGCCCAGGAGTTTGAGATTGCAGTGAGCTATGATAATGCCATTCTTTGCACTTTAGCCCAGACAACAGAGCAAGACTCTGTCTCAAAAAAAATGTGTTTTTGAAAGTTGTCTTACTCTAGATCATACAGTTCATAAAGCATATAGCATTCTTTAAACTTATTGGACAGATTGCATAAAACCATTATTCAGCCTTCCAAAGTACATTTGCTCTGCTTCCTATACTAGGAATATATATATTCTTTAAGGACAGAAACATTTAATAGTGCTGTATACATAGTTCATGATCACTGAATGCATAAATGAATAAATGCTATCATTGTTTCTTATGAAAGATCTCATGAAGGACTATTAGTGGTATCCCTGTCAAATAAAAATAGGAAATTAATATTGGATAATGATTGTATTTCCTTTGTTATGGTTTATTAATTACCTAGGTTATAAGATCTGTTTTTTTGAGGACAAAAAATGATGAATATATAGTCTTATGAATTTGAGGGGGTTTCTTCATCCTTTCAGCCTGGGAGTTAAGAATACTGACTGTTGTGTGGGTGTTGAAATAGCCTTTATATATCTTTGCTTCCTTCTCTCCCCTCATCCATTCTGTATCATTTATTCAGTCAACCAATTTAGAGATCTAACAGTGTGGAAGATACATAAGGTCCTTTCAGGGATCTTGTATTTTAGTGGGAGGAGACAGATGTAAACAAGTAAACAAAATAATTACGCATAGTGATGACACCTGGCATTTAGTAGTTTCCCAGGATGAGGGGCTTGTTGGTGATTGGGAAGTGGGTGTCTGTGCTAGGTGTGCAGCAAGAGCCATAGTAGGAGAGTGCCTTGTAAAAGGTACATGCACACATCTTTCAAAAAGGGCACACATACACATGTTCCTTGTGTTTAGTTACTCCCCAGTTTAACCGTCTCATGCTTAGATGCAACATATGGATTTTACTTTGTTATTTAGTTATCTAACTTCAAAGAGACTGTCAACAATAATGCCTTCCTATGAAAAAATTAATATAGCATCAAGCCATTTTCACAGGTGCTATATTTCTTTTTTCCTCCTTTCTACTTCCCAGGATGAAATGGTCATTGAGGATGATGCAAGCAGGAAAACCAAATGCAAGAAAACAGAGATGAAGCCAAAGGGGACAATTTCTGATTGTAATAGCTGGTTTCTGTTTCATATCACTGGGCAAGATGAGAAAGTTTTACAGAGTTTTATAGAAACAGCTTCCACAGTACTAAAGGATGACCTCACCCTCACTGCCCTTGCCAGGTGCCTAGTCCCACTGTGAAAACACAGGTTGATTTTCAAAATGAAACAAGCCAGAGTATAGAATGACTTTTGGAGGTGACAGTTGTGGTTCCAATACCTATAATTAGCACCTCTTAACCCTCAAACTTGCCCATGCCTTTTTTAGGCTGTTGAAGCTCAAATCCGAAGTTTTGGACAGACGCCTTCTCAACTACTCATAGAGCCCCATCCTCCCAGAGGTTCTGCCATGCAAGTGGTAAGTGATATTTTCACTCTCATTCCCTGCCTCTCTTTCAGACCATGCTTGATAACAGCCTTTTGTTGTGCTGGAGATTCTCCACCACATCTGGGCCTGTTCTTATGCAATGTTTGTTAACCTGCTAATAACCAGCAAATGTTATTGCATTCTCTCCTGGAGGCTTTGAGAGGTAAACATTGCTCCAGGGCTCCAGTATTTCATCAGTTCATGTATTGTATTATAGAATGAAAAGGTACGTAATTGTCATGTACCCTCACTCTAGGATAAAGGACTCTAGACATAGGTTTGATAAGTTTTAGGTTAGATCCTGTGAGTTTGTAGATTAGTTTTGCTATTGTAGTTTATTCTTAACTTCCCAGCATGTTTTTCAGTTGGGAATTTTAAGACCAATTCTAATATATAGGATATTGTCACTGAAGGTCAGGACCACAGGCATACCAAACCACCTAAAACTTAGTGGCTTAAAACAATGATTTACTTTATTTCTCAAGATTCTAAGGGTTCCATGGGCATTTCTAATGCTCTTTTTACCTTGGCTCACACATACACTGCTGGGGGGGTGGGCTGAGGTGGTTGGACTTCTCTTTCAATGTGGTCTTTCCTCCTCAAGGAAGATAGCCCAGGCTACTGCCATGGTAGGAACAGAGTCCCAAGAGAATGAAGACAGAAGCAGCAAGACTTCTTGATGCTTGCTTTTGAACTCAAACATCATTTATGTCATGTTCTATTGGTCAAAACAAGTCAAAAGCCAGCCCAGAACTAGGGGTAGGAAAATAGACTGGAGTAGCCAAATAATGTGGCCATTTTACCTTTATAGTTCCTGAAATTTCAGGGTGAGAATTCTTCAATGAGAAAAAAAAAATCGGCACAGTAACAAGCTGAATTACCTGATGAACATACTTTTTTTAAAGGAACAGACTATAGATATTTTTTTTCTTGAATTGTACCTCAGAGAAACAGGTTGCTCATTATTGTTTTAAATTAAGAACAGAGAATAGGCCGGGCGCGGTGGCTCACGCCTGTAATCCTAGCACTCTGGGAGGCCAAGGCGGGTGGATTGCTCAAGGTCAGGAGTTCGAAACTAGCCTGAGCAAGAGCGAGACCCCATCTCTACTATAAACAGAAAGAAATTAATTGGCCAACTAATGTATATAGAAAAAATCAGCTGGCCATGGTGGCACATGCCTGTAGTCTCAGCTACTCGGGAGGCTGAGGCAGCAGGATCGCTTGAGCCCAGGAGTTTGAGGTTGCTATGAGCTAGGCTGATGTCACGGCACTCACTCTAGCCTGGACAACAAAGTGAGACTCTGTCTCAAAAAAAAAAAAAAAAGAGAGAGAGAGAATATAAAATCTATTTCCGCAAATATAATGAACAATTTAAGATAAATTCAAATTCCATGCTGTGGCTTAGAATGGCAGGATTTTGACAAATACTGGGAAGGAGAGAGCAGCAGCCAATAGGGCAGGAGATGGAGATGAAGCCCTGCAACCTCTGGGTCTCTTTTATTTTCTTTTTTTCCTTTCTCTTCCCACATCACTTTCTGTGTGCCTTTTTCCTCTCTGTCCTCTTTGCCATTTTCTTTCATCTTCCAAGGTTTTTTCTTTCTTTAATAATATGAATTGGCCATAAGAATACACTATAAGCATTTTAAAAATTATTTGCATCAGCTTTTCTCATGAGTATTTTTAAATCGGTGAAATCAGATTTAGATGAACATAAAGGGTGACTTTAGGGGGCGGAAAACTATACACAAAGAGTGAACATTTAGTAAGAACAATGGAAGATAATGCCATAAAAATAGTAAGAATGATTTATGTTTGGGCTCTGGAATTAGTTTTAGTAATAGCTTGTCATTGAGATTCAGGCTGCTTTGGTGCTGGCTAATGGAAGCACCTCCACTGCTCCATTGACTTTCTGCTTGGGTCACTGCACAGCCGTGGATATTGGGCCAATGTGGGAGTTCCCATTGCCAAGCCTTCCTCCGTGGCAAAAGGATTATTGGCTCATTGAGGCATTTCAGCTTTGCTATCCCTAGGGTGGGAAGGCTGGTAAGGCACAAGCTCATATAAGGATGTGATACCATCTTTCCCATTATCTTTATCCTCTGAATTGAATACCTGAACTCCCTTTTAGACTTGTACAAATTGTGGTTTTCATCTCATGCATATGTACATGGGAAAGAAGGATGTGTTGAAAAGAAACTAGAGTTGTTAACACACACACACACATACACACTTAATCTCAGAAAACCATGAAATTTGGCTAACAGTTTCCTACTTCTACCTCAGACTTGGCTCATAGAGGTACCGAGGATTAAGGGGGTTCGTTTCTTTCATCCCTGTGTTACCAGTTGTTCTGCTCACATGCAGCTGCTGCTATCACTGCAGACTAGCCCAGTAGGGTGGGGTGTGCTTTTTCTTATTTCTAGTGATCCTCATTTATAATTTTTAGCCAAGGATAGAATGGAGTCCCCAAGAGAGTTTCCTGCTATTTGCCTGCATCAGAGCTCTGGTCAGGATGGGGTGTGAGGAACAGACCGGAGGAACAGCTTGTTGTGAGAATGCAGTGGACAAGTCTGGATATAGTGTCTGCAGCTTGATGTGGAAAGTGGCTTGTCCTTGCCATGTGGCTAAGAGGTGGCTCGCTAGAGTCACTATGTAAACAAGACATTCTTCTTACATGTTAGAGATTTTTTTCGTGTTTTCTTAAGGGCATAAACATTGGAATTATTCAATTTGAGCCTAATTATATTTATAATAGGAGCTGTTAAGCTCAGAAATATGTATGAACTTCCTTTCAGTGAGACTTTATTATGCTGTACTCTGATTTTCTCAGAGTTTATAAATTGACTTTAGTAAATATTATTATAAAACTATGCAATTGAAAAATAAGACTTGGTACTCTGAAATGATGTTCATTTCCTTTCCCCAGGAATTCTTTAAAATTAGCTTATAGGGGCCGGGCGCGGTGGCTCACGCCTGTAATCCTAGCACTCTGGGAGGCTGAGGCGGGCGGATTACTCAAGGTCAGGAGTTCAAAACCAGCCTGAGCGAGACCCCGTCTCTACCATAAAAATAGAAAGAAATTAATTGGCCAACTAATATATATATTTATAAAAATCAGCCGGGCATGGTGGCTTGTGCCTGTAGTCCCAGCTACTCGGGAGGCTGAGGCAGGAGGATCGCTTGAGCCCAGGAGTTTGAGGTTGCTGTGAGCTAGGCTGACGCCATGGCACTCACTCTAGCCTAGGCAAGAAAGCGAGACTCTGTCTCAAAAAAAAAAAAAAAAAATTAGCTTATAGGATATTTTCTTTGTTGTTGCTCCTTTTCTTATTATTTTTACCTAACTTCACAGAATTCGTTAAAAACCATATAAATATTCTTTGTATAACAAAAATTACATAGTGATATTAGGGGTTTAAAAATCAAAGGTCCACACGTTTATTAATTGTTTTTACTAATATTCAGATGAGTTCCCCCATCAACCATCACTGCACCCTCCACCCCCACACACACATATGAGTATAGCAGAAATTAAAGCCACCTCGTGCTGCGTTAAGTGCATGAGCCATAATATACACCAGGTGTAGTAATTAGCAGGCACACGAAGGCTGCCTATTTGTCTGGTTTTGCTGCTGTTGCTGTATCCCCCTGTGTTTTCACACCATCAGATAGTTGGATTTAATTGAGGCCACATCAGATGAGGCATTACTGACACCTTTAATTGAATGAGCATCCAGGGAGGATTAACTCATAATATTGATTGGCTTTTAGCCACTTGCTCAGAAGGGTGTCTGGGTAGCTTATTAGTTGCCTTTATTTACACCTTTATGCAAAGAGTGCAAATAGGAATTCTTAGTGCAATATGTTTTTCTAAGTACTCTTAATAACTTTTTTAAAAGCACTGATAATAAAAATGCAAATGTATTTAATTTTTTATTACCAGTTCTGAATAAATATGTGTTAAATATATGTGCCTACACATTTACATATACCTGGTGTTTTGAAATATGGCAGTAGGAAAGCAGCCAGAAGCATTTCATCAAAGTGTTTCAATTCTGAATGATACTAATCAGCTATTAGAAAATAGACATGGTAGGTAGGAAAGAATTGCTGAAAATGTACAGTGCAATTATGGTATGATAGCATACTACCACAAAGTATAAATAAAGCCAATAAATCAAGAGTAGTGTTATATATGTCTCAGATTATAACATATGGGTTCCAAATCCTTCGTAGTCTACAAGATTTATTTGGTTGCTGGTTATTAGAACAGACAGTGTTTCATTTAACATTTTCAATTACTTTCTGCTTTTCAAAGGAGAAATCAAAAAAGTCTATAGAGTTTTAGTTTTTTTAAACCAAGGAAAGAAAGGCTTTATTTCTCTTTATTCTTAGCTATAGCAGGAAGCAGTGGCATTTGCATTACAATAGGCTGCATTTATGACTTGGTACACTATATAAATATATTGTTTTTACAAGTACATTTAATTATGCATTGCTTGGAAACATCTTTATAATTAAGTTTGTATATTACATTCATAAGTTATTTCTTTACTGTAATAATATATGTATACAGTCTAACTATTGTTCGTAAATATATTTGCTTTAATTATCTCTTTACCTAGTTGTCAAAATCTTCATGTTAATTCAACACAACTTTTGATGGTCCTTGGAAATTATCTTGGTTTGCTGTTCTGCCTGTTGTCTATTCTCATCCTTTTCTTCTTTTTTTTATTTAAGTACTAAAAGACCATTATGTGACACATGATAGCAACTGGAATGGTTTAATGCAATCCCCAATACTTGGCCTATTTAGAATCTATATCAAATCATTTTTTTTAGTTGTTCATGGTGGTGGGAAGGTAAAGGAAGCTAATAAAATTTATAGATTTTTTAAAGTGTTCCTGTTAATGTATTCTAGTTTAATCACCAAAAATTTCCACTAATGACAATATGTGAATAACAAGCAAATCATAATTGCTGTTTCTAGAATTCTTTCTGCTCACTGTGCTTTCACCTGCAACTTGTGGTAACATGGTCTTCCTCTTCTTTTCCTGCACCCTCTGTCTTTCTTGTCTTTCTTTGTCTTTTCTGTCTTGTATATTTGGGTCTTGTCATGCCCACTCAACAGTATCTCCTCCTGCAGAGTCCATTGATGTTCACAGACCAAGCCCAGCAGGATGTTATCATGGTCCTCAAGTTTCCCTCCAACTCCCCTGTCACTCACGTGGCAGCCAACACCCAGCCTGGTCTGACAACTCCTGCTGTGATCACGGTCACTGCTAACAGGCTATTTGCTGTGAACAAGTGGCACAACCTTCCTGGTAAGTAAAGAAATATCGTTATAAGACATAGTAACTGCTGAATTACTATATAAACATATTGTAAGATCCACTTAAACATATCTCAACATTTAAGCTTTTAATTTTCAAGCATTAGTCTGAATCAAAATGTGAAATAGTTTGAAAAGCTTAAAGAGGCCCCATCTGAGGCATATAGTGTAAATGTTAAGATACAACCTATTCTTTAGCATTGGGTTGTCTTTATCCTTGGAGATAAATATGATTTCTAATATAATATTTTAAAATAGTGATACTCTATATTGTGTCCATAAATAGTATATATTTATTTATCAGATGTTCCCCTTTTCTACTCATTTATTTACTCAATAAACACTTCTAATTGTCTACTATATGCCAGAAACTGTACTTTTTGTGCATGGCATGGTAGTATTTGTTGTGGATGATAGGAAAAAAAAACCCTTAGATTATACAGCCAAAATACTGCACACCTGTAAGTACTTTCTGTTCTTATATTAAATGCTGAATGGTCATGCTCAACTGAAATAACCATTAGAATCATAAACCATCCAGGTTTGAAGAGGTATTACAGTTTATGTACTCTAGTCCACATTTTACCAGTGAAAACACTGAGCCCAGGGACATTGCTTCATTTAGCATCACGTATGGTAAGTCAATGGCAGAATTTGAACCCAAGCTTTCTGATTCAGATTTTATGACCACCTCTCTGTAATTTATTGCCTCTCATTGTAGTACGAATGTTAAGACCTAGATTTACTGTTGTTCTTTTTGGCCAATAGTCAGACATTTTTTTTGGTGTTTTTTTTGTTTTTTGTTTTTTGTTTTGTTTTGTTTTGTTTTTGTAATAAGGAAAAAAAATCTTTTAAAGTTCTGGAAATTATAGGTACATTTTTTCCCAAGCCATTGTTTTAGGTAGGAAATTTTTTAAAAGTAGATTTTGTTAGTCTGTTACCTTGTCATGTAATCTGTAAAGTATATATAAAGCTTATTAGACTACCTAAAATGGTTACAAAAATATAAATTCTTGAACAGGGATCTCATGCCATTTAAATGCAAGAGCTTTTAGAATGGAACAAAATTAACATTCAAACATTGACTAAGCTAAATAAGGTGTACCTATCACAAAGAATCTGTGGTTGGTATCAAAACTAATTAAATATAGCCATTTTCCTGACCATTGGAAATGAAACAATGAAAAGAAATGTCAATATTTGATTAGAGAATATACTTCAGAAAAATGGAGAGAGTAAAAACTGACTCAGGTGTTTAATATTATTATGTCCTTTTATTCCTTTCTCTTTAAGTGAACTTCTGTTACAGAAGTAAATGTGTATGCAAATGACATATTCTGGGACTAAATATTATAATTTATTTAAGAAATGTGATTTTTGTTTTCTCTAAATACTACTTCCTTAGAAGAAAAACATCCTGGTGGTATGTTCTATCAAACACACTAGAGGACTTACCTACTCTGTATGCAGTTACCTTAGAGCTTTGCAAATGCATCACGGCCAAATGTGGCAACCCTGAGGAATTCTTCAGTTTAAACAGTGACAGAACATGTGAAGAGAGACAAACCTCTTCAACTGCTGGAATGCCCTAACTGCTCTCCACCCCCATCTTTAGCCTAGGAAAGAGCTAGCTCAGCAGGAGCTAAGCTCATTCAACCAAAGGGCTGCTAGGTCTCCAGCTCATATTCAAATTTTTAGGCAGCTCCAAAGCAGTGGTGACTTTCCCCTTTTCAGCAAGCCCATGTCCCTGGCTAAAAAGTTTGCTTCCATTAGTACTTGGTGGTGAGGTATTCTCTTCCTCATTTCCAGTTTTTCTCTAAATAATATAAAGCGATTTTGGGTTCCTGCTGCTGGAGTATGACTTACCGAGCATCCAACTATTGCCAGCCCAAGCTTTCCTTTCTGTAAGATAAGAGCTTGGAGGACTGCATAGTTCTGCAGATTCTTTGCCTGGAATTCTCCTCAGTGACCCTTTACTGTGTCTGTGCCTGTGTCATTAGAGGTGTTTGTCCCCACCCTTTATGTTCATTCTACCTTCACAGTATGACACAGCAACTCTTCAGCAAGTAAATACAAAGAAAGATAGCTTAAGATACACTGCAGGCAGTTATCTTTCTGGAATGTGACCTCCAATTTGAGCTACATTTACACCTAAGAATATTAAGCATCCATTCTGTTAAATCAATGCCTCCTTTTAGGTATGTTTACATAAATCTGATCTTTTATCCTATCTTGTGCTATCTTTGCCTATTAGTATGCCTTGATTTAAAACAAACAAACATCAAAAATCCCTAACAGTTTTTCTTAAATAAATATCAAATTCATATTACACTAATTTTTTTCTTTTAATTTTATGTTCAGTTTCTTTTCTGAAGATCTGTGATTTCCATAGCACATTCATTAGACAACCTCCTGTCATTTCTTTGAGTTTGCATCTGAGTCCTGATTTAAAAAAGAAATAATCCTTATCCTCCCTTCTCATTCAAAGGACCTTGAAAAACCTCCAGAAAATAAAATAATAGCAGCTAATGTTTATAGAGCATTTTCTAATTTCTAAGTACTATTTTAATTATTTTTTGTGTATGAACTTAAGACCCTCAACAACCTGAAGATGTAGGTTCTATAATCAGGTTGTACCATATGAAATTGCCTTTTTTATATGTCAAAATGGTGAGGTATTGGCAATTTCATATGGTCCCACTTAACTCATCTGACCTATTTTACAGATCAGGAAACTAAAACACAGGGGTTATATAACTTGTCCAAGGTCATGCAGGCAGTCAGTGGCAGAATTGGGATTTGAGGCATGACCAAACCTCCCTAAACTTCTTTCACTGACAGTTTGGTTTTAATGTTTCCATGATCCAGAAAAGTATAGAAAAATTCTCAAGGTATTAGTGCTGATTGACACTGGTATTACTGGACATAAATGGCACTGTTGGGTAGACCAGAGGCTACAGTACATTTTCCCTGATCATTCCTGGGATTTCTTTACTAGCAGATCCAGTAATCAAAAAGACTAATACCTTCAGTAACTAAAAGAGAGTCATGGTGGCTTCCTTTCTTCAGTTATGTTAGTTTCTTACCCATACTCAATTATAATTTTTAGTGCCAATATTGTACTTGGGTATTTTATCAGTATTAATCATCTTCCAAACATCCTTAAAAAGTTGACATTGACTAACTGGGGAAATTGTGACATAGTAAGTTTTAAAATAATCTAATGAAGTCATTGAAATGTACTTCTTGTTATTTGTTTATTTATTTTTTAAGAGACAGGGTCTTGCTATGTTTCCCAGGCTGATCTTGAACTCCTGGCCTCAAGCAGTCCTCCCACTTCAGGCTTCTGAGTAGCCAGGACTACAGGCACACGCCACCACACCTGGCTGTACTCCATTTTTATTTTCAGTTCCTCAAAGGCATTCAGAAAGATTTCCTAAAATCTGATGGCATTAAGCAGAACTCTGATACCAACCAAACAGTAATATAAACGCTTGTGAGTCTATAAAAGGCAGATACTGCCCAATGGCTGAGTCATTTGGGGAAAATAGTTTGGAAAAGGGTCCAGAATTTATTGGAATTATGAAGTTGAGAAGATCATCTATTCCAAACCCTTCATTTTAGGGTTTATGATTTGCCTAAGCTTGCAAGCCAGTTGCAGCTCCTGATTTCTGTATACTTCCTCTCTACCTAAAGTCCTTCTACCTTTCACAGGGAAACAGCCTGCAAAACCTCTTTTCAATTACAAAATAAGTGTGCCTGAATGTTTAAAACCATTTTGAGAATTGAACAGACTATTCTTAGTATAGATTGATTTTTGTTACTCATTTGCTTCTCGGAGTATTTTTAAATTGAAACCATGGAAATATTAAATATTAATAAAACTTTTTTAAAACCCTCAATCCAATCTGTAAGAAAATATTTCAGCCAAATGCATTTAACTAAAACATTTATCTGCGGATAGCTTGCTTTCTTTTTATTCAAACTTTCAATTGATTGATTTTAAGTGATGGATGAAACATTAAATGTTCCCTGACTTAGAGCTTTCCCTTTCTCCATCATAAATTGACGTTTTTGTGGATCCTTTGTGCTGCAGCATTCAAAACTGCCTTTTTAAGAAGTAACAAAAAAAAATAGTATTTGCTACAGTCAGCAGATGGTTGTCACATTTTGTTTTCAGTGCGCTTTACCACTTAATTTTGTTTTGTTGCAGCATCAGAGGTTGCCAGTCAAGCATCTGCTATAGCTTATGGCCCAGGACTGGAGCCACTGCTGATGGCACATGTTCAGAACAGCACTAATCTAAAATAAATGTTTAATAAGCTAACCATAAAAGCACCTGGATTTTTGTTCTTTAAATTTCACAAAACTGCATGAGAGATTTGCAGGTTGGAAACAATTTTACATAAGGTTCGACTTATGCATTTTTATGTAGTTTAGTATATGAAAAATAATGCTTTTTTTTTTTTTTATCTTTTGTGAATTCCAGCTCATCAAGGTGCTGTACAAGACCAGCCATACCAGCTGCCAGTGGAAATCGATCCTCTCATAGGTCTGTCACTTCCTTCTTTCTTTGCGATTCATTAAGCTCTGTATGGTGGCCCTGAAGTGTAGATTACAGTTGTTTTTCACTTGCTGGTTGCTGGGAATGGAATTTTCCTGATAAACCATTTGCATGCAAATTGGAATGCAATGAGCTGTGGCTATGCTGGTATTTCATCAACTCCCCCTCGTTGGTTTGCCTAATTTGAACAGGCCTAGGACGAGTGTCACTGAAAATTAATATGGATGCTGTAATAATGTGTGATTGAGAATGCGCATGAAGTACTGTCAGGATAATATTGGATCTTTTCATCACTCAGACTTGTTGATGAGCAGGAGCGAGGCACGTTATGATGAATTGGTGCACTGGTAATGTGATGGAGCTCCTTTGCTAGGAAAATTTTCATAATAACAGTGGGGTTCTTAGCAGCACTGTGTTGTGAAAAATAAAACTGTAGTGCCAGGGTTTCATCATTAAAGGAGATCAATTCTTTCCTCCTGGACCCTCTATTCAGTCTGAGGGGATTAATGTGCAATTGCGGAGCAGTTTCGAAGTTGAAATATATTGCCCAGCCAATGGTAGTGTTAAGATATTTGTATTCATTTTCCTAGGGTCCTGTAGCCCAATAAATTGCCATTGGAGGTTAAATTTGTTCAGGGAAGAAAAAAACAGGGAGGAGACCAGAAAGAGCCATTGGGATGAAATGAGCATCTGTAGCAGATGACTTAGACTATTTAATTGCTGTTATGCTTTTTGAGTAGGTTAGTTGAAATCTCTAGCATTTTTCATCTTTATGTGAGGGGATTTCAAGTGTGGCATCACTAAGAATGTTAAGCTTTGATTTTGAAGATGCTGTTCAATACCTTTTGGGATAAAAAACTTAATTCCCTAGCTGTGCCACCAGCATGGATATTTATCTTGTAATTTTGTCAAACTTCCCTGGCATGAGTAAATTTGTTAGAATTCTGAAGTTTTTAAAGAAAGCATATGAATGAGCAGGTTTATTATTTTAAAATCCAAGATGTTCCCTCTATGGAGTTACCTTCTTTTTTTTGTCTTTAAAACCATTGTTTCAGTAGAGAGCTAAATGCCTACCATTCACAAATGGACTATCAGGATGAACAAAAGTAACCTTAAGCTCAAAACCAATTCATTTATCATTTCTCCAAGTATAAGCAAAAATTTAAGACACATTATCTACATGAAGGATAAATACTACTCTGGTTCCTAAATCTTGTTTTGTTTTAAGTAGATAAGATTTGCCATATATATTTTTAAAATGCTCACTTGGGTAGTATTAAAAGTCAGGAAAAAGCCCATTTGCTAGGTCATTTAAAGCATTATTTCTGAATTATAGACTCACTGTTTGCTTTACAACTTGACAATGAATATCCTAAAGTATAAAGTCTAATTAAATGAATTCAACAATTGTAACCCTTTAGACCAAGCACAGGTAAATTTTTTCGGTAAATGGCCAGATAGTAAATATAAGCTTTGTGGGCCATAAGATCTCAGATACAACTATAGTTTGAGCATCCCCTAATCTGAAAATCTGAAGTGATCCAAAATCTGAAACTTTTTGAATGCTGACACGACACCACAAGTGGAAAATTCCACACCTGACCTCATGTGGCAGGTCACAGTTAAAACATAACCAAAACTTTGTTTCATGCATAAAATTATTAAAAATATTACACAAAATTACCATTAGACTATGTGTATAAGGTGCATATGAACCATAAATTAATTTTGTGTTTAAACTTGGGTCCCATCCCCAAGATATCTCAATATATGCAACTATTCCAAAATATAAAAAAAATGTGAAATCCAAAACACTTCTGGTCCCAAGCATTTCAGATAAGGTCTACTCAACCTGTACTTAACTCTGCCATTATAGCACAAAGCCACCATAGACAAAATACAAACAAATAAGCATGGCTGTGTTCCAGTAAAACGTTATATACAAAACCAACCACTGTCCAGATTTGGCCTTTGGGCCATAGTTTTGCCATCTCTGTTCTAGATCATTGGTCATCAGACTGTTCTTTTAACCCCTAAAACATTGTTTAAAACCATGTACCTTCTCATCCATTTTTAAGTTGACATCTGAAAGTTTTTATCACAAGTGTAAATAGTTGCAAAGGTTAAATTTCTGGCATAGTGTAAAAAAATTTTAATATATCCAATGGAATCTAAATATCAGAGTAAATTGATACTCAACATTTTCTGATTTAAAAAAATACATTAAAAAGCTCTTAACAGTTGAAAATTTCACATTATTTCTTTTTCATCTTGAATTTATATTTTCATTCTACTTCACCCACATAATTTTATCTTAACTTTTTTTTTTTTATTTCGGCATATTATGGGGGTACAGATTTTAAGGTTTCAATAAATGCCCATTTCCCCCCCCCCATTTTATCTTAACTTTTTAAAATTGATTGCCCTATTATGCTTTCAGCAATAAAAATATTTATGGAAAATTAAACATATGTATAAAATTTAAGTTTAAAAATTTCCTGTGACCATAAGGCTAAGCTTTTTAAAAAAAGTAACCTGCATTGAGTGATCATTATCATTTGTATCAATATACAAATATTAATGTACACCTACAATTATAAAAGTTAATAAACATTTATTAAACATTAAAAAATGAACATTTATTGGAAATACATCTTTAATGAAATGGATGGGGCTTTCTCCCCAACTATCTCATCTATTCATGGATAAACATTATTTATTGCTGAGTGAGACAGGATTTGTCAATAGGTCTATCATATTTGTGTGTTTTTATAAAGAGAAGCTCTGAGGAATATCACATAAGAAAAGACGGGAAAAGAAGAGTTTTGTTTTAATAGTGCCACTCAAACCTTTGAACTCTTTCTGTTAGTGGCAAAATTCATATAACAATCTATTATTAAGAATTATTCCTATGGTATATTATTAAATTATCATTTAACAATCTGTCATTAAAACTTATTTTTAATGATCTACCAATTGACAGCATGATTAGATCCTCATTCCATTTTATTGAAAACAATGAATTAGAAACCACCTAACCTGCAGAATGATTTGATACCTAGACATTCACTTTTCAATATCACATTAATATTTTGAATTATCCCTTTTTTGGCTCCCAAGAGTTTTTATACTGTGAGATAAATCACCATAGTAAGATTCTGCATGGAAGGGAAATATGCCTTTATTTTTTCTTGTGGAAGAAGGGGATGAGAAAGGGGAGCTAAGAAAAGAAAACTCACATGACAGTTCTCAGGCAAATCAGTTTCAGGCAAGAGAATATATGAAAGTTGAGGAACTAGAAATTGATTCCTTTAAAACCATCTGAACTTGTGTATCTCTTGGGAAGTCTAATACCCCTAGCATGCCCCAGTTTGAAGACTGCTTATTTAAACAAATATACCTTAGACAGATGGGGGACTTAGCAATGTTAAATTACAAGTAAGCATTTGCTTGGAAAATAGTTCATCTGAATGCTGAGGTGGCATCAGCCTTTACCCATGGGTACTTTATGGTCACTCAATTCAAAATTATACACATACCCAGATCTGTTGAGGAGGTCCTCTCAAGAGATCACCCTCCCAAATAATGAAAAGTGAAAGTTTATATCATAGGAGAAGTCTTATAAACTGACAAAAATAAACATTTTTACAGTTCTCATATGGAATGAAGTACTGTAGCAACCAGTGAAGAAAGTACCACATACCTTGTTTTTAATTGCTATGTTTCTTAGAATTAAAAAAAAAAATACATTATCACACAGCTTCCTTGCACTGGGATGCTGTCTCTCTGTGACATACTGTGATATCCATAAAAGCTTTTCTCATCTGACAGCAACTTCCCTTTGTGTAGAGAGGAAAAAATTATTCCCAACTAGAATTCTGCCCTTTCTAAACTGCCCTTGTAAAACTGCCTGTATAAAACTGCTATCACTGGTTAGCCCATTATTCCTCCAAAAGCATATGAAGCCGACAGTTATCTAATAATATCTTGAATGGTTAAATTGTATCAACAGACACCAGCAGAATTTTACAGTATTGCACATGTATATGTACAGTTGCTATGTTATGTATCCCACGAGGGCAGGGGCCACTTCAGTCCTCTGTGTCCCTGGTAGTTCCCAGAACAGCACTGGAGAGCATTTTAAACACCTTTTTTCTTCTGCTTTATTTTCTGAGCTTTCTATTAAGCTACTCACATTAACTTAGTTATTACATATAATGAATATAATACAGATATTTTTCTATTTTTAATTTTTATCAAAAATGTATAAGATTTTTTTTCTCAAAAAATTGAAAACCATGATAAAAAGCTTAGTAATCACATGGAGAACTTCGTTTTGTTTGTTTTTATATCTGGTACAACCAAGTTTCTTTATCAGTACAAGAAACATTATTTGTGTTGGAAGAATGATGGTAAAATAAACCCTCAGATCACTGGAAACAGAGCTTTCTATTTCATTGGCCTCGATGACGAAAAAGGCATCTCAGTGAAAATTCCTTTTCTGATAATGGCACACTTGATAGTGTATTTCTAGGCGATTATTACTCTTCCCATGTGCTTGGTGTTGCTCTATGTCTGACCTTTTGCCTTGTGACAAACCACATCTCAGGTGCTCTGTAGCACTTTGAAAACACACTGCCAGGCTGTCTTGTTTTATTGCTCAAATAAGGAGTAAGAAAGTGGCAGTCTGCTGTGCTTTGACTTTTTCAATTACAAGAATCTTTAATAAATAGTCATTCTATCCTTTTCTTACATGCAAGTGCAGCTGTAAACAGGGGGAATGGGAGTTCCCATCCAGTCAAATTAAAGACCGGTTAAAGCCAAAGTAGTACAAGATGCTACAATATTTCAAATATATGACATTTAAATCCTAATATCTCTTCCTTGTGACAGAATGTTAAAGGTAATAGATTGTCACAACATGAACCATTCTCATGACAATAGATGTAATGAGATTGTCAGAAACACAAACCTAACTGTGATGCAATCTGGAGATTGTAATCTAGTTTGGTCCTGCCCAAGAGCTAGAAAGCATGTTCTGTGAATTGTATACGATTTTTAAATTGTAGTATGTTATTATTTCTTTCCTCTGAGCAAAATTTTTTACTGAGATGTTGAATTTAGCTGCCTAGATTCTTCCAGCAATCAGATATGTTTTCCTATTTGGTTTTTTAAAAATTACTGTTCTTAAAATTAAAGATCAAGTATTCTTATCTTGGGATGTATCTCTGCTCCTCTTTCACTCCCAATAGGACAAACTATAGGATTTCCTTGCCCGTGTGTTTAATAGGTACTTTTCCCCTCTATTTTCACAGCCAGCAATACAGGAATGCACAAAAGGCAAATCACTGACCTTTTAGACCAAAGTATTCAAGTGCATTCCCAGTGCTTTGTCATCACTTCAGACAACCGCCATATTCTCATCTGTGGCTTCTGGGATAAGAGTTTCCGAGTCTATTCTACAGACACAGGTAATTTTTATTTTCTTTATCAGTGAACTAAAGTTTACTACAAGTAGCATTGAGAAGCTTGGAATGCTTTCTCATCTTCTTCCTTCAAAAATTATACAATTTTAAAATTTATAAAATAAGGAAAAGAAGACATTGTTTTTCCTTTTCAAGTAATAATCTACTATATATTCCACTATTAAATTAGCTTCAGTATGTTTTTAAGAGACAGTTTTTTTTTGTAGTAGGTTTGTCTTCCAAGCTCATGCTTAGAGAATAAGTGATGCATCATCTTGTGGCAAGAGCACATACAAATAGGTGTATTTTCTCACTTATATATTATTAAAAGGATTTTCTTTTTCTTACTAAAGAGACTCATTAAGTATATATCTTGGCAGTAGTTACCTTGCCTCTACCCAATTTTGCATAGAATCTTACTGGAACCATCATGAAGAAAAGTAGCTGACTACTGATTTTATGTGTGACAGGAACTCTTGTTAAGATTTGAAAGTTTAAGTCTACAGATTCATTTGCATGCATCTTCATAAGAGACAAACCAAGCCCAACTCAGTATTATGATAGGAAATCCGAGCTAATAAATGTTTGTAAATTTTTACATATAGAAAATTGAGAAACATTGAGAAATGTAATGGTTTCCCTTAAAATATTTTAGAAACTTGTAGAGAATGAAATAAACTTATAGTAAATATGTAGTTGAATATTTAAAATAACTAAAATTAGATATTAATGCATTAGTTCTAATTGATATACAGTCATGTGTTGCTTAGCAATGGGCATACATTCTGAGAAATGTGTCATTAGGTGACTTTGTCAATGTGTGAACATCATAAAGTGCACTTACACAAACCTAGATGGTACAGCCTACTACACACCTAGGCTCTAGCAGGGGTCCTCAAACTTTTTAAACAGGAGGCCAGTTCACTGTCCCTCAGACCATTGGAGGGCCATTGGAGAGTGTGGCGCACATTCCACACATGCGCACTGTGGGCCTGGGACGAGTTGGCTGCTAAGCAGGACAGGCAGCGTTGGCAAAAACACCCCGTGGGCCAGATAAATGTCCTCAGTGGGCCGCATGTGGCCCTTAGGCCGTAGTTTGAGGATCCCTGCTATGGTATAGCCCATTGCTCCTAGGCTACAAACCTATACAACATGTTACTGTATTGAATACTATAGGCAATTATCACACAGTGTTAAGTATTTATGTAGCTAAACATAGAAAAAGTACAGTAAAATACACACAAATGATTGAAAAAAATGGTATACATACGTAAGGCACTTACCATGAATACAGCTTTTAGGACTGGAAGTTGTTCTGGGTGAGTGAGTGAGTGAGTATGAGTGAGTATGAAGGTGTAGGACATTATTGTATACTACTGTAGACTTTATAAACACTGTACACATATGCTACAGTAAATGGATACAAACCTATTTTTCTTCAATAAATTAACCTTAGCTTACTATAATTTTTTTATTTTCTAAACTCTTTAATGTTTTTAAACTTTTTTACTCTTTTGAAAATAACAGCTTAAAACACAAACATGTTGTACAGCTATACAAAAGTATTTTCTTTATATCCTTATTCTATAAGCCTTTTTGTATATTTAATTTTTTTTTTTACTTTTTAAACTTTTTTGTTAAAAATTAAGATACACACACACACATTAGCCTAGACCTCCATAGGGTCAGGATCATCAATATCACTGTCTTCCACCTCCACATCTTGTCCCACTGCAAGGCCTTGAGGGCCAATAACTTGCATGGAGCTGTCATCTCCTATGATAAAAATGCCTTCTGGAATACTTACTGAAGGACCTGCCTGAAGCCGTTTTAAAGTAAACTTTTTCTAGATAGAAGGGGTACACTCTAAAGTAAGGATTAAAAGTATAGGATAGATAGTAAGTACAAAAACCAGTAACATGGTCGTTTATTATCAAGTATTATGTACTGTTCATAACTGTATGTTCTATACTTTTATATGACTGGCAATGCAGTAGGTTTGTTTACACCAGCATCACCACAAACATGTGCGTAATGCATTGTTCTACCATGTCATGACATCTGTGACATCACTAGGTGATAGGATTTTTCAGCTCCGTTATAATTTCATGGGACCGCCATCGTATATGCAGTCCATCACTGACCAAAAAGTTGTCATGCAGCACATGACCATATATTATGAAAGTAGATATTTCAACTGAAGCAAAGATCTTACATGGATCTTGATTAAATTTTGTGGAAAGGGAAATTCTTTTGTCTTTTTCTCTTTTTTCTTTTTTGAGACAGGGTCTCACTCTGTTGCCCAGGCTACAGTACAATGGCATAACGATAGCTCACTGCAACCTCCAACTCCTGGGCTCAAGCGATCCTCCTACCTCAACTTCCCCAGTGGCTGGGGACACAGGCACATGCCACCACATTCAGCTAATTTTTTTATTTTTGTAGAGACAGGGTCTTGCTGTGTTGTTTAGGCTGCTTTCAAACTCCTGGCCTCAAGCAGTCCTCCCGCCTCAGCCTCCCAAAGTGTTGGAATTATAGGCACGAACTGCCTTGCCTGGCTGGGAAATTCTTTTTAATTGAAATTTCTAGTTAATTAAATACTTTTCAGTGAATTATCTTTATCTTGTTGTTCATAATCTTTATAAATTGTATGAGTCCATGTTCCTGCTTTATACTTACTAAATATAGTATAAATATACTTTATACTATACTTACTATATTGAACAATTAAGGAGTTTGTCCTTGAATAAGGATACAACTTGTTTGTGAATTTATGATAGTAGTGTAACACAGCTATGGCAGAGTAAGGAAAAATAGTTGAATATGTACTGTTCATAGAATAAACCCTAGAAATTGTTTTTAGGCATGATTCTATTTATATTTTGTTTAATGAAATTGATTATAGTTTTCTCATAATTTGCATCTTTATTCTGTAGGTCTAGGAACATTATCATTCAAGCCTTTCCGATTATTTGGGTTTTCACTAGATGTTTTAAGGGTATGAGGTGGATTACTGTTGAACCTAAAACTCCTTTAACATTATCTAAAAATGCAATGGGAATTGAAAAGTTTTCCTAAGATATATTTATTCTTATAATAAATTTTCTCTGATTTAATCATAATGGAAATTTTAGCCTTTTTTTTTTGGCGTTATAATGATAACCTTAGCATAATTTGACCTCAAATCGTGCTGTCTTTTTGCATAAAGTTTTAGGTTAAACTGGTTGCGTCTTCTTACAAGATTTTCTTCAATATTCTTCTAAATTGCATATTGTTTTTTTCACACATTTAAAAAAGTTATTTATGCCGGGCGCGGTGGCTCACGCCTGTAATCCTAGCATTCTGGGAGGCTGAGGCGGGCGGATTGCTCGAGGTCAGGAGTTCAAAACCAGCCTGAGCAAGAACGAGACCCCATCTCTACTATAAATAGAAAGAAATTAATTGGCCAACTAATATATATAGAAAAAATCAGCCGGGCATGGTGGTGCATGCCTGTAGTCCCAGCTACTCGGGAGGCTGAGGCAGAAGGATTGCTTGAGCCCAGGAGTTTGAGGTTGCTGTGAGCTAGGCTGACGCCATGGCACTCACTCTAGCCTGGGCAACAAAGCGAGACTCTGTCTCAAAAAAAAAAAAAAAAAAAAGTTCCTGAGAGAGCACTTAATTTTAGAGCAAAAAAAGTAAAAAAAAATTTTAAAAATAAATAAAAAAGTTATTTAAAATTTTTTAAATGTAAGAATGAATTTTACATAGAATTTTACTGTGTAAAATTGGTTTACAGTTCTATGTATTAGTATTGACAATGCATAGAGTAAGGTAACCACCAGCATAATCAAGGTCCAGAGCAGTTAGTTCTCTGAGCCCCAGATTCCCTTTGTGCTGCCTACTAAAAGTCAACTTTTTACGCACCTTCACCCTTCTGGCAACCACTGATCTATTCCTCATCTCTAGTTTTGCCTTTTCCAGAATGTCATATAAGTAGAATCATAAATCATGTCAATCTTTGGTTTTGACATTTGGGTTTTATTTAATTTGTTGACATTCCATATTGTTTTTTAAAGACTTTGAATATTAATATTTGTAAGGTAAAGCTAACTTCATTTTCATATAATACTAATAATTAAAATAATTTCTATATTGACATAGTTTTTTTAGGATTTACAAAATTCTTTCACATATTTGACATTGTTTCGCTCTCACTATAATCCTGTGAGGTAAACAGGCAAACTTATACCTATTTTTCAGAGGACAAAACTGAGGTTTAAAGTAACGTATTGACATTTATGTAGTTAATGGAACAGAACTTGGACCTGGCTCTTCTGACTTTAAATGTAGCATTCTTTGTGATTATACCGTATTGTCATATAGAGGTGTTACCAATCATTGCTTAATTTGAAAAATGCTGTAATTTGTAACACTAAGTTCCCAGTATGTCTGACATGTTACGTTACACTTAATAAACTACATACCATTCTTTCCTGTGTTTCCAAAAATCAATTGTACTATTTTAAAAAATTGTGTGTGCATATTAAACATCTGCATAAGGAGTAGCTTTATTTTAAACATCATTTCAATGGGATTGACATAGCTTATGGAATTAAAATATTTATACTTGCGAGAAAACTTGCTTAAAAAAACAACAAACTCAAATGATAGTCCTGGTATCTTTCTTAATATCTTATATACAAACTCTGATGCTAGTTTTATTTAAAATAATTTCAGTTAGGGTAAATATATGTTCGTGTTTTTATGAGAATAGAAATATTAAATATTTTCCCTTAAGTTTAGCAGGAAAGGGAAAAATTGTATGATCAGGAATATATAATGGCAAAGATATCACAAGTGTTGAATTCAATTATATTTTAGCACACAAGCCAAAAAAAAAAAAAAATCCTTCACTTATTAGATTTGGGGGGAGGGAGGAGAAACATGGGTTGTAACAGGAAATTCTTTAAACATAAATCATGTTTTCGGGGCACAACCAGAACAGCAGAGGCAACAATAAAACCTTCTCCCGGCAGTCGGAATTATTTTCAGGCCACATTTTAGATTCAGTAGTGCAGAGTCCTGAGCTTGAATTTTTTTATTTGTAGCACAGCTGTCAAATAAAACATTAACTAGAAAATTTGTTCTGTCAAAAAAGGGATATTCTGGTGCTTGTGGTAATATTTGATATTAGTGTGTGGAGAGGTGGACTGGTATTAAAGGAAACAAAAAATAAAGGTTGAGGAACACTTATGAGATTATCAGAAAATAATTTACCAAAAAGAACAGCAGGTATTTATATGCTGTGATTTATTTAGGAGGAGTGAACCTCAACCTCATAGCAATAACAAATATTGCTGAGGAAGGCTGCCAGAACAGGAAAAAGTAAACTTAAAAAAATAATGTTTTCCAGAGTTGAGTGCAAAGTATAAATCGTAGAGAATAAAGTTAATTTGTATTAATATATGAAACCTTTTAGATGTAACTACTTAAATGTCACTCTCACATTTAGATCTTCCCTGACATCACCTTGTTATTTTCACTGATCCTCACTTGTTCTTTTCTTTTATAATACTTATCACTATTCATAATTATATATCTCTGTTTATCGCTTAATGTCTGTCTGCCCCACAAGACAGTAAAAGTTGTGAAAGGAAAAAACATATCTGTTAGTTCACCACTATATACAGGTAAGAAGGCCTAATGCTTGGCACTTAGTAGGTGCTAAGTAAATATTTGTTGAATGATAACTAATTGTAGTAAGTTTTAGGGCAACAATTGTAACACTAGAAAAAGGAACCACAGTGACTGAGTATACATTTTCCTCACACTAACATTGGAGAAACAAAGCAATGATTTGACTAAGAAGAATTAACATGTGAATCTTGGAAAATGTCGCCTCTGTGTTTAATCTATCCCACTTTTACAGCTAAATCTTTCCACTTTATCCTCACAAGAGTTGGAAATTAAGTTACCGAAGTGAATAGCTGTTTTTTGCAAGGCTCCTGGTATACACGAAATACCTGGGTCTCCTCTATGCCATCTACTTCAAGTACCTGGTTAGTTGTAGTTATTTCACTCATCCTCACTCCTACAGCTCACTGAGTTGTTGGATTCCAAATCTTAAATAAGCCTACCCCTAAATAACCTATTTAAGTCACTCCTATAGTTTATGTGCTCTTAGCATTTGGTATAGGCTAAAGCAGAAATCATTGTACAATATTCTGTGATCAAAATTACAATATGATGCATTGTTTCTTTCATTAGTTAAAATACATTGATTTAACCTTTGGTTTTCTAATTATTATTAACAGTACATTCAGCTACCAAATTTTTGTCTTAACTATGTAAGGCCTTCGTGTAATTTAACTCCACCCATTTTACCACTAAACCTGCCCACTCTGTTCTTCATATAAACTGGAAATGAAGTGAACATTATTATATTTTTCATAAATTTATTTCTCAACATTTTTTATTCTAGAAAGTCTTGAAGTCTTCTTACCATTTTCTTTATTGATATAAGCTAATTTTTTAACTGAAATGTTTTGGTGTCAGTTTAAAAGGTTGAAGAAATTCAGAAGTGAATGATCTGAACACTTAGCAGTTAACACACCTGCTTTGACTGAGTCTTTGCTTCCCCTTAGTCACAAGAGAAAAAAATATACTTTATTAATTTTGCAATTTTAGATTGAAATGAATCTGATTTTACATTTACTAGAAGTAGGCTATGTGCATGACTGCCACTCATGAATGAAAACATGTATTTGACTTTCCACCTCATGTAGATAAAGTATGTTTCAGTATTTTTTTTTTTTTTTTGAGACAGAGTCTTGCTTTGTTGCCCAGGCTAGAGTGAGTGCCATGGCATCAGCCTAGGTCACAGCAGCCTCAAACTCCCGGGCTAAAGCAAACTCCTGCTGCCTCAGCCTCCCGAGTAGCTGGGACTACAGGCATGTGCCAACATGCCCGGCTAATTTTTTCTATATATATTAGTTGGCCAATTAATTTCTTTCTATTTATAGTAGAGACGGGGTCTCGCTCTTGCTCAGGCTGGTTTCGAACTCCTGACCTCAAGCAATCCATCCGTCTCAGCCTCCCGGAATGCTAGGATTACAGGTGTGAGCCACTGTGCCCATCCCAGTATTTTTTATTTCTAAATTTCTAGCCTTTATAATAAGCCTCAGGTTTATTATTTAAGGAAACAAGAATTTAAAAATTTAATGTAAATACTTTCTTAGTTACATTTACTATTATCTTAAAACGTTAAATACACTGAGATGCCAAAACTTGAGACCTTAATCTTTTGAAAAGTTTATAATGTATTCCAAGTTCAATATAAACTTTTTAGGCATTTTAATTTTTTTCAGGTCAGTAGTGTTTTTTCTTGAACATCTGAATTATATTTTTATAGCCTCACTGCACATTTGTTAAAAAAAAAAAAAAAGCTATGATGAATATTAAAGGGTAGAAATTCTATGACATTCGTTTGTAGAGTATGTAGACATTTCAAAGGAACATGTTAGCTAGAAACTATACTGATGGAATGGAGGTGCTGCCACAGATATTTAATTCTTTTTTTTTTTTTTTTTTTTGATACAGAGTCTCACTTTGTTGCCTAGGCTAGAGTGAGTGCCGTGGCGTCAGCCTAGCTCACAGCAACCTCACACTCCTGGGCTCAAGTGATCCTTCTGCCTCAGCCTCCCGAGTAGCTGGGACCACAGGCATGTACCACCATGCCCGGCTGATTTTTTCTATACTTACTAGTTGGCTAATTAATTTCTTTCTATTTATAGTAGAGACGGGGTCTCGTTCTTGCTCAGGCTGGTTTCGAACTCCTGACCTCGAGCAATCCGCCCTCCTCAGCCTCCCAGAGTGCTAGGAGATATTTAATTCTTTAGGCAAATTTGTGTGAATTATAACCACCATCTCTGGTTAAACAAAGGTTCTAAAAGGTGAGGGCTTTACTTTTTTCCTGATGCCTTTATGTGAACAACTCTTCCTGTATTTGAGGCCCTAATATCCAGTAAGTAAGTTTACTGAGTTCCTCTCCACTATCCCCAGTCATTATTATTAAACTGCCATAATCTTGATTTCAGCATCACTCCCTGAGGAATTTCATCATTCAGACAATTAAAACAAAAAAGGAATGACCTGGCTCAAATTGGAATCAAAATACATCAGTTCTTTCATCAAAATTTCCACGTAATCCTTATTTGAAAAATCAGGAGCTCTCCAAAGTGACTTATATCATCCTTGTGTAGATCACTTAAAAAGAAAGAAGAAATACATTAGATCTTCACTAATCCAGAGACAAGTTTTTATTAGTGAAGTCTGAATTACAGAGTACTTTTATAGAAACTAAGTTTTGTTTTATTTTGAATTATGTAGAGTAACTCAAGAAAGTGTTAAAATGGTTCCAAAGGTTTTTCCTGGTCCTGCTTTGAATCAGTAAACATGATTCATTGGTAATTTATAGTAGCCATTTATAATATAATGATATAGTATCATGGTCCTCAAATAGTTTCATTGAAATAGTTTTAACATATGTCTTCCAAAAATGTTATCACCATTCAATTGATTTTTTTTGTTGTTGTCATTGTTAGTATTCAAAGAAAACATTTAGGTTAGACCAGGTCAAAGTATTATAAAATCTGAATTATCAGAATCTAAGTTATTATGGTTTCATTGTCTTATAAGTTATCTGTTCACTAGAAGTTTATTTTTTTAATAGCAATTTTAAAGAAAATTGTTTTACATTTCAGGAAAATTGACCCAAGTGGTGTTTGGCCATTGGGATGTCGTCACTTGCCTCGCTCGTTCTGAGTCATATATTGGGGGAAATTGCTACATTCTCTCAGGGTCACGTGATGCAACCCTTTTGCTGTGGTACTGGAATGGAAAAAGCAGTGGGATTGGAGATAACCCAGGCAGTAAGTATGATTTATTTTTTAAGTAAACTTATATAGGTGTTGTAGAATAACATTTTGCAGTGAAGTTAGCTTTTCAGTATGGTAAGAGTGAAACTCAATTATCAAGTATTTTTAATTTCTTAGTTATAATTTAAGAAAGATCTAGATGGCACCATTATTAACATGTGACCATTGATAATTAAAATCCAAGCATGAAATCTCATTTTTCATGTTATAGGTTATTCTTATGAGCCAAAAATGCTAATTCTTCATTGCAAATGGCTGTCACCAAGTAAAAGAGAAGTGTTTTATTCCCAAACAATAAGATATAGCATAAAAGAGCAATCACATATTATCTTGTTTATGGAATTCATATTTTTAAAGAGCAAAATAAAAATTATAATTTCATGGAAACAAACCAGTCTTTATAAAATTATGCTTTCATTTACATAGTAAAGGATAAAACAGGTCATAAAAGGCCAATATGGAATATTCAAATTGGCTCTTGGTTTTTCAGATGGGAAATGAAAATGTTCACCAACAGCCTTAAACATCTTTATGAAACTATGCTGAAGGCAGTAAAACAAAAAATGTGTAACCATTTAAAATTGTAATTCACAGAAGGCAAAAAAGGAAGCAGCTACCATTAAAACCAATCGCACACAGCTGCAGAAAAGAAATGGCTTTAGAAAAACACATTAAGAAGTAGGAAAAAACAATTAAAGGGACCACCTGAAAAATGAGAATTTAATTAAAATGATTATGACAACACTGAAGAGTTCCTGCAAGAGTAGCTTTAGATTTTTACTTCATAAGGTAGAGCATTTTAACTGCTCTTAAATATTTACAATTTCTTAATTTAAAGCAAGTTGCAACGTATTTGGTTAAGGAAGGATCACGTTGCTCCTGATTACTTTACCTGAATATCCTGGTCCTTCTTTTTGTCACTCAGCCTCAAATTGTGGAATGGTCTGAATATGTTTAAGTCCATCATATTTTAGATTGACTTCTCAAAGCTGTGCTTAAATGTGTAATATTTGTATGAAAGCAAACCCTTTTTTCAAAAAATTTAGTCAAATGCTAGTACAATTTTAAAGGAAATATATGCAAAGTATTTTACAAAGCTTTTCCTTCCTATTATGTACATTCGAGATGTTGTTTGATGTGGAGAGTAAACACAACTTTTATTCAATGAACCTCTAATATATTTCTTATTTTAATCAAAAAAGGAGAATTCCCTACTTGAATAGAATATGAAAAATAATCTTAATGCTTTGATCCTATGACTGGTACAGACTTTGTGATCAAATCAAATTGTAGTCTCTGTGTATATACGGGGGGAGAGTGTGGATATGGGTATTTCACATATTTATACAAATATCTCTATTTTGTACATAATTACAATAGAAATTTTAAAGATGTAAATTTCAGGGATTTTGTTTTTCATAATTTTTTTGAAAAGTACTTCGTGTTCTTTTCAACATGGACAAGATGTTCTGGTCCTTCTTCCTTTCTTGCCATTTTGGAATGAGTGACTACTTTCAATTTCTTTTTTCCTGTCTCTGTAAACCCAGTTACCGAGATTCACTAAATTATCTCAGGCAAACCTAGATTTGACATAGATAATAAATCTACCATTTTGTTATTTATCTCAAAATATTTAGAAAGAACTTTTTCTTGACTTAAAATAACGTAAGATGTTTCATGCACATAAAACAATCTAAAACAAGGTATTTAGGTTGTCTTTTACTCACTTGACTTAATCATGTTCTCTGTTATACATAGTTGTTACCAATGTGCATTCGGAGAAGTAGCTAAAAGCTTATTAGCTATACTCATAGGTAATTGCTGTTGTAGTTCAGAAATGTAAGTATATTTTAAAATTAGGAATTTCAGCTTTTTCAGAAAGAAGAAAGTATGATATATATCATGATATATGTACATATTTAAATATATTTAAGTACCTTATAATTCACTTTAGAAATGTTTTTCACATGCATGTCCTTTAAAAATTGAATCACATAGGACTGACTAAATCCTGGAGTTTGTAGTAAAAAAAAAACTAAGTTCCAAGCTTTGCTGTGGTCTTTCTGTCTTGTCTGTAAAATGAAAGCAACGACAGTAACTGACTTAATGTGTTATCAGAAGCACAGGGTGCTTAGAGCAAATAAATCACCACAAAAACACCATCTTGTTGGCATTAGAGTACATATTATAATGTTATATTTTTCATAAAGCACTTCATCTATACCCTCTCATTGTCTGCACTGTGGTGGAGATTAACTCCTAGTAATGCTGGTAATGAAAAGAAAAAAATAAAAGAATAATATAATAGCACATCTAATAAAAATTTTAGAAAATTGTAATGTATCTTGACTAAATTAAATTACCTTTCTCAAAGTGAACCTCGTCCTTTCTGGCCCTTTTATAATGTCTGATGTTCCAATTTAATTTTGCTTTAGCTTTGAAAGATGAATATGGGAGAAAGACAAATAGATACTTTTATTACAATGAGAATTTACACACATTAAAATAGAAAAATTAAAAAAAGCAGTCTAATCTTCTCAAAAGAAAATGACAAACAAAAACAAAGGCATTTGTACTATGTGTAAACTGTTTCAAATATTCATGCAAGCTGGTTCGGATTTTATAAGCCTCTGGCTCATTCATTGATGGTTCCACGATGCAGCCGCTGAAGTCAGAGCTTTACAGATGAGGGGTTTTGGGTTATGCCTGTTCCTATATTGTTTCTTTTAGACACAATATAAATGACCTTTAAGAAGTGGTCAGGCTTTTATATACATACAATATGTGGTTCTATAAATATACACAATGCCTCGACTTTAAATTTTTGATTTTAGACTTTTTCATTCTTGAAGGGAAAATAAATAAATGAAAGAAGACCAGGCTATTGCTTTTTCTATATTTTATAGGTCTCATTCAGGTATTTAGTTTTTTTAATTTAAAAAAATCATAAAAATAGGTAGTAATTTTACTTTCTAGGATTATAAGCCTACATACACCATTTTCTCCAAATCTAATATTGGTACTATATGTAAAGTTGATAGCTGTATAACTATTTTTTTCAAAATATGTTATCCAATATTAATATATATGTTGCTTTGGCAAAATCAGTCTAATTTCATATTGGATAAAACTCATAAATTGTATAATTTAGGGCTTTTAAAAAGACAAAAATGTTCTATGAAACCTGCCTAGATTACATAGCAAAAGGCTTGTTTTCCTGTGTGCTGGATAATTTTTCATCTTTGACTGTATTGTCTTGTGATAGTTATCTCCTGTGGAATGCACTTTTCTCAATGAGAAGAAAAATTAAAGTAGGAGTCCATTTAATTGTGGATGTTTTTTATAGAATTAACTAGGAACATTTCAATGAAAGACATTTTTCTACATAAAAGCATAGCATCTCTGCTTGCCCTAGTACTCTTTGTGTTTTAGGACTGAATCTTGTCCACCAAAGTGCTTTTCCTGAGATAACTCATTTTCCTTCAGAATAATGCTATCCAGACTGTAAATTTTCAAATTTTGGAGAAAATGTTCCCTAGTACCTTCAGTTGATATTCAAATACTTTAAACTTTGACATGATCTTATTTAAGTGAGATGAAAATATACAATATAGTTATTATTTATTCACTATTTTTATATTAATAGATCATAAGCTTGTATTTTAAAAATTAAATGCTTATTAGGTATTTTTAGGTATCTGAGTAATTTTCTTTTAAAGACACAGTTGATTAGCTTCAGAAGCAAATGCTTGCTGACTGAGGGTTTGCATAGATTTGTGTGTGTAGTATTTTAGTAAAGTAGTTTTCCATTCTTGCTTTCTGGTTTTGATTTGATTGAAAGGTGGCATTTTTTTTTTCCTCATTGCAATCAGACATGTTAATCTATGTCAGCTTTCTCCTTTATGGGAATGGCGTCTACTGAAAAAAAAAACTATTTAAGTTTTTTTCATAACAACAAGATTCTGTTCTTTAAGAATATTTCAGCACCGTTAATTAGAAAGAAGGTTTTATTAACCATAAGGCTAGCACTAACAGACCACAGAGCTGTTTTTTAAAGTACTGTATGCCATAGTTGCCCTGCTTTTTCTCTGTCTAAAACTTCATTTTGTTATACTCTCATCAATCACTGAAGTCATTACCGTAAATCCTACTGTTGTTAATTTTACTAGTATCACCCTAATGAGACATTCCTGCTATAATTAAAAATGAATTCTAACTTTAAGCCATTCTAAATTTTTTTTTTAATGAATTTAGAATGATCTTGCCACATGACTGTAAATACTACTGATATACACATAGACTACTCATCAAATCTGTAAGAAAAGTAGTAGCATAATATGTCCAGGTGTGAATTATTTACTGGTTGCCTTTGTGCACATGTGCTTATGCATATGTATATTTTTGTGCACATATTCAGGAATTATGTCCTTTTTATTGTAAAGCCTAAGAGGTTTTACTGAAGCTACTGATAAATCCTTATTCTTTGTCTGGCCAAAATATAGGTAAATACAAACAGTATTACTCCCTGTAAGTAGGTGTCCTAGAGCACCATCTGCTGGATGCATTTGAGGACCTAATGTTGGGAGATGTGAAAATTGGTACTTGGTAAGACAGGTGTACTTTGTTTTTCATTGCCTGTGATATATTATTTAAGGGTCACAAATGTCAAGGTATGTACATTTGTGTGGAACCATATGCGTTTTTAAAAAGAAATTACTTTCTTCCTTCTTTTGCCCCACCCTAACTTGGATTTGGAGCTTCACAATAAATATTTTGTTTAACAAAAAAGTAAGCACAACATATGCCTAAAAACACCACAGTTGGTCATGAGATAAACTCTTATTTTATTTATCACAGGTCTTCAGTAGGCTACAGTTGAGGAAAATTGTTTGGATAATATTTTATATTTACATTCCTTTTGTTCACTAGATTCTGAATATGAAAGTGATGCTTGAAACAAGTAGCCCTTTCATACCTGCGTTATGACTGCTGCTCTGATTCTTTGTTAAGAACACGAGTTCTTGTATGTATCTCTTCAAGATTTTCCCTTTTGGGCCCGCTTTTAGAATGTACTGTTGCAGAAAGACTAGCCTATATTTTTCTTTTTTCCTTGAAGGATTATCAAGTAGCGTTCTGAAGCAGTACGTTACGTTGGCAGTGTTCAAGTTCAGGTGACATTAAAAGTATGTCTATGAAATTCTCCAGAAGGTCCAGGATGTTTAGTGATCCATGATGTAATGCAGGCCCTCAAGTTCCAGCAAAACAAGTCTGTATTTACTGCTTGTAACTAATAGTAGATGTGGTAAAAAGGAATTATATTCATATGGCAAATGAATACAACCTTAATGTGCACCATATGCAGAGTGGTGGGGTGATATGCCAATATATCACATTTATTTACCTTGTTTGGTTGCAGAGAAAAATGACTATACCATTCAGCCCATAGGCTATAGCCATATAAATATGAGAAGAGAAGAATGGGTGATTTATGCCCTCGTATTGAAACCAAGTATCTTCATATGTTGACTTTAATAGTGCCATACCAAAGAAAATTGTCCAGTACTTTATGCTCAATGGGAAATGTAATTTCAAAAAAATTGCTGGAATTAATCCAAAAAGGTACAAATTCCCTTTAATCAACTAAAAGTGGGATTCTTCTGCTTTTAAAATATTGTACAACTGTGTGTGTATGTGTGTGTGTCCATGACATTATTGTAGAACTACTAAGGATACATTTAATTAAGACTTCCTGGAACAACATATTAGACTGACTTTACCACCTTTCAAAAGTTCATTTCATTAGAGAAATTTTATAACAGCTTTGTGCATATGTACCTCACATTGTACTTTATATAGTCCTGAGACTTTATGAAAATAGAGCCATTTTTATATGAAATTCAATACTTAAATGCCTCTATTTTACAAAGCAACAGTTACCCAATTTTTTCTAGTGACTTCAGTTTTCATGTGCTATACCCATTTATATGGCTTTACAGAGCAGAAGTTTAGAAGCATTATTAACAACTTTTTAAAGATTCATTTTCTTGATCTTTTAACAGTATCATTACCTAATTAAATATATCGTTGTATTTCATTTACCTGCTAATTTTTTTAAGTAATTTTTCTCACATTCAAGTAAGAAACTGAATGTGTTTGATGAGGCTTCAGATTTTGGATTTGAAGGGTTTTTAGTTAGGAAAAACTTTTTAAAGAATTCTTTCTGCTTTTTGTGGCTTAAGGCTACATGACTATTGAGCTTTTTAGCTTTTATTCGTGTAGCTGACAACTTTCCTCAACTGAGAGATTACTTTATTTCCTTGGGGTGAGTGGGTCAGGATGTATTTAATAGCTAAAGATGTAAAAACCCTCTGTAGTTTTCAGAGTGCCTAACAATGTATTTTTACCAAAAGAACCTTTAAAATGTTAAGGACATATTATAAAGAATTTTAGGTGATTTGAGTATTTAGAATTAAATACAAAGAAATAATTTTCAATTTTAATTTATATTCATGAAAATCGTATTCTTAATGTTGTATATCCACAAATCCAAACAAGATTTCACTTCGACAAAATTTCTACCTATCTATATTCTTTTCTGGAAGTAGATTTTTTATAATGTTTATGTTACTAGACACCCATACGCAGCTATAGGAGCTATAGATGAATGAGAGCCAAAAGTCAAGCCCCTCTCTGGAAAATCAACAAATGCAGTCTCAAGAAAGTAGGACAAATGAAGTACATTAGTTAAGTACAGTATGATCTGTCCACATAATGAAGTACTGTATAGCCACTAACAAAGGTATTATAAATTTGTAATATTGACATAGAGAGATATGCTCTCTGTATTGCTAAGTGTAAAAAGATCACCAGACTACATATATATATCTACATCTATATGTGTATACACTTATATTCTATGTATATTTATGCATAGAAGAAAGTATGAAATGATAGCCAGACAAATGTTAGCAATGTTTATTTGTAGGTAATGGAATTTGGAAGTAGTTTTGCATTTTCTTCCTCATAATTTACTAAATTATCTGAAAGTTTTATAATGAGCATGTATTATTTTGATTAGAGACAAATTAGACTGATTAGAGACAGTAAAGATATTTTAATTTGGGGAAAGTACATAATTATTATAATGTACCTTCACTCCCTGCTCTTGGCCTCTAGGCTTCTAGATATTAATAGTTGTATTAGAATTTCCATGGCTTGTCAGAGAGAGAACATCTCTAATTGGCATTTATGCAACATAAGTTAAGATATACTTTCACTGAAAGAAGTGTTTATAACAGAGCATGAAAAATAGCAGCATTTTACTGCTGTTACTACTACTATTACTAAATGATACTTAATGTGTGCTCACTACATGCTAGGTACTCTCCTAAGCACTTTACATATTAACTCAATCCTCATTGTAGCCTTAATGTGGTAACTACTATTGTTAGTATCCTTGTCTTAAAAATGAGGCATGGAAAAGTAAGTATACCTTTACTTACTGTCCTGGGTCTTCAAGTTCCTAGGTATCCTTACTAGAACTATAGGAACTGGCCCAAGGGAGCTTACATAGCTAGCAAGTGCTGGAGCCTAGACTCAAACTCAAGCACTTTAGGTCAGAGGCCACATTCCTAACCACCAAACTGCACCACATTTTTTACTGAATTTAATTGGCTTATCAGCTACAGAGAATTTGATGCAATCCTATCACTAAAGCACTCTTAGTATTTGCAAAGAACATAAAAAGATAACTTTATTTTACTGAGTTCTTATAACAGTATATGTCATGATAGGATATGGTTCTTTAAAAAATATTATATACCTAAGAGGTATACTTAAAGTATACAATTGTAGGTAAAGACTCATGCAAACCCATTTTCTAAAGTACAGCTGACCCCCTTGGACAACATGGGAGTTAGGGATGCCAGCCACCTCACAACATGCAGTCGAAAATCTGAGTATAACTTTTGACTCCTCCAAAACTTAGCTATTAATAGCCTACTGTTGATTGCAAGCCTTACCAATAACAAAGTCAGTTAACACATATTTTGTATCTTATATGCATTATATGCTGTATTCTTACAATAAAGTAATCTAGAGAAGAGAAAATGTTATTTTAAAAAAGTATAAGTAGGAGAAAATACATTTATTATACATTAAGTGGAAGTGGATCACCATAAAGGTCTTTATCCTCATTGTCTTCATGGATAGGTTGAGGAGGAGGAAGAGGAGGGGTTGGTCCTGCTGTCTCAGGGTGACAGAGGCAGAAGAAAATCCATGTATAAGTGGACCCATACAGTTCAAAATTCAACTATAGTCTTAGAGGGTGATTCTGTGTCATAAACTTTCATATATATATTATATAGAGAGGAAGAGAAATGTTATAAACCAAAAACTGACCTTGTTAATAAGGAATGTGGAAAAAAAAGAAAAACTTATAGTTTTCTGTACTGTTATCTTGTCTTGCATTAATAATTCTAATATTATTTACATGAGGATATTACCAAAATGTACTAGCTGATGATTGTCACACCTTAAATGCAGCAATGACTTACTGTCTGTAGTCTGTATGTTTAATCAAATTAACATTTTGTTTCCACCAAAAAGACCAAGATGAATGGGGGAGGGGAGAAGTTTGGTGAAGATGAAATGAGTAGAAGTTCAAATAATTTCTCTTTGCATAATTAAAATGTAGTATAATGCCCATTGAAAAATTAAAAAGTTAATGGAAAAGGTTTAAGAAACATTTAAAGCTAACCTCATTTCCACTTCAGCAAAGCCATTTCCTTTCTTGATTTACCATTATGATAAGCCACATGAGAAAGCTTAGTATTTAATTTTCACATGAATGTACTCAATTTTTACATGCATGTTTTATAGTAATCAACTGTAATTAAATGAAACAAAAGGCATGTGTAACATAGAAATATCCATCTTTAGGAAATGACTGGCATATACTGTATAATATTTATATTTTTGTTGTTTTTATCTATATATACTTGGTAACTTCATTATGTATTCAGCTTTTTTAAAAAACTTATATTTTACTTCAAAATGGTTTTTCTATTGAAGCTATTTTTTTTATAAAGCCAGGTTTCATATGTTGTTTTACTTCTCCAAAAGGTCAGATACTAGATTTTAGTAATGTTGAAAATTATATCAGTTGTTTTTATTTAAGAACTTTATCAATGAATATTAAATATTGATTTTGCATGCAAATTCAGTTGTAATAAGTGGTTTGTACTTCAGTACAGGTTTTTTTACTTTTACAATCATACTTATAACACGCAGGTTTATAGTACAATTGACACAGCCAGATCCAATGACCATTTAAAATCAAGTCATTTTTTCAAATCAAAAGCCATATTTTATTCCTTTTCTCATTTCCACAGTTCATTGCATATAATACATACTCAATAAATGTTATTAAGTAAATGAAGGAATGAAGGAGTGAACAAATGGGATATGTTACTTTCTTTCATAGGAGTCATCTGACCTAAGTATTAATTTGAAGGCATCATTTTATTTTTATAAAACTAAGAATAGAAAAATGCTGAACCTCACTTCCTTTCAGAATCAGTGGTATTGAAAATATAGTAAATGAATGAAGAGGATTCACTCTGCTAATAACATATTTATACTGCTAATAAGAACTTTATAATGTGTTTTAAAGTGATTTAATTTTCATAAGACTGAGGAGATAATGCCAAAAATACCAAGAACTTTATTCATTTTTTTAAAAAAGTAAGTGAAAGTATACAAGAAATACATGTCAGGACTACTTCTACCTGGATTATTAAACCCTTCTGCCTTAATGGAGATAGACCTTATGAATTATTTTTCTCATTGAATATTTATGAGCAGGATACTAGAGAAATTACTGTTTCCTCTTTTAGGTATAATTTTAAATGGTTTGGAGTCCATTTGATAGAGAAATATACTTAATGTTATGAGGACACCAAGGGAACACATTTAATATTTAATAAAAACATTTGCTATTCTGCCTAGTGGTATTAAAATATTTCACCAAATGTTTTAAAACATAGGTCCAATGTAAATGCTAAATGGGTATTATAGAGATCTTGTGCTGTTTTTTAAAGCAAGTTGGGTTGTTTATAATAGTCTCTGTAAGTTAGTACTGATATTCAGTATTATATACTGAGAAAAGCACATCTGTAAAAACTGATGTGTCCTGGTATTTGTGGCAGGATTTGGACTGTCTTTAATCTCATTTGACTTGTTCATCTTCCTTTAAGGCCATCCATAAAGATGCACTGAGTATCCTTTTCAGCCTTTGGTTAGGATTTGCATCAGTAGTCATAAACCTGCTCTCCAAACAAAGACACCCTTTCCTTTGAAGTAATTGCTCAAGCTTTTCAAAGCAGTCCTAGAAGTCTGTCCTCTTTCTCTTTTTATTTTTCTTTAAGAAGAGTTTGAAGTGTAGCCCCTTAAAATAGCAGCAAGATAAATTTTTCTCTCAGCATTATTGAAAGCCATGACAATTTTTCAAGCAGTAAGACTAAAAGGTTCTTAAGGGAATCTGTTCTGCTTTATGATCTAGCTTTTGGTAGATCCTACTATCTCAGAAAGCAAAGGTAAAGACTTTTTGTACCCCTTAACTACTGCAGATTTTTACCAGAAGAATTAACCCGATATTTTTCAGAAGACTTTTTATTTTCCTGCTCTTTATTTGGTTTAGAGAGTTCAATGAGAGATCGTTGATAGCTTTGGAGTCTTTGAAAAGTAAAAAAAATATGGCCTGAATCATCTTATTTGAGCTGATTGTTTCCCCCTAGGTATTAAATATATGTGCTGACAAGTAGTTGGGAGGGGCAGATTTAGAAGAGTGCTGCAGTGAAAATGAATTATATGGTTCCGAGATTTTGTTTCTAGGCTTTCCAAACAGAAATATACACAGATATGGAGGAGTTTTGCCTTTCTTTTCTGTGGGATGTTGTCACTTGAGCCCTGATATGATCCAGGATGATGTATAACAGTGTAACTACAGAGAAATAAAAAGATTCTGTGAGCCGTGTATATAAAGCTGCTGCTCTGCCTCCGATTATCCCCTCCCGGCTCAGTAATTTCATTCCAGGTGGTTCTCAAAATGTCCACTGAATTTAAACAGTCTGGACCTGTTTAATTTAAATCCTATATTATACAATTATATTTGCTGTAGTGAAATTTTAATATTTAGAGCTCTTGGTTTGTTGAAACTCACAAAACTCCAAGAGGTATTTACTTTGAACATACTTTTTGATAAGAAGAAAATGTAAAGAATGCTCGATCTGTACAGCAGATAATAAAGGGAGTACAAAGTTCAGTCTTTAGACAAGACTGGAAATGGCTTTTCTGAGAGGAAATGATATGATGTCTCTGCTTATATTGTTGTGTGTGGGTTTAAAGAGGCTGTTAATGTACATTTCCTATAGGTGAGGAAAGTTAAGTAGCACTGTCTTTTTACTGGAAATCCAGTATTTGTGAAACAGTTACCTGAGAACCTAATGATCGTAAGTCTACCCTTATGCTTTTAATTTGTTGAGTTTTTCTCTCTCTCTCTCTCTCTTTTTTTTTTTTTTTTTTTTGTATTTCCTGAACTGTCTAACCTGCTTCCTGGATTAGCAAAACTTTGCCAAACTTTGAAGCCAGAATCCTAGCATTGAACAGTTCCTTGTTTAGAGATCAGGCCCTAGCAATGAAAACTGGCTTTTCAGTTTTGAAATTATATGTGTGTGTCTTCTGATTTGTGTAATGAAAAATGATAAGTACAGTTTGGATGATTAGAAACTAGTATTTTGTAAGTAAAGCATACTTATTAAGAGTTTACAAAAAAAAAATGCCTATCTCAACCCACTTTCTGGGTTAATCACAGGGCTTCCTAAACTCTAACTTTATAGTCATAGAAAATGCTCACTATTTAAACTCTTGTCCCTTAAAGAAAGAAGTACAATTACAATCAACAGCAGCCTTCTCCCTTCCTATACTAGGCTCCTGAGAAAATAATCTTAGATCTAGAAAACAAAAAGTTACCATTGACGCGCTTAAATGATGCTGTCCTCTGGGACTGCCATTATCCATCTGTCCTTTGTTTACTTTGGCTTATACTTATATTGCTTTCATTTGCCATCAGTTTTCCTTCAAACTTTCCATTTCCACTGAGGAATTCCAAGACAATTAAAGTTTAAACTCATCCCCATAAAATGGTAACTTATGAAGACAAAAGGAATAATCACACTGAAAATGTATTCTAGAGCTTAATGATTTTAATTGTTAAAAAGTTGCCAATTGATACAATTAGAAGTAATTTCAAAAATAACATTATATGGTTTTTTTTCATGGAATGTAGAGCATCTTGGGAAAGGGAGAAACTAGGGTTAAAGTATTGGTAACTTTTTAAAACATAGCATATTTGTTTCTAAATTTTGTGGTACAGATTATCTTTAACAGAAAGTTAAGTAGTTTATATCGCCTTACATTATTTGCTTCTTTCCTTTAAAACTTCCCCAAGTTTGTGGACTCTTTAGGGAAAAAAATTTCTCTTGTGAAAATTTTTTTCTGGTTTGGGAAATGTTAAGTGAACTTTCTAAGTAAAGTGGATTTGCCTACCCAAAGAAATTTTTAAACTTGGAATCAGATGAAACTAATCCCCTCATTCAGCTTACTCCCTGGCCTTTTACTATGTCACTGGGGGTCTCAATTTATCGCTAAGTGCGTAGCCAGTTCTTGCATCTGGCTGTGCGGTGTGAGGTAGCACAGCCAGTGTGGTGCAAAGTTTGATAGAATACTCAGGAGTACCCATAGTCACCAAAGCCACGAAGAACACTGTGGGAACACACCTATTGATTATGTACCCAGTACGTGCCCTGCAGCTATTATGTGTGATGCTAGGAAGTAACTGCTGGCTCCAGGTAAAGTGAGGCTGGACGCCCAGAGACTAGACTCCTGTTTTCAGACTACAGACCTCTTACCTTTTTTTGATCATGGATCTCTGGGCATTCAGTAAAACCTATTTCCTTCCCCCATCACCCAGAAAAACAGTCATGTACATAATACATTTTGCATGAAATTTCAGAGAACCCATTGATCTACCAAGGCTAGATTAGTGTTTTGACAGTAGCGTTTGCCTTTCCAAGTATAGTAGGTTTCTGATAGGTTTTCCCTGACTTGCCAGACCTCTTTCCTCACAGTGGGTGACTGCTCCAAATACAGCCAAGTGTCTAGGGTTACGATGACAAGTTATTCTTTTCCGGAGTTCCATAGCTGGTGGTAGCACCCTACTTTCTAGGCACATTTGCCCCTTTTAAATTACAGTATCAGTTATCATCCATACTTTAGAAGCAATCCAAATTAAAGAAATCAAGAACACTAACAAAATCGTGTTTTCTAGTGTCATCTATAAAGGCTTTTTGTGTCTTTGGCCTTAGACACTATAAAAGAAGAGGACTAGTTTAGTCTTATTCTTTAGGCTAAATATGGAATCCAGTTTATCTTTGTGGCTTGGCATGAATGAAGTCACAGATCAAGCTAGGGCTATTCATGGTGTGTGAGTTCTCTATCAGCCAGCCAACAGTTTTCTTTTTAGTTTGGGACAGAGATGCAGGATAACTTGTTCCTTCTACTTGTGAAAATATTTGAAATATCTCCCATTATTGGATACTCCTTCTCTACCCTACCTTCCCTACCTCCCTTCCCCTAATTTTCAGTCACTATCAGAATTACATGTAAGGGTTTGATCTTTCTTAGGTGTTTCTTATTTGTGTTTTTCCTCTGTTCTTTGAATGAACCATAGAGAAATATACTACATGAGATTTATATTTCATGAAAATACTTGAGCTTAATAAAAATAATAGATATTTGGAGAGGGGCTGCTTTGAGATAGCATGAATCCTAGTCAGACTGTCTTCATTTTGATGGGTTTCAGTGTTGGGGGGAGCCTTTCTTTGAAATGTTAATTAAGTCAAAGCTCCTACTTTTATAATCATCTATCCATCCATACATCATCTAATCAAGGGGCTTATTTTTATACCTGGGAGGTATCTGAGGCATTCTAGAATGCTGATTTTTGTCATATTTAACCCTGAGTTTTCAACCATTATTGCTTGATAATCACATAAAGACTACTTGAAATTTAGTGAGACGTGGTCCTCAGAATAACACTTTAGCATATACTAGAGATCTAGTCCTAAAATAGGGTTTTGGACAAATTCCCAAATTATAAGCTAAAGATCCAGGCATGTTGAGAATTAGGAACAAGTTGTTGATTATGTAATCTGCATAAACTTCAATTGATTTGTCCTTTTCTCTGTTTTTTCCTGAAGGTGAGACTGCTACTCCTCGGGCCATTTTGACAGGCCACGACTATGAGATCACATGTGCTGCAGTATGTGCTGAACTAGGCCTGGTGTTAAGTGGTTCTCAAGGTAAACCTGTGCTACCTACATAAAATGTATGCATTTCTTGGTATCTAAGTAACAAATTATCAAAGATGAATTTGGTACCTTTTCTTTAAAGCTTCTGTCTGGTACAGTAGCCATCAGCCAATGGGACTATTTAAATTATCTAAAATTAAATTAAAAATTAAGCTCCTTGGTGGTGCTAGCCACATTTTAAGTGCTCAGTATTCACATATAACTAGTGGTTACCATATTGGACAGCATGGATACAGGACATTTCCACCATTGTAGAAAGTTCTATTTCACAGCACTCTAAAAATTGAGTTTGAGATGTTTTTGCAAACATAGCCTGTTAATTTTCTCATTTCCATGAGGCAAGAACAAGGAACATCTTTATATATTTGTTTATGCTTCTGAACTCTTACTGAGTTCAATCTCACACATGAATGGAAACTCCTAGCCTTGTCTGTTTTAACTTCCAAGTCTAAGGACTAGGCATAGGCCAGATGGCACTGACAATGAATGGAGTGGAAAGATACTTAAGCTGGTTTGTGTGGAGGTTTGTGCAGGTCGCATCATCATTTCGGCCAAAGGTACTGTGAGCCTTCCAAGAGCCCCTGTAACATAAGGATCTGAGCAGGAGCAGAGCTGTTTCTAAATCATTGCTTATTTCATTATAACAGTAATGCCTGTCCATTCTCTGTCTCTGCCCTGAGCTGAGGTCTAGTCTTTTAGACTTATCTGGTGAGAAAGCACAGAGTATTTGAGTCACCTTATCTGTGTCCTAAACTATAACACTTAGTCTAGCTAACAAGGTGTATTAAATATTTAAAGGATTGTGTTTAAAAATTTAGTTGGCCAAAACATTGAAATAGTAATAATGATGGTAAGAATTATATAACTACTAGATTTTTTTTTCCTTCTTATACCCAATAATTTAATACATCCTGAGCCAGCATATGTTCTTAGACTATAAGTGACTCCGATGAGAAACATAACATGAACTTCTATGATAGGGCATCCATGCTCTGCACAGTAGTGTGGGACTGTGTGTGAGTGACTGTGTGTAAGTTACGGTGTAAGGTAAAACCAGGCAGAGTGATCTTAATAGTCAATGGGAAATTTTATGATTTGGCCTTTTTTTTTTTTTTTTAAGACATGGGTTCTAGCTCTGTCACCCAGGCAGTGTCACCAGTACAGTGGCACGATAATAGCTCATTGCAACCTCTAACTCCTGGGCTCAAGTGATCCTCCCACCTCAGCCTCCCAAGTAGCTGGGACTATAGGCCTGAGCCACTGCACCTGGCAGTTCAATGGTCTTTAAAATTTTCTGGCAAACATTAAAAACTCTGAGGCCAGCATGGTGGCTCACACCTATAATTCTAGCACTTTGGGAGGCTGAGACCAGAGGATCACCAGGTGTAGTGATGCACACTTGTGGTCCTAGCTACTCTCACCAAATACACTTTTCTGTGTCTTGGGGAGTTGTCATACTCCTAAGTTTAGATCAGCTTTTAACATTTCATCTTTAGTGCTTCCAATGCCATGAAATATTCCCTGAGATTCTTCTAATGTGATGCTAAGTATCACTTCTTCTGGGATATCAGTACTTTTGTCACAACTACTTTCCTAAATTTATGTGGATAAGTTCCCTTCACTTCTGTCTAGTGTCTTAGCAGTGTCAGCATCCCACGGACACTCTTGTATAATTCTATTCTTACTCAATTCAAATTCCACTTAGCTTTTTACTTTTCATTACTTTATTGCAGTTTCATCTCTTGGCCAGTACCTTTTTTTGATTATCCATTTTTTTTTAAGAGACAGGATCTCGCTCTGTCACCAGCCACAGTCAGTGGCATGATCATAGCTCACTATACCCTCCAACTCTTGGGCTCAGGCCATCCTCCTGCCTCAACCTCCAGAGTAGGTGGGACTACAGGCATGTGCCACAATGCCCAGCTAATTTTTTAATTTTTCTTTGCAGAGACAGGGTCTTGCTATGTTGCCCAGGCTGGTCTCAAACTCCTACACTCAAACAGTCTTCTTGCTTCAGCCTTCCAAAGTGCAGGGATGATAGGTGTGAGCCACCACACTGGACCCTGACTATGCATTTCTGTAAAATGTTACATGACTTTATAACTGGGAGACAAAGAGGCAACACAGCTACAGAGTTTGGTGTCTGTGCATGAACTAAATAATATGCTCAGTGACATACTTTGAAAGAAATGATGTGATTGGTCACTGATCATCATGCACATCTGTTATTTACATAGTGATTTGTGGACTGAAAAGCTTCCCATAGTGTGTGTGCTTTACGCAATTACTGTGAAAACTGAAATTGGAACTGTGTTGTTGTGGGACTGGTGTTATTTAGGAATGATAAATGAAATTCATGCATGCTGGAGCTATGCAAAGACTGCCTGTATGGAGAGCATTAAAAACTCTCTGAATGGCCAAGGAAAAACTAGAGCCTTATTTTCAAAAGGGTGTGCTTATGTCCCAGTTACCCCTCTTCTCTGACTCAGATATCTCTAGGAATTTACCCATCACACAACAACTTTTGTTACTTTTCATTCTTTGCTTTGCATGTAGAAGGTATTCAATAGAAACGAAAACAACTGTGGTGTGTACAAGCTAGTCAGCGGTTCCCCTGGTGGGATGGGGGTCATGGATGTTGCTGCTTGCTGCTGGAGCAGCGGGGAGGTAGACTGACTCAGTTGTGAAGAAGTGGCAGAAAGATCCCTGTGTGAATTTGGGGGGGATCCAAGGGTATTGTACTCGATGTAAAGTTGTGAGAGGGAGGAAGGCTGTGGCCTTCAGAATCTGCCCCAGCCGGTTTCCCCGCACAGGCCCACAGTGCTGTGCCCTTCAGGGCTCCTGTGAGATGCAGGTCATAACATGGCCTGACAGCACCCCAGTTTGTTCACATCCTAGCTTCCTTGAAGCTGTTCTAGGGTTTGAAATGTGTCCTGCTCCTTTCTGAATTCCTCCAGTTTGTATTGCCTCTCAGCATAATGAGTTTCATAAACTGCCTGTCTCTTGAGGAAAAGTGAACTTGCATGTGCATGACTCTGCTTCTCTCCTCTCCCAAGTAGAGGTGAGATCTGATAAACATGAAGAGGAGACCTTGGAAAATAACTTATATGTAAGAGGATATATAGTTGTTTTTTTTTTAAGGCTTTCTATTATACAATTATAATGTGGTACTGTAATCCTGTTTGACCTGTGCTCAAGATTCAGATCACATTTGTCTGTTTTCATTGAATAATCAATTTTGTTTCTCCTCTATTCTCAGAAGGACCATGTCTCATACATTCCATGAATGGAGACCTGTTAAGGACCTTGGAGGGTCCTGAAAACTGCCTGAAACCAAAACTCATCCAGGCTTCAAGAGAGGGTCATTGTGTCATATTCTATGAAAACGGCCTCTTCTGTACCTTCAGTGTGAATGGAAAACTCCAGGCCACCATGGAAACAGATGATAATATAAGAGTGAGTACCCTGTAACCTTTCAGCCTTCTCACTTTTTACCTTCATGTGTGGGAAAGGGTTCACCAAAGAAACCTCTGGGTTTTTTTCTGTTCGTGTGTGTTTGTAAAGACAGGGTCTCACTCTGTCACCCAGGCAAGAGTACAGCAGTATCACCGTAGCTCACTGCAACTTAAAATTCCTGGGCCTAAGTGATCCTCCTGCCTCAGCCTCCTAAATAGCTGGGACTACAGGTGTGTGCCACCACACCTGGCTATTTTTTTGTATTTTATATAGAGACAGGATCTTGCTCTATTGCTCAGGCTGGTCTTAAACTTCTGGCCTCAAGTGATCCTCCTCTCAGCCCCCCAGGGTGCTAGGATTACAAGTATGAGCCACTGCGCCTGGCCCAGAAACCTATTTTTGAGTTGCTGAGGACCCCCATTCCATGCTGTCAGAAAACAATTAGGTACCTAGAACAAGGCTCATGCACCTCTCAGACCACAGCAGGTCCCAGCCATGCCGACTGCATCACTCAGCCAGTGAGCTGTGCTTGAGGCCACCCATGGAAGCTGAGGACACACCTTCAGCGGAAAAAGTTTCTTAGGGGTTTCTGAAGCCATCCTGGGTGGCTTTCAATGGCACTGCCCAGTTTTGTTTCAAATCTAAGAAAATTCACTGCGTAGTGCTGTCATCTGATTATCATTAGAACATTAGATCATACCTAAAACTGGCTTCTCTTTATAATTGAATAGATTTGTGATAGGAGCAACAAGGATTATGACTATTTAGGAGTAGCATCTAATTTCAGACTTGACTTCTTAACAGGACCAAAACATGTTAAGGGGGTTGGGCTTCAAATTATAATGTGAATTAGGCAAACCTTTTTCCCATTTGGCACACCAGAAATGGAAATGCTACTGGACCTTCGGGGTCTTGCTTCATTTTCAGGACAGGGCTCCACACGTACTAGAGGTTGAGCAAAATAGGAATGTTCTTTGAGAGGCTATTTTTTCAAGCTCCTTTGTTTCTTACCTGCAAACTGCTTGGTGCAGGTTAAGGTAAAATGAAACCGGAGTGACCCTATCATTTTCCAGAATGGGGGCTGGGAATGCATGTGACCTGTGTACAATGAGGGGATCTAGGACACGTTGGGGCAGGAGCAGGGTCACAGGGGCCTCTGCCCTCTGAGTGTGGCTTTAGGCTATCTTTGAGCATTTTCCTCATTGCTATTCCTGACCTGTCATTTAAGCTCTGGGCAGCTTAAATGACACAAATTCCCAGTTTCCCAGATCTAGCCTGATCGCTGCCTTCTCCCAAGTAAATACCTGGGGTCAGGAAGTATTAAGGAACAAAAACCCTACATATAGGTTCCACTGATCAGATCAAGGGCCCTTGCTGTTCTGTATGTCAGGATTCATTTCTTAATTCACTAGACGGCTTCTTCCTCCTGCCTCTCCATTGCGTTCTGCCGGCCTCCTCCACGAAGGCATGAACACAGACACACATTCTGCTTTTATTTTTCCCTTCCTTCCCATAATACTTCATTTAAACCAAGTACACATCAGAGGATTTTCCTTTCCTCTTTTCTTTACAACAATAATGTTGATAATCTGTCACTTTGAGTTGCGATTATATTGTCAGCTACGCTAATAAATCTGTAAAATAATTTGAAATCCCTAGCTGACTGAAACAATTTCCGTGGCATTTCAGTTAGCACCAGAGGCTCTGGGAAGTTCCTTGAGGCAGCAGGAGGAAGGCTTTCTGCAGACTGTTCACACACACATGCTTCTCCTCTCTGCCCCGTAGCCTCGTTTTTTCCCTCTGTAATATTTCCCACTGGATTTTAGGCTTAAACAATCCGTTGCCTTTTTCCCAGCACTCCTGCACTTTATCATGCTAACTTGCAAGTGGCAACTGTGTGATTACAGCAAGCTGGCCTAAAATGAGCATTACCTGCCCACGGCTCCAGAGACGGATACTTTCACAGCTAACTACCTTGGGAAGCGAGGAGGAAAACCACAGGCTGGGGAATACGAGACATCACAGAGCAAAATTCCCCAGTCCCATCCTGCGGTCTGAGTCTATATAAGGAAAGAACACCATGGAAACAAATTAGTCATCAGCTCAGACCAGAAATTAAGTTTCTGTGAAATACTAAGAGCCCTGCAGGCAGGCAGCTTGGGGAAGTGGTACACTAATCAAGCCTTCCCACCTGTTTTTATTTTAGATGCCAGATTATTTAGTGGCATTTTGGTGAACAGCATATCATAGTGCAGCGAAGTTATTTTATCCCAAACAAAGGATAACCACCATTTCACCCATAGGAACTCATTTATTTTCTTTTCCTGAGGCTGTGTTTTAGGATGTGGTCATCCCCAACAGACTGCTGTGGCCTGCTGGTATCTCCTTAAAACTAGCACAGCTACAGTGTTGTCCAGTGCACTCAGGATTTCATAGGATGAGGTTAACACGTCTCTGGGCCCTCCAAAAATCTCTACCCAACTTGATACTGAGGTCTACTGAATTAAGAACCATGTGAATGCTGATTTGGGTGCAAGATTCAGTAAATGTTACTCTTAGTGCCAGAGGAATTTGACAGATTTCTCACATAAGAGGCCAACAAAATAACTTTTTCACTTTGGGAGGTTCATTAAATGTTTTGAATGCTGATGCATGGATAGCCCTTAAAGTCCAGGTTTATTAATAATTTCATTTCAGATGGAAGTAGGATTAGAGATTCTTTACTAGAACAAAGAATTAAAGATTAATGGTTTTAATTTATGCTTTAATATAGCGCTTATGCAGTAAAAAGCCTCAAGTATAAAATTCAAGTGAACCACAACCATAAGGTTAATGGATTTTCATCAGCTGTATTTTATAAGTGTAGCAAATAATTGTTTGCCCTAGTCTTCATTGCAATTCCTAGATACCCCCTAGAGATTGTCATTTGTGCAGTGAATGAGGGGAAAAGATATTAAGATTTTTTTCAAGATGAGTAAAAATCAATATGTGTTTAGTCAATAAGACAGGGAATACTTCTCATATGTAACTGTCTTTCACAGTTTTTATATCTTAGATTTTTGTGTTGAGAATAAGCTATATTTAAGAGATTACTAAAAGTTGGTATGTATGTGAATGTGAATTCAATGGATTATGAAATACTCCTTTATGATTTTTAAAAAATTTGTCAAAGGGTAAAGACTTAGGGTAACTATGCTAAAACTGAGTACAGTACAGTGTAAATATATTTTTCAGAAATTAGATTTTTTTCTTCCAGCTTGCTAGCACACAGTCTGTATTCCCATGTGCATTGCGTCCAGGTGGACACAGAGTATAGGCGACTGCAGTGACTGCTAGAACTCCCAGTGCCACCCACTAAAGAAAGGAAATTTGTATCTTAGTAGGTTCAGAAAACAAGGCTTAGAGGGAAGGCCAGGAGAAGAGGAATCGGTAATAGGGTGAGACCTTTTATATCAGGAGCAGGCACACTTTTTCTGTAAAAGGACAGAAAGTAAATATTTTAGGCTTTGAGGGCTCTATATTCTCTGTTGCAACTATCTGTGAAAGTAGTCATAAACAAATGGGTGTGGCTGTGTTCTGATAAAACCTTATTTATGAACAGTCATATTTGGAATTATATAATATTCACATCATGAAAAGTTCCCTTTTTTAAACCGTTAAAAAATGTAAAAACAGGCTGGGCATGGTGGCTCATACCTGTAATCCTAGCACTCTGCAAGGCTGAGGTGGGAGGTTTGCTTGAGGTCAGGAATTCGAGACCAGCCTGAGCAAGTGCAAGACCACCCCCCCCACCCCCGTCTCTACAAAAAAAGAAAAAGTAGCTGGGTGTGGTTGTGCGTGCCTGTAGTTCCAGCTTCTCAGAGGCTGAGGTGGGAGGATCACTTGAACCCAGGAATTTTAGGTTACAGTGAGCTATGATGATGCCAGTTAGTGACAGAGCAAGACTGTTTAAAAAAAAAAAAAAAAAAGTAATACAAAAACAGGTTGTGGTCTGCATTTGGCCCACAGGCTTTCATTTGTGGATGTCCATTTTACAGGATCAAAGAGCAAACTCCAAGTCTGCATCTCTGTTCAGCGCTGGCAGGAAAGGACAGGGAGCCATAGACTAGAGGTGACTAAATGACAGGCTGGAGCACCGTCAGTCCTGGGGTTTAATCACCATGGAAGTTGTGGCTCTCTCCCAGGTCCAAATCCAGCAGCCCAGTGAAGGTGCCAAAGCTGCTGGCCACCTCCTTGGGGCAGAGGGCATGTGAGGTCAGCTGGCGCTGTCTGCCACTCCTTGGCACAAAATAGGCTTAGCATGTCCACAGGACAACCAGAGATGCCAGGAGCTCCTCGTTAAGAGTGCTGGCCCCAGTCCACAACACACACCATCCCAGCAGCATTTTTCGAACTGGGAGAGTGCCACCTAATCCTTTAAAAAAAACAAAACTGAAAAAGCAAAACCAAAAAAAAATCTCAAGCATAACCTAACTTTGTCCATTTGATATCTGAACAATGGCAGGTCGTCTAATACTCATGATTTTCCGAGAGCTTCTCAGGGTCTCTCTTCTCCTTGCACTACGGTAGCTGGAACAGCGTAAGAATGACTCTAACACAGGGTGGGTGCTCAAGTTTCCCTAGAACCACATCTCTACTAAATGTTGCTGTGTCCCACAGGCCATGCAGCTGAGCCGGGACGGGCAGTACCTGCTCACAGGAGGAGACAACGGCGTGGTCATGGTCTGGCAGGTATCAGACCTCAAGCAGCTCTTTGCCTACCCAGGCTGCGATGCTGGAATCCGGGCCATGGCCCTATCATACGACCAGAGGTAACACTGGAATTGTGGTCTACTAATGGTAGTTTGAAACACTATACAGGGAATTTCTCTAAATGGGCTGATGGATGAGTTGAGTTGTGGGCTCACCTGTGCAATCAAAAAGGCCAGTGAATACTTAGGTTCCCAAGACTCTTAGACAAAGTTTGGGTTCTCAAGGAATACACAAGATTTAAGTAGAAAAGGCTCCAATTAAATTGCTGTAAAGCTTTTTACATTTCTTTAAAGCACCTTTTTTGGTAAGTAAAATCTTAAGAGATATAAACATATTTAACATAAAATGCCTTTGTCTCTACCCACAGAGATTGCACTGAAAGATGTAGCTTATTTCCTAAAACCTCCCAAATAGTAAATTTTGGGAGGATAATCTTTACCTGGCATCTTATCTCCTCTTAGCATATAGTCACTCATTTTAGTTCCTATTTTGGTTTATTGTAATAACACACATAAAATTAGCTATTTAAATCATTTTTAGTTGTACAATTCAGTGACATTAAGTACATTCCCAATGTTGTACAACTGTTACCACCATCCATTTCCACAACTTTTTCATCATCCCAAACAGCACCTCTGCCCATTAAACAGTGACTCCCCACAGCTCACCTCCTTTCTACTTTGTCTGTATGCATTTTCCTCTTCTAGGCACCTCCTGTTAAGTGGAATCGTACAGTTGTCCTTTTGTGCCTGGCTTATTTCACTTAGCATAAAAGTTCATCCATGTGCATGCATCAGAGTCACATTCCTTTTTAAGGCTAAACAATATTCTGTTGTATCTATATGCTATGTTTTGTTTATCCATTCATCTCTCAATGGACATGTGGGTTGTTTCCACCTTTTGGCTATTGTGAATAATGCTGCTATGCACATTATCATCTGTTCAAGTAGCTGTTTAAAATTCTTTTGAATATATACCCAGAGTGGAATTGCTGGGTCATGTGGGTAATTCTATGTTGAACTTTTTGAGGAACCCCCAAATGGTTCCACAGTGGCTGCATCATTTTACATTCCCACAAGCAATGCTCCAACTTCTTCACATCCTCCCCAGCATTTGCTGTACTCTGGATTTTTTGGTAATAGCTGTCATAATGCATATGAAGTAGTCTCCCATTGTGGTTTTGATTTACACTTCCCTAATGACTAGTGATGTTGTCTTTTCACTCTCTTTATAGTGTCCTTAGATGCACAACAACTTTTAATTTTTATGAAATCAAATTTTTTCTTTTGTTACCAGTGTTTTTGGTGTCGTATCTAAGAAATCATTGCAAAATCCAAGTTCATAAAGCTTTTCCCCAATGTTTTCTTCTGACAGTGATATAGCTTTATAGTTCAACTTATGTTTAGGTTTTTTGATCCATTTTGAGATAATTTTTGTATATAATGGTAAGGGTCCAACTTTTTTGTTCTTTTTCAACATTGTTTTGGCTATTTGAGGTCCTTGGAGAATCCATATAAATTTTAGGATGGATTTTCTAGTTCTGCAAAAAACATTGGTATTTTGATAGGGACTGCATTGATTGCTTTGGATAGTACTGACATCTTAATGTTAAATCTTCCAATCCATGAACATGTGATGTGTTTTCATTTATTTATTTCTTTCAGCAACATTTTATAGTTTTCAGTATACAAGTCTTTCTGCTGCTTCAGTTGATTTTATTCCTGAGTATTTTATTCTTCTTGATATTGTAAATGGTGTTTTATTTTCCTTCTGGATTGTTACTAGTGTATAAAAATGCAGCTGATTTTTACATGTAGATTATGAAAGTTGCAAACCTGCTGAATTTATTTATTAGCTTTAACAGTTTTTTTGTGAAATCTTTAGGATTTCCTACATATAAGATGTCATCTGTGAACAGAGATGATTTTAATTCTTTCCAATTCAGATGCCTTTCTTTTTCTTGCCTAATGGCTAGATCTAGGAATTTCAATACTATGTTGAATAAAAATGGCAGAATTGGACATCCTTCCTTGTTCATGATCGTAGGGGAAAATTTTATCTCTCATCATGAAGTATAATGTTAGCTCTGGATTATTCATAAATGCTCTTTATCATTTGAGGTAGTTTCCTTCTATTCCTAGTTTATTTAGTGCTTTTATAATGAAAGGATGTTGAGTTTTGTCAAATGCCTTTTTGGCATCAATTGAGATGATATGTGGTATAGTGCATTGATTTTTACATGTTGAATCATCCTTGCATTCCAGGAATAAATCCCACTTAGTCATGGTGTATAATGCTTTTATTATGCTAGTGAATTCAGTTTACTAGTATTTTGCATCTGTATTCATAAGGGATATTAGTCTGTAATGTTCTTTTCTTGTAGTGTCTTTGTCTGGCTTTGGTGTCAGAGTAATGCTGGCCTCACTGAATAAGTTGGGAAGTGTTCCCTCCTCTTTAGTATTTTTGAAAGCATTTGAGAAAGATTGGTGATAATCCTTTAAATGTTTGGGAGAATTCATCAGTGAAGCCATATAGTCCAGGACTTTTATTAGGCTTTTGATCATTGATTCAATTGTCTTACTAGTTATAAATCTATTCAGATTTTCTGTTCAGTTTTGGTATATTGTGTGTTCTTAAGAATCTGTCCACTTTAGGTTATCCAGTTTATTGGTAAACAGTTGTTCCTAATATTCTCTTATAATCGTTATTTCTGCACAACAGTAGTGCTCCCACTTTCATTTCTGATTTTTGTAATGAGTCATCTTTTCTTAGTCTAGCTAAATATTTGCAATTTTGTAGCAAAATTTCATCTTTTCAAAGAAGCAATCTTTGGTTTGATTTTTTTGTATTGTCTATCGCTACTCTATTATTTCCTTTCTCCTGCTAGCCTTGGGTTTAGTCTGTTCTTTTTCTAGTTCCTTAACCCTTTGCACTCGCTTGCTTTTTTCTCGATTCCTTTATTCTACTTGGGATTTAATTTTTTAAATACCCCAGATTTTACGAAGCACGGCAGTAGAATAAAAAACTGGAGTTTCTTTTCATACAAACTTATGGATTTTTTAATATTTCAAATTATTGATAGAGTAATTTTAATCTCTATAATTTTTGCTAACCATGTCGAGTCACACTCGACATCTAAGTGCAAAGGGTTAAAGTGTAAAGTTAGGTTATTGATTTGAGATCTTTTTTAATATGTGTGTTTATAGCTATAATTCTCTTAGCACTGCTTTTGCTGCATCCTGTAGGTTTTGGCATGTTGTGTTCTCATTTGTCTTAAGGTATTTTATAATTTCCCTTACGATTTTTTTGATCCTTTAATTTCCATGTATTTATGAATTTTCTTATATTGATGCCTAGTTTCTATGATGATCAGAAAAGATACTTTGTATGATTTATCCTGGAGATTATTCCATGTGCACTTGAGAGAAATGTCTATCCTAATGTTGTTGGGTGATCTATGTATGTGTTAGGTCCAACTGGCTCACAGTATTGTTTTCCTCAAATTCTGCCTAGTTGTTCTACCCATTATTAAAAGTGGGGTATTGAAGTCTCCAACTGTTATTATAGAATGGTCTATATCTATATAGAATGGCCTATAGAAGGTCTATTTCCTTCAGTTCTGTTAATGTTTATTGCAAATATCTTTGGTGGTCTGATGTTTAGTGTACATATAATTTTTATATTTTCTTGGTGAGTTGACTCTTTTATCAATATAAGTATCCTCCTTGAAACAGGTTTTTGACTTAAAGCCCATTTTGTCTGATATATTAGTATAGCCACCTCAGCTCTTTTGGTTTACTTTTTACATGGAGTATATCTTTTTCCATCCTTTCATTTTCAATCTGTCTCTTTAGAGCTAAAGTGACTCTTGTATAGACTGCATATAGTTGGATCATTTTTAACATTCTGACTTTTGGCTGGGCGGTTTAATCTCTTTATATTTAAAGTAATTACTACTGATACGGGAACTGACTTTTGCCATTCTATTTGTTTTCTGTCTTGCTTAAAGTTTTGTCCCTCATTAACACTTTCTTTTGTGTTTAGTTGATTTTTTTGTAGTGACACACTTTAGTTCTTTAATTTTGATATGAGGTATTAAAGAGGATACCGAGGACCAGGCCCCTACCCAGAGCATGATGGACATAGAATATTCCTCCACAGAGGAGAGACCACTCACATTATGGCCAACACTCCTCTTCTTATTCATCTCTGTCACTTGAATGTGTGCTGCTTCCTCCGCCAGCAATGAATGTTGAGATTGTGATTCTGATGTCTATGCCTGAGTCTTGCTAGCACAGCCCCCGCCCCCTTAGAAATTACCAAGTCTGTTCAGGTTTTAGTGACCCAGCTGCACATACTTGTCCTTTCGATGAAAAAGCAAGCTACGGCTTGGATCCTTGTGGAGTGTCAAGACGCAGTACTCTGAGCTTATTCAGGATACATTTTAGTCTAGTCATTCAAAAAGTACCTTAGTTCTAAAATTGCAGGTTTGACTGCCATCTTCTATATTTACCTTGTGGATTTAGGGAGGGCAGTTCCTCCTTTAGTGACAGATCTCCTGGAAATACAGGTTTGTAAAACTCTTCTCTCTCTGCTCCCCCCAGGTGCATCATTTCTGGCATGGCTTCAGGGAGCATTGTTCTGTTCTACAATAACTTTAACCGGTGGCATCATGAGTACCAAACCCGCTACTGATGACAACAGCTGCTCATCGGCCCTGACCCCAGGCTGAGCAGAAGTACCCGAGCATCATTCTCTTAGAAATAGCTATCACATCTGAATGGAACTTAAATTTGCTCAAAGCAGCAAAATATTTTTTAAAGTTAATTGCTATTTTTGTAGATTTTGCTTGACTTTTGGGGGGGAATAATAGCAAAGCAGAAAACTGGCTGCTTGGTTCTGTAGTTTAAAAAAAAAATCTATATTTTTAGTCATAATGAGAAGTCTATTTTCACCAATTATGGAAACATACAGTGGAGCTAGTAAACCCAATTATGAAAAAACATTTCCCATTTATCCGCAATCTTGAGAAATATGATTTTAACATTGGGGAAATTGGTTATAATACTGGAATAGGGGAAGTTTATGCAGAAATTTGGGTCCTGTATTTTTCCAAACAATTGTGCTTCTTCAGTACTGAAATTTCTGGGATTTAAATAGTAATGTTTAAATTATGGTAAATGTAATTTAAAACATCTCAATGAATTATTTCTATCAATATTATTCTTCAAGCATGTTTTAGACCTAGAAAAGTACGGTTTGGGGGAGGCTATTTTATTTTACTGTGTGGTTAACATAAAGAGTCTAAGTTATAGCAAGTGTGAAACAGTTACCATTTTTTCCTGATCTGTCATCTTCATAGCACAACAGAATGAAATGATGGAAATGCTCTTGGGTCGCCATCTTTGTTTTTCTTTTAAAGTAAATGAAAGTACCAAAGTTCACCCGAGGGGTGACTATGCCCGGGAGGCAGGGCCATCACTGGGGACCCCCTCTCCAGTTTGAGGACAGAGGCTACCAGGTGCTGTATTAAGCAACACCTGTTTTACCTTCTATTTGCTATTAAACTATCTCCACCTTCCTTTTGATTAGCAATTTGTACTAAGAAACAATGTATTTTGGTGTTGTATTATTCTACTTTTCTAGTAGAGTGCTGTGTGGAATTCTGTGAAAAATATTTGAGAAAAGATCTGTATTGCATAAATAAATTCTTTGTATGTTGTGAACTTTGAGTTGAAACTGACATTCTAGCTCTTATTTCTCTTGCAACTTCCCTAAGTTGTCCTTTCTCCCTCACCCCCACATTCAGTTAATGGAATGAACAATTCGGTTTGACAGAAAAAAAGTGAATGAAATGGCATTTAGTACTTGAATTGTTATAAATCTAAATTTTAAACATTAATGAAACAGTTATTCACAAAGAAAATGCCAAACTCTGATTTAGTCATAGTTTTTGATCAATAACCAATAAGAGAGAGACCCTCCTAACTGAAACAGGGAAATGGGCTTTCTCTGGCCGTATCTCTCCATTTTATTGGGACTTACACATACGACCTAGATGTGAATCTTACAAGTGACTAAACAAGGGACTTTATGTACTGTTCCACTAAGATCCATGATTTTACAAAGCATTAAAAAAGAAAACAAGAGATGATAAAATATGAGGGAGAGAAAGAACTTTTTTAGTATCAAAGAAATACCAAAAGTTACTGGGTAAAGTAACTAAAACCATCCTCACTGGTATTAACTTGTGAAAATTACACTTTGGAAATTTAGGGGAAGAACGATAGATGAAGAAAATTAGCATTACGTCATGTGCCACACATATGATACTTCCAACTACCCTGTCTTAAATCTAAAGGAAGGTTAATAAAGCAGCTTCCTTTTGGAACCTAGAAAAAGAAAAGAGAAAAAATCAGCATCTCCACTCCACTGCCTTTATCATTTTTAAAACCCACAACTATGGAAAATTAACTGAAATATAAAGTAATACTTCATAAAATTAATATAGTTGGCATCTGGTTATTAATGATAGAATCTGTTTACAATATCTTATGTCTACTCAACCTTCACTTACCCAATTTTAACTCTTTCACAGAAATGACTCAAAATAAATATAAACCAATTAGGAAAATAAAAAGTAAAGTAGAAGTGGGTTAGAGATGAAGCCGAATGACCCAAATAAGGGGAAGCTGCATGTTCAGTAAGTGGCCGTGGCTGAATGGGCTGTGTGTCTGATCTAAAATGCATTGTCTCAAGAAATTCAGATTTTCCTTCCTGACACTGACTCTTATTGAAACATAACCAAGTCCCTAAGATGCTGTTATTTAAGAAATACCACTAGATCTCTGGGAGAAAGAGGGCTCAGAAAACAGAATGTGAAAATCGGAAACACACTGATACAAATTTGTTAGAAAACTCACTCTTAGAGGAGCATCTTTTCTCAAAGTATACTAAATATCCATAAATAAGTGTTTTTATAGATTAATTCAATGAGAAAGAGTCATTTTCCTAGTGAAGAAACTAGCATACAAAACAGGGAGATTCCAAATGGTCTGCACAGGAACCACAGGCAGCTGTGTGGTGCGTAGGACGTGAGGTTAGTGGCTTCCCACCCCAGTGTTGCCCTTTTCCACTCAGTTCTAACAGCAGGGCTGAGCCAAAGGGTCATGTGTCGTCCTGTCCCTCATGAGAGGGGCAGTGACATGGCAGTGGCCAGGTGAATCAAGTTTATAGGAGATGGCCAGGGAATCCCTGAATGCAGCCAGTCTATACCTACTTTGTACCCTTTTTAGCAAATAAAATTCAACTGAAACATCATGTAACAATTTAGAGCCACAGAGATGGGGAATGGGGTGCAGAGTTCCACTAGGTATCTTTGATACTTTTTTACTGGATATGATTTCAAGAGCTCCTAGCCATGCAAATCCCAAACCTGGTTTGGTCCTTCCTGCTGTCTCAGTCCTGCCCCATTTTCCATCGCTGCTGAAGAACACAGCAGACTGGTGATACAAACAGACCAAGAAGCAGGAGTACCTTTCATTTAAACAGCTGGAAGAACCCACCACTGAGCTTGGTGTGTGCAAGATTCAGAGCAGCAGCCAGCCCTATGGCCTCATGTGAAATTAGGCCAAAGGGTGAGCACAAAAACAGAGAAGGGAGAACGTGACTTAAATCTCAAAATCTGCACAAACCATGGATACGAGCAAATATGCCAGTGCCTCCACTTGGCTATTTCTGCCCTACCACAGTGGAAGGAAACGGTTTTTACTTCAACCAGGACAGCAACTGGCCTAGCCACCACCTTTTTCTTGTAGTACAAACTCTCTAATCCCTGTTAATCATGCAGGTTTCACAAATTATCCTTGTAGGGGATAAAAAACCTTTTAAAAATTCTCTTCAATTTCCTCTCAGATGAATGAGTGCAGTATCTTTTATATTTTTCTTTTGGATAGATTTGAAAAGTTGAGTCCATAAGGAAATTCTTGGGTCTTCTTTAGTCATAAGATGACTATCTAAAAACCCGATACTACTGTTAGTGACATTGACACCTCACTCCCAGCCCTGGCTGCTTTGAGAACCAGAAAAAGCAGGCTGCTCAGAGGGAGGCCAGTCACACTGGTCTCTCTGATGACACCAAGGTGGTTTGGCCTTAGGGAGGCTACCATCTTTGCAACAGCCAGGCTCCTCTGGCAAGGTCAGAAGACAAACTATAAATGTTTCTGTGAATTCCGAGACCTCAGCGATCACATGCCAGAAACATGAAGAGAATTATTTCTGTGTCTCAAGTTCAGGAATATTTTTCCCTGCCAAAACCACAATCTGGGGGGAGTTGGGAAGGCCCGTTATTTCCTCATGCCTGGCAGGAAGAAGCTGGCTGCTTTGCAGCTTTGGACTCAGATCATTCGAAAGACGATCCCCAGCCCCACCTTCAGCCTTGGCACTGACAGGTGTCCAACCAAGCCCCACGGCGCACCACACTTGGTCCACTGTGACGGAACCATCCTGGCCGTGCTAGAGGCCTGTGGCGCCCAGCTCTGCCCCAAATGACAGGGGTATAGCAGGGGAAGACAATCCCCTCTGTATCATGAGATACAATCATCTCTGTATCAAATATACTCTTCTCTTCCTCCCAGTCCTTCAATGCTGGCAAGGAACTGTGTTTGGGTTCAACGGCCTTAAAACAGCCTTGCCTAGATTAACCAAAGCTGCACAGGCCAGCTTCCCTCTGGAGAAACTGCTGTCTGACCTCGATCTAAATGGCCTCAGGACTCTTAACATTGAAGTGCCTGCTTCTGGTAACTTGCCCTCCTCAATTTTCTACCCCTTTGTCAATGGTAGAAAAAAACCTCCTCTGCCCCACCACTGCCTTATGACGTATGTGTCCCTTCTAACACATCTCTGACCACCAAGAGGCCAGCCTGGGTACAGGGCGCCTGCCCTGGAAGGCAGAACCAGCCTGGATAAGCTCTTGGCTCTTTTGAGTTTCCTTACTCATTAAACAGAGCCATCTGCATCTATCCCTCAGGAATGTGAGGGAGCGCAAATGAGACTGGATGAAATACTCTGTGAGCTGTAAACTTTTGTGATTGTTAGTGTCTAGCATCCAGCCATTTCCAAGAACTAGGTGACCGTTCCTTTAGAAAGCAGCTGATTCTGTTACTGGACTGCTGTTACTAGAATCTTATTTCCCCACACTGCACTGAAATCTGGCCTTTTATGCCTCCTACCTGCTGGCCTTGAGCTGACCATCCAGAGCAACTAAAGTCAGTCTGCACCCCCTTCTGCAGATCAGTCCTTAATACAGACAAACACATCAGGCAAATGTGCTTCCTGTTTTCTCCAACTAATGCCTCACGGTTTTCCCCACCAGTACTTTGCTGCCAACAGCTTCAAACCCCCTCACCACGCCAGCTGGACTCTGACCTTGGGTGGTCATTGTTTTCTCTGCACCCCACATGCGAAGGCCCCCAGGACAAAACTCCAGTCCCAGCTCAGCCACCCATCTGGCTAATACTGTGCGACCTGCCCAAGCTTCCCATGTGCAGTTAGATTATGCTAACATTTAAACAGCTCATTTGGCTACTGGTGACTTGGTGATCACTGAAATTCTGCACCCCCAGACCATTCATATGAAGCAGTGCTGTAGGGCAAGTCCCTGGGTAGCCAGGTGACAGAATCTCGGCACTCCATGCTCTGATTTCACGCCACAGGTTTGGATCAGCATCCTAACCTGCTGACATGATTTTAAATTAGTCCATTTCATTTCAAACAACAGATAAAAGCATTCGTTCTACATTGTCATTCACATCATATGAAAAAAAAAAAGGGGAAGGTAGCCAAAGACTAAAGACTGTCTTTAGAGATGCCCTGTCCACCATGGCAGCCACTAGCCACATGTGGCTATTCAGTACTTGAAGTGTGCCTAGTCCAAACTGAGATGTGCTATAAACGCAAATACACATCAGATTTCAAAGACTTCAAACAAAAAAAAAGAATGTAAAATATCTCAATGATTTTTTTTGAAGTGTGCCTAGTCCAAACTGAGATGTGCTATAAACGCAAATACACATCAGATTTCAAAGACTTCATACAAAAAAAAAGAATGTAAAATATCTCAATGATTTTTTGGTACTGATTACATGCCAAGATAATATACCTAAATATATCCAAAAATATTAAGTGAAATAAAATACACTAAACAGTAACTCACCTGTTGCTTTAGAAAAATTGTTACTGTGATACTAGAACATGTTAACTTACGTGGCTTGTATTATTTTCCCATGGGACAGCAAACTGCTCTAGAGCTCTTTCTCCAAGACAACATCAATCAGCATTCTTTCTTTCAATATGGTTAATCTGTCCTGAACTGTCTTCACTATCTCCTAATTCACATTTCACCATTTTATCCACGAAGATATTCTGGAGAAGTTTTGCCAAATGCCTTCAATTCACATATTCAACACATTTCTGCCATAGCAACCTTTCTGAAAGCAGAGAGAGAGAAAATGAGAAGCTGAACTCCTGGCCCAACTGCTAAGCCCAGCAGGCACCCATGTCACCTCAGTAGGTCACCATTTTCCATTTTCTACCCCTATTCAAAGGTCGGATTCTTTAGACATTGATCCCCAGCTTTAAGTATGGAAATTAACATAAAGCAGCACATGCCATTCTCTCTGTGCAGGATTTGAGGAACTCAGCAATTACGTACCTGTATTTAATTTGGATTTTGACAACAGAATTAGAGTTTAGTAAACGTGTCTGCTAAACAAATGGGCAGGCCCGGTGTGGTGGCGCACGCCTGTAATCTTAGCATCTGGGAGGATTCCTGAACTCAGGAGTTCGAGAGCAGCCTGAGCAAGAGTCTCTACTAAAAATAGAAAAATTAGCTGAGTGTGGTGGTACAACACCTATAGTCCCAGCTACTCGGGAGGCTGAGGCAGGAGGATTGCTGAGCCCAAGAGTTTGAGGTTGCAGTGAGCTATGATGACGTCACCGCACTCTACCCAGGGTGACAAAATGAGACTGTCTCCAAACAAAGAAACAAAAAACAGAAAAGAAAAAATTAAACCCCCTTTTTGCTCCTCTCCTTTCATTAACAAAAAAAAAGGGGGGGGGCAATGAACAATTTTCTTATGGTATCAGAACCTTTATTTAGATGATTTGTCACCTCCAGGCCTTGATTTATCCCTGGATGAAAAGGGTACCCCCAAAGAACCTGTGCTTTAGAGTTGGGAAAAACCAAAGCTGCATTGTAGCCCTGTCTCCTGCTAATTCTATGACCTTGGATATGTTACTTCACTTCTTGGTTCACTTCTCCAACACTACACACTTCTCTAGGTTTTCCTAGGATTACAACCATTAAAAGAGGAGGGCTAGCTAGGCCATGCTGTCCTAGTTCATGCTACTTCCCATCTCCATCCCATCCTCACAGAGAGTGACAGCACATGCCAGACAAGAAGGTGGCTCCTTTGTCCCAACACCGGTGACTGGCACCATTCTGGCCACCGACTACATCTTTACCAAATGTCTTTGAACCTCACAGTTCAAGGGACGGAGTCAGCTTTCGTGCTCTGATCAGTAGCAGAGGCAACTGTTCCGTTACTGTTCTCATTTTTCTCCTTCCTTTATACTAGCTCTTCCCTTCACAGAAATATTTCCAATGAAAGCTATGAAAAAGCTTGCTCATTAACTGGTCAGTGAGGAGACACAGGCAGAATGTTCTAGAACTATACAGCACAGCTTTTTTGAAACTGCCCTTCCCCCACAGCCTGTCCCTGCTACAGCTGTGGGCCCAGGAAGGCCATGTGCACCTTGTGACCGACTCTGGACCGGATCGGGGCTCAGCACCAACCCAAACGTCACCGCACTGCCTGGCCCATCAAGTCCCTTCATTCCTTCCACTCTCCAGACCAGGAGATCCAGAGCCACGCTGGATGGTTTCGAGCTCTAGCGCTGTAAAGCCTTGAGAAGTTGGGGACAGAGGCAGTACCAGAGTAACCCGACCCACAGGCAAGCGGACCTTACGAGGGGACAGAAACCGAGCGCCTCGCAAAGCAAGCTGTAGCTTGTTAGGACTGAAAAAAGCAGAGACAGGAGACCGCACAAACTGTGAGACAGAGACAGGGAGACACGGGGGAGCAGCCGCCCTGACTCCCCATTTTCTAACTGCCCGCTGTTGGCTCCCTAAGAGCCTTCTGGTGTACACTAATAACCCTATTTGCTCTTGAGCTTTTGTGGAGTGAGTTTGTGCACCTCAATCAAACGTGCTTCAACCAAGACACATCTCTGTGCGTTCTTTCCCAAGCCTTCTCTTTCCCCCTGGTGGCCCCGAGACTGCAAAATCAGACGCTGGCACCTGCCGGAACCTGGGCCAGGGAGGCGAGCTGTGATCACACACACACCCTTTGCAAGACGACGACACAGAAAACCTTTGCCCATCCCCGATTACCTTTTCTCAAGGGGGAAAAGTTTATTGCAGGTTGGGTACACTTGTAAAAGGCAAAATCTAACAATCGGAAGGAACTCTAAGGGCCCACCAGTTCAGAAGATGAGCATTACATAAAACAAATACACCGATTATGTACAATCATTAAAAAGAGCAGGGTGATGCACAAAAAGGAAAAACTGCCAGCAGCCTTCCAGAGGTTACAGAGGATGTCCGGGGAGCACCTTCCCGCCCCAGTCCTGGCCGTGCCTCGGGCAGGTTTCCTCCCTCGTGGTTTGCAGCCCCTGCTCCGCATGGAAAGCAGATGGCGAGAGGCACGGGGGTGTCCCTGCTGCCGCGCCCGCAGCTGGCTGAGGCAGAAGCCCCGCGCTGGAAACCCAGAAGGCAACTTTGTCAGGATCTCCTAACACACTGCGGGAAGAACTGGGGAAAACACAAGATGCCCCGGGGAGAAGTGACCTTCTCCGGCAGTCTGTGTACAGATAAATACCCAGTGTCGTCTCAGGCGAGCCCAGCGCCCCAGCCCAATGGCCGTGCTGCTTCACGGGCATCAAAAGCACGTCTCGCAGTCTGGAATCGGGGTCCAGCAGCCAGATTGTCCTCTTCAGTGTCCGTTTCTTCTATTGGAAAGCCAGTCCCTGTACCCGCCCTCAGCAGACCAGGGTGTCACATCACCGCTCACAGGGCTCCCACAAAAGGGACAAATGCAGTTCTAAGTCTTTTGAAAAAAAAAAAAAAAAAAAAAACCAAAAAAACCCAAAAAGGAGCACTCTCTGTTAACTTAAATAAGGGAGAGATCTTGGTTCATCCAAAGTGTTTCTATAAAAACCCATTTGATGCTGGGTACAAGTTGCACATTCTCCTGGTGTAGCTGTAAAACGTCCACTGAACCGAAAGCAGGGATGGCTTAAAACGAGTCACTCCAAGTATCTGTCAGCAAAGCTGACACGGCCCGTGACACCTCCAGGAACTAGAGGGCAGAGTCCAGCACCAGACGAGGCCAAGCTCCCGGCACCGGGCTCCGGGACGCCCGGCTCCTGCTCCCAGGCAGCCGGTGGCGGAGGCCAACAACTCACAGTCAGGAGAGAAAGGCCCTTTCACGAGGGCGGCGCGGCCAGGCCGGCGGAAGAGTGGGCTCCCTGGCGTGGCGGCGGCTTGGCCTGTCTGCAAAAGGCTCAGTCTCGGTGGCGGCGCCAGGTCCCTGCCCGCTCACAGCCGGTGGCAGCAGGAGGACAGGGGGGTGTGGGAGATTCCGGAGGGGCAGCGGCCAGGGCTGCCACCCCAGACACAGGGGTCTCCTCGGCCGAGGGAGGAACTGGAGAGATCTGCTCCGTCCCAGGTCTGCTGCTGTCGTGACAGTGCTTACTGCAGAAAATCTGCCCCTCCTTATCTAGAGCCGTGTTCTGAGGAGAAACCAGTAGAGACAACACGTTACCCAGGCCCAGCCTCGGGTCACAGCTACCACGAGCAGAGAGCACGAAAGAGCATGCACGGGACTCAGAAACAGAAGAGGAGAAATAACATCGAGCTTCTAAAGGGAAGCCTTAAAGAAAAGCAATGGTTTAGGGTACCCAGCCCCGGGGAAGAGGCTGACCTCGGCCTCTGCTCCTGCCGTGATCGGGGCCCCATAGCCCAGGAAAAATGCAAGTTGGTGGCAGCTGTCCTCTCTAGCCCTGCGCTGCGCCCGAGCTCTGACTGCTCTGCCCTTGCCCGGACTGAAGCTCGAGAGAATCCTGGGACAACAGCAAACCCTACGAAGGTGGTCAGTCCTTAACGTTCACTTTTCTGAAGAAACTTCTCTGTTACGGATTGAAAAGCCACTCGTATGTCATATAAATAAGTAACACCCTCACAACCCAGTGGCTGTGTCATCTATAACAGGCCCAGGAATCCAAGATGCAGCCACACTGCCCACGTGTGGATCCCCTACGGCCTCTGCCACTCTTCCCTCCACGAGAAGGAAGCGTCTGTGACCTGACACACCTGGAAGTTTCCAATCTGCTCAACTCCTCAGGGAGCAGAGAACTCCACCCAAGTGTGAGGAAATGACCCTGGCTTTCTGACCCTGGACTGGGAAGTGAAACCGCGTCCTCTTTTGTCCTTCTTGGAGCATTTCTTGCCTGTCCCGTGAAACCCATCGAGCTGCCATCTCCCTGGCTTTTCCAAATATGAGGGAAACTGCAGTTCTCCGGCACCTTCAGCTAAAAGGGAGGATGGTCTGGGGGCATTCTGTAATCTAACTACCCTGGGGGAAAATGTACTATAGGTTCTTTCAGTACTTTGACCAAAAAAAAAAAAAAAAAAAGAATCTGGAGAAAGAATAAACGACAGGGCTTCCTCAGAGCGACTTGTGTGGCAGCCCTCAGGGCACTTGGTGCCAACTATAAAACGGGAGTTCTCCACGGGCCCTGCCAAGCTCAAGCTGAACACCGAGCGATTTCCAAGGCCAACTCTGATTACCTGGGGAAGAGGTAACTGTGGAAAAACCCAGTCAGGAGCTCGGTTTCCAAGCTCCTAGTCCCACAGGGGCCACCTCCACCCCCCTACACAGGAAACAGAGGCAGCACGGTGTTTTCTACCACAAAACGTCTCCCGGGCAGAAGAAAACAGCAATCCCCCCCCCCCCCGTTATTTCTCCTTTCCTCTTCCCGTCCGGAGAACACGTACGTGTGCGGCAGAAGGAAGCATGGCAGTGCAGTTAGTACATACCGTCGCCTTGGACCTAGTCAGAGAGAAGCAATGCAGGCGGCGGGAGAGGCGAGAGAAGGCAGGAGAGAAGCGGGGACAGAAACTAGACTTACTTTAAACAGAAGCAACATGAGTGAAACAGTTTTGTCTATCTTACATTAAGGAAAGAAACCCAGATCGTTCCCCAATTTCCCCCTAAAAGGAAGCCTCGTCCCCGAGTGCAGCAAGCAGTCCAGGAGAACCTGCACTGAAAGATGCCGAGTGGCACTCTGTCACTGTTCCCTTTCCTGCCACAAGGTGGCCTCCTGCCTGCGGTGTCTGAGGCTGGCATGAGCCCACCGGGATAGACAAAGGAGCCACCCAGCATGCTAAGGACAGTCAAAGAAAATGAAGTGTGATCCCAAACCACGAGGCCTCTCTGAAACCCAAACTTCATCCAATAAAGTTATCTTCTCTTATCTCAAAGGCCGGCTGACAGTATACTATCTAATTGACCAAAAATTCATCTTTGGAGATACAGTAGGAGAAAGAGAGCAAAAGCCTTCCCAAAGGCACCCGTCTTATGCTGTCATGCACAAAAAGATGCTTTTCCCACCGAAGTGGAAAACGGCTCTTAGCAGGAGAACTACTGGAATCCTCCTCCTGCGCCCTGGCCAGCCTCTGGTCTGGGAAGGCAGGCAGCGGGGCAAGCTGAGACGTTTTAAAGGAAAGTTTTCCAGGGGCCGCGCTTGGCTGGCGGAAAGGACGTCAGTAGGGACAGGAGACCCGCGCCAGGAAGGAGCTAAGAGCTGGCGGGTGGCGTCAGAGCTCTGAGACAAGCATGCAGCCCGGGTTAGGAGTGGCTCTGATTAAGCGCAGCACGTTCAATACCAGGATTCTGCTGCGGGATTCCCCATTGTCTCAACTGGGTAAAGAACGAAACTCTGAGGTTGTCTCTCAAACTGTCAAATCAAACTGTCAAATAAAATGCAGATAACGGCATCAACTCAACTTCGTTTCACCTTTATTTGCCAATTCCTAGCCTATAATTTTGTCACTGCAGCCTCAGGCCTCCACTGTGCAAGAACACTGTGGTGACGGCAGGCAGGGAGGGTTCCACCTGTCAGTGACACCGTAGTTGACGGTTCAACCTCAAAACATCCATACGCTATGTCCACTCTTATCAGTATCTGCAGGAAACCATACTGGCCCCACCTACTCTAGTTATGAGGACATATGAATACCAGGGAAGAGTCATTTTGAGGTTATTTTTAATATAAAAACATTTAAAACTGTTCCCAAGGACACACAGTAATGGTGAGGAGGATGAGGATGACAACACAGCAGCGCCACAAGCTTCCCCCACACAACCATGCCCGGACGGGTCCCGAGGTGGGTGAGGAGCAGCAGGGGGCCCCTCCCCCCGCCACGCTTCTGGAGACAAGCCACAAGTCACAGGCGGCTTTTTGGCCATGGAGAACGGGCACCGCCAGAGCCCAGCTGTGCCGATATCTCCCTTGGGAACTGAATGTGACAGTGACATTCAGCAGGTCCTCAGAGCTAACCGCCTGCAGAGTTGTGTAGGGAACGTGGGGTTAGAGGGACCCTGCCGACATGCGCAAAATGACAGCCGGACACACGTCAACAGGCAACTTTTACGATCACCACTGGAATTACAAATAAGGGTTGTTCATTCATACAAACGCCCTGTTAAAGCCCAGGGGTTTGGCATTCGGCTGCTGAACTCCTTCCCCAGCAAGTGCCAAATGCTGCCTGTAAACTGTACCGCGTGGGTCTGTCTGAGGGAGCTAAGTGTCCTTACCCAGAACAGAGCTCACGCTGGGCCATAAGGTAGAACGGCCGGTCATTCTAGAACCTCTGCCAAGAGCCAGTCGTAAGGAGGCTGGGCCCAGGCTTTCGGCCACCGATTCCCATCTGAGCCCCCGGAATCGGAAGATGGCCCAGGCAATGACTCCCTTACAAGTCACCGAAATCTCTCCTAAGCCCCAGTCACAGGGCTGTGAAGGGTCTCCCTCTCAAAAGACTATGAGCTTAATTAATACAGTTCATACATTTGGATCCAACAAATCTCTCTTAAGGTTTTTCATTACACATTGAATACATCAATTTTTTATGTTTTATTTTTCTAAATGTTTCCAGAAGCTGCCTCACGACAGTGCGTGGCCGGGCTGCACACCACGCATCCCATCCATCAGGGCTAGCTCTCCTGAGGGAACCACTCAAAACTGTTCTCATGCTGGGGACTCAATCAAGATGGTTCTTTTCAAAGTGTTTAGGCTGTAATTCTGTGACAAGTCTGACTTCGCAGGCTCTCAGCAAAACACTGCTAAAATGCTAGGAAAAACCACAACTCAAGAGCCTTCCCCTCATTCTGGCATGGAGCACCCCCAAAGTCCTGCAGGCCGTCAAAACAGCCAGTTTGCAAACTCAGACTTTGTCTGGGGAGGGAGAGGGGGAGCACAGTTTCTGACGGGGGTGCAGCTGGGGGTGGGGACGGCCACCAAATAAATACAGCCAAACCAGCAGGTGCCAAGAACGCGGAGGACGCTCAGCAAACACGGCAGGGCGTTTCACATCCGCGGGGCTGGGGGTGTGTGGGTGGTGTGTGCAGGCGTGTGGCCTCCCTTCCGCGTCCATCTGGACCCCGCATCTTCCTAGATAAGGTTCTGGAGAACTCTTATTCTGTGAGAATAAGCAGCTGTTCTTCCTCTGGTTGGGCGGGAAACAGACCCTTTCCCAGAGGGTGACAGGCCCGTCCTGGGCTGTGGAGATGGCCCGTCCCCAGCTGTCAGAACCCAGTGGCGTTGGGAGGCCAAAAAGTAGGCACTCGGGCACCCGTCACACCTTAGAGAGTGGACTCCGTGGCTCTGGAAGGCAGCCCCACGCCTGCCGCTGGGAGTGGGGCGGGGAGGACAGAGGGCGGGAGGATGCTCGGGCTCCCCAAGCCCGCAAGTGCCCCGGCCCGGACAGCGGGGTGGGGTATGCCGGCCTCACTTCCGTCTCGATTTTGTTTTTTTCTGCCCCATTTTCCTTTTGTTTCACTTAACGTAACTTTTCATTTTAGTTTATTGTGTTTATGTATTTAGATAAGCTGCTTTATAAAAAAACATTTTAGAAAAAGAAAGGGCTGAAAAACTATGCCCATCGTTGTTACTGACTTCTCGTAAAATTTTACCAACACTGAAAAAACTAATTTTTTTTACTTGTTCTGTACTTATAAAAACTCCCAAACTGTCTTTTACAAAACACTGACTTTTTTTTTTTTTTAACAAAATTTGTTTAACTTTGGCTGTTTCTTTTCCCAAGTCGGAAAGAGTAATTCATCTCTCAAATAATTTGTTTTTGAAGCCTGGAGTAGGCAGGGAGTTATTTCCCTATACTGTAAAATCCCACCCGGGCTCAAGACTCTCTCTCTGGATGAGAAAGCGGAGGCGGGAGTGGAAGCAGCTGCCTCGGAGGCCTTGAACCAGGCGTGGCGCGACGCCCGGCCTCGGGACTGGCCTTGCTGGCCCCCGCGCGAGGCCAGGCAAGCGCCCTCCACGTGCCAGCCCCCCGTCCGTGAAAACAGGAACATGGAAGCTACCAACTTCCATGCGAGAGCAGCTCTCGGCCACTGAACTGAAAGGATTCAGTGTCGGCTCAGCAGTCGGGCCACACACTGCGGCTCCCACAGCAGAACCACGCGTCCCACTCACCATGATGACGGAGACCCCAGTGGTGGTGCTGTTCTGTTTGGGGAGCGCATTATTAAAGTGCTGTTTTAGTTTACCTGTTACCTCCGCTTGCATATTATTCTCCTGGGAGGCATCGTCCTGCGGGAAAGAAAAGAATCAAATGCGATGATTTTTGATCCTCACCTTTAAAAGTTGTCTTTCCCTTAACAGTCACCCCCGCCCTGACCTCTTCCCAAATGGGCCCGTCTCAGCTACAGGATTAGGGGAACAATGATCTTTCAAAAACAATTACTGTCACGCAGCAAGGTCGCGCCCTCAGAAGGACCCGGCGCCATTCACTGCACCCCTCGGGACTGCAGCAGGCCAAGGAGACGCCCAGGTCTCCAGCGGCTCAGAGGAGGACAGTCTTTACGCTTCTGAGACCTCCCGCCAAGGCACACAACTTAGTGTGTTCCCTCCCGTGAAAACATCAAAATCAACCAACAGTTTATTATTTGAATCAAAAATTCATTTGGCTGCCAGTCTTTACTGCTCATAAAGAAATGTGGCATCTCAGCCACTTGGTCCAAAACCAAGGAGAGCAGCAGGCGGGGCGCACAGAGGGTGCACCCAGAGGGCAGGATGTGGGGGGCAGTGGAGGTGCACAGGGATCCCCCCCTAGGTCAAAAAAGGCCCTTGGCTAAGGGAATTAACTCCGCTGTCCCACACCCTCCAGGACAAGAGGGAAGTGCAGACTCTCCCACAGCGGCCACTCAGTGCACCGCGTTCACCCTCCACCCTCAGGTACTGCCCACGCCCAGAGAGAAGTCTGCCGGCTCCCCACGTGCCCAGCCTAGGCCGTGATGGCAGAGATCGGAGTCTGAAACGTGCTCACCTGCAGGGCAAAACCCCAAAACTCTCAAACACCAGAACTACAGAAGGCGAGAGCTGAAAGCTCTTTAAAGAGCCTCAGGGCCAACTCCTTCGTTTTGCAGATAAGGAAACTGGTGCCCAGAAAGTGACAGTGACTTGCCCAGGTTACTCACAGAGCAGGATCTAAGACTGGGACTCTGGTGCCAACTGCTTTCTCCCAGAGAGCCATCTTCACGCTACTCGCTCATCAGGAAAGACAGGCATTTCGTCCACCACAGAACTGAGACGCGGAACTTTGCATGTGCAAAAACCGCAGGGAGCAGCCACGCCGCTGGCCACAGAACACACGGACGCCCTTTCCCTGGGAATGTGGGTACTTACTGACACCCAGGGGTGACTCAGGATCTGTCCCGCGGTACACCGAGCTTCGACGTTTACCTGAAGCATTTGACTGATTAATTCCTAAAAACAAATAAGACCACAGAGGAGGAGAAAGGAGGTAATTCCAGCATAAATACAGAAATCTCAGTTTACACCAAGCTCTTCAAAATAAAAAAACAGCCAACACAGCTGCTCAACCATTCGAACTTATAAACGCTATTACCACCTACACTCCCAGCACCCATGCGAGGCACTGCCTACGTGAGCAGCAGAGAGAGAAAGAGAAGGTCTCTCCTGAGTCCACGTGAAACCAAGACGTTCTCTCCAGAGAGTTCTGGTCATTATTCTCATCCTGCAGTGTAAAACTGCAGCATTTTTCCTGTTGGCAATTCAGTGTGTCTCATGGGTTTGTTCCCATATTCTGAGGGGTGCCCAACACATATTTCTTGAATAAGTGCAAGAACGAGTGCTGAGAGCTGAGACAGCATGGGAGGCTGGCAGGGCCAACCGGTCCAGCTTTCAGGATTTGGTTGAGAACTTCAGAGACCACACGTGAAGGGGGGAGGGAAGCCCCCGGAGTTCCCTCCCGAGAGCCGCTGCAACCACATTGGTGGACGAGGACTCCACAACGTAACACAACCCAGAGAAACAGGCCTAGAGGGTACCTTGGCAGAGTCTGTGATGTTATCCCAGTAGGGGGCTGGAAACTCCAGCTTCCCGGCCAAGATCTGGTCAAAGAGATCTTCCTGGAGATTGTTCTCACTAAGCCAGCGACAAAGAAATGGAAGAAAAGTCAAAGTCACCACACAGGTTTTCAACAAAATGCTTGTGGGAACCAATGGGGAAAGGCATCCAGTCTCTGATTTGAACGTTTCCTGTTTTATTTGTGTATCTCAATTGCATTTCTGATGGCGAACTTTTCCTTTTAGACAATGAACTCAAAAACATTTCCATAGGCCTGGGACTCAGGCAGAAAGATGGAGACAGAGAGGGTGATTCAAGAAATTTGTTTAAGGAACACAGAGTTTCAGTTTGGGAAGATGAAAAAGTTCTGGAGATGGATGGTGGTGATGGTTGTACAACAATGTGAATATAACCTAGGCTACTGTACAGTACACTTAAAAATTTTTTTAAAAGATAAATTTTGGCTGGGCACAATGGCTCATGCCTGTAGTCCTAGTACTTTGGGAGGCTGAGGCGGGAGGATTGCTTGAGGCCAGGCCAGGGTAACACAGTGAGATACTATCTCTACAAAAAAATTTTAAAAATTAGCCAAGCTTGGTGGCACAGGCCTATAGTCCCAGCTACTTGGGAGGCTGAGGCAGGAGGATCATTTCAGCACAGGAGTTTGAGGCTGAAATGAGCTATGATCACACCACTGTACTCCAGCCTAGGTGACAGAGTGAGACCCTGTCTCTAAAATAAATAAATAAGTAAATGTTATGTTATGTGTATTTACTGCAATTAAAAAAACCTTAAGAAAAAAAATGGAATCCACAAATAATGGAAATCCTTATTTCAGGGGGAAAAAAAAATCAGCATCTGCCCTCACTTAATCTCTCATGGCAACAAGAATGGAAAAGCAGCAAATCTGAGCCAGATCTACTTGCCCTTCCTTTTTCTACTTTTCCAGTGAAACAGCCAAAGATAGAGAAACAGCCAATGTATGAAAAAGTCACAAGGAGTTCAGAATCTGGATAAACCATTCGTGCAGTAATCAGTTCATCACGAGAACCTGACTTTCACTGAAGCGCAATCTGAGAGCAGGAGCCCAGCCCAACTGGAACTGCACAGGCGGAGACGAACCCCTCTCAGCCACTCATAGAGGGGGGCATCCCTCCCCAGCCCGCGTCTGACTGTCCCACCCTCAGAGGGACACTTACACACATTTGGTGCCTGATGAGTAAATGACAACTGGACTTTGATGGAAGGTGCCACGGAAACGTGAAAACACCACTGGGAAGCTGTCCCCAGCCTCCTACTCAACTTCACCTCCACAGCCACAGAGACCCCCCTCACCTGGCGGGCGCATCTATGGCCAGAGTGAGGAACAATGTCGTTAGCTTCCCAGGCCATTATGAGGCCCTTGTGGAAAGCTCCTAATGGGCTACTGGAGTCAAGTTCAAAATCCAGAAGCAGTGGAAACAACCCAAGTGCCCATCAATTCATGAGTGGATTAATAAAATGTGGTGTATGTATACCATGGAGTACTATTCAGCTTTAAGAAACAACGGTGATATAGCACCTCTTGTATATTCCTGGATAAAGCTGGAACCCATTCTACTAAGTATCTCAAGAATGGAAAAACAAGCACCACATGTACTCACCAGCAAATTGGTATTAACGGATCAACACCTAAGTGGACATATAGGAGTAACATTTATCAGGTGTCGGGAGGGTGGGAGGGGGGAGGAGGGGATGGGTATATACAACCAAAACGAGTAAGATGTGCAACGTTTGGGGGATGGACATGCTTGAAGCTCTTACTCGAGGGGGGAAGGGGGCATGGGTAATATATGTAACTTTAACATTTGTACCCCCATAATACACTAAAAAAAAAAAAAAAAAAATCCAGGAGCAGAAGTTGAGTATTACTTGGTAAGTGTGCAACACTTCTTGGAATTTCTCCACTCAGCCTTCAGGGTTTTTCTACCAACCCCCTCAAAGAGGAAGAAGAGTAAGTGTGGTATCCCTAGAAACAGGTCCTTTAAGATAGTGTCTAGAGACAAATTCAAGGGCTGTGTGATGATGTATGTGGCTGCCTCATTGCTGTTCTATTAAAAAGAATAGTCTGTGAGCTTTGTGAATAGCCATGACATTTAAGCAAGCCCAGCTAAATGGACATCTGCTGGTCCCCAGAGTCTGGTCAAGAGGCAAAAAGTCAGGCCAGATAACCAAGAGATCCCCCTGCACCCTTGAAAAGTAATTTTCTTGGAATGGGCACAAATTTCTTTCTAGGTGTCAAAATGCTTTCCTTTTCACTATTATCTCCTGCTGACTGAACTAAGTTCAACGCTCCTTCAGAATGAGGGAAGAACACATCTGAGAACATACAGTGAGATTTGACAGAAACCTTTAGAAAACCAGAGGACCCCCAAAATATTCGAAGATATACAAAATGACCTATTTCCAGAATTGTTCCTTTTGGTCATCCCTCCCTGTTATTCCACTCAGCTCTCCTTTATTTTTTTCTGGAATCTCAAATAGCTTATATTTTGTTAATCCATACAGCTTTTTTGTTTTGTTAATAAATAGCTAAAAAGCTGGAAATGTGTCCACAGCAGTCCTTCGCAGCAGTTGGTTCTTGGCAAAACATCCTGAGAGTCAACAAACAAAACCCTAGGGTGTCTCAGCAATCAGAAGGGGACCCTGGAGGATCGCGGCTGTGAACCGCAAGAACTCTGACAGTCCCAGTGAGGCTGCCCGCACGAGAAGAACACAAAGTGAGAGGTAATTTATCCTTCTTGGTAGTCATGTGAGAAAAGCTACTCTGATTAAATCTACATTGAATGTTTGTATCACATTTTTACTCTACAATCTGGCTTGAGATGTTTTAGGGAACTGTTAAATTCTAAAGCAATACAGCCCTTGGAGCAAGGTGCTGTAAGTCTAAAAATTATCCATTAAAACATACCTCAGTGGGTGAAAAAATATAGTTAGAGTGAACAATATTTGATAGTACAGCAAAGTAACTATAATCAACAAGTTAGGGTACACTTTAAAATAACTGAAAGAATGGAATTGGGATGTTCCTAACACAAATGATAAATGCCAGAGGTGATGGATACCCCAATCACCCTGAATTTGATCAATCTGCAGTGTATGTCTGTATCTAAACATCACATGTACCCTATGAAGATATACAACTATTATGTACCCATAATTAAAATTTTTTTAAAGAAAAGAGAAAAATCTGAAAAATAGTAAAAGCATATACATACTCTCTCTTTTCAATGACAAGTCATTAAAGATCAGAAAAGGTAACCTGGAAATGATGTAAGCTATTTCACAAATCCAAACACTTCACTTATGGTAGGAGTGTGTGTGTGTGTGTGTGTGTTAGAAATATAAAAAAATCTTAATGTGGTCATACATATAAATACTCTTTGTCAGTGGATCTAGAGTATATTTGCTTAGGCAACAACTAAAATGTTGAGTGCCTCTGAAAAACAAATCTCCTTTTGAGTAATGATGAGTCTGATGTGGAATGAGAAGACTACAGGGAGAACACATTTCAAGTGAAGATAAAAACCTGAAGAGCCTGAAAGAAAGAATGATAGATGCTACAGTCAGAGAAGCTAAAACTATAAATTCCAAATAACAATTTTAGTTTAAAAGATTTGGGTTAAAGTTGTCTTTTGTATATAATGAAGGAAATATTTTGAAATATTTGTTTGAAGGACTTTGATATAAATTCATGTAGAAAAATAATTATGGTATAAAATAGTTTATCATCACTTAAATACTACTTCTGTAATTTCTATATGCATTTTTATTTTATAGGAGGTTATAAAATCTACCCAGAATGCCACAGTATGCCACCAAGATGCTTCTGAGCTAGTGTTTAACACTGTAGATTCTCTTTGATCACAATATGGTATGAAAAAGGGAAAGTATTTTCTTAAATTTTGAAAGTAAGCTACCCAGAGTTCTATGACCTGCTTCTGAAGATAACATATGAGGACAGCTGGTTTCAGAGCGTAGCTTTACCGCATTTGATTAGCCAAACTTATCTCTAGATCCCACAAAGGCAGCCACTGCCCCTTGGGTAGAAATCCATGATCAATACATTGTTCAATCTGAGTTTCACTTTTGCTAAAAAGTGAAAAACAAAGAAAAAACTCTCAGGCTGTACTGGCAACTGGAAACACTAGAGGGAGTTGTGAGCACACATTCCTCTAAGGCTGGTCTGGATACCCTTTTCCAACTGATCTCCACTTGGGTTAGCCAGGGAAGGGAAATCGGCTATAACTGGCCCCAGGATGACCTGCTTTCAAAACACACTGCCCTTCGACATTTGACTGATTCAAAAACAGGTCATCACTGAAACCAGCCAGGGCCCAGTGTGACTGTAAACATGGCCACGGATCATTTCCCTCCCTCCCTGCACTCAGTCTATTTCCTCCCCCCACCCACTCTAGGCTTTGCCACCTGACTTGATTTGGTCAAGGAGACATCAACAAGCATGAGGCAAGCAGAGATTGAGCAGTAGAAGTGCCCTCTCTGGCTGCTTTCAGGAATCTTGCATCCACTATCCTGTGAAGCCCAGGATAGCCCAGTGGCAAGAGGCTCATGGCCAAGTTATCCCTGTTGTCCCAGCCGACACTGAGTCAACCACCAGATGTTCAAGTGAGGCCACACTAGACCACAGAGGCCTCACTGAGCCAGCCTAGGTCACAGGAACCACCTAACTGATCCACAGAAACATTTTACATGCCTAGCTTTCGGGGCAGTTTGTTACGCAGCAAAAGCTAACTGATACGTGCAATAGTCCCACAGTCTGTGTAACCCAGCTGGGCAATGACCCTGACGGAAGACCAAGATGCAGACAGCCAGAGGGAAAGAGCTTTCTACCTGTAAAAACTCCACTGGGGTCCCACTCAAATGCCACATCCTTCGCTAAACCTTCTGTGATTTTTGGCCCTAAACCAAGCATGTCTTCATGCTCAGTTGATTCTTCTTGATCAACATTCTTGCAATGTGTCTTTATTTATACCATAACCTGTGTCATTCTTGTGCTTACTTCAATGTCAATAAAAAAAATTGTTCAACTCAATTGAAAAGCAGAATTTAAAAAAGATAAACCTTTCAACTTTTCTGTATGTTTGAAAGTTTCCAAAATTAAACTGTTGGGAGGAAAAGATGATAAACTATCTTTCACTTATTGACCCAATGCAACACTATAAACACTATGCCATAGAAATGAATGTTTGTGTCTCCCAAAAATTCATGTTAAAACCTGACCCCCAATGTTATGGTGTTAGGAGGCGGGGCCTTTGGGATGTGATTAGGTCATAAGGGTAGAGTCCTCACGAGTGGATCCATGCCCTTATAAAAGACCCCAGAGATCTCCCTGGCCCTTCCACTATGTGACGTCACAGCAGGAGATGGGTGTCTGTGAACCAGGAGGTAGGCCCTCACCAGACACCAAATCTGCTAGTGCCTTGATATTGGACTTTCCAGCCTCCAGAACTGTGAGAATTTATGTTGTTTACAAGCCACACAATTTATGGTATTTCATGATAGCAGCCTGAACAGACTAAAACAAATCACAACCACAGGGATTATTTTGTCCACCACTTCCTTTTCAGCACTTAGAATAGTGCCTAGCACATAGGAGCTTCTAAACAAACAGCTGTAAAAGGAACTTAGGAAAGAATTAAAATGAAGACAAAACTAAGAAAAAAAACCATACGTCCTTAAATGAACTCTGCTTCAAAGTCATTCATTTGCTCCAGAGGGGGGAGATGAAAATGATCAAAAGAAGAGCTGTGGCCATGTCCCTTGCTCACACCGAACCAGGATTGAGAGGTTAGTAAGTGTGTCCTCACCCCCAGCAAACACACCTTGACTGCTGTCTGTGGCCACCTCTGCTCCCACCACCAGGTGAGGTATATGGTTACCAAGAGTCAGTCTGTTCCCAGGCCTGTTTACACCAAGCAAATGTAATTTACTGTAATTCTACTTCTTACATAAATATTGTGAACTGATAAAAATGCATTTAAAAAGGAAAAGCTCCTGTTTCCATGAGAACAAAGTTGAATTCTTTGGAAACATTATATAAAACTGAGTTTAAAAAGCTGTCGTCAAATTAAGTAAGTGAGATAACTATCAAGGATCTGGATAAAAGTATTCAGATTGCTTCACGAGGATTGTTAAATCCTACTCTCATTTAAAGAGACTGAGAAAACTGGAATCACAGACACTACACGACAGGTATATTTTAAGAAAGAGGCCGGGCGCTGTGGCTCACGCCTGTAATCCTAGCTCTTGGGAGGCCGAGGCGGGCGGATTGCTCGAGGTCAGGAGTTCAAAACCAGCCTGAGCAAGAGCGAGACCCCGTCTCTACTATCAATAGAAAGAAATTAATTGGCCAACTGATATATATATAAAAAAAAATTAGCCGGGCATGGTGGCTCATGCCTGTAGTCCCAGCTACCCGGGAGGCTGAGGCAGAAGGATCACTTGAGCCCAGGAGTTTGAGGTTGCTGTGAGCTAGGCTGACGCCACGGCACTCACTCTAGCCTGGGCAACAAAGCGAGACTCTGTCACAAAAAAAAAAAAAAAAAAAAGAAAGAATGACCACAAGAAACTCAAAAGACCATATAGAAAGCAAAGGCCCTGGCCTCACATCAAAAGTATGATAAATGAATATACATTAATAGGTTGTGAATTAATATAAAAAGTGAAAGGTATGTCTACATAATTTCTACCTGACATTTTTACTGACCAACCAGTTTCTGGTCCTGAATGCCAGTAGTCCAGCGTCTGCTTCTGGACCAAAACGAGAGAATTTACAATTCAAATATGGTCACTCGAAGGCCACTGACCTGCGGAATGGTGGGAATCCACAGAGAAGTATGTACGTGATCACACCAGCGGCCCAGATGTCCACCTTCAGGCCATAGCTAGGAAGACAAAGTGGGTGGGAAGGGAAGAAATGATATGAATCCCCAGGAACCTTCCACAGCACTGATGTATTGCCTCTGTTAGGACCAAAAGGGTCTTTTTGGTGTCAAATTGTTCATTTTATGTAGAGGAATTCAATTACCCATTGGAAAATGGCATCTGTTCTTTTCCCAACCCAACCACAGTCTTGGTGACTACTGCTATATTCAAGAGCAGCCTGGGGACAAAAGTCCAGGTCTAGGCCTCTTGGCCAGACAAGTACAAATGGCGGTTCCTGAGGCCAATGCCACGGTGCCGGTGACAGTCTTCTTCCTCCCAGCGCCCACCTTCACGGCAGCCACCGGCCATCAGCAGCAGTGACAAAAGCAGACCTTTTCCCACCAAAGTTAAAGTACTGCCCCAAACCACCCGGAGTCTTACCCAGTTTCAGCAATGATTTCTGGAGCTACGTAAGTTGGTGTGCCACAGACTGTGTACAAAGGGCCTTCCACCACGGTGGCGAGCCCGAAGTCTCCCAGCTTCAAAGACTTGGTTCCGTCGGGATACTCACACACCTGGAACACAAACCAGCCGGCACTGAGAACTTGGTTTTTTCCCCTCAACAACTGCAACACGGCCCTTGGAATTAAGCAGAAAGGAGGCAGATACATTTACTATTAAACTCAAATGGAATCTCTCCTTGTGACACTAACACCATGATTTCTCTCTGTTGCTTCCAAGCGTCAATTCTTCTCTTCTGAGATCTTGCGCAACTGTGTGGAATTCAGAGAAGACGGCATTTTCCACCTTTGCAGCAAGTTCCTTACCGAGGAGCATAAGGAACACAGGTGCTCACGTAGTCAATAGGCTGCAGACGGCCGTTTACCTGATGTGCTTGAGAGAGGCGTGTAAATGTGGAGGTAGAAAACTGCCCTTTATTTCCTTTAGTGTTTACTGTGTGAGGTACTTGAGAGCCCAGGAAATGCTGTTTACCAAAATACCCACCAAAGCGCTAGGTGTTCTCCAAGAGACTCCCATGTTTAGTGGAGAAAATAAAATCAGCAGCAGGAACGGGGCCTTGTTTACTGCATGGTCAATGGTGGGAAATAGAAATATTATGTAGTGGAAAACCTTGGAAGGTTAGAAAGAAAATGGCATTTGGGATCAGACAGCCTGTGCTCAAACAACAACTTCATTCGTCTCCTGTTGTGTGACCTCTGAAAGTCACGTAACCTCTCTGAGCACGTCTGTTCATCTGAGAAGTGGGATAATATCAGCACCTTCCTCATGAAGTGGGGGTGAAGATAAAATGAGACAAAGCTCAGAATAAGCCTCAAAAAATGTTCCTTCCATCTCCTGGAAGGACTGGTTGATTACAGATATATCATATTGGGAAAGGTTTAAAAATTCTGATGAAGATACAAATGTTTATGCTTAAATTGAAGAACCTTTTTAGAAAGCATTTCAGCAACATATATAAAATTTCTTAAGATCATATATAACCTCTGACCCAGCAAATCTACTTCTAAACTTATTCTAAGGGAATAGAGATGTACCCAAAGGTTATACATGGAGGCTGGCAATCTCAGAATTTATCTATAACTCTTAAAAACTGGAAGCAGGAGGGGTATGGTGGGAGGCTGAGGCAGGAGGATCATCACTCCAGACCAGGAGTTCAAGACCAGCCTAGGCAGCATAACCAGATTCCTTCTCTACAAAAAATAAAAATAAAAAAATTTGCTGGGTGTGGTGGCACCTGCCTGTAGTCCTAGCTACTCGGGAGGCTAAGGTTGGAGGATCACTTGAGCTCAGGAATTTCAAGGCTGCAGTTAGCTATGATCATGCCACTGCACTCCAGCCTGGGCAACAGAGTGAGACTATGGTCTCTTAAACAAAAACACACGAAAAAAACTAAAAGCAACATAAATGGCCAACAGGGCAATGACGTAATAAATTATGGCATATGCCTATAATAAAATATTATGTAGTCACTAATAAACACTTCTCAAATAATATTAATCATATGGGGAATATTCACTACATTACATGGCATTAAGAATATTCACTTACATATAAAATACAATATTCCAAAATGTTAAGTTTATCTCTAGGTGGTAGTATTGAGAATTACTTTATTGGTACCAAAGTTATTAAAAGTAAAAAAGAAAGGATTGCTTTATTTTTAGTTTTCAAAATGTTTACAGTAAACATGTACTGATTCCATAATTATGAAAAGTTGATTTTATATATAGGCAAACTTCCTTTATAGGATAAAAGCCTGAAAATAACATTCTAAATGGAAAGTTCTGAAAGCAAACAAGTATATATGACAGCATAATTCAGATTTGATCGTGTAATCCTTCCCTTGCTTGTACGATCTATTTGCCTACTGAGTGTCCATTTTGAAAACACCGAATTTCAGAGAATGCAGTAACCTAGTCTATACTCACGTAATATCATTTTCTATTTTTATACTTTAAATGTACTTAGTTTGCTTTTTTTACTATGAACTGAATCAGATTTTTATCTCAACCACTACTAACTAAAGGAGAAGAAAAATTTATAAAATTATGTTTTTGGTTTTGTTCAAGATAAGCATGTTAACGTCCTCTACTAGTTCAGCACTTAATGAAGGGGAGTGATTGAAACAGCCATCAAGAACCCCAGCGGACCCCCACACCGATGATCCCCAGCTTTACGGGACGGTACCTGTGATGTATGACAACATTTATCACCCTATATTTTAATAAATTCTCCCACTCCTATGTAATATGCACATCCCCAGCACACATCTCTAAGACTTTAAAGTTTCACGGGAGTAATGATGAAAGTTTTGAGTCCCTCTCAGATATTTATAACTGAGTCAGCCCACATTCGGCTGAAACATAGTCAAAGCTATTAATGATTTACCCTGAAGTAACAGAATCCAGATCTTTAGTCATGCCACAATGTTTAATGTAAACATTAACGAGAACAATCTGATATGATTACAGTTAGAATTTATGATGTATTCACTGAAACCCAGACTTTAGAAAGAAATTCCGTAAGTAATTACAGTGATAAGAATATTATAAGCACAATTTCCTAAATGTCTGTACCATGAGAGTAAAAAAAAAGTTTTATTAATGTCATTGTTGTTTTGTTCCTGCTACTTAAAAATACTCTCATTAGGTACAATTTTTGAAAAATGGTGTTTATTTTAAACACTCAATTTAGAGATGCCTAGGGGTAGGGGTTGTTGTCAGTTACTCAGAAGTCCCATAAGTGCCATTTTTCACATCCCCTATAAAGAATTCAGAGTCAGATGCAGAAGCATAAATAGAAAGGGACTGAACAGTCTATAATCGCTGAATTATGTACCAGAGAGTAATACTCCTTGGCTAAACATCAAAAAGGAAAGGCAGACAAGCCTGAAATAATAATATTTTATCTGATTCATCTCTCCCCAATGCTAGCAAATATGTAAAAGATAATAAGAATACATTTCAAATCTTAGCTGGAGATTCTCTTCAAAGCAGGAAAAAAAATTACATAGAGATAGATAGGTATACATAGATAGACATACACAGCATTGCTTTAAGAAACTAACGTTAGCCAGACACTGTGGCTCGTGCCTGTAATCCCAGAACTTTGGGAGGCTGGGGTGGGAAGATTGCTTGAGGCCAGGAGATCAAGACCAGCCTGGGCAACAGAGTGAGACCATATCTCAAATTTAGTTTAAAAAAAAAAAAAAAATTCAAGAGCATGGTTTTTTTATAAAAAAAAAAAAAAAAAAAAAGAAACAAACTTATTTTAATAAAGGGTTCCAGGGACTCCAAAGGCTTTCTGGCAGAGTTCAGTTCTCCCCAGTAACTGACATTCTCTAAAACTTAAAAGATTTCAATATTCTTCCCAAACAATGTATTACTAGACTTCTATAGTTACTCCACTGGGCAACTAGGGAAAGAACTGTTACCCTTATTTTACAGATGAGGAAGCTGAGGTTACTGGTAAGTAGCCAAGCAGGGATTCGAGCCAGAACCATTATCCGTTCCACCACACCATTCTGCAGTAGACTCTGTGTCTGAAAAATAACTGGGTGAACCTGACAGAACCCTCACGACAGCCTGCACGGCATGAAGATTTTGAGCGAACTTCTACAATCACAGCTGCAAGGACGCCAGCCCTGCAGTGCTCAGACGCCCCACCACAAGCTGAGAGATGCTTCTGTCAGAAGTCGCTCTCGGGATGCAAAAATAAAAAATGTGAGGAATGTAGATCCCACAAAGTGAACGCTGCACGTTCTCTAAATAAAATGTCAGCATAATGATTTAGAAGGACTTCAAATATGAGAAACCAACCCTCTTCTCTCCCCTGTCCCCAGAACTCCTGGAAAACCTGAATTTATCACTGGTCTCTCGTAGTTACCTCTGACAGGGCGCCACCGGGCTGTAACTCACAGCATTAACGGCCACCCCCGCGCTCCCTGACACGGCGACCCACACATCTCCACTGGCAGGGCTTTAAATTACGACACAGCTACCAGAGAAAGGGATGCAAATCAGATGTCTGAATGCTCTGGTGTTTTAAAAACCGCATCAGTTCTCAGAGCAGGAGGAGGCTGACGGTCACTCTGGGTGTTTACTTTAGTGCCTCAACGGTAGCTGCTCCTCCTGGGCCGATGCCCATCTGCTGACCAAATCTAGACATTGCCGACTGATCTACCATGTTTTCCCTGAAAATAAGACCTACTCATAAAATAAGCCCTAGCAGGATTTCTAAGCACTTGTGCAATAGAAGCCCTACCCCGAAAATAAGACCTAGTGATGGGCGTGGCTACACAGGGTATCTGCACAACCCATGCATTTCATCTCGGAGCGGTAAGGAAGACGAGCAGCCCTTCTCAACTGCCCCATCGTGACAGCTACTATCCCAGAGGTGACCCGAAAGGTGCGGGCAGCCCCACCAACAAGGTCGGCTCCCCCTGTCAGGTCCCGGCTATGCTGTGTGTACTGCAAGCTGAGGCTTTGAGGGGAAAATAACACATCCTCTGAAAATAAGCCCTAGGGTGTCTTCTTAGAAGAAAAATATAAGACCTTGTCTTATTTTCGTGGAACAACGGTAGCTTCAATGACAAACATGTATTTTACTTAGATACGTGCGGCTGAGGTTGTTTCTGAAGCCAGACCACATGGCCTTTCTGCACAGCACACGAGCTTCATCCAGACGTCAGTTTTGTCATCTTCTTCCCTCTAATCCCCTTTGGGTAGCACCAGCAGGTTGGCGCAGGTTTTGGAGAAGAGGTGAACGCTCCTAGGGCAGGTTACGCTAGATGAGGAACGTGCTTCTGATTTCCCAGCTACATTCTGAGACACATGACACTGGAGACATCAATCCCTCTCACATTATCGACTCTTGATGCGCGATGAGAGAAAAGAAGCAGAGTCAGATTCCGAGGAGACTTTACATATGCTAAGAACTGTGCGTGGAAAAGAGAAGAAACGAGAGGTGAGAGCGGGATCCATGAGCTGGGAAATGGACACGCCTTGGTTTCCAGGGAAGTTCACTAATGCCTCAGCCACCTTCTTCGCTGGCCTCAGCAGGACCCAGGCTGGCTCCAGAGTGACCGGTGGCTCCACAAGAACCCGGGTCCTCCGTGTTTACGGAGAGCATAATACCTGTAAAGCTGAGATGAGTGGACTACTTCCAAAATTCTGCCCTGCAAATAAATGAACCCCTATGTTCTACTTCTGCCTCCTATGAGCCTCTAATTCTGCCTCCAACTCATTCTTCAGAAATTTTTGCTCCATAAAGTGATTTTACTGCTTCCCCTTTCAGTACCATCAATCAAAACATAAATCAATAAAAATGTATCTTCTAATGTCTGGTAAAAAGTAAATGTAGATCAATTCAAGAAATCTATTAGTATTTTATGGTCATTGACATGAGTCTTGCTGATTTTCCCAATTTAACGTCTCTGCAGGATTGGTACAGACTATAAAATGACATCGTTCGCATGTAATTGTGATCGTTTTAAAAGCAGAGAGGCAGCAGTTGGAACAGAAAAAGCAGAGTTGACATACCAAGAGATTCTCTGGCTTGATGTCTCTGTGCACAATGCTGAGGCCATGGAGATACCTGAGGGCGTTGGCGAGGTTGTACACCATGGCGCTGCCGTCTCTCTCAGTGTACTTGGTTGAAGAAGTAATTGCATCAAAGAGATCTCCACCCTAAAGGATACACAAAAGAACACATCAAAACATCAACCGTGCAATCCTGTAAAGGTGGGAAAGACGGTTCATCAGTCTGGAGTAGAGGAAGAAAAGGACACAAGCGTCACTAAAATGGATGATTATAAATAATGAAAGTTACAAGGCAGCAAAACACTTTTCTGATTAGGTTCTTCAAGAATATTGTAAGTCTTGGGATTAGGCAGCAAGAAGATTTCTCCATCCTTACTTTGACCAATTCCATCACCAGAAAGAGCTCTGTTGCTGTTTCCATCTCCTCCACCAGCATGATGATATTGGGATGTTTCACTCGGCGCAGTATTGACACTTCATTCTCAATCAGGTGCTCCTGTCAAATGAAGGGCGTAAAGAGGAGGATCAGAAATCACAGAACCCTCTGCCCTCTCCCTCTGGCCTGGAGGACAAGACACACGCAGTCTGTGGATATCTGATGCCAACAGAAACACCTCTGTCGGCACAGAGACAACCAGACCCTGGCCTAGCTGGTTCCCATAGGGACAGGACAGGTCAGTGTGGACATCTTGCTGTCACTACCAAAAAGAAAAAGTTTCTAAACATCCTCCCTGCCCCCCAAAGGGCTCAGTGGTGCTGCCCTGGCATATTGTCTTCTAATTCTTCAATATTTCCAACACCTTCAGCAGCAGTGATGCTATGAGAGCATGGGCACACAGCACTGTGCTTTTGTAATTCGGCCGGAACTACTTTTGATTAATGATTTCAGCGTACACTCAGAAATAAAGACTAGGCACACATCAGAAAACTTGGCAGACATGTGGCATATAACTTCTGGCATTAAACATTGTTAGTTTTTAAATCATTACCAATATGAACTTGAATTTCATGCAGAAATTCATGAAAAAGAAACTTTCTTACTCTGTGATTGTGAAATCATTCATTCACTAGATGGATCTTCCTTATCATCTTGTATTTTTAATCTGGAAACACATAGTACCATAGGGACTACTATTCTCATTTTAACTCTAATCACTTCTCCTCTGAAACCACCACCTGATAATCACTCCCAGTGAGTAATGCGGTTGGGATCAGTGCTGTAGCAAAATGTTTACTTACAGAATTAAGGAATTATATCTCAATACATCAACCCTTGAATCATGAACGACTACTCTATTTTAAATGAGACATAAAACCCTCTCAACAATGCCATACTGCCATATTCATTGGTCCTCATTAACTTTAATAATGAATTCTCTTGAATTTAGAGGACATGCTGTAAAATTTGCTAATTGTCCTCTTACACGTTCTAGTATTCAAATGTAGCTTTTAAATAAAATCTACCTTATAAAAGATGTCATCTGCTATCTAACTACACTTATATGCATATATCCATGTAGATATGTATATGTGTATGTATTGCTCATATTGCCCTTTTTGCCTTTGCTATAATGAATCCTGGAGCTTAATTTAGTGTTCCAATTCAATAATTTATTTTATCCCTAGTTCAGGATAATAGTTAAGGTTCCCTGCTTATCTTTGTGTATCCATGTGTACATGCCTTTTTACTCTAAGCCACCTCAAATTGTTTTTGATCATAGCCAGAGTTATAAATTGTAACAAACGAATAAGCAAGGTGCAAGGAAAATCTGTTGCAAGCTCCTGCACATGGCTGGCTGAGCAGTGAATGCCCTGTGCTTGTCCAAGTAGTCACTAAATAAATGTTGGCAAATGACAGTGCAAATGCTAACCCAGGCGTCCTCAAACTACAACCTGGGGGCCACATGCGCCCCTCCGGGTGTTTTTGCTGCCAATGCCTGTCCTGCTTAGCAGCCGACTCCTCCCGGGCACGTCCGGGGCCCACAGTGCGCATGTGTGGAATGTGCGCCCGCACTCTCCAACGGCCCTCCAACCGTCTGAGGGACAGTGAACTGGCCCCTGTTTTAAAAGCTTGACCCCTGCGCTAACCAGAAGTAGGGGAAAGAAAGGAACCAACATTTACTAGTCACTATAGGACTAGTGATAGGAATCTAGTCACTATTTGTCAGTGGCTGGCTAAGGTATTTGTGTGATATTTAAACACTTTATCCTTAGAACAGTCCTTAGAGATTGAGCATAAACCTACGATTCTGACATCCAAGCCCACATTTCTTGTATTATACATAATCACCTTTCGAAGAAGAATACTTCATTAAATGGCAACTTTGGAATTTTTTCAAAATGAAGATGATAGCTAGAAAGCTGAAAATATCCAATTTTTTGAAAAGATAACAACAAGCGTATCACACTGAGTTGGGGGTTAAGAACCACACCAGGCTTTGTGCAAGGAGAATCTATGCTCCTTTTGATGAACAGGAATGGGATGTCTTTGACTGGCTTCGGACTCAATACAGGCTTCCAAATTTCCTTGAAATAATGGTGGGTTTTAGACCCCCAACAAACCACAGCTGGGGAGCCAAACACAGGGTTTCCTACCTGTTTCCAAGGCCCATCTGTCTAAGTCACAGAGCAGCAGCACAAAGCGGCAGAGAGCACCCTGGGCCCTCCCCAAGGAAGCAGCTGCACAGCCACCCCATCGTGGTCACAGAGACAAAGAAAGGACTTGGCAAACCCTCCAGCATTGATTCACGTGTTTTAAAGCTTCCAGATCATCTGTGTCAAGCATGTCCTTAATCACACTAAAAAGGAGGGTTAGATATACTTTCGGGAACACGTAAAAGCAAGCAAATTAATTTATTTCACCCTCCGTGAAGCAAAGACAACAGAAGTTACCACCATTGTAGTAAAACGCTTTTTATTTTAAAGCTAAATGGATCTGTCACTTCAATTCTCCTCCTTGCTGCTCATTTTCTCCAAAGTTGGTAGATAGTCTATAAATTTGCCTCTTTAGGGCTCCATTTGTGATGCTAATTTAAAGTGATGTATGTAAAATAACCCCTTCATCAGTACCCCAAGAAGCTCTCAAACTGGACTTAAAATGAGATGTCTACCGTAAGGAGACTACAACTCCCAAAAGTTATTATCTTCTTCAGTAAAAGGCACAATGGAAAATCTTCTGAGATACACCGTAAAACTTCTGCTAAGGGCCACTGGCAGTGTTACATTTCAAACATTGAGGGAGCATCACAGCAACATTTTCCCCAGCATTATGTATTATCTGAGCTTACTGTACCCTACACTTGACGATGGCTGGTATTCTAAGCAGAGTGAATGCTTCTGGTGGAATGAGGGAGATGTTAGCCTTTGTTCTCGGCCTCTTTGTATCCTTGTAAAATTGTCTGAGAAGGAAAAATCTGCTTTTTAAACTAATCATCAGAAACAAAAGTGTTGCATAAAAATCTTTACAAAATGTCATATTCCTATTTCTTATGCAACCATATGTAGTCTTTGTTTCTAATGTGTAAAAAATACTCTCTAGGTTAAATTTTCCAAGAGAATATTTCTAATATGAATATCACTTTTGTCTTGAACTTACATTATTCAATCATCTACCATTATTTATGTTAAGTGATTCATGATTTTAACTCCAAATAATTTACATATGAATCATTTCATGGCAGCGTTCCACGGTTCTGTGTGAGAGTAAATGACAAAGAAAACTGCTAACTTGGCAAAGGATACTGCCTTATCTTTGGCCATGGTGATTTTAACGTACAAAGAGAGAGAAGGGGCTGGGGGGAGATATCAGCAGAATAAACTCTCCCAATCTAGACTAATCATACTGTCTCAGCCCATCCCAGCCCCACAAAACAGTCCTCTTTCCTCCTGTGTTCTGTCTCATTGAAGGAACCCGGCTGCCCCAAAGCAGAATGAGAATTTTACCCTGATCCCTCCCTTCCTTCATCCTCTAATACAGCAGTCCCCAACCTTTCTGGCACCAGGGATCGGTTTCATGGAAGACAGGGGGGCAGGGGGGAATGGTTTCAGGATAATTCAAGTACATTACATTTATGGTGCACTTTAATTCTATTATTATTATTACATTGTAATATAGAATGAAATAATTACACAACTCAACACAATGCAGAATCTAATGCCACCACTGATCTGACAGGAAATGCAGCTCAGGTGGTGATGCAAGCAATGGGGAGTCGCTGTAAATACACGAGGCTTCACTCACCTCCCGCTGTGTGGCCTGGTTCCTAACAGGCCATGGACCAGTACCCGTTCCAAGGCCCAGGGCCTAGGGACCACAGCTCTAATACATCCACAATCCCTGGCCATCTACCTTCTCGGTGTGCCTCTGAATCCATCCACTGACTTCTCTCTAGCCCTCTTGCCAATCTCTCACCTAGACTTCTAGGCCTTTGCACAGGTAGTTTTCTTTGTCTAAAACTTACTTTACCCACTTCTTTGTGAACTCCTGTTTACTCCTCAGGACCAAGTAAGATCACGAAGAAACCTCCCCTGCTCACTCAAGGATGCCGGGGGTCAGGTACCCACTTCTCACATGCTCTCACCACTGCCTGTGCTTCTTCCAATCATGCATCCGTCCCACTGTCTTTTAATTGTTCGTGTGCTGGTCTGTAATGCTCTGTAACTGAGGGCTTGTCGAGGTTTTTGTTTACATCACTCTCCAGCAACTAGCACAGTTAGTTACTGAAACAGGGTAGGTACCAAAGTGCTTGTGTGAATGAACGATCACACAGTACAATGCTCTTGCCAGACAGTGGCTTTACAGCTGACACTGATGTTGCTTAGTGAATACTGCTGAAGACAGTACAGTAGGAGAAAAAATGTTCACGTTTCCATACGCAAAACGTACAGTAGATTGAATAATGGCCACCCAAAGATATCAAGTCCTAATCCCTATGATTTGCAAATATCAGCTTACTAAACTGAGGCGATTAGGATTCTGCAGCAAAGAGATAACCCTGGATTGTGTGGGGAAGGGAGTGTTAAATGCCAGCACAAGTGTTCCTTATAAGAAAGAGGCAGAGGAAGATTTCACAGACAGCAGAGGAGAGAGAAACACAGAAGAGAGGGCGATGTGGAGACAGAGGAAGAGACTGGAGAGATGCGGCCACAGCCCAAGAATACTGTCAGTCTCCAGACGCTGCTTATAGGCACAGAATCGATTCTCCCCAAAAGCCCCAGAGGAAGCATGGATTTCTGACTTCTAGCCTCCAGAACTGTGAGAAAATAATTTTCTGTTGTTTTAAGCCACCAAGTTTGCGGTAATTTATTCCCACAGCCTCAGGAAACTAATACAGTATACTTTTGGATTTATGTCCTGCCTGGGCCCATGTAGATGATGAATGCAAAACTGTAAGGTGGGAAGAAAAAGAGGGACCACTTCTAAGTACCATAACAGAAAGCTCAGGGCTTTGCACACTGTGGGAATTCAATAAATATTTATTTAGAATGAAAGAGAATATTAGAGCTGGAAGAATTCTTAAACTTACAAATACCATAGCCTTCTTAACAGCCTCCATAAATCAGGCCCCAAGGCAGCTCTTGCGATAATCTTCTACTTAGAAGGACCCAACGCGCTTTCTGTCCTCTGGGCCTTTGTTTCAGCTCTTCCGGCCACCTGGTAGACTGTTCTTCCACTGCTGCCTATTGCAATCCTACCCTCTGTTCCTGTTCCAGCTCAAATACTTCTTGCTCTCTGGCATCTTAACTGGTCACCTACACCTTTCTCGTACGGTTCCTCTGAACTCCCATAACACTATTTGCAGAATTGGTATTATTTGTTAAATTACCCTATTCCTAGCAGAGTGTGTTGCACATAGAATACACACACCAAATTTCAGATGAATAAATAAATTAATGTAATAATGCTCACGTACATTACAGATGAGCCAACAGAAGGCAAGAGTAAGAATTTTTCAGCCGTGCGCAGTGGCACAAGCCTGTAACCCTAGCACTCTGGAAGGCCAAGATGGGAGGATTTCTTGAGGTCAGGAGTTGGAGACCAGCCTGAGCAAGAGGGAGACTCCATCTCTACTGAAAACAGAAATAATTAGCCAGGCGTGGTGGTGTGCGCTGTAGTCCAAGCTACTTGGGTGGCTTAGGCAGGGGGATCGCTCGAGCTCAGGAGTTTGAGGTCACCGTGAGCTAGGCTGACAGCATTCTAGCCCAGGTGACAGAGTTGAGACTGTGTCAAGAAAGAAAGAAAGTAAAGAATTTTTTCCAGGTTCTTATTACAATGAAGAAATTAATAAACTGAACTAACAGAGGAATCATGGTAGACCGGCCAATACTATAAACAAATAGCCCAAAATTACAAGTCACACAGCTCTGCCTCTGTGTGACTTGATGGAAGCTGTTTGAGTCTCTGTTTCCTTATCGGTAAAACTGGTACATCAGTTTGCATGTCATTAAAGGTAATCTGCAAAGTTCCTATATATCCAAGGATGGATAAATAATACATTTTAACAAATGACACATATTTTCAGTATTATTAATTTCCTGTATACAATAAAGGTGACCCAAAGGCCAGTTAGCTCAGTTGGAAAAAAATAAAGTGAAAATAAAAAATAAAAAAAAGGAAAAAAAATTTAAATATATATATTTTAAATTTTAAAAATTGAAAAATTGGCCAGGCGCGGTGGCTCACACCTGTAGTCCTAGCTCTCTGGGAGGCCGAGGCGGGCGGATTGCTGGAGTTCAGGAGTTCGAAACCAGCCTGAGCAAGAGCGAGACCCCGCCTCTACTATAAATAGAAAGAAATTAATTTGCCCACTAAAAATATATACAAAAAAATCAGCTGGGCATGGTGGCGCATGCCTGTAGTCCCAGCTACTCGGGAGGCTGAGGCAGCAGGATCGCTTGAGCCCAGGAGATTGAGGTTGCTGTGAGCTAGGCTGGCACCACGGCACTCACTCTAGCCTGGGCAACAAATTGAGACTCTGTCTCAAAAAAAAAAAAAAAAAAAAAAAAAACCAACAAAGGTGACCAACAATATCCCAGAAAAGAGGCTGAGTACCACTCTCCTTAAATTTCTTTTTAAAAAAATTCTCCATATCATTTTTTTCTAAAAATCAAATTTAATGGGAAAAAAATCAACTTATTTATAATAAGTTTTAAAATTATAGCTTTATATAATTTTAATGTGAAAATAATTGTTCAAATAAGCAAAGTGTAAGGATGGAAAAAAAACATGATTATGGATTATAAAAATAGAATGACATTCAATAATAAGAAAAATAAGATACAAATGTTTGAAGTGACCTATCCATTTGCCTCAGCACTTAGTGTACCAGACTAAATTTTTTTGCATTCAAAGTTTTTTTTTTTAATACTATGGAAACAGCTGCTTACATTTTAATCAGGTAAATAATATCCATATCAATTTTTTTTTACTGTTTTGAAAAATATTTAGTATGTATACAACCAAGCTCCCCAAATTATGACACTTTCTGCTTAAATACACAATACTAGAAGGTAAGAGCAACACTTACTTATATATAGTGAAATGGCTACCACAGTTGAAAAAAGAAAAATAAAAGCACATTAAAGTATTTGAAGAAAATTAAATATACAGAAAAGAAAACCTTACTTATTCAAAGAAAAGGGGGCATTTTGCAATGGCCTTTGCTTGAATAAGCATCACAGTGTAATAAAAAAAACATAAATGACAAATTTGCCTCCCGCATTTTCCATTCTGAGGTTCTAAGAAGATTTTTCTAAAATTTTACCATAATATTTTAAGTTTTCTATTAAAAATATACAATTTTGTAGAAGTCCAATGAAGACAAGTTAAGGAGCTCCATACCTATAAAATCACTACTATCACATCAAATCCTGCTAATTATAAATTTTAAATTCCTCTGGCATATTATTGTTAATAGTTAACATGTTAAATTCTTAGTATATACTGGCATGTTTCTATGTTTTCCTTGCCTTAATTCAATAAATCTTAACAATAACTTTGTCTTAGTTATTATTAATAACCACATTTTAGAGGAAAAACAGAGGCACAGAGGGGTTGAATACTTTTTCCAAGGTCACACAGCAAGAAGAGGCAGAGCCAGGATTAAACTTTTTATAATCTGACTCTAGAGCAGTAACATCCAACAGAAATATGTGATCCATACATGTAATTCTGGATTGTCTATCATCCACATTTTTTCCATTAAAAATGGAAAAAGCAGGCAAAATTAATTTTAAAAATATAACTTAACTTAACCCAATATATCCAAAATGTTTTCATTTCAACATGTAATCATTTAAAAATCCTTCCCTGAGTTTAAAAAGAAAAACAAAGAAAGAGAAGAAAAATATTTTTAAATAATTAAAAAAAAAACAACATATAATCAAATATTCTTTTTTTAGGACTAAGTCTTCAAAATCTGGTGTGTATTTTACACTTATAGCATATTTCAGTTCAGAATAGCCACATTTTAAGTGTTCTGTGGCAGTATGTGGCTAGTAGCTTCAGGGTTGGATAATGTAGTTTCAGGGCCTGTTCTCGTAACTGATATACTATCAGAAAGAAATCTAAAAAGGTCTTTGTCATCACTTTTACAGAATATTTGTTCTTTTCAAATACAGTTAAAGTATCAGTAACTCTAGCAGCATTTCATCAGTGGATCTTTTCCAGCCTCACAGCCGCAGTGGGACAGAAGAAACAAGTTCTTCTTATTGGGGAGACAATTCTTCATAGTGTCATAGTGTTTCTGCTCATTTTGTACCAGCTTTTGTTCCAAACTATACAGCAAACACTCTTAAAATACAGAGATAAGGGCAAAAGGAAGATATGTTCTCTGACTAGAATAATGAAAATAATGTTCTCCTCTGGGGCAAAGGTTTAGCAGGTTTGCCAGAAGCCTCCTCCTAAGGTTGGGGTTCCTCAGCTATGACACAAACCCTTCGTCTATACATCATCCAACTGGACCCACTGCATCCTTTTAATAGGACTTGGGAGGTAAGGGGAACCAACACAGCCATGTTGGTTCGTGTTCATATTACCTGCTATGCCATGAATCATGAAGTCTTCTGTCTCTGACCCAGGAATCTTGTGCCTTTGCCAGCCTCTTTGAAGCTAGAAAGCTAACTTGTTAGCTTGACAGTAAAGTCTGAGCACCCTCACAGTTCTTGACATAACTTTTGAGTGTTGCTGGGTTTTGAAACCGGCATCTCTCACTCAGAGAAAATAACTTACATATTTTTTAGTTAGGACCAAAATCAAATCAATTTACCGTCTTAGGATTAAAGTTTCTGAAAAATAGCTGGGGGAAAAAAGGCTGCACTGTTTTCCCCACTATTATCGGTGGCCTATTCTTGCTGTGATTGTCTCTTCAAGTCTCCATTTAATAATAAGTTCCTTCACCACAGTAAACATCTCACCGAGTTATTTCAATTTCTTTTACAAAGCAGTTACGTATACTGTACCTTTCCACAGCATTTGGCTTTGTCAATAATCTTTAGGGCAAACTCCTTTCCTGTGGACCTGTGAAATAAGCCGAGGAAGAGCATTAAAAACATACATGAAAGGTACTATCATTCCGATTTTTCTTCTAAGCACAGACTCACAGAAGAAAAACTTGGCTTCTTCCGCTGTGCAAAGACAATGCTGAGTGGAGTCAAGTGAGAAAGGTACTCAAAAAACAACAAAAAAAACAAAACAGGCCTGGCGCGGTGGCTCACGCCTGTAATCCTAGCACTCTGGGAGGACGAGGCAAGTGGACTGCTGGAGGTCAGGAGTTCAAAACCATCCTGAGCAAGAGCAAGACCCCGTCTCTACTATAAATAGAAAGAAATTAATTGGCCAACTAATATACATAGAAAAAAATTAACCGGGCATGGTGGCGCATGCCTGTAGTCCCAGCTACTCGGGAGGCTGAGGCAGCAGGATTGCGTGAGCCCAGGAGTTTGAGGTTGCTGTGAGCTAAACTGATGCCACGGCACTCACTCTAGCCTGGGCAACTCTATCTCAAAAAAAAAAAAAAAAAATCAAAACTAAGTGAAAAAACAAAGCCACACTGTATGTTAAATATCCTTTTATAAATACTAATAATTATAATATTAAGTAACTGATATCTAAAGTATTTAAATTCTGTTGTATCAGCGATAGATAAGAAAACATTTTTCCATACTTAAAATCTCAAAATAGTTCTCTTAGGAGACAGAATAAAATTAAGAAAAAAATGGATGAAATTTACTGAAAATTTTATTATCAAGGTATCTTCCCATTAATATATTAGTTACATAAGTCTAATTCAACACTGAAAAGTCCCCAGACTTCCATTTTTTTTTCTCAGACAATACTTCAGCTATGATCCGATGCCATGTTGTTTGCACTTTCAAATGCCCTTATCTAGCACTAGAAAGATCATTTACTTGGACATAGAATCTTTTTTTTTTTTAATTTTTTTTTTTAAAAGGCTGGTTAAGTGGAGCAGTGGGAATGGAAAAGGAACAAAGGCATCTGTAACTGGTTGTGATAAATTAGCTGTAAGCACCACTGCACTCGGTTACCAACCTGGACATAGAATCTTGATATTATTATTTAATTTTTCAATCACCTTTAACATAATTTGAACATGCCAAAAATATCTGTTAGTATAGGAAGACAGTTCAATAAAGAAGACTACAGTATTCTTAGGCTACATCAGTTCTCTTTAAGAGCAGTTTTGCCAGGTGGTCATAGTACACGCTGATGAGGCTCAGCTTGGGACAATACCCTTTATTTAAATTGCTCTCACCGCCCCTCCTCCCACCATAACATAAACTAAACTGTGCGTTGGATTTCTAACAAGTCTTTCGAAGTCATGTTTTGGATGCTTAGTGTGTCACTTAAGTGGCAATCTGTGCACCGGAGCTAAGTTAATAGGCTTAGAGAACAGGGAGTTATCTTGTGTACCAATAACAAGCACTAAGGCCTCATTAGAAAGGTAACAAAATGGAAAAACTGTAAGTTACCAAAACTTTCTGGAAAATTCCCCCCAAACAATGAAAATTATCACTTAGAACAGGTAGGATAGTGGCCCATAAACATGACTCTACTCTGAGTCTTTGTTTACAAAAGGCTTGGAACAGGCAAAATAGGCTGATTCTGATCTTCAATAGTGAGAGCTCATATAACCTGAACTACTTGCTATAATCAATTAAGTTAAACTGAGATAGAGAGTTATTGTGGGAATTAAATGACTTAATATTAGTACAGACTGAGAATAATGCCTGCCATGGGTAAATGTTATAGGAGATTTTCTTTTAAAAAGACTCTCATTCTTTCCTATTCTTCTCTGGCTCACAGTTGAGACCTGATATATCTCTCAGCCCAAATGCATACAAAACAGTTTTATACTCTACATGTACACATACATGTTTTTCTTGTTAAATTGCTGTGGGCATGCACAATGGTTGGCCTCAGGGGTAGACCCTTTCAGGGGGAGGAGACTTCCCAGACAAGTCTTTTGTTCATTCAGAGTAAACTCCAACAAAAAAAATGTAGGTGAATAAGTAACTACGCGCACTATTCACTCACCTGTCCATACACTCTTTGACTACTGCAAAATTGCCATCACCAATGACCTTCCCAATTTTGTACTTCTCAAGAAGAGCTGATTCAGAGCACCTGTTTCCATTCACACCTGCAAAAGGATAAATGCAAATTCTAAAGAAAACATCAGCATTTTATATTCACTCCTATGTATTTATAAAACAATAAATTGCAATGCATTTATTTTTAAATCTAGGGTGAAACAAACAAAAAAAAATCTCTGAGCATATTTTCTGAATAGAACACCTGAATCACCAAATTTCCTTTTGACCTTGTTGGTTGGAATCAGAAACTATAATCAACAAACCTAATGAATCTCTGAAATACACCTGAAACAAGTGGTTAGTCTTGGGTAAAAAAGATATCTAACTGAAACTTTTCCACACTTTTTGTCCATGGCCCAAGAAAGGGGAATAGCCAAGTGGCTCATGCCTGTAGTCCCAGCTACTCAGGAGGCTGAGGTGGGAAGAGCTTGAGCCCACGAGTTTGAGGCCAGCCTGAGCAACATAGCAAGACCTAGGACCCTTTTTTTTAAAAAAAAAAAAAGAAGAAGAAGAAGAAGAAGAAGAAACAAGGTGGGGGAAATGGGATGGTGGTAGAGATTTAATCTTGAAATGTTCTCAAGATTTTCCAGTAAAGACAATTCTACCTAGATAAGATGTATTGTTAAGATTAATTCCTGGCTCAAAACCTTCTTGAAAAGGAAGAGTTAAGACTGGCCCACTCTCACTGTGTGTCCTATTGCTCGGCACATAGCAGACATGAAACACATTTTTGTTATCTAATTGGGCAAAAGGAAATACACTTAAGAGTTGTGAGATCACTACTAAGGAAAAATTAAAAAGCTGAAGCCTAAAATTTGAAGCTGCAATAGACTAATTAATGACAATGAGATTTTATACATCTTGAAGTGTACCCACCCTACTTCCCACTAAGGCTAAATGGGCCCACAGGAGATATGACCACATTCCTGTTTTGGAAGATCGTAATTTATCACAAGTGGATTTTGGTGGCCACCAACTTCACATAGATAATTTCATCTACAAAAGTAATGATCAGACTGAGAAATACCTTCAGGACTCATGCAACGATCCAGCTCAGGTCCACCGTTCACATTGGAAGAAGATCTGCCGTGAGCAGAAATCTGCTGAAGGAGGAGAATGACCATTATTTGTCATGATAAATGCACAAATCTTTAGCTAGCTAGCCCTTACATAATAGAAAATGCTCATAGGATGTAAAAATGTAATGACGCAGAATAGAGGAAGCATTCCCTTTCTTCTCAGTCAAGGAAATAAGAAATCCAAATTAAGGTCACTATCAGCCAAATTCTTAACAGAATAAAGATAAGAAGAATGTAACACTTCTGGAAAGTTATATCTCAAAAGATACACAGAGAGATCCCTGTGGATCACCACTTGTCCCAACAATGAAGTGATTTGGCAGGTGGACTGCCAATGCACTGAATGACAGTGGAGAGCAGCCAGTTCACCTGTATGTCTAAACCCCACACCCAGAGCAAGGCAGCCCTCCCAGCGCTCAAAGCTGCAGGACTCTGAGCAGCCTGCAGGTCCCACAACCCCTGCTGAGGCCTTAAGGCCCATCTTTGTCCATCCCCTCCCTGAGGCCTACTTGCTCAGCTGTCTTGGAAGCAGGTGGCAAACTTCTAACAAATCCCTGTCTTGAGCTAATCTGAGTGAGATTTGGTTTACTGCAAGCTGGTGTGCCCTGTCTGACTCAAGGACTCTCTAGGAAATCAGTCTGAGGTGGGGCTGGAACGCAGGCATTTTTACCCCACGTATGTTTTCCCACGGCCGGGTAACTTTTTGACATGTTTATTAGTGGAGTTCCTGTGAACCATTGTTAACGTTCCCAAAGTTTATTTTTATTAAACCCCCACTCCCATCCTATCCTGATCCCCTATACAGCCCAGCAATTAAAAACCTGGTTTGTGTTGGGCTCAAGGGTGACAAGGAGCAGGGAAAGAGACCAGCAAACAGAACAGGGCGGAAGCTGCCCCTCCAGGGGCTGAGAGAGCGGCAGCAACTGGGCCGGAGCATAGAGGCGGCAGCGGCCCTGGGCCAAGTGAAAGGCTACTCTCAAGCGCCCTAGACAACAGCTTTTCTAAATCACCAGGAAATGCAGCTTTCCTGGCAAATGATAATGGCAAGAACATTTTTCGAAACTTTCAAATTGATGGATGTTTTTAAAAGTGTTAAGCCTCAAACATTAAAAAAACAAGCACTTTATAGTGTTCACGGGAGTAACTTATCCAATTATGTACCCAAATACGTTCCTTTATTTGAAAATAAAGCTTTCATGAAAATAAAAAGCATGAGAAATGTTTTTTAAAAATTTATTGTGAATTCCAAACAATTCAGAAAAATGAAAGAGAAGTAAAAAAAAAAAAGAAATAAAAGAATTTAAAATAATGGGAAAAAAAAAAAGAGAAAAAATTTATTATAGTGCGGCTGGTCAGAGAGACATAATCGAACCATCTTCCTCTCTCTTCACTCTTCAGTAACATGTACAGCAACGACCTGTGCTGTTCTAAAGGATACAGAGATGAAGACACACAGTTATCACTGCCCAGAAGTTTACAACCTGACAGTGAGTCATAGGTGCACTTAAATGTGAAAGGCTTCAGGGAAACCCTCCAGTCCAGGACAGGCGCTGCTGGCTGCGGATGACTTGGGAGAGCCGTGAGAGGGAGCCATTTTGCCACAGCACGACCCTGCACTGATACGCTGGAATCACCCAGCGACTGATTAAATTCATTTGGCTTCCCAGTAAGGAAGCCTGGCTTTCCTGAAGGACAAGAAAAGCTCGGTATTCACCGAACTTCTGGATGGATCGCTGGAAAAAGCGAAGCATCCGTTGTTTAAAAGCAAGGGAACGCAGTTCCAGTGCCCCGGGAGACAGGCAGACAAAGAGCAGCTACCACGCAGAGGATAAAGCTGTGACTTCACAAGATTCTGTTTCCTTTGCAAAATGTTTGTATTTCCCTGTCCCTTGTGAGAGAATTACTGTTACTTGAAGGACTGAATTGGAACCAGAGAGATCAAATATGGCATTTGTGATCAGACCTGCCCCGTTTCTATTGTCAAACTAACAATTTATATTAAAGTCTCTTAAAATGCTAATGAGCGTTCATGCTTCCATCAGCAACTATGATGCTGAGACAGCACCAAGCAAAGTGCCATGATGCTGGATGTTAGTGAGGTCCTCCTCAATAAAGCATAATGGGTCGCAGCATCTGGGCTCTTTCAAGATATCATCCATAATTAGCAATAGGTTCAGAAAGATGGGATTACATTGGGGGCGGAAAGGAGGGGGGACATATATTTCCTGATGAAGTCCTGATTGGTTGAGAGAGAAGGTAACAGAAAAGACCCCGAAAGTATTACTCAGAGTGTTCTGTGAGCTGATGTTGCTGCAACACACACCTACTTTTCTGGCACCAGTAGCTCGATTTTTTATGGGTAAGCAAGGAAGGGAAATGCAAGAGAATCCTTCCCTGCTAAGAACTTTCTTTAAAAAAGATTTGAAAACAGAGTAGAAGATATACAGTGCCCTCAGAAGCTAACATCATTTAAAAAGGCATTCATGTGCCCAGCGCAGTGGCTCACGCCTGTAATCCTAGCTCTGTGGGAGGCGGGCGGATCGCTCAAGGTCAGGAGTTCGAAACTAGCCTGAGCAAGAGTGAGACCCCATTGCTACTAAAAATAGAAAGAAATTAATTGCCCAACTAAAAATATACAGAAAAAAAATTAGCCGGGCATGGTGGCGGATGCCTGTAGTCCCAGCTACTCGAGAGGCTCAGGCAGGAGGATTGCTTGAGCCCAGGAGTTTGAGGTTGCTTGTGAGCCAGGCTGACGCCATGGCACTCCAGCCTGGGCAACAGAGCGAGACTCTGTCTCAAAAAAAAAAAAAAAAAAAAAAAAGAAAGGCATTCATGGCTGACAGAGTACATTTGATGGTGAGTGACACTCCAGCTTTCTGTGTTTTTAGCCAGGAAGTTATGTTAGTGTCATAATCAAATCTCTTTGATAGCAATTATTACAATTTATATACTTGAAAGGTCAGACACAAGTGTAAAATACAAAAAAATAAGAAGAAAGAATTACAATTTCTACAAACTTAAAATTTAAAGAGAAATGTTAAGTACTACACTAAACATGTGAAGTCTTGTTCAGACATAGGCAAGTCTCAAAAGTATCAAGAATGGTTATTCACTGAGTTATGGCATATTATTGACTTGAGTATATTGCTGGACACCATTTCATTTTAATTTTTTTAAAAAGGAAGAAGAACTTGAACTGAATCTAGGAGATATTTGTGTGTAGTGAGTCAATTTTCTGGAACGTATTTTAGAAAATGGCATCATAATGCAAGTGGCAAGTGGTCTACTGCAAGGGTCAGAAGGTCCAGAAAGTAATGCTAGGCTTTGTGGGCCATCCAGTCTCTGTTGCAACTGTTCAACTCTGCTGCTGCAGCAGGAAAGCAGTCATAGGTCATATGGAAACAAATGAAGGATGGGCATGTTCCAATAAAATTTTATTTAGAGAAACAGGTGATGGACTTGAGCCTAGGAGTTTGGGTTGCAGAGAGCTATGAAGACACCACTGCACTCTAACCTGAGCAACAGAGTGAGCCCGTCTCTAAAACGAACAAACAAAAAAACCCCAAAACAAGTGATGGGCTAAATTTGGCCAGCAGGCAAACTCTTGGTCTGCAAAAGAACTTTCTTAGGAAAACTTTTCCTCCAGCATAATTCTTACACTTTCAAACTCTAAAACAGAATCACCTTCTAGGTATGGTTGTTGCTATAAAGCAGTTTTCTTTCCTGCATATTAGAATCACCTAGGAAGATTTGAAAAATTCTATTGCCAGGCTGCACCCAAAATGAATTAAGGATCCCAAGGGGTAGAGCCCAGGTATTAGCATTTTTTAAAGCTTCATAGGTGAGCCAATGTGCATCAAGGCTGAGAACACCTGCGGAGGAATCTGTTTAAGTTCACTTTGTCACTTATCCATTGGTCCAATCACCAAGTCATCTGTGGCCAAAGAGCAACCATCTCTGTAAGAAAAGGAAAAAAGACACCCATAGGTTTCATTGGATCCTACTTTGTGCCAAGTCCTGATGTGAGTATTTTGCACTGAATGAATCAGATATCATCTCCATTGACCTGTGAAGAAACTAAAGCTCACAGAGGTTACGTTATTATGCCCAATCGCCAAGTAAATGTGGAATCAGAATCTTAACCTGGGTTTGACTTCAGAGCCCAGGAGTTTTCCAGCTATTCTCATAGTGTCCTCTCCTCTAAGATTATGAGAGAATTCCTGCAGGGTTACTAAAGGATGTCACCCAGTTCCACAGTCATTGATAAAAATACACATTGTGGTATATTTAGAACATGTTTTCAGACATATAACTATAGTAACATTCCTGTAATTTATTCACATGATAGACACATTGATAAATTCACAGCTTTTCCTCACAGAGTTTAAATTTGGTCTTTAAAAAGATGACTTCTGAAGCATACTGCAAATTTTTTTAAAAACCAGCATTCTAAACAGTACTTGTAAATAGATTTGCTTCGTTGTCACTTTTGTGGTTTTTTTAAACATTAGAAACATTTTCATTAACTAGAAGGCAAGCCAGTGTAAATTACTACAAATGCTGAATTAGAAATGCATTTAAGAACAGAAAGTTTTAGTACTTTTATACTGAATTTGTTATAACTTGAAATATTTCAGTATGAGTAAGGAGATATGAAAATAATCTGAAGCTGGAGTGGAGGCTCACACCTGTAGTCCCAGCTACTCGGGAGGCTGAGAGAAGGGGATTGCTTGAGCCCAGGAGAGTTCGAGACTCGCCTGGGCAACATGGCCAGACGCTGTCTCCAAAAAAACAAAACAAAATACAATTGATCTAATAAATCAGCACCTTGTGGTGGTAACATATGAAGTATTCTTACCTGTAACCATATCTTAGACTTGGTTTCATTTTGCAAAATTAGTGGTACTTTCAACTTAAATATGATTAATAGAGATAAACAGAACTTATTGCCTGCACATGAATAAAGTTTAAAAGAACAGCCAGCTTTTCAGTCTATCAAAGGGGCTATGTGAAATTTGCTGACTTGTGCCTTTCTGTTCTTCTGAACACAGTCACCACCTCAGCTGACCACACACAGCCTGCCAAGACCAGCACAGAACCTCTCCACATCTCCCCGAGTGAGCCTTTCAAGCAAATTGTTGGCTTATTTGATTTGGAACAACGGACAGGGGGTCTGACCATGCCTACTTGCTAAAAATGCCTGCATGCATTCACTGTGGGATTATACTGATTTTAGGATGCCAGGGTGTGGGACAGATGTCTGCTTCATCAGTTACAACCGTGGAGGCTATCACAGTTGGCCACTGCAACAAACTAAGTCTTCACTCCATCCAATTACCTCTGATGTATTCCCCAAAAGAATTTCTAATGACCCACTTTTCATGAATAAGGGCCACTTAAGAGTGACACATGTGTGGCTTATATTCAAATGAAGTTCTTAAAATTGATCCTGTTTATACACTGATTTGTTTGGCAAACCCTTCCTCCATCCCCACAAAGACAGGCTGCCACCCAGATGAACCATTTACTCCCCAAATGCACCAAATTTACTCAGCAACTGCAATGTGCAAATCACCGTGCTCAGAGTCTGAGATGCAGTATTGGACTACAGTTTATTTTGTTAGGGCACTGGAGTCTTCCGAACCGCTTAATCCTCCCTTTTGTTTTTGTTTCTCTCCAATAAAATCAATTATTAGCATGTTCAAAGATGAAGGAGACACCACCCAACGTTTCTGGGGTAATGAAAAGTGGTTGGTCTCTTGGTATTGAAGATTATTAAGCAGTTTTAATTACAAAAGAAAAGCCAAAGCTCCAGAGAAAAGCAAAAATGTCTAAGGTCAGCAGCTACCGTGGATTTACATTTCACAGCTTTGAAAAGAAGTGTTCAAGTTCAGGAGGTCAAAGAGTTACATTTTAGCTCTGCCAATCAGGATGAGATACTACCGGCCCTTTCATCGCACTTCACAAATCTGGAAAGTCTTTCACCACCAGCAGACCCTGGAGACATCATCAGATAAAATATCAGCACATCAGACAGTTTATAATCTCAAGATGTTGGATAATGTTCCAAATGTACTTTTTTCTTCCTTCTTTCAACTGACAAGAATGCTCACAGCAGACAGCCTCCAGGCATACGCCCCAGCATCAAAACATGAGACATTCTATCCCTCAGTGTCCACAGATGTGCTCGTGACTCTGAGGCCTTAAGTTACCACTGCCTTAAAAGTCTTCAACTGGGACATGGATGATGAATTAAAAGTTCAGGGAAATGCTTTCCTCATCCATCTGGCAGCTGATGACACATTTACTACTCTTTATTGCCTATCTGTCCCAAAGAAAATGCTGTGATTTAAGCATAGCAAATATTCCTGCCGGGAAAGTTATCAGCTAGATCGAAGGACGCAGAGGAAACAGAAGATCATAGGCCGAGGTCAAGGAGAAAATGGAAAATCAGAAAGACGGGGATTAACGGAAGAAAACATGTCGGTGGTAGTAGGGACTCTAGGATTTGAAGAGGAGAAAAAAGGACGAGCAGGGAGTGATCGGTCCGGAGAACAAAAGGACTGGAAGGAGAACGAAGCAATAAAACTGATGGGGAGAGACTGGTGGCCCTCAGAACGGAGGATGCATGGGAAGCTTGGGAGGCCGGGATGAGGGAGGAGGGACAGCCCCAGCCAAGAGTCTGGGGTGGCTGATAAAGAGATGAAAACGGAGAGAAGGCTGGTGTGGTTGCTAGACTCCAAAATGGCTCCCAGGAGCCTCGTCTCATTTTCATGCCCTTGTGAAGTCTCTTCCCACACTGAACTGGGCTGACATGTGTGACTGCTCAGGTATTATGGAAATGGGGTTTGGCTCCCAAGGCTAGGTCACAGAAAGGGGAACTTGTGTACGGCACTCTCTTGCTCATCACTCAGTCCTGGGGAAAACCAGCTGCCGTGTTCTGAGGAGACTCAAGCCAACTTATGGAGCAGTCTACATGGCGTGCTGGATGCAAATGAGTTACCTTGGAAGTGGCTCTTCCATTCCCTGTCAAGTCTGCAGGTGCCTGCAGCCCTGGTGTACACCTGGACGACAACCTCATGAGAGATCCGGAGCCAGAACCACTCTGTTAAGCTCCTGAATTCCTGACCCACAAGAACTGTGTGAGAATATAAATTCCTATCATTGTTTTAAGCTGCTAAGTTTTTGGGACAACCTGCTCCTAACAGAGTCATTCATAGGTGACTAATAGGGTTGGAAAAGTGTACAGGGCAGGACAGCAGAGATGAGGGACAGAGCTGGGAGGGAAAGTCAGTAATAGAAAGGCAGAGGGGCCGGGCATGGTGGCTCACACCTGTAATCCTAGCACTCTTGGAAGGCCGAGGCGGGCGGATTGCTCAAGGTCAGGGGTTTGAAACCAGCCTGAGCAAGAGCAAGACCCCGTCTCTACTATAAATGGAAAGAAATTAATCGGCCAACTAAAACTATATAGAAAAAATTAGCCGAGCATGGTGGCGCATGCCTGTAGTCCCAGCTACTTGGGAGGCTGAGGCAGGAGGATTGCTTGAGCCCAGGAGTTGGAGGTTGCTGTGAACTAGGCTGATGCCACGCCACTCACTCCAGCCTGAGCAACAAAGTGAGAATCTGTCTCAAAAAAAGAGAAGAGGAGAGAGGAGAGAGGAGAGAGAGGAGAGAGAAGAAAAAGAAAAGAAAAAGAAAAGGCAGAGGAGGTATAAGATCAGGAATCTGACTTCTCTCACTTTCTCTTTCCTTCTTGTACACTACTACATATTAAGTTTTTGCAAGTGAAACTTCCTTCATGTGACAACTGAATCTGGAAACCCCAAGTTTTACCATAAGAGAATAACAGGCTATTCTAAGTGCTTTCTCTATATTTAATCAGTTAATCTCAACACCCTGTGCAGTAGGTACTATCAATCCCCTTTTTTTTTTTTTGAGACAGAGTCTCACTTTGTTGCCCAGGCTAGAGTGAGTGCCGTGGCGTCAGCCTAGCTCACAGCAACCTCAAACTCCTGGGCTCGAGCGATCCTCCTGCCTCAGCCTCCCGAGCAGCCGGGACTACAGGCATGCGCCACCATGCCCAGCTAATTTTTTATATATATATCAGTTGACCAATTAATTTCTTTCTATTTATAGTAGAGACGGGGTCTCGCTCCTGCTCAGGCCGGCTTTGAACTCCTGACCCTGAGCAATCCGCCCGCCTCGGCCTCCCAAGAGCTAGGATTACAGGCGTGAGCCACAGCGCCCGGCCTATCAATCCCCTTTGCACAGGTAAGAGTGATGCGCCCTGCTCAAGGTCACACAGCTCGCAATTGGCCAAGCCAAGATAAAACCCAGGCAGGCACTCTGACTTCACACACTGTAATCACTGTCCTGTGCCAGGTCTGTTTGCAGGTGGAGGCAGCTGCAGAGCATGAAGTGGGCTCTGGGCCTCATTCTTCTTTGAGGCAGTCTGCGTGGCTGCACACTAGGGGGCGCCGTTTCCACCTTAATGCTCTGGCCTAAGTAGACTAAAGACTTGTCTTGGTTCCCCTGGGCTTAGCTAGAGCAGATTGGAATGGTCACAGAAAACCTTAAGAATTTGAGGAGGGAAAAAAGAAAAACAAACAGGAGTCCTGAGGAGCTATACGCCCGTGTAACACAGTCCTCGGCACAACTTGGCGTTAACTGGCCTTCCTGTAGAGGCCTCAGGGATCCCCCCATCCCACCCCACCCCACCCCAAGCCAGGGCACCACCGTGGTGAAAGTGGCCGCGTCTGGCCCGCAGAAATGCCTCATCCCTAGGTAGCAGCACCACGAGTGGCCTTGCCCTTCAGGAAAGCCAGATTCCCCAAATGCAAACACAAGTGAAACCAAGTTCTAATACCTAGGGGGGCCTTAGCCTTTAATATGTCATTTTATACATTTTTGGCCTGACCATGTTGTTTCAGGTTATCTGTTTAACAGACTGGCCTTGCTTTCCTGCTGTGCCCTTGGGGGTGGTAGTGTTCATGGGCATGGGCTCTACTTCCAAATCCCAGCTGTGCCACTGTACCCACAGTGTGGCGTAGATCATCTCCTCACAGCCATGTAACCTGGGCATCTGTTGGGCCTGGACCTCAGCACGTTTCCAACCTATGCCAATCTTGATGGTACTCAGCTCCACTGCTGGCTTCCAAAGAAAACCAATAACCCTACCCTATTGTGAACTTCGTCATTTTATGAAGCTTTATAGGGTTAGGTATAAATGCCGGGCACTGTGTACACTATTTCACTGTCAAACGGTTTCCATAAGATGTCTATTAGGCAAGTTCTTCCCCCGAGGCTTGCAGGAAGAGCTGCCACCGGGCCTTTTTCTCTATCTTCTGCCTCTCTTCACTCAGCCTCTGCCCCATACCAGGTTCTCCTCCCTCTTTGCCCACCCTGCCCTGCTAGACCTCCCAATCTCTCAATCCTTTTCTTTGCAGAGCATGTGTGTGAATCCAAACCCAAGACCTCAGTAGCCAACCATCCTCCTGCACTTACCCTTCCTAAAACAGCACCACTTTTCTGTAACAATCACACCAGGTTCATCCTGGAGCACCTGCAGTCCTTGAAGCAGGCCCACCAGTGGTGGGGCAAAGTAAGACCACAGAGGCCAGAGACAGAGAGTCTCAAATGGTCAGACTCCAACTAACCCTTAAGACCCTGAGTAAGTCACTTCACATCTCTAAACCTCAGTTTCTTCTTCTATGAAATGAAGACTAAAAGATCTGAGACTACTACCAGTTTTCACATTCTATGTTTTCGGTAACTACTGACAAACACACTTCTTTGTCCCTTAGTCCGGCTCTTCTGAGTCCTCTGCTTGACTAGGCCCAAACTTGGGTTTCCCTGTCTGTCCTTGCAGACTCGTTTGAGCAAGAATCCTAAGTTAGGGAAGATTCCCCCATCCTTGGTACCTGACCCTGATATCAGATGCACCTGGCTGCCTTCAGCACTAATCCCATCGAGTCAATTTAGCCAGAAACCCCTTATCATTGATGTTTCCTCTTAGTAATCGTCATCCACTGACCCCTACCCTCCACTCCTTGGTTATAAATCCCAACTTGCCCTTGCCAGAGTTGGAGTTGAGTCCAAGACCCCTATGCAGTCCCTATACCTATATAGTCCCTGTACCTATTGCCATCACCCCACCACACCACCTTTGAATAAAGTCTGCGTTACCATCTTTAACAAGTGTTAGGAATAATTTTTTCTTTGCTGCTACTGAGGCAAAACCAAAAAATTATAATTGAGGTATAACTAACTCTCAGTTGCCCTAATGTCTTTTAGTAAACCTTAATTACTTGGTCACCACCCTGTTTTGCACACTCTTATCTGCAAAAATGTATTGCCAATTTGAAGAAAGCTTTGCGTCTGTTACTGGCTTTGATTCAGCCCCTCAAGGAACTTGATCTTCTACAACTGTATGAAGGGGGCAGAGTTGTCTTCCTCACAAGGGTATGAGGAAAACTGCGAGTACTTTTTGTGGAGAGGAGGGGTATTTTTGTATTTCTCATTTCTTTTTCAAGAATAAAACAAAATTGCCACTAATCTGTGATCAGAGATCAAACATCACATATATCACCCTATTTCCCTTTTCAGTTCTTTCAATGTCCCCAACAAAATATAAAAATAAGTTCCAGAAATGGGCACAAATGGGGGAAGAACTGTGACAGAACACCAAATTCTGCTTAACTCTGACTTAAGCCTGCTTAGTTCTCCAGTGAGTAAAACCCACACAGTAAAAAACCATCAATGCGCAAATCCGTGTCCTGGCAAACAGCAGTATCAACTCCTACACAGGCTGTCCTGGCTGGTTCCCTTGTTTTTGTCAATTCTCTGATTCTTTGGAAAAAGATGATCTATCTCCAAGACATGAAAGCATCTAACTAGGATAAATAATGGTAAAGAGTTCCTGCCCATGAGAAACAATCCTCCATTGTCAGATATTCCCTCTTAATTGATCTTAATAAGCTATTTTAAATGAAGGGGAAGGGAAAAGCATACCACTAACACACGGTAATTATCCGTAATTCTCCATTTGTAATGTCACTGAACAGAAAAAAATAACTTGATGTCTTATAATGACATCAAAATTAGGGTATTTGGTACAGTACAGTAACTTTTATTATTTAAAAGGTTGGTTTTTAACCCAGTGACAATATATACCACAGACTTTGGGAGCTGTGATGAGATGAAATTTCCACAGGGCATGACCCATGAGAATAGGCAGTAGTTTGACCCTTGTGGCCTAAACGCTGGAATCGGTGTGCCAGGGACTCATTTAGCTACTCATATTTAATATAAAATTCAGTGATTCTGTATCAGCTTTAAAGTGAAAAGAAAAGAAAGAGACTCTCAAGCTTCTTGATAAATTTTCTGGCAAAAGAACTATACACCTAGCATTTTAGAGGTCATTTAAAATCAAACATCCTTATTTTACAAATAAAAAAAAAAGGAGGTCTCATAGCTATTAGTAAAGCGTACAGGGCTCAGGCATAGTGGAGGGGGGAGGGTGTCAGAGAAAGACCTCTGCCCTTTATCTTACTTACAATCTCAGCTTCAATCCTGATCAGTAATCAATACTTCCCTTAATCAACAGATGATCTGTCTTCATATCTCTCTTGGTATCCATAAGCAATCCTTGAGTGCATACTGTGTGCCAAATGCTAGAGTTATTATAATAATTACCATATACCTAGCATAGGAGCAATTTTACCTAACGTCTCAAGCAATAATACAATTGATTAGCATGTTTTTAAAATTCCATGACTTCCCTCCACAAATGAGAGCAACTTCGCGTGAGGATGTGTGAAGGAGTAGGTGTGTGCACAGAACAATGGCATGTATTTCCCTGAAACGGTTAGCTGCCCAGTCCTGAAGCTGGAGTCTCAATGCTAATAAGCAGCACCAATTGACCTATTGGCAACAACAGAAAAAGACAATCTTGGGCTTAGAGGACCAAGACCCGGAATAAGCGGGGCCTGAGGTGCCTCACCCGATACCCTCATGCAACCCTAGGCCAAGGATCCCAGCCCTGCCTGGGGCAGGGACCTGGGGGAGAAACAGCCTTTGTGTGGGGCTCACTGGAAAGTATGTGAGACTTGCCTTAGGTTCACAATTAACCAGCACCAGGAGCCCCTGGCTTTTCTTCAACAAACTATGAAACCAAAATTGGAAAAGAATTGAATTGTTTTTATTTTAGTTCTTTTGAAGGTTACTTGTCTTAATAACAATAGATCGAATGTACTTTCAATCTATTCCAGGGAAAATAAGTTTGGAAAGAAAATCTACAAATAATTAGTTTATTGGAGACTTTTAATCTATATAACTTTTCCTGGAATTGACAATTAAGAATTCCATTGAAATTATATTATGAACTGTCCTAAGCCAATTTAGAACTTCAGAAAAATGCCTGGTTCCTTTGATTAAGTGTTCGAAGCATCCAGAATTAGAGACAGGTGAGAGCTACACACTCCCTACAACCCAAGTGCTACGAAGGTATATACACAAGCAGGCACAAAAACAATCTGTCCTCCTCTGGGTAGAATTTCTCTTTTTGTTCTCAAGCATTTAGATAAGGACTATGCTAGTTTACTGAGGTACACACAACATTCTCAAGGCAGAACAATCAAGCCTCAGTCAGGTGGAAAATGGAACCCTCTAACCAGCAGGGGAAACACAGAAGCTGGGCTTGGCAGGTTCTCATTCCTCACTCATGCAAGGGTGGTGGGGCACTGACCAGTTCACTAACAGAAAATATTCTTCAACATCCTTAAAGTAGAGAAAACCTACTGGACTATATTTGAAGCATTTAGCCAACCAACTTTGGGGAATGCATTCCTAATGATGATATATCTGATGTCAATCAAACACACTAAGGGAATTAAAGTTAATTTATGTACACATATACATGGCACTGTGTATTAGGTAGAGAGCCTCTGGCTCTCCCAGGTACAAGAGGGGACAGGTGCCCTGCTTCAGATAACCACCACAAAGGGAGGAGAAGGCACTGCCAATCACAACTCAGCAGGCTAACCGCAAAAGCTGACGGGAATCTGGAAGAAGAAATTCCAAAAAAGCCAAGCAGGGCAGGCACAGCATGGTCTGGAAGATGACCAAAAGTAACCTCAGGCCAATTATCATGTCGTTAGCATAAACCTGCATTGCAGTTTTGCCACCCTACCCCCACGCGAACTTTCAGAGAGGCTCACAGGAAATCCAAATGTCTAATAAGGCTCAGGTTATATAACTAACTCCTGCCCATGAAGGTGACAAATAAGCCATACCTGATGGGGAGGGTCCAACCCAGACAATACAAAATGGAAACTTTAGTTAACAGTCAGGGGCCTCCTGTACTACCGGGGGGTCTGCTGGCTGGCTGTGGTGAATGTATCTTGCCTTTACTCAATAAAACTCTGCTTCTGGCTTGCTTTGTTACAGGTGTGTCTTGTCATTCTCAGACAAGAGCACACCAAGACCCAAGGACAGACAGCAGACCTGCCCTGGTCTGGTGGTCAGGTTCTGTGCTCTCCACCACAGCCCAGGCTGGACTCCTGGTGCAAGAAGCAGATGGAGACCTGAAATCTGGTGAACCAAGCCGCCCTGTGTTCTACTCCTAGTGTTCAACTGCCAGAGCCGGAACCAGATCGAAACCCGGTATGTACACGTCAGTATTCTCAGAACACATTAACTATACAATCTGATTCTTTCTACAAAGGAAACTTTCAATCTTTAATTATATTATTCCAATTATTGCTACATTACCAGACAAGTTTTCTCTTATAAATTATTGGGAGCTACTAACTCAAATAAAATTTGTCAAAATTTTGCAGATTTGGTTTTGCTCATCATTCCTCTATTAGGTAAATGTCTATTAAACCAACTGCTAATCATGTTGTTACTTTCTATATTTTTAGGACATCACAGCCAACACCTAAGATTTATTTCTAAGTTCCTCACCAAAAATGAACATATTTTTCTTCTTACCACTTGTGGGAATAAACATTATACTAGTATTTCACTCTATTTTAGAGTTAATAAAGTTAATATAACTTTAACAAAGTTATATTACCAAAATTAAAAACATGATTCAAAATAAGGTTTTTAAAAGAATCATTACATTCTCCAAGGCTTTAACATTGCAAATCATTTTGATAATAATTGGAAAACTACTAGTTACTATACTTTGCCACATTATGTCCAGTCATAACCACAATCCTGTCTTCCCATTGTAGAGACAAGGACACTTCAGCTCAGGGGAGTTCAGTGAGCTGGACAAAATTACCACCCGACACAGGATTCAAAGCCAAGTTTGCCTGGCTTCAAATCTCAAACTCTTTCGTTTTTAATTAACAAATTAAACCGCTAAACTATGCAACTCAAAATAACAAAAACGACACAAACATGCCACATATCTTATATCCATACCTTTAATCCTCTGAAACTTCCTGGGCTAGTTGGAGAGGAACTGGAGGATTTCGTGGATTTAGGAGTGGAAAGTTGGCTGCTGGGAGTTCCATTAACTGACCATGAGACAAGAGAGACAGGTCATTAAAACCCACAACCACCAGATTGTATAAAAACACTTAGTGCATGCACAATATAGCTCCAATGACGCTGCAATTCATTTAAGCTCAAAGCAGATGGCAAATCAGCAAAAAACAAAAATAATGTACCTTATTGCATTACAGACAAAAAGAAAAAAAAGGACAAATAGTGAAACCAGATTTTCGGTAACAGTTTTCCAACAGTGATATAAACAAATATAAAAGACATTATGGAATTAGAGATGTGAACGAGAACTTGTCCATATATCTTGCCTGCCAGCAATGGTAGAGAAATGAATGGCTATCATATTTGCAATGTTTACTATGAAGGCCATTTCATAACCTCCAATATCCACTGTTGTGGTGTATACCAACCTGAGTAACCAAGTTCACATGGCTCTCCTAAATCAATTATACCACATTCCAAATACATTTTCTAAGTATATTCTTAATGGAAAAGGAAAATTATTAGTAGTGTTCCTTCTAATACCTACTTATTTGCCTGAAGGACATAAAAGACATTCTTCAACCTTCTTTTTATATAGACTACTTATTTGTAATTCCTTCCATTTTCTTGTCTCCACAGCACAATTTCCCCGTAATTTAGCAAATCTTGGTAGTTTTCTATGCAACCTCTCCAAACCTCCACACACTTCTTTGCTTAAAAGCTCTACTTAGATCTTATGCTAGAAAGAGTGCGGCCACTATTGTTTAGAGGGGAAGGTTAATTTGCAGATTCTATACTGTTGCGGCAATGTGTATAGCCACTGTTACAGCAGCTCTTGTTACAGCTCTTATTCGTTTGACCAGGGAAAGAACCAAGCAGCACACGAAAGACTTGGAGAACAGCCTTTATTCCTTCCCAGCAGGGTCAGCACACCTAGTGTTACAGCTCTCTTCCTATCTTCCCATGTTCTGACCCTTCCGCCCCCTTCTGCTCCTGCTTTTATACCCTTGGTAGGGCTCAAGAAGCGTCCAATCAATCAACAACAAGCTTTAACATCCAATCAAAAACAGTGGGATTCAAAAATCACCCAATCAGGATCACGCAAGCAGCGTGGCCGGAAACAGGCAATGGCACGTGGGCATGGGGGCATTCCAGCACGCAGGGTCCCAGTGGCTCTCTGCCAGGGGCTGGCCCCAGCAGCATGCCCTCCAACTGGCCACCGGAGGAGATGCGGAGCTACAGGGTGGCGGCAAGCGGCCGCATCCCCGCACCCGACATTTTCCGCATCAATACCACAACAGAATGCTGATCAAACATTTTAGACTGACTTACTATGCTTACTCCTAATTGTATCACTGCCATCCATTTCTGTAGTGATTTCACAAAGCTGGTAGCTAACACCTAGTACTGGTATATGTTTTTCTCCTCTAAAGAGTATTTGTAATTTCTTATACTATTAATCTTCAAAGCTTTTGCCCAGAGTAGATGAAACTGCCATTCATCTTTATAGAAAGAAAAGTTAAGTTCTTTTGCTTTTTCCTTTTTTAATGTGAGGGAGCAGAGAACTATTATTTTAAATGATGACAATAAGTATAAAAAGCCAAATGCAGAGGTAAAGGTCCTGAATAGGTAACTCAAAAAAGTGAGCACCTGTCCTAGAGCAAAGGCAGAAATCCCGGATCAACAAATATTAATGATCAGATGAATCATCTCTAAATGGGGATATCTGGGCTTATAAAGTCATGTTAGTTTATTATATTGTTCATTTAAAAAATTCAGTGAAGATAAAGAAATTTTCAGTAATTTTTAAATTGCCAAACTTCAATGTTTTGGACTCAAAACCACTTATTCAAAAATAATGGTCAGTTATCTAGATTTTCTTAACAAATATATGTGGGTACTCAGAATATAAGTAAAACACATAATTAAAAACATGTAAGAGTACTGAAAAGCTCTGGTTATTTCTCAATTAAGTGAAATTTTAATTGTTATTTCTTTTAAAAAATTCTTTGAAAGGTAGAGCACAAAGGAATTTTAGGGCAGTGAAACTACTCTTTACGATACTATAATGGTGGATATATGTCATTACAATTTTGTCCAAACCCATCAAATGTATAACAGTAAGAGAGAACCCTAATGTGATGCCCCTTGGGTGACAATGACGTGTTAATGTAGATTCATCAGCTGTTACAAATGTATCGCTCTAATGGGGTATGTTGACAGAAGAGGCTATGCATGTTTAGGGAAAGGAGGTACATAGCAAATTTGTATCTTCCATTCAGTTTGGCTGTGAACCTAAAACTGCTCTAAAACACAAAGTCTTCTTAAAAGTCTCTTTAAAAGAGATGCACATAAAACAGAGATTACTGGCCAGGCACGGCAGCTGACACCTGCCAGCACTCTGCGAGGCCAAGGCAAGAGGATCACTTGAGGCCAAGAGATCAAGACTAGCCTGGACAACATAGCGAGACCCTATGCCTAAAAAAAAAAAAAATTTAAAAATTAGTCAGTCACAGTGACACATGCCTGGAGTCCTAGCTTCTTGAGAGGCTGAGGCAGAAGGATTGCTTGAGCCCTGATGTTCAAGGTTGCAGTAAGCTATGACTATATCACTGTACTCCAGCCTGGGTGACAGATCACGACCCTATCTCTTTAAAAATATATATATAGATTATTATGGGCAATAAACTAGTAAGCTTGCTGTGAGCTAGGACTGATTTCCTTTTTTTTCCCCCTCCATCCCACACAGCAACCTGCATAGGTAACCAGTTCCTAATCAGTAAGTACTGTTAGCTTTCACTGGTATTCTGGATGGCGCATTCATGGCAAAGGCTCCCTTGGAATTGGTGACAAAAAAGAGACTAAAGAAGAAAAATCAGTTCCTGCAGATGGTGATCTATGTAGCAAACCAGTCTTCCTGAAGATACAGTCCTGCCTAAGGATAGTTTCTTAACGAAACTCACTGCCAGGAATTTAACGTGTGTCAATAACTACATGTCTGTATTTTCCCCAAAATAACTTTCATCCTAAAGAGACACTAATCACATGTAGTTTTGGGTATCATGGGGAAGGTTCTAAAAAATGTTCTCTAATGAGTAGCTCTTAGTTTCACTTGCACATTTCTCCAGTTTGGAGAGTCTGAAGGGGACTGGACAGGGCCAAGTGGTGCCCACTGCCCCACTGCTGGCTGCTGCCCCACGCCAGGTGTGCAACAGGCAGCCAGCACCTTCCCCGCCACTACACCCTGGATTTTATCTCCCTCCTTTCAACTCCAAGGGAAAACATAAACTTGGGGGCTTTTTGTTTGTTTGTTCCAAGTACTTTTTATCTTGGCAGACTATGAAAGATTCACAAGCTAAAAACCTAAAACAAAAACTTAAGACTCAAACTATGACAACCATTTACACATTTATGTTGCCCAGCTTAACATCTATGTATTTATTACATACTATTAGCTATTTTGATAAGTTCTGGTGAACGATATAGTCAATGAGAAGACTTCACCCACAGCAGTACTTCTGTGTCTCAAGATTGAAAAAGTACATTATGTTTACAAAGTTATGAGCTCTATTTGAAATTCCCATTAGTCCCCATGGGAGTTTTTAAATGGTAACAGGTACTCCACATGCTAAAGCAGAGTCTGTAAAAGCAATACTGTTGCTGGGTACTGTAGCTTTAATAATACAAAGCTCCCTCCTTCCTGGTGGAAGAAAGAAAACACTATATAGAAAAATAGAATAGCTTTCTTCAGAATCACACTCAAGTCCCAGCAGTTGACTCAGGCTTTCAGTTTTCTATGACAGCAATAAGTTCAGAACACACTTAAAGACGACCATTTGCTCTCTGAAATGTGATTTTAAAATCTCACAACCTTAATGAACTTGGGGCATTACTCTACTAACCCAAATCCAAATATATAGTCAGTTGGGCCGGGCACGGTGGCTCACGCATGTAATCCTAGCACTCTGGGAGGCCGAGGCAGGAGCATCATTTGAGCTCAGGAGTTTGAGAACAGCCTGAGCAAGAGAGAGACCCCATCTCTACTAAAAATAGAAAAAATTAGCCAGGCGCAGTAGCACACGTCTATAGTCCCAGCTACTTGGGAGTCTGAGGCAAGAGGATCATTTGAGCCCCGGAGTCTGAGGTTGCTGTGAGCTAGGCTGACGCCACTGCACCCTAGCCCTCCAGCCCAGGGCAACAGAGCAAGACTCTTGTCTCAAAAACAAAACAAACATGTATTCAGTTAAAACTTTTGTATACTGAAATGCCATGATTTTTCTTAATCAATTTCTAAGCATTCCAAATTCACATTAAGAAGAATTATTCATACATTTATTAGGCCGCATTATGGAACAGTTGGTCTGTAGAAGAAATGTGGCTATAATACATGTTTTTAGTTCAATATGCTAATTTTCCTCTTTGGATCTCAATTAATCATACTTGATTCCTGAACCATTTCTCCTCACTTTTAGTTAATCATTTCCCTGATGTGATAAGCATCTGTAAAGCTATCAGCAAAAACAATAGCCGGCAACCTGGCAAAAATCTACATCTACCATACGATTAGCCATGGACAGTGCATTTATGCAAACTTCATATTAGGTTTTCCAGTTTTAAGATACTTTACAGAGAGCATAATAAAATTTGAAATAAGGGGAACCGTTAAAAATATGCATGTTATGTTGTCAATTGTCATATTTTTAGAGGAAGTATGTTTAGCCTGTAACTTTGGGGAAACAGTTGTTTGACAAACTAGAAAGACTGCAGTGCTACCTCCTTGTATGTACCAGAAACACCTCCTAATCCTACTCCAGCCTATGCTATTATAAAGTACTTTGAATGCTTAGAGTTTAAAGATTCCTCACTCCCCACTCACCGACATACTCCCACTTAGCTCCAGGGTCGGGGGAGGGAGATAAGGACAGAAAAGTACAATTCCTTCTGTTGACATTTTTGTGTTTCCAAAGAACTGCAGCCTTTTTCAGTGACAGATTTTCCAAAAATTAACTAGAAGATGGACTCCTTGAGGCAATGTGCCTCCTCAACCACTTTGTGTTTTTGACTATAACAGACATGCACTTGGCAATCTGATGATCACCAGTCCTGTAACAAATACAAGAGGCAGAAGTATCCTATGCATTGTGAAGCATGTCATTCTACACAGATGTGCGCTGGAATAAGCCAGATGCATTCATGGAAATGGAGCAAAAGGAAACAGAAATGTGGCAAAAGACAAAAACAAAAACCCAGCAGAGCGACAAAGCCATAATAATCATGGCTCACCTGGGGATTTGGCTGTAGCATAGGCACTGGAGTAGTGGCCACCCCTCTTTACTGTACACATGCAGTATATACAAAGCAGAAGACAGTAAGGAGAGTGGTTATTCAGCAGGTCTAAATGTGTACACAAAAGAAGGGTAAAACAACCTGCCCTAAAGAAAGTGGGTAGGTATGGAAGGCAAGGGGTGAAAAGTGGAATGTCCAAAAAACTTGTTCTCTTAGAAAGGCTGATGCTCGAGACAGTTTTCATTGATAATACTTTCATACATTCTAGATTCCCCACCTGCAAAATCATGGTTTTTCACAATTTTCTCTTTAATGGGAAATATTAATAAATTTATTCTTAATTACTAAAAACAAACCCATAGAATATTTTGAGATATTTATGCTTTTAATTTTTAAAAATGCCTGGCCAGGCACGGTGGCTCACACCTATAATCCTAGCACTCTGGGAGGCCGAGGTGGGAGGATAGCTCAGGGTCAGGAGTTCAAAACCAGCCGGAGCAAGCACGAGACCCCGTTTCTACTAAAAATAGAAAGAAATTAACTGGCTAACTAAAAACATATAGAAAAAATTAGCCGGGCATGGTGGCTCATGCCTGTAGTCCCAGCTACTTGGGAGGTTGAGGCAGGAAGATCGCTTGAGCCCAGGAGTTTGAGGTTACTGTGAGCTAGGCTGACGCCACGGCACTCTAACCCAGGCAACAGAGTGAGACTCTGTCTCAAAAAAATAAAAAATAAAAATGCCTAAACAGTCCAAATTATGATAAGTCTATGGGCTTAAGACCTGAAAGAAATTTAATTACAGGTAAGCCCGACTCTTAAGTACTACGTTTCAACAATAATTGTTGCTACTATTGTGCTGCTTGATGAAGGAAAAGCCAGTGGAAATTTGTCAAGTAAATACACGTCTGTGTGGAGTGTGTATTTTAAAACAAGAATTAATATTAAGAAAATAAGTACCTACAATCATATAGCACAAAATTCAAAATGCAGTATACAGTGATCAAAATGTGAAACACTTCTATGTAAATACTGGAAGACTCTAGATAATCACACTGCTCTCAAGAAAATGTGTCAACAAAAACACACAGGTCTCTCAGAAGAATTATTATAACTTTGGGAAACAGACAACTTTTTCGTTTCAAAAGTCATATTTTCTATATGTTATTCTAGAATCTGGCTGGACATGAGCCTGGCAAAGACTTAGTTCATAATAATTAAAGAAAACTGAAGGAAAATGATCTGTGCCTTCTATAACCATCTATTTCTTTTCCATTAACTACCTGAAGCTGGTGATTTGCTGCGTCGAGAGGGCCCAGGGCTTTTGGATCCGGAATACTTAACAGCGGAGGATCTAGAATAAGATGACTTCAGGACACGGCATTCTAGAAGGGAACAAAAGTGCGTTAAATAGATCTGGTGTTAATACTGACCAAAAGGAGATTACACGTGACTGTGGTTTATAGCCTAGAACCATCACCTGATCATTTCTCTATTATTGTTAATTGAATGTACAAAGCAAGGATCCCAAAAGTACATCTGAGGTTACCTTCATTCAGGCTACACACCTATGACATCACCTCATTGTTCCAGCTGGAGTTCTCAATGAACACAGAAATCCCAATGTCTTAATTTGACACACGCCATGCACCGTAATCTATAATCTATACACGTGCAACTTTTCTTTGTTAATCAGTAGCATTGATAGGCAAAGACTACAATCTTATTATCTTCTCCAACTTCTTGATTATCTTATTTTGAAAGGGAATGAGACTCTAACTTATGAATCCCTTACCGTCATTTTTCCATCATCCCAAAGTATGAAGCATAAAAAAAATGAGGAAGCTATCTTTAAACAATCACTGGTCTTTCCCTAAATGACCAAATAAAACAGTGTTTAGAGTACCAGCAGTAATTATAGCTAAAAATAATTGCTTCTAATTTGAATAACTAAGAATTTAGGTTTTGGAGTCATGCAGATTTTGGATGCATCACCGATTTGACATTTGCTAAGCGGAGTACCTTGGTTAGATTCTAAGCATGTTTTTCTTCCCTATCAAATTGGGAAAGATTAAAATTTGCTTCGTATGCTTGTTATAAGGATTAAGTTAGATAACATATTGTCTGTAATTTACTCTTAAAATGCTGCAATTTATACAGGAAGATTAAAATGTAGGTTAGTTTTAATCTATACCCCAGGGGCAGTAAATTGACATGTGAAGTACACTAATCAGGAAAGTACACACCAGGGGCAGCTAGTTAGCATGTCAAAGACCCTAATCAAAACCTCACACAAAGGAAGCAACTTCTGCTTGATTAGCATTGTGGATGTTAGAAAGTATCCACTGTTGAAAAGCTTGGTGTGGTGGATTAGTTAGAAACATCTTAAAGGCACTGCCACTGTTATGAGCAGGATTGGTAAACAAAGAGCTAATAATTTAGAACTTGAGAACTACCCCCTAGGTTGAGGAATTGGAGCTAGTCCTGCATTCAGCTTTGAATAGATGGTTTTGTTATATGACTTAAGATTAGGTTAGCTGAATTCTGTGGATTTTGAATGGATATTTAATCCAAGATGTCGTCAGAAGCCTAAAAGGACAGAGAGGGACTTGAATTCATCAAGATCACAATACAGCCATGCGTGGTGGCTCACGCCTGTAATCCTAGCACTCTGGGAGGCCGAGGTGGGAGGACTGCTCGAGGTCTGGAGTTCGAACCAGCCTGAGCCAGACCCCGTCTCTACTAAAAATAGAAAGAAATTAATTGACCAACTAAAAAAAAAACAAAACAAAACAAATATATATATATATACACATACATACACACACACAAAAAAAATTAGCCAGGCATGGTGGCACATGCCTGTAGTCCCAGCTACTCGGGAGGCTGAGGCAGGAGGATTGCTTGAGCCCAGGAGTTTGAGGTTGCTGTGAGCTAGGCTGATGCCACGGCACTCACTCTAGCCTGGGCAACAAAGTGAGACTCTGTCTCAAAAAAAATAGATAAATAAATCACAATACCTGTTAAAAAACTGATTTTTTAGAAATCTTTGCCTCCCTAATAAATGTACCTGTGACAGAATTAGGTCTGAGACTTGCTATCAACTGTAAAATTTTACTATGTAATGGTGGTGGCATAATAATATTATTAACAAGAATAACGATATAGCAGTAGACACATACTATGCAATAGGCACCCTTCTAACTGCATGACATTATGTTAATTCATATAATCCTCACAAAACCTTATAAAATAGCCATTATTATTTCCACTTTGCAGAAGGTTAAGTGACTAGAGATCAAAAGGGAAGAATAGCTCTCGCCAACCTCTAACTACTAGAGGCCATCAATCATCACCACCAAAAACTGCGAATGATCCAACCAGTTTAGGTAAATGTATGACATACACATTAAGCACCAAGTACGATGAAGTGCTCAACAAATGGTTTATTATTGTCTTTGTGGCTCAGAAAACAATACCCAAAAGATGGCACTTAGACATAAGGAGCTGAAGAAGCCTCAAGATGTCTCTGACCTCCTCCCTGTCTTTCTTAAAGAACCTGAAGTTCCTTTTTCTGCCTAAGATCCAGACCCACCCGAGAGAACAACTGTTTTGTCTTCCCTCCCCTGTAAGACCAAGAAGGTAATCACACCTGAACAGACCCTTTCACTGTCAAAGAGAACTATTTACAAGTTAACTCTGTTCCCAGATCCATTCATTCTCCCAAGCAATCCTTTATTGCCCCTCAGCAGAACTCTTCTCTCCCCAGTCCCATAACCTGTTTGGCCAGGTTAAACTTCAGCACCCTTTTGGGGGATGGGCAATCACTGGGATTTTCCCTATACATATGTGTTCAAAAAATGTATATGCCTTATCCCTTGGCTTCCCTACATTATTATTATCCCAATTAACTTTACAACCTAGAACATAATTAGTTTCACTGTCTCAACTTCCAAAATGACTAATGATAGCAAAGTTATATTATGAAACTAAATCTAAAAATTTAGATGTAAAATACAAATAATATGCATATTTCATTTAACCTGAACCCCACAGGAATGAGAGAAAGCATTAGCACAGATAATACAAAAAGACATTATTTACAATTAAGGACTTTCTAGTGGTGTTACCAGTAGATAAATGAGCCCCAAACACATGGGTAACTGATGTAATGTAACGGGAAAGAATTACACAAGGAAGTTTGGTACCATAGACTATAGCATCTCAAATTTTCTAAAAGCCTATGTATTAGGTAGATAGCAAGGGATGCTGGGTCTCCTAGGGACACAAAAGTGGGTGCTTTGGTGCAATTGCCCCACCTGGGAAGGAGCACAAGGGTGGACCCCGACCCCCAATCTTGGTCCTACTCCATCCTAACCCTTTCCCAAGGGACTGCCATACCTGGGGGAGGAGGGAATAACCTATGAATGGCCAATCATAACTTAGTAAGCCAGCTACAAAAGAATGCAAAGGACTCTCTAGCTCATGGGCCAAGCAGCACAGGTACCACAGAGTCCAGAAATTGACCTAGAACAACCCCCATGCGTAGTTAAGACTCAGGTCATGCAACTCCAACTGTCCAATCAAAATGGTTCCATGGTGACCTCTGAGCCAAAGGGAAGTCCCAATCTGGGCACTATAAAATAAGTCATAGACCATAACCAAATCCCTTTGCCCTTCCTTTTGCTCTCCCTTTATTGTAACAATGGGTCCGTTCATCATCTGTGGCATAAGCGTTATACTCTATAAACCTGTATCTTTCTCTGTAATCCTATCTTTCTCTCCTCCATAAACCTCATTTTCGTGCTTGCCTTACTATGTCTGGTCATTCTTTGGCCACGAGCGCACTAAGAACCGACATTTCAGACTAAAACCTGACATCACTGTATTTATTTGGTAATATATTTCTCTAATTCTGGACTATCAGAACCACTACAACTGCAAGTGGCCTACCATCCATCTAACTTTTTAAAAGCCAACTTTCCTCATCTATAAAATTAAAGAGCAAGACTATACTTCTAAGATCCTGCTCCTCTGTGAAATGTTTCATGTGTGTATAATTTTACCTCATTTAAAGCTGAAATTGATTTCACGATCAGCTAAAGTAATCACTATTACTGAAATAGGTTTAAGGGAATTTAAGACAACAGGGTAAAGCAATACTCCCAGAATAACATTTGAAATCACTAAGATTACTGCTAAATAATTGAGCACCGTATATATTATCTAAAATCAAGAAAAGAGGATTTTTTTATTCCTCCTATGACTATTTATTTTTCTAAGTGCAATCATATGTCACTTAACGACAAGGATATCTTCTAAGAAATGCCATCATTAGAGAATTTCACCATTATGTGAACATGACAGAGTGTACTCACATAAACCTAGATGGTACAGTCCACTACACATCTAGGCTATATGGTACAGCGTATTGTTCCTAGGCTATAAGCCTGCCTGTACAGCAAGTGACCGTACTGGATACTGTAGACAATTATAAGACAGTGGTAAGTATTTGTGTACTTAAACACATGCAAACATAGAAAAGGTGTGGTAAAAATATGGTACTTTATGGGACCACCATTGTATATACAGTCTGTCGTTGACCAAAATGTCATTATGCAGTATGTGACTATATAAACAATGCGTGTTATTTTTAAAAAGTTGCAAACAAAAACAATGAGGTTAAAAGAAACTTCAGATAATTAACATTAACAATTTAGTTATTATCTTATCAATTATTTCTTTATGCACACACCTCATGAAAAATGGACAACTAATTGTTTCAGGCTCAACGGGATCCATGCATTTAAGGTGGTTCTGAAGGAGGGTGCAAGACATTTCAGAGGCAAAAGAATGCAATAAGAAGAAATGGAACTGAACTGCTAAAAATTACAACTACTTGTATAATTGGCCCCATGAACAAATTTCAATGATCTCTATTTTTTTTTTTTTTTTTTTTTTTTTGAGACAGAGTCTCGCTTTCTTGCCTAGGCTAGAGTGAGTGCCGCGGCGTCAGCCTAGCTCACAGCAACCTCAAACTCCTGGGCTCAAGCGATCCTCCTGCCTCAGCCTCCCGAGTAGCTGGGACTACAGGCACAAGCCACCATGCCCGGCTGATTTTTATATATATATATTAGTTGGCCAATTAATTTCTTTCTATTTTTATGGTAGAGACGGGGTCTCGCTCAGGCTGGTTTTGAACTCCTGACCTTGAGCAATCCGCCCGCCTCGGCCTCCCAGAGTGCTAGGATTACAGGCGTGAGCCACCGCGCCCAGCCTCTATTTTATTTTTAATAATCCTCTCCCTTAACTGACTACAGGATGTTTTGAGTTATTTCCAAGAAAAGGTGGGTTTTCTGCAAGACAAAGGAGCTGAGATTTTGAAAGCCCCTGGGCACAGTTCCTGATGCCAAGATTCACCATCGCCCACAATCTGCCCCCAATACCTGTAGCCCCTTGTTCATGTCCCCTCTTTTAAAAGTTCATGATCTTTAGTCAGAGAAACAGATTTGAGGCTGCCCCTCCCATTCTCTCGACAAGATGTCTGTCCTATTAAAAATTCCTTTCTTCCTTGGCAACTCTAGTCTCAATAATTGAATCTTTGTGCAACAAGCAAACTGACCTAGACCAACCCCCCACCCTGCAGTTTCAACACGTGAATTAGGTGTTGTCAACACTTTAATTAGGTGTTGGGTTTTCCATTTTTTTTTTTTTAAATAACTAGGCAAATGCTTTCATGTTATCCTGTTTTTTTTTTTTCTTTAGGTCAAAAAGAGTAGTGCCAATGCCATCTTTCTTTAACGTTAAAGTTACGAAGATGGTCAATGAACTGCCTTACCACTGTGATCCAGGACAAAGTCATCTTGGGCATAACGGAATTTTTCAGGTCCACATGCGATAAAAACGTCATCATCACCAAAAAAGTCTTGCAGACAAGTAACCTGGAAAAAAAAAAAATCATATCCAAGAAATAAATTAGAAACATTAGAAGTGAAATAAAAAGCAAAATTAAATAAATTTTTAAGCTTCAACGACAGTATAGAGGTAGAATAGAAAGCTGTTTTTAATATCACACTACATTTCGAAGCACTTTACTTTTACACACTTTCTCCTGAGTTCAGAACAACAGTGTGAAAGGTTTATGGCAGGCGTCAATATTCCCGTTTTAGGGCTGAAATCAGAGATGTATAATACATGCAAAGGGAAGCAATTTTTTTCTCTCCAGGTTCCCAACGGATGGGTGGCAAAGATGGGGTTGATGGAGGCCTCTGCTCCCAGGTAAGTGTTCTTTTCCATTCTGTCCTCTCCTAGCAACTCCAGTCCCCAGCCCTGTGACCTTGGGCATGACTTCTCTTTACCAAGCTTCAGGGCCCTCCCAGGGCCCTGTACCTAAATGTATAGTCTCAATGTTATATTCTCAATTTCATATTCCACCATGTTAGCTTCAGACCCTAAAGAATTTGGATCTATCTCAGGAAGTACATTCATCCATTTATCCCAGTGGTGACAAGAAGAACCATCTTTTAGGATTTGGGGCATAAATAGGCCCTATTTTTTTTTACCTGTTTGGGCTATATAGCTTCTTTCTTTAAAAAGTACTCCATTCCCAATAATAAAACCACATTGCTCTAGTACTAGAGCAGTACTTCCTTAATTCTTCCCAATCATCATTTAGCTTTTTATCGGAATAAAAATAAATCTCAATGTAGAGTTAGAAAACAATGTTCTAGGGAGAAGATAGTGAACTAGATATAACGTAGATAACTCAGATCATAGTACTTAAGTGACCCAAATGATGGACTTTTTTGCAATGCCAAAATGTGCAAAAGCCCTGTGGAAAGATCAGGCTTGGCATGTTCACAAGGAAAAGCTAGAAGTCCTGGAACACAGTGAGAGAGGGGGGAGAGTCACTGTAGAAGAGGAGACTACAAAGGTAAAGGGAAGCAGATCTGATCGTGTAGGGCCTTGTCAGTCATAGGTAAGAAAATTGGCTTTACTCTGAGATGGGAAACCACTGGATGACTTGAGCAGAGGATTGCCACAACACTACTTTTATGCTTTAACAGGCTCACACTGCGCTAAGTAAGGCTAGACTGTAAAAGGGCAAGGCTAGAGAGCAGTTTATTTGGAGACTATTGCTACTCCAGGCAAGAGATGAGGGTGGCTTGTACAAAGGTGTCAGGAGTGGAGACAGTGAGCTGGGATCAGTGAGCTGGACGCAGGGATATGAGGGAACAGAGAAAATTATGATGGTGCAGCGTTTTTGGCTTGAGCCGCTGAAAGGATAAGGGTTAACACTAACTCCGGCAGGGAAGAGCGTAAGATGGTGGACAAGCTTAGAGGGGGAGTGGTTTGCAGCGTGCTGGAAACCAAGTCAAGAAAGTGTTTCCAGGGACAGGGAGCAGTCAGATGGGTGTCGATGTTACTGGCTAGGTAAGATGAAGATTAAGAGGTGACCACTGAGTTTAACAACATGAAGATCATTGGGATCTCCACAGAAGAGTTTTGGTGGAGTGGTTGGGAGAGAGTCTGATGGCAGTGAGTTTAACAGAGGATAGAAGAGTTGGAGACACTGAGTACACACAACAAGTTCAAAGAGTTTGGACTGCGAAGGAGGGCATAGTAACAGGAAGCTGGCAGGAGGAGGAAGTGGCATAGTGGTCCAGAGAGCTTGTTTTTTTAAGATGAAACAAACAATAGCAAGTTACTATGTTGTTGAAATGACTCAAGAGGCAGGTAAAAAAAAACTGTGACTCAAGAAAGAAAGGGTAGAATTGCTAGGGCTGTGTCCCTTTGTAGTTAGGAGTGGATGGGATCGTGTGCAGGTAAAGGGACCTAGATGGGGCCACGGTCAGCCCTCTGCAGCAAAGGAAGTGAGGAGGCAGGACACACACCTGACTGCTTCTTACTCTACTGAGAAAACTGAAGCAAAGTCATCAGCTGAGAGTGAGGTTGGGGGAGGAGGTGTAGTAGGTTGATGGAGAGAGAAAAGATGTGAAATTGCAATCTGGGATCGTGGGGAAGGATCTGTGACCTGCCTGCAGGCAGCACTACAGGCCCACTGGAGGCCCCCCAGTCTGCACAAGAGAAATTCTCAGTTCTGAAACTAAAAAGAAGTTGGCATCTGGCCAGCCAACAGAAGAAAACTGATATGAACACAGATGATACAAAAAAAAAAAAAAACTAGATTGCATAGTGCTAGACTGCAGTGGGAAGCCATGAGGACAAAACCTCGTTGAGACTTTTTCCATGCTTAAAACACAGTTTTGGATTCAGCCAAGCTATAGCATGGGACGGAAAAGGACTTTCCTACAGGGGACAAGGAGGCCAGCCTTCCTCCCCTGGGTAGGAACAGCCTGTGGGGCAGGCCATCTGGTGTGAACCAGGTACCTACCACAAGTGGGGCACCAGCCCATTTATCTTTCCTAGTTCCTCCTATTAAACTTGAACTGAGCAAAAACCTACACTGTGCTGATAATGTGTAACTAAAGAATGAAGGAAAGAATTTATTTTCCTTTACCACCGTTGGTTTAAAATACAAGTCTGTGTTCATATTTGTCACATTCCACTGACAGCCTTCACCTGTAGAAAATTACAGCCAAAAAATTAACATATATTAAGCTCTCAGAAATCCTTTATGGAAATGTGAGTCACATCATATACATTTAAATATGTTTACATACACACATTAAAGAATAAATTCTACCAACAGCTCCCTAGAATAATCATAAAATGGGTAAGAAAGATTTCACTTAAATGTAATATATCAAAGCAAAGCATTGGTTCGTAGCTATACATGCAAGCTACATGCACAAATATCAACATTTTTAGATAGTGTAGATAAACAGAATTATAAGCATATAAATCTTATTTTTATGCTAAAATATTTATATGCCACTAAATCTCTTTAGTCCAATGCAGTCATTATCTACCCATGCTTAAGTTTCTTGAGTATATAAGATTATATATTTTATTTTTTCCTATTAGTAGCCCAAATTCAGCTGATACTTTTTAATGTAAAACATCTGATAAAATGCCCAGGGTCTGATATAAACTAAAATAACTCTCTCTCACTAATGGGAGCCACATTAACTTACTACTGCACATTCATTCTAACATTAATCAAGTGCCTACTCTATGCCAGGCATAAACAAAAGACAAGCAGCACACAGTCTAGTGGAGGAGATGGACAAGAAAAACTAGTAATTATAGTTCAAAATGTCACATAAGGGTGAATGCTGTTAATAAAAGAATAATTTGCCTGTTATGGAAATAAGGAGCACAAAGAACTAACTTGATGAAAGTAGCACCCATAAAATAAAATATTCAGTACCTTTAAAATATTTCATATGTTTGAACACCTTAGATAATTTTTTCTTTTGTGTTTTACAACAAATTCTGTGTTCTTTAACTCTGGTGATCTGTTTGTTCCTTTTGTCATTAATTTTTTAAACTGGAGTTTAACACTGAAGTATATGCCAGGTCACTAAATCCATCTCAGAAAAAAAAAAATCGATATAATGAATAACATCTTAAAATCATTCTTAACAAGGATGAGAAAAAGAGTATCAGTTTAGAAGACCTCTTACTGTTTGCTTCTCAATTCTTCCTTCAATGCAAGGAAGAATTAATTCTTCCAGAAGCTCTTTGGGAATAATGGACATCATGTGGCTTATAAAAGAAAGCTATACAAAAGAAGTGGAAGTATTATTTCTGCTAAGGTGCAAAATTAAAGCAATCAGCAGGATCTAATGGGGAAACATCCACGTGAGAAATAATGTATCTACAGGAGCACATCTAAGTTTTCCAAATGAATGGGGGCCACTTAAAACAGTAATTTTTCTATCCTTCAATAGACAGATTAATTAGGTCAGGGTGAACAGATGCCAGCCATAATTTCAGTGTTGGTTCTTAATAGCTTGCCACAGCCATTTTTCTTTTCTCTATTTGGTCTCTGTCAGGGGATATATAAACATATGTGAAAGCCCTGAGATCTGATAAAAATATTAGGCATGTATTAGGTACATAATAAACCCTTTCCTCAAAAACAAAACAAAACAAAACAAAACAAAACAAAACAAAAAGGTAGGGAACCCAGAGATGTAATCTTCGTGGAAACTTTCTTTCGGAACAAGAGGGGTTGTGTGAGGAGTCCATTCCTGATCCATTGGTGCACTCTGAGAATCTTGTGTTTCTTACCCTTTGCAGAGTTATAAAGGAGTTGGTGCCAAAGCAACCCCTTTCTGCTCCAAAATTCTAAAATCTAAATACTTTAGCTTATCAGAAGAGCTTTTAGGCTGGGTAAAGTGGCTCATGCCTATAATCCTAGCACTGTGGGAGGCCGAGGTGGGAGGACTGCTCAAGGTCAGGAGTTCAAAACCAGCCTGAGCAAGAGCGAGAACTCATCTCTACTAAAAATAGAAAGAAATTAATTGGACAACTAAAAATATATAGAAAAAATTAGCCGGGCATGGTGGCGTATGCCTGTAGTCCCAGCTAATCAGGAAGCTGAGACAGAAAGATTGCTTGAGCCCAGGAGTTTGAGGATGCTGTGAGCTAGGCTGACGCCATGGCACTCTAGCCCGGGCAAAGAACAAGACTCTGTCTCCAAAAAAAACAACAACAAAAAAGAGCTTTTACTTATGTTTTAGGAGATTGCTTTCAAAAAAGTTGAGTGCATTTTTCTGAGAGAAAAAAGGAATACTGTGGCTAAATCATTAAGGTCCATTTGAGATTTCTTTCTGTTCAATTTTAGTTTCACATGTCCTCAAAGAAACCTTCAATGCCCCTCCAAGTCCAGGCATTCCCTTAATGCTCTGTAATTTGCCCAATATAGACATTATCAGTGAGGTAACACCCTTGTGTTTTGTGTCTGGACTATTTACCAGATTGTGAGCTCCACATATGTAGGATCATTATCTTGTTCATTACTATAATTCCAGTACCTAGTATATAAATTTCTGTTGAATGAATGATTGAAATGCCTTCAGTTTTACCTCTTTCAAGTAGCCCTCTCTAGAGGCTCCATCTCACAATCTATGAATTCCTATCAATCCATTATCATGGAGGGTAGTCCTGATTCCCAGATTTATGATGTTTTTTTTTTTTCTATCCCAAGATAACCTATAAACTCCAAGCAGACCAGCGAAATCCTAGCTCCTTATAGAAGACATTCAGCAAATTACTTGGTTGTTCAAATTTTGGCCCTAGACACCATAAAACAACTTCCTAAAAACTAATCTTACAGCACATAAGCCGATTCAGGAATTAAATCCCTTTTACATCATTGTCTCAGGGTGATTTGAAAAAAACTACTTGTGAAATCTACTACACATTTAGTACAGGAGATTCAAAACAATGCAATGTGCAGTCACACTCGATGTTTGGTGCTATTTAGGGACTTGAGGTTGCATTAAGTGAGGGTCCCTTGAGACCCTCAAATTCAAATTTTCCAAGACCTGATAAAAATTCAAAAGGAACATCACAGGATCTCAGTGACAGACTAGTTTAAACTGACATCTACTTAACAATGTAATGTGAAAATCTTAGCACCCTTGAAATGTCCATCTTGAGGATCAAGGACCACATTTTAAAAAGAAATAATGGAATGAAGGATATCAGGAGTATAAAATACACTGGAATTTTTAATGGATTTTCTTTAGTTTTAACTCTATGTAAGACAGAGAAGGGGGAAGAGAAAGAAAAATCCACACCTCCTGCTGAAATTAAATGCTTTCATTATCAGAAAGCTAAAATGTCGTCTCTAAGAGTGTTTTTTTAAAACAAAACAAAAAACACCCAACTATTTTTCTAGCTTCCCTCTAAAAAGAATTTGAAGGAGTTCAGAAAGAAAGTCCAGTAAATGGTTATCTTTGAAACTAAAAATGTTATATAGGCTTGTAATGGAACTCCATTGATATTCTTGATTTTTATTTCCTAAGAAATGGTCATGTTACAAATTATAAAATGCCAGAAGGGAACTATATTTCATTTTGAATCCCCGAAATAATATTCTACCATATATAATTATTCTATCATGTAAACAAATAAAAATACAACTTTAAGATGTAAAGAATATACAAAAGACAATTTTAACATATAATAAAGGATAAACCTAAAAGCTGCCTGAACCATTATCTTTATTTCTATCACCAGCAGGGGACAATTCTTTTAAGTAGACCGCCCACCTAGATACTTGAAAACTATAAAATCAACAGATTAACTTCATTGCACTTGTTACTTTGGACAAGAACACCCCCCTCCCCCACCTTTTTATTTTAACAGTTCTATCTCTAGAATAAAATTTCTGCTTAAAATGAGCAGGGAAATCATACCTAAAATAAAGAAAAGGTAAGTCATTTGGTCCTTCCAAAATGTCAGGAACAACAACCAGAAAAACAAATTCATAGGTCAGTAACCAGGGGCTGGGACTGTCCCCATTTCTTTACCCTTGGCTCAGAATACAATTAGCATAAATAGCCTGCTTTGTTCCCAGCAACTGTTGGCTGGCCTACAATAAAGAGAAGGACCCCTTTCTACAGCAAAAAGAAAGCTACTTAGAATAGCAATGTTTTTCAGCTTCCTGTAAATCCATTCAGCCAGGCACTCAGGGACCATGTAGTTGCCATGGAAACAGAACTGAAGCGAAAAGATGACAGTACTTACAGTAAAGGGCTTCCTAATGGCATCCACAGACAATCCCCCACATTTAGTTTGCTTCCATTAAAAAACATTGGACCTAACGTTCCTGTTCCCACTGCAGCCCCCTCAAAATAATGACTATTCACCAATCAAGACTAATCATGGAATACTGAGACTCAAGATTTGGTTTCAGGAAGTCCCTCTTTCTATCAATAGGATGGAAACATCTTAAAAATTCAGACATATTAAGCTACCAAATACATTCCGGTAGGGGAGACAACCATCACTCTTCTTATAAAGAGGCAATGTCTAAGCTGATCCTCTGACTGCCCCCACTGAGAGCCACCCCCTTAGTCTTAATTCCTATAGAAAAAAGTATCAAAACCTATTCTGGGGCTTGAAACTGCAGGGGCAGAAAGGTGATCCCATTCTTGCCCATCATAAGGGCCGTGGCAGACACTCCTATAACAAAGGCAGGTTAACCAGAGAAAAGCATAAATGTATCTAATCATAGTTTTATGTGACATGGGAGCCTTCAGAATGAAGACCCAAAGATACAGGGAAAACTCCATTCTTATGCCTAGGTTTGATGAAGAATAGTCCTGTAGAAATATAATTAGACAAAAAGAGTATGATACAATGCCAACAGACTGGGGTGGGGAAACCCAGCAAGGCCTGTCTGTTCAGATTTTCCTTGGCCTCTCTGTACAGCACTCCTTCCTCCCAGGTATGGGGCAGGGCACTTTCTGGCATGAGGGTCTTATGACCTAACAAACAAGGTAGCTTCTTTAAGGCCAGCTATTACAAAGAAAGGTGGAAGAAAGAATAATTTCAAGGTTTTATGGTTGGCTTTGTGGAAAAGGGGCTCTGGCTTCTATCACCCACCTTGGGGAAGAGGGATTCTAGTTTCTATGGACAGTCTGAGGGAGATCGAGGGGTGAGAGACAGGAAGGCAGGAGAAGGTCAGAGAGAGACTTTGCTTATGAGGCCTTCACTTTGGGATGTTTCCTGAGCCCCTAAAGAACAAAACTGTAGAAGTTGTCAGAAGGAACCTATTACATCAATGATCATGAGCTTTCTTCTAATTCTAAAGAAGTTAGAGCCAAAGGTGCTCAAGCAGATGTGACCAGAACTTGAGTAAAAGCTCGAGGACTTAGTCATCTTCAAATAATAAATAAAAAAGAAAATCATATGTGTTAAAGGAAAGGCAACTGAGGAGCAAAGTAAAAGGTGGCAATTTTCTATTTCCAACAGAAAGAGAAAGGGAACAAGCATGAAATATTAACTATACACTTTACACAATAAATCTCATTTACACAAGAATTTCATTTAACCACTAGGACAACCTTGTGACCTGGGCACTACTAGTCCCATTTTACCCATAAAGAGGCTCAACAAGGTGAAGAAACTTGCTCCAAGTCATACAGCCAGTAAGGAAGGAGCTGAGATTTGAATTCTGACTAATTTGGAACCTCCTCTTTATATCTGACCACACACTATCTCCCTGAAGAATTAACAGTGTGATCTATTAAAAAAAAAAAAAAAAAAAAACCATAGGAAAGCTTGTCAAGGTAAGTCAGAGGAGTCATCATATTTGTCTAAAACCCAAATAATCAGACATCACTTCTCTGTCTTACTTTTATTGAGTAAACAAATGGCAATTAGTAAGCTTATATCTAGGATTTTAAAGGATTAACTTCTAGGTAATGTTATAAGGTTAGCACAAAATCCGGCCAAACTCCTAAACCTTAGGGAATACTAAATATGTTCTGAAATTAATAACTTCCAACAAATTGGCTAACTCAAAAAGACAAATTACAAACTCAAGTTATAATCATATGGTTGTAGAAGAGAACCCTATTTGCTGCCAGACGAGAAATTCTAAAAGTATAAATATGTGTCAATAAGTATTGTGACCTTTATATCTTTAAAATAAAGGTGAAACCTGCAACATTTTTCAGGAACTGATTCTCTGCACATAAAAATCAGATTTGTCCAGCCGGGGGCAGTGGCTCATGCCTGTAATCCTAGCACTCTGGGAGGCCAAGGCAGGAGGATAGTTTGAGCTCAGGAGTTCAAGACCAGCCTGAGCAAGACCCCCATTTGTACTAAAAATAGAAAGAAATTACTTGGCCAACTAAAAATATATAGAAAAAATTAGCCGAGGCCGGGTGCGGTGGCTCACGCCTGTAATCCTAGCACTCTGGGAGGCCGAGGCGGGCGGATTGCTTGAGGTCAGGAGTTCGAAACCAGCCTGAGCAAGAGGGAGATGCCATCTCTACTACAAATAGAAAGAAATTAATTGGCCAACTAATATATCTAGAAAAAATGAGCCGGGCATGGTGGCGCATGCCTGTAGTCCCAGCTACTCCGGAGGCTGAGGCAGAAGGATTGCCTGAGCCCAGGAGTTTGAAGTTGCTGTGAGCCAGGCTGACACCACAGCACTCTAGCCCAGGCAACAGAGTGAGACTCTGTCTCAAAAGAAAAAAGAAAAAATCGGATTTGTCCACCCTTTTGGTGTCAGTTTAACATATGGTGAGTGTCTGCATCCAGGTAGTTAAGACCCGTAGAACCAAGATCATTAATGAAGATGCAACGGGGAAACTTGGTCAGTTAATTCTACACTTATTTTGGGAAACACCAACTATTCAGCACTATCAGCACAAACAGCTTTACTATGCTCGAACAGTGAAGCTATTTAGGTTTCTAGGAAAAGTATTCCTACTTTAAAAAAAAAAAAAAAGTCATGTCTGCTATTGATATTTCTTTCCTCTTAATAAAATTATTTTCCTTCTCCCTTGGCATCATGCTCCGAACCTTCACTTCTTGTATCAAAAGACAACCCCAACCTCCCTTTTAGCAGACCCTCTGCCCGCTTTTCATGTGTTGCACTTAACATCCGTGGGTTTAGGGAGAGACATTTCAAGATTAAAAAACGTAAGTGTATAATAAGAATAAACTGGGTGAAGGTTAGAGGCTTTGATTAGAAGGAAAGAAAATAGACTTTAGTGCCTAAATTTCACACTGCCTAATGACAAATTTCCTGTTTATTTCCTAGTTATAAGTTGTGGTCTTGCCATGTGAGTAGATTGGAGTCCAAAATAAGTTCTGCAGTTATATGCTGCAGAACACATAAGACTTCACTTTATCTATTTTCACACAATAAGGAAAAATTTTCATTTTCAAACCAACATAAATCCTACAAGAAAAATAATGAGAAAATTTCTTCCCAGTGCAGTCTTCTTAGTAGATGAAAGTCTCACTTCTACAGTCAAAGAAATCCTTTGAATAAATTACATACCTGTGGCTATTAGAAAGTGGAAAGCATGCTATCCCATTTGAATTATTTATGGCAACATTTTAAAAGTGAAATTGATATTGGCTGAGGCAAATACCACAATTAAATTTTCCTGTTTAAAAGGCACCTGTTCCTGAAATACAGCCAAAACTTGTTATGCTAACATATATACAAATGATTTATAAATTGTTAGAATAAATACTTAGTTTAGGAGAATTCAAAGCAAGATAGTTCATCAGTTGGATTAATTGGTTTATCAATACCCACTCTAAAAACGCAAATATCTATAGAAAGGTTATGTCTGTTATCTGCCCCTATTTGTATAGAACTTGAGACTGAAAGTAGAAAAATCTTTTGTTTCATTTTAAGGTACTTTATATATTTAAGTGATTTAGGATTAAACAGTACATTAAATAATGCCCTGCCACCAGAAGTAACAAATATTATCTTGTTATATTTGCTTCAAGTCGCTTTAATAAACAGAAACAAAACAATATAAAGCCTCTTTTGTTCCTAAGGGCCAGCCCCCAATCCTCCCCCTCAAAATTTTCATGCAAGTTACATCATACTGAATATATCATCCTGCGATTTGTTTTTTTTTTTTTTTTTTGTGAGCAGTGGAAGATATTGCAATTTGTTTTTTAAACTCAGTATTGATTCTGAAATCTAACCAAGTCTTAGTTTTTCTTAATAATTCTTTTTTGGCTCATTAATCCATTCCTCCAACTTTTGTTTTCAAAAGATTATCATTCTACCACAAACATTACTTTTGATAAATTGCAAAGATAAATTCTTCCTACCCTCAATACTTCCAAACTCTTTCAAACAAATTCCTGTTTTCTCAGAATGTTAGATTTAGTGTATATATTATAACCATTCCAGTGACCAAGTTCTCAGATGGAAGATGTTTGAATCAATTCATTGTCTGCCCACAGACTTCATCTCCAATTAAGAGAAAGGAATGTGCAGCAAATGCTTGACATTAAGACCTAGAAATTTAGGCATAATTGTTATTCCAAACAACAGGATTTCTTGACCTAAAGGAATATTAACTCTGGAAGAAACAAAAAAAGAATTTTTAAGTAATTAAAACCCCACATTACTTATGATAGAGCTGTATTTAAGCTTTTGGGAAAGAAATCCACAAGATGGTTTAAAATCAATAATTCACAGAAATAGTTTCTTTCAAAAGACAAAGGAAAGAAAAACAAAATCATATGAGATTTACTCTACACTATAACACAAGACAGGATTTAAAGGCACAGAAAACTTCTATTTCACGGGGAATGCATAAAAGGAATCCCTCCCTGAAGAATTCCATTAGCGGGAAAATACTGATGAACTGTATGCATGTAGAATTTCTTATCTTTTTCTTGCATCCAGAGACATGATATTCTTTCAGAGAAACATCTATTTATTTTTTGCAAATCTCTAGGGGTGTCAATTAAACTGGGACTGGGACCAGCAAGTAAGGGAAGTTGTCTGTAAGCATTTATCATCAAGCTATATGCCCTGCTTGAGGAGCCAGCTGTCTTAAATAACCATCCCCTCCCTGGGGCCACAAGTCTGAACAAGAATGCTGCTCATGTCAGAAACTCATGTCATAAGATTAGATTCGAATGGAAAAGCAAAGGGAACGTAGTCTCTTTTCTCCAGCTGGGATTGATTATTCCCTTCCCAACAAGGAGGCTGTTATTCAGCCTGAAAAGAAGAGCCTACTTACATCTTGGATATTTTCCAATCCATCTTGGAACCTGAATGACTTAGAGAATACCCTGCCTCGCCGTGGCTTTAAAGGCCTCTCAGCCTCTCCAAGAAGATGTTTTGGTACATTATTCCTCCATTATTGTGAACAGAAGTCACCCTTGCATTCTCGTGGTGTGGCAAGTAACTTGGGAACCTAGGCAGGTGGGTAAGGCCAGACTGAATATCAAGGGTGGACGCTTAGGCAGGTCAGCACATGCAACAGCCCCGGAGGATGGGAAAGCATCCAGCACTTGGAGACTGTGTCCGTCTTTCTCACTCTTGTGCCCAGAGCACTCGGCACTGTGGACACTCACGGAATATTTAGTAACAAATGAGAGGATGAACACACAGGGGCAGGGGGACTCCAGGCTCCGTATTAGTTTCATGAGGGGCAGCTCTTTAAGATATGCATGGAAATGGCTAAGGAAAAGCAGAAGGCTTAGGCAGAAAACAGATGGGATGACATGGGGACAGGGAAACACATCAGCCCAGTAGCAAGGACTTGGATGCTAGCAGGATCCCAAATGTAAGTAAATGTTTTTACCCATAATAAAGTCATCGCCTATCTTCTACTGCCAGAGCTGGTTTGCTCAAACTTAAACAATTTAAAGAGAATCTCCAGCTTTTAGCAAGGGCAGAGATAAATGGGACTCTGTGCAGACCTCAGTGTCAGGAGCTCCATCACAGACAGGAAGAATATGCTAAGAGAATAGGGAAAACCCAAGGCACACCTGAGGGAGGACAGGGCTTCTCCAACGTTGAGAGGCAGGACCACGTCTGCCTTACTAAAACACGAAGAAATACCAAAATGGGTTACTGTGATTCTGATACATTCTACATTCAGTGCAACAAATTATTTACAACAAATAAATTACAACTATATAAATTCATTAGGTGATCATTTCTCAGGACTAAATACGAAAGCCTCACAAACGTGAGGCCTGGGACAATGACCCCCAAAGTCCTTACCCCCTCCACTGGCTGGAGACAAACCCTGGCAGGGGACCGGGGACTGCCCTGCTCCTCATCTCCATTTCTCACGTGTTCTGCCTCAGTCTGTCAAGAGCCTCAACTCCCCACCATGGAAATATTCGTTCCATTCCATACACTGAGAAATCAGATCCATCTTTAATTTGAAGACAACAGTTGCTGCTTCTGTTCAGTGTGTGGTGGTTTTCTTCAGTACTTCCTGAATAGTATTTGGAAACTCGGCCAGTCTTCTCACAGATAACTGTTTGGCTGAAATCTTCCTGGGCTAGATAATCTCACCAACAGAGGAACTTGATGAGCAAAGCTTGTATATTCTTTTTAAATATCTTCACTTAAACATTAGTTCATGATTTATTTCAGAAATGGGGGAAGGGTTCTAAAATGACTACATTCAGGTCCCCTTTTAAAATGAAGCATGGTTGGCAGGGGTTGGTGGTCCAGACCTGTAATCCTAGCACTCTGGGAGGCCGAGGCGTGAGGATCACTTGAGCTCAGGAGTTTGAGACCAGTCTGAGCAAGAGCAGGACCCGTTATCTACTAAAAATAGAAAAAATTAGCCAGGTGGACCTGTAGTCCCGGCTACTTGAGAGGCTGAGGCAGGAAGATAGCTTGAGCTCTGGAGTTTGAGGTTGCTGTGAGCTAGGCTGATGCCATGTCACTGTAGCCAAGGTGACAGAGTGGGACTCCATTTAAAAAAAAATAAAATGAAATGAAATGAAACACGGCCATATAAGCAAATGAAAATAAAGCAGTTCATGGTTGTATTAATTCCCCAAAGCAGTTCCAGCTTCTGACAAACATGATTAGTCTGTGTGTGGCAGGGGAGGCACAGTTTTAAAATATGAGACGATATTAAAAAAGAGAAGCATTGCTTTTTTATTTTTATTTATTTAGTTAGTTTTTGTTTTTTTTTTTTTAGAGACTGGACCTCACTCCTTGCCCAGGCTGAGGTGCAGTGTCATGATCATAGCTCACTGCAACCTCAAACTCCTGGGCTCAAGTGATCCTCTTGCCATGGGGTTTCCCAAGTAGCTGAGACTGCAGGCATGCACCACCACACCCGGCAAAAAGAGAGGCACCCTTTCTACATTCTTCACTGCTTAGGAGAACACCTTGGGCACATTAACACCAAGAAGCAACAGCTTCCCAGAAGAGGTCTGACGATGGGAACAGATTCCAACACTTCCGGGCCAGGCGTGGTGGCTCACGCTTGTAATCCTAGCACTCTGGGGGGCCAAGGCGGGAGGATCACTCAAGGTCAGGAGTTCAAAACCAGCCTGAGCAAAAGCGAGCCACCCCCCACCCCCCCCACCCCCCGTCTCTACTAAAAATAGAAATTAATCAGCCAACTAAAAACATATAAGAAAAGATTAGCCAGGCATGGTGGTGGATGCCTGTAGTCCCAGCTACTCAGGAGGCTGAGGCAGGAGGATCGCTTGAGCCCAGGAGTTTGAGGTTGCTGTGAGCTAGGCTGATGCCACGCCACTCTAGCCTGGGCAACAGGGTGAGACTCTGTCTCAAAAAAAAAAAAAAAAAAAAAAAAGAGAGAGATTCCAACACTTCCACCCTAGGACAAACAGGATGCTGCACGACTACTCAGATCAGGGAACACCACACACAACAAAGAGGGCTGGAAGGACGCATGTCCCGAAGCTGGGTCTATGCCTGTCTGTGGTGAGTCCGTGAGGGAAGCACTTTTCTCTGTGTAGTGGCGACTGCAATTCCCGGGGCTCATCTCCTGGGTTCGCTGAAGTGCAGTGCTTGAGGACTGCTACTGTTAACAAGTCATGTTTTGATATACCCACCTTCTTCTGCCTTCGGTACAGGCAAATTAATAATCGTGGAAGATTCATAACCCTTTCCACTCCACCAGAGTTCGGCAATCCTTCCCTCTTAAATCATCAGAATCGTTGCGGGATAAATAATTTGAATATGACTCTCATCACCGCCATGAGCCGTGCGTGTAATAAACTCCCTTCTGCTCCTTTTGTTTGAATTGGCTTGGCGCTCTTTCCTCTCCCAACCTCATCCAGGAGCAGTGCTCCTATTAAAATTCATGATGTTTCCCTCAATGCAAGTGTCTGATTGCAGCTGTCAGCTCTGCAGTTCAAGGATTTTCATACTGCCTGGGAGGACAATGCCAGGCACTCACTGCTAAGGAAAACAGGTCAGGCTCAATTTTTCTATTTCAGTTCTGCTGCCAAAAGGGTAGACTTTTCCTACTAGGAAAAAAAAAAAACATTCTTTTGAGTCAGCTCAGCACTTCAAAAGAGGTGAAGAGGGCACATTTCTTTCCCTCACCAGAGGGAGCTGCCGTGGCTTTGGCGTCATACAACACCTCAATTCCTTAGGAACCTTTATTCCATTGCTAGAATTCCATCTGAAAACGCCTGTCTTTTTGCTCTTTGTGTGAGTTTGCTTCATAGACATTGAGACACCACACAGACTGGACCACAGCAAAAGAGGAACTGAAGATAGGGCATCCAACACCAAAAAGATTCTTGGTGTCCCAAAGTCTGCGATCATCCTGTTGAGTCAGTTGGTTTTTCCCCCTTTTATGCTACCCTTAGACAGTGAAGGGCAGGACAGTGGACAGCACCAGGCCTGTTAAACACTGTAGCCCAGATCCGCCTCCCTCCCCCTCCCACACACGTTTATACGCTTCTATTAGGTTAAGTATGAAATGTCTCATTTCCCTAAGTACTAACAGTTGATATCTCTGACATTTCACTTTGACACTTCTTATTTTATTTTTATTGTGAGGGTATATCCTCAGTCTTTCAAACATATGGTTTGGCTTGTGATTATCTTTCTAATTTTTTTTAGAGCAATTTTTGTGAAAACATGGATAGGTCAAAATTCATGTTATTTTCGAATAAGAATTCCATCATGGAACCGATGCAGCGCAGACAGCTTGAAATATCAACGAAGTGTTTGGGAAGGGTGTGGCTAATGAACGCACACAGTACCTCAATCGTCTGAGAAATTCCGTTCTGGCGATTCTAGTTTTGAAAATGAGCCATGTGGGCAACCAGAGACCAAGGTGGATAATGATGAGCTGAAAGCTTCAGTGGAAGTGAATCCATCTCAACCTACATGTGATTTAGCAGTAAGGTTTGATGTTACTATTCCAACAATATTGGACCATTTGAAACAAATCAGCAAGGTAAAGAAGCTGCATGAATTAAATGTCAGCAGAGAAATCATCTCGAAGCTTGCCTTTCTTTGCTGTCACGACAGAGAGTTGAATCATTTCTACACCATATTGGCACGTGATAAGAAATGGATTCTTTTTGACAATCACAAGCATTTGGGCACAATGGTTGGATAAAGATGAAGTGCCGAAACACAGTCCAAAACAGCTAATGGTGTGTGTTTGGTGGTCCAGCACTGGCAATATCCACTGCAGCTTCACGAAACCTGGTCAATCAATTACAGTGGGTGTCTACTGCAACCATAATGAAATAATGAGGATGCTTTCGATTAAGCAGCCAACATTGGTCACAACAGACAGGCCAATCCTCTTACAAGACAACACTCAACCACATGTCGCACAAACAATGTTGCTCAAACTACAGAAGCTGGTCTTAGAAACTCTGTGTCATCCACTGTATTATTCACCAGACCTTACACCACTGACCGCCACTTCTTCCAGGCTTTGGATGACTTCTTGCAAGGAAAAATATTCAATCCTCAACAAGTTGTGGAAAATTCCTTTTGCCATTTCATTGCCACTCCTCTCTGGGGTTCTTTGCTGCTGGCATAAACAAGCTACTTTTAAGATGGCAAAACTGCGTCAATAGTTTAGGTACACACTTTGATTAATTGTACTGCTTCCTGTTTGAGATATGATAAATTACACTTTTGATTCAAAATTGGACATTTCATATTTAATGACCTAACACTTCTGGCAAAAGCTGTGGAAAGAAATATTTTATGAGAGAGAAAAAGGAAAAGAATAAAACATTCTTGAATCCTCAAAAAGTCAATATAATTCAGAACTATTGCTAAATTACTGAATATAACTAGAAGGGACCTAGAGTTTACATAGTGCTAAACTAAACTCCATGCCCATCCCATTTTAAAAATGTAGATAGAAACAGAGCTTAGAGAAATTAAGTCAATTCTCTAAGACACAAATGCAGTGCAGGGTTAAGAAGAAGCCAAGTCCCCTGACTCCTGGGTGTTCCTTCTATTAATACTTCACTCCCAAGACAAGGAAAGGGTAGAGGAATGACACAGAGAGACGGATAATTAAACACCTTGGATCCAGCAAATTCTCCTTGTACCCCCAGGTGAAGATGAGAAAGAGCAAGGCATCCTAGAAAAAGAACACTCTAGAGTGAGGAGACCTGGATTCCAAGGCCTAATATGTGTTTAGTAACCTTGAGAAGGTTATTAATCATTCTGGGTCTCAGTTCACCCATAAAAAACTGGCGGCTCAGGGCACATGATCTGTGGATTTCTCCCATCACACAGGTCTGTTTTTCCACACATACGTTCTCTGAGAGCTGCTGTATGGTCCACACACTGCAGCAGGCATACGGGAGATTAAAAAGACGATGACTAAAGGAAGGCACCTTCCATACAAGAACGTTTCCATTTTTTCCCTGTTATCCTCATAAGCAAAGCCAAGTCTTCAAACATATGGAAGGAACAAGAAACAGCTCAGACTATGTGACTGAACACTCACCACATAGAAGGCACAATGCTAGGAACAAACTCACAATCCCTTTATGCAGGAGATAGGAGACATGCCTGGGAGAAGGAAGTAACTTAACATTACTGAGCCACATTCCAGACATGTCATAAGATGGACTCATTTGCCAATTTATCTTTTATCCAGTCAGATGAGGGAGTAGCCAAGAGGACTCTGAAAAGGCTTCCTTTGAGAAGGGGTGGAACGAACAGACTAGCCAGTGTTAGGAGTTCAAGTAAAATTGTGGAAAAACTAGGGGCAGGGACAATAGAAGTGGTGGTAATGCTATCTGACACTATGTCCAAGAACAGATTTTGTGCTACAGCCAATGTTTGGTTTTCTGGAACATTCCATGATCTTTTTTTTTTTTTTTTTTTTTTTTTTTTTTTTGAGACAGAGTCTCACTTTGTTGTCCAGGCTAGAGTGAGTGGCGTGGCGTCAGCCTAGCTCACAGCAACCTCAAACTCCTGGGCTCGAGTGATCCTTCTGCCTCAGCCTCCCGAGTAGCTGGGACTACAGGCATGTGCCACTATGCCCGGCTAATTTTTTATATATATATATCAGTTGGCCAATTAATTTCTTTCTGTTTATAGTAGAGACGGGGTCTCGCTCTTGCTCAGGCTGGTTTTGAACTCCTGACCTTGAGCAATCCGCCCGCCTCGGCCTCCCAAGAGCTAGGATTACAGGCGTGAGCCACAGCGCCCGGCCTTCCATGATCATTTTTACCTCTGTACCGTGTTCATGCTTTTCCTACTGCCTCTGCTCTCCCACACCCACAGTCTAGTCCTCAAACTCCTCTGCCCTCTTAGGGTTGAGTTCTACTCATATTCAGAAAAATTCACACTAGTCAATACCACAGTCCCTATCCTTATCGCTGACAAAATTTATTTTCTGCATTAAGCATGTTGAATTGTAGTTAATTTTGACTTTTAGTTTAACTTTAGTTAACTAAAATTAATTTTTCAACAACTTTATAATAATCTCTATTTTTTGTGGGTATGTCTGGGTATCTAAAAGACTATAAATTCCTTAAGAGAAATTCAGACAATACAGATTTTTGAGTCATAGACTTAGAAATTACTACTGAAATCATTTAATCCAAATTCCCTTAGTTTATAGAAATGCTATCTATAGGAGACCAAATAAATTAAGAAAGAATAATAAATGCTGAGAGCACTGTGAACCTGTTCACTGCAAGAGAGAGTACAGTTCCTGAAACTGAGAAGGCTTTTTTGGGGGAGGAGGGTAATTGTCTCTTCAGTTTCTGTAGTAATCACTTTTATATAAGAAAGCTCTCTTTAGATGTCTTCATTATCAAAAGTACTTGATTTTACATGGATTGACACTAAACTTATGGTATGTCAAAGTCTTGCAGTATAGCTTTTCAGAAAGGGAGGGTCAGAGACCAAGGTTCTGGTCTTTGTTCAGCCTCTAAGTGACAATGAAAACGTGGTCAGGTAACTGGGACCCTTAATATTTCAGTACCTATTTCCTCCTAGGGCAAATGATGGTATCAGACCAAATAATCTATAAAGAACCTTTCTAGCTGTAATACACTATTTTTCATTTCCCAGTATCAGAGGGAACTTATTCATCTTCCATGAACTTTGCTACTCCTACTGTCAATATGTTTTCTCCCCATTTCCCCTATTGTTTCTGCTTAATTTTAAATTCTTAATTTATTATAAACTGGACAGAGGTCATCTTTCCTCATAACTGCCATACTTAGGAAACACTTCTACTGATTTTCTCCCCTCTCACCCTAACTAAGTATCAGCAGGGTTATTTATCTTTCTCTTTAAAAAAACAAACAAACAAAAACCCACCTGCATCTAGGGTTGGCAGATAAAATACCGAACACCAGTTAAATCTGAATTTCTGATAAGCAACATATCATTTTTTAGTATAAGTATGTCCCATTAAATTTAACTAAATTTGGCCGCCTTAGGCTGCCTCTGTACTTGCAGTCCCTACATAAGGAACTGCAATCTAACTGTGTGTGTAAACTGAAAGCTTAACTTAGCTGTACTGAATATTTTTATAACAAATAGCTGAATTTTAGTCAATCACAGGCAGCCAGCTGATCAGATCATGTTCAATGAGGCAAATGCCCAGCTGTAACCAATCAAGCTGTTTCTGACCTCACTTCCATTTTCTGTGCATAAATGCTGCACGCCCACAGTGTGGAGTGAAGCCCTCTGAATGTCTTCTGGTTCTGAGGGCTGCCTGATTCACGAATTAGTATTTGCTCAAATAAACTGTTACATTTAATTTGTCTGAAGTTTTTAACAGTCCCATATAATTTTTTTTTTTCCAAATCTGACAACCCTACCAGGATTAGTCAGGATTAGTCAGTTCAGTCTTATGCTAGGATTTTTAGAAACTAATTTTCAAGTTGGGAATGTTTTGGTCATTTTCCAGAAGGAAAGGTCCTACTTGTGTCAGATGAGAAGTTTCTCCACTCTTAGTTAGCACTCCTGGATATGGATGACCACTCTCTTCAGCTAGAAAGGCTGAGGGAAGGTCCAGGGTTAAGAGGGTTAATCTTTGCCTTATGCAAAGAAGTGAAGAACAAAGCATGTGTGAAATCTGACCAACACAGTGAGTTACAGAGGTAGACGCTCAGGCTTCCAACGTGGTAGCAGGCCTTGCAGCATTAAAGAACAAGTCCTTACTGTGTGCCCCAGTATGGGATTGCTCATAACATCTACTGAACATTACATCTCCAGATCAAATCGTATACTTGACCTTCAAAAACAAGATCACCATGGGAAAACTGAGCTAGCCAGCTTCGTAATCAACTCGATAGTCAGAATAAACTAAATTCCACAGAACTTACCCCTGAGAATTGTGGACTGACCATTTCTAGAGCACTAACTATACTAAGGAAAACACTAAGTGTCATTGCCAATGCACTGCAAAGTTATTATCCAATGAGTACTAATGGAAGCCTATTACTGTTTTAGGACGGCAACAGTGGCCACACATACAGAAGTATAGATCTTGGTTTCTGTCTTGGTTGACTAAATAATCTAATGGTAGCACTGCACCAAAGAATAGCCCCTCTCCCTTTTGTTGGGGGGTGGGTACGGAGAACCATAAGTTATGATGGCCTTGCCCGCTTTCCCCCTCAAGTATTAGATTTAGTCTCAAAAGTTAAATTCTATTAAGGCTTAAGGCTTTCTCCTCTCTCCTCCTTCCAATTGAAATAGATAATTTTTTGGCATATTTTTTCCTTGAAATCAGAAAAGCACATTCTAAACTGCCTTTAACTAACTAATGGGATTCTGATGAGTACAATTTATCTCCTGAATATGAAAGAGAATTCCCTCAACCCCACCCCAGTAACAAGCCTCCCAGGAGAATAATGCACCCAGGAGGCCCACGTAGCTCCTCTTTAATCAGAGGCTATTTTACATGATCATAGTCATCATTAGGCAGTGTCCCGCCCACCATTTATCCACATGTCAAGGAAGAATCTTGAAAAAGAGGCAAGAATCCCTGCCATTCAAAGAGATCTGAAAAAAGTCAGAAGGGTTGCTTTTTAAGGGTTGTCTCCTAATCAGAAAAGGACCAGCAATCAGCCCAGCAAGAGCCCACCTCTTCATGACAGTGCACAAGGATTGCATGAGTTAAAAAGGACTTTTAATCACTGCTTGGAGTGCTGTGCCCTAATTACAAACTCAGATAAAATATGCATTAACATTTGCATCTTAGATACTCATTTGTTACACACAAAGAAAACAGGAAAATGTTTACTCATCACACAAGGCAACTCCCAGAACTTCACCCCTTTGAACATAAAATATCAGGGAAATGCTCTCCATTTCACATGCAAAGAATGTTAGGGACAAGTGGAACTTTGGTTGGATTTCTAAACAAATTTTGTGCTGGTATTAACATTTAAATTCTTTCCAATGATTAGAATCCAGACTGAGACATTTGGTGTCTTAGTCTGCTTTGTGTTGCTATAACAGAAAAGCACAGACTGGGTAATATATAAAGAAAAGAAATTCATTTCTCATAGTTCTGGAGACTGGGAAGTCCAAGAGCTTGGCATTGTCATCTGCAGAGGGCCATCCCATAGTGGAAGGGGGAAAGGTAGAAGTAAGCACATGGGACAGAAAGGCACCAGGGCCCAAACTCACTTTTCAGCAACCCACTCTCCTGGTAACTCTGCCTTCATGACCCAATTACCTCTTTTTAGACCCTTCTTCCCAAAACTGTTGCATTGGAGCTTAAGTTTCCAACACATGAACTTCTGGAGAACACAAACCACAGCATCCAGCAAGCCAATTAAAATGAATATAGGTACTGTAAATGTAACAAGGTAGCCTTCCATCAGTTCTAAGCAGGAGACTCATAAATCTAACATCCTAAGGTTTAACATTTATGTTTGTTTATTTATTCTGTTTACAGGCCATGTTCTTTTTGAAATAGGCTCTCTCCCCCAAGCCATATTCCCTACTCTAACCATAAAACGTTTACCATGTATTCAAGCTAATAGGCAGCATGCAGCTGCTTATGGCAACAACTGTGGCTAACACACTGCACATTTAAAAGCAATCTTTAGCAACTGGAGCAAATTCTCTAATCTAACCAACTTTATGTGGGAAGACAAATTTAAAAAACCCTCAAACCTGGGCAATTCAATCAGCAGTTATTGTATATAAAATTACCACCCAATTCTCAACAAACATGCATGGTATTTCTAACAGCTGCTAGATGTATATAACGGAAATAGTGCTGGTGTACTCAAAGGAAGACAAAGATCAGAAGAAACCACAGAATTAAACACTCACAGCTCAATGACCACTTTCATTTAATCATAAAACCGCAGGCCACAGTTGTTAAAAGTTAAAGCTCTTTATACAAGGAAGTTCTTTTCCTGAAAGTATATTCCATCATTACAAGCATGAGGAGTATTCATGCCCTCAGGGAATCTTCCCTGAAGGTTATGAATGAACTTGTCTCAGAACAGCTGAACCCAATTCTTGGCTACAAAATCAGATTATTCATGTAAACCAAAACAAGTGTTTTTTAGTGTGATCAAAATCTTATCTCTTTAGACACTGGGTCTCACTCTGTCACCCAGGCTAGAATACAGTGGCCCAATCACAGCTCACTGCAGTTTGAACTCCTGGGCTCAGGTGATCCTCCTGCCTTAGCCTCCTGAGTAGGTAAGACTACAGATGTGTGTCATCATGACCAGCTATTTTTTTTTTTTTTTTTTTTTTTTTTTTGTAGAAACAGTCTCCCTATGTTGTCCAGGCTTAAGGCCCTGGCCTTAAGCAATCTTCCTGCCTAGACCTCCCAAAGTGCTGGGATTACAGGTTTGAGCTGCTGTGCTCAGCCAGAAAATGAAAAAAATATTTAAAGAAGAACACTAAGAGTCTTACAGAGCAACAAGAATCAAAGAATTTGTTTTCTCTATGTAATGTTATGCATCTCAAAATAAATCTTCAGTACCCAAGGAGACATTATAGTTAATCTGCACTTGATAAAATACAGATATCAAATATTTTTATTATTTCAAAACGTTAAGGGCATACAAATGTTTTTCTTATAGGATATCTTATATACGGCAGAAGTTGGGGCTTTTAGGGTGCACCCATCACCAGAATAGTGTTGTACCCAATAAAATAGGTACGTTTTTACCCATCACCCCTCCCATCCTCTGCCCTTCTTGGATTCCAATGGCATTTGTATCTCTTTGTGCCCATGTGCACCCATGCACTCATCAATTAGTTCCAAATTATTAGAGAGTACATGTGGTGCTTGTTTTTCCACTCCTGAGATACTTTGCTTAGGATAATCGTCTCCAGTTACATCTAAGATGCTTCAAAAGACATTATTTCAACATTTTGTTTCATTGATACTTTGTATTGTTTTCTTGGTTTCCATTGCATTATTTTTCTCCTGCTGGCTTTGGGTTTAGTTTCCTCTTCTTTTTCTAGGTACCTGAGATGTGACAGTAAGTTTTTCATTTGTGATTTCTGTCTTTTTGATATAAGCCTTTAAGACTATAAACGTTCCCCTTAGGACTGCTTGTATCCCATAGATTTTGAAACTTGTGTTCCCTTTGTCGTTGAGTTTGGGGATTGTTTCGATTTCCATCTTAATTGACCCAAGGATTGTTTAGCAGCAAGTTGTTTAATTTCCATGACTTTGTATAGAATTGTTTTTCTTAGAATTGATTTCTAGTTTTATTTCAATGTGGTCCGAGAAGACACATGGTATGATTTTGATTTTTTTACATTTGCTGAGACTTGTTTTGTGGCCTAAGATAGGATCAATATTAGAAAATGTCCCACGTGATGTGAAGAATGTATATTCAGTAGTTTTGCAGTATGTTCTATAAATGTTAACTAGTTCCATTTGTTATAGAGTCCCATTTATGTCCAGGGTTTTTGATTTTCTGCTTCAATTATCTGTCTACTGTCAGTGGGTATTGACGTCCCCAGAAATTACTATGATACTATCTTTTTCTTTGCTTAGATCTAGTAGAATTTGCTTTATGAATCAGGAAGCTCCTGTGTTAGGAGCATATAGGATTATGTCTTTTTATTGAATTGCTTCCTTTACCATTATATAATGACCGTCTTTTTTTTTTTTTAACCATTCTTGATTTAAAGTCTATTTTATCTGATATAAGAGTGGATAGATACTACTGCTCGTTTTTGGTTTCCATTTGCATGGAACATTTTTTTTCCAGCCATTTACCTTGAGTCTGTGTGAATCTCTGTGAGTTAGATGTGTTTCTTGGAGACAGCAAATACTTGGAGTGTGCTTTTTGATCCATTCAGCCAGTCTATCTTTTAGTGGGGTATTCAGACCATTCACATTCGGTGTTAGCACTGGATATGTGGGATACTGTTCTGTTCATCATGTTGAGTGGTAACTTATTTTATTTTCCCTCCTGTGCTATTGTTTCATAAGAGCTGTGAGTTTTAAATTTCGGGTACTTTCACCCTGGTACATATCTGTTGTGTTGTCCGATGTATAATGTAGTTCTGACTGTTTCCTGTAGGGCAATACAGGAAATACTATTTGTCACTAGCAGTGACAAATTCCCTTAGTGTTTGCTTGTCTGGAAAAGTCTTTATTTCTACATCATTTACGAAACTTAGTTTTGAAGGGTACAAAATTCGTGGCTGGAAGTTGTTCTGTTTAAGACAACTAAAAATGGGACCCCAATCCCGTCTGGCTTGTAATGTCTTTGCTGAGTTAGCCTGATGGGTTTTCCTTTGTAGGTTAGTTGTTGGTTTCACCTTGCAGGTTGTAGAATTTTCTGCTTCCTTTCGACTTAGCAAAGTTGATGACTATGTGTCTTGGTGATGTCCTATTTACTATGAATCTTCCTGGTGTTCAATGACTGTCTTGATATCTGAATCTATGCCAATAACACGGAAGTTTTCCTCAATAATTCTTTGGAGTAAGTTTCCATACCTTCGGCCTTCTTCTCTCTCAGGGATACCTATAATTTGTGTATTGATTTGCTTCACATAGTCTCATATTCCTCTGATGGTTCATTTTTCTTTATTCTTTTTTCTAAATCTTTAACTGCCTGGGTTAGCTAAAGAGCCTTATCTTCAAGCTCCAAAATTCTTCTGCTTGGTTTAGTGTGCTACTGAAGCTTTCTGCAGTATTTTGAAATTTCCTAAAGGATCCTTTAATTTTTTTAAGTTCTGTTGTACCCTTTGTTATGCTGTCTAGCTTGTTAGCAATTTCATTTTTTTCACTGATGTCCCCGAAACATTTTTTTTTTTTGCCTTCTTTATGTTGGTTTTCAAATTTCTCTTCAATCCCATTCATCTTATTTGCCATCCATATTCTGAATTCCATTTCTGACATTTTGACAATTTCGTTTGGTTAGAGTCCATTGCTGTAGGTCCACTGTGACCCCTTGATGGTGTTGAACTAGCTTGTTGTCAGTTCTTTTGATGGTTTCTTCTCATCTGAAACCTGTTCTCTCAGCCCATGGCAGATAGGTCTGCAGCACACCTGTTCTTTTTGCTGGGAACTCATCTTAGAAGGAAGAGTGTTCCCTAGATGGTGTTTTTGTGACCTGGCAGGGGAGAAGCAAATGCACTGAGAACCTATAATACAGCTGATCTGTGTTGTTCCATTCCCCCTGTGATTATCACAGTCCAAGGCTGTGCTGAATCATCTTTGTGTGGAGTGGTGGGCTGTTCCCCACACCGTTGTTGGAAGCTCAGGTTGAGGGGTAGGCAAGACCCTCTCCAGAGAGGCTGGTGTTGCAAGAAGTTGCTCTGCCTGGGTTTCCCTATGAGATGGTAATAGCAGCAGCTGGGTGAGACTTCCCAGGCAGTGATCATGGGTGTCAGGACTGGAGGCATTTGCTTCATGGGGGTCCAGGTGTGATGGTGACTTGAGGCCACCAGGTCCATGGCACAGCATTGGACCATGGGGGCAGTTCCTGCCACGCATCTGGTAGCAGCCACAGGGGCATGGCCACGGCTCCTGGTAGTGGTGCTGTATCCTCAGGGGTGGGCAGTGGGTCCAATGGCGGCAGGGTAGCCTCAGAGGCAGGGCTGCAGGGCCCAGCAGCAGTGTTCAATCTCAGGGGCAGAGCCGTAGGGCCTGACAGCAGCAGGGGAGTCTAGGAGCTGGGATCATGGGCCTGGTGGAAGGTCTGAACCTCGGGGGCAGTGCGAGAGGACCTGGCAATGGTACTGGAGCCTCAGAGGTGGTGCTAGGCAACTGCAAAGCAACCACAGGCACAGAGCCCCAGTGCCATATGGTAGCTTAGAGATTGCAGGGGCAAGGCTGTGGGACTGAGCACTGGGTTGCTGGATATCTCCCCCACCTGCTCAAGTCCCACAGAGGCAGCCATCACAGAGTTTCTCACGTGATGTCTGTGGTGCCTGATCTGTTCAGATCTGTCATGAGGGGAGGGGTGCTCAGTTCCCTATCACAGGGCATTTGAGAGCATCCAGTCTCTTTGCTCCCTCCCCAGCCAGCCAGTGTGACTCAGAGGCAGCTGCAGCAAAGCCAAGCCCGCACTCTGGAGCCCAGGGCTTAGAATGGCATTAGTAGCAGCAACCTGGGAATGGGAGCCCTCAGGTCCCTGCTGCACCCACTCTCTGGTGCAGCGTTGCTACACAGACTTCAAGCAGCTCCATGATCAGTCCAGAGGTGTATAGTGGTGTTGGGGGCCCCCTCACAGCTCAGGCCACAGTACCCACAGTGGAGGGAGAGGAAGACGGGAACACGGAGCCCCAGGGTTCTCTCCTCCCCACGCGTGGATGCCTCCCCTAGGTACCTTCCGATCTTGGTGAGTGGATGACCCCATCACCTTCTCCTTCAATCTGAAAGCCCCCCCCATCACTTCTATGATTCACAATGTTCTTTCCAAGAAGGCTTATCCATAGGTGGGCATCCACCTGCCATCTTCGATCCTCTCCTTGAGAGCAGTGTGTGTAGGCTCCTTCTAGTCTGTCATTTTGCCTATTCTCCAAATATTTTCAGATATCATGCACTTAGCTCATTCATCTACCTAGTATTAATACCTGTAAACCTATAGTGCATTTAGAATTGCTGCAGTTTGCTGTTGAGCTCTAGGCTTTTAATTTGGGAGCAGGGGATAGGGGGTGGGTTGAAGGAGTTGGGGAAGGTGTGTGCACTAAAAAGAGTGTTCTTTATGCACTCTAACCTACTCTGTTAAAAAAAAAAAAAAAGAGTGTTCTTTAGATCAGTGGTTTTTACCGTGGCTGCATAGTTCAAAAGAGCTGATGCCATAGGCCCCACCCTAGACCATTCAACCAGACTCTCTGGGGCATGGGGCCAGGCATCTGCATTTCATCAGTAGTGGTCAAAATCTCTCCCAGGTGATCCTAATTTGCAGCTAGGGTTAAAATCCACTGTCTTAGAGAAACAGACATTATACTGTAGTTTCCAAGGCAAAACTAAAGGTCACCTTTGTATTTCTGGCATAAAAACCATAAAGAAATGTCAGGAATAAAACAGATGTGGCAAAGGGTTAGAAAGGTGGTTTAATAGGTTGGTAATGTCCTTAACTATGGAAAGTTGAAAGTAATTAAAAATAACTTCCCAGGCCGGGCGCTGTGGCTCACGCCTGTAATCCTAGCTCTTAGGAGGCCGAGGCGGGCGGATTGCTCAAGGTCAGGAGTTCGAAACCAGCCTGAGCAAGAGCGAGACCCCATCTCTACTATAAATAGAAAGAAATTAACTGGCCAACTGATATATATATAAAAAAAATTAGCCGGGCATGGTGGCGCATGCCTGTAGTCCCAGCTACCCGGGAGGCTGAGGCAGAAGGATCGCTCGAGCCCAGGAGTTTGAGGTTGCTGTGAGCTAGGCTGACGCCACGGCACTCACTCTAGCCTGGGCAACAAAGCGAGACTCTGTCTCAAAAAAAAAAAAAAAAAAAAATAACTTCCTAAGATTCATAGAAAGTTTACTGACTCTTTGTCTCAATAACATTCATTTTCTTATTTTGAAGTTCAAATAAGAATGCAAGCCAGAACATTTTAGCAATTGAAAAATCTGATACAAATTAAATAAATTATGTGTGACTCTCTCTCTAACCTTGGGCATGCCAACACAATGTTCTTGTATGTAGTAAGTGCTTAATAATAACTAATGTTTACTGAGTTCTTGTTATGTACTAAAGCCAAAGAGAAGGAGTCCTGAATGACACCTTATTTAATCCACACAACCACCTTGAAAACTGGCACCATTAATTATCCTCATTGTATAGATAAGGAAATGGGCTCAGAGATTAAGTTATGTAAGTCACACTGCATGGGGGTGGGGTGGGCTAGGATCCTGATCCTCGGCTATGAGCTCCTCTATGATATAGCTATTATTCAATAAAAAAGAGACTGAATGATGATTTAAATGGCTGGTTTCAAAAGATAGGAGCCCATTTGATTCAGTGACTGCCCTGCAGAATGATTAACCAATTGTTATCTTGCCAATTTTGGAAGAAAGGAAGATGTGTCACACAGCCATAGTCAATTCTCAGTACCACTATCCATCACACAATTTTAATGTTGTAATAAATATTAAGCTGAATGATGGGACCAAGAGGCAGAATAAGGGAATGAAAAGCAAAGATCTGTCCAAATTTGGATCTGAGTTATAGCCCTGTATGTTGTAGCTACTTCTGGTTAAACAAATCAATGCTCTAGGAATCAAAGACCATCTACAGCAAAGAAAGCCTTTAAGGTGGAAGATGTAGGGAGAAAAAAACTCAGAAAACATAATTAGAGAAAATTATCCATACATTTGATTTGAGATTATATTCACTGAAATACTTTAAAATACCTAGATGTTTATCATGGTTAACTAAAATTAACATTCTGATCTTTCATAATATGAGTCTAAAATTTTATGAGAGAAGCTATACAAATATATAATGGAAGATAATACTAGTTAATAGTTTGAGGCTAGCTCTAAATCCCAACCCTTAAAGAAGTATAATACAAAGGGTCTGAAGTTGCTCCTTTGTCCCTAATAATCCAACTTTTAATGCATTAAAATTAAAATCAATAAACAGAAGGTGGTGACATGAAGAAAGTCATGGGAGATATCAAAATTGTTCACAACTCTGCCGAGGCTTGACCAAGCCTGGGAATCACAAAACCAAAAGCCCCTACTGGTATGGAAGCCACAACCTTGAAGCATGACCCCACCATACAGGTAAGAAGTCAGACACAGATGTCAGACATATCTAACTGTTTTCTTTTAATTTAGGTTCCCGGACAATTCAGCTCTGAAATAACAGTTACACAAATTGTGATCTCCTATCTCCCATTTCCCCAGCCCTTTGTAATTTGCCAATGTAATAAAATACTTAACAAATGGAAACACACCTTTGTGGACTCTGGGAGCATCTGTGCATACTTTTCAATGTATACAATCTGGCTTCCTTCCTTTCCTCACAAACTGTTAATATTTTAGAAAACCAAACTGATTCCAGAGAGCTTTTGAGAGTTACTGCATTGAATTATGGGGTGTCAGGCCGTCCTTTTTCAGTTTCATGTCTTATAAATTATCTGATATAATCTAAAGAAGTGGGAACTGTCTTAGACCTCTGGGAACCACAAAATTTGTATTTTGTTTCTTTGTAATGCACATCCTAGATATATTACCCTCTGAACACACAAACACAGACTTATATTCAACTCTTGAGGGAAGACCTATCAAGTGCCTCTGTAGGTGTCTGATTCACCTGTATCTATTTATTTTTCTAATTTATAGAGGTTAGCTGAAACTGTAAATAGAAAGCACATTTATTCCTGGTTTACAAGATCTTCATGAATTAAAAGATAGCTTACATGTAGGCAATTCTATGCTGATTTACATCACATCCTCACCCTTAAACTAAGTTTTCTGTATTGAATGATTTTATAGCCCCTGTTTACAACCTATATAATTTAAACTTCATAGAAGTAATCAGATGTTCTACTGAAATTATTTCACTCCTTATGTTATTTCCTTTTAATGCAAATTGTTTTAACTAGCTCAATGACTTTTTAATTTAATTTAATTTTTTTTTTTTGAGACAGTCTTGTACTGTAACCCAGGCTAGAGTACAGTGGCATCATCGTAGCTCGCTGCAACCTCAAACTCCTGGCCTCAGGCGATCCTCCTGCCTCAGCCTCCCAAGTAGCTGAGACTACAGGCCTGTGCCACCATGCCCAGCTAATTTTTCTATTTTTTGTAGAGACAGGGTCTAAACTCATGCTCAGGCTGGTCTTGAACTTTTGGGCTCAAGGAATCCTCCCACCTTGGCCTCCCAAAGTGCAGGGATGACAGGCATGAACCACAGTGCCAGGCCTATTTTTCGAGGCAGGGTCTTGCTCTGTCACCCAGGCTGGAGTGCAGTGGCACGATTATAGCCTACTATAGCCTCAAACTCCTGGGCTCCAGTGATCCTTCCAACTCCAAGTAGCTGACACTACAGGCATGTGCCACCATTCCCAATTAATTTTTAAAAATGTTTTGTAGAGATGGGCTCTTGCTATGTTGCTCACGTTGGTCTCAAACTCCTGGCCTCAAACAATCCTCCTGCCTCAGCCTCCCAGTGCTAGAGTTAGAGGCGTGAACTATCAACCCCAGAGTCTGAGTCTTTGTATGCTTGTTTTTTAAAGTTATAGGGATGATAATATATTAATTGAAAAAACATTAAATTTGGAGTCAGGAGTCCTACCTGTACCAAGCAGCTGTGTCATTTCAGCTAAGCTGCAGCCTCTCTGGAGCATAATTACCTCAACAATAAAAGGCAGGCACTAGAGTACAGGATTTCTAAGGCTCTTATTACTATCTATGACCAAATAACACAAGTATTTTCAATATCCAAGGCAGAAGGACCCTTCCTTTTCCTTCTATCAGAAAAGTCCAATGGGAATGAACTTGCGGGTTTGATGGGACAGTATGCCCAATTAGCGTCTTGCTCAACTTTGGAATCCTAGCAGAACATACTAACGCACACCAGTTCTCAGTCTATCCCAATTTTCTGTGAAACAAAGCAAATCATTTAGCTCATTAATAATGCCATTTTCTCAGCCATGCAATACCCTTGTAGAAGCTTGAACAAGTCATTTAACCTCCCTGAGTTTTGGGTTTTTAGCTGCCCAGGGACATGAAGAACCTCAAGATACACAGATGAAGTTCACTGACATCCTCAGGACCTCCTGATCACCATGGTGCCAGATTACAGAATGCAAACAAAATCGTAAGAGCTGCAAAGTAACAGACATGATTATCAGGGGAGAACAATACTGCTCTTACAGCACTCCCCACAATGACAGTCATCAAAGAGGGTCTGCAAACACAGAGGGTAAAGAAAAAGGAAAGAGAAGCCACACTTGTTCATTATCTTTTGTACTCTGGACCACTGTTTAACATGCCTCTCTCATTCCTAAGTCCCATTCCAGGGGTTGCTGCTCTTTCTAGCAGAGTACAAAACATGAAAGCACGCTCCTCTCTCCTTCACTACCTCCCCTACCAATGCCCCAATTCCCATTTAATCCAAATTCCATTTTGCCACCAGGATTATTTTTCTAAAACACTTTTCTGATCATATCAGTTCTACTGTCGTTACCCATTCAATTTACCTTTGTGCAAACTGGGAAAGGGTTCCCCTTCTGCAATGAAGACTTTAATTTATTATATTCTTTCACACCATGAAAGCCTGCTCAGCCCACACACCAGGGCACACATGCCAGAAGTGTGTGCAGTCCCTTGGTCCACACCTACTAGAGGAGGTGACTATGTCAGGTTTTAAACTGGGCAGGAGATGGGGATTAGGCATCTAAGAGTGGCAGGTGGGCAAGAAGTCACCTTCAGGTACATCAGAAGGCAGGTGAACTGGTGCAACAGACAAATGTACGCATGCCATAAAGCGTATGCCTGGAGGATGTATGGGCAGAGAGGGGTGAGCTGGTGGAGTTTATGCAGGAGTTGTTCCCCTCTGCAGACTCTGTTAGCTCATTGTCTAGGGTGTGAATGGCACTCCCTCTGTAGCATGTCTGTCCTTCCAGAGGACACCATCTAAACATTTTACATGGCCTCCTCATGAAAAATGTCACACTCCTGCTTCCTTTGTGAAATTTCTCATTGCTCAAAGAAAAAAAAAAAAAAATTAAGTCCCTTAACAAAATCTTACTCAACATCCTTCAGAATCTGGCTCCATGCCTATTTCTTCTTCCCAGCATACTCCGTAAGGTTTCTACATACTATACTGTGCATGAGTCTTCCAATACACCATGCATTTTCACTCCCTCGTGCCTTTGATTCAGCTGTTCTTTTGCTTGGAGTGTCCTTTACAAATATTTAAAAATCCAATTCATCCTTCTTGAGTTGTCACTTTTCCTGTGAAGTTTTTCCTGATCTTCCAGCAGAATTAGTCCCCTATCACTTCAATTATTCATTCAAGAAATAGTTATTCAACATCTCAGTCTGTTAGAAGTATATTTATCCTATTACAGTATTTCAGTTTATGTGTCTGAGAGTTCCTTAAAGACATGCTTATTTATATTCCTAGAGATTGGCACAGTGCCTAACATGTATTAGGCGTTGAATAAAGGAACTTACCTTTATACTCCTGTACTCAATCCAGTTAGTAAAACACAGAATCATCTTTATCAATTAGCTCATGTGTTCTCAAAGGAACAACAGTGCCCTTGAGAGGGGCAAGAGTGCCCTTTAGGGATGCAAAAATGGGTTCTTGGGACATGTTATGGACTTAACTGTATCCTCCCAAATTCATATGTTGAAGCCCTAAACCTCACGACCTCAGAATATGACTGTATTTAAAGATACAGCATTTAAAGAGGGAATTAAAGTTAAATGAGGTCATATGGGTAGGACTAATCAGTGTGAACAATGTCCTTGTGAGAAGAGGAAATATGGACACAGAGAAAGATAGCAGGTGTGAATGGAGAGAGGAAAAAAAATCATGTGAAGATACAACCAGGAGTGAGAGTGCTCTCAGGAGAAACCAAACATGATGACACCTTTATCTTGAACTTCTCACCTCCAGAACGGTGAGAAATTTCTGTTGTTGAAGCCACCTAGTCTGTGATATTTTCTTATGGCAGCCTTCACAAACTAATGCAAGGGGCAAAAAACTTTAGATGTTACAACGATTTGTGGCCTTCCGAAGTTCAACCCTATGTGAAAAATTGTATTCCTCACTACTTATCTCATTACAGTGAAATTAAGAGATTTTGAATTAATTAATAAACAATTAACATAATTTTTCTCCTTAAAGGGCGATAATGAAAAAAAAAACATTGAGAAACACTAAAATAGCTAATGCAGAGATGTATCTATCTTCTGTTGCAATTTTTTTTTTTTTTTTTTTTTTGCCCGGGGTTGGAGTGCGGTGGCGTCAGCCTAGCTCACAGCAACCTCAAACTCCTGGGCTCAAGCAATCCTTCTGCTTCACCCTCCTGAGTAGCTGGGACCACAGGCATGTGCCACCATGCCCAGCTAATTTTTTGTACATATTTTTAGTTGTCAAAGTAATTTCTTTCTATTTATAGCAGAGACGGGGTCTCGCTCTTGTTCAGGCTGGTCTCGAACTCCTGACCTTGAGCGATCCTCCTGCCTCGGCCTCCCAGAGTGCTAGGATTACAGGTGTGAGCCACCACGCCTGGCCTATTGCAATTTTTGAGTTTGGATTGATACACACACTAGACAACAGCCACACCCTAGAATCCATATACACACCCATCGCTTACACCTTCCTTCTCTTTACAACAGTAGGAGCATCCCTCCCTGTGGTGTGTGCTCTGAAACCCACCTGCCTTCTCAGGACCTTGTCAGTTTTAATTTCTTTATGGGATCATCTGCAATAGCATTGACCTATTTCTCAAGTTTTTTCCCACCTCAGAAACAAAAAGTCTCCACAAATCCCACGTAGTATTCCACATCTGCCCTCCTGTTCCGGGCCCACATTCCTGAGAGACTGTCTTGCCTCTCTATTTCCTCTGGTCTGAGGGCGCACGAGTGTGGCCTTAAACAGCCGTCCTATGCAGAAGGTCTCTACTCAGCCAAATCCAACGGCTCTCACCTCACAACTACTTGGCAGACGTGTCCACTTACCCCTTCTTCCTGAAAGACTCTCTCCCCAGACCTTCTCCCCACACCCATGTTTCCCCCAGCCACCCAGGCCACTCCATCTCTACCTATCCTCCCCCACTGGCTATCACTGCTGGAACTCTTCAAGGCTCCATCCCAGGCCTCTCGTGCTTCCTGCTTTACATTCTGTACAAGTGATTTCATTCATGACTTCAATTCCCACATTTAACCTTTCTTCCGCAGGGCTATTTTCCCGAATGCACCTCTATCCACCCATTTATGCAGTCTTGACCCTGCCCTCTTCCCATTGCTCTGAGGGTAAACACTCAGCAATCCCAATCTTATGTGACAGGTACAATGCCCACCATAACCTATACCTATGGAACTCTCAAGATTGCCCCCTGTCCACCCCCATTCCTGGAAGCTTTTCTCAACACCTGCTGGCAGGAGCCAATCCCCCACCCTCTCTACCTCCCTCCCGTTACTCCTGACCCTTCAGAGGGCCACCCCTATAGCTGAGTCCCATGGTCACTGTCCAACACATTTTCAGACAGGCTGCAGGTAAGTAGTTTATTCACTTCTCAGTATCAGTACAACCATTCTCTTCCTTTCATAAAATAGAGCTATACTGCATATCAAGACTGAACCACTTGAAAAACACATTCCAACCCTACAGTTGATATGGACTAATTATATACTTCAGCTTGTATACTGAAGAAAAATAAATGTTTTGATCCAGAAGAGAATTATACAGCATAACTTGTATACTGAAGAAAAATAAATGTTTTGATCCAGAAGAGAATTATACAGCGTAACTTATCTGTATGTTGGTAATGCTGGTTAGTTCAACCTTCTGAATTCATTTTCTTTTGAGTCATTTTCATGAGCTACTGTTATTTAAAGGAGAAAGTATATTCACATTGTGTGTTGCTTACAAAAATAAGTTTTCTAACATGACAAAGACAAAAATAAAACAAAAACCCATCACCCTACTTCTATTTCTGCACACTTGTCTAGTGGAGCCTTCTACAAAGAGTTGCCTAGCTTCCTTTACATGTTTAAAGGCACATGGTAATTATATTAAGCTTGCTTCTAAAAAAAAAAAAATCAAAACAAGGAAATAAAATATACAACATTGCACATAAAAATTCACTGGATCTAAAATTTAAATCTCTTTACAAAATGAAGTGTCTAGATATGAAGCCCTACTAGTAAACCGGAATACTTAAACCACATTTCTGACCAGAGTCCCTCTTCCAGGTAAGTACCTTAAAAGAACAGGATCCAAACTGGTTTATCTTTGCGTCCCTAACACATAGCAAGATTCTCAGTAAAAAATGGGTGTTAATGTTATTGAACTGAATGAATGAACCCTTGATTTCAAGGAGCTCATAGTCTAGTGGGGGCAAAACAGTAATTAAGGGATACTTTGATCTATGTCCATTGGCAAGTGAACAGAAAGAGTGACAAACTTATTACTTGAAAAACCGAAGATGAGGAGCCCTTTGAACCAGGCCTGTGTAACAAGTTGGGTCTGTCACCCAGCGTCCATGCCCCACATTCCTGATAACACAACAAACACACTTTTTTCTAGGGGAACCACCCCTCTCCTCTCAGTACAGGAGGACCTTTGATCACTGCCAGAGGAGCACCGAGTTTCCAATTACGGTTTGATTCTGAAATTATGCCATGTTGCCAGAGTTTATTCAGAGATGCCTGCTGGAGGGATGAGTGGAACCTGAAGCTACATTAGAACAAAGAGCCCTCAAGCTGTCACAAGGAAACACACTGAGTCCCGATGAGCAAGGCAGCTCCCTGGTTTTCCATCACAGCTGCATCTAGCATAAGCCAATAGCAGCTCCATTTCTCCCTCAAACCAGTTTGTGCCTGGTGTTCTGTTTTTCTAATGGAAAGGGTCCTAATATGGACTTAGCAGACCTGTAAGAGTTTGCCAAGTGGACAACTGTGCAAAAACAGGTGTAAGGCCAGGTGCGGTGGCTCACGCCTGTAATCCTAGCACTCTGGGAAGCCGAGGTGGGCAGATTGCTCGAGGTCAGGAGTTTGAAACCAGCCTGAGCAAGAGCGAGACTCCATCTCTACTATAAATAGAAAGAAACTAATTGGCAAACTAATATATATAGAAAAAATTAGCTGGGCATGGTGGTGCAATGCCTGTAGTCCCAGCTACTCGGGAGGCTGAAGCAGAAGGATTGCTTGAGCCCAGGAGTTTGAGGTTGCTGTGAGCTAGGCTGATGCCACGGCACTCACTCTAGCCTGGGCAACAAAGCGAGACTCTGTCTGAAAAAAAAAAAATAGGTGTAAAGGCTGGTGTGTCTGAAGCATTACTCCAATCGAGCGGCAAGGGCTATGGGGCCAAAGCAGGCACTCTCAAGGCTTCTTGGCGGCCTTCGGCAGTGCCTCTGGCCTCCCACACAAGATTCATCCCTGTCACCAACTCCTGCCTCCCCTTCCCCCCAAACCTACTCAAACGCACAAGAGCATACACGGCAGTGGTGGACTTTTCAACGCTTGCCAAGTACTCCACGGACTTCCACACATCTTGATACCTTTGCTTAAACCACCTAAAATTCTCTTTCAGTCCTTCACCAATTGAAGTCATGCTTGCTTGTCAGAGCCGTTTAAATGTCCCAGCCTTTGAGAGGAGGGAAGATTCTCTCCATCAGAGTGAGTCATTCCTTTGTTCTCACAGCACATTCCTTTGTTTAATATCTTAAAGCATTTACTAAGCTCATTATTCAGCTTTTCTTACTGACAAATGGATAATATTGGCCTTGAATTTGTTCTGTAAGCCTGTTCTATTTAAAGCACTATTTTATATATTCAAACACCAGCAAGATGGGAGTCTTTTTCTTTTTCTCTTCTTAAATAAAAGAGGTAGGTTTTCTAAAAAAAAAAAAAAATTTCTTTGAACAGTAATGATGCATATTTTACAGAATAAGGTTGTACCTTAACCCTTAATTATAGTCATTTCCAAAAATTAAACCTAAATCACCATTCAGCTTTTCTCAGGGCTGCACATGAGGAATTCGTTGTTTTGACCAGTTATTGGGCTTTCACTTTCTCTGTTCTGCATATAGAAGAAAAAAATTTTATGTCACAAATGCTTTTAAATTACATGTGGTTTTCTCATTCCATTTTGTTATTCAACAACAAAGGCTGACATCCTAAAAGTTCATAGTATCTAAATCTTGTGGATGCTATTACTGTTTGTTTTTTTTCCTTCTGTTCTTATAAAAACCAATGTATATATTTAATGCTTTCCACACTTCAGTGAACAATTCTGTGAGATTCAAATTGATATAAAATGAGAACTGAATGAGCTGTATTACAATAACATTAATATTATGCATAGCACCTCATTTCATTATCTGTACATTTTATCTAGAGTCACATAAAAAAATCCTAATCAATAATTACTTGGAAACTTCACTGGAGCTTTTTAGGTCATATCTAGAGACACAATTTTCATTTCAAGCTTGCTTCTTGTGGAATAAAATAAAGCACTCAAAATACTATTTTCCTAGACTTCCAAAGCAATTAATTCAAGAGTCCTTATCTGCAGAAAAAAATGCCAGGGGCATAGGAAAGGCAGCAGCCTCAGTTGAGAAATCAGCCCATCTCCACTCAAGTTTACTCCTTTCCAGGGCATGTAAAGGTTCTATATGGCCATCCAACACGTAACGTGAAGATCTTGACTCTTTTGCGAGCTAAGCTGACCAGAATGCTCCCCACCCCCAAGACCCCCAAATCATTCTGTGCTCTGTAAATTCTGTATGTTGGTTGCCCTCTCCAGAAAGGAAGGTTGCACAAATGTTGTACACAATGTTTTTCCTTCTTCCTATATAGCTGGGTGTGATGTGCAAGGGTTGGAAAAAGATCAGCAAACAGCTCCTTTGGGAACATTTCTTCATGATTCAGTCATCTATACTAAAAAGAGAATAAAAACAAAATAAAAAACATCCAGGACGCCTGACAGCCGGGAGGCGGCAGGGGAGCTGGAGACAAGCAGGGAGCAGGCGCCGGGGCACTGCCCACCCAGAGAGCCTTCCCTGGAAGGGCAGGGGCAGCTACTGTAACCAGGAAGACGGTGCAACCACAGCCTCACTGCTGGGAACAGGAGAGAGGGAAGGGAGGAGAGGCCTGGCCAACCTTTTCAGCTCTGCCCTCCTTCATCTCAGCTGCGGAAAGTTCCCACAAGGGGCTCCACAGAGAGACATTCACAGCTCATTAATGGCCAGCAGTTCACCAGACAACAAAGGCCAAGATGCAGGGCTGTTAGTCCCTTAGCTATAATTTCACTCTATTTGGGGGCATTAGGCAGGAGATGGGAGGAGACAGGTCTGAACAATGTGCCCAGAAGTGCTATTAACTCAGCAAAAAGGCAGTAAGCCCTACATAAATAGAAGTGTCAGGCTCAAGGGTAATGGAATAGAGCATTCATTCACCTCTGTATTTTTAAAACAAGAAATGCTACATTCATCAAGTTCTTACTCTGACACAGTGCTAAATGCTTTTAATATGTTATATCTCACTGAATCCTGACACCAGCCCTATGAGGTAGGTATTACAATTCCCATTTTGTGGATGAAACAGGCCGATCACCATCATTTTACAAAAGAAGAAACTGAGGTTCAAAGTGATTAAATGCCTTACCAGACATCACCTAATCTAGGCTTTGAAACTTAGGCTTCTGCCTCCAATTCCAATGCACTTTCTATCTTCCTCATTAACACATGTCCTCCTCATTAACACAGTGAAAGATTATTATATTGACCATTCTGAAATGGCAAGAATATGCATGACAAAGTGTATCAATTGTTCAGTTTTGTGTTTGTTTTTTAAGTTTATTTAAAATACATTCAGTTGGCCGGGCAGTGGTTCACACCTGTAATCCTAGCACTCTGGGAGGCCAACGCGGGCGGATTGCTCAAGGTCAGGAGTTCGAAATCAGCCTGAGCAAGAGCAAGACCCTGTCTCTACTATAAATAGAAAAATTAATTGGCCAATTAATATATATAGAAAAATTAGCCGGGCATGGTGGCGTATGCCTGTAGTCCCAGCTACTCAGGAGGCTGAGGCAATAGGATCACTTGAGCCCAGGAGTTTGAGGTTGCTATGAGCTAGGCTGACGCCATGGCACTCATTCTAGCCTGGGCAACAAAGTGATACTCTGTCTCAAAAAATAAATAAATAACTAAAATACATTCAGTTAAACCTCCCATTAACACTGGGAAGTCTATGGGAGGAGAAAAACAACCTCTCTACATTTTTGAGAAGTCAGTATATTATATATTAATATACACTCATGTACACTTCAACTATGGTTTCTGTCAAAATGTTTTTTGAACAAAAAAGCAAAAAGACACTCATTTAAAAACATGAGCAAATTTAAAATGTGAAGTTTTATTTGCTCTAAAATTTGGGTTCTTTTGGTTTTACAAAAGATTGTTACATCAATTCAGTAAGACTTTGAAAACTGCCGGACTGCCTCATTTCCATTCTGAATCAACCTGCCAGGTTTTCTTCCACTCAAGTCCAGAATCAGTGTTTTTAGGGATTAAACACAATTGCAAAACTCTCAGAGACATTCACAGTGGCAAAGAATGTGTTCTTGCTTCTTGCCCCATGAGAATAGAAGCTTTTATGCTGTGAAATAGCATTTTTGCCAAACGACCTTAAGTTAGTCTTCACAAAACATCACACACAAAAAAACATCACAAACCAAAACCCAAAATACCTCACTTCATGCCAGGCATCTTGTACCCAGTTGCCAAAACAAATGCTACAATAAAACTTGCTGATTCTCTCTCCACAATGCTCTCCATTCCCTCTGCAAAACATTCTGGCTAAAGGACACACTGACTCACAGACTACTTTCTGGTACCCAAACACAATGGCTTTCACCAGCTGAGTTCAATACATACCAAGAGTCAGTCTGTTTCTTTTCTTTTTTTTTCTTTTTTTTTTTTTTTTTTAAGAGACAGAGTCTCGCTTTGTTGCCCAGGCTAGAGTGAGTGCCATGGCGTCAGCCTAGCTCACAGCAACCTCCAACTCCTGGGGCTCAAGCAATCCTTCTGCCTCAGCCTCCCGAATAGTTGGGACTACAAGCATGAGCCACTATGCCTGGCTAAGTTTTTCTATATACATATTAGGTGGCCAATTAATTTCTTTGTATCTATAGTAGAGACGGGGTCTTGCTCTTGCTTAGGTTGGTTTCAAACCTCTGACCTCGAGCAATCCGCCCGCGTGGGCCTCCCAGAGTGCTAGGATTACAGGCATGAGCCACTGCACCAGGCCTAGTCTGTTTCTTCCTAAACCTGTTTACCTCAGTAGTGCTTGCCAACGTTATAAAATTTAATTAACTATTACATAAATTGAAGAAATATGAACATGGAAACAAAATTATTCATTGGAAATTAACTTGAATGATTTGGAAAAGCTCCATTAATTACTAAAATAAATTGCTATTGAATGAAATGTGAAGACATGTTAATTTGGGGCAGAAGGGTCTGATAAAAATTTAAACGGATTCTGTCCTCTGATTTCACAGGCATCTAAGATCTTCCTTTATTTTTAAAGAAGTAAAACTAGGAATGATGAACTCTACATTGTGGACATGGTTCATACAAGAAAGGTAAGGTAGAACTTCCTTCAACTGATTGCACTGAAAAAGCTTTGGATATATCAAATAGTTGGTGAATCAAAGTGTACTTACTGTTTTAAATTAAAATTTACTATAAAAAGTACATGTTAGCTGGCTGTGGTGGCACACACCTGTAGTCCCAGCTACCTGGGAGGCTGAGGAGGGATGACTGCTTGAGCCTAGGAGTCTGAGGCTGCAGTGCACTATGACTACACCTGTGAATAGTCACTGTACTCTAGCCTGGGCAACACAGCAAGATCCCCATCACTATTTTTTTTTTTAATTTGAAAAAAAGTACATGTAATTTTTATGATCCTTTCAGTAAGACTTTTGATCTACCAATAAATCACTAGATCAATTATGTTAAAATAAGAGATTTTCTACTGCAGTTCTTACTGTGAGCAAATTTTTAGTACTATCCTAGTTCACCTTCTAGGGTAAGCCTTATTTCAACACTTACCCTATTCATCACTTGACAAAATATTTTTTCAATGCTTTACCAACAAATATTGCCTAAATTGGTATCCCGCTTAACCTGTTTATTAATACAACGCTCCACCAAACATAAAAATATCATGGCTGAAAAGAAGGGTAATGCATTGGCAATGCTCTCTCCAAACTAGACATGCCACTGAGTATACAACAGATTGTACATCTGACCCTGCATACTTCCTCCAGCCGACTTCCTGCATACGTCAGTTCCATGGGCAGGGCAACTTTCTATCAAGTCAGGCATTTCTTCCACAGCCCAGTTTTCACAACACAAACTGTACGTAATAGGGACTGAGTAACAAAGGGAATACGATTTACATTATGAGGAATGGCACTGATCGATCACGATCAGGTCAGGGTCAGGGACCAGCAAGTACAAAGCACATGAGACAAAGGGATTAAATTGTTTATGCTCGGGCTTTCATTCCATTTTATTCCAATTTGTTTATCTTAATGATGGTACAGAAATAACTGGAATTTTGGTCTGGTCTTTCACAAACCCAGCTTTATGAAGGTAACTAAGCTCCAGCTCCCCATACAAAAGGGGCTGTCAGCACGTCAATTCCCACTTGCTGACTTACAGCGTACAATACGTTTTTTTTTTGTTTTTGTTTTTTTTTTTGAGAAAGAGTCTCGCTTTGTTGCCCAGGCTAGAGTGAGTGCCATGGCATCAACCTAGCTCATAGCAACCTCAAACTCCTGGCTCAAGCAATCCTCCTGCCTCAGCCTCCCGAGTAGCTGGGACTACAGGCATGAGCCACCATGCCCGGCTAATTTTTTGTATATATATTAGTTGGCCAATTAATTTCTTTCTATTTTATAGTAGAGACGGGGTCTCGCTCTTGCTCAGGCTGGTTTCGAACTCCTGACCTCGAGCAATCCGCCCGCCTCGGCCTCCCAGAGAGCTAGGATTACAGGCGTGAGCCACCGCGCCCAGCCTACAATACGTTTTTATTGTTTCAACTGACCTTCAGAAAACTATCAGGTAGGCATGGTATACATCATAATCCCGCTTTACAGACGAGGTAGCTAAGCCTTACGTAGTGGTGCAGCCAGATCTAGAACCAAGAACCTTGAAACCCTCTTTTCACTACATGACCATTCTTCCTTCTCAAATACATGAAATCATGCCCTATTAAAACCATTTAACTCTAAGCTTTAAAACGCTTGGATTTTTTTTTTTCTTTCCCTCTTTAGAGACAAGGTCTCTGTTGCCCAGGCTGGTGTGCAGTGGCTCAGTCATAGCTCACTGTAGCCTTGAACTCCTGGGCTCAAGCCATCCTCCTGCCTCAGCCTTCTCACGTAGCTGGGACTATGAGCACATTCCATCACATCCCACTAATTTTTTTTTTCATTTCTTTTTTTTTTCTTTTTTTAAGAGATGGAGTCTTGTTATGTTTCGCAAGCTGGTCTCAAACTCCTGGCCTTAAGTGATCGTCTCACCTCAGCCTTTCCAGTTGCTGGGAATGCAGGCGTGAACCACCGTACCCAGCTTCAGGATTCTTTAGTAGTAAATAACCAACACCTATGTTCACTGTGTGGCAGGCACCGTGCTAAACACTGACCATGGACAATATAGCACCTGATCCTTGTTACAGCCCTTTGCTAGGGTTACACCAAATTGCATACAACTAAGCAAGTAGGCGAGCTGAGACTTGAACCCAGGCAGCTGGACCCCAACGACAAGTTCTCAACTGCTACACTCTTCTCTTCTGAACATGTATGCAGAGTCTGATTCAAGAGAGCTGAGGCTGAACCTGAGATTTCGCATTTCTAAAAACTTTCAAGTGATGCTGATGCTGCTCCATGGACCGAACCTTGAGTGGTAAAGCTCTGAAACACATGCTACTTTTCTCTCACAAATTTTGTCATTAGCAAATGACTTTCTCGGGTTAGGCATTTTACTGGTTTTATGTCAGAATGAGTCAAGGGCCCCCTTAATGTCACTGATGGCTGGAAACCCGATGGCCTCCACCATTTAACGTGAACAGGAGGCTAGGAAGTAGGAATTTGTTTTGCTCAAAATTTTATCTGCACATATTATTTGAATAAATTCATTTTGCTTGTGAAGTTGTACAAGTTCTTCAGGATCAGAAGCTTTAGAAACTTTGATACTCTCTGCATTTGTGATAGAAAAGTCTCTTGATAGAAAGCTTTGAGACTTTGATTTTTTTGAGTCATTTCGTAACTATTTCCTCAAGGTACTGAAGACACACAAGCTTTGGCGTCAAAAAAAGGTCAGGAGTTGGCATTCCAATTCTAACTGCATAGTAGTTGAGTGACCTCAGGGAGACTGATGCTCAAAGAGGTTATATTATTAATACTTTGCTATCAATCAAACTGGGCTAAGGCTACCTAATTCCTTAAATCTGTCCTGAGAATTAAGTGAAATAACTAAACCACGTAACCTAACCACCTGTGTCTGCTACACAGCAGGTACTCTGTAGCTGTTATTCTAGTGTAACCCTTCCCTCAGTATTTAGAAAAATTAAAGGAACACTCCTACTCTGCTGGTGGGACTGCAAACTAGTTCAACCTCTGTGGAAAGCAATATGGAGATACCTCAAAATGATACAAGTAGATCTACCATTTGATCCAGCAATTCCACTCATGGGCATCTACCCAAAAGAATAAAAGTCATTTTATGAAAAAGACACCTGCACTTGAATGTTTATAGCAGCACAATTCACAACTGCAAAGCTATGGAAACAACCCAAGTGCCCATCAATTCATGAGTGATTAATAAAATGTGGTATATGTATACCATGGAGTACTACTCAGCTTTAAGAAACAACAGTGATATAGCACACCTTGTATATTCCTGGATAAAGCTGGAACCCATTCTACTATGTGAAGTATCTCAAGAATGGAAAAACCAGCAGCACATGTACTCACCAGCAAACTGGTATTAACGGATCGACGCCTAAATGGACATATAGGAGTAATATTTATCGGGTGTCGGGAGGGTGGGAGGGGGAGGGGGAAGGGATGTATACAACCACAACGAGTAAGATGTGCAACATTTGGGTGATGGACATGCTTAAAGCTCTTACTCGAGGGGGGAGGGGGGCATGGGCAATATAAGTAACATTAATACTTGTACCCCCATAATATGCTAAAATTAAAAAAAGATTATTTCCTACAATGCCAGTCTGTCTTAAGTGGTGAAAAGTAAATAATATTTTTGCCAACACCAGGGCTTTAAAACAAAAAAAAAAGGAATAACAGATAACATTTGCTCCATTAGGGCACTAGGTACTCTTGGGGGAGGGGCCTTTCTATTATCATCCTCTTTTATAACTAAAGAAACAGACTCAAAGATTACATAACCGGCCCAAAGTCCCAATACGGCCTATCTCCATAGTTTACTCCCTTAAAAACTGACTACCTGCCTCCCATACACCATGGGGAGGGGGGCGCTTGGTGATGCAGAGGAAAGCAAAGGCAACCTCAAGGAGAGAGTGAAAATCTGAATCGGCATTCCTTGAATCATCTCATCTCACTGCCTGCAACATTTCTTTCCAAGGCTTTTCTCAAGAAAAACTTTACACAGAAAAATCAGGGTTTTAGTTTTTCTTATTGAGGTTGTTTATTCTGCCAATTTAAACATAAGTTCACTAAAGGTACAAACTACATCTTAAGGACTTTTGTGTCTGTTAAAGAGAGTCTTGAATCCAGGGGTGCTCAAATACTTGATTTAATATATTATTTCCTCTGGAGTTTGGCTCATTGTTAACTCTAGCACAGATCCCATAAATAAAATGCAGTCAATTCTGATGTCAACAAATACCAGAGGAAACTGACTCTAATCTGGAACATAAGTGAGGAAAATGAATGCTGTGGAAATTTAGCATGCTAAATAATAAATAGAGCAAACAGAAGAAACTAAAAACATCCAAGTAGCTGCTATATTTCTTTTAACCCCATATTCTATTCAACTGAAGGGGTGCCACGGTTTAGGAACTATTATCGTACTATTACCCTTCAGAGAAGGAAGTTGTGGGGTCAATCAGGACATCTCAAACCACCCAATCATTATCCCTGTTCAGTAATTCAGATGACACCATCTAAGATACCGTTAATTATATACATGATAATGACAGATGTGCTCCTGAAAACTGACTGCAGATCTAAAGAGGGAGTCAGAGGGAGAAACGAGAGAGATTCATAAAAGAATATTTGTCGGCTCGCGCCTGTAATCCTAGCACTGTGGGAGGCCGAGGCCGGCGGATCGTTTGAGCTCAGGAGTTCAAAACCAACCTGAGCAAAAGCGAGACCCTGTCTCTACTATAAATAGAAAGAAATTAATTGGCCAACTAATATACAGAGAAAAAATTAGCCGGGCATGGTGGCACATGCCTGTAGTCCCAGCCACTTGGGAGGCTGAGGCAGGAGGATCGATTGAGCCAGGAGTTTGAGGTTGCTGTGAGCTAGGCTGATGCCATGGCACTCACTCTAGCCTGGGCAACAAAGTGAGACTCTGTCTCAAAAAAAAAAAAAAAAAAAAAAAAAAGAATATTTGTCAATGCAAAAAATTAAGTGGAAACTTCACTAAATTTCATTCACAATGACAAGTTCATAAACTGTTTTTATTACTAACAGAAAAAAATATTCAGATACATCTTGATCCTCTGTCCAAAAGAAATATGCTAAAACAGTTAATTTAACATAGTATGCTTTTGTTACAGAAATTTTTCCTGAAAGAGATCTGAAGTATCTTAATATGTCAAGCATTAAACCTCAAACTAGGGTTTGGGCCAATTTAGTGTGTTATAATTATAGCTGTATGGTTAACCACAATTACCATACTTCAGGGCATGGAATCATGCTACTCTCATGAGGAAAGACTCCTCATCTTGAAAAACAAAGTCAGCAAAGCACACAAACAAAAAATCTTGCAAAGGCATCTTTCAAACCTCTGTAAAGTGGTTCACATTTGTTCTAGGGTCACACTTTCCCTCACATCTTTCTGCCAAGAAATGGATGTGCACCTGAAGTGTATCACTCCCTAATCCTTAATATTTTAAAAATTCTCGGCCGGGCGCTGTGGCTCACGCCTGTAATCCTAGCTCTTGGGAGGCCGAGGCGGGCGGATTGCTCAAGGTCAGAAGTTCAAAACCAGCCTGAGCAAGAGCGAGACCCCGTCTCTACTATAAATAGAAAGAAATCAATTGGCCAACTGATATATATATATAAAAAATTAGCCGGGCATGGTGGCACATGCCTGTAGTCCCAGCTACCAGGGAGGCTGAGGCAGAAGGATTGCTCGAGCCCAGGAGTTTGAGGTTGCTGTGAGCTAGGCTGACGCCACGGCACTCACTCTAGCCTGGGCAACAAAGCGAGACTCTGTCTCAAAACAAAACAAAAAAAAAAAAAAGAAATTCTCCTCTGTGCCATGAGGTGTTTAGATACTTTCAATGGTCAACTCTGTAAAGGAGAGAGACATGAATATTCCCAGAAAACTGCAGTCTTGCGAAGATGCTGATAAAATGACAAGACCCTAATGCTCAGAAACAATGTCCTATCCACCAGGTGTCTTCGAATGGTTCCCATCTCATGAAAAGTAAAACTTTAAGTGCTATTCTTCTGTTGCGGTGCTCCCTCTTTTGACCCCCTTTCTAGATGTGCAAAATGAAACACCAACAGGAACACCTGAGAAATAAAACCTAACCCTGTCACCACACTCACTGCTGGCAGAGACCAATTGAGTTTTCAGGGACATATCCATGTGCCAAACTCTAAATATTTCACCTTAAATTACAAAGCTTTTCAAATACAAGTTTGAAAATGACTCACGATCTGGGGAAGCAAGGATAGCATGAATCATCCTAGAACTTTTATAAGATTCAATTTCAGAGAATTTACTGACACATTGCCTAATGTTAAGAATTTTAAAACATCATGAAATGAAAACTCTTAGGCTAACAAAATGCCATGCCAACTTCTGTCACCCTAAAACAAGAACACCCAAAGCCACATACAGTTTCCAGGTGGGTTTCAAAACCATTCGTGAAACAGCTGATTAGCTGAATCAGCATGTTTGAAGGAAGAGAATGAGTTAGAATGGAGTGGTATCCTTCTTTCCCCTGAATAGTCAGTTTTGTAGGTAAACACTTAAACTCCAAATAACAAATAAGTTTCTCATCCAACTTCTTTATACATTTTGCAAAAGTTTTGAAAACCACCAAGTACACGAATATGATATTGCCAGTTATAATCCAGTACACATTTTATTTACTAGTACCAATCATTTCATTGTTATTCTCAAATTATTTTAACTTCTTTATAGTACTTCTCATCTTAATATCTAAAAAGATAACACTAAACTTTAACACATTTTTTAAAATTAAAATAAAGCGGCAATACCTTCACAGATTCCTGTGAAAAGCAAACAGGAAAAGAAGAGGAAGAATAAACATGAAATTTCTCAAATTTCACTAGCACACTGACTTATCTTCAATGAGATATGCCTTGATCATAGGGCAGTGAATACTTCATGGATACTGCAAAACCTTTTGTGAAAAAGTCCGTTTCTCCCACCCAGTGTGTTTTATGAATGACTTTACCATGTGCTCCTGGCCTGCCACACAGTGTCACCACTGGAGACCGCAACCCTGTAGAACCCTTTGCTGGTATTGTCTCTTGGGCCATGGAGACCCATGGGGTTGCAGCAGGACCCATGGGTTTGCAGGAGGAGCTGGATGAGGCCTAGTACATATTTATTTCCTCTTCAGACCCACTCAGCTGGAGAGACCAAGATTAAAAGATAGCTAATTTCTTTAGTAGAAGCCAAAATTCTAAGAAATAAGTCATCACAATATAACAATTAGAGAAGATAAGTCAATCCTTCTGTTTAGACTTTGAGTTACTCCAACAAATTTTTTTAAATATATTATATTTACAGTTTGTACAAAGGGAAACATTGGATTCTACAGTCCCCTCTTTGACTAATTACCAGAGTCCTTCATTCTATCACATACAATGGCTCATTAAAGCTTTATTTTCATGTCATATTGAAATACAGACCAACAGCCACCTTTATAGACTGTATTAAGCTAAGCTGTAATTAAGCAGTGAAATTTTAGAAACATAATTTTCTTATAACATTTGCCAAAATGCAAAAAAAACAAACCATGTCACTTGGACAGAAAATAGGCAAAGAAAATTTCATATAAACTTTGAAATTATACATTTAAAAAGACAGATTGCAAAGACTATAATAATGACCAAATAGATGGGTGATATAGTTTAGGTATTTGCTGCCTCTAAGTCTCAGGGTGAAATTTGATCTCCGGTGTTAGAGGTGGGTCTGAACTGGAGGCGTTTGGAACATGAATGGCTTGGTGTCCTCCCTGCAGTCATGAGTTCTCCCTCTCCTTGGTTCACGTGAGCTGGTTGTCTACAAAAAAACATAGTAACACCCACCTCTCCCTCTTGCTCCTTCTCTCACATGCCTGCTCCTCCTTCGCCTTCAGTCATGAGTCAAAGCTTCCTGAGGCCCTCCCCAGAAGCAGATGCTGGTGCCATGCTTCCTGTACAGCCTGCACAACCGTGACTCAGATAAAAGTCTTTTCCTTATAAATCACCCAGCCTCAGGTATTCCTTTATAGCAATGCAAAACAGACTACTGGAACATACTCTTGGCTAAAAATGGCATTAGCTTTGGCACTGCAGAGCCACTGCACCCTGAATGAGCCAGTTTCTGCCTCTCTTGGCAACAGCCAACCACTTCATTGTTAATGATACAGGGTGCATTTGCTTCTGGAAGAAGAACCAGAACATGTGCTGACTTTTTCCCTGCAATCTCATGAAAAGAAGAAGTCCTTTCAGAGTCTCCAACAGAAGCACTTTAACATTAACTACAAAATTCCCCTTCTCCTTCTGTAGATTCTCATTTCAACTGCAAATATGCCTTTTATAAGATCACGATTTAACTCTGCATCCCCCTGTAAGTTATCACATGACCACGGTATGTTGGGCTAACCACTGCAGAGTCACCTGATTCATGCCATCAAGTTAATGACAGCATCTCACAGGCAACCGCCCAACAGTCTGGATGGATGCTCCTTTCACACACCTTGTCTGCACTGTGTCACGTAGCGCTGGCGTCACTTCAGATATGATCATTTTGCTTCTCCCAACCGCTTGCTAGCTTCTTAAAGATGGAGACCATATCTTAAGTTCTTTGCTAGGTACAATATTACTGAACATGTGGCATGTCCATAATAAATGCCTGACTAATTTTTTGGCAAAATTATTCTCATATTTAAATAACTGAGACCTGAAAAATCCAAAAGCCGTTACAATTCTTCAAACTTTCCACTTAGATACCTAAACTCTCAAAACTTACTGCATACCTTAGACTTACTTTAGCTATCAGTGTGCATTTCATTTGCCAAATACCAACTTTACTTATATTTCACTTATTGTAGGAAAAAAATGATTTTTACTGATCACATACAATGGGCCAGGCACTGCACCGAGCTAAGAGGTTTGCAGAGGCTACACCTCACTTAGTCTTTACAACCACCACATAAGGATAGTAGGTAGGACTCTTATTCCCATTTCGAACATGGAGGAACCAAAGCATAGTAAGATTAACTACCCTGGCTCAACATCCCACAACTAGAGTGTGACAAAGCCAGGACTCACACCCATGTAATTTGGCTGCAGAGCCCAAGAGCTCACTTTCTATGTCCTTAGAAAAACTACTGCTACTTATCACTGGTTGATAATACTCTATAACCTTGAAGCTATTAATACTTTCACATACTTTATTACATTCCATCTTGGTATCTAACCTCTGAAAAGTTGACATTATAAATGAAGACCAGAGATAAAAATTTCATGTACATAGCCCTAATGAAAGTATGAGATGTAGTACCTAATTTCTCTATTTTAAAATCCAATGTGCTAATGGTACATATAGGTTCCCCTGGATATGAAACCTAATAACTAGACGGTAGCTAGTTATAGATAAGAAAAGGTTTTGGGGTTCAATAACTTTATTTTTTATTTATTTATTTTTGAGACAGAGTCTCACTTTGTTGCCCTGGTTAGAGTGCCATGGTATCAGCCTAGCTTACAGCAACCTCAAACTCCTGGGCTCAAGCAATCCTTCTGCCTCAGCCTCCCGAGTAGCTGGGATCACAGGCACGTGCCACCATGCCCGGCTAATTTTTCTATATATATTTTTTTCAGTTGGCCAATTCATTTGTTCCTATTTTTAGTAGAGATGGGGTCTCGCTCTTGTTCAGGTTGGTTTCAAACTCCTGACCTTGAGCAATCCGCCCGCCTTGGCCTCCCAGAATGCTAGGATTATAGGCATGAGCCACTGCTCAGGCCTCAATAACTTTATTTTACAATACATTTTGTTATGAAGTAGGATTTTAAGCAATGTGGAAAATACACATGGTCACGTTTTATGAACAGTTTAATTTTCCAAAGCCCATTTGAAAGCTTACATGAATTTTCTTATGGGGAGAAAAAATTTGTAACTGGAGATAAATTTCCAAAATCTTGCCCCCTTCCCAAGCCTACTGAACTAGCGTAACTAACACATATTGCTAAACCTTTATTTGGAGCAGCTCCTGGTCAACTTTCCTTGTCATTTTACCATTGAGCTGGATATGGAGTAGGCACTTCATCACCATTTACTTTCCCTGGCAGTCATTTAACTTTCACCAGTAAAAGCTTTTGTTTCAAGCTATTGTGATGGACTGTACTACTTACTTTCCCCCGTTCTCCACCCCTCCCAGTATCCATGCCCTTTGCATATATTTCAACATCCTTTGACACGAGGGTTTCATTGTTTGTCTCACTCTAACAGAATGAGGCAGGAGTAACAATGTGCAAGTTTTGGGCCTAGGCTTCAAGAGGCATGTGTGTTTCCACTTGCTCCCTGGTGCCTCTGCCCTCACCGTGAGAAGGTCGGAGCCAGCCTGCCGGTGGGGACGGAGGATGAGAGACATGCGGAGGAAATCTGACCCCGCTAAGCTGCCCCAGCCAATTCCATCCTACACCCTGCTATCTTACACCTCAGCTGAGAACACCAGAGCCGCTGCAGCCAACACTTACAGGGTAAGAAATAAATGCTTATTTCTGAACACCACTGAGTTTTGGAATGTTTTAGGATGCAGCAAAAAATAATCAATACATTTTTGGAATTGTAGTTATGTGCTAGGCAATTTAAAAAATTACCTTATTTGATCGTGACAATTTTGGGAAGCTAGTATTATCATTAGTCCTACCTTCTAACTCTACCAGTCCATATACATGTTTATGTATATTTTTAAATTATTTTCACAGGCCCCACCTCAGGCCTGTGAATGAGAATCTCCTGGGAAATGGGATCTATGAACCTGTATTTTTTTAAAACTTCACAGGTGATTTTGATCTATAGTCATGGTTAAGAATCCTGGTTTAGGCCGGGCACGGTGGCTCACGTCTGTAATCCTAGCTCTCTGGGAGGCCGAGGCGGGCGGATTGCTCGAGGTCAGGAGTTCGAAAGCAGCCTGAGCAAGAGCGAGACCCCGTCTCTACTAGAAATTGGCCAACTAATATATATAAAAAAAATTAGCCGGGCATGGTGGCACATGCCTGTAGTCCCAGCTACTTGGGAGGCTGAGGCAGGAGGATTGCTTGAGCCAGGAGTTTGAGGTTGCTGTGAGCTAGGCTGACACCACAGCACTCTAGCCTAGGCAACAAAGCGAGACTCTGTCTCAAAAAAAAAAAAAAAAAAAGAATCCTGGTTTAGTACATTGACAGTAATATACTAAAGGGGCCAGCCTATCCATGATCCAGATTTTGACTCATATTCTACTTTTAGGCAGAGCTTCAAAGTCCATGGGAGACTGCGGCTTAAGTCATGTCAAATTCACAGTGAAGAATGCCAAGAGTAAGCCTACTCCCTTTTAAGACAACAGGTTCCAAATACTCTTCCCCACCTTCCAACTCCCCACCATCAGTTCCAAGTGCTTTTCCAGAGATGGTTTCCAGGACATCTGGAGATGCTAATGAAAATCACCATAATTATCAGTCAAGCACTGTGTGTTAGGAAGTGCTTTATTATAAATCTTACTTCATTCACATTTTAAAAACAGAAAAAAAGAACAATGTTAATAAGTACTTTGAGGAAGGTAACACCATTAATAAATGGTGAATCCAGGAATCAATTTCAGGTCTGTCTAGCTGCAAAGCCCTCACTCTTAACCTCTAAGGCAAACCATTCCAGGACCAGTAGCTGTCACAAAGGAAAGTGTATTTGAAACAAGGACCTCTTAAAGGTCTCTAGGGATGAGTGCAGGCTCGAGTTTCCAGCAAACATTATAGCCACTGGAAAAATCAATGCAAATGGAATGGATAAGAAGAACACGGTAGAGATACGGAAACTTGGGGGAAGGAAATGTGGCCACAGAGAGAGATCTGGGAGCAATCACTTGGTGAATACAGCAATTTTTCAAATATTAGATGGCCAAAAGTAAAAAAACTGTCTGCATACAAATCCAGAGGCTTGATCCATTATGGACACAACATCACACAATGGACATTAGTACCAACTCTTTTGATTCACAATGCTCTCTCTTAGACGATCAATCTGAAAGCAGATATCTACTGCCATCTTCAATCTTCTGTATGATGGCGGTATGTGCAGACTGCTTCTAGTCTGCCATCTTGGCTCCCTCCTTTTCATGATTTTTTTTATTCTGGACTTCTGTATCTCTGTAGCTGAAGTGCTCTAGACATGGAGCCGAAGACTGAGTTTAAAGTTTGTTATATGCCAGTTACTAACCACATAGGAAAAAAAAAAAAAAATCACATCCTCTTCAGACCCCACACTGATGTTAAACCACATTCCAAGCACCCTGGAAGCTGCGCCTTCTCCCATTTTCCATTCCCTCAGAATTAGCATGAGAAGCGAGCATTTCCTACATGCTCACAGTGACCTTTCCAATCACTTCTCCAGCCTTATAAAAAACAAAATCCCTGTTCCTTTGAGTCTCACACCACCTAATTACACTAGTTTGTGTTCTTCAGTTCCAACATCCACCTCTTCCCCTTAGAATTTGGTTCATGGCCTCTCTGTCCCAGGTTCTTCTATTATGACAGGTGATAAACAGACCATGTTGATGGTCAGGACAACCTCTTTAGCTCCAGCATGGCCAGCACTACCACAATTCTTTAGCCACTGTAGCCCACTGCCACATCCTAGACTTTATCATGCAGAGGGACTTCTCGATCCTTAAAATAAAATATCCCCATGATCACAAACTTTCTGTTCTAACTCTCTCAGCCTTACTTCACCTATACATCAGATCTCTGGAATTTTGAGACCTTAACTATACATCCCTTCCTTCCTCTACGAGATTCCTCTAGACTGACTTAGTTTCCTTTCCTATCCAGCTCCACAGTCCACAACTTAAGGGGTAACAATTCCATGACTTGACTGTCCTCTTAGTGCCCACCACTGAGCAAACCCAAAATTCTTGATCAACCCAAATCTCTACATTCTTTGTACCTTACTTGGGTCAATAAACCAACTGGAGAAAACCCACAAGGCTGTGCACATTCACAATGCCATCTACATTCACGGTTTCACTTTACCCTCAAAGTTGCTTCCTTAGGGCTCTCCTCCATCTACACAGAGCTATTTCAAACTGCTGTGTAGTTAGAAATTCTATTTCCTCATTGTCATCACAGAACTTTCCACTATGAAAAATGCTAAATTTAGACTTATTATCTGCCTCACCCCACTGGAATTTAAACTTTGAGAGAACAGAGACCTGCTCTGATGAAGATATATCCTCAGCCAGGCATGGTGGCTCACGCCTATAATCCTAGTACTCTGGGAAGCCGAGGTGGGCGGATTGCTCAAGGTCAGGAGTTGGAAACCAACCTGAACAAGAGCGAGACCCCGTCTTTACTAAAAATAGGAACAAATTAATTGGCCAACTGAAAAAAATATATATAGAAAAATTAGCCGGGCATGGTGGCGCATGCCTGTGGTCCCAGCTACTCGGGAGGCTGAGGCAGAAGGATTGCTTGAGCCCAGGAGTTTGAGGTTGCTGTGAGCTAGGCTGATACCATGGCACTCTAACCAGGGCAACAAAGTGAGACTGTCTCAAAAAAAGGGAGAGGGGAGAGGAGAGAAAAATTACATCCTCCATTCACAGAAGACACTCGTATTTGCAAAATGAATGAATGAAGCCTTATGCTTCCTTCAGGGGGCTTTCCCTGCAAGCATGTGTTAGATGCTCCTCTTAAATTCTTTCACAGAGGCACCCTGTACTTACACTTTCTCATGACACCTATCACACTGTATTTCATCATCTTTCCTTGCTCTCCTCTTGAGGATGGTGACAAGTCTTAGTGACCAATTCTATGACTTATATTTAGGTCCGTGTCTAAAACATATCTGAGTATTACTCATTATATCTGAGTAAATAACATTTAAGGTTTCTCCACAGGGCATTTTATGAAATACCAGTCAAAGGGGATATTAACAGGGTATTCTTGCATGAGCGGGTTCTGTGGGCGAATAATTTGGGAACTGTTCCAACACAGTTCTTCACTTCAGGACTTTTCAAACTTTCTAATGTGTTAATGTGCACTCTGAATTTCCAAGAATTATGCTTTTTACCAAATACACCTGAAACTGCACCTATGTGTATGTGTGTGTACATGAGAGTTGATTTTTTTAATCACTCCTCCAAGGAGAAAAATTCATAAAAATAATCTTCTATAATTTAAGACATAAATATTTAAAAACATACTAAGCAAACTTTTCATTATAAAATGGACAAAATCAGGATTTTTCTCATAGTCAAATAACATTCTCATTTGGCTTAGGTAAGTCACCAATGGTTATTTAAAATACGTACTCATTTAAAAGGCAAAAAAGAGGGGGGAAAGGGCATTTATTGAAACCTTAAAATTTGTAGCCCCCATAATATGCCGAAATAAAAAAAATTAAAAAATAAAAGGCAAAAAAGTACTAGAAGAGAGTGAGGTAGCTGCTCACCTACCTCCTTAGTGAAATGGAAGATTGCAAGGATAGAGAACATGACTTGGGGGAACTTCCAGGCAGAACAACTGGAAACCAAAACTGTAGTCCAAGAGTGCACCATGCACCAGAAAACAGGACTGATTTTTTTATAAGGCAGAATAATAAACTTAAAAAAATATTTTAAAACTTTTGCTGCAAGAAAGCAATTATAGATGCCACCTAGGCATTTAGGCCATTACTGTTTAGAATTATTTCAGAAGTGATATAAAGCAACTTAGTGAGACAAAGAAAAAAGAAAATTTTAAACCCCCAAACGCTGACATACACAACCTTACTTCACACACAAAAAAGGAGATAAACTGTTATGAGTGACTAAAATTTTCAAGACGTTTTCAGTTTTCCTGTCAATATATCAAGCACTGCCTGATCCAATTTGTTTATTTCACAAAATAGTCCCTACTATAAGAATGTTTCAGAAGACTTAGAGAACAAAAGTGACATTCAGAAGGATGCTTTTAAAATGCATAATTCTCATTTCCTGAATTTCAACATTGTATCACAATACTGAATTCTGTTTTCCAAAGGAACTCCTTTAATTGGGAAATTAGAGAGTGGACAACACTGTGGGCTGTATCAGTTTCCTTTAAAAGCATGCAAAGTCCTTATACCCATTCCCTATTTGAACTCCGCTCTTTTCATCTCTCCACTTCATTACAATCCCTGTTTACACGAGATGACTCATGAACTGAACCTTATGTAACCTACTATTAGTTGGACATTTTATTTTTACACATTGTAATTAGCTGACACTTAATGATTATTATTAGCACAATCAGTTATTAAACCCACAACACCTTGCTCACATTCTGAGAGAGAAGTATGTGCATTTCAGGTTTAATTTGGAAATGTTGACATAGAGTAACTTTTTCCATCCTTCGAACCAGCTCTCCCAAATTTTAAAAAGGTACTTCCTGGTGTATCATATACAAATATTATATCCTGGTATATCATCCCTTTAAAAAAACAAAGGGTAAACTTCTTTGGCCATTTTGATAGTTTCACATTACAGATCTGCTCACTACTATATATCAGCTAAAATTCAAAGTACGTTTGGTTGATCCTCATTATTCATAGATTATGTATTTGTAAATTCACCAACTTGCTAAAATTTATCTTTAATCCTCAAATTAATATTTATGGCACTTTTGTGGTCATTCTTAGAAATGTGCAGAGTGGTAAAAAATTTGAGTTGTCCAACACACATCCAAGCTGAAGCTGAACAGGTAACACTCTACTTTCTTGTTTCAGTTCTCATACTGTAAACAAGTGTCCTCTTCACAGTCTATTTAATACTGTATTTTTTCACATTTTTGTGCTTTTTGTTGGTGATTTATTTGTTTTATTTCCAAGCATAGTACTGAAGTGCTGGTGTTCTTCAGTGAGAGAAGGCCGTGGTGTACCTTACGGAGAAAATGTTTTAGAGAAGCCTTGTTCATCAGGCATGAGTTACAGTGCTGTCGGCCGTAAAGTCGATGTTAATGAATCACCAGTATATATTAAGTAAGTTGTCTTTAAACAGAAACACAGACAAAACAAGGTTATATGTTGATGGGTTGATGAAAATGTTGTGCCCAGAGACTCTTAGGAACCTAGCCCTGTATTTCCCCAGGAGCAATGGTTTTAAGTATGTGCTAATTCAGTGTTTGCCGCAACTTTACAGAACCTAACTACTGTGAACGGTGAGCATCAACTATACCATACCATCCCTGGCACGAAAGCTCTCTAATCTTGTGACTGTTCCCTAAAAGGAACCCTACACTTCTCTAACAACAAGGTGCACTCCCACCACACACCTTGATTCGCAGTCCGCATTTCCCACTAGATTTTGAATTTTCCCCTGTATTTTGTGCCATACAATTTAGCACTTCAATGCTGGGAGAAGTCAATCCTCTGAGGACAATGCGCCCATTAACAAAACCACCTGAGTACAGGGGAAAGGGGCAGGGGTGTGTGAGGAGGAAGTGGGAGCAAAAGGCAGCACAAGTGTCCCTTCGTCCACCCAGGCAGAAGGCAAGGCAGCCCTCCGCTGCCTCAGAAAACCTTGGGAGAACACAGGGACACCACAGCTCATCCGCCCCTCAGGGCTGGCTTTCCGGTGTGCAACCCGTACAGCCTTATAGGGTCTTGGGCTAGGTTTAATATTCTGATGCTCCTGTCTTGAATTTCTTTTTTGTTTTTCGGAGACAAAGTCTTGCTTTGTGACGCCAGATAGAGTGAGTGCAGTGGCATTAGCCTAGCTCACAGCAACCTCAAACTCCTGGGCTCAGGCGATCCTCCTGCCTCAGCCTCCCAAGTAGCTGGGGCTACAGTCATGTGCCACCATGCCCTGCTAATTTTTCTATTTTTCCTAGAGATGGGGTCCTGTTCTTGCTCAGGCTGGTCTTGAACTCCTGAAAGCTCAAGGGATTCTCCCACCTTGCCCTCCCAGAGTGCTACGATTACAGGCATGAACCACCATGCCCAGCTCTGCTGTTTTGAATTTCTTAATAATTTTTGAACAGGAAGTCCACATTTACATTTTACACTGGGCCCCACGAATTATGTAGTCCATTCTGTCCATGGGACCACTACACTGATACAATGAAGGGGGTTAATCCCAAGAAAGGGAAGCTCACCTCTGCCGAAGATGTGACAGTCAGGAGCAGCAGCACATGTTACCCAGAGAAAGAACAGAGGGGCCTTCTGAGGCACAATAGGAAGGGACCAGTATCTGGGAACATCTCCCCAGAACGCCTATAGTATTTCTACCTAATGAAGTTTTGACAAAAAACAGTGAGTCTGGGACATAGCCCCTCCAGTAACACTCAGGATGGTCCTAGGCTCAGATAAGAAATTCAAATAGGCCTGGTGTGGTGGCTCACGCCTGTAATCCTAGCACTCTGGGAGGCCAAGGTGGGAGTTCAAGACTAGCCTGAGCAAGGGTGAGACCCCGTCTCTACTTAAAAAATAGAAAGAAATTAGCTGGAAAACTAAAAATATATAGAAAAAATTAGCCAGGCACGGTGGTGCATGCCTGTAGTCCCAGCTACTCAGGAGGCTGAGGCAGGAGGATTGCTTGAGCCCAGGAGTTTGCGGTTGCTGTGAGCTAGGCTGACACCACGGCACTCTAGCCTTAGCAACAGAGTGAGACTGTGTCTTGGGGAAAAAAAAAAAAAAAAAGAAACCCAAATTAAACACTAAGAGGAGATCTCACCTGTTTTCTTATAGGATATTCTCATGGGTTCTCACACCTATTCTGCAAAATTTGCTCCGGTCTCCATGTAGTTCTCTGTTATGTTCTCCTGGGTCATATCAGGCTAACAGCAAAAGGAGATTTGCTACATAAAGTAGGTTTACATTGTACTTAGGTTAAAAACAAACAACAGTTTTTCTTCAAAAGAACATCCACTTTTTTTTAAACCTCCCACACAAGCAATTTGTGATACATAAGTCAACACCACATTATTTCTATCTCATTACACCAACATTAAAGTGAAATGCGTATTTTAAAAAATACGTTTACTTATGCCTATGGCATTTTCCTGACTTAAATATAATGATGGGCTGCCATGAAATTTTAATAAAATGACCAAATTATTGTAGAAGCATACTTTTGTTCCCTGCCATTTCTGCTTGTTCAACTTTCAGTGGCCCCTTAGGAAGCCAGGACTTTAGGAATCTTTGTGCTGGGCCCTATAGCCAGCTATGTGGTTTGGAACTTGTATAAAGAGCAATGGAGGCCGGGCGTGGTGGCTCACGCCTGTAATCCTAGCACTCTGGGAGGCCAAGGCGGCGAATTGCTCAAGGTCAGGAGATCGAAATCAGCCTGAGCAAGGGCGAGACCCCATCTCTACTATAAATAGAAAGAAATTAATTGGCCAACTAATATATATAGAGAGAGAGAAAAAATTAGCCAGGCATGGTGGCACATACCTGTAGTCCCAGCTACTCAGGAGGCTGAGGCAGCAGGATTGCTTGAGCCCAGGATTTGAGGTTGCTGTGAGCTAGGCTGATGCCATAGCACTCACTCTAGCCTGGGCAACAAAGCGAGACTCTGTCTCAAAAAAAAAAAAAATGTTGATGGGAACTGCCTCGGTGAGAAAGCTATGGAAGGGGAAATCAGTTTTAAGTTCTAGAAAATTTTTAAACTTTCATCTTTTGTCTACATGTAAAATCTAGGCTATTGTATTAAGAGGCACATAAAATGTAAACATTTGGATTAAGTTACCTAAATGGGCTTTTACAAGTTTCTATTTACACAATTTTTGCTTTTTTTTTTTTTTTTTGAGACAAAGTCTCACTTTGTTGCCCAGGCTAGAGTGAGTGCCGTGCCATTAGCCTAGCTCACAGCAACCTCAAACTCCTGGGCTCAAGAAATCCTTCTGCCTTAGCCTCTCAAGTAGCTGGGACTACAGGCATGCGCCACCATGCCCGGCTAATTTTTTCTATATATATCAGTTGGCCAATTAATTTCTTTCTATTTATAGTAGAGACGGGGGTCTCACTCTTGCTCAGGCTGGTTTCCAACTCCTGACCTTGAGCAATCTGCCCTCCTCGGCCTCCCAGAGAGCTAGGACTACAGGCGTGAGCCACCAAGCCTGGCCTGCTTTTTTATAAAAGAAAAACTGTCTTTTAAATTTCAATTTCAAAATGGCATGTGTGGCAGCCATAAGATTTCACCACAAAAATATATACAGCGTAAAAGATTAGGTGTTTATAAATCTTTCAGAAACACAACCATGTAACTAACGTCAGCTTCAGTATGTACCAAATACACAGATACCTAAACATCCTCCATAACTCATACTTAAAACGGCATTTTAATGACTTAGCATGTGGGCAAACTAAAAGAACAATATTTTCAAATATAATCAAGTGTCTTTATGCTCGCATTTAGAGAAGCCTGCCATAAACCACTACAAAACAAAAAAAGAAAATTTTAAATAAAATCTTCTTGTGAGTCTTGAGAAGAGCCTGAAATGCATAACGAAAAGCAAACTGCTCCTTCTGGGTAGGCGTTGCTTTATTGCTAACAGTCCTTAGGCTTGGAGAATTAAGCTTCTGTGGAGGCGAATGCCTAATGACTACAGAGCCTTCCAACACTTTACGCTCAGAGTCTGGCAGCTGCATCACACTACAATTAAATGTCCTAAAAATACGCAGGGAGAATATTCATGAAGGCTAGTCTTGCTGTTTCAAGTTTGGTGCTCTTCATTTAAAAAAAAAAAAAAAGGTTAATTTTTAAATCTGAAAAATTGAAAAAGCAAATGCAGGCACACCTCATTTTATCGTACTTCACTATATTGTGGTTCACGGATATTGCACTCTTTACAAGTTGAAGGTTTGTGGCAACCTTGCATCAAACGAAGTCCATCAGAGCCATTTGTCCAACAGAATTTATGCTCACTTTGTGTGTCTATTACATTTCGGCAATTCTCATAATATTTCAAAGTTTTTCATGATGTTTATATTTCTTATGGTGATCTGTGATCAGTGATCTTTGATGTTACTACGATAATTGTTTTAGGCACCATGGACTACATCCATGTAAGCTGGCAAGCTCATATGGACGATAAATGATACATGGGTTCTGACTGTTCTACTGCCCATTGGATCTCTCCCTCTCTCCTCAGACCTCCCTGAGACAACAATATGGAAATTAGGCCAGTAAAATAACCCAACAATGGCCCCTAGGTGTTCAAATGGAGAGTCACATGTCTCTCACTTTAAATCAAATGCTAGAAATCACTAAATTTATTGAGCAAGGCCTGTCAAAAGCTCAGATATGTTCAAAGTTAGGCCTCTTGCACCAGTCAAGTTGTGAATGCAAAGGAAAAGTCCTTGAAGAAAATTAAAAGTGCTACTCCAGTGAATACATGAATGATAAGAAACTAAAGTAGCCTTATTGCTAATAGGGAGAAAGTTTTAGTGATCTGGACAGAAGATCAAACCAGCCACAACACTTCCTTAAGCCAAAGCCTAATCGAGAGCAAGGCCCTAACTCTCTTCAGTTCTATAAAGGCTGGGAGAGGTGAAGAAGCTGCAGAAGAAACGTTTGAAGCTAGCAGAGTTGGGTCATGAGGTTTAGGAAAGAAGCCATCTCTAAAACATAAAAGTGTAAGGTGAAGCACCAAGTGCTGATGAAGCTACAGCAAGTTATCCAGAAGATCTAACTAAGATAACTGATGAAGGTGGCTATGCCAAAAAACAGATTTTCAATGTAGACAAAACAACCTTATATTGGAAGACGATGACATCTAGGACTTTCATAGCTGGAAAGGAGAAACAAAGGTTGGGCTCCAAAACCTCAAAGGACAGTCTGACTCTCTTGTTAGGGCTAATGCAGCTGGTGACTTTAAGATGAAGCCAATGCTCACTTACCATTCTGAAAACCCTCAAGCCCTTAATATTAACTAAATCTACTCTGCCTATGCTCTACAAATGGAATAACAAAGCCTGGATGACAACACATTTGTTTACAGCACAGTTTACTGAATATTTTAAGCCCACTGTTGAGACTAAGTGCTCAGAAAAAAAGATTCCATTCAAAATATTACTGCTCATTGACAACACACCTGGTTACCTAAGAGCTCTGATGAAGATATACAAGATTCATGTTCTTCTCATGCCTACCAACACAACATCCATTCTGCAGCCCAGGATCAAGGAGTCATTTTGACTTTCAAGTCTTATTATCTAAGAAATACAGTTTATAAGGCTGACATACATAGCGATTTTATAGCTGACATACATAGTGATTTCACTGATCTGGGCAAAGTAACTGGAAAAGATTCTGGAAAGGATTCACCATTCTAGAGGTCATGAAGAACATTAGTGATTCATGAGAGGAGATCAAAATAGCAACAATAGCAGGAGCTTGGAAGTTGATTCCAACCCTCATGGATGACTTTTTGAAGGGTTCAAGACTTCAGTGGAGAGGCCCGGCGTGATGGCTCACGCCTGTAATCCTAGCACTCTGGGAGGCCGAGGCGGGCGGATTGCTTGAGGTCAGGATTTCAAAACCAGCCTGAGCAAGACTCCGTCTCTACTAAAAATATAAAGAAATTAACTGACCAACTAAAAATATATATACAAAAAATTAGCCAGGCATAGTGGCACATGCCTGTAGTCCCAGCTACTCGGGAGGCTGAGGCAGTAGGATCACTTGAGCCCAGGAGACTGAGGTTGCTGTGAGCTAGGCTGATGCCAGGGCACTTACTCTAGCCTGAGCAACAAAGTGGCTCACACCTGTAATCCTAGCACTCTGCGAGGCCAAAGCAGGCGGATTGCTCGAGGTCAGGAGTTCCAAACCAGCCTGAGCAAGAGCGAGACCCCATCTCTACTATAAATAGAAAAAAATTAATTGGCCAACCAATATATATAGAAAAAAAATTAGCCAGGCATAGTGGCGCATGCCTATAGTTCCAGCTACTCGGGAGGCTGAGGCAGTAGGATCGCTTGAGCCCAGGAGTTTGAGGTTGCTGTGAGCTAGGCTGACGCCACGGCACTCACTCTAGCCTGGGCAACAAAGCGAGACCCTGTCTCAAAAAAAAAAAAAAAAGAAGAAGGAGGAGAGTGGGGCTGGGGAAGAAGGGCAGGTGTGAAAAGAGACTTTCACTCTATTTCTGAATTGTTTGAATTTTTTCAGTGCAAATATATTTACTTGGGTAGTTCTCTTTTAAAAGAAACAAAAACATGTATACTGTATATGAATATATGTATAGGAATATTTTATTAAAATATAGTGTTAAAATGGAAGGATTATGTATTTTTTCTATATTTTCTAAACTTTCTACAGTGTCATATTCCTTAATTTTAAAAATCAATATATAAAATAATTCTAAGAGTCATCTTTTTGTCTAGCACATAATGACCCTTTAACCTATTTTAAAATTTTTCAGATCCTACTCAGGGTATAATTTTACAACACAACACTGATTTCCACCTGGTAACTACCAGGTGAAATCAACACTTTGGAATTTTTGAAAAAAAAAATTTTTTTTAAATCAACTGATTAACTTGCTATTTGTCCTGACCCTCATCATTATCACTGAAGCCTTTCCCAGAGCAAGGGGGGGGGGGGTGCTTACTGCACAACCAGGTAGAATGCAGGGTCTAAGACAGGGGTCCTCAAATTTTTTGAACAGGGGGCCAGTTCACTGTCCCTCAGACAGTTGGAGAGTGCGCACTGTGTGCCCGGGATAAGTCGGCTGTTAAGCAGGACAGGCAATTGAGGCAAGAACACCCAGCGGGCCGGATAAATGTCCTATGTCCCAGGTTGGCGGCATGTGGCCCACGGGCCATAGTTTGAGGATGCCTGGTCTAAGATCACACTTCCTGGGGATGAATCCCAGCTCTACCACCTGCTGTGAGATTCTAAATAAGCTACTTGATTTATTTCTCTTTGTTCCAATTTCTCCACTCTAAAATGGGAATTGCAGTACCTAACTCTCAAGATTGTTGTGAGGATCAGCAAAGAATACTAACATACTGCCTGGCATAGTGAACTATTAGTTGCTATCTATAAGCTAATTAAGCTCTTGGCTATTATTCTACACATTGTAAAATATATGTAACAAAATGTATACTGCAATAACCATTACTATAATCAAAAAATAATACATTTATAAAAATTTGATAGCATGTAAGTTTCCATTTAATAAACTAATTTTAACACAATCTTTACGCCAGGTGCGTTACTCCCTTTAGATATCAAAGGAATAATTAAGGAAGCAAAAGAGTTTACAGTGATGTCATTTTTATCTCCCCTACACTTTAATTTGTTTGGAGCTAAAATTGTTCCTCCCAAACATCTCTTCTAATTTGCAACCGCAGTAACTACTGACGAGATTTTAGTGTTTTTCTCTAGCTTCCCAATAAAAGGGAGAAAATACTGTTTAGGGTCAGGGAGACTGCTTGACAGTGAACATCAGCATGGCAAAACACAAACTTCACTTAAAAAAAAAGAAGAACAGGGCCATCTAAATATTTCCTTCTTCCTTCCCACTTTTCAGATCCCTCTTTGAAAAGAGGGGTTTACTAAAAACAAAGATTAAGCCCTACCCTCACTTTGTAAAATCCAAGGTAAATCTCCTTAGATTAGGAATCAAAGAGCAAAATATTCTCTCTCCCTTTCTACACTTTCTGCTACACTGAAAAATCTTACTAGTTGCTCAGTCTGCTGAATCCTAGTTGGGATACATTTTTCGTTACTTCAGGCAGATCAGGGCTACCGACACTTTGGAGGTGTGAATGTGTCCAGCAGGACAAAACACAGGTGTGTCTGGATTTCCACCATCCACAAGAGGAAATGCAACATTGGGAACAATGAGAGAATTAAAACCAAATTCTGTCCTCAATTACTTCAAGGAAAAATTATATCAAAATTAAATGAACTGTAGAAAATATTTATGAATATCTATCAATTTTTATGTAGCAATTTTTGAGAAGAAATTGCTGTCTATCAAGTATGGTGAGGCCATTACAAAGAAATGAACTTTCACTAGAAAATGTGATTCCAGAAAAGGTACACATACTATTTATGTTATGGTACCCATGAAATAAACTTTTTAAAAACATGTAAACTTTCATAAACTCTAAGATGGCTGACTAGATGGAGGCACTCCAAGGGGCTGCCATGTTCCCCAAAGAGGACCCTCTGCACGTGAGCATCCTGAGGTTGGCAGTGGGCCGTCCTAAGGTTGGCAGTGAGCCGAAAGTCTGGAAGTGTTTTACCCCTAAAACATCAACTGCAAGTAATTTCTGAATCTGTTTTGCCTCTGCCCATGACAAGGATCAACTTGTTCCAAAATTCCACAAAATGTGTTTCTTTTATGTTAAAATTCTGCTGTTTCTGGGAAAGCTAAAAGCTAGAATTTTTTTTTTTTTTTTACACATGTGGACAAAAGCTATATTTGGACTTTTCAGTCCCTTAACAGCATAAAGACATTTTCAAAGAACTCTCCCCACTGAAGTTTATTATAAGTCACTTTTTAAAAAAATTAAAAAAGCAAACCTTGTTTTCCTACACAATCCTTTTAACTTAGAAGTTCAAGAAGGTTTTTGTTTTTTAAAGAAATACCTTTAAGTGAAGCATTTAACCCAAATTAAATGCAAGTTAAAAGAAAATTAAGAGGAGAATAATCATGTCTTGTCTTTATAGATCATTTTTTCTGGTCATCCTATCTATAAACACATAGGTTGTATATTTTTTTAAAAAAATCAGTAACAATGACATTTTTAAGTATCAAATATAGTACCTGAAAACTCACAAAATTAAATCATGATTCCTCACACTTCACTTTAAATACATAGAAAAACCATTTGGGATGCCTTTCTTTAATCCCCTGTGAAGCTGTACTTCCCAATCATATGCCTGCCTCACAAAATGAAAACAAGCAGATTGAAATCCAAGACAACAAAGACCATAAACCATGACATTCTAACACACCTGCATCAATTAGATAACAAGTGGACAGGCTACAAAGACATCCATCTGTTCTCAAAGCATGTGGCCTAATAACAAAGTTGATATTCAAACAAGTAGCATTTCCTTCTGAATCATTTCACTTTCGCTACATCAGGATTTCCGAATCTCAGCATTTTTTAACATTTTGGACAACAAAGAATTATGTCATGGTTGTCCTGTGCATTGTGGGATGGTTAGCAGCAGCCCTAGCCTCTTCCCAGTAGATGCCAGTAGAATCCCCAACCTCAGTTGTGACAATCAAAAAATGACTCTAATACCCTATGTTCCCTAGGAGCAAAACCACCCCTGGTTGAGAATCACTGCTCTACACTAAAGAAAACCTAAAAGTTAACATGGATAAAATCCAAAAATGTGATTTTATAGATATTAAAATACGTGAGTTCTTGTACTAACCAAGTCAGACCTTGAAATGGAATCAATACTAGTAGGAAGACGTGACCATCCATTCTGAAGAAAGGATTAAAGGGACCCTTTTAGCAACAGAAATGCTATAGGCACATGACACACCATCTTCTCCAATCAAGAAAGTTTGCAAGCCCATAAAAGATAAACAGGCCCCTTAAAACTCTCACATAGGTGTCAAGATAGGGTCAGTGACTGCTTGTGGTATATTTCCTAAAAGTTACTTAACTTCTATCCTTGTGATGAAGATAAATTTAAAATGAAAACAACAGGGGAGGGGGGAGGGTATATACATACATGAGTGACATGTGCACCATCTGAGGGATGGTCATGCTGGAAACTCAGACTTGTGGGGGGAGGGGGAAAAGGGCATTTATTGAAACCTTAAAATCTATACCCCCATAATATGCCGAAATAAAAAAAAAGCAAAAAAAAAGAAAACAACAAATCTAGGTAGGAAGTAAACATAAAAAGAACATAAAATTTAAGGCAGATAGTCTAAATTTTTGTGCAGGGACAAGGCATTAACAGATTTTAGTTTCTTTCTCATTACTTTCTCTTCACCTAAGGAAAACTGTCCCTTCCTTGAGAATTTTCAGAGAATAGTTTTACATACCTATAGAATCAATCACTTCTTGGCCTTTCAGCTAAGATCGAGTATGCAAACCCAGAGAGCATTTTTTAATATAAAAAAATAAACACTATGCATTTAAAGGTTTGCATTAATCTTAAACATAAGGCAATTCTATTTCAAAGATATAATGTTCTCTTTATAATTATATGTACCAAAAACAAAGTTTTGAAGAATACCAAGTCCACCTATTTTATAGTACATTTAACTCAGCAGCAAGGAAACTATAGCTTTTAAGGCTACCTGGTACTCTGAAAATGCAATATCCAAAGTTATGTCTTTCAAAAATTAAATTTGTAATTTTTCCAAAGAAATATCTTATTTGAAAGTTTATAAATGTCCTCTTTACACATTGAAAATAATGTTTAAGTTCATAAGGCATAAACAGTGACAAAAGTGATACTTGTAACATTTTATAGCCACATACCAAAATTTTAAGGATTATTCATAATGTGTATGAATTTCTAAAATCTGACTGAGATCAGTCTGTTCTTTCTCAGTGCTTAAGTTTTTGCTTTTGAGCAGACTTGGGGAAGAAGTAGTGAAAATCAGAACAGCAGATATTCAATTTCTGATGGCAAATATAATCTTGTTTCCTTTTGAATAACTTTTTAAAAAATTCTTCATCTGGTTTTCTTTAACACAGAATTGAAAACACAATACACAGAATCTGCTTCTTGCTTTTTCCATTTAACATTTTCTCATGTCTTTATTCCCCCAAATGTAATTTTTAATGGCTAGTACAGATGAATTCCATGGTAATATCATTTAACTGTTTTCTACTTTAGAGATCTGAAACTGTTTCCAATCTTTTGCTTTTATGTTGCAATGAACATTCTCAAGAGTAATTATATTTGCATCTCAGGTTATTCAGGATAAATTCCAAAACTTAATTTACTAGTTTAAATAGCAAGAACATCTGTATAGTTATGCATATTAACTGTTTTCCCTAAAGCTTATGAATTTTAAACTTCCATTGCCATTTGAACATGCCAATTCATTGCATATTCAAAAACAGTGGCTATTTTTTAAAAGCTTATCAATTTTAAATATTAAAATATCTCACTGCTTTAATTCACATTTTTATTAGTGAGATTTTTTTTTAATGTTTACTATTTCTAATTCTACCTTTTCAAATTGTTAAAACTTTTATCTATTTACCCATTGTAGTATTTGTCTCTTTCATATAAAATTACAACTCAATATAAAGGCATATACCCATTTGATATCCAGAAAATTTTTTATTTTTATACTGTCTAACCAATCAACATTTCCCTTTCTGATTTCTTCACTTTCATGCTCAGAAAATCCTTTCCCATTTGGAAATAGGGTCTTTGAAACAAAAATAAAAATTAAAAAATCCTTTCCCATTTTGACATTACTATTGACGCATTTTCTTTAACTCTTGTTTCATCTTGACGTCTATATTTTTTGAACACCTGGAATTTATTTTTGGTGTGATATGAGAATGATGATTTAATATCTCGTAGCATGAGAGCCCATTAATCATTATTTGTAAAATTCCCCTGCCTATTATACCAGGTTAACTTTTAAAATCACTTTATCAGGTTCCCCATAAGCCCCTCCCTAAAAAAAAAATCTCATTTAGATTCTTACTGAAACTGCATTAAACTATAAATAAAAAATCAGCAAGGATGTGTAAGTGTTGAATACTGAACCTATCAGGCAAGCTTATCCTGGACCTTACTGTCACAGAAATACTTCTAGTATTCACATTTGTTTATCAATACATTGGCTTTTGGTTTCAGATAGAAAAATTTTAGTGTATTAAGTCACCCTCAATTTTTATCACTAAATCTTTAACTGAATATGAATTTTATATTTGATCAAATGCCTGACAACATCTTTTCAAGGTTACAAACATGTATTATGCTATTATCATATAGATCTCAATTATAAAAAGGTGTCTTAATAATAAGCCATCCCTTAATTACTGTCATAAGTCCTACTCATCACACTGTATGATCCTGAATATGTCTATTTTGAGTTGCTTGTGCTTTAGTTAACATTTTTACATTTCTAGCCTGGAATCCTTTTGAAGATAATTTTTTGGATAAGTATTAAAATTCCAATGGTTACCACTTCAATTAGATGTTCACCTTCTTTATGTTGCTTATATTTTCCCTGAGTATCATTCACATCTGGAGATTTCCAAGTTTGAGTTCTAATTTTTAAAATCTCACTTACATTTAATCCTTTTTTTTTTTTTTTTGAGACAGTCTCACTTTGTTGCCCAGGCTAGACTGAGTGCCGTGGCGTCAGCCTAGCTCACAGCAACCTCAAACTCCTGGACTCAAGCAATCCTACTGCCTCAGCCTCCCGAGTAGCTGGGAATACAGGCATGCGCCACCATGCCCAGCTAATTTTTTCTATATATATATATTAGTTGGCCAATTAGCTTCTTTCTATTTATAGTAGAGACAGGGTCTTAGTCTTGCTCAGGCTGGTTTTGAACTCCTGACCTCGAGCAATCCGCCCGCCTCGGCCTCCCAGAGGGCTAGGATTACAGGCATGAGCCACCAAGCCCGGCCCTGCATTTAATCTTTATATCCCATTTTTTTCTAAATTGATGTGTTTAGATTTTCATTTTTCCTTTGGTTAGGTATTTTAAATATTGGTCTTTATACTCGTATTCTTTGTGCCCATGATAATCAGCTATTTGATTTATCGAATCTCCTTTTTCTTTTCATGGGGCCTATTTTCACTTATTTGCAGAGTGAATCTTAAGGTGTTTTGTATTGTACTGTGTCATCAACTAAATTGCACAAAGTGTCTATTTTTATACTGTGAACCTATTTAGGGGCAAGCTGCTATAAAGTACTATCTATATATCTTGTAATCATTAATTTAATTGGAAAAATCATTCTAATCTCACCACAATCTAATGGAATCTTCAGAATTTTTTCCTTTTGTTTCCCCTTGAGACAAAGTCTCACTCTGTTGCCAGGGCTACAGTGCAGTGGTGTCATCATAGCTCAAACTGCAACCTCAAACTCCTGGGCTCAGCTGGGCGCGGTGGCTCACGCCTGTAATCCTAGCACTCTGGGAGGCTGAGGCGGGCGGATGGCTCAAGGTCAGGAGTTCGAAACCAACCTGAGCAAGAGCGAGACCCTGTCTCTACTATAAACAGAAATAAATTAATTGGCCAACTAATATATAAAGAAAAAATTAGCAGGCATGGTGGCACATGCCTGTAGTCCCAGCTACTCGGGAGGCTGAGGCAGCAGGATTGCTTGAGCCCAGGAGTTTGAGGTTACTGTGAGCTAGGCTGATGCTATGGCACTCACTCTAGCCTAGGCAACAAAGTGAGACTCTGTCTCAAAAAAAAAAAAAAAAAACTCCTGGGCTCAAGCAATTCTCCTGCCTCAACCTCCTGAGTAGCTGGGACTATAGGCACGTATCACCAAGCCCAGCTAAATTTTTTTTTTTTTTTTGTAGAGATGGAGTCTTACTTATTTTTTAAATTTTGTTAATATTTCAGAAAATACTAACTAGATCTGGTCTTATATATAACATTAAAAACTACTTTGATTGTGTTTTTCCAGAAGATACCACTCCCGTGTTTTGCAGTATTCATTCTTAGTACTCCTGAGCCATACACTTCACAATGTTAGAGGGAAGAAACAAAATGGAATGAAGGAACAAATTTAATGTTGGAAACTATAAATTTTAATACAATGTAAATATAAACTATTTAATGTTATGAAAATTGGGGGGAAATATATTTCAGAACCCACCTTTCTTTTTAGAAACGATAGTCTGTGGCAAAATTCAATATTTACGTAACTGCTATTCATGTGTTCTTGCAGTATGCCCAATTTTTTAGTCCATTAAATTCCTAATGTATTGTTATCATAATCTGACTTGTATTTTCCTGTGCAATTGGTATTCATTTTTCAGAAATGCTATTTCCATTGTTCCCCATGAAACTTATATGAACATTCCTGTAAAAGTACTTTCTTTTGAAACGTGTTTTCCATATTATATATAATTATGGAGAATAGGCTTTTCTAAAAATGTTAAAGACCTTTAAATTTTGACTCCTGTGATACCCAAGCCCATGACCTTATTAATCAACAGCTATTCTTTAATAGACAACATCCCACTTAATGCAGGATGCCTCCTTAACTTACACTTTTCCCTCAGAAATTTACATTTTCCCCTTCCAAGGACCAAAAGAAGTATGATGGACTTCTCCATACTCACTTTTGAGACACTTGGAGAAATGTAAACCATTTTTCACAATGAAGGCTAACACACACACACACACACACACACACACACACACACACACTTCTCGAGTAGGTCTACTAGAATTAATTTCTAGCAGACTACTAAATTTCTATTGTTCAATTACGTAACCACCATAATACAAGGAGTTTAAAAGAAAGATGAAGAGCTGAGGGTCAGAAGCATCCTACCTGCTTGCCGTCCAGGGTGCAGAGCCTCTTGACTACTCCTGAGTCTAGTTTAATGGCTTCGGTGATATCTGTTAAGACCTGCTCAAAGGAATGAGCAGTCTTTTTATTCAGGAGGATCCGCACGGCTTTTCTAGGCTTCACTCCACTTCGAATCACAGTCACTAATTTGGGTTTGATGAAATCTTTACTTTCTTTGACTTCACTTTTCACAGAGGAGGCGGCAGCCAGGGCGCGGGTTGTCCCACCCTTGATGTTTACGGACCAGTTCGGATTAACATTTTTGGTGTAATCGACTTTACGATACGGTTCGTTGGATGCGCACACGTAACTCTCACCTAGAAAGCAAGAATTAATATTATTAAGCATGATTATCCCCACCACAGAAGCATCTTGTCTGAAGAACAGATGCTGGAGATCCATTCAGTGAACTGACCTTAACAGGTTCACTGAAAGGGGACGAACACCCTTTTCCTTTGGCATTCTCCCACCTCCCTTTCTTTCAAATAGCATCTAGATTGGTTTTGAAATAACAGGTTATAGGGTGAAAAGAACCGAACCCAGAAATCAGAGTGAGAGCTGGGCTTTATTTTGACCAAATGTGTCACCTTGGAGAATTCATTTATCCACACTTTGGTCCTCAGTATCGTTAGCTTTAAAGTGAAGTAGCTGGCCAGGCTCGGTGGCTCACGCCTGTAATCCTAGCACTCTGGGAGGCCGAGGCGGGAGGATTGCTCGAGGTCAGGAGTTTGAAACCAGCCTGAGCAAGAGTGAGATCCTGTCTCTACTATAAATAGAAAGAAATTAATTGGCAAACTAACATATATATAGAAAAAAAATTAGCCAGGCATGGTGGCACATGCCTGTAGTCCCAGCTACTCAGGAGGCTGAGGCAGGAGGAATGCTTGAGCCCAGGAGTTTGAGGTTGCTGTGAGCTAGGCTGACACCATGGTACTCTAGCCTTGGCAACAAAGTGAGACTCTGTCTCAAAAAAATAATAATAATAATAATAATAAAAATGAAGTGGCTGAACCAGCTGAATTCTAAAGAACCTCCTAGTTCCAAAAGTCTGTTAACTGATTTAGTAAGAAAAAAGAAAAATCATCCCATCCTATTAACAGTAGAAATAATTATATCACAAAATATGTTCATATAAACAAAAAAATATTTTCTTTCTCCCAATTATAGATTTCAATCCTAATCAAAGAATAATCTATGTATCTTCACATAGCTGACTACAAACTACACTTACTTACAGGATCATTTAGTCAATTAACAAAGCACCACAAAAATGAAAGAAGAGTTTTGGCAGCCCAAAGAAACACATCTCAACCATTTTTTTTCTCAATTTAGGGAAACACCTTACTTGAGGCATTTTTTCCTTAAAGAATGTAAGCTTAAAATAACCAATAAGTTCCAACAGACAACCTTCTTCATATCTACTTAAATAGGAGAGGATATTAAGTAGTTAAAATGATGTGTTCATTACTCATGAAGCCTTCTGCTTAATTTGTATTAAGTACAACATAAAAGCTATATTATTTGCCAACTGGTTCATTAATTCAATGTTTACTAATTTTAATTTCCCAAGTTTTCAAATTTATATGTTGAGATATCGTAATTTTTCTTTCAGGAAACTCAAATCACCCAGTTCTTTTACTCTTGACTTTTTGACATACAAGATAAGAGGGTTATACTCAAAATATTTTTCTCTAAGATATCTTGTATCTCAAAAAGAATCTATTATTATTTCACATTATTCAGCATAACTGAATATAATAATTATTACATGAACCTTAACTTTTATAAATGCTTAAAGTAAAAATAACCAAAATAGTGAAAGAGAATTCCTAAAGAAAACCTATTAATATCAATATTATATTTAATGGCTGGGCATGGTGGCTCACGCCTGTAATCCTAGCACTCTGGGAGGCCAAGGCAGGAGGATTGCTCGAGGTCAGGAGTTCAAAACCAGCCTGAGCAAGAATGAGATCCCGTCTCTACTATAAATAGAAAGAAACTAATTAGCCAACTAATAGGAAAAATTAGCTGGGCATGGTGGCGCATGCCTGTAGTCCCAGCTACTCAGGAGGCTGAGGCAGGAGGATCGCTTGAGCCCAGGAGTTTGAAGTTGCTATGAGCTAGGCTGATGCCATGGCACTCTAGAGGGGGCAACAAGAGTGAGACGCTGTCTCAAAAAATAAAATAAAATAAAATTGTCTGCACTTTGTTTCCTTACATGAGTTCAGAATGTCAGGATGAAAATAGGTAAAGGAAGTTCATTAATTTGCTTATGTGCAATTACAGATAAATTTTAATTCTTTCCTTCTCTCCTTTCCTCCCTTCATAATACTTCTATTATAAACTTATAGACCAGTTCTACAATAAATTTGTAATGTTTTGAACCAGGTTGGCAAATGCCTACAAGATAGAGCCTCACCCCCTTCTCTACACACACAGCAGACACAAAGAGTGCCATAGCCTCACGCCTCTCCCTGCACCCATGGCCCTTTTAGCCTAGACTCCTTACAATATGCACTGAGTACCTAGTATGTGCCAGCTCTCATGCTAAGTGCTGACATGGTATGAAACACACTTTGGTAGCCTTGGCACTCAACGTTTTAGCACACAGGTTTAGGACATGGCTTAGGAGTCAGACCTGTGTTTCTGAATACTAGGCAGATAAGTCTCTAAAGTATAGATGTCATACATATTTTGATGACCACAGCCACCACGCTAGCCACCTTTGGAAGGGAAGCTACCCACGCTAGCTTCCCTTGTTATGTCCCCACCCAAATCAAACAATCTTCTAATCGTCATTTCATCTCTTACATAGATTTGCCTGTAAGGAGAGAATATGCTGACAAAAAAAATTTAAGAGGTTGGTTCCCTAGGCAGTTACAGCTCTTGATATTAATCAATAACTTATTCTGTTAGATATTAGCCACCTACAAGATTGATTAGAAGCAATCAGCCTCCCCCCACCCAGGTTCTTACTACTGTACGGGTTCCTGCTTAAGATTTGTTACTCCCCTGCCAACCTGTGCCTCTCTCCATCACTGCTCCAACTACCTGCTAGGTGTCATCCTTCACTCTCTGGGTTCCCTACCTACTACACTCTGGCATCAAGTTCTGTCTACTCTGTCTTCTAAGTAGTTCTAAAAATTCTCCTCTCTGCCTTCACCACCCACATTCCACCTGGATCAATGCAAGAATCTTCTGTTTTCTCATTCTCCAGAAATACAACGAGTTTTCCAAATGGCAGTACATTTTATGCTACTGACATGGCTAAAAAAAAAAGTACATCCTGAAGTAATGAGTATTAATATACTCATAAAAAAAGTTTTTTATGATGATGTATTTTAACTCTTGCAAATACATGATAAAACTGCATTCACCAAAACAAGATCTCAATTGAAAACCAGACTTAAATTAGGATATGAGTATCATGTATGTATTTTTATATGTAAATATATGAAAAATAAAGCAGTCCCTGAAATCCAGAACTGATATGACTTACACAGCTAGACCTCAACGTTATCACAAGCTGGCCTGGTACTCAGGCCATTTGGTTCTCCTGTTGGACACAATCTCAAAGACTATATCCAACAAAGTCACTCAGACTTTGTTATGATAAAGTGACATGAAAACAAGGTCACTGTGCAACCCATGATACCAAATCCCCCTCTTGCCCTAAATGATTGCTATTTCTTTACCAATAACAACTTTTCCCTCCATCTAGTCTGTCCTCCCTATAAGATATTAGAGATATCCAATCATGGAATTGCCCTGCATTCTGATACCACCCAGTACAGAGTCAGCCTCTGCTTCCTTAGATCATCCTGGAAAAAAAAAAAAAAATCACCCAACAAAAGCCCAAGGTCCTATGATAGATTCTAACACCCTCTTATGAAGACACCTCATGGTATCCTATATATATATATATATATATATATATATCCTATATATATATATATATATATATATATAGTGTGTGTACTTCCTCAATGCAATGAGTAAAACACCCAACTTGTTCAACTAGATATATGTTCCTGGTGGTCTCTGACTGAGGGGAAGTGAGATACACATATTAATACACATATTCATTCTTCCTCCCCTGCTTTCTCTCTTTCCAGTTCTTTGACCATAAGAGATTGCAGAGAAATCATCTGGTAAATTCTGATCACATGAATACTATCTACAAAGAGGGATTTGCTTTCTATATAGAAAGAGGATGAATAGAAGTGTGAGGTAGTTATCTGTCTATCCAGATAATCTATGGATATCTCACACACTACCTGTCTAAAACTACTTTCCCTCTCCATCTTTGCCACCCTGACCTCAAACTCTCCTCCTTCCTGAATTCCCAACTTATTGAATGAGATCATCACCTATACAGTCACCTAAGCAAAACCAATACTCCCGCTTCTCTGTCACTTTTCCCCGATTTGACAGAATTGGCAAAAAACTGTTGATTTTGGTCTAAACACCTCTGGAAACCAATTCCTTCTACTCTGCCTTCCCTCATTTCTCTAGGGATTTAGAGTATTCAAAACTCCCTGTATCTGGCCTTCACCCCCTCATCTTCCACATACATAGCTGTCACAGCAAGCTTTTTAAAATGTAGATTTGATATCTTGTGCCTCTTCACTGCCCTTAGAATAAAAGCCAAACTCCTCACATATCTCACTTCCAGCCTCATCTCCCACCACTTTCCCACAGGTTCCTAAATTAGTGTCATGTCAGTGCATTTGCAATCCCCTTCCACTTATTCTCATTCCTTCTTGTATGTCTAAAATAACCTTCCTCCTCCCATGCCTCTTTTTCACTGACCCACCAAGATTAAGCACCCTAGCAAACAAGAAGAACACTTGTGTTCATACACTTTAAGGATCTTAAGTCAGTCCTGTCACTTAGGAAAAACAGGTTGGCATTACCAAGTACTAAGTTAACAGCACAGACATGCCATGGCCCAGACAGAAATCACTCCAGGAAAACTTGCTGGAAAAACTCATGCACACAGGCACTATATATATGTTAATATATATACACACATGTATGTTCATAGAAGGAGTGCTGAATAACCAAAGATGAGAATAAAACCACATGTCCAACAGGAGAATGGATACATAGATTATCATATGGTCACATAACAAACCATTGTACAGAAATGAAAATGAGGCCAGGCGCTGTGGCTCACGTCTGTAATCCTAGCACTCTGGGAGGCCAAGGCGGGCGGATTGCTCAAGGTCAGTTCAAAACCAGCCTGAGCAAGAGCGAGACCCCGTCTCTACTATAAATAGAAACAAATTAATTGGCCAACTAATATATATAGAAAAAATTAAGCCGGGCGCGGTGGCTCACGCCTGTAATCCTAGCACTTTGGGAGGCTGAGGCGGGCGGATTGCTCAAGGTCAGGAGTTCGAAACCAGCCTGAGCAAGAGCGAGACCCCGTCTCTACTATAAATAGAAAGAAATTAATTGGCCAACTAATACATATATATAAAAATTAGCCGGGCATGGTGGCGCATGCCTGTAGTCCCAGCTACTCGGGAGGCTGAGGCAGCAGGATTGCTTGAGCCCAGGAGTTTGAGGTTGCTGTGAGCTAGGCTGATGCCACGGCACTCACTCTAGCCTGGGCAACAAGCGAGACTCTGTCTCAAAAAAAAAAAAAAAAAAAAAAAAAAAAAAAAAAAAGAAAAAATTAGCCGGGCATGGTGGCGCATGCCTGTAGTCCCAGCTACTCGGGAGGCTGAGGCAGGAGGACTGCTTGACCCCAGGAGTTTGAGGTTGCTGTGAGCTAGGCTGACGCCATGACACTCACTCTAGCCTGGGCAACAAAGCGAGACTCTGTCTCAAAGAAAAAAAAAAAAAAAAGAAATGAAAATGCACAAACGAGATCTATGTACAACTTGGATGAATTTTATAAATAATGGTGAGCAAAAAATGACAAAAGAACACATGCAAAAAAAAAAGAACACATGCTTGTAGGATTCCTTTTTGTTTTTTCGCTTTCCGAGACATGATCTTGCTCTGTTGCCGAGGCTAGAGTGCAAACTCCTGGACTCAAGTGTTCCTCCTGCCTCAGCCCCTCAAGTAGTTAAGGACAACAGGCACATGCCAGCAACCATGGTTAATTAAAAAAAAAATTTTTTTTTTTTTTAAAGACAGGGTCTACATTGCCCAGGCTGATCTTGAAATCCTGGCCTCAAGCAATACCCCCCTGGCTCCCAAAGCACTGAAGTTACAAGCATGAGTCACTGTGACTAGCCTGTATTTCTTGACATGGCTAGTAGTCACAAAGGTGTTCACTTCATAATAGTTTGTTGGTCTGTGCATCTTTGTTTTATATACTTTCTGTAGCTATATTAGTTATTAAAAATAAAAATTTAAAAATCATATCACTCAAGTGCTCTTTTTGTACTCTAAGCTCCCAAAACATTAATTGCTCATAATCATTTATTCTTTATCTGTCCCTTCCATGGTTCTTAATGGAGAATTTCTTTAAAAGTCGGGTGATTTTGCTGCAAAAGTACAGATCCCCAAACCTCACCTTAGTGCAACTGAAACAGAATCACTGGAAAGTGGGTGGGTCCTGAACATGCTGGTAAGGTTTTTTAATTCCACAAGTGACTCTGACAACAGTCCCTGGTCACAAACAACTGACTAAACTGCAAGCTCATTCAAAAAAGAAAAAAGAAAACCTGATTATAGCTTCTTCATACTATTCCTTCATCTAGCAAAATATCCAGTACTCAACAGACATTTAAAATATGTTTGTCAAAGTAACAAAATGTGTATTTCCAAAACAAACTTAGACATTTCATGATTTGGATTTGCATTGTTTCTAGAAAAACTAAGTGCATAGTGTTGCTGTTTATATAAAATGACCCTGGGAGGGTTAAGGTCAGGGTCCTGAAGGCCCCTGTGCATGGTCTGAGACACCTAGGTCATGCTAGTCCATCGAAAGTCAACTGAAGGCCAGGCTCGGTGGCTCACACCTGTAATCCTAGCACTCTGGGAGGCCGAGGCGGGAGGATTGCTGGCGGTCAAGAGTTCAAAACCAGCCTGAGCAAAAGCGAGTCCCCCATCTCTACTATAAATAGAAAGAAATTAATTGGCCAACTGATACAGAAAAAATTAGCCGGGCATGGTGGTGCATGCCTGTAGTCCCAGCTACTCGGGAGGCTGAGGCAGGAGGACCACTTGAGCCCAGGAGTTCGAGGGTATAGTGAGCAATCCTCCTGCTTCAGCCTCCCAAAGCACGATTAGAGAAGTGAACCATCCTGCCCAGCTTATACTGTTTTAATTACTGTATCTTTGTAATATGGTTGAAATCAGAAAGCGTGCCTCTAGCTTTGTTTTTCTTAAGACTGATTTGGCTATTTGGGATCATTTCAGTTCCATGTGATTTTCGGATTTTTTTCTATTTCTATAAAAAAAAATGCCACTGGGATCTTACTAGGGATTACATTAAATTTGTTAAAATTCCCATATCATCCAAAGTGATTTACAATATTAAGTCTTCTAATTCATGAACACAGGATGTCTATCCATTTGTGTCTTCAATTTCTTTCATCAATGTCATAGTTTTCTTTTTTTTTTTTTTTTTGGAGACAGAGTCTCACTTTGTTGCCCAGGCTAGAGTGAGTGTCGTGGCTGCAGCCTAGCTCTCAGCAACCTCAAACTCCTGGGCTCAAGCAATCCTGCTGCCTCAGCCTCCCGAGTAGCTGGGACTACAGGTATGTGCCACCATGCCCGGCTAATTTTTTCTATATATATATCTTAGTTAGCTAATTAATTTGTTTCTATTTATAGTAGAGACGGGGGTCTCGCTCTTGCTCAGGCTGGTTTCAAACTCCTGATCTTGAGCAATCCACCCGCCTTGGCCTCCCAGAGTGCTAGGATTACAGGTGTGAGCCACCACACCCGGCCAATGTCATAGTTTTCAATGTACATCTTTTACCTCCTTGGTTAAGTTTATTTCTAAGTAGGTTATTAAGTATGAAATGTTCAATTTTCTTAAGTACTAAGTTTGACGGCTGATATCTCTGACATTTCACTCTGCTACTTATTTTTATTGTGAATGCACATCCTCAGTCTTTCAAATGCAGAGTTTGGCTTTTGATTATCTTTCAAAATTTTTTTTAAGAGCAATTTTTGTGAAACCATGGACAAGTCAAAAATTCATGTTATTTTCAGATATCAGCTCCATTGTGGAACCCACACAGCCCAGACAAGCTCAAAATATCAACGAAGTGTTGGGAAAGGATGAGGCTAATGAACACACAGTATGTCAGTGGTTTGAGAAGTTCATTCTGGTGATTTTAATCTTGAAAATGAGCCATGTGGGTGACCCGAGACCAAGGTGATGATGAAGAGCTGAAAGCTACAGTGGAAGTGAATCCATCTCAACCTACATGTGAATTAGCAGTAAGCTTTGATGTTACTATTCCAACAATAGGGGACCCATTTGAAACAAACAGGAAGGGTAAAGAAGGTGGATAGATGGGTTCTGCAGGAATTAAATAAGCATCAGAAGCGAAATCATGTTGAAGCTTGCCTTTCTTTGCTGTCATGGTATAAAAGCGAACCGTTTCTACACTGTACTGTTATATGTGATGGAAAATGGATTCTTTCTGAAAATCACTAGCATTTGCCACATGGTTGAATAAAGATGAAGTGCTGAAACACAGCCCAAAACTGAATATTCATTAAAAAAAAGCTAATAGTGTCTGTCTGGTGGTCCAGCACTGGTATTATCCACTATAGCTTCATGAAACCCTGTCAATCGATTACAGAGGATGTCTACTACAACCAATGGGACCAAATGATGAGGATGTTTAACCACATGCCCCACAAACAATGCTGCTCCAAATACAGAGGCTGGACTTGGAAACTCTGTCATCCACTGTATTCACCAGACCTCACACCAACTGACTACCACTTCTTCCAGGCTTTGGACCACTTCTTGCAAGGAAAACCACTCAATTCTCTACAGGCTGTGGAAAACATCTTGTGCAATTTCATCGGTACTTGCTCTCCAGGCTTCTTTGCTGCTGGCATAAACAAGCTATCGTTAAGATGGCAAAACTCTGTCGATAGTTAAGGTGCATACTTTGATTAACTGTACTGCTGCTTGTTTGAGATATAATAAACTAAACTTTTGATTTGAAATTGAACGTTTCATATTTAATGCCCTATAATATTTTATTTTTTTAATGCTATATATGGGATTGTTAATTTCCTTTTTGGAAGGTTCATTAGTGTATAAAAGCACAACTGGTTTTTGTATGTTGATTTTGTATCCTATAAATACAAGTACACCTATAATAAACAAGTCTTACTGAATTTGTTTGTTAGTTCTAACAAATTTTTTGTGGAGTCTTTAGGCTTTTCTACATGTAAGATCATGTTATACAAACAGATAATTTTACTTCTTTCTTTCTGATTTGGATGACATTTCTTTTTCTTGCCTAATTGCTCTTGCTAGGACTTCCAGTACCATGTTGAATAGAAGTGGCAAGAGTGAGCATCCACACCTTATTCCTGGAAAACCTTTCAGGTTTTCACTGTTGAGTGTGATGTTGCCTATTGGCTTTTAAAATATGGTTTTTATTACTTTGAGGTAAATTCCTTCTATACCTAGTTTATTTGTCACAAAAAGGTGTTAAATTTTGTCGAACACTTTTTCTGCATTCTGCATCTATTAAGATCGTGTCGTTTTTATCCTCTAAAATTCAAAATATATAACAGTAAAAAAACAAATAATGGGCAAAGAATCTGAATGGACATTTTCCCAAGAAGATATACAAATGGCCAACAGGTATATGAAGAGATGCTCAACTTCACTAATCACAAAAATGCAAATCAAAGCCACAATGAGATACCACTTCATTCCTGTTAGGATGACTATTATCAAAAAAATAAATAAGTAGTGTTGGAAAGGATGTAGAGAAATTGGAACCCTCGGTACATTGTTGGTGGGAATGTAAAATGGTGTGGCTGCTGTGGAGAACAGTGTAGCGGTTTCTCAGCAAATTACACATAAAACTACCATATGATCTAGCAATTCTACTTCTAGGTACATATACAAAGGAATTGATATCAATATCTTGAAATCTTGAAGACATATCTGCCCTCCCTTGTTCATTACAGCATTATTCACAATAGCCAAGATAGAGAAACCATCTAAATGTCCAGCAATGGATGAATAAAGATAATGTGGTATATACAATGAAATATTATTCTGTCTTTAAAAATGAAGGAAGTTCTGTGACATGCAAGAACATGAACGAATCTAGAGGACATTATGCAACATGGATGAACCTGGAGGATCTCATGCTAAAAGAAAAAGCTATCGTATTTCCCCAAAAATAAGTCAGGGTCTTATATTTATTTTTCCTCAAGAGACACCCTAGGGCTTATTTTCAGGGGATGTGTTATTTTCTCCTCAAAGCCTCAGCTTGCAACACACACAGGATGGCCAGGTCCTGACAGGGGGAGCCAACCTTGTTGGTGGGGCTGCCCGCACCTTTCCGGTCACCTCTGGGTTAGTAGCTGTCACGATGAGGCAGATGAGAAGGGCTGCTCGTCTTCTTTACCACTCCACAATGAAATGCACGGGTTGTGCAGGTACGCTGCGTTAGCCACGTCCATCATTAGGTCTCATTTTCGGGGTAGGGCTTATATTGTGCAAATGCTTAGAAATCCTGCTAGGGCTTATTTTATGGGTAGGTCTTATTTTCAGGGAAACACAGTAGTCACAGAAGGACAAATGCTGCATGATTCCACTTATATCTAAAATAGTGTGCCTGATAGAAACAACTGAATGGTGGTTTCCAGGGGCTAAGAGGGAAAGAGAAACGGAGAGCTGTTGTTCAATGGGTACAAAGCTTCGGTTATGAAGATAAGTTATAAAGATCTATATAACATTGTGCCTGTAGTTAATGACATTGTATTATACATTTAAAATTGAGGGTAGCTCCCACGTTAATTGTTCCTACTCCCCCACACACACACACACACACAAAACACATTACTGTTAAAAACAAAAAAGAGCCAGGCACGGTGGCTCATGCCTGTAGTCCTAGCACTCTGGGAGGCCGAGGCGGGCGGACTGCTTGAGGTCAGGAGTTCGAAACCAGCCTGAGCAAGAGCAAGACCCCATCTCTACCATAAATAGAAAGAAATTAATTGGCCAACTAATATATAGAGAAAAAATTAGCCGGGCATGGTGGCACATGCCTGTAGTCCCAGCTACTCGGGAGGCTGAGGCAGTAGGATTGCTTGAGCCCAGGAGATTGCGGTTGCTGTGAGCGAGGCTAACGCCATGGCACTCACTCTAGCCTGGGCAACAAAGCGAGACTGTGTCTCAAAAAAAAGAGCTACATGCCTTCTTATGTAGTTGGAAATTTTAACAGTTTTAGCCTACTTCTCTATCAGTTATTATATAAAGTCTCTCATCCACTTCTGTTAAAGAATTTACAGTGCTTAACGCCACTAACTAGTTTGTAACTACAAACTATCACATTTGTGGCAGAAATTCAGTTATAGATAGATGTGCAACATTTGGGGGATGATCACACTTGAAGCTCTGACCCGAGGGTGGAGGGGAGGCATGGACAATATACATAACCTTAACATTTGTACCCCCATAATATGCTGAAATAATAAAAACAAAACAAATTTGGACATTGAGACTATGGAGTGGAAGCAAGCACTGAACTTTATGATGAAAAGGAAAACTTGTTTAGAAGTCTGAGGTGCAAGGACTATTCAAGCTTACAGAGATACCCTCATACACTTAAATATGGCAATGTAGAAAAAGAAAGATAAAAGAAAAGAAAACATGCGCAGACACTTTAGGTCTAACATTATCAAAATCTTAGGAACCTAAATTTTTTCCAAACTTCCAAAACTAAGAAAAGAAATTACTTCCAAAAGAATGCAACCAAGGAAAATATATTCAAGTATGTTCACATCTACAAGATAGCTCAATATCCTTCATCAAGTATAGCATTTGTGAGATATTGGGTGGATTATAAATTTAATATACAAATCTTCATTTTAAGTATATCACGGAAGAGTTCCCACACCCAGCCAGTTAAGAAAAATATGGGGTCAGGAAAAGTAAAACTGATTTATTATGCTGTTGTGGCAAACAACTTAATTAGATTTCCTGACTAAAGTGCACAGAATTCAAACTTATGGGAATGGAACAACACAAAAATGCACTGCTCTGGCCTGAATGCTGTTCTCACTCTGTATCAGTACTCATTTACTGTGTCTCTGGACTCTTGATGACATATTTGCAAAATGAATATACTAGCTAGCCCTTCCTGCAGAGCAGGGCTGGGGACACAAAACGAGATCTTTCACCTCTAAGACCCATGCTCTTTCAACACATCTGAAGGCAAGTAACTGAATCACTGAACCAGGTCATACATGACTGTGATACTTTCCCCCAATAAAGGGGTACAAAAGTTACTCTGAACATCTGAATACCTATGAAGAAATAGGTATGTCCACAAATCCATCTTTTAGCATTCAAATTTTGGAGGAGCTTAACTTAAAACCAAAGAAATTAGCTAAAAGTAAAAACAAAAATCCTACCCGCTAGCAAAAAAGCTTTATACCTACCCACTGAGAAAGAAACTGTATCTCATCTCCTGGCAGGATGGAACCTACGGATCAGATCCATGATCTGTTTTTCCTCCTCACACATGAGCCAAGCATATTCTACAATCTATAAGAGTTCACTATGGGAATTTTAATTTTTTATTTTGATAAAACTTAAAATGTTAGTATCATTCTATTCTGGAGCATCTGAACGACCACTTCTAAGTTAAATATAGTACCATCGATAAATCTACAAAGAACTCAAGCAAATCAACAAGAAAAAAAACAGTACCATTAAAAAGCGGGCAAAAGACATGAAAAGCAGCTTTTCAAAAGAAGATAGACATATGGCCAATAAACATATGAAAAAATGCTCAAGTTCACTAATCAGGGAAATCCAAAATAAAACCACAATGAGATATCACCTTAACCCTGTTAGAATGGTTTTTATTAAAAAGTCCAAACAATACATGCTGACATGGATGCAGAAAGGAATGCTTATACACTGTTGCTGGGACTGCAAATTAGTATAACCTCTATGGAAAACTATATGGGCAGTTCTCAGAGAACTAAATGTAGACCTACCATTTGATCCAGCAATCCCACTACTGGGTATTTACCCAAATGAAAATAAATCATTTTATCAAAAACACCTGTACTCAAATATTTATTGCAGCACAATTCACTATTGCAAAGATGTAGAATCAAACCAAATGCCCATCAATTCATGAGTGGATTCATAAAAATGTGATGTGTGTATATAGTGTGGAATACTACTCAGTCATGAAGAATGACTTAATGCCTTTTGCAAAAATATGGATGGAACCAGAGACCATATCCTAAGTGAAGTATCTAAAGAATGGAAAAACACACACCACATGTACTCACTATTAAATTGGAACTGATGAGCACACATATGCAGAGAGGGGGGTATAATTCAAATTCAATGGAAATCAATCAGTGGGGAAAGGAGAGGAGGGGATGGGTAAAAACCAACCTACTGGGTACAATGAACACTATCTGGGTGACAGACACACTTATAACCCTGTCTCAAGCATTACAAAAGCAAGCCTTGTAACCAAAAACATTTGTACCCCCATAATACTTCGAAGTAAAATATATATATATATGTAGAACCCATAGTCCCAACTCTTTTGGCATTAACTGGTGTAACTTCATTGGGAGTTAATGAGGAAAAAGAGAGGAGAACGTAATAAATGTAAAAGACACGTTCATAGCAAGTTAAGGCCAGAGGAAAGAATTTTACTCTGCATGAATAAAGGCTCGTTAGCAGTACAAAACAGACTCATTACATGGCATTCTGAAATACAGCATAACTAACTCAGTATTCAGTACCATGGTCACATTGGGAACTCCAATTTAGTTTGAGTAAATAGTTTCTAGCTTTACACTGCTTCACATTTTTACTGGTTATGCAGTTTTGTTGGTATTTACATTGTTAATTCACTTGGGTTGTACCACTATGTAAGACCTACATGCATAAATACACCTATTTTTATATTACAGACACTTAAATGACAATGTAATTAAAGTAACTAAAGCATTATTGGGCTTATGCAATTCAGATATTGGAATTTTGCATTCTTTCACTTTTAAGTGGTCCAGACATTGCTAAACTTTGAGAAACAATACAATCTTAAGGATACTGAGAAAGAGAGAGACCTTCAAATTGAAATATGACCGCCTAATAATATCTGACAATAAATTGAGGCACAATGCATATACCAGGCATCCTCGAACTACAGCCCAAGGGCCACATGCAGGTGTTTTTTCCCATTTGTTTTTTTACTTCAAAATAAGATATGTGCAGTGTGCATAGAAATTTGTTCATAGTTTTTTTTAAACTATAGTCCGGCCCTCCAACGGTCTGAGGGACAATAAACTGGCCCCTTGTTTAAAAAGTTTGAGGACCCCTGGCATACACAGTCTGTCCTTCAACAGCTTCATCATCTAAACAGAGGTAAAACTTTCCTCAACAGGGATTACCCATCTCCTGGAGACCTTGCTTTAACACCTTCCTCCTTTGTCCCCTAACCTCTTAATCCTTCCTCCTTCATCCTTTAATCTTGCTGTGAGTCTAACAGGAAAATTTAGCCCCCAGTTTTAAACAAGTGACTGATAATGATAATCGTGGAAAAAGATCCAGTGCAAGTGATGAGGAATTCAGAAACCAGATGTTTGTCCAAACAAGAAGTGATGATGTTGTATTAAAGGGAAGGGAAAATACAGCTTGAGTATCCCTTAGCCAAAACACTTGGGACCAGAAGTGTTTTGGATTTCAGATTTTGGAATATTCGCATTACCTGATGGGCATCATGCAGAACTTTTTGATATTTTCAACAATATCTTCATACTACCAAGAAGAGAATTAGCAAAAATACAGTGAGAATGTACATAGATCTTGGCTCCATGGACAGCATTGTGAGAAATATTCAGTTGGTATGTGTGGTCTGCACAAATGCCATTTAACTATGCAGGTGTACATCCTTGCATAGGGCATATATCGCAGCTGAAGGGGGCTGAGAGGGTCTTTTTCCCCTGGGAGATGCTGAATACATATATATTATATGTTTTATTATTTTTTATTTATTCATTTAAGAGACAGGGTCTCACTCTGTTGCCCAGGCTGGAGTGCAACGGTCCAATTATATAGCTCACTGTAACCTTGAATTCCTGGGCTAAGATGCTAAATTTTAAACTGTGTATTATGGACCTGCATTTTGACTGTGACCTGTCACATGAGGTCAAGTGTGGAACTTTCCACTTGTGGTATTCAAGAAGTTCCGGATTTTGGAGCATTTTAGATTTTGGACTTTCAGATTAGGGATGCTCTACCTGTAGTAGAAGAAAGCACAACCACTGTCTCAAAACATATAAAGAGCTGTCATATAGAAGTAGGATGAGCCTTATGTAATTCCAAATGGTAGCTCTAGAATTAGAGGGAAGAAGTTATAAGACACAGATTTTGCTTGAAGATGCTGAGGACCACTACCATTTATCAAGCAGCTACTGCATGCTAGGACCCCACTATTTAAATACATTTAAGATTTATGTGGAATCTTCCAGCTACTAGCCTTGATCACTAAACTAATAAAACAAAAGTATACAGTGGGCTATATCTCAAGTTCTTTCTTCCACACCAGCTTAATGAACATGAACATAACTAGTAGTAAGCTTCTATATCCTCTTTTTTCTTCTTATTCTTCAGCAAATGAAACAAAAATACTGCTCAGTAAAGAGATCAAGATGATGAACAAGGGTTCTAGGGAAGAGAACATTAATCAACTGCCTTTGAGAAATAATTGTTATTATTAAAAGTTAAAGTAGGCCGGGCACGGTGGCTCACACGTGTAATCCTAGCACTCTGGGAGGCCGAGGCAGGTGGATTGCTCAAGGTCAGGAGTTCGAAACCAGCCTGAGCAAGAGTGAGACTCCATCTCTACTATAAATACAAAGAAATTAATTGGCCAACTAATATATATAGAAAAAAATAGCCAGGCATAGTGGCGCATGTCTGTAGTCCCAGCTACTTGGGAGGCTGAGGCAGCAGGATTGCTTGAGCCCAGGAGTTTGAGGTTGCTGTGAGCTAGGCTGACACCACAGCACTCACTCTAGCCTGTGCAACAAAGCAAGACTCTGTCTCAAAAAAGAAAAGTTAAAGTAATCTGAAGTTTGTGAAATATATACAGTGAAGCAAGAGATAAAAAAAATTTTAAAACATCTATTGTGATAAATTTTGGTTGAAAGTGATTATAGTTTAACAAACATATAAACAAAGTAACATAGTAGGTCATAATTGTAATTTATTTTGGTCACTATGTTTCAGATGTCAGTCAATGTTATAGTGTAATCAAAAGTATCAAATACTTAAGTTTCTCTCCCCAAACCAATATTTTCCCATTCCTTTAATCCTGCAGTCCCTAACCCCAGGGCCACAGCCCAGTACTGGGAATTGGGCTGCACAGCAGGAGTTGGGAGAGTGAGTGAGTGAAGCTTCTCTGTATTTACAGCTGCGCCCCATCACTCACATCACTGCCTGAGCTCTGCCTCCCATCAGATCAGCAGCAGCATTAGATTCTCATAGAAGCAAGAACCCTACTGCAAATTGCCCACGTGAGAGATCTAGGTTGAACGCTCTTTATGAGAATCTAATGCCTGATGATTTGAAGTGGAGCTAAGGCAAAGATACTAGTGCTGGCCAGTGGCCACAAATGCAGATTATCATTAGCAGAGAGGTTTGACTGCACAATAAACATAATGCACTTGAATCATCCTGAAACCATTCCCCCCCACTCCCTTCAACCCCAATCCATGGAAAAATTATCTTCCATGAAACCAGTACCTTGTGCCAAAAAGGTTGGGGACCACTGCTTTAGTCTATAAGGCAAAAGGGGCTTCTGACAAATCACAACATAATGGATGTTCTGCTTTAGGCTACATGGCCTACCAAATCCTATCATGGATTAGGACAGAATCATAGTATATTTTAAGGAATAAAAGAGTATTCATCTAAATGATAGCCTTAAAATGTTTCTGACTCATAAAATTAAAAAGTTAACAGATTGTGTTAAAACTAAATGTGAAAAAAATTGCTAAAAACAATGCTTAAAATAAGAATGCTGAAGATGAACAAAACTAAGCCTTAGGCAGAGAACTCAAAGCAGACATTGAAAATATTAGGTGGCTTAGAATAATTTTATGATTTAAACACACACACACAAAAATAAAGGTACAAGAATTTGGCCATGATAGCTGTCCAAGGAGAAAATTCTCAGACACTAGTGAAATCGATAAATTGTTAACACGCAAACACACTGAATCATTTTTCTTGAAGAAAAACTTACTTAAAAACTGAAATATGAAGGGGCAAGGAACATTTGCCTTTCACATGAATTTATTCTACCTCTGCAAATCTGACCAGCTGTTCAGCTACTTGTCTTAACTAAGAAAGATTTTGGGCTGGGCTCAGTGGCTCATGCCTGTAATCCTAGCACTTTGGGAGGCCAAGGGAGGAGGATCACTTGAGGCCAGCAGTTTGAGACCAGCCTGAACAACATAGGAAGATCCCATCAATACAAAAATATAGAAAAAATAGTTGGGCATGGTGGTACAAGCCTATAATCCCAGCTACTCAGTAGACTAAAACAAGAGGATCATTTCAGCCCAAGAGTTTGAGGCTGCAGTGAGCTATGATCATGCCGTTGCACTCTAGCCTGGGCAAAAGAGCTGGATCCTATTTCAAAAAAAAAGAAAGATTTTTAAAAACACCTACATGCACCTATTCCCACCCATTGAAATATCTTTACATATGGCACAAAAAAAATTAATTCAACAAACATCATATGCCAGAAGTATCAGTTATATGGGATAAAAGGATAAACAAGATAACTGTGGTCCCAGCCCCCACTGGGTTTGTAATTTTCCCTTTCATGGCACAGTCTACGGAGAAGACCCTCTTGTATGTTATTGAGATGTTGCAAGAACTCCATCTAAATCTGGGTTACTACATCTGATCACAATATCTGGCCAACTTTTAAAGAGGGACATAAAGCCAGACAGAGCCAACATCATTTCTCTTTCCTACACCCAGAAGCAGTTCACTGAACTTTAGAGGTGAAAGTGGCCTGTCTTGGTTCACTTGAGTTACTGTAACAAAAATACCAGAAACAGAGAGGCTTATAAACAACACAAATGCATTTCTCAGTTCTTTTCCTTTTTTTTTTTTTTTTTGAGACAGAGTCTCACTTTGTTGCCCAGGCTAGAGTGAGTGCGGTGGCGTCAGCCTAGCTCACAGCAACCTCAGACTCCTGGGCTCAAGCAATCCTGCTGCCTCAGCCTCCCGAGTAGCTGGGACTACAGACATGCGCCACCATGCCCGGCTAATTATATATATATATATATATATATATATACACACACACATGTATATATATATACACACATATATATATGTATGTGTGTATATATATATATATATATATATATATATATATATATATAATTAGTTGGCCAATTAGTTTCTTTCTATTTTTATAGTAGAGTCGGGGTCTTGCTCTTGCTCGGGCTGGTTTTGAACTCCTGACCTTGAGCAATCTGCCCACCTCAGCCTCCCAGAGTGCAAGGATTACAGACGTGAGCCACCACGCCCGGCACAGTTCTGGAAGCTAAAGATCAAGGTGCTGGCAGATTTGGTGTGCGGTGAGGGCCCACTTCCTGGTTCACAGATTTCTCACTGCATCCTTACATGGTAGAAGGGACAAACAAGCTCTCTTGGGCCTCTTTTATAAGGGCGCTAATCCCCATCCAAGAATGCTCTGCTCTCATATCTTGTCACCTCCTGCTATGGTTTGAATATGTCTCCATCGGTCCATGAGTTGGAAATGTAATTGCCATTGTAATAGTATTAGGAAGTAGGGCTGTTAAGAGGTGATTAGATCACAAAGGGCACCACCCTCATAAGTGGATTAAGGCCATTTTGTGGGCCAGATTTCCTCTGTCTCATGAGCTTGCTTTAGGAAATGGCTAAAGCAAGGGATGACACTCATCAAATGCTGGCACCATGCTTTTGGACTTCCCAGCCTCCAAAACTATAAGAAATAAATTTCTTTTCTTTTATAAATTACCCAATTTGTGGTATCTTGTTATAGCAACAGAAAATGGACTAAGACACCTCCCAAAAGCCCCACTAACAGAATGGACTCCATTTCCTCATAGGTGGTAGAAGGTAGCAGTTAGGAAAACTGCCCCATCTCACTACCGTCTCATTTACAGCACTTTAGCTGAAACCATCCTGTATGTGTGTGTGTGTGTGCATGCCCACTATCTCTCCCAGTAGAATGTGCACTCCTTGAGAGAAGAGACTGTACCCCAGCATGTGGCACAATGCCTAGCACACAATATGCCCTCACTTAACTGTTTGAGACCAACTGCCCCGAGATCTAGGAACAGACATCACAGAAAGCCTATATTTGAAGGGGGCCTTAAAGAATCTAGGAGTCTGGCAGATAAAGAAGGCTTTGCAGATTTAAGATTCAACATTAAACTGTCATGTCCAATCATCACACTGCCTTTACTATATACTTCTTTTGACCTCTATGTGCAAATATCTTATAATTCATGGGTATAAATTTCTTTCTTCCTCACTATAACAAGTTCCAAAAGCTTAGTTTCTATTATTGCTATTAAAAAAATCTTTCAGGAGAGAAAAAAAAAAGTAGAATCTAGGTTCTTATGGAAATTCATTTTTACTTCAAAACATCTCTCAGTATCTGTACATTGGTTTGAGACCTTCAAAGAGACTGACCTAACCAAACAAATACAGTAAACTAGGTTTGGTATGGGAACCTCAGAAACTTTAGGAGCTTGATTTCTTTTTTTTTTTTTTTTGAGACAGAGTCTCACTTTTGTTGCCCGGGCTAGAGGGCTGTGGCATCAGCCTAGCTCACAGCAACCTCAAATTCCTGGGCTCAAGCAATCCTTCTGCCTCAGCCTCCTGAGTAGCTGGGACTACAGGCATGCACCACCATGCCCGGCTAATTTATTTATTTATTTATTTATTTATTTATTTATTTATTTATTTGTGTGTGTGTGTGTGTGTGTGTGTGTGTGTGTGTGTGTGTGTATGGTTAGTTGGCCAATTAATTTCTTTCTATTCATAGTAGAGACAGGGTCTCACTCTTGCTCAGGCTGGTTTTGAACTCCTGACCTTGAGCAATCTGCCGTCCTCGGCCTCTCAGAGTGCTAGGATTACAGGTATGAGCCACTGCGCTGGCCAGGAGCTTGATTTCTTTAGAATCTTGTTTTTCTTCAATGTTCAAGTTTACTTAACGAAGGAAGGAAAGTGTCACTTATCAAAATAATCAAACTTCCCTCACACGCCAAAAATTTAATCAGCTTAGTGTTTACGAAGGGGCAAAAGACAGAATTAACATAAAATGCCATTTTATTTTGGAATAAGAGAGGCAGAGACAGGTAGCTGTTAATTTCTTTGACACTTCAGAGCCATACACACCATACATTCCTTGCTTGGTAGTGAGACATCTGCAGCCGCCTTCATTTTCTGGAGAAAGGATCTGGCTGGGGAAAGGCAACCCAGGCCATCGTATACACTCCACAAACAACCACTCAAGTAGGGGAAAGGCCACATACTTTTAGAGTAGAGGGAACCTAACTCAGGTGATCTGCCAACTTCTCATTCTACAGAAAAGGACGTGGAGGCCACAGAACAGAGGTGAAATTTTTCTCAAATCCACAGTCAGCAGAACCCAGGAATCCTGACTTGGTCAGCCATTGTTTCCACTATCCTTGCTTATATTTCTTCAGGACATCAAAGTCTTACAAATATAGCCAGAATGCTCGGAAGGAGAGAAGACTCATGGAACAGAGCTAAGACAAGGAAGTCTGACTCAGACCTGAATAAGACAGCGTAAGCACCAGTCATCTGGACATCCTCAGTTGGCCATGAGAGACACTCTGAGCACAGCAGGCTCATGGCTTCAGACAGCTCAACCGGATTTTCCCAGTATTGATTGTTATGAGTCACAGTCCTCCTGCAAGAGGTCCCCATTCAGTTTTAAAAAAAATCAACTGGATTTTTTAAATCCAGTTTATTTTAAAAAATAAACTGAACGCACAACATCAACTCAGTGAATTTAACCCAACAAAGGTGAGTAAAGCGATAAATTAAAGGTGCCTATAGAGAGAAAGTCAAGGGTAGAAGGAAAAAATCTAAGCCATGCAAATAAATGTCTTTTGTCATTTCAGTTCAATCCAATTGGGGCTGGGAATGAATGTTTGTGCCCTGCTGTCATCACTTCCTATTCTTCATTGAAGACATTTTAGAAAAAAAACTCAATATCTCCTAAACTACAAGTTTCAAGGGATGGGAGAGGCAGAAAAGAGAATTGAACATAAAGTTGTAAAATACTGCCTAGGAGAATCTTTATTTAAAATAATCAACTATGGCCGGGCGCGGTGGCTCACGCCTGTAATCCTAGCACTCTGGGAGGCCGAGGCGGATTGCTCAAGGTCAGGAGTTCAAAACCAGCCTGAGCGAGACCCCGTCTCTACCATAAAAATAGAAAGAAATTAATTGGCCAACTAACATATATATATATATATATATAAAAATCAGCCGGGCATGGTGGCTTGTGCCTGTAGTCCCAGCTACTCGGGAGGCTGAGGCAGGAGGATCGCTTGAGCCCAGGAGTTTGAGGTTGCTGTGAGCTAGGCTGACGCCATGGCACTCACTCTAGCCTAGGCAAGAAAGCGAGACTCTGTCTCAAAAAAAAAAATAAAATAAAATAAAATAATCAACTAAAATGAAATAAAGCAGTCAATTCTGACACGCAGTCCTTTGGGTGACAACATGGGCAATAAATACTATATACCTGTTTTAACTGAAGCAAATAATTTCACAAATGGCTGGTTAGTTCTTCAACATGATAAATCTAAACATTTGAGCACAATTTTAACTAAAAATTGGAACTATTTACATTCTGGAATGATTGATAGTAAGCATTGGTGATTATTTCTTTTCTTAAAAATGTACTATTATAGGGTATTCCATTCATTTTGTGGGAAATTCAAAAGTTAGACAAAGACCCAGAAAGAATTCCATATGACAAAAGAGCCCAAATTCTTCTTTTGAAGTCATTTTACTATATGAAAAACTTCTTCAAACAAGTGATCAAGGCCAGAAAAACATTTGCTCTGTATAAATATTTGCTGTATTATTTACCATATTGTGGTATAATTTGGACTCTATATATAGTATTTTTCCCAATCCCCAAGCACCCAAAATCAGTGAATGAATGATTTGAGGGAAATATGTCAACCCTCCATTAGTAGTTGAAACTACAGTTTGAAAATTAAGGCTGGGCGCGGTGGCTCATGCATATAATACTAGCACTCTAGGAGGCCTAGGCAGGCGGATTGCTCAAGGTCAGAAGTTGGAAACCAGCCTGAGCAAGAGTGAGGACCCCCCCATCTCTACTATAAATAGAAACTAATTGGCCAACTAATATATATAGAAAAAATTAGCCAGGCATGGTGGCACATGCCTGTAGTCCCAGCTACTCGGGAGGCTGAGGCAGTAGGATTGCTTGAGCCCCGGAGTTCGAGGTTGCTGTGAGCCAGGCTGCCGCCATGGCACTCACTCTAACCTGGGCAACAAAACGAGGCTGTCTCAAAACAATTAAAAAAGAAAAAAAAGAAAGAAAGAAAAAGAAAATTAGACTCAGTGGACCATACATCCCCTGGGCAGGAACAGACTCGATGTATAATGTGTTCTCATTAATGGATGTGCATAATGGTCATCTTTTTTTTTTTTTTTTTTTTTTTGAGACAGAGTCTCACTTTGTTGTCCAGGCTAGAGTGAGTGCCATGGCGTCAGCCTAGCTCACAGCAACCTCAAACTCCTGGGCTCAAGCAATCCTGCTGTCTCAGCCTTCCGAGTAGCTGGGACTACAGGCATGCGCCACTATGCCCGGCTAATTTTTTTTATATCTATATCAGTTGGCCAATTAATTTCTTTCTGTTTATAGTAGAGACGGGGTCTCGCTCTTGCTCAGGCTGGTTTTGAACTCCTGACCTTGAGCAATCCGCCCGCCTCGGCCTCCCAAGAGCTAGGATTACAGGCGTGAGCCACAGCGCCCGGCCACATAATGGTCATCTTAATGGCCTTTCCTATGATGATATTCACCTTTGAAGTACATTAATTTTATGTAGCAAATACATTGTTAAAATTACTTCAGGAAAGGATATTAACACTGTTGACCTTTCAGAGACCACACCAGGAAGCAGCATCCCAAGCGCATGTGAGTAACAAGTGCTTAAGCAATAAGCATATAGCCTTGATCTTTCCACAGTGGCTGCTAATCTGACCTTGGGTCAGTCAAAAACTTGGCTGCTCTGTTTTGAAAACATCTAGGTAAACGTGGCTTTTAAGTATTTAACATGATCAAGAAAAGCGATAAGGCCCTTTGAACACCATGTCTTCTTTTTTACTTATAATTCTCCAGGTATCTTCACCTCCTTGAGAAGCCTTTAAAAGCAAAACACACACAACTGACCAAGAAAATGTGTGAAGTCACATAGACACACAGACACAAACCGTAGAAACAACTTAACCTAGGCGGGGTCACCGTCTTGCCGGAGCAGTGAAAACTTCAGATGGCAATGACTAAATAGAGAAACTCAAGCACTTTCAGGACTCCTCAGTGTGGCTAGCACATGCTACAGACACTGTAAGCAAGTCACGTTGCTTAAGTTTCCTCATCTGTAAAAATGGAGATAATGATTTCAGAACATAAGAGCATGTTAAGAAATGGAAAAAAAAAAATTGGCTTGATGTTCAGTTTCCAATCCCTGCCAAGCCAATATTGCTATGACTACGTGGAATGTGCCATTTGTATTAAGAAGGATGCAAGAGGGCTGACTGTACGTAAACACGCAGTCAGCACACACTTGGGTTCTGCCTGATCCTTCTGGGTGCTGTTTAGAAAAAGGAACAGGTTCTTAACTACTAGTAATGCTTTTTCTACCAGAAAGTAAAGAAGAGAAAATACTGCAGGAATTCAAGGATGACCCAACATCCAGTCAAGCAGTTTCTTTAAGGTAGGGTTGACACACCAAGATTACTAATTTATAAAAAGCCCCAACTGCTAATTCCAATGGCCTTTATCATTCTAACTACTCTCATCAGGGGAGAAGGCAAGAGAGATTGACCTTGATTCACCTCATTTCCAACATAGAAAACCCTTCAGCACAGTGATTATCAACCACACAAGCATATTAGAATCACCTGGGGAGCTTTTAAGACCACAAGCCACACCCCAAACCAATTTCATCATACTATATCTACAGGTGGGGGGGGGGGCAGGCATTCATTTTTAAAAGAAGCCGGTGTGATCCGAGATGCAGCCAAGGTTGAGACTTGCAGACGAGGATCACCTCTCTTCACCTCACATAACTTCTGCTGCAAGCCAAACTAGCAAAGCCAACCAAGAGCATTTCACAACCACAGCTTCTGAGAGCAGGTACTATAGGATCCAGAACGCTGGGAGACCACGGGTGCCTACACCTGGGTCCACACAGAGGGCTGAACCGAGGTTATAAACTAGGGCTCTTCGTAGGAGAGCCATTATCTCAAACAGTTCACACTTCAACAAAAATAAGTTCAACAATCTTCAGAGGTGCCACCAACAGCAAAATTTGCCTCTGACCATTAGGATTTCTTTTTTTCCTTTAACAGACAAATCTCTTGGGGAGGAAAGTCAGAATACTGGTGGGCGTGCGCCCCACACACAGAGCCTACAGAGAAGGAAGCATGCAATTCCCCGGGCCGCCTGGAAAGCAGCCCGCAGGCTCCCCACCGCGCGGGCCCGTGGCCACTGCACCTGCTGGCGCGCTCGGCCGCACCTGCCGCGCCGTGCCCTGCCCTCGCCTCCTACCTTCCAGCAGCTCGTCCAGGCTGGTGACCTTCCGGCTGCCATCGATGGTATAGATGGTGCGGACGCCCTGGGGCAGGTTCACATTGTCCGACAGGGAGCGGGTAAGCTCTATGAGGAGCGCATCGAAGGACCGGAAGCGGTCGCTGGAGATGGCAAACACCAGGCCCTTGAAGTAGCGGTCCCCGTTCCGGTAGAAGCGCGCCTTCTTGGCCTTCTTCTCCGAGCTGAGAGCCTGCAGGGTCCGCGTGCGGTAGAAGCTGCAGTGGGCGCTGTGCGCCGGGCTGGGGATGAGCCCGTTCCCCTTAGGGCCGGAGCTGCTGCTGCCCCCAGAGGAGCTGGGTGCCCCTCTCCGCGACCCCGGCCGCGGCCTTTTGTCCCGTTCCTCAAAGTGCTCCAGCTCAATGCTCCTGGTGCTGGCCATCGCGGCTGCTCCAAGGGCTTCCCACAAAAAAAGCGTTCCAGGCAGACTAGTGCCAATGCCAGAACCCGTGCAGGGAGGTCTGACTGTGAGGGCCCTTAAAGCGCCGGGACACCTGGCGCTGGCATCCCGCCCTCCCCTTGCAGGTGGGGCCGATGAGCCGCGGAGGCGCCGGCCCGCCCGCGCCCGCAGCTAAAAGGGGCCGCAGCGGCGAGCTGCCCAGCGCATTGTCCGGCGCGGCTCGCCGCGAGCCTCCCGCCTGCCGGGGAGCCCCACGCCCCCCCAAGCGCCTCCTCCACCGGCCACGCCTCACAACTCCCGCTCGGGAGCTCGCCGGAGAGGCAAAGTTGGGCCGCCCGAGGCTTGCGCCGGGCCCGCGGGCGCACACAAAGCTCAGCCGCCCGGCGCGGCTCGCGTCCGCGCTGCGCTCCCGGGAGCGCCGAGGGGAAGGGAGGAAGGAAGAGGAGGGGGAGGGGCGGGAGCGTGGGAGAGGCGCCCGGCCCGTGGGGGCGTCGCGCCCCGGCCCGCCCACGCGCCCGGCCCGCGGCCCGCGCCGCAGCGCCGCAGCCTCGCTCGCGCCCAGGCCCTGCCCGCGGGGCAGCGCGCGCCGTTTCGGGCGGAGAGGGCCGTGCCGGGCCGCTTCCTCCCACAGAGCCCGGCCCTAGCGGGAAATAAGGCGGCCCGCCTCCCCCGCAGCCGGCCGGCCCAGCCCACCCGCGGGCATCCGCGCGCAGGCCCGACCCCGCCGCCCGGCCGGGGGTCAGGGCTGGAGGGGGCTTGCGGGACCCAGGGATGCCAAAACCGCGGAGAGGGGGCGGGGGCCTGGGGAGGAGGGGGCCGGCGCGCTGGGCGCGGGGGCGATGCGGCGCGAGCCGAGCGGCGCCTCCTGGGTCCTAGGCAGCCCCTCCGCTGACAGCGCCTCCCGGCGCCGCGCGCTAATGGGCGCAGCCGCAGCGCGCTCCTCCGCCTGGGACGCGCCAGCGCGCAGGCCAGAACAACTACAAAGGAAGGAGACTCAAGGGCAGGCGGCACATCCCTTAGCCGCCCTTCCCAGGGAGGATCCGAGGCCTCACTAGCGCAGAAATCCCAAACACTGCATTGGGCTGGGGACACAATTTATCTTTGAAAAGCACATTTGTTGCTTTATTGAAAAAGCCTTTGAGAAAACAGCTTCCACGGTTTCCACTGCAGATTCGCTAAGATGGTACGTTGAGTAACTTTCAACAGAATGAATGATCTTCTGATCATTGGCTTTTGAGGGATTTATTTAATCAACAAATATTTATTGAGAGCATGCTATGTGCCGGGCATTGTTTCATCCGGGGGGATGCCCTAGCTCAGGAAAGGGAATGTGCGCTCTCTCCCCAACGCGCTCACATTCAAGAGATATTTAATGTTGCCACTCTGAGCTTCTTACGTGAGCGGTCTATCATTTGTAAGCACTCATCACACTGGAAACCTTAATTTAGCAGTGTCTGGTCAGCAATACAACATGTTTTACAAAGGCTTGTGAGAAATATTAGTTATTTCCATTTTGTCATCCAAGAAAGATGAAGTTCAGAAATGTTTGGGCCTAATCCAACAAGTGAAATGTTAAGACTATTCAGCAACTGGTTCTCCGAATGGTCCTGGACAGCAATTCCAAACTGGCCTTTAAGGTAGAAAGGCATAATTGCTTTTCTTGGAATGAACTGAGTCCTGGTAGTGCATGAATAAAAGAAAGTGGAAACACATGCAGCCGTCTTTAGCATCTGTGAAGTTGGTCCAGCCCTCCCTTCCCCCGACACAATGCCTCAGAGGTTTTCTGCTCCTTACACAGTAGTTTCCCCAGGGCAGTTTTGGGAACACACCTCGGCATACCTGACTTCTAGACCCAGTATTGGGGCACGCTGGGAAGTCAGAACTGCTCTGAGGCTTCAATGTAGTTTTTCCAGAGGAAAATCATGCACTATGACTACATCCACTGCCATGAAAGGCCTCAACCCAGACGAATTAAATTAGAATTTCTAGAGATGGGCTTCTCCAACAGTGTTTCTAAAAAACTACTCCTAATGTACAGCCAGGATTTCCAACCACAGGCTGTAACATTAAGAGTCAAATAGATCAGTACTTCTTTTCAAACTTTAATAAACTTACATGTCATGGGGGAATATTGTTAAAATGCAGATTCCATTTCACAAGGTCTGGGATGGAGAATGAGATTCTGCATCTTCTTTCTTTTTAGACAGGGTCTCACTCTATTGTCCAGGCTAGAATACGTGGTGTTATCACAGCTCACTGCAACCTCAAACTCCTAGGCTCAAGCAATCCTCTTGCCTCAGCCTCCCGAGTAGCTGGGACTACAGATACGTGCCACCACACCCAGCTAAGAGATTCTGCATTTCTATTAATAATAAGCACCCAGATAATGCCAATGCTGCTCTTGGTACAACTCTTTGAGAAACAAGTGACTAAATGGCAAATTTCTTGAGATAAGGCTCCATCTAAGTAGTAGTAACTCCAGTGCCTGTCAACTTTATAAGTTTCTTACAATGTGTGTGTTCATTTGAATTGCTATTAGTATTTCTTAAGGGTGCAGGGAGATTCTGTCATATATTGCTATCGTAACAAATTATCCCAAACTGCAGATTAGGAATTTAGGAACAGGTTTCCTCAAGGCCTCACATGACTGCAGTCAAGTCATTGACTGGTATTACATTCATCTGAAGGCTTGACTGGGGCTGGTTACTTCCAAGATGGCTCACTCACATAGACATTCTTGAAGGCCTTGATTCCTTGTCATGAGCAACTTTCCACAAGGTTGCTTGAATGTAATCATGACCTATCAGCTGACTTCCTCCAGAGCAAGCATCCAGGAGAGAACAAGGTGGAAGCCACAATATCATTTATGATATACCCTTGGAAATCATTTATTGTCATTCCCACAATATCCTGTAGGTTACACAAGTCAGCCCTGTTCAGTGTGGGAAAACACTACACAAGGGTGTGACTACCAGGAGGCAGAGATCACTGGGATCATCTTACAGGCTAGTACCACGGGCTTCAAATCTTTCAATATTTAGGAAACTGGCATATATACATTTTCTCACTCAAAGATCCTATGTAGGCCGGGCGCAGTGGCTCATGCCTGTAATCCTAGCACTCTGGGAGGCCAAGGTGGGCAGATTGCTCGAGGTCAGGAGTTCGAAACCACCCTGAGCAAGAGCAAGACCCCATCTCTACTATAAATACAAAGAAATTAATTGGCCAACTAATATATATAGGAAATATTAGCCGGGCATGGTGGCGCGTGCCTGTAGTCCCAGCTGCTCCGGAGGCTGAGGCAGGAGGATTGCTTGAGCCCAGGAGTTTGAGGTTGCTGTGAGCTAGGCTGCTGCCATGGCATTTACTCTAGCCTGGGCAACAAAGCGAGACTATGTCTCAAAAAAAAAAAGATCCTATGTAAAAGATTTGAGCCTTCTTAAGAAGTAGATATAATTATATAATATTATATTTTAACATTATTCCCTAACATTATATCCCTAAGTTAAACAAAGGTTACTGCCTTTCAACAAGGTTGAGGAAGAAGGGAATGTATTTCTAAAGTTGTTACTTAGTTAAAAAGAATATTTTTGAGGCCAGGTATGGTGGCTCACACCTGTAAGCCACACCTGCTAGCACTTTGGGAGGTATAAGGAGGGAGGATCACTTGAGGCCAAGACTAACATAGTGAGACCCTGTTTCTATGAAAAATGGAAAAATTAGCGTGGTGTGGTGGTACATGCCTGTAGTCCTGTAGTACTCAGGAGGCTGAGGCAGAAGAATTGCTTGAGTGCAGGAGTTTGAGGTTGCAGTGAGCAATGATGATACCACTTCACACCACCTGGACAACAGAGAGAACTTGTCTCCAAAAACAAATTTAAAAAAGGAATATTTCTGATCCTATTCTTTGCATTTGTTTGAAGAATCTTATTTGTGACCCTCATATAAGAATTAAGATGCAATCACTTTTCATAAGATATTTATTGATAAATATGAAATATATCAAAACCCAATTGGTCAAAATTTGAAGATTTATTAAGGTGGAAAAAAACTAGTTTCAGCATTCCAATTCTAATGCAAACAAAATTTGAGGGCTCTAGTTAGGCAACTATTCATTAATTTGGGTAACTTCTTGATTGAAAATTTATAGAACCAGGCTGGGCGTGGTGGCTCATGCCTGTAATCTTAACACTCTGGGACGCAGAGGCAGGCGAATTCCTCAAGGTCAAGAGTTGAAAACCAGCCTGAGCAAGAGCGAGACCCTGTCTCTACTATAAATAGAAAGAAATTAATTGGCAAACTAATATATACATAGAAAAAATTGGCCGGGCATGGTGGTGCATGTCTGTAGTCCCAGCTACTCAGAAGGCTGAGGCAGCAGGATTGCTTGAGCCCAGGAGTTTGAAGTTGCTGTGAGCTGGGCTGATGCCACGGCACTCACTCTAGCCTGGGCAACAAAGCAAGACTCTGCCAAAGAAAAGAAAAAAGAAAAGAAAAGAAAAGAAAGAAAAGAAAAGAGAAGAGAAAAGAAAAGAAAAGAAAAGAAAAGAAAAGAAAAGAAAAGAGAAAAGACAAAAGAAAAGAAAAGACAAAAGGAAGAAAAGAAAATTTATAGAACCAAAAAAGATTCCCCCCTTTCATGCAATTGCAGAATTTTCAGTGTAAGATATTTTAACTGGCATTTCCTTTGTTGAGATGCCCTTCTTTTTCTAACCAAGAAACACATCTGATTGCTGATCATTCATCCTCCCAGAGATGATCTAATTCTTGGTAGTAATTGCAAGGTCTACCAACTCTGTCTTCCAGGTCCCTAAGGGACTTCATTAGGAGGAGCTGGCCACAGATGCCTCCTAACTATCTGGAAGGTTGCCTCGACCTTAGCTGGCCCTTGGTTGTGAATTCTTTATACCCTTTCCCAACTTCCCTTAAATTAACACTTGTTTGAACAAAAATTTTGTGAAGAGTACTTTAAAAATGGCTTTTTTTTTTCCCCAAAGACAATTCAAGAATTTCAATCCACCAGGAGTTAGAGATCAGCCTTAGCAAAAGAGAGACCCCATCTCTACAAAAAATAGAAAAATTAGCTGGGCATAGTGGCCTGCACCTATAGTCCCAGTTACTCAGGAGGCTGAGGCAGGAGAATTGCTTGAGCCCAGGAGTTTGAGGTTGCACTGAAGCTATGGCCACTGCACTTTACACTCTAACTGGGGAGACAGAGGGACACTGTCGGTCTCAAAAAAAAAAAAAAGAATTTCAATACAAAAACTCTTCTCCCTTCTCCCTTTTTTCTTTTTTTTTTTTTTTTTTTTTTGAGATAGAGTCTCACTTTGTTGCCCAGGCTAGAGTGAGTGCCGTGGCATCAGCCTAGCTCACAGCAACCTCAAACTCCTGGGCTCAAGCAATCCTCCTGCCTCAGCCTCCCGAGTATCTGGGACTACAGGCATACGCCACCATGCCCGGCTCATTTTTTCTATATATATTAGTTGGCCAATTAATTTCTTTGTATTTATAGTAGAGACGGGGGTCTCACTCTTGCTCAGGCTGGTTTCGAACTCCTTACCTCAAGCTATCCGCCCGCCTTGGCCTCCCAGAGTGCTAGGATTACAGGCCTGAGCCACTGCGCCTGGCCTCTTCTCCCTTTTTTGTGTGATTAGAACTGATCCCTTTCTGTTCTTGATATATAATAATTTTATTCTTTTTATTTATTTATTTAGACAGTCTTGCTCTGTCTGCTGTGGGGTCAGCCTAGCTCACAGCAACTCCAAACTCCAGGGCTTAAGAGATCCTCCTGCCTCAGTCTCCTGAGTAGCTGGGACTATAGGTGCACACCATCACACCCCGCTATTTTTTTTCTATTTTTAATCGGGGTCTCGCTCTTGCTCACGCTGGTTTCCAACTCCTGACCTCAAGCGATCCTCTCATCTCAGCCTCCCACAGTGCTAGGATTACAGGCATGAGCCACTGTGCCCTGCCAATAATTTTAAATCATGGAATATTTACTATATGTGAAATTTTTGTTGGCAATGTGCAAGAGGAGGGATCTTCTAAAAACCATTTGGGGCAGAAAAACTCAACCAGGCAGGAAGGAAAAGTGTTCTCTTTGCTCTCTACACTTCTCTTTGGATTGCACAGGTTAGCAATACAAAGTTAGAGCTGCCTTTAACTAAGTGGTAACTCCTTCCTCTGTTCACCTCCCCAGCTGCCCTGATTCCACCTTGACTAACAAATACAATGCAAATTTTTGTTTAGCATAATTTGTTTAAATGAGACTTCATTAAATATTTTGGTAAGGGTCTTTACATAAGAATATTCCCTGGTTTTGCTCATGCTACTTCATTTCTGAAATGCCTTGGCTAGTCTTCTTCATTTTTGACCAGAAACTTCTGCTTTTAAAGGCAGTTTTCCAGCTACTCCATTACTTATTATATAAAGGACGCCTGCGAACCTTTTAGCCTGCGCTATGCTGAGACTTTCTGCTGTCTCATGTTTTCACTCCCGTTCACTGTGTGCCAAGCATTTCTCCCAGATATAAAAATGATGAAACAACTATTTTCATTGAAAGCACCTGGTGACTAAAGACTTGAATTTTTGAAACTAAGCATGATTTTTATTCCATAATCTTTAATGATCTTATTGAATTCTAGTGCTTTCAGTTAATCTTTTTTTTTAAATTTTGTTTTAAACCTACCTCTGCTTTCTGTTAATCTTTAACGGGTAAGTGTAGTTCAGAAAGAGATTCTTCATCTCTAGCCCATTATCTGTACCCAGACTGGAAAAAAGGCTCAAATTGTTTTCTCATTAGTTGTTTCACCTGAGAGCTTTGGTGTCTTTTTCACCCCTGATTCTTATAGCATTTTACATATATATAAATGGCTTCTTCACAAATATATGAGAGAAGAATTAAAACTGCTTTTTCAGGTTCAGAAAATTAAAATTTAGTTCTTTCAAAAATTCTAAGTTTAATTTTTTAATGGAAATATCAGGAGAATTGAAGAAAAATTGAAATATGTATGTTTTAAATATATATGGCACACAAATACTTTTTTCCCATGAGAAAATTGTGATTCTTTCTATGGTACATTTAACTTATACAAAGTGTCTAGGACAAAGACTCCCACACGTCATGTAAATTCCATATATTCAGAATTATGTTGTTATTTTGTCATTGGCTAGTTCAGCCACAACAACTGTTAAAATGAAAATCACAAAAATATAAAAATCATATAGCAACTTTTTTCTTAGGAATTTGAATTTTTTCCTCTTAAATCTTCCTGAGAAGAAAATCTGGGCAGCTAGTAGTAAATCTACTTTCTGGATAGGGGAATCCAGGCAGAGCCCAGTGACTTTCCACAATTATTTTAATAATATCAAAAGTGAAAAATGGAAAAGTACTATAGTACTCTCATTATTTTCTGTAGAATCAAATTCCCCAAACCCAATAAAAAATTTATTCTTAAAGCTAGACTTTTTGCTTCATTTAAAATTCAAAGAAATTATTTATTTTAAAATTCATTATGGTTTTAGTGATTTCCTCCTCAATAACACTTTCAGTGTTCATATGAATACTGAATGTGACAAAGTATGTTCATGTCATTCTACATGCTAGACTAAAATAATGATTGTTAGGAGTACTTAAAGGATAATAAATATTTTATAATGATTAATAAATAGTTATGACCTAGTTAAAGAAACAGATTATAGACAAGGAAATAAGAAGGAAAGATTAAACAGCAGAGATAGAAATTGCCTCCAGGGTATGCTAACTCTAGAAAATGTTCATTTCAAGCTTTCAAAAGTCATTAATCACAAAGAGGTCTGTCTCTTCAGGAATTTATAGTTTAAAATTAATGGTTTTTATATTTGCAGTCGATTTATAATGCAAGTTAGCCAGTTATTTTAGGACAAATGTTCTATACCCCATCCATACATTTGAAATATCCAAATGTTAAAATAATATATATTTTTTTATTTATGGGGCTTATGATACTATTCAGACTTTGGTGAGTACCCTTTAGTAAAATCTGTACTCATTTGGCTATGTATTTAGGTTAAAAAAAGAAAAAAACATTTTTCACTGGAACATCCCGGAGTCCTGTCATCCTATCTGAAATAACTAATATCAATCATGGTTTACTGTTCACATGTAAGATTTGACACAAATACTATACCTGAGATTAAACATTTCAGATAAAGAGATACATGCATGTGATTACCTGATTGTATTCATTTTAATGTAACTGATATGTTCATCTTTAATAGTTTGGTAACAAGATAAAGTTATATCTCTTTTCAGTATTAAAATTAATTATAATTAATTATTATGTATGATTGTTACTATATTTTTCTCCCTAGGATTTCTCCCTCTAGTGATAAGGCCATGAACTCCTGGGGTCTTGGTTCAAAAGCTTAGTCCAGTATCCTTATGAAGAGAATTCTGTAAAACAAATCAGCCCTCCAGGGGCCTCTGTCTCAGCTGCCACTGCCGTGTCAGTGCCCAGCACTGTCTGACACCCTTTGATGACCAACACAGGGCTGGACCTCTAGGCTCAGCAATAGTTTCAGAAGGTATAGAGAAGAAGGAAGGGTTTCCCCTGATCCCTGCCAAAACAAATAAAGTCATGGTGCCAACTTGCTATACATCTGTTCCAAGGTGACCTATTTTCTTTACCACTTAGACACAGAATATTAAAGTTCTCGCCTTTATTTAGGTTATTATATCACCATCTTATATAATTACAAATATGCAGCAAAGGGGGTATGTTGAAGTAATTACAGAAAATTCTCCTTTAAATTCTTCCTTGTTAAAAAGGACTATCTTAATCACTTCAGCCTTCTCAGATTCCTTTAATAGCCCTGGCACAGCCAGAATATGTAAATGATAGGTCTTGTAGCAGCATAGAAATATCACAAACCACTATTAATAGGCCCATTGTTTTTCTTGGGCTGGTTCTGAAATTACCTGCCTCATTTCATGTAATTTACCAGCTTGGTCACATAATTCTGTGGGAAATTCTCCAAGTAACTTAGGATGATAAGGGAAAGCCAGCAGAGAAATGCAATATGGTGGCAATGGTATGTCTCTACACACAACTGCTTTATATTTTAATTAATCCTAATTCAAACAGTGTCTAAGCTTTTGATGTTGGGCCTATTGTTTGGCTCAGTCTCCTTTTCTTTATTACTGGTACAGTCAAACACTTTCCCTAATGCAAATGTTTTACCCCAATGTAGGTTTTTTTTTTTTTTTTTTTGACAGAATCTCACTTTGTTGCCCAGGCTAGAGTGAGTGCTGTGACATCAGCCTAGCTCACAGCAACTTCCAACTCCTGGGCTCAAGCAATCCTCCTGCCTCAGCCTCCCAAGTAGCTGGGACCACAGGCATGTGCCACCATGTCCGGCTAATTTTTTCTATGTATATTAGTTGGCGTGAGCCACCGCACCGGCCCCAATGTAGGTTTTTTTTTTTTGTTTTTTTTTTTGAGACAGAGTCTCACTTTATTGCCCAGGCTAGAGTGAGTGCCGTGGCGTCAGCCTGGCTCACAGCAACCTCAATCTCCGGGGCTCAGCGATCCTACTGCCTCAGCCTCCCGAGTAGCTGGGACTACAGGCATGCGCCACCATGCCCGGCTAATTTTTTTTTTATATATATTTTTAGTTGGTCAATTAATTTATTTCTATTTTTGGTAGAGACAGGTCTCGCTCAGGCTGGTTTCGAACTCCTGACCTTGAGCAATCCGCCCGCCTCGGCCTCCCAAAGTGCTAGGATTACAGGCGTGAGCCACCATGCCCGGCCCCAATGTAGGTTTGTTAGGGGTGAAATAAAGTTGTTGAAAGTCCTTCAATAAGAAACTGTGATCGGCCAGGCATGGTGGCTCACGCCTGTAATCCTAGCACTCTGGGTGGGCGGATTGCTAGAAGTCAGGAGTTCAAAACCAGCCTGATCAAGAGCAAGACCCCGTCTCTACTATAAATAGAAAGAAATTAATTGGCCAACTAATATATAGAGAAAAAGTGAGCCGGGCATGGTGGCCCAGGAGTTTGAGGTTGCTGTGAACTAGGCTGATGCCACGGCACTTGCTCTAGCCTGGGCAACAAAGTGAGACGCTGTCTCAAAAAAAAAAAAAAAAAAAACTGTGATCTTTCAGTCTGCACCTCAATGTCAAGATTTCAGAGACGATATATAAACAAATTTATCCACATTCCATATCAGATAAATCTATTATAAATTATAAATCTATTATAATAGTTGAAGAAAGGGCCAGGCGCCGTGGCTCAGGCCTGTAATCCTAGCACTCTGGGAGGCCAAGGCAGGCGGATTACTCAAGGTCAGGAGTTCAAAACCAGCCTGAGCAAGAGCAAGACCCCGTCTCTACTATAAATAGAAAGAAATTAATTGGCCAACTAATATATATAGAAAAACTTAGCCAGCCATGATGGCACATGCCTGTAGTCCCAGATACTCAGGAGGCTGAGGCAGAAGGATTGCTTGAGCCCAGGAGTTGGAGGTTGCTGTGAGCTACGCTGATGCCATGGCACTCACTCTAGCCTGGGCAATAAAGCAAGACCCTGTCTCAAAAAAAAAAAAAGTTGAAGAAAGGCTTAAAGAATTACCGTTAACGTTGCTGCTGATACATATATTTTTAACAATCTCACACTGAAAGAAAAGAAGCAAGTTCAGCGCAAACATTTTTTGCTGAATCATTTGAGAATAAATTGCCAACAACAGGATGTCTCATCATCCCTAAATAATTTATTGCATATTTTCTACAAATAAGTACATTCTCTTGCACCATGCTACAACTATCAAAGTCAGGAAATGAATATTGACAAACTACTACCAGCTTCAGAACCCATTCAAATTTTGCCTCATGTCCCAACAGTGTCCTTTACAGCAGAAGAATCCAGGCCAGAACCACCCTTTGTGCTTAGTTGTCATGTCTCTTTAGTCTTCTTTAGCCTAGAACATTTCCTCAGTCTTTGCCAACCTTTCATGACCTTGACACTTTTGAAGATTACAGGCCAGTTATTTTGCAGAATCCCTCGATTTGGGGGTTTGATTCGTCCTCAGATTTAGATTTAAGTTATACATCTTTAGCAGGAATGTCGCAGAAGTGACGCTGTGCTCTGCTTTTCTATCATATCGCGTCAGGTGGGGCTCCATTTCAACTTGTGTCATCACTGATGTTCCCTTTGATGACTTGATTTAAGTGGTACCTACCACACTGCTTCACTGTAAAGTTATTTTTTCCCTTTGTAATTAATACCTATTTTTTAAGACGGCACTTTGAAACTTATGTAAATATCTTGTTCTTCAAACTTTCAATTTATTTATTTATTTTATCAGTTTGGACTCACAGTATCCTATTTATGTAATTACTATCATTATTTATTTTAATACTCAAATTATCCCCAATTTGGCCAGTGCATTCAAGCTGATTTCTACAGGCTTTTTTGTTGTTCCTGTCATTTTTTAGCACTTCCTTATATTTGGTTATATGTTCTGGATTCACGTTGTATTTTTTTCTGCCCTAGCCCTGAAATCTATTATTTCTCCTCCTTTTAGTGGAGAATGATATATAGGAGCCAAGATTTGGGTAACAGGCATACTCATTGCTATTGGGTTATAGCTGCTCCTGGGCTTCCCAGCGGACAGAGCGAGGGAATATCTGTGTGTGTATTCACGCACACATACATCTTGTCAACAGAAAAAAGCCAAACTCTGTAAATTAATTTTAAAGAGATTTATTCTGAGCCAAATTTGAGGACCATGACCTGGAGCCACTCCCAAGAGGCCTTGCACAAGTGGACTCCATGTGGCTGGGTTACAGTTTGGTTTCATGTATTTCAGGGAGACAGGGGTTACAGGTAAAGTCATAAATCAATATGTGGGAGGTATACGTTGGTTTGGCCCCAAAAGGTGGGACATCTTGAAGGAAGGGGGAGCTTACAGGTTACAGGTGGGTTTAAAGATTCTTTGGCTTGTAATTGGTTAAAGACATGAAGCTTTGTCTGTCTAAAGGCTTGGAATGTTTTAACATAAGGAGCTGTTTACTAGAGACAAGCCACCGGAGGTAGATTTGTTATGTAAATTGAGGACCTGTAGGTTTGTCTTGCATACCCTTAGGCCTGTTAATGGGTTACAAAGGACGTTTCCAAGAAGTGGGGGGAGCATAAGGCATGTCTGACCTCCCTCCTCCTGGCCGACAGTTTAACTTTAGGATATTCCTTTGGCCACAAAAGGGTCCATTCAGTCAGCCGGTAGGGGGTGAGCCTTAAAATTTTATTGTATTTTACAATCTTGAAAGCCATCATTTCATACCCAGCCCCCTCCCTCACAGAGATGTCCTCCTCACTCCACTCAGAACTCATCACCCTGCATTGGGCCACCTCCTGGCATGGATGTTCTCATTTCCCTTGGACTTGGCTACCCAACACTAGGCAGCCCTCCTATGCATTGCTGCTCACCCTGCTTGGGCATGAGACCCCCACCCTGGCAAGCCCTCCTATGTGTTGCCCTTCTCAGCCCAGGCAACTCCAACATACCGAGCCAGGCTGCTGCTGCTTCCTGCCTACCTGAATGCCTTCCTTGTCCAGTTCAGAGGCTGATACCTTACTCTAGTCCACCATGGCTAGCTCTTGCCCCCACCGGAGTAGATGCCTACTGCTAACCTGAAAGGAAGAGGCTGAGGCATAAAATATAATTTAAAGAGTTTACATGAGCCAAAGTGAAGACAGCTACCAGAAAGGTCCAGATCCAAGTAACCTTGGATATGAGCTCCCTTAGGCCTGTGTTACAGGCAGATTTTTAAAGGCAAAAAAAAAAAAAAAGAGGGGGATGGAAGGTAGGCTGATACAAAGTTGTTTGTCAGGAATTCTCACTGGTTTACATAAATAACATTGACTTGTGACTGGCTAGACATTGTTAAGCTATAGGGTGTCCTTGTGGCATTATTAGGTTAATGTATAGCTACTTGTGGCAGTAGTCAGCTGTTTTTTTTTTTTTTTTTTTTTGAGACAGAGTCTCACTTTGTTGCCCAGGCTAGAGTGAGTGCCGTGGCGTCAGCCTGGCTCACAGCAACCTCAATCTCCGGGCCTCAGCAATCCTACTGCCTCAGCCTCCCGAGTAGCTGGGACTACAGGCATGCACCACCATGCCCGGCTAATTTTTTGTATATATATTTTTAGTTGGTCAATTAATTTATTTCTATTTTTGGTAGAGACGGGGTCTCACTCAGGCTGGTTTCGAACTCCTGACCTTGAGCAATCCGCCCGCCTCGGCCTCCCAAAGTGCTAGGATTACAGGCGTGAGCCACCACGCCCGGCCAGTAGTCAGCTGTTTTAAGAGTTGAAAGCATAGCTCAAAGGGAGGAGTAGGTTGTGAGTGCTGTCTCATTTTAATGTCTCTCTGGGCCTGATAACTTAAAAGGCATTCCTCAGATAAAAGTTCTTTTATTTTCTCTACCCTGCTTGGCCACACCTAATGGCTTTAGGACTCAATTGTTTGAAAAGAGGAAGAGGAAAAGCTAAATTTTGTTCTTAAAGTTTGTTTTACTCCCAGTGTGTCCTCAAGAATATCACTGACATACCTCCAATGAGCTATTGTTCTTGATCACTCTGCATCTTTCCCTCTCTGCCTCTGGCAGCACGCCTTCATTTTCACTCTGCTGAAATGTCCTCTGCCACTCTCACTACGTGTGTTTTGGGCAAGATTGACCTCACCCTTTGCTCTGGAGGTGGTCATGTGACTCAGTCCCGGCCCATTGACCACATTCTCCTGGAAAAGTGATTTTTTTAAACCTTGTTGCTTAGATGAAAAAAAAATCATGTATTCGTTTATGACTTCTTTCTCTCATGTGCTACGTCCAATTCATACGCAAATTGTCTCCCTTCAAAACATACCCCAGGTAGAACCATTTTCCAAATTCAGGCTTGTTTACCTGAAGTGTGGATAAAGCCAAACACTGTGGCATGGGTGCTTGGACAGAGAGAAAGGTGTATTCGATTTGGCCAAAGTGAGAAGACAGAAGAACAAGCCTCTCAGATCTGTTTTGTCACAGACGTGCAGTAGGGAGGTTTTATGTGGTAGGTAAGGGAGGGGATCCTAGTGATACTGGACTTCAGGTTCTTGTTCCCTGAGTCAATAGAAATTGGCACGAGACCAGAAAGATTTATACAGACCAAGCTTTTACTGGGACTTCTTGCCCGAACAAAAAGTTGGTTAAGGGGACAACCAGACTGGCTCTCTGAACAAAGGGCTGGGAAAGGTTTATGGAATTGTAAAGAGAGGTAGATGTCAATCTTGAATCATCACGTGTAGAGGCAGGCTTCTGTTGGAGGCTGTGCGCTTGGTGGTCATGCTTCTTCATACATCAAATATATCATTAGCGTGTTAAGTCTCCACCCCTGGGCATGATTTTTAGCATTAAAATGAGATTATAATGGGGGGAAAGTCAGAGTAAGGTCAGTACAGGGGTCTTTTCTGGCTTGAGGTAGTTAGATCCAGATATGCCTGATTTCTTTTTTTTTTTTGAGATGGAGTCTTGATCTGTTACCCAGGCTAGAGTGCCGTGGCATCAGTCTAGCTCACAGCAACCTCAAACTCCTGGGCTCAAGCAATCCTCCTGCCTCAGCCTCCTGAGTAGCTGGTAGCTGGGACTACAGGTGCACACCACCACGCCCGGTTAATTTTTTTCTAGTTTTCATAGAGACGGGGGTGGGGGGGTCTCGCTCTTGCTCAGGCTGGTCTCACTCCTGAGCTCAAGTCATCCTCCCACCTCAGCCTCCCAGAGTGCTAGGATTACAGCAGTGAGTCATCACTTCCAGCCCGGTCTGATTTCTTTGCAGACAGGTTCCTTATAAGCTGGTGTCAGCATCTTGATTCAGTGGCCCTGGAAGACCTTACTCAAGAGACAGACAAGTCAGCCCTCTCCTCATATGGGTATGGGCTGAATTCTAGCAGCTGAGAGAGCATTTGTTTTTTTCTCTTTCTACGGTTAATTAGGCTGATCATGCTGCCCCTTGCTGCATCTCTTGGTTAGAAGTGAGTCTCAAGTCCTTTCCCTTTACTGTCTCACCAGGGGATAGAGGGCGAAGTCTGTATTGTTTCAATCTCAGATAGGATCTTAGGCTCTCTGATAGACTTCTGAGCATCAGCAGCTAATTTCTTCAAAGGCATTTATTTCTTCAACAAAACAAACTCATACAATTTTCTTGTGACCTGGGAGTTGTCTCCTACTGCTTGACAAAAAACTGGTATATCAGCAGTTAATGATTATTATTAGAACAAAGGGTATTGGGCAGGAAGAAATTGGTTAACATGTTTAAACAACCAGGAGCCTAGACCACTCTTACATTATTTCAGTCGTTAAAAATGCTGGGGTACTAAAATCTCAAAGGGCTGGGCTCAAGTAGGACCTCTGTGTACCTACTTACAAAGGTGCCCTATTCCGAGCCACCTTCATCTCTCACCTGTCTCCTGCCTCTAGTCCTGCTGCACTCTAGGGTATTCTTCACACAGCAGCTGAAGTGGATCTTTTAAAACTTTAAGACAGATTATATCATTCCTCTGCTTAACATGTTTCATTAACTGCTTCTTACACTCAGAACAAAATCTAATATTGTCACACTATGGCCAACTGGTGCCTATATCATGATCTATATCACCTGAAGAACTGGTAAAACGACAGATGCCTGTGCCCACTCCAATAGATTCTGGTTTTATTGACCTGAGGTGTGGCCTGGATTTTGGGTTCTTTTAGAAACTCCCCAGTGATTCCATTATAAAATGCAGTCAGAGCTGAGAACCATTGTCTCCACCATCTGGCCCTGGCGACCTGTCAGACCTCACATGTTATCATTCTTACCACCACTCACTGCTGCCAGCCAGACCTCCAGGCTGCTCCTTGAGCATGCAAAGCCAGGTCACATCTTTGGGTTGCATTGCTGGATGCTGTGACTTCTGACGTTAACTTCCCAGTGTCGCGCCCGCCTCGCCAGCAAGGAAGACGCGGCAACTGGAGTTCTTCTGACAGTGCTTTAATGGGGTTCCCTTTAGACTTACATGATGTGGAAGACCCAGCCCGGCAGCGCGCAGGCTGCTATATACCCTAGAAGCACAACCCCTAAGCTGGGATAGGCCGCTCAGCTGTCGAGCCGCCAAAGCATTGGTCCATAGTAGGATCCTTCATTTGCATGCTTGCGCCACAGGGTAACCGACAATTGCGCGTGTGCTGAACTTGTTTACTGCTCTAGGCAAAGCCGGAAACAGGCGCCATCTTGTAATGGCGTTGACACCGCGCCCCACATCCCAGAGTTAGGCCAGACTTTACAGGTAGGTTAAGGGCACAAGCCTCCATCAGGCTGCCTTTGCTTCAGACAACAGCAGCAAGCACAGGGGTTCCCGGGCCACCCACACTTCTGACCAACTGGATACGAATTCGGGAGTTCACACTACTCCTCAGGTTTGATCATTTACTAGAACAACCCACAGAACTCAGGAAAGCAGCATACCTATGATTATAGTTTTATTATAGCAAAAAGGATAAAAATGAGGACCAGCCTAAAGAAGAGATGCATAGGAGAGGTCTGGAGGGTCTCTGGCTTTTATGTCATCTTCCTGCGGAATCAGGATAGATCTCCCTCCCAGCACATTGATGCGTAGCATATGCACATAATATTGTTAACAGGGATACACACTTGAGCTTCATTGTCCCGAGTTTTTTTTTTTGAGACAGAGTCTCGCTTTGTTGTCCAGGCTAGAGTGAGTGCCGTGGCGTCAGCCTAGCTCACAGCAACCTCAAACTCCTGGGCTCAAGCGATCCTCCTGCCTCAGCCTCCCGAGTAGCTGGGACTACAGGCATGTGCCACCATGCCCGGCTAATTTTATATATATATATCAGTTGGCCAGTTAATTTCTTTCTATTTTTATAGTAGAGACGGGGTCTCGCTCTTGCTCAGGCTGGTTTTGAACTCCTGACCTTGAGCAATCCGCCCGCCTCGGCCTCCCAAGAGCTAGGATTACAGGCGTGAGCCACAGCGCCCGGCCTGTCCCGAGTTTTTATCGGGTTCATTATCTAAGCATGATTGATTGAATCACTAGCCATATGATTGAATTCAACCTTCACCCCAACTCCTTCCCTAGATGTCAGCCTGATAGCAAATGGCTCAAATTCCCAACCTTCTAATCACGTGACAGTCTTTCTGGCATGGCCAACCCCCATCATGAGTTATCTCCTTAGCATGAACTATCTAGGGGCCCAACATGAGTCACCACTTAAACCATCAGGGCTCACCATAAATAACAAAAACACTCTTATTACTCAGAAAATTCCAAGGATTTAGAAGTTACATCCCAAGTGCCATGGATAAAGGCCAGCCAAATTATTTATTATACAACACTGGATAAAGACATTTCTGACTAGATCTGTCCTGGACCCTTTGATTACAATCTAATAAAACTCTTATTTACTCAAGCCAGGTTGAGTTGCATTTTCTGTCACCATCAGGAATTCTTTGTGATGCACAAATCAATTGATTTTCCTCACTACTAGGTCTTTCCTCTCTAGTTCATCTTGTATGTAATTGTAGGTTGGCTCAATCTTCCTAAATGACAGTTCTAATCTTGTCACCCCTTTGTTAAAAAACCTCTGCCAGTGAGTTGCTTGAGATGTTTTTCTTTATCTAATAGTAAAAAATATTTGGTCTGACATTCAAGGGCTACATAATCTGGTTCTAATTTTCTTAATGTTCTACAATTAATCCTTGTGTATACATGTAAATCAAAATGGACTACTTGCTTTTCCTCAAATGTCTTCTGCATTTTCCTACTCTGTGCCTTTGTTAGATTATCCTGTTTATTTGGGATGTCCAGAACTTCTATTTGTTAAATTGAACTATTAATTATTATCTCTTCTGTGAATTATTCTCTAATAATCCAAGCTAGAAGTATCTCTCACTATAAATTCTTGAGTAGTGAGCACTTTTTTCTCTAATGACACTTGTCACATCTTGCTTATTATTAATATTTGTCATTTATTGATACTTGTATACTTGAATTATACTAATTAAATCAATATTTAATGAACTCTTACAATGCTCCAAGAATACAAATAGGAATAATTTGTTTGTGCCTCCAAAGCAGCCAATTATTTATTAAAAAAGGAAAATATATCTTTTATCAGTTTATTTTACCAATCAGCTATTCTCTCCAAATATTTTATTTCCCATATTATGTCTATTGTCTTCTTCTGAAATTCCTATTAGGTATAAATTGGACTTTTCAATCTATTCTCTATGCCTTTTCATATGTTCTATTTATTTATCTCTGTCCTACATTCAGGAATATTTTTTTCAAATCTATCTTCAAGTTTTCTAATTTCTTCTCCAGCAGAGTCTGGTTTGCTGTTTAGTGCAGTTATCCAGAGGTAAATTTAAATGACTATTCATTTCTAGAAGTTCTAATTAGTTTTTAATTTTTTTTTGTCTTTCTTCATAGTGGGCTTTCATTTATTTTTTTTTTCAATTCCTTTTATATTTTTAAAATTGAAAACTCATAGATTATGGTCTTTTAGATTTTTTCTATATATCAAGTTTTGAGATGGGAAGACCTTCTGTTTATTATATCCCTGATTCCTTCTTATGCATTGTTTGCGAATTTTTATTATGAGCTCCCTTTAATGAGGCTTATTTTTGTCTGGTCATCCCAAACTGCATGAGTGGTGAAGTTTAGTATAACATCATCTAGGGGCCCCAGAGGCACCTCTGGTTCCTACAGGTGTCCTGTAGGAACAGGTAGAGTTAATTCAGACAATACCTCAATGAAGGCAACAGGCTTGGGATTTTTATTTCTTACAGAATACTTATTTTTCCTGAAACAGGGCTAATTGCCATCTTCTTAATCTTGTCAGCTGAGATTTTTTGTACTCTGGCTGGGATTAAAGCTTTTGAGGAGCCTGGATTTATGCAGGCATCTCAGTTCCTGCTCTCCTCCTCAGGTGAATATAAGAGAACTTCTGTTTCTGGTGGACATTAATACCCTGGTTGTTACCAAACCAACACCACTGCTTCATTCTACCTTCCAAGGTTGCTGCAGCCTCAATTCTCATATTTATCAGTCTGGTTTTTAATCATCTCTGTGTTTCTGGCACTTGAGCACTTCCTTTCTTTCTGGAAAGATCAGCAAAAATTAACTTTATTTTTGGTTATTGTTTTATACAGTGTTCCTAAGGGCTTATAGTTTCCGTGTTTTGCTTCGTCTACCATGTTGCTGAAACCAGAAGAAAAAATGACCATATATCCGATTACATATTATCTATCCCCCCAGAAGACAGTTTGATCCATGCTATAATAGAGAACTGAAAGAAATCCTATGGAAATTCAGAAAAGTTAGTAATTAATTGTGATTGCAGAGTTTGAGAAAATCTTGACTGAGTAACTAACAATTGAGCTGGACTTTGAAGAATGGATGGGATTTTGACATGAAGAGGTAGAGAGGTTGAGTCTGGTGGAAGAAATCCCAAATAAGGAATGAGCAATCATGAAAATGCATGTCATTTTGTGAAGTGGATTATAGTCCTGTGTGGCTGGACTTGTGTGTGGGCTTATTGTAGACTGTCTTGGGTGTGTGGCTTGGAAACACTCCCACATTTATATACAAGATCTCTCACAGAGCCTTGTGTGCCGGACATGCTAGATATTTACTGGATGAACAAATACATATGCAAGAATGTCACCAAAGTAAGGAGTAGAGTCTGAATATACAAAATAATACTCAACCTCATTATATCCCAGTTTCTTCACCTAAAAACAAGAGGGTACAAAGATAAGATTCTTAAAATTCCTTTTGGTTTTATTAAATGATAATATTCTATGATAATGATTTATATAACTTAATGCCGATCCTGATGCCAATTGAAGTAAAAAAAACATGTGGATAACTTTGGGTTAAGGATAAATGAATCTGGTTATCTGTTTGCTGCAGAGAAAGAGAGTTAAATGTAGTCGTGAAAAATGCTGTTTAATGGATTGGTCTGAGCAAAGAGGATCAGAGGTTGATCCATTACAGAGCTATATTTTTTTACAACCTACTCAAAGTTGCTGCTATTCTGGGCTTAAAAAAGAGGCATTGCATAGAGTTCCCTTTTTAAGATTCCAGTTTTCAAGAGCTTTCTCTGTATGCAGGCTTCAGTTTCTAAAAATAAACAAAATAGGAAGACTTCTCCTTGGAGGAAACATTTAGCAACAGCAACCACAAGAGTTCGAAAGGGAAATTCATTGTTCAACAAAAAGATAAAAATCTAGCTTCCTTCTATTTTTTATTTTTTTATTTTTTTTAATTTTAAAGAGATTTATTTTGAGTCAAATTTGAGGACCATGACCCGGAGCCACTGCCAAGAGGCCTTGGGCAAGTGGACTCCCCTTCTATTTTTTAAAAATTTATTTTACTTACTGAGTTTTCTAAAAGTTCCTTAAGATTAATAAAAAGGGATATAGGAAAGTCAATAATATTATAGTTTATATTTGAAACGAGTGATCACCCAATCATCACTGCATCATTTAAGAATAATTTTTTTAAAGAATAAAAGAAAAATGGCTGTGCTCTGTGGTGCATGCCTATAATCCTAGCACTTTGGGGAGCTGAGGCTGGAGGATTGCTTGAGGCCAGGAGTTCTTCTTAAGGCTAAATAATATTCCATCACATGTATTTGCCACATGTTATTTATCCATTCATCTGTTGATGGGTACTTGGGTTATTTCCACCCTTTGACAGGAGCTACTTTTAAACCAATTTAGGACAGCAAAAGCTAGGCTAGCTTCAGAGAGCTGGACACCTGCCAGGCCTGGCTAAGAGGATGAGATATAAGTACCCATCATCTTTTAGATGCCCTGGAAAACTGGGATAGAGCTCACCATGTATGCTTTTTCCCTGGCTGGGATGGAGCCAGTGAAGGCCTGAGCTTCTGGGCCCCAGGCCACTTCCTGATGTCCTTGGAAGATAGGGTGGGGAGGCAGACTGAACTTGGATATGATATTCCATCAACTGTATCACATCCCACCACCCACAGCAGACCAGAGGATTCCACTTTTCCTATAGGTTCCTTGCACAAAAGCTTCATTCACTGAAAGTCCACTTAAAAATTCTTTTAAAAAATAAGGCCTCAAGGAGAATGGCTTTCTTTAGAAGTAATAATATGTGGCAGCTCATTATTGTTTATCTCACACCTGTTGCATCTTTTTCCTGGTGGTGTCAGACAGTCCCAGGAAGGGACAGTCAGCAGAACCATACTTCAGGAGCACATGAAGTGAGACATGTTGCTTTTCCTATTCCTAACACTTAATTTTTTAAAATTATAGGTAAAATCCTCTCACTTTTTTCTCTAGATAGAAGGATAAAATTTTTCTCTTTGTTTTGCAAAAATGTGTTGGTACGACATATCTTCTAATTACAGTTTCATCATCATGGTGTCATAATGGTTGCTTCAAAGACCAAGCAATAATAGATTTCGAGGAGTATAATACCCATGTTCTATTAATACATCTGTAATTACTGTACTTGCTCTAATTGCAATGCTTCATACCTAGGTAATCTTGCTCTAACAGAAATCAACTGTGCTTATATTTTTCACCTATTTATACTCTTAGGCCTAAACCTGCCTAGTGATACCTGGGCTCATGTATATCACTTCTAGCAGCCACAAAGGGATGACTAGGGTATGCAAATTGTCAACACAGTGCAATTGCAACCTCAAATTATTTAGAATTTTTCATGCAAAATTTCAAATCTTGGAATCTTAAACCCTATGATTCTCTAGCAAAGCAACACCTTCCCCATCTAGGGAAGCATGATGATTTTTACCCTCACTGCCTAGCTGGCTTCTCTGGAGTGTGAGTGGGTGGAGAGTGAAGAAAAGGCTCACAGGCATCACAACAAGCCCACAATAATCAGAACCTATCTAATTAGAACTAATTTACTACTCTCTTTGGCTAATTTTTCAAAGGTTTTGCAGCAAAAGTCATATTTTTAAAATCTCTTCTGTATTTTAATGCTTATCTCCTGAAAAGTATAGAATTTACCAAAAAAAGTCTAGTCAAAACTGGCAACAGCTACATTCCCTAAGGTTTCTGACAATATGAGATTGTTCCAGAGTGTGGTATTGATTAATTATAAGAAGTAATAAAATATTTACAGTCATTATTTTGTTTCATACCTTGAAAAAACAGAAATAGTGAGACGGATACAGAAGGAGGAGTCAGAAGAGAAGTAGAATCTTGGCTCTGCCGTTTATAAGTCTCTAAAGCAAATAATTTAAGCCATTCTGAACTGTAGTTTTTTCATTTAAAAAGATATAGATGATTGTTTTCTCAGTGGTATGGCTTTGCAATTCTAAAATAATTTTCCATAGGCATGAGCAAATAGTAAAATATATTGAGGGTAATGGGAGCCAAGTTTTTCTTTGTAAGAAAAGGGATTTGTAAATACGCAAAGGGAAAAATAAGAATGAACCCTGCAATGTTGGACTGGGTGTTGGAGATATCAGAATAAACTCATGGATTTTAGGAGAGAGAGAGAGAAGGAGAAGGAGAACAAGAGAAAGAGGGAAAGGGAGAGAGAGAGAGAAAGAAGGAGGAAGGAGAGAAAATGGAAGGAAGCAAGCAAGCTAGGTAAGGTTGATGCCAGGGTTGGCATAGAAGGCCTCTCACACACTGACAGCAACAGGGATCACGCATCAGTTTCACTACATCCATTGTCACATGACCAATTAATATATTGGCGAAATGGTCCCATCTGCCCAACGTACAAATGTTTTCTCTTCCCTGGATTGTTTCTTCGTGGGTTCTAACTCCTCCCTCATTTCTATTGGATGTTAGCCTCAGTCCTGCCCCAGAGCCCAGAATTCACATAATGGGGGACTTCTGTACACTTGGGCTATACATGGTAGCTTGATTTTTTTTTGCTGCCTCTTTCTCCTCTATGGCTTGATTTTTAACCACCTGCCACAATCCTTCCTTCAAAATACATTATCCTGTTCTATACCTGCTTGGCTTCTGACCTACCTGCACATTTTTACATTTTCAGCCTTTCCTGATGCCTATAACTATCTTATGGGTCCCACTGGACATGGTTCGGTTTCCCCTTTACTCATACCCCTGTGGAGAGGATTGGGTAAAATCACTTTGGTATGACTGGATGTGAGGACTCTGCATTTCAATTTCTCTCTTCTACTCCTCCTGCTCTTTTATGCAGTGTTCTGGCCCCATTCTTCATGAAAATATGCATGAGTTCAGCTAACAAATATTTGCCCCAAGCCAGACGTGGTGGCTCACGGCTGTACTCCTAGCACTCTGGGAGGCCGAGACCAGAGGATCACTCAAGGTCAGGAGTTCAAAACCAGCCTGAGCAAGAGCGAAACCCCATCTCTACTAAAAATACAAATAAATTAATAGGACAACTAAAAATATATAGACAAAATTAGCCGGGCATAGTGGCACATGCCTGTAGTCCCAGCTACTCGGGAGGTTGAGGCAGGAGGATTGCTTGAGCTCATGAATTTGAAGTTGCTGTGAGCTAAGCTGACGCCACGGCACTCACTCTAGCATGGGCAACAAAGTGAGACTCTGTCTCAAAAAAAAAAAAAAAAAAATTGCCCCAGAAACAGCTGGGGATATAGTGAAAATAGGACAGATAAACTCTATGCTGTAATGGAGCTTATATTCTAAGATGTAGAAAAATAGTAAACAAGCAAACGTGCAAACACCTAAGACTTTCAGGTAGGGCAAGGGCTATTAACAACGACGACAGCCTGTAGAGTAAAAGGGCAAGGAGAGTGAGTAGAGCACCATGTCAGATGAGGTGGGGCGGTGGTAAGGGAAGGCTCTCTGAGGCGGTGACATCTTACAGAAAGAAATGGCAAAAATGGGCCAACCAGGTGTTGCTCTGGAGGGAACAGTGCTACAGATAGAACAGCGGATGCAAGGGAGCTGAAGCAAAGACAAACCTGATATGTTGGAGGAAGAGAAAGAAGCCCAGAGGAGCTAAAATGTAGCCAGAGCTGAAGGAATGAGTTGAAGAGAGGGAGGTAGGCAGAGTCCACATTATAAAGGGCTGTACAGGCCATTTGATTTCTCAGTAATATCGGAAGCCATTGAAGGGTTTTCTGCTGGTTCATGTTTTAACAAGGGGGGTGGGGAAGTGTGGAAGCAGGTAAATCAGTTAGGTGGTATCTTGGTTTCTTTGGGCTGCTATAACAAAATACCATAGACAAAGTGGCTTATAAACAACAGAAACTCATTTCTCACAGTTCTGGAGGCTGAGAAGTCCAAGATCAAGGTGCCAGCAGGCTTAGTGTCTGGTGAGGGCCTTTTTCCTGATTCATAGATGTCAACTTCTTGTTGTGCCCTCACATGGTAGAAGGGGTAAATGCACTAATACCATCACCTTATGTTTCAGGAAAATCCTAGGACAGTATAGGAAAACCACCCGCCAAACTGAGATGGTGCTGAGAGACCAAAGAAATGACCCAGACCAGCCCAGCTTAGCAAGTTAGATGAATTTATTAGAGGTTACTTATACCCAGATCTCATTCCCAGTCAAGATAGGAATCCTCTGGGCACTCAGTGCTGGGCAGTGGCAGGAGTTCTTCAGAGAGTAAGATTTGCCTGCCTGCCTGTTTGTGGACCCTTACATTTCTTTCTGGCAAGTGATGCAGAGCTAGCTCTCTGCATCACTGTATATTTACATACAGTACAGGTTAAGCATGCACAGTACTTTCCATGAGGAGGAGACTTTACTATTACAATTAACTAAAGGGTACTAAGGTAACCAAGGCAGCTTAAAACAGTTCTAAGTTTTCTTAAGACATACGACCATCTATGCAAAAGGAGCTACTTACGAATACCTTTTGTGCTTTGTGTTTCTTTCAGCTTTTTTGTTTTGACCTATATCTCTAAATTCAAAAGAAACCTGCTTGAGTTCTGTTAAACATTAAAAGCCAGTGTGGGGAATTTGTATTTTTCCCTCACCTTGGGGGTAGGATTTCAACATAAGAATTTTGGGAGAACATAAATATTCCATCCATTGTAAGTGGTTCGTTCCGCAGTCCAGGTGAGAAATGATGTTGGTTTGGAACTTTGCGCTCTGGTAGCAGCAACAGCAGCAGAAGTGGGGAAAAGTAGGCAGATATGGAACATGTTTGAGATGTGGAACTAACAGCACTCTACTTGTGAATCAAGTGAGTGGGATGAAAGGAGAACCAGAGCCAAGACTGCTGGTATATGGGCTTGAGCAACCCTGTGTGGATAGTTAATCATTTACAGAGTTAGGGAAATCTGAATAGCAGTTATTTATTACTATTATTTTATGTAGAAATCAAAAGTGTCATTTTAGACACCTTGCATTTGAGATGCAAAGTGGAGATGTTGAGTAGACCTTCATAAACGTAGCTATAGAAGTTATAGGAGGGGTCAGGGATGCTGACAGAATTTTAGGAGTCATTAGAATACAGGTGACATTTAAAGCTGGGGCTTGTATATATTCACTTGGAGGGAGTGTTTAGTCAAAGGAGAGGGCAGATGAGAAGGAAGCAGCAAAGAAGACTGAGAAGGAATCGCCAGTGGGGTTGCAGGGAAACCAGGAGGATGTGGGTGGTGGAGGCCGAAAGGACAACGTGTTTCTGGAAGGAAAGGTTGGTAAAAGGTGCCACGTGCTCTCTTCAGAAGTCAAGAAATATGAAGATGGAAACATTTCATTAGCTGTGGCAATTTGGAAGTTAGTGACTTTGACGAGAATAGTTTCAGGGGAGTGGAGGTGGTAGAATACTGAGTGAAGCAAGTGTGAGGAGCATGAATATAAACTACTCTCTTTTTTGGCAAGTTTTGCTGTGTGTGGAGGTGTGGCAGAGGCACTAGTTGCCTTCCTAACATCCATCTTCCCTTTTACTGCAGAAGCAGAGCCTCACGTTTTACCTAGACTTTGCTGTCTGGAATAAAGACCTCATTTTCCAGCTTCATTTGTGGCTGTATAAGGCTGAGGTGGTTGGCATAGTATTTCTAAGGGTGGGCTTCTTAAAAGCAAGCGATTTGGCTGGGAGAGGCACTATTTTTGCCCTTTTCACCTTTCTTTTTCCTGCTGCTTGGAATATTGAATGTGATGACTGGCACCCCAAGAGCAGCCATCCTGGGCCATGAGGTAACTTTAGAGCACAGCATCCAAATGCAATGCGGTGGAAAAAATGACAGAAGGAGCCTGGCCTCTGATGACTCCATGGGTTGCTTACCTTTGGACTTCTTTAATGTGAGAGAAGAAACACTTGCACGTTTATTTTTATTTATTTATTTATTTTTGAGACAGAGTCTCACTTTGTTGCCCAGGCTAGAGTGAGTGCCGTGGCATCACCCTAGCTCACAGCAACCTCAAACTCCTGGGCTCAAGCAATCCTCCTGCCTCAGCCTCCCGAGTAGCTGGGACTACAGGCATGCGCCACCATGCCCAGCTAATTTTTTTTTGTATATATATATTTTTTAGTTGGTCGATTAATTTCTTTCTATTTTTGGTAGAGACGGGGTCTCACTCAGGTTGGTTTTGAACTCCCAACCTCGAGTGATCTGCCCGCCTCGGCCTCCCAGAGTGCTAGGATTACAGGCGTGAGCCACCACGCCTGGCCTGCACGTTTAAATCATGATTTTTCCGGCCAGGCATGGTGGCTCATGCCTGTAATCTGAGCACTCTGTGAGGCCAAAGTGGGAGAATCTTTTGAGCTCAGGAGTTTGAGACCAGCATGAGCAAGAGTGAGATCCCGTCTCTACTAAAAATAGAAAGAAATTAGCTGGACAATTAAAAATATATATAGAAAAAATTAGCTGGGCATAGTGGCACATGTCTGTAGTCCCAGCTACAGGGGAGGCAGAGGCAGGAGGATTGCTTGAGCCCAAGAGTTTGAGGGTGCTGTGAGCTAGGCTGACGCCACCGCACTCTAGGTGGAGCAACAGAGTGAAACTCTGTCTCAAAAAAAAAAATCATGATTCCCCCCACCCTCGGTTATGTTAACCACGTCTATTCCGAATTAATGCAGAATCAAAGCAGAAAAATAGGCAGTGGGTTAGAGAGAGGCGTGGGGTCAATATGTTACTCTATTTTTAAGTTGAATGAGTCACTGAGTAGGAATTCAATACTGTGATCTTTTCTTTGGAAAAAATTCCATAGGTCTTCAACATACCTGCTATAATATGCCATTCAAGTTTTTGTTTCTAAATTTAAATTTAGTATAACTGTCAGGGTCCTTGTGTGCAAGAAATAGAAACTGACTCTGGCTGATTTCAGCAGAAAAGAAATGGATTAAAGGCAATTAGTGCCTAATGGATTTGTGATGGCTGGAAAGTCAGGCTGGAACAATAGGCAGCACATAGGACCACAGACAAAATTATGCCACAGAATCAGTCTGGCAGGGACACAACTGTTGTCAGATGAACTCTGGATGGCTCTTCTGCCTGTGCCAGCCCTGGAGGCTGCATGCTGCTGACAGATACATTCTGCACCACCCTCCTCCTTTATGTCACAAATGCCTGATTCAAAATCTGCAGTGGGGTATCCAATTGACAGAATCTTCTTCATGTACTCATCCCCTAGCTGCAAGGGAGTCTGGCCTAGCCTTCTAGAGTGAGAAGTGCCCTCACACAGACCTCTCTGCAGGTTAACCTGCCAAATGGACAATGGCAATAATTTAAAATGCCAGCAAGGATCCATTATGGTTAGTTCCTCAAATATAACTTTTAGTGTTCATTTAAAAAATAGATAAGTAGCCCATACTGTGGTAATTCCAGTATGGATTTTTAAGTACATTTGGCTTATGTACAAAAAGATAAGTATTTGAAACTGTAATAAATTGCTAAAATATATAGAAAAAATTGAGGAAGATATATTTGGGCCGTAAAACCAGATTCTGGGTCATAAAAGCTATTGCTAAAATAAGCTAGGAAAGCGTAAATTTCTAATGCCTTTTTTTTCAGCATCATACTTACCTATTTTTAAATTTTAATATTAATTTTTAAATTTTATAAAACTGGAATATCCTTGCATATATGTCTTTCGAGTACAGGGTAATGTCCACAGCACAGGACAACAATAGTTAAATTCATCTATTATCCTTTGTAAACTTTTAGCATCAACAATTTACCACTTATTGAGTACTTACTATGTGCTTGGTATTGTATAGGTACACACAGTTTCTTATCTAGTCTTCACAATGACCCATCAAAGTCATCCCCACTCTACAGATGAGAAAATTGAGGCCCAGAGAAGCCAAGTAACTTGCTAAAGTTCGTGCAGCTAGTAAAAGCCATAACTAAGATTTTAATGAGGGCAAACAGGTATAATTTAGCAAATGACTGCCATAGGGCACTCAAGAAACTCCAAAGCCTCATGCAAGTTAATTCACTTTACTTATGATCCCAATTTATACATTATATTGGGAGACTAGATGCTAGCTAGACTTCCGACATGATTTAGGTAAATGTCCACATGATTTAGTATATTAGATAGAATATGATGATCAACAACAAATATGATTAGACAGTTTGTTCTTACCTATTGAAATATTTGCAGCTCCGTGTTGGTAAATTTTCAAATTACGTGGACAATTTCTACATAATTCAAGCTGAAAATCTATTTATATAAAGTGGATTTGGGCCGGGCGCAGTGGCTCACGCCTATAATCCTAGCACTCTGGGAGGCCGAGGTGGGCGGATTGCTCGAGGTCAGGAGTTCGAAACCACCCTGAGCAAGAGCGAGACCCCATCTCTACTATAAATAGAAAGAAATTAATTGGCCAACTAACATATACAGAGAAAATTAGCCGGGCATGGTGGCGCATGCCTGTAGTCCCAGCTACTCGGGAGGCTGAGGCAGAAGGATTGCTTGAGCCCAGCAGTTTGAGGTTGCTGTGAGCTAGGCTGACGCCATGGCACTCACTCTAGCCTGGGCAACAAAGCGAGATTCTGTCTCAAAAATAAAAAAAAGTGGATTTGGCCCAAATTTTCTAGATTACATGTTTATGCCAATCAAATTTATCCATTTACTTGATTAATGGGTCAAACATTTAATAGAATAAATAATCAGATTTATAGTTTAATTAGAATACTATCTAAAAAGACTAAAAAGTAGTCATATTTAAATGCAAATTGAAGGAACATGTTGACATCTCATTTTGCATATCTATCTCTGATTATAAATATTATATAACCTTGATTCAGGAATCTGCCCATCCTGTGAGCAAAATGAGAAATAAAAAATTTTTTAAAATATAGAAAAATAAATTAAAAAAAACATTATATAACCTTTATGTTCAGATTTTTGTTGTCTTATAGTAGAAGCTGATAATGAGTGAATCATCATATTGGAGAGTGTTATCATCATGAATTTTTAAAAAACCATTTTCCTAAAGGAAATAAACAAGACAGAAGTACATTAATTCCTGTTCTATAATGACACAAGGGAAAATGCTTGCTGTTTCATAAATTGAAAAGGAAATGGTCTTTGGAGAAATAAAAATGAAATTTGTAGCCTTCTAAGAGGATGTATTTCTTTTTCCTTTTTTTTTTTTTGGTTCTTTACGAATGCCTCTGATTTTCTGCTCTTACTCATTTGCAACAGTGAACTCTATTGGACATGACTTTTCCCTTTCTTCTCTTAATGGAGAGAAGAGTTGGAGGTTCCTGGGCGACTTGGAGTCCTCTCTGTCTTGAGCTAAAGAAGAGATTCTTTAATTGTCACCTGTGGGAGCATCACAGGGTCTATGGAGCCCCTGAAATCTCACACAAAATGTTGTGTGTGGGAATGCATGAGTGTTTTTGTGGAAAGAGGTTCCCTAGTTTTCATCATTGATTCAGAGGAAGATGTGGCTCCTAAAAAAGTAACAAGCACTGTTCTGTGAAAGAAAATGTAACCCTGTAAGTCCTGATCCAGTCACCTGAACGCCTGAGCACTCACGCTGGCAGTAATTCAAAAGGGTTGCTCAAAAGGAGGCACAGCGTTGGTGTCAACATCATATTACTTATTATTATAAATAACAAATACATTGCTTTCAAGTATTGTAATATAAATAATGTACTTAGAGAGAATTTTACTGTTTCCAAGTCACTTTTATCTATATTTACTCATTTAAAAAATCACAATAATCCTATGCAAAGGCTGGTTAATTAATGTTATCTTCATTTTACAGCAAGGCAAATAAAAACACAGAGGGAACAAAAGCAGCTAGTTGCTCTAGATGACTGAAAGATTCAAAGGGATGAGCTCCTTTCCCATATATGATTGGAGTAAGAGTGACTATCTGACTCAAAGTGGGTCAATCAGGGGTCCTTGCATGAGAATTTGGAAATATGGCCAAAACCCAACTGTCTGCCTCAGAGGGATCTGGGATGTTTGTCTTTTTCCTATTATAATTAGCAAGTAGCAGAAGGAGGCAAAAGAGAAGGAAGGAAGGAGGCAAAAAAGAAGGGGCTATGGAATGGGGGTAGGGCAGAGACAGAGAAAGAAGCCAGAAAGGGAAGAGAGCTCTTGTGGAGTCCTGAGTTCAGGACTTCTGCTCTTGGGTCCCTGAGATGGGCTTGCATCTGTGATAGTGCCTGGAGCACAAGTTGGATATAATAGAGAAAATGCTTCAGATTTTTATTGAATAAATTCAGATTTATGTAGTGCTTGAAAGTAAATAAAGAACTTACTGAATATAACGCTGATGGAAGCAGGGCTCCCACTTGATCCAATGTTTGCAAGAAACATAAAGAGCATATAAAAGGTAATTTAAAAGAAATTCAAATCTTATCCTGGGTTTCTTAAGTATCAGTTCACAACTCATAGGAACCTTTTTAAAAAATCCACTTTCATCTGATTCTTAATTCCTCATTCCTATTTGGAATCACTCATATGACAAATTAAAAAATTCTCTCTTACATTCTATCATGCATGGATTTATGTCTCATTGTTCTCACTTTTTTTATTCCTTCTTGTCATTACCTTCATTGTCCATCACAAAAATCTGGAAACTTGGGAAAGCAGTGTAGAGGGAATAGGAAAAGTTTTAAGAGAAACTGGTAACATTTACATCTTAAGAAATATCACACCTACCATATATGTTAATGAATTTACCTTTTTTGCCTAAACTGGTATGAGTTGGTTCCTATCATTTCTAAGTGTGATGTTAATGGAGATAATGGTAGAATTGAGGCGAGAACTCTAGCCTTTTAATTTAAAATCTATTGTTTGTTTTTTATACACTCTGGCTATGTCTATATAGACTTCCACTGACAGAGAATTGAGGATTAAAGTCTGGGTACTTTTAAAACATTTTTGTATTTCTTATTAGTTTGTGAGCTCCATGAGGGAGGGCATTGTGTCTGTCTTGTTCACGTCTAGCACACTTTGTGTCTAGCACATTATTGATATGTAGAAAACTGTTGATGCTAAAAAAATTGATTAATCAAGGAAAGAATGAAGTCTCCATCTTCAGTTATTTAAAAAAAATTGTAATCTTATTTACATTTATAGAGTATCTTGACAGAAAAATATAATAGATAAATATAAACTGTATAATTACCATTGCTATTAAATTTATGGTGTCTTTTTGGATATAATATTAAATTTCTAATAATTTTTCATCATAGTGCCTGTTTTTTTTCCCCTTTGGTTGGCTTATATCTCAAGGGAAACTTTTCCAATTAACTATGATTTCTGTTGAAAGCTCTTTACTCAAAAAGGGCAATCAGTCTTATCTTCAAGTTAAGGCTTTTGTGTTACACGTTAATGCAAAAGGGAGGGGAGCTAATTTTGCTAATCAGAAACAGCTCTGGTTACATAGCTCAGGCCTAAAAAATGTGGGATGGAATATGGTCATGGGAAAGAATTGATGAAACAATATTTCAACATATGTTTTCTACATATGTTGCCATGAATCTATATTTGTGGTATGATGAATACAAATCATAATTGACTTGGTTGAAAACCCGATGAGTGTGCTGTATCATAGTGAGAATAGCATTAGGCTATGGAAAAACCTTGACTTTCTGCTCTTATAACCCAATAACATTTGTAACAGGGGCTACTTAACCTTAATACCCCTGGTTTATATTCCTAAAGGACCTGAATATTTTCTCCCAGGGACTCAAGCCTTCTTACTTCTCTCCATTACCATCTTTAGATCTTGGATTCAGAAGGAGGTGTATATAATATTGCCAGGGCAAGAGGGGTCATGGTTAGCATGCTTTCCTCCTTCTTCTTTTATTTTTTTTTTCTTTTTGAGACAGAGTCTCATTCTGTTGCCCAGGCTAGAGTGCCATGGCGTCAGCCTAGCTCACAACAACCTCAAACTTCTGGGCTCAAGCGATTCACCTGCCTCAGACTCCTAAGTAGCTGGGACTACAGACATGTGCCACTATGCCCAGCTAATTTTTTTTTAATAGTTTATTTTTATTTATTTATTTTCATTTATTTATTTATTTATTTTGAGACACAGTCTTGTTTTGTTGCCCAGGCTAGAGTGAGTGCCGTGGTGTCAGCCTCGCTCACAGCAACCTCAGTCTCCTGGGCTCAAGCAATCCCTACTGCCTCAGCCTCCCGAGTAGCTGGGACTACAGGCATGCGCCACCATGCCTGGCTAATTTTTTCTCTATATATTAGTTGGCCAATTAATTTCTTCCTATTTATAGTAGAGACGGGGTCTCACTCTTGCTCAGGCTGGTTTCGAACTCCTGACCTCAAGCAATCCGCCCGCCTCGGCCTCCCAGAGTGCTAGGATTATAGGCGTGAGCCACCGCGCCTGGCCTAATTTTTTTTTTCTATATATTTTTAGATGTCCAGATAATTTCTCTCTATTTTTAGTAGAGACAGGGTCTCACTCTTGCTCAGGCTAGTCTCGAACTCCTGAGCTCAAATGATCCACCTGCCTCGGCCTCCCAGAGTGCTAGGATTACAGGTATAAGCCACCGCGCCCGGCCTATGCTTTCCTTCTTGATGTCTCAAAATGGGGTGAGGTGTCAGTGTGGAGCAGAGAGTGCCTTCAATTATGAATGTAGGTAACAAACTACAACAATATTAGGATGCCTGTGACTTTGTTACCAGAAATGACACAGATATTTTCATAGTTCATTACAGCTGGTGCAGATATTGCAAAAATATCACTCATACTCATTATTATGTCTAAATAAGAAGGATCACTTGAAATCATAATCTTTATGACTATAGATATTGTAGAATATTTCTGGCCAGCTATCAACCAACTCTACTTTCACCAAACATGAAGTGCTGTAATCTTACAGTGGTGTCCTAGACATTTATGCTGCGTTACAGTATTTCTTATCTACAATTATTTGCTGATCCACATGAGGGAGAGATGAATCATTTTTATTGTTTCTTAAAATTTTGTAAAATGAGATAGTTTAAATAAGATTCTTAACTGCCATCTGTGAGGCAACGAGAGCCTTTTGAACACAGTACATGGGTCTTAATGTCACCATAATGGATTCTCTTTGAAATGTACAAACTTTCTTGCCTAAGCTGCTAATGTGGAACTTCCTTGTTAACTGTCAACACTGGAGCAGAATACTTTATTCCATGAAGATGAGATACAAAATTCTCTGTCAATTTCTTTAAAGGAGAAATTTGCAAACATCTGGAAACATTCCAAAAAGCTTTACAAGTTATTTTATCTCAATGGCACCAAAGTTGTACCGTGAACCATCATTTCTTTTTCTTTTTGATATAAAGTATAGTAAGATGGTGATCTTCGTAAAGAGGAACCTATTAGTCTTAGGTAGAAAAACTGTACAAAAAATTGGAATTTAATTAAATAAATCATGGAGAATTCAGATGTTTCTTGACAAAAACTGTCCCTGCCTTTTAAAGTAGTTATGAAAGCTTTAATCCATTTGCAAAATTTTGTCTTTGTAAGTCAAGATTTTCAACACCTGCAACAAATAATAACAAAATAATCGAAATCAGTTTTTAGCCAACATAGCATGCCTATAGCTTTTTCAAAGACCTTTCCACAGCTTAATATTTTATTCAATTTAAGCAATAACATCCTCCCCACTGATAAATGTTTAAAAAAATGAATTTATTTTAAATTTGTCTATATTTTAAATGTATATTATTATTTAACACAGTAATAAAAAATCACAGAGCATTATATTACACATTTAAAAATTTTTTTTATTTCAGCATATTATGGGGGTACAAATGTTTAGGTTATGTATTTGCCCTTGCCCCACCTGAGTCAGAGCTTCAAGCGTGTACATCCCCCAGACAATGCGCGCTGCACCTACACATTTGTTTTTCAAAGCTATTTTGATAACTATATTCAGTATAAATGATTTATCTTGTAATTCCACATATTTTATTTTATGCATTTAAAAACATTATTCTGGGCTGGGTACGGTGGCTCAGGCCTGTAATCCTAACAGTCTGGGAGGTCGACGTGGGAGGATCGCTCAAGGTCAGGAGTTCGAAACTAGCCTGAGCAAGAGTGAGAACCCATCTCTACTGAAAATAGAAAGAAATTAATTGGCCAACTAAAAATATATAGAAAAAACTAACCAGGCATGATGGCGCATACCTGTAGTCCCAGCTACTCGGGAGGCTAAGGCAGGAGGATCGTTTGAGCCCAGGAGTTTGAGGTTGCTCTGAGGTAGGCTGATGCCACGGCACTCTAGCCTGGGCAAAAGAGTGAGATTCTGTCTCAAAAAAAAAAAAAAAAAATCATTATTCTGAAAGGGATCTTTAAGTTTTACCATATTGCCCACAGGGCTCATGACAAAAAAAAGATTAAGATTAAGATCTTCAAAAAAGATTAAGAACACTGGCTTTAAACATGTATCTCAGAGTAGAAACTTCCAGGACATATAATAGGTATGAATTTTCATTTATTTACTGAACAGAATTTTAAGGTCTTAAATGTGAAAGATATTTTAATGGAACACCTATTGTTCAGATTCATGTATGCATTATTTCAGTAAATGGTTAGAAATGTTAAGGACTACAGAGAAATACAGGTAAAGTTCTCTGGATAGTCAGAAGAAAGAGAGATCACTATCTATTGAGAATAGCAAGAAATACATGGAAGAAGGGGTGTTTCTGCTGGTTTAGATAGGATGGGGTATCCGTCAATGTTTTTCAGAGAAACAGAACCAATAAGATATATATATATGTGTGTGTGTGTGTGTGTGTATATATATATATATGAAGAGATTTATTATGAGGAATCGGCTCACATGATTATGGAGGCTGAGAAATCCCACGATCTACCCTCTGTAAGCTGGAAACCCAGGAAAGCCGGTGTTGTAAATTCCAGTCCAAAGGAAGGAGAAGATTGATGTCCTAGCTCAAGCAGATGGCAGGAAGCAAAAAGGGCAAATTCCTCCTTTCTCCACTTTTTCTGTATTAAGAACCTCAAAGAGGCCGGGCGCTGTGGCTCACGCCTGTAATCCTAGCTCTTGGGAGGCCGAGGCGGGCGGATTGCTCAAGGTCAGGAGTTCGAAACCGGCCTGAGCAAGAGCGAGACCCCGTCTCTACTATAAATAGAAAGAAATTAATTGGCCAACTGATATATATATAAAAAATTAGCCGGGCATGGTGGCGCATGCCTGTAGTCCCAGCTACCCGGGAGGCTGAGGCAGAAGGATCACTCGAGCCCAGGAGATTGAGGTTGCTGTGAGCTAGGCTGACGCCACGGCACTCACTCTAGCCTGGGCAACAAAGCGAGACTCTGTCTCAAAAAAAAAAAAAAAAAAAAAAAAAAAGAACCTCAAAGAATTGGATAACCCCCCACACACACACACAAACACATATTGGGAAGCAAATCTATTTTTACTGACTATATGGATTCAAATTATAATCTAATCTGGAACCCCCCTGTTTGTGTCTGCCTCTTCCCCTCAATTCATATGTTGAAATCTAACTCTTAAGGTGATGGTATTAAGAGATGGGGCCGCCGGGCGCAGTGGCTCACGCCTGTAATCCTAGCTCTTGGGAGGCCGAGGCGGGCGGATTGCTCAAGGTCAGGAGTTCAAAACCAGCCTGAGCAAGAGCGAGACCCCGTCTCTACTATAAATAGAAAGAAATTAATTGGCCAACTGATATATATATGTAAAAAATTAGCTGGGCATGGTGGCGCATGCCTGTAGTCCCAGCTACTCGGGAGGCTGAGGCAGAAGGATCGCTGGAGCCCAGGAGTTTGAGGTTGCTGTGAGCTAGGCTGACGCCATGGCACTCACTCTAGCTTGGGCAACAAAGCGAGACTCTGTCTCAAAAAAAAAAAAAAAAAAAAGAGATGGGGCCTTTGGGGAGGTAATTAGACCATAAGAGCAGAGCCCTCATGAAACGATTAATGCCCTAATAAAAGAGGTCCTAGAGAGCTCATTCCCTCCTATCATGTGAGGACACAGCAAGAAGGCACCATCTACAAGGAAGTGTAAATTTACCAGGTGCCTAATCTGCTGGCACCTTGAACGTGGACCTTCAGAACTGTGAAAGATAAATTTCTGTGGTTTATACATTACCTAATCCATGGCATTTTTGTTATAGCAGCCCACATGGACTAATACATACCCTCACAGACATACCCAGAAATAATTTTTAATCTGGGACCCCAGTTAATTTGACACATAAAATTCACCATCACAATAAATAAGATCTCAATATTTTTAGGTGGGAAAATTTATGCTTAGTTTATCCGTAGATTCATTCAAACCACCTCTGAGCTATCTTTGATTTCTCTTTCTCCTTCTCCTTGCATCTGTGATCAAGTCTTGTCACTTATGCCTCCTTACCATTACCTTATACCCATTCCCCCATATTCATCCCCTGTGATACTGCCTAACTTCAGGTTTATAATCAGTACTACTGGGGTAGCCCTCTACCTGAATGTTCCTCTTTTTTCTCACATCCATGTCTCTTCTACACAGGCTATCCTCATTACAATGACAATAATAGCTTGCTTGAGTGTAGTAACAATAATAAGAAATGTTGTTTGAGGAAAAGAATCTGTATTCCATAAATGGTGCTGGGAAAATTGGATAGCCACACATCTAGAAGACTAAAACAGTATCTGCAACTTTTACCTCTCACAAAAATCAACTCATGGTGGATAACAAACTTAAACCTAAGGCATAAAACTATAAGAATTCTAGAAGAAAATGTTGGAAAAACTCTTATAGACATTGGCCTAGGCAAAGAATTTATGAAGAAGACCCCAAGGGCAATCACAGCAACAACAAAAATAAATAAATGGAACCTGATCAAATTAAAAAGTTTCTGCACAGCCAAGGAAACTATCAAGAGAGCAAACAAACAACCTACACAATGGGAGAAAATATTCACATGTTACACATCCAATAAAGGACTGATAACTAGAATCTATATAGAACTCAGGAAAATCAGCAAGAAAAAAATCAAACAATCCTATTAAAAAGTAGGCAAAGGACATGAACAGAAACTTTTCAAAAGAAGATAGACAGACTGAGCGTGGTGGCTCACACCTGTAATCCTAGCACTCTGGGAGGCCAAGGCAGGTAGATTGCTCAAGGTCAGCAGTTGGAAACCAGCTTGAGCAAGAGTGAGACCTGTCTCTACTAAACATAGAAAGAAATTAATTAGCCAACTAAAAATATATAGAAAAAATTAGTTGGGCATGGTGGTACATGCCTGTAGTCCCAGCTACGTGGGCAGGAGGCAGTTGAGGCAGGAGGATCACTTGAGCCCAGGAGTTTGAGGTTGCTGTGAGCTAGGCTGATGCCACGGGACTCTAGCCCAGGCAACAGAGTGAGACTCTGTCTCAAAAAAAAAAAAAAGAAGATAGATGAATGGCCAACAAATATATGAAAAAATGCTGAACATTTTAATCATCAGGGAAGTGCAAATCAAAACCACAATGAGGTATCACTTATCTCTAGTAAGAATGGCCTTTATCAAAAAGTCCCAAAACAATAAATGTTGGTGTGGATGCAGAGAGCTAGGAACATTCATACATTGCTGGTGGGACTGCAAACTAGTACAACCTCTGTGGAGAGTAATATGGAGATACCTCAAAGAACTACAAGTGGAACTACCATTTGATCCAGCAATCCCATTACTGGGCATCTACCCAAAAGAACAAAAGACATTCTATAAAAAAAGCACCTGTACTAGAATGTTTATAGCAGCACAATCCACAATTGCAAATATATGGAAACAACCCAAGTGGCCATTAGTACATGAGTGGATTAATAAAATGTGGTATATGTATACCATGGAGTTCTACTCAGCCACAAAAAACAATGGTGATATAGCACCTCTTGTATTATCCTGGATAGAGGTGGCACCCATTCTACTAAGTGAAGTATCCCAAGGATGGAAAAGCAAGCACCACATGTACTCACCAGCAAATTGGTATTAACTGATCAACACTTCAGTGCACATATAGTAATAACATTCATCGGGTGTTGGGCAGATGGGAGCAGGGAGGAGAGGATGGGTATATACACATGTAATGTGTGTGGTGCTCACCATCTGGAGGATGGACATGCTTGAAGCTCTGACTCAGGGGGGGCAAAGACAATATATGTAACCTAAACATTTGTACCCCTATAATATGCTGAAATAAAAAAATGTAAAAAGCCAAAAAACAGAAACAAAAAAACCCGTTTTGAGTTATTGTATTATATACATAAGCCCCCACATCAAAATGTTGACTAGTCATATATAATATGCATATTAAATTGAGGAGGATGCGCTAGAGCAGTAGTTATCAATCGTGGCAACACATAATCATCACCTACAGAGCTATTAGAAAGTCTTGGTTCAGAAGCCTTGCCCACAGTGATTCTCATTTAATTCCCAATCAGACCCAGCTCCGGAACTGACACCCCCTCATTCCCGTCTATGTTGCTAATTTTGACATTTATCATGTTGATCTTGTTACCTTTCAAACTTACTGTTAGCTCCTCAAATAACCATGATATCCCCTTTGCATTGAATGCCCATTTCCACCTTGTCTATCTATATTTTTAAGACTCTGCCTATCTCTTCGAGGAAGAATTTTTACTCAACTCCAGGTAACACTATCTACTCTTCCTTTTCAATCCATATATTCTTATATCATAGCAATTGTGCATCTTTTTTTTACATGTGGTCCTCTCTTTGCCACAGTAATGGCATTGAAAAGGAAGCCGGTTTTCCTCATGTCATTTTCATAAAGATATTTTCAATGATCTTAACTGCTTGCATGCACAGCTACTATTATGTGGAAATGTCACAATTAAATTGGAGTAAAAGTTAGTTTTTTTTTCTATATTTGTTTATATGGTACCTTATTTATCAATCCCATTTTATATTAGTAATAAGATCCTGTTTCTGTTACAGATGTATTTGTAATAAAACATGTACAAGAACTCAAATGGGAATTTTGAGAAATGCATTTTCTCATTAATTATTTTAAAAATCCTCCTTGGAATCATTACAAACATAGCATGAGAAAGTTTTTATTGAAGTAGGATTAAGCCCAGATGCCAATCTTTTATTTTGCTTGGGAGTTTCACACCAACATAAACCAGAGAAGTGGCAGCTGCTACTTTTACACAAGTGGTAAAATCCCCTGGCAGATGGGACTGGCTCAGCCACGGACCCCTTGGAGGCTGTGGGAGTAGTAGTACATTCTGAGCTCACATTTGCAATTCTGGGCAAAATTTGCAAAATGGCTTCTCAGCAAGGAGTCTATATTTGCATACTCAAATTAGATCAGTACAAATATGAATGCCACCGACCTGGTTTCCATGTCAGATCATCACCCTCTGGCAACACTGATCTATCCATCTTGATTATTTATTATAACCTCTAGCTTTGAAAATTTAACCTTAAAGTTTATACTATGTTATTTCTCCTATTTCTTCATGACTTTGAAGTCATTAATCATAGTCTAGAGAAAATTAAGTTTTCACTGCATTTTTTTATATACCCTACAGGATATAGAGCCCCTCAAATAATTAAACTCTAAAGAAAACATTTTAAAATGGATTTATTTCCTAAATAAAAATTTTGCTGAATATTTCTTTATCTCAGTTTTATCATTCTTAGATTCAGTAGTAAAGTGGTAATGATAAATCACAATTATGTAAGAATTCCTCCTTTCTATGTGCTACTTTAAAAACATGGTTAGAAGGCCACTCGCATTAGAAGCAAATGCATACTCTTGTTCCACCTTTAATGAGAAATTTATACCTCTAATAAGCACCCCAAGTAATTTATGTCACTGTGAAAATTATACACTCCAGATAAAATGGCTCTCTGAATTCCTCTTTTTGTAGTTTGCTGGGTATAACTCTAGCTGTGTTGGCATTTATACTTTTCATGCTGGACTGGCCATATTTGTTCCTCAGGGTCTAATATTGATAGTCAAGAAATTTAGTTTCTTGTGCTCATAGACAGAATCCAATTATTGTAAACATCATAATTGACTGTTTTTGTTTTTGTTATTTCTTTTGCATTTTACATTTTTTAGCTTCAGATCTTAGGTTCTTAAAATGTGGTTATTCTCTTGTTTACTCTGCAATAAGGATCCTTTTAGAAATAAGAACTGTTTTTTAAAAAGTCTATATGAGCCTTTGCTTAATGTTTTAATGTCTGTCACTCCCCACTCTAGATTCACTTAGATGATTTTTGGATAATAATGGTAAATGCTTGCAAAAATTATGATTATTCAGTATAGAAATCCTTCATTATTCTCAGTTTCATAATTTCTATTAAATTTTCCCCTTAATTCCAAATGTATATCCATTATATATTTATCAAAAGTTTAAGTCATCATTATTGCCAAGTAGTTTATAAGAACTGCCAAAAGCCTGTGGAGTGTTTAGATAACCACAGCTTTATAAATATTCCTCTCTTCCTTTATTAGGTGAACAGGCCTAGAATTACATATTCTTGTAAGAAAAGACTCTTTATAGTCTTATGATTACATATATGCTCTGAAGAGAAACCAGAGTATAGTTACCCTGCAAAAAGAGCACTCAAGAACAATTTTAACATTTCCTGCCAAATATCCTAGCTTGTGGTAATTTTTAAACATTGTATAAAATGACACACATTCCATATATGAGGTGTGATTAAAACATAAGACAAGTCACACATGAAAATGGTTCTCATTACTTTATAATCACACCTCATACATAATCTCAGGCAAATCAGTCATGGAATATAATTTTTAAAACCCTCACCTTATTGCCCACCTACCTCTAATCCACTTCCCCTCTGGCCACCCCAAGGTGAGAGAAAGTAGATTGCCATCCAAAGACATCTGGTCTGGAATGCAGGGGAGCAATCAAACCTCCTCAGGTGGGGTGTCAGCAGGGATCTGCCACCCTTGAAAACTCAGCACTTACGAGGTCTTGAAATTATTTCTGGCTGCTTCATGTAGGGCAGCTTTAGGCGAAATTGCGCAGCAAGTGAAGTCTGGTTTCTGCACTTCATCTCCCCATGGCTTCCAGAGCTGCTCTGCTGTTTCCTACAGCTGAGAGTCTTCTTCTGTGGCTTGTGTTCACGGGCAGTCCTGAATTAAGGAAATCTTTCTTATCTCAGTTCCTACTAATCATGTGTATCCATCATATGTCCTGTTCCATCATTTGGTTCATTTCAAATGCTGAGGAAGTACATGCTTTCGGCTTCTGTGTGAGGCTATTGCTTCCCAGTCTGTCAGAATGGCCACTGCAGCTGCAACCCTATGAGAAACAAAGCTTTACTTTCCAAATTTATGAACCTTGTCATTCTTCAGTTGGAATGATTGGTGATGAGGATGGCATCCACAGAGACCCCTGGTTTCTCCCAGCATGATCAAAGTCAATGCAACTGATGTCTGCACCAGCCCACTGACAACTCAGTTGTCTGCCTGAACTTGCTGGGAGGAATTCGGATAAGATCCCCCAGAACAAAGATTTTCCACTTTTAGGATGAAGATTTCAGAGACTTTATTTCTCTCTACCCCTTCCCTTCATTTCTTCCCAGTTCCTTTCCCGGTTCCCTTCATTTCTTCCCAGTTTCTTCCCAGTCCCTTTGCCAGTTCCCTCCATCCAAACCCCAGAGGGAATGTCTTTGTCAGCCTGGACTTAGGGTGGGGGCTTCCCAGTCTTCCCAGTTCCCTCCATCCAGATGAAAGAAGGGACCTTCCCTGTTGATCCCAGGTTTAGGAGGGGCCTTCCCAGTCCAGGCAGTCTCAGCTGATCCATAAGTTTCCAGGTGGACTCAGCTGGTCCATAGTTTTGTGAGGATGCTCATGCTAAGGGCGCTTGATGTGACACCTTCATAAGGTGAGTGCAGTTATAGAGAAGCTTAGTTCTAGAGGGATAGTCTCTGATCAGCTGCCATTATGGGCTCCAACAGCTTACATGTTTAAGAACTATAGGAAAATTCTTGTAAATATTTGAGATCCTAGATAAAGCTGACCTGGGAGGATTCAAAGCTTTGCTAGCCACAATGAGGGTCTTATCTATTTAGACTAGTTTATCTGTTAGAAAAAAGATGTCATTGAACTTCCCAAAAGCAATGAAGACTATTCTATAATTACTATTTCAAGTCTTCTAAAAGCAGTTGAGTCTCTTATAGCATCCCTTAAATAGAATAATTTTAAATTAAAGGAAGAGATTCTATAAACTAGAAAAATCTGAAGAAAAATGGCATGTGTGAAAAAATTAGAGTTGACTCTTCTTTCTTCTGCCCACACCTCCCCTCCTCCTTCTTCCTCTCTTATTCCTCCTCCCCTCTCATTTCTCCTTCTCCTACAGCCCTTGTGACCCCCTCCTTTCACCTATCATACACCCAGAACCCCCTTAACAACCCCTTTACCCCTCTGACTCAGCAAGTGCGTCTGGCACACTTTTTTTGGGGAGGGGTCTTAGTCATAAGTTCTATCTATGCCTAGGTTGATGATATCTAGAAGAGTTTTTCCTACATTTGCTTCTAGAATTTTTATTGTTTCATGTCTTACATTTAAGTCTTGTATCCATCTTGAATTAATTTTTGTGTATGGTGAGAGAAAGGGGTCCTATTTCATTCTTCTGCATGTGGCTGTCCAATTTTCTCAGTACCATTTATTGAAGAGGGATTTCTTTACCTGGTATATGTTGCCAGCTTTGTCAAAGATCAGTTAGCTGTAGGTAGATGATTTTATTTCTGGGTTCTCTATTCTGTTCTATTGGCGTATGTCTCTACTTTTATACCAATACTGTACTGTTTTGGTTACTATAGCCTTGTAGTAATTTGAATTCAGGTAATGTGATGCCTCCAGATTTTTTCCTTTTGCTTAAGATTGCTTTGGCTGTTTGGGGTCTTTTTGGTTCCAAAGGAATCTTAGGATTATTTTTTTCTAGGTCTGTGAAATAAGACATTGGTATTTTGATGGGAATTATGTTTTGTTTTTTTTTTTTTTTGAGACAGAGTCTCACTCTGTTGCCCAGGCTAGAGTAAGTGCCATGGCGTCAGCTTCACTCACAGCAACCTCAAACTCCTGGGCTCAAGCAATCCTCCTGCTTCAGACTCCCTAGTAGCTGGGACTACAGGCATGTGCCACGATGCCCGACTAATTTTTTCTATATATATTAGTTGGCCAATTAATTTCTTTCTAATTATAGTAGAGATGGGGTCTCGCTCTTGCTCAGGCTGGTCTTGAACTCCTGACCTTGAGCGATCCTCCCGCCTCAGCCTCCCAGAGTGCTAGGATTGCAGGCATGAGTCACCATGCCCGGCTGGGAATTATGTTGAATAAATAACTTTGGGCAATCTGGACATTTTAATGATGTTGATTCTGCCCATCCACGAGCAAGAATTGTTTTTCCATTTATTTGTGTCATCTGCGATTTCTGTCATCATTGTTTTATAGTTCTCCTTGTAGAGATTGTTCACCTCCTTGGTTAAGTATATTCCCAGATATTTTATTTTCTTTGTAGCTATTGTAAATGGTATTAAGTCCTTGATTTGACTCTCATCTTGACAGCTATTAGTATATAGAAATGCTACTGAGCTGTGTACACTGATTTTGTAACCTGAGATTTTACTGAATTTATTTAATGATTCTAGGAGTCTTTTTGTGGAGTTCTTAGAGTTTTCTAGATACAAGATCATATTGTCAGTGAACAGGGATAGTTTGACCTCCTCTTTCTTGATTTAGATTCCCTTTATTTCTTTCTCTTCCCTGATTACTCTGGCTAGGACTTCCAATACTCTGTTGAATAGAAGTGGGTCACAGTGGGAAACCTTGTCATGTTCCAGTTCTTAAGGAAAATTCTTTCAACTTTTCTACATTCAATATGATGTTGGCTGTGGGTTTGTCATATGTGACATTTATAATTTTCAGTTATTTTCCTTTAATGCCTAGTTTGTTGAGGGTTGTTTTTTTTTTTATCATGAAATGGTGCTGGATTTTATCAAATGCTTTTTCTGTCTCTATTGAGATGATCATATGGTCTTTGTTTTTGCTTCTGTTTATGTGCTGAATCAAGTTTATTGATTTGTTTGTGTTGAACCATCCTTGCATCCCTGGGATGAAATCCCCTTGATCATGGTGAATTATCCTTTTGATGTGTTGTTGAATTCAGTTTGCTAGTATTTTTTTGAGGATTTTTGTATCTGTGTTTATAAGGGACATTGGTTCGGAAATTATTTTCCTATTTTTTTCTAGAAATGTTATGGTTCTAATTTTCATATGTAGGTCTATAATCTTTTTAGAGTAATTTTTTCAGATGGAATGAAGTATGTGGGCTAGGTTCAGGTTTCTCTACATGAACATTTGATTATTCCAATTTGTTGTAAAGATAGATATTCCTCTTCCTACTGAATTGCCAAGGTACCTTGGTTAAAAATTAATTGAATGTATACATATATAGGTCTATTTTTGTACTCTCTACTATTCTATTCCATTAAGCTATTTGTCTGTACTGTGACTATACTACACTGTTCTCATAACCATGTCTTTGCAGAGATTAAAATAGGCATTCTAATCTTATCAAACTGTCCATTCAAATAATAGTACATTATTTTATTAAACATTTAGGAAATTTATAACAGTTCAATTCCACTTGCCCTCTTCTTAGACTTTATGCTTTTGTTGTCATATTTTTTCCTCATAAGCCCCACAACACATTGCTAGTATTTTTGCTTTAAACAATTAATCATCTTTTTAAGAAATTTAACATTTTATATAAAGATCTTTCAAAATGATAGTTTATGTTTTCTCACAAATTTACCCTTTTCTAGTACTCTTTAGTCCTTCCCACAGCTCTGGGCTTTCACCTGGCATCATTTCCTTTTAGCCCGAAGAACTTCTTTTAGCATTTCTTATAGTACAAGTCTGGGGAGATGAATTATCTCAGTTTTTGTCTGTCCAAAAATAGCTTTGTCTTTAATATGGAAAATACTTTTATTGAGTATAGAATTCTAGGTTGAAAAATGTTATCCTATTATCTTCTAGCCTTTGCTGTTTCTGATGAGATGTCAGATTCATTCTTAATATTATTCCCCTGAATGTGTTATATCTCTTTTTTCTGGTTGCTTATATGAAATTTTCCCCCTTCATCTTCAGTGTTCAGCAGTTTGACTATAATGAGTCTAGATTTTATTTTGCTTTGTATTCATTCTTCCTAGAATTTGCTGAGCTTCTTGGATCTGTGGTTTGTTGTCTCTCATTAACTTTGGAAACATATCAGACATTTTCTCTTTGAGTATTTTTTCTACTCCATTTGCTCTCTTCTCTTCTGAAATTCTAATTTCATGTATGTTAGACCATTTAATATTGTCATACAGGCTTTAGATCCTCTGTATTTTTGCTTATTATTTTTTTCTCTCTCTTTTTCAGTTTGAATGATTCTTATTGACTCATCTTCAATATTTCTTTTTTATGCATTGTCTAGTCTGCTATTAACTCTATGGAATAAATTCTTCATTTTTGACATTGTAATTTTCAGTTTTACACTTTCCATTTTGTTCTATGTATTTTGTAATTTTCACTTCTTTGCTGAAATGTTATGTGTTCATGCATATTTTTAACTTTTTCCACATATTCTTAACATATTCTGCTTTAAAGTCTTTTGTGCTGATTCCAAAGTCATGTCTCTAGGTCAGCTTCTATTGTTGTTTTTTTTATCTTGAATTTAAGATTTTCCTGCTTCTTCACATAGCTTGTATGTTTTTTCCTCTATGACCAACATAATGTATAAAAATAATAGTAAAGGTAGAAGTAAATAATATTTATCTCTAGCAAAGGGTATGTCCTTTTCTCCAAAGGACTCTTACTTCTGGCTTTCCCCTGTTGAGCTGCTAGGTTTGGGGAGTGGGTAGAGTAGAAAGTCTACTTAATCTGTATCTGATTTATTTCTAGGCTTATAGTAGCTTTCATTAGATTCAATTTACTTCTGGCTTCAAATGTTTTGAGGGAAAGATCAGTATTTTCTTGTTGGTATGGCTTGAGATACGAGAATCAGTGGAAGTCTAGTGATCTTTCCCTGCTATACAGCCCAGCCACCAGCTTTTTCAGTCTTTGGAGCAGTTCTCTTAATCCTGTACCCCTGTTCTTGACTTTCTATGACTCAAGAAATCTCTTTTTACCTTGTTTTCTGCCCTTATTCTTCGGCAGACCTGCTTGCTTGTGCTCAGACAAGGGGATTTTATGTACTGCAGGGGGATTTTACTCAGCTCTTCTGCTTGTCGTTCGTGGGCCACTGCCATGTACTCAAGGAAGGCTCTCAGTGTCACTCTGAGCTTTCTGACCTTGCCTTCCATGTCCATTGGTTATTCCCTTTCTGTTGTATAATACTCAATATACCTCCCAAGTATCTCTGTCAGCTCTCTTGTTCTGCCTCAGCCATCTGTGTTGTATCCAAGGCAAGTGAGTTTAAAGTTACTGTATAACTCGGGTTTCTCAGACTTCTTGTCTGCAATGTCAGCCCACATATAACCATCCAAAATTTGTTAAAAGTTAGGTTAGTTTTTCCACATCCTTGTTAGTGGTAGGTTTACTCCTTCTGTGGGACTTCTCCTGTTGTTGTTTCACCAGTGATAAAAACACTCATGGGTCTTCCTTCTCTTAAACGAGTTGTTCCTTTTTGGAATTTAGTTCATTTAAGTTTCTTTAATTCATTTGTGTTCATTCCTCAGCTCTTTGATAGTTTCTAAAAACAATACTTTACTTTTGTTTTTTAGCTTATCCAGCTTATTCTTGCTGTTAGTGTGAAAGAAATAGTTGTTTGAGACTTTTTTTTTTTTTTTGGCTGTGTTGCAATAAAAATTTATTTATAAAAATAGGCAGGAGGCCAGATTTGGCCAGTGGGCCATAGTTTGCCAATCCTTGCTTTTGAGTCTTTCTGTTCCTGGTACTTGGTCTCCCACCCACCCAGCTCTTCCTCAAGAGTTGAGGACAGGTAAACTTCACTTCTACTCAGCAAGCATTCCTAGAGGACGTTGCGTGTGCTCAGCACTCTGCTAGGTACTGCAAGGTGTATAAAGGGTCGCTTTCCTCCCCTCTAGGGCGTGATGGTTGGGGAGAAGAGGAGGCCAGCATGTTTTTGGTTTTTGCATTTGTTCAGCAAATACTTGGTGCTCCTCTGTGCAAAGCATTGTCTGAGGCCCTGCCTGGGGTATTTGAGACTTTTTATACCCTAACAAGACACAGAAGTGATTTAATTTTTAATTTTAGCATTCTTATTATTACAAACATATCTTTTATTATTAAGCACTGGAAATCTTTTTGCAAGTGGCTTAACTCCATTGGTAGGAATGTTAAATTTGTACAATGTGAGATTGGTGGAGTCAGAGCTACTCTTCAGGTATAGTGAATTGGGAAGACGGTCTTGGGCAGCCATCTGAGTAATGAAGCAGGGAGGTGGGGGATGGAGAAGAAAAGTTAAGGAGATGGTTCTGCCAGTTCATACTGAAGAATACCCATGGTTGTGCATATATGTAAGGAAATGCTTTCTTCCATGTTACAAGTAAATGAATTTACATGCTAAGTGGAATTTCCTGGAGGGGAGGAACAGCTAGACCATACTGTCTCAGTTCTTGTACTGTCCTCTTGGAATCACCTAATGATTACTGCTGCCACCATGATGGTCTTAGAGCACTGCTCCCTCACTTAATGACCTGGTACAAGTAGGGAAAAATGAATTGTGGTGGATTTGTATTGTGTGAGCCTAAGTAAGCTGGAATTGCATTTCCCAGAAGTCCCTTCCTTGCATACTTGTGAGTTAGGGGGCCATAAAAGACCACTTGCACGGGATTTGAAAGGTGGAGAAGTAGTCATATTCTTTTTATGTCTGGAAGGTCAATCCAGAGGCACCAGGTGTTTTTGCTGCTTGTGCACATTATCATTTTTCTTCTGGCTCATTTTGTTGGCTGGGCACACAGCCAAGTCTACAGCTCCTTTAGTTCCCGCTTAATCCTCCTTCAGTTTCTCTGACTCTGCACCACGTGCACAGTTAACCATGTGAGGACAGGCATCAGCTTCTCCTGAGGACATCACATCATCGACATTGAGGGCTTAGGGACAGTGAGAAACCAACACAGGCTGGTCAGTCTCTGTGGGTTCCAGTTTGTCTTTTTTCTTTCTCACTTCACATCCATCTTCCCTACCCAACTTCCTGTTCTGCTTACTTCAGCTTCAGCACCAGATGCAAACCCTACAGCTCCAAGTGGATGGTTTAACAAGATCCCACAATCACCTATGGTCAAATCCCTATAATAAATCTCTTATGATCTATCTCTCTATCTATCTATCATCTATCTATATATGCGCTAGTTATTTTTTTCTTCTGGTAAAACTCTGATACATGAGCCTTCCCATCTCACCCTTATCTCAGCTGAACCTGTAGTCCAGCTGAGATAAGGGTAAACAATTGAGCAAAATTTTACCCCATATCAGGGAATAATAAAAGGGATCTAAAACTAGAGCAATATGAATCCAGATAATGTGGTCAACTTTTGGATCATTTTTTTCCTACCTCTAATTCTGCCTGCATTATCCCCTTCCCCAAATCCTATTTCAAAGACTTTATTCCTTTCTACCTGGGAGGACATTTATTGGCTACCTTGATTCATCAAAGTGTAGGCCAAGAAAAGGAAGACAAGAGAAGAAGGCTTGAATCTTCCTTTCTGGCTGCTTAAGACCTGTTCCCATGGTCCCTAAGTCCTCTTCACAGTCTGTCTTCTTTCCTGCATGACAGCAGGAGTTCTAGTACTCTTCCAGAGGGAAATGGATGTGAACTAGCACTAAGAGAATTTGACAGAATAACCAAAGCAATGCTAAACCACCACGGTCAAAGAGCAAAATCTACACATTCAGTAGCAAATTTTCTTTACCACAAACATGCTGTCAGTATTATGCACAATCCATTACCAAGGTGAATTACATGAACCTGCCCTTCCTCCTTTCTCAGGATAAATGACACCCTCACTCATTTGTGAGCTCTTTCTGCCCTTGACGTTTGTTTTAACCTAGGTTTACTGGTATAAAATTGTTGGTGCTTGGGAAGAACATGATGTGATTTCGCAGGCTCTGTGCTCCCTCCATTGAAAGAAGATTTTGTAGGGGAGTTCTTTGGGGTTTAGACAACTTGTGGTTCTCCCACTGACATGCTTTGTAGACAATGGCTTATTCCTCTCATGGTTTTGGTAGGCCTTAGCATTTTTTAATGTATTATATTGTCTCTCTAGCTCAGTTATACTTAGTTCTTGCCCAAGGTACAACACCCAGAATTCAGGCAGATGTCATCACAGAGCTGGATGAGATCATAGTGTAAATACAGCCCAAACAGCCATTCTACAGATGAGAAAAAATGACTCAGGGAAGTTAAATCATGTTAGTCTGTGGAATAGTAGCGTGAAAGGGGTTGACAACGGTCATTGGTTCACCAACCTATAGTGTCCGCCTCAAAGACCATATATGTTTTTATATGCCATTGATTATACCCTCAATGCAAAACACAGTTCCTGGCACATTGTAGGTGCTCAAAAACATTTATTAAATGAATGAATTAATGAAGATGTGAAAGGTCCTTGCCTAAAGTCACAGTTCTATTAGATAACTGAGCCAGGGTACAAGTTGACGCCTTGTGTCTTCACAGTGACTATTGGCAAGGAAATGATTGGTTTGTTTGACTTTGTAGACCTGCCAGCCTTCCCTGCAGAAGCAGAGCTGCCTAGGACCTGCCAGTAGGAAGCTGTGGTGTGAAGCGTGAAAGGCTGAACTTTCCTGTGATACTTCTCCTGCTTCTCCTGAACACTTCTACTGAACTCTCTGATAAGAGTTTCACATGTTTGTGATCATTTTATAGTAGGCTCTCCCCTCAAAATTTATTGCTCAGATCTGTGGTTCTAAGTGGTGTTGACAGGACACAGAATTTTAAAAAATGTTTTGTCACCCATCACACACTATAAATGAACAGCTGTATTATTAAAGCAAATATTTTCTCAACGTCACAGATTTTGGATAAATATTATTATGGATTCAAATTTATTTTATTCAAACTTGGAAACATCAATTGTTGATTTCTGTTTGCTATACACTCCCAGAACAAATTTTACAGTTCTGAATCACTTCCAAATGACAATTATAGTGCACAAAAGAAATCATTATCTTAAAAACCCTTCTGTTTTGGTTTTTTCCCTCTTACAAATGTCCTTAAGCTAGGGCCAAACAGTTTTACATTTCTTCTTTAGCTAACTCTGATTTTCATATTCTCTTTTTTTATTTCCAATAGAGAAACCATATTATTCTATCATGATTTTTAAAAATTCAAACAAAAAAGGAAAAAGCAACTTCTGAAAAATTTAATGAAGTTTAAATAAAAGGAAATTATTTTAAAGGCTTTGCTAATATTTTTGCTAGTTTTTGTAGTGGACAAAAAAGAAAAGAAGACACAGTTCCCTTTAAGGAATAATTTGGACCAATCTGTATGCACAGGCTCCTAGACACAGTTTCAGTTGGGTGATTTTGGAAGATCTACAAGGAAAAATAAGAAGTCAGGGTATAATTGTGGTCTTGATAAAAAGCATAAACATCAGGGATAAGCCTGGAGCTTGTTATAAAGAATGACAACAGAAGGCATGATAGCTGATAATAATGATTAAGCTCTTATGTGCGAGGCTCTGGGCTAAGAAGTGACTATTAGAATCTCCACTTTACAGGTAAGGAAACTAAGGTCTGATACTGAACAAATGACAGCCTGATCACTTTCTGTCTCAGACAGAGTAAGTTCTGAATGCAGAAAGACAAATTGATAAACCTAGACATAATAGGCAGCGGGTCCTGGAACCAAAGAGAGAGAGAGAGAGAGAGAGAGAGAGAGAGAGAGCAGGAGTGAACAGCAAGAGTCTTGACATTCTTGAGTCTTTGTGGTGTCAGCCAATATTAGGATATAACAACGCTGAAATTAATGCACGAAAAACTAACAGAGTAACACCTGGCATGAGCCATGACAGTACTTACTTGTGAATGTTATTTTCTGCTTTAGAATCTGATTTGGATTTAAATTTCTGCCTACAGAAAGAGCAGAACAAATCATTCTAATTGTAATGAAAATAAATGTTATAAAGCTGTGGATAATGGAAAAAAAGAGAAAATATAGAAAATAAATGTTAAGTTCATTTCTTCTAAAATTAGGTCATTCTAAACACTGGGCATGAGCAAAAGAAATGACAAAACCAACATTCAAAATTACTTTTAAAACATAGGTCATTTCTTCCTCCCCTATGCCATAGAGATACTTTACTTTTTTGTAAGCCAAAATCACATTTATTGGAAAAGATTAATAGGGTAGAGAGAAATAGGGAGAAGTTGCCAATAACAAAACACAAAATGAAAAATGAAAAATAATTATAGATAATGGATATTTTTAGATTAATAAAATTAGAGAATTACACATTATTGATTAAATGAATAAATTCTTAGAAACATATAAAATCCCAAAACTGGTATAAGAAAAAGTAAATTTTAAAGAAACTCAAATGGTAGGATGGTAGTCAAAGACCTTTCTTCCCTAAAATCGTCACCCTAGTGGATTTACAAGTGAGTTGTATTAAACTTTTAAGGAACAATTGATTAGCACCTTATATATAGTCTTCAAAAAAGTAGAAAGAGATATGAAATCTGCCCAGCTTATTTCATCAGGTTAATGCTATCTTGATTTAAAACCAGGTAAGAATATTTACAAAAAAAGATAATTCAAGACCCATTTCACCTATCCATGCATATTAAAAAAATTGTTCTGTGGTTTTTATTTTTATATTTTAAATTAATATTATTTTTAGTTGACAAATCATAATTGTATACATTAGTAAGATGTAATGAGATTTTTTTGAGATTTATAAAATGTGGAATGATTAAATCAAGCTGATTAGCTTATTCTTTGCCTCTATAGACATACTTTAAAAACGTGCTGCATTGCTTTAAGAAAGTGGATAGTATCTAACTAGTCAGAACTTACAGGAACTGGACTAATAATAATTATTATTTAATAAAGGAAAACTTTAATAAAGCACTTGAAGTGTGTTAAGCATGTGCTAAGAACTTTATGTGGGTTATCACAGTTATTCTTCACAATAAGATCTTATAATGTGGAAATATGACCTAGAGAAGTTAAGAAAGTAGTGCCCAAGAATAATAAAACTAGTAACCAGTGAGGCTGGAACTAAACTCAGACAGCCTGAAGTGGAAATATAATCAAATTCATATAATTCACAAGTATTTAATTGATGCCTATTGTCTGTAAAGCAGGGATGTAAGTTTTTCTTCTTTTTCATTTTTAGTTTAGTCTCTATTCAGGGGTATTTAATGGTAGAATTTTATCTTGTTTTATTTTGGTCATTGAGGCTAATTTTCTCATTAAGCCAAAAGGTGGCAGTTTAAGTCTCTCATATTGATTCTCTGAAGGTATAACCTAACTAGGCCCCTGTGAATGGCCAAACTTTATGAAAAAAAGCAGTGCTAGATATAGCCCAATGTGTATGTGTTTTCCTACTCAAATCCCATCTTTAGGTTATTTGAAGTGAGAAAATTGAATTTACCAGGTATATCACCAGGTACAAAACTCTGCATGTTTTGGTTAAATAGAATTCTAAATGTAGCACTGAGTAAGTAACAGATTCTCCTCTTGACCAAACCTAGTCAGGCTCCTCTGAGCTCTTTTTCAACTAGGCTCTGTCCTCTGGCATATCCTCAAGAGCCCAGTGTTAGCAGGGATCCTGCTAAGTCAGTTTAGCCAGAATCCCCACCCTCACTATCTGATATCTGATAAAATTGATATCTGATAAAATTCCTCATTCTCCACTATTCCCCAGGTGATGACTGATCATGCTGGCCTGCCTTCAGCAAGAATTCTGCCTGATAGGCTTAGTCAGAATCTCCTTACCCCTGATGTTTCCTCTTAGTAATTTCCATTCACTGACCCCTTCCCTGCTCCTTGGCTATAAATTCCCACTTGCCCATACTGTATTGGGAATTGAGCCCAATGTCTCTCCCCAGGTTACCAACACTTCTGTCTGATGTGGCTACAAAGCTGAGGTTCCCTTGCAATTACCCTTTCAGGTCCAATAATTTACTAGAATGGCTCATAAAAGTCACGGGAACACTTTGCTTATTCTTACCAGTTTATTATAAAGGATACAAATAAACAGCCAGATGAAGAGGTACATGAGACAACATCTGGAAGGCTTCCAGGCACAAGAGTTTCTGTCCCCATGGAGTTGGGGTATCTCATCCTCCCAGCACATGGGAGTGTTCCTTAACTTGGAAGCTTTCTGAATCTCATTGTTTAGGGGTTTTTATGAAAATTTCATTATGTAGGCATGATTGTTTACATCATTCACTATTGGTGATTGTGTCAATTTCCAGCCACCCTTTCCCTCCCAACTCCCTCAAGTCAGGGAGTGAGGCTGGGAGTTCCAACCCTCAAATCATGCATTGGTCTTTCTGGCTACCTGCCCCTTTCTTGAAGCCATCTAGGGTCCCCAAGCCACCATTCATCTCATTAGCATATACAAGACACTTATCACTCTGGAGTTTCCAAAGGTTTTAGGGGCTAATGTGTCAGGAACTGGGGACAAAGACTAAATATTTATTTATTTTTTATAACAGCTCTCAATATGTGTTAATATTTGCTAAACTGGGCACAATCCTACACCATGGAAACAATTTCCAAAATGGCCTGTCATAATTACGGTTTTTAACCTTGAAAAGATAAGCCTCTTTCTGTTTCAGACTCTAGCCGAGCAGTTTAGGTCACAGAATTAGTTGGGAATTGCAAGTACTTATTAGTAGAAGTAGAGATATTTGGAACTGTTATAGCTGAAATTTCTAATAAAAATTCCAGGAAGTTTACAAACTTGGCTGGCATATAAATTCATTTGAAGAAATAGTATATCCCATCTTCAAGAAAATTTCAAATGCAAGACATGACTTTCTTTGTATTTCATATGTTCTATGTGGTTCTTTGGAGCCAATACTCTTAGGTGAGAGGAAGAACATAACGTTTCCCCTTAGAATTCCTCTGTAATTCTTAATATGACAGATTTCCTGCCAGGTAGCCACAGTTTACCACTTTCTTTCTTTGCCCTACCAGTTAGAGCAGAGGCTTTCCAAAACAGAATTTCACAAAACATGCTGATTTATTCTATTCTACTTGTTTAAAATGATGCTGGCCAGGACCCACTGATAGATTGATTGATTAAATTGATTTTTTTTTTTTTTTTTTTTTTTTGAGACAGAGTCTCGCTTTGTTGTCCAGGCTAGAGTGAGTGCCGTGGCGTCAGCCTAGCTCACAGCAACCTCAAACTCCTGGGCTCGAGTGATCCTTCTGCCTCAGCCTCCCGAGTAGCTGGGACTACAGGCATGCGCCACCATGCCCGGCTAATTTTTTATATATATATCAGTTGGCCAATTAATTTATTTCTATTTATAGTAGAGACGGGGTCTCGCTCTTGCTCAGGCTGGTTTTGAACTCCTGACCTTGAGCAATCCGCCCGCCTCGGCCTCCCAAGAGCTAGGATTACAGGCGTGAGCCACAGCGCCCGGCCTTGATTTATTTATTTATTTTTTTTTTTGATGCCCTTCTCATGGGTCTCAAGCCTGTTTTGAAAATGTTGTAGAACCCTAAATTCAGGCTCGTGTACCCAGTGTGCAGCTAAAGATAAATGTTTTGATGCCGGTGCTTGGAGCTAGAGAAATGTTGATTCTATTCAGCCAAAGCAAGAGAAAAAGTCTCTCAGATCTTCTCACAGAGATGTGGCATCAAGCTTGTATGTGGGGTTGGGATAAGGTAGAGGGATGTCTGTGTTGTTTTTAGTCTCAGATAATGCTTTGAGTAACCAGACTTCTGGGCGTCAGCAGCTAGTCACAGCTTTTTCAGGGGCATCCATTCCTTCTGCAAAACAAACTCATAAAATTTTCTTGCGACCCTGGAGTTGTCTCCTACTGCCTGATCAAAAAAAAAAAAGTACATCAGTAGTTAGTGACTTCTGTAAGAATAAAAGGCATTGGTCAGGAAGCAAGTGGTTAGCATGTGTAAACAACCATTTTCTGTAGTCATTAAACATAACCAGGTACTAAAATCTGAAGGGGTCCAGTTACAAAAACACTGGATTAGAATTATACACTGGGTTAAAGAATGTTGACATGAGAGGGAGGTAGAATTTGAAAATTTTGCCCTTATTTTTTATTGTACACTTGGATTAGTTGTTCTCCAATTTGAATAATTGGTTGTGTGTGAAGATCTCCAGTATAATTTTCCTGTTGTCCCCAAATTCTTATTAAGATCAAGAACTGAGGACTAAAGGTATCAAATATCCCATATTCTACGTACACAATTAGGAGCAGTCTCCTCACTATAAGCTTTCCTAGAGGACCCAGGACTGGCCCTTCTCCTCCCACACACACCCTTAGGCAAGAGAAGAGGCCGGGAGGTCAAAGGACACCCAGTCTCTGCAGGGAAGTGGGGCCATGGCTGGTTCATCAGAGACAGACCCTAGATGGAGAGAGAGAAAAGCTGGAGGAAGAATGACATCAACACCCACCTGTTCCTCTTCTTTCCCCAGGGGAATTACATAACATTTCCAGGGGGCCAAAAAGGGGTCATAAATAGTTTCTCCATTTTTAGGGACACTGCAGTGGTACTGTTTGGAACTTCTTCATTTTTTCTGTTTGGAAGGTGTCTTTATTTTTCTAACTCCAGAAAGTGTCAGGGCAGGGCCCAGAGGAACAAGAGCTGGATGGTCCCTGGGCTTTAAGGGCTGGAGGAGGTGGGGGTGACTTTCCTCTGTGGAGCCCTACTTGCCTGCCTAAAAGCTGGCAGCGACCCAGGGCAGAGGCCTCTCAGTGTCAAAGGTGGGAGACGACAGGGCAGGCTCCTCAGCCCACAGTAGCAGGGGGAACACCTGTACTTGTCTGTGAGGGGATCAAGATTTATTTATATCCGAGTGTTCTTTTATCTCCACCTGTTTAAGTTCTTTCTTTAAGTTCCAAGAACAATTCCGTTGTTTTCCAACTGGGTCCTGGGCTATTTTGTAATGTAGAATCAGGGTGGGATGCGGGGAACAAGGGTGGAGAACGTGCCAAGCTAGGCTGAAGGAAAATGGAAAGGACTTAGACAGTGAGGTTAATTCACCCACCATACTAAATTTATGATAGGAGAGAGAAGAAAGAAGGAGGGAGAACTGAAACTTGGTAGCCTGGAAGACATTCAGTGGAGGGTGTGGTGAATGAGCAGCTTACAAAGTGCTGTAGCACATGAGAAAATTGGAGAGAAGAGAAGAAAGGATGTGGGAAATGTTGCTCTCAACCCCTCTAAATGCTCTCCACGAGCACAAATAGAGAATGGAATCCTTTTTAATTTCCCCTTCCAGAAGAAAGGAGCCGCGTGGGGCTCCAAGAATTATTTAGGGTATAGCTGTGCACTAATAGTGTACAATACCCGCCCTAAATATTCTAATTACAGGCATGAGAATGTCTTTTGGATTGACAAAATTATCTGTTTTAAATACTACACTATACATGTGGGAAAATATTATAACCATAACTGTATAGCTCCTATGAGTTGAAAATATAAGAATAGCAAAAAACATTGAAAAACTGTAATTAGAAGATAGTAAAAAGTCCAAGACCATAAAGATCATTTCAGAAAGGCCCTAGGAATAGAATTAAAGGAATTTTTGACATTACACGTTAGGAAGAACAGAAGCCATGTGATACAGGATTGGGCCATATGGTACAGGAAGTTGGCAAAAAAGTAACAAGTGCCCTGGAGAGTTAATTGGAAAAGCATGTCCCTGAGAAACAAGGAGGTTAATAGAATGCTCTGTTTGGCTTTCTGCCCTGATACCTGTTCACCCTCACACGTGGGGCCATGTAGCACCTCACGAGGTTTGGCTCACACCAAGACTAGTAATTTGCCACCAGAAAAATGAAAGAATTCCTGGACTGGTGCCTCATCACCTGTAATAATGATGATTGTACCTAACACATATTGAGCAAAGATGTATACAGTCACGTGCTACATAATGACATTTGGGTCTATGATGGATTGTGCATACAATGGTGGTCCCATAAGATTAGAATGGAGCTGGAAAATTCCTATTGCCTAGTGACATCATAGCCATCCTAACATAGTGCAATGCGTTACTCACATTTGTGGTGATGCTCTTGTGAACAAACCTGCTGCATTGCCAGTCATATAAAAGTGTAGCACATTAAATTATGTACAGTGTGCAATATTTGATAATGATAATAAATGACTGTGTTACTGGTTTATGTATTTACTATCCTTTGCTTTTTATCATTAGATAAAAAGAGTATACCCCTTCTACTTACAAAAAAGAGTATACCTCTTCTACTTACAAAAAAAGTTAACTGTAAAGCAGCCTCAGGAAGGTCCTTCAGGAGGTATTCTAGAAGAAGACGTTGTTATCATAGGAGATGACAGCTCTATGAATGTTATTGCCCCTGAAGATCTTCCAGTGGGACAAGATGTGGAGATAGAAGACAGAGACATTGACAATCCTGACCCCGTGCAGGCCTTGGCTAATGTGTGCGTTTGTCTTAGTTTTTAACAAAATTTTAAAAGGTAAGAAAAAACAACAAAAAATTTTTTAAAATAGATAAAAATATTATAAAATGAAGATGTAAAGAAAAATACTTTTGTACAGTTGTCAATGTGTTTGTGTTTTAAATTAAGTGTTACTAAAAGAGTCTAAAAGTTAAAGAAATTAATGTTTATAAAGTAAAAAATTTACAGCAAGTTAAGGTGAATTTATCATTAAAGAAAGAAAAATATCTTTATTAATTTAGTGTAGCCTAAGTTTACAGTGTTTATAAAGTCTGCAGTACTGTGCAGTAATCTCTGGGCCTTCACATTCACTGAACACTCACTGACTCACTCAGAGCAACTTCCATTCCTGTAAGCTCCATTCATGGTAAGTGCCCTGTATAGACATATCATTTTTTATCTTTTATGCTATACTTTTACTGTCTATTTTCTATGTTTAGATTAATGTTTAGATATACAAATTCTTACTGTTGTGTTCTAAGTGCTGACAGTACTCAGCACAGTCACATGCTGTACAGGTTTCTAGCCTAGGAGCAATAGGCTATACCACATAGCCTAGGTGTATAGTAGGCTATGCTATCTAGGTTCGTGTAAGTGCACCCTAGGATATTTGCACAATGATGAAATCCCTGAATGACACATTTCTCAGAACACATCCCATTATTAAGCAATGCTTGAGAAAGAGAGTGTGTGTGTATGTGTGTATGGCAATGTGCTAAACACTTTACATGCAGCATATAATTTAATTTTCACATCTGTCTGAATCATATATTACTACCCTTGTTTTATATAAGAGACTGAGACTTAGGAAGTTAAGTAGTAATGTCACATTGGTGTTCAGTACAGGAAACAGAAACTAATTTGGTTGTTTCAAGCAGGAAGACACGTGATATTCTGCAGTTTGAATATGAGATACCTAGGTGTAGATTTTTGGGTATTTCTCCTGCTTGACATTTTCTGAGGTTCCTGAATCTGTGGTCTGGTGTCTATTAGTTTTGGAAAACTTTCAGCCATTATTGCTTCAAATATTTCTTTTGTTCCTTTCTCTGTTTTCCTTCGGGCATTCCCATTATGTGTACATTAACCTTTGTAATTGTGCCACAGGCCTTGGATATTCCTTTTTTTTTCTTTTTCATTCTTTTCCCTCAGATTCAGTTTTAGAAGTTTCTGTAGATATTTTTCCAAGCTTGCTGATTTTTATCTTAGTTGTGTCCAGTCTATTAATGAGCCCATCAAAGGCATTCTTTTTTTTTTTTTTTTTTTTTTTTTGAGACAGAGTCTCACTTTGTTGTCCAGGCTAGAGTGAGTGCCGTGGCGTCAGCCTAGCTCACAGCAACCTCAAACTCCTGGGCTCAAGCAATCCTTCTGCCTCAGCCTCCCGAGTAGCTGGGACTACAGGCATGCGCCACCATGCCCGGCTAATTATTTTTATATATATATCAGTTGGCCAATTAATTTCTTTCTATTTATAGTAGAGACGGGGTCTCGCTCTTGCTCAGGCTGGTTTTGAACTCCTGACCTTGAGCAATCCGCCCGCCTCGGCCTCCCAAGAGCTAGGATTACAGGCGTGAGCCACCGCGCCCGGCCTTTTTTTTTTTTTTTTTTAATTTTTTCCCAAAGGCATTCTTAATTTCTATTACAGTGTTTTTGATTTCTAGTGTTTCCTTTAAGATCTTTCACAGAGTTTCCATCTCTCTACCATCTGTTCTTGCATGTTGTTTGCTTTTTCCATTAAATGCCTTTAATGCATATTAATCATAAATGCATATTAACCATAGTTCTTTTAAATTCCTGGTCTGGTAATTCCAAAATCTCTACTACATCTGAGTCTGGCTCTCATGTTTGTTTTGTCTCTGTAGACTGTATTTTTGCCTTTTAGCATGTCTTGTAATTTTATTTTGAAAGTTAAATGGGATATATAAGGTAAAAGGAACTGAGCTTTTAGTATGAAGTTTTATATTAATTTGTGTAGCAGTTAGGCTGGGTTTACTGTTTGCTGTGGATATAGGTGTTAGAGACTAATATTTCATTTAGTGTTCTTGGTTTTTTGTTTCCTTTGTTATATTTACATTTTCCTAGAGACTCCTTAAATAGGATCTGAGGCTTGCAGTTCTTTTAGCTACAATCCTCTGTTTTCATATAGGAGCCCTATGATATTGGTGAGGTGTAGAGGGAGGGAAAACATTCTATAGTACTATGATTAGGCCTGCTTTTTAGTGAGCTATGTCCCTGGGCTGTGACTATCTCATATGCTCCTCAGTTTCTTCTCCCTTGCCTTAGATAAGACAGGAAGGGTATAGGAGTTTGGAGCTGGATATTTCCCTTCCCCTAGGTCAGTTAAACTTTGGTAAAACTCCATTGGGCTCGTGTAAAATACAGATGCTCCTTGACTTTTGATCAGGTTACATTCCAATAAATCCACTGTAAGTTGAAAATATTGTTAAGTTGAAAATGCATTAAAGCATTAATACACCTTAACTTACTAAACAGCATAGCTTAGCCTAGCTTATCTTAAAGGTGCTCAGAACACTTACATTAGCCTCCATTTGGGCAAAAACATCTAACACAATAATGAATTATTGAATAGTTTGTGAAATTTATTGAATACTGTACATTGTGTTGAAATTGCAACAGTTTCACACCATCATAAAGTCAAAAAATCATAAGTCAATAGGCATGTTTGAAAATGGTTACTTTTTCCTTCCTCCTGCAGGATGCACAAGGGGCTGATTCTCTGATTTTCATAGTGAAACTCTTGTGGGGCTCCTAGAGATAAAACTTATAAAAGTGTGGAAGCCCCTCTCAGACTACACACCCTTGAAGTTTTTAACTCTCAAGATAGTCTACACTGAGCTTCCAGGAATTTTAACTCTTCCTATCAACATTAGCTTCAGCTGTGGGCTTCTGCTCCTGGTAAACTGTGACTTTCTGATTCCACCTGTTTGTCTCTCCAATTTTAGGGGAAGCAGTTTGCCCTGTGGCCTCAATTCTCTGACAGATCTAAGAAAAGTTGTTGATTTTAAGTTTGTCCTGCCTATTTCTTGTGAGGATAGGAGTGACAACTTCAAAGCTCTTTACATGTCAGAATGGAAACCAAAAGCCTCCCAGAAAGAAAGTCAATAACTTTACATATGCTACAGAAAGGCTGGAAGAATAGAAGTTGGGAGTGTCCATTGAACTTTTGGTTTTAAGTTCTCATCACTTTAACTTTAATCTAGAGGTCAAAAAGATGCTGCTGCTGTTGTCATGACTGCTTCTGCCACAAAGCTGATCCAACACTGAAATGTGGAATGTGACTCCACACCCTCATATGTGTCTCTCTGACCTTGCTTGGTCACCATCACAGTAGCACCTGCTATTCCAAACGTTAGGATAATATTGTCACTAGTCCCACATCTAATTAATAACTATATTATTTTTTGTTTGTGAGTTTGTTCTTTGTTCTGATTTGCCAAGTCTCTACTTTGTATTCCATTTTCAGTTGTTGGGTCCTTGTCTTGTTTCTCAATGTCTGATTCTTTTGCTATCTTGCAATCCTGGCCTGTATCACTGCTCATTCTGCACAAGGTTCTGCCTTCCTCTGACCATTTCTTCTAGTCCTTTGAGAGGATCACTCCAACCTGTGGTTTGTTTGCCAGGTTCTCCATCTATTGCTTTCCCTGAAGATTTGTCTATAACATCTACTTTGTGTGAGAAAAGATTCATGATATATTAAGTGAAAATAGCATATTATCAAATAGTATGCCAAAATATTAACAGGGAACATCTCTGTGTTATTGAATTAAGACAATTTTATTTTCCTTTTGATGTGGAAAATATATTTTTTAAAATTTTCATATTGAATATGCATTACTTATGTGAAAAATATATTCATATATATTATGTGAAAAATATATTGATCAGCTTATCTTCTCTGGTTGACAACCTAGAAACTTGCATTTTTTTTCTCCTGAAATAAACCAGATACAGAACCAAGCCCAGAAATATACTGTGCCATTAGCACTCTGTGTCTGCAAATTTCAAGGCTAATGAGATCCATTACTACTCCTGCTTCACTTAAAATACGTAGAATGAACTATAGAAATCATCTTGTGAGATAATTAAAGCCATAGCTCTTATAACACCATCAGGCATTCTTTAAAGATTTAAATTTCACAAATGGAATCATCAAAGTGGTAAGGGTATCACTTTTATTTTGTAAAACTGCATTGTCTTTTTGTGCATTTCAGTTTTGAGAATATCTTAAAGGACATGAAATTGTCAGCAGATTTCCCAAGAATGAGAAGCTTAAAAGCAATTTCTCGCAAGAACTAGAAGGACTTCACTTGAAAGTCAGAAAAAATAATAACAACAAAAAAGGGCACATTTACTGCGTGCCAGGAACTCTTCCAAGCATTTTGTAGGGATCACTTAATTTACTTCTTACAATAGCTCTAGGTTGTAGTGCTATTACTGTCTTATCTTTTTATAGATAAGAAAACTGAGGAACAGAAAAGTTAAGTTGAGCTCAGTAGTTTGAGACCAGCCTGAGCAAGAGTGAGACCCCATCTGTAGTAAATATAGAAAAATTAGCCGGTTGTGGGGTGCATGCCTGTAGTCCCAGCTACTCTGGAGGCTGAGGCAGGAGGATTGCTTGAGCCCAGGAGTTTGAGGTTGCTGTGAGCTAGCTGATGCCATGGCACTCTAGCCTAGGCAAGAGAGTGAGACTCTGTCTCCAAAAAGGAAAAAAAAAAAAAAACAAAGAAAGAAAAGTTAAGTACCCATGTATCAGATAAGATCCTTAACATATGGGCATATGTTTTCTTTTTCTTTTTTTTTTTTTTTTTTTTTTGAGACAGAGTCTCACTTTGTTGTCCAGGCTAGAGTGAGTGCCGTGGCGTCAGCCTAGCTCACAGCAACCTCAAACTCCTGGGCTCGAGTGATCCTTCTGCCTCAGCCTCCCGAGTAGCTGGGACTACAGGCATGCGCCACTATGCCCGGCTAATTTTTTTTTTATATATATATCAGTTGGCCAATTAATTTCTTTCTATTTATAGTAGAGATGGGGTCTCGCTCTTGCTCAGGCTGGTTTTGAACTCCTGACCTTGAGCAATCCGCCCGCCTCGGCCTCCCAAGAGCTAGGATTACAGGCATGAGCCACAGCGCCCGGCCTGGGCATATGTTTTCAATCCAGTTTCATGATCCAGTCACAGAGGGGGTACTGTATCAACCATGTTAGTACCAAAGTCATATAAGCTGAGACTATAATTGAATAAGGCACTTAAGTAGTACTCCTACTTAGAGGCTACTCTCAATGAAATTCTGTCTTTTTTTCCCCTGAGGTGGTAGCCTTTACAAAACTTAACATTTATAGCTTATTAACAGTTGCCCTTCAACTTTGTAACTGAAGCTAACACATTGCTCATCAAGAATCTTTTTGAGTCAAATTCCAGAAATTTCCATAGTATCTGGAATATTCTGTTTGTTTAAAAAAACAGATTGTAGTTTCTAGAATTCCAATAATTATCTAATATTATTTGTAATATGAACATGAGTATCAGCAGGAGGTGAACTCATAGAAAGTTTTCATTTCAATAAAATGATGAAAGAAAATGTGCCTTTTAGATAATTGTAAAAATGATGCTGGTCATCACCCTACTCAAGATAAAACATGTAAAACCCATGATGTCTTTTCACAAAAAAAAAGAGAAAAACTTCTAAGTTTGGGGGATTATTTGGTTTCTAACATTTTTTCTTTCCTTTCAAAAAATGTTATTTTGTTATATACTCTACAAAGATCCACTGTGGTGTTGGGCTTCCAGTAGAAGGGCTTTGTCCAAAATCTTAAGTTATTATTGGTTTCTGAGTCAGTGTTAGTACATTATGATGAGCATGAACCTGAACCTGTTTCTTATTACTGCTGCTCACCCGACAGATAGAGCAGTGCTAAGTCAAAATATAAGAGACATTGAGTTCTCAATTGCTTCCTAATCAAAACCAGAGTCATCCATAGCATATAATAAGGTCAACAAAGAAATCCTTGCTGTTATCAGCAGGGTCAAGAATTCTACAATCACTTCCATATTCATGCTTTTTATTTTGTATTGGTCACGTGCCAAAGGGTGATCCTTTTATAAGGATAATCCCACATCCTAAATTAGACCACTGTGTAAAGAGCTCTGGAGTCTTTTGTTGACTCCAGATGTCCTTGGGATTGTTTGTGAGCTGGGAGATTTACTTTAAATGCTGATGCCCTGACCCTTTTGCCATAGGGGATTGTGCTTTGCTAGACTGGCTGGGAATTCTGACATTTTACAACTGCCCTTACTCACTTTGTCCAGATGACTAAATAGATGATTGTTAGTTTTTCAGACCATCTTTGTCTTACACTGGGTGTGGATGTGGTATCTGAAGAGCCTAAGGAATCTAAACAACCATATATATGAATTATCTGCTCCTAAAAAGTGCCCTGTGTTGGGAAACTACATTGTTCCTCAGTGTCTATGAGAGTTCAATAACTGTTGACTAAGTGAATTCTAAAAGGGGATCTTCACATTACCTTAGCAATATAAGATATATGTGAAGAAACTGTTTCCATGAGAGCATTGGCTAGAACCTACATCTGGTAGCTTGGAATCAAGTCAGATTTTGAAATGAATGGTAAGCCAATGTAGCTTATTTATTCAATAAGTATTTATTAAGCACCCATTATATATCAGTATACTTGACATAAGTCATCAATGCATTTATTTTAGGTAGTAAGAGACCAAAGCATCTTGATTATTGTAGGGGAAGGACTTTATTGGGTTTTTGGTATATACCTAATTAAAAAGACATAAAATACTGCTAGCATCATCTCAAACTTATGTAATAAAATTATATAGCTTTGAGCCAGGTATGTCTAACACTTTTGTTGATGGTAATTCATTATATTTTATCCCAGTTCAATCATCCTTAAGAAAATAGTCATACAAAGGACAGCACAGATTCTTAAGGTAGGTCTTAAATTGAACTGATCAGGTCTTTTTATTTTGTTCAGCATGTCCCCACAAGTTTACTCTAGGATACATATGACTGCCCTGGGTTTGAATTCTGGCTTTGTCACCAAAGCCAGGCTAACCACTTAAACTTTCTGAGCCTTATTTTCCTTATCTGTGAAACTAATATCATCACTAATACCATCACAAGTAATGCCTATAAGTTAGTGGGAATTCCTTAAAATAATAGGCAACTTTTTAACTGTGTCTTAAAAGATGAATAGGCTTTCTCTAGACAAAGAAGAAAGAAAAGAACATCTCAGGTTGAGGAAATGTCACATGAGTATAGAGAATATAATGTTTCTTAGCTAAAACTAGGGGTCATCAGTTGACCTAATTTGGGTTATGCACACCTAAGGGGCATGTATGCTGCCATTTAGTCACAAGGCTATATCTTATAGGTATAGAGCAAGAGCTTTAGTTATTTTTATCCCTGGTTACCATTACAATCCTTATATATATATATAATAAATTCTAGTAATATGGACTTTCATTGATGAAATTAGTGGCTAATTAATTAGCATAAAGCATATTAGAAATGGGCTTTCTCTGTTCACATTAGTGGTGCTCAAGATATGTAGATTGGCAAATATATTTTGGAGACACTCCTATCTTGCATGAATGGGCATAGAAATTTAGCAAGGTCTCTATCTTTTAAAAAGAGAACTCCAGATAGGATCCCCAATCAGTTCTGGGTCTAACAGCTTATTCTCTGATTCTTGGTTGCCAGAATCTGAGTATAAGGTTAGCTAAATCTTGCTACCAAAATCTCTCATTTGCCTCTGGTAAGGTATTGTGGACAAAAAGCTCAAACTTCATTTAAGCTCAGGTTAGATATGTTGTTTCACTGTTTTATGTCTGCTTGCTAATTAATGTCTGTAGTGGAAGAATTTGGTATGAGATTTAAATTATAATCAAGTAGCTATGTCGCATTGTAGGGGAGTGGATAACTCTCACTTGCTTTAAATGTTTTCTAGGGCTATCATTAGCTACCAAAAAACACCTGAGAGCTGGTAACACTGGCTCATGCCTATAATCCCAGTGACATGGGAAGATCGCTTGAGGCCAGGTATTCGAGACCAGCCTAGGCAATACAGTGAGACCCCCATCTCTAAAAAAATGAAAAAAAATGAGTTGAGTGTGATGGTGTGCACCTGTAGCCCCAGCTACTTGGGAGGCTGAGGCAGAAGGATTGCTTGAGCCCAAGAGTTCAAGGCTGCAGTAGGTTATAAAGTAAACAAACAATAAAACAAAAATGGAAAGAAAGAAAGAAAAAGGAGAAAGAAAGAAGAGAAAAGAAAAAAAGCACCTGAATTGAGTCTGATCAAATTACTGAATTAGCTTGAGTATAATGTAAACTCGCTTGGAGCTGACTAAAGACATAGAGCATGAGAGCTCCAGAGGCTCAGGGAACAGCCAGAGGTTTAGCATGGCTGGTGCATGGGAACATTGTGTACAGGGAGAATAATAAGAAATGAGTTTAGAAAATAAGTTTGGGGCCACCTGGTGGAAGAGACTTGTGCTTCAGTCTAATAAGTACGTTTGCAAAGGAGTCGTGAGAGGCTTTTAGGAAAGGGAATTACAAACTTTCAGATTTGCTGTCTGGCTGCCACATGGAGGGAGAGAGAGCAGTTAGACCAGGGGTTAGTAAGCTACATGAAACCTCTGGGCCAAACCTTGCCTACTGCCTGTTTTGGTTGGCTTTTACATTTTTAAGTAGGGGGTAAAAAAGAAGAAAAATATTTCATGACGTAAAAATTATATGAATTCAAACTCCAATGTGCACATCTTGCCTTACTGCCTCACCCCTTGCCCACTCATTGTCTATTGCTGCTTTTGGACCACAAAGGTGGAGCCGAATAGTTGTCACAGAAAGGGTATAGCTCTCAAAGCCTCAAATGTTCGCTATCTGGCCCTTTACAGACAAAGTTTGCCAGCCCTTACGTTAGACAAGGATTGCCATAGTCCATGTGAGAGATACTAGATCTGGTGGAGAGAGGTAGGAGAAGGGGCTTCCTGGGTGGAATTATAAGGACTTAGAAATGGATTGAATTGGGGTGATGAGGGAGAGCCTGATGACTCCTCATCCTCTTCCTCCATCTTGCGATGCCATAAAATGAGGAAGGGTATTTGGGAGAAGAAATGATTTGATGGGATAGGAGGGTGAGGTAGACATTTATTTGGGTGTGGCTTATTGAATCTGAGCAACAGTGGAATAAATTTAGGTAGAGGGATCTCATCTGTATGTCTTGAGGGTTGTTGGGGCTGGAGATTTGAGATTTATTTATTTAAGGTACTATTTGAAACTCACATCTTTTAAGGTTAGGCAGAGGAAGACAAGCCAGAGAAGCAAGAGGGCCAGAGGAGGACAGTGATTTAAGGTCAAGTCAAAGATGAAAAAGAAAAGCTCTTGCTTCAAGGAAGGAATGACTAAATTGTCAAAGCTCAGAGATCAAATGAGTGGAATACTGAAATGGATTTATGACATTCAGCAATTGGCTGGTCATTGGCAGTATTAAGGAGTTTTACTAACGTTGAGGATTGCCTACTTAGCATTTCCAATTGATCTCCTGAGTACCTAAGTCAACATATTCTAATTTGAACTCATCATCTTCCTGATTCTGGCACCCTACCAAGTCAGTGTTTCCTCTCTCAGGGATGACACTGTCATTTATCAAGCCAGAAACCTGGGGGTCAGGCTGGACATGTCCTTATCCCTCACCCCAGGTAGCCAATCAACCACAAAGTCACACTGATTCTATCTCCTTTGTATTTGTTCAACATGCCCAGGACTCTATTTGCACTGTCATCACTATGATATAGTTGTGGAGTCTCTCTGCTGGACACCTATAACAGTTCTCTCCCAATTTATTCTGTACCCATAGCTAGAGCAATCCTTTTAAAAGGAGTATGTGCAGGTCACATCCCTGTTTAAAGCCCTTTTCCTATTGCCCTGAAAGTACAAATCCTCAACATGGCCCATAAAACCCTCATATGTGTCTCACCAATGCCATTTTGTACCATTTCCCCCTGGGTCTCTACAGTGAAGTCACAGCTGCCCTCTTCCACTTTCTTTTTGTTTTTATTTTTTATTTATTTATTTTTTTTAATTTTTTTTTTTTTTTTTTGAGACAGAGTCTCACTTTGTTGCCCAGGCTAGAGTGAGTGCCGGGGCATTAGCCTGGCTCACAGCAACCTCAATCTCCGGGGCTCAGCGATCCTACTGCCTCAGCCTCCCGAGTAGCTGGGACTATAGGCATGCGCCACCATGCCTGGCTAATTTTTTGTATATATATTTTTAGTTGGTCAATTAATTTATTTCTATTTTTGGTAGAGACGGGGTCTCACTCAGGCTGGTTTCGAACTCCTGACCTTGAGCAATCCGCCCGCCTCGGCCTCCCAAAGTGCTAGGATTACAGGCGTGAGCCACCACGCCCGGCCTATTTTTTATTTTTTTTGAGACAGAGTCTCACTCTGTTGCCTGGGCTAGAGTGCTGTGGCATCAGCCTAGCTCACAGCAGCCTAAAACTGGGCTCAAGTGATCCTCCTGCCTCAGCCTCCCAAGTAGCTGGGACTACAGGCATGCGCCACCATGCCTGGCTAATTTTTTCTATATATTTTTAGTTGGTCAATTAATTTCTTTCTATTTTTAGTAGAGACGGGGTGGGGGGGTCATCTCACTCTTGCTCAGGCTGGTCTCGAACTCCTGACCTTGAGTGATCCGCCTGCCTCAGCCTCCCAGAGTGCTGGGATTACAGGAGTGAGCCACTACGCCGGTCCCTCTTCCAAGGCCCTCTTCCACTTTCTTGAAAACACATTTCTTTCTATGTCAGCGTCTTCCCACCCATGAATCCCTTAGCCTGGAATCTCTTTCCTCCTCCCTCTTCATGTAGTTAATTCCTCTGAATTCTTTCCATATTATGTTTATGCTACTTCTTCAGGAAATCTCCAATTTCTCAGTTAGTCTAGTCTCCTTATCAGGCACTCTCATAGCCCTGGAGCTGCTCCTCTGCAGAGAAGTGAAGGTCTACAGTATTGTTTAGCATCTGTTTCCTCTTCTTGAAATCAGGAGCTATGTCTGTCTGACTCACCTCTGTGGCCCCAGCGCTAAGGTCAGGCAGTGCCTTTTTACTCAATGATTCCTTGTGGAATGAGCACGTCGAAGGAATGCAGAGATGGTGAGCTCCATAAGTTTTGGTTCCATAAGTTTTTCATAAATTTGAGTCCCAAAGGGAAGGAGGACAACTTAGTAATAGCAAATGTAGATTCAAAATAGCAAATAGATTCAAAATAAAGGATTTAGTAGATGGGAAAGTCTCGAATATATTTGAAAGGTAAAGGAATTCAAAAGGAAGAGAAGTGTGATTCCAAGATAGAGATAGAGGACATAATTGGAGAAGCAGGGATGGGGGAGGGGGGGGGGAATCCAGAAGTCAGGTGGAAGGTCCAGCCATAGAAAGGAGGAGAGAACTGACTTAGAAGGAAAGTACCTAAGAATTAGGGTCACAAAGGATAATTGTGGCTATATTATGAAGACATTTGGAATCAATTAATGCTTAGGATCAGTTTTCTCTTAGAAGTAGAAAGCTGTTATGGGTTGAATTGTATTCCCCCAAAAGATTCGTTAAAGTCCAAACCTGCAGTAACTATGAGTGTGACCTTTTTGGAAATAGGGTCTTTGTAGATGTAACCAAGTTAAGATATAAGGTCGCTAAGGTGGGGCCTAGTCCAATACAACTAGTATTGGATTTCCTCCTTACAAAAAGAGGAAAATACCAGGTGATGACATAGGCAGAGACTGGAGTGATGCAGCTGCAAGCCAGGGAATGCCAAGGATTGACAGCCACTACCAGAAGTTTGGAAGAGGTAAGAAAGGATTCTAGCTAGAGTTTCCAGGCATGGCTCTGCTGGCACTTTGATCTCAGACTTCTAATCCCCAGAACTGTGAAAGAATAAATTTCTGTTGCTTAAGTCACCCAGTTCATGCTGCCTTGTTATAGTAGCCCTAAGAATCTAATGCAGATTTATGATCATTTTTTTTTGAGAGTGCTATGGGACATAGTGTTGGCTTGGGGACAGTGATGAAGGTATGGAAGAGTCATTGTGGGAAAGACAAAGGGAGCTGATTAAAGTCTAGCAAAAAGCTAGGTGAATATCCCCTGAACCTTCAAAGCCATGTTAGGGTGATTAAATAAGAAATAAAAATTAAAAAGACCACGTGGAACAATAGAAAACACCTTGATAAATATTTTTAAAGCATTAAATTTACGTATGCACTTTCTGTCAGCCAAGTCTAAAAAGACACAAGTTGGATACTTTATCTTTTAAAAAGAAGTATAATGATTTTTAAAGAGAACAAATATTTTCTTGGTGTTGGTTTCTTATTTGAAGGACTGTGAATAACATAATAGCAGCAGATTTCATACAAAATGTAATAATAGATATAACTCACTTAAGCATCTATTTTGTGTCATTTAGTGTTGTCTCATTTACTGTACTTACTTAAGCATCTATTTTGTGTCATTTAATGTTGTCTCATTTACTGTACTTAGTACTAAATATAGGTGTTTTGTTCCCTTATTTATATGAGAGCACTGAATTTTAGAGATATCACCCAGCTAGCATGAGGGTATCACTGAACCTGAAATCAAGGTCTCTAAACTCCTTTTAACATCTAATACCTTCAAGTCCTTTTTCCATGATATAATGTTGCAGGAATGTTTATCAGGTAAGTGTTTCTTAAACTGGCCTTTAATAATTGCCAAGTACATAACAATAAAATATAAATTCAGTAAAGATAGTTCTTCAGTGGTCTAAGTCTACCAAGTCCAAGTAAATAGCTTTTTGGAGATCTATTTTGATAAAGAAGACAGTTCGGAATACTTAAAGAGATGAATAATAAGCTATCTTGCTCAAATATCGCTTCTCACTGCTGTCTTTTGACAGAATCTGTGGAGCAGTCTGTTCAAATTAAATTCTGGCAAAAATCCTAGCGTGCAAATAACTGGCATTATTGTTTGAAAGAAGACTCACATGGTTTGGATATCAGAATGCACCAGGCAAGCTTAATATTCTATTGAAAGTTGAAAAGCCTGACTTTTGTTCTTGCTTGGTTGGAGGGTCATTTCACCTCTGTCCTAATTAAAAATTTATTGAGTGAATAAGTTAATTTAACAATTCCATATTAGCAATATTAGCTCAGAAATCATACAATGGACGCTATGTTATGACAGTTTAGAACAGCAGAAATGTTCCTAGCCTTGTTGCTATTGAACATTCTAATTTCATTGCCTGATCTGAAGGTCAAGGGCATGAACTTGATGGAAAAAACCCTCCTTTGGGGAATCATTAGAGGAAGTGTGCCCCAGTTCACCACCAGTGATCACAGAGGAGGGGGTACAAATGGTGCACAAAGCATACTTGCCCTTCACTGACCCTCAAAGCACCCTGTGGCTCCATATGTCTTTGACCAAGTTTATAGCCTTCCATTGCCCTTTGTGGCTATTGTGAAGCACCCGGGGGAGAAAGATGATCTCAGGTAGCCAGGAGCCAAGCTGTGCAAAATTGTCAAGATCACAATCAACAGTGCCGATTATTTACATGCAGTACCAATCATATGATCTTTATCTGTGGGATCAGAAACCACATTGTCATATATCATCCACTGCTGCTTTTTGTGTCACAGCTTCTGGCCACTAACATGGGAAGTAATAGGAACTCCATAAGGCTATGGATTATAATGCGATATATTTTTTTTCTAGAAAGATCTGAAAAGTACTGTTGGGTAAGCTTAACATTTGATTAAATCAGAATATCTAATGAATTATTTTTTAAAAAAACACCACATGCAGGCTTTTTGATGTCTCTGAAAACTTCTCAGCTAGAATATAAATATCTCCTCCATACTTAGAATGTTTTAATAGCCAAAATCATGCTATCAACTACTTTTCACTGTAACTTTTTTATAATAGCAATAAATTGTACCTAAATTTTAAAAGAAAGAGCTTTGACATTTATTTTACAACTTCACATAACTTTTTTGGTTTCTCCCTTTTCTTGGTGCTGGTTGGGGGGAGCACAGATTAATGGGAAGGAGGTAGAGAGTTTAAGATATTCCCCTCATATATTATCCTAAAATGCTAAATATATTTATTTACTCTTAAATGAAATCCTTGAGATGGAATAAAGAGTAGACATGAGAAAGTAAAAACAAAAAGTGAGAGAGAATGTGTTTCTATCTGAATCAAATATTAATAAAAGGATATGTCCATTTTAGGATGGGAATTATGTAAATGAAGCAACACAGAGTACCAGCTGTTTACTCGATAAACAGTATTATAGATAGCCATCAAGAGGTGAAATTATTCAAGAAAGATTGTTGTTATCAAAATCTGTAGAAACTTTCATAAGAAAATTGAATAACAAATTAGTGGAAACTAATTAGCTTTTCTGTTAACAACATGAAAAATTTGGTGAAACAGATGCAGTTCAGTAGCAATTAAATGTAAATTTGTTACATTTTCCACAAGGAGAAGTAAGGAAAATCATTAAAGAAAAATATCAAAGGTCGACAAATTTTTCATTGTAACCTATTGTGAAAAAAATTTAATTCAGAGTACATAGCCTTTTGACCCTTTTTCCCCTGACTGGGTTAAAAAAATATGAGCAGGCTAGACTGTCCAGCTGATGACTTGGGGGAAGGAATGCTGTTATTTTTAACTAGGCAAATACTTACAGAGTCATCTGTTTTGAACAAAGAAGACTGATAGTTCTGTTCTGCATTTTCCCTGCGTCTGGAGTCTGAACTCAGCTGACTCCAAATTAGGAAGAAACACCCCTGACTTCAACACAACTTTAGAATCAGTGAAGAGTCCCTGTTAGCTACAACATTTAAATTTTCACTTAAATTATATTGTTAAGGCACTGACACATTTTCTAAGAACAAATGAAGGAGTAAGACCCCAATGTGTTGACTGATGAAAGAAACTCATGCTCTGAATAAATATTTTCAGTAAATCATTAAATGATGTCACAAATGACACTTCCAGGAGTCTCAAAATGAGCAAATACCTAGTTCTGTAGAAAGCACTGTCATGTATTAAGTGTTGGCATTTAAAAGAATACTATAAAATATGATCAGCTGTTATGAAAGTTTCTTGCTTACTCTGATTGCTTATGTTTTATTTTCAGGCTATAGCTTGAGGTATTAGTTTCAACAAAGAGAAAAAATACTATTTTTTGTAGATAATTCATACTGTCTAAGTTTATACAAATATAGGCTCCAACTCTTAGCTTAAAATTGTTAGGCAATCCTATTTATTTTACTTCTCCACATTTAGGTATGTTGTGGCTAGGTTACATTTTGGTAAGATTCAGTCTATCTCTGTCCATTTTCCTAAGGCTTGGCCCTCTGGGCTTTAATTGAGAGCTTGGCAAGTTTGGGAAAGTCAGCTCTGCTTATCAGAGACTTTAGACTTAGATTTTTAAGTTCTTGCCTCATGCAACTTCAGAATTAGTGAAGTCTTGGATGGCAAACTGGCTATGTTTTTGTGGTTCTCAAAGTTTCCAGTTTTGTCATTGCAACCCTGGAGAAACCTCCAACAGCTTGCCATTTTCTCTGTCCCACAGGATAGCCAAACCCCACATCTCAGTCTTCAGTTCCATCCATAGTTGGTAAAAGCCTGGAAAAAGAGACTCAGACCCTCAGCTCACCTCTGAGAGGCTCTCCCCTCCCTGGAATTTTAGTCCTTGAATTCCCTTTACTTCTGCAACTCTTAAATGCTTTTAGAAATGTGAGTTTTGTATTTTATCTACTTTTCTGGGTATAGGAGTATTGGTCTGCCTCAGGCTGTTCTATCCATGCCATTCTTTTTCAATTTTATTTCATTAAAGGTTCAAAAAATCTACAGCTCATCCATGGTCTCTAGACATGAACCAGAGCTAGAGGAAGCAGAGTCTAGAAGGAAGGGCACGAAGTCTGAAGTCAGGCTGGAGTTCTCGTACTGGCTCAACTCAATCTGCAAGGGCCAGAGAGAACTGTCATGCAGTGGTTGGCAGTCTCAACTCCAGGAGCAGATGGCCGGGCTCTGCACTGGTTGGCTAGTTGTGTGAAATTAAAACATTTACTTAACCGCCCTCAGCCTCTGTCTCCACATTATAGAATATGAACAATAACAGTACCTATGATCTAGGATTTTTATAAAAATCACATGAAATTTAATGCATAGTACTTGTGTCAATAAAAGCTAGCTGTTGTTATTACTAGTCTGGAAAAATTAGATATTCTAAGTCAATTTTCTCATCAACAAAAAATTGAATATAATACCTTGTAGGGTGAGTATAAGGATTAAATGAAAATAAATGTTAGTATATGTGACAACATAGTATACTATAGTATACTCTGTTGGTCATGGTGGGTACTCAATAATTAGTTTATATCCCATCTTGCTAACTTTTCCTGAGATAAAATAAGAGTGTTTACATTTCACATTCTGCTGATTTATTGCATATGGATTTAGATTGTTGAGGCACTGATCATATCTTACTCATCTTTGTATCCCTACCACCTGGCCCAAAGCCCATCATGACAATGCATATTTGTTGAAAGAATGAATCAGTGAATTCTCACTTATAATTCTATAGTTCATTATTCACTCCAGTTCCCAGCACATCTCTTTGTTCAAATGAAGAGCCAAATGAAATATTTGTTGAACAGATGAATTATTGAGAATCATTAAAAAGCTTGATACTTTATTCAGGGATATTAATCTTTTTCTCACCCTAATTTAGGAGATGATTTTTATTAGGATAATAACCTACCCGGTTCTGATAAATGTCATCTGGGGGTTATATAGGAAGTGGGGCCAGTAATATTTCTGCATCCAATATAAGGTCTCGACTCCTATTCATCAGTTTAGGTCCCTGAATGTATTTTCTTATTCTTCCCGATTAAACGGTGATGCAGCAAAATGTAAGTTAAGATGATGGAGCAGGGGATAGGTGGATTCAGAGCATGTAAGCCAGATGGCTTTAATCCTGAAGGATAAAACACTAAAACAATAACAATTAAAAACTTTTAAAGTACACATACCATGCATACTGTCAATCATAATATGAGAATTGAACATTGAAAAGATAGACGCTATAAGTATGCTTTAGCTAACTAGGAAAATAATCTCTAAACCATTAGCAATTGCCACTTTAACTGGAAAAATAATAAAATAACATTTAACAAATTGGTATTGTGCTGCACATTTTTTGAGCATTATCTCAGTTAATCCTCACAGAAACAACAATACTTTTGTCAGGTTTTAGTCTGGAATGTTGGCTCTTAGTGTGCTCATGGCCAAAGAATTACCAGATGCATCTAAGTAAGGTAAGTATGGAGTGAAGTTTATTGAGGGGGAGCAAGATAGGATTATAGAGCAAGAGTAAGACATAGGTTTACAAAGCATGATACATAGCCATGGATGAAGACTGGACCCACTGTCGCAGCAAAGGGAAAGCCAAAGGAAGGGCAAAGAGGGGCTGGTTATGGTCTGCGTCTTGTTTTATAGTGCCTGGATCAGGGCCTCTGTTGTGGTTCAGAGGTCACCATGGAACCACTTTGATTAGACTGTTGGGAGCTGCACGACCTGAGTCTTACTGCTCATGCAGATATCCCACAAGCCTCTCTGAATGCCCATTGTGGGGGTGAATGGCAGTGGCACCAACTTTAGTCCCTAGGAGCCCCGGAATCCCTTGCTGTCTACCTAACATTTTCATGAGATTGGTCCTATTGGTATCCCATTATATAGATGAAGACACTAAAACGATAAGAGTTTAAGAACATGCCCAAGGTCACACAGATAATAGGTGGGAGCAGGTATTATATTTATGGTAACACTAGATGCAGGTAATATATTTATCCTAACTATTAGGTGCTGCTGCGGTGATTCCCCTCAATGCCCCTTTTAAAAAATAGGAATCATGTATTCTCTTCTATACTATTCTGAAATGAAATTCACAGATAATATAACCTCCCCACACACATAACTTCAAAAAATAAAATTCCCTGACTTTAACATAAGGGCTGAAATTCAAGGAAATTTTTTATAAGGTAATAATGTATAATATTTCAATATGTAAATGCTTTGACTTGATTACACTAGAAGACATCATGAAGTGGTCTGATGCTTATGCCCATCTGTAGAATCTTTATAAATGTGTCTGCTGGAAAAGCAGAATGGTACCAGTGTGTCATAGCAGTGACTCAAATACCAGGTGAAAGAATGTTTTTAAAGTGGTTAATTTTCGGTAAAATTTCAAATACGATTAAGTATAGTTCATCCTTATGTTTACGCTATTGTTGAATTTCTGTAAAATTCAGTTTACCTAAAAAACATGCAAAAGACTTTGTGTTTACATGTAAAACACGAGATAATTATAAGCAGGCTGTTTGCTAGGTGAACGACCAGGGAGACCTTGGAAAGGTGTGAGGGTGAGAGTGTCAATTTTCCCAGTGCAGGATGGTGCCCCACACCTGGCAGTATGCCTAGGATTCCTGGCCCTCACCTATTAATGCTAGGAACACCCTCCAAATCATTGTGAAATCCACAAAAACACCTCTACACATTTCCAAATTGCCCACTAGGGTGGTCCTGCTGCAGGTGAGAACTACTATTGAATACTCACAAGAACTTAGCATTGCAAAACCAAGGGAAATTACATAGTGTTAGATGAGCTAATGGAATATGGGACAGAATTTTAATAGTGTAATTAGTTATTGAGTGGTATTTAAGAGTAGAAATAGAAATAGGGTCTAGAAAGGATGACATTAGTAATGAAAAATAAGCATTTTCAGGAAGAAAAGACTCAAAGAGACCTCTTACTTTGCCACCAAAACTGTGTCGGGTTCTCTTTTAATACCCCATAATAGCACCTGTGCCTCTGCTTTAATTATCAGGACAATGGTCAATAAATAAATAGGTAATTGATTTCTCCTGTGGCTGGTGTTTTGTTAAAAAAATAAATCAATAAATAGATAATTGCCTATGGCTTGTTTAACATTGGTCTCTCCTAGTAGGAGATACGTTTTAATATCTTATTTTTTTTTTTTTTTTTTTTTTTTTGAGACAGAGTCTCGCTTGTTGCCCAGGCTATAGTGAGTGCCGTGGCGTCAGCCTAGCTCACAGCAACCTCAATCTCCTGGGCTCAAGTGATCCTCCTGCCTCAGCCTCCCGAGTAGCTGGGACTACAGGCATGCGCCACCATGCCCGGCTAATTTTTATATATATATATATTAGTTGGCCAATTAATTTCTTTCTATTTATAGTAGAGACGGGGTCTTGCTCTTGCTCAGGCTGGTTTCGAACTCCTGACCTCGAGCAATCCGCCCGCCTCGGCCTCCCAGAGTGCTAGGATTACAGGCGTGAGCCACCACGCCCGGCCAATATCTTATTATTTACTGAGTATCATTAATATATATAGACGGTACTTTATGCATAGCAGGGACTCTGTAAATAGTTGTAGAATGAATATTTTGTGATACTTGTTTAAAGGTTTTGGAGGAGGATTCTGAGAAGTTTGATTGCTATAGGCTTGATTCAGAGTCTACAGACTGTGTATATCATGATTCCCATTCTAACATGCTGCTTGAAGGCTGGCTGGTGAAACACTGACTTAGACAGTTAGCAGTGGTTTTGTAAGCATAACTCTAGTGCCACCTTCTGCCAGGGAGAGAAATATGCTCACATAACTTGCCTTCTGAGAATCTGGATTTGCTGTTCAAACAGTTCTTTATGCTGTAGAACTTACTAGACAATTTAAAAAAATGCTAAAATAATGGGGTCTATAAATTACCACTCAAAAATACATATTTTGGGCAATCTATAAATAATGCTGACTCTAATGAACAAAATTTTTCTTTTTTTTTTTTTTTTGAGACAGAGTCTCGCTTTGTTGCCCAGGCTAGCTAGAGTGAGTGCCATGGTGTCATCCTAGCTCACAGCAACCTCAAACTCCTGGGCTCAAGCAATCCTGCCTCAGCCTCCCGAGTAGCTGGGACTACAGGCATGCACCACCATGCCTGGCTGATTTTTTCTATATATATTAGTTGGCCAATTAATTTTCTTTCTATTTATAGTAGAGACGGGGTCTTGCTCTTGCTCAGGCTGGTTTCGAACTCCTGACCTCGAGCAATCCGCCCGCCTCGGCCTCCCAAGTGCTAGGATTACAGGTGTGAGCAACTGTGCCCAGCCCAAAATTTTTATTTTCAACAGTTGAAATATAGGGAGTTTTTTTAGAGAGGACAGAAGATTTAGGGCTTTTGTCTTACTGATTTGATGTCATTGTGTATAAGAGGTTTAAAAATTATTATAAAAATGTCCCAATAATTGTGAAAAATATGCATAGGTACTTGCTACAGGAAACCAGCTTTGCATGTACAATTCTCATTGAGGTTATAAAGAACAGATATTGTGGAGAGAACAGTTTGAATCCAAGTTCTGAAAATACTTGATCAGAAGTTCTATAAATCAACAAAATTTTTCACCAATTATAAAAATAAAACTGATGTTTCTTTATACATATTCATGGGTAATCAGACAACCAGCAATGTTTCTTTTCTCTGGTAAGGCAATATCTTTTCTGCAAACCTTTTTTTTTTTGTAATTTGTATGCTATTGTGCATCATGGGAATAAACAATAATATCTATCCCAAGGCACTAATGAGGTTGGATAATGGTAAGTAACACAGCAGGTGTCTTTGTGCTGCAAGCATGAAGAAACAATTTTCAACTTTGACTCCAAACAGGAAGAGTCTCTTCCAATGGGATAGGGGTCAAAATTCTCTTCTAATAGCCATAGAACTATAGAGCAAAAGCCAGCAAATTTCTTCTTTAACATTTCACATAGAAAATATTTTATATTTTGTAGGCCATAAGATCTTTATTGCAACTGCTCAACTCTGAAGTTGGAGCTTGAAACTATCTATAGACAAAATGTAAACAAATTAGCATGGCTGTCTTCCAACCAAACTTTGTTTACAAAAAGAGAGAGTAGGCTGGATTTGGCCTGTGGATTGTAGTTGCCAACTCCTGGCACAGAGCATTGAGGATACAGCTTCAGAATGAAAACTGCTTTCTCCTAGGGAGAACCAGAGTACCTGCGTCAGGCAGAGAGGCAGAACTACAGAAGCTGGCGTGGCAGAGTGGAGGGAAGCAGGACTTTCAGAGACAATGAGTCATAGTAGCTCTAGGACCATGTTGTAATAGAGCAGGTAAGTGAAGACAAAGATACCACTGGCTTCAAAACTGTGAATTACACAGATGAACAAATATGGAAGTGCCTAAACAGTCAGCCACAAAGTGTTAACAGAAAGTGTTAATATAAAATAAAACCCACACACCTTGTAGGAGTGAAGAGTAGTAGGCCTCCCTGTGGTTGGTCTCTAGGGTCACCTTCATGTTCATGGAGATACTGCCACTATCAGGCTTCATTTCAGACATTTTTCAGAGTGGGTTTCTGATTTTTGGTTCAGGAAACATAGTCATCATTCCTTCATTCATGTATTCAACACATCCTATGGGTTAACTATGTGTCAGACTGCCAGACAGTGTGTAAGGCACTGTAGATATGGCAGTGAGTAGATGCTCTATCTCCAGTTTGGAACATGGAGGTAGATAATGAACAAATAAGCAAGTGAATATGTAGTATAGCTATTCTGAATCTTTTTATCTGGATAAAATAATTTGAAATATTAAAATATTTTCAGGTCTCTGGGAACTTTTGCATAAAAATTCTTTATATCTGCAGCTCATGGTGCTTTCACTGGGTCAGTAATTTATAGATACAATAATCTAAGAATGATTGTCTTTTCTTTCTTTTGAATAGACAATGCTGTTTTCCTGGGGATCTATTTATTTTGGCCAACCTATTGACCTGCTCTTTTTGTCTGTCCTCCACTCCCAACAGGAATGTAAACCCCACAAAACACATCAGTAGTTGTAGGTGGATGAAACCTGTTTTTCTTTTCTATTTAAAAAGAATTATCTATTTGGTTGTGTGTGTGTGTGTTAACCTTATCCAGTTGGGCCTATGTATTAGTTTCCTGTTGCTGCTGTAACAAATTACCACAAACTTAAAACAACACAAATTCCAGCCTGGGTAAGAGCAAGACCCCATCGCTACTAAAAATAGAAAAATTATCCGGGTGTGGTGGTTCATGCTTGTAGTCCCACCTACTTGGGAGGCTGAGGCAAGAGGACCACTTGAGCCCAGGAATTTGAGGTTGCTGTGAGCAACAATGACACCACTGCACTTTACCCAGGGTGACAGAGCAAGACTCTGTTTCAAAAAACAAACAATAAAACCCCCACAAATTCATTATCACACTATTCTGGAGATTAGAAGACCAAAATGGGTCAAGCAAGGCTGAAATCCTTCTGGAGGCTCTTGGGGAGAATCCATTTCCTTGCCTTTATCAGCTTCTAGAGGATGCCTGCTTTCCTTGGCTCACGGCTCCTTCCTCCACCTTCAAAGCCAGCAGGTTAACATTTTCAAATCTCAATCTCTCTCTCTCCCTGTCCATAACTCTCCTGCCTCTTTCTACTAAAGATGCTGTGATTACCTGGATAATCTAGGATAATCTCTCCATTTTAAGACCTTAAATTTAAAAATTCTATTTAAATCTCTTTGGCTATATAAGGTAACATATTAACAGGTTCCAGAGATTAGGATGTGAAAAACTTTGGGGCCATTATTCAGCCTGCCACAGCTTAAAAGTTTTACTGCAAATTTTTATGGGACAAAATACTGACACGGTGTGTGCGAGAATAGTTTCTACCTATGTAAAAGCAATTTTTAAAAAAGTGACTTTTCAGCCAAACTTTCTTGAAAAATGCAGTTATGCTTACTCTACTTAAAATTAATTTCTTTCTTTCCCTTTCATAAATTTTTAAAGCTCATGAGACAAACATAATAAATTTCTGTTAAATAACTGTCTTAAGCCAAAATGGGATTTAATTTCCTAAAGGTAGCCTCTGTAGATTTAATTTAAATAAAAGTTGTAAATGAATTTTAATTAATATTTTCAACATGAAAATTTATTGATGGTGTTGAATAGTAAAGCTACTAATACCACAACCCAAAACAAGATCAATAAAAATATTGTCTAAGACAGTTTTAGTGAAGATTTAAAAAAACCAATTTGTTACTGTTTGATATGGTAGGACTTAACTATAGTTACAAAATTATTATGTACATATTGGTTTCTTTTATAGGCCATATGTATGTACAAAGCATTATTTTTGAAAACAAAAGTAAAGAATGATATGTACCCCTTCAATAGGATACTTGTGTTAATACTTGTGCTCATTTTTTGCTGTATAAGTAATCAATTTGATGTTGAGATAAACATACAAATTTCATTTTCAACTGAAATGAGATGATTTTTGTTCTTTTTTTTTTTTTTTTTTTTTTTTGAGACAGAGTCTCGCTTTGTTGTCCAGGCTAGAGTGAGTGCCGTGGCGTCAGCCTAGCTCACAGCAACCTCAAACTCCTGGGCTCGAGTGATCCTCCTGCCTCAGCCTCCCGAGTAGCTGGGACTACAGGCATGCGCCACCATGCCCAGCTAATTTTTTATATATATATCAGTTGGCCAATTAATTTCTTTCTATTTATAGTAGAGACGGGGTCTCGCTCTTGCTCAGGCTGGTTTTGAACTCCTGACCTTGAGCAATCCGCCCGCCTCGGCCTCCCAAGAGCTAGGATTACAGGCGTGAGCCACAGCGCCCGGCCTGATTTTTGTTCTTTTTCTTGATGTTTGTTTTCCTTTCTTTCTTACTCTTTCTTTCCCTCCCTTCCTGCCTCCCTTTCTGTCATTTTTGAATCTCACTGTCACTCAGGCTGGAATGCAGTGGTGTGACCATGGCTCACAGCAGCCTCAAACTCTTGGTTGGCTCAAGAGATCCTCCCACTTCAGCCTCCTGCGTAGCTGGGACTATAGGCACACACCACAATGCCTGGCTAATTTTTCTTACTTTTAGTAGAGATAGGGTCTCGCTATGTTGCCCAAGCTGGTCTTGAACTCCTGGTCTCAAGCAATCCTGCTTTGGCTTCCCAAAGTGCTGGGATTATAGGCATGAGACACCTCGCCCGGTCTCTCTCTTTTTCTTTCTCTCTTTCTTTTTGTGTCACTTGTTACAACAAGAAAGTGAAAGGACTCAGAAGTTTACAATTCTTCATTGTTAGCCTTATGAGAACTGTCTCTGTTTAGGTAGAATCCCTCTATTCCATCTCTCACTCAACTTCAAATGTCACCACAGTGGGTCATTAGTCATGTTTACCAAACAAAGGTTAAAAAAATAGAAAACAGAAAGTCATAATAAACCAACAAACAAATAAATAAGAAACGAGCTAGGACTATGAAAACATCCAATCCACTTCACCTCTAATCTATGTAATCAATGCAACATTTACAATAACCATAAATTAACAAGGGAGAAACTGAGTCATGGTGCCTAAAAATTCCTTCTTCAAAATAAAAATTTCTCTCTGATTTTTTTTGTTGTAATAGTGGAGTTTGTTTTCTTCCTTAGGTCACTTGGTGTGTGCAAGGGGGTGGTTGGGAGATGTAATTTGGAAAAACCTTTGCTCTGTGCAAGTGTGCTCAACAATTATCAATGGCCACCCATAATTCACATCCAAAACTACAAAAGGCCTTTCGGATCCTCCATCTCCGGTGGAACTGCCACCAAGATGCAGATGAGTTAATAAAAGAAAATGAACTAAAAAACAAAACAAAACAAAAAAACTACAAAAGAACTTCATCAAATGAAATGGTCCTATTCTACGCTGCTATATGGGGCTGAAAGACTTTAAAAAAAAAAAACTTCTGGTGGCTCACGCCTCTAATCCTAGCACTCTGGGAGGCCGAGGCGGGCAGATTGCTCAAGGTCAGGAGTTCGAAACCACCCTGAGCAAGAGTGAGACCCCATCTCTACTATAAATAGAAAGAAATTAATTGGCCAACTAATATATATAGAAAAAATTAGCCAGGCACGGTGGCGCATGCCTGTAGTCCCAGCTACTTGGGAGGCTGAGGCAGCAGGATTGCTTGAGCCCAGGAGTTTGAGGTTGCTGTGAGCTAGGCTGATGCTACAGCACTCACTCTAGCCTGGGCAACAAAGCGAGACTCTGTCTCAGAAAAAAAAAACAAAAAACAAAACTTCTAACAGGGCTGCTTGGTCATCATCCATTAGTATAGATTTGCAGGGCATGCAAAATTAAAAAATCAATGTTTACATTTTTCATTTATGTCTCTTGCAGAATCCTTAGGAATGTGTTCTAGAATTCTAGGATTCTGTGGAACCCCAGTAAGAAACCCTGATAAGTGATGAAAAATATAGCAAGGTAAGGGAAACAGATCATGCCTGGGGTGGTCGGAGTTGCTGTTGACATCTGGGTCAAAAATAAATCATGAAGAATAAAGCACGAAGCAGGCCTGGTGCGATGGCTCACGCCTGTAATCCTAGCACTCTGGGAGGCCGAGATGGGTGGATTGCTCGAGGTCAGGAGTTCAAAACCAGCCTGAGCAAAAGTGAGACCCCCGTCTCTACTATAAATAGAAATTAATTGGCCAACTAATATATATATAGAAAAAATTAACTGGGCATGGTGGCGCATGCCTGTAGTCCCAGCTACTTGGAGGCTGAGGCAGAAGGATTGCTTGAGACCAGGAGTTCAAGGTTGCTGTGAGGTAGGTTGACGCCACGGCACTCACTCTAGCCTGGGCAACAAAGTGAGACTCTGTCTCAAAAAAAAAAAAAAAAAAAAAAAAGCATGAAGCAAAGGAGAATGAGTGCATCTTGCTTCTTTTTATACATATGGCATTACATTTAGAGGCAGAAATACATTTTGCTTTTGTAATTGAGGATTGTATTGAACATGTGGTTATAATGATACACTTGCGTACATATGCTTATGTCTACTTTTTCCTGAAATCCCACTAACATGACAGTAAAGGAATAAAGAACATCAAGAAGAATGGCAGAGGATGTGACACCAAATGAAAATTGGCAATGAAAATTTAGAAGACAGAACTCTGTAGCTGGCTTAGTAGAGCACAGGAAGCTGAAAGCTGATGGCAATGCAAAGGAAGAAATCAACAAGAAAAGTGACTAACACTACAGATTCCCACAAAGTGGAGGCAACAGATATTTGAAGGTAGGGCTAAAACAAAAGGATTGGTTAAAAAAATGTATAAAGAATGGTATATTATTTGGCTATTGCTGTATAACAAAACACCCCAAAATGTAGTATCTCAAAACAATAAGCATTTATTTAGCTCACAGATATGCCAATCACTGGTGGGCTGGCTGTAGGACAGCCTCGCTTACCCATCTGCAGTCTTCTGCTGGTTGGGTAAATGATTTTGCCAATTGTGGCTCTGCTTTCTCACATCTCTGGAACTTTGGTGGATGCATTTAGGCTGACTCAGCTCTAGTCTGTGTGGTCTCTTGTCCTCTAACAGGCTTATTCATTAAGCAGAGGTAAAGTCCCAAGAGAATGAGTAAAAAGCTTGAAAAACTTCTTGATGCTTAAGCTCTGACTGGTACATCATCATTTTCTCCCATATTCTAGTGGGCAAAGCAAGTCATAAGACCAGCTCAGATTCAAGAGTTGGCAAAATAACTCTATATCTTCATGGAAGGAGTTATCAAATCATATTGCAAAGGGTATGAATACAGGGAGAAGTATTGTGGCCATTTTTGTTACCTCTTATAAAGCAGCCCTCAGATGATTTATCTATATTATATAATATGTATATTATATAACCCTTCCTCTATAACTAGAACTGGATACTATTGACATTTTAAAAAGTATACAAAAATAACTATAAATTAAATATATAATAAACATTTTAAACTTTTTTTTTGAGACAGAGTCTCATTCTGTTGCCCAGGCTAGAGTGCCATGGTGTCAGCCTAGCTCACAGCAACCTCCAACTCCTGGGCTCAAGCAATCCTACTGCCTCAGCCTCCCAAGTAGCTAGGACTACAGGCATGCGCCACCATGCCCAGCTAATTTTTTTCTATATATTTTTAGTTGGCCAATTAATTTCTTCCAATTTTTAGTAGAGATGGTCATGTATCTTGCTCAGGCTGGTTTCGAACTCCTGACCTTGAGCAATCCGCCCGTCTTGGCTTCCCAGAGTGCTAGGATTACAGGCGTGAGCCACCACGCCTGGCCCATTTTAAACTTTTAATAGAAAAATTGGAAATGAAATTTGAGGGAACTATTGTATTTTTTTCTATTACTGCATAACAAATTACCATAAGTCTAGTGTCCTAAACAACACACATTTTAATCTTAGTTTCTATGTGATAGGAGTTCAGGCATAGCTTAGCAAGGATCTCAGCTTTAGGGTCACCCACAGCTGCAATCCAGGTTCCAGATGGGGCTGGGGTTCCAGCAGAGACTTGACTTGGAAAAGGTCTGATTGGAAGCATGTTTAAGTTGCTGGCAGAATTCATTTCCTTATGGTTGTGTGACTGTGGGCCCCACCTTTTTTCTGGCTGTCAGCTGGAAGTTGCCTTTAGGTCCTAGAGGCTGTCTACACTATCTAGAGACCCCTTGCTGTTGCTTGCCAAATGGGCTTCCTCAATATGGCTGCTCATTTATCAAAACAGCAAGGATAATCTCTCATTCCAGTCTGCTAAGACAGAATCTTATATAACATAGTCATGTGAGTGACATCCCATCAACTTTGCAATATAATGTAATCTAATTAAGGAAGAGAGCTACATTCTTATCTCCTATTGAAGGAAATTAATATCAAGAAACAGTTTGAACATGTTATTTACAGATATGGGGGTATATAGGTCGGGGTTCTCCATAGAAACAGAACCAATAGGGTATGTGTGTGTATATAAAGAGATTTATTAAAAGGTATTGGCTCATACAATTATAGAGGCTGAGAAGTTCCAAGATCTATAGTCAGCAAGCTGGAGACCCAGGAGGGTCAGTGATATAATTCTACTCTGAGTCCAAAGGTCTGAGAATCAAGAGGGTCAATGGTGTAAATTCCAATCCTAGAACTGGCAGGCTGGAAACCCAAGAAAAGTCTAAGTCAGTTTGAGTCTGAAGCTCTTACTCGCCTTTTTGGTTTCTTCAGGTCTTCAATTGATTGGGTGAGGCCCACCCATGTTAGGGAGGGCAATCTGCTTTATTCAGGCTGCCAATTGAAATGTTAATCTCATCCAGAAACACCCTCACAAATACACCCAGAATAATGCCTGACCAAACATTAACATCTGGGCACCCTGAGGCAACACAATGTTGCTATTTTTTGTTAAAAGTCTCATAATACTACTTGCCTTTTATAAATACCTTTACTGAAATATAATTCAATACCATATAATCACCCACTTAAATTGTCCAATTCAATAGCTTTTAGTATAGTCACAGAGTTGTACAAATATCACCTCAATCTAATTTTAGAACATTTTCATTGCCCCACAAAGATATTTCTGTACCCATTAGCAGTCACTATTTGACTTTTTAAAAAATTTATTTTTAAATTAAAAAAAATTTTAATTATGGTGAAATATGCATAAGTTTTTTGTAAGACAGAGTCTTACTCTGTCGCCCTGGGTAGATTGCAGTGGTGTCATCGAGGCTACTCCTGGCTCCAGCGATCCTCCTTCTTTAGACTTCCAAGTAGCTAGGACTACAGGTGCGAGCCTGAGCTCAAGCAATCTTCCCACCTTGGCCTCCCAGAGTGCTAGGATTACAGGCATGTACAGGCTAGGATTACCGCGCCTGGCCAACATAACATAAAATTTACCATCTGCTGTGGTTTAAATGTGGTTTAAATGTTTGTGTCCGCTCTAAAATTCATATTGAAATTTAATCACTAATGTGACAGTAGTAAGAGGTGGGGCCTTTAGGAGGTGATTAAGTCATAGGGATGGAGCCTCCATGGATGGGGACACCAAACATATTGATGCCTTGATCTTGAACTTCTCAGGTTCCAGAACTGTAAGGAATAAATTTTTGTTCTTATAAATTACCCAGTTTTGTTATAGCAGCACAAGCTGACTTGTGATACCATCTTGACCATTTTTAGTGTATAGTTTAGTATACAGTAGTGTTAAGTATATTCCCATTGTTGTGAAATCAATCTCTAAAACATATTCATCTCGCAAAGCTGAAAGTCTAGATCCATTATATAACTCTCAATTTCTCCCACCCCTATCCCCTATAATTACCATTCTAATTTCTGTTTTTATGAATTTGATTCTTCTAGATACCTCCTATAAGTGGAAACATACGGTGTTTCTGTGGCTGGCTTATTTCATTTACTATAACATCTCAAGATGCATCTACGTTATAGCATATGTCACAATTTCGTTCTTTTTTAAAGGCTGAGCAATACTTCGTTGTGTGTGTGTGTGTGTGTACATATATATATTTTGTTTATGCATTCATCTATTTATGGACATTTGAATTTCTTCTATCTCTTGGCTATTGTGAATAATGCTATGAACCTGGGTGTATAAATATTTCCTTTAGTCCTTGCTTTCAACTCTTTTGGATATATGCCCAGAAGTGGAATGGCTGTATCATATGGTAATTCCATTTTTAATTTTTTGAGGAATTTCCACAATGTTTTCCAAAGTGCTACACTGTTTTACATTCTCAACAGCAGTGTATAAGGGTTCCAGTTTCTCCATATTCTTGCTAACACTTGATATTTTCTGGTTTTTTTAAAATAGTAGCCATCCTAATGGATATGAAGTGATACCTCATGGTTTTTATTTGCATTTTCCTAAATATTTGTAATGTTGAGCATTTTTTCATATTTTTGTTGGTCATTTGTATATCTTCTTTGAAGATATGTCTGTTTAAGTTCTTTGACCATTTTAAATTTGAGTTTCTGTTGTTGTTATTGAGTTGTAGGAATTCTTTATATACTCTGGATATTAACTTCTTAGATATATGATTTGTAAATATTTTCTTCCATTTTGTAGGTTGCCTTTTTACTCTGTTGATTATATCCTTTAATGCACAAAAGTTTTTCATATTGATGTTGTCCAACTTATTTATGTTTTTTGTTCTCTGTGCTTTTGGTGTCATATCAAAGAAATCATTGCCAAATACAATGACATAAAGATTTTCCCCTATATTTTTTTCTAAGAGATTTATAATTTTAGGTTTTACATTTAGGTCTTAGGTAAATTTTGAGTTAATTTTTGTATAATGTGTAAGATGAGGGTCCAACTTCATTTTTTGCATGTACAATGGATTTTTAAAAGTATATATATGTATATTACTTTGATAGAAATTTAAAAATTATAAATTTTATAAAAGTAAAAAATACAAGCAATGTATTTGCACACAAATGTACTATGATTTGAAACTCTAGGTTATTTTATGTAACTTCTGTTTGCATAGTCCTTAGATTGTTGTGGAGCTGGTGGTAGTAAAGTTTTAAGTAAGGTATTCAATATCTATGACCTAATCTTAAATATTTTATTTATTATAAAAATATTGAGAAATGGCCAGGCACAGTGGTTCACACCTGTAATCCCAGCTCTTTGGGAGGCTGAGGTGGGAGGATTGCTTGAGGTCAGGAGTTTGAGATCAGCCTGGGCAACAGCCAGACCCTGTCTGTATAAAAAATAAGAAAAATTAGCCAGGGGTGGTGGCATGTGCCTGTAGTCCTACCTACTCAGGAGGCTGAGGGAGAAGGATCATTTGAGCCCAGGAGTTTGAGGTTACAGGGAGCTATGATGATGCCATTGTGTACTCTAGCCTGGGTGACAGTGTGGGACACCATCTCTTAAAAAAAAAAAAAAATTGAGAACCTAAAACTTTTCCATTTTGGAGGAAAAGGCTCTTGGGGGAAAAACAAGCAACAGAACTATTTCCTACACCTTACTCTCACATATTTCTAGATTTTTTTTAGGCCCTTGACATTATAATTTCATCACTGTGAAAATCAGCACATGAATGAAAGTAGATTATAAAATTTAGGTTATATTGTCAGGGAATAAAATATTATTTTCTAATTAACAATACATAAGTTATTTTGCAAATTATTAATGGATTCCCCCATGTATAATTATAATTCTCAAATAAGAGGGTGGGGTGAAGAATTGGGGAAGGGGAGGAACAAGAAAGTTGGAGGGAATCAAACGCCCTGCCCACAAACATCACTATTCACTGTTTTCAAGAGGATGCAGTTCTTTCCCATAAATTATTTTCCAGAAAGGATATCTTAAATATTATTTAAAATTTGTTTGCAAAAGGAACTCTGATTTTTTCCTAATGTAATTTCTCTTTTAAAAGCCAATGAAATGTGTGTTTGAGGCCAAAGGAAAAGAAAATTGGTGTTGTTTCTACTATGTTGGTGGCAGAACTCAGGAGACTGCAAATAAATCTTTTTTTTTTAATGCAAAATTTTATTGCAAAGCTTTATGCCTAAAATCTAGACAATTACACTCCAGGATTTCTACTAATGAATACCACATGTTAGACTCAATAACTTCAGCTGCAGGGTGGAGAATACTGTGTTAAAGCTATTCAGATAATAAATAGCTATCTAGGTCCATTTCAGCTGGAGCAAGTCAACTGTATTGAATGTGAGTGAAACATTAATTCTTTATAAGAATATACCCAATTGGCAGACATTTTGACATGTAATATACATTAGTTCACCATGCTGCCCCTATGGAGTCGTTTTATCCCTTGCTCAAGTCTGCACTTACGGGCATGCCTATCTCCAATCTCCTGAATCTGTCTTTGGGGTATCACTTATGTGTACTTACAAAACATACATTTTTAAGCAGACACATGAATGAGAATGGTTCTAGTTTTTTTTGAAAGTGTTAGTTTGCCATTATTGCTGTTTGTTCTGCAAATATCACATGGCTTTCTTCCTCCCTCCGGGACCTTGCCTAGGTTCTCTTTCTCTGTCCTTGGGACTTTGAAAACTATCCCCTCCTTTATCTTTTTTAAAGTCTTATAAAAACAAAGGAAAAAGAATATTACATGTTAGTATTGGACACAAAGGACACCTGGGGCTTGTTGTGGGCTCCAGAATTTTTAAAAAAAAAATCAAGAAATGAAAAGGGAGAGGCATAGCTTTCTCAAAGAGGGCGGCTGTGCTGCAGAAGTTATTCTCATGGGACAAAGTCTCACGTTTGAAAACCAGCCTTGGGAATCAGCGACAGGAAATGCAGAAAGGAATAAATCTGTCAGACTCATTTTCCTTTCTGTTTTACAGTAGAGTTGTTTTTGTTTTCTTCCCCACTTCTTGGATGGAAGCCCAAATTCCTAGTGACTGGTATGAATCCCTTAAGCAGAAACAGTAAGTGGGCTGGGGGTGGGGGTAGAATGCAATGCTTTCCACATTCTGGCTGAGACACTTAACTTTCTCTAACCATAGTGATGAGGGAAATTTCAGACTTTTATAATGTAGATACCTCCTTATACTACATTTCTATCATATTTTTAAATCATGTTATTATAAGTGAACTTCGTTTTGTTCAAATTTTGAAATACACACACACATACACACACAAGAATACTTTCTGTGGCCTCCAAGGGGCTCTTGGGCTGCCCCACCCCCACCCCAGGGAGGAGAGGTCAAGTAAGGGTTCATCCACTCCATTCTTAATCCTTCCCCTCCAGAACAACATCAGAGTTTACATGTTTTACTTGTTTATGATTCTATGCGACATTTTGGAGGATGATGGATTCCAAATCCTGTCTTTCCCTGTTTTAAAACCCCCCTGCTACACCATACTTAGCAATAATCCAGGTGGAAGATCTTTGCCTTTCACAGGATGAGTCTTTGCTTTGACATTTTTCTCATTTGTTAGGAACTCTGTGGTCATTTGAAATTTTGCGGAAGTACAAATTTGAATTTCAAGTGCTAGGACTCTGCTTGGGATCTAGTAAGAGAGCCTACTTTAAAAAATATAGATTCTATAGCTCATCTTAGCTTTGTTTTTCATGATAACCTGGGCAGATCTTGCTTTTAGGTCAGACATTGGCAAAGTTTTTTCTACAAAGGGCTTGATAGTAAATACTTTAGGTTTTGCAGGCCACAAAGGAACTCTGTTGAATGTTCTCATCCTTCTTCCTCTTTTTTTCTTTTTGCAACTCTTAGAAAATGTAAACATTATTCTTATCTGGAGGGAGGGTCTGAGAGGCTGGATTTTTCCCATGGTCATTGCTTGTCAACCCCTGTTTCAGGTAATACTATCCTTCCTTTAAGATTAAGCATCATTGCTCAGAGAGAGGAAGTAATTAATCCAGGTCACGCAGCTCACATGAGGCAAACCTTGGCTTTTTCGGCTCCAAGTTCATCTGTTTTCTACTATGCCATGTATTATAATCTATTTCTTAAAGGATTTTCTTCTACATTCTTCAGAAAAGTAGAGACACCAGGTGTTTTTTGTTTTGTTTTGTCATCATTGCCATTTTCTTTGAACGTCTTACTACAAGAAATACATCCAAGAGAATGGCCCCATTTCTCAGAAACATGATGAAAAATTAATGTGAAACAGAATATATTAATAGAACTTAGGTTAGGTACCAAAATTCTTGTCTTGAGTTGTCAGCCAGTGAAGATGATTCTAACAAACATAGCTGGGAATAAAGTCACTTTTAAGTAAATTGCATTCAATCAACACATATTTTTGTTCACCAATTTTAAAAAACACATTCAACAATATTAAACAAAAATTCCCAACAAGCAGGTTAAGGAAGAAGCATGAGATGATACCTGCAGAGCCTCCCTGAAATACTAGACTCTAGTCTAAGCCTAGCAGGTTTTATAGGTCACTTTTTCCTCACCTGAAAGCAGGGAATGAGGTGAGGAAATTGAGCCTCTTTCCCGAATCTACTTATTTGTTCTATTCTCTGTCAGACTGCAGTGGTTCAAAGCCCCTCTGACCTGAGCTTGTTCCTGCCTCAATGTTGTATAACAGTTGTGTGTCACTAGGAAAATTACGTAAGCTAAATATGCGTTTTCCTATGTAAATGGGGACAACAGTAGTATATACCACATATGCAGACTAAATAAAATTATACAGGTAAAACATTTAGCATTAAGACTGCAAAAAGTTCAGCTATCATCATTGCTGTGGTTGTTGCCATTGCCTCTTCCCAGTGGGTACACACGTAGGCCTTGCAGGCTAGCATACTTCAGATCGATGTGTTAGTTTCAGTGTCTGCTTAACTTCTAAATATAGCTTTATCCTTTATTATTATTTTTTAATGCTTTTGGATTTTCCTTATCTCCATATTCTGTGGTACCAAGACCATAATGACCCCTTCTATAGCCAGGCCTAGTTCTTATACTTCCAGAGGGAAAGGGAATTCAAACAAGAATACCCTAATTAATAAACAGTCTAAGGACATGTTGCCAGGCTATGTTAGCTCCCCAGGGCAGAATGGCATAATGGATATAGGGAATGAGAAGATTGTTCTAGAAATAATGTGTGACAGATTGAAATTGAGTGCAATTGTATGACTGGAACTCAGAGGCTATTTTGCCAATTTAGATTCTAGAGCTGGGTTTCTCAAACTTTTCAAGTCATAAGTACCACCTGGGATGCTTATCGAATGTGCAGGTTCCTAGGCTGTAGTATAAACCTACTGAATAGAACTTGGAAGCGAAGAGCCTGGAATCTCTAGTTTGAACAAGTCTCCCTGATGAGTCTTAGGATTATGAGTTCTGGAAATACTGTACCAAAGCAAACGGTAATGTAACAGAGACATAAAGATGAAAACTGCTCCATTAACTTTTAGTTATAACAGCTGCCACTTCCATGGCCTTCAGGTGGAATGGAGGCCGTTTACGGTGTCTGGCAGCTTCAGGATCTTGTAAGAGGTATCCTGCACCTCTCTTCCCTGGGTGGATGTAATCTCTCTCTCTGCATATTTGTAATACCATGGTTGTCAATCTGCATTGCACATTAGAATCACCTGGGAAACACAAAGTACTGATTCCTCAACTCTGTTCCACATCAATTAAATTGGAATCCTTTCAGTTAGATACCTCATTTCTTTCTTTTTTTAAGTTCCCCAGTCAATCAAACATGTAGCCAGGACTGAGAATAGCACCAAGCACCTTGGGCATATCTCTTGTATCCCAGTTATTTTTATTTTCAAAATAAACACTATTATGATATTTTACATACAACCTATTGTAGTTGTTTTTATGCCCCAGTGATGGTTCAAAACATGTGTTCCTGGTTTATGTTAGCTTGGAGGGTGGGCATAACTGTGAGAATAATAGGTGCTTGTTTTTCTGTCCTATCTGATTAGACATTAAAGCTTAAGACAGTGGCTTTGGAACAGTGTGTAAGACAGAAAAGCCCTCTCTTCACACTCACAAACCTCCACCCCTCTGGGTCTTCCTAAGGCCACTGAGGCACTGCGGGAGAACCTCAGGCATTGCTGGAGGACGTGTTCAGACTGGCCAGAATCCTTCCCTGGGAAGACTCAAAGGCTTCAGGGAATCACATCCCCTATATTTTGCCTTCAAAGGAGATCTGGCCAGGCTTCTGGAACAGTCCTCAGATAATGAATTGCCAGCCACTGCTATTGTTCTCTGTTCTGTTGTCCATGTTGTGGCTCCAAGAAGCCATGTGAGCCATTCAGGTTTGTTAAGCGCTGACTAAAGATGTCATAACAATTAAACCATGAGGGCTTTTATGAAATCCAAACCTTGAAAAAGTAGGCCCCAAAATGGTTATGTCATTTTAAAATGATACAACTTTTGAACTATGTAGATGGCTGGAGACTATACCTTTTCCTCCTGATACATTGATTTTTTTTTTTACTTTAATCTTTTTTTTAAGCAAATTTTACCTGATCCTGATTTTTTACTTTTATACATTCAGACTGACTTATTGAATTTTTTTTTTTTTAGGACACTGGTACTTTGTAGCAAAGAGTATAATTGTTCTTGAAGGTTATGTGGCACCTATAATCATGTCCTTTGAAAGGCTGGAAATATTAACACCAAATCCACACTAACTGAAAAACAACAGCCACTGGGTTAGTAAAACCAATGTCAAAGAGGTTAATACCGCCTCACCCAGCAGATTCACACACAGGCCTGTCTGCTTAATGGAACAAGGTTAGCAACTGTCACATTGACAGAAAACAGAAACAACATGCACGTCTCAACTGGAATGTTTTGATCATAAAACTTATGACAGAGGCAACTTTCTATTAACTGTCATGAATAGCGTAGCTTCTCTTTGTCATTTCCACCAAAATTGTCTCTACTACGAGGAGTTGACGGTTTTCTGTCAATAATTTTCTTTTACAGTTGTTGTAGTTGCCATTTTGGGCTACTTTAACATCCTTTATACACCATGTTGTCGCTTATTTGCTGGGGTGATGAGGTAACTGATTTTATGTTGATTTGGGAAAAGCTAAAACATGTCAAAATCAAATTATGAAAAACAGGTTACAGGTTTCAGATGTTGGATCAGGAAATCTACCTTCTCTCACAAACCCAATGCAAATTATATTCTGATTTCACTTTTAACTTTCTCTTACTTTCTATATCTTCAGCATTTTTGCAAATGGAAATTCAAAAGGTATTTTATTTCATAACAGGTGTTCATAATAATCAGCCCCAACGTGGCAATGTACTCTTTGTTGCCTTACCTCTGGTGTCCAGGCTTGCCTTTGCTTTACATTTTGTAAAAACATTGATAATAATAGCTGTGCTTATGTGCCAAGTCCTACTTTAAACACTTTACATATGGAGTTCTTAGCCCCTATAATAGTGATATTTTCAATATTTGAAAATGATTTGTATTTATTTCCCCCTTAAATCTTATTCCCTTTTAATCTTTAACTGCTTTAGGCTAAACTATGAGCCTTACTGCCCCAGGGAAGAAAAAGGTGATATTATTACAGAGCAAAGGGGTAAGAGCCTTCACTGTTTTAGGTGGGGTAGATGGAAGCTCTTGGCAGAAACTTGGACAGAGAGATGGGAATTTCTAAATTCCATAGTCCTACTTTTGCATATCAAGAGTGAGGTATAGTAGAAGAAAGTAGTCCTAAAGTCATGATAAGCCTTAAGGGCTGAGCAATGAAGCTTAGTGACCCCAGAAGAATTGGAGATGATACCAGGAAGTCCCAGGTAGGGAGGAAGAGGAAGTATAAAGCCTGTCCCTTTATACATGGTGGCTGGACAACAAGGAGAGATAAGGAGGGAGGGAGGTAGGGAAGCCAACAGATCCAAAATGTGTTGTGGCTTCCCTGCTAAAATCCCAGGATGGTGGTGGTGTGTGTGCATGTGTGTGCGCGTGTGCCTATACACACTACAGAGGTTGAAGCCAAATGCCAGAATGTAGAGAGGTTTTTGTCTCCTTTCCCATTTGGCAGCCACACCTTGGTAAAATTCAGGGTATAATTTGGTTAAGCAGTGGATGAACCTAAGTTCAACTCCTTGGAGACTCCTTTATCTCTAATGTGGGGGAGAAGGCAAGGGCCTTGCTTGTCCTGCAGAGAGTGAGGAAGGCTAGGAAACTTACCAAGGCCATAGCTGCAACACGGGTAAGGTGATCTTGAAACCAAGGGCTGCAGGGTAGACCATTTGGACTGGGAATCAAAGCCTGATCTCAGGGTTGAATATTCAGCTGAGAAAAAATTGAGGGGTAGTGTTGCTAAACCAGTAGTAAGGACAATAGGGCTCTGAGGGAATGAAGGGAGAATGGATGTCATACGTGAATGTCAGCAGGGTGAGTCCTACCATGTACATAAGATACACCCTCACTGTGAGGCCAGCAAGGACCTGGGGAACACCCTAAGGTCTCCAGGAAGAGCCGAGTTTTCTTTCCTCATCTCAAGATGCCACCTTGGGGAGGAGAAGTGGCTGGGGAGGAAATTCTCAAAGACTGAGCTGTTACCCGAGAAGAACTATTGCACACCTGAAGCACCTTGCTTAATGAAAAGTGACTGGGTCTTATTTCTCAGCAAGTTTAAAGTTTTCCTATACCCAGAAGGAGGATGAGAGTTTGGTAAGCAAGATTATCTAGATAATAGAAAAATAAAGACACTATGTTTTCTTTGCCTATTTCGGTGTAGTGTGACTAAATTGTGGCCCACTACAACTCCATCATACAATAGAACAAACGGAAAAAAACAACCTTAGAAATTTGTTCCAAAGACGGGTGAAGATCAATATTTCTCAATGTTGATGACTCAGAAAGTCAAGAGAGGTTGGAACTTCTTAAGACGCTGTGTTTTTGAGTCTTTCAATTTATGCATTCGTTTTAGAGATTGTTATAGATGTTAAGACATGGAATATATTACCCAGCTCCTTCCTTTTGCTCCTAATATCTCTCCCAGTGTTCTTCATCTTTGTTCCTTGCCCAGAGAGTGGTGTGTCATTAAGCATGGGAAACAGGTTTTCCACTGCAGTGACCACATTGTGGGGCCTCAAAGGGAAAAGTTCCTTTTGAACACACTTAATAAATGACTCTCTGAGGCAGGACATCAGGAAAGAGCCCACATATGTAACAGCAGATGATAAATTCTGGTAATTTACATCCATAGGTCACTCTAAGGACATTTCTGATTTATGACTTTGAACTGAGAAAAATCTAACTCAATTCAGAATCTTAGCAAGGCAGAAGCAAAAGAAGTAGCGCTCGTGTCTGCCATCTGGTGTAAATGAGAGGTAAATGCAACCCATGCAACCTTGTCTTCAGGACTGAATGCAACTACCTTGTCACCTTGTTAATACAATCTTCCTGATGCCTTCTGTTTATGTTCTTAAATTCATAGAAAAACAATTATTTACACTCTCAGTCTTGTGATGTAAGAATTGTCTATACATATTTTATTTTGCAGTCAGACTTTGTTTTTAAAATTCATGTCAGTAACAGACACTTGAAAATAGGAGGGGCTGGAGTTTATAAAATGAGGAACAGGAAAAAATAAGAATGATTCCTTCATGCTGATATTTTCTTCTTTACAATTAAGTTCTCTTTTGATTGGGACATTGTGGGAATGAAGGAAGAAGCAAAATGAAAGAAGCAGAAATGCCTTTGGGAGATTAGAGTCAAGTTTGGGTTTCCAGTGCAATGAAATTCAGGCTCAGGGTGACCTCTGTTCTGGTTCTCTGGGGACTGAGGGGTACCCTAGAATGTGGAATTTTCAGTGCTAAAATGAGGGAAAAAAATGAGTAGAGAATATCTGCAAATATTTTCTACTTTTTATTGTCACTTTGTGCTCACTCTCAGCAGATCTGTCTTGTAAGAGTATGAGGGAACCACTTTCTGAAACGCTGGCGAGCTGGAGACATCTGGCACGCTGACTCTGCAGTCTTCTGCTGGATAAAGATAGGACATTGCTGAATTTGGCTCAAGAACTAGTAGGTCCTGGCGTTATTGGTTGAGTAGGACACTTTGGCTTTGATTTTGGGTGCCTGTGGTACTGTGTTCTCTGGTTTCTTTGGCAGTAAGCAGGGTTGGTGATATTTGTGCTTTCTTCTGTGGCTTAGGATATGGTTATTAGTTGAAACTATGGTGAAGCTTTTCTGGGGATTAGGATGCCAAGTGAACCCATCTTGGGCCCCAGTGATAGCAGTAGTGGGCTGAATGTGCTTGTTCTTAGGCCCCAGAGCTGCTTACATTGGCAGCAGTGTTAGTAAATCCTTGAAGTCTGATTCTTGGGCTTCCACTTTAGGTGGCTTACTCAGATGTTGGTAGTGGGAGTGGTGGGCCAGGCTTGCTCAGATGTTGGTAGTGGGAGTGGTGGGCCAGGCATGTGGTTCTTAGGCTCCTGGGCAGCTGGTGTAATGAAAGTAATGGTGTTGTGGGGCGAGGCAACCCAATGGAACACAAGTGGTCTATGTTGGTGTTGCTAGTAGCTGCGATGGTTTGGGTAGGCCGGTTCCCTGGCCCACTGGTAGCACGTGTGGGTGCGTTTTAGCTGTGGCGGTATCAGTAGGTTGGGCTGGCCTGACTTCAGGTCCTGGCAGGTGTGATCAGGTGCCAATGCTGATGGATTGGGCTGAGAAACTTCTGGGCTTCTGGGTGGTGTACTTGAGTACCGGAGGGATGATTCTGAGCCAGCAGACCTGTCCTGAGGCCCACTGGTAGTGCCTTCAGGTGCCAGCTGTGAGAGGCAGAGTCAGGGTGATCCTTAGGCCATTGGTAGAATGCTCAGGTGTGGGCTGTGGTGGCTGCACTGTGGGCCTGCCACCAGGGAAGATGGGACCCCCTCAGGTGGAGCAGCATGAGTAAGAAGCTGTGAGGAGTGCAGATTGCTCATGCTCCAGTCTCATAGCAGCCTGTAGTAGGGCAGTGGGAATTGTCCTAGGGGTGCATGGGAGTGCCCAGTATTCCCTCTCCCTCCTCAGCCCAGGAACAGCTGCAGTAATGGCAGCCTGTGCTGGCCCAAGGGCAGGGCACAGCCCAGTGTTAAACTCTCAAAATGGCACTGTGGGCCTGCATCCAGAGAGGGTGGACTCCTCAGGTGAGTAGAACAGGCAAGAAGCTGTGGGGAGTGCAGTCTGCTCATGTCTTGGTCTTATAGCAGCCCACAGCGGGGTAGTGGGGACCATCCCAGTAGTGCATGGGAACTTCCAGTCTCTTTCTCCCTCCTCAGAGCAGTGGTGGCATTAGCAGTGGCTGTATCAGTCCAGCCTCAGAGCAGGATGTAGATCTCTGGAATCAGGGCTCTCAGAGTGGCGCCAAGATGAAGCGGCTCCGGTGCCCGTGGATTCCATGTGGATCGCCTTTCTGGAGCAATGTCTCTGTGTATTCTCTAGGCAGCTCCCTATTTTTATGCCCAAGTGCATGAATTAAGAGGTTCTCCTATAGCCAAGACCGCAAAAGCCTGTTGTTGGAGTGTGGAGCCCTGCGGGTTTCTCTCTTATCATTTCCCTGCATCCAGGAGCTTCTCCTGGCTCCCAGCCACTCCTTGGCTGGGCCAGTTGCCACTCTCTTCTTACTTGCTTTCAGTGCTTCCTGTCACTTTTGTGATGAATCCTAGTGCTCTCTTCTAGACGATCTGTTTGAAGTGTGAGTATCTATGATACTCACTATTCTGGGTCCTCTCCATGGAGGAGGCTCACACCACCTGTGTCTAGTCAGTCATCTTAATCTGTCCGAGATGCTTCTTGTGTTTCTTTATTAAGCATGGTGCTAATTTTGGAACTGGAATGCATATATTTTACTATTTTAAAGAATATATATTCTATATATTATTTTATTGAAAGTTTATTAATAAGAGCAATTTTAAAATTCATAAAACCTTTTTTAGAAATTTTGGAGGATGATGCTTAGATCAAATAATAAAAAATATGTAAAATATTAATATATTTGCCTTGATCAACATTTAAAACTGCTATTCTTCAAATGAAACCATGAGGAAAATTAAAAGACAAACTACAAACTGGAAGAAGACATTTGCCATGGAAGAATTAAAATAGAATATATAAAGAACTCATAAAAATTAGTATTTTTCTCATATGAACTTCACAAATTAATACAAAAGACTAATAACCCAATAGAAAAGAAGCTAGGTAAAAAAAATCCTAGCATTTTTAAGACTGAGGCAGGAGGATTGCTTGAGGTCAGAAGTTCAAGACCAGCTTGAGTAACAGTGAGACTCCATCTCTACAAAAAAAGAGAAAAAAATTAGCTGGGCATGGTGGTACATGACTATAGTCCTAGCTGCTCATGAGGCTGAGGCAGGAGGATCACATGAGCCTAGGAGTTTGAATTTGCAGTGAACTATGATGATGCCACTGCCCTCCAGTCTGAGTGACAGGGTGAGACCCTGTGCCAAAAATAAAATACAAAAGACATGAATAGAAATGGATATTGAATTTTATCAAATACCTTTGCAGCATATTTGGAGATGTTTGTCTTAGTTCATTTCGTGTTAATGTAAAAGAATAACACAGACAGGATAATTTATTTGGATCACAGTTCTTCTAGAGGCTGGGAAGTCCAAGATCAAGGTCCACATCTAGTGAGGGCCTTCTTGCTGTGTCATCCCATAGCAGGAGGTGGAAGGGCAAAAGCAAGAGAGAGAGCGAAAGTGAGACAGAGAGAAACAGAGAGAGAGAGAGAAGGAGGGAGGAGGTGAGGGAGGAGGAGGGGGCCAAACTCATCCTTTTATAAGGAAATGACTCCTGCGTTAACAGCATTAATTCACTCATGGGGCTCATCACCTCACAAAGATCTCATCTCTCAACACTGTTGCTTTGAGGATTAAATTTCCAACACATGACCTTTGAGGGACACATTCGAAGTATAGCAATGTTTCTTGGTAATATTTTTTTAATTCCTGAAATAAACTCCACTTGTTTACTTAATATGCTTTTGGATTCTGCTTATTGATAGTTTTATTAGGCATTTTGCATTGACATTCTTGAGATATTCAGTTAAGTTTTGTGTTTTTTGATGTGCTCTTTCAGGTTTAGACATTAATGCAATTTTTCATTTATATATGCCTTTTTCTATACTATGTAACAGTTTAAGTAGCATTGGCATTATTTGCATTTAAAAGTATAGTAAATATCCCCCTATGAAATAATATGGACCAGGTACTGTTATAGGTGGTGGTTGGATGTATTGGGGGGGTGGGGGGTAAGGGTGATGAGGAGTAGTGAGTTCTTTGACAACTTTATCTTTTTTTTTTTTTTGAGACAAGAGTCTTGCTTTGTTGCCCAGGCTAGAGTGACTGCCGTGGCGTCAGCCTAGCTCACAGCAACCACAAACTCCTGGACTCAAGCAATCCTTCTGCCTCAGCCTCCCAAGTAGCTGGGACTACAGGCTAATTTTTTCTATATATATATTAGTTGGCCAATTAATTTCTTTCTATTTATAGTAGAGACGGGGTCTTGCTTTTGCTCAGGCTGGTTTCGAACTCCTGACCTCGAGCAATCTGCCTGCCTCGGCCTCCTAGAGTGCTAGGATTACAGGCGTGAGCCACCGCGCCCGGCCGTTTGACAACTTTTTCTATTTCTTCTATCTTAATTTTTCTTTAGGTTTTATGTCTCTTTGAGTCAATTTGATAAATTATATTTCTTAAAAATTACATCATTTCTATCTTTGCTTCCCTGTTGTATTGTATCTTCACTATGAAAACAGTCTCCTGGACTGTCCCTCTGTGTTCTGTTTCCCTCTCCACATCAATTCTTCTGCAATACTGCCTGAGTTATATCTCTAAATCTGGTATTCTCATTCCTCTGCCTAAATAAAACCCACAAAACCCTTTCAGAAGCTCCCAATCACTCATAGATAAATTAAGAACAGCCTGACTACTATGTGTTGTGATATTATCTGCCAGTTTTGTCTCCTGGACTCATGTGTTTTACTCCACCTGAGATGCCTTCCTTGTTTTCTTCTTTATTCCTTAATTGCAGACATATTTAAGACCTAGATTCATTTGTGAGCTCCTGAAGCTCGTGTCCTTCCTAGATATCTTTATGTCTCTAGTGCTGATATCTGGGACATGTGCTCATAGCATATCAGTGGCTGGGACATAATTTGCTGAGTCACATTGGCTGTATGTATTTGTTCTCATGTTGATTGAATGTGTGTGTGGTTGTTATCAAGGTGATTCCTTATAAAATAAATACATCTGAAAGGTATTAGTGTGGGAGAGTGGGTATAGATATGATTTATAAATATGGCCTGGCTTCCTAGCATATCTGCTATTTGATCAAGGTGACAAGATTTTTCCCCAACCTTGATATCAATGCAGACACATATGCACATACATCTATACAAACATGCACATTTCCGAAGGCAAGGGTAGTAACTGAGTCAATTTATTAGTCTGAGTCCACTTGAATACCTGCCTAAAGTTGGTGGTCCCTGAGAAAGGTCAAATAGAGTTTTTCTAAGATCAGTTTCTAGCCTTTCCCAAGTGGTTTTCCTAATCCAGAGACTGAGATTATAGTTTATCCATCAGCACTGTAAGACCATTTGAATTTAGGCAGCTAGGAGTCAGGTTAACATTCCTATTGGCAGCTTTTTCCTCTAAGGATGCAAATCTATGATCTAAATATAATGTAGAAAGTTAAAAACTAGACACCACATAGAAAACCAAATACTTCACCTACTTCTCAACAACTCTGCCAGTATTGCTAGGTGGCTATGAGGGCAAAGTGGCCTTGGTGTTCTATTCCTCGTACCTGCACTCTCCAGGACTTTCTGCTTGCCTGGGCAGTGATGCTAACCTAGTATTGATGTTTGTATAATATTTATTCACCTGGAGAACAAAAAAAATAAAGAAATTTTGTTTAAAGTAACCTTCATAATCAGGCCATTCATTTTAAACTAATGCTTATTTGGTGCTTTGTTCAAGAGATGAGCAAAAAAGAAAAATACATGAGCTTCATAGATTTTCAAAATGTTACTTCCATCAAACTTATCTAGAAAATTGTATAACTCTGAAGGTCCAGTAAGAAAAAAATAAAAAAAAAATAGAAAATTGTATTGCCATGTTTTCATACTCATTCTACTTGATAGCCAACATTGCAACCTAGGTAATTTGTAGTTGTGGTTTTTTTTACAATTGATTAAAATCAAAGTCACTATAGATGTATATACTAGAACTTAGAAAATATTTTCTGGAGTTTATGTCTTTTGTCTAGAACAGAAAAAAAACTATATACAATCTTATTCAACTGAAATTATATTTTGGCTTTTCAATTTTTATCTATATATTTTATGAAATGGTGCCTGTATAAGTTCTGTACCAAGTAACAGAAATAGTGTGTCTACAACAACTCCCTGCATCTTTTGGTGCTTTGTTCTCTTTTGTTCCCTTCACAGCCATCTCAATTCTTTTATTGCGGCTGCATAAATATGTTTTACAGATCTCACATTCCCCCAAAGTCATATTAGAATCCAAATAAAATCATGTCAATACCATAGTAATAAGATCTTGAAACAGAGTAATATATCAGTAGCAGAGCTAAAAATGTTTCCTTTAGACTGTTGAGTCCTAAGATTCTGTCTATATTACTGTGATAAAGGAAGTAGGTAAAATAGTGGTTTTGAACTTTCTTAGAGTGATATGGCTGACATTATGAATTCCCAACATTATACTTATACCATAGACGTTCAGTCTCTGGGGGAGAAAATACTGCTGTGGTTATTGAGCATTCCAGAAGGAGTTTTGGCAGATGTAAGAGGGAGAGTCAGAGAGGGGCAGATGCCAGCTAAAGGGTTAGAATAAACCCAGGGGCTGACTAGGAGGGCAGAAAGAAAAGAAACAATGAAGGTGAAAGACAAAAAGAAACTTGAGTTCTTGGGATGGAACATAGCTCCCAGGATAGCAGCCCCAAGCAGAAATCTGCCCAGCTCATTTTCACACAGACCCTGGGTTCAACTCTTGACTTGGCCATGTACTAGCTTTCACCTTGAGAAAGTTACTTTACTTTGTCCAAAGTCTTGCTTTCCATATTTTAAAATGAGAAAAATAATGCCCATTTCCCTGGGTATTGTGATGATTAGAAGAGATAACACAGATAACATATGCAAAACTTGCAGTCTAGTGCCCCGCATACAGAAAGCATTTGAAAAATGTTAACTTTCTTTCTTATCTCTGGGTTACTTTCTTATCCTCCCCCAATGCCCAGGTTTTAAAGAATAAAGGTTTCCAAATGCAGAATTTGATTATTTTCTCATTTACCTTTTAAATATGACTCCTCCATGGGTTTCATTTCAAGCCAAACTGTGTTGATGCAGACTCAGGAAATTACAGAAGTGAACATTCAGAAGGTTCCTGGTACTGTTCCCAGAACATAGTTGGGTTTGGCAAACGAACCTATTATGATTTTACAGGTGCTCAGTCTCATGGGCTTGGTGAGATGAACTTGAGCTGGCTGTGATCTCCACATAGACCACTTTAGGTAGACAAGTACTTCCTTTACTTCCCACCGTCACCCTGGACTTTTTTGCTAGGGCATGTTTAATATCCACTTCCAGTATAAAGGTCAAACAATTTATTTTAGCTCTTGGCAAATGCAGTTTGCTTGGTTTTTAATCTCATTTTCTTCCTTATCTTTAGGCCGTCTGACTCATCCTTTAAGTCTTAGATTACCTTTCAATTAATCAGGAAAACTTTCCCTGATTCCCTTGGACCAGGCTAGGCTTACTGCGATATGCTATTTTGGCATCCTGTTCATCTTTTTGATAGTACTTATTATAATACACTTATAATTATAATAATTATTTGCATATAGAGTGAACATTCCACATCTTGTTTTCTGCTCTATTCTAGTACCTGGTACAGTTCTTTGATCATGAAAGGAGACCAATAAATATTCATTGATTGAATGCATATGTAAATAAACTAACCAGTCTCAGAAATGATGGATTAAGGCTTTAAGTGAGTTTCCATTTGAGTTTAATATTTGGCTTTAAATTTAAAACTTGGGTTTAGTTAAAGCTCCAAACCTTTCTGGGTACTTTTCCATGTGCAGTGCTGCTTGAGGTAAACCTCCATGGGAGGCAGTTGTGGGGCAAATAATTAAAATAATGATGATTTTGGTGACATATGGGGAAACAATTAGGGTGAGAGCTTTCCTTGTAGTCCTACCTTCCTAACTTGGAATAATTTTCTGTACTCACTGGAAATAGTATCAAGTTCACAGAAGAAAAATTCTAATTTAAAGCCCACAAAAAAGTTTTATCCAACTCAACTAACTTGGTTGAGTTACTCTGCTCTAAGCTGGTGGTTCTCACACTTTAGTGCATGTTAGAATCACCTAGGGAGGTTGTTAAAACTCCAGATGATTTTGTTGGGAACATCAATACCTCACTTTCAGCAACAGACAGAACTACTAGACAGGATATTAGCAACGATATACAACTGAACAACACCATCAAATGATAGAATCTAATTGACATTTATAAAACATTCCAACCAACAGAAACGGAATACACATTCTTCTCAAGTATCATGGAACATTCACCAAGATAGATCACCACATCCTGGGTCATAAAACAAACATTAAGCAATTTAAAGAACTGAAATCACACAAAGTATGCTTTCTGATCAAATGAAATGAAGCTAGAAATTACTGAATAAAAGACAACAGAAAAATCTCCAAGCAGATAGAAATTAATCAACATACTTCTAAATAATCTATGAGTCAAAGAGGAAATCTGAAAGGAAATTTAAAAAAATATAAAATTGAATAAAAATTAAAGTAAAACATATCAAAATTTGTGGGATGCAGCTAAAGCAGAGATGAGAGGGCTCAGTGCTTACATTAGAGAATAGGAAAGATCTCAAATCAATAATCTAGGTGTATTAGTTAGGGTTCTCCAGAGAAGCAGAACCAATAGGAGATAGGCATATATATAAAATCTAGATATCTATATATCTAGAAAGAAATTGATTATAAAAATTGGCTCTCACATGATTATGGAGGCCAACGATCAAAATCTCTGGGGATAGGAAACAGGGGCCAAGATTTCAGGAGATCTCTGATGCAATAAAGACTGAAAACCTATGATTTAAAGTCTAGTAATATGGCTTTCGGATCAATAGGTGAGAAGTAAAGTAGATGGAATGAAAACAACAAAGGGCCAAGTAAATGTAAGCAGTTGATAATTCATCTTCCAGTAATCGGGCACCCACCATCAATCCAACCTATTTTACTGAGTGCCTGTTATCTGCAAGCCACTACACTGGGAGAAGTATACACAAAAAGTAAGAGACAAACACACATCATTAACTTTATATAGGTTAGATTCAACCATATATAAAAAAAAGAATTGAACAATACTAGAGTTAAGTGGCAACAAAGTATATACCAGAGATCAAAATGTCAAAGTTTGAGGTGGACTGGTGGAGTGAATTAGTTTCTAGGAACTTTTTTTTAAAAGACGTGTGTCTCCAAAAATCTATGCTCATTTCCATCTGCGGGCATGTATGCTGCCCCCCACATTGGGAATGCCATCATCACCAACACGACCCCAGGTTTCCCTCTGCACTTGTTATCACACAGATCACCAGTTACAAGTTCTTAAGTCTTTCATGTAATGCCTGCTTATCTTCAGTTCTCTATGTATCTTAAATTTTGGTATCTTCCACAGCCTTTCAGCCTGTTGGGCTTGGATTAGCCCAGCGTTGACTTTTCTTTTGAAGAGCATTATAGGCTTCAGCATCTTCTGATAAAGATATCAGTTACCCAGAGAATGTTCTTGGCGGTGAGCAGTGTAAGAGAACAAAGAATACGTATTTAAAATACTCTATGCTAATCACTAGAACTTATTTTCCCTGTCATCAATATGACAGTCTCAATCCAACTATAAGTGGAACAGAAACAATAATTTCTGTGTAAATATTGGTAGAGTTGTGTGAATAGCACATTGCTCCTGAACCTTTGTTTTGTCTTTTAGAGTAGGCCTTTTAGAGCTGGCTTCTAGTGGAGACAAGATTGATTCCCTATCACTTTAGAGACTTGTAGGGTGAAGACACATAATAGGAGCATGATAGATGCTGGTTGAATTGAATTGAATTATTTAGTCTTAGAGAAATCCTATCATTGAAAGAGAATATAGTTAATTTTCAGAAGACAAGAAGTATTGCTTGCAAATTTTTATTGACATATTTGAGCAAAGTGGATTAAGATACCCACTTGCCAACACAACTGAAAAACTGTGTTGTTTTATTTTCTCATGCAGGGCTGATTCTTGGCAGAATCTGAATTCTGAAAACCATGTCATTTTCTCCCTGTTGTCACCTGATACTTGTCCCTTGGTTAGAGGCCCCTGGACCTTCCCTTATTTCTATGTCAGGCCTGTTCTCCCTGTGCAACTGTTAAGCTCCAGGCATTTCATGATTTTTCCTTATCTTCATCAAACTATGTAAATGTACAGATCTGAAGCTCCATTCTCCCTAGGCCATTCTTTCTAGTTCCTCAAAATTGGCTAATAAGATAAATAGTAGACACATCATTTGTTTAATATCACCAAATTCAGGCTAATATGTTCTCGAGAAAAGGTTAAAACTCCAACCCTCTTTCCTTTCCCAGTAATTAAAGGACATTTAATTATTGTTTTCTCAAGACTATACCTTTGCCTAAACTCAAAGGAATAATTTGTATAATGAGACTTTTAAGTTAGAAAGAATGGAAGATGGTAATATTTCTATTACAGAAAAAGAAAAGTGAAGGGACAGAACAAGTATTTTTCGAGTGCTTACTCTGTACTAGGCATTTTGTTGCAAGATATGTACACATAATATCACTAAATCCTCATACCAGCCCTGTGAGATAGGTCCTATGATTATGCTAAATTTTATATATGAGGAAACTGAGACTTAACAGAGGTTAAGTAACCTCCCCAAGGTAAGAAAGAGCAAACATAAATAGTAAAACTAGAGTCCACTTTCAATATGTCCAGAAGCTGGAAGTACTTTTCAGGTTTCCAAGTGAGTCTCAATTACTGCTATAAGAAATACAGAGAAGACTTGGTCCCCCCTCATCCAATAATCAGGATCTCCTGGCCCGTGTGGGGCTCCCATCTGTGAGTCTTTACCTGCCTTTGTGTGGGACGTAACACAGAGTTAGCCTCCTCTGCTCCATAGGCAGCTGTGTGCTGTGGTGAGCTGTGCCCGCACATGGTGAGACGGCATTGAGCATCCTGCTCCACCTGGCTATGGAAGGACAAGAAAATTTCCTGTGATGCTTATTTTGGAAACTTTGACGGTCAGTTAAAAGAAAGGCATTGGCTGGCTTTCCTGGAAAGCCACCTCAGTGGAGCAAGAGGTTGCTTTCCATCCAAAAAGAGGCGATGGAGTGCCTGGAAGGGGTGTAAGACAGGGTTCACAAACTCTTGAGCCAAGGTGCCGTGAGAACTTCCTCAAGGACACCCTGGCTGTATAAAGTCACATCTTACAAATTCCATTTAGAAAAAAGACCAGTCCCTTCTGTCTCAACAAATGCAGAGGGTCTCAGAGAAGTGGACTTCTGCCCACTCCGCCACCAAACCCTCAAGCCTTTATGAGTCATTAGTGGTAGAGGAGCCTGGAATGGGGAACATCGAGGAGACGAGAAGGCGGAAAGGAGAGGCGACCCCTCTCTTCCGACTTCAGGTCCCTCTCCAGCTGGAACTCTTCCCGGGCTCAGAGAAGTACTGGGAGCAATAATACCCAAGTGACCAAAATCTGTGGAAAAGGGCAGTGATTCTATTACTTCACAATTAAGTTTTCTCTTCCCTCTTCTCCTTCGTCTTCCCCAAACAGGTTGGGGAAGCCTGAGTCTGGAAAGCAACACTGACAGAGCTATTAGAAACGAAGCTAGACATAATCATATGGGGGGGGGGAAATAAGAGAGAATTCCTAGTGTTGAGTGTCAACAAAAGATAATGTAATACCAGAAGTTGAAGTGTCAAGCTTCTATGGCGGATGGATCTAGCGTCCCCGCGTTATTGGGTGTTGGTGTCTCCTCCTCCCCTCTCAGTGCTGCGGCTTATCCTGCTCCCCGTGCACGCGGCCTCGCTCCTTGGTTCCGCTCCCCAAATGCTTCCCGCATGCCTGTCGTCTCTGGCAACTAGCCTGCAACTCAGTACTTATTTCTCCTCTCCTTTAACTGATCCCCCAACCTCAGCTCATTGCTGTTACCGTTCTTCTGCCAAGGGCTCCGTCGCTTATGTCTCTGTCCTGTTCCCTGGTGGTTTGGATTTGTTTTGCAAGTGGGTGAATCTCCAAACTCTGGTGGCCCCCACATTCAAGTGGAGGTTGCAAATCACACTGTCCAATCATCTGGGGCTCCCCAAACTCTCTAAGAACGAGACCCCATAGGGCTCCTGTATTTGATATTTCACGGTCCTTTAGCTCTTTTATCCTGGAGCACCACCTGAATCAGGCCTGACCAATTAGCTAGTACTGAAAACAGGTACGTTTCCACCTGTGAAGCTGTTGTCAGATGCACACAGGTTGCAGGCTTTTGGAGTGTGTGTCGGTCTAAGCAAAGATGACAGAATTAGTGTGGCAGGAAAATAAAGATTTGTGTTTGTACTCTCTGTAGTATTGCCTTCCCCAAGCAGGTAGCCAGTCTTTTTTTCAATGAGCAAAAGTTGCTTGAAGTTTCTGAAGTTGAGTTTTGTTGTTAGGACTAAACTTAACTGAAGACATTTTTCTAGGTGTTCTGAGAGGGAGGAGAGGCTTCCAGAGGTCCTCAGTAGGAAGATGGAGAGATACTTGCCAAGAGATTCCTGGAGAATAGTGGGCTCATCCCAAGGTGTTGTCCTGGACTGGGAACTTCCAGCCAGATGCAGCAGGGGCTTGGGATATGAGGAAATCCTTTGGGTTGGGAAACTGGACATATCTGATAACCAGTGTGGACCAGCCACCGGAGAAAATTACCAGATACTTTCACATCATGTGAAAATGATGATGATGATAATGATGATGGTGGTGGTGAAAGATATTTTCTGCACACTTAAGTGCCAGATATTACTCTAAGAAGCTTGTATATATTAACTCATCTAACTGTCTGAAAACTCTATAAGGTAGTTACTATTATTAATCATCAGAAAGGTTACGTAAGTTACCCAATGTTTCACACTAGTAAATGGCAGGACCAGGATACAAATCTAGGTGGTCTGGTTCTGGAGCCTTCAGAAAATGTCATTTTTGACCTTCCTGAATGACACCAGGAGACCTTTGCATGACCTTGAGCTGGAGGTTGCACTGAGTAGGAAGAACCAAAACTCCATGATGATTAAAATCGAATTTCCCACCACCTGGTGTGATGGAGATTGAATTTTATTTAGGTTCATAGAAAGGAAATAAAGAAATGTGACGCTTTTTGTATTCCTGGCTGGTGGATCAAGATTCAAACTTCTTTACAAATACAAGGGGAGAATTGATTTCAGACTGCATGATTAATTTAATCTTGTTTATTTTGTTCTCTCATCAGACCTAGTGTGCCTACTGACTCTTTCTAGCTGTGGCTCTCTGAAGAGGCTTTTCCCCACTGAGACCTAGTGGGGCCAACACAGCTAGAGGTGGAAGTGAGCTGCAGCACAGTGAAAAGATGGATGCCATGGTAACCTTGTGAACAAGGGCCAGTGATTCGCTTTTAGGTGGGTGGGCTTTTGTATGATTCGCTTTTAGGTGGGTGGGCTTTTGTAGATACACATACATACTCTTTGATCAAACAACTTCCCAGTGTTTTTTTGTATTTGATGTAGATCATTATACTAAAACAAAACAATAAAAAACAACTTTTGAAGAAAATTTCCTTTCTATTTCTCACTAGCTAGGGACTATGATTTAGACAGTATTTCTTAAAGAGAAATGAAAGAGGAGGAATAATTTAGACACTACAGAAAGCGTTGATATCGAGATGGTCGTCAGCTATGGGATAAGCCCTGATGGGGAATTGGTAGCTACGGGAGGAGCACAGTTTGCAGACACATGGGTTTTCTTGCAGTACTTTGACTAGGTTTAGTTTTCCTCTTTCTCTGCTTTTCTCATGGCTGGCCCCTTCCCAGCCTTCCTTGACCATTCTTTTCAAAATCAGTCCTCTCTCCTTGCTCCACTCTCAGCATTCTGCATGTTTCCATTATGGTACTCTCATAATTTTAAATATTGTATTTGCTTATTTCCTAATCAGATTACTTATTTATTTGATCTGCCATCCTTGGCCCCTGCTATAACATAAGGTCCATGTGGTTAAAGACTGTGTTTGTTCTGTTTACCCCAGTAAACAGCATAGTGTTTTGTATAAAGAATGTATGAATGAAACTTCCAGGAGTCAGGGATGTACGATTGTAGCTCCCTTTTCCTCCACTTGGCAGTGCTGTGCTTAAATCAAAACCTTTCTGTTTATATTCATTTTTGTCTCTTAATATCATTCTTTTCATATTAGTATCTTCATTTGGCTGAGCCCTAGGCATCTGCTCTGTAGAAGATTTCTCTCTTTTGTGTCAACCTGATTCTCCTTCACAGATTTTGTCTCTGGTTTTTGCTGTTGACCTGAATTCTCCCAACTCCTGCAGCTTTCCTTCTTAGCAATGGCTTTTGTCATTGTCACAGACTTGACCGTGTTAAATTCCTACTTTAGATAGTTCCAACTAAAATAAAAAATAATTTAATTGAACAAAAATAAGCTAAACTTCCATAAAAGAAACAACAAAAACCCAGATGTTAGTATGATTTTATATTAGTAGTTCATCTTAATTAAACAAAATTTTTGAAAAACACATGGGTTAGTTTTTTGATTCACACTCTAATTGGAAGTGTTAACAAATCTACTTCATTATGAGCAACTTTTGACAGTTTCTATAGGAAAAAACATCTACATTCAGGTTACTCTCCAAGGAACTCAGAGTACTGAAATTCTTCGAATCAATTCATGTGATGAGAAATATGCCTAAGAAGACCTTATTAAACCTCACCACTAGTTGGAAACCAAGACACTAAAATTAAGGGAACAATTCCTATCAGGGATTCTACGGCTTTCTTAGAGGAAACTAAAGTCTTCATCACTAAATGCCCTTCATTATCAGATTGGGGATTTTGAACTTTATCCAAAAGGAAAAATCCTTCCCAAAGATCAGAATTTCCTTTATTTTCCGATTGATGTCAGAGTGTTTCTATTTTCGTGTCTGAACTGAAATCATATTATCTGCCTGCTACCTAGTTTCTAAGCTCTTTCAACACCCTCTGCCTCAGTTGAGAATAGAACCTTCCTCAGAAATTTACTCTTATCTTGGTCGCTATCCTTTCTGTGCATCAGATGGAGGCTTTATGTTAAGCTTTGGGGGAGCAGGTGGGAGGAGCAGCTGCTATGAGAAGAAGTGAGCAGCCTGACAACAGTAAAATTGAGAAGAGTGTGAACCTGTGTGTGTGTGTGTGTGTGTGTGTGTGTGTGTGCATGTGTGAAAAGAGAGCAAGTGCCACAACATGAAAATTTGCCCAAGAAATTTGCAAACTTTACAGTCTGTTCTCCAGAGCTAACAGTACAGTAAATGTGCCAGGTAGAAAGTCAGTGAGAGCTTAGACTCATGAAAATCAGAACAGCACAGAGTTGTGAATACTAAAAGTTAAGTTTCTCTTGAGTTTCTTATGCAGGCTTCAAAAGATATTCATTACATAAGCAAACAGATATATATTTTCTCTGCTTTTGCAAACACAAAAGGAATTATGATACACATGTTCTTCTACACTCCTTCACTTAACAATGTACCTCTTTTTGATCCATATCGGTACTTAGAAAGCTCCTTTTAACAGTTGCATGGGATTCTAGTATATAACTATACTGTATTTTATTTAACTAGTTCCTATTGATGGACAGTTAGATCCTTTCCAATCTTTCCAAATAAGGATATGCAGTGATGTATATCCTTGTGCATGCATCATTTGCAAATTTTCATAGGTATTGTAGGATAAATTTCTGGAAGTGGAATTTCTGGGTCAAAGGTTATATGCACTTGTAATTTTTATGTATGTTGTCAAATTGCTCTCAATATAAGTTGTACCAATTTACATTTAGTAGTACATAAGTATTTGTTTTCTCATAACTTTGCCCAAAGAATACATTATCAAAGTTTTTGATTTTTGTCAGTCTAATAGGTAGAAAATGCTAACTCTCAGTAGCTTTAATATGTCTTTCTCTTATTATGAGTAAATAAGCAAGACCTTGTCATGTTATTCACATTTGCTTTTTTCTTTAAAGTGGCTTAAAACAACACAAATTTATTATGTGATAGTCCTGGAGGTCAGAAGTCTTTTTTCACATTTCCTTTTCTATAAACTGCTCATAATCATTGCCAGCTTTTCTCTTGAGCTATTGTTTGGTCTTGTTGACACACAATAACCGAATAAAGCTAGTGGCATTTAGCCTTAGTCTAATGCAAAATATGGCACAAATATTTTACTCAGTTTGTTGTTTTCTTTTAACCTTGTTACAGTGTTTTTGTTTTCATGTGGAGTTTTTATGTAGCTGAATTTATCAACCTTTCATTTTATGTTGTCTAGGTCTCATGTTGTATTTAGAAAGGCCTTCTTACTTCAAAAGTATAAAAAGAATTCTCTCATGTTTTCTCTTCATAATTTTATAGATTTTATTTTGTTTTTAACATTTACATTTTTAAGACTTTTGGGATTTATTTTGGTGTAAGATTTGATACTGGGACAGAAGGAACTATTGGTTAGAACTACATTCAGCTAAGAATAATAATTAAACATAAAGTCACGAAGTATTGAATAAAACTGAGGATTTTATCTTTTTCCAGAACTTGTATAACATTCCACAATGAGGGATTCCTGCTCTCTCTCCATCTCATTGTTTCACTCTGAGAAACTTCCATTTCCAAGGTTACTTTATGGTCCAGGATGACTATTGGCTCTCCAGCCAAAATGTATGGATTCCAGCCATCAGGAAAGAAGAAGAAATTTAAAAAGGCATATCCTTTCCCTTTAAGGATACTTCTTGGAGGTTGTGTATTAATTCTGCATGCATTGTGTTTGCTGGTACTTAAATCTCTTGGCCACAGTGAACTGTAAGAAAGGCAAGGACACGAAGCCATGTACCCAGCTAACAATGAGGGATTCTGTGACAGAGGAAGAAGAGGAGAATGGATATTGAGGAGTAATTGATACTCTATGTCACAAGGTCCAATTTTATTTATTTTCTAAATGGCTATCCCATTGTTCCAACGGTATTTATAAAGTAATTCATTTTCATCCACACTTCTGAGGTGCCACTTTATTAATTTTTGTATGTATTTGGTTTATTTTTGAGCATTGTATTCTATTTGAGTTTCTCTTCTCCTCCTTATATGTCAAGACCACACTGTTGTGTCTTTAGTCTTATTTCATATGGTCAGAGAATCCTATTTCTACTTATGTTATCCTTTGCAATTTAGTCACTTTTTTTTCTGTATCTATTATAGATTTTTATGTATTTATTTTTTTGAGACAGAGTCTCACTCTGTTGCCTGGGCTAGAGTGCCATGGCATCAGTTTAGCTCAAACTCCTGAGTTCAAGCAATCCTCCTGCCTCAGCCTCCCGAGTAGCTGGGACTATAGGTGCATGCCACCGTGCCTGGATAGTTTTTCTATTTTTTGTACCGATGGGATTTTATGTTGCTCAGGCTGGTCTTGAACTTCTAGCTTCAAGTGATCCTCCCTCCTGGGCCTCCCAAAGTGCTGGGATAACAGGCGTGAGCCACCACATCCAGCCTAATGGTAGTACTTTTTATTTATTTTTTATTTTTTTTTTTGAGACAGAGTCTCACTTTGTTGCCCAGGCTACAGTGAGTGCCGTGGCATCAGCCTAGCTCACAGCAACCTCAAACTCTTGGGCTCAAGCAATCCTCCTGCCTCAGCCTCCCGAGTAGCTGGGACTATAGGCATGCGCCACCATGGCCGGCTAATTTTTTTTCTAGATATATTAGTTGGCCAATTAATTTCTTTGTATTTATAGTAGAGACAGGGTCTCGCTCTTGCTCAGGCTGGTTTCGAACTCTTGACCTTGAGCAATTCGCCCTCCTCGGCCTCCCAGAGTGCTAGGATTACAAGCATGAGCCACCATGCCTGGCCAAATGGTAGTAGTTTTTAATTTGTATTTCCTAGATTATGAAAGCTCAAGTGAACAAAAATAAGTAAGAATATAGGGGAAAAAACATGCTTGATAAGATATGTAGATATATTTACTATTTAAAAACAAACAAACAAAAAATATACTTCTATACTCTGGAAAGAGATAATAAACTCTTCTTAAATATTCATGGAACAGTCATATTAAAAAAAAAAGACCTGGCTGGGCATGGTGGCTCACGCCTGTAATCCTAGCACTCTGGGAGGCTGAGGCAGGAAGATCCCTTGAGCCCAGAAGTTTGAGATTGCTGTGAGCTATGATGAGGCCAATGCACTCTAGCATGGGGCAACAGAGAGAGAGCCTGTCTTAAACAAACAAACAAAACTACTACCATTAATATATTTCTGTATATTTCTTCTTGTACCTTGTATTTTTGTTTAATGAAAGTTGATTAGGTGCATAGGTATTCATTACTTTTATATATTCATTGGAGATTGCATCCTTTATTATGATAAAGTGTCTTTATTTTTGTTAAATATTTTTAGCCTTGAATTTAACTGGGTCTGACTATTAAGATAATGACTGCTTCTTTCTTTATGTTTACATATGCTGGCATATTTTTCCTCATTATTTATTTCTGTTTTGAATCACTTTTTAAATTTGTTTCTTATATATCTTAGCATATTGTTGAGTCCAATCAGACTTTTTCTCTTTCTCTCTTTTTTTTAAAAGTTAAGTTTCCTCATCTGTTATATTTGTTAGTTCTGTTCATTATTTTATGTTTCACTCTGTTTCTATAGCTTCAAAAACTCACAAACTGGCCGGGCGCGGTGGCTCACGCCTGTAATCCTAGCTCTCTGGGAGGCCGAGGCGGGCGGATTGCTCAAGGTCAGGAGTTCGAAACCAGCCTGAGCAAGAGCGAGACCCCGTCTCTACTATAAATAGAAAGAAATTAATTGGCCAACTGATATATATATATAAAATTAGCCGGGCATGGTGGCGCATGCCTGTAGTCCCAGCTACTCGGGAGGCTGAGGCAGAAGGATCGCTCGAGCCCAGGAGTTTGAGGTTGCTGTGAGCTAGGCTGACGTCACGGCACTCACTCTAGCCTGGACAACAAAGCGAGACTCTGTCTTAAAAAAAAAAAAAAAAAAAAAAAAAAAAACTCACAAACTACCTGCTTTTGCTTTGCTATCTACGTATTTCTTTTGATAATTTAGAAGGTTCACATTTTGTTTAATTGGTTACTTTTTTTTATTAAAACTTTATTAAATACTTTTAATCATCTATTTTTTAAGGCACTATCTCTTGACTCCATACTATAAACAAAGACCAAATGAGTATACTTCCACTTCTTTTGACTATCTTTACTCATATATGTGGTTTTTTTTTTTTTTTTTTTTTTTGAGACAGAGTCTCGCTTTGTTGCACAGGCTAGAGTGAGTGCCGTGGCGTCAGCCTAGCTCACAGCAACCTCAAACTCCTGGGCTCAAGCAATCCTTCTGCCTCAGCCTCCCGAGTAGCTGGGACTACAGGCATGCGCCACCACGCCCGGCTAATTTTATATATATATATATATTAGTTGGCCAATTAATTTCTTTCTATTTATAGTAGAGACGGGGTCTCGCTCTTGCTCAGGCTGGTTTCGAACTCCTGACCTTGAGCAATCCGCCCGCCTCGGCCTCCCAGAGAGCTAGGATTACAGGCTTGAGCCACCGCGCCCGGCCCATATATGTGGTTTTAGTTGTTTATATTCTTTAAAGTGTATTATACATCTGTTACTTGACCACTCCTCATTAAATGATCTCTTTTGACTTCTGACTGTCAGCATAATTATACCAGCACCGCTTTCAAATTCCCAGACTTAATTTTAGTACTATGGCTAAAGTCAATGCTCATTGTCCATTTCTTTTTATCGAAGGTTCACTATTCATCTCCCATTTGGTTGTAGTTTGTACTCTAACAGCATCTTTCAGAAGGACTTGGGAAAATATGTTCCTTGAGTTTTTGAAAGTCCAAAAATGTTTTTATATATTTATATTTGAGACTTGTTTGTTGGAGATTAAATTCTTGGGTTACTGTGAAATAATAGTAATAGTAATAATAAAATATGTGTGTATGTATATATATATGTCTGTTTCTAGTCTCTGGCTTTCATAATCATCAGGGAAATGTAATTCAAAACCATAGTTAAGATATCCCTCACACCTGTTAGGATAGCTATTATCAAAAAGATGAAAGATAGCAAATGTTGAAGAGGATGTGGAGAAAAGGAAACCCTGTATACTGTTGGTGGATAATATGAATTGGTACAACCATTATGCAAAACAATATGGAGGTTCTTCAGAAAATTAAAAATAGAACTGCCATATGATCTGGCCATCCCTCTCCTAGGTATATATCTAAAGGAAATGAAATCAGTACCTTCAAGAGCTATCTGCACTCCCGTGTTCACTGCAACATTATGCACAATAGCCAAGAGTTGAAAACAACCTAAGTGTCTGTTGACAGATGAAGGATACCAAAGTGAATGTCTCAGCTTCTGCCCCTGTGAGCTGGTCTAATGTGACAGTCAGGGTGTGAAAATCCCTCATGATGTTGTACCTAGTTTTCACCAAAATAACCTTTAAAGTTTATCCTTTAAGTTTAAGAGAACCTTAAACACACACACACAAACCCTTTTCTTCTTTGCCCCGAGTACCATTGTATGTCGGGCTCAGCCAAAGTTTCTGCTTTGCCACTAGCCTTGTCATCACAGTCCTGGTTCAATTTCTACATGGCAAAATTCACAATAAATTATTACTGTGGTTGTTTCAGAATGGAGGGGATTATTTAATTTAATTTCTTTTCTTTGGGCTTTTCTATCACCTCCAAGTTCTAAATAAGTGATGGGCATTACTTTTGCAATTAGTTAAGAAGCTATTAAGAAAAAACGATAATCATCAACTTGCCTCCCCCCCCACCAAAGTCCTGATTGTCTTCTTTTAACCATTTAAACTCATTTAAAATGTTAGCATTGTAACATAGAAAACCTACAACCCCCTTCCTCCTCCTGCCTCCTGAGACATTAATGTGTTATACACCACAGGTTTTGGGGAGGTGGTATCTTCCCAGAGAGTACAAGATGGGGGAGTTACTCAAGGCCTGGCACGATTTATGCTCAGTGAGATCATCGCTCCATCTGAGGGCTCTTCACAGACCAGAATGTTGAGAGATGCAGGACTGACTCCAAATGCCACAGGAATCTTTGGACTGTGACCCAGTCATCACGTATCCTGAGAGGGGCTGCTAGATAATTTTTAAGAAAGCAGTTGGTATTAATTAATATTACTATTTTCTTGTCAGCTGCTTTTGACACTTTATAAAATGATTCATTAGCTAGTTAGCTCTTTCCTCAAGTCTCTTTACTATTTTGCACTAATTTAATTTGGAATTGTTACAACTGTTGCCACAGTTTTCAGTGTGGCTAAATCTTGATCATTAAATCCATGGACCTATAAAGTTCAGGATGACAGAAGTGTGTCTCACTATGTTTAATATGCCTCCTATGTGCAGCAGATACTGACTGGTTACAGTAGTCCCCCCTTTTCTGGGGGGAATATGTTCCTAGACCCCCACTGGAGGCCTGATACCATGCATGGTACTGAATCTCACATATTCTATGATTTTTCCTGTACATAAATACCTATATTAAAGTTTAATTTATATCTTCCTGATTTGTATAAGCAAAAAAAAAAAAAGTTTAATTTATAAATTAGGTATAGTAAGAGATAAACAATAGCTAATCATAAAATAGAACAATGATAACAATATTCCAGATCATGATTCTTGTGCATTGCAGCCATTATTAAGTAAAATAAGGGTTACTCGAACACAAGAACTGCGACAACCCAACAGTTGATCTGATTACCATGACAGCTACTGCTTGACTACTGAGTGGGTAGCATGTGCAGGGTGGAGATGCTGGACAAAGGATGATTCACGTTCCAGGAAGGATGGAAGGAAACAGTGTGAATGTTCATCACGACACTCAGAACACCATCCAATTTAAAATTGTTTATTTCTGGAATTTTCCATGTAATCTTTTTAGACCCTGGTTGACTGTATCTAAGTGAAACCATGAAAAGCAAAATTGGGTATAAGGGGGGAAACTACTGTATTTCTAAGTCTAACTTTCTCTTTTCACCTAGCTTTTCTTGAACACCATGAGCACTCACCTACCTTAAGATGGAATATTAGAATCTTAAAATTTGAGTGGTGGTAGATGGGATTTGTTTTGAGTACAGGTCAAGGTTAAAGTTACTTTCCTTGGCAGTTACCATTTCCCCCACTCTCATGCTACTTAGCTGTTTATAGTGAAAGATTTTAGACTTTAGTTTAAGTTGCATAGAGAAGTTATAGACTCACCTTCTCATATGCATGGTCCTAGGATAGACTTGAACAACCTGCAAATCGTTAGGGATTCCCAGGAGTAGCCTGGCCAGTATCCAGGTAGTGGAGAGATTTATTCTGCTCTTCCTACGTCAAGATTGTTATTTACAAAAGCAGCATTGCCACGGGCTGTTATTTTTCCAAATTAATGTTTGGCACATAATAGCCCCTTATTCTTTTAGGTAAATGGATACTGGAATAAAGAGTATTAAATGGTGAGAAGACAATGTGAAATTGTAAAACTGTCTCTGCGTCAAGCATCAAGAAACTTGGCAGAATTTTTAGAACTCTCTTTGTAGAGTTGAAATGTTCTCTGTTGCTGATATATCCTCATTCTGAAGAGCAAGTGATGCATCAACCCATTACAAATTGAATTGGTTGTTAAAGTTCTTCAATCTTATTTTGGTTTCAGAAATATGTAACACTGTATTGTTTTGGTAATATTTTCTTCTTCTCAGGGTAGATGTAGTATACGATGAAATTCCTTAATGCCCATGTCAATCCTGTGGTTCTATTAAGCCATGTTAGGAATCTGACTACCTACATAAAAGTCTTCCAAAAAATATGTCTCATTAAAATCTCACAAAACCCTAAGAGGTGGGTATATTAAGTCCATTTTACAGAAAAGCAAATGGAGGCATAAAAGTGTTAACAACATGCCCAAGGGCAAAGAGCTGAGTCTTGAGCCCCTGGCATCTTGAGTCCAAAGCCTGTGTTCTTTCCACTGCTCTGTCAAGAGTTTGGGGACACTGAGTGATGGAAGGTTGGGCTACCATGGTCAGTGAAAAGAAGCCTCGAAGGCAGCCAGCCTTTACATACTTGGAAATTTTCTTCTTATTAGGTAGGTCTATACTCCAAAGCCAGATTGGTAGTTGAGAGGCTGCTCTGTGGATCTGGAATCATCACTAGTGACACAGGACTTCTGAATTTGAATGGTGTGTTGAGAAATGCTCAAGTTGGGGAGCCAGCTGCACCCCACATTCTCCTTCCTGCTCACTGACATCAGTTCGTGTGGCCTCATGCAAGCCTCTGACTTCCTGGGCCTCAGTTTCCTCATTTGTCAAAGGAAGGCAGTGAACTAACCAATCTCCAAAGACCCTTCCTTCTGTAAATGTTCTCTGTTGCCATATATCCTGATTCTGAAGAGCAAGTGATGCATCAATCCATTACAAATTGAATTGGTTGTTAAAAGTTCTTCAATCTTATTTTGGTTTCAGAAATATGTAACACTGTACTGTTTTGGTAATATTTTCTTCCTCTCAGGGTAGATATAGTATACGATGAAAATTAAAAGAAGCCTGTGAATAGAAGTGAGAAGAGTTGGGACAGTGAATCAGGTGGCAGAATATCTGGAAGCTTCTTGCAGACACAGATGGTCGGTGTAAACTGTTGTGGCAGGGAATTTCTGCCAGACATCCCATGGAGTTTATTACTAAATGTGGGATCAGTAAACTTTTCAAAACATACTGTGCATGTAAAATCACTTAAAATACTGCAAGTGTAAAATCTTTTTGTTTCGGCAATACCTAATCCTTCCCTTCTGCTTTATAAATAATTTAAATTAAAATCTCAGCTTTGGTGTTGAACAGTTGTATCTTTTATAGTATTGTTGAGAGACTCATTAGGAAAAATGAAGGTTCTGATTATTTGGTGACTCTTGGTTCTAAGATATGCTTCATTTGACCGCCAAAATAATTTTTTTAAAGACAGAAATACTGTAAAGGACAATTAAGAAGTGTAAAATTAATGTGAAACACTGGAATAAAATGAAAGAATATTATGCCACAGTGTGGTCTGAGTAAAAAGCGTTAAGTTTGAGCCAGCTGCTAAACTCAGCGCTAAAGCATAGCAGTTAATTTTATAAGGTAGGAAACAGCTATAATTAGGGAATGGTTTTATCTTTAAAATGTAACGTGGTGTAGTAAAACCAGACAACTTTGCAGGTGGAAGCAGAGATTTTTATGGAACATTAAAAATGTTTCGATGCAAGAAATCCCAGCTGCAGAAATTTGTAATTGAATATATGCTGTTTTTCCTCTGCATATAATAGCTAATATTTACAGTTTATAAATACCTTCATATATTATCAAATTTGATCTTTGTACCTCAAAAGGTATGTGGGAGGTATTACTGCATTAATCGCTTCACTTTAGAGATGAAAAATTGGGCTTCAGGCAGGCTAATGACTTGCTCAAGTTAAAACAACTAGCTAGCAATGTAGACAGTACTCAAATCCAGTTTCTGTGGAGAGAGTCTCTCTCATAAGCAGCAAATAGAGGCTGCATCCAAGAGAACATAGCTGTACTCATTTTATCCTGAAATGTGTTGTAGACACTGGTACAATTTAAGTTTCGATCTTCAGGCAAAAATTGTTTACATTTGGAACTCTCATATTCACTCCTACCTAAGTAAGTCCATGAATTGATATTATTACATCTGGTTTCTGGAGAAATTGAATTTGAGGTTTTTAGAACAAAATAAATTTGTCAAGTCAATGTTAGTTTTTAAACTCATAATGTGTTGAAGACAAAAGACATGGGCTGGCTTAGTTATCCAGCATGGCTAAAGGAACCATCTGTATATGTAAACATATGTAACTATGTGAAGAAAAATAAGCTAATGGAACATAGTATATTAGAAAAGATCATTAGGTCATTGAGCCCAACATATTTCCCACTGGGAATAGAATCCACACATCTTTAGCAGATATTTGTCTGGCTCCCTATTTGAAAAGGAAGCCCATTCTTTGTGGGGCAGCAGTAATGGTTATGAACATCTTTCTCAAAGTGAATCCAACACTACTTCTTGGCAATTTCCTTAAATTGGTACTAGTTCCACCCACTAGAGACCCTCAGATTTAGTCTAAGTTCTTGTTCTCATGAAAGTCTTTTCTTGCCTGGCTCTTTTCTTCTCTTGAACCCTTTATGATGTGGTTTCTAGACCTTTCCACTTTCAGATCCCCCTTCATTGGAAGTGTTTGTCAATGTGTCCTTTAAATATAGAATTCAGAGCTGAATAGAATCATCTAGATGTAATAGTCTCCAGTAGTGGTACATCTGATACTCTTGTTCTAGACACAGCAGCTGTGTTAATTCTTAAGAATGCAGCTGATATTGTACTGCTCCTCCAGAAGGCTGGTTCAGAGCCACCCTGCAATTAAGAAAAGATCCTAGATTGTTTTTTTGGCTCCACATGGTTGCTAATTATGCCACATATACCCCATTCTGAACTTCAGTTTTTCTTTTTAATCCTTAGGGTAGTAAGTACTTCATATTGATTCCTATTAAATTTATTGTGCTGGTTTTGACTGATTATTTTAAAGTTTTGAAGAATTCTTAATTTTTAAACTTTCTCAAATTTGGATTATCATCAGATTTTGTAAGCATGTTTTAAATGTCTTTATTTAAGTTGACAAAATGTTTAAGAGTCAGGGTAGAATGTAATGTTCTGTAGGATGCATCTAGAAACTTTCCTTAGTATTGACAAAAGTCTATTAACATTCTCTGAGCACATTATTCAATGAAGAACAGTTCAGTTAGAATGGTCATTATTCCCTAATTCTTCATGATCAAGTTCAGTCCTTAGTTTCTTGTACAATCTCTTATATAGCAAAGATCCCTGACAAAGTTTTGTTGAATTGAATTGAATGTCCTTCTTTGTGATTTTTTTTTTTTTTTGATCTTTGGCTCTGTGCAATCAAACACAATCTTAGGTACACTTCAGAGGGCAGCTCTCATCATTCATCTGTCAGAAAGTTTTCCTCTACTACATCTAAGCTACAATAAATCCTTTTTAAGTCCTATAGTTTAAGTTGCTTGTTTGACAGAGTTGAGCATTTAATTATGGACAACTTTGTGCTATTACCTAAAGGTTTGTGAGTACAGGTGTGTGTTTGCCTAGCGACACCTCTTTTTTTTTTTTTTTCTGTGCAATATTTTCTACTATTTCTTCCCCTTCTCTGTCATTAAATATCCACTTGTCTGAACATGACCACCCTTTGGCTACATTTGATTTGTTCAAGGTTTGTCATCTGATGCCAGATAGGACAATCAGAGTGCTTCCTGGGATTTTTGGAAATCAAGAAAGAGGTGGCTAGTTCTCTTGCAAAATGAAAAGCTTGGGAGTTGTTGATGGTATTGGTATTGCCAGACAGTCAGAAGACATAAATAAAGTCAAATCAGAGAGAGAGAGAGACAGACAGAGAGAGAGAGAGAGAGAGAGAGATGGAAGGAATAGGGAGAGGAAGGAAGAGAGACAGAAATGAAGTAGCTGGACAGAGAAAAGTAGCCACTACAACCAGGAAGTTCTGATGGGATTTGAGTCCTTGGACCCAACATTTTCAAGACCCATCCACATTCCTTAGCTTGTGTCCCATAACATTCAATGCACTCTTTTTTCTTAAGCTGGTTCAAATTGTGTTACTTCAATATTTCAAATAGAAATTTTAGAGTTGTCTATTGGCACTTCAAATGGTGGAGAAGAATGTGAGATAGAAGACAGGGTCTTCTTGTGGCTGGATTTAATACTGCATAAGAATTTTATTGGCTTACATAGCATTTTAAACAATTAAAATATTAATAGTAGCTACAATTTTAAAAATTGGGATAATTTATACATACTGGATATCTAGCTTCTCTTGAGCAGTTAGAAGATCTGGTGGCTCTGGGCTGGGACCCTGCCTGGCAACAGTGGCTGGAGCTGGAGACCAGTTGCCTCCTTTAGAAGGGGAAGATCACTCCCTAGTTTGTTCTAGTGTTTACCAGAAATGGAAAATGAGGCCAAAATCAGTTATTATTCATGCACATACACATGCACACACATAAATAATACTTTGAAAACAGTAGTTTCGAGAATAAGATAAAAAATTTGGGAAATGAAAGACTGACAAAACCATGTGTTTAAAGAAAAGTTTATTTGCTAAAGTAAAAGCTTTTCTTACACTTGCCTTACTTCTTTCACATACTTTACCTGCCTTGCACCCATGTGCATATGGGCTTGGAGAGAAACAGGTCCTGGAGAAAAGACAGAAGTTAAAAAATAGCCAATAAAATGACCTGTGGCAAAGAATGGTCAATGGATTTCTAGAGAAATTGGTGTTAAACATTCAGGCTAAAGTTGTTCCCAGCTTTATCCTCAATCATCCCCAGTCTTACCCTCAGTAAGTATGTGTTATACCTAATGGCCTTAGGTTAGGGGTGTTGGTGAAAACAAGGCAACAGGAGTTCCAGTCTGGGACAGTAGCAAATCTCCAGTGAGCTGAGAGCAATGGGCAGAAACCAGGTCGCAGTAAGGGGGATCGAATCAGATGCAGGTGAGAGAATAACTCCATTTCCCAAAACATACTAGGAAGAAGATGACAAGATTATGCCATTGTGTGGGCTGAAGAATGCAACTAATTGAGTAAAATCATTTTATTTGATATTAAATGCAATTACTTGAATTGCTAACTTATGACATTTTTACTGCCTTGTAGTTTGGGTTTAATGTTTTGTCTCTTGGGTTTTGCCCTCACTATCAATTATTACTAACATTAACGTATGTCTTGTATTTAGATTCCTGAGAGAGATCTATCCGATTGGGTGAGTCAGTCTCTATCTAGAATAAAACATCTCTAATGGCTAGAAGTTTTCCCCCAGATCTTCATACATGTATAAGTTGCATGCCAGCCTGCAGTTGCTGGCTATGGATCAAATGTGGCCAAACAGGTAGGCTCTCGTGGGCAGTTTCCCAACAGTATGGTCAATTTGACCTAAATACACCACAGCATCACACCTCCTATTGTTTTACTTAATTTAGTGAAATTTGCTTTGAAAAGTCTTGTCTGATTCACCATAAATTATTTTTTGGAAGAAAGTAGGAGAATACAATTAATACATCTAAAAAATCTAGAATAAATATCCTGATATTTATTCTTGGTTTCATAAACTCAAAGATGATAATCACTAATTCCTAGGTTGTAGTTATGTCTTAGTTTGGGTTGCTGTAACAAAGTACCATAAACTGGGTGTCTTAAAAACAACAGACATTTATTTTTTACTGTTCTGGAGTCTGGAAGTCTGAGATCAGGGTGCCACAAGGCTAGGTTCTGATGCCTTCTCTGGGCTGCAGACAGCCAATTTCTCCACATATCCTCACATGGTGCAATGTGACCTGTCTATTAATAGTTCACCTCTAAGGGCACTTGTCCAATTCATGAGGGTTCCATTCTCATGACCTAATTATCTCCCATAAGTTTCACTTCCAAATACCATTGCTAACTTATGACATTTTTACTGCCTTGTAGTTTGGGTTTAATGTTTGGGATTGGGATTAGAGGCTCAACATATGAATTTTGGGAGGAGAAAACATTTAGTCCATTGTATGTTACTGTTACCTCATTCAACATTTCTTCAGCTTTGGTCAGAGTGAGGATTAATATACATTCACAATATACTGCATGTAAAGAAAAAACTAAAATTTTTTATGTTCAACCATTTTCATATAGTTTAGTTGCTATACTTATCTTTATTTTATATAAGCCTGCAAAACACGTTATCAGAAGAGACCCCTTACATATCCCAATATTTAATTCATGAACTAAGTCTCTGGATATAAACTTTCAGGAACATTTTATTTGAATAAGAATTAATCAGCATGTCAGCCACAGCATGAAAACTTATTTTTATTTTAGTTTTATCCAGCACTTTAGTCCAGTTAAAGTACGCTTGAGCTGACCTCACAATTTCTGTTTATGAGAGTACAGTTTAAAGAACATTGATTGTGAACAATCATCGAGATTGAAGGAACAATCATTGAGACATCTTTTAACATTTTTGCTTTGAATGAGCAACAGAATGTAAAGCAGTTTTACCTTAATGTCTCAGGCACTTTGTTGTGATTAACAAAGCACTCTGTGCATGCTATGGCACGGTCAGTTCCACCTTGCCTCTTGCCTAGTGTTTGTCAATACTATTGCTTAGGAATGCCTTCCCACCAGGTCGCAAATCAAATATTCGAGAGCTAAGTGAAACGACAAACTATACTTCCAAGGCTTAATGTGACATTGTGAAGCTGGTTTGTGACACTCTGTGCCTGTTCCTTGCAGTGCAGAATTGGCAACAAATGGTCCCGTTAGGTGGCATCTGCGTGGTATTATCATCTTCCTGGTAAGAATGTGGAAATTGGACATGGATATACGTTAATTATGTTAGACTTGCCCTTAGGGAAGCACAGGTAAAATTACCAACAGGGAAACTACTAGGCTGGAGCCACAACTGCAGCTAGGAAAAATTGCAAAACAGTGTGCAATGACAAGATGGTCACTTTGGAATTCACTGGCTGAATACTGAATAGAAATCCTGAATAGAAATCCTGAATAGAAATCCTGAATAGAATTGCTGGGAATTTTGGAAATGCGACAAAACAGCTGGGTAGGAAAAGGATGTCTCAAAAATTTGTGGGGGTGGGGAGTGAATTTCAATGTATGCATTACTTATGCATTTAGATTTCTCCACAGATCTTGTTGTTGTGTTAGTTTATTATATATCACTTGAGACAACTCCAACATGATTGTCATATTAAATTTGGAAGTATTATTTGGAGCAATAATATAAAAAGTGTTCTGTCTTTTAAAATCTTGTAAAGATTTTTAGAAACTGAATTAGAAATTGCTGATTGTCAAAAAAGTAGAATCTTCAGGCTTTTGACAGCTTACAGAAAATAGGCAACCACTTAAATAAAGAGGAAAAAATCCCCAATATTACAGTAAAATAAAAAAGTCAAAGAACCTGGATTCAGAGTACTCATTTTCAGAAAAGAACCTGAGAAAAATAAGAATCATTCCTACTCCCTGTCCTACAATCCAAGAACTTCATTCAATATATTTTTCACCATGTAGGATTGAGTCTACTCAGTTTTTCCTGCCTCCCAAATTGCTTGTTGTACTGAATTGCAATAACATACATTTTCTAAGCAATTGGTAGTTTTTTATTTGACTTTGATTTATGTAAACTTATTTTATATTTCATATAATAGGGTACAGGAGGTCCCTGTTTTTGGATGGTTTAATTTATGGTTTTTCAACTTTACAATGGGTTTATTGGGGTATTAAATGCATTTTTGACTTATGATATTTTTGACATATGATGGGTTTGTTGGGGCCCGATGCATCGTAAGTCAAGGAGAGTCTGTAATGAGAAACTGGTAAAAAGGTAAAGGAGCCTGAAGTCACCTGTTTGGCACAAGGGATATACTTGTCAGAACATTCATCTGCCTTCCTAGGCCAAACCTTGCAGATATTCTCATTACTGAAATATCTGAAGAAGTTTTCTAAAGTCAAATTTTGTAACCCATTTAAAGGCTGGCTCTTTTTGAAATTGTAGCAAACCACTGCCTATTTTGCTCAATCTCTCCATTTGTGTTTGCCCATTTTCTTTTCTTCATGAGCTCTTTTTCTTTTTGTTATTCAATGATTATTTGAAATTTCATCTTCAACACCAAGATTTTAACTTTTTGGCATAGTACGACAGACATAAAATAATCCCTAGATAAATATTTGAAGTCATTTATGATAGTGATTGTGCAGTAAACTCTAAGAGAGAGAAATTGAATGGTCTTATGTCTTTTTTTTTTTTTTTTTTTTTAGACAGAGTCTTGCTTTTTTGCCCAGGCTAGAGTGAGAGCCATGGCGTCAGCCTAGCTCACAGCAACCTCAAACTCCTGGGCTCAAGTAATCCTGCTGCCTCAGCATGCCGAGTAGCTGGGACTATAGGCATGTGCCACCATGCCCGGCTAATTTTTTCTATATATTAGTTGGGCCAATTAATTTCTTTGTATTTATAATAGAGACGGGGTCTCGCTCTTGCTCAGGCTGGTTTCGAACTCCTGACCTCTAGCAATCGGCCCACATCTGCCTCCCAGAGTGCTAGGATTACAGGTGTGAAGCCACCGCACCCAGCCGGTTTTATGTCTTAATGATTTTGAACTTTTAACATATTTGTCTGCAAATGTCAAAACATGGATTAAAGGTGAACTCTATCAATTTTGTGCAAGGGGATGGAAGTAGCCCTGGGTTCTAGTCTTGACTATGCCTCTAGTGTAATTTGTTGCACAAATAATTTTTAATCTCTTTGGGCTTGTCAACTTTGTTAGCTAAATAAAAATAATTGGTTTGGGGATTTTTGTAATCTTATCCTAAAATTGTATGACTCTATTTAAGACTAATTTTTCTCTATCTCAGCGATCTTAGGCCTTTTTGATATCAAACATTTTTCCCATTGGGGCTGATTATTTTTGCTTTGGGGCTACAAAGAGGCGCAGAGAGGTGCAGAGTTTGGCCTCTTTTTGGAGACAGCAGGTCTAGCTAAGTTGCCCAAGTGAAAGCCTTAAGAAGTCAAGAGGTAGCATGAGAACACCAGGTATTTGAGGGTGGGCGGGGAGGGGAAGAGAGGGAAGCCACTGAGAATAAACTTTACTTGGTTCACGGTTTTGCCCAGGGCTCTGTGTGAGTGATTTCCATGGGAGAGAAATTTGAGGGAGTAGAATAATGGAACCACAGAAATGTTACAGTGATTCTACTTTTCTTTTGTCATAATGAATATCTTTCTAGCCACTAATGCTGTGCTGAGCCATATTGGAGCCAGAGAAAAGAGAAAAAATCGGTAAAACTAATGCTATATTTATGGAAAATTTTGATATGTTGTTCATCAGGGATATATATATATTTTTTTATTATTTCTTTTTTTTTTTTTTTAATTTCAAACAGAGTCTCGCTTTGTTGCCCAGGCTAGAGTGAGTGCCGTGGCGTCAGCCTAGCTCACAGCAACCTCAAACTCCTGGGCTCGAGGGATCCTTCTGCCTCAGCCTCCCTGGTAGCTGGGACTACAGGCATGTGCCACCATGCCCGGCTAATTTTTTATATATATATTAGTTGGTCAATTGATTTCTTTCTATTTATAGTAGAGACGGGGTCTCGCTCTTGCTCAGGCTGGTTTTGAACTCCTGACCTTGAGCAATCCGCCCGCCTCGGCCTCCCAAGGGCTAGGATTACAGGCGTGAGCCACAGCGCCCGGCCCATCAGGGATATTTTTATATTAAGTTTTATTTTTTGAAATATTGCCTTAGATATTTATATTGATTATCAAAATATTTGACACCTTTTAAGTTTTGCACTCAAGTAGCCTACCTCACTTGCCTGCCTCTCCCTAATACTGGCTCTGCTAGCCACTCAATAATAATGTTTGATTCCTATCTGCCTCCTAAGTACATTGGCAATAAGAGAGAGCAGTGGGTCTACTTTTGGTTGCACATTGAGAATGCGCCCTCTAGTGGGCTTCTTGTTCTCTAAGGACTTGGTTTTCTTTGTAATATATCAGTCCATGACGCATAATGGAGCCAAAAGATGTACAGACTGCAGTATTCAAGTAATGTCTGTGGTTCCTTTCGCTACAATCATGTGCAGTTCACGTTCCTAGCAACCATTACATTGTATACTTAGCGAAGTTATTCCCGAAATTTTAAGACAAAAGATTAATGTAGAATAAATTCTTTCTATAGGCAAAGCAAAACCACATTACTAAATGAGACAATCAATCTGTCAGAAGCAGGAAGAGCAGCCTGCAATTGCTCTGGGAAAGGACATGGGAAAACTCATTAAAGGAGGAAAAAGATTGGAAAGTGTAACCACAGTCTGGTGAGGTGGAAGGATCTGGGTGTTCGGGGGAGCAGAGAACAATTCCCAGCACACATATAGGGTAACTAATAATGGGCCTTGGACATGTTTCTTTCCATTCAACCAAAATAGTGCTTTCCCACAGCCCTGTCTTGGAGAATGGAAATAATATGGGATAGTGAACTAAAAGAAGAAATACGTACTTAATTACATGTGATTGTGTAATAGAAAAAAAAATTAAAAACGAAACCAAGTGTTAAAATGTGGACAATTTTACAGGCCATTTATAAAAGTCAGGAGTACAGTGTGACAGGATTAAAGATTACACAGGGTGGCTCGTGGAGATACAAGCCAATTCTTTTTTCCACCCTTCTTTTCTTGGCTATTCTGAGGCTTAAAATAAAGTTGCTTAAAAAGAGAAAAAAAAAACTGCCAGTGGGAATGTAAAATGGTGCAGCTGCTGTGGAAAACCATTTGATGGTTCCTCAAAAAAGTTAAACGTAGAATTACCATATGCCCCAGAAATTTCACTCAAGTATAAACCCAAAGGAATTGAAAACAGAGACTCAAACAGATACTTGTCTGCCAATGTTGATTGCAACATTTTTCACAATAGCCAAAAGGTGGAAACAAACCAAGTGTCTGTCCATCAACAAATGAATGGATAAACAAAATGTGATATGTACATACAATCACATATTATTCAGCTATAAAAAGGAATGAAGTTCCAATACATGCTGCAACATGGATGATCCTTGAAAACATGCTAATTGAAATGAAATAATCCAGACACAAATGCACACATATTGTGTGATTCTACTTATATGAAATACCTAGAGTGGCAAACTCATAGAGACAGAAGGAGATTAAAGGTTACTGGGGGCTGGAGGGAAGGGGGAATGGAGAATTGTTGCTTAATGGGGAGAGTTTCTGTTTGGGGTGATGAAAAGTTTTGGAAACAGATATGGTGATGGTTGGGCAACATTGTGTATGTATTAATACCACTGAAATGTACACTTTAAAATTTTATGTTATATATATTTTATCAAAATAAGAAGAAAAAAGGAAAATAAAAAGACAAAACAGGAAAACCTTAGGACAGCATGGATATATGTACAATACAAAAATCATGGCTGTGTGTATAGTATTCAAAGAAAGCCAATTCTTGCATTGGAGCTTTATTCTTCATTGGATTCCATCAAAGCAACCTAGTGTTAAACAGGAGAAGACTGACTTTTTTCCAGAAAAGTGTTATAAAAGAGGCGCTAGAGAAATCAGACATTGTCTGAATCATTAGGAAATTCCATTTATCTATTCATTAAGTCCAAGTTCTCCATTTTAACCATTTGTGGCCTTCTTGGATTATTATAGATTCATGAAAGTATTAAAATTTCATTAAAAATATCTATTTTTCTCAGACTAGACTTTCTAGCTGGTAGTCTACATAGGTTCCACTGCATGTGCAGCTGCTGTAGGCTGAGGCATTCTTCTCTGTTCCTCGTGTCTGCCTAACAAGTAAGTGCTGGAAACCGAAGGAAGAAATGTGACTTTCCTCTGGTGTTGGAACATTTTTTTCCCTTTGAATCCTACTTTTATAATTTTCTTCTAAAAATTTCCTTGTTAGTTTTACCTTTTTGCCAAGTCCCTGTGTGTGTTTTATTCCTTTTTTTCTTTGTTTCATGTTTTTTATGTTAAGAAAGGGTAAAGGGGATTCCATGACTCAGTAAATCATTTATAAATATGCTACACAGATACAGTGTCCACCCAAAGCGATCGAATACGCTGGGTGTTTTGTAGGTGAGTGTGTGAATACCTGTATGAGCGTGTGTAGACATGCATCTCTGTGCACTTCCTACAAAGAAACAGGAGCCAGAATAAATAAAAAGTGGGGTGGTCTGTTTGAGGTAGGTGCCACTTGAAACCAAGTGGCTGCACATACAGTGCCGACGTCTATACTTACATATAAATAATGATGTGGTAATGCACCTTTTATAAAGACATTTAATTTAGGGTACATTTTAAAGTGTCATAAACACATGTATTAATCTCTAGAATGGTCATTTTCAAAAATTCCAAGGGTTCCATTGTTTCGATGCCTTACAACTCTAACTCTTGGTGTATGATGTTTGCTTGGGTCTGAAATTGATGAAATACTTCCAAACTGAACATGATCATGATTATGATCATGTTGAACTTCAAGGAGTCTTTTTTTTTTTTTTTTTTTTTTTTGAGACAGAGTTTCACTTTGTTGCCCAGGCTAGAGTGAGTGCCGTGGTGTCAGCCTAGCTCACAGCAACCTCAAACTCCTGGGCTCAAGCGATCCTGCTGCCTCAGCCTCCCAAGTAGCTGGGACAACAGGCATGTGCCACCATGCCCAGCTAATTTTTTTGTATATATATTAGTTGGCCAATTGATTTCTTTCTATTTATAGTAGAGACGGGGTCTCGCTCTTGCTCAGGTTGGTTTCGAACTCCTGACCTGGAGCTATCCGCCCGCCTCGGCCTCCCTGAGAGCTAGGATTACAGGCGTGAGCCACCGCGCCCAGCCTCAAGGAGTCTTTAGAAATGGTTTTGTGTGCACATTTGCAGCAATAGCTTGTTCAGCTACCAGAGTTATGCCTGAAGTTATAGTCACTGATGCTGAAAGCTTAAATGGTAGCACTTGTAAGTGGCACTTCTGGCTAAAGATAGCTGTTGAATCTCAGCTGGGAAAAATTCCCCTCCCTAGCAATTCCAGTGTGTATGTGCATCAGTGACCTGCCTTGTTCCTTTAAGAAAGCAAGGTAAGAGCCACACAGAGGGAGGCACCGTCACACCCCATGCACACTCATACCCCCTCACCTCTTTGCCACTTCACCCTGGAAGTGGAAGAGATGATCCCACTCCTCAGATAAAAAGGCAGATTCATGGAGAATAGACACCAGCAATTACTGTGTCAAATACACACATAATATTTATTCTGGGAGTGCTCACACATTCAGCATGTAAGCCCCTCAGAACTACACATGTGTTTTTTGTTCAGTATAATTTTTGTTCTGTGTAATATTATAACTATTGGTTGAATATGTGTGCTTTCATGAAAGCGAGGTCCTGTTTTAATGTAAATATTAACAAAGTAGTTAAGAAAACACAAGGAAGTAACAAAGAAATACAACCTGTGGGGAGGGGGTTTCTGAAATCATGTATTTTTCCTGTGAAGCATTAGTTGTCTTAGGAGCATTAATATTGCTCTCTCTTTTAGAATGTGGGTATATAATTTAAGGTAAAACATTCTCATTGCCCAGCGAGAAGTTTACTTTGCCAAGTACTTAATATATAATGACATTTTTTCTCTTAATATATTTCCTCAAAAATATTTAGTAATTTTTTCAGGAGGGGGGTGGCATTTCTGGGAATATTGGTATGTGAGGGCCAAGAGAAATTTTGAGAGAATTATCCATAGAATAGTATACATTTTATTTAAAAAATACCTCCTTCAAAGGTGATTCTACAGTTTTTCATAGAAATTCTTTCTAGGCTTTATGAGCTGCTCACTGTCAGGAAAATTATTAAAATATCTCACATTGCACAAGTAAACCATTATTTTCCTTTATGTTGGAGAACAACTGGCCACAAAATTCTGGGTAAGGCCTTTCCTATAATGTGAAATCACTTACCAAAATTCCTTCACAATCTGGATTCTAAAATCATTTTCCCCATAGGTATCATTTTGTTACAACTTGCTGAGTTTGAAGGTTCTCCTCACCCATCTTCACATCACCACATTTCTTTAAGTGGTCGACTTAGAAGTGGAGAATAAATAACTGGGCTCCTGGGCAGTCCATCGTTCCTATTTTTTGCGTCCCGTTATTAAGATAGGTTTTGAGATCTCAGTGACACATTGATGTGTAAAATTCAAGTTGATGTCCCATCTGACCTTGAAATTCATTTTTACTCTAAACTGATCCCACATGCTGGGACTGTCGGGCAGGTTGCTCACAAGATTGGTGGCTAGCATGGGTTTGCCCCATGGGACAGCACAGAGATGCAGCACAGAGAGAGTCTGGGCTCTCCTTCACTATCTTATGTATCTCTTATCAAACTGATTGCTTGATAGAAAGTCACCACTTTCCTTGTTTTTCATGTGAAGGACTATGAACTTTGCTTCCTAGTTAGCACTGCAATTATTTTCACCATTTATTTTTAGAGTATTAGTTTCCCTACCTTATGTGTACTATTTTTTTTTTTTTTTATCATCCTCTCTTAAAACATTAGACTGGGGCCAGGCGCGGTGGCTCACGCCTGTAATCCTAGCACTCTGGGAGGCCAAGGCGGGCAGATCACTCAAAGTCAGGAGTTTGAAACCAGCCTGAACAAGACCAAGACCTTGTTTCTACTAAAAAGAGAAAGAAGGCTGGGCGCGGTGGCTCACGCCTGTAATCCTAGCACTCTGGGAGGCCGAGGCGGGCGGATTGCTCGAGGTCAGTAGTTCGAAACCACCCTGAGCAAGAGCGAGACCCCGTCTCTACTATAAATAGAAAGAAATTAGCTGGACAACTAACATATATAGAAAAAATTAGCCGGGCATGGTGGCGCATGCCTGTAGTCCCAGCTACTCAGGAGGCTGAGGCAGCAGGATTGCTTGAGCCCAGGAGTTTGAGGTTGCTGTGAGCTAGGCTGATGCCACGGCACTCACTCTAGCCTGGACAACAAAGCGAGACTCTGTCTCAAAAAAAAAAAAAAAAAAAAAAAAAAAAGAGAAAGAAATTAATTGGTCAACTAAAAATATATAGAAAAAATTAGCTGGGCATGGTGGCCCATGCCCGTAGTCCCAGCTACTCAGGGGGCTGAGGCAGAAGGATTGCTTGAGCCCAGGAGTCTGAGGTTGCTGTGAGCTAGGCTGATGCCATGCTGTGCTAGCCGGGGCAACAGAGTGAGACTGTGTCTCAAAACAAAACAAAAAATTAGATTGGTTTTAACCATTTCTTTAATTTAATAAATACAGCTTCATATACAGAACTCTTCTCACTCACCCCCTCTGCACATTTAAGGCCTCTGGTCTTCATTTCATCACCAAGCCAAGAGAGGAGTGAACCTAGTGTTACCTCTAGTTTTGCTCTCAGAGGTTGATAATGGAGCTTAAGGAGGAAGTTATCCATCTTCTATTGTGCTATGTAGTTTTATTCTATTGCTGGAGTCTAGAGACTATGCTATCCCTGCTCTTTTTTTTTTTTTTTTTTTTTTTTTTTTTTTTTTTTATATTTCATTCCCTTTTCCTTTTTCTATCTTTGATGACAACACCATATGGCACAAGATAAGAATTCTTGCTAAAGTTGGACCTTGCATTTATCTATTCCTCTTGATCTGCCAGGTCTATTATTCTGTCATGTTACAAAATTAGGTTAGTCTGATGAGACCTGTTCCTTGCAGATCATTCATTCTGATGTCTTCAAGGTGTTTGTTAATTTATTGTGTAATGTGTTCTTTGATCATTTTTCAAGCGTAGCTCATAGATTTGAAATATTCAGAAGGATTTCATTTTTCAAAAGTACCTACTCTATTTGCCCCCTCCCTGCTTATTTTAAAAAAGGGAAATATTTCAAATATATAAAAGCATAAAGAATCGTATGACAAGATAACATCCGTTTTAAACACATAATTTTTAATCCATTCTTCTGTTGATAGACTTACAGGCTATTTTCAATATTTTGCTGTCACAAATAGCAGTGCAAGGAACATTGTGTATAGGTCTCTTTTGTTACCCTTGTAAGAGTTTCTCTAGAGTATATGACTAGGAGTGGAATTGTTGAAACAAAATTATGCTTATCTTCAATTTTATTAGGTATTGCCTAAGTTTTCTCAAGGATTGTACCAATTTCTAATGCCATCAGCAGTTTATCAGAGTTCAGTGCTTCACATTCTTGCTAACACTGGCCAACACCAATTCTTGGTAACCATCAGACTTTAAATGTATTGCTAACTTCATGGCTGTGAAGTGGTATCACATCATGGTCTTAATTTGCATTTTCTAGATAACTGGTTAGGATAAACATCTTTCTATTTGTTCATTAGCTATTTAAGTTTCTTTCTCTTTGACTTTTCTCTTTATATCTTTGGTCTATTTTTATATTGAGCTTTTGTTTGCTTATTTTTCAGAGCTCTTGGTTAATTCTAGATACCATCTATTGGTGATTAAATTCATTAGACCTTCTCCTGGCCTGTCTTTTCTTATTTATGTGTCTTTTGTAGTACTAAAGTTTTAAAGTACTAAAGTTTTATTTTTAAAATGTAGTATAAGTATTTTCCTTATTGTTTGCACTTTTGATGCCTTGTTTCAGAAATAGTTTTCATCCTGCAGACATAAGGATAGTCTCCCTTTCTTATAAGTGTTTTAAATATTTGTATTTCATTTTTTGTTCTTTTAAGCCACAAAAACTTTTGTGTATGGTGGCCAAATTTATTAAATAAATGTTTTAAGATAAATATTCACATGTTTAACCAATTGTCTTTACCACAACCATTTATTGAATAGCTTTTTCTTTTTTTCTGAACATTTTGTTCATGTCCATTGGTCTCATTTGTCAAGATTCCATTGTCTTAATCAGTAGAGTTTTGTAATAAGTGTTGACTTCTGACTGCTCTGCCAAGTCACCCCAGCTTGCTCTTTGTTTCCAAACTGTCTCAGCTTTTATTGTTCCATTACTCCTTTAAATAAATTTTAGGATCAGCTTTTCAAATTCCATTAAAATCTATTGGGGTTTTTATTGAAATTATACTGATTTATGTGTAAATTTGAGCAAAATGAAAATCTTTACATTTGACTCATTCTACCCCGGAACACCATATATTTCTTCTTTTATTTTGTCCATCTTTTTCCACATTTATTTTATGCTTTGTAAGTTTTTTTTCACATAGATGCTACCCAGCTTTTAAAACTTTGTATGTATTTCATAGTTTTTGTTTTTGTTGTAAATGGAGTCTTTTAAAAAATTACATTTTCTAATTGTTACTGATATATGGGAATACTACAGATTTCTTTTTTTCACCTTGCAGTTCTGCTAAATGCTCTTATAATATGTCTATAGATTTTTTTTTAGAAATGTCTAGGCTGAAAATCATGTTATATACAAAATAATGATACTTATGCATACTCCTATTTTTAAATCTTTGTTTTATTTTATTTTACTGGATTGGCTAGGGCTTCCAGAATAATGTTGAATAAAACCAGTGATAGAAATATCCTTGTCTTATATTTGACTTTCAAGAGAGTGCTTCAGACTTTCCAGATTTCCATTAGTAAGTACAATATTCACTCTGGGTTTTTAGTGTGTATCCTTTTTAGGTTAATGAAGCTTGTTTTCTAGTGCTATTTTGCTAATCTTAAAAAAATATCCTGAGTAAGATAAATGTTATCAAGAGCTTTTTTTTCACTCTACCTGATAAGGTAATCATATAATTTTTTCTCTTGTAATCTATTAATATGGTCAATTACATAAATAGATTTTTATTACATTTAATCATCCTTTACATTACTGTTAAGTAAAAGATGGTTATGTTTTGTTAAACACATTACTGGATTTGGATTGATAATATTTTGTTTAGGGTTTCGTGTTCATTATCATAAAAGAGATTAACCTATAGTTTTCCTTTTTAAAATATCTTGGTTTTTGTGTGATTATTTCTTGATACAAAATGAGTTAGAGACTAGCACCAACCTTCTTTACATTAGTAAACTGTTATGTATAAGATTAGAATTATTTGTTCTCTGAATGTTTGGTGGAACTCACCTCTCCTTTATAAAGATATCTGAGCCTAGGGTTGTATTTTCCATGACTAATGTCCCTTCATTTAAATTCATATATGTCATAGAGAATTATATGTGTATATGTACATGAAAATATTCAAATCTCTATATAATACAACTGTCATTTATTCATATATTAAAATATAGAATACCATGTATATTATTTAAGATAATTATCTTATCAGGGGCATAATTTTTAATTCTGAACTCCTATGTAAATCCTGAACCCCTTAACCTTTGGAGTTTCTTAAAATTCAAATTTATAAGATTGAGCATATTGGTACTATAATAGCAACAGCTAATATTTATTGAGTACCTATTTTGTGTCAGAAAGTTTGCCTGTATTTTCAACATTTAATACCTATGCCAATCATATGAGAGATGGCTAATCCTCTTTGACATGAGGAAGTTGATGCCTAGGGCATGGATAATTTGTACAAAATCTCATGGGTAGTGAGTGGCAGATTCGAGATTTAAACTAAATATGTCTGAAGGAAAGCTGGTGTTCTTTATCCAGCATCTCACTGGGAAATTAATGACAAAGGCTGAGATTCAGTTTTGATAATAAGTAGTAACAAATTTTACGGCTGTTATTTTGATATTGAGGTACATGACATAAGACTGTAGGAAAACTGACTATGGCAAATATAAACACTGCCAGGGCTTTTATGTACTGTCCCATAGACGTATGCTTCACGACTCCAGGGGCACCATTTACATGGGCCCCAAAGTGAATGGAGCCTTTCTGGATTTGTAGAATATGATGAAATTTAATGCTGTGAATAAGTACCGGCATTGCAAGGTTCTGAGAAGGAAAGAAGTCGTTCTAATGGAGATATGCTTATGTTACATTTAGTAAACGATTAATTAATTGCATTATTAGGCCTAGTTTGGGGACTCCTGTTAGTACATACAACGAGACTTGTTAAGATTGTATTTCACAAAACTTGGGCTTGATATTGGCTGTTTTCAGTTTACTTCATGAAAAAAAGAGACATGTATTTCAGATGAGGGTAGCCATTTAATCTCCAAATTTTAGTTGGACATTGGCTCTAATATTAAAAAAGTTTAAAAAGCAAACTCACAATGTTTGATGATTACCTCATGGAAGAATTCTTATAAAGCAATGGAAAAAGGAAGTATGTTCTCTTAAAGAGGTACAGACTTTGTTTCTCATTTATTTTTTCCTTATTTAAATGCAATTTGGAATTTTTAGTAATAAAGATAAGTGATAAATATAGTAAATGTGACAGTCTATTTAGTCATGATGCTAGCTTTGGAAATAATGAGTATACTAATAAAATAGAATTTTGCAGGACAAACGTATTTTATTGGCACTAGAAGTAATGTAAGTTTTTTTTCTCAGAGTTTATTTCTGGCCAATATTGTGTCCATTATATTTTATGTTTTGAATGTAAAACTTTTATAGTATTTCTGATTTTCCCTGACCCCATCCATTCTTCTGTGCTTGTTTCTCCGTTTTCCACTACACTTTCCCTTCCTTTACCGAGGACATATTTTTTTTCCTTCTAAGTCCTTTTTTCACAGCAGTATCCACTCTCCCTGCTGGCTGTCAGTTCTTTTTCTCCTCTCAAAGTCATTTCAGTCATTGTTCTTTATGCCTCTCGGAGGAATAGAAAGAGGGCTGGTCTCTGAATTATTATTTCTCTTTGAAGCAAGGAGAATGCAGAGTGTGCTAAAAATCACTTTCTTTAATAGGCTCCCAAAAAGTGATTTCAGTTTTTTTCTCTATTGCCATTAAAAAATTTATTTACCCTGTCATTTAAACTTTATAATAGATTACAAAAACTTTTAACATTTAAAATGACAAGAACACTTGGTGCTTTTCTTTTTGAGCTCACCTTTAGGCAATGTGTAAAAAACATCTCTCTACTGATGGTAAAATTTTTGACTCCTCGAAACAAATGTGTTAATACAATATTTCTTCTGAGTGAAAAAAAGCTAAAAAAAAGTTAACTTTTCCCCCTTGGATTTTTTAAAGCTCTTCGTATATTACCAGGGAAAATCTTGAAATCTCTCTCAAGTATTACACACATATGTACATATCCATGCAGCCTCCAACTTGCACCCTTCAAAAGTTAAATTGTTAGCTTATTGACTAGGTTATGGAATGCGTTTCCTTGCAATAACTATAGAGTGGTGATTATATGCCTTTGAAACCTATTCTGTTCCAATGTCAGTACTGTATCATCATGCCCTCCATTGATAAGGTGGCTTACCTGAGCACCATATTCTGAGCTCTGGTAGTGATACTAGTTACAGAGGTGAGGTGAGCAAGATTTGTCAGTGACACCTCCCTGTGGAATGTCCTTGGACTCCAACATGAAGGAGGAAGTGGTGAGGGAGGATTGAGTCAGAATTGAGGTATTCAGGTACTGGCTACATGTAACCCTGAGCTTATTTTAATTATTATTTGTATACAGCATAAAACACCACATATCTCGGGGAAAAAAGATAAAATTCTGGAAAAAACCCAAAGCTACATAGGAACTTCATTTGCAGTGAAAATTAGAAGAGTACAAAATAGGGGTCAAGGGTTCTCAGGCATATCATAAACAAACATATAAGTACATTAACATAATTTAACAAAAATTTAATTGGGGGTCCTTGAGCAACACATTTCTATTTTCAACATTGGCCACAAATGCTCCCTAATTTCATTTCATAGCTAAATCAATTAGAACACTGAGCTACAGAATGAAAATTTTCGCTGCCTTATTCATAAGGAAATCTGAATGGGTGAAGGATGAATGGAGCATCAGTCTTCCACATTCGTCAGCCTGCCTTTTTTCTAGGCCTGATTACATGCCTCCCCAGCCTGAGCCCAGTTTTCCCTGTAGAATCTAAAGTGTATTTGTAGATTTTGGATCATAATTTTAATTATGATCCTCTAGACCTCTAGAATGTCCTCTCTCCATTCATCTTTCTTTCTGTTCCTCCTCATCTCTCCTGGCATTTCTGTGTATTCAGTTTATCTTACTTATTTCTCAAATTTGGTGATCTGAATATTATGCCTGTATACAATTTCATTAGATTTCTCTGTTTTTATTTTGTGTATTTAAGGACTTGTGTACTTAACAAACAACGAGATTATGTTAAGTATGATTTACATCAGTACAAACTTGATGCACATTTTTTTCCTCCTTTTATTTCATCATATTATGGGGGTACAAATATTGTTAGGGTTACATATATTGCCCCTGCCACCCCTCCCCCCACTCCATGCCAGAGCTTCAAGTGTGTCTAACCCCCAGGTGGTGCGCACCACACCCATTATGTTAAGTATATACCCTTCCCCTCCTACCCCCTCCCACCTGCCCACCACCCAATAAAAGTTTTGTTTTTGTTTTTTTGACATTTTGGTTACATTGTATATCTTTGCCTCGCCCTAAGAAGGGTTAGAGGTATTCCCTTCCCCTCCACAATTCTTGCCACATCCCTAAGATGTGGGTTCCCCCCATCCCTGGTGTACACTACCACCATTTGAGCACCATAGTTTTAGTCAGTCAGTACCAATTTGATGGCGAGTAGATGTGGAGCCCCATTGATGCACATTTTTTTGTTTTTTTCCTGTGAATCTAAGACTAATGGCACTTGAATTTTTAAAGTGGTTAGAACAATAGTACCCAGTATTCCTCCTGTTGTGGAGCTGGGTGTGTTTTAATGGAGAGTTTAGCTTTGATTCTCAATCAAAATTCTGTATTTCTGGATTCAGTCTGCCTTTCACTTGAGAGTTGTATCACAGAGCGCCTACATGCTACTTAAAATGAAATCTGAAAACCGGTAATTAAAATAAACATTATTATTATTTATGTACTAATCTTTTATGAGGAAAAGATTAATAAGAAATAAATTATCATCAGAAGCATATTCAAGACAATTAAGAATGCCATGGAAGCAGTAGACAGTTTAGTCTTTTTATTCTCACTATACTGATTTCATTGGAAAGATTTGAAACTCAATTTATCTCAAGCAATTTGGGGTGCAGGGAGGACATAAGACATGAGAATCGAGAGGAAACCAGAACTAGATGTCAGCTCAGAATTCAAGGCAGATCTAGGGATTTGGACAGCAGGAGTCTATTGATTTTGAGTCAAGGACTCTACCATTAATATGATTCAGTTACTTTTCATATGTGTGTTTCATTCTCCTCACTCTACTGACTGCATTCATCACGCTCCCTTCTTTATATATCTTTTCTCTACCTTATGCTTTCTGCTTACTCATAATTTTGGTTTACTCATAAATCAGCTCTCAGAGTTTCCTCCATCCCATATTTTTCCATGAACCTTCACTGGCTATACTGCTATAATATTATAGCTCTCTAATAGCTATTTTTTTTACAAGTTTAAATTCCCTAAGATAGAGATTGATTTTTTGTCATGTCCAATCATATTGTAGATTGATGGCTAGACAATGGATTGGCTTCTTATGGGTCAAATGATCACCTTACTCCAATCAGCAGGTGCTGCCCTAACTCTGAAACTATGCAGAAGCTGTGGGCATGGGCTATCTTACATGGGCCATAGAAGATATTCTATCTTACAGGAGCTGCTGAGATGGCAGGCAGCATGACTAACAAATTGAATTACTATTGAATCTCTAATTCCTTCAGTATGTACATAAAATCTAATAATTGTTACTATTCATAATAATGTCCTAAAGCACAATATTCTGAAGCTCCTTAACATCTGGAAAACAAATTATGTTCCATAGAGTTTTGGTGTTAAGTGTATTTTACTGTATTCTAATAGTTTGAAAGTTGGTAATGTATGTTATTATATGGAAGTTCTAATTACCCCAACCTATTTCTATTAATCAGGACACACCAATTCCCAATAATAAGCAACCATTTCTGCACTGAGAGATCTTGGTGTTTTAGAGACACTGTCTCTCCTACTCTCTTGGGTTGTAAAATAATTGAGTAATAAAATAATAATAATAGACCATAATAAGAACTGTAATAACAGTAATAGAATAATGATAACAAGCTGCTGCGTGTTACCTCATGGATCTTGTATTATGTTTTTATTTTCCCTTTAAGTTGCTGATAAAAGCCAATCAAAGTCTGTTCATTTATAATCAAAATGTGTTCCTCATCATTTGTTAGGAGGCAAAAGCTTCTCAGCAAAATGTTTCATCTGCTAAGCAATGATGAACTTTCCTGTAGAAGCAGAGTTATACAAGTGGAGGTGATCACAAAGGAAGGCTATCTGACAATTTTTATATTTCAATTCAGTAATGACTGACGTTAGTGTGCAAATTATTTAATTACAGTGTGATTAAAGTTCTAGGAGTAAATGCTTTTCAAGTCTTACAACTGTAAGCACACTTGCCTTGTTGAACCTTAACTAATATTTACTGACTACTGTCATCTGTGATAATACTGTAAATATAAATTGCATAGTGAGCAATCTGATTGGCTGCTAAAAGAGCAACAGAGAACAAAGGGTTTAGGACTGCGTACTGTATTAATAGAATTCAGATAATCTAACAGAAAAATCAGTGACTTTATGTTCTATGGGGTGGTCACAATGCATTGCTTGAGTCTGTTTGGGAAATACAGTTACTCTTCCTGACATTTACTTTCACAATCTGTAAGATGTACCATATAACAGAAATGTCCTCAATACACCAACAAATCATCATATCCAGTTGGGGGATTGAACAGGTGGGTTAGAGGGTGGTTAGAAGGAAATCACTATTAATCATCTTCTTTGTATCATGCAGTGTGCTATATGCGTCTATGAAACATTTGTAATGCTCATTTTATAGGTAAAGAAGTTGGCCTAAATACTGCCCAATGTCACACAATTCCTAAATGAAAAGCCTAGAATTCAAAACCAGGCATGATTCTTTTCTTCATGTTCCAAGTTCATATCTTTTGACAACATGAGGTTGTTTAACTTTGGCTCCTCTCTGATATCTTCCCTTCCTCAATATTCTAGTCCCTCAGTATACATGAGGGATTGGTTCCAGGACCACCAAGTATACCAAAATCCACCCATACTGAAGTCCTGCAGTGGATCCTGTGGCACCTGTGTATACCAAAATTTGGCCCTTGGTGTAACTGGGTTTCACATACCCTGAATACTGTTTTCAATCTGCACTGGGTTGAAAAAAAGCCGCATATAAGTGGACCTGCACATTTCAAACTCATATTGTTCAAGGGTCAATGGTATTTCTCAATTAATGATATCTTTAGATATTTAATGGTAGTTTCAGTATTCCAGAAGGTGCAGTCAGTATGGACTGGTGAGGGAGGAAGGATAGAAAAGCAACCTAGACTTCTGAACTGTTAAAGGACTCTCAAAGGTCTTAGCTTTGAATACAAGGAAAGGAACATGAGTATTTACAGATATTTCTAGGGTCTCCTGCCATGATTGCTGATTAGCAGAATGGGGTAGGTGGTTTAGTGAAGTATGTCATCTTATGACTGAGGAATGTATGTATTCCTCCAGCAGGATGCCCAGCTCAGCCTCCATAGTATCTCAGAGCATCTCACTAATTTCTAATCCTTATTTACAGTCTAGATTTTATAGAGTATACTACGTAAGAAACTACAGCATAAATCAAGAAGTTAAAGACCAACTAGCTTTAGGAAGATGGAAGCAAAGCATCATAATAACCCACCAGCTTTGGGGCAAAGAATCTTTAATTTTTTTCATGTAATGCAAGTTAATCAGAATTAAACCCATATGGCTAAATGCATAGGCTACTGTACAAGTTTAATTTTATTCTACTTTGTAAGAGTATGGACAATTCTTACTCTGCCTTTTATTCTTATTAATTTTATACCTTAGGACAAATTTTTAATGACCATTCAATAACAGGTTCTAATCTACATTTTCAATATTTGTGCTTAATCATAAAATTTCAAAACAATATGAGACCTTAGGAAATCATGTGGTGTCAACCTTTTAAGCTGATTTATTGCCTTACACAGTGATATTCAACTCTGATTTGGTAACATTCCAGGGTGAGTCTAATGATCTAAAGATTATTGAAACAAAATTTAAATTAAAAAGTAAATGTATACCTTGAATATTGGGTCAGCAGATATTAAAAACTATTTAAACCAACTTGATCTATATGTCATCAATAGAACACCCATCTAAACAATGGCAGAATATGCATTCTTGTCAAGTGCACATGGAACATTCTCTAAGATAGAGCATATGCTAGACTATAAAACAATTCTCAATTATGTTTAAAAGATTGAAATTATGCAGAATTTGTTCTATGACTACAACTGAATTAAATAAGTTATAAATAATAAAATAATGTTTAGAATCCTGAAATGTTTGAAAATTAACATTCAAAAAAACCAGAGTCAAAGAGGAAATCACAAGGGAAATTAGAAAATAGAACTGGATGTTAATGAAAGTACAATATGTCAAAATTTGTGAAATGCAGTTAAAGCAGGGCATAGAGATCCATTTATATTTTTAAATGCTCATATTAGAAAAGAAGAGTGATTTAAAGTCAGTTATCTTGGCTTCTACCATTGGAAGCTGGAAAAAGAACCCACCCAAAGCAAGTAGAAGAAAGAAAATAATAAAGAGCAGAAATTAATGAAATAAAAATCAGGGAAACATTAGATATAATCAATAAAACCAAAAGCTTGTTCTCTGAAAATACCAAAGAAAGTTGATAAACCTCTGATTATATTAATCAAGAAAGAGACAAATCACCAATATCTATTATATTATAGATTGAAAGAGGGGATATCACTACAGATCCTACAGACTTTAAGATAATAGAAGATATTTATGAATAACTTTATGCCAATAAATTGACAACTTACATGAAATGGACAAATCTTGGAAACATATCAATTACCAAAGTGAACTAAAAAAGAAATTAAAAATCAGAATAGATCTATATATATTAAAGAACTTTAATTCATAAATAGAAATCTTGCCTCAAAGAAACTTCAAATAATTTTACTGGTAAAGTCAACAAAACATATACGAAAGAGATAGCTCTAACTTTACAAAAACCTCTTAAAAACAGAAGAGGAGGCTAACTCATTTTATAAGGCCAACATATTTCTAATACCAACCCAGACATTACGAGAAAAGAAAACTACAAATCAATATCCCTCATGAGACACAAAAATCCTTAACAAAATATTGCCAAATATGTAATATGTTAGGATAGTACTTCATGACTAATTGTGCTTTATACCAGAAATGTTAATCCTGTTTACCCAATCTAAATAAATGAGACATTTAAGTTGGTACAAACTTAAAAACAAACAACAAAACCCTGCTAAATTCAAGTTTATTAAGCTTAAAGTTGTCTATTTTTAAATGTATCTATAGATTTTGGTAAACATAGAAAGCTTCACCAATACAATTCTTGTTGTTTATTCCTAAATGTGTATGATATATTTCTTTTTCCCTATTTTTCTAAAACTTTCTCATTGCTATTGGTATCGTGCCTGATTTGATAGAAGTTTTCATAACTGAGAAAAAAATAGAGGAGAATAAAAGAAAAAAATTTAGTTATCTTCTGCTTTTTGGTCTAGAATAATTTTTGTGTTTAAGGCTACACACTGAACAAATAAAAGTCTTTTAAAATTCAAAGTATGTTTGCTCATGGTACAAAATTTATGTAATGCAAATAAGCAAAAAGTACAAATAAAAATAGTCTGAAATTCCATGCTTGGAGAAAACAATATTAAACTCTTGATGTAACTTCTCTACTCTGTATGATTTAATAATAAATATGTGAGAATCAATAATTTGTAAATTCTAACCTGGGAAAAATGAATGTAGGACATTCGGCAAATGACTTAATTCCTGTAGGCCTAAGTTTCCTCGTCTATAGAATGTGAGGGCTAGATTAGACATTTTTTATGGTCCTTTCCAATTTTAAGTGTATATGAATCCAAAGTGAATTTCACAATTCTTTAAAGAATAGAAATAAAAAGTCCATACTAATCAGAAGGTGGCAGTGTTGTTGAAGAAAAGGCCTAGAGTTTAATACTAGTAAATGCAAGTAGATTGCTATATGTAGTGTTTGTACCTTCATAAAATTAGTGCTGTAGCAAATTAGTGACAAACCACTAATTTAGCAGGATTAAGATATCCTGTTACAACAGTTGTGTGTTTTTCTGAGGTCGATAACATCATTATATATGACAATGTTTTACTGTAAAATGAGACAGAATCAAATATGATCACCTGAAACTCACACAGATATAGAAGTCATGCTAAGCTCTAGCTTTCAAGTGAATAATAATTATTGTTATATTGGTTTCAGGTACTTTGAAAGAGATTGCTTGGCTATTAAGTGATGGCTTCCTTGTACATATTTGCAATTTGGTGTGGATATTTTTAGTGAGGCCAAGTTTTCATTTTTTGTTTTCCAACTTTTTGAAATAAAGGATTCAAGCACATATATTTTAATGTGTTTTAGAGAGCTTATCTTTAAAACATAATAACTGAGTTCAATAATTTGATCTTTATTCTCTGTCTTAGAAATATCTAATAAGAAGTTCTTCTAGTGGGGTTAATATATGATATTTACCTTTATGATCTATTGTTTTTTTAGCAGAACATACTAGAAGAATACTATTTAATAAAGCAACTGATTGTAAAGGCAATTGTTAAGTCAAGATTTCATTTGGAATGAAAAAATAATGTGGTCATATATTTTACTTGTGTTGGATACAGTCCTCTCCCAAAGTCCCTAAGGCTTCTAGATTAGGTATACCAGTGTCTTATAACAAATTACTATTTGGCTACTATTACAAAATACCATAAGGGAAGCAGCTAATAAAAACCAGAAACTTATTTCTTATAGTTCTGTAGGCTGGGAAGTCCAAGATCCAGGTGCTGGAAGACTCCGTGTCTGGTGAGGGCATACTTCTTGGTTCATAGACAGTGACGTCTTGCAGTGTCCACACCTGGTAGAAGGGGTGAGGGAGCTCCCTTGAGCCTCTTTTATAAGGGCACTAATCACACTCATGAGGGCTCCAAAATTCCCTTCTTTGACTAGACAGAGGCCTGCAATTCCCTACACTTGCATCCTTTTAAGTTACAACTGTGGCCAGCTATTATTAACATGTAAATGATATCTGCATGGGCATAACACACTAAAGCATCAGGCCTTTATTGATCACTATACTCCCTAAATTAACCAATCAGTTCCTCAGATAAGAGCTGGGTCCTAAGGGAATCAGAGAAAGGACAGGTACTTTGTGAAGAGAGGAAATGAGAAGGTAACTTGTGAAGTAGGGTCAGTGAATGGTGAATTCTGGGCAGGTGTGAAGCAGGGCCGGAGGGAAGATGGGGTGGAGCAGTGCTGGCAGCAAAAACAGCCATTCACTGCTGGAGGAACGGGATAATTTAATTCACAGTGTCATTTGTCCTTAGTTAGAAACAATTTACATTGCAGTGTTATTTACAGTGGGGAGGCTCTGAGGCTAGGAGTCAGGAGGCCCAGGTGCTCTCCCTCAACTGGTTGGGACAATCGTTTAACCTTTGTGAGGCAAGCTAGGTGTAAAGAGCCTGGAGATCTAGAAAATCTGGATTCAATCTTGCCTCTTTCATTTACTCAGCTGTGTGCCCTTAGAAAAAGAACTTAAACATGCTGATTCTTAGTTTCCACATTTGCAAATGGGAGATATCCTTACCCCATACTTTTAAAAAAGAATAGATGAAATGGCAAATTTAAAGCAATTGATCAGTACTGGGACCTCAGTAAATATTATCCTTCCCCCCTCCCTTTTTTTTTTTTGAGACAGAGTCTCGCTTTTTCCCTTTCTTTTTCTTCATTTTCCCAATCTATGAAATGAGAGAACTGGACTAGATGCACTGCACATCCCCCTCTCCCTGCTTCTTTTAAAAAATGATTGTATGAATCCTTGAAACCTTTCCTCCCACTTTCCTGCCAAAAGTTTCCAAGAATCATAAATTAATGCTGCTAGGAAAATGAGTCAAATAAATGACTTCCTTCTTTTCTCCTGCTCTGACATGCTGGTGGTCCCTCTGTTATCTTTCCCTTCCTTTTCCTCTCTCTTCAGAAAGCTGTGTCTTAGTTTGGATACTGTTAAAGAAAAAATTAATGATACTTGTTCAAGCACAGTAAGGAAGACTTTATTTAGGCCCTTCGAGACAGGTAGAAGCACCACTGCAATGAATTCTTGCAGTGGGGAGAGAGGTTGGGCTCAACTCTGAACACAGCATGGGCAAGTGGGAATTTATAGTCAAGGAGCACAGTGGGGGGCCAGGGGATGGAAAATTACTAAGAGGAAACATGGTTAAGGGGGGTTCTGGCTAACCCGACCCAACAGGATTCTTGCTGCAGGCTGACCTGGGGGACCAGACACTATAGGAGTTAGGGGGGATGCTGGAGGACAGGAAACCTGATCAGATATCAAAGGCGATCAGATGTTCAGGGAGGGGAGGGGTTCTTTGTCACAACTGAGTTTCATAAGGAAGTGCCCAGATGGGCTTATTAGGAGAAGGTTCAGGAGTCTGACTAAATTTCAGTCAATCAATGAATCTTTGTCAAGACTCTCCCAAAGGCAGACTGCAAACATGCCTTTCAAAATGGCACTCAATGACCATGTGTGAAAATAGGACTGCTTTTATTATTTTTTTAATTGGTCAATAGTCTAATGCAGATGTTGGCAGGAGAAAAGAAAACCAAGATTCCTTTGGTGATGGTGATTCAGTGAGTCCTGTGCTATTTGCTGGAAAAAAAATCCTTGACATCTGCTGAGGAGGCAATCTTACGGTAATCTACACAAACACAGATGGCTGGGCACCGCTGGGATTACTCGTGGGGATAGGTGCCAGGCAGAGATTGCCTGATACAGTGAAGTACAAGTTCTTCACAAAGTTTCCGAGATCCCATTTGATCCTTTTTGGCTGCCTACCTGAGAGAGGGGTGAGGTCTTCTCACTGCTAGATTACGACTCTTGAATCCCAGCGACCAAGATGTGGATTGGAGTGCCCAGGCTTGCAATAGGTTTGCTTCTGGCTTTGATCTGGTGCTTCTCATGTTTTATACCTGAAGTGTTCTGCATCAGGTGTGTGGTCTATTTATTATTCCCTGTGCTTACTCTTTGTCTTTTTCTATTCTTATTTAAACAGAATCACAATTGTGCTAACGTTATCCATCTGACTTTTGGTCCATCTCACGGAGGGCTCCAATCTAGGCCCCTTCTCTGGGCAGGAGGGGTTCTCTGCAGCCTTTTGCTCTAAGAGTTGGCCATCAACAATGTTGAGGATCTCCACCTGGAACCCACGTTGTCCTACCGTGTTTTGGATGAAGTTAATAGTGGATCTAAACAAAAGCAAAATCGGCTTCAAATAAGAGAAGTAAGCCAGTCCTATTTCTTTGTATGTTAATTTGCTGTTTTATTCAAGGAATAATGCTTTCCAGGTTCATACCAGAGAACCGAAAAAGTGAATGTTACTTTCTGCTGTTATTTAATCACTCTCAGGTTCAATCAATTAGTCAAAAACCTATCTGAAAAGGCTGGCAAATAGGATAGGATATGATGAGAATTGAATGTAGGCTGGCTGGCAAGAGGCCATAAGACTGTGCTCCAGTGTTCCTACAATCCTGATTCTGGGCTCAAATTTTCATTGACCAACACAAAGATTTTCTTGGATGGGGGAATTATCTGTGCAAAGTTCTCTACCAAAAAAGCTCTAACTCTTGGAGCAGCATCACAGAATAGTCTATTATCCTTTTTATTAATTTCTTATGGAGCACAATGACATCTAATGCTATTATAAGCTATTTTCAGAACATTTGGTAGACTTATTTCTGAGAGCAGAACCAATAAAAGTTATTATCCCCAGAGAATAGGAGTGAAGAATTCATATATTTAGAGTTGGGTTTTATCGGATGAGTTGAAAGAGCAGAAGGGCAAGAGAGAAGAGGAAATGTTGAGGACACACCCGAAAGGGTCTAGGTATGGGCCTTTAGCTCAAAAGGAAGCTAATAGGTTGGAAATGAATGGGGAGAGGGTGTTATGGGGGGTTTCAATGAGGTAAAAAAAGGATACATTGTGCTTAAAGCCGTGAACAAGTTGGACAGATGCAAGTTTCAGTCATTCAGTGAGGGAATTAATTTAAGATTTCAGAGGGAATAAATGAGAAGTCCTGTGTGACTAGATGTAGATATCTTCAGAGAAGAGCTTCAGGAATTAAGACGGGAGAATTAGGTTAGGGCCAGACTCTGAAGGTCTTGTATTCCTTTTTAAGGAGATTGAACTTCATCTGAAGGCACTTGAGGTAGAGTAATGGAAATCTTTTTATTGGGGAGTAAGAGGATAGACACTTGCTTTTAGGATCATGTGAGTCAATGTTTGCCATGAGAGGGAGAAATTGCTGGCTGGAAGACCGGTAAGAGGTGGTTTGATCCATGCATCTGAAAGATAAGGAGAGCCTAGTCTAAGGCAGGGGCAATGGCTACAGGAGAGAAAGTCTGTGATAGAACTAATGAATTTTGTTGGCTCACTGGGCTATCAGGAGTGAGAGAAAGAGAGGAAGCACAGGATATGAGGGCTGTCCAGAAAGTGTCCAGCCATCGTTAATATATTTTTTCCACATTAAATGGCTGGATACTTTCTGGACAGCCCTTGTATTCCCAAGTGTTTACATTTGAAGTATTATCTTTCACTGAGATCAGAAAAAAAGAAGTAACAGGTTTTGAAGTGGGATGGGGTCAGAGAGAGGTAAAGTAAGTTTTGGTCACAGTGTGTGAGAAGAGGTGATAAAACATAAAGGTGGACACAAGTGCCTGGACCTCAGGAGAGATTGGGACTGGAGAGGAAGATCGAAAGTTCATCGGCTGTAGTGGGTATCTGAGGTCACAAAAGGAGAGGACGTTGCGTGAATGCAGAGAAGGGCCTAATACGTGAACATGAGAGACAATAGAAGTAGAAGTAGTGAGCAATTAAGAGGGCCTGGGAGAAAATGACCAGAGAGGAAGGAGGAGAAGCAGGAGCCAATGGGACTCTGGAAGATGCAATCCACAGTAATGACTGCTGCAAATGGCAGCTGAGGGTGAAGTTTGGAAATAGAGTGTTGGCGTTAGCAACGGGAAGGCGACCTACAGTGCTTCTAGGAGAGTGTTGTGACAATGAATTTTGTACTAAGAAAAAGTAGATAGTGTGGATAGAATTTGCATTTGAGAATTTGGTGATAAAATAGAGACTTAGCTATAAAAAAGAAGGTTCTATGGTGAAAGTCATTGCTGGATTGAAGTAACTAAAAAGCTTTCACCTTGCAAAGGGTTGTGAGACGATCTGGTAAATGTAGTCCAAGTGAAACTCCTCCTTACAGCTTGTGTCTTCTTGCTCTTTAATTAATGTAAATGTTATGACTTGGGGTACATTCATTTCATCTTCAGATGGTCTAAATATATTTACCAGAAAACTGTATTATAAAACAACTCCACCTAGCCTGAGCAAGAGCAAGACCCCATCTCTACTAAAAATAGAAATTAGCTGGACAACTAAAAATATATATAGAAAAACATTAGCTGGGCATGGTGGCACATTCCTGTAGTCCCAGCTACTCGAGAGGCTGAGGCAGGAGGATCGCCTGAGTCCAGGAGTTTGAGATTGCTGTAAGCTAGGCTGATGCCACGGCACTCTAGCCCAGGCAACAGAGTGAGACTCTATCTCTAAATAAATAAATAATAAAACAACTCTGCTGCACCTCACTTTAAAGAATTAAAAAACATCCTTTCATTTTCCCTAGCCAACTGCAAACTTTTTTTTTTTTTTTTTTTTTTGAATGCAGGGTTGGTCTGTGATGATAGTTCATGGCCTGCATCAGGCATAGGCTGTGGGACTCCCACTTCTAACTGGATTTTTTCGCAAGTCTTCTCCAGTTCCTTGAGACATTGTGAGAGTGGGTTTCTCTGTGCGTAAGAGACTTAGACATTATTAGTCCCTCTGATTGCTCATCTCCTTGAGTCACAGATAGACCCACAGCCTTTGGTGGAATTACTGCCTTAATCTCTTTCATGAGTGACATGTTAGCTATGCAGACTATTTTCAAGGTTTTGTTTTAATAGACCTTTACCATCAGGCTCAAATAAATCATGACTACTTCCTACTGGTTGGAAGACAGATTTAGACTTAATGGGGGAGCACAACTAAACCACAGTATAATACTTGGAAAATTTACCTCCTTTTAATGTCATATTTCTTTCTAAATGGCTGTGATGAGTGGTTTTTTAGAAGGCTCCTGAAAGTAGTAGAGTATCTAAAAAAGTTAAGACTTTATGACAGGTTTCAAAAATATCTGAAACTCAGTATATATGTTCGAGCTTAATAGTTCCATATCATCATACCCCTAATAGATTTTAAAAAACTTTCTTGGCAATTAAAAAATTAACTAATGCTAAAGAGAGATCAGAGAAACTTTAAACCAAATGAAATGTGTCAAGATTATTAGGTAGAAGCTGAAAATGAATATGTGGGTTGAGGATAGGGCAGACTTTTTATTTAAAGCTATCTAGAGTTTAGACAATGTGAAATTATTAATGAGGCTGATTCTCTCCTTCTGCAAGCAGGGGAAATAATTCTTCTCCCACTGGTTAGGGATCTGCCTCCTTCGACTTGTGACAGTGTGACCTCTAAAATCATGGAAGACATGAGTAACACTCAGTAAAATTTTGGACCAGGTGAAATCTGTTTTCAGTACTTTTAGAGGCTCCTTTCTGTTCTCTCCTCTCTCAGATTCTTCCTGGCAATTCACCCTGCCTAACCCTCAGCTCAGAAAAGGGTCAGGTGAGGGCAATCTTCAGTTTGCACTGAACGTGCCCATCTTTTACCTCTTTTAAGAGGCTTTACATTTTAGTTTTATTTCTAATTATCCTATGATAGAAAGGCTTTGTCTTCTGTCAGATTTCCAACAATCAGTCAATTGGTGGAAAGGTCTTTGCAGGAAGAAGGGAGCTTGCTGGTATCCTGACTATCACACTATGTAAAGAGCAGCTCACCACACTGTCTGCTGGGGCCGGCTTGGTTTTAACAAGTGGGCTGAGGTGTGACTGTGTGTTTGCAATGTACATAACATAAGCTGCATATGTGTGAGTCTAGAGAGAGCTGGGTCCGCTTACTCTCACTTGCTCAACTTCCTGTTTTATCCTCCACCCCAACTTCTACCTTGCCCCACTCCCCTCAAACTCACAAATGGCTCCTTAGTTATCAAACCCAGTAGACATTTTCTTTTTCTTTTTTTTTCCTGTGCTTTTACATGTCCTGGCAGCAACATTAGATACTGGTGACCACTGTCTCCTCCTCTCTGTGGTCTTTATGACCTGAGCCTCAGGAGTTCAGCTGCCCCTGTGCCTCTTAAGCACCAGGCTTCTTCCTCTTGATCTCTCCTACTCTCATCTCTACATTCTGGCTGGACAAACTCACCATGCCTGTGGCTTTAGCCTTCTGTTCTCTACACATGCAACTCTCACAAAACCTTTTCTGCCTGCCCTGGGCTTTTACCTGTTTTACTCGAGATAGAAGCTTGGGCATTATTCTTGTTTCCTATTTCATTTCATGCCTATGTCCAATCAGTTAGCAGATCCTGCACTTTCTTTCCCTATGTATGTAATCAGCTTTCCCTCATGTCCATTTGCTATAACTACTGCTTTATTTTATGCTCTCACCATCTCCAGCCTGCAGTTCTGACTCTGCCTCACCTCTGATCCAGGCTTGGGGACTAGAGTGTCCTTTCCAAATGTGAAATCAGTTAGTTTTGGTCTCCTTGTCATAGTTCTCTGTGTACCACCTATAGGATAAAAATCTAAATTCCATAGCCAGGCATGATTGATCTGTTTCCTATTAAGCACTCTGGTTTTCTCTCCTAGCTTTGACTCTATGCATATTTCACCCTTTAGCAATACCAATCTCTTGGCAGCATGCCAAACAGGCAATGCTCTTTCATGCCTCCATATTTGGGCAGATGCCATTTCTTTTGCCTGGAATGCTCTCTTGTCCTTCTCAGGCTGAAAAAAAAAAAATCTCTTTCCCATTTTGAAATTTTTTTTGCCTGACACTTCCAGGAAGATATTGGTCTTCTTTCTTCCATTGTTCTTTAAACATACTTATAAGACTTCTCTTATTACACTGTATTATACTTTTTGGTTTATGTGACTGTCTTCCCACTAAACTGCAAGCTCCTTGAGGGAAGGGACTGTGTATTTCTTTATGTATCCATGGTTTCTAGAACAGTGCTTAACATTTTGATAGATACATATTCAATGAAAGAATGTGTGAACTAATTTAAAATGTTTTTCTTTTTACTAAAAGTGTTGGGGACTTTAAAAAGAGGCTTAGCTATCAGATTATTTATATTTATTCCTTTATAGACATTATTAATGAAGCTTTCTTCCATAATAATCATTTACAAGATCTACACATTTTATACTCTTTTGAATTGCTCTGTAGTTCTACAGTTATGGACACTCAGAAAGGAGATAGTTGAGACTCAGAAAAGATATAGAAACCACAGAGGGTAGAGGGATAGGAAGAAAAGCAATTGCCAAATATGGCTCAGACTCCTTTTTTTCCTGCTGAAAATAGCATTTAATTTCATTTTAAGGGTATAACTGTGATGAGAAGGTATTGGCTAAAAATACCTTATAAACATTCTAATTTATTTAGTCTTTCCAATAAGATGACACCAAGATTTTGAAAGCATTATTTCATCAGACTTATTTCTTTTTTGGCTCTAATACTTAATTCCTAAGTAAAGCCAACATAGCACATGTGGCATACAGTTTTCATACAATGACAGGTTCTGGGAGCTGGGAGGTACTTTAGAAGTCTTGATCACCATGGAGAACATTTAATGAGCAGTTACAACCAGAAAGGTATTGTTTTAGCTGCCCTGTAGTACACACTATTATTGTCTCCCATTGTACAGATGAGGTAACTGAGGCATAGTGAAGTTAAGTAATTTGATCAAGGTTATGGAAATTAAGTGGAAGAGTCAGGCTTTGACCCAATCTAGTTCAATCTGTTCACTTGACATATGAGAAAACAAAGACCCACCAAGAGCACAAGCTTAATTACAAGGGACCTACTCCTACAGTTTTGGCTTCAGGTAATACATTAGCACTTTTTTTTTTTTTTTTTTTTTGAGACAGAGTCTCGCTTTGTTGCCCAGGCTAGAGTGAGTGCCATGGCGTCAGCCTAGCTCACAGCAATCTCAATCTCCTGGCTCAAGCAATCCTTCTGCCTCAGCCTCCCAAGTAGCTGGGACTACAGGCATGCGCCACCATGCCCGGCTAATTTTTTATATATATATATATATATATATATATATATATATATATTAGTTGGCCAATTAATTTCTTTCTATTTATAGTAGAGACGGGGGTCTCGCTCTTGCTCAGGCTGGTTTCGAACTCCTGACCTCGAGCAATCCGCACGCCTTGGCCTCCCAGAGAGCTAGGATTACAGGCGTGAGCCACCACGCCCGGCCCATTAGCACTTTTTGATTTGTTCAGAGTATGTGTTACAAATTGGTAGCAAACCATTGGAAGTAGAGATTTTACATAGCCAGTGTCAGCCTTATTTAGTGACTGTTCATAGCAAGAACATTTTTCTTTCTAGAATTCTCTTCAGTTCAGAATCAGAAAATAAAAAGCTCAAATAAAACACACACACATGCACATACCCTTGCATTGACCATTCTTAATTAGTGTGTCTCTTTTTTGTCCCTTTTTATTTCATCATATTATGGGGGTACAAATATTGTTAAGGTTACATATATTGCCCTTGCCATCCTTCCCCCCCACCGCCGTGTCAGAGCTTCAAGCGTGTCCATCCTCCAAGTGCAGTGTGTCTCTTTGATCATTGTGGGGATATAGAATGGGCCAGAAAATTATAAGAACACCCTTATAAACAGTATAACATGATGCCGGGATATATATGATTATTATCTAAGACTTGCATTTAGAATTTTTGAAATTTAACTTTGATACAGAACTATTCCATGCTTGATTTTTCTCTATTTCTGATGTAAGAGCTTGAATTCCCTGGTTCCTGGCCTCATTCTGAGAAGTAGTCAACCCATATGGGACTGCACATGTTAAGTTGCTATGGTTGTGATTTGCAAGGCTCATGGAGAAAGCTATTTCACTGTTTTCTGTGGAGATTACAGAAATAATTGTCGCACTGGTTTTTTGTATCTTTAAATTAGTAGTTCTTTGTGGTGGTGGGCTATTCTTTTAGCAGTATGTTTCTACTTATTGAAAAGCTTTGCTGAACACAATATACCCACTCTGCTATGTAAATAAAGACATTATTGTTGGAATAATGCAGTTCAGGGGATGCCTCTTTTGGTAGGCCTATCTGTCAATCTGTGTTTAGTTGGCTTTCTCAGCCCACCCATTCTAATTACTGCTTTTCAATCTCAGAATGGGAATCTGGGAAGGGGATTTGTTACAACTGGGTTATTTAAATGGAATTTTCCAAATATACAGGATCTCCTCCTCAGATACGTTTACTCCCCCATTCCTTCCTGCTTGCTTTAGAAGTCTTTGGCAGGCTATTATTATGAACTGAAGGGCAGGTTTCAAGCACTCCCCTCCCTTGTAACCGCTATTTAGGAAATGGTCAGTAAACTGCATGCCTTTGGGATTGTTACCCTTTGTTCTAATTTCATTTTGACTTCTGATGAATTTGGGAGTATATGAATTTTTTCATGAGATAAATTTATAAACACCAAATATCAGATATGCTGTCAGTTGTCTGGCTATTTTTGTGATTAAAGTTTACTCTGATATTGGACTTAATATAGGTAATTTGATGGATGCCCTATTCTAAATATTTTGTGTTGTCAAATAACTTCATATAGAATCTATTTTTTGAAAAAAGATGTTAAAATGTTAAATTGGAAATATGAAGGAAAATATTATCTTAAAAGGTGGCAAAGCAGTTGTAACCGCCTCTATGAACAAATTTCAATGACCCCTATGTATTTCTTATAATCTCCTCCCTTAACTAACTACTTGAACTTTTTGAGTTGTTTCCCAGAAATGGTGGAATTTTTACAAGACAAAAGTATTGAGACTCTGAAGGCCACTGAGCAAAATTCCCATTGCCAAGAATCACTATCCCCAATGACCTGCCCCAATGCATGTGGCCCCTTCTTAAAAAGCCATCTCTGTTGGTCAGGGAGACGGATTTCAGACGATTTCTCCCCTACTCCCAACATATGTCTTTCACATTAAAATTCCTTTCTTCCTTGGCAATTCTCATTGTCTGAATAATTGGAACTTTGCGTGGCAATCAATCGGATCTAGGCTGAAACCCCCTCATGGTTTTGATAACACTGTGACATTATTTGTGTTGTTTTGTAAAATGATGGCCAATGGCTCAGAAACAAGTACCCCAAAACTACAAGTGACTAGAAATTGCCTGTGTCATATTAGTGTAGATTTCCCTACTTATCTTCTTAGCTATGGGAGCCTACTATCTCCCATTGTGACCTATTTGAAAAGGAAACACTGAAAACTGGAGATAAATTTTCCTGCTTTGTAAAATGGATGGTTCTTTTCCATTCATTGTCTGCTAAAATGTTCCAAACTTTTCATGGCTCATAACCCCTTTAAGCAACCATCTTATCATAATATTTTTCCTTCCCAACCCTTCGTTCCTCCACCATACTTCTTAAAAGTGATTACTGCCTGTATTTCTTGTCCCCCACTCATGTTGTCAGTTCTTTATAGACTGGCTTCTATTCCCACTCCCTTCTCTAAGTGTTAGGCAGATAATGAAGGATTCTGGGTCTCTTAGGGATGAATGTGGGTGCCTTTCCTTGGTACTGCCTTCAGCAATTGCCCCACCTGGAAAGAATGATGAGGGCAGGCCCCAGGCCCTGGTCTTGGTGCTGCCCCACCTTAATGCTGTCCCCAGAGACTGCCATACCTGGCAGAGAAGGGAACATCTTACCACTCTGCCAATCAGAACTTAGTTGGCCAACTGCAAAAGAATGCAGAGGACTTGCTAGCCCATAGGCCAAGCAGCATAGGTACAGTAGAGTCTAGAAGGTGACTTAGGACAACCTAAGGCTAATTGCCATGTCATTAGCTTAAATCTACTTTGTGGTTCATCCACAAATGGGCTTTCAGAGAGGCTCATGGGAGATCCACATGCACTGTGAAACTCAGGTCATATAACTCCCAACTGTCCATCAAAGTGGTTCCATGAAGATGTCTGAACCATGGGGAGGGCCCCATCTGGATACTATAAAACAAGTCCCAGACCATAACCAAGCTCAGGATCGCCAAACCTGATGTAAGGACACTGATGATCTCCTCATTGACAAATCTAGTGAACAGTCCTATTTGTCTCTTTTTAATGTCTGCATTATCTTGTGTTATTGGACATTCCCCCATGGTCTTTGTATTTATCTGTAGGAATCATATAGTAATAATGATTAGCAAAATTATAATAATAAATATAAATTATGTAATATATAATTTATAATAATTATTATTACCACTTTTATTCTTGATGCTGCAAAGTGCTTGTTGTCCTTTTACTTTCAGGTCAGTTTTCTTCATCTTCTACATCTGCTCTCCGTAGGGATTTTCCAATTTACTTAGCCTGGAAATTTTCAAGTCACTTTGACCCTTTGCTCTCTTTCTTTCCCCTCTTGATTAGTAAGCTAACAAATCTTTCAAGTTTTCCTATGGAGTGTCTTCCCTCTCACCTTTTCCTTGTCATTGCCACTGCTTTAATCTGTTAATACATCTTCACTGCTCTATGTCTGGACTGTTGGCTTTTCATGCTCCTCTTCCCAGTGCAGTCTATACTGCAAGAATGAGCTCTCCAAAGTAACTAAGCACACACTATCTTCTGTGTCACAAGCCATTTTTTACTGATGGATGAAATTTTGAAATTTTGAAATTTTTGAAATTTTGAAATTTTGTCATCTGTATCTCAGATTACTTCCCGCTGCTCCCTTATGTGAATGCCATGCTTCAGCCCAACATGCCATGGATGCTTTTAAAATTTTTAATTTCTTTTCTCCCCTCCTACACTACCTTCCTCCTCCTTTTCCTTCTCCTTCTCCTGTTCCTCCTCCTTCTCCTTCTCCTTCCCCTTCCCTTTCTCCTTCTTTCTTTCTCCTTTATGCCACTCACCGATTTACCCTACAACCATAAATGAAGTCCTTACCATGGGCAAGACATTGTGTAAGTCCTGGAGATACACAAACCCTCCAACTGGGCTCTAGACTAATAAGTGGGACTAACATGTAAAAACCATTATGTTAATATGATAAATGATATAATCAAGGTCTGCTGGAAGAGTTTTTGGAATGCAGACAGCTGACAACCAATACTGATTAGTAGTGTCAGAAAGGGTCCTACCAAGAATATGACCCTTCAGCTGAAAGCTGAAACCAAATAGTTCCAGGCAAACAAGAGGAAGGATCATTCCAGTCATAGGGGACTGCCTGCAATTATAAGAAATCATGATACAATTTAAAGATTGCTAAATATCAAAAAGCTGCATATAAGGGGAGATGAGAAAGAAAAGGTAGGCATGTGCAGATGATTGTATTCTCTCATCCTGTGATAGGTGAAGGGGAGGCATGGATGAATTTACACAGGGAATGACACAATCTTGTTTGTAATTTAGAAATACTACTCTGGTTCCAGTTTGGAGGATGAAAGGGGACTGATAAGCTGGAGGAGACTAATAGGATTCTTTTGCACTATTTCACCCAAAAGATATCTGGGCCTGAACTAAAGCAGTGAAAGTGTTGAGAATGGATTGGAATAAGAGATATTTAGGATTCTTTGGACTTTATGACTAACTGGGTGCTGGGGAAAATGGAGATGAAGGATTTGCAATAAAGATCTGGACATCATTGTATAGAGGGTAGTTGAAGCTATAGGAGGACTTGAGATCACCCTGGAAAGAGAAAGCTGAGGACAGAATTTCACTTCTAAAGAACCATGTTCTTTTTTCGCCATCATTGCAATTACAATACTTTAGTCAAACTCTTAGCTGGATGCCAATATGTAGGGCAGATATAAAAATAGAGCTGCTCGCACAGAAGCTTAGCCCACTTGACCTCCTCCTTATCTCACCCCATCTGTGGCTGGGGCTCCTGAGGCACTAGAGGACAACCACTGCATAGCTTGTGATAGAGAAGGAGTAAGGGTGGGAGCAATTATATTTACTGAGCAGCTTTTTTGTCCTGAGCACTGGTCTAAGTACCTCTTGTGAATGAGTTATGATTAATGATCCTGAGGAATACGGCTGGAATCAGTAATTTCTCCTTTCCAAGATACTAAATTTATTGCCAGGCGAATCCTTCTTAAAGCACTTAAAAAAATCCTCCATTCTGCTTGGAACTGGCCTATGTGCTTTTCAAATCACAAACATAGAGATGTTAAACCTGTTATACAAAATTGGTTGCTAGAAGCTATTTGACTCCAGAAATGTAGTTCTATTCATGCATGCTTTTCAAATAAATCTCTCCTGAAAATACAGATGTTCCAGGTAACTATTGGTAATAATACCTATGAGGAATTATTTTGCCAGGTTATTTTAGCACATCTGGGAAATTGATTTTATTCTCTCACTCTTTTTTATTTTTATGGGCCATAAATGATGTATTATAAATGCTTCTTAGCTATGTATTGTGCTTAATTTTCAAACATTTTTTCTGCTGATGTCTCTAGAAATTTTTGAGAATTAAACACTATAGAAATGTGTTTGGTAGACTTCAACAAATAAACTGTTAATTATCCTGGTATATATTTTTAAATTTTTTCTTAATTGGCGTTAGTGCGTGCTAATAAAAATCTGTATTATATTCATTGTGGTACTGTAGTATCCTTGGCTTTACATTGCTTTGCTTTACCTGAATATAGCAGCAAATCTTTAAAATAAAAATTCCTGAAGAAATTGATTCATTCTGTGTGTTGTTTTAAATTAATTATAATTTTAAATCCATCCTTTACATGAATTAGTTTATTTTATATTTTGTTTCTCTATTGTGAATATATGATTATACTTTAATGGATTTTCTTATAAAAATTTTGTTTATAATTTTTATCAGAATAATATATTGTATCTTTGTAAGATCTTATGTTATATTAAGTCATGGACAAAGCTTCTTTGTAAAAATACTTCATGCTCAGATATTATAATGCATATAAATTGATAAAAATAAAGATTTAGATTTTAGTTTTTTAAATTAACATTTTTAAAACATGGCTTTCAGAATTTCTATATCTGAGAAAAATGCCTTTCTATTGTGATAGGCATTGAAACTATTTTTAAATAAATATTTCACATGGAAATTTAATTATTCATGTTTTGGTGGATTGTTTTGTAAATACAATATTTTTCATAGTAAAGAAGAACAAATAATAAGCCCACAACAATGTATTAAAGGCTTCAGGGCTATTTAATCGGAGCAACCAAGGACCTAAGAATTTTTTTTTTTTTTCCTGGTGAGATATTTAATGGACTGCCATTGCTGTCTTCATTACTGAGTTTATTGTGACCTGAATTAGGAAGGCTTTTGTGCTCTCACTCTTTAATTTAATTAGATAATGATTTTTGTAGGCAGGAGTTCCCTGGAGTTTGCAAATTTATTGACACTGTAAATCAACCTCTGGATATAATTTCATGCTGTTCATTTCATTGTTGGTGGATACAGAGGCCATGCAGAGTATGGGGCAAATGTTAATTCTACCAAGGATTGAGTCCTTAGTGGTCTAGGCTTTTCTTGAAAAAAATGGCAGAAAGGTTGGGATTGGAGACCATGTGAATGAAGTACCATAGAAAATTGAGAATATTTAGACATTTTCTAAACATGGGAAAAGAATGCTCTGCATTTTAAGTAACTACATATATGAAGGTATGGGATAGTCAGACTAATACTGTCAAGGAAGCTCTAAACCAAATATAGTTCTAGAGATAAGGCTATTTGTACCTGAAAGATAATGATCTATAGTAATTTTCCCTATTGGTGTTGGCATGTAGGATTTCTCACCTATATGGTCACTTTTGAACTCTGACCTGGGTTTTGTTCCTTTGTATCTTTGGAAATCTTTTCAGGTATCAGCACAAAGCTAAGATTATTTCTGCCTAAACAGTGTTTTCAAACTCTTTTTTTTTTTAGCATCAAAACCTTCCTTTCACTTAAATTTTTCCCAGAACATCAATATATAAAAATTAAATTTTATTAAAATACATTTCTTTTTTAAGTTCAAATTTTATGATGTTTACTTATAAAAGAATTCAGTGAGAATGATGAGACTACTGGACAAACAGAAAATTTAAAATTGGACATCATAGATAAAAGTTACAGTTTATCAGCCACTAATTAATTTCTGTGTTCTGATTGCATGATACTGAGAAAATAATGGTACACAGATAAGAATTTACAAAGAATAACATAGTAACATTTTTTTTTTGCCTTAAGGATTTGCCTTTCAATCTTTAAATATTCTTTAAGTAAGGAGAACCAGAAATTCGAAAGAGAAATAACAGAGACTTTAACTTGTGGTCAAAAAGGAGTAACTAGACAAAACATATGAAACAATGGTTTTCAAATATTAGACATCAAGTAATGGAGTGATCCCTAAGAGATAGAAAATAAATTTGGCGAGCCTACAATTAATCAGTTTACTGTCTGGAAAAAATTTCCAGGCTGCAGTGCTGAGAAGAGAAATGCAAAAGGAGTCCAGCAGATTCCTTGACTTGAAGAGGGGCAGCTGAGAGTCAGAAAAGGCCAGTGAGACTAGAGTCCATAAAACAGAGTACTTAAATACAGATGGCAGCACAGAGAAATAGCTTCAGAAATTTTCAGGGGTTTCTCCCTAAGTAGTCAATTCAGTACTCTCAGAATATGCATGTGAGAAAACTCATCAAGGCCAGGAAAAGAACCAACTGTTCTTGTCTAACCTAATAGAACAAACCTCAAAGGATCAAACAGTTTCTTAGCAACAGACTCTACTGCATTTTAGAACAATATTCACACTTATTTAAAGGAATACAAAAATATACAGCACCTGAGAAAGTAAAAATTCACAATGACTGTCATCTAATCAAAAATTTCTAGACATATAATAATGCAAGAAAATACAACCTTAAGGAGGAGAAAAATCAATTAATCAAAACTGACTCAGAAATGCCTGGATTATAGAATTAGCAGAGAAGAACATTAAAATAGTTACTATAACTCTATTGCATTCAAGAAGCTACATAAAGATTGAGCTTGCAAGGTAGAGATATGAAAGTGGCTCACACTTATAATCCCAGCACTTGAATATAATGATATAAAAGGATAATACTTCATGACCAATTGGAGTTTACCTTAGGAATGGAAAGTTGGTTTAACATTAAAAAAAAAATCAATCAATGTAATTGACTATATTAACAGAACCAAAAAGAATAAAGCTAGAGGCATCACAGTAACTGACTTCAAATTATACCACAAAACTATAGTAACCAAAACAGCACAGTACTGGGATTAAAAACAGACACGTAGACCAATGGAACAGAAAGAGAACTCAGAAATAAATCCATACATTTACAGTCAACTCATTTTCAACAAAGGTGCCAAGAACATACATTAGGGAAAGGACAGTCTCATCAATAAATGGTGCTGGGAAAACTGGATATCCATGTGCAGAACAATGAAATCATCATATATGTTTATCTCTCACCATATACAAAAATAAAATCAAAATGAACTAATGACTTAAATGTAAGAACTGAAACTATGAAACTACTAGAAGAAAAGATTGAAGAAACACTTCAGGACATTGGTCTGGGCAAAGATTTCTTTAGTACAAAAGCACAGGCAGCTAAAGCAAAAAGGGACAAATGAGATCACATCAAGCTAAAAAGCTTTTGTTCAGTAAAGAAAACAATCAACCAAGTATAGACAACTCACAGAATGGAGAAAATATTTTCAAACTACCCATGTGACAAGGGATTAATAACCATAATAGATAAGGAACTTCAAACAATTCAACAGGAACAACCCCCCCCCAATAATCCAATTAAAAATCAGCAAAAGCTCCCAAAAGATATTTCTCAGAAGCAGACATACAAATGGTCAACAGGTTCATGAAAAAATGCTCAACATCACTAATCATCAGAGAAATACAAATTAAAACTACAATGAGATATCATCTCACCCCAGTTCAAATGGCTTTTATCCAAAAGATGGACAATAATGAATGCTGGCAAGGACGTAGAGAAAGTGGAGCCCTCATACACTGTTGGTGGGAATGTAAATTAGTGCAACCACTGTGGAAAACAGTATGGAGGTTCTTTAAAAAACTAAAAATAGAAATACCATATGACCCAGCAATCCCACTGCTGGGTATATATCCAAAAGAAAGGAAATCAGTATATCAAAGAGATATCTGCACTCCCAAGTTTGTTGCAATCCTATTCACGATAGCCAAGATATAGAATCAACCTAAGTGTCCACTGACAGATAAATGAGTAAAGAAAATGTGGGATATATACACAAGAAGTATTCTTCAGCCATAAAAAGGAATTAAATCCTGTCACTTGCAACAACATGGAGGTCATTATATTAAGTGAAATAAGCCAGGCACACAAAAGACAAATATTGCACATTTCCACTAATATGTGGGAGCTAATAAAAGAAAAAAAGAAATTGAACTCATGGAGATAGAGAGTAGCATGATAGTTACTAGAAGCTGGGAAGGGTAGTGGGGAGGGCGGATAAAGACAGGATGGTCAATGGGTGCAAAAACACAGTTAGATAGAAAGAATAAGATCCAGTGTTTGATAGCCCATTAGGGGTGATTATAGTTAACAATGATTTATTCTATATTTTAAAATAACAAAGAGGGGAATTGAAATGTTCCTAACACAAAGAAATGATAAATGCTTGAAGCAATGGATACCCCAATGACCCCAATTTGATTATTATACATTGTATGTTTGTATGAAAATATCACATGTACCCCATAAATATGTACAACTGTTATGTATCCATAATTAAAAATAAAAAATTTTAAAAAGAGCCCCAAATGAGAAAATATTCATAGAAAATATATCTGATGAAGACCTCATTTTTAGAATACATAAAGAATTTTTACAACTCTGTTTTTTTGTTTTTTTTTTGAGACAAGGTCTCACCGTGTCACCCAGGCTAGAGTGCTGTAACATCATCATAGCTTACTGCAACCTCAAAATCTTGGGCTCAAGTAATCCTCCTGTCTCAGCCTCCCAAGTAGCTGGGACTGCAGTTGGCTAATTTTAATTTTTGTTAATACAGGATTTCACTATGTTGCTCAGGCTGGTTTTGAACTCCTGGCCTTAAGTGATCCTCCTGCCTTGGCCTCCCAAAGTGCTAGGATTAGAGATGTGAGCCACCGTACGTGGCCCTTATAATGCATTAATAAGACACCAATGCAAGAAAAAAATAGGCAAAAGATTTGAACACATACTTACTAAAGAAGATATACAAATGTCATGTAAACATGAAAATATGAGCAATATAATTTATTGTTAGGAAAATACAAATTAAACTCACATTATACACCTATTAGAATGGCTACAATTTATACAAACCTTCCCACACTAAGTGTTGGTGGGGATATGAAACAACTAGAACTCTCATTTATTGCTGGTGGGACTAGAAAATGGTTAAAAACCATTTTGGAAATTTTGGCACTTTCATAAAAGGTTAAACATAAAAGTGCTACAAGACCCAGTTACTCCACTCCTACGTATTAATTAAATGAAAGCATATGTCCATGCAAAGATTTGCACACAAATGTTCTTAAAGGCTTTATTTATGACAGCCCCAACTGGAAACAACCAAAAGTTTATTAATAGGTGATGGAATATTTTTCAACAATGAAAAGAAATGAAATATATGTGCAACAACATGGATGAATTTCAAAGTAATTATGTGTCATGAAAGAATCCTGGGAAAATAGCACCAATGTATAATTCCATTTACATAAAACTCCAGGAAATGCAAATTAATCCCTAGTGACCAAAAGCAAATCAGTGGTTGCCTGGGCATGTTGGGAGGTAAAGGAGGAGGAGGATACAGGGACGTAAACACAATTCTGGGAGTGACGGGTATGTTCATTGTCCTGCTTGTGGTGCTGATTTCATGAATATATGCATATGTCAAAATTTGTCAGATTTTATATCTTAAATACATGGTGTTTCTTATGTGGCAGTTATAATCAATAAAGATGTTGTAAAAAATTATTGTGAATATTTTGAGGCTGAATCACTAGCACTATATTCTCCTTCTTTAACATAAACAGAAGAGTCAGATAAGAAACAGCCAAAAAGCATAATCAGTTCTAAAATGGTTTTTAATGCAATCCTATTACCGTGCTCCATCTTAACACATGTACTTGTTATTGCAAAATTGCATATTACACATTGATGAGAGCAGATGCACCCATACTATTGCAGAGTACTTGCACAAAATCTTTTACAAGTGTAGACATGCATAGGATTGTATTTTTAGAAAGAGTATTGCATTACTGAAGGAAAATGAAAATATATGTCCACTCAAAGACTTGTACTCAAATTCTCATAGATGCTCTATTCACAATAGCTCCAATTGATAAGTGCAAAACTCAGTGATATTTCAGACAATGAATAAACTATAACAGGCATAAATCTCAAAAACATTTTTTTTTGAGGTATCTTTGGAAAATTTAATTTGGACCATATTTTCTTCCTCTTGCTGAAAACATCAAATATCCCAATACATTTTGGGTTCCACAGCTTACAAAGGGGCAGTGGGTTTCCCGCAGTTACATACCGTATCCAACTTTCTATAGAAAGATAAGACATTTTCCAACCTTGCTTCTGCGTATTTCTAAAAAAAATGCTTTAAAGGTTCCTTACAATAAATGCGAAGTAAAACAAAGTAAGGCTTTATATTCTCCTTTTCCCCTTTTTATGTACTGCGTGTTGGAGGAATAAGGAAGGAAGACTAGTTACGTCAGTGTTGGTACCCTGGGGATGGCTGCTGGGTCCTCCGAGGTGCACCCATATCACTGAGGCCCAGACGCACCCCTGCACTGAGGAACCTGAGAGGGACAAGTGCAGCCATGAGGGACTGTCACAGCACAGGTGGGACTGGGGACTGCCCGGTTCTTCTCGGTGCTCACAGGGCTGCTGTCTTTCAGGAATAACAAAGGAACTAGGACCAAATCATGACCAGAGGTCTCCCACCTGGTACAGCAGTACCACAGGTTCATTTTTGTGGGCTTACAATGTACGTTTACAGACTGAATAAATTTACTGGAAATATAACAAGAGAAAAATGCCTTTACTAATTCCTGTATCAAATTACTAGAATGAAAATAAAAGGTTTTGTCTGATAAAACACATTTTCTATGTCAAATGAAAACAACTCCCTTGCAAGATAATCTTAGTAATATATATGTTACTATATATTTTCTCATGGTACACAAATTTCTTTAATTGTATCAGCTGAACAGCTTTGTCATTTTTCATACTTGTAGTTTCGTTAGTTTAAAAAAGGGATAAGGCAGCCAAATCTAACTAATTTTGGTTGCAGAAAAACATCTCAGACATTAGCCTTCATCTTCTTGAGTGTTAAGAGTACATGATGAAAAGGTAATCAAACAGTTTCTTCTCTTAACAGGAAACTAAGCAGCTATTATCATCAAATGTACCTCTAGTAAACACAGGGCCCCCTCATAAATATAAAATTAAATTCTTTTGAGGAATAGGTTTGTGATTTTAGTTATGTAGGATTTACATTTATTTTTTATGTTTTATAGTAAAAAATGTGTGGTCTTCACTTCACATCTTCATTTTCATAGGCTAGTGATTTCTTTATCTCAGCAGGCTCTCACATACAAATGGCAGGCTGGGGATTCGGCTTGTTTCAGAAAGGGGAGGCAGCCACATGGCATGTGCTCTTAGAATCCTTGCAAAAACTCCTGTAGCTGGGTGACAATCTCTGTGTCCACTGTCTCCATGAGGGACTGGAACCCTTGTTCTCCCAGTAGCTCCTGCTGCGCCTTGAGCTTCTCGTAGACGAACTGCTGCAGTGACACCGTGTGCACAGGGTCCTTCAGTGCCAGCATCTTTTTCCTCTTATCTTGTTCTGTGGGTGGTTCTTCATCTTCCATTACTTTTGGTTCCTCAAGATGAGACATCAACATACAGTCTTTGTAAGTTCCTGTTTCAGGATCTTCCGTCATGACATCATGCAGGCCTTCCACTGAGATGTTTATAATACCACAGAATTTATCCTGGATAACACTATTATCAGATGGCAGAAGAGAAAGCAAAGCCAAAGCTGAAAGTTTTCTTCTTTCTGGCTGGGTAATGTTGTCCATTCGATCAACCCACATTTCAATCATATTTCCCAAAAGCTGGTCCATCTCCTGATTAAACTTATGTGCCATCTCATTAAGAAGTGAAGAGAAGAAGCTGGCATTTTGTAATAGGACTCGACCCATAACTCCAAGATAGGTGGACATCACTACAGGATACCTCTCTCCTTCTATAATACCCCTGAAAACACAGGGTAAAATTGGTTGAAACATTTGTGGACCTAATACTAGGTTCACTTTAAGGGCATTTTCCACAACCTTGAGCACTTGAACTTGACCTTCTGTAGTAATTTCCTTTAACAGCTCACAAAAGGACTGACACAGACCTACTGCATATGTCTGTAAAAATTCTGTTGATGATAAAAAGATATAATCATTGATGATCTTAAAGCAGGTTCTGAGATTTTCTGAACTTAGTTCAAGAAGGGGAGACATATTCTGAAATATACGAAGCAACTCTGGTGTAATACATGGGCTGTTTTCCAATGTTACTAACCATAATTCTAAACCATCTTCCAGAAGATAAACATGTGGAGGCTGGGAAACATCTGTACTCAGTTGAATAACTGGGAGCAGGAAAGGGTACAGGTTCTTGCTGTCTTCTCCTAATCCCTGCACAAGATGAATAAGTGTCGTCAAAATAGCACATCTCAACATATTGTGTTCTTCACTCTGCTTCCAAAAAAGGGGCAAATATTGCACCAAACATCCCACATATGGTCGTATCTGCATGTTGACTCTTTCAATCACACAGGAAAGGACATGCAAAACGTGCATCTTTGTGTCACATTCTGTAACTTGCTGTAGTAACTGAAAAAGTAGTGTGAACATGGTTTCCAAATACGGTAGAAACTGGTCTGTTCTAAATTCAAAATCATCAACAGTTAACTTCAAAGTTGTAGCTGTTTCAATACGGACCACTAAATCTTGATCTTGAAGCAAGTTACAGATTGCCTCATACAGCATGGGTCTTAAGTCAGACTTGAATTTCACAGAAATCCACTGACCAATGAGCCAAATCACCCTGCGTCGCAGTGGCTTATACCTATTGTGAATGACTTGTAATTCTGGAAGAAGCTGGTTTTTAAACCACTGATCAAAATCAACGCTGTCAAACAGTTCATAAGCAGCTAATCCAACAGCATTTTACACAGCATCTTTAATTAACAGTGCATTCATATCTTCCACATTTGTGGGCCCCTGAAGTGTTTGCATCATTTCTAGAAGTACAGGAGTAAGAGTCTGATTATATTCATGGAATATATCTATAAAAAGGACTTCAGTGCATGGCCTCAAACTATATTTCCAAGAATCTCCTCCTGTTTCTTCCACTGTAAAGCCTTCTGGGTCTTCTTCCCACATTGTCAGTTCTTCTTCAGTTAATAGAAAATAATGAGAGACTAATCTTCTACATATCTCTGTCAAAGTGGGATATGTGAAGAATGCCATCTTAATCTTATGGGCTTCAAGAGTTTCAGGACTGCTATCTTCAAAATTTTTGGATGGCTTATAAGCATAATTTTTGACAATCATCTTAATAAGATTCATGCACTGGACAATGAATCGTTCAAATGTAACGCCTTCACCAATTTCCGTAAAAACATAGCTTACAGAAAATTCCAGTGATCTCTGAATTAGAGGTTTAAATGAAAAGGGATGCTGATCCAAGAAGTCCAACAGCACTTTAGTAAAAAGAATGATGGTCTTTTCCAGTCTATCTCTACACATATTATCTGTACCTATATTTCTACTGCATTCCAGAAACTGTTTAAGACGTTCAAATATTCCATGTAAAAAACCCATCACCTCTATATTCTTATGAGGTTCCACAAATCCATTAACAGTTAACTTACGCAGCACTTTCAAGGATAGTAGAGTTCGTTCTAGTGCACTTAGAACTGCAGCTTCATTGCCAGAAGAAACTTGTTGGAGGAATGTGTCTGTATGGTGATTCCACAAAGAGCAGGCAAAAGTATAAATTCCAGAAGCTAAATCATAAAATAATTTTCTATCAGCAGCGAGTCGTTTAGATGCCAGTGTCTTGGTAACATGATAGAAGGTAAGTAATGCTCTGTGCTGTCGAAGATCATCCTGGACTTTAACAGACTCTATAAGAGTGGGAATCAGTTCAGGCCACTGTCTGGGACAATCCAACCTAGCAACTTTTGCGATCAGCACTGCAATTTGAGTTGCAATCTGGTTTATTGGTTCATTGAAGTTGGTGATGAGCCTTGCACGCAAAGTAGTTTTCTCCTCCTCTGAGAGAGCATGGGGTGCTACACGTCTCCAGTAGCGATCAATTCCATTTTTAAAATACAGAATAGCAAGCCACCTTACATTTATATCCAGTGTGTGGTTTGTGAAAATATTCAACAACACTGAATAGAAACCAGGCTGGGTCTCCCACTGTTTCAACTGCTCCTCAGCTGGTTTTAACACAGTAGTATCCTGACTGGTGGCCTGTGTTAAGACCTGAAGAACAACAGTGCTGGCACTATTGAGATCCATGGAAACCTTGCCAAGGCCACAATCTAGTAAGTGGTACTGCTTGGACTTGAACACCAACACCACTGGTCTTAATCAGTATCCGTTTGGTTCGGTCCAGAATTGCCCGGCCCTCCTGCTCCCACTTCCCAATACGAAGTGGCGTCGGTTGGTCCCGCGCCCCACGCTGCCAGTCCACACGCCGCCGCCTACTGATGCCGAAAGCGGCTTCAAAAACATTTTTCTAAGTGAAAGAAATTAGACAAAAATACCATATACTCTATAATCCCATGCACATGAAATTCCAGAAAAGCCAAACCAATCTGAGTACAATGAGGCACATACAAATTTGGAAGGTGATGGGAATATTCTATATCATGATTGTTGTGGTGGTAACATAGCCATGTATAATTGAAAAAATGTATTAAGTTGTTCAGTTAAAAGTGATGAATTTAATTGTATACAAATTAGACTCAATGAAATTAACAGAAAAAGAACATCAATTCTATATTTAAAAGAAATTACTATATATGCATAGAAAGGATGGGAGAGAGTCTCTTGTTATTATGATCTGTCCTCTGGGTTAGTTCCAGTCCTGAGGTTTGTCTGAGCCTTAAATTTGTTTTGCTCTTCGATTCTGTATTGCAAACTCTTTTTCGGGCTTTGTAACATCTCTCTTCTCCTACCTCCTGGTTTAGTGTTGCTGTTCCAACCTGACTGATCTCACTGTTCATTAAAATGCCCATTCTCGTCTTTTTTTTCCTTGCTATTCACCTACTTAGGAAAGGGCTTCCTTTTTCTTTTTACACTCTAGATCACGGGTCCTCAAACTTTTTAAACAGGGGGCCAGTTCATTGTCCCTCAGACTGTTGGAGGGCCATTGGAGAGTGCAGTGCACATTCCACACATGCGCACTGTGGGCCCAGGATGAGTCAGCTGCTAAGCAGGACAGGCAGTGGAGGCAAAAGCACCCTGCGGGCCGCATAAATGTCCTTGGCGGGCCGCATGTGGCTTGTGGGTAGTAGTTTGAGGACTCCTGCTCTAGATCCTACATACCCAACAAGTCCAGCTCCAGTTCCAGTTTTAAGAAACCTTTATCAATTACTAGCCCCCAAATTATTGCCTCTTCCATCTGACCCCTTCTAGTAGTTGAACACTTTCATTATGGATCCATTTTTAAACTGCTTGATGAATATATATACATCTGTAGTACTCAATAATCAGCCCCTGTGGGCAGAAAATAAAATGTGTATTCAAATCGATGTGAATTGAGGAAAAGCTTCCCAAGTAGAATTTGGGATTTCCTCCACCCAGAACTGCATTTTATATACTACCTCTATTTTCTCTCTCTACCAGGTTATTTTCTGTTTAAAAAGGGCCTAATGAAATATTTGTGACCTTGGGTTAGGCAATGGTTTCTTACACAAACAACCAAAACAACAACAAAAAAATAAGATCATCTGAACATCATCAAAATTAAAAACATTTGTGCTTGAAAGGGCATCATAAAGGAAGTGAAATGATAACCCACAAAATGAGAGAAAATTTCTGCGAATCAAGTATTCTATGATGGATATCTATTAATAGAATGTTTAAAAAAACTTATAATTCAATAATAAAAAGACAATATAATTTAACAAATAGGCAAAGGATCTGATAAAACATTTCTCCAAAGAAGATATATAAATGGCCAATAAGTACATGAAACGATGTTCAATATCATTAGCCAACAGGGAAATGCAAATCGAAACCACAATGAGGCCAGGTGTGCTGGTTCATGACTGTAATCTCAGGGCTTTGGGAAGTCAAGGTGAGAGGATTGCTTGAGGCCAGGAATTTGAGACCAGCAAATGTAGTGAGACACCTTCTCTAAAAAAATTTTTTAAAAAAATTAGCCCAGTATGGTGGTGCATGCTTGTTAGTCTTAGCCACTTGGGTGGCTAAGTCGGGATGATTGCTTGAGTACAATAGTTCAAGGCTGCAGTGAGCTCTGATCCAGCCACTGTACTCCAGCTCGGGCAACAGAGTGAGACCCTTTCTCTTAAAAAAAAAAAACAAAAAACACACACGCACAATTAAATACCACATCATATCCACTCACCCACTAAGATGGTTTTAATGAAAAGAGACAATAACAAGTGTTGACAAAAATGCAGAGAAATAGGAACTGTCATATATTACTAGTGACAATATAAACTAATGCAGTTGCTTTGAAAAACCCTGGCAATTTCCAAAATGTTTAAGGATAGAGTTTATATTTATGAACCAGAAATTCTAAACCTAGGCATATACTCATGAGAAATATGTTTATACAAAACTCTTGTGCATGGATGTTCATAGTAGTGTTATTCATGCTATCCAAATAGTAGAAACAAAGGTCTGGCGTGGTGGCTCATGCCTGTAATCCTAGCACTCTGGGAGGCAGAGGAAGGTGGATTGCTCAAGGTCAGAAGTTCAAAACCAGCCTGAGCAAGAGTGAGACCCCGTCTCTACTAAAAATAGAAAGAAATTAATTGGCCAACTAAAAATATAGAAAAAAATTTAGCTGGGCATGGTGGCACATGCCTGTAGTCCCAGTTACTTGGGAGGCTGAGGCAGAAAGGATTGCTTGAGCCCAGAAGTTTGAGGTTGCTGTGAGCTAGGCTGATGCCACAGCACTCTAGCTCTCTGTCTCAAAAAAAACCAAAAAACAAAAATCACAAAATGGAAACAACACAAATGTCTCCCACCTGATGAATGGATAAATAACATGTTGTATATTTATATAATGGAATATTGTTTGGTAATAAAAAGAATTGAAGTATTGATCCATGTTACAACATAGCCTTGAAAATCTTACGCTAAGTGAAAGGAGTCAGTCACAAGGGATCACATATTTTATGATTCCATTTATATGAAATGTCTGGAATAGGCAAGTCTATAGGGACAGAAAGTGTGTTTGCCTAGGGCTGGGGGAATGAAGGGATGGGGAGAGTGACAGCTGAGGAATATGAGGTTTCTTTTTTGAGGTAATAAAAATGTTTTGGAATTGATTGTGGTAAAGGGTGCAAACTCTGTTGATATATTAAAATCCATTGAATAGTGCACTTTAAAAGACTCAACTGTATGGTACATGAATTATATCTCAATAAAGCTGTTAAAAAAGTCAAACTTCACTTTATTCAGCTATTCTCACCCCAAACCCCCAAACGCCATTGAATATTTCTTTGTAGTGGATACTGTGATGCACTGCTCAGCCCCAGACTTTAAGCACTGAAGGAATTATTCTCACAGCTTCTGAGGGTGTTGATTGCTGGTGGCTCACAGCTGAGTCTCCCTCTGGGAATTGCCTTCAGCTGATGAAACTGCTCCTCTAAGGTTACACCGCAGCCCAACCACAGCCCACATCAAATGACCACTCAATGTGGGTGTGTAAGGGCCTCAATTCAGGACTTTGCTGAAGGGTCCTCTCAGCTCCAGAGCTCCCTATAGGATCATTTGCATGAGGATCACAGTTTAATGCTTCCCTTACTCTCTTACAGGTGTTCTTGCTAGCACTCCCCAATAAGGCACCCCTGTGCAAATCTCTATCTCAGAGGCTGTTTCCCAGGGAGCTCAACTTAAAACACCCTACCTTGAATGACTGTGACTGAGTCTTACCACCTTTTTACAAATGGTCCTCATCAGTAATATGCCAGGTGCTCAAAATGTTAGATGAATTCATTTGTTCTCTAGAGACTGACTGGTTTGCCAGGTGGAGAATGATTCTATGGATAACAGCTGTTTGTCTTCTAGTTGATCCCAGAATGCAGTTATTTCCCAAGGTTCAGTCCTCTGACTCTCTTTTTGTTCTGTACTTTGGGCAAACTCAACCATTTCCAAATAGACCTTCCCAAATAAATCTTTCTGCTGGTGAGTGTCAAATCCTTACTAGGTTGCTAGGCACTCCATTTGCCTGTCCTGTGTACTCTTAATTAAGATTGAATGCGAGTCTGTGCTGGGCCTAAGATTGAATGCGGGTCTGTGTTGGCAGAACTGAGTGATAGTGAGGGGTGAAGGTGAAGCATTCTGGGTGGGCCCCTTAGATCCAAAGAACAGAGCAGAAGTCAAACATGAAAAGCACCTGGAAGCTTGTAAGAGAAGGTTGGGGCAGAGAGGAAATGCAGGTATGATGAACTAGTTATATGAAATAGAAGTGCTAGCTGAGACTTGCAGTTTAGGATTGAGGGGTAGGAAAATTGCAATCAGAGCAGTTAGAAATTGTGACTTGAAGCATGATCTGTTTCTACTAAGCAGCCAGGAGTGTTTATCCCTGAAAATGTCAACTGTGGTGAGTGTCACCACAACCTCTAATCAACAAACTATTGATAAAGCAAAACTCACTGTCCTATTTTAACTTGCTATTCCTAAATATCATTTATCAATTCAATTTGATAGTTGATTTATTCAATATCATTGAATAATCACCACAATCAATTCAAAAACATTTATCAATTATCATTTATCAATTACCGGCCCCACTCTTGTTCTAGTTACTCTCAAAATATTCGCAAAATCTCTGACCCTTCCATAGACTTTGCTCCTCATATCCAAAAGATTTTAATATCTTTGTGAATCTTATTGTTTCTCAGATTTGATTGCACTGAGCCATAGCCAATGCTGCTTTAGTGTGAGTTGAATTTTGGTTTTCATTAAACAGATACTTATTAAACACTTGCCCTGGAACAGGTAACATTCTTAGTGCTAGGGCTGCAGCAAAGAATGACATTACACATGCCCCTCAGCTGATAATCTAAAGGAAGAGATAGATGTTAATAAAACAGTTATATAAATCAATGTACAATTGCAACTGTGATATGTGCTAGCTAGGTAGTGGAGATAAATAGTTCCATAAGTGTTTTAACAGAAAGATTTTGGTCTAGAAAAGAGATCTCTAGAAAAGAGATCCTTGAATATGTAAAGGTATGAAGAAAGCATAGATAGGATACATGATAAACAGGCACTGGTTAGATAAGGAAAGGGGTAAAGGGTGTTCTTAATAGAGGGACAGTTTGTGCAAAGACTTTTGTGGGAGGGAACATGGCAAATGAGGGATTTATTTTTTTATTTATTTTTTTAATCTTTTTTAGGACAGAGTCTCACTCTGTTGCCCAGGCTAGAGTGCTATGACATCAGCTTAGCTCACAGCAGCCTCAAACTCCTGGGCTCAAGTGATCCTCCTGCCTCAGCCTCCCGAGTAGCTGGGACTACAGGCATGCGCCACCATGCCTGGCTAATTGTTTTTCTATATATTTTTAGTTGACCAATTAATTTCTTTCTATTTTTAGTAGAGACGGGGTCTCGCTCTTGTTCAGGCTGGTATTTTTTTTTTCAGGCTGGTTTTGACCTCCTGACCTTGAGCTATCCACCCACCTCAGCCTCCCAGAGTGCTAGGATTATAGGTGTGAGCCACCACGCCCGGCCCAAATGAGAGATTTAAATAAGAGAAGTGTGGCTAGAGCACAGGAAGTGTATGAGCTGTCATTAGGCAGCAAGGTGCCAGGGGGACATAAGCCATGGGAAAGTACTTTGTCTTTATTCCACGAACACTACTGATGTTCCTAGCAGGAACGTGGCATGATTGGTATTCATGTTAAACAGATTGCTGGCTGCTGTATGAGCCTGGATTGGGGAGGGTGGTGAGTGGATAAGGACAGAGCATTTAGGAGGCTATTATAGGTGTCCTTATGAGAGATCATTGCATCATGACATTTGATGGCCATGGTAGAGTTGGAAAAATGTGGATATATTTGAGATCGTTAGAGATTAAATAGGTGTGGTTTTAGGATGGATTCAGGGAGAAAGGAAAGGATCAAAGATGATTCTGAGACCACGCAGCTTTTGCCACTGGATGAATTATGCTAACATTTGGTGACATAGGAAACACTGGAAATTAAACTTAGATTTTTTTGTGGGGAATGTTATAAGCTAATCTTAGACATGCTGACTTTGAAATGCTTTTTAATATTTCCAAAAGAAAATGGTCAAGTAGAGATGCTGGTCAAATAGGCAGTTGGATATCTGAGTCTGGAACTCAAAAGAGAGGCTTGGACACACATGGAGGGTCATTATGTTATGGGTGATAACTGACATGTTGGTGTATTTTAGCCTGGGAAGAGAGTTGAGTGAGGAGAGGAGAGGGCCTAGGACTGAGTCTGAGGAACTCTAAACCTTAGTGGACAGGCAGAAGATAGAAAATAAATGGTTAGCAAAGTAGAAGGAGAAACAAAAGAACTTTCCACCAAAGAAACCAAGTAGAGCTCACTGAGTGGCAGCCAAGTCCAAGTCATACTACTGGTTAGACAAAAAAAAATGTCATTTATATTCAGTGATACATACAACACTGATCGTCTTAATTAGAGCTGTTTTGTTGGAATGATGAGAGTAGGGACAAAAGAGAAAGTTGAAGAATGTGTTGTGGTTGAGGAACTGTGTAAACTCAAGTTTATTTATATTGGGGAAGAGAGAGATAGGGCTTCTGGTGAAGAGGAGTGAAGGATGAATGAGGGATTTCTTTTTTGTAATGGGGGAGTTTGGATTTAGCACTATGGAACGCATCTAGCAATACAGACAGAAAGAAAGGTTATCAGAAATATAAAAGATGCTTTATGTAACTGTTAAAATGAATAAAATATATCTATATATATTGAAAGAGAACAATCTCCAAGATATATTTTTAAGAAAAAAGCAACATGCAGAACAGTATTATAGATGCTATCACTTTTACATAAGCTTGTATATGCATGTTTCTGGATGGGTAGACATTTAGATTGCTTTCAAATCTTTTCTCTTTTGCTATAATCACTTTTGCAGTGAATATTCATGTTCATATCTTTGCAAACGTAGGTGTGTGTATCTGTTAAGATAGATTCCTAGAAATAGAATTGGTCTGTGAGTGTTCATTTAAAATTTTGATAGATGTCAGTTTGCCCTCCAGAGAAATTGTTTCAGTTTACATACTCACACCAATATATAGGAATGTCTATTTCTCTGTCTGCTGGCTGACACAGTGGTATCACCAAATAGTGCCAAACTAAGAAATAATCTGTTCATGTTTTAATTTTATTTCTTTAATTTTGATTGAGTTTAGGCATTTTTAAAAATGTATATAAATGATATTTGTATTTCTTTCCCCACCGCCCCCAAAAGTCCTAGAGACAGATTGTATTTCTTTTTATTTTTATTTATTTATTTATTTATTTATTTTTAATTTTTTTTTGAGACAGAGTCTCACTTTGTTGCCCAGGCTAGAGTGAGTGCCGTGGCGTCAGCCTAGCTCACAGCAACCTCAAACTCCTGGGTTCAAGTGATCCTACTGCCTCAGCCTCCCGAGTAGCTGGGACTACAGGCATGAGCCACCATGCCCGGCTAATTTTTTCTACATATATTAGTTGGGCAATTAATTTCTTTCTATTTATAGTAGAGACGGGGGTCTCGCTCTTGCTCAGGATGGTTTTGAACTCCTGACCTGGAGCAATCTGCCCGCCTCAGCCTCCCAGAGTGCTAGGATTACAGGCGTGAGCCACCGCGCCCGCCTGGCCTGTATTTCTTTTAAAATGAAATATCTCTTCACAATTTTTGTCATTTTTCCCTCCATTGGGTTGCAATGGCAGGTTTTGAAGGAAAGGACTCCACTTTTGAAAGGAGTTGTATGGTGTGTAAATTGCTATTAAACAGCATCTCGTGCTACAGAGAAATCTTTTGTGAAAGGGGGAGTCAATCAGGGTGACAAACTTCTTTGTTTTCTTATTCTAAGAAATTGCCACAGCCATCCTAGCCTTCAGCAACCACCATTCAGATCAGTCAGCAGCCTTCAACAAGGTAAGACCTCCACCAGCAAAAAGATGACAACTCTCTGAAGGCTCAGGTGATCATCATCATTTTTTAGCAATAAAGTACTTTTAAATTAAGGTATATACATATATATAAATATATATTTATATATTATATATAATAAATATATACAAATATATAAAAATATATATTTATATATAAATATATATTTATATATAATGCTATTGCACACTTCATAGACTACAGTCTAGTATAAACATAACTTTTATATGCACTGAGAAATAAAAAAATCTGTTACTCACTTCATTGTGATATTTGTTTTATTGGTAATCTGAGACCAAACTAGCAATATCTCTGAGGTATGCCCGTATTTACTTGTCAAATATTTAGTACCAGTGAGCTAGAGTAATACTGGAGACTAAATAGAAAAACAATTCAAGTGAAATTGCAACTATAAAATCTGTTTGCTACATCAACCAACAAATGCTTCAAAAGTTAATTTGGGCCGGGCGCGGTGGCTCACGCCTGTAATCCTAGCTCTCTGGGAGGCCGAGGCGGGCGGATTGCTCGAGGTCAGGAGTTCAAAACCAGCCTGAGCAAGAGTGAGACCCCGTCTCTACTATAAATACAAAGAAATTAATTGGCCAACATATATATATAAAAAATTAGCCGGGCATCGTGGCACATGCCTGTAGTCCCAGCTACTCGGGAGGCTGAGGCAGTAGGATCGCTTGAGCCCAGGAGTTTGAGGTTGCTGTGAGCTAGGCTGATGCCACGGCACTCACTCTAGCCTGGACAACAAAGAGAGACTCTGTCTCAAAAAAAAAAAAAAAGTTAATTTGAAGATATGAGAAGAAATGTAAGCTTCTTAGCACAGTTGTATAAAGTCTTACTAATTAAAATGTAGTTGTGATTGTTTGGATCAATCCAGTGACAAGAAACTTAGATCCTCTTTGAATTACTTATGACTTAGTTTTGTTTTTGCTACGAATGATCTAGCCATAAAGTATATATGTTTAATTTAAATATACTTGGTGTTGCTATAAAGGATTAATATATTATTTTTGAATATGTGAATGATGACAGCATGCAAAGCTATTGTATGATATCCTCTGAGTTATAGTTTAAAATAAATATGATCTTTTCTTTTTATGCATTGGACTTTTGAATTCACTTAATTCCACATGAATAAGGGATATATATAATTCAGAATTAGGAAATATATACTTATTCCACTTCCACGGTTCTCTACAAAATAATCTTTAACAGACTTCTAAAATCAGCTTTGACATTATAACCTTGTTTTAATTTTATAATTCAGATTGATTGGCATGAATGCCAAAACGATCCCACATATCTTTCCTTGATATGTAAGGAGTAATCCTGTATCTAGTAATTAATAACATGTTCTTTGATATTCTTCTCCTTAAGTAAAGGATAGAACAAGATATTGAAATCTGGGACCTAGAAAAATGTGCATTCCTGGAAAAGAAAAAAGATCTTAAATCTACGAATGGTATGGAGAAATAATTTTTAGTGATCAGGCCATATTACAGCAGAGTGATGGACATTTTACTCTGAAAGCATAAGCTTACTGTGAGGATGTAAAAATTACTCACATAATAGACATGGTACCCAAGAGATGTTAACATAAATGTAACTGCACACACTCTCATGCACACACTCTTTTTGGATAAATTTGTTCACAATTTCATGTTATTATGTTTCATTACATAAACTCATGTTTCTTAAAGTTGTGCTGTGACAACACGGAGTCACTGGAATGAACTCACAAGGTCACTGAATGATATTTCAAATGTTCAAGAAAATATAGCTGTATTTGACATCTACCAGAAATACATGGACTACTAGCTTGATGTAGTTCACAGTTTCAATATGATATACAACTACATTCCTGTCAGTGATGCCATATCTTTGCAAAGCTGGGTTTTTGGTGGTTGCTTTGAGAAAAAAAAAATAACTACCACATAAAATCAGCATGGCACAGTCAGTGAGAGTGGTGTGTGATCTGATGCCAAGATTTGAATACCTGGCGTACCCAAAGGGCTCACACATATTAATTGCTGTTTAAGAATTAAATAAAACTATTTTCTTTCAATTTATGTTTATTAAGTTTTCAAAGGCTACTAAGCTCTTGGTATATCTTAATAAATACCTATCAGCTTGTTTAGATCTAACCACTTAATAAATAAATGGGTTAGGTATTTCTTTTGGCCTAGAGGTACTATGGAAAGAGTACTGAGACACTAATGATTTGTGATCCACGAAAATTTGGAACTATTTGGATTAAGAGTTCATTTTTATAGTAAGAGCAGAGGTTATTTTGTGCTAAAAATTTTTAGTAACAAGTATTTCTAGAGAAAAGCTCTTTGGGAATGAAAAAAATTTTTGTTTCATATCACTTTTCACTTCCTACGTGGGAATGTTCTCAAAAAATGGCAAAAGGTAACCCTCGTGGCATTAACAATGTGAGGTAAATGCCCACCTCTTATTCCCCTCCCCCCTTCCCAAGTGGGCACCTGGTATATAGGGGAGGCTGAACACATCCCAACCCTAAGCTCTACAGGACCCAACTGGGCACTGATTCCAATCGTGCCCATGGGAGTTTAGAGTGGACTGAAGCTGCCCTCCAGTGTGTAGCCAGAAAAGGGAGCCCAGCAGCAGAGCTCTGACATTGAGATGGCACACGAATCTGTGGCCTATCTCTAGCAGTGACCTATTACATATTCTTTGCGTCCATTTCCTAATAGTCCTGGGCTACCAAAGGAAGAGGCTACATGCCTACAAACACTTAAGAGCTAACCAGCTACTTCTGAAGCTTATAAAGATCTCTGTCCATAAACTTGGAAAACAAGAGCTAAGTCTGACGGCTGCGATGGCCGTGGTTTTTGTCAGTAGCTGAGATACTCCATTTACACCCTGAGGGCACTGGCCGGGGACTGCAGGGGGCTTTGCCAAGGGCGGTGGGTGCAGGGTGAACTCTGGGACAGGAAGCGACCACAGGCAGCTGAGGAGGCCACTGTGAGGCAGGAGTCACGTGATGGGCTGGATAGCGCGGGCAAGGGAGGAGTCACGTGACGGGCGGGCTTGGGCGGGAAGCGCGGAGTAGGAAGGCTGCAAGAGCCAAAGCCCGGCTGAGGTGTCTGCTGCAGGTGAGCTGCCCTTGGGGCCGAAGGAGGGGTTTGAGCGAAGGTTGGGGGGGGCGGTTTGGGGACTTTTTGATTTTAATACTCAAACTTCGCAGAACATACATACCTCTCGCACAATATTTGTGTGAAGAAAATGTATAAAAGGTTTATTTACATTTCCCAAACTCAGTACAGCATTTTTTTTTTTTTTTTTGAGACAGAGTCTCGCTTGTTGCCCAGGCTAGAGTGAGTGCCGTGGTGTCAGCCTAGCTCACAGCAACCTCAAACTCCTGGCTCAAGCAATCCTCCTGCCTCAGCCTCCTGAGTAGCTGGGACTACAGGCATTCGCCACCATGCCCAGCTAATTTTTTCTATATATATTAGTTGGCCAATTAATTTCTTTCTATTTATAGTAGAGACGGGGTCTCGCTCTTGCTTAGGCTGGTTTCGAACTCCTGACCTTGAGCAATCCGCCCGCCTCGGCCTCCCAGAGAGCTAGGATTACAGGCGTGAGCCACCGCGCCCGGCCTCAGTACAGCATTTTGAACAAAAGTATGTGCAAAGAGTCTGTGTAAAAAGTCTGGAGTTATTTCAGAGTGACAGAAGATCACAATCATATGTAGACATTTCGAAAAGCTACAATGTTGGGCATCTTGAATGCTGCTGGCACCGGTGAGGGGATGAGGCCCAGGGGCCGGGTCACTGTCATTCAGGCTGATTCTGAAGAGATTTTCCACAACAGTTTTGTATTTAGACCTCGTTTTGCCTAAACTGTGCAATGAGAAAGTATTGAATAAAATAGTGAAGAAGTGAAATAGCAAAGAAACCAAGCAAAGCGATTAAGTGGAAAAGATGTTACTTCATACATAGTTTTTAAACAAACACATTAATGATATTTAGTGATCTGAAAGAGATGTTTTGAATGTTTTAATCCTAAAATGATACTTTGTTATTTGGTAAATAGGCACAATGTTACTGCTTTAATTTCTATTTAGGAAGCTGATTGGGGATTTTTCTAATTTATTTACTTTTGTTTTTAATAGAGATGGAGTCTTGCTCTATGGCTGAAGGCGGAGTATAGTGGTGCAATCATAGCTTATTGTAGCCTCCAACTCCTGGGTTCAGGTGGTCCTCTCCCCTCAGCCTCCTGAGTAGCTGGGACTGCAGGCAAGCAGCACTGCACTGCTTCTAATTTAAAATAGTGCAGGCTGGTGAGCATTTGTGCACACAACACTTCAGTTTTCAGGAATATTTATACATTACTGGTATTAAGTAGGAGATACTTTTAGTAATTTACTTAATCCTTACCATTCCATGAGATAGATGCTTTTATTTGGACCCATTTTGTATGTTAGGAAACTGAGGTTTAGAGGAATGAGTGAATTAATTTGCCAAGGTCACACAGCTAGTTAATGGCAGAGCCAGGATTTGAACCCGAGACCTAATTCCAGTGTTTTTGCTCTTAACCACGACTCTGTATAGTCTCTCAAGAACATTTTCAAAATGGTCTCATTTAAAATCCCTAGAAGAGACTAATGCCATGACAGTAAGAATGTAAGAACCTAACATGTGAAGAAGAAAAACATTTTTTATCCCCTTATCCTTGTAGGATGTGCTCATTCTTTCTCCCTCACTGGTTCTTCCCCTTGCCTCCAATCCCTTTTGGAAACAAAATTCTTTAGGGAAAGAACTCCAAAAAGCTTTGGGCATGTGTAAGCAGTAGACATTTGTGCTGCTTCTTGATGATTACCAGAGTGTTTATTGTCTCTTTTTTTCAGGGCAACAGATCTTTAGAAACAGCGAAGGTCTAGGTAGCAAATATTTTAGGTTTTGCAGGCCATATGGGCTTTGTCACAAGGGCTTAATTTTGCTGCTGTAAGGTGAAAGCAGCCATAGACAATACATAAATGAATGAGGCATGGCTGTGTTCCAAGAAAACTATTTGCAAAAACAGGTGGCCTGCTGGATTTGGCTTGTGAGCCTGGCCATAGTTTGCCAACTTCTCGTCTAGGCTCTAGAGTAATTTCTAGATCATTTGTCTGGATAATAGTCAATGTATATCAAATGTGTGTTCTGTATCCGGCACTGTGCAAACATTATACATGCAGAAGCATTTGAAACACTAACTCAATGAGGTGAGTACTTTGAAAATCCCATTTTACTGGTGAGGAAGTCAAAACATGTAGAGATTAAGTTACCCATGCAAAAGCATAACTTATTTTATTGCACTTCTCTTTATTGTACTTTGCAGATACTGTGTTTTTTATAAATTGAAGGTTTGTGAAAGTGTTGTGTTGAGCAAATCTGTTGGTGCCATTTTTTGAAGAGCATGTGCTCACTTCGTGTCTCTGTGTTACATTTTGGTAATTCTCACATTTTAAACTTTTTCATTATTCTTATTTCTGTTTTGGTGATCTATGATTAGTGATCTTTGATGTTACTATTGTAATTGTTTTGGAGCATCATGAACTACACCCATATAAGACCATGGACTTAATTGAGAAATGTATGTGCTTTGACTGCCCTACCGGTCATTCACCCATCTATCCCTTTTCTTGGGCCTCCCTATTCCCTGACACACAACAATGTTGAAATTAGGCCAATTAACAACCCAACAATGGCCTTAAGTGTTCAAGTAAAAGGAAGAGTCACAAGTCTCTTACTGTAAATCCAAAGCTATAAATGATTAAGCTTAGTGAGAAAGGCACATTGGAAGGCAAGACAGGCCAAAAGCTAGCCCTCTTGCACCACACAGTTAGCAATGTTGCAAATACAAAAGCAAAGTTCTTGAAGGAAATTAAAAGTGCTATTCCAGTGGAGGCATGAATGATGAGAAAGTGAAATAGCTTTATTGCTGATATGGGGAAAGTTTGAGTGGTCTGGACAGAAGATCAAACTAGCCATAGTATTCCCTTAAGACAAAAATCTAATCCAGGGCAAGGCCCTAACTTTGTTCAGTTCTCTGAAGGCTGAGAGAGGTGAGGAAGCTGCAGAAGAAAAAGAAGCTAGCAGAAGTTGGCTCATGAGGTTTAAGAAAGCCATCTCCATAAGAGAAAAGTACAAGGTGAAACAGCAAGTGCTGTTAGAGAAGCTGCAGCAAGTTATCCAGAAGGTCTAGCTAAGACAATTGATGAACATGGCTACACTAAACAACAGATTTTCAATGTGGACAAAACAACCTTATATCAGAAGAAGATGCCATCTAGGACTTGTATTATTATACTAGAGAGGAGAAGTCAATGCTTCAAAGGATAGGCTGACGCTCTTGTTAGGGGCTAATACAGCTGATTAAGTTGGATCTAAAGCTCATTTACCATTCTGAAAATCATAGGGCCCTTTGGAGTTATGCTATATCTACCCTTCCTATGCTCTGTAAATGGAACAAGAATGCCTGGATGACAACACATCTGTTTACAGCAGTGGTCCCCAACCTTTTTGGCACCAGGGACCAGTTTCATGGAAGACAATATTTCCATGTTCCGGGGGTCAGGGGAAGGGCAGGGAATGGAGAGCAACTGTAACTACAGATGAAGTTTTGCTCTTTCACTTGCCACTCACTTCTTTCTCTGTGGTGCAGTTCTTAGCAGGCCACAGACCACTACTGGTCTGCAGCCTGGGATTGGGGGCCACAGGTTTACAGCATGGTTTACTGAATATTAATATTTTAAGCCTACCATTGAGACCAACTACTCAGAAAAAAGGATTTCTTTCAAAATGTTACTGCTTATTGACAATGCACCTGGTCACTCAAGGCTCTGATGGAGAGGTACAAGGAAATTCATGTTGTTTTCATGCCTGCTAACACAATATCCATTCTGCAGTCCATGGATTAAGGAGTCATTTTTGACTTTCAAGTATTATTATTTAACAAATACATTTCATAATGCTATAGCTGCCAGAGATAGTGATTTCTCTGATGGATCTGGGTAAAGCAAATTGGAAAGCTTCTGGAAAGGATTCACCATTCTAGATGCCATTAAGAACATTCATGGTTCATGAGAGGAGATCAAAATATCAACAGTAACAAGAATTTGGAAGAGTTGATTCTGATGCTCATGGATGACTTTGAGGTGTTTGGGACTTCAGTGGAAGAAGCCATTGTAGATGTGGTAGAAATTGCAAGAAAACCAGAATTAGAAATGGAGTCTGAAAGTGTGACTGAATTGCTGCAGTTTCAAGATAAAACTTGATCAGATGAGAAGTTGCTTCTTCTGAATGAGCCAAGAAAGTGGTTTCTTGAGAGAGTATATTCTGTTGAAGACACTGTGAGCATTGTTGAAATTACAACAAAGGATTTGGAATATTACAAAAATTAAGTGATAGAGCAGTGGCAGGTTTTGAGAGGATTGATTCTAATTTTGAAAGAAGTTTTTGTGTATAAATTGCTATCAAAGAGCATCTCCATGCTACAGAGAAATCTTTTCTGAAAAGAAGAGTCAATTGATATGGCAAAGTTCGTTGTTACCTTATTTTAAGAAACTGCTACAGCCACCCCAGCCTTCAGCAGCCACAACCCAGATCAGTCAGCAGCCATCAGCATTGAGGCAAGACCCTCCATCAGCAAAAAGATTACAACTTGTTGAAGGCTCAGATGTTTCTTATTTTTGTAATAAAGTATTTTAAAATTAATTCTACATTTTTCAGACAATATTCAATAGACTACAGCATAGTTTAAACATAACTTATATGTACTGAGAAACCAAAAAGTTCATGTGACTCACTTTATTATAATATTTACTTTATTATAGTGGCCTGGGACTGAACCCACAATATTTTTCAGATATCCCTGCATTTCATAAGCAAAACTGGGACTTCAGGGACTTTGTTATCAATATTACATTTTACTAATTGATCAAGACAAGGTACTTGTTTTTTAGCTGTTCCATTATTATTTTTATTTTATTTTGATTTGTTACTCATTGTGATACACTTGAAAACTTATCTATTACCATTCTAGTTATTCATGTTGCTTTTTTAGTCTGTACTTTTTTTTTGGACTTTGCAGTTTCCTGTTAGCATGCAGTCATTAATATTTATGTAAGATCTATGACTTATAATAATACTATATCTGTTTATGGCTATGAACATAAATGGCCTAATGACTTTGAAGATCACTTAAGAGCAATATCCAAGAATTTGGAAGATAAGTGCTTTTGGAACCACACAACCAAACTATGGTGGAAGATGCAGAGACATGATCATTTCTCTCTGAACAAAAGAATGGAAGACAAAAGATAATCCTGGGAATATGAAGTTTTCTTTTTATTCTTTTCAAGCATGCATGTGCCAGCTGAGAAAGCTGGAACAGATCAAATAGGAGGATGTAATTCCAGTGTCATAACTGACATCCTTTGTGAGAATCTTTGGTCTTTTCTTTCACCAAAGTGTAGTGGCCCCAAATCTAACTTGGCAAATCTTATAGGCACAAAGATATCATTAAGCAAGCAAACATTATAAATTATCAGGAAATAATTTTTATATACAATAAGATATATTTGCTTTTGAATTAGTGTTTTAACTTAATAAAAAAAGAAACTTAGCCATACAATATAAAACATATCTAAAAGAAATAGCCATTCTATTTGGACTTAAGAATTTATAGAGTATTCATATAGAATGTCACTGTAAAACTGATTTCATGGTAGTATTTTTTTTTTAACTGCATAAAATTTTAACCAATGCCCTCAGGTGGTGCCGATCACTCTTGGTTATAGCTTTTAAGTAGTATCTTTGTTTTTCAGTAAAAACAAACAAATAACCAAAGACCAGAATGCAGAACCCTGCTTAAAGCTGTGTAATAGAACAAGACAGAGGTGCTGATTGAACCTTATGTATCTTGAATGTTTTTAAGCTTCTTATACAGCCAGATTAAACAAATAGCTGATAGAGAAAGAGAAGTTATTTAGGTAGAAGTTTCTGGCATTTTTTCAATTAGCATATATCACCAACATTATGGAAGTTTGCTGAGCATTATAACGATTTCAACTTTGAATTTATACCAACATTATATAACCTTATTCTCTTCATAGCCTACATATATTTCACTGCAGAAATTGACACTGAAGAAGTCATTTTTGCCCACGTGTCCTTAGGTTACTAAAGTGAATGGAGTTCTTGTGAACATCAAAATTAAGAGTCAGAGAATGTTAAAGATGAAAGAAATTTTCATTGATATTTTGAACTAAATCATTCTTTTTGGGGGATGTGTGAGACAGTTCTGTGCATTGTAGGATGTTTAGCAGTCTCCCTTGTCTCTCTCTACACACTAGATGCCAATAACATACACATATCCAGTCCTAGCTGTGACAAAAAAAATTTCTCTGGATATTGCCAAATGCTTTCTGGGGGGCGAATCACCTTCACTTGAGAACCACTGATTCATTACAATCTCTTCATTGTAAAGTGATGGGTAGTGTCCTACCCATGCTTCCTGAGTTAAGAGACTTTCCCTGATTAACCAATTAGTAGCATAGCTGTATTAGTATGCTAGAGGCAAGAATAAACAAAGAATGGAATTTGGGTATAATTTCAGGCCTGACCCTAAATAGAAATGACAGTTATAAAATTTTTATTTAGTGAGCTTCTTTTTGCTTTTATGGTCCTTTCTATTATTTAGTTCTTTTTCTAGAGTCTGCAAATTGTGCTATAGATTAGTGCTGCTAAAAGTCACTAAACACTGTTTAATTCAGCTATTTATTTGTTTATTTTGCAGCAAGACTTTCTCAATGAAGGAAGCAATGTGTTGATTCCTAATGCAAGCTCTTATCTTCTTACTATCCTGTAACAAAGAGTTCACAGACAATCATTGGTTGCTGGTACCCTGTTTGGGAGCACTAATGCAGAGATGATCACAGTCTTACGGGGGCACCCCATCCAGGTCTACATCTGTGCCTACTACTCTGCTTGTACATTTCTCACCCTGGGGCTCTGTTGCCTGCCTGGCATTCACAAGGCAAACTATATTATTACCTTCATCAAGTTCACTGCATGCAAATAATTTTACATGTATTATATTTGCATTTTCTAGGAATGCCCTAGTGAGAGAGATGTTTTAAGACAGATAAGTCTTTTGATGGCAACACTAATTCTATCAGACATTAACAAATTCCCATATATAAATATATATGTATGTATATGTGTGTGTGTATATAAGAATCAGAGAGAGAGAGAGAGAGAGAGAGAGAGAGAGATAAGATGAGAAAGAGAGAGGTAGGCAGGAAAAAGGTGTGGAAGTCCTTCCAGCAAGAGTGTTCAGGCAGAGAGAAAGATGTGTGCAGACTCCAAGTCAAGAAAGAGCCTGGTGCCTTCCAGAATAAAGAAGTTTACTGAAGCTAAGGCTAGAGTTCAAAAAGGAAACAAGGCCTTAGGAGAGTAAGTGAAGGCAGATGGTACAGGACTTGTAAGCCAAATTAAGTAGTTTTGATTTTATCACAAGGACAATGGAAAGCCAGGGGTATAAATTGAACAGATTTAATAGACTATATATAGCGGAATGCTGGTTCCATGATCCAAGGGTTTCTGGTCTTTTGTTACCTTGATCATAGAACTGGTCTTAAAAGTAACCTAGGAGAGAAGAACTAAATCACAATTATTAAGATACTGAGGCAATGTTATTTTCTAAATTTGTGAATGTGGAATGATGCCAAGCTAAACAGGGAAATCAATCACAATTTTACACAGGAGGGTATTTGGTTCAGAACCTAACGGCCAGGAAAAAGTTCTAGTAGTATGACCAGATCTTCTAGGCAGAAGAGAAGATCAATCGTTTCTAAACTCAACTTAGAAAGCTAATGGCCACATTAACTTCTATCAGCATTTGAATAAATAACCTTAGCCCTAGCTAGAGCATGCACATTTGGAAAACAGTCTCAGTTTTGGAGAAAGCTGCTGCTGGTTCAATTTTTGTTCTGCTGGTGTAACAATCTGTTCCTGTTATGGTGCCCTGCTACCTCGACAAAATAGAAAGATTGCAAGCTGTACAGTTGGGAAACCAACAAAGTCAAGCTGTCCTGACTTTTCTAGTTTAGCCTTTGAATTATCAACTTAGCCATAAACTGGGACATGTTTAACACAGGAGGAGGTCCATATTGCTATCCCAAAATGTAGAATGCTTATTACTTTTCCAGATTTAATTAAGCATATGATTGTTCTATGCAGTGTGAAGAGAGTGTGGCCAGTAAATCCAGAGGATTACTAAAATAATACCATGGTGCACTTTTATGTGAAACTGTAGAGTTTACATAACAGAGTGGGGTCTGACAATGATAACTCCTGTCATTGTTCAACTGTGGAAGAGTAAGTCCTAAAGTTTGATTCCTTCCCACTGTACTTCATGTAGATGACCAATAGAATGAGACAATTATTAACAATAAATTTTATTTACTACTTTTCCCTGAATCTATTGAATGAGATCCTCTTTGTATCATAAACTTTAATAAACAGGAACCTCGTATTTAATGCATGTTACCCCTCAGACTTTGAAAAGCAGGAGATTTCTAATTGTAAATTAGAAAAAATATTATTTTCAGGAATGTTTTCAACATGTATAGGGTAAAAGTTCTATTCAAAATATTTAAAAATAAATGTTAAGTATTTGGCACAATATTTTGAGATGCTTAGTTAAACTCAAAGGACTTCTGTGAATTTTCACATTAAAATATCAAATTCTTTTCAAATGAGGCTTTGGAGGAAAATTTTCTTGGTCATATTGGCTTTGGTAATAATTCTCTTCAGTGTGCTTTATGTCTTGTTTTTTAAAATACTAATTTTTTTTTTTTTTTTTTTTTGAGACAGAGTCTCGCTTTGTTGCCCAGGCTAGAGTGAGTGCCGTGGCGTCAGCCTAGCTCACAGCAACCTCAAACTCCTGGGCTCGAGCGATCCTTCTGTCTCAGCCTCCCAAGTAGCTGGGACTACAGGCATGTGCCACCATGCCCGGCTAATTTTTTTTATATATATATCAGTTGGCCAATTAGTTTCTTTCTATTTATAGTAGAGACGGGGTCTTGCTCTTGCTCAGGCTGGTTTTGAACTCCTGACCTTGAGCAATCCGCCCGCCTCGGCCTCCCAGAGAGCTAGGATTACAGGCGTGAGCCACCGCGCCCGGCCTAAAATACTAATTTTGATCTGAGAAAATTAAGAAAGCCAATGTGATAAAGGCATTTTTCCTTTTATGCAAAAAATAAAGTCCTACTAATTTTTCAGCTTAGTTTTGCATTCCAAATATGAGGTTACATTAAAATTTTTTTCAAAACATGTATTTTTGTGTGTGTTTTAGAGAGTAAGGAGTGGTTGGTATGCCACAATTGGAATTTTCAGCAATATTTCAGTTCTTTCTACACTGTTCTTGAAAATAATAGGGGAAATTTCTCCATTTGGTATAGACCAAAGATATTGTAACTATAAAAGTTGCAGGGTAAAAATATCATAAGACTATATTTAAAAACTGTTAAAATAAGAGTGGAAGAATTGGCCATGGAAGAATTGGCCATGTCTTCCAGAATGGCAAATAGCTAGAAAGAGAACACTGGAGATAAGGAAGACTTCTTTGGTGGACAGTGGGTGTTTAGAACTAGCTACCTTTTCTAAAGAAAGAGGAATAGCAGTTGTAGTGAAAGGGATTTGATTTACTGTTCATACTTAATTCACTCTCACCTCAATGGTTAGTCTCTATATCTTGCCAGATGTTTACTGTCAAGAAGAAAATTTCTAATTATTATTTTTTGGCTCCATCACCATGATGAACACTAAATATGAATAATTTAGGGAGACTGAAAGTAGTTAACGAATCCAGTAAACAGTCTTTCCCAAAATGAAATATTTTGGCAGTCGTTTTTTTATATCTGTTATTATATAAACTAAGAATATTGATTCTCAGGCTCTCTCATTATTTAACATTTTCCATATAGTCAAGTCTTAGTGCTTTTTGACATTCTCTTTTTGCTTTCTCCTCTTTGGGTACTTAGCATCTCCCACAATAAGTATTATAATTTTCCTTTTTCTTTCAGTTTTCTCCCTGTGTCTCAAACTTCTCACAGTTTTTAATGTGTAGTACGTGCAATGAATGCTTAATGAGCTATCTCTGTACTTTAGACACAATCTTTGCCTTCTGTCTGCCTGCCTTGACTCATCTGGAGTATGAAGGGATAGACTAAATCAGTGTATCTCAGTGGGGATTGTCATAAATTGTGTTTCATGGAAATAGACTCTGAGAGGGAGCATTAAGTGCAGAAGTTATACTGGTATGTGTTCACAGGAGATACTCTTGGAGAAGGCAGGATTGGGCAGAGGGAGAAGCTGACCTGCTAGGATAGCAACTGAGGCTTCTCAGTCAGTCCTACAGGGAGCTTAGGAATAGGAAGGCCCTAGAGAATTGACTCTAGTTGAAGCAAAGGAGTCAGGCTTTTGTTTCCTGTGCCAGACATGACCTATGGGTACCTCCTGGGAGAGGGAATAATCCTGGGCAAGGCAGATCTCTGTGGCAATACCTGATGAAGGACATAGCTATGATCTATAAGTACTCTATAGTCCCAGAAACTGGGAGTGGATATATTGGCCTTGAAGAGCGGATCTGGGCAGAGCATCAGTTTCTATTACTGATACCTTGGGCAGAGCAATTCTTTGTTATATGGAAATAATCCAGACATTATTGGCATGTAGCACCCCTAGCCCACCCACTAGGTCAATGAAACACTAACCCAAATAACCCTTGGGGACCCTAGTTGGAAATCACTGGAGATCATTGGCCAAAAGGATTGGTCATGTCTACTGTGGCTCTATTGTTGTTTCTGGACTATTGACTGTATTCTGGATTTGGGTCCCACCTGATTAAAATTGGAAAAGACCTGGCAAGTGAATGAATCTGTTGTGACTTAAATTATGCCATGCTGAACTTAGTTGAATATAAATAGTTCTGTAGAATTACTGGGTAAAAAGGCATAAAGATTTTAAAAAGTGTTGTTATATATTGTCCTACAGTGCAATTGGGCTAATTTATATTCTCAGGTGCAATCTAACAATCATGTTCTTTTACTTTTTTTTCTCTAGTAACTTGAATCTCTGTAAATTTCATTGATATTGTGGATGGAGTCTGGGAAGGTAGGTAAGGAAATGGGACTTGTGTAACACAAACTATGCTACTGCATCTATTTTTATTCAGGTTTCACTAATGCTTCCAAGGATCATATTTACAACATAGGAAAGAGCCAGGGAAAAGAGGGGAAATATATTTAAGAAAAACATATTTATATATTAACAGTTAATATTTAAGAAAAACCGGAGTACTTGAAAAAGATTAGTAATTATGGAGAAGAAAATAGAAATGTTTTAAATTTTGACTATACAATTTGAACTTTCTTGGAAGTAATCCCTAATTCCAATTTAACAGGTTTCGATTAGTTCAACTCTTATCTTTTAAACATCTAACAGTTGAAAAGGAAATACTTGTTATTAGATTAGTCTTGTTCCCAAGAGGCCAGCTGGTGCTGGGTTTGGCAGCTTCTCTAGAGAAAGACTCAGTGAGTGTGGAGACTAAAATAACAACCTTGTTTTGAGGTAGGGTGCTTCTAGAACATGATTGGGGACTTTAAAAATGAATTGCAGAAGTATCTGGCTATCATGTATGAATAGGACCTGTTGTCTTCCATATTTACACAAAATTCTTGATGTGATCAATTTCAGAATCTTTTATTTTCTTTTGTTTATTTTTTTCTGTAGTTATGATTCATCCTATAAATAATCTGTCATCATATTTTAGTGTGTCAATAGACACCATGACATTTTTCTACATTGCTAGAAAATGAGTCAGCCAATCAACAGCATTTGTTGGATACCAACATTGAGTCACTCATGTTACATTTTAAAGACAAATTGACCTGAGAAGAGCATTACAATTTTACTTTGGAAAGGCTAAAATTATAAGGGTTGGGCCAAGTATTAAATATTTTATATTAGCTGTATCCTTTGATTTTAGATTTTAAAAGCAACTAGTCAATTATCCTAAATATGAAAAAATAATACTAGGAAGATTGGTGTGTTTTAGTGTAACTGCAAAAAAAAAAGTCTCAGTATTCTTCTATAAAAACAATTTGGTTTTCTGTAATTAATATTTATGGGTCCGTTAAAAAGATGGATATTTTAATCTAAAGTCTTTGATTGTAAGAAGTTTAAATAATTATTACAAGGGCAAAACATGTTTATTAAAGAAAAATCAGGGAATATTGAAACAAAAGGAAGAAAACAATATTCACAATCCAACTGTTCATAGACAAACATGTTAGCCTTGGTTTATATTCTTCCAAGCTATTTTCTTTTAATTTTTGGTTGTACCTTTCCAGACTTAAAAAAATGAATTTGATTACATGAATTATATTATACTATAAATAAATATTCCCTAGCCTGCTTTAATTAAGCAACAATATGTCATGAACAACTTTCTAAATATTGATCCACTTTTTTTCTAAATAAATGATAGCATTTCATCATATAGAAACACCATAATTTCACCAGTAAATTGAGGGACATATATGTTGTTTGAAAGATGTCATTATTTTTCCATGAATATCTTTTGTATGCAATTCACTGAATGCTTGTTACATTTGTTCCTTAGAACATTCCTAGCAGGAGAACTGCTATATTTGAATGCATTTATATTTCAAATCTGATCCAGATTGCCAGATTTTCTTTCAGAGAAATTGTATCAATTTATACTTTCATCAGCAATGAAGTGAGTTCCAACCCTATCTCATAGCACTGGGCATTAACAATTATTTTAATTTTTAACAGATAAAAAATACCAGACTACTGTCTTCATTGTTCTCTCTCTCTCTCTCTTTTTTTTTTTTTTTGAGACAGAATCTCCCTCTGTTGCTCAGGCTAGAGTGCCATGGCATCAGCCTAGTTCATAGCAGCCTCAAACTCCTGGGCTCAAGCAATCCTACTACCTCAGCCTCCCAAGTAGCTGGAAATACAGGCATGTGCCACCATGCCTGGCTAATTGTTTCTATATATATTTTGAGTTGTCCAGCTAATTTCTTTCTACTTTTTTTAGTAGAGATGGGGTCTCGCTCTTCCTCAGGCTTGTCTCGAACTCCTGACCTCAAGCAATCAGCCTGCCTCAGCCTCCCAGAGTGCTAGGATTACAGGCGTGAGCCACCACATCTGGCCAGTTGTTCTCTTCTGATCATCAGTGAGATCAAACATCATTTCTTTCAGTTACTGACCATTTGCATTTTATAATGAATTGTCTCTGTATATCTTTTGATTTTTTTAAAAAACTGGTATTACTCTTTTAAAATTGATTTATAAGTATTCTATGTTGAATAAAAATATCAACCCTTTGTCATCTGCACAGCAAATATTTGTCTCGATTTGTACTTCTTTTAACTTTGTGTATGATGTATTTTTTTGAACAAAAGTTGTAATTTTACATGTCAAAGCTTTTAATATTTTCCTCTATGATTTTTGGGTTTTTGGTCATGCTAGAAAGAGTGATTTCAAGACAAAAACATTCTGATTTTTAAAATATGCTGTTGGATTTTTATACATAAAGTTATATTTAGTCTGGAGTTTATTTTTTGTGTATGTTATGGTATGAGGTAGGATTTCTTCTTTCCCAAATGGAGGGTTATTGTCCAAATTATATTTATTTTATAATTCATTCTTTCCCATTTATTTGAAATTATCCTTTTATCTTCTACTTAGCTCCCCACTATCTGTAAATGTTTCTGGATTTTTTAATTCTCTTCCAGTAATATGTATGTTTGCAATAGAATAAAGGAAGATTTGATAACTTAGTCTTTTGTAAGAATGATTCTAGTGTTTCATTGCTAACCATGTCTGAGACCCATTATGGGCAGAACCTACTTTATGACCATTATTGCCTACTCTTGAGCTTGTATTTGGTTCTAGTACACCTACAAGCTCTATGCCTTCCATTTGCTGCCTGTAACCTGAGAAAACTCTTTAATTTCTTTGACCTTTTGTTCCTGTACCTGTAGAATGAGAATACTGATAGATAATGATAGAACCACCTCAATTGGATTATTCGGTCTAGCATATTGGCTGCTATTATTTTTAGAATTTTTAGTTTTCCAGTGGTTTTCCCACTGTTTTGTTCCCATTTAGTTTTCCAGTTTTTCTCATTTCCCACTCAGCAGTCAGAAAAGCTCCACAGTGGTCACTGTCTGGACCGTCTTCAGAACCCATGGTCAGCAGGGTGTGTGAGGCTCCTGCCCACTCTGTCTCTGCCCTTTGTCTTCTGACAGACTCCCCATAAACTACTTCATCAGAGAGTTCATAATCAATGCCATAAACCTTTTTGCATAACTTTCTCTATACATACATTAGCCCATATAATCCTTCTGGATGATAGAGTTTATAATCTCTACAGCTAAAAACCAAAACTAAAACAAACAAACTAACAAGAACAAAAACCAATGATTACATAGCCAGCCTAAAGTAACACATCCTGGAAGGGTCCCAATCAGCATTCCAATTCAGGCTTTCAGTTTTCCACAATTTTTCAAGTAGTCAAACTTTTCAACATTTTGTCCTCTGGGTACTTGGTGTTTTGTCCTAAGATTGAAAAAAAAAAATCTCTATTTAAATATTTAAAAAATATCTTATTTTTATTGTCATTCTAAACTTGAGAACCAAGGTACATGTTTGGTAATATAATCTCGACTTCTTGTCCAATGTTGCAACAATTTATTTCTTCTATTTTGTGTTCTTTAAGGGATTTGCTATACTTTCTATTATTTTCTGAAGAACCTAGGAAGATATCAGCATCTCTTAACTACTTTCATCTTCTTAGAAACATTTGTGACAGTCAGGCCTTTCTCCACTTGTGGAGATCAAAATAAAACTACTTAGAGAATGGAATGCTTGTAAGCTTCTTTGACTTTATTTCAACCTTGATGACATTCCTGCTTGCTTTATTACCAGTTTGGTGTAGGGAATTTAGCTAAAAGAAATTGCTGGCTTTAAGAGATATAGTAATTGCTGAAAAGGTGAAAATTTGGAGGCTTCTGCATTTAGACTAACTCAGGTTTCCAGCCAGATTTGCATTTTCAGAAAATTTAAGACATTTAAGTCCTACTTTTCTTCAGTTTTCTTATCTACTGCTCGATTCTTTAGGTATCAGATACTTATAGTTTTAATACTAAATTCTAGTATCAAAAAAAATCAGATGAACATAAACATAGTCATTCAGAAGTCTAAAAATCCTGAAATCTATTTTAAAAGTGTGCCTAGAGTGATAAAATAGTGAAAAGTTATAAGTCAGTGTTGTTGGTGAATTATGGCCAAGGTCATGGAAAACACATTACTTTTTCTAGTGGTTGCATGATTATCAGTCCTTTGATGATAAATCTGTACCCACCGAAAATGCAGTTAACTTATCGTGGTGATTTTGATTTATTGGCCTTGTGATGGACAAGGTTGCCCATTTGTTAGTGCTTATTTTATATTTGAGTAGCTTGGAAGCATATAAATTTGAGGCATAGCTTAAAGTTGGTTTAGCTATTTCATATTTCACAGGAAGCATCTGATCAGAGAACTTTGTTTTCTGATATTTCTATTGTGGCAGTATATGGCTTTTAATATAGTGAGGATACCTGATTTGCATTTTTGAGACTTCATGATCATGATCAGAGTCGAGGTTTCAAAGAACTGTCAGAACAAAAACATGAAAATTACTAGTGAACAATCAGCTTCATTTGGGGAGTAAAAGTTAAATGATTTAAATAGAAGACATTGAAGAAATAGTGATTGATAAAATTTATTCTATTTAGCTTCTCTTTGAGCTTTTGTTCAAAACAGACATACGACCCTGAAGTCTTTTATTAAAATTTATACATAGTTTTGATTATACAGAAATATTTTCCAGCATTGGTCTGGAGTGGTATAGTGATTCTTGAGTGAAAGGATGTGATTAGTATGAAAGCTTAATGAGTATGGGTTTTGAGTGCCAAAATGTAGCATAAATTCCAAGGCTAAATTGACCATCAAAGCAGTTATGTATCTGCCTGAGTTCTTCTTTATACTTCCTTATTACAACCTGAGGCATAGTTTATTAGTAGGAGCTTTTGGGTGTTAGTCCTTGTAGCAGAATTTCTCAATCTCCACAGTGTTGTCATTTTGGGAGAGATAGTTCTTTGTTTCATAGAACTATCTATAACAGTCTGTAACTATCTGTAACTATCTGTACAATGCCTGTCCCTGTACATTGTAGGGTGTTTGATGTCATTTTTGGCCTCTACCCATTATATGCCAGTAGCACTACTTCTAGTTGTGACAACTAAAAATGTCTCCAGGCATTGGCAAATGCCTCCTAGGGTGTAAAATCATCCCTGATTGAAGCCCACTGCCTTATAGTGATGAGGCAAGAAAGAGAGAAGAGTGACTAATGACAGAGTGTCCATTTTGAAGACATCACAGTGTGTGTGTATTTATTCCGTTTGCCACCAAGCCCAGTTAAACTAAGCTAACTAATAAATTTAAATCAGTTAGATATGGCTGCAATTTTATTTCAATTTTCTAGATCTGGTACTGTGTAACACTTCATAGTTTTTCATTTGATGTTGCATTTGAATAGAACATTGAGAATGATCAAGTCTTTTGATGTTGTTTAATACTTGGTGTTTATAAGTACTGCAGATTTAATCATCCATGGACAACTGTGGTTTTATATTGTTATATGATAAATATTTTAGGAAATGGTGGAAAATAGAGAATGCTCATCCTTTAGTTAACTTTATTGGTTCTTTTAAATCTTACCTGTTAAAAGTAGAGTATTTTTTTCATGAGGTATTTTACTATTTTCTGTGGTCAAGTTTGATTTTCTTCCCAAAAGAGCTCAGCCTGTGCTTGTACTCTGTTTAGAAATAGAAGAACTCATGTTGAGATAGGCAATGTGATAGCAACGGCCAATTAAAATCTAATACATCACAAAGAAATATTCTGATTCTAGAATTCTTTTGGTACCCAGTGACGACAGGCATAGTAAGAAGTACAAGGGTGGGAAGATTTAGAAAAGTTTTTGGATTAGTCATTACTTATTTGGAATTGGTCTTAAAAATTTAAAACAATGTAAAGTTGGATAATTACAGAAAAAATAATGAAGAAAGAATACAGGGCTTAGATACTATCAAACAACTGAGAATACTATGATTTGAGGGCAGTGAATTTGTTTCTAGAAGGCAAAAGGTAAGTAATTAAGTAATATTAGTTGTCTGTTTTTTATCAAAAGCTTTCTAAACTGTCTACAAGGCATATTTTTTTTTCTCCTGGAATTTGTCCAAAGAAATGAATTTTCTTAGGATTTGATGGAATTGTTTCTAAAGTCTTTTGCTTAGAGATGTTAAAATGTATGGTTGACAATGTTTCTCAATGTCTTTTACAAGACATGAGAATATTGTCAATTCCCTCTCGGGATTCTGTGCCTTATAGGAAGGAAAACAAATGATCACAGGATGAAAAGTTTTAAGTTGGAGATTACTAACATATCACATTGTCTATATAAAACAATTAAGGTCTCTTGGCCAATGTCTGATTTTAAGTAGCATTGCCTCGTCATGTACCCTTAGTTATAAACTATATGCCTATGTAACTTTGAGTTCATTTATTTATTTGGGCTAGTTAAAATTTTTCTTTTAAAAGTTGAATGATTTTGCAAATTAAGTACATTTAGTGTTAATGCTGAGCTGTTGTAACTGTTGTTAACAAAGACCAATATTTCTTTGAGAGGCCTCTTAAAAAGAGAAAACAAAATCATGCTATTTTCAGAAAGTAGGATATTTCTTGTTGTTTTCCTTTTCAATCAGCTCCATTACTAAATCATATTGTATAAATATAGATTTTTAGTGTGCTCTTGAACACAGACATATTTAATCTCTTTAAAGACTAACTTGGAAGATTGAATGTGGCACGAGAAAAAGCCTAGATTTTAACTTACATAATTTATATTACCAAAGTGGTAATAATCAGGATCTTTGTCAGCATTATACATTTTTACTCTTGATAGTCTCTGCCCATTGAGTCAAATGCTAATGGTAGACTCAAGAGATAGATCAAAGAAATTGGGAAATCCTTCTTAACTGTTCCTATGTGAGATGAAGCAGAGGTAAATAGTGATTTTGGAATAAACTATTCTGGATACTTGGTTGATATTTGTCATTTGTTAGGAAAAAAGCTCTCATGGAGTTCTAAAAACATACTAAAAATATTATCAGACTATTCTTTTGGAATGATTAAGTATAAAGATACAACCTTGTCCATCTTGAATTAATTACCCTATAGACTTAATTAAGATAATTAGCTTGATAAAGACTGGGTTGTTCTTTCAGAACAGACTGTGAAAACAATTCTGGTGGTAAGAGATCATTTTCTAGAGCTGTTTCCAATATAGCATGACTAATTATATGTTTTCAAAGAGAGGAAGTTTTAGGCTTCCAACATGGTTTTTAATATGGAACTATCAACATAAATTATCATTTGGAGTGAAATTACTTGACCAGTATCTGATGGAAAATTTATACTTCAATATTTCCTCTTGAAATGTCTTGCAATTTTAAAACATAATTTTCTTTATTTGAGAAGTTTGGATAGCATGCAAAAGGTTTTATTCTGATAAGTATTAAAGAGCCCAGGATCTAGGTTCCTTTTGATTTTCTGTATCTTAAGTTTATCAAGAGAGTCTCCTGTTTATTTTTAGAAATGTAAAGGAATTCAAGATTCTTTTCAACTGCTACCTACCATTCAGGCAATTCCTTCATGAAGCCCTGGATCTCAGCATGTTCCTAATGAATTGCAGATTCCAATTCTTAGGAGGTTTGTAATGAAGCTTTGGGATTCTAAATGGGTCAGAGCAGGTTTTGTACTTTATCAGGTTGTGAGAAAATCCAAGAGGCAGTCTGTACTAAAGACTTTGGAATAATAATTTTGGTACCTGCTGATATCCATGAGAGAAGGATATTATTGAAGACTAAGCAATGAAAGAATTCTTTAAAGGTATTACTTATTGGGAGATGAATCAGTTTGTTCCAGCTCAATATAAATATTCTTGGACTTAAACAGGGTTCTAGTGATTTAAGTAAAGTGAAGTTGGGGAAAACATCTAGGTATTTAACCACTTCTCACATAGCTTTTATCTAACCCTCCTTATTTTAGGTTTCTGTCTACCTATACATCTTTAATTCCTAGTTCTAGAAAAATTGGTACTTCCAGTTGCTGAGCATTTGGGGGACTCTGTTGTGTAACTAGTTAGTTCTTGGGTTTTTTTTTTTACTGTCTACTTAAGGTTGAGCTTTCTTGGGTCTGGTAATTCAATTACTACTTCTCTATCTGCTTTTCAGCTTTCCAAATTTAGTTGCCACTGTCTCCTCTCCTTCTCATTCTTGTGGATTCATTTCTTTTTTTTTTTTTTTTTTTTTTTTTGAGACAGAGTCTCACTTTGTTGCCCAGGCTAGAGTGAGTGCCGTGGCGTCAGCCTAGCTCACAGCAACCTCAAACTCCTGGGCTCGAGTGATCCTTCTGCCTCAGCCTCCCGGGTAGCTGGGACTACAGGCATGCGCCACCATGCCCGGCTAATTTTTTTATATATATATCAGTTGGCCAATTAATTTCTTTCTATTTGTAGTAGAGACGGGGTCTCGCTCTTGCTCAGGCTGGTTTTGAACTCCTGACCTTGAGCAATCCGCCCGCCTCGGCCTCCCAAGAGCTAGGATTACAGGCGTGAGCCACAGCGCCCGGCCTCATTTCTTTTTTTAAAAAAATCCAGGCTGGGGGTGGTGGCTCACGCCTGTACTCCTAGCACTCTGGGAGGCTGAGGCAGGCAGATTGCTCGAGGTCAGGAGTTCGAGACAAGCCTGAGCAAGAGCGAGACCCCGTCTCTACTATAAATAGAAAGAAATTAATTGGCCAACTAATTTATATAGAAAAAATTAGCCGGGCATGGTGGCGCATGCCTGTAGTCCTAGCTACTTGGGAGGCTGAGGCAGTAGGATCACTTGAGCCCAGGAATTTGATGTTGCTGTGAGCTAGGCTGACGCCATGGCACTCACTCTAGCCTGGGCAACAAAGAGAGACTGTCTCAAAAAAACCAAAAAAACAAAAAGAAAAAAAAAATCCAAATTGGTGTATTTGTTCAATATGCTATATTACCCTGAAACACCCTATTCAGTAGGTACCTTTGAATGGGAAACTGTCAGCCTCTTCCAGATGACATATCTTAAGCTAATAGTGCACTAGGGTCTAGTGTAGAAGTTTAGTTAGCTGAGAAGAGGCATTTATTTTTTTAGCTAAAAGAAAACACAATGGAATTTATTTTTGGTTAGAGTATAGATACCATGACTAAGATACCTTTCTTGTATAGTAACTCTTTACCAGCGCCCTCCCCAAGTGAATTTTGAAAATTAAGATAAAATGTTATACTTCAATGCAATGAAAAAATTCACCAAGGGCTAAGTATATATTTTAATGCAGTGAAAATGTTTATCAAAGGCTAAGTATAGTTGGACATTTGTGCAAAAAGATGATCAAAACTGTGAGATGTTAATGTAGTTGACTGAAAAACTAGTGTTAAAATGTTGATTTTTACAACTATTAAAACAGAGTAAAATGCTAGAGGCTTTTATCATGACCAGAGAGGCCTGCATTGTCACCTGGGTATGTGTATGTGTGTGTGCTTGGGGGGCAAAATATATAATTAGAGTAGACGATCAGCTTTAGTTTATGTCAGTCAAACTGTAGGCAAAGAGTAAACTGTTCCTTTTTGCATTTTATACCTGGGATAAAGCAGAAAAAAAAATACACTGTCAATCAAAACAAAAAGGTAGTTGTAATTACTTCTAGCTTATTTTATAAACAATAATGATATATTAGCATTTTAATTATGAATGTTATTCCAAACATTTAGATAATATATAGCTAAAATTTTAGAGGATACTCTGTAAATACTGTTTGAGGAAATGGGATTTTTGCTTTCATTTGAGATGTATGTGTGCATGTGTACACACACATGTATGATCTTGAAGATAGCATGGCTGAGATGGAACAATCAACTTTAGTATGAAGCTTATAGAGGCTCCTTTTCCATTATATTCTCATTTGCATTTTTGTAATGTGGGGTTATATCATATATTTCTGGTGCTCATTCCCATCCTCCAATTAAAAGTTTAAAAAAAACATGTAACTAATCTAAAAAGGGTATCTGTAGGGTCACTTCCACATGACAAAGGATTTGCCCTTTGTCATAGTGATATTTGATGTTTAAGGATGACTCTTGGGAATTTGGCTGTGAGTTAAAAGAAGCATTTATATTTCTCAGTTCACCCAGAGGAGTAATAAACCATACTTTGACTTCTGAAGTCTGTTTCAAAGTCAAATGCCTTCCTTTGAGAGTACTTTGTTGCTCACTTATAAAACTGGAAAAGGGCAGTTCAGTCAATGCTTTATTCTCCTAGTTAGGAAAGGAAGCTGAGTATGTGGCCACCAACAGGAATAATTTAAGGGACCCTCAGAAGGCCCTTCTATCAAAACATATCTCCCCGAATGAAGCCAACATATTTCTCTTTACTGTTTTGAATTATTTGAAATTCTGCCTCTTACAGATTCACTTAGATTACAGTGTCCTCTTTTAAAAGAAAAATATCCCAAGGAGGGTTAAGTAGTCTATTAATCAATTATTCAGAGTCCAATGTGGCTTAGTTTAATTAAATTGCTTTCCTCTAGTTATGGACATTTTGATGGGGGTCAGGAAAGAAAAGAGGGAAGTAATACAGTGTCTGCGATTTTTCAGTATAAGGTAAGCCTGAGCAGAGAACACTGAAGTGGGGTCACTATTGGCATAGACAGAATGAGGGCACTGAATACTTGATACTGGGGAAGAGGAGACACAGAAGGTAGGACAGGAATGAAGAAAGAGAAGTGGGGAAATGCCAAAGATAAACTTTCACCTTTGAAATATTGTGGGCCAGTCCCTTCTCCGTCATAAAAGCCTTTTAGTTAATGTTGTTGGGTACTATGGTGAAATGGTCTTGTAGTTTTTTTGAATTTGTGTTATGTTTTAATGTATATTTTGATATTTTGGGAAAAGGAATATACTATATTAGAATGATGCCGTAAACATATATAGTGCTATTTTATCCATTAAGCAATGAATAAATAATTGAGGTTATGAGATTAATTATTGTCAAAAGCAAGGAGGAGAGCTCAGAATTATGCACCAAAACAATTCTGAAACTCTGTTAATTGAGATGTATTTTTGTGTGTTTTTGCTACATGGCTGGGATAATGCAATGTAGTTGTGTTCTTGGTAGACTTGAAAAATATTTCTGCTCAAGCAGGATTTTTTTAAAAGCTTACTTTAAATTGTAAAGCCTTTGAAATATAATCTACTTATTTTAGAAATTGTTAGGCTTGTTCGTCTTACAGAACAGCATGTATGAGCAGAAAAGCAAAGTAATTTATATTCTTGGTTAATCACATCAATGGGAGACTGACAGCAATACCAGGGTCCAGGCACTACCTACAACTTTGAGTGTTTGTCTTAATTGCAGATATATTACATAGGAGAAAAGAAATGATGTCATTCATACAAACTTGGTAAAATAAAATCTGGATGGTCAGAAGCCACAACTTTGTGTGTGATAGCTAGGCTGATCATGTGATTTATTACCCAATCCAAATTCAGACAGTTTTGAGAATGAAAAATGATGTTCAAAATAATTAAAATGATATGTTTAGAAATATTTGTGTATTGGTTTTATTATATTGGTATGGGGACTTTAAAATTCTAATATCTACGTGGAGGAAAAGGTTAGAAGCTGATCTGTGACTGAGAAAGGAAGTCAAAGGGTGGGGGAGAGAGAGAGAGAGAGAGAACAAACATGCATATCAGACACTAGGTATTTATTAGAGGAAAGAGATAACTGAGAATCCTTATCTATGGAATGCTTTCAGAATATATCTGATCTGTCTAGGTTGCTTATGGTAAACAAGTATAGAATTAAAAGATTTCTGGAATATGTCCTGTTGGAAAATGTCAAAGTCAGTTATGTAATTATCAGAATATTAAATGGAGTTGTTTTATGATCAAAATAGCTACGTTTCTGTAAGTAATGGCTCCCACACATCACTTAACTATTGCATGTATTAGACCTGGACCAGATCACACCGTAATGTGTAAAGGAAGAATCAAGGAGTTATGTTGTTACTTTCAGACTTCTTCAGGCTTTGTCTGTATATCAAGATTACATTATCTTTTGAAATGAGTAAAGTTTTTTATACTGGGTAAGATCTCTGATTTTATTACATTTTATTGTAATATAAAGTGAGAACATGATATTTGTCTTTCTGCTGTGCTTTCTATTTTCCTTTTCTGGTCTCAAACTATAAAATAATTCTATTCTAAAACTATGTTTAAAAGTAAAAATCTTTAAAACAATTAAAATAAATATCTTCATATAAATTAAAGCTAAAAAAAAACCCCCAAAATAAACTACTTGGTTATTTGACCATTAAAAAATAACTGTAAGTGGAATAATTTTTTTTGGTATGTATTTATGTACAGTAAAAACACTCTTAGTCTGTTTTTATTACAGTGATACTGGCATGTATTTGTATTTTTTCAACATGGTTTTTTATTTTTAGTTTTTTTAAGCTTTTTAGCTTGATTGACCCCATTTGTCTATTTTTGCTTTTGTTGTCAGTGCTTTTGAGGTCTTACCCAAAAAATCTTTGCCCAGTTGTGTGTTCTGTAGCATTTCATCAATGTTTTCTTTTGATAGTTGCACAGTTTCATGTCTTACATGTAAGTCTTTATTTTATTTTGAGTCCATTTTTTATATGGTGAGAGATGGGATCTAGTTTCATTCTTCTGCATATGGACGTCTGGTTTTCCCAACTACATTTATTTATTTTTGAATTATATTTTGATAGATTTAGCTTTAGCTGGGATACATGTATTTCCTTTTCTATTTGTAAGCTTTGTTTTCAAAAATTGCAATTTACTAAAAGCTTCAAGGACTTATGATTTTTGATCCTGTATTAACTGATGAATTTTATTAAAAATTTCAACCCTATTGAATAAAATGCCACCAAAATTTAAAGAACTTACTTATAAAAGTTTATTACCATTATATGGTGATCTAGCACCTCTTGTGTTATCCTGGATGAAGGTGGAGCCCATTCTTCTTCTTTTTTATTTATTTATTTATTTAGAGCCCATTCTTCTAAGTGAAGTATCATAAGAATGAATAAACAAGCACCACATGTACTCACCATCAAATTGGTAGTAATTAATCAATATTTATATGCACATATGGAAGTAATTTTCACTGGGGATCGGGCAGGTGAGAGGCAGAGGAGGGGATGGGTAAATTCAGACCCAATGGGTGTGATATGCATGGTCTGGGAGGGGCACGTGCAAATGCAATAAATGTAACCAAAATCTTTGTATCCCTGTAAAAATTTTGAAATAAGAAGGTTATTACCATTATAGAACAAAGATTGAATCATAAAGATAAACAGAGTAGTTGTTTAAAGACTCAAACATTCCTCAAGATAATCCAGGCACAGAAACACAAATATTGCATGTTCTCACTCATATGTGGGAACTAAAAGTACATTTCATGGAAGTAGAGAATTGAATGGTGGTTACCAGAGCCTGAGAAGAAGGAAAGAGAAAGGGAAGATGAAGAGAAGTTGGTTAATGGGTTTAGAAATACAGTTAGGTAGAAAGAATAAGGTTTAGTATTTGATAGTACAATAGGGAAATTATAGTTAATAATAATGTGTATTTCAAAATAGCTAGGAGAGAATTGTAGTGTTCCTGGCAAAAAGCAGAGATATGTGTTTGAGATGATGGATAGTCCCCCACAAAAAATTAAAATAAATAGTTGAACAACATTTGCCTGGAAAAAATCCAATTGAGCAGCAAAGAAGGAAAACAAATGTTGTCATGCTAAAGCATATATATTTTAAAAAATTAACAATAGCTTTTCACAATAATTCTTTTAGTTTACCATATTTAATGTTTTTCTATATACTTTTTTGCATATTTTGACAACTAAAGTTTCTATTTCATTTGGCAGAATATCACAGCTTGTTTGGACACAAATATATATTATGTACAGTACAATCAACTCCAACTACATTACTCCAAGCTTTCTTTTTTTTTTAAATTGGAAATTTGCTTTTATATTTTCTGTGGATAAAGGATGGATAAAAGCAGCACAAAAATTCAGTCTTAAAAACTATATAAAAGATACATTAACATGTAACAGTTCCTACTCTGATAATAAAACTCACATGTACCCCCAAATAGTCCAAATCAGAGTACTCCCTTCCATTCCTATGGTGAGACATACACATTGAAAACCCATTCTAAACTTGGAGATGTGACGTAGACCGAAGTGTGCCCGCCATCAAGCTTTCTTATTTTAGCAAAATCACTTTTTTTATCTTGTTATTGTACTCTATCAAAATTTATATTACCATTACAACACAAATTATTTAATCTTTAAAATTGAATTTTTAAACTGATGTTATGTGCATATTCACAATAATGTCAGATGTTTCACTTTGACAGAAGATCCAGAAGCTTTAGTTTCAATCTATGAATTAGATTTAAAAAAAATCAAACACTATTGGAATTAACTGTTTTTTTTAAATTCAAGACGACTAATGGAATTGCTATAAAATTGGAAATATTTAACCATTTGCAAATTCTTGTTATGCTAATGAGCTAACACTTAATAGCTATCACTTTACTTTTTATGAAATAAATTTAGAATGAGAAATGGACAAAATAATTTTAAAAATCTTGTTTGATCTAATTGAAAAGTCATTTCACAGAGTGACACAAAAATATCTTCTGCAGTTACCTGTTAAATCTTAAATGTAAAAGATTCTGATACTTCTTCAGCATATTTTTGCCTTCACGTTTTATGTGCTTAAATGACCATCCCAGAGGATGGCAAATGTCGAAAACCATCTTGTGTCAGTTACATATTTATGATTAGCTTTCTAGAGAAAATAAAATTCATTGCTTAATTTTTTATTTATCATGTATATTTCTTGAGCTAACTGCTCCATAAAGAGTTTATCAAATCCCTTTATGTTTTGTCAAAACAAACAGAAAAGCATTATTTCATTCCTTTTTTATGGCTGAATAGTACTCCATGGTGTGTGTGTATATGTGTGTGTATGTGTATGTGTGTGTATACACATACATGGTTTTAATTTGTAATTCATTTGAATTACAAATTAAATTAGTGATATTGAGCATTTTTTCATATGTTTCTTGGCCATTTGTCTATCTTCTATTGAGAAGAGTCTGTTCATGTCTTTTGCTCATTATTTGATGGGATTTTTTAACCCTCATTGTTTTGTTTGAGATATTTGTAGATTTGGATGTTAGTCCTTTGTTGGATGTATAGTTCGTGAATATTTTCTCCCATTCTGTAGGATATATGTTTACTGTGTTGATTATTGCCTTTGCTGTGCAAAAAACTTTTTGGTTTAATTGAGTCCCACTTATTTATCTTTCTTGTTGCTGTATTTCCTTTTGGGGTCTTATTCATAAATTCTTTCACTAGGCCAATGTCCAGAAGAGTTTTTCCCTACATTTTCTTATAGAATTTTTATGGTTTCAGGCCTTACATTTAAATCTGTAATCCATCTTGATTTGGTTTTTGTATATGGTGACAGATAGAGATCCAGTTTCATTCTTCTGCATGTGGTTATCCAGTTTCCCCAGACATTTATTGAATAGGGTTTACTTTCCCCAGTGTATATTTTTGTCTGCTATGTAAAAAATCGGTTGGTTGAAACTATGTGATTGTTTTATTTCTAGGTTCTCTGTTCTGTTCCATTGGTCTATGTGTTTACCTCTATACGAGTAACATGTTGTTTTGGTTACTATAACCTTGTAGTATAATTTGAAGTCAGGTAATGTAATGCCTCCAGATTTGTTCCTTTTACTTAGGATTACTTTGGCTATTCAGGGTCATCTTTGGTTCCATATGAAGTTTAGTATCATTTTTTTCTAGATCCATGAGAAATGATGTTGGAATTTGGATGGGAATTGCATTGAATCTGTAAATCACTTCAGGCAGTATGAACATTTTAACAATGTTGATGCTTCTAATACATGATCATGGGATATTTTTCCATTTGTATCATCTATGACTTCTTTCATCAGGATTTTGTAGTTCTTGTAATCTTTCATGTCCTTGGTTAAATATATTGTTAGATATTTTAATAATTTTTTGTAGCTACTGTAAATGGTATTTAGTTCTTGATTTGACTGTCCAGCTTGACTGTTATTAGTATTAATATACGGAAGTGCTATTGATCTGTGTATGTGAATAGTGTAACCTGAAATTTATTTATCAATTCTAGGAGTCTTTTGGTTGAGTTTTTAGGTTTTCTAGGTATAATATATTATTGGCAGATAGGGATAGTTGATCTCCTCCTCCTGATTTGGATGCCCTTTATTTATTTCTCTTGCTTGATTGCTCTGGCTAGGACTTCCGGTACTTTGTTGAATAGAAGTGGTGACAGTGGGCATCCTTGTCATGTTCCAGTCCCTAGGGGGAAGGCTTTCAGCTTTTCCCCATTCAGTATTATCTTAGATGTGGGTTTGTCATATATGGCTTTTATTATTTTGAAGTATGTTCCTTATATGCCTAGTTTATTGAGAGTTTTATAATGAATGGGTGCTGAATTTTATCAAATGTTTTTACTGCATCTATTGAGATGATTATATGCTCTTTGTTTTTAATTCTCTTTATGTGGTGTTTCACATTTATTGACTTGTGTGTATTGAACCATCCTTGTATCCCTGGATGAATCTCACTTGATCGTGGTGGATTATTCCTTTGAGGTGCTATTGAATTTGGTTTGCTAGTGTTTTGTTGAGGTTTTTAATCTATGTTTATAAGGGATATTGGTCTGTAGTTTTCTTTTTTTGTTGTGTGCTTTTCGTGGCTTTGGTATCAGGGTGATACTGACATTGTAGAATGAGCTAGGGAGGATTCCCAACTTGTTGATGTTATGGAACAGTTTCAGTAGAAAAGGTGCCAATTCTTTTTTGTAGAGCTGGTGAATTCAGCTGTGAATCTATCGTGTTTGGGATTTTTTTTATTGGGAGCATTTTTATTACTGTTTGAATCTCACTATTCATTATTGGTCTGTCCATGATTTCTATTTCTTCCTGATTCAAGCTTCAGAAATTATGTGTTTCCAAAAAGTTTTTCATTTCCTCTATATTTTATCGCTTGAGTGTGTAGAAGTTTTCATAGTAGTCATGGATATTTTATATTTCTGTGGTATTAGTTGTAATGTCTCCTTTTTAATTTCCCATCTATTTTTTTTCTTTTCTATTTCTGCTTCTTTCTCTTCTATTTATGGCTAATATGCCTTGTAGTCCATAAATTTATCTTTTCAAAGAGCAAAGTTTTTGTTTCATTGAGTGTTTGTATTATTCTTTTTGGTTTCCATTTTGTTTAGTTCTCCTCTGAGCTTTGTTATTTCTTTTCTTCTGCTAGTTTTGGGTTTGCTTTGCTCTTCTTTTTCTTGGTCCTTGAGATGTGACATGAGGTTGTTCATTTGTGATCTTTCTTTCTTTTTGGTGTAAGCATTTAAGGCAATGAATTTCCCTTTTAGCACTGCTTTTTGTTGTATCTCACAGATTTTTGGATACTTGTCATTCATATCAAAGAAATGTTTGGGAAGGATGTGGCTAATGAATGTACAGTATGTCCATGGTTTGAGAAATTCTGTTTGGGATTTTTAACCTTGAAAATGAGCCACATTGGCAACCTGAGACCAAGGCGGATAATGATGAGCTGCCAAGATTGATCAAGGGACAGGTCAATCCTCTTGCAAGACAACACTTGACCACGTGTCACACAAACAATGCTGCTCAAACTATAGCAGCTGGATTTGGAAACTCTGTGCTATCTACCTTTTTTTTTTTACCAGACCTTGCACCAACTGACTACCACTTCTTCTAGGCTTTGGCCCACTTCTCATAAGGAAAAATATTCAATTCTCAACAAGGTGCGGAAAACGCCTTTTGCAATTTCATTACCACTGGCAATGCTGATATAAACAAGTTACTGGGATTCTTTGCTGCTGACATAAACAAGCTACCTTTAGGATATCAAAACTGTGTCAATAGTTTACATGCATACTTTGATTAATTGCACTGTTTCTTCTTTGAGATATAATAAACCACATTTTTTATTTGAAATTAGACATGTCATATTTAATGATCAATTAGAAAAAGGAAGAGCAAATCAAGCCCAGACCCAGCAGGAGAAAAGAAATAACTAAGGCCATAGCAGAACTAAATGAAATTGAAAACAAATAAAAAAAACATACAGAAGATTAATGAAACAAAGAATTGGTTCTTTGAAAAGATAAACAAAATTGATAGCCCTCTACCTAGATTAACCAAAAATAGAAAAGAAAGTATCCAAATAAGCTCAATTAGAAATTTCAAAGGAGATATTACGACTGATCCCACAGAAATATAAAATATCATTTGTGAATACTATAAAAATGTCTGTACACATAAACTTGAAAGAGTTGAGGAAATGGACAAATTCCTGGAAACACACAATCTCCCAAAGCTCAATCAGGAAGAAATAGAAGTTGCAAACAGACCAATTATGAGCAACAAGATTGAAGTAGCGATAAAAAAATCTTCCAAATAAAAAACATCCCTGACAAGATGATTTCACAGCTGAATTTTATCAGGCCTACAAAGAAGAATTGGTACCCATACTACAGAAATTATTTCATAACATTGAGAAGGAAGGAATCTTCTCCAAATTATTCTATGAAGCCAGTATCACCTTGATTCCAAAGCCAGGAAAGGACACAACAAAGGAATAAAACTATAGACCAATATCTCTTATGAATATAGATGCAAAAATCCTCAATAAAATTCTAGCAAACCAAATTCAGGAACACATCAAAAAAATAATCCACCATGACCATGTGGGCTTTATCCCAGGGATGCAAAGATAGTTCAACATACATAAATCCATACATGTGATTTACCACATAAATAGAAGCAAAACAAAGATCATATGATCATCTCTATAGATGCAGAAAAAGCATTCAACAAAATTCAGCACCCTTTTATGATTAAAAACTCTTAACAAAGTAGGCATAGATGGGACATACCTCAAAATTATAAAAGCAATATATAACAAACCCACAGTTGACATCATACTGAATGGGGAAAAGTTGAAAGCATTCTCACTTAAAACTGGAACAAGACAAGGATGCCCACTGTCACCACTTCTATTCAACATAGTGCTGGAAGTCCTAGCCAGAGCAATCAGGCAAGAGAAAGAAATAAGTGTATCCAAATGGGGAAAGAGGAGGTCAACTATCGCCCTTTGCTGATGATATGATCTTATATCTAGAAAACTCCATAGATTCTGCCAAGAGATTCCTGGAATTGATAAATAAATTCAGCAAAGTCTCATGTTACAAAATCAGCTTACATGAATTGGTAGCATTCCTATACACCAAGAACAGTCAAGCTGAGAATGAAATCAAAGACTCAATACCTTTCACACAACTATAAAGAAAATAAAATACCGAGAACTATATTTAACCAAGGAAGTGAAAGATCTCTGCAAAAATAACTATGAATCAGGCCGGACGTGGTGGCTCATGGCTGTAATCCTAGCACTCTGGGAGACCGAGGCGGGCAGATTGCTTGAGGTCAGGAGTTCAAAACCAGCCTGAGCAAGAGCAAGACCCCGTCTCTACTATAAATAGAAAGAAATTAATTGGTCAATTAATATATATATATAGAAAAAATTAGCCAGGCATGGTGGCGCATGCCTGTAGTACTAGCTACTTGGGAGGCTGAGGCAGGAGGATTGCTTGAGCCCAGGAGTTTGAGGTTGCGGTGAGCTAGGCTGATACCAGGGCATTCACTCTAGCCTGGGCAACAAAGTGAGACTCTGTCTAAAAAAAAAGAAAGAAAGTAAGAAACAAACAAAAAACCTATGAATTACTTCGGAAGGAAATTGGAGATGATGTAAACAAATGGAGAAATATATCTTACTCTTGGCAGAATCAGCATTATTAAAATGTCCATACTACCCAAAGTGATTTAGAGAGTCAGTGCAATTCCCATCAAAATACCAATGTCATTTTTCATGGATCTAGAAAAAAGATAGAAAAAGAAAAAGAAAAAAGAAAAACAAAAAGAAAAAAGTTCTTTAATGTAATTATAGTAGATGTCTTAAAATTCATGTCTCCTCATTCCAATAAGTAGGTCATCTGTTATCTGCTTATATTGAATATATATTCTCTTTGTTATGAGTTTCCTGTGTCTTTGTAGTTCTTGTAGTCTAACAAGTTATATTCTGGACATGGTTTACTAAAGAACAAAAGCTAAAATATCTATGTCTATATTTATACCTATTTTAAATTTTAAATTTACTATGTATTTTTCTTCTATGGGGTTCTTGGCTTTATCTTATAGCTCTTTCATTGAATTTTAATTTTAGTAATTATGTTTTAAATTTCTCTTAGCTCTAGTTCTCTAATTACTCCCCGCCCCAAACACAGAAGCCTGTTTTTATATATGGATGCAATATTTCTTGGAATTTCTCTGGTGCTGTTGATTTTCCTCAAATGTCTGGTAATCCATGGTTGTTCACTCTTATTTGTTAAAGGGGAAGGTTGAGTAACATAACTGGCTGGCATAGCTTTGCTTAGCCATTGTATGCATCTATTTCCCCTAAATTAAAGATTTGAAAATGTAAACTAGGTGTACTTGGGTGGACATGCTGACCGGTAAATAGGTTTGAATTTAATATGTATGCTGTGTAACAGGCAGATAAGCTGGTGGTTTTCTTTGGAGTATAGCACTTCCCAGAGAAATCCTTCAAATTCTTTAGTGATGAATGGTTTCTAGCCTGTGTCATATGGCATTTCTGCCAGTTGGCTGAAAGTGAAAATGTGGGAGAGATTTACCCAGCTGTTCAGTAGTCAGTACTTTAATGAAATATTCTCGGTATTGCCCTACAAACTTCTCCTGCTCCACCTCCAGCCTGTGTTGTGAAAGCTTTCTGAGTTCTCTCCTAGGCAAAACAGATCCACCTTTTGTGCAGCCCTCATCTGCCACTCCACAGGCTTGTCTTCTCCATCACTACAATAATCCTATCTGCATCCTGTCTTCTCTAAACCCATTACACATTGTAGAACACTCATAGTTTCCTGGCCACTCTGCTTCCCTACCTCATTCCTTTTCTGGATATTATATTCTCTTTCTACATTTTTTAGATTTATTTCGGTGTGATTTGGGAGGGTGGAAGGTGTTTGTGCTTAGTCTGCCATCCTACCTCAGCAGTAACAAGCATTTTTTATGTTGTTATTTAAATTTTTATGCTTTTGCTTTTTTTTTTTTGTTTGTTTTTAAAGAAATTTAGAAGTATTAGAATCAGGTTTAAGCATCTTATAGGGTTTTTTACCCCCTATTTATCCCTTATATATCCTATCATGGACTGAATGCTGGGCAGACCCAGTAAATACTTGTTCAGTTGCTAATTTTTAAAACCCACTAACAAACCACAACTGAAAGTATTACAGCAGAACGTGTGAAAGTTATGGTAAATTTGTATTCTGGCAAAAGTAGAAAAACTAAAAACAAACTAACATTCATATTTAAAATAATATATGCTTGAAATGAACTTCGCTTAAAGCAATCTTTGGTTTTGCCTGATTTTATGGTAATGAAGCAGGAAAGGCTAGAGGGAGTTAGAAGCTGGTGCAATGAGAGGAGATAGGCACTAGGAGGAGCAAAGCAAAAGAACTGAGAAATGGTGGGACACTCAGAGGTGACTAAAGGTAAAGAGTAAAAATAGAGATTATCTCATCTTTTGCTTCCTGTTTCCTTTGGCATGGAAGGAATTTTGAGGTGGCTCTGACCCTGAACACTTAAACTCAAGACTAGAACAGAAAAGCAAATCTGAGTTTCTTTGGAAAATCTTGGGTGTAAAATGCTGTGGATTCATTAGTTTTCCTCAGGCAGAAGGTAGCTATCTACTTTTTAAACCAGTGGAGTGTTTGTGTGAACTAGCAAGGGGATGAAAACCTCTCTTAACACTTCTTAATTAGGCTGGAATTCCATCAAGGGATTTGTGCTGACCTCATAAATAATGAATGTGAAATTTAATTTTCCAAAGTCACAGGTGCCCAGTCAAGGGTATAGACAATTTATGTATCTTTTCAGGATAGTTTACTGCATGTGAACATTGTTCCAGTCCTGAAGTGCGTTTGCCCCAGTGTAGAGCCTGTTTTCTCATCATGGCTGAAAACTCCTGAAAGCCTTTGTTCTCCTGAACACTTTGGAGACTAGTCAGGCACATTACTACCTGGTTCATTATAATTTTGCAGCATTGCTTATATTTTCCATGGCTTAGTTTAATTGTTTGCTTTTCTAATCTCTGGAAATGATTTGGTAAAAAGAAAATAATAAGCACAACAGCCAGTTATGGCTTCTGCTTATAAATTCATTGAGTAACAAAGAAGATAAATGAAGATGGGTCAAAGACAAAAGTAGAGATTATTCACAAGTTAAATTTTTCTATTGTTTGAAAATCACCTCTGATATATTTTAGAAATAATTGGGCAGAAAATATTTTTTAAAATCTACGTTATTCCCCATGGCTGTCTAACTTTCCCATGATAAATTGGCCTAAGCATTTAACTTTATAAAAATAACAGTATGACTCTTTAAATTATAATACTTTGCAGTTAGCATCACATAAGACAAAGTGCTCCTGTCTGAAAATTTTATATTTAATTTTAATCTTGCAGAATTACACTGTAACTGTATAAATAGTCTTATACTATCACAAGTAGTTAAAAATGCATATTTCATTTTTACATATAGTAAAATTTTCTCAAGTGAATTAAAGTACTGTTAATCTTTTCACTGAATATAAATATGGGCTCCCCTCTGATGTAACTAATGTAACCTGTACTATTCAGTAGAGAACAGAAATGTTAAATCATACATAAAAAAGTGGCTAAGAGTATTTCATTAGGAAACCAATTCTGCAGTTTCCATAGAGTTACCGAAAATGTTATTCACCTCTTGGGGAGAACTTTTGGCATAAAGTTGAGTTTTGCTTGGCACCATGTTTGTAAGTTTAGTCTCTTTAGCTTAGGCTTGATGTCAACTGTATACACACTTTGTTCATGTGTTGAAGAAAAAACAATTTTAGTTCTCAACAAAAATTCTCTGTATTTTTCTACTGGTATTTAATCTTTGTGTTGAGTTTAAGATTTAGAATTCCAGTGTGATGGTTTAAATGTGTACTGCCTTTGCAATAATGACTGTTTGCAAGTAATTGTATGGGATTTTGGAGTGTAGCTACTTATTCTATTACAGGCTCTTCATCTAAACCTCCCTGTGGTATTAAAATAAGGATATCATATGAAATATGGTAATGTCTCTGATGTGCAATGAGCCTTTTAGAATTCTCAGCCATTCAATAGCATAGCTGCAGAATGCACATTAAAAAAATTTCTAGGTAAATGTAGAATGATAACTTTCAGAGACTGGGAAGGGTATGGGGGTGAGATAAAGAGATAACTAATGGGTACAAAAGTACTGTTAGATGGAAGGAATAAGATCTAGTGTCTGGTAGCACAATAGGGCAACTAGAGTTAATAATTTATTATATATTTCAAAATAACTAAAAAAGTGGAATTGGAATGCCGTTAACACAAAGAAATGATAAATGCTTGAGGTGATGGATATCCCAATTAACCTGATTTGGTCATTACACATTGTATGTTTGTACCAAAATATCATATGTACCCCATAAATATGTACAATTATTATTAATAATTTAAAAATTGCTAAGTAAAAAAGAATAGAGTCAGTGAAAGAAAGATGGAGAAAACAACAAAAGACACTAATAGCATTTAGCCAATAAACATGCGTTATCTACAAAAATGATTTATGTGTAATAAAATGTGAAGCATAAATGTCATTATTAATACTTTTGTTGGAAGTTTTCATTCCTGAATAAACTTATTTGCTTTATATTGCTTTGCTTTTTAATTACAGAATTTTGGTTATCTAGAATAACCATTGCTCTTTATAAAATGAAGTCAGTAATCTAACATACAAGTATAAGAGAGTATTAAGGTATATAAATTCATAATTTTTGCCTTCATGTTAAGATTGAGATGATAAATTTAAAACACTAAGACCATTAAAATTGATTGACTGTGTTACTTAAGTCACCAGACTTTATTTCCATAAGTAAGAGGTAGATTAGAGTCTATTAAATTATACACAAGGGTGAATGTTTTTGCTTGGTATGTGGCCTGACCCTTGGGTTATTTCAGGGTAGAATTTATTATAAATTCCTGAACTGTGCTGTTTCATTGTAACCTTTAACATATTTTTAATTGATATGTGTATTTCACATTATTTGTGGGGTACATATTATATCTAGTTATATGTACAGAATGTGTAATGATCAAATCAGAACGTTCGGGGTATCCATCACCTTGAGTATTTATCATTGCTATGTATTGGGAACACTTCAAGTCCTCTCTAGTTAGAAATAACAATACATTATTAACTATAGTTATCCTATTCAGCTATCGAACATTAGACATTATACTTTCTATGTAACCTTATATCTAATTAATGGGTATGTTTGTACTTATTAATCAACCTCTCTTCATCCCCCCTGCCATACACCCTTCCCAGCCTATGCTATCTATCATTCTACTCTCTACCTCCATGAGATCAACTTTTTTAGCTCCCACATATGAGTGAGAACATGCAATATTTGTCTTTGTGTGCCTGGCTTCTTTCACTTAATATAATGACCTCCAGTTCCATCCATATTGCTGAAAATGACATGATTTCATTCTTTTTATGACTCAGTAGTATTCCACTGTGTACATGTACCACATTTTCTTTATCCATTCCTCCATTGATGGATGCTTAAGTTGATATCATACTTTTGCTATTGTGAATAACACTCCAATAAACATGCAAATGCAGGTATCCCTTTGATATACTCATTTCTTTTCCTTTGGGTAAATACCTAGTAGTGAAATTGTTGGATCATATGGTAGTTCTATTTTTAGGTTTTTGAGAAATCTCCATTTTGTTTTTCATAGTGGCTGTACTAATTTACATTCCAACCAACAGTGTGTAAGAGTTCCCTTTCCTCTGCATCCTCACCAGTATCTGTTATTTTGTCTGTTTAATAACACCATTTTAACTGGGGTAAGATAATATCTCATTGTGGTTTTGATTTGCATTTTGCTGATGATTACTGATGTTGAACATTTTTTTCATATGCCTGTTGGCCATTTGTATATCTTCTTTTCTGGAATGTCTATTTATGTCCTTTGCTTACTTTTTAATGGGATCATTTTTTTCCTGTTGTCTAAGATTTTTATATATTATGGATATTAGTCCCTTGTTGGATAGTTTGCAAATATGAGCAGGTTGTCTCATCAAGCTGTTGATTGTTTCCTTTGCTGTGCAGAAGCTTTTTAGTTTAATATAGTTCCATTTGTCTATTTTTCTTTTTGTCATCTGTGATTTTGAGGTCTTAGCCATAAAATGTTTGCCTAGATAAATGTCCTCAAGCACTTTCCCTATGTTTTCTTCTAGTAGTTTTATAGTTTTGGGTCTTATACTTAAGTCTTTAATCCGCCTTGAGTTGACTTTTGCATACAGTGAGAGAAAGAGGTCCAGTTTTATTCTTCTGCATGTGGCTTCACTTTTTCCCGCACCATTTATTGAAAAAGGTATTTTTGCTGCAATGTATTAATATATTCTTGGCACCTTTGTTGAAAATCAGTTGGCTGTAAATATGTGGCTTTATTTCTGGGTTCTCTATTCTGTTTCATTAGTTTATGTGTCTGTTTTTCTACTAATACCATGCTGCTTTGGTTTTTATAGCCTTGTAATGTATTTTGAAGTCAGTTAATATGATGTCTCCAGCTTTATTGTTTTGATTAGTATTGTTTTGGCTATTTGGACTCTTTTTTGGTTTCATAAGAATTTTAGGATTGTTTTTCTATTTATGTGAAAAATGATGTTGGTATTTTGATAGGGATTGCATTGAATCTATAGATTGCTTTGGGCAGTAGGGCCATTTTAACATTATTAATTCTTCTAGTTGATAAGCATGAGATATCTTCCCAATTGTTTGTGTCCTCTTGAATTTCTTTCATCAGTGGCTTATAGTTTTCCTTTTAGAAATGTTTCTTTGGTTACATTTATTCCTAGGCATTTTTATTATTTTTTTGAAGCTATTGTAAATGGGATTGCTTTTTTGATTTCTTTTTCAGCTAGTTTATTATTGGTGTATAGAAATACTACTGATTTTGGTATGCTAATTTTGTATTCTACAACTTTACAGAATTTATTCATCAGATCTAAGAGTTTTTTGGTTAAGTCTTTCAGTTTTTCTCTATATAAGATTATATCATCTGCCAAGAGGGACAATTTGACTTCTTCTTTTCCAATTTAGATGCCTTTTATTTCTTTTTCTTGCTTAATTTCTCTGGCTAGGACTTCCATAACTTGAAGAGGAATGGTGAAAATGGGCATCCTTGTCTTGTTCTACTTAGAAGAAAGGCCTTTAGCTTTTCTCTATTCAGTGTGGTGTTAGCTGTGGGATTGTCATATACGGCTTTTATTATGTTGACATATATATATTTTTCTATGCCTAGTTTGTTGAGAGTTTTTTTTTTATTATGAAGCGATGTTGAATTTTATCAAATCAGTTTTCTGCATCTATTGAGATGATTATGTAGATTTTGTTTTTTCATTTTACTGATATGATGTATCGTGTTTATTGATTTGCATATATTGAACCATCCTTGCATTCCTGAGATGAATCACATTTAATCATGGCATATTGTCCTTTTGATGTGCTATTGGATTCAGTTTGCTAATATTTTTGGAGGATTTTTTATGTCTATGTTCATTAAGGATATTGGCCTATAATCTTATTTTTTTATTCCTTCCTTGTTTGGCTTTGGTATCAGGGTAATGCTAGCCTCATAAAATAAGTTAGGGAGAATTCCCTCCTCTTCATTTTTTTTGGAATAGTTTAAGGAGAATTGTTGTTAGTTCTTTGAAAGTTGGTAGATTTTGGCAGTGAAGGCATCTGGTCCTGGACTTTGCTTTGATGAGATACTTTTTATTACTGATTTAATCTTATTGTTTATTATTGGTCTGTTTTATGTTTCTTCCTGATTCAATCTTAATAGGTTGTGTGTGTCCAGGAATTTATCTTTTTCCTCTAGGTTTTCCTGTTTGTTAGGGTAAAGCTTTTCATAATAGTTTCTGATTATCTTTTGTATTTTTCTGGTATCAGTTGTAATGTCTCCTTTTAAATTCTGATATTGTTTATTTGGGTCTTCTCTCTTTTGGTTAGTCTAGCAAGAAGTTTATCAATTTTGTTTCTTTTTTCAGAAAACCAAATTTTCATTTTGTTGATCCTTTGCATTTTTTTGGTTTAATCTTATTTAGTTCTGCTCTGATATTTATTATTTCTTTCCTTCTAATAACTTGGGTTTGGTTTGTTCTTGCTTTTCTAGTTCCTTGAAATGCATGATTAGATTGTTTATTTGAAATATTTTACTTTTTTGATATATATATATATTGCTATAAACATCCTTATTAGCACTGCTTTTGCTATATCCCATAGGTTTTTTTTTTCTTTTCTTTTGGTATATTGTGTTTTGCTTTTCATTTGTTTCGAGAAATTTTTTGATTTCCTCCTTAATTTCTGCTTTGACCAGTGGTCATTCAGGAGTATGCTTTTGAATTTCAGTGTATTCGTACAGTTTTGAAAATTCCTGTTGTTATTGATTTCTTTGGCAGTTATTGATTTCTTTGGCAGTGGCTGGGGCCAGTGTAGCCTTTGGTCATAGCCACTACTTCTCTGCTTGGAGGGGCAAGTTGCTGCTAGTGGCTCTCCCTTTGGCCCCAGTAGCAGCAGCTAGCAGCTAGCAGCAGTGGTAGCCATGGCAGGCTAGCCCTTCCCTGTGGTTATCCCTCCGCTGCAAGGGCAGGGTCACTGTCAGTGGCTTCTGCCTCTGTGCTGGCCAGTAGCAGCCAACAGTTGTGGTGGCTGTGGGTGGGGAATTTCAGTGGGGCTCTAGGGATGTGGAGATGCAGAGGCTGTTGGGCCTCAGGGGAGGATGCAGTCTGGTGGGGGCTGGGCTCTCAAAATTGCACCATGCTATAGCTGCTTAGGGCTTGGTGGCTTGTGGCACTCAGTGTGAGCTCCCCTTTCTGGAATGCCATTGCACAGTCTCTGGGAAGCTTCCTATGTTAGTCTCAGGTCCTGCAAGGTTAGGGGGCTCTCCCATTGCTAGGACTGCAGGAGTCTGTGGTGGGAATGTGGACTTCTAGGGTCTCTCACTTACACTTTCCTTGCACCGGCCAAAGTTATATGGGTAGCACATAAAATGTGGGGAGAAGAGTTGGAACTAGGTCTCCTGACTCTAAAGACCTTGCTGTTGTTAACCACTAACATATGCCAACCCTCTGAAAAGCCAGTGGATTCATGGGAGTTATTATATGTAAATAGTATATTGATTCTGTAGATTCAGTGGTGAGTAAAAACAGAGTTCCTCCTCTCATTAAATTTATAGCTTAATTGGAGAATATTGATAGTTTTCAACTATCCATAATACCAAAAGTACAACTACAATTGTGATAAATGCTCTGAAGGAAGACAACTCAGCTTATGGGCACGAGTAATGTTAAATCAAGAAGCCTGAGCTGAGATGGGATGAGAGAGTAGAAATTAACTCGTAGGCAGTGAGGAAGGAGCATTCTAGAGGGAAAAGCAAGTTGAAAGATCCTGTGGCAGGAGAAAGTATGATGCTTTAGAGAATTAAAAAATGTAGTAGAGGTGAAATCAGAGAGGGTTGGTTGTAATTTTGGGAGTCATGAGGAGACATGGAAGATGAAGCTGAGAATAGTGTGTAATAGCTGAATCATTTGGTCCTAGTGGGCTTTTTAAAGATTTTTTTCTCTTTATACCTAAACAATGGAAAGGCATGAAGGGTTTAAATCAAGTTATGGCATGATTGGATTTGTGATTAATAAGGGTGAGCATTTATCAGAATATCATGTAGTTAAGCTCTTTAGTGACCTCCAAAGATATGGTAGACATTTCCATTATCAATTTTTGTTGAGTATACTTACAAAAAGCTTTGGTTGGGTTTCTGTTCCCTCTTTGCTTGCAACTTGCCAACATTTTTGTGAAACTCTCAGATTTTCAGCTGAGGTAATATGTGAGAATATCCTTTGTAGAACTGTAAAGTGTTGGATGACAGCCATCATTGTAAGCTATAGCTTGGTATTCAGTATTAATTCAATATAATTAGTGTGTGCTCTCCCAATTTGGTAGATAATAGGTAGATTTCATCTTTCTGATATCTCAAATTCCATTCTAGTAAGGAGCACAAATTCACTTCTAGGTAGCAGAATTGAACAGGCAAGTGAGGGCTATAATCTGAATGCTAAAAAAACATCCTTGATGGTGAGGATGAGGCCGAGGGCTAGAAGGTGAAAGGGAGGAGTAAGTTACCAGAGGGAGTGATAGCTGAATATCAGAAACATACTGAGGGGAATAAGAGGCAGCCATAGATCCTTAAGGTATACCTTAGACTAATGGTCTGATAATTTTTGTTCTTGGTTTTGCCCTGGGATGTTAAACAAAAAAATGTATGAACAAACAATTATTTAGTAATTTCTAAACAACTTCTATTATGGCACGTAGAGAAAGAGCAGGAATATAGCATGTTGCCCCTGGCTATTATATATGTTCCCTAGACTACTTGTGAAGGCAGGATTTCAGAGGATATGTGTCAGGAGGGATCCTCATAAGCCACTCTTGTCCCACTGGGTGGGGAAAGCATGGGACTAAAGGAGTCTGGAAATAGCAATAGTTGCAATATGAGGACAGTAATGATGTTGATATCCATGGTATTTGGCACAACATCTAGAAAATAACAGATGTTCAATAAATATTTATTGAAAGAGTGAATGAAGTGAAGGGGATTCAAAGGTTGGGGTTATGCAGAAAAAAGAACTCAGGAACAAGGAAGCCTTGTAACTGGAATAAAAGTGGGGTTTTTATTTTGAGGAATGCAGCAAGATTCCAGTTCCTGGTCTCAGGGGACAAAGTCAACAGGGCCAACAGCAAAACGGATCCAATACAGAATTTCTAATATGGGGTCTTAAATTCTTCAGGATCAGAAGTCTTCATGCAGGACTGAACTCATAGTTGGGTGATAAGAGATCCCAGGTTTAAGGATTAGGAGAATGAAGAAATGAGTCCTTATAGTAGCTAATCTCTCTAAACTGATTTTCTGTTTCAACCAGCAAAAGTTTTTTGTTTGTTTTTGTTTTATCATGGTTTTGTTTTGTTTTTGGCCTTTATTAGATGCTTTTATCTCTGCTATGAGCTCTACACATTGGGTGCAGTAAATAGGTATGAGTCTAAACAAATTTTTCTATTTTTTCACCTTCTTCAGTTAATAGTATATAAAGTAGAATGTTTTGGTTAGGAACCTGGCATCTTTCTTGTGACAGGTTTTATCAGATGGGACATGGTAGTTTCTGAAGAAAAGTATGCATATTTTAACACATATATCCAGATAACTCAAAATGAAAGGATATTAGTTTTATGATGTTTTTGTAAAGGCTGCATTTTAATCTGTATACAGATGTGGCTGTTAGCCTTGTATAGTGAAAATCCAAGTTTCTGGTGTTAGACATTATTTCTGACTCTATTGAGACATCTTGCATCTGATTTTAATGTTTGTTGAATGCCTCATAACTTACAAAATATTTTTTCATTATTTAACTTATCCCTGTAAAAACCATGTGAAGGTAGGCAGTATTATTCACATTTGATAGTTGAAGATAATAAGGAAAGAGTAGATAGCTTATCTAATAGCCATGAAGAAGTTACCTGGAATTTGAACTTAAGTTCTGTAGAATAATAGATCTTTCAGTATACCACCTGACTTCATAACAATGTGTGCCTTTGGTCATAAAAAAAGACTTGGTTAGATAGATTTTTGTATAAATGAAGAAAAATAAAAAAAACTTATGCCCTACTGACAGTGGCTTCTTTTATTATTGTAATGGACATTTGTTGATTTTGCCTGATCAATATACATGTCCTCTTCTTTTAGTAAGATTTTTATGATGTTTTTTAGAAAACTACATACCATTCATTTTTAGTTCATACGGTTTTGATGTATCTCCAGGGATGGGTATATCCCAAGCCTGACCAGGGAGAACATTGCATCTCTTTGACCAAAGTGATTGGTTCAAGGGTGGATATATGACCCAAGGCCCCCAGAGTCAATGATAATGAATCTGTGTATTTTTGTAAAGATTAAGGCTATCAGAGTACATCGAGTTCTGACAGTGCAAGCCTAGAACTGCTGGAAGCTGTCTTTTCATCACATATGGGAGTCTTTCTTGGGATGGAGCGAACACAAAGTAAGAGCTGAGCGATGGAGAGAAACTGATTCCCGATGAAATCTTCAAGCCCTTAGATCCATACATGCCTGAGTTTTACTTCAGACCTTTAGATTACATGAACATATTCATTCCCTTATTGTTGAGCTCAAGTTTTACTTTACTCTCTGAAACTTGCTCTAGAGAGAGAGATCTCAATGAATACAGTTTTCTCTGTCTATGAAGGCAGGCAATACAAAATTAGTAAGTGGTGAATATTAAACAATAACAGGTGAAATTAAATGTCATCAAAGGCCAAATTATATGTAATTTGAATGAATAAAATGATACTCTGTATGTACAGTTAGTCTAAGATAACATAATGATATATGAATAATTGCTACAAGGACCTTGTTGGTTTGATGATATATATATATATATTTAAATTACTGACTCATTTTACAGTAGCATTTTCTGCTTTTTAGTAAAAAAGGCACTCTCCAACATTCTTATGTAATTAAGATATGTATCTCTTGATCTGAATTCTTGCCCTTTTCTGTGGTACATGGTTGATAAATGGTTTGAGCAGATACTTGCCTGAGAAATGTCAATTGTCTGAAAGCCATATATCATGACAGACTAAAATGCTGATCACCACAGCCAGCTCTTTGATAAAGAGGAAATATGGAAACTGACACAATGCTTCATTTCTATTTTAAAACTAAATGTACTAAGTACATGAACCCAGCTAAATACACTGAGGACACATACCAGGTTGGAGTGATAGATGTCCATGGATTAGATAGGTTGTGTTTTGGTGAACAATTTGTAGTATAAAGAGAAGACCCAAAAATTCATTGGCTCTAATCATTTTGTTTCCACCAGAAAACTAAATAGATAAAAAAATGCAGAGCTATTGAAATTATCTTCCTTTTTTCTAACTAGCTGCAATGTGTGGTTACTTTGAAAAATTATCTTGGGGAAATTGCAGTTAGTAAATTATGATTTATTCAAATAGATAAATTATACTATGACAATAGGCATTTTCATTGGGTAATTAATATAAATTTACTAGTCATTTAGGACTTTTTTATTATAAGTCTAAATATAGCCTAGCAATTTAAGAGATTTAAAAATGTCTATAGGATATGAATTTTAATATGATACACCTGAGAATTTTTCACGTATACTGAAATCAGCCTACTGATTTCCTTGTTCAAAAAGTGAAGCCAGAGAATAATTATTCTTAGGATGTGGTGAGAAATGTGATTTCCATTGCATCTACAGTAACATATTTGAAGAACAATTTGAAATTCTATAGATAGATTTTGGAAAGCAGATTTAAGTTATTTGGGTAATGTATGCAAATCCCTCTTGTAAAGAATACAAAATCTTAATGATAGTGAGGCTAATTTGATCACATTGTTCTCTACATTTAATTGACTGCTTTTAAGATGTCTTTTTTCTTCTTCTTTGTAGCAGTTTTATTTTGTAGGAAAAAATGCTTCATTTCTTTTCAGGACAAGTGTAATCTCATTTGCTTTTCCTTTTGAAGTATAATTGTCTTACTTCTCATATCATCTCCAATCCCCTACTTAAAGATAGAGACCGATTTTTTCATTTTGTGGATGTTGGCCTCATGTTATTCTCTCCATTGATATTTTCTAACAATTACATGGATTCATTATAAGGCTTTTCTTAGTTATCATACTATATACCAGTTATTTTTGATTTGGGAGTACAGTTGTAATAATTTTTCAATTCCTTGATAGCTACCTTGGCATATAGATAACCATGCTTTCAGAGCCCAGTTTCTCAAATATGTGGTTTTTGTTAGGTAGGGCCAGAGCAGTGTTTCACTGGAGTAATTTTGCCCCACTTTTGAGGCAAATCCATTCTGGTGCCTCATGAATTATGAAGTTTTTCACCTAGCTGTTCCTGTTTCTAAAGTTTCTGTTTCCATACTGGTGTGATCCTTGTAATATTGTTTCCTTTTGTCCTTTGGGGTGGTTCTGTCCTTGGTCTTGGGTAGTTTCCTACATGCATGTGCTGATCAGTATTTAGCTGAAGACTTGAGAGATTACATTTTCATATCTCTGGACCTTTTTCACTATAAAATTTTCCTACTCCAGAGCTCCGCCTCCTGATCTCAGACTGCCCGTCTCCCTCAACTTAGGGAGCTTGCCTAGCTCCACCTGGCTTCCTTTGTGCCACAAAAATTCCATCAAGGGAGCAAGCTGGGGAAATTGTAAGGCTAACCTGGTTTGTGTCTTATGTTTCAGGGATCACTGACCCTTCATGGTATGATTTCCAATGTCTTGAAATGTTTCTTATATTTGATTCATTTACTTAGTTGTTCTAGATGGAGGGAAAAAATCACTCCTTGGTATTTCATCTTGGCCAGAAGTGGAAGTCTTACACATTTTTATATAATTTGGAATATAAAATGCCACAATTAGTTTTACTTAAATTTAACAGAATCAAAAGATTGTATAGTAAAACTGAAGCAACAACAGAATTTTGGCTCAATGATACTTCACTGTAAGCCAGGAGTCAACAAACTATAGCAAGGAGGCCAAATCCAGCCCATGGCCTGTTTTTGTACAGCTTCGGGGCTAAGATTGGTTTTTACATTTTTAAAGGGTAGTAAAAGAAACAAAGAATAATAAGCAACAGAGATTGTATGCGACCTGCAAAGCCTAAAATATTTACTCTTTGATCTTCTGTAGAAAAAATATTGTAAAGAAATTCCAAGAAGCTCTAAGGTTAGAAAAATTATTATGAAGAATAAATTGTTTTTTGTGTCATTAAAAAAAATTCTTGCTTCAGTTTGAGATAATGTAAAATTTCTCCCTCATGTGAATTATAAGGAAATGATTACTCTTTTACTTATTCTAACCACCTTTCTACCAATCTTTCAGTTTTGTTGGTTATATTATTTTTTCTTTGCCAAAATTTGAAACATTCAAATTTTATTTTCTAACCAATTACTGTAGTTGTTTAAATAAATTGATTTGTTTAAATTGATTTAATGCCTACCAACACTTATTCATTAATTGCTTTTTCATTTGAGTTCCTTATTTTATTCATTTCTTGATTGGTAGGACTTTACTTTTCATGAAGCTGTACTAAAAGTTATATTTCTTATAGTTTCATGTGCTTAATAAAGTTGGTTTCCTGAGTCTCAAAGGAAAAGTTTGAAGAGTATAAAATGCAGCCCCATTGTCTTCTGGCAGTTGCCGTGAAGAAGTATGGAGTCAACCCAATTCCCACAAGTAGAAAAGTTGTTATTATTATTTTTTTCCTGCCTGGATCATAAGGAATTGGGAAGTTATCATCTTTTATAGCCATGAATGCTTTTTATTTTCCATTTGTTAGTTAAAACTTATCTATATATTAAATCATTTTTGTTTACTCTTCATATCTGTTGTCTCTCTAATTTCTTCAATGTCTTAGTGCATTCACTTTGATAATTAATTCATTCATTAACTTATTCATTTGTTTATTCAACAACTGTTTCACATATACAGGTTTACAAAATTTAACAGAATAATCCGGGACCCCTTGCAATCTACATTCTAATATGGGAAGAAATATAATAAGCAAACAAATGAATAAATACATATGGAGATATGTGAGTGCTAATGAGAAAATAAAGCAGTCGTACATTAGTAGTGCATACTGGGTGGGATTAGTATTTTTTCTTTTCATGGCAGGGGTCTCCAACAATAATCTTTGAATATGGACCTGAAGAAGGTGAGGGTTGTGAGCTAAGAGGATATCTGGGGAAACAACATTCAGGCAGAATGTTTGAAAGTCCTGAGCCAGTGGTAAGTTTGTCATATTTGAGGAACATCAGGAGGCCACTGTAGCTAGAGCAAAGAAATGTAGAAAATGGAAGAAGATGAGTTCAGAATTGGCTATGGGACAAATTGTGGAAATGACTTGGGATTTTACTCTGAGTAAAACAGAAAGCCATTTGAGGATATATGAGTTTTCTATTGCTGTGTAACAAATTATCACAAATTAAATGACTTAAAACAACACATTTATTATTATTATTTTCTAGTTTTTATGGGTCAGGATTCTGGGCATGAATTGTAAGTGCTTTGTGCTTTGAGGTCTTCTAAGGCTTCATTCAGTGTTCTGGCCAGGCCACATTCTCAACTGGAGGCTAAAATCGGGATGAATCTACTTCCATGCTCATTCAGGTTGTTGGAGGAATTCATTTCCTATGGTTGTATGACTGAGAGGCCCAATTTCTTGTTGACCGTTGGCTGCAGGCTGCCTCAGGTCCAAGAGGCTTTTGTAGCACTTTGCCATCTGGGCTTCTTTACATGGCTGCTCACTTCACCAAGCCCACAATCCCTCTCTCTAATCTGCTAAGATAGTCTTATATAATGTAAGCATGAAAATGGTATTACATCACTCTTGACATTTTCTGTTGTTAATAAGGAAGTCATATCTCTCACCTGTACTCAAAGGGAGAGGATTACATAATGACATGGATACCAAGGGGCAAGGATCAACTTAGGGTCTGTTCACCACAGAGGGTCTTGTGCATTCAGTCACTTGATTGAAATTTCATTATAAAATGGTTATTTTTGCTGCTCTATGAAGAAATTCTATAGAGAGGTCAAGATGGGTGCAGGTGGTCCAGCTAGAAGGTTAATGTAATATTTGACATCTAAAAGAGGGGATAGTATTGTGTTATTTATTCCATAGCTTTATTTTCAGGAAAAAAAAATAAAAAAAATACAATAACCTGCAAAGCATTGTATACCATAGTTAGGGTAACCTTATATCCTAGATATTTAAGGAGAGACTCATTTACATCTGATATCCTGGCTTAATTTCTAAGAGTACCTCTTTCACTTTCAAAAGTGTCCTAGTTTGAATAATAAATTTTGTCACCCAAAATGTAGTTGTTACTCTCTTTATAACTGTCATCCTGGGTAGATTGACTCACTATACTGACTCAGGGCAGAAATAGTTATCCATCCTTCTATCCCCAATACCAACTAGTTCAGTGGTATTATTATTTAAGAGTGTCTTTCATTTAGGGTAATCTTAATCCTTAGATTTAAAATAGGTATTTAAATTTGCTATATAGATAGTGTTTCCTAGTGAATGTCATTATCTTGGTTAATACTGGAACTTAAAATAAGTTAAGTGGGAGGAACTTGCAGCTACTTTTATAATATGCTAGTTTTTTCAACTTGTGCAAGTAAAAAAAGTGTAACTTGAGATATACCTGTAGCAAATTGAAAAATATGCACTTAGAATCATCAATTTGTTTAAAAGCCTTATTAAAAGCTCTTTACATCACATAGTAAGGTCTATAACCTATGCTGACAAATAGAACTCCAGAAAACAACATTGTAAGATTAAGAATTAAGAGGTGATGGTTTTATGTCAGATTATTTAGTAAATTTTAGTAGTTTTGGGAATACATTTTTTTGTTGCCTCTTAATTTTCAGATTAAGGTTATGCCGAACTGCAATGAATGACTTGCTAGAATAGTAGTGGATTCCCCTTTGTAGACCTTAAAAATTTTAGGCATTACTTTTTCCTGGGGCTGAGAAATATGCATTCTGGGTTGTATCTCAAGGCATTTGGTTTTGGAGAGACAGTATTCAATCAGATACTTCTTTTAGAGAAGATTTTGTATTTAATTGTTTTCAAGAATATGGATAATCAAGAGGTCTGTTTCTTAGGAACCTTGAAGTTAGGATGAAAGGTAGGATGAAGGTAGAATGAAGATAGGATGAAAGAAAATAATTTATCTTTTAAATGTTCATAAAAAAGGAAGAATAATCTAAAGTGAAATACTCGAGTTGCTTCATTGCCTAATTTAACATGTTGGATTTTTTGTTTGTTTTGAGCAAAAAGAACCCAAGAAAAATGCTGGCTTATTTCCAGGATCATTAAATGACATTAAAGCAGTAAAACTCATGAAGCTGTCCAATAATGTGGAAGTGATTACTTGATAGTGAGAAAAGTGTATGTCTTCTAATTATTGTAGCATTTTAACTTGCTAAATTAAAAAGAAATAAATATTTTCTAACCCCTCTTTTATATATACTTCCCTCCTGGGAAAAGGAGAAAATGGAGGTATTGTACTTAATCTTTCTGAATATACTTTTTTTTTTTTTCTGTTTTTTTTTTTTTATTTCGGCATATTATGGGGGTACAGATTTTAAGGTTTCAATAAATGCCCTCCCCCCCTCCCCCCACAAGTCTGAGTCTCCAGCATGACCATCCCTCAGATGGTGCACATATCACTCGTTGAATGTACTTTTTAAAAAGGAAGTAGAGGTTTCTGTTTTATTGCAAACTTGCCACTGTTGCAGGTTTGCAAGTTGAGGAGGTGACATATATTACAGAGATAGCCAACTTGTTCGGCTAGTTATACTCTTGCTGTATTTGAACAAAACTGAGGAGAAAAGCTACTTATATGCTTTTTATGTTTTTTTTGCTAACCATCACTTTCTAGGTATGATAAAGAAAAAAATGGCCGTTACTCTTCAAATTGCTTCTTTATAGTTGTAGTAGCAGTAAAACAAAGTATACTATGGCATTTAGAGTAAACTAATATTTGAATGACTGAGTTTTAAAAAACCAGATATGAGCTGAAACATGTCTGCATTTTCTCCCTGTTTTCACAAAAGTATTAGGAACACAAGACAGTTGGAGAAAATATATATTAAAAAATTCTTAAAAATAGGAAGTAGGATGGTGGTTATAAGGGGTGACAGCAAGTGGGAAAAGAGGAGCTGTTGTTTAATGTGTCCAGAGTTTCAGTTCTGCAAGATGAGGAGTTCTCGAGGTCTGTTTCATAACAATGTGAATATACTTGACACTATTGTAACCACTTTGGGTTAAAATGGTAAATTTTATGTTGTGTGGTTTTTTGTTTGTTTGTTTTGTTTTTTTAATTTTTTTTTCTTTTATTTTTTTTTTCCATTTTCAGTTGGCCAATTAACTTTTTTATTTTTTTATTTTTAGTAGAGACGGGGTCTCGCTCTTGCTCAGGCTGGTCTTGAACTCCTGAGCTCAAACGATCCACCCGCCTCGGCCTCCCAGAGAGCTAGGATTACAGGCGTGAGCCACCGTGCCTGGCCTGTTATGTGTTTTTTACCACAATAAAAGGAGCAGCAATTTTTACCTGGTCAATGTAGTCTATTTTCTGTAAACAAACTGTCTGGATGAGGAACTTACCCAGAACTCTAGGATAATGAAGCCTAGAATATTAACAGGCAATCCTCTTAGAGTAATGACATTTACCTTGGAAATCATGGTAGATAAGGACGAAGGATCAACCATTTGTATAAGACACATAAAGTCAGAACTATGAGTTAGGCTATATGAGGTCAGCATTATCATATTAATATTGTTACAGATTTGACATTTCACAGGTGCTAAAGTGACAGCTATATTGTAAATCCTTAATTATAGGTTTGTTACTGGCCTCTGAGTGGAGGTTTTTCCAAGTTCTTGGTGTTTTTCATGGAAAAGAATTTCAGGATACATCTTGTAAGCCAAGCAAGCGAATGCTTTATTGAAAGCAAAAGTACACTTTAAGGGAGGAGAGCAAGCAGGCTCAAAAAGAGCAGCTGCATAGAGAGGAAGTGGTTTTAGATCTTTTGTAGTCTTACTAATTGAGGGGAGAAATATTCAAGGTCAAGGGGCTGGCTTTTACTAAAAATTCGAGTAGTAATTCTTAGAATTAGGTTTCCTCCCATTTTCATACTTTATATGGTCATTTTGGAACTGCTATGGCAATTTTAAGGGTGGAGATATTCTAAAACCACAATGTAAATGATATTGTAATTAGCCAAAATTCATGTAAGGTGGCAGAGATAGCTGACAAGTCAGTTGAAACAGGTTCTTGCCTGTGGTTGTCAGCCTGTCTAGTTAGCTTCTGCTTAAGAGTTGTTTTAACACCTGCATCCAATCTTCAAACCCTTGTATATGATCTCAACCATATCTGCTAGTCTCCTACTCTAACAGATTTAGTCAAAAGACAAAAACACCAAATGGTAAGGGAAATAGATAATAGGGGTAAAGTGTTAAGGGAGCACATACATAATACCAATTTACCAGTTTGGCCAGTAGTATTAAACTCTTACATGAAGTCATTGTTCTAACTTTTAACATGCACAGGAGTCAGCTTATTTGAATGAACTGTCTCCTCCACTTCTAGTGGAAGTGCTAATGAACAGTGAAGTGGCTGAGAAGAATCACTAACTGGCTATTCAATGAGGAATATCAGCTTTAGCTTACAGTTTGATATAAAAAGAAAAATGAGAAATGTAGATTAAATCTCAGTAATGTTAATAATGCCAGATTTTGAGGGATCATTATAGTATATTAATTTAAATAACCATCTGATGCCTAGCTCCTTTCTCTAAAACAAGACTAAGAAGAATATCTTTAAAGACAATAGCAGATTCCAGGAGTCCAAAGTGGTTGTCATGTGTGGGTCTTTTTGCACAGTGGCATTTTGTATATGTGGATAGCAATTCCTAAGTGGTTAGAAAGGGGAAACTTATTACTTCATGAGTGATCCCATTTCATCCTTAGTTAGCTCTTTCATCAGCTATTTCATTAGCTGTTTCATCAGTATGTGATGCAAGATCTATGTCCACTTAAATTTTCCCTTCTCTAAGATAAGCATTCTTAGAATCTTTAAGAGTTCTCCCTATAACATGCTTTCAAGTTTTTCTTTTCATCTTACTTGCTATCTCTTAGACATTTTCCATTAAAAACGTTCTTATTGTTTTTGAAGTGTCTACAATATTAGATTTAAAGTGACATCTGGCTGTTAGAAATTTAAGTAAGACTATATTCCACCTCAATTTTAGGCACTTTTCCTTTTTGAATTACTGTTTGAATTAGTAACACCTGAAAAGGATGGCAGCACAGAAAATGACCGATGTTGCTAACCAGTGTTACCATACTATTTTTAAAGATGCTTTTTGCTTTATGCTCAATTTACTTTTTCAAATTGGACTCTCAATTGATGAAACTCCAAAGTGGTACGTCTTGTATCATTATGATTCTCTTTCTTATGTTCTTGTGGTAATGTTTATTTTTTTCTGTTTATAAAAATGACACATTATTAAGGAAAATTTGAAAAACACTACAAAGTTTGAAGAAAAAATATTACCCATAATCATTATCTGGAGGTAACCATTCATCATTTTATATATTTCTGTTTTTCTGAATGGTGTGTTATTATATATATATATTTCATATGTAATATATGAAATACATATAACAGAGTAGAGATTATAATATAAACACATTTTGTACTTTATTTTTCCTGTGAAAATTTCATTCAGAGCATTTCTCAGTCATTGAATGTTTAAAAACCTTGATGATTAAGCTCTGTATAATATTCTACTTAGTAATGAATCATTACTTATTTAATAATTCTATTGTTGGAATTTTAAGTTGTTCACATTTTTGCGATTATAAATAATTTCATAATGGAAATCTTTGTATACAAATGGACATCTCTGCATCAGTGATTATTTTCTTTGTATAGATTTCTTGAAGGATTAATGGATCAAAAGTTGTGAATGTCTCCTGAGGCTCAGAGCAATCTCTCTAAAAGAAGTAGGGTGACCATGTAATTTATCATTCAAGTCAGGACACTTTTATCTGAACATATGCTTAAACTGGACAGAACTGGGACAATTGGTGCAAACAAATACTAAACTGATTCAATTGCGATGTAAAGTCATTCTACTAAAAGAAAATATGATTATTTCCCTTCCAAATTAAAATTCTTCTAATGCTACCCGCTGCTATGATTAAAAAATAAATCCCTTTACATCATCTATTTTCAGTAAAAATAATAAAAGTATATGGTCATAATAATTGATCATCAAGCTCAAGAATTTATGCTTTCTCATTTCTCATAATCTTTTTATGGATGAATGGGAGGCTACATTGAGTGTTAGAAATCTCACACACTAACATACACATAAACTTAGGATCTACAATATAATTTCATTATAAAATTACAAAATAGATCTGAATACAATACATTTCAAAGCAATTCATGTAAAGAGAAAGAGTGAACCAAGTAACCAACCAAGAAGTAAATATATATGGATGTTACTGAAAGAAATTTATTAGTCTGTAAATCTTCTCACCCAAATAAATTGAGAAAAGAATTGCAGTCTATAATGGAGTATTTTGAAGAGATAACTTTCACAATGTAAGTGAATAAATTAATTATCTTATAATGAGAGGAAATTTTAAGAGATAGTATGACATTTAAGCATGGCACAACTATTTTAAGGCAGTCTTTGTCTTTAGCTTTTATTCTTTTTCCTTTATTTTACTTGCATCCTGTGATAAGGTATTGTGTTTGACAGGGGTAGATATTTAAATGATAATTCTAAGACAAAAGTTAAGTAGGACATTTTAAAAATAGCTGATTTCAAAGTTGTTTTCATGAGGGTTCCTGGCACATGGTGAAATTCAATTTCTTTAATAGCAGTTTGCTTGGGTCATCTGACCAAAAAATTGAGTTCTTTATAGGAAACATATAACTATTGGTAAATATTCTTGTTTTAATTTAAACAAATTTAATTTTTAATTATTATGGGCACACAATGTTAATAGTTGTATATCTTTATAGGGCACCTGTGATGTTTTGATATAGGCATAAATGTGAATTAGGTAATTGGGGTCTCCATCACCTGAGGCATCCAACATTTCTTTGTGTTCACAGCATTCCAGTTCTGCTCTTTTAGTTATTTTGAAATATGTAATAAATTATTAACTCTAGTTGCCCTATTGTGCTACCAAACACTAGATCTTATTCCTTCCATCTAACATTCTCTTTGCCTATTGCCGTGGTTAGAACCTCTAGTACAATGCTATAGAGAAGTGATGAGAGCCTACATCCTTCTTGATTTTAGGGGGAAAATTGTTGAATCTTATTAGATTTTTCATGGGTGCTCTTTATCAGGTCAAGGAAATTCTCTTCTATTAATAGCTTTCTGAGAGTTATTTTGTTTTTTCTTTAAGCCTAATCAAGTGCAGTAGTGAGGAGGGGGGAAAGTAGTAGAACAAAGAGTTCAATATGTAACTGACTGTGAACAATCAAGATAACTCACTACCTTCAGACCAGCCGAGTATTTTTTTTTTTTTAATGAAGAATGAATATTGAATTTTGTAAAATCTTTTCCCCCTGAATCTACTGAGGTAATTTTATGGATTTTCTTTTTTAGTTTGTTAATATGGAAAATTACATTTGTTGATATTTGATTGTTAAATCAATTTGCCTTATGGGATAAATTCTACTTTGTCATACTGTGTTATTTTTCTTATATATTATTGAATTTTATTTACTAATATTTTGTGAAGGACTTTTGCATCTATGTTCATAAGGGATATTGCCTATAGGTTTTGTTTTATTTTTTCTTGTAATGTTTCTGTGAGGTTATGCCTTAATGCTTTCCTCACAGAAAGAATTGGGAAGTATTTTTGCCCTTTCTAGTTTTCTGGAAGAGTCTGTGTAGAAATGATATTATATCTTCTCTAAATATTTGGTACAATTCTCCAGTGGAACTATCTTCACCTAGAGTTTTATTTGTGAAAAAGTTTTAACTACACAGTCAATTTTTTTTTTTTTTTTTTGAGACAGAGTCTCGCTTTGTTGTCCAGGCTAGAGTGAGTGCCGTGGCGTCAGCCTAGCTCACAGCAACCTCAAACTCCTGGGCTCAAGCGATCCTCCTGCCTCAGCCTCCCGAGTAGCTGGGACTACAGGCATGTGCCACCATGCCCGGCTAATTTTTTTTATATATATATCAGTTGGCCAATTAATTTCTTTCTATTTTTATAGTAGAGACGGGGTCTCGCTCTTGCTCAGGCTGGTTTTGAACTCCTGACCTTGAGCAGTCCGCCCGCCTCGGCCTCCCAAGAGCTAGGATTACAGGCGTGAGCCACAGCGCCCGGCCATGTCAATTTTTAAAATAGATAAGTTTTCTATTTCTTCTTGAGTGAACTTTGGTAGTTTGTATCTTTTAAGAATACCATTTTATCTAAATTGTTGAATTTTTTGGGATAAAGTTGTTGAAAAAATAACCTTATTATTATTTTACTTTCTGTGGAATCTGTGATGCCACTTCTTTCATTATATTGGTAATTTGTGTCTTCACCCTGTTTTTTCTCATCAATCTGGCTAGCAGTTTATCAGTTTTATTGGTTTTCTCAAGGAATTACCTTTTGTATTTATTGATTACTTAAATTGCTGATCTATTTTTTCTTTTGTTGATTTCTACACTATTTATTTGTTTATTTTGCTTATTTTAGGTTTAATTTGCTATTCTTTTTATTCTATCACTGCCAGTTAGATCCAGTTGCTTGACAATGTTAAGTGTCCTGTATTCTTATTGGTTTTCTATTTTTTTCTACCAATTATTGATGGAGGGATATTGAATTTTCCTATTGTAGTTGTAAATTTTTCTACTTCTCTTGCCAGTTCTGTCAGTTTTTTACTTTGTGTTAGTTTGAAGCTCTGTTATTGGGTACCTAAACCTTTAGGATTGCTATATCCTTTTATAGAATTGCCCCTTTATCATTTTGAAGTGATAGTTTTATCCTTTTTAATATTCTTTGCTCTGAAATGTACTTTATCTAATATTGATATAGCCACTCTATGTTTTTTTGATTAGTGTAGTATAGTCTATCTTTTCCATCCTTTTACTTTTAACTTCTTTGAGCTATAGAACACCACATATTTTGGGGCTCTAGATTTTATGTGGGTAGGTCTCTGATGTCTCTTTGCACTTTTGAGGTACTGGGACTATAACTTCTCTCCCCCATATGTATCTTATTAAAATGCTGGGGCAGAACAGTTGGTAGTCTTATTTGTGAAGATATGGGGAAGGGCTCATTCTGGATATACAAGGTCATGGATTTTTATCTGATCAAGTTGAATTTGCAATTCCTGATGGGCTACTTTGGGGATACTTCCCAGTAGGCAGTTAAATACATATTTCTGAAACTCAGTAGATACTTGAATTCATGGGTTTAGACAATTTCCCTAAAAATACTGCTCCCAGGACAAGAGGACCAAGGATGAAAACCTGGCAAGCATGGATATTTAAAGGATCTGTAGTTTAGGAAAATTCTAATGCAGTAATATTTATGGTAATAAATATACTTTACATCTATGAATTGTTAAATGCAAAAAGCAGTATATCCTATATAATGGGGGCTTATTTGGCTATTTCACTCTATGATCTGCAGAGTTTTTAATATTTCTTCTGAAGTACTTGATCTAAATGTAATACATCAGATAGCTTAAATTATCCACAAATATTTTTTTCTAAATTTAGTCTCAGATGTTACAAGGAATTCAATTGTCATGGTGAACAAGTTACATGAAGTGCCCGAAAGGGGCTCAAGTTTGTCAGCTGTTTTGTTCATTACTCTTAGTGCCAAGTAATACCACGGAGGATTCACATATCTTAAACCTTCAGTAACTATGTGATTCAATTGCCAAGTCTCATGAGTATTGTCCCTAATGATCTGTGTTCTCTGTTTAAGTGCTCCTGTTGTTGAGTAACCTTATCCTGATTAGAGGTATGGAAAAATAGTGGGATAATCCCATTATGGATAGAAATGTCACAGGCTAGATTCTGTATGTTGGAACTCTTGGCAGCAAACATGCAAGTTCCTGAGGGGTATGTAGGCTGTTCAGAAAGTTGATCCTAAATAGGATTTTATCTTAACTTTAAAATGTACTTGCCCCCAAATTTTTAAATAGATCCAATGATATATGATATAATATCTCTACTTAAACTTTTTTTTCTTATTGACTGTTGATTATCTGTGTAATTTATTGTACTTATTAACAATCCAAAGACAGGATAGAAAATCAGATGATTCATTATAAATGATTTATCTAGTAAGTAAACATTTCAAATTCTAACTCTGGTTTTATTATCAGTAGATTGCAATATGGGCAAGGTCATATTGTCTGCTCGTATTGCAGTTAATCCAACCTCCAAATTACAGGAGGCTTCACAGTGATTGTAAAATTATGACTGTGCTGAAGACATGATTACTAATAGTTTAATCTACCCATCCCTTCATATTTTTTTATGAAATAAATTTTAGTTTGTAGCAAAATGCAAGATGTGTGAACAGAGCCTCATCTCTGGTTGAGTTATCTTTCTAGGAACTTAGGTGATAAAATTACTTACATCATGGATGTGAGTTACTTCCTTGAAACATGGGACTGATTGTTACACTAATTTCAGATAGATTTAGGCCTACATAACTAAAACTAGGCCAGATATGTAAGTTAAAAATAATAAATGCCATAAACAATAAAACAGATATTCTTAGTACATATACATTTATAAACGTCCATTAGTATGTTGTTTCTTTCTAAAGAGACAACATAATGTAACAACATAAAATGCATCTATAGTCCCTCATACATTCCTATTCATTCATTTCATATTTTTTAAAAAAAGATTTACACATAGGGATTATAATTTTTCAAAAATCAGTTTAACTTGTCATCTCAATGATAAAACTAATGATCAGCAATGGTGATAGAACAGCTCAACAGACCATTTAATATTCTGAGCCAAAACATGCAGTTATAATATGGAAATTTTCACTCTCACCAACATAATTAGTGAAAAGAAGATCATGGGACTGCAAACAAGATGATCCTAGAAACTAGGGTCAAGTTCAGGAAATATTACCCTTCAATATTGCTGTGAGCACCATGCATGGATGGTATTTGCTATTTACTGTCATCTCTTACAATTGACTCATCAAGTGTAATTTTGAAATGACAGAAGCTGAATATGACAATAGGAATGAACCAAACTAAAGTATAATTATATAATGAAAGAAAAAATATACATTATGGAGGTATGTTGAAATGAACACAGCAGCAATCTTTTATGTATCATTGAAAAGTCAGAGTTACAAAGTAAGAATTTCAACAAAACCATAAAAATGTAAGTGTATCAAGGTTTCTTAGGCAAGATGGCACCCAGTTTAATACCTTTTGATAGTAGTCTAAGCATCATCTGCCTCCATGAAGAAAATCTTCATGGTAGTTACTTTATGAAATAGATAAATTGCCATTTTAGTGATAGATGCTTTTGGTTAATGAAAATCATTTCATTAGATTTTACCTCTTTCTATTCTCTATTTAAAAAATTATATGAGTAATGCATGTTGTTTTTAGAAAAATTACAAAAGAAAATGAAAAAAGATGAAATTGCATTGTACTTTTATTTGTACTTTTTACAAAATATGATCCTTTTTTACACATTATTTTGAAATTTAATATTTGTTTTTCTTTATGATATCATTAGGTAAAAATATTTCAGTTAGCCTTAAGAAAAAAGATGATTATTACTATTAGGTTCAACATTAGTCCCTTTCTTTTACAATATTTTCCCATTAATGTGGAAAGAGTAGCAGTAGTGACAATGAATTTAAACATCATAAAATTATATACAACGCATTTCTTAACTTGCAAACCTGACAACCAAATGCTTTAACTATGGGAATCCACCTGAATTTTCTATTTTCATCAACCACCTTTGTTATATTAAAATTTCTTCATAGTAATTCTGACAGTTACAAGGTAATGATTTGCAAAATAGTAAATCCTTTTTAGCAAATCATAGAAATACAATAATAGCAATAAGCATAAAGCTCCTAATCTTAGGCCGGGCATGGTGGCTCACGCCTGTAATCCTAGCACTCTGGGAGGCCAAGGCGGGTGGATTGCTTGAGGTTAAGAGTTTGAAACCAGCCTGAGCAAGAAGAGCGAGACCTCATCTCTATTATAAATAGAAAGAAATTAATTGGCCAACTAATATATATAGAAAAAATTAGCCGGGCATGTCATTAGTGGGGCATGTCTGTAGTCCCAGCTACTCAGGAGGCTGAGGCAGCAGGATTGCTTGAGCCCAGGAGTAGTTTGAGGTTGCTGTGAGCTAGGCTGATGCCATGGCATTCACTCTAGCCTGGGCAACAAAGCGAGACTCTGTCTCAAAATATATATATATATATATATATATATATATATATATATATATATATATAAGCTCTTCATCTTTTTTCTTGTTGTCTTCAAAATTACTTGATCTTTATCTCTTGTATTCTCACACATATCTTATCTTGATCAATATCTATCTCCTTAATTATAGTGCTATCTTTAGCTGGCGAGTACCTCTGGGTGGAGATTGTTCCAGAGAGACTTACCCTCTCTTGGTTTTCCTGATCATAGCATTAGCCAGCACTTCAGATGCACAAGTGTATTAGTCACAGTCTAAATTTTACAAGCATATTTCATGGAGAAATAGACTTTTGTACTTTTTATATGTTTAAAGTGATTTTGAAGTGGTTTGGTAGAAGAAAACATTTTTTTCCTATGTCTAGCAGCTGTCAACTGCACTCCTCTTTATCATTTTCTAGGTTGGTGGAAGACTCAAACCCAAATATCCCTCTCTGGCCCTCTTACTATTCTTTCCTGATTTCTGTAACATTCAGTTTGAAAGAAATGTTAAAGCAATGCTGCTATTGGTTTGAGCTATGGTTGTAATAATGAAAACTTAAGTATAAAATTTTAGGTAAATAATTCAAATCATAGCTGACCAGAGAAATATGGCTTGAAACTTGTCATTTTTGTTAGGAAACTGCATATAGTATGTTAAGCTTTTATCCAGCTATGGTACCTGTAGTGCCTGTCTCCACATTAGGGGGTTTTAGGGGCGAAGGGAAGGTTGGCTGAAAATCATCTGACAAAAGGCAGATTAAAAGGAGAAAAAGCATACAAAATTTATTAACATGCATACATGTACACAGGAGTTATACAAATAGGACTTCAAAGAGGGGCCAGATGGTGATGCTTATATACTGTCTTCATTAGAGAGATATGTATAGACCAGGGAGGCAGGTGGGAGGCAAACATTATGAGAAGTGGGTTTGGGGTCACTGCACAGGAACAAAGATTTATCTTATCATGCAGATAAAGTCCCTTGTGTAATCTCTTGGAGCTGCTCTAAGAACAATAGTTGGAAAGTCTGTCTGAGCTGGTGAGGACTCCCAGTCTCTTCCCTTCTCCAGTGGTTGGTCTTCCCTGGTTATTGGATGAGATAGTTATGGAGGGTTTAAGACAATTGCATTTCTTTTGGAAGGAAGCATTCTTGGTCAGATAATGAGATTCCAAAGAGAGTCCCTCACTGTGCTTGGGGTGGGGGTCAAGAAAATATTAGATGGACCTTGATTCTGAGGCAGTTTCTAAGGTCTCATGTCAAAGCACCAGTCTTTGGGGTATCAGTCTCTGAGCTCCAGCAGAGTATAACAGCATCCAGATTTGCCTTGTGATCCAAATACTTGATTCCAGCACTTTGGTCACAAGGTAAATTTGGGCCCTTTTTTTTTCCCCAGGAAAATTCATCTTTTCTTGACAAATAGGGTACTTTGCTCAGCTCTGACCCTAACCATCAGTACTTTCTGCATTCTCTTTCTTTTCCTCATTGCAGGGATTCCTCCAGATTAAAAAAAAGTTCCTGATTCTTTAGGCATTGTATATTTTTGTGGGAGTTTATTTTCATAGTGAAAGGCAGCATACACAAAGGTTAAAAGCTTGAGTTTTTAATTCATAGGGTGGTAGGGATGAGGGCTTTGGGGTATTGAGGGGAGTCTGGGTTGAATCCTGGACTCTGCCACCTGTAGTGCTTTGGCCTTGAACAAGTTACTAGTCCTCTCCAAACCCCAAAGTCTTTAACTAAGAAATTGAGATTACTTATACTAAATGCCGAGCTATTATGGCTAAATGTAGATCTTCAATAAAACAGTGGTTTAAAAGTTTTAGCATAATGGTCACACCCTGGGGACTTCATTTACTTGTTGCTTTTAATTTACAATCTTTTATGAGATTATCTCTGGTGTTCCAGTTTGGGGGAGGAACACCTGGGCTCTTTGAGCTTCTCCTAGCCTCTTTTTCTCCTCCAGGTACCTCTCAGAAATCCCACCTTTTGCATGTATTTTCACATACATCCTCAATTTAACCAAAATTGCAAAAATATAGCACTCTGCCATGATTGTGAATGTTTACTTCTCTCCATCTGTTTTTAGCATTGTTGTTGAAACCACAAAGGGGTTTCAGTCTAGGTCCAGTTACTCTTTATACAAAGATCCAATTATTGGGACAATGAGGATTGCGAGGAAGAAAGGAATTGTCAGAAGAATGGGAGAAGCTGCCTTAAATTCATCTTCCTAACTAAGGGAGATCATGGGTTTTTAAAGGAGGGGCCAGCGCCTTGGGGCAGGATGTGGTGTAACTAACCAGGGGCTACTGTGGGTTGTGAGGAAGTAGTGGGGGATGGTGAATCTTAGCATTAGGATGTCTGGGGGGGGGATGGGGCTTCAGAATCTTCATTCCTTTGTCTTGCAGAAAATCCACCATTTCAGGGAAGCAATTCAAAAGATCAAGTAGTTAGTTAGGGGAAAAGATTATAAAAAAAACATAGGAGTTATTGAATTTTGTTCATAGAGCTCGTTACAGCATCTGCTTGTCTGTCTTTCCAATGAATAGTTTAGGATGCAGTCTAGGCTTTTTGCTTGTTCTTTCTGATGTCATATAAATCATGCTACACTGTACACCAGTCAGCATAATGTGCTGTCCATGTTATTGCTTTCTGATGATGACAGTGATGATGAATTATGTTAAAATAAAAAAGCCATAATATTTTTTGGCATGAATTTATCCCAATATTAGATTAAATTTGATTAGATTTTAATCTGACTAATGAATGTACTCTGTAGCCTTTGTTATTTAACTTCATATGGAGTTACAGGCGCATGGAACTGGCTTTGTTTGTGTATGTATGTGTGCATGGATGTGTGTACTTCATGTAAATATGTATTTAAATTTAACATTGTTACTAAAGCTGGTACTGAAAATTGCTGCATGGCAAGGAATTAATATCTCTGGGAACCCCTAATAAGAGTAATTAGAAAAAGTATTTTGGGATTTGTTTGTTAAAGGTTGTATAGGTCTGTGGAGAACCTTATCCCTGAATTACAACTGAATAGGCTTTTTATAAATTAATCTGGCTAGGAATTATTTTTTCAAATCCCTCATGTGAAATTCTACCTAAAACTTATTAAATAACATGGAAATTAAATGTAATTCCCCTCCTGGAATTGATTGTCTTATAGAAAGGGCCAGATGAGCAAAGCCTACAACATCAAGATGCCGTTTTAATACAATAATACTGCATCCTGTGTCCTCAGTGCTTCCCTCTTCATAAGGAAGGGGCTACTCTCCTAATCTGATCTTGTTCTGTTCATTACTTTTAAACTCACATATTTCTCAAATTTCCCTACCAATAAAGAATTCCCTTTCACATTTTTTAAGCTCTTAAATATAATTTAAAAAATTCACCATGCAGTTTTTCTTAATATTTTACTTAAAATTGTCTTACTGTATCTTCCCTTTATTACTTATTATTTATACTATAATGATTAATGATTAATGATTTTTTTGAGGTCTGTCATCCCTAAATGTGACAGCTATTATCTTGTCTCCTCAGTCAGCATTTTTCCCCTTTTTTCATCACTGAGCATGCCCAGATCTTTTGCCCTTTAATTGTGAAGATTATTTTGGGAAGCTTGTATTTTTAATTATTAAATTTTTAAAAACCGTGAGCTCTCACTTTCTTAAAGTGTCATCTCCTTACCTATATACAGTGTCCCAAATGGTAATTAAACCTTGTCAATGGAGATCAATTCCTTAGTTCCTTACTATAAGTTAGCAGACTGATTCTTTTGGGTGTACTTATGATAACATCTACTTTAATTAATAAAGATTTTAATTTTCAATTTGTATGGCATGAAATTATTTTTTCATAAATTTTATAAGTTATGTTAAAAGAAAAACTTTAGACAAATTATCTTTAACAGAGTTTAATTGAGCAAAGAATGATTCATGAATCTGGCAGCCCCCCACCCTCAAACCAGAATAAGTTCAGAGTCTGACGCTGTCATGTGGTTGGAGAGGATTTATGGACAGAAAAAGGAAAGTAATGTACAGAAAACTCAAGTAAGGTACAGAAATAGCTGAATTGGTACAGCTCAGCATTTGCCTTATTTGAATAGAATTTGAACAATTGGCTGCCTGTGATTGGCTGAAACTTGACAATTGGTACTAGAGTAAGTTAGTCTGTTTACATATCCAGCTAAGTTACAGTTCACCTATGTATGGAGGAACATTTAGGCTGAATTTAAAAGGAGGCAACTTTAGGCTAAACTTAACAGTTAAAAAATTTTTGTTATTATGAATTAATGCTGTATATTTGAGAAATTAAGGCCCCAGAACAGAGGTTATATCATACAAGAAGTCAGCAGCTAAACCTAGTTTTGACAAATATATTTCTGGATAACTGGATGTTTTCATACTCATAAAATGTCTTTAATTTATTGTTACATCAATTATTTTATAAATAATTTTGGACACTTGTATTTAGAGCATTTTCCTAGGAACTAGGAAGGATATTATGATAATTCAGAAAGGAATATTATTCTTTGGACTCTTGCAGTATAGTAGGGAAGATAACATATGCACATGAAAAACTATATTATAAGATTTAAGAGGACAAGTACCATAAAGAGAGAGAATGTAAGTATTACGGGATTATTAGGAGAGAAGTAAGACTTTTGATGTGAAGGATAAGGAGAAAACTTTGTGAGAGGAGGCATTTGGTATATTCCTCTAAGGAAAGTCAGAATTGGTAGGTCCTTGGGAAATAGAGTATGGAGAAAGCAGCATGAGCAAAACTAAGGAAGGAGGAAAGCACAGGGTGGCAGTGATGTTGGGAATAGGAAATGAATTCACTTCTGTCCAACTTTATGAGGCATCAGTGAGAGCAGAGGACTTAGAGTTGGACTTGAGGTGTGGGGTTCTTTATTATTATTCTATAAACGCTAGAGCCTTGATCAAAACGTATCCATAAATAGATCCATGATTAAGGGAGATTGTTATGCTTTGTTATGATTTTCAGTAATAAGGTTATATGTGAAGGAAGAGCTGGATTATATATCATTTATTTGGCTGTAAACATTCTTATTCAATTTCACATCCTGACCTATGTACCGTAGGCATTACTGGCCCAAGGTATTGACAAAGTAATAGTGGTTCTCCTATATTTTGTGATTTTAGAAATATTTAGGAAAGCTTGTTTTACAAAATTCTCTGTCCTCTAATACTTTTTATTTTCTTATACATAATTTCTAAAAGTAAATGATCAATGCCTAGATATATTTCCCCTGTTAAAATACAAAGGCCTTTGGGCATAGACTGAGAGCCCTGTGCAGGGAAAGGATAACACCAAGGGGAAGAATACTTCTGGAAGAATATCTGGGGCAAACTTGGTTTTTATATTTTTGACTGACTGCATAATTTTACCTACTTTGTTTTGATATATCTTAGAAATGTTTGTTGAATATGAGTAAATATATGTATATAAAGTATATAAATATAACACTGAGTTCATTAGCAGTTTTTATATACCTTTAGTTAATAAAAAAAAAAATAACCAGTGTTTCATACCTAAAAGGTGTTTTCTAGCACATGGAATCAGGAACCAGACTTTTAGTGGTTGCTGGATTAGGGATTCTTCTCTAGAGGAAGATTGGCTGTGCTTTCTTAATGACTACCTTGATTTCTGTTAATGAGCTATTCAGATGTATAAAAGAACAATTAAGTTCACTCTCAGCCTTCTGCTATATTATTTTAATCTTGTATAAATAGTTCTTAATCAAGTCATTTTATTCTAAATTGATTTTATTTTATATAATGCCAGCTTTTTACTTAGAAAGAAAATACTTGAGGAGCTAGCATATGGTTAACTCAAGCTGCTCTTCATTTGCCTCTCCTGTTAGTGTATTTCATGCTCTTCTCAGTGGCCTTTTCCCCTTCTTGTCTATTATTTCTTCTTATGTGTAAGACCCATTGCCTTCATGCTGCTCTTGGATATTTGGGCCTTCTTCATTATTCTTCCTCACCTGGGTCTGTTTGGTCCATCCAGTGCCCCAACAAATTTAGACTTCTTTCCATCATCTTCAGCCTTGCTTTTTGTTGCTAATATTTCTTATTTGTTCTTTCCTTCCTTTTTTCCCTCCCTCCCTCCTTCTCCTTCCCCTCCCCTTTTATGGTACCTAGAACCTAGAGGCTTGTATATTTTGTTAATATTTACAAAGGATCTGCTTTTGATTTTGTTGACAGTCTCTGCTGTTTGCAGTTGTTTTCTGTTCTATTAATTTTTGCTCTTATCAGTTTCTCTCTTCTTTCCTTGAACTTAATATACTTTTTGCTTTATATCTGTTAAAGTTGGATGTTTACTTATTCTAAATATTCCTTATGTTTTGTAATAAATACATCTAAGGCAATTAATTTACTTCTTGATACTACTTTGCCTCCCGCAGGTATAGTTTGTTACATTTTCATTTACTCCCAATTCTAAATATTTCATAATTTCCATTGTGATCTACTCTTTTTTATTTATTTATTTATTTATTTATTTATTTTTTTTTTGTTTAGCAGAGCTGATGGGGTGAATGATCTACTCTTTTATTCAAAAATACTTTATATTTTTTAAAGTAGTTTTAGGTTTACAGCAAAATTGAGAGGAAGACATAGAGATTTCCCATGTATGTCTTGCCCCCAGACATGTATGGTCTCCTCCATTGTCAATGATAATGTTCTTTCCTTCCTTCCCTTACTCCCTTCTCACCAGAGTGATATATTTGGTACAGTTGATGAACTTACATTGACATACCCTTTTCACCCAACATCCATAGTTTACATGAATGAAGGCTCACTCTTGGTATTATACATTCTATGGGTTCGAACAAATGTATAATGACATGCATCCGCCATTACACAGTTTATTTTTCACTGCCCTAAAAATCCTGTGCTCTGCCTGTTCATTTCTCTTTCTCTCCTTATCCTGGGCAACTGGTGATCTTTTTGCTGTTTCCACAGTTTTGCTTTTTCAAGAATGTCATAGAGTTGGAATCATATAGTATGTAGCTTCCCTCCCCCTTCCTGGTTATTGAATTTAAAATTTTAGTTCCACATTAAAAAAACTACATTAATTGCTATTTTAAGTTTTTGTAGGTAATAGCTATTTATATTTATAAACATACTTTATCAATTTCTGTGCTTGCTATTTCTTTCTTGTTCCATTTGTTTTTTTGGGGCTCTCTTCTTTTTGTGAAATTTATCCATTAGCAGTCTTTTGGTATTTTGGTGGTGTGTGTTAGATTTCTTAGACTTAGTATTTCTAAAACTCTTTATTTTGTTCTCACTTTTGCATGATAGTTAGACTGATTTAGAATTTTTTATTTATTGTTATTTTTCTCCCTCAGATGTTTTAAGACATCATTTGCCTTCTGTTAACTATCACTACATCCAAATACTTCTTAGTGAGCATCAGAAATGAAGGAAAAGAGAGTTATCTAAGTTCATTATCTCACATTTCTGTCTTCCCATTCTCTTTTGAACCCACTCTCCTCAGGCTTTTTCTCTTGCTACTCTATATATCTAAATTGCTTCTAATAGACACTGTGGTGCTCTACGCAGAGCCACTGAAGAACGTATTACCCAGTTGCTGGAAACGTTATAGGAACACTGCCCTCAGCTGTAAACCTTCTTCCGAATTGCACTGGCTAAGGAGTCACCTTGCTCGAAATCATGCCCCATTACAGGGCAGTCCACTTCCAGTAACTAGTCAATGAGGGTTTATGCAGATCCAGATAACTTGACCCAACTCAGGACAATATTAAAAGGTCAATTCAACATCAGAGCCCCCCACAAGATTGGCTGAAGTCTTCACTAGGCTGTATCATAGCCCATTTTCTCCCTCAGACAATTCCTGCTTCCTTTCCTTCCTTCCACACATGGTGATTCCAAGAGCACTCATAACAAACCTCTTGCTCATCTCCATCTCAAGAGTCTGCTTCCTGAGAAATGCAACCTGCCATCCCTTTTATCAAGGTCATTCATAACCTTCACACTGTTAAATACAATTGTCAATTATTAGTCTTCATTTTAGTTGACCTATTAGCAGCATTTTACATATGTTATCACTATCCCCTCTTTGAAATATTTTCCTTACTTGGCTCCCAGGAACCACCAGTGTCCTAGATTTTTTCTTACTTTCTCTTATCTCCTTCTCAGTCTCTTCTGCTGGTTCCTTCTCAACTCTCTTGATCTCGACATATTACAATGTCCCAAGGCTTTTATAATCACCACTCTGATTGACAGTATTGTAGTTGCCACGGGGTTCCCCAGTTCAAAACTAGGTTTTCTTGGGGCTCTTGCACCTATGACATTGATGATATTTCAAATCCTATTTCTGAGCCAGTGGCTAATGTGGCTAGGTCTTGGTGGTGAAAGATGTCTGTATCCATCCTCTGCCTCTTTAATTGTGGAGCTTATGAGAAGCCCTTGCCTCAAGCAGTAGTTAGAAGTTGTGTTTTTTACCTCTTCTCAGCTGTGATTTTTAGGGGAGCCTGGCCCTGATCCCTTCCCTCACGTGGAGATTATTCTGGGTTCTGGTTATTCCGCTGGAGCTGAACTCCAGGTTGTCTCTGCCTGTTGCTGGGAGCTGGGACAGCATCCACAGCTTCAGTCCCATCATCACTCTGCATTTATTTTCTATTTTTGGCCTTTAAAGATGATTAAAAGTACATTTCTACCTTATTTATGCCTGTGCCATTCCTTAGTGAAAAACTTTTAAACAGATATTGCTGAGAAAAAGACAGGCACTTTGATATTTGTTATTTGATATATGTATTATTCCTTTCAGGGATTTTTTTTTTTCCTAGAAAGTAGGAAATGGAAGACATGGTCCTGTATGTATCAATGATGTGGTAATTGTGGACATTTTTTGCTCTTTTGAGGACTCTTTATGTTTCTAAAGTCATCCCATGTAGCACACGAAATATCCTTATTTATCTTTTACCTCACTTCCTCTTTCTTTTGTTTTAATCCTTTATAGAATCCATAGAGTAGAATTTATCACTGTGTCCTTCCATGCATGTCATGGCCCTGGAATTCCTTTCATTTCATGTTCGATTATGTTGATCAGTATGACCTTGAGGTACTCTACTTCCTTCCTTGTGTTCTCTGTTCTTTCCAGGCTGTTCCCATTCTCCTTGAATCTGTTGCTTGCCCTTTTTCTGAGAGAACTCATTCTCTCTCATGGTTTTGCACATCATCTCTGTTTTAAAGGACTCTCAAATTTGCATGTTCAAAATAGAAAAAAATGCAAGAAGAAGTGACAAATATGGAAATGAGTAATCACTTGGGTGGGGCCAGGCCTAGGCTCTGTAGTAAATGTTTTGATACATTTATTCATCTGGTCTTGCATTTTACCTATAAAAGAGGTTAGGCCAAGAGAGTTAAGTAAGTTGCTGTCCTAATTTGTTTGGGACTGAGGCAGCTCCCAGGATACAGGACCTTTAGTTTTAAAACCAGGAAGGTCCTGGACAGACTGGAACAAATCAGTCAATTAAGGCCTAAGGTTATTGACTAGGAAATGACAAAGCTTGGGCTTGAACCCTGGCCCATGTGAGCCTAAAGTCTTTGCTTGTCACTAGGGTGTTATCTTGTATACATCAGAACAAAGTAGAAAAAGGGATTGTATCACAGAGTAGGTAGAAGGTAAAGAAATAATTGATGGAGGGGGACAACATTGTTTACTGGAAAGAATTTCATCAGAAGGAATTGTACTTTATCAGAAGTCAGGAGACCAGAATTCTAGTTCCAGTTCATTCATAGACAGATTCATGTTAAGTTGAAATCACTTACATCTCTATGTTGCTCTTTCCTTACCTGTAAAATGACTCCTAAGGTTCTTTCCAATTTAAGATTGTGTTACTAAAAACTATCTCTTAAATATAAACTCTCTAAAATCATTTCAGAGCCAATAAATATAATATTAGCTAGTTTTTTAAAAGATCATAGAGAAAAAAGAAAACTGAAATGGAAGCTGGGATTTACAATATTTCATGATTTTCTCAAATTTCTATATTTAGCTCTTTTAACATTAGTAATTCTCAGGTAAGCATAATTCTATTGAAATACTTTAACATTTTTGACCTTTAATTTATTATATTTAATTTGTTGTAATTAACTTTATGGTGTTTTCATTGTTGTCTTTAATTGTTTACAGTGTCCCAAACATCTCAGCGGGAACTGCTTTATAAATCAAGTTTTTTGCTCTTTACTGTTATTTATAAAATGTTAATGGTTTCTATTTAAGGGGTGTGTGATTAATAGCTGAGAGAATGTACGTTTATAACAGCACTGTTTTAATATGTGAAAATCACAAGAAAAACAGTCACAACATGCCACAACTATCATTGAAGGCATAACTGCATGTATTGATATGGGAATCTTCATAAGATATTTTGGAAACATTTGTGATATAATAGAGTGCTTTGGAAATATGGCACTATTATCTTTTTTTTCCTGGACACGTGTACTAACCTATATGTTTTTAACTGAAATTTTCCTGAAATAAAATTTATAAGACATAGTTTCTAATATTCTAACATTTTATTTAAGAAAAGCCTCACTGTTGCTATTACCTCTACCCTTCATCTTCCTGTCAGAATCTTAAAATTGAAGTCAATGACTGAAATGGGAATTTGAGGTGAGAAAAGTGTGGAATAATGTGGACTTTTCCAAAGCCAGTTTTTGGAGTGTGTGTGCATGTGTCTATGTATTTCTTTACCACTCGCTTTGAACCAAAGTACTTAACTCCTTTATTCATTTGGATAATTATGGACTTTCTATCAAGATAAGTAGATCAATAAAATTAAACAAGCAAAGCCCCTTAGTCATATTGCAAAAATTCATGACAAGTTACACAGGCATTGCAGCAGTAGTAAGATTACTAAATAAATATTAGGGACGCTGAGAAAACTAAGATTATAATATTTTAGGTCTTCCTTGCAGGAATTCAAATTAGCAGCTTTTTATGGAGTATTTTTTACTTGGCTGGTCATGTGCTCAGTCTTATGGGAGACATAAAAGAAATTTTACAAACTAATTCCTGCCCTGGTGGGGTTTACAATACAGTACAGGTATTGGTTGCTTTTAGCAAAGCTCTATGCTTCATATTTCTTTTGAGGGAGGATAAGAAGAGAAATGAAGCTATCTATAGTGACTAGGGTAGTATTTTCAGAGTTTTAACAGGTTATTTTGAAAAATTAATATAGTGTATATTATTGTTTAGTCAATTTTAGTTGATATATAACATATAATTGGAAAAATTCATAATTCTGAAATGTACAGCTCAATGAATATTTATAAAGTGAACACATCTGTATAAGCACATACAATTAAGGAGTAGAACATTACCAGTACCCCAGAGGCCCTTCTGGTACCCCAGCCTCAGACATTTCACTCTTTCCCCAAAGGTCACCATTATCCTGTGTCTTGTCTGGTTTTGACCTTTATGTTAATGAAAGCATAGAGTATGTCCTCTTTATGCTGGCTTCTTTCCAAATTACATGTGTGAGAATCATTATGTCTCTGTGTATAGCAGTTCATTCTCACTGCTGTGATGAAATATTCCAGGGTATAAATAGAATACAAATTATTTACCTATTGTGTCACTGGACATTTGGGTTGCTTTTGGTTTTTAGCTGTTAAAAAATAATGCTGCTATGATCATTCTCATATGTGTCTTTCAGTCCACATTAGAAGCCATTCTTTTGGCTTAGTTAAGTATAGATTTAGTTTTTTAAGATAATGCCAAATAGTTTCCCAAAGCTTACCAATTTATACTCCAACAGGCAGTGTATGAATATTTCAGTAGCTTTATATTTTCATCAACATTTGGTATTTTTTCAAAGCCATTTGATTAGGTGTGTGATAGTTGTGGTTTTACTTTGTGTTTCCTAGATGATGAATGAGTTTTGAATGAGCATTATTCAAAGATGAATGAGCATCTTTTCACATGGTTGTTTCCCATTTGGTTGCCTATTTTGTATTATGTTGTCTATCATTTTCATTGATTTGTAAAAGTTCTTTATATTGTGTATGTTATATTTGTGTTTATAATTTTGGATGACACAGGACTAAAATGCAATATTTCAGTCACCTCTAGTAGTTGACCTCTTTCCTCAGAAATGGCTCTATCTGACATTGATTGTTTCCTTTTTTTCACAAAGTTACTCTGCTTAGCCACTGTGGAATGACATTCTTATCTCACCAACCCCAGCCTATCATCTGTTGGTAATCATAGATTTTCAGTGACCTTCAATGTACATGTTCATGTATTGCCAAATCCTATTTTATTCATGTCTGTATCAAAACCCTAAAATAAGATCACAGAAAAACTCCCTAGCTTATAGAATATGGCTCAGAACACTTGTTTTTACCCATTTCAAGAGGCAAAAGGTGAAAAAATGAGTATATATTTTATAGCTAAAAAGAGCAATTGAAAGAATTTTAAAGTATAATGGGAAAATGTTCTCAATTTAGCATCTCCTTTTTAATGAGTTGAGAACTGAAATGAAATTAACCACTTTCTTTTGTGGTTGAAAGATTTGAATATTTTATGTAAAACTGGGAATATTTGAGATCTCTTAATTAATGTCAGTGTCCATGCATGCCCACAAGGGAATAGAACATAACATCTATTTTATGAAATAGTCAAATCTTACATCCAGAGGCACCTGTGAGATCATTGTGCTTCTCTGAGCCTGGATTGTTGGGGTTGAAGGTAGGTGGGAGTGACAGTCCAGTTCAGGGAGAGGCTCTGATACCCTCTTCAGTCAGCACATCCAGGCTTTCATCTGTTATCCTCATTGACTTCTGAGAAAGTGTTCTTTTAAAAAAAGGCTAAAGCTGCCATTTTTAATATTGTGTGTCTATTTTAAATCTTTACTTCTAGATGAGGAGGTAGAATGCAGAGTTTAAGTGATTTGGCCCAGATCACTTTGGCAATGGCAGAATGAGGACCGAAATCCAAGTTTGCTTTCACCACAGGGCTCCTAGACTCTGTGCTTTGTGTTAGCTGGAGGGACATCCCATTGATTCATTTGTATTCTTTTCCTTCCCACTTCTTGGCTCTGGGTAATATATTAACCTGAGTTAATTAGAAAATTAGGAGAAGGTTTCTACATCAGGAAAGGAATGTTATTCCACGTTGCATGTGGCCCCTGGGATCCCAGCTTACCTGATATTAATCATAAATTCATAAAGTATCTTCTTTCTAACTCATTTTATGGCCCTATGACTAATTTGGTTCATAATTTTAATTATGCAGTTATAATTCTCTTATTCTACTATCATCTAGTACAGTCAGCTCTCTGTATCTGTGGGTTCCTCATCTATGGATTCAATCAAATGGATCGAAAATATTTAAAAAAAAATGGATCATTGTGTCTGTACTGAATGTGTACTGATGTTTTTCTTGTCATTATTCCCCAAACAGTATAACAACTATTTACATAGCCTTTACATTGCATTAGGTATTAAAAGTAATCTAGAGATGATTTAAGGTATATGGGAGTATAGGTTATATGCAGATACCACAGCATTTTATAACAGGAATTTGAGCATCTGTGGATTTTGGCATTCATAGGGATCCTTTAACCAATTCCCCACAGATACTGAGGGACGACTGTGTACGTTTACACATTTTAGATGCCTAATATTGGCCTTGTTATTTTGGCCCTTGTCTTCCTGTTTGTTTTTTGTACCTGCTCTCTTTTCTTTTTTCTTATTCTTATTGTTTGGTGCTGGCAGATCTGATGGTCTAGTGGAGTCAGAGGGACCAGGAGACTTGGCAGAGAAAAGTCAGTGAGATAGTAGATCCTGAAAATGACCTAAAGGTCTTTGTTGACTTGGAAGAGAAAAAGTGAAAGGAGGCTTATACTTATCAGAGAATGGAAATGGTGACTAGGACAAAACCTGGGAGTGGGGTCCTAGTGGCCTAGGCTTGAGAGCCACGTGATAAGGTTGTAATTAGGGACATGGCTGGAAGAGGCCTGGTCTAGACTACTTTTCTTGATATTTTGCTCTAGCATTACAGAGAACAGAAGAAGGCAGAGAAGAACAGGAGAGAGACAGGAATTCTTAACCACAAAATTAATTTCTTGGATTTTGGGGGCAACTATTTTTTTTAGCACAGCATACAAAAGCAGTGGAATAATAGAGTTTTAGAAACTGATGGGGCCTTAGAGGTCTTCCTGCCAAATAATTTCATTTTGTAAATGAGAAAACTAAATAGAATAGAAGTCAGACCAAGTGCCTTGACTCATTTCTGGGTGGAGCCATGGAATGCCAGTCCTAGGCTTTTCATCTGTATTTACTCAGTTGCGTGAGAGAGAAGAGCTCAGGGAAAGAGGCTAGGTTTTATTCTCTGTGCATTCAGAAGCCATTGAAGGGATGTAACACAATCTGATACACAGTTAAGAAGACGATTCATGCTGCGTGGAGAATGATTTGGAATAGGGAAGGAGTAGAAATTGAGAGAGACTTTAGGTGGCTGTTTCAGCAGAGCAGTCCTGGAATGAAGGTGAGAGAAGAGGGAAGGTGGGGAGAAAGAGATGTATTTTTAAGTTAAAATCTAGAAGACTTGTTGTATTGAATGTGGTAGGCAAAAATATAGGAGAAATCAAAGAGTTGTGGCTTGTGCAGATAGGTAGATTTCTAAGAGAAATGAGGAAGGGTGAAAGTGTGATTGAAGGTTAGGAAGGTTAGAGTGCAGGGACAATAGGGAGAAAGTTTGGGTTAGAAAATGAAGATTTGCTCTCATTTACCTTTATGTCAACTGCTGAAACTGCCTGTCCCAATACCTGGGGCATGGCCTGTTTCCCTGCATCCTGCTGAATACTATAGGTCACTTCTTTGCTACCAGGATACTTAATTATAATGTGTACTGTGATGAAGTTTGTTTTTTTCTTTCCTTTTTTCTACTGATTTCCTGACTGGTATCTGATAAAGTCTTATCAGTCATCTACTTTAGAAAGGTGAAGCTAAGGAAATAAGGTAGGGAAATAGTTTCTACTTCTGTTGGCTTTTTATCTATGTAGAAATGAAATTAGAAATCCTTAGTATTCCTGTAATCCAATTTAGGAGAGACTTAAGTTGCATCTACTAAAAGAGAAAGGGTGAAAGGACTTTTCACAAATGTGCCAGAGGAGACAAGAGAAGGTAGGGCATCCCTGTCCAGCATGCTGTTGCCATAATTACTCATTCTACAAATGTTCTTTGAGCTCCTTCTATATGGCAGGGCCTGTTCAAGGCACTGGGAATATAGCAGGGAGGAAAACAAAATTCTTGCCTTTATGGAAGTTGCATTCCAGACCACTGGTTATGTCAGTGCCCTGTCCAGAAACTTTTAATGGTTCATTGACCATTTCAGCAGTATAAAATCTAACCCTTTGCTCAAATCAAACAGACACACTACTGCATGTCCCCCACACCTGTGCATTCTCACCTCCATGCCTTTGCTTGTGCTGTTTCTCTCATCTCATTCTCACCTCCATGCCTTTGCTTGTGCTGTTTCTCTCACCTGCCTGCCTTCTCTGTTCCTCTTAAGTTAGCCAATCTGGCCCACTCAGACTGATATGTACTACCATAGGGGTGTGTTGGCCAGCATCCAGTTCTGATTGGTTGATCCCTGTGCTGAAACTCACGATTCACACTGTGTCCTTCCTTTCAGGTGTAGCTCAGTTCTTCTTGAACCCTCTTCTATATCACTTTCTCAGCCCTCAGTGATGTCATCTTCATCTGAACTCATGTTGCTCATGGGTGATACCACTTATTTCACAAAGCTCATACTCTCTTTTGACATCTGGCATACAGTTGCTTGCATCTTTATTTAAAATTTGACCTATGCTTTGACTTTTCTTCCAAAATAGAAGACAAGCCTATTATATAAATCAGGCTCTGCATTTATTAATTGATGAGTGCATCAGGAGGGACTCAGCATCTCATAACTGTCTGCTGGGGACTTAAAGTGGAGAGGGACCCTATTTGCTGATAGTCTGTGTCACTGTGCCCATCTCTGAGCAATTCTGTCCTTCACAGCCTTCCTCTACCTCCAGCTCCTGTCTCAGAGTCATCCTTCATCACCTCAGGTTTGCGGGGGCATAACCATGCCAGCACCTCTTAGGATGCTTGGCTAGTTTTCTGCATTAAAAGGACAGTGGGATGTCTTGCTTGCCAGCCAATTTAATGCAGGCTGACACTCCTGGCACACTGAATTAAGGTGGAGGAGCCAACAGCCCCAGAGAAGAGTCCATTTCTATGGAGATTAAAATGAGAAAATTACTGAACACAAAACACTTTTATTTTCTTCTTATACTTAAATATAAGGAAGACAGTAATTAAATCAGACCAGAGATGAGTTCTGATTTTTAATTGCTGAGGGAGGTACAGTATTTTAATTTATCCTGGTTCATTTGCAGAACTAGGAAGACAAGACACATGTTCTGTGTGCTCTTGCCCATGGTATAATGCTGACAATTTGAGAATTAATCATTTTTGGATGTTCCAGATTTGTTATTTTAAAACTGTAACTGCAATAGTTTGTTCTCCCTCTGGGTAGAAGTTAAAGAAAAATGTTGTAGTCTTTTATTTAAGAGCATGAGGCCATAGAGTCATGACTTTCATAGGGCAAAGCTGGCTTACAAATTTAGTCAAATCATTCCCAAATTATTTAACAGGTCTTGAATACTTCACTCATAGTTTGTTGATTGAGTCAGACAATTGAACAATTATACACAGAGTTTTAGAACAAGAGGCTCTGTGGAGCTCCACAAAGCATTTAATATTCCTGTTTTCTAATTATAAAGCTGTGTGAGTGCACACAGTAGTGTGCATTGGTGTAGCTGACCCTGGCTATCGAGGCAATGTTTGATGTATTCTGAATAGTGCTTTGAAAGTGATGATAATGTTAAATGTAGGAGGAAGAGCTCAGCTCACGGAACCCATTAATCAGCCTTTCACAATGTGGTGCACAGAGCTGAGAACCAAGCTCCAAAGGCCTGAAGGCCAAGATACAAGGCAGGGTTTCACTCCTCCAACTGAACGTTTAAGTCTTTTGGGAAACTAAAATATGTGGATGCCTAGACCCCACTCTAGACTTTGATATATGTTTTAAAACCTCTCATGTGATTCTGATATTCATCCAGGGTTGAGGACTACTGATATAAAAAGTATATTTCTGTTTTCAAGGCATCTGGAGTCTAATTGGGAATATAGTACTAACAGGCAATATATATATATATACACACACACACATACACACACACACATATATATAGAGAGAGACAAGAGACAGAGAGAGATACTATCTATCACTATTTCTTTTTAGCTCCTTATACCAACAGCATATGTTTTAAGGGAGAGGCATGGAAAACACAACTACTGTATTTAAGGGAAGAACATATCACTAAAGGCTGGGTAGCCATGAAAGAGGTGGGATTTAACCTAGGGTTTAAGGGAGGGTAGGATATAAATAAGTACAGGTAAGAAGTTAGGGCATTCTGAGTAGAAGACTAGCATAAACTTAAATCAAAGGCAGGAGTGTGTAAGCTGTGTGCCAGGTATTGGATGTTAGTTGAAAATAGTAAGAAAGTAAGAAATAAGTAGTAGAAAGTAGTAAAAAATCAAATGGTCCTGCATAGGGTCTTGAGCCCCAAATCTGGAGTTGAGTTCTGCAAATGCCACTAAATAGCTGTTTACCTTGGTAAGTTATTTCACCTCTCTGAGCTCCAGTTTCCACATCTGTCAAATGTGGAACAATAGTTCTTATCAGGGTGTTTGAAACCAGTAAGGCAATGTGTATACAGGCACTCGATAAACTATAGAGTCCTACTCAATGCCAGCTTTTGTTATTGACTTTTGGAGGGGAAGGCATTGAAGGTTTTAGAATCAGAGGAGTGACATATAAAAAGTGTTAATCGTTCATCCTATTATTTATGAGTGAAAGAAATAGCTAAAAATAAATATTCATTATCACTGAATTGCTTAATGTAACTGTGTTTAAGGACTTGAGCTCACCCTTCAAAAAAGAAGATCATCGTAACTGTGCATAATGGATACTGCAGAGGCTATGCCTGAGGAAGCAAAATGTGAGTATCTAGGCTCACCTGACAATTTGATGTACAATGCATAACACTCCAACTGTTTTAATGAATCTTTTCTATCAGCTAATAATCCTCAAAGCACTACACTTACTGGCACATCTTGTAAGGATTTAATCCCATTCCCTTTATTTAAATACAATCAACTTTTGAGAGATCTGTTTAACTTAGTGTGCTGTCCAATATGGTAACCACTAATCACATGTGGCTATTCAGTGCTTGAAACGTGGATAATGAAACTAAGAAACTGAATATTAATTTTAATAACTTTTAATTTTTATTTAAAAACTGGTAATTCAGCTATTGGAAAACTTCTAAGCATGTTTGGAACAAGTTGGATATATGAATCTACTTTTTCAAGTGAACATTTTATGAAATTTAAATACAGATCAAGTATTTCAGATAAGATATTTAACATCTGAATTGAAGTATATGTAAGTGCAAAAACAAACATGCAGAATTTGAAGACAGAACAAAAAAAATATAGTAAATACCTCATTGATTTTTAATATTGATTAATGTTGAAGTAATAATATTTGGATATACTTTATTTAAATAAAATGTTCTACAACAATTATATATTAAAATTAATTTCATTTTCACATATTTTTAGTATGTTTACTAGAAAATCTTAAATTACATATAAATTATTATGTATTTCACAATATATTTCTTTTTCCCCAACTTTATTGTTTATATTTAAAGTATACAATGTATACGATGTTTTGATATACATACACAATGTGAAATTATACCCATTACCTCACATAGTTATCTTTTTCTTTTGATGTGTTGAGAATACTTAAGATCTACTCTTTAGCAAATTTCAAGTATACAATAATACAGTACATTATTATTAACTACACATTCTAATTCTTTTAGAGTTAATCTAGACTTGGCAACAATTTGAACAATCCTAAATTTAGGCTTAGGTCACATGATCAAGAAACATAGTACTGCACGTAGAGCTGTGGTTTATTACTGTTCCCTTTGGCTCTTGCGACCCCCAACAATATATGGTACAAGCCAGCTGGCATCTGCCCAGGGCTACCAATAGAGCTCGGTGGCAAATCACTTCAACTCTATTTGGATGACACAGTATATTTTTAAAGATGGAAAGGGCAGAAAGGGAGGAAGATCCAGTAAGTGGAGTAGGAATGTTCTCTAGTTTCATTTTGCCTTCAGGTCATATCCATAATTACTTAAATTATATTTGAAGTCTTGATGCTATAAGCTTGGAATTTCTCTACATCTCCTTAGCAACTTAACATCAGTCTGAGAAGTATTAACATAGAAGGATTTTGGAGGGGGGATACACTGTAACATCTCTCTGAAGTATGTAGGAAGCCAATTAATCATTTATTGTTGCAAAGAAGATAACATACATTGCTAAAAAGGACCAAGGAATTAAGAGAGAGGGGAAGTGAGGAAGTGTGTCAATAAGAGACAATTCAACAGAATGCCTTTAATTTGGAACTGAAGAGTTGGGTCTTTGTGCAGAATGTGTTCTGGGAAAAAATTGTTGAATGTATGTTTTAGGAGATAATAACCAGATGCCACTTGAAATTTGGGTTTTACTTGGTTCTTTAACTCCTTTTTTGAGAAGAAATTAGAAATAACTTATGTTTTCTTCCCTTAAATGTGATGGAATTGCATCAAATAAATTATTTTATATACAGTTTTTGTTCAAAGAGTTTCTGTTCACTTTCCAACTTCCACAACTCTTTACCCTAAAATTAATGACCTGAGTTCCACTTCCCCTCTCCATCTTCTCCCCACTTCATAGCACTCTAACCCTTTTAAACTCCAATTATTTAAAAGCAGGTTCTTTCCACAGATGCACTGATATTCAAACCCTTATTTGTTTTTTACTTGTTGGGTGTGTGTTTGTTATTTTTAGCAAAGAAATTATTTCCTGCAAGATAAAACTTAGGAAGAGCTCAGATATGTAAAATAGATAAGGTCTGAGCTGCTCTGATTGAAAGAAGGAAGCGCCCCCAAGGCATGTGTAATTAATGAAGCACACATTTAAAACCACTGCCTTAGCCTGGATTTGATTCACTGTGTTATGTCTCTTGGGATATTTCTGCTTTAAATCTTAGCTTGAATAATACAATGCAAAACTTTATCTCTTTAAAGGGAAATTCATACATTGGTGAGCTGGTGGTAAGGGGGTGTTAGTGGTTTATGCTGGCCTATATCACAGTGTGCACCTTACTGATTGTCATGGCATTTATTTATAATTTTTTTCTGGCACTGGACTCGTAAGCACCAGTAAGACAGGGACAGCTAGTGTCTTATTTATTTTAGCACATTGAGTACCAAAATAGCATCTAGCACTTAGTAGGTACTTAATGTGTGCTGAACTGGTGCCCATTGTGTGCCCATAGTGGGGCTTTTGTAACACCTGTCAGGTGTTCACTCTGATGATATTTGTAAGGAGGGCCTTTGCCATGTGGCCATACATCTTTGCACAGGAGAATCTTCTGAGTAAATTTTTGTGAAGCCTCTCTGAAAAATGTTGCCTTTTAATGGGAAGGATGGAAACCCTCTGAGTACAGCCACTTATTTTTGTTATAGTTATGAAAACACGTTTATAAGCCCCTGGGTCATTTTGGATACAGAAAAGACTTGCTCAATGATTATAATCAAGAGATGGCTCATTCCCTGTCATAGTTTCTGTAACTAGATTTTCTTTTTGTTTCTTCACTTCAGAGGATTACTGGAGAAACTATCCAAAACCTCTAAAGCAGTAAGAGAAATCTGGTTTTATGAACCATCATCAGTAGCATTAAACTGATAGTATAGGAAGAGTGAGGGCTTTTTAAAAAACAGATAAATGTAAGAAAATATTTTAGACCAGTGAAAACCTTTGGGATTAGAGGTACTCACATTTACTTTCCTCATGGAAATGTGGATATTTATACCCATATATTAGATAAATTTTATATGAACATTTCAGCCTTTTCATGAACTTTATTGTAAAAAATTTGTTACTGCTGCTCATAATGATTTACTATTGCTTCTTTTGGCTTTAGTAACTTGAAGAATCCCAAGTATGAAAATATTTTGTTATCTGTGAATATATTAATTAATTAATTTTGGATAAAAAGAATTATAATAAGACAATTCATTCAAACTAAATTAGAAAGTTGTTAATCTTTGTGCTGTTGAAGAAATGAGGATTGACTAATGAAATTAATGATATAAATACAGCTTATCCCAATGATAGTAATACAATAATGCCAACAATAATAATTGCTCACATTTATTGAAAGCTTATTGTGCCAGGAGCTTTGATAAGTGCTTTGTAACATTGTATAAGTTATTCCTCACAACAACTCTCTGTTACATGTATTATTGTTATACAAGTGAGTAAACAAAGGCTTAAGATTTGTGAACAAATCTGAATTCAAGCACAAAATGGTGTGACTCAGGAATGACAGCTCTTAAAAATCATTCTATATGCATGAATATGTATTTACAAATAAGAAAGACCTTAAATATAGGTTTCTTCATAAAGAAGGGGCAGACCCTGACAACTTTCTCTTAATAAGTTATGGTGTGCACTTGAATGTGTACAAGCTCCATGCTTATATTCATACCCTGTTATGAACAAAGACACAGAAGCCTCAAAGGATATTAGCTGGATACATCCTTAATATCAGAGTTGTTTAAGTTCTTGTAATTTTTAGACTCATTTGTTGAATAAATACATATTCTTGGAAATTATAAAAATAAACGACTCTAGATCCCCTTTTCTAAAGCATTGAGGTATGAGTTATTTTGTGCTACCTTGATAATTAAACTCTTTTGTTCAAAGGCTAATTTTTAGTTGTGGGAGAAAATCAGAATAGTTGCCTCAGCACCTTAAAGGACAATAATGGCTCAGAACTGCCAATTTAAAGTCAGTGTGTCCCCATGTCTTCGTTGGAGCCAATTTAGGATCTGTGTGAAATTGCTGCATTTTGGCCATGGCTGCCTTTATCTGCTCCTTTATGAACAACCCCAGGCCTTGTTCTGTTCAAGAATCTCATGGTCTGACTGTATGGGTGTGCCATGGCAGTACCTCTATGAGTCAGAATCTGCTTGCTGGCCCCAAGAAGGTCATTAGGGTTGACATAGTGCACATTAGCTTCTCCACTGTTCACAGGTGACAGGTGGCATTTGTGGGCAGGGGAAATCAGGCATGCTGATCAACAAAAAGCCCAGCTAGGAAGAAAATGCCACCTTGGGAATTTAACTTCTTTGTCAAAGGCTAATTTTTAGTTACAAAGGGAAAGATGAGAACAGCTGCATCAGCACATTAAATGAAAACAAGGGTGCAAAAGTGCTGGCTCAAAATGCAAGTGTCAGTAAAATGTGAGTATTTCACCAGGGTCACCAGCCAAATCTCAGAGGAATCTTCAGTGCTCATAGGGAGTAGATGGCATGAGGAAAAGCAGCAGATGTGTAGAAAAAGCAGTAAGCAACTTAGGAGAGCAGTGGCTGTGTGTAGCCACAGCACAGCCGTGTAACTTCAGAAGGCACTCAGGCCCTCTGCGTCTCAGAGCTTTACCTGTAAATGAAGACTGGGTCATCTCTAAGGTTTTACCTGAAATGAAGATGTGATCGTTTTTACAAATCTACATTTTCAACAAAACCAGTGACTTAACCATATCATATTTTAATTATTATAATTTATTGCTTGTCATATGCATGACACACAACGATATTGTAATTATAAGTAATTGTAACTAAAGTAATTGCAAGGGAGATTTGACTAGTTAGAGTAAGGGAATTAAAGGAGAAAGAATTGTCATGAGAAGTGGAAAAAGAGGGCAAGTTGTGGAGAGTCACACCTGGGAAAAGCTGGCTGCCTTTCCTCCAGGAAGTAAACGCTCTAGCTAGAGGCTGCCTCAAAGCAGAATTAGATTATACTTGAAATTTGATGAAATAGACAGTTCTAATTTAGGAACTCTTGTCTCTCTCATGTGAGTATAGTGTCTCCTATGGCTTTGAATTGGGAAATTTATATGAATTGGCTTCCCCTATGAATTTACCTGGTGAAAAGCAAGGAGATATTTTGTGGAGGAATGAAGAGAGAGTTTTGCCCTCAATACTTTATTATGAAATTTTCAAACATAAAACAAACTTCAAAGAATTTAAAATCAACACATGTACACCCATCACCTAGTTCTTACCATTAATATTTTACTGTGCTTGATTTGTCACATATCCATCCTTCAACCAACATGCATATCATTAGTTAGAATTCAATATTTGTTTATAGTCTTTCTTTTTTGATGTAAAATACATATATAGTAAAATGTAGAAATCTTAGGTGCACATTCATTGAGTTATAATAATTACAAATGCCTGTGTAATCTAAATTCCTATCAAGATATGTAACATTACTATCACCCCAGAAATTTCTTTCATGTCTCATCTCAATCCATGATATCCCTGACAGAAGAATCACTATTCTGTTTGTTTTTTTCTACTATAGATTAGTAATGTTTGCTCTAGAACCCCATATATGTGAAACCACACAGTATGTGCTTTTTCGTATAAGGCTGCTTTAACTTGGCATAACGTTTTTGAGATTTATCCAAGGTATAGTACGTGTCAGTAGTTTGATTCTTTTTTCTTTTTTTGGTTACATTTTATATCTTTGCCTCTCCCTACCAAGGGTTAGAGGTATGCCCCTCCCCTCCACAATGCTCACCGCCGTTCCTCATGGTTCTTTTTTCTTGCTAAGTAGTATTTAATTGTATAAGGAGACCACAGTTTGTCCATTCCCTTGGTGACACATATCTGGGCTGTTTCCAATTTGGCACTATTATGAATAAAGCTACTATAAACATTATTGTACAAGTTTTTTATAAACATATGTTTTAATTCTCTCTGATAAATACCTAGGAATGGAATTGCTGGGTTGCAAAATAGGTATATATTTAATTTTATAAGAATTTTTCATTCTTCAAAACATCACGTGTACCCTATGAAAATACAACTATTATGTACTCATAATAATTACAAATAAAAATTTTTTAAAAATAAAAACATAGAAAAAAATAAATTGCCATACTTTTTACAAATTAATTATCTATCAGCAATACTTGAGCATTCCAGTAGCTCCATAGTCTCACCAACATTTGATATTATCAGTTTTTTTAATTTTAGCCATTATGGTGAGTGTGGTGGTATCTCATTGTTTTGATTTGCATGGAGTTTTTAATAGTTTAAAATTTGAGTGGGTGAAGAAAAGAGAGAGAAAGCCTTGATTCTAAGAGTACTAAAGGAGTTAGAGTTATAGAAACAGGGAACCCACCAGCTAGACTGAAACACTGATTTGAATATGTAATATATTTAAATTTTGCTGAGTCCAGGTTAAGAAGAGGAGGCCAAGAAACAGTTATGCACTAAGGATCAGCTAATAATAAAGGTAATATATAAGGAGGAAATCTTAGACAAGACTAAATGAGAATGGTGTAGTCTACATGATCTAGAATTCTATATATAGCCTTGGTTAAAAGAAATGAAAAAACTTAGAAAATTAGAAATGAGATAGAAGTTATCATTATAATGTTACCCATCAGTAGGTGTGTATATTTTTTATTTTAATGTTATTTCTATTTAGTAAATATATTGAAGCATTTTATTTTGCAGTTATAATTTTATCTACAAGTTGTAAATATTTTTGAAGAAATATACATCCTCATGCACTAGTCATAAAGTACAGACAGAAAATACAATTTTTAAAATAACTTTTGTGCCCCAAACATATTGTTGTGTCTTCTATATAATGACATTAAAAGAACTTTCAGAATTGAAGGATATTTCAATTTTGTGTATTTTCTTCGATTTCAGTGGACTTTAATAATTTAAAGTAACTTATTTTATTACTCAGACCATTACAAGCTGATTTTTCTTTTTAAAAAACAAATTATTATGTTAGGGGATTGCTCTGTTAACTTGTTTCTCATCCTCTTACAATGTCCACTTATGAAATTCACTTTTTATATGTTCTGCAAGATTTATAACTGCCCCCAAATTTACATTTCATAGTTCCACCATTTTGGTTGAGAAAGTACATTAACTACTTAAAAAAAATTAAAATGTTCTCTGTTTCTATTTTAGGTCCTACATTAGAGATCACCAAGCAAGATTTTTTTCAAGAAGCAAAAACTCTCATTGCACAACATTATGAGAAAACAAATGAGGTTAATACTTTGCATTTATCTAACATGTTTTTCAGATAAGTAATGACTATTTTTGTATACTATTATTGTTATTCCAAAGGATTTCATACCCTGGTATGGGATAGGTTCTGAACACAAGAGAAAATGAAATCCTCATTATGTTATAAAAATTGATTTCATGTGGCATTTAAAAATAAGATTTTTTCAGTTATGCATATTATCTATTTTTAATTTGTACATTTAATAGTACTTTTAATCTTTTATTTTGATTAATTATAATAAATATCCCTGTAAATACTATTTAGACAAAGCTAAACTAGAAAATAGACTGTGAGATGTGTCTCTTCTATGCCCTTAGCATGACACACTTACCTGTCTCTTCTTCCAGATCACTTTGCATTAGAACTGTTTGTTTGTTAGTCTGACAGCTCCTTGCGGGCAGAGACTTTTTTGGATGTTGCATCTCCAGCAACAAGAACCATGCCTGGCTCAATAAATATTTGCTGAATGGCATAGATTTTGGAGGTGAGAAGAAGAGGTGAAAGGGAAAGTGATGACACAGAGACAGAGGAGGGTCAGCACAGGGTGACCTTTTAGAGGAGAGCATGTCCAGGGGAGGAAGGACATTTAGGGAAGGGGCAACTATAGTGACAAATGGGCCTTTGGGAAGACAGATGAGAGGAGGGGACCTTAGGCTGGTTTACTGTGTGCCACATGATCCTATTCCCCTTTTGAATACTTAAAAAATGTTTCTACAAAATTTTAAATAAATATTTTAGGTAGTTTTCAGTGTTTCTTATATGAGGGAGATGAGGATTCTAATTTTACTTCTTTTTTTTTTTTGAATGGCTCTCTATGCCAAGACTGGCCATAGGTAGTTTTAATCTTATAATCGACATTGTTAACATTGTTTAATCTTTTTCTTTAACAAATTTAAAGTTATTTTCAATTATATTGATTTCACTATTAGACATATGGGAAGAAAGCTTAACAGTCTTCAGAGTTAGATAGATGCGCCTTAGAAACTTGACCTGTTTTTATAATTTTATCTTACAATAACAGCCATCTCAGGTTGCATGGGAAAACATAATACTAGCATACTAAAACCTCCTTATAGACCTCCTGAGTTGGCAACAGTTTGAATTGGCAACAACTTGAATTGTTCTAAACCTTTTTTGGTGGGGAGTAGAGGGGGGAGCTATAGTTGTATCTATCAGACAATTGTTTGAATAATTACTTGACAAAGACCTGGAGCTATATTATTTTTCTATTGTTCAAGATGGTCAAAATTAAGAATCAGTTATGTGATTGAAAGGATATAAAATATATATCCTATCATCAATATGTCTTTCTTGAGAGTCTACCTCCATGTATATTCATTTATTTCAATAAAGAAAGAGGTTTGGGGTTGTTAGCATTTATGGACTTTGGAAAGTTCTTCTAAATGGTTGAAAATAATTAAATTCTCTTGTGTCTATTTGAAAACTCATATTTTAAAATGGACTTTAAACTTGTATTTAAAAATATCACATTTGAGGAGAAAGTTACTATTTTAAAATTTACATTTTTTTGGAAGTAGAATATAATCGTCATGCTTGCGAAGAGGGCTTTTGGAAAACTACATAGAATAACACCTGATTTATATGACTACTATCATGTGCTTTAGAGTAAATGTATACAGTAAGGTACTTTGTAAAGTGTATTCAGTAGAGATATAATTCTATTAACTTATTAATAAAATTTATTATATAACTTAAATAATGAATGCTAAACTTAAATTTTCTTAAAATTTATTTTTGTTTTATTCATAGAATAAAATTCCAGGTCCTTCTATAAATGTTTTTAAAAATAAACACCAAAAACCAAAATTGGCCAAGTACATACCTTTGGGAATTAAAAAAAAGGAAACACTTGATGTGGTCCAAGAACATCGGGCAGCACTCAAAAGTATTTGTTTCCCCAAGGAGCTTTCTAAAGGTGGCCGTTTTGAGGAGCCCTCACGGCGAACTTGTTTCAAGGAGCCACCCCTTTTTAGTACAAAAGAAAAATATGAACCTGTAGAGCAAATTATAAAAGGTAAGTTTTGGGTGAAGAAATCCAGCAACCAACAGGCAAAACTGTTTGCTTCTTATATGCTTATAATGGAATTTTCTTGCTCTGACAATACTCTGAACTTTAAATTTCATTTTACAATGAAAGGTAAGGAAGCACGATTAATAGAGTCACTAATTCTGGGGCCCAGTAGGAACTGAGAAGAGAACATTCTAATGGGAAAGAGAAATTTAGAGGAATAAAACTGATTAGTTATGTCTTCCAGCAGTGATATTCTTTGGAGTACAAATCCTCAGAGACTGTTTATTTCATAGTTACTAAAGGAGTGATGGGTTTATTCTGTTGTTTATCAGGGTAGGTAGGGTAGGTAACCTATTTGTGAATGTGTTTCCCTAAAACTCTAAAAAGATTTTTGGCAGCTATAGAATTTCCCCTGCAAACAAATTATAGTCAAGGTTTATTCTCTATCAGAAACTTGGTAAGGTGGAAACTAGAGGTCTATTTAAGCAAAGAGATATTTTTTTCTTGAGACTAATGGATTGAATAAATGACTTCTTAAAACACATTTCTAGTATAGCTTTCATGGATTCATCTTAATTTTTGCCTCTTGTTATTTCTAAAGATGTTTATTTGTTTATTCACTCATTGGTATTGTTTCAATTCAACGAGGAGCACCTGCTTTGTGCCAGACACTATATTAAGAGATGGAGAAAAATAATTTAAAAGACTCAGAGAGTAATGGTAGGGATAAACGCAGGGTAATTTCTTATCATACAATGTGACAATTGCTATAACAGAGGTAAGTGCAAAGCATTATGGAAACATGGGGGAGTGACCAACCAAAGTGTCAGAATGAAAATATTTCAGAAGAGATGGCGTTAGAAATGGGTGTTAAGGAGAAGTTTGTTTAGATGTAGGGTAGAAACAGGAGAGGCCATTTTGAGCAGTGGGAGAAAAATGTATTAAAGCTCTGAAGAATGAAAGAGCATGATATGGAAAGGAGAGATGTGGTAGGAAATGAAGTTGGGAAGATGGATGGGGCTAGATTTTGAAGAGAATGTAATCATAGGTCTAGGCTTTGAACATATGTATAATGAAAAGCCAGTGGTGATTTTAAAGCTGTTGATAGGGAAGAGGTAAGGTATGACCAGATCATTCTGTCAAGAAAATAAAACTGTCAGGAGAGACTGCAGAGATAATTCTGTTGGAGAGATAAGTGAGGAGGCTTTCCGGGGAAGTGATGGAAGGTCCCAAACTAGGGGAACAGGGAAGCATGAAGTGTGGAGGAGGGTGTTACATCAGCATTTCTTAAAGTGTGCTCTTCAGAACACTAGCCCTGAGTGATTCAGTCACCTTGACTAATGAAGGGTGCTTTGATCTGAAAAGTTTGAAAAAAATTTATATTTCTTTCTTGGAGATTACATATTGGTGTGGGGTATGAGAAAAAGAGAATCAAAGATGACTCTTAAGCTTTAGTCCTGATGAACTGGAAAATGATAATTGCTACCTTCTGAGATGGGGGAAAGGGAGAGATGCAGTTTCGAATGGGCAGAAGCCAAGAGTTGGGATTTGGACACAATAAGTTTGAGGAGACTGTTAGACATCCAAATTGAAATGTCAAATAGGTAGTTATGTAAGTGTGGACTCATGGGAAAGGTTGGAGCTATTAATGTATAGCTAGGTCAGTATTGTCCAATCGAAACACAGTATGAGCCACAAATGTCATAATTGAAAATTTTTCAGTAGCCACTTTTAAAAAGTATAAAGAAACAGGTAAATTAATTTCAATAATACATTTATTTGACCTAATATATCCAAAATGTTATTTCAATAGTCAATATAAAAATTATTGAGATATTTTACATTTTTTATAGTAAGTCTTTAAAATCTGGCATTTATTTTACTTACAACACCCCTCAAATTGAACTAGCCACATTTCAAATGCTCAATGGCTATTAATACATTAGGTGAGTGGCCACCATATTGGACAGCACAGGTATAGGTTTTATTTATAGTCAGAGACTTAGATATGGTTATCTAGGGAGTGAATATAATATTGGAGAAAAAATACCCAAGAACTGAGCCCTGGGGATTTCCAACATTTGTAGGGCAAGATGAGGAGTATCTAGCAAAGGAAATAAAAATGAACAGCTAGGATGGAAATCAGAGGAGTGCGGAATATGTTACTCATATTTTAATCAAGAAAGAGCAATGCCTTAGATAGGAGCAAGGACAGCTCCTCTGTTGTCCCAGGAAGAAGGCAGAGGCATGGGATCAGATGCAGGTGGATCGGTAGAGTAGGTGATGGGATTTTTTTCATTTTTTTCAACGAAGTTAGATGTGAGGTCTTCACTTGAGGATGAATTGGAACTGGAAGTATTGGAGTTTTGAGGAGCAAAGAGAAGAGAAAATTAATCATTATCTGGGAGAATGTGAAAATGAAAAGATTATTTGCTGTGAAAAAAATAAAAGACCATTTTCTTTTTTCAGCTAGATGAGAAATGGTTGGGAAGTGTAATGAGGATCAGGAAAGAAATTGACTTTACCTAAAGTCCTAAAGTATGTGAAGGGTGGAAGAAAAGAATAGCTAAACCTTTGAGACAGTTGCTGAAACAGCTATTTCCTTAGGAAAAGAGGATGCTAGAACAAGAAGATTGGAGGACCATGTACAGAACAGAGTGAGAATATCAATTTAGTAGAGGGAAGGTATTTGGTTTCTTAGGGCACAGTGAAGAGTTTGAGAGGTGGTTCAAAGAAGGATGAACAATTATGGGTGTTTGGAGTTTGAGGTAAGCAGTAAGGGAGACTGAGAATGGTTCTGAAGGTCGCTTGGAGAATACAGGCAATCTTTTCTAATGATAGGTTCATCGAGGGTACTGCTTCAGCAGTTTATAATCATGAGGCTGAGGATGTTGGGATTTGGGGATGTGAGAGGGGAGTGAAGGTTTTATCAAGTGCATAAGGAGGACACTTGTCCTCCTGAAAATCCCATTATAGGCTCTGTTGAGGTCAGAGCCATTTTACTAGGCAGCTTTGCATGTGCCTCACCAGATAGCTGTGAAATGCTGATCTTAGAGTTTATATTTGAATTAAAATTGCAATTCATTTCTCAAAGTTCTTATCTCAAAAAGCGTATATTAAGTCTGTACCTTGGATCTATTTTTTAAACATATTCCCAATATTCGCTTCAGGGTGAATGGAAGCATGATCTAAGATATCAGTGGCATTAATTCCAGAACTTGATTAAAGTTTGTGAGATTAGAAAGAAAAGTATATCCTATGTGTGTAGTGTATGTAGTCTCTGATCAGACAGCCCTGACAAATTCAGTTGCATTATCTTCCATAAACTGAATATCTTATGTGAGAACAGACCAAACATTCCTTGATTTTGATCCAAGGATATCAACTTTAAAAATACACTGTAGCAATTATAGTATCAAGTATCTTTAGTAAATATTTTTCTTGTACTTGCCTATAATACCTGCCCATATTATTTTTGATAGAGCAAAATCAGGAAAAATATAAAATGATTTTCTCTTTGAGTATATAGATATTCTACAATACTGCTTAACCAGTTTTTATTGTCATTCTGCCAACAATGTACAAATCTTGATTGTTAGATGTATTAAAATTTAAATTACTAGATTATTAAAATTATTAAATATCAGAAATTAGAAGTCTCATGTAAAATCAATTTTTATAACATATATTACATCTTTATAGTTATAATATATAATATTCCTAAAATATATAGTATTATTTACATAGTACCATATAATATATAGTATGTATGTATTCTCTTAGGAATATAAATATTAAGGTCTAATTTTGAATTATTTAAATTTGAAAATAGGTTTTAATTAAACTCAACTAGATTTTATGATATTCATATCAAGCACATATGTTTATGGTTCAGTGGATTGTCCCTTCACCAGTCTGGAAAGAGTTAGAAATGTGTATGTGTGTGTTTTTGTTTGACATGGTTGTGTGTCTTTGTGACGGATGTGTGTGTGTGTATGGCTGTCTGAAAGTATGTGTATGAGTGTATGGGGTGTGTGCATGTGTGTGTGAGTCTATGTGTTCTTTGGTCTCCCAATCACAAATCTTTTCCTTTATTTATAAAATGAAGGACGGAATGAATTATAATAATGCTTTAAAATGACTATGTAGCTGAAAGCCCTGGAGAAACCTATGAGGAAAAATGACTTTGTGCTATGCTTATTCCTTTGCCTACAGTGGTGACAATTTACCAAATGGTTTTTGATCCACAATGTTTATAAAACCTTCTATTTTATATTTTAATGATTTTAAGTATATGGTCACTCCTAGGTATCTTCAGGGTTTTGGTTCCAGGATCCCCACAGATACCCAAATCTGCAGATGCTCCAAGTCCCTTATATAATATGATGCAGTATTTGCATATAACTTATACACATCCTTACATATACTTTAAATCACCTCTAGATTATTTATAATACCTAATGCAGTTTAAATGATGTATAAATAGTTGTTATGCTGTATTTTAAATTTTTTTGTTGTATTGCTATTTTTTTATTATTTTTTAAAATATTTTCAATCCACAGTTAGTTAAATCTGTGGATGTGGAACCTGCAGATACAGAGGACCAACTGTACATATGATAGTAACAAACATTTTACTACTTTTTTACTAATGCCCACACAATTACTGGGAAGAATTTAAGACTGGTATCCATAACAATTTATAAGAAAAGTGGAAATAAGATTTTTTTCAGTGAGGTGGGAAATTATATTGATTTTGGTATCACAAAATAATTTGATTTTTGAAGCTTTGGAACTTGAAACATACTATTCTTTATGCATAAAAACAGACTTATTTTGGAATTTCTAAATGAGGGAATAAATTTGGAATAATCTCTTGAGAGACCATCACACAGAGAATTTTGCAACTACTTCTGCTTTTCTTAGTTTCTTCCTGATTTAGATTGCTATATTTTTTTGTCATTTCTTGTCAAGAATTTTCTTTTGCTTGCCCACATTCTTTCAGAAAGAACCTAAACAGAATTACTAAAATTAGCAAATGAATAGAATTATGTATCTGAATGACAAATGTCTTGGACATGGTCTTTTCTTCTTTATGCTTTTCTGTTTCTCCACTGACCCAATAAGCTCTGAAACAGAAAGGTGCAGGATGGGGACTCAGAGTTATACAGGAGACTTATTGCTTCTAATTTCCTAACTTTTAGGATATTAATAATATCTTAAATATGCACAATATTAAAACATTAAAAGTATTAAGAGACAATTGAAAGGCATTCTTTTTGCCATCTACCTTCTACTAACTCTTGATATTATTGGCCTGGGGGCAACTTAGGGGATAACAGAAATCTTAGGATAGTGTGGTGACTTGCAGAGGTTTTCTAAGTACATATGTTCTGTGTTTTGTGCTTGACAAGAACATAGGCAGAGAATAGTGAAGGGGTTAGTCAAATGTATTATAGTAGGCCAGGCTCATTTTATGAGCTTTATGTAGGAGCAAATAGTACCAACTCTTCTGAAGAAGTAGCTTTCTAGAAATCATTTCCTATTTGTAGTGAAAACCTTCCTCAGTGAATATTTGTTGTTCTTGACTTCTCATTATTCTTTAAACTCAGCTCCGGTAACAACATTACAATTTTATTTGGAGAAACACTCTTCCACTTTTGAGTTTTGAGTCTGTGCAGTTCGTGTAGGACTGTTAACTCAGCCCTTAGCTTCAAGCAGGTGGTCAGGCAAAGTCAATGAGATTAGCTTATTCTCTGGGCCACAATGATGGGTTGAGTGGGCTCAAATCAGCAAGGATGATAAGAAGTTGGAGTTCACCAGAAGACACAGGGTAAAATTCTGGTATAAAGTCAACATGGAAGAAAGAGCTGAATAATGGAGAGAAATCAAATCCTGATGACATTGTTAAATCTCTCTATCAAGTATTGCTAAAGATAAACTTTAGTTAAACTTTCCGCTTTATGTGAATCAGTGAATTCCCCCTTTGAGAAGGGAGTACAATTTCGTGATTCAGAACATGGAAGTTTAACTAGGTTCAAATCCCAGCTTTTTCATTTGCTAGCTTCTTCTGTTTGCTTGAGCTAATTTGGCTTTCTGGTGGTTGTCACTGGAGGTCTGATGGAAACACCTTTCTTTCATTCAATCATTCTAGGAAAAAATTCACTTAAGTTGTATGTAGTAGACCAAATAATAGCCACCCAAAGATATCAAATTATAATTCATAGAACCTGTAAATGTTTCTTGGAAAAAAGGGTCTTTGTAGATATGATTAAGTTAAGGATCTTGGGGTGGGAAGATTATTCTGGATTATCCAGGTGGTCTCTAAATACCACCACAAGTATCCTTATAAAAGAGAGAGAGGGAGATTACAGAAATGTATAAGAAAAGAACACAAACTCACCATGGAGGCAGGATTGATGTGACATAACCATAAACTAAGGATTGCTGGCAGCCACCAGGCCTGGAAGAGGCAAGAAATGGATTTTCCTTTTAGAGCCACTGAAGGAGAACAGCCCTTCCAGCATCTTGATTTTGGCTACTGGACTCCAGAACTGTAAGAAAAGTTTTTGTTGTTTTAAGTTACCAAGTTTCTGATAATTTCTTATAATGGACATAGAAAACTAGGTTTCAATTCTAGATCATTTTCCTAAAATATTTTTCCTGGTCAGAAGAAGTACAAAAGTGTGATCAAATATACTAATTGTTTCAAGTTTCATTTCTTCATTTATATATTTATTAAGCATCTATATTATACTCCTACTTCAACTAGATATTGTGTACCATGGTCCTTGTACTCATAGAACTTTCAGTTTGGCAGAAATTACTTTTCTTCTCTCTAACTTAAAGAATATAGATATTGCAAGGGTTTCGGGAGGGGCTAAGAATAGGGGTTATAATAAATAATACCACTTCTTCCCTTCTGAGTTTGTAGCCAATTGAATTGAGAAGAAAGACACAAGAACTGAGCAAATAGAGATGAAAATATTCATTTTATTACAGAGAAAGCTGATGAGAGAGTATGACTCTATGACTAAGTAGTTCCATGGCTTGTCAATCCTCTTCCAGAATTAAACTCACCCTTCTAGTTGCAGGAAGGAAAGTCTCTTACTCTCACTAACCAAAGCCATGAACCTCTCTCCCTCTCTGTCTAGCCATACCCTCTTCTCTCCTGTATCTGTGAACGAAGGGAAAGTGTATAAATAAATAAACGTGTTCCCCAGTGATATAAATTTTTATTGTTAGAGGCCACTATGTTATTAACTATTTGCAGGCACTGGGGATTTGCCTAAATCTGAGGTTTACATACCTTTTGGAAGGTTTGGGAAAGGAACAGTCATAAGCTGATTATTAAGGTAATCAGATTTTTTACTGAATGGCACATAAATTTCCTCCTGGCAATGTTAGGCACTTTGAGACATTAAAAAAAGTCTACACCACAGAACACTTCCCTTCTCTCAGTGATTTAAACATAGCCAAGGGATGTATAATTATTTTTGCCCTACTGTGTTGAAGTTGGTCAACCCCAGTCATTAACATTTGTATTACTTTAACCTTTTCCAGTCACAAATCTAGTTAAATGCTAATTAGTAAATTAAGCAAAGTTAACTTTAAATATTTGAAGCTGAAATTCTTATTAAGATCTTAGTTGTCTTTCTGGGATAATACTGTGCTGAGATTGATACATGTTTATAAAAAAGAAATAAGCAGAGGCTAAATTAATAGATTTATCTTTTTACTAATTTTGAAATGGGGCTCTGAGATATAAAGGAAAAAACAAAATGTGTTTCTTTTGTTCTCTATTGACCACAGAATACTTCTGTGATTTCTGGTCACCAAAATGTGTGGGGATTTCTCCCCACTAAGCAAGCTGGTCTCCTCTCCAGCAGGCACCAGCTGGGTGTCCTCTAATGCAATTCAGTTTTTACACTCTCTACCTGGAGGTAGCATCAGATTCCACAAATTGAGGGGTTAGTTCTCAAGACTGCTCCCTACTTCATATGCTAGTCCCAAGAGTGAGCCTCCAGAATTTCTGACTGAACAGCTATAAATTGGAGTTCCCACTGCCTGCAACTCACTGTGATTAATTTGCTAGGACACCTCATAGCCCACTCAGAGAAATGCTTTATTTATGTTTACTGGTTAATTAAGGATACAGATGAACAGCCAGCTGAAGAGATAGATAGAGTGAGGTCTGGAAGGGTCCTGAGTACAGGAGCTGCTGTCTCTCTGAAGTTGAAGTGCCTCCTCCTCCTGGTCTGTGATGTGTTTGCCAACTGAGAAACTCTCCAGACCACATAGTTCAGGAATTTTTATGGATGCTTCATCATATAGGCATGATCAATTATTAACTCCATTTCTAGCCCTTCTCCCCTTCAGGAATAACTCACAGGATTTGCTGATCAATTGGTTACTGGATGTGAGAGGAAGATGAATTTAAGCTTTTTTCGTGAGCTACTGTGGATGGAGTTGCCATTTACCAAGATGGGGAAATCTATGGGAAGAAAAGATTTTATGACTATGATCAGTAGTTCAGCTTTAGACATACAATAGTCCCCCCTTACCTGTGGTTTTGCCTTCCGAGGTCAACTGTGGTCCAAAAAATACTAAATAGAAAATTCCAGAAATAAACAATATATCGGGTTTAAATTGCTTGCCTTTCTGAATAGTGTGATGACACCTTGCCCCATCCTGCTTTGTCCCACCAGGATGTGAATCATCCCTTTGTTCCCGTGTAGCTGTGCTCTAGATGCTCCCCACCCATTTAATTACTCAATAGCTGTCTAATTATCTGATTCTTGCAGTATTGCTATGCTTGTGTTAAAGTAACCCTTATTTTACTTAATAATGGCCCCAAAGTACAAGAGTAGTGATGTTGGCATATTGTTATAATTGTTCTATTTTATTATTGTTGTTAATTTCTTATTGTGCTTAATTTATAAATTAAACTTTATCATGGGTATGTATATGCAGGAAAAAACATAGTACATATAGGGTTAGGTACTATCAGGCATCCGCTAGGGGTCCTGGAAAGCACCCTCCTCAGATAAAGGGGCACTACTATATAAAATATGACATGTTTGTTAGACATCTAGGTAGAGATATTGAATAGAAATTTGGATATCTGGGTTTGAAGTTCATGGGAGAGGACCAGGCTCAGATATAACTCTGGGATACCTCAGTTTAAACATGATATTAAATGCCATGAGGCTGTATGATATAGTCATAGGAGTGAGCTAGAGAAATTCAAGAAAGAAGACTTAGAGTATTCAAATATTAGGGAAAGGAGGAGAAACTAGCATAGAGCTTGAGAAGGAGCAGCAAGCTAGAAAGAAAAAAAAAAGTCAGGAGACTGAGATGTGTTGGTAACTGAGTGAAGAGAGTATTTCAAGGAACAGAGAGTAGTCATCTCCTGTGCCAAATTCTGCTTGTTAATCAAGTAAGATGAGGTCTTAAAATTGATACTGAACTTAGCAACGTGAAGGTCAGTAGTGACCTCAACACTTGCTAATTTAGAGTGGTCAGCTGAAAAGAGAATGGGGGAGAGAAGTTAGACAAATACAGAAAACTATTTTAAGGAGTTATAAAGGGGGAACACAGAAATTGGGGGAGGTGAGATCAAGAGAGAGCATTTTTTTTCTTATTTAAGATATGAGAAATGATAGCATATTTTTATACTCATAGAAACAAGAGAGAGAAAAAAATTCACTAGGAAGGAAGAAAAGGGGAGAATTGTTGGAGCAATATCTATAAGAAGGTGAGATTGGATGAGAACTTTTGTAGTAGTAAAGGGGTGGCCTTAGATAGGAATGTAGATTATTTTCATCTGTAGTAATGAGAGGGCACACAGTGTGTATGGGGACAGATGCTGTCAGGTGAGGAGCTTTGGAAGGTCTCTTGTGATTGCTTCTGGTTTCTCAGTGAAAGAGGAAACAAAGATATCAGTGGAAAGTGAGGACAAGGGGAAGTCTTAGGTTTGAAGAGAGAAAATATGAAATAGAGAGGGGAGAGTGAATGGACTGAGGAATGGAGTATGATTAACGTCCACTTGAGTTAGTGTTAATGAATGTTAGATGATACCAATCATGTTGTTTTCTCCCATCACACCAATCATGCAGGGTATAAAACCCACAAGGTAAGCAGAGAGACTTAGATTCAACTAGGGTTTTGTGTTTTCTCAAATGAAGATGACAAAATGAGAGGAGGGCAATGGAGTTAGCAGTCTATAAGAGTAAGTGATCATAGGGATTGACTTTGGAATTTAAGCTGGCTAAGGTGTGAAGGTGGCAAGAAAGAGTAAACGTGTGATAGAATTAAGGAATTTCAAGTCCTGGTCGGGGTAAAAAAGTGCTGATGATGGAGAATAACCTAAAAATGGGGAGGTGGTGATTAGAGAATATGATGTTTCAAATTGAGCTCATCAAGTAGCAGGGTTGGTAGTGAAGGAGGCTAAGCTACAAACATGGATGTGAATTGTTCCTTGAGCTTTTTATAACCTGTACTTCAGTCTGAAAGAGATTCAATAAATGTTTCTAAGTGAATACAGGAAAAAACTTTGCTGCCAGTATGGAGGGAAGGTGATGAGGGTAGATCATCCTGAGTAAATTTTGGAATTAGCAACTGCATTTGTCCTTATATGTTTGTGGGATGCATAGGACAGAGACTCATTCAGACCAGCTCAAGTAAAGGGAACTTATTTTAAGTTGCAGTCATGCTAAATATAAAGAATGGGAACATATTAATAAAATACAACTGAGTTTCATAATATCTGAACATCTACCAGGAACTGAGGCGCCCTCTCAGTCTTTTGAGGACTGCGTGGTCTCTCATCTCATCTTCTCTTGGTGTGACTGCTTTCCTCTACTTTTTTCAGTCTCTTCTTCTCATTTTACATACAAACCAGCATAGTCACCTTGAGTCTTAAAGTCAACATGATCTTTAAGCTTCATTCCACACATCTAACTGCCTCATTTTCTTTGTGTTTATCTTACTCCATTCAATCTGCTATAGCAAAATACTATAGACTGAGTAATTTATAAATAACAGAAATTTATTTCTCACAGTTCCTGAGGGCTGGAAAGTCCAAGATCAGGACACCAGCAGGTTCAATATCTGGTGAGGGCCAGTTCCTCACAGATGATGTCTTTTCTGTGTTCTCACATGGCAGAAGGGGTGAACAAACTCTGTTAGGCCTCTTTTATAAGGGCACTAATACCTTTCATGAGGGCAGAGTCCTTATGTGCTAATCACCCTCCAAAAGCCCCACCTCTTAATGATGTCACCTTAGAGGTTATATTTTTGGGGAGGCACAAACATAAATTTTGGGGGAGGCACAAACATTCAAACAGAGAAGTGCTTCTATTTCTTAGAGAGGGAAATGATAGGCCTAGGTTGGGCCAGTGATCCCAAAGTCACAGTCAGGACAGGAGTGGTAGTGATAAGGTACCAATATAGCCATTCAGGCACAAACTTTCAGCAGAGTTTATAGGCAAGAGTGGTTTTGGAGGAGATGGTGATGTGTGACAGACAACCCCAAACAAGTCTTCCTTTTGTGAGGAAGGGAATCTAATAGGAAAAAGCAGGATCTTGTATTGAGCAAAAATATTCTTGCATTTATACAGACACACCTTTTAACCTCTGTATTTTTATCTTTTGTTTTAGTAGTTCAGTAGAAGACAATCTTATCACCAACTAGTTAATATTGGTTATTTTGCTAGTTTCCATTACTATTGGCAAGCCTTGGTAGCAAGGATCTGTATAAACTTCTTACCCTTTCCTCCTGACAAGGCCACTTGTTTGTGTCTTGACCCAGGCAGTTAATTTGTACCAGAATATACCAGTGTAAGTTATTTTTCAGGCCAAATATTTGAAAAATAAAATAACCTTCATAGCATTCTACTCTAAGGGTAGAGTACTCTTGGGAATTAGCTTCATGAGACAACAACAATCTTCCAAAATGAGTGAGACCATGTTCTTTTTACCATTTTGGAGAGGTGTTAGGTACTTCTCATATTTGTAGATTCAAGAACACCTTCAGTCAAATTGGTTTGCCTGGGTACTAAGAAAGTTAACCTTTCAAGGGCAGGGACCTTATCTATGTTGTTTGTATTTGTATCCCCAGTGGCTAAATAACAGGGTGGGCTCATTGAGAACCTGAAAGATATTCTATAAATGCTCATTGAATAATGGAATGAAGGGAGTGTGAGTGTAAGTGTAAATTGCCAGCCAGGTTTAAGCAAGCAAGGTGGTTTTTCCAACTGATCAATATCCATGTATCATTGAGGGGATCCTTCTATTACAGGGTGTAATCCCTAAGTAACACCTTAAGAAGACTGTGTGTGTGTGTATATATGTGTGTGTGTATGTGTGTGTGGTTGTGGGTGTATAGTGAACATTGACAGTATGTTAGTTACTGAACAGAATAAAGAGATGGATCCTAATCACTGTCCGGTGTAAAACAGCTGTTGCCTGAGCTATTCAGTGCCCAAGGTAGTTATTCATTTCTCTGGCCTGCATGAATGCTTCCAAAATGATTCTATCACAGCATGTGTGTTCTGGCATTCCCTCTAAACACTGGGAAACCTGGAGCCAAGGATATATTAGTGCCTGAAGTGTGGAATGTGAGACATTGATCATCCCTTCTCTGAGCTGGCACTGCTCTGAAGCAGCCTGAGAACCAGGGGAACAAGCCCACTGCCAAATCCTTCTGGTTTTGATCCCATTGCACTTAATGAATCAAAACATTATTTTAGAGACACTTGATTTTTTTTTTTACTGTTCCAGAAGTCCAATGAATATCCTGACTATACTTAGTGAAGATGGATCAACAAAAGTATTTCATGTAGTCACTGTGGAGACATTCATGAAGATGTATAATGTGTTATCATTACATGTTTAATAGGTGCTAATAAGTACTTCTGATGTGATTGAGTTGATGCAGTTTCTACCAAAGTTCCTGGCTTCCAACTATATTCAACCATTAAGTGAGACCTTTAAGCAGCATTCAAAAATAGACTGAAATATCTGGCTATAGCTCTGTAAATAAATGATCCTTGCTTTTATATTTCTCCATGAAAGTTTGTAAATATATTGATATTTCTACAAACTGATTTTTGGTTTTAAAATCTAAAAATGCTGTGGCTCACGCCTGTAATCCTAGCACTCTGGGAGGCCAAGGCGGGCGAATTGCTCAAGGTCAGGAGTTCAAAACCAGCCTGAGCAAGAGCGAGACCCTGTCTCTACTATAAATAGAAAGAAATTAATTGGCCTACTAATATATATAGAAAAAATTAGCTGGGCATGGTGGCACATGCCTGTAGTCCCAGCTACTCAGGAGGCTGAGGCAGTAGGATTGCTTGAGCCCAGGAATTTGAGGTTGCTGTGAGCCAGGCTGACTCCATGGCACTCACTCTAGCCTGGGCAACAAAGTAAGACTCTGTCTCAAAAAAAAAAAACCAAAAACAAAAACTTAAAAATGCTTCCATTGATTTATTGATAGCCAATTAATAGAGAATAGGACAAAATAGCTAAAAAAATAATTAGCATATGTTGAGCATCTACTACTTATCAGGTACTATTATCCATATCTTGCAAGATATACATATTATTAGTTGTATTTTATGGATAAGAACTCAGGCTTGGAGACACATGTTCCCAAGATGTCACCAGTAGCAAATGTCAGAACCAGGATTTGAATCTAAATTCAGTCTGTCTAAATCTAAAGCTTGCACTCTTTCAACTCATGCAGTGTGATATATCCTCTTTCTTGATGGGATTAGGAAATGATACTTTGTCTTTTCCTAAAATATTGTATAACTTTGAGCAAGTTGCTTTTCTTCTAAGCATCTCAGTTTGCCTCATAAAACGCTAGCTGCTTTGGAAGGCTATTTTATTTTCATAAAGAACTATGAGCTTTCAGAAGAAAGATGGCATTTAAAGTGCCCAACATTATTCTTAAATAATAAATGAAAACTTCCCATCGTCGGTTATGTCCTATAGCAATTGAATGCTTTCCTGGTTCTTCCTAACATGTCCCCAAGTGGCAGTGTTGTTTGTAGAAGGTCCTCAAAAAGGTATCCTGTGGATGAAGACAAAGAATATCAGGGTGGTGATAGCTAGGTAATTCAGCACTGATTACTTGTACCGGTCAGTAGTGAAATAGTCTACTATGGCTGCCTCCACATTCTTGTCTGACTAAAGCCACAAAGACCAGCTGCATTTCAGAAACTGTACCAGAAAAATAAATGACATCTGAGGGCGATATTGTGCTACGGATTAGAGAGCTCAAGAAATCCCAGGAAACAAATACGTTTTTGCTAGTAAAACTAGAGAACTAGTGTTATACATATATTTTAAAGGTTAGAATATTAGCTTTGGGATGAGCTTTGACAATCACTTTGTTTTCTTTTTTATTGTAAAAATGGTAACTGTTTCTATATCTACCTGGAGAGTCCTTTCTAACCATACCACATTTATTAATGGGAGCACAGATGGTTTCCATGAATGAGAGAAGCAGCAAGAATAAAGGAATGGATTGACTGTTTCTGTAAAAAAGATGAGGGCATGATTACTTTGCTGGACCAAAAATGATGTATTGCCCAAAATGACTATAAAGGTTGTCTTGGTGTTCTTAAATAGTTTCTTATATAAAATTGTTCTGTGAGTAGTTAGAACTTAGGAAAGACATTATATGTTTAGAATTCTAGGACCTAATAGTAGGCCTTGGGTTTATACTGCCGAAGGCATTTCTTTACCAGGCTTTTAAGTGAAGCCTGATTTTAATTTTTACACAGTGCTTTTGCCTTGTTTAAGAAACAAACAATACCTGGAACCACAATTTTCTCAGATCTGCCTTTTGCAACTGATTTTTATTTACTTATAGGCATAATTACATTTAGAAAGAGTTTTATGGCATCAACAATAAAAACAAATGAATGTATGACTTTCTTAGTCATTTATTTCCTACAGAAATTTTAATGGTCCAGATCATTATATTTGGATCATTCTTCCCTTTAAAAAAGGAATGTTACTCTCAAAGTTGATTTTCATAGTTATAAGAGATTGCACTCTTTTGTGGTTGGCCAAAATACTTTCTAAATGTAATTATGCCTTAATTATGTGGTTTATTTTCTTGAACATGGAGTGAATTTCACATCCTTGTAGATTTGTTCCTGTGTTTGTAGTCCTGAAATAAACATTCCTTCCAGGAGAAAATATTTGCACTGCTTACAGGAATGGCTTCTGTGACTGTAGAGTAGAGGATGAGTAACAAGAAGACCTTGCATTTGTGCATCCAAGCTATGAACATAGTCCAGAATGATGATGGTTTGCTCATCCATTAATAATGGGAGTTGAATTAAAAGTGCCACACTTAGTAAATTCTCTTCACCTGCTTGGAAAGACTTTGTGATTTAGGGACAAAGATCAAACATTGAGGTCTGGTTCTCTTGCTGCAGTATCCTGGCCAAATTATTTAATATATTGGATCCTTAGTTTTCTATTTTGTTAAATTGTGATGGTAAAAATAACTGCCGATTGTATTGCTGAAAGGACCAAATGAGATTTGTATGTGAAAACACAATGTAAACTATCAAATACTTGACATATAATTGATGACTTGTTGAAAGACTCATGGGAGTATATATGCTCATACAGAAAAGCATATGATTCTATATCAGGTAAAACAGCTACAAAATGCTTTTATAAAAATACAATTTTCTTGGAAATATAAGCGTGTTGCATGTGCTGTCTTCCTTGACTTCCCTTTAGTCAACAGATCCTATTTAAACATTATACTTGGAAGAAAATCTAATGCTTAGTCTACTAATACATTTACCTACCATTTATCTGAAAAGTAATGTTCTAGTTTTATGTGACTGTGTTCAAGCTACATTGGTGCCCAAGTATTATGTGGTTTTAGAGATTAGTGTATCTTGTGGCTTTAAAAAGTTAATAAAACCTTAACTACTTAATAAACTGCTAGGGAACAACTGTGACAAATGGTTTTGGCATCCAATATACTGGGAAGTAGGATTTTCAGCAGAAGCATCTTAATTAGCAGTGGGACGAGGTTCTATCCTCTGTTTCACCTTCATTTCTGATTCTCCAATGAATCACAAAACTGGTCAACTTTACAGCCTAGAACTTTGTGATTGGCTACAAATGAGTCAGATTCCTGTTCTGTCTGGCTGTTAATACCATTGGCAAGTTTATGTAAATAAATGATTAAAAGGATGCCAAATCCATTTGAGGAAAAATAACATATAATGGTTTGGAGAGCATCCTTTGTCCTTTCATGTAGACTTAGTTTTAGGCATGGGAAAAATATGACTCTCAATGCAAGGTGAGAATGTGTGTCAAGGAGTTTGAGATATATTACCTAAAACAAATAATGGTATGAAATGTAAGGAAAGCTAAGAGCTGGTGAGAAAAGAGACAAAGAAATAATTGTGTACAAATAGCTGTTTACCTCACTGGAAAATGATCCTAATCAGGAATTTGCATTTCTTTAAAGCCTTTCTGTTAGTGATAATATTCCTATCTCTATTTCTCAAAAGGCAATTATCACATAAAATGGTTGATAATAGAAGTGTTATTGCTTTCCTGGTGTTCAGCATGTAAGATTTTTATTGGCGTACTTGTCTTTTTTTTTTCTAAGCACCTGCAATTATATTTACATTCTTACAAAATATAATAGAGGTAGCACTTAAATCTCCAAGTTCCTGTCTATGATCCTAAGCAATTTCAGCTCTGTTTTCTGTAACAATTTCAAGTGCAATTAAGGCATAGAAGCATAACTTGTAAAGTTTCCACAAAGAGAATATATTTTAGATTTTAGTGCTAAAGAGCATCACAATAATTTGCTTTACAATTGTGTGACAGATCTGAGATTAGCTCAGGATTAGAAGAATCTTAGTAGTGAGGGTGTAAGATTCTAGCTTTGAATGTGAGAAAAATTCTGTGTGAGAATAAAGTAGAAAGGTGATGAGGTCTTGGCATTTGTCATGAGTAATGTTGAGTGCTTGGCAGGGTGGGATGTTGATGGTAGTATAGTGAATTACCTAATAGCTGACAATTTGTGAGAGCCAGGAAGAAGGAAGATCACAAACATCACACAAATTCTCTTCTTGGTTCTAGACTAAAATATAGGACTATGATTATTCTACCAAGAAAAGGTAATGAAGTACATATGAGATACCCTAATTTGCATTCACATAACATTCATACATTTACTAAGCATCTTGCATAGGGTCTATGAAGGCTCTGGGACTTCCCCTTATTTTCAAGCTAAAAAGTTAACGCTGTCAGCCAGTTTCATGAATACAGACAGAAGACACAGAATCAGGATGTGTCAGAGACAAGGACTTTGTTACAGCACAACTTGCAGGCTGAACACTGGGAGCAACGTGGAGGGACTCAGGTAGATTATGTGTACATAGTAGATTCATGTTACAGCTGAGAGACATGAGCTTGGGGAATCCGTTGCTTTTAGTGAAAGCTTACTCTTTGCCCCAGGGAGATGTTACTTTATTCCTCAAAGTTTCTTGCTGCAGACACAACTCTGAGAAAAGGCCTGATAAAGAACAAAGAGCAGCCAGAACCTTGCATACTCGGCACATCCAATATGATCGTCAGGGATGTTCAGGGACCATGGTTGGATAGCCTCTTCCAACACTAAGGAACTCACAAAAATTATCTTATATAAACAATGTGTGTTTATTGTAACGTGCATAAACTCTATGCATATACATTTGCAGTTTCAAAGCATTATTCTGTTCTTAGCAAATGAGGAAGTTGAGGTTCAGTGTTGTTAAGTGAGAAGCTAAAATCACAAACAAATGACCCAGCAAGCACTACAACATAGTGTTCTTTGATCATAGCATAATGTTATTACCATTAGATAGCTCTACGTTACTGCAAAAGAATTTTCAGGCCATGTTGGCTCCATGTTTTAGTGAAGGCTTTTCCATTATTTTATTTACTGCTGTATGCATTTCAGGAAATGAGCACTCCTTTTTCTCATCTATTGCTGCATTTTGTTTCTATCAGTCTACTGTGTCCCTACGTCTTTTTCTCCTTTAGCTTTGAAAAATCTGTTTATTTCTAAAGGTCTGTAGCTTTTACAAAGTTCTAGGAAATAGGGTCAAAACAATAAAATTGCCTGTTATCTTAGAATTACAGAGTTGAAGAGATAAAATGTACATTAGACATAATTTAATCTAACCACCCCACCACCATTTTAGTAATAAAAAAGCAGAAGTTCAGAGAGGCTCAGTGAATTACCACTCAAGGTCACAGGTCTTATTAGGCAAGACCAGAACCCAGTGTTCAGTGTTCTTGTTATTGTGCTACATTGCATTCTGAAAGAAAAATAATTCAAGGATACTGGTAGAAGCTTAGCACCTTCACATTATGCATTCTAAAGTCTGTTTAGTAACAATATACTTTTGTTTTTCAGGTACAGGATAGTAATTTAGCTATCAAAATAACAGAATTATAATTCTTTTGAATTATGGGTTCCAAACTCAAATGATCTTCTAAGATCAGCAGATAACATAAATATGTGAAAGAGCTGGTGTGATCAATGGGAAGAAAGAGTCTATGGCAAACTAGAGAAAGCACAGATGTCTAGGCACACTCTGATTTAACATGTCTTGAATACCCTCTGCCCTCAAATTCATGTCTTCTTCTGGATATGGCCCTCCCAATACCATTTTGCAATGACTGACTTGAATAATGTGGTTTTAAAATATTTTCTATATCCTTAAATGTGATTTTGTCACACAGACTTTTAGAGATATATGGGATATTAGTTGTCAGCTATTCTAACCCATCATTATGCTGAAAAGGAAATAAAGGAGATTCAGTGACATGCTCAAGTCCACAAAGCTAGCTTGTCACACCAACTGTGACTCCAATCAGATTTTACATAGTCTTAGTCCTCTTCTTTTTCTACTTAATCTTGAAACTTTTTAAAAAAGAATATTCTATTTTGTGATGAAAGCAATGGGAAAATCAGTTTTGAGATATAGCAACATATTTTGTATATAACTTCCTAGGAACCAAGCAATAATTATTTATTGAGTGCTATATATTACTAAGTGCCCATGCTAAGAGACATTGGCATACAAAGATATGTAAGACATTTTTGTTTGTTTCTGTTCTCTCTAGTTGGGGAAGTCAAAACTAATATAGGGGAATAACTAAATGCTAGAATCTTTGGCATTGACTTTAAGTGTAATAAAATGTAAGAAAAAACAGAGATTATTGGTAACTGAAGGGCTTAGCTCTCCATATAACAATAATTATCTTTAACTGCATATTTAAAAAAAGTTCTCTGTCATGGCCAAAGGAATATTATGATATTTGCTGAAGGATGCCAATCCTAGAATCATGCATATGCATGTGTATGTGTGATAGATATTGAATTAGAATCTTGTGCTATTCATTCTTCATGTTAAATCATAATTTTGGTCCATTGATATCTTAAATATCTCCTTGGCCCCTGTTTGAAGTTTATGGCAAATGCTGAAATGGATATAAAAGGTATGACAACTGAAGTAATGCTGGAATGGAGAGAGATAGTTACCCTCTGATAGAGATGCTACAAGAAACGTCAGTTTAAAAAATAACACCACAACTATGGTCCTGTATGCTTTTTGATTTATTTTTTCTTTTCACTGATATTCAAGCTCTGCTTTTTATATTCTATATATTATAGTCAGTCTTACTCTAACAGTTTTGTACTGGTAGGAAATTCCTTTCCTATGCCTATATTAGTCAGGGTTCTCCAGAAAAACAGAACCAATAAGACACATACACACACACACATGAGATTTATTTATTAGAGTTATTATTTGATTTATTATGAGAATTGGCTCACCTGATTATGAAGGCCAGTAAGTCCCACCATATACTGTCTGCAAGCTGGAGAACCAGGAGCTAGTGGTGTAAGTCTAAGTCTGAAGGCCTTAGAACCAGGGAAGCCAATGGGATACTCCCAGTCTGAGACCAAAGGCCTGAGAATGCAGAGAGCTGGGGGACAGGGGGTGTGCTCTTGTAAGTTCCAGAGTCAGAGTCCAAAAGTTCAAGAACCAGGAGCTCCAATGTCTGAGGAAGAAGAAGATAAATGTTCCACCTCCAGAAGAGACAGAATTTGCTTTTCCTCTGCCTTTTTGGTGTATTTGAGCCCTCAATGGGTTGGATGATGGCTACCTACATTTGTGATGGTGGATCTTTTTTGTTCAGGCTACTGAGTCAAATATTATTGTCTTCTGGAAATACCCTCTCAGTCCAGTCAAGTTGACACATAAAATTAACTATTACACATGTTTTACAACTTGGTTGACATTCCTAGAAGATTTATGACTCTGCCTTTTCCTTTCTCTTCATCTCATATGCTTAGTCTTATTGCTTTGTCTATGGAACTCTTCCTTGTTAAGTATCTTAAATTTAAGTCTATGAGGGTCGGCAAGATTTTTCCGTAAAGGGTTAGGTAGTAAATATTTTTGGCTTTGTGGGACACATGGTCTCAGTTATTTACCTTTGCTTCTGCAGTGAGGAAGCAGCCATAGGTAATAGGTAAACAAGTGGTTGTGGGTGTGGTTATTTACCAACAAAACTTCATTCACAAAAGTAGGTGCTGGGCTATATCAGGCCCTGACTGTGGTTTGCCAACTCCTGTTCTGATCCACTGGTATCATAATTGAGGGTGCTTATTCCAAGGACTGAGCAAGATTATACCTGATTGTGTAGGAAAAAGCTCCTATTTATGTTTTTCTATATTTTCTGATTATAACATATTTTATGCTTGTTTTATAATGTGCATCATATGTTAATAAAGTAGAATATGAATATAATTTATAAGATAAGAAATAATAATATAAATAACTTTACATATATTAGGGCAATCTGCTCAAAATTTTTTGTAGTGATGGTAGTGTACAAAAAAGATTAGAAAATTGGAAACTCCTGCTCCAACTTTTTACATTTTTCACAAAGACCATATATTTGAAATGTACCTCTCTGTGCTTATATAAGAAAAATGTATTCTTAGGAAAGGGAATAGTAAGTGTGGAGTTGTGAAATACGGAAAGGGTTCTAGAGAATGTTTGAACCTTTTGAATTCTCTCTCTTACATTATAACTTTTTTTTTTTTTAGAATTCTCTCAGCTACTCAACAGTTGACCATTAGTCCAATTTTCTCTTTTACAGTAATCATTTCCTCTTTGACATTCACAAGAATATTCTGAATTATTGCTTTCTAAATATTATTAAAGTAAATTTTTATTCTATATAAGATGCTATTCTGATGGCTCAGATCATGTATTTTACATTTTTTATAGCTTTTGCTAACCCCACGGCATCTGACAGAATGTTTGATACACAAAGAGCAATATGTTCAGAACTAAATAAAATAAAAAGTAAATGAAACATAGTTGAGTGAAGGCCCTTTTAGTCTCTGTAAGATCACAGTTTGATGCCTTGGCCTACTGTCTATTCTAATACTTCTCAACCTTTTTTTGAAAGTTATGAAGTTTTGTATGTATTCTGTGATCCATTCTTTCTACCTCTCTTCCAACCAATTTACTCCTAAACATGCCACTGGAAGTACTAATTTTAACTTCAACACAAACTAGAATTAATTTATTTTAAGAAATTTTTGTTAATTTTCATGAGCCTGTCGGATACAATTTCAGTACTTTGAAGCTACTGTAAATCCAGAGTAAGAATGTCCAGTATAGGTAGCCAAGTTAAATCAAACCCTTTTTGATAGTATAACATTATTTCTTTCTAGTAGTGTACTTTTGCCCTTATAATAAAGAAGTTGTATGATTTCTCTGTTGCTGATAAACATTTAATTGTGCATGCATTTAAAGAGAAAGTTGCAAATGTAAAGTGTGATAGAGACAGTTTTACATTTTTGGTGTGGCCTTGTCAAGTTAGGATTTAGATTGCTTTGAGAAAGCAAAGTAGGCCATGTTAGCGTTCTGTCTTGATCAGCTTTTCTCATTTTGTGGCAGGTTGGCCCTCTTTCCACACATACACTTGCAGAATTACCCTGAAATTCCTGTTGGAATATATGAAACTCAAGTAGACCCTTTGAACCTTTATCAGTGCTGTCAACATGCTAGCATAATTAGTCATTATTTGTTTCTCTGTTAAGAGCAAGATTCCTCAGATGCAAAAGTTGCTCCCTTATTTTCTAGTAATTAATTGTAATCTTTGAGATAGCCAAGCTTATAAGCATAAATTCCCTCTTCTTAAGAGAGAAAAATTCTTTTTAACTGTTTGGGGAAAATAATTTTAGATGTTAACATCTTAGAGCATGCCTAAAGTTATCACTATTGGAATTTCCATCTGTATTTGCTTATTTCTCTTTTTACTTTCTGTTCATACTTACCAATGGCTCTCAGTGTCTATTTGTATTGAAAAAACTAGATATTTGAACTTGAGGAGACATCTTATGACGTTGGAAAGATGAGAGGAAAGGATGAATCTTTACAAAGTGCTTGATTTATGCCAGGTGTTTATTCAAGACAATTCTCCTGTATGAAAAGCTTCCTTTTATGAGTCTTAACATGTTTCTTGTTACTTATTTACCTAATTTTTTGGTTGACTGTGAGGCAGAATATGTTAATAAAAAATACATGTAGTATTTAGGTATTCAAATGCCAACGTGGTGTGGGTGTGTGTCTGTGTGTATAGAGTAAGGGAGTAATCAGTAAGAGTACATAGGGAGAATGTAGGAAGTCATCAGGTATGCTATTGCTTTATAAAAATTGATGATAAAACACCTGTCACTGTTTGTGTTGGTGAATATATATTACTTAGTGTATTATCAGTCTTAATGATATTCATATATGTGGCAGATATAAGTCATTCTATCTGTGTTTAAATAGATTAACATGTTAAACTGAAACATACAGGGAGATACATACATAGAAATTCACTCAATATTTATACGGAGTTAGATCAGGTGGCTGGATTGAGGCTTTTGGGTTTGTTATGTCAGAGCATATTGGCAAATTGTGAGGCTAGAAAAGATGTATGGTATTTGCAATTTCCTCCTAATTATAGAATCCTATTTGCATCAATAAAAGTTTATATTTAACTTTGTAAGAACTGTATGTGGTGAGAAAAATGATTGTAGACACCCATACATCTGTAAAACATAGATTTTGATAAAAAAGTGAATTGATTCTTGATAAAGTTCTGAATGTTAATGGGACAAAAATTCCCATCTGACTTTGGCCATTTTCTATTCTTGCAGTATCTTTTTCAGTAATATAGGCTGACTTTTTTTTTTTTTTTGGCACCCACATATAGCAAATAACTGTGAAACATTTCAAACCTCAAAGTGACACTAAAACTGTGAAGTATGAAATGGAAGTGCCAGAGCGTGTGAGACACATTGCATAGCACCGCTCAGTAATTCAGTATGTGCATGCAGGAGAAATGACAACACCGTTGCAAGAAGCAACATGATTAATGCTACAAAAAATTAAATAAATAAAAACAACCTTCATTTGCAAGTAATCCCTAATGCCTTAAAGTTACCACTTTCTATGTTTAGCAGCCCTGCCCTGGTAATTACACCCTTCTCACCCCATGGATGTCTGCTGTGAGGAATAAAATTATAAATGAATGTTCTTCTTGCTATGCCAAGGTTATTTATATGGTTATAAGAAAGGACTGTGGTATTTTAGGCTTCTCCATGAGTGCTTATATTTCCTCCCAGTACATGAATAAAATCAATTTTGGTCATTACATTGATTTTTATTTATATCTGTCACCCACTGCTAATGTTTATTCCCTTCCCAGATTTCCTTATACAGTATCCCAACTGTGGCCTAATGAGTTCTTTGAGTTCTCAAAATCTGTTGAGGACCTGTGTTAGAGTGTCTCTATGCATGTTTCTATTTCTGAGACTCAGTTTGTATATTTGTATGCTTCATTTTTGGGAAGCACATTAAGAGGGATTGGAGTTATAATTTAGTCTTCTATATTCCCGAGTTCAGACACTATGGGAAGGAAAGATGAATTTCTCTAAGGTGTCCCTGGTGCCGTCCTTAGTGAATATAGGAGCCCTGCCAGGATAAACAAGTGCTGATGAGTTTATGTTTTGTCTCAGTGAAAAGCAAAAGAAACTATAAAAATATTAATGACAATAGAAACAGTTCTCTATTTCCTGAGTGCTTATATACTCAGTGCTTTATATGTGTTTAGTTTATACCTTATTTAATACATCACGATCTAATTTATAATGCTCTAAAGTATCACCCATGAATTTTAAGCATGAGGAAACAGAAGCTTAGAGAGGCTAAGTGGCTTTCCCAAGGCCAGGGGTTGATCAACACATATGGTCTATTGACACAAATACTTGTGATCCTTACCTTAAGTATATTACACTTTACAGTTTGGTGCATTTCCTAAAAGAATGAGTGCCTTTAGTGAGTTCTTTTCAAAAACCCTTGTTCTGAGAGAAATTTGCAACAGGGAAGTTAGTACTAGAGGGATTAATAGGTATGTAGCTATAAGCTGAAAGTTATAGTGCTGAGGTATTCACCCGAAGCCATGGAGGTACAGTGGGCAGTCTTCCTTCCACAGTGGTGAGAGAACTGGGGGACAGGGATAGAGGTGGTGACTTGACAGAGCTGGACTTGAGGAGCTGCTATAAAAGGAATGAGCTGGAGGCATCAGGAGTTGCCCAGAAAAGAGAGTAAGAACTCAAAGATGTTTAAGTTTGGAGAGCAATTACAAAGGACTGGATTACTTGCTGGACTAAAGAAGGCCTTAAACATCTGGAAGTCAGTTCATAACTCACCTCCATGTGGGTTGTTAACTTAAATATCACACAATTTATAAATTTAGAAAGGAGAGCTTTATTTCTTATAAACGGTCACAGCCTGTGAGGTGGCCATTCTGGCAAGCTGGGAAGTGTAGCATCTGGCAAAAGCCAGAAACAAGCATTTCAAGGGAGATGAGGGTGCAACAGGGATTTATGCTGAATGGGTGGGCCAAATTTACATATTCAACAGGTTGCTGGAGAAGGTAAGAATATTCATGAAGGTGGTCCTAAAGCATGCATATTGAATAAACATGCATAAGATCCATGTTCACCTTGGAGTGGAGACTTAACATTAAATGTATTATATTATGGAGTTAGGCCTTATATGCCAAAAGGTGAAGCAGGAACACAAAGGTACTCAACTGTGCAGCCTCTGTAAACCAGCCAGAACCAGTCCATGATCAGTGGTCTTCTAATCAGGAGAAAGTTATTTAAAAATTCCATTTCTTGCCCAACCAAAGCTGTAGTTATGGCTTGTGGAATAGGAGGGTCAGTGTCTGGCAGTGGATATGCTGTAATTGTTTTAATATTGCTTATCTCAAGGTCAGTATTTTATTTTATTTTTTAGCTGCTAGAGAAAAAGAAAAACTTTATAGCACTTAGAACATATTTTATTTCGTAAGTGTAGGGGTCCATGATGTAACCCTTGCTTGGCTTGGCCTTAAGTCTTTTTTATAATTTGATATCTTATTGCCACAAAGAGTCCATCTGTCAATCTTATGATCTCTGTTTTAACATTAATGCTGGTCAGTTGTGTCTAAACCACAAAAAGGAGGAAGTATAACAAAGTGTGTCTGACTTCCCCCCCATCATGGCAGAGAACTTACTTTTAAAAGTTTCTCTGGGATCCCCTTGGCTAAGAGGGGGGGATCTGTTCAGTGGTTGGGGGGGCTTAGGATTTTATTTTTATTTTACAGGGTCCTCTGTGAAGGAAAGGAGTGTATCAGCCCTACGTAAGTTTTATGTCTATGTGTGTGTGTGTGTGTGTGTACTATCCTAACAGGACGTACAAGGTTTCTAGATCAGAGACAGACTTAATTTTGCCTGAGTTTCCCCATGCTTCAGTTCTCCTAGGGGCAATGAAATGAGGGCAGATGTTACTCACGTGTGTAGTAGAGTTAGCACCACAGAAGAGGACCTCTAAAATGGTGAGTCTTGCAACTTATTCAGGGCATTTGGGACATTTGCCCCTCCTCCACTGCATAGAGAGAGAGGGAAGGAGGGAGGGAGAGCAAGTGCTGTGTAAATGTAAGCAAATCCAATCTGGAGATAGGAGGTAAAGCAAAGGTCCCTAAGTCTTATTCTTTGAAATGTAAATAAATGGCTTCATGAAGATGTCTCTAAATCTTCCTCGAAGTTTCTATCTTTAACTTCCATGGCTTGTTTGCCATTCAAGCATCTTTTAACCCAGGTGCCAGAATTTCTTGCTCAGACAGCTCTGACTACCCATATATGAAAATTCTCCATACAGATATATGGAGAATTATCAACTGGACACCTGTTTTAATTTTCTTTAGGGGAAAGATTGAGATTGGCTGTCTAGGGATATACACTAGTATTTTTCCAGTATTCAGTATCACCAGTACACCAGTATTTCCAGTTCCCGAGTATTAGGTGAACTAGAGCCCAGTTAAGGCTGAGCAAAGGCCCAGTTTTGAGAAAATCGTTGAACTGTAGCCATGTCTTTGTTGTTTTTGTAGAGAATAGCCAATGGAAGATCAATCTAAACACATTTCTTCTGGGCTATTTTGTTAAACTTCTGAATATGATATTTACTTGGTAAAGATTCAGCTATCTCACTAGGGGATAATTAATATTATTTTCCTTTGAGGGGAAGAGTGTATATTACCTAATTTGCCAAAGGCTTTATATGCACTGTTGTATTTTATGACTGGATATGAGATAAAATGATTAATAGAGAAGTTTTAGGCATGGGAATTTTTATTTAGCATAATATGATTTTGTATTTTGTTTTCCATATGTTGTACTATAACTAAAAGTTTACATATTTGAGATAATATTTTGGTTGTGTTTTATGATACTTATAACCTTGTACTTTATAATATGCTATATACCTGCCTCATTTCTTGTAGAGACTGTGATCAATACCATGTTATTATCATTCTCACTATTGCTAATTTTATTGAGTACTTACTGTGTACTAAGCCTTCTGCTAAGTACTTCGCATGGGTCAGTCACCTGATCCTCATGGCAATCTATTTTACAGATGAGGAAGCTGAACTTGGAGACATGATATAACTTGCCAAGGGTCATACTGGTGATATATTGTAAAGTTCAAGTTTATACTTACTTAAGTCTATCTGCCCTTATAACCACTTTTCTGCATTATCTGTCATAATCAATACAATATGCCCACCTGAAGGATAAGATTTAGATTCCTGAAATATCATATAAGTTAATGTAATTATTTTTACCTGGTAGACATTGAATTGGTTATTATTGATTAAATTGTCTTAAGGTTTATTAGAATTGTGCAATCTTCTCTTTACTTTTCATTATCATTACGTTGTTTTTAAATTTCTGAAAATATGTAGTTACCTATTTGTTTCGTAGTACATTTTGCATTATTGTTTTACAGAGTGAAGTTTCATGGTAGAGTTAAATTGCACTGATAAAACATGGATTAATTTTCAACTCTTCTTATATCATAGAGAACTTTATATTCTCATGCATTTAATTCAACCTCTTCTTGGTTCTTGGCTGAGTTTCATTTATCACATTCAGCAAACATTTATTGAGTGCCTAATATCTGCTAGAATCGGCATTAGAATATTTATTCAATAAATAAATGATTACCTCTATTGTGGGGTTATGAAATGTAATCTTTTGGAAAGTAGATATGATGTTTTTTTTTTCTTATAACTCCCATGGTCTTCAGCAGATAGATGAAGGAAATAGTTAATAACGATTTGTTAGTTAAGTGATCTTATTATATTGAGGATAATAATTATTTACATGAAGGTAGAGTAGGAAAAAAAATCCATAAAGTGAAATCTAAAGTATTCAAATAACCTGTCTAGCACAAATATCTTTATTCCTCTTCCTGACATAGAATATGAAATTCATTACATCTGTGTACCTAGTAAACACATTAATGAATTATTTCATTTACTCAATTAATATTTTGGGGGCTGCTGATTTATAATGCTATAAATGAGTTAGAATGAGAATATCCCGGCTAGTCGCGGTGGCTCACGCCTGTAATCCTAGCACTCTGGGAGGCAGAGGCGGGCAGATCGCTCGAGGTCAGGAGTTGGAAACCAGCCTGAGCACGACCAAGACCCCCGTCTCTACTAAAAATAGAAACAAATTAATTGGGCAACTAAAAATATATAGAAAAAAATTAGTTGGGCATGGTGGTATATGCCTGTAGTCCCAGCTACTTAGGAGGCTGAGGCAGGAGGATTGCTTGAGCCCAGGAGTTTCAGGTTGCTGTGAGCTAGGCTGATGCCACGGCACTCTAGGCCAGGCTACAGAGTGAAACTCTGTCTAAAAAAAAAAAAGAATAAGAATGTCCCCATTCTTAAATAAATGATAACATACTTGGGAAAATTCATTCATGCAATGACTATTGAGTATCTATTATATGCTAGGTACTCTTCTTGACATTGATGATATAGTTGTGAATAAATGGAGTTTACAACCTGCTGGGATAAATAGGCAAAAGACAATTAAGGAACAAAACAGATAAGATAAATGACAAAACATGATACAATGAAGGAAACAGAATGATGTAATAGATTAACTGTGGGGACATACTTTAAATACAAAAAAATGTCATGAATGCCTTTCCCAGGAACTTATATTTGATCTGTGATCTGAAATATAATAAGGACTGGTAGTATGCTGATAAATTTGCTCTGAAAAAACAAAACAAAACAAGAAAAGCCTGATTTATAGCATCTCCTGACTTTCATGGTATAAATATTCCCATCCTGGCTGACTTTAGGCTACCAAACACGTAAATGTCTAGATTGCAAAATTCCTGAAAATTTAACAATTAATTCTTGAAAGCTGGTACAAGCCATTTACAGCACATCACTGGCAGTAATATGAAGTGCTGGGAAAAAAGCAATCCAGGCAGGGAAAAACTGCTGAGGAGGAACAGTCATTGGCTTATTCAAGGCCCTGAAGGAAGACACTGTGGCTGCAGTGTAATGGCAGAGTGCATGGGATCATGATGTGAAACCAGGTGAGAGAGATAAGTGTGAATCAGATGATGTGTGGTCCTATAGGTAATGGCAAGGGATTGAATTTTATTTTAAGAGTGGTAGAAAGTCATTAATTGGTTTTAAGAAGAATATTATGATCAGATTTCCAACTTTAAAAGATATACTGGTCTCTATGCATAGGATTCAGTAAACAGAAGATAAAGAGAATACAGTAGACTAATTAGAAAGTTACTTTTTAGTTCAGGCAAGAGATAATGGTGGCTTAGATTGAGTTATTGTGCAATACATATTCACTTCTTTCCTCCTCCACCTTGGGTTGGAGTATCTTTTCTTGCCCCACTGATTTTGAGATTGGCCACGGCTTGTTTTTGCCAATAGAAGGTGAGAAAGCATGATGCAAATGATGACTTTAAATGTACTTAGTGGTTTATCTTGTCTCTTACACTCCTTGATCTGTCATGGAAAGACCATGCCCCAGGTAGCTGTACCCTTAGCCTGGCCCATCCATATAAGTCAGCTGACTTATCCTGAAGCAGAACTGCTCTGGCTAACTCAAAGAACTGTGAGCAAGAAAAATCTAGACTTGTAAACTACTGAGTTTGATTTAGTTTGTCATACAGAATTATTTTGGCAATTGTTGTGGTAGTAGTGAAATTGGAGAGAAATGGGCAAATTTGAGATATATTTTGGTGGTAGGTAATGAGTTTCTGGTTTGAACAAGTGGTGATGTCATTTATTGACATAAGAAAGACAAGAAAGAACAGTTTTGGGGAGAGGAAATCAAGAGTTCCATTAACTATATTATGTTTGGAATACTTAATAATGCATATATGAGTATGAAATTTTGTGGACAGGTATGGGCGGTAGAATAAAGTTTTGGAGTCATTGGTGTATGAACATCATTTAAAACCATGGACTGAATTGGATGAAATCTCTTAAGGAACAAGTTGACATACGCAAAAAGGCTTAAGACAGAGATAGTCCCAGCTACTTGGTAGGCTGAGGCGGAAGGATTGTTAAGCCCAGGAGTTTGAGATTGCTGTGAGCTAGGTTGACGCCACGGCACTCTAGCCAGGACAACAGACCAAGACTCTGTCTTCAATAAATAAATAAATAAATAAATAAATAAATAAATAAATGAGGCTTAAGACATTTCGTTCATTAGAGGTCTGATAGAAGGGGGAGAGTTAGCAAAGGAGATTGAAAATGAGAAGCACGTGTCATAGCAGGAAACCAGGAGAAAGTGTTGCCACAGAATCCTTTTATAAAAGAGATTCAGCATTGTCATTGAGGACTGCTGAAGACCCAGTAAAAAGCTGACAAAGACTTGTCCACTGAGTGTGCTCCCATGGATGTCATTGTATCTTTGATGAGAGCAGCTTCCACAGAGTATTGACTATGCAAGCTGCATTGGGAGTGTGCTAAAGAACAATTAGGGCGAGGAAGTGCAAACAATATATGTAGACTACCAGTTTAAACATTTTGCTATAAAGTACAGAGAAATTGAACAACAGCAAGAGAAGGTTTTTGTTTTGTTTTGCTCTTAGTGTTAGCTATGATGATGACTGCATTAAGTGGTGATCCAAGTTAAAAACCTTTTGTTTGACCTTTGTCAATGCTTTTATCCACCCCACTTACTATTTAGCCCAAACTTTTGCCATTCTCTTGGAGACCTCTGTATGAAGGTCTCCAAGGTCTCCAAGGTCTCAAGAGTATGAAGCCTCTGCCCCCTTACCTTAGTAAATGCCCTTACCTCCTACTTCATAGAGAAAATAAAGGTCTTCATGGTGAACTCACTGGAGACTTATTAATTAATAGCCACCTAGAATCTTATCTATGGTTTTAGAAGATGCCTCTTCAGATCATGGCTCAATTATATCCTACCCTTTCCCTTCTCTGCCAGAAACCTACCTCATCTGTTATGATGTATTATTTGCTTTGTTTTATGGCTCCACACTCTTCTTTCCTATAGCCTATAAGCATACTAAAGTTTCTCCCATCTTAAAAATATATTGACACCATAACTTCCTTTCTCAGACTTATGTCCCTGTGGAGATTGTTTCATCTCTCTCCTTTCCTTCAAACCACATGCATTTTGAAAGGGGAGTCTACATTTCAAACCAATGAAGTCTTGGTTCCACTTCTATCTTTTCATTAAGTTATTCATCAATGACTTCTCAATTACAAAAGTTAAAGATACATTTCATTCTTTGTTTTAAATTCATGAGATAATGAAAATAAAGTTTCATAGCACTGCAACTGTAATTACTCAACTATTTATAGATGATTTACTTCCCCAGAATGTAGTCCTCATAATCACCAGGTTATTTCTAGCATGCCTAGCAGACTGCCTGTCACATTGTAGGCATTCAGTAAGTATTTGTTGAATAAATGATTGAATAAATGGATACATAAAAATATAATTCCTATCCTTAAGGAACCATCAAAGAGTTCACAATCAAGTAAGGAATTGGCATTCTATATAACACACATGTCCTGGAAACTCCAACAGTAGAAAATCATATGACATCTACTCAGCCCACACAGTAGAATGTGAAATGTCAGTAAATTGCAATCTGTCATTCTTGACTAATGAATCTGTCTATAAATTTGAAACATTTTTAAGTTTTAAATTTCATTACAATTACTTCATATGAAATTGAATACAATTTAAATAGTGGGTCTTAAAAAGAGATAAAGGTGAGAAAACCATTATATAATCTTAATTTATAAAATAATATATGCAATATAAAATCAGATTTTTTGAATGAAAACAATTTAACTGATCTGAAGCACTTTCATAGTATTAGGTTTCTGTGAAGAAGAGACCTTGAAGCCCTTCTAGCCCAACCAATTTCACAACATAAAATCTCCTCCATATTGTTCTCCAGAAAGTTTCTGCCCAGTTTCTGCCAGAAGACACCTGTGATGGGGAACACACTCCCTTTTATGACATCCACTCTCTAAATCATTAAAGCTCTAAATTCTAGAAAACTAGTTCCCATGCAGTCAAGATTCACTATTTAAGATACACTGTTTTTACAACCTGAATTAGAGCTCCTGTTTTTTTGTAGAGGTGGGCAGAAATAGGAATTCTTTATGAAGATTAGGGGAGAAATGGGAATCAGTTGAAGGAAGTATGTATATAGTACCTATGGTATCTGAGAAAGTAATTGAAAGAAATTAATCCATGTCACTGGCAAACATAAAATACTGATAATGAAAAATCTGTGTAACTGAATAAACAATATGAAATATTTTATTTATTGATTCTTACAACAAATGTTTGATGAATGTACTGGATATTATATAAGGTGCTGAGGATTCAAGATGAGTAAGTTCCATTCCACAGCATCAGAGAGCTTATAGACTAATAAATGGGAGGGAGCCAAAACAATGAGTGCTGCAAATTGTTTCAATGTTAAAATAAATTATATAGCCTCCCCTCGAGCTGAGGCTTGAAATGTGAATGACTAGCAAAATGGGGAAAGGTATTTTAGGCATTCCTTCATTCAACTGTAGAGTACCTGAGACTCCAAAATGGGAAAAAGAGATGAACAAATCCAAATAGTTATTGTAGGGCAGAGCTCAGCTTCTGTTCCTGGGAGGATTTGCATATCTCTGGCGGCCTTGAGCTTTTAGTTTCATTGGCATGAGCAAGGCACAGAGAAAATATCTGTACCGTGTGCTAAATGGCAAGTCAGGTCAGAGATTGCCCAGAATCTGAGACTCCTCCCAAAAGGCGATGCTATCAGTAAAAGATTAAACCAGGAAAAAAACCAAATAAATACAGAGAAAAGCCTTGCTTGTAGAAGGAAATGGCAAAGAAATATGACTATCCTTAGCCTTAGCTCGGAGAGAGGGGGGAAAAATGTTTCATCTGACGACCATAAACAAACTCACCTGGGATTGAATCAGAATTTGTATACCGGTATCTATAAAATCCTTAAAGTGAGAAATTAAAGTTTTCATGAGTTGAAAATATTCTCAACTTCCTGGAGAAAGTAAACACAAATTATTTGTTGCAGAATAAATCTTAATCCCAGGTTGCATTTGTGAACAAAAATAAAATCTAAATCCCACCTCCCTTCACTGAAGGGACCCTCTCTTGGCCAAGGGAATATTCTAAAACTAAATTGCTGCCATGAGGAGGAAGATCAGATATGTCTCATCATGCCCCCCTCCCTTCTTGGAGATACCCTTGGCAACTCATTAACAGGCCTAGGGGTATGTATGTATAACAAACCTGCAGGTCTTCAAGTTACACCACATATATATGTCTGGTGGCTTGTGTCTGATTTAGAGGCTTATTTTAACATTCTAAGCCTTTAGAAAAAAGCTTCATGTTTTTTAACCAATTACAAGTCAAAGAGTCTTTAAACCCACCTATTACCTGTCAGCCCACCTCCCCTTCGAGATGGCCCACCTTTTTGGGCCAAAACCAATGTATGCCTTCCACATATTGATTTATGACTTTACCTATAACTCCTGTCTCACGGAAATGTATAAAACCAAACTGTACCCAACCACAGCAAGTCCATTTGCTCCACAAGCCAGACTTGTTGGGCATGGCTCTGGGACATGGTCCTTAAATTTGGCTCAGAGTAAGTCTCTTTAAAATTATTTTCCAGAGTTAGGCTTCTTTTCTGTTAACACATTCGACATAAATAAATCCCATTACTATGGAATATGGGTCACAAATAATTCTTATTTTATGAAATATGAATTTACAACTAAAAAAAATGCATGTGGAAATAAGTCACTATGAGTGAGACCCATCCCTCCCCAACCCCCATGGAAGTAGATTCAAAAAGACCATAGATATTAGAATTATCTGATATAGATTAGAAATAAATAAGCTTAATATGCTTAAAAGTATAAAAAAATAAAAGTATAAACATATGAATGAACTAAAGACTATAAAAATGTTCAGGAAGCTTTAAGAATCAAAGGAACTTCTACAAATATCAATATATAATAATTTAAATAAGATGGCTGAAAGTAGACTTGCTAAACTAGAAAGTACAGCTTAAGAAATTTACAAATGAAGCGCAAAAAGCTAGAAAACATGAAAGTTTAAGAGCCTGGGAAAATATACCGAGAAGTTTGAACATAAATCCAACAAGATATTTCTAATTAGGAAACACTATAGAACGGGGAGAAAGGTAATTCTGGAAGAGATAATGACGTCTGCTCCTTGAGACCTGATTCCAGGTCTGGAACAGGGAAAGTACAAAGTGAGACTGGAACTCTTATTGTGGCAGGAAAGTAAGAGATGCTCAAAGACTAATGGAAGTATTACAAAATGGTATACGAGTTGACTTGGTTCTGATCAGTCAACTTTGGCTTTGTGAACGTCAGAAAGAGTAATAATGAAAGTAGATTATAACATACTGAGTAAAAAACGAATGAATGTGTTCATAATAATACTCAAAAGAGAGGGAAAAAAAGAGGAAATGTCTCCTTTATATTAATAGATAAATGCCAGCCTATGAATGTTGAAGGACTTATAGAACTATAAAAATATAATTTTGCAATTACCAGGATAATGAATGACTTAGGCAAGAGTTATTGATGGATGCTGAAATGTTTTTTATGAAAAACAGTTGGGGAACAAGATATTCATATGGATTCAAAATATTCAGCCAGAGATTATTTATTAATCACAAAAGGGAAAAAAATGTACCTTTATAATGGAAAGCCTTTTCAGTTACCACCATAATGAAATGATCAAATTTAGTAACATTGCTTGATATGATCTAATGGGAATTATACAACATCACTTATGTAGTATTCCTGCCAAAGATGCACAATTTCAATCTAATTATAAAGAAAAAATTAGAAGAATCCAGATAGCCTTCAAGAATATCCACATCGAAAAAGATGAAAAAGGATGGGAGAAATGTTCTAGGTCAGTGCTGATCAGTTGAAAGACAATGCAAGCACAAATGTAATTTAAAATTTTCTAGTGGCTGCATTAAAAAAGGTAAAGAAAAACAGGTGAAATTAATTTCAATGATATATTTTATTTAACATATGAGAATATTTAAACATGTAATTGCTACAGCATTATTAATTAGATATCTTATATCTTTGTAGTAAATGTTAGAAATCCAGAATATATTTTAAACTTACAGCACATCTTAATTTAGAGTGGTCATATTAAGCATGCAGTAATCATATGCTGTTGGGTACCATATGGACAACAGGGCAGTTCTAGGCTAAAGTTGACCTAAGAGACATAGATGACCCTTGATTAGATCATGGATTAAGAAAAAAAAAACAGCTAGAAAGGATGGTTTTAGGACAATTAGGAGAATTTTATATAGATAATCTGTTAGATAATATTGTAGAGGCCAAGGGAAAACTTTCCCTTTGCTTTTTTAAGGTTCACTGAAAATCAACTGACAAAAGGCAGAATAAAAGAAGAAAAAGGATACAAATTTATTAGTATACATGGGAGTCTTACAAAGATCTCAACGAAAGGCCAGATGATGGATGCTTTTATACTGTCTTGAGGTTATGGAAAGGATAGGGGCTCAGAGCATGGCCCAAACCAGGTTATGATGGTAAGTCAGGTTGTAGTGGCAAGACAGCTTATGAGAGAGGGAGGGCCTCAGAAAAAGCCTTCTTGCATCAATGCAGATTTTCTTTATAGATGCAGATCTTTCCCACAAAAGACGGCTTTTCAGCTATTCTTGCATTTCCAGTGCTTCTGAATAGCCACCTTGAAATATGTCAAATAAGTATATTTTGGGGTGAAACATTTTGGTTTTCTTCAATATTACTGCATCACTTAGTTTCCTGGTTGAGTATTGTAAGTAGGAGATGTACTTGTTCTCAGGAACTGCATGATGAAATATTAATATTTAAGGGTGAAACATATTGTTTGCAACCTACTTTCAGATGATTCAGCAAAAAAATTATGTATACCTATGCATACACATATATGAGTAAGGATATAAAGTATTTGATTTGAACAACTAAATTAATGCCTTGATCTATCATGTTAATCAGGTATATGTAGAACAGTGTTTCTAACAATTAGAGAATATACGTTATTTTTAGATAAATATGGAACATTAAGAAAATTGACTACATACTGATCTATAAAGTAGGAGTAAACAAATTTCAAAGAATTGGAATTATACAAAACATGTTCTCTGATTACTGTGAAATTAAATTGTAAAACAATAACACAATGATAATTTAAAATTCCATAATTTGGAAATGAAAAATCATTTATGGGAAGTATGGAAGATGGATTAGAGGATATCATGGTTGGAAGCAGGAATCCAAGTGAGGAAGCTACTACTGTACCAGACAAGAGATGATAAGGATCTGAATTGAGGCAGTATGAGTGGAAAAAGATGGAAGGGATTTAATGACTGATTGAGGGGGTTCAGGAAGAGTGAATAGTGGAGTTGGCTTCCAGGTTTATGGATGGACAATAGTGTCATTAATATGAAAGAGACATGCTGATCAAGATAGAATATAGTTGGTTATTAAACCAACTATATTTGGACCTCAAGAGGAGTCTGAGCAAGATATATAGATTTGTGATCCATGCACGTATAGGTAATATATTTAGCCAAGGAAGTGGACCATATTATTGGAAGTAAAGGATTAAAAGGTAGCCAAGGGGAAAAAAGCTGTGGGATACACACAACAGTTAGAGGTGGTCAAAGCAAAATGAGCCCCTGAAGGAAGATAGGCAAAATAGTCAAAAGTGAAGGAAATTGAATGGATGATTGATTCCAAGTGAATGAATGATTGATTCCAACTGAACTCTCAGAAGAGCCTGATAAGTAGTGTTAAGGAGTCCTTTGGTTGGCAGTTTTCATGTCTTATGTTCCTTATGGTTAATTTCATTATAAAACCTCTGATGTATTTATCACTTTACCTGTATTTTCTTTTCTCAGTCTCCCTGTCTGTCTCTCTTTGACTAATTATTATAATTAGAGGTTATTTATAATTCATGTTTCAGAACTGAAATTCTAGAGTTTGGTGAAATTGGTTTAAAGACTATATTTTATGTAAGGGAAATAGTTATAAGCTCAGAGATGTTATAATTTGCCCAAAGTCACACAGTTAAGTCTGGTTTGCCATCTAAAGGTTTATCTGAACTAATTAGAAGCAATGCTGGATTTTCATATGTTTTAATTGCCTTTCTAGTATTGACTAAAGAAAAAAAATCAAGCTTTAAAGAATTAGAGTTAGTTTTATTCAAAAGTCTTACTGAAGACTATAGCTTGAGGTCTACAGCGTGGGAACAGCACTATAGAGAGATTCTATCAGATTGCTCAGGACAGTGTTTTAGCTCACAGTTTATATACAGGATGTGGAGGTTTAGTAAATTCAAAATTCCATCACACTTGCTCAGAAGTTAAAGCAGAATCACATCAAAGTTTGAGTGGAAGAGTATATCTGGTTAGAGATTACAGAGGCATAATCACTAATGCCATCAGATGTTATGGGTAGGAAAAGGCAAGGGATAAAGTCATTTATCTTCTAAGGAATATAGTGACTTAGGCAAGAGATGTGGGAGTCATGTGCTCTATTCTATTTTGTCTTCAAAGCATCTTTCCAGAGAGCTACATGTTCTCACAGAGTCAGAGGCTTTGTGAAATTTTGTTGGCAAATAGAAATGAACAAACATGGCTTCTTACATTTGTGACTTTGTCTCACACTAGAGATGTTTTTAAACTCTGTATACTACCCTCTTAGGAGCGTATCTGCATTTATTTTGTATTTTGCATGCAGTCCTAACATTTAGTTAAATGGTGCTCTATAGGGCTTTTAGTTTAGCACTTAAATGAATTATACCCAAACAAACTTTTTAACAGGTTTTTTTTCAAAAATAGGCTTTTTTTGCTTTATTAATTATTATAGTAACACAAGTTCATTATAAGGATTTTAAAAATACAGACATATATTAATGTGAATTTGAAGTGTAAAGTCTCCATACTACTACACCCCCTTTTCTCTCCAAAAACAGACACTGTTGATAGTTCTAATTTGGTGTAAATATTAGACAAGACAAGTTGGGCACTAGATGGCTTCACATTTAATAAAGACTTATTTTACCCCCACATTACAGTATGATGGACAGTCGACCTTGTAGCTCTGCTATTTGATGCGTATGTTTCCTAGGGCATGGTGGCAGGGAAAGAGTGGGATGAAGGAATAGTTTATGGCCCAGGTCTGGTAGTGGCTCACAGCTCATCTACCCACACAGATCCTATTGACCAGAGTCTAATCATATGTCCTCAACCTAATTATAAAAGGGTCTGGGAAATGTAGGGGTGCACATGGATAATTGGGTGCCTACTCATGTTCTCTGCTGTAGTATGCATTCTTTCATATTTTTCTGTGCCTTTGCAAATAAATAAATGAACCATTCACATATATGTGTTTTTATAAATGTGAGATCATTAGTGAAAATTTATTTTCATAACATTATTTTCAAATTAATATTATCCTTAAATATTACCCTCACTTGTGAACTTCGTCACATCCTTCCCAGATACAGCAAACCTGCTCCCTGCTCATGTCTTCAATTCCAAGTGTGCTCAGATGTAAACATCTGTGATCTCTTGACCTATAATTAGCTTCTTCCCCATCCAACTTGAAAACCTCCTGCCTTGAAAAATAAAACAACAAAACAAAAATTTTTAACTAAATCATAACACTGTCTTTAGCTTCTATGATTGTCTTTCTTTCAGTGCAACCTTACTTCCTTCACCATTGCTATAAAATGCACTGTCTGGATCTCCAGATGGCACTTCCCATGGCTTCCCCCCCAGCCTTTTCCTCCTTCATTTTTGTGCAGTAATTTTCACTGTTAGTTATGCTGTCTATTCAGGGTGGCAGTCTTGCTTTATTAATCATTATAATCTATGTCCTCTTTCTCTAGGAGTTAGCGTAGCAGTTATCACAAGTAGATAAGCTACAAATAAATGAACACATATGCATATTGAGTATCACAATGATTAAGAATGCAGGTTCCAGGGCCGGCCTGCCTGGGTTTGAATATTGGCTCTACCTACTGTTAGTTATATAACCCTGGGCAAGTTAATCACTACTTCTCTGCTTCTGTTTCCTCATCTATAAAATGGGGATAATAATATAGTACCTAATTTATGTGACGGCTATGAGAATAAAATATGGGAATCCATATATAGCAATTAGCACACTTGGCACATGGCAAATATTTTTAATTGTTTCTATTTTTAAGACTCAAAAATTCTTTCTCTTGAATTCTCTACCTCTTCACTTTAATACATCACTCACCTTACCATGTATCTTTATATAGAGCATGTCTTTTGAGCTTTATAGTCAGCCTCTGAAGTAAGTAAGGCAGAAATTTACCCCTTTTCACTGATGAGAGTTTCCAGGGGTGGTAGAGAAGAGTGATAAAGAGGGACAAATCCTGGCTCTGAACCTTCCAAGTTACAGGATCTTGGGAAAGCTGCTTCTCCTTACATGTGAAAGAGAATACTTGGCAGTACTTTACTAAGGGTTATGTGAAATAATTCACAGGGAATCCTAACAAATACTCCTGGTATATTATAAATACAGTCTTTCATTGGTGTTTTCAGGGGATTGGTTCCCAGACCCCTCGTCCATGCCAAAATCTAGAGATATTCAAGTCCCTTATATAAAATGATACAGTATTTGCATATAACCTATGCACATCCTCCTGTATGCTTTAAATCATCTCTCTAGATTACTTAAAATACCTAATGCTATGTAATGCTAGGTAGTTTTTACATTATATTATTTTAAAAATTTGTGTTAATTTTTATTGTCGTATTATTTTTTATTTTTATTTTTTGAAATATTTTTAGTCTGTGGTTGGTTGAACCTGTGGATGTAGAACTCATGGATACAGAAGGCTGACTGGTCAATAAATATTAATATTCTGTTTTCCATTTCTCCAAAAAGTTTATATTCTTTGTTATACATATTAAATCTACATTAAATAATGCAATCTAGTATGCCCTTCTATTTGTTGGTATTGAGATCCTAACTAGTTTGTAATTTGTCTAAAACAGAGGATTTTGTCTCATGTGTTTGCTGTATCTTTTAATGAACCTGAGCTAGTAGCTAGAAGGTACTCAATAGATACCTGACAATATTTTTTGTTATAATATTTCAAACTATAGATTGTTAGCCCCATTATCTGTACACAATAGAAAGTAATGGATATTTAAAAAATATTTATGTAAATTTCTCTTTAGACTCTAAGAGCCAGACTTTTAAAAAAATGAGACCTTTGCCTTTTCTGGACTTCAGTCTTTCTATCAAATGATGAGATTTCTGAAGCACTAGAGTGTTCCTATTTATATTAATTAATGATTTGCCAAATTATTTTAAAATAGCACTCCCTCCTATAGAAACTAAGCTTTGTAATGATAATAATAATGCTGATATATATAAATGAGGATGTTTGTATTCATTTGGTATGTGCTATGCTGTTGCAGCCACTTCTCTGGGAGCTGTCTCCTTTCTGATATAATGAGTTCATTTACACTATACTCTTCAGTCCTATATTTTAGTAATTGCAAAACAGCTGAGTAGCATGGGGTGAAAAAAACCATTCAAATGTGTTTTTTAAAGTATCTCTGTGTTAGCAATTTTTTAAAAAGAATATTATACCTCTTGTTATTAGAAAAAAATCTGATTTGTAATTTAATTCTAAAAATGCATTTAGAACTTGAAAACCAATAGTAGTATACAATTAAACCTTTTTTTTTTTAATTCCAGAACAAGTAAAATTGAGTAAAATAATGACTAATATTGAATCTGTGAGTAAAAATATGGAGAAAGAAAAGCAATACCAGCCTGGGGAGTTCAGGTAATATGTAATTAGCTAACCTATAGTAAATATATATTTTCTTCTACTTTGCCAGTATTTTCTGACCAATTGTTGTGGTTTTTCAGGTCTATTAATGCCCCATACATGAGGCTAATTTATCCTTCTGCTTGAGTCCCTTAAAGCATATCAATTATCAAAATTTTAGTTTTCAATTCAATTAACTTTTGAACTGGAGGATGTCTGAGTAGTTAAGCAAACCATCTGGGTTTTACAGTGCGTAAGCTCAAATCCAATTTGTGGCTTTCTTGAGAAAAATGCCATATTTTATGAAAATATTACATAAGTGTAGAATTTTAATAACTCATCTGCAGCAATTATGGAGCAGGATAAGTTATAATTTCCTTTTAAAATCTAATGATTAAAGGTTAGTCTTTTTCTAACAGAGGGTGAGGCTGATTCTACAGAACATAGTTTGAATGCAGGAATTTTGAGCATTGCTTCTGCTTTCCAAAAGTGTTTGGAGGTGGGTCAGTTCCTTTTCTGAATTATTGCACGAAATAGCATCACCATCTTTAAGATAACTTTAAAATTGTGTACACAATTTTTGGCCCTAAAGCTACAGATAGAACCTCTAACAGTCCTTAAGCACATATTTTATAAGAACATTTATACTTATAGAATGTAAATACTGCTCTCTTAAAATGTATTAGTGGCTTGTTTTACTTTAATTCATTAATATTATAACATGGTCAGAAATATGTGGTAATTGGCACAACTATAAATAATAGAAATTTGAGAAAATTCTACCATCGCTATAAAGAAAGGTTGTGGGTCTTCCAACATTCATGCTTTGAACCGTGCTTAACACTAGAATATCGATGCTCAGAGTAACCACTTTCTTGGCTTAAGTGTATACAATACTCAAATTTGAAAGAGTGGTATATGTGTACAGCCTTAATCCTTAAGGTTTGATTTTATCTATAATAAGGGAAGATAGTTACAAAGAAAAAGAAATGATCATATTGGGAATTTACTAGTTTTAAAATTTGCCTTTCTGCCTTTACCCATTTTAACCCAGGGTTCAGTTTGGTCTAGCAGAGTGGAAGCTCTTCAGACAGTCATTAATGTAGAAATTTAGCCAAACAGTTTAGAATTTCCAGTAAGCTTTTAATAACTAGAAAAGTTAACTGTACTATGAAAACTATTTTCAGTATATTTCGATGAAGATAGTAAGCCAAGGAAGAATAGTAATGACTTAGGGACAAGTGATGCACTCATTAAAAATCTGATCAGGTATAATATTTTTCACTGTGATGTATTTCTCAAAAGAGTAGAATATTTCCCAAATAAAATTGTTTCTTAGGCAACTGGTGGAAGATAAAGGTCTCTTGACACCCTAACATCCCATTTTTAATGAAAACATGTTCAGCTTAATGAGGAAGATCAACACCCTTTGAAATTAAGAGCAAGTGCATGTACTTCCAATGACAGCCCAGGGCATATAAAGCCTGAACTTCAGTGCACCTGGGCAGCCTTGTCTTTATTTATAGCTAGCTTATGGTGGTAACTTGTTTCCTATCTTAGCAGTTAGCTTATTTCATTAATGTTAGAAGTGTGATGGGAATGCAGAAGGAAAGACGAATGTGAGTTTGGGGACATGGTGACTCAGGGTTTTCAAAAACCTGTGCTTTAACTAGACAAATAAAATGTCATTAGACTGAAATTTTTATTGAAATCCAGTTCGCCACATAATGAAGATAAAGAAGCTTAGCAGTTAGAGGAGAAGCAACAGAAAGGATAAGAGAATCAGTCAGAAAATAGGGGATTGTTTACAATGCAGGGATAGGCACTAGGACCAATTAGTATGAATTATCCAGTTCTTTATGAGACTCTGGAAAGGTCTCTTAAGTTAAATAGACCCCTGTAAGGGAAATTGTATATAAACTACTTACAATTCCTCTGATGGTGCCTTGAAAAATACTAATTGTTAAGATGATACAATATTTTAAGGTAGACCATAAAAATATTGACCCAGCAAAAGAAATTTCGTTGGACAAAACTTGAAGAAATATGATAGAGTCTTAAAAATGTATGATTTCTTCTTTTTTTCAAACTTGTCCATTTTTGACCTGTGGAGGGAAAACAAAACTGAATACTTCTACATTTTCAAATTTAAGAAGGTGAAATTCTTCAATGTACATTTGAATTCTAAATTCAAAACTATACATTAAAATATTCTTTTATGACAATAATGATAAATGTGAACATTCTAAATGTTAATTTACCATCAAAAATTTTATTTATTATTTAGTAGCGCTAATTTTTTAGCCAATAATATTGGTGCATTTGGAAGTATGGCAAATTCATTTCTGTAAATGCATTATAATATAATTCAGAAAAGTGAGCAGGTACTTTTCCCCTAGTTTTGTGATCAGTGAGAGTTTTTTTGTATGTCACATGACAATTTGTGTTGAGGTTATTCTGATCAAGTTAATAACAGAATGAGGAAATTATAAAATAATGATAGAATCCTTCATGGAATTTCCCATTGTGTTGAAACAACTGTCATTTTACCTTTTTTTTGAGACAGAGTCTCACTTTGTTGCCCAGGCTAAAGTAAGTGCCGTGGCGTCAGCCTAGCTCACAGCTCAAACTCCTGGGCTCAAGCAATCCTCCTGCCTCAGCCTCCCGAATAGCTGGGACTACAGGCATGTGCCACCATGCCCGGCTAATTTTTTCTATATACATTAGTTGACCAATTAGTTTCTTTCTATTTATAGTAGAGACGGGGTCTTGCTCTTGCTCAGGGTGGTTTTGAACTCCTGACCTCAAGCAATCCGCCCACCTCGGCCTCCCAGAGAGCTAGGATTACAGACGTGAGCCACCACGCCCGGCCCGTTTTACCTTAATGTTTGTAAAATATTGCTTAAGTGGATGAATCGTCTACTTCTATTAGAATCTTTCGTTAGTAGGAAATCATTGAAAAAATGCAATTAGTTCTGATTTGGACATTAAATAATACTTATCTATGCACTAGATATTAGAAAGCAGAGCAAACTACATCTGATCAATGATTCTTGGCCCCATTCTTGGTGGTATATAAATAAATTCTAGAATTTCAAAAGGAATTTTATAAAACTACCTGTATATACAAATCTCTTGTATTTTCTCTTGACATAATTTTAGAGATACCTCAGTCCTTTGGCTAACTCCATGGGTATGACCACAAAAAGGACAGTTAAACTAATAGATCGTATAGTTAGTCATTTATTTACTATTTATTGAGTTTCTACTGTGTGCCAAGTGTAAAGCTCTGAACAGGACAGTCACAGTCTCCTCCCTGAGAGACCCTGGTTTTTGAGTGTGAAAAATGTTTTAAAATCCTAAAATTTATATAATATTTATATAACTTTTGAACTGGCAATTTCATCCTAGACATTTATAGGAACAAAAAAATAATTGGACAGGTGCACAAATAGGTTCAAATATTTTCATCCTGCTTTATAAATAACAAAGAAGTGGAAGTAACTAAAATATCTAGCAAAAGAGGACTGGTAAATAAGCCATCAGTTTGTTAAATCCATACAGCAGAATTCTATGTAAAGGGGCCAACATAATGTGCATTTTTGTACATTTGCAAAGAAAGATCTCCATGATATATTAAGTACAAAAATTAGTTAAAACGTTCATAGCATTTACATACACTTAAACATAGTAAAGGTATAGAATGTTAATCATGACAAATGGAGTCAGTATAAAATGGTAATATGGTTCCTGAAGTCACACTACCTGCATTCAAACCCTGGCTCCACACATTTCTAGCTGGGATAATCTGATCTACATACTACTTAATCTCTAAATGTCTCAGTTTTCTCATTTATACAATGGCTATAACAGTTAAATATCTAGAGGCTTGTTGTGAGGATTAACTCGGGTAAGACATGTAAGAGGATTAGAATAGTTTCTGGCCTATAGGAAGCATTTAAGGGTTTGCAATTATTACTAAAATATCAGGATGATGAGACTGGGGTGATTTTTACTTTCTTTCCTTTTGCTTATTCACATTTTCTAAAGTTTTTATGCAGTATATTACTATTAAGCTCATGTGGCTCCAAATCATGTTAGGAAAATGTGTTATTTAAAATCTCTTATAAAACTGCAAAGAAATAGATAAATATAATGTGTGCATTTTTCCTATTTTTGTTAGATGGGGCTCAGTTGGAAAGCAAATGTCCCTATTTGTTATCCATCCTCAGAACCAGCAAAATTTGGTATTATTTTGTCTTCATTAAGTAATAAATATTTACTCTGCAGGTAGTTGAGGGTACAACAGGTGGAGGCAAGTGGTTTTTTTTCTGTGATTAGTATTTAATCCTATAACATTAGTCTTGACGATTTGTATTAAAAAACAGGGACTATTGAATCATTTAAAGATCTAAATTTATGTTTTGGAAACAGAATGTTGGAATCATTACATATCTTACCTGTCCACCTTGGCTGGCCCATTCGACCCATGACCTCTTCTGTGGGATTACACAAAGAACCTTGTGAGTTTCACTACATAAATGTTGGTAGCAGCACAATGATGGTCATTATTTTGTATTTGTTTAAAATGCAAAACCAGAGAGCTAGTATTGAACAGTTATTTTCTTTATATTTCATTTCAAATACTATGTCAAAAGATAAAAAGATTTTGGAAACAACTACTAAGAACTAATACTTAGCCTCTTTTATTTGAATTTGAGAGATTGGATTTTTAAAAATGTGTATGAATATCAAAGGTTTTAGTAAATTATAAGTTCTTATAATTTTTAAGTTTTATCTATGATTGAGTTTTTGCTGTATTAAAAAATACATAAAATTCTTCAAAAGAAAATATATACGATTCTTTAAAGTCCCTTACGTGTGATTGAGAAACTCTCTGGAACTTGAACTACTCAAAGACCTAGGGGGCTATTAATTCAAAGAAACTATTTGGAGTTTTCCTTCTTTTTAACTTGTTACTCATGTTCTTGAGCTTCAGGCTGTCATTAAGGAAAAACTCTTCTTGTAGATTGGGACTTCAATTGATTTTGGAAGAAATTTTCAAACGTTTTCAGAACAAACTCTCCCTTGGGTTTTCAAGACATTTTTCCATAAAACGTCATTTTATCCGACTACAATGTTACCAGCTTTTATTTGTTTGGATAATTATAGAAGGAAGTCAAGAATCAAGGTGGGGGGGGTCACTTCCAAACTTAAATTCTATAAAATACATTTTTATTATTCCAACCAATATTCACCAAACCTAAATTTGTCAATAGAATGTTAGAATCTTAAAGATATGCAATGAGTGTGTTTCAAAATTTTGATTGTTATGTTGGTCAATAACTTAAATTCTTTTAAGGCTTGATCAAATAATTTGAGGCTGCAGGTCGATAGAATAATGTATAGGTCTCAATTGAGTCTAGAATTGAATATATATGTGTGGAGGTAAATGCTGGCAAATACGCACACAAAGCTAGGGTCTGGTGGGTGTAATAGTTTTAATAGAAAATAATCTTAAAATCTTATCTCCCTAAAAGCTACGTTTTATAGCTCTTTACCATAAGTTAAAGTTCTATCAAATCTGTGACATTTAGAGTTTATTCAGGATCATGTAAGGGTTGATGAATGCCTCTGTCTTCAAATACCATCCACCTCAGATAAATCATTCATGTCTTCATCTTACAGAGGAATTCCTTAACTCATTGAAGGGTTCAGCTACTCTCATGGTTTTAGTTTGAATGTTGAAGTTCATTTAGGTCTTCTTTCTTCCTATTCATAGAGGGGCTTGTTTATTTAACCATTGTTTATTTAGTGCTAAACAAAAAATAGAAAACTTTTCTAAAATATTTGTTAAAAGAATCCCGGGTAGTGGCTACAGATTATTGTGAAAGTATAAGTAGAAAGCTAACAGAATTGACAGTCACTCATGTGATAAGTTAGGAGGTTTTCTAAAGGTTCTACCCATGTAAAAATGTTCAGCTGCAATATCTGAAATACTTACTAATGGAACCATAACTTCGTGAAAGCTGAAAGACTCCTCATACTTATCACAGTGCCTGGCATGTAGTAGGCATTAATAAATGTATGCTAAATGAATGAATGTAAATTAAGAGGTGAGAGGCAAGATGGCTGACCAGAGACACCAGCTGCCATGGTGTCTCAATAAGAAGGAGATGTTTTAGATGAAAGAGAAAAAATGAACAGACAGACAGAGATCAGGTGTGGATCTGAGAGAAGGGTGCTAGAACCTTCAGGAGACAACATGGGAAGAATTTATGGAGCAGAACAGGAAGGAGCAAAGTATCAGCAGACATCCACCACTTCAGCTGCTCCCTGGCAGCTTTGCCCAGAAGTTGGGAGCAGACCTTTGATCTCTGCTGAAACAGCTACCTTGCCAGCTTTTGTGGAGCCTGAGGGAAAGCTCACCTGACCCAGCCTTGCTCAGCCACACTCTCCCATCTGCCTCTTGTGGCAGAGAGTAAGGGCTCACCTGGGAGTTGCAGGGCCAAACCCACCTGGGGCATTCAAATGCTTCTCCCGAGGGACTAGAGTCAATCACAGGGCTCCAAAACAACATTGTAACTTGTATCTTCCAGCAAATGCCACCTACTGACAGAAAGGTCAATTTGCATGCCCTCACAGCATTTACTGACTCAATCATGAAGGGTGTGGTTGATTCTTACAAACACCACAAACTGTCTCAGAGATTAAAATGGTTATGCCAACACAATTCACACCACTAAGAAGACCCAGGGCTGGGGAAAGAGAAAGGATTATCAAGACCTCCATCCTCTGTCATCAAAGAGACTTGTACTCTCATAATATTTGGAAATAAAAACATTTAAAAAAATGTAAATTAAAAGGAGAAACCACCCAAGTAGAGTATACTTCAGTATGTATCTGTGTGTCTATCTCTGTATAGTAGGCTAAAACTACTGCTAAAAGAAAAAAGAATTTGGTGAAGTAATATACTATGTGCTATTTTTTTTACAGTTTTTTTATACTAATGATATGTAGATTGCAGTGATACCATCAAAATAAGTAAAATATTATGCAGTTTACACATTTTAAAAAAATGATTGAGTAGATTATTTAGTTTTATATTATAGGTCTCTTAAAACTCATATAACTTCATGGGAAGTTGGAAGGTTGAATATGCTGAAAGTACAAAAATTACAATAAAAATTATTTTCAGATGCTTATGGGGTAGCTATTCTTTCTTCCTTTAAAATGAAATATATCTTTTTTTTTTTTTTTTTTTTTTTTTTGAGACAGAGTCTCGCTTTGTTGCCCAGGCTAGAGTGAGTGCCATGGCGTCAGCCTAGCTCATAGCAACCTCAAACTCCTGGCTCAAGCAATCCTCCTGCCTCAGCCTCCCTAGTAGCTGGGACTACAGGCATTCGCCACCATGCCCGGCTAATTTTTTTTTTGTATATATATTAGTTGGCCAATTAATTTCTTTCTATTTTATAGTAGAGACGGGGTCTCGCTCTTGCTCAGGCTGGTTTCGAACTCCTGACCTCGAGCAATCCGCCCGCCTCGGCCTCCCAGAGAGCTAGGATTACAGGCGTGAGCCACCGCGCCCGGCCTTAAAATGAAATATATCTTTAATGAAATAAGAATAGGGGTTTCATCACTGCTTTGTTGTGTATGAAGTTTTTGTTTTATTTTCAGCCAACCACTCTTTTATAATTGCAACATTTTTTAAATAAGACCAGAAATGTCTGAAGGCTTGTGACCAGCAACTTATTTTGTGTAAGCTATTAGTAAAATGTATAAAATGTTGATTTTCTTTTTTGAATAATCTAAGTATATTCTCTCTTAGTGTCTTGGATGAAAAATAATGAATACTTTTTTAATGCTTGTTAATTGTTTAGTTAATTTTAAGGCTATAGTCTAAAAAATCTACACAACAAAGCTTTGTCTCCAGATCATTATTATAGCTCTATTTAGTAAGTTATACCTTTCATGAACACCTGACACCATTGTTGAGATCTATTTAATAAGAGAATGTACCTTAGATAGTAAGAGAATGTAGATCTTGCAGTTTTGTCTGGGGTACCTGGTAATTTCCTGGACTCAAATTAGAACTACCCAATTCTTTTTTTGTAATAAATAATTATTGTTAAAAGAAAAAGGAAAGGAAATTGGAACATAAGAAGCAAGACAAATCACAATTTCTATCCATGTGATTAAAAAGTATCTGTTTGTCTATCTCTGTCTATCTGTGTGAAGCCTTGCTGCTTAAAGCACTATAGCATAGTGATTAAGAGTGAAAGCATTGCAGTTAATCTAATGAGGTTAGAATTATGGCTCTGCCAGCTCTAGATGGAAGCCTCATCCAAGTAACTTAATTGCTCTGTGACTCAGTTTCTTCATTGGATAAATGAGGGATAACAGCAGTTCCAGCCTTGAAATATTTAGATGATGCTTATCAAGTGCATAACATACATCCTGGTGCTTAATAAAATTGAGCTGTGATTATTAGTCACAATTTCCTAGATACAACTAAATTGCAGAGTGTAATAGACTAAAAAACCTGGTGTTTGATGACCTAGCTTTGACCCTATCTGAAAGGATGTGCTACTAGACTCACAAGACACACCTCATCACATCACTGGCAGACTTACACAATCACAGCATGAACTCAAAAAATGAGGTTTACAGTTATTGTGTAAACACAACTGTGGTCCTTCATGGAATCAACTGTTTTTGCCACTGCCACAGTTGGCATCATACTGGAGACCTGGAATCTGACTGTTGGCCCTTCTATTTCAATACCTTTGGTAGGTTATTCTTAAATTGATATTCCTCAAGACCCTTTTTACTGGTAATTTCAAAGCTTTGTCCTGATCTGTATGACTCTAAGGTAATAAACCTATGGTAGAATCTCTTTTGTTTAGAAAAACACTTTAACAGACTTTTTCAAAAGAAAAAGAAGCCCTCTCTGCTCTATATAACAACCACCTCTCCATGTGGCCTGATGCTTAATCTCTTCAACTTTCTGGGCTTAGTTTCATCATCTGTAATCCTCAAGGAAAGCGAGAAACTGCCCTCAAGGAAGGGGATGAAAGCTTAGAGTATTTCCTATTTTTGAATGGCTGCTGCTCAGATATTAAGACATCTCTACGTAGTCATAGGCAGGAGAGTAGAGGGACCCCCTGACTCTGTTCCTGGCAAGATTCTGATACTTCCCAAGTTCACAGCCTTGAGAACCACAAGGTGAATCTCATTAACTATGTCCTTTAAGCTGTCTACATCAGTCTCCACAAGACACCTAGGGCTTCCAGGTCACCTGTGATCACTAAAACCCCCACTTTTTATAATTCCGTATGTCTTCTGACTTCACCTCTCACCTCTCCCACTCCTGAAACTTGTCCATTCTGCTCCCTGAACTCATATTCAGTAATCAGCAAAACTCATAAATTCTTTTTTAATTAATTAATTATTTTTTTCAGCATATTATGGGGATACAAATGTTAACATTACGTATATTGCCCTTGCCCCTCCTCCCCCCTCGAGTCAGAGCTTCAAGTGTGTCCATCCCCCAGTTGGTGCGCATCGCACTCATTATGTATGTATATACCCATCCCCTCCCTCCCACCTGCCCGACACCCAATAAAAGTTATTCCTATGTGTCCACTTAGGTGTTGATCAGTTAATACCAGTTTGATGTTGAGTACATGTGGTGCTTATTTTTCCATTGTTGGGATACTTCACTTAATAGAATGGGTTCCAGCTCTATCCAGGAAAATACAAGAGGTGCTATATCACCATTGTTTCTTATAGCTGAATAGTAAGAGTGTTCCCTTCACTTTCTTGTTACCTAACTGAAATCTGTGCCCTGAGGACATTTCTTCCCCTGCTGCCCTCCTAAGTGCTCTGTTTTTTCTCCTATGTCTCACACCTGTGGAATAGAGATGGGGAGATGTCTTCCATGCTCCTCATTGCTGTTTCCAGACCATTTTTCCCTCCTTTTCCCTAAAACCCATAGCTTTTAATCTCATTTCATGAAACCATATCGTCTGTTACCTCTCCTTATTACAGTAATTTATTGATTTGTATCCATTATCTTATATCTTAAAGAAATTTCCCTCCTTGATCCTTGTCACTTTCTCTAACACTAATATTTTCATAATCCTTGGTGATTTAGGTATCCAAACAAATAAGCACTCTATGCCATTGGCTCCTCATTTCTTTGAGTTCTTTTCTTCCAGCAATTTTGCCCTCCATCATAGTACATGTATTCTCCAATAGTTATGGTCTAGAAAACTTTGTAATACCTCCAAAAATCTCACTTTGAAGATTACCACTGTATAACCAGACCACCTTCTATATTCCAACAATTTTTTTAACTCCTACTGGGAGTCTTGGGCTCCTAATGCTTATATTAGGCCCAGGGATCAAGTTTTCAACTTCTTTTCTAGCTACACTCACTTTATTGGTAATTTTCTTCAGTCCATGGCTGTAAGTGCCACTTATATGCTAATAATTCCACACGTTTATCTCTAGCCTGGTTATTCTCCAAAACTCTAGCTCATGTTCAATAGATTAATCAGCATTTCCACCTGGATTTTTAATGTGCATTTCAAATCTAACATGTCTAATTCAGAAACCGTTCACATGTATTTCTCTTTGCCTGGAAGATTTGTTCTCTTGGATATGACAGGCATAACTGCTTCATTATTTCCAAGCTTTGCCCAGAGGCCTCCTCAACAAGAAGATCATCCCTGACCACTCCATGACAGGGGAAGCCCCATCACCCAGCCCTCTCTACCTCTCCTGCTTTGTTTTGATCCCTAGCACTTAAGATATCAGGATGTATTGCCTATTTTGCTTTTTTAAAATTATTATTTCAGCATATTACAGGTGTACAAAAGTTTAGGTTACGTATAGTGCCTCTGCCCCACCTGAGTCAGAGCTTCAAGCATGTCCATCCCCCAGACAGTGCACACTGTACCCATAGGTGTGTATATACCCATGTCCTCCTTGCCCCTCCCATCTGCCCGCCACCTGATGAATATTATTACTATATGGGCACTTCAGTGTTGATCAATTAATGCCAATTTGATTCTGAATACATGTGGTGCTTGTTTTTCCATTCTTGTTATACTTCAGTTAGTAGAATGGGTTCCAGCTCTATCCAGGATAATACAAGAGGTGCTAGATCACCATTGTTTTTTGTGGCTGAGTAGAACTCCATGCTACACATATACCACATTTTATTAATCCACTCATGTATTGCTGAGCACTTTGGTTGTTCTCACATCTTTGCAATTGTGAACTGTGCTGCTATAAACATTCTAGTGCAGATGTCTTTTTTATAGAATATCTTTTGTTCTTTTGGGTAGATGCCCAGTAATGGGATTTCTGGATCAAAAGGTTGTTCTACTTGTAGGTTTTTGAGGTATCTCCATATTACTTTCCATAAAGGTTGTACTAGTTTGCAATCCCACTGGCAGTGTATGAATGTTCCTATCTCTCCACATGTACACCAACATTTATGGTTTTGGTACTTTTTGATAAAGGCCATTCTCACTGGAGATAAGTGATATCTTATTGTGGTTTTGATTTGCATTTCCCTGATGATTAGAGATGTTGAGCATTTTTTCATGTTTATTAGCCATTAGCCTATCTTCTTTTAAAAAGTTTCTATACATGTCCTTTTCCCACTTTTTGAAAGGGTTGTTTGATTTTTTTTTCTTGCTGATTTTCCTGAGTTCTATATAGATTCTAGTTGTCCGCCATTTATTGGATGTGTAACATGCAAATATTTTCTCCCAATTCTGTTGGTTGTTTGTTTACTCTTATGATAGTTTCCTTGGCTGTGCAGAAGCTTTTTAATTTGACTGTGTTTCATTTATTTATTTTTGTTATTGCTGTGATTGCCTTTGAGGTCTTTTTCATAATTTTTTTGCCTAGGCCAGTGTCTCCAAGAGTTTTTCCAACATTTTCTTCTAGAATTCTTATAGTTTTATGCCTTAGGTTTAATTCTGTTACCCACTGTGAGTTGATTTTTGTGAGAGGTGAAAGGTGCAGATCCTGTTTCAGTCTTCTACATGTGGCTATCCAGTTTTCTCAGCACCATTTATTGAACAGGGTTTCTTTTTCCCAGTGTATGTTTTTATCTGTTTTGTCAAAGATTAGATGGCTATATGAGGTTGGTTTTCTATCTGGGTTTTCATTCTGTTCCAGTAGTCTATGTCTCTGTTCTTGTCCCAGTACTAAGCTGTTTTAGTTACTATAGCCTTGTAGTATAGCTTGAAGTCTGATAAATTGATGCCTTCTAATTTGTTCTTTTTGCTTAAGATTGCTTTTGCTATATGGATCCTTCTCTGGTTCCATACAAAGCATAGATTTATTTTTTCTAGATCTTTGAAAAATGATATTGGTATTTTAATAGGGATTGCATTGAATCTGTAGATCACTTTGGGTACTATAGACATTTTAACAGTGTTTTTCTGCTGGCCCATGAGCATGGTATGGTTTTCCACCTGTTTACGTCCTCTACTATTTCCTTCCTCAATGTTTTGTAGTTCTCCTTGTAGAGGTCTTTTACTTCCTTAGTTAAATGTATTCCTAGGCATTTTATTTTCTTTGTTGCTATTGTGAAGGGTATTGAGTCTTTGATTTGGTTCTCAGTTTGACTGTTGTTGGTGTATAGGAATGCTACTGATTTCTGTGTGTTTATTTTGTAACCTGAGATTGTGCTGAATTTATTGATCAATTCCAGTAGTCTCATGGCAGAATCTTTGGAGTTTTCTAGATATAAGATTATATTATCATCAAAGAGCAGTAGTTTGACCTCTTCTGCCCCTATTTAGATGCCCTTGATTTCCTTCTCTTGTCTGATTGTTCTGGCTAGGACTTCCAGCACTATGTTGAATAGAAGCAGTGATAGAGGGCAACCTTGTCTAGTTCCAGTTCTAAGTGGGAATGCTTTCAATTTTTCCACAGTCAGTATGATGTTGGCTGTGGGTTTGTCATATATGGCTTGTATCATTTTTGGGTAAGTCCCATCTATGCCTATTTTGTTAAGCATTCTTATCATAAAAGGGTGTTGAATTTTGTCAAATGCTTTTTCTGTGTCTATTGAGAGGATCATATGGTCTTTGTTTTTACTTCTATTTATGTGGTGAATTACATTTATAGATTTGTGTATATTGAACCATCCCTACATCTCTGGGATGAAGCCCACTTGGTTGTGATGGGTTAATTTTTGATAAGTACCTGAATTTGGTTTGCTAAGATTTTGTTGAAAATTTTTGCATCTATATTCATAAGGCATATTGGTCTGTAGTTTTCTTTTTTTGTTGTGTCTTTTCATGGTTTCTGTATCAGGGTGATATTGGCTTCATAAAACGTGTTGGAGAGGATTCCTTCTTCTTCGATGTTGTGGAATAATTTCTGCAGGATAGGTATCATTTCTTCTTGTATGTCTGGTAAAATTTGGGTGTGAAAATATCTGGTCCAGGACTTTTCTTTTTAGGAAAGTTTTTTATTGCTGCTTCAATTTCAGTATTAATATTAGTCTGTTTAGGAATTCTATTTCTTCTGGATTGAGCTTAGAGAGGCTGCATGTGTCTAATAATTTGTCCATTTCCTCCACATTTTCCAGTTTATGTGTATATAGGTTTTTATAGTATTTATAGATGATATTTTGTATTTCTGTGGTATCAGTTGTAATTTGTCCTTTTTCATTCCTGATGGAGCTTAATAGAGTCCTTTCTTTTTTGCTTCTCATTAATCTAGCAAGAAGTGTGTCAATTTTGTTTATTTTTCCAAAGAACCAACTTTTAGTTTTATTAATCTTTTGTATAGTTTTTTGTTACCAATTTCATTTACTTTTGCTCTGATCTTTGTTATTTCTTTTCTTCTGCTGGGTTTGGGGTCGGTTTGCTCATACTTTTCCTATTCTTTGAGACAATTCATTAGATTGTTTACTTGTGATTGTTCTGTCTTGGATGTAGGCATTTATGGATATACATTTTCCTCTTAGACTGCTTTTGCTGTGTCCCACAGATTTTGATAACTTGTATCTCCTTTATCATTTAGTTCAAATAATCTTTTGATTTTCATCTTGATTTTCTCTTTAACACAATGATTGTTCAGCAGAAGGTTGTTTAGTTTGCATGCCTTTGTGTAGAGATGAGCATTTCTGTTGGAGTTGATTTCTAATTTTATTCCACTGTGGTCTGAAAAGATGCATGATACAATTTCTATTTTTTTTAAATTTGTTGAGACACATTTTATGGCCTAGGATATGGTCAGTCTTAGAAAATTTCCCATGAACTGATGAAAAAAATGTATATTCCATGGTTTTTGGGTAGAATGTTCTGTAAATGTTAGTCAGGTCCATTTGTTCTAGAGTTCTATTTAAGTCCATTGTTTCTTTGTTTATTTTCTGTCTGGAGCATCTGTCCTGTTCTGTCAGAGGGGTGTTGAAGTCCCTGGATATTACAGTGTTGCTGTTTAGATCAAGTAGGATTGTCTTTATGAATCTGGGTACCTCTGAGTTAGGTGGATAGATATTTAGAATTGTTGTGTCTTCTTATTGAATTGTACCGTTCACCATTATATAATGACCATCTTTGTCTTTCATTACTTTTGTTGATTTGAAGACTAAGTTATCTGAAATCAGAACTGCTATGCCAGCTTTCTTTTGGCTTCCATATGCATGGAACATTGTTTTCCATTCCTTCACCTTTATTCTGAATGCATCCTTGTAGGTTAGATATCTTTGCTGAAGACAGCAGATCCTTCATTTGTGTATATTTATCCATTCGTTCAACCTATGTCTCTTTAGTAGACAGTTCAAGTCATTCACGTTTATTGAAAGAATTGATAAGTGTGGCAGATTTCTGTTCATCCCATTGAGTTGAACTTTGTTACTTTTTTTTCTCTTTTGAGCTATTGTTGTCTCTGGCTTCTGACCTTTAGCTTTTGGATGATTTCACACTGGTGAGTGTCTGATGTGCTGATCCATATGTAACACTGTTCTGAGTACTTCCTGGAGGGTGGGTCTTATGTTGATGAGTTTCCTCAATCTTAGCTTGTCTGAGAAAGCCTTTATTTTTTCTTTGTATAGGAAACTTAGTTTTGCAGGATATAAAATTCTAGGCTGAGCATTATTCTGTTTAAAAAGACTGAGAGTGGGGCCCCAGTCTCTGCTGGCTTGTAAAGTCTCAGTTGAGAATTCTGCAGTTAGAGTGATGGATTTTCCTTTGTAGCTTACCTGTTGATTTTACCTTACAGTTATAAGGTGGGCCTCTTTCATGTTTATTTTGGCCAGTCTAATGACTGTGTGTCATATCTTCATGTTTGCAATGAATCTCCCAGGAATCCTTTGTGCTTCTTATACCTGGATATCTAGAGTTCTAGCAATACCAGGGAAATAGTCGTCCATTATATCTTTAAATAGTTTATCCAAACCTTGTGTATTTTCTTCTTCAGCCTCAGGGTTGCCTATGATTCTCATGTTACCTCTCTTCACATAATCCCATATTTCTTGTAGGCTTTGCTCTTTTCTGTTATTTCTCTGTGCTATCTGTGCAACTGACTTGTTTAACCACTTTGAGACCAGCATCGACTGTAGTCGACAGCCACAGATGAACGCACACAGCCCAGCATGGACTCTAGTCGATAGCCACAGATGAATGCACACAGTGACTTTAGCCAACAGCCATGATGTGAAGGCGCACAGCTGAGCATTGACTTTAGCCGACAGCCGTGATATGACTTTTCTAATTTTTCATTTATCAAAATAAAATTGTGAACATTTAAAAATAACATAATGAAAACATATATGTATATGTTACCTGTTCTGATTTACATTACAAGTAAAGCTGCCTGTAAAGTAAAACAAGCTTTCAGTGCTTTAAAGCTTTCCTCATCACACAAGAGCAAAATGGATTTGTCATCAATGCACAGCACAAGCTATCGGGCAGACTATGAGTGCTGGCTGTGGGCAAGGTTTCCTGGCCGGTGAGCACAGTCCTGAAGTGGTTAATTAAAAAGTATTATCCCCAATCCCTGAGATTCTGTCTTCTGTTTGGTGGGCCCTATTCTGAAGGCTTTCCATTTATTTTGTAATTCCTTGAATAAATTCTTCATTTCCAGAAGTTCTGTTTGATTATTCTTTACTATTTCAATTTCTTTATTGAATTTTTCTTCCAAGTCCTGGATTTTTTTTTTTTTTATTTGTTTGTTTCTTTGTGTTGGGTATCCATTTTCTCTTGCACATCATTGGGTTTTCTTACAATTCATGTTTGAAATTCTTCTGTAATTTCATGTTCTCAATTTGGTTGATATCCATTGCTAGAGAGCTGGTGTTTCCCTTTGGTGGTGTCCTTTCAGTTTGATTCTTCATTCTTCCAGTGTTCTTTCACTGATTCCTTCACATCTGGAACAGCTGTTGCTTCTTACCTTTGGATTTTTGTTTAGATAATGACATGCCCAGTTTAGTCTCTGAGCCAGTAGGTGGTGCTTGTGGGTGAGATTCGACCACACTTGTATGATATGTCAGTGGACGCAGTAAAAGGATGTGCAAATTGACCTTCCTGTCAGTAGGTGGCACTTGTTGGAAGGAGCAAGCTGCAGTGTTGCTTTTGAAGATGGCTTAAAATAGAAAAACCCCTTTTCATTAGATTCTTATTGTATTAAGATCAACAGCAAGTTTTTCGATTTTCTTTTTTCCATTATAAAAAATACTAGCCTATTAGCTGTGTTCTTTAGCCTTTTTGGCACCAGGAATGGGTTTCATGGAAGACAATTTTTCCACGAACCCAGGGGCACAAGGGGTGGTGCCTAGGGTTTCATTGCTGTGGGGAAGATGGTGCAAAGCTCAGGCAGTGATGTGTGGCCCATTTCCTAACAGGCCATGGGCCAGTGCCTGGCCGTGGCCTAGTGGTTGGGGATCACAGTATTAAAGGACATTTGGAGAGATGAAAAAAATTTTCCATTAATGCCACCATCTTTGCACAGCTGTGATTAACAACTTGGTTTAATTTCTTCTGATTTTGTTCCCTTTGCTTCTTTTTAACACCTAGTGCCTATATAAATTTGAACATTTTTTCTAGTTAAGTATAATATAATGGTTTCATTTCATTTATTGGCCTAAAACGTTCATTTCATTTTTTTCCCAATACTTATATGAGAGTCCTACTCCTGTGCCAGTGCAACAAACTCTCCAGCTTCTCCATCTGCCTGCCACACCAGCGGTTGTTCAGTATCAGATCAAAAGTCATGTTCTTTTTTCCTGTATGCTAACACTGTGTGAAGGCAGCTGAAAAAAGGGAGGAATGAAGGAAGAAAGGAAAGAATTCTCAATCCATTTAGTGGAAAACAGATTTTTTAAAAATAATGAGATGTTTATTAAAATAAATAATGTTTATTCTAAATAGAATTGGTTTTATGCGGGAATCCAGTATTTCACAACAAATGGAGTGGGAGGTAGATGATGCGTGCTTGCGTAAATTTATACTGTCGCTGCTTGACCTTTTAATTCTATGGGCACCTGTCTCCCAAAATCCTATGGTAATCATCAAGTGCTTTCTCACAAATATTTTCATTTATTGGTGTAAGTTTTTTATTAACTTATATACCAAGTTGATTCTAAAAATGATTTGTAAAAGCTGAAATTTAATATATTTAAAATAGTTTTTATTACTTTTTGCTACAGTGGCTATTTAAAATGTTAGTTAAAGGGTAAATGTTCATCATAAAATTATGGAACGAATTTATTTTTAATATAATAATGGCCCAATTTGTGTCACACCTTACTGGTTACACATTTCTTTTATCTATGCTCTCTTTTGATTCTCACAGAATCTTTAGGCATGGCCAGACTTACTTTACTCCTTTTCAAATGAGGAAACTAAATGTCAGAAAGTTTGTGATTAGTTCAAGCCTCATAACAAGCATCAGCCTTCTCACTCCCATTTCTTTATTTGTTCCATTTTATTGTATTGTTTTGTATATATTTTCATATTGTCTTATATTGTGGAGGCAAAAGTAACTCTATCTTGGATGCTAATCTGCCATGTTGACTTCTGATTAACACCAGTCTAGTGAATGCCTCCTGATCATTTACTGTCCTTAGTGTAAGAACACGTACTCATCGTAAATCCTCATTTTTAGATCAAAGCATCCTTGATGTCATCGCAGAAATTATCAATTATGATGCACACAGCATTCTTGCCTGTTCTAGAGGGTTTCCTTTAATTGTTTCTAAAGCGTATGTACTCTCTTTCCCTAATGGTATACAAACCCTAGGGAGTAACAGTGTCAAGATTTGCCTGTCTTGTTGCTGCCCAGGACCACACCTCTGTCTTTAATTTCCCCAATAAACCGCCCTTTACCAACAAATGGGATTTGTCTGACTTGTTCTTTGGCTTTTCCACTCCTTTGGCATTTTGGAGGTGCTTTGCATATGTGACCCTTTCACAGAACACATAAATATTTATGATCATTTTGTTCTTTGATTATAAATTTGGATTATTTCAAGGCAAAACAAAGTAAAAAAAAATGTGGGAGGGACTTGTAAAATATGAATTTTGAGGTACATACAATGTTATGAACTAAAGCATAGTAAATGTGCATGAGTATTTGACAGCTTTGGTCCATGCCCTGTCAGTATAAATTTGGTGTTTTTCACTATTGTATGTGTTTATTAGAATTACTGTTTCAATCAATCTTACAAGTTTATCAATATGATTACTGCATCTTATACAACTTTGGAATGTTAGCTTTTATGTTGCATTATAAATTAATTTACATTGGTCTTTCAGTATGTAACAATAGGAAAGATTCCTTTCTTGTATGAGTCCCAACTGCTCACATTAATAGATATTTCAAAAAAACACAAGTGTTTAATATCTGAAAACCCACTTTATCCCATCTTCTTTAGGAAAATGTGAAAAATATTTTTAATGTGCCAAATTCTAAATAATCAAAATTTTTCATACTGGGAGAAAAGTATGTTATGATATTAAATGTGTTCAGCAAATCTCTAAGAAAGACATGTGGGATGTAAGAAAAGCAGTTTCAATCAATTACAAGAATATCTGTTTCTTGAATTGAGATATCTCTCTGTTCATTGTGTACCTGGTCAGAAACTGGAAAACCAACAGGGTTTAGCAAATTTTAGTTATGTTCATTTCTGAAATTTCAAGTGAGATTGAATATATATTTGATAAATATTGATGATACCAGAAAGTGGATAACAAGTGTTTCTTATTTGAAATAATCTTGAAATATGACATTTAAAAAATTATAGGTAAGTAATTTATCTACATATCCTAAAGCAAAATTGAGAGGGCATCTTTAGGCCTGTGATGTATAATAGAAATAAGATGTGAGACATACTTATAACAAAGCTTTCTAGTAACCACATGAAAAAAGTAGAGAGAAACAGGTGAAATAAATTTTTTTTCTTTTTAGGGGGTTTTCTGGTAAGGACCAGAAAATCTGCTAGACAAATTCTAAAAGAGCTGTAATACTTAGATACAATACATTTCAAGCGTACATTTTATTTAACCTAATATATCCATAATTCATCATTTCTATATGTAATCAATATGAAAAATTATTAGTAACATATTTTCTATACTCTGTTTTTAACTAAGTCTTTAAAATCTGGTGTGTAATTTAACTTACAGCTTATCTCATACTCGCCGTATTTCACGTGCTCATAGACATATGTGGTTTGTAGTTACCTTTTTGACAGCATAGCCTTGCACTCTGTGCTCCCAAGGTCTTTGTTCACTCATTTCTGTATTTATATTATCTATCTTAATGCTTGGTACATAGAAAATGTACAGTAAGTATTTAAGAAAGGAAGGAAAAAAAGAAAGGTAATAGAAGAATTTTGTAGTTAGAGCTGCATATCTTCTTAGTAGCTGATGACCTTGGTTAGCATACATATCTTCCTTAATCTTTGTTCTGTGTAGGGATTGAGATATTTGTATGTGTATTTCAAAATTATTGTGTAAGAATGAAATGAGTGTAACATAGGTAAAGCACCTACTACTTGGTTTCCTTTCATCCCTTTCCTTTTTGTAATCTGAATTGTTACATGTTATTAATAGATGACTTAACATATTTGTATCCACTTTTATTAGGTTTTATAAATTTCCCCGGCAAACATAGTACCTTTTTATTTTCAGTTACAATTGAATAGAAAGGATGAAACTAGAATCAGAGAGTAGGAGATTCTTGGCATCAAGATTATAGCCAAGGACAATTGTGTTAAATTACTTAGCATGCTGTGGAATTAATTGCCCATGATCTTAATTATAAATAGTTAATTTGTAAAAACAGCCTTTAATTGTGCAGGTCTGAATTTAGATATATGAACATTTTGGTAAATAAGCGTCAGTCTGATATCTAATTTAAAACTTTAATTTCACAGTCACTTCAAATCTTACTTCCCTTCTGCTCAGGCCTGACCCATGGCTCACGGAATTGCAGAAGAAAATAGGGGCATGATCTGTTCTTTTCTTTCCTACACTCACATTCACACATACACACACAGTATAACAAGCTTGCAGAAATGTGCAGATAAGAGATGGGGAAAGGGGAGAGATATTGGATAATATATGGGAACCAGGACCCAACCCTCAGAAAGGGTTTAATGCTTTGTGGCACCTTCTTGAAATTCTCAATACTTACACTTTAAATCTGTGTTTTGTGAGTCTGATGTGACAATGAAAAACATGCACTGCAGACTTGGAGCCTTGAGCCCTAATTGGCCCCACCTGCTGCCATCTTACCTGCCTCCCAGAGACAGGTTCTTGACCACCTGCTTCCTGGTTTATGTTTATGTGATTTACTAATCTCAAATGACACTTTTGCCCTTCAGCTATAAAAGATGCTGAAATCAGCTGCTTACACCATTTACCAATTTCTTTTCTCTCTCAAAATTTTTGGTTATGTTATTTATTGATTGTATCACATAGGCTAGGGTTAAAAATCTTATGTCATACCTGTTTTTCTTGAGTATTTTGTGTACTTTTCTCACTGCCTTCTAGCCTGGAGGCTTTGCTTTTTTATAGGCAGATTGTTCTTTTTGTCGGCTATTCAGAGGATTCCTTATTTCTGAATTCTAGTAATATTTTTGAGATACATTTTGGTGATCATCATAGTGTGGTAATTATTTTTCTCTGGGATAATGTATGTCCATCAATTTGAAGATTTTAATCTTATTTCATTTCAGTAATTGTTTATTAAACTATATCTTTAATATGTTTTCTATTATTTCGTTTCTTTTCTTTTTCCTGTTTACTATGTCTATCATTTTTCTTATAATCCTTTTAAACTCTTCCTTTATTGTGTTTCATGTTGTCCACATCGATCAATCCTCTTTTCAATGTCCCATCTCCTGTCTTTGTTTCTGCAAATGATTTTATTTTTTCCCTTGACTTCTTTCTTGAACTCTGTTGGCTCAGGTAGTTACCTTTTTGTCTCACCATATCTTTCCTCAGCTTTTATATCCTTTTTGTTTGTTTGTTCCTGTAATTAAGATGATACCCTTTTTCTCCCAAAAAATCTTCTTAGGTAGTATGTTTAGTCAAAATGTTTATATTGTTTGTGGCAACATTTTTCACCTTTTTTTCTTAGTAACAGTTTTCTCATGACATTTATCTGTCATATATTTTTATACTTTTCCCATTTTATTTGTTTCTGCAGTATTTTTGTATACATTATATGTTAGTTTTTTAAATTATTATTACTCACTTTGAATGTGGTGAGTTCTGCCTGGACCAGCCATTTGTTGGAAGTTTGGGTATGAGAGTAGGCAGGGCAGTGTTTCAGGTTAATGGGAAACACTTTTAATGACATAAGTTAGTATATGTGCATGAGGTCTTTTAGCCTTTATTTCTCCTAGCCATGTTATTTCCACACTGAAGGACAACTCTCTCTGTTGAGTATCTCTCCTTAACTCTGCTTCAACTGGACATTGAGTCCTAAAAATATGAATCATCTTTGAGATTGCTCATTTAGCAAGACCTTCTCAACTTCTTAAGACCGTGTGAGAATGTAGTCCAAGGTATTTCTGCTGTCAGAATAAGCACCTAATCTCCGTTTTTCCCAAATGGATTTGCTCCACAGGACATGGTTACTTATTTTAGAGAGTCGTTCTTTATTTTGTCTGAGATCTGCAACTTAGGCATCTTTAACTTCCTCTTTTTCTACTCCTAATTTAATTTTCATTTATATTAGGAAATTTTTTTCCTCACACACTGTGCTTCTGGGTTATGGATGTCTTCTGATTATATGTAAGAAATCTGCATTTCTTCAGGGTTATAGATGTCGTCTGATTTCACGTGAGAAATTTGCATTTCTGATTTTTCTTTTTATTATTGGTTTTAAATTATTTCCAAGTAGAAGAAGGGGCAAAGACTGTATTTTTTCTCCACAATTTACAAATCAGAGGCAGTGATAATATTTTGAGAAACTAAAGCAAATGCCAAGAAGCAAGCCTCCTTGAAAGAATTATAGTTCATACATGAATATTTAACACAAAACATAATATGACCTTATCTGTCCTTACATGTTTAATGATAGTCTTATAACTTCCTCCAAAGTTACTTATAAGACATAAAATTAAAATTTTAAGAGTGTATTAGTTTCCTAGGGCTGCAGTAACAAATTACCACAAGCTAGATGGTTTAAAACAATAGAAATTTATTATCTCACAGTTTTGGAGGCTAGATGTCTGAAACCAAGGTGTTGGCAGGGCCATGCTCCTTTCTAGGCCTCTAGGAGAAGATCCTTTTTTGTCTTTTTTAGCTTCTGGTGGCTCCAGTTGTTACTTGGCTCATGGGAGCATATTTCCAATCTGCATCTCTGACTTTTACAAAATTATCTTCCCGGGTGTCTCTGTGTCTCTCCTCCTGTTATAAGGACTTAAGTCTTATTGCATTAGGGGCCCACCTTATTCCAGTATGACCTCATCTTAATTTAACTAATTATGTCTGCAATGACCCAATTTCCAAATATGGTCATATTCTGAGGTATTGGGACTTAGAATATCAACATATCTTTTTGGGTGATATAATTCAACCCATAACATAGGAACTACTGTCTTTTGGTAGAGAATGAATTAACTGATTTTTTTCAACTCATAGGTTTTTTTTTTTAACAGATAGGCAAGGTTTGTGAAACAAAGGAAGAGTATATTGCAAGAAAATGGACAATCTACATCTACATAGAACATCAATCAGTTTTTTATATGAGTAGTATTGAGCAATCAAAGCAAAACAAAGAAGTACTTTGGTAGATCAAGTTCAAATAAAAAGTTCAAGCTTTATAGTTTAATACCATTGACAAATTTATATTCTAAAAAAGACACAAATATTTGCAAGAAAAGTCAGGAAACTGGTTAGTTTTGGGGGAGTGAAAGTGCTTGGATTGGGGAGGAAGGATTCTGGAGTGATAACATGTGTATTGTTTCTGATACTAAGTGACCTACTATTAAAAACTGTATGGATGTAATTTTATGTCCTTTTCTCTATGTTATATTTCATAATAGCAGCTTTTCAAAAGAACAAATTTACTAGGAAAATGTTAAACACTTATTCTTTTAGAGGCTTTGAAAGTAGGAAATTTTCATGTGGCCAACTGGCCTAGTTTGCCCTGGACTGAAATGTTTACTTGGACACATGATTTTCAATGCTAAAACCAAGGCAGTTTTGGGCAAACTGGATGATTGGTCACTGTATATCCATTGAAACCACTTTACCACAGGAGAGGCCAGTGAATGGGAGGGATAATGACTGAATATCTCATTGGTTATTGTAAAATTGTGATAGGAAACATATTAATGACAAGAAGGCAAGAGTCTTTAAATACAGAGGTTAAAGCAAGAATCCAAAGGCTAACCCTACTGCATAGATTTGTTTGGAGTTTCTGTTTATACCATGTAGGAAAAGGCCACAGCATTTAACAATTCTTTAGGTTTCTTAAGAAGCTCCTGACTGCCTAGACTTTACCTGCATGACCAGCCTCTTTGGATGTTATGGGCTTCTTCTGGATTTTCGCTGGGTTTTGTCATACACCTTCCTGTCTGGATAAGCAGTGCTTTGTTCTTAAGTCATAGGAATCGCAAAAGAGGATTTAAGTGCCCTGAGAACTGTCCCTCAGAGCCCATCTCCTCATTTTTATTATTGCTGTCTTCTGAGGGACAGAATGTCTTCCACCCACTTCTACATCCAGCTTAAACGTCTCATTGTCTTCTAAGCTATCCCTAGGTTTCCTCTGGTATACTTGTTTTCTCTCGGAGTGAACTTCTGCAACCTAAATCTGTTATAACATTTAGCACAAAGTGATAGTGAGTTTCCTTTATTTATTCTTCCCCTTAGACTGTGTATTTCTCAAAGCCTGGGAGTTTGTCTCGTTCATCTTGTATTCTCAGCACTTAGCACATGCCTGACATGTAGTAGGCATTCAGTATTTAGCTGCACCTAATAAATATGAGATAAATACCTGCTGAGATTGTAGACAATAAGCCCATGTATAAAATGGAAATGCCAGGTATGACAATTACTTTGACTTGAAGAAAACTGTGCTAAGTTATTTCTGTGTCTAATGAGTATTGCTTGCTTAATTGAGTGTGGCTGTGGTAAATATCATTTTTATTAAAAATAAGTTAAAAAAAGTCTTGATCTGTAGACTTCTGATTCTTATTGAATATAAATGTCTTAGAACATAAACCCCTCTAGGGCAGGTACTATGTTTTGCGTGAGTTCTAAGTAACCACCACATTTACAGGGTGTCCTATAAATAGCCATACATCAGGAAAATGGGAAATTGTAGCTAAATATACCTTTATTTACAAAATATTCATTACAAAATTTTACAAAATTTTTCCTTTGTGTGGAGACTTTTGAGACACCCTCTATTATTCCTAATTAAAAAAAATAACTGATGTATTTCTCTATGTAATATATATGTCAAAGGGAGATACAAACTTTATGAACCAGTAGATTTGTTTGTGTCTCTAAATATATTTTTGAATCTCTCCTAAACCTGAGGAGAACTATTCATTATTGTGTTCTAACTCATAGGGAAACCAAAGGCCGTCATTCTTTGAATTTAATATCCTGGAACAATATTGTAGTGTTCTAAAATGTGCTTGAAACCAATGAGAATCTCTGTTGTCTTTGGATGGCTGAGCTTTGAAGGAGCTCCAAATTTTCCTGTGCAGTCCATGAGATGAGTTTATAGTTTAGATATATGAAGGCAATAACTGTTGAGATCACAGAATATCCCTTCTTTGCTGAAGGGGGAAAATACATTTTGTCATTCCTGACTACTTTGCAAGAGGTAAAATATTTCATTGCATTTAAGTTGGAATTAATTTATAGCAACTATTCAAAGACTCTATTCAATTACACACCAATGGGTATGAAAATAGATTTCCTATTTTATGACCTCTCATTTTTATCAGTTTGTGCTAAGCTAAGTCCACTGGGAAATACAGTGGATATATGTATATCTAAGTGATATTTCTTTCAAGCATTTCATACATATGAATCTTTTAAACATGAAGAAGTGAAACTATGCTGGCAAAATATACTATAGTTCTATTAGAAAAAATAAAAGACAAGGTGGTTTGACTTGAAGGTTTACTGGGGCTTATCAGTTCTTCAAAGTGTCATTTATTAAAAGTCATACTAATTACTTGTACCAACATTCCTATAAAGCAAAGCTCTGTGCAAACATTTTCTGAAGATTTTTTTTTTTATTATTATTCACTGGAATACTTGAGAATACACACTGATAATTTAACTTTGTCTACAGACAGAAAAAATATTAATGTTGGTTAATTTATTTATAGTGACTTTGAAATAATTTTTACAATACAAAAAAGCAAGACCTTATTCCTTAATTTGCGTTTTAAAAGAGGCAATTTCCCAGGCCAGGCGCTGTGGCTCACGCCTGTAATCCTAGCACTTTGGGAGGCTGAGGTGGGCAGATAGCTCGAGGTCAGGAGTTTGAAACCAGCCTGAGCAAGAGCGAGACCCCGTCTCTACTATAAATAGAAAGAAATTAATTGGCTAACTAATATATATAGAAAAAAAATAACTGGGCATGGTGGCTCATGCCTGTAGTCCCAGCTACTTGGGAGGCTGAGGCAGTAGGATTGCTTGAGCCCAGGAGATTGAGGTTGCTGTGAGCTAGGCTGATACCATGGCATTCACTCTAGCCTGGGCAACAAAGTGAGACTCTGTCTCAAAAAAAGAAAGCAATTTCCCAAACAGATTTATAATCCTTTTTTATACACAAGGTAGTTTCTCTGGCATAAGTTTTAAAAATTGGAATTAATAATTCATGACTACAGTAAATTATAACTATGTTATATAACACTTTGTAAGCTTATCTAACTTAAGGAATAGAAAACCAAATCATGAAAATGAGGATAATTCTAATGCCATAAAGTTTTCTTTTTCTAGTATTCTAATATTTTGCTTAAATTTGTCTGTAAGGAAAAATTTGGTAGGGGAAATATATTGAGAAAACATTTAAATGACTGCATAAATGCACTTAAATGCATTTTTTTCTTATTGTGTTTAAAAAATGAGACTATTTATTTGCCATTTACAAAAAAGAGAAAGCACAAGGACTTTAAAAAATATTATTTCTTACTTTTTTTATGATTTTAATTGCCCCTCAATCGTTGTTGTTTACCTATATGTGAATGAAAGTGTTTCTCCACAATCAATCTATAGAACAAGAATTTTTAAAATGGTATAATAATTTAAAAAATTTTCAGTGTTTCTTAGATAATACAGAATTAAATATAAATATTTTTTTGTGGGATTGTAATATCATGGGCCTTTAAAAATTATTTCTATCAGAATTAATAAATATCAAGAAAAACTAAGAAAATGACTAAACATTAGTTGTTTTATGTTATTCTTCTTAGTTGTGATTATTTTTTTTCTATTATTTTGTTTTGCCAGAGTAACATTTGAACATAAATGAAAATGAAAACAAATATTTTCTGAAGGGTGGATCAAGGATAGTAACTGTTAAAAACTTTTAATATGTTCTTGGCTCCATTTTACTGCCTTCATATCAAAAGATTGGCCTCGAAATGAGGAAAAAAAAAAAAAAACACCTAACAAACACAGCCTTGGCTAAGAAGGATAACTTATTTAGAAAAAACTGACAATCTTAACAAGGGGGAAAGCCTTAAATGGAGATACTGTAGAGGTGGAAAATGTAGATAGAATTTAAGGAATCAAGAAGGAGAACAGTTGTTAAGAAAAAATAATTTTCAAGCAAGATAAGCAAGGACAGTAAGAGAAGAGAAAAACAGTGGTTTTGTCTTACTTAAAATGGGGGATGAAACCTCTTTTATCTACTTTTTATGATGAATATGAGCACCAGATGAGACTGTTTATGTTATTTAAAAATTATGAAGTATTAAACTTTATTGATTACTATTTTAGAATAGCACATTAATACTTGAATCTTTGAATTTTTTAATATAAACAATACTGTTCTAAAATTTTAAAGTTAATTAAAAATAACAATAGGAATTTTGATTCTCCTCACAGCATACTTTGAAAACCACCTCAATGCAACATTCAAGAAATGATTTTTAATTTTAATGCATTTGCCAGTGAAAGAACAAGAGCTTATTTCCAGAAAATATACTTAGTTGCTTAGATTTTGAAATGCTCTAATTTATTTTGTGAATTACTTATTCTAAATATGAACTTTAAGAAAGTATCTTCAAAATATTTGGGAGGAGATTTTAACCTTTCAGGAATAGGACTCAAATTTGATTTGGCACTATAACATGAATAATGTAAATGGCTTATGTGAAAATACTGATGGAAGATAAGTAGATTTATATTTCATTTTTAAATTAAAATATTACATATTATATTTATAGACATATATAAATGTATATTTTTAAATTGAAATATAATTTACAATAAGTGAGATGCTCAGGTCTCAAATGTGCCATTCAGATCAGTTTTCAATGCAATCCCCATCAAATTACAAAAGTCATACTTCAAAAATCTAGAAAAAATAATTGCACACTTCATTTGGAACCAGAAAATAGTCCGAATAGCCCAAAGTAATCTTAAGCAAAAAGAACAAAGCTGGAGGCATCATATTACCAGACTTCAAACTATACTACAAGGCTATAGTAATCAAAACAGCAAAGTACTGATACAAAAAAAAGGACACAAAACGTTTCTGTCAGCTCAGAAAGTTCCTTTCTGCTCTTTCCCAGTCAATTTACTCTTTCTGCACCCTATACCTCGAGAAGTAACCACTGATTTGATTACTATTATTATAACTTATTTTTGTTAGTTTGGGAGTTTCATATAAATGAAATATATATATATATATATATATATATATATATATATATATATATATATATACACATACATACACAGTGATGGCAATGGTACTATTTTACACAACCATATATGAGTTTTTCAGTTGCTGCAGGTCCTCTCCAACATTTTATGTTGTCAATATAATTCATTATAATCATTTCAGTGAGGGTATACATTACGGTTTCAATTTGTACATTCCTGTCTAATAACTAATGATACCGCGCACTTTCTCACATGTGTATTTTCCATTTCTCTATTTTATTTTGTGAAGTATCTGTGTCTTTGCCCATTTTTTAAATGGGGTGATTTGTCTTTTTGTGATTAAATTGCTGGAATGTATATATTCTGAATTTCAATCCTTTTTCATGTGTTATGAATATTTACTCACAGTTTATAGCTAGCCTATTTTCTTTCTTGCCATTTCTTTTGAGCAGAAATGATGAAATTTGATTTCTTGCTTTTTTATTTTATGACTTGTGCTTTTTGTGTCTTCTCTAAAACTATTTCCCTTTTCCAAAGTTGAGATCTCCTATATTTTTTTCCTGATAGCTTTCTTGTTTTAGCTTTTATATTTTGACCTATGATCAATCTCTAATTGATTTTTTTTTATTTTAGAATATTGCAGGGGCACAAAAGTTTTGGTTATATGAATTGTTTTAGACAGTTTGAGTCAAATTTGTAAGTGTGTTCATAACCCATATAGGGTGCATTGTACCCATTAGGTGTGAATTTACCCATCCCCTCCTACCTCATCCCACCTGCTTGATTTCCATTGAATTTTACTACCATATATGCACATGAGTATTGATCTATAAGTTTATACTTAGTAGTGAGTATAAATGGTTTTTATTCTTCCATTCTTGTGATACTTCACTTAAAAGGATGGTCTCTAGTTCCATCCAGGTTGTTACAAAATGTATTAGTTCACCATTTTTTTTATGGCTGAGTAATATTGCGTGGTATACATATACCACATTTTTTTTTTAGGTGTTCTAACACACACTATTTTATCCTTACAGCCACTATAAAAAATAGGGCTTAGTAATCACATTATACACATCAACAAACAGGTGCTGAGGGGTGGACTAATTTGCCCCAGGTCAAATTTGTGGTAGAGCTCAGATTCCAGACTGATATACCACATTTTGTTGATCCACTTATGTATTGATGGACACTTAGATTGTCTCCTATCTTTGCACTGTGAATTATGCTGCTATAAACATTCAAGTGCAAATGTCTTTTTAATAGAATGTCTTTTTTTCCTTTGGCTAACTACCTTTTAGTGGGATTACTGGATCACATGTTATTTGAGGTATCTCCATACTACTTTCCATAGGGGTTGTACTAGTTTGCAGTCCCACCAACAGTGTACAACTATTCCTTTCTCTCCACATATGTGCCAAAATCTGTTCTCTTGGGACTTTTTGTTAAAGCCATTCTCACTGGATTTAGGTGATATCTCACTGTGGTTTTGATTTGCATTTCTCTGATGATTAGAGATGTTGAGCATTTTTTCATATGTTTATTGGCCATTAGTCTATCTTCTTTTGGAAAGCTTCTGTTCATGTCTTTTGCCTATTTTTTAATGAGGTTGTTGGATGTGTTCTTGCTGATTCACTTGAGTTCTTTGTAGATTCTGGTTATTAGCCCTTTATCAGATGTATAGCTTGCAAATATGTTCTCCCATTCTGTAGGTTGTCTATTCACTCTATTGATTGTTTCCTCAACTGTGCAGAAGGTTTTTAATTTGGTCAGGTCCCATTTATTTATTTTTGTTGTTGCTGTGATTGCCTTTGGGGTCTTCTTCATAAATTTTTTGCCTAGCCCAATATCTTAGAGTTTTTCTTACCTTCTCTTCTGGAATTTTTATGGTTTCATGCCCTAGATTTAAGTCTGTTATCCACTGTGAGTTGAATTTTGTGAGTGGTGACAGGTATGGATCCTGTTTCAGTCTTCTACATGTGCCTATCCAATTTTCCCAGCACCATTTATTGAACAGGTATTCTTTTCCCCAGTGTATGTTTTGTCTGCTTTGTCAAAGATCAGATGGCAATAAGAGGATGCTTTTATATCTGGATTCTCTGTTCTCATCCATTGGTCTATATTTCTCATATTGTGCCAGTATCATGCTGTTTTGGTTATTATAGCTTTGTAGTATAGCATGAAGTCTGATAAAGTGATGTCTCCCAATTTGTTCTTCTTGCTTAAGGTTGCTTTGGCTATTCAGGGTCTGTATAATTCTTTTGTTATAGATTTCATTTAGTTCTGCTGTGATCTTAGTTATTTATTTTCTTCTGCTGTTTATGGGATTGGTTTGCTCTTTCTTTTCCAGTTCCTTGAGATGATTCATTATATTGTTGATTTGTGATCTTTCTGTCTTTTGGATATAGGCATTTATGGCTGTGAATATTCCTTTTATGACTACTTTTTCTGAATCCCAGAGATTTTGAATACTTGTGTCCCTTTTTTCATTTGGTTCAAAGAATCTTTTAATTTCCATCTTAATTTCCTCCTTGACCCAATGCCTATTCAGTAGAAGATTGTTTAGTTTTCATGACTTTGTGTAGAGTTGAACGTTTCTGTTGGAATTGATTTCTAATTTTATTCCACTGTGGTCTGAGAAGATACATGATACAGTTTCTGTTTTTTCAGATTTTTTTGAGGCATGTCTTGTGGCCTAGTATGTGATCAGTCTTAGAGAATGTTCCATGAGCTGATGAGAAAAATGTATATTCATTGGTTTTACAGTAGCATGTTCTGTAAATGGCTGTTAGGCACATTTATTCCAGAGTTCCGTGTAAGTACATCATTTGTTTGCTTATTTTCTGCTTGGAGTATCTGTCCCATTTTCTCAGTGGGGTGTCAAAGTCCCTGGCCATTATGATGCTGCTATTTTTCATTTTATTTATATCAAGTAGGGTTTGCTCCATTAATCTGGGCACACCTGTGTTAGGTGCATAAATATTTAGGATTGTTATGACTTCTTGTTGAATTGTTCCGTTCACCATTATATATTGAGCATCTTTGTCTGTCTATACTTTTGCTGATTTGAAGTCTTTTATCTGATATGAGAGTGGTTATACTACCTTTCTTTTACTTTCCATTTGCATGGAATATTGTCTTCCATCTTTCACCTTGAATCTGAATATGAATTAGATGTGTTTCCTGGAGACAGCAGATACTTGGATTGTATTTTTTTATGTATTCAGCCAACCTATATCTCTTGAGTGTGGAGTTTAAGCCATTCACATTATTGAAAGAATTGATAAGTAGGATGGATTTCTGTTCATCCTGTTGAGTAGAACTTTATTGCTCTGTTTTATCTGTTGATCCATTGTAGTATCTGGGCTCTGACTTTTAGATTTTGGGTGGTTTTAAGTGGTGGGTGTCTATTGTACTGATCTGTGTATAATGTAGTTCTTATTACTTCCTGTGGGGCAGGTGTAGTCTTGACAAATTCCCTCAGTGTTAGTTTTTCTGAGAAAGGCTTTATTTCTCTCTCGTATAAGAAACTTAGTTTTGTAGGATACAAAATTCTAGGTTTGGCATTTTTCTGTTTGAAAAGACTGAGAATGGGGCCACAATCCCTTCTGGCTTATAATGTCTCAGTTGAAAAGTCTGTAGTCTGATAGATTTTCCTTTGTAAGTGACCTGCTGCTTTCACCTATGGCTCATAGGAGTGCCTCTTTCATGTTTACTTTGGGCAGTCTAATGACTGTGTGTCGTGGTGATTACCTCTTCATGATGAATCTCCCAGGGGTCTGTTGAGCTTCTTGTCCTGACCCTCCTACCAGCTTCAATGATTCTTCTCAATTGGTTGTTGTCAACTTCTGATGGCTGGCCACTGTGCTCCTCATCTTCAAGGCTCTTGTCTCCTTTGCAGAACTTCTTGAATCACCATTGCACTGTATGTTAGTCAGCATTACCCAGGCCAAATGTGTTGTTGATTTTGCAAGTTGTCTTTATGACCCATTTTGAACTGGAATAATAAAATTACTCAAATTTGCTTTTGTCTAACATCATTTCCATAGTCTAAAATAAATATAAAATAAACAGGAAGTAATGTCATTAGCAAAAAAATATAAAGCAAGAAATGCACATTAAAATGATGTATTAACACAACCACATTTATTTAAGAGTGTATTCCAGTATCAAATGGCAAATGTCAACAATGCTAAAACCACAGTTATTTTTGTGCCAAACTAATGGTTTTGTGTTCTGTCTCTCCTTGGAAGAGCTCGTCAACCTTATATTGCAGTTTATCAAGTTGTGTTGTGACCACAGGACTCTGGATAAAAAAGAAATCATTGTTTTACAGACTATTTGGATTGTTCTCATTGTTACAGTGGGAAAGATATTCTTTTGTGGTGTTCTATACCTAAAGTAAAAGTATAAATACATATTTTTTAAGATTTTGAGATGATATTCCTTAATACTGTAACTAAAAGCCAATATAATGGGTTTGACTTTCTGTTTCTCATCCTTTACTCTGGGTTCAACTTCACAAGATCTATTTCCTCTATTGCTAGAATTAATAATACTAGAAATACTTAATTATCATGTCCTATTTTTGAAATAATATACAGCTAGTTCTACAATTTATAGAATAAAGAACTCTGAGTTAAAAAACAGAGTTGGAATCTCAGCAGGTTATCAATATATCCTGAACTTCACTTTCTTCTTTTCTAGGATTGTTTTTGTCTACCTCTCAGTGGATATAAGGCTAAAATGAGAAGGTGCATGTAGAAATTATTTGTATTTTTAATATGCAGAATAAATGTACATTACTGATAACCTGTTTTCAGAAGAAGCATACATAATTAAAATTTGTAACTTTGAAATGAAGTTTTATTCTAATAGCTTAATAATATCCATAGCACTTTATGGCCTCTTGGCAGTAAGCAGGAGAGGACATATTTTATATATAGGAATAATTGATAAATATTTATTGAGCACTTACTATGTGGCTAGATACATTGCTCATTACTGGGGAGGCATTGGTGAACAAGATGTAGTCATTGACCTTATAGCACTTACATTCTGTTGAGAAGATAGATAATAAACAAATACATAAATAAATTTCTGATGCTGTGCTCTACCTGAGGATAGCTTTGACCTAAGATTTTATAATAAGTTCAACAGAGTCATCTTGTGAATACTTGGAGTTGCTAGGGGGATTGCTGAGATGTGCCTCTCTGTGCCTTATTAATATTATTCAGTTTTATTCCTCCTATAATAAACAGCACTTTTTGGATAGAAAAGTATTATTATTTATGTTTTCCTCTGGATCTGATCTCTTTTCCTCATAATTAGATGTTTAATTCAAACTTTTCTTGGTATTAGAAAAGTTTATGCATTTTGGAATAAAGTATACAACCATTTTATTATGAAAAATCTAAATATATACAAAAGTAGGGAGACTAGGATAATAAATCCATATATATCCATCACCCAGCATCAAGAATTATGAACTCATGGTCAGTACTATTTCATCTTTGTACCCACCCAATTCCCTTCTCATCGTGGATTATTTGAAGCAAATTCTTTGATATCTATTCATAAATATTCTCCAGCTTATATTATAAAAGATAAAGAATTTGTTCTTAAAGCCCAACCAAATATCTGATCTTAAATTAATAACTTATTAATATCAACTAATATATAGTAATCATTCCAATGTCTTGTTTCATTGTATTTTGATAGAGTCTTCATTCAGGTACAGAGTTGTTACATCTTATTTTGCTTCCATCTTTTAAAAGGATAAAAACATTTGATGTAAGTATATATAATGGAAGCAAAGATATCATCTGAATTTTGAAGGCAAAGAAGTATTGATTAAAGGTTTTTTATTGAGTTTTTGAAAACTGACCATAGAAAATGCTGTGCTAGGTATATAGGAATACAAATACACTTTAAACATCAGCCATGCCTTATCAAGAACTTACAGTCTTGTAACTGAGGTAAACCATGATATAAGGCAATGAGTTGTGTTCTGTTCCAGTGGTGGTGACTAGTAGTTTTTGGTCTCTCTGACTATTCATGTTGGTGTATCATGATCAGAAAAATACAACCTATTTTTCTTAATATTGAAAAAAAAAACTTTGAGAATTATTTCACTTTTTGATAATTAGAATAGATTCAAGGTTATCTTTGTAATCATGCAGTCACATTCTTTTGAATATGCTTTTAGGAGTGGAGAGAAAAAGATGATGGTGTTCTAGCTTGGCCTTTAGATTTGGCTGCATGTTGGTAAGGTGGAGCTCAGTTAGGGTATGTTATAGGTATGGGGACTATGGCATAGGAAGATGTGTGGAGATGGGTCTCAATGTTCTTTTAAATTAAGTAAGTAGAGCAGTTTACCTGGAGGAAAGGTTCATATATGGACATAATAGTTAGTAAAACCAGTAAAGTAGATTAGAAATAAACTTAATTTTATCCTCAATTATTCTTAAAATTTCTACTAAAATAATACATATTATGTTTCTCAAAAGAACCAAATTTTGTTGAATTTGAGCTGTTGGTGTGTGGGAGGGAGAAGACAGAGCATCTGTGAGATATTTTATTAGTGCAGTCAATTTTCAATTATTAGTAATAATGGAAACAGAATCCACATGGCTATCTGAGCTTCATAGATAACATCTAAAGCATTAATATCCAGAATTTTCATCATCCTCTCAGGATTTAGTTTTTTATTTGTATATATAAACAAGTAGAAATACTAATTATGTTTCATTTTTGCTTTCTTTTTGATGAAAGAACTGAAAAGGACAGGTAGAAACTGCCTAATCTTTAAACCAAATAATTGTAAATGTTGATCATAATGATGAAAGGGTTTTGTCTTAGCTTATTTTAGTAATCTGGTTTGTTATATTTATGTCTGATATTTGCTTTAGCTTTATGCTTGGACTTTGTGAGCCTGTTAGTACTAACACAAATTTTTAATTTAATTCTCCACAATACTAATTTAATTAAGTTCCTACCAATCATATAAAGTCCATACACCTTGTAAGATGACAAGTTAGTTCTCTTTTCCACTAGGAATGTAAGAAAGAATAGAATGAAATATTTGGAGAGAGCATACAGACATAAGCAGGGCTAAAATTCTGTTCTGTAATTATCCTTTTGCTTTTTGTCTCTAGAATTGTTTCCTCTCTTGAATGTATTGCATTAATGAGCTTTTAGTAAAGATAATGTTACATTAATGAACTTCAGTCTTTTGACAAGCCAGTCATCAAAGACAGATGGAAATAACAAAATTAATAATCTTTCTTAGGGGATTAGATTCTTATTTTTGTTTTCTAAAAAGGCCAGCTTATTTCAGAATTTGAACAGTAATTCTATCTTGTGGATAACTGGTGAATAAAATACCAAAGATTTGTGACTAAATATTCTGTAGATTATGTTTTCTAAAGTTTAATCATTCTTTCACATTGTAAAACAAACATCTTTATTATAGAAATTCTGGAAAGCGAAATGTTCAGGTCAGGATTTTTTTTTTTTTTTTTTTTTTTTTTTTTGAGACAGAGTCTCGCTTTCTTGCCTAGGCTAGAGTGAGTGCCGTGGCGTCAGCTTAGCTCACAGCAACCTCAAACTCCTGGGCTCGAGTGATCCTTCTGCCTCAGCCTCCCGGGTAGCTGGGACTACAGGCATGCACCACCATGCCCGGCTAATTTTTTATATATATATCAGTTGGCCAATTAATTTCTTTCTATTTATAGTAGAGACGGGGTCTCGCTCTTGCTCAGGCTGGTTTTGAACTCCTGACCTTGAGCAATCCGCCCGCCTCGGCCTCCCAAGAGCTAGGATTACAGGCGTGAGCCACAGCGCCCGGCCTCAGGTCAGGATTTTTATAAAGCTTTTAGTGATGGAACATATGTGTGAATGGGTCACGGAAAGTTATCCACTCACCCCCATAGTCCTTCTGGGTTCCAGATTTCCCAACACTGGGGTTATCAACCAGCTTCAGAGAGGACTGGAGAGGTTGCTTAATCTCTTAGCTAACAGAGCATGCTTCTGTTAGTTCACTTAGCGTGTAAAATGTTAAAATATAAGATTTTATTGTATTAGGTTATTTCTATGTGGTGTAGAAACCAAACTTAGCATAGTTTGAGCCAAACATGTCCAATGTACCTAACCCCTCATTTCTAACTTACATGTGTTTGTCTCAGGCTAATGGGCTGCTTCCTAACTAGTTCTCTAAAGCTTAAGCAAGTCTTGTTTCAGAAATAAACCATGGGGTTTAGGTCCTATGGCAACTGGTATGGGGAAAAAGCAATTAGGATAACTTTCCATAACAAGCAGCTGTATGTGAGTCATGTGTTTAAGGCTCCATGAACTCCATGATAGGCCTAATCAGAACAAAGAAGAAAATAGAATACAGAAAAAAATTAGATCAAATCAGAAGCTATCACTTGTAACATTTTGGCACATTTTTGTTTAGCCCTCTTGTTTATAGATTTTTTTCTTGTCTATAATTAAAAGCATAAGGTATATAAGACATTTTGATAACACAGTTATTAATATAGTATACTTCATATGCATAACTTTTGTTGTTTAAAAATAATCCAGTATATGATGTAGTAAAATTTATTTACCCAATCTCTAATTACTAGAAATTTATATTATTTCCAAATTTAATTTTGTGTCAGTCTCAAAGACTACACAGGTTTGGTGATTTACTAGAAGTACTAATAGTACTGAGCATGTAGTTATAGTCACAGCTAAAATTTATTACAGTGAAAGGACACAAAGCAAAATTAGCAAAGGGAAAAGGCGCAAGGGATAAAGTCCAGAGGAAACCAGAAGCAAGCTCCCAATAATCCTCTCCCAGTGGAGTCACACAGGATGTACCTAATCCCTCAGCAATGAATCATGACAACATGCATGAAGTGTTTTACCTGGGATGCTTGTTAGAAACTCAGCACACAAGATTTTTATTGGAGCCTAGTCACTCTGCCTAGTATGTACCAACATTCCAGATTTCTAGAAGGAAAGCAGGTATTCAGCATAGACCATGTTGCTTGCACAAACAGTCTGGGTATAGTGAGATACCCTTATCATTTAGGGAAGGTTTTACATTAGTGTAGGGGACTGTTTACCTGCCACATTCCCAGATGCCAGCCAAACGTCAATCTTGCAAGCAGATCTTCCTGAGAATAACAGTCTCAGACTTGCTATGTTAACTCTTTTCTGCATAATTATTGTAAATAATGCTATTATAATACTTTTGTTAATCTTTAGTCACATTTCAGATTATTTCCTTATGAAAGATTCCTTAAATTATTATTACACAAAAACATGAACAATTTAAAATGCTTTCATTACTGACAATTACTTTCTTACGAGTCTGTCCAAATTTTCATTTTCATCAGAAATGTTTGAGTTTGGGCATCAAAACTTTGACTAAAATGGGTAAGGTGCATATGTTTCAAATATCAATATATAATATGATAAACCTGGAAGAATTAATCTTTTAAAATATTTAGAATTATATGAGACAAAGAAGAGTAGTTTATTGTTACTTCCTTTTCAGGGAAACCAGTAAGAACACTCCCAATGTCCACTTTTCCCCAGGACCGCTGACATTTTTGCCTAGAAACCTATGACTTCATTGTCATCTGTAAAATATGTATCATCTAGTTAACATTCCCAAATGAATATTAATTCATTTGTTCAAAAAATTAGTGCATATTCTGTTCCAGATATTGTGGTTATATAGGGGATAAAACAGTGCACTGGACACAGTCCCTGTACTCCTAGAGCTTGCAGTCCACTGCCAGCGTGAGCTGCATTTGTCAGAGTGCTTCCCAACAAAGATGACAGATGAGCTGCCATCCAAGAGATGGTTCAAGTTACAAATTCAGATACCTGCCCCTGTGTTGCAAGAATAAATCTTTGATAGACTTGGTGCCTGGGAATCCTGCTCTACTTAATCAAGAGTCTTCACTTTGGCTGGGGGCGGTGGCTCACGCCTGTAATCCTAGCTCTCTGGGATGCCGAGGCGGGCGATTGCTTGAGGTCAGGAGTTCGAAACCAGCCTGAGCAAGAGCGAGACCCCGTCTCTACTATAAATAGAAAGAAATTAATGGGCCAACTAATATATATAGAACAAATTAGCCGGGCATGGTGGTGCATGCCTGTAGTCCCAGCTACTTGGGAGGCTGAGGCAGAAGGATTGCTTGAGCCAGGAGTTTGAGGTTGCTGTGAGCCAGGCTGACGCCACCGCACTCACTCTAGCCTAGGCAACAAAGTGAGATTCTGTCTCAAAAAAAAAAAGAGTCTTCACTTTGTAAGCCTGAGACCAATGTTTTCCAAAGCTGCTATGACATAGCAGCTGTCTCTCCCTTCCTGGGAAGAGAATGAGTTCTGACTCTTTAAACATGTTTGGTCCACCCCTCACTCTCCCCCCCAAAAAAGTTGTGTCATTGAGGGTATATTTAAGGCCACCATTTATTTTTGTGCACATATTTGTTAAAGGAATTTAAACAAATTGTGTTGTTTCCTCTACAAGTACAACATGTCCTCTTTAGAAAAATAGGAATAAAATTTAGTCTTATCTAATGCTTCCCTAGAGGCAAACATTTCTACAGTTTTATGCTGCTTTGTGCAGACCTTTCTTTTGCTCATAATTTTAACATAAGTTTTCCCTATATTTACGTAAAATTATACAGGTAAAAATACATTATTTTAAATGTATTTTCTCTAAAGTTGCAATTGGTTATGATTAATTGCAGAAAATTTAGAAAATACAGAACACTATCACACATACAAAAATGACAATCCTCTAGTATTCTACTCAGAGATAATCAATGTTACATTTTGGTGTATTTTACTATGATCTATTTTCCAGGTATATTTTTTTCCCTTTGTTAAACTGCACAGCTTCATAGGAACACTCAGAAGTTGTTCCCATGATACAGAGAAGAGCTTTGTGAAGGATAGTGTCATGATTCAGGTGATTCAGTGTGAGTTGTTAAAAGTGAGAAAAATCATTATTTAAGTTCTATGAAAATGAAAATAGCCATTATATTGTTCTTTGTTATTATTCTCTTATTTATTGGGTCTCTGGGTACATGTCCCAAATCAAATAAAATATGTAGTCATTGTAAATGTATGACGGAACAAACTGGTTTTGTTGTTTTGATAATCATAGAACAAGATTCCATTTGAAAGCTCATTTGAACTGTAGTGAAATTAGGTTTATACCCTAAGAAAAAAATGGTTTGGTTCCTGGGAAAATAGAATATTCAGAACAAAAAATGTGAGGTAAAGACAGGCAGGACCAAGCTTTAGGACCACACTATAGAATCTATGTGACTACACATGACCCTATAAGAATTGAGTATACTGGTTAGTGGAAGAACTGCTGGTACTCTTATACTATGATTTCTAAATTCTTTTATCTTTAGTTGCGATTCATGTCTTGGTTTTCAGTTAAGTGTTTGTATTTTTTTATTTATATAAAACATTTTCTGAGCAGATTTTCGTAGCATTGGTATATTTGAGACTGATTTTTTCCCTGTCTTTCACACATTGAAGACAATTGATTATAAAATTTGTTTCACAACTTTTCTTTTAGCTGAAAATTCTATTGGTGGTCTATTATTTGTTGGTTCTTTTGCTGTTTCACAGAAGAAATTAGAGAACAACCTGAGTTTTATACCTTTGCAAATGTTTTGTATGAGTTTTCTTTATTCTTATCATTTAAATATTTTTTATTCCTCTAATTTTGCAGAATGCACTTGTGTACAGTCTCTTTTTTTTTTATGCCCATTTCCCCCCCTTCCCCCAAAAGTCTGAGTCTCCATCATGACCATCCCCTAGATGGTGCACATCTCACTCATTATGTATGTATATGCCCGCCCCCCTCCCCCCTCCCACCTGCCCAATACCCTATTACTGTAGTACCTATGTGTCCACTTAGGTGCTACTCAGTTAATACCAGTTTGCTAGAGAATATATCTGGTGCTTGTTTTTCCATTCTTGGGATACTTCACTTAGTAGTATGGGTTCCAGCTCTAACCAGGAAAATATAAGATGTGCTATATCACCATTGTTTCTTAGAGCTGAATAGTACTCCATGGTATACATATACCACATTTTATTAATCCATTCTTGGATTGATGGGCACTTGGGCTGTTTCCACAGCCTTGCAATTATGAATTGTGCTGCTATAAACATTCGAGTGCAGGTGTCTTTTTTGTAGAGTGTCATTGGATCATTTGGGTAGATGCCCAGCAATGGGATTGCTGGATCAAATGGTAGATTCACTTGGATCGCTTTAAGGTATCTCCATATTGCTTTCCACAGAGGTTGAACTAGTTTGCAGTCCCACCAGCAGTGTAGGAGTGTTCCTCTCTCTCCGCAACCATGCCAGCATTTATTGTTTGGAGATTTTTTGATAAAGGCCATTCTCACTGGGGTTAAGTGATATCTCATTGTGGTTTTGATTTGCATTTCCCTGATGATTAGAGATGTTGAGCATTTCTTCATATGTTTGTTGGCCATTCTTCTGTCTTCTTTAGAAAAATTTCTGTTCAAGTCCTTTGCCCACTTTTTAATGGGGTTATTTGATTTTTTCTTCCTGATTTTCGTGAGTTCTAAGTATATTCTAGTTATCAGTCTCTTATCAGATGCATAGGATGCAAAAATTTTCTCCCATTCTGTAGGTTGTCTGTTTACTTTCATGACTATTTCTTTGGCTGTGCAGAAGCTTTGTAGTTTGATCATGTCCCATTTATTTATTTTTGTTGCTGCTGTGATTGCCTTTGGGGACTTCTTCATAAACTCTTTGCCCAGGCCAATGTCTAGGAGAGTGTTTCCAACTTTTTCCTCTAGAGTTCTAATAGTTTCATATCTTAGGTTTAAGTCTGTTATCCAGCGTGAGTTGGTTTTTGTGAGAGGTGAAAGGTGTGGGTCCTGTTTTAGCCTTCTACAGGTGGCTATCCAGTTTTCCCAGCACCACTTATTGAAGAGGGATTCTTTTCCCCAGCGTATGTTTTTGTCTGCTTTGTCAAAGATTAGATGGCTATATGAGGATGGTTTTATATCAGGATTCTCAGATCTGTTCCACTGGTCAATATTCCTATTTTTGTGCCAATACCATAATTAGCTTTTCCCAAAATTCAATGAATCCCAATAGTCAGAAGATTCAGATCATTTTTGTTCAGCTTAGAAAAATTATTACATAGTGTGTTTTCTTCATTTCTGATTGTTCTCGTTTCATCTTCAGTGATGTGTGTGGTTCCTTTGATGGGCACTCATTATTTGTCTTCTTTAAGCTATAATCTTCTCTCTCATAATTTTCTCATATCTGTGGATGCTTTTCTTATGCATTCTAGGAGCACTTGTCAAACCCAACCATTTAATATTCTGCATTGTCACTTACACCCCTACCAACTCTGAAGTACGTTTTAAATCTGGCATTGTATTTTTGATTTCTTTGTACACCTTGCCTTTAAAAAATGCTAATTTCCAATTTTAGTTAACGTCCAATTATTATTTATGTTAAGTCTTAGTTTATTTTCTCTTTATTGCTTTAGCTTCTGTTTTAGAGAGTTGGCTTGTTATAATATAGTGAGAATGCCAAACACTTTTCTAAAAATTTCCCCTAGGTCTAACATACTGTTTTTAGAATTCAACTCTTTTACTAGATTTTCAGAATTGCAGACTGTATTAGTTTCTTATGGCTGTTGTAACAAATTACCACAAACTTGGTAGCTTAAAATGACCCAAATATTTTCTTGTATATTTTTAGAGGCCAGAAGTCTGAAGTCAGTTTCACTGGACTAAGTCAAGGTGTTCGCAAGATAGGTTCCTTCTTGAGACTGTAGGGAAGATTCTGTTCCCTTGCCTTTACTAGCTTCTGGAGGCCACCTGCATTCCCTGCCTCATGACCCTTTCCTCACATCACTTCAATCTATTGCTTTTGTCATCACAACTCCTTCTCCTCTTCTATATTCAAGTCCCCCTCTGCCTCTCTTGTAAGGACACTTGTGATTACATGTGGAGTTCACAAGGATAATCCTGGAAAATCCTCCTATTTAGGATCCTTAATTTAATTACATCTGCAAAGTCTCTTTGCCATATAAGGTGCATTGATAGGCTCCAGGAATTAGGACGTGTATATCTTTTGGGCCATTGTTCAGTCTACTACAGAGACCTTCTCCCTTGTGCCATAGTCAGGTAGGCTTCAAATTCAGCTACACCTGGGTTCACACTCTTATCCACTGTCTGAACTTAATATGTTTTCTCATCTGTTAAATGGGGGCAACATTAGCATCCACCTCATAGGGTTGTTATGCAGGTTAGATCAGGTAATATGTGCGAAATGTTTAGCAGTATGAGCCCTCAATAAATGGTAGCCAGCATTTCTATCATTAATGTAGGCCCTAGTTTGTTTACTCTGCCCTGAATAAGGAAAAATGGATCTATGCAGTGGGTGATTACAAATAGAGAGAACCTGTGGCTTTTGCTCAGCTCTGCTCCATGTTTACTTGAGTATGTTGATTGACCTTTTCTAGTTCTACAGTTTATGAGCAGGTGAAGCAATGCCTGGTTCTCTGCTTAATTCCCAGTGACCTGAAGACCTCCATTTGGAATGGTTTAGCTCTGCTGAGTTGGGGCTTTTCCTATTTTATTTCTTTATTCTTTATTATTTTCAGCTATGTAGCACATGAAAAATTTCAATCCCTATTATGCATTATTGTCAAGTCCTGCCAGCCCCAGCCTTTGCACAGAGCTCTTTCCTTATAATAGAACTGTATCAAATCCTGCTGCTACAGCCAGGATTACTTCCTTTCCTAATTATTGTCTTGGAGTTATAGTGTCCAGGTGATTGTGATAGATGAAGGTAGAAAGAGGGAAGCAGTTTTTTAAAAGCAGCCTCTTTCTACCATCTTTCAGATTGGGAGGGGCTATATTAGTAGGAAAAAGTAACTGATAGCTTTCCTCAATTCACTTTCATCATCCTAATTAAAGAAAATTTTCACCTCATCTGCAAAATGATGAATGGTTAGACTTAATTTTTTGATGTTGAGATTTTCATCTTTTCCTTTATCATTATGTTATTCTAGTGGGACTGTAAAGGAGCTGCCTCACAGCTACAGGTAATAAGCCATATTGAACCAGAAATCATGATTCTTTTTGAACATTTTTTATTCACTATTTGCTTGGAAGTGTGTGCCAAATGTGTTCAAATTCTTGGCAATTCAGATTGATACAATGATGTTGTATCATGCACTAGTGATGCTATTGTTTTGTATTACATTCCTTCCTGGTTGGAATGAAGTTCTCATATATTTTTCTAACTCACCTTAAGCTTACCCTGCTTCTTAGTATTTTCTCTCTATCTACAAACCACTGGTCCTATCAGCAAAAAAGACAAGGGATGTCTTATTTGCTCTCTCATCACACACTTAAATGAAAATGTGAAATAGAATATAGTACAAAACATAGTACAAAATGTAGTACAAAACATCATATTTCTTAGATGTTTTATAACAGAAACAAGAACCATGAGTATTAATTAGTATCCACCGGATATACATAAATCAGTCTGTTGAATCTGTTGGGGCTTAGAACATGATACTCCCAAAGTACGTGGCCTTTGCATGCTGACTACTTTGAGCTGAAAACGATTGATAGGGCCTTAGAAGCAGGAAGGTCACTCTGACCTTCCCTACCTATCTTTCTCCCCAGAAGCAGGTCATGAAAAGCAAGCCATAAAACCTAGGGCGGTCACCCCCTGACCTCCTCCCAGCCCCACTGAAGATCTTCATGTGACAAGTGTTCTACTCCATACCCAGAGGTCAAGAAGAATCTGAAGAAACAGGCCTTGCTGAGTTGTCCCCAGTTTATTATCTTTAGATCAGACTTGCTTTTGTCCAGTGATACTTCTACATGACTACCTATTCTTCACCAAACCTCAGCATTAACATACACAGTTTTTCCTTAGTCTTTGGGTCTTCCCTTGTCATATAAAGCTTTGATAAGTAAATTCGTTATGCTTTATTCTCTTGTTAATCAGTCTTTGTTATAGGGGTGTCCATGAACTTTGAAATAGGTTAAAAAAATATTATATTTTTTCTCCCCTACAGATCTTTATTTGTATTGAATCCTTTTGGAAACAGCTCATTATAAACAAACAATAGAGGATGGCTTACATAATTTTAGAATATATACCTTGTTCTTTTTTGTACAATAATTTAACACTTATGGATTGATTTAAATGGACATTTCAGTCATTTATTCTAAAATTTAAACCAATATAACAGATGGAATTCAGCCACCCAAGAAAGCTTCTGGGCTTTGATTATTCAAATGATTAAGATGCTATTTGTCAACTCTAGTTTACCACCCCTTTTAATTATATAGATAATCAAACTAAGAACTGCTAATTCTGTCTCCTAACTATTAATTGTTTGTAATTACCTACAGATTAAAACTGCATGTGCAATTAACTCAAAGAATTAATTGATACCAGGGAATTGATAAAAGAGAAACAGAACGAGCTTGGCATAAAAGAGGCTCTAGGGACACGGGGCCACTAAAACCAGTGGTGTCTTTGATTTTATCATATCCTAATAAAGATACATTGCATTTTCATTTGGAATTACTTCAGCTCTTTTGGAGGCAGTTGCATAGAATATTTCTTTATTTTTAATTTAATTTAATTTTTTTTAAAGACAGGATCTCCTTCTGTTGTCCAGGCTGGACTGTAGTGGTGCAATTATGGCTCACTGCAACCTCGAGCTTCTGGGCTCAAGTGATCCTCCTGCCTCAGCCTCCTGAATAACTGGGTGCATAGACTATTTCATAAGAGCATTTGGTTTCTAAGTTGACTGAAACTGTATGTTTGAAAAGTTTGAACTGCTCTTGTCTTTGGATCTTTTGCTCATATTCAGGTGAATTGAATAAATCTATCCATTTACAATATGGAGACAATGTTTGTCGCTATGAGAATTATAGAAGTGGTAAATGTTTTAACTACCTAAGAACTTTTCTTTCCTTCTTTCTTCTTTCCTTTTTCTTTCCTCATTCCTTGAAAACATCACCTGTGGTATACTATCTTATCAGTTTTTTGTGAGCCATTTGTCTAATTAAAGCTTCTAAAATAACTATGCTTAATAGGTTTAGAAATATCTCTCGCCTATGTAAATAACTGATTTATTGTTAACTACATAAACTTGAATAAAAATTAAAATAAAAAGTTACCTCCAGCTGAATATTTAAAAACTATTACCATTATAAACATCAAGATGATGCTAGAAAATGAGTGGAGGTGGTCTGGTAAAATATATTTGATCTTGGAAAAAAGTAGGATTTTAAAAACTTATTTTTAAGTCTTTTCTGTTTCTTCATGTATTAATTCTGTTTGGATTATATGGGGCCTTTTACTCTTACAGTCTTGCTGGTTGGCCTTTCAACCACTGCCAAATCAGGCCTTGGATCCAGGAGTATGCGCGCGCGCGCACAGACACACACACACACACACACACACACACACACACACACACACACACACGGGCTTAGGGCACAGCATTATATTCAGTTTCATGGAGAATACAAAGCAAATGAAAGACTTACATCTAGATATGGAATGAGATATGCACAAAGCAGCAAACTCGCATGAACTTGTGGTATAATAATATTTTTTTGAAAGAGAGTCTAAAATAAATATTGAGGAAGTACAAAGTCAGGAAGATATCAGTATGGGTAGTTATTTAACAAATTTTTTATATTCAAAGATAGCTGCTATTTAACTATAAACTTGTTAAACTGATGTGACCATTTTGGTTTCCTTCCACATTTTCACATTGCCTTTTCCTCAGATTTGTTTAATCTTAGAATATTTCATTCTGTCCTGTTGACCAATAACTGCGATTACTGACAAGATTTCTTTTTATCCCCCCTATCAATATACAGCCTGCTATTGTGCACGTGTATCCACAAATACACACATACATATCTGGAATTCAGAATCTTTATTTCCATGTGGTGTTTCTATGAAGATTGTTGACTCCGAGAAGGGTTTGTGAAGATTTAGTCTAATGTATGACTTTGGGCTCCTTCAAACTATTAGCTTATAACTTTCGACTGCCTTTATGGAATAAACTGGAATTTGTAGCATGTCACCTTCTGTGCCTAGCTTCTAAGGAGAAGTCATTAGCATACATCAGTGTGTGAATGATTACCTTGAGGATTTTAGTGGAGGCTTTACTGCTTCCTGAAGTAGAAAAGTTATAGCTTCATTTTCTAGTATGATACCTACATACTGGAGAAAATAATACACGACTCTTTCAACTACACAAGTCTGTTTTGTGGATAAACAAGATAAAATATTTGAAAATGCTCTGCACTCTCTGGGAAAAATAAGTGGTATAGCTTTTAGTTTCATGTTAGGTTGGGCTCTTCAGTGATCAAGAAGATCCCTCTTTGCCTGTGAGATTTAACCTCTTAAGACCAATATTTTCTCACCAGTGTTTACATAGCTACCTTATGTAGATTGCTAATGAGCCAGAAACAGAGCAATTCCAAGTAAGATATTGTCCTTGCCCTGGAAGAATTTATACATTTAAAAAGGAGATTGGAAAGAGAGCATGATTATCTAAAATATGTGAGAACACTTATTTGTAGTAGTGCAACATTTAATGTCATGTGCATTAAGGGAAGTGGGTGGGTTAGGAATAGTGCTGGTGAGTTAGAGAATGCTTTGAATTGGTCAAGAAAGTTTCATGAAGAAATGTAAGGGTTTTCACATCTCTATTAAACTTTTGTGTTATCCTTTTATATACTGCATGGCTTATAAAGGTCCCCAATTAAAGCAGAAAGTGTATGATCTTTCTTTTGCTATCTTCTCATTTACTAATATTCTCAGGTTTTCTAAAAGCTACCCATTATTGGCATTTGCTTCCATTAAAGAATTTCATTTATTCACATTGAGCTGTGATTCAAATGTATGAATATATTGCTTCTTCTAGAGGTTTTACCTTTTTGAAAGAGGGCAGAGACTCTTTTGACTGAAAGGGAAGAAATATATATAAAATTAAAATGAGGTAGAATGTGTAAGTATTGATTAGGATGTCTCTGAGATAACATTACTTTTTTATTATTTCATGTTACTTTGTTGCCTCCCTGTAGGACACTCAACTTATGTTCCTATAAATAAATTGAAGCAATGAAATGAGAGAATTGATTACTTCTGAGTTTTCTCTAAATTCATGTAAAATTAACCAGTCCATGCATGACTCTATTAAATCGAAAGTTTCAGGAAAGAATATATGTATATGAATAAATTTTAGAAGGAAAATCGGAAATATGAAAACAGTTTGATTCATTTGGATGGCTGGATTGAACTGAATTTTTCCCTTTTTAAAATGATTAATATCTCTGAGAAATAAATCTTAAATCTCTTCCTCATTATTAAGCAAAAGAAAAAAAGGTTACTGCAGAAATCTCATTTAACAGCTACTATAAGACAGAATAAATATGTGGGTATATGCCAGCTGACCTTTTGCTCTTTCAACCTATTTAACTTAAACACTTTTGATAATTTCATTTACTTTGTAATTTCAAAACTTGTGCCTTCATAATAATTCTGAATTTTCCTTTGAAGTACTTATATATGAGAGAGAAGTTTTATTTTTGTAAGTGCCATTCAGAAGTATAATTTTGCTTTTAGCCTCCTTTGAAGAAAGAAGTTGATGTTCTTGAAGAGAATGAACCTATTAGTTTTCTGATGGGCACTGTATGCAATAAAAACACGAGAGCTTTACTGTATGAAGGAACCCATTAATTGAGGCCTCTGTGCAGTGCTATCACTTCTTCATCTCTCTACGATTAGATGACAAGATGTGATTTTAATACAGAATAGTGAGCCCATAAAGATGATTTACTTTCCTCTATGTAACATTAACCAATATGATCAGTATGTACTTTTCCTAGATAAATATTGTTTTAACCTACATTTGTATTTCTCACAAAGCATTATACGATTGGAGAGGAGCTATAATGAAACGGTCTTCCCATTTGGCTCAGGATTCCTATCGGATTAGTTTCTCTGGATCATCACCACTTGAATTTCAGGATTTTTCTGTAAGTATTTGTAAAACAGAACATAGAGTTCAGTTACCATTTTCCCCAGCAAATTATTGGGTTAATTTTGACGAAAACACGTGAGATTTTTAATATGGACCTCCTATTTCATTCCAAAGATGGTTCTCCACTGAAATTTGTCTTTTTTTTTGAAGTGATGCTTTAGTTCTGTTGTGTGTTTTATGTAAATCTTGCTGATCCCCTTAACTCCCAGATATATGTATTATTTTTTACTTGGAGAACACTAGCAAAAGTGATCATCACATAGTTTGCTCCAAATGTGATGGTATGGCAACTATGTTTTAACAGTGCATAGACTAGCAAGAAAATATAATAGAGGCCAATGGAGAATGAAGACATCTGTTAAAAGCATGATAATTGAAGGATTAAAAAATCCAAACACCATTTCATAACCACTCATTGATTGTTTCTGGATGAGGATTCTCTAAATCAGAGCATGGGACCTGTGACCTGTGACTTGTGACAACGGAAATATTTTTTAAAAATTGATTTTTCTATCGGATAGTTTTTAATTTGTCATTTAAAATACAGATGTTTAGTTTTTATATTTTATCTATAAACCAAAACTTTTTAATTATGTCATATTTATCTTATGTTGCTAAGTTCCTTGTGAGTCAAATTTAGTAAAACTAAATTATTGCAACTGTGTTTTAGACAGGGAAATTATATGAATGTTATTAAAGAAAATTATATAAATTTAGAAAAGGATATTATATGACTATTATGCTCCTGAAATGCTAATAGTCTTTGTAATCCACTATTATTAGAACATATTTATTAATCACAGTATATATCTATACTGTTGCCACCAGCTAACAGGATATATATTTCTAATGCATACATGTCCTTAACAAAAGTAATACCTACAGAAGGCTGTTTTCATTATTTTCCAGGAAAGGTGAAAAAATGAACTACAGTTTCTAAGCTTCCCAGCTATGCCCTATTTTACACTGGCAATTTATAGACTGTTCCTAGTTGTGTGAAGAAGTACATTCCTTCTTTGGGGAATACATCTGGGAAGGGTATACTTGATTGTGGAGAGCTCAAAATGCAAGACTGAGAGTGTTTGTTCATTGCTGAGTGGGTAATTAGGAGAACAAAAGGCTGTGGACCATGACTTTGACATAATAGATGGTCTTTTGGATGGTGCACCTGTCAAAAGCATTTGGAGTATACTGAAGTGGAGACCAGGTGGGCAATAAGAGGCCTTTTGCATCAGTCCAGTTAGAGGTAATAAAGGCTCACATCCTACCCTTGCATGCCAACTACATTGGCAGGGGTGTGTGTGAATGAGCAGAGGGAGTGAGATTCAAACACTCAAAAATTTGTTTCCTGCTGTTCACTTGCATTGTCAGTTTTCACCACTGGAAGTCTAATGGTTTTATTTAGTAAAGATTTCCCTTTTGTTTATCCTTTAAACTACTAACACCCCCTAGAAGGGATCAAACACCAATTTCTAAGTAGTCTTATTATATTTTAAATAATAAAAATTGTTGAACATTATTTATGATAAATTTTCATTTTATAAAATATATATAACATGACATATGCCATTTTAATTATTTTTAAGTGTACATTTTGGTGGCATTAATCACATTCACTTTGCTGTGTAACCCTCACTACCATCCAACTCTAGAACTTTTTTATCTTCCTAAACTGAAACTCCATGCCGATTAAACACTAAATCTCTATTAGCCCCTCCTTTGATGGCCTGGCAGCCATCATTCTATTATATTTTTGTCTCTATGAATTTGACTACTCTAGGTACCTCATACAAGCAGAATCATATAATATTTGTTCTTTTGTGACTGGCTTGTTTCACTAATGTCTTCAAGGTTCACACATATCGTACCATATGTCAGACTTTCCTTCTTTTTAAAGGCTGAACAATATTCCATTGCATGTATATACTGCGTTTTGTTTATCCATCCACCCATCAGTGAACACTTAGTGCTTTCATCTTTTAACATTTTAAATAATGCTGCTGTGAATGTGGATCTGCAAGTATTTTTTGAGTTCCTGCTTTCATTTTTGGGGGGTATCTACCTAGAAGTGGAATTGCTGGATTGTGTTGTATTTCTCTGTTTAATTTTTTGAGGAATCACCGTATCATTTCCCATAGTGATTGTACCATTTTACCTTCCTACTACTAATCCACAAGGATTCTAATTTTTCCACATTTTTTCATATTTTCTGGTGTTTCACATCCTAATTGGGTGTGAAGTGGTAAGTCATCTTGATGTAAGATATAAAAGTAACTGGGAAAACTGAAAACAGAAGAGCCTGCATTATTAAAGGAAGAGTGGAGACAAGGACACAGGAAACCTAGTTTTTTATTTTATTGGAGGAGAGATAAACATAATATATGCTAGTTTGAAGCACTCATTACAGCTTAGCTAGTCTTATCACAACCTTAATTAAAAATAAAAAAGTCACTGTAGGTATGCTTTCATTAGGCTAGAAGAACACTATCCCCTTTAAGCCTGAAGTATTTTGTATCCTTTTATGTTTTTAGTTCTAATTAAATAATAATTCAGTAATGCTATATGTCTTTGTTTTAATGTTTATTGTTTTACAATTGTATTAAAACTTCCAGGCATTTTAAACAATGGCAGATGGATCCCTGAAACTTCTTTATGTGAAATTTTAAAAACTGCATCCTGAAGAAATGGTTACTAATGTTACTTTTTATGGCCTCTGAAGTACTGAGATATTTATAGTCTTAATTATCTTGAAGGATAATATTTATCTCAAGTGAGTGAGACCTGTGACTATAATCCCTCATGTAACATAAAAACGTAATACCAAATTGCAATTGTATAGGAAAGACCACCATCCCCAGCTTTCATGCTGCAATTTCATATCATCAGTCTTCTTTAAAAGGTTTGCTAGCTTTGGGATGTTTGAAGCAATCTTGGAACACACAACCTAGAGGGCTATAGTTGTGGTGAAAAGAATCCTTGGTATTTATCAAAATTCTGAGATGCAAAGCTCGATTTACTTGTCAACAGTGTTCTTAAAAATAGCTAGGATAGCAACAAATATTGACAGAAATTTATAAGTAGTTAATTTCTAGTTACTGTTTGGAAACACAGAAGAGAGTGAAATAACATTTTCATTAGCTGTCAGTAAGGTAAGACTCCCCTGAGTGAGTGGCTAATAGGGAGCTAAGGGTCAGGAAGGTATCCCTGACAGGAGCTCTGCCATTTGGTGATATTCTGGAATGAGAATGACATGACAAAGGAGTGTTGTGCATGCATGCATGTGTGGTGTAGTGGTGATAGGTCCAGAGGTTGCAGGACCAGTGGTGGGGGAGTGTCCCAACAGCAGAAAGAAGAGTTGGGTTGTCCACCATGGGAGAGCAGGATGCATCTCAAGGATTGAAAGAAGTTCATTGTGGCAAAAGCACAGCATGCTAGACGGAAAGTGGCAAGAAATGAAAGTGAGGAGATAAGCAAGGGCTCATTTTCATCAAGTGCCATATAGGCCTCCTTAATGAGTTTATGCCTTAAGATAGGAAGATACCATTCCACCATTTTAGCTGCTTAATTCTCAGTGAAAAGAATGTGCCTAACCTGGATGCTTGAAGTAAAAGATTACAAACAAATAGGATTTGTTTTCATACTTGATTGCACTATATAATCATTTTCTTGTTCAAAGAATACATTGTGGACCTCTGGATATATGGCTTCCTGCCCCCCCCCCCCCCAATTCCCCCAAGAAGAACATATCTTACATGAGAGAAGAGGAAGAAAAAGAGTTTTTTGTTTTTTTTTTTTTAAGATACTTGGTCATTTATTTTTTAAGATACTTGTAGCTTCATCTCATAAATGATGACAAAAAATAGTTTTGTAGAAATATATTTTTTAGAAATGAAAAAAAAGGAATTTCAAATATACCTTAAGTTCTTTACATCAGGCTAATTTTGACCATAGAATGGGTTGACTAGAGTAAAATTTACATAGTTACAGTTAAAAGCCCATATTTTAATAGCCATGTTGCCTTGCAGCAATAGTAACTGGGCCTGAGGTATATTTTTGTAACTATCATTCATTTTATTTTATTAAATCTTTCCTTCTAGATAAAAATTCCTACCATTGTTCTAACTTAGGAGATACTTATTGGTAAAAATAATGGAGGTACTCCATTCAAAATTTTTTTAGCAGTGAGTAGGTCAAGATATATGTCCAACTATTCTTGCAAAATTTTAAAGAAAGCACTCTTGGCAAGATCTGGATTGTGATGTTACTTAGATATACCAATCTACCACCACCTAAACCACATCACAGTCCTGACCACACAAAATGATTTTCAAATGTGGAGAGTTAGATAAAGAAATATAGTAATTTTGAGTTTGTATTTTTGGATCTTTACATTTGGAAGAGACTTCACAATTTTTCTTTACTGTAGAAGCCAAAAGACTCAATTTAATTCTCTCAATCATAATTGATTCTTTGTTCTGAGATATCTTCATGTGGGAAAGATGTTTGAGGTGTATGAGGCCCACAGTCATTAGTAATACTGTTTACAACAATGCTAGTACTACAGTTGCCAGTCAACATATGCATTCTTTTTTAAGATAAGATAGAGTGTGATTGTGAAATTACACAAGTGAAAACCTAGATGAAAGAATGAAAAGTTGAATGTAGAGAGCATTTAAGTAGATATTAGGCTAAGAGAATGAACAGACTGTGCCTGCCCTGGGGGAATCCCTCCTCCCTACCCCTACCACCTCCTGGGAAGCGAGGTATGCTTGTTCTCTAGTAAAGGGAACATTAACTAAATTTCTTAAAAAGTAATGAAAAAGAACAAACTGTAAAAAGGCAGCCAAAAAAGGCAAACATCTGTTACTGAACATGTCTCACTTGACTTCCTTTTAATGTTCTTAGGAATAAATTTATGAACTAGGTAAGGTTTAGCACTAATTAGCTTGTTTTCATCAAACAAAATGCACCAGACATGGATGTTGAATATGAATGAAAACTTCAATAGTATTAATAATAATAATTAGACAGAAAGTCCTGGTAGCCGGGGTTATGGCCACAGACTTTGGATATTGTTGTGACTGTTAATAATTGTGTCAATTTTGATTTGTAGTAATTTTCTTTTTTAAATAATCAGAAAAAAATGTTTTAAAAGTCACATTTATTAAACAAGAGGTGGATTAGGTGAAAGACTTTCTCTTTAGTTATGCGCCTTTAGGCTAATGAGATGTTAGAATGATTTGGAATAACAAATATAGAGCTACTCAGGGGCAAAATTTTGTAGCACAGTCAGCGTCAGTAGTAATAGATGTAACTTATATTAGCTGTGCAGATCCATACCCTTTACTTGAAACCCTTGGGGCCACACATATTTAAATTCAAAAAATTTTGAAGTTAAATTTTTCAAAAAAATTTAAATTCAAAAAATTTTGAAGTTTGGAAAGGTGAGAAGATAAAGTGGAATGGCAGTCAAACTTGTAATCACAAGTATTAATATTTGCAGTATAGCATGTGCATATTTTCATTAATTGGGAGATAGAGGCCACTATCTAGGCCTTGTATTGGTTGATTCAAGTTAGGTTTTGCCATCGAAAGTCAAGTGAGTCAGCTTTTGCCCTAATATGTGTTATGAAAAATTTGTTGATTTTCAGAGTTTGTTAGATTTCAGTCTCAGATAAGGAATTATAGACTTGTAGCAGTAGTATTAGTGGTAAATAATAGTGGTAGTAGTAGTTGATGAAGGAGAATGGGGAAGATAAGGCAGAAAGGACATGCGCATACACATATACACACCCTCTTTTGGACTACAGTGTAACTACATGTTGCATTTGCTGGCTGGAAGGACCAGATTCCTCTCAGGGGCACAAACTCAAAACTTTGTCTCTTAGGAGATCCTGGTAATGAGGAATAGGGCACAGATAGTGAGACCTGGATGGTAGTAATTGGGAGACTACAAACAGTTGTTGCCTTAAGAAATTATAAAACAATGGAGGTTGTATCATTGATGAAAGGTTGTTTCAAAATACTTGAGTCTTCAGTGACTGATTCCTAATATGATTCCAGTTTTGTTCTTGAACCAAATATGTAGGATAACTTTTAACCTGAAATTATATCAGATCTTTGTATTTTTCTTCCTTTGTTCTTCCTATACCTTTTAGCACATATTTATGAACATTCCATAAAGCCTTTTAACATCTGCCTTTTATCACGTATTAAAATAATTTTATAATTTATGCTTTCAATACATATATTTTGAGGAAAACTGAGATGAGCCAAAATGAGGATATGATTTACCATAGTTATTATAACAATATTTTATAGCCTTTTATTTTTTTGTTTCAAAAATACTTTCTGAACATCTTTTCATATTAATTAATATATTTTCTTTACCACTAAATCAATGACAGCAGCATACCATTTGTGGATATAATTCATTTTTGGTTATTTGGCAATTGAACAATGCTTTAATAGAATACAGTATATTATATTTGTAGTTATGTTTTTGTGAATAGTCTTAATTTCCTTTGGATAAATTCCTTGTAGTGGAGTTGTTGAGACATCATCCTCCTGTTTTTTGCTTTGTCTTTTGTTATATATTGTTAAATTGCCCTCCAAAGAAATGTAGGTTTTGGATTTGTGACGTAAATTTTCATTGCTTCTTCTACCCCAAAACAAGAGTACACAAAGAAAAACAAACCAATAACCTCTATTAAATAACTAAAAGTATTTAATAGATAATTATATATGGAAAGGGCTTAGCATAGTGTGATTGGGTTGTAGTAAGGGCTTAAAATATTATTGTTGTTATTAACTTTTTAAATTAAGTTAATACACAGTTAAAGGAATCATTAAAATCCTTTCATGAGGAATTTATTATAGCTTATAAAAATATGTACAACATGAAATATATAAATAAAGACATCAGGGGTTATGGAAATGGAATAGAAAAGATGAAGTTAAGATTTAGTATAAAGTATATAGTATAGCATACTTTAGATAAGTATACTTTAGATAAGTATACAGATTCAGAACTTGGTATCTTAGGTATTTATAATAAAGTAGGCCACACATTTAGCTGTGGACATTTTAACAGCTAATAAAAGAGGATATAATGCTTAGTCACTTGATTTGGAATGCTTCTATAAAATAAAAGCAAACCAGAAAAATGTACTATATAGATGATTATGAAGAGGGTACTGTGAAATAAATGTAATGAATATAGTTGTCCCTCGGTGGACCAGGCACTTGATTCCAGGACCCCAAATGGTTTTCAGGATCCTGAGTTGATTATTTGGCAGACACCAGAATCTCTGGGTGTTCAAATCCCTTATACAAAATGACATATAGCATTTGCCTACAACCTACACACATTTTCCTGTATACTTAAAATCACCTCTGGATTACTTATAATACCTAATAAAATATAAATGGTAAATAGTTGTTTTATATTTTTTAATTTGTATTTTTGTTATATTATTATTGTTTATTTTTTGAATATTTTTGATCCATGGTTTGTTGAAATACAGATGTAGAACCTGTAGATATAGAGGGCTGACTGTAATGTACTGAGAAATATACTTGCATAAAATGTAGGAATATACTAAATATTGATCCTATTTTAATCATAAGTCCAAAGAACAGTTTGGTGGAAGCACATTTGTAGTGGTGGGAGGGCTTGGGATTGTGGGTAGTTGTGGTGGAGGTGGTATAGAAACAGTATCATCCTAGTATAGTCAAGCCTTCTTAATGGTGAGTTCTGCATCTGTGGATTCAACCAACTGTGGGTCAAGAATATTCAAAAATAAAATTGTGTCTGTTTTTAACATGTACCGACTTTTTTTCCTTGTCATTATTTCCTAAACAATACAATATTAGACACAATTTTTTCATTTCATTATGTCATTGTTTAAGTTTACCTACATGCTGACTTAGTTTAAATTCGAGATAGATATTTTAATTTCAGCATATTATGGGGGTACAAATGTTAAGGTTATGTACATTGCCCTTGCCTCCTTTCCCCCCTTGAGTCAGAGCTTCAAGCGTGTCCATTCACCAGACAGTGCACATTGCACTCACTATGTATGTATATACCCGTCCCCTCCACCTCCTCCCACCTGCCCGACACCCAATAATTGTTTTTTTTCTTTAACACTTTGGTTACATTTTATATCTTTGCCTCTCCCTAGCAAGGGTTAGAGGTATGCCCTTCCCCTCCACAATGTTCACCACATCCCACAGATGTGGGAATACCCTTCCCACCCCCGGATCCCTGGTGAACACCACCATTCTCTGAGCACCATAGTGTTAATTAGTCAGTACTAATTTGATGGTGAGTACATGTGGAGCCCATTATTCTGATCTTGTGTCACCTCACTTTGGGTAATGGGCAAAAGCTCAATCCAGGATAATATAAGTGGTGCTAGCTTGCTGTCATTTCTTAGAATTAAGTAATAATCCATTGTAAACATATACCAAATTTTAATAATCTGCTCATGAATTGATGGACACTTGGGTTGTTTCCATGTCCTTGCAATAGTGAATTGTGCTGCCATAAACATTGGGGTGCAGATGTCTTTATAATAGAATATCTTATGCTCTTTTGGGTAGATGCCTAATAATGCTATTGCTGGGTTGAATGGTATTTCTATTTTTAGCTCTTTGAGATATCTCCAAAAACTTTTCCACAAAGATTGCACTAATTTGCAGTCCCACCAGCAGTGCAAGAGTGTTCCTGTCTCTATACATCCTCACCAGCATTTGTTGTTTTGGGATTTTTTGATACAGGCCAATCTCAGTGGGGTTAGGTGATATCTCATTGTGCTTTTGATTTGCATTTCTCTAATGATTAGCAATGTTGAGTATTTTTTTATTTGTTTGCTGGCCATTATTCTGTCTTCTCTTGAAAAATTTCTGTTCATTTTCATTGCCCATTTCTAGGTAGGGTTGTTTGATTTTTCTTGTTAATTCTTTTGAGCTCTAGATAGATTCTTGTTATCAGACCTTTATTGGAAGTGTAGAGAGCAAATGTTTTCTCCCATTTTGTAGGTTGTCTATTTGCTCTAATGATAATTTTCTTGACTGTGCAGAAACTTTTTAATTTGATCAGATCCCATTTGTTTATTATTGTTGCTGTGGTAATTACTTTGGGGGTCTTCTTCAAGAATTCTTTGCCTAGGCTAATGTCTGAAAGGGTTTTTCCAACATCTTCTTCTAGGATTCTTAAGGTTTCATGCCTTAGGTTTAAGTCCGTTATCCATGTTGAGTGGATTTTTGTGACAGGTGAAAGGTAGGGATCCTGATTCATTCTTCTGCATGTAGCTGTCCAGTTTTCCCAGCACTGTTTATTGAAGAGATATTCTTTTCCCCATTGTATATTTTTGTCTGCTTTATCAAAGACTAGGTTACCATATGCAGATGATTTCATCTCTAGAATCTCAGAGATATTCCAAATATCGATGCTTCTGTTCTTGTGCCAATACCAGGCTGATTTAATTATTATTGCTTTATAGTACAGCTTGAAGTCAAGAAGACAGATAGATCGTAATCTATCTTGAGGTGTGGGGGAATATCCTTTGGCCCTTCCTATGCCATGTGTGGTCCATGGGTCAATAGTATTGTTATCACCTGGGATTCATAAGAAATGTAGAATCTTAGGTCCCACCCCAGATCTATTGAATCAGAAGATCCATAGTGATTTATAAGTATATTAAAGTTTGAGAAGCACTGTTTTAGGTAATTCCCCATTAAAGTCCTCCAAACAAAGACTGATACTCAAGTTGTAATTAGGAGGCTGGGGACAACATTTGTCCCCAATTTCAGCAGTTTTGCCAATTTGATTGGCAGCTCTAAATTCCTTTATGTTGAAGTCCCAGTGACATCCTAGAAAATCAACGAATCTCTTCTAAATGAAGTAAAAGTGGAAAACAAGTGATATTGCTGAGTGCTAATCAATTAAAAATCTAACATGAACTCCATTACTATCTTTTTTCACTGTTTTCTATTTTCATGGGTTAAAAATTTACTGCCTGTATGTCTAGTTTTACCTTTTGCATTGAGTAATATTTTGAATTTGAATCCTAGCCATCTCTTACTTGTATAATCAAGGTGAAGATACCAAATATCTCTATTTCCCCAGGAAAAGTGGAAATTAAATATCTACTTTACAGAGTCTTGGTGAAGATTGAAGACAATCTATACAAAGCACACAGTAGATTATAGTTGTCATAACAATTACTTAGTTCTGTGATACATCTCTAGACCTACCACGTAGTGTATAAATCTTGCAGTAATAGCCAAACTCATCATTTAGAATAGCTTCACATTCAAATTAATCCCAAATACACAAATACAAATAATTGAATTCAAATTTTAAAAATACTGTCTAACTTATAACTGAATTGTTTAGTAATAAATTAACTTTCCAGGAGGCTACCTTAAATCCAAAAGGGGAAATATATTCAAAACCAAATTACCTTTTATACATTTAAGCATACTGTCCTTCAGCGTCAGTATGAATGCAAGCACATTAAAATGCCCCCAGATTGTAAAATGGAAACTCATTTCTTCAATCTGATCATTTAGGTATAAAGTTTTAATTCTAGCTAATAAAAATTAGTCACATGTATCTATAGACTCTTGCAGTTTAAAATTTCAGAATAAAATAGCCCACACCTGGAAGCAGCTGTTTCATCACTTGGCCTTCTTCAATCTTAGAGTTTTCAAAGCATACAGAAACCACAGGAGCCACATAAACTTCTAGGAAGTTGTAATATATTTTGGAAACCCATAGATTCCCAAATATTTTCTTTATCAAGGGGTAAGATGCTGATCTTAAGCTCAAGGAATATTTTCACCATATTATTTTAAAATTTCTATTTTATATATCAATCATATAAAACAGTATATATGTATATATGTACATATATGAAAGAATAATACTAAAACAAGGACTCACAAAGCTTAAATAAAACATTGTGTGTCTTTGCCTTCCCTTTATATCCTGAGAAAACCCATCTCCTTAATTTTATGTTAATGGTTCTTTTGCTTTTCCTTATAATTTTAGCACATATACACATATCCCTAATTAGTATTTTGTTTAGTTTTGCTTGCTTTTAACTTTATGTAAATGGTATTATAATGTCTTCACTTTTTTTTTGTTCAACAAATGTATTTGCAAGATTCATCAATCTTCATTAAGGTGGGTGCGTGACCCTGTATTTCACACATTTACATCAATATGCAGGATTCCATTGAATGAGTAAACTACAGTTTAATTCTCTCTTCCACTGCCGAGAGATATTTGGCTTTTTAAAATAGTTATATTCTATAATGAAGAATTCTGCTATAACTATTCCTTTACATGTCTCTTGAAGCATAGTTGCAAGAGTTTGTCTATATAAGTGTTCCCAACATCATATGAACCTGCTTCCTGTTGCATCAAGAATGGGTTATGTATGTGCCAGAATATTTACCTCTTTAGTCTTGGGAGCAGGTTGGCAGGGCCTGGAGAGTGGGAGCTCAATAATTGATTATTGATTGCCAGAATAATTGATTGCCTTTAGCCATAAGCAGCTCCTTTACTTACTTCACCACTGATTTCTATCATCTCTAGCCATGGAATGGCTGTGGCGACCAGTGGGCATAGGTTCAACTTTACTAGCAAATAGCAAACAGTTTTCCACTCTTAGCAGCAGTGGATGAGACTCTCCATTGCTTCATGTATTTGGCAACAATTAATATTGTCAGTTTTAATATTTGCCAGTTTGGCAGGTATAAAATTATCTTTCTTTGTGATTTTAATTTACATTTTCTTAATGATCCATAATGCTGAGAAATATTTCATATTTCTGAGACCCCATTTCTTCTTTGTGAAAATTACACAGTTGTGCTTTTAAAAATGTATTTAGATACATTTATTTGCTTTATTTGGTGCTCTCTATTCTTTCCATTTAGTACTTTCTATTTGCTCCTTATAATTTTTTTTATAATTGACATATTTTCCCTTGTTCCATTTTTTTCCCATTAGTTTGGCATTTATATCTTTGTTTTTACTTTTCAGAAATGGTTAGTACATAGATTTAAATATACACATTTAATTTAAAATACCTTTACTTTCTTCCCACCATACAGAAATTGCAGAGTGCCTTAATTTCTGGAGTTAGTTCTCTCTCTTTTTTAATCTCATAAATTAGACACAATTATTTTGTTCCATCTTGTCACTGTCTAAATTTACCTACATGCTTACCAATTTTTTACTTTGCCATTGCTTCTAGCATCACAGACCTATAGAATGTTTTTCCTTCTTGAACTACATCCTTCAGAAGTACCTATACTAAGGGTCAGTTGGCAGAAAACTTCAACTGGTTACATATTTATTTTTTCTTCCTTCTCAACCATACCTTCTCAGAAGTGTTTACAAGTTATTATTCCTCTGTGTTTTGGCTACTCCTGTTGCTGTGAAAAATCAGATGTTTGTCCAGTTGTCTTTCCTTTGTAAGTAATCTGTCTATGCTCTCTGCTTCCAAGGACTTCTTTTGTTTGTGGTTCTGTTTTTTTTTTATTTTTAATGAGATGTCTAAGTGTTGTTTTGTTTTTATTGATTCGCTCAGTTTTTGTTGGGCTTCTTAAATATGAAAATCAGTGTCTTTCAGCAATTCTGAAAACAAGAAAATATAAAATTCTTCCATTATCTCTTCAAATACCATCTCTTTTCCATTATTCCTTCATAAAAGTCTAATTAAACTTCATAATAGGTAGACATATGTGAGTCTTTCATTCAGTTATTGTCCTTGTCCTTTTTCCTCTTTTTTGTATTTGCCATCTCTTTCTTTCTCATTGCTGCATCCTGGGTCTTTTTTTCCCCCCTAGTTTATTTTCTAGATTATCAGTTCTCTCTCTTTTTAAGTCTATGTCTATTCTTTTCTTTTTCTATTCATTGAGTTTTCAATTTCAATTATTATATTTTAAATTTTCAGAATGTCTACTTGTTATTTTCCATATCTGCTGGGTCAGTTTTGGTAATGTTTTGGTTTCATCAATATATTTCTCTAAATATATAGAGATGGAAGTTTATTCTTATTTTATATTCTGTGCATGATAATTATAGTATATGCAGTCTTTGGGGTTCTGAATATGTAGTTTGTTTCTTCTGATTCCTTAATTGCTTATTTTCTCATTTTTAATGACTTTTCTGATTTTGAGTTCATTTTTCCTGGTATTTTGTTGTGGGAATTCTTTGAAGCCTGGGTTTAAACGTTTTGTTCTAAAAATGATTGATTTTTGCCTTTACCAGGTGCTTTAGGGCACTACTAACTTAGAACCACTTTATTATAAATTTTGGACTTTTTGTTGGAGGGATGGATTGCAGGGCATTGCAGGTAATGTGAATTGAGACCCCAAATCCATTAACTGATATATTATCATTAGAAATTCCTAGAGAGTAATTTTTTTTTCTTCACCCAGAGCCAAGGCTAGAGTGGGCATCTCACAGTCTATTCTCTTTATCTCTCTCTCAGGCAATTTTTAGATCCTGGTTTATGCTCTAAGGCTATTTCCCTTCACCCAAGTTTTATGAGGGGTATTCTCAGATCTGACTTCCTTTGTGCTCTGGGTTCCAGTGTTTGTCTCCCAACTGCAGGGCATGCAGCTCATTAAAACCCAGTCTCTAGGCCATCAGGAATTGCCATACAATCTCCAAGGCAAAGATAGGCTCCGGAATTTATCAAATAGTAAATTCAACATTTCTGTTGTTTTTGGTCGAAATGGAATTCTGTTACCTTCCCATCAGCTCAACCATGCATTAAAACATATCTTTTATTTATTTTTATGTTTTTTAGAATTTATTGTCATGTTATGCTGTGATTTGTCACTGTGAACATATTCCTGGAAACGGCAGTCCTCTTATATCTTTTAGAAATAGGTTTTAACCCTCACAGTGGCTTATATTGGGACTCAAAGTTCTCTATCATCTCTTCTTCAGCCTTTGTAATTCCTCTTAAACTAAGCTCAAATACCCTCACACAAGAGTAAATTTCTGTAGTTTTGATTTTTCATGGAGGTTAAAGAAATTTTCTGTAGTGATTGGTAAATGTATAACCTATGTTTTGCTGGGTCATTTTCTCTAGTCTTTCATAATCTGAAAATTGAATGTTTTTTTGAGGCTATCGCCATTACAGAGTGACTAGTATTATCTTTGAGATACCTTCATCTCTGTAAAGAAATGTAAAGGAAACACTGCACTTGAGACCATCTTCCAAAGTGTGGATTGATACGGCTCTGTGAAAAGATTTTGAGAACCTAAGATTTTGTCATGTTTATCACAGCTTCCTAGGTTGGTTATATGGCTTTAAACCCTCCTGTGGTTTGTATGCATTCTTAGTTCTCAAAATAAAAAATGCAAAGAAATTGGCTTGTGAAAAATCTCAGAAATATGTATTTGCTGACTTCTGGTTCTGCTTGTATGCAAGTGATTGACATTTTTTCTGTTTAAACCATGTCTCACACTAGAAGCAGTAGCAGTATTAGAATGCAGCTCACAGAAGGTACTAGTGACATGACTGCCTTCTGTAGGGCAAACACGAGTGTTAATAGTCCAGCCTGGCAGGAAAAGATCTTCAGTTTATTTCACATGTTTTAATGTGTCATTTATAATTTTGTATGTATGTGCTATTAATGATTTTCCTATTCACAGTTACCTAATTTTAAACAGACCTTTCATTTACCTTGAATGATGTGTTTACATATACTTCTGGTAGGTCACAAGGCTGTTTAAAACTATGAAATTCCTTGCTACTTAGAAAATACTCTTGAACCATATTTGGGAATAAGTGTTTAGGTATAATATGCCAATTATAGATAATCTTTTATAGCAAATATATTCCAGAATTTCACACTAATAGTCATAAATGAAATATGTCTAGCAATAAGATGTACAATGAAGGGCTAGATAATGATCTGTGGTTAATCAATGCAAGAACTTAATCATTAGACCATGTGGGAATTGTCTGAAGGAAAAAAATTCAGATGAGATTTGAAAAGAGGAGGGGAACTGATGGATTAGACATCTGCTTTTTTAGAAAGAAGCCTGAAGTGCAATAATATTGTATAAATTATGAAAAGTAAACTTGGTACCAGTTAAATTGTGGGATTTGAGAAAATATGTGGGGGACAAAAATCTGAAAAGTGGTTTAGGATAAATCTATTTAGGTTGTTACAAAAATTTGAAAATTTGCCAGGTGAGTTTAACAAATGACTTACATCTTCGGTGAAGTATTTGGGATGTATCACTTCAAATGTATTGCCATGGAAAGACTAGGAGTTTAAAGAAGTTGGAAGAAGCAGGTAGCAACTATAGAAAGAGGAAAAATTATAAGACATGATGGATTTGATGTATCAAGGCAGAATGGACTTGAGACTTTATCATATAAATATGTAGAAGATTAAGGTAAAAAACAGACCCCGTAAACTAAAGACTGATACTGACTTTGCTAAAGGACACCAGAAAAACCAGTTTCTAATTATGTCTGATAGGAAGCATAAATGAAGATTGTAAAGGCAATGAAGTTGCAAGAGAGTAAATGGTAAAAATCACAGAGAACATCTGAAGAAAGGAAATCCTCACTAATGTTTGTCTGAAATTGTTTTACTTAGCAGCCTTCATATTTGACACCCTTCATTATGGAGAATGTGCCAATTCAGTTAGTCTGGCCAAGAAACAAGCAGTTGAAAAAAAAAATGAAGCTGTCAAGTGTAAATAGTAGTAGCACAGAAGGACAGTGTGTCCCAAGCCAAGCACATTGTTTTGTACAAAAGTATGGAATATAAGATTAAAAAATAATTTTTGAACCATTGGTGTTTTTGTAGCCATGACTATGTCATGGAGCATCTTGAGGGCAACACTTAAAGTATAGGTCCTGCTTCATGCTTCATTATTACCTACCTATTGTACATAAATTTAAAAAAATACAGTATTATTCTTGAGAGTGATTGTTTACATTGAAAAAGAAAACATGATCAGGGAATTCTAAAAGTAACAAATGTTGAGAGATGATGCAAAACAATTTTCAGGATTATTGTGTTCTAACATAACTGTAGAGCTAAATTTAATTTTAGATCTTAAGTAATGAATGTCATGAAATAAAATTAACCTATACAAATTGCATCTGAGGGAGAAGTATAAGACAGAAGGAAGCTTAACTCCATAGGAGAGATTTGTGATTTGTTTAAAATATTTAAAACAATCACTCTATATCTTAATACTGAGTATTTTCACAGTACAAACACAACTTTCTTCCACCTTTCAACTTACATTGACCCTTTATATCTCCTGGGAGTTCATATGAAAGAAATTTTTGGCCTCAGTTGTCAAATATACATTTGAAACTTAAAATTCAAAACTAAAATAAGCATTTTCTTTGTGGTATCATGAGCATACCATATATGAATAGCTAATAAGCTTTCTGTTACTGACTTCCTATAGAGTCTGAGGGAGGCACCAAAAATCCCGTAATCTTTTACTCATTTGTCAAGATTACTTCAAATTCCTCATCTCCATTTTTTTCAAAAACTATTTTGTCCAAAAAAAATAGTCATGGAAGATTATAAGGTGAATATCCAATTTATTAATGCCTCTACGTAAAATTTTAACTGGATCACACTGACCACAGAGAGAAGGAATGGTGCAGTTATTCTGAGGTCTCATAGAATTATCTTCCTGAGTTGTTCCTTTTATCATTGAAAAATATCAAAGGATTATACGAGAAAAAATCATATTAAATACTATTTTGTAATTGTTGGAAGTGATACTATCAAAGCTTGATATATTATGCCAACATTCTTTTGAAGGACATATGAAAGAAAGTTTTTACTGAAAATAATTTTGTTTCTCTTATAGAAGCAAAACATCGTGAATGTTAGCACTACTCTGTCTTCTTTGTTATTTTATATATTAGTTGGCTAGGGCTGTCACACGGACGAGGTGGCTTAAACAACAGAAATTTATTTTCTCATAATTCTGGGGGCTGGAAGTCCAAGATCAAGGTGCCAGCATAAATATAAATAAATAAAATTCTCATCCAAAATTGATTTGTACGTATATTTGTTCACAGAAATAATTAGTAAGAATTGTATTCCTGGGTGTCAAAATGTACTGAAGAAGGTTTAACAATTATATTCCTCTGAGTATACTTACAAATTTATATGAATGTTTAGATTTATAATATATATTATAATGGAGTGATTCTTTCTCCCTGTGATAATATAAAAATATCAGTGGAATTAATTATTAGAGGTAAGAAAGTTGTTTTCCTACTTATGTCAACTCTTCTTTTTCTTATTCTAGAAAACCTTTATTAAAAAAAAGCAACGTCCTATCGAGCCAAAACCAGAGCCAAAACCCAGGTATATCTTTTATATGATAGAAGAAAAGTATAAATGAACTCACTTGTTTTTAATGTTATCAGTGTAATTGCTGACTTTAATATCTAGGTTTAAAGAAGTATAGGTTGTTGAAAGCTCAAGTTTTTAATATATATTTCTCAATGTTGACATTTAATTTTTTTTTATTTTCACTTTGGCTTTTATTTAATAAGTTATCAAATGTGATTTCCCAGCCCCTTAATGGACACACTTGTCTTGTGAATATGGCAGATACTAGCACAGTGCCTGTATGGGGGGTGGGTGGGTTATGATTGCCAAGGATATCGTTCAGCTCACTGGGCCCAACCCTATCATTGGTTTGAGGTTATTTATTTTCAGCCCTTATTCCTGAGCTTTTACTATCTCACTGAGATGGTGGAATCTTAATTTGACTCAAGCAAGAATAGTCACATCCTCCCTCCCCCATTATTTTAGTAATAAATTAGTAGACCGAGCTAAACTGTACTTTGTAGTATCTAGGAGAAAGCAGCGTAAATACTGTACATGTTTCAGCTGTTTTTTATTAGAAACTATGTGCCACAATTCACTATGGTAAAGCATGCCTTTCAATGACTGTACTAGGGATTCTTAGATTGCTTTGCTACTTTATTTATGAAATTTGTTGACATTTTTGAAAGGCCACTGATTTTGTGAGTTAAATTGGTGAGTGAGAAGGAAAGAAAGGGTTGTGAAAAGTTAACGAAGTTTCCGTAAGGGCAGGTTTCATGCTTTTGGTTTCTTATTCACTAGGAATACATTCATTTATTAATAATAAGTGATTATAAACTGGAAAAATATAAAACAAATATTTAAAGGCACTGGAGAGTGATGGCATGCAAACAGAAACTGGAGGGAATTTATTTGATCCTTTAAAGAAAGGAACTGCAATGGGATCACCACTTACCTAGCTTTTCTCAGATCATGCAGTGTGAGATAGCTAGGCCTTAGGCAGTAAAACCTCAGTGTTTTTGGTGTGAGGTGTCAGGATACAGACAGTTTTGGACTACCAGAATGACTGGAAACTGATTAGGGAGTCTTACAAAGAAGAAAGCCATAGAGGAAGGAGACCCAAGTCTGCATACAAATTCCTTTCAAATTCTTGGCTGACCCCTGAACTTTATATGTGTAGAAGAGACTCTAAGAAGTTCAGCCTAAGCAACAACTTGCATAGCTTTTAGTTGGTTCAGCTGGTTGCATCAAAAGAAAAAGATATACTGTATGATGGAATTAACAGACGAGGGCTTTAAAGTAGCTATTATAAATGTTCAAGAACTTAAAAATGTTCATAATGACAGGGGTCCCCTAGTGTAGAAATAGAAGCTATAAAAAAAAAGAATCAAATGAAAATTCTAAATATAGAACATTTGAACAAACTGTCAATTAATTTGACCTAATTGAATTATAGAAGACTCCATCTAATAACCATAGAACACACATCATTTTAAGTGCATATGTAACTGCATTATAAATGTAAGAACAGAAACAATGAAATAGAAAATAGAGAAACAATAAAGCAAATTAACAAAGCCAAAAGTTAGCTCTTTGAAAGGAGTAATCAAATGTATAAGCTCTTAGCAAGACTGATTTACATAAGAGATAGAACACAAATTATCAATATCAGTAATAAAAAAGAACATTACTATTATATACCATAGATATTAAAATAATAAAAGAATATGTGAATAACTTCATGCCAATTATATTCAACTATAAGGAAGTAGTCAAATTTTTTGAAAAAAGATAGCATTCCAAAATTGATACAGGAAGAAATAGAAAATCTGCATAACCCATGTCTATTAACGAAATTGAATTTGTTATCAAAAAACTTCCCACAAAGAGACTTGCTTTAAACACAGAAAATTGTAACTTCCACATGAAAATTATTTCTAAAGGTATTTGATGGTGTTAGTAGCAGCCTGTCTTCTTGTTTATGTCTTTTTACTGCACATATTGTTTACCTACTTAGTTTGGGAAGACTATTTTCCTTATAGGTGCTATTAAATTAAAATTAGTCCAGCTGTTTCAATGATTAAAAATTGGACAGCCTCAAAGATGTGTGTTTATTGTAGTTATTTTCCTGGAGCCAGCCAGATAAACCAAACACTATACATTTTCCTGTACAGCCTACTATATGTTACAGGTATACAGGGCCATGGCAAAGTTTTGCAGCAATATCTTAAACATTTTAGAGAATAATAGGGGAAGGGAATTTTAGAGATCCTTTGATTCAATCCTTCTATTTTCCAATTAAGAAAACTGAGATTCAAAAAGATGAGTGACTTCTTCAATGTCACAAAAGTAAAAAACAGAACTGTGACTGGACCCCAAACCTCAACTCACAGTATAGTATCATATCTTAAATTTTAACAGCCTTTCTGATGATTGCTTAAGAGAGGTAAACTGAAACTTAAGTAAACCTAAGAGTGGCTCTAGTGATTTAAAAAGTGTTACTAGAATAGAATCATGGAGAGAGAGAGAGGAGGAGAGAGAGAGAGAGAGAAACAGAATGTAAGAATAAAGCAAAGTAGTGAACAATATAAAACTATATATTTGTGTATATATGTTTATATATGTATATATAAAGAATTCACAGACATACTTCTCTGAAAATATTTAAGTGAATCAATATTAAGATTCTCTTCTTTATTTGAAATTCTGCATCATTTCTACCATAAAAGTTACATGAAACTTTAGAATTCACATGTTGGATTTATAGCTTTGCCTAAGAGATTTGTCTTGTTAGAGAGGAATTTCCCATATACTTTTCAGCTAGAGGTTTCCTTAGAGCCTGCATGAGGCAGAGTATATTATAACCTTCCATCAGTCATCAGTCAACTTCAATAAAGTACTGGCCAACTTTTAAAATACTTCTGCATTTCAAAGGTAAAAATATGTCACACATATACTATTATTGCCAGGCTACAGTAAATACAAGGGAGTCTATTTTCCTCCTCTCTTCTTAGTTATAGAAAAAATGATGATGGAATTAATTTACACATACCCACAAGCTTTGTGGGAACCCTCTACAGTTGGCAAATAGCACTGGTTTATGCACCCACTCAGCAGTATTTTTTTAAAGGAGGTAGTTACTTGGCTGTTAAAAGGTGGGAGTGGGGAAGTTAAGCAAACTAAAAATGTTGCTGCTGCACTTGGTTTGGAATTATTGCTAAAGTGAGCACCCACTCCTATTCTTGGTAGGAAATGGAACCTGTTGCCTTATATGGATAGAGTGGTGAATAAGTCAGAGTCCTGATTATTTATATATATCCTGATTTTCAATGATCACAACCTAAAAGGCAATTTTTTGCATTCAATTTTTTGTTGCTGTTGATCTTCCTGTTTTTTAAACTGCAATAATTTCAATATTCAGGAAGGGAAGAAAAGATGGTGCTATAGTGCTTAGGTATATTTGTTTGTACAAATATATGTACAAGTGTATATAAGACTTTCCATTAGCAGCATTATTAAACAAAGAAGTATAATACTGAAATCTCACACATTTAGGGTGAATTTACTAGGTTAGAAAGTCCACCCGTTACAGATACTTGATTTTATTTTCGGATTCTTAAATATATATTTGTGTACTTTTATGAGAAAAAGATGAACTTTTTGCCTTCATTTTATAATTCTACAATGTAAATACTCATTTTGTGGGGGTGAGGGGAAACTTCCCCTTTCCCCTGAAAGTTTGCTGAAAGATCAACTCACAATTAAGACAGATTAATGAGAGGAAGAGGTTTATTTACCACGCACATGGGGAGAATCACAGAGTGATGTACATAGTATCCCAGTGGGATCCAGATATTTTTATACCTGCCTTTTAGAGGGGAGGGGAAGATGAAAAATATAGGTAATTCTGTTTAGGAGCAATAAATGATTGCTAGAGTGGATGAATAGATACTTGGGAGAATGGAGGGATTAGGGGAAACAGATTGACTTGTAAATTAACTTGAGAGACAGGTATTACATTTAAAATGATTAGGGCAGGTCTGCTTCCATTCTTGATCTTTCTTTCCTACAATATATTGAGATAACAGGGAGGTGAGAGGAAATAGTTTTTTTAGATGGGTCCTTTTTCTGACTATGCAGGTAGAGGGAAAGCCCCTTCTAATGCCTTTTTAAAACATTTTTTTTTAATTTCAGCATCTTATGGGGGTACAAATGTTTAGGTTACATATATTGCCTTTGCCCCACCCAAGTCAGAGCTTCAAGTGTGTCCATCCCCCAGATGGTGCACACTGCACCTATTAGGAGCCAATGCCTTTTTATATCAAAGGCCCTTTAATTAAAAATATTCTTTATACCAGGGAGTCATATTTTGGGGTGAAATTTCCTGAGCTCCTTCAAGTTCATACCGGCCTACGCCCAACATTTATAGACAGTAATTTTCATATATGAGAATTTATAAAGCAAAATTATTTAATATCAAATGAAGGTTTCTACTTCCTCAGTATTTTAACTTAGATGATACATTTAAAAATTGTTAGAATGTCATAAGTTTAAAAAGATTATTATGAATCTATAAGATTACAATATAGTTGAGAAAACCTAAAACTGTTTTTTTTTTTTTTTTTTTTTGAGACAGAGTCTCGCTTTGTTGCCCGGGCTAGAGTGAGTGCCGTGGCGTCAGCCTAGCTCACAGCAACCTCAAACTCCTGGGCTCGAGTGATCCTTCTGCCTCAGCGGTAGCTGGGACTACAGGCATGCGCCACCATGCCCGGCTAATTTTATATATATATATCAGTTGGCCAATTAATTTCTTTCTATTTATAGTAGAGACGGGGTCTCGCTCAGGCTGGTTTTGAACTCCTGACCTTGAGCAATCCGCCCGCCTCGGCCTCCCAAGAGCTAGGATTACAGGCGTGAGCCACAGCGCCCGGCCCCTAAAACTGTTTTTAAGGGAAAGAAAGTTTATGTTAAGCATTTCAAAGAAAGCCACCCAATCTTAGTTCAATCAGAATTGCCAAAGGAACATTTCTCTCAGTTTTTTTTTTAAAGTAAAATACCTAATGTAAAATTTCTAAACCAGACAGAATTAGAATCAAATAGATGTCATTCTTAATTTTTATTTTTTAAGAAATGTAATGTGTGCATGAATTATAATATATACATTTATTTTTTTACCTTGATAAAGGTAAAGATTTAATATTTTGCAATGAAGTGAGATCTCATCTTTTCATAGCATTGTCTTTTTAATCTCTTTATTAACTTCTTTATGCTTAATCATTTTCTCCTATTTTTATGTAGTTTCTTTAATATAAAGTATCAAAAGCAGTTTAAATATCATTAGATAAAGGGAAATTATACATTAATACACATAAGAGTGTATACTCAATATCTGAGCAAAAATTGTGAATTGGGAGCTTTATGGATTATAATCCATTGTACTATGGTGATGACATTGTTCTTTTATTTTCTGTGAGAAAAATTTCTATCCATAATTTTCCTTGAGGTTCACTTGAATATGTTTATTACTTCTAACCATATTGCAAAAGTCTCCATTTTCCTTCAGATAACTTATTGCATTCTATGAATAAAATGCTTATTCTTTTGATGTCTTTTTCCAGTGAGTTGTTAATCCTTTGCAGATTAATATGATGTCAGTGATTCATTTGCCCTTTGTTGAATTTCTAAAGCACATGATTGTTTTTTTAAAATGCCTGACTGATTTCCCAGTATAGAATAGAACAATTGATGGGACTTTAATTCATAGAAGAAAAACATTCCATTGTTGATTCATAATATTAAATGTGTAGTTGTGATAAATTCAGAGGCTGGTCATCAGCCTTTCATCTTTTTTAGTATGTAATTTGCTTCAATTTTGGGTGATAAAAGCATTACAATTAAGTGTCCCATTTATGAAGTAGAGTGTACCTTTTGGAACCCTTAAATCCCCTTATTTATTTTTTTAATCTTCAGAATTCCAAGCATTAATATAGTTTATGTAAATATGTAGATGAGGAATAGTTGCACACTTTCTTCTTTCTGTTTTATAGCATACTAGAACTAAAAGGATAACAAGGTATGACACGAATATCTTACTGAAAGACAAAGTTAAATGATCAATTCTAAATTTTTTCTTTTTTGATATAATGGAATATAGCATATCTACTTGCATATCTAGGTATAAAATTCACATTTTAGAGTGTAGATATTTAGGTAGGTACTTGAATATTCTCTTTTTAATCTCTAAAAGTACTATATTCTATTTTTTAATCACCATTTTTTTTTCTTGAAAGGGATCAAGTTTTCTTATTTTACCTCAAAACAGTTTTAAAATTTGCCACATAATAACTTTTCTTTGGTCTCTTCTGAAATTTTGTTACCTATTAATGGAAAGTTAGCTTGCTTATCACTAGATATCTCCTGTCAACAGTTTTTTTTTTGGGGGGGGGTCAGTACTCAGCTTAAGCATTACTTGATAATAAATTTATAGTGAATAACATTTCTCCAGTGACATTTCCACCTATGTATTCTGTCTTTTGAGGATTGTAGATTCTGAGAGTTTAAGGAAACTTTGAGATTTTCTACTGAAACCTTTTATCCAAAGGGTGAGTCTCCTCTATAACATGGTACTCACATAGACTTGAAAACTCCAGGGATTCATAATACTTCCATTTAAGCACTATCCCATTTAATTCAAAGGACTTCTCTGATTTTCAAACAGTTGTCTATATTAGGCTCAATACCTATCTCCCTTGAACTTTTATCCTCTGGTCTTCTTGAAGCCACCAATTTTCTTTTTTCTCAGCCTATTTCAACTAGTTATGTATATAATAGTCTACAGTATTTCATTGGGATGGTAGTTTGGACTCTTAAGCAAAAATTAGACTTGATTCACTCACATAGTAGAAATTATAAGGGTGTAGAATATGGTGATCATGTGTTCTTTGTGTCGAGTTAGCATCTTAGGCTCAGCTGATTCAGTACTCGAGTAATGTCTTTAGGATGTGCTCTGTTTTCTTTCATTTTTTAATCTGCTTGGCTTTATTACTTCCTTTTATGGAGTTTTTCTCTATGTGGCAAGGAAAAGGGCTGGTTTCCAGTTATCTTTAATTCACTTCCTGCTCTTACCAAAAAGGTGGTATTGTATTTCTACAAAAAGTAGAAAAGAACAACATCCTCCCTCCAAAGTAAACCCTCCCAAAACACAAAGCCACACACACACACACACAAACAAAGATAAAAAAAAGAGAATATTTGGGTTGACTTCCTGGCTTGGAAGATGTGACCAGTCCTAGACAAATCATGGAATAGTCATATGACTGGAGTGGGAAAAGTGCAGTTCTCCAAAGGAAAAGAAGGTGCTTGACAGAGGAAAGAAGCAAATGCCCACTATACTAAAAATGGCCTCATTAAAGTATGTTGCTTAGGAAAGAACATAGTATTTCAAATGTAATTTTAGTAACACAATGTAGAATGAGACCCAACCCTAGACCCTACATATCAACTCTTAAATCCCATCATTATGTCAGCTTTGGGGTTGACAACTCAAGGGCAATAACTCATACTGATTTGAATTCTGGAAAAAAAAAGATATACCCTGAGACTTCTCCAGATAGTCTAAGTGTTCCCATTCTGTTTGCCTTTTTGTCTTCATTCCTTTTCTTTCTCTACCCCTTTCTTCCTCCCTTTATCTATTATACAAAGAAAAGCATTTGCTCTCAGGGCTTCAGGATATAGAAGGGAGATAGACCCAGAGATAATTATAAAATAATGTAGTAACTAGTAACTACAATGATGGAGGTGAGGTATGTAATATCTTCATAGGTCAGAGAAGAATCATTGTGCAATCACATTTATATGATTGACGTACTATTTAAAATTGCATATCCGCCCATCAGCACTCTTCAATCCCCATCCCCTACTTCATTGTTTACTACAGCACACATCACTTTCTAATGTACTCTATAATTAACTTGCTTGCTATGATTACTGTTTGTCTATTCTGCTAGAATATGAGCTCAATGAGGACAGGGGAATTTTTTGTGTTTTATTTATCAGTGTATCCTCAATACTAGAAGAGCACCTTATACTTTAAAAGTATAATAAATAAAGAAACAAATATTTTTCAATTAATGGCTCAAATCTTTAGATCTTTGCTTTGCAATGAATGTTTTTTCCTTTCCGTCCGTGTATATTTCTTACGTCAAGCTAGAAAGTAGAAACTGCTTCCTGGGTATCTTCATTGGAATATCCACTATTTCCCCAAAATTGAAATGATTATGACTCCCCATCTCCAAGCCTTCTTTCTTGTATTCTGTATCTCAGTTAGTAATGATGCTGTTCCTCCAATCACCCAAGACTACTCAATCAGCATATAGTTCCCCACCTTGTTTACAAAGATTTTATGAGAACCTTGAAATTGCCTTCCTGAAATTCAAACATATATAAAATTATTTCCTGGTCCATCAATCTAGTAAGAACAAAACAAAATAATAATAAAGTTACATTAAAATAAAGGAAATGAATTTAGGATGGCATGACATTCATTTTGTGCACATTCCAGCTTTTGACACCACCACTTCCTTCTTTAAGTACTTATCCACCATCCAAATGATAACTGATATACTCTGATATTAAATTTACTGCACCATACTTTGTAATTTTTATATTCTTTTCTTTTTTGAGAGTGAGGACATTTGACATTCTCCAGAATTCTCACATCACATTCATTCTCTAGTTTCTCAAAGATAGCAGATCAGTAGATGAATGTGGAAATTATTCACCTGAACCCAGAAAATTTAACTAATTAAAGAAGCTTCAGTTTTCTCCTTGGCTTGAGCTTCAGTTCTTTCCTATCAGTCCTTGTTTTATCTTTTTTGGTATGGTGGTCATTCTTCTTGAGCATAGTGAAATTAATACAACCTGAAATATTGCATTTCCAGTAAACTGTCAGGCAATGCTGATCTGCTGGTCATCAGGCCACACTTTGAGTAGCAAGCTAGTGGATGTATTTGGCTATGTTCAGTATTTACTCCCCTGCTTTCTGTCAATTCCTAGGATGATTTAGTTCCTTTTTGCTATGGTTATCTAGTTAATAGAGAGAGCTATAGTAAAGTACCTTAGTGATATCCCAGTGCCATATTCTTGTGATAAGAATCAGTTTTTAAAAATAGCTACTAGATAACCGCATGTTCTGGAAATGCTACCATATCCTAGCTCCCATATGCACCTCAAAGTCAAATATTATTTAGATGTACCTTCAATCTTCTAGGCCTATTTTCCTTAGGATTGCTTCTCAGTGGTATAAGAAATGAGTAATGTAGCTAAGTTTAGGGAAAATAATTATCTTGATTATCAACTTCTTTTCTCTGAGATCATTTTATGGTATTTGTTTCGGCTTGTGTTTTGATTCTCCATTTTCTCAGATTTCCTGGCTTATTTCTGTTTCTCCGGTCTTTAAAATGTCTACTTTTCTCTGTATCTCTGGGAACTACTGGTCCTTTGCTTATGACTATTGCCAAAGGTTTTTAACTTCCTTTTAATTATCAATTGTGGTGTTTGGTGTCTTCCTTCTACTGCTCATCCTCTTGTGCAAGGGGTCTGCTCAAGAGAGCTGTACCCTCAAGCAGGAGCAGGGTCAGGCTGTGGACTGTTGGTAGCTCAGAGTTCTGAGTGTGTCCAGAGTCCAACATTGCTGGGAGTCACCAGAGATCAGAAGGTCAGCACCATTCAGTTTCCCAATCTGATTGGATGGAAAAATAAAAACACTGTGGAACAAAGAGGACCTCAAGTAACCAGATACTGATGGCTGGGCTCTCTGGTAAAACTGAGTTAGAGCATATTGGCTTCAGCTACAGGCTGAATTGGGGCCTTCTGCTTTCTCCGCTGGAATAGAGATGCCTGGTGCCTAGAGAAGTCTGTAGTGTAGTTCCTCACTCATATGCATGGGATAGGCATGATTCCACTAGTGTCGGGTGAAGGATACAACAGAGAGTAAGGAAACAACTGACCACACGAAATCAGTAACTGGGAAAGAGGATGACTGGGCCTGGTTCAAGAGGAAGGCCCTATGTAGGTATTATTCCTGCATGGAATCAGAAGAAAAAGTGTCTGACGAGGAGCAGGCAGAATAACAAGAGAAAGAACACATAAAAGTTCTCATCTCTAAAATACAGTAATCCTGCCCAGTAGTACAATGAGGGTGAATAAAGTCTCAAGCAGGGAAAAGCAGAATTGCAATTACCTTTTTGTGGAGGAACTCAGTAAGACATTCAGTAGGGAGGCAGAAGCATTGGGAAAAGGGGTCAAAAAGTCCCATCTCTTTCTAGTCCAGCTTGCTCTAAGACAGTCCCCATTTCCTGCCTCACTAATAGGTTTTGGCCTGTAGTTGCCTCACCCTCACTCTCTGTTCCTGCTTGAGGGTCTCCCTGATCTGTTGGAAATGACAGCCATATATATATATGTATATATAAAATGTATATGTACATATACACATATGTGGTTGGAAGTAAAGTATTGAGTATAGTGTCAAGTGTAGTGTTTTTAGAATCACCTTAATTGTGGGAATTTATTTCTTTTCTGAAGCCCTATAATCTAAAGTTCATATTCTAAGGACAAAGAATCTGTGAACAGGTATCAAATCTTCATTGATTCCATCCTTTCTGACCAGAGGTAAGAGAGATGGATGGGAGTAGGTGGAGTCATCTCTCCTCCATCACTGACTAAAGTTTGGGTTGGGAGCAGAGGGTTACCCCACGAGGAATAAATAACTGTACTTGGAGGAAGAATAGAAAAATTCATTATGTTCCCTATTCTGTAAACTTGTGAAAAACAGACAACTCCAGTCACTGTGCCACTGAAAAATCAGCTCCCATTACAACTTTGGCACAAATTCCCTGGTCATTCAGCTGCCTTCGAGGGTAATTTTTTTTCAGTGCCCTATAGGTAAAACATATAAGTACAATAAAAAGGAGTTTCAAATGTCTGGGTTAAAGAGAATTCCCTGAAAGTGCATCATAGATTACTTTGATTACAAAATCAAAATCAATTAAATTTGAACAAAAACAGTATTTCCTTTTTGGTTTTGCTTTTCTATTATGTGAAAGGATAATTTCAATTTAATTCATAAGTAGTGTTCCTCCAGAATGTTTATCTATGCTGAGGGGAGAAATAATTGTGTTTCTTAAACTGAATTTGGAATTTAAAAATCTCTATTTTGTTTTGAGAGAAATCTGTTGGAAAATTAAAATCTAGCAGCAGCAGCAGCAACAGTAACAATAAACCCCATCTTTCCTTAGATCCAACATAATTGGCTGGGGATTGTCTTCTGCCTCCTGTACCCTATACCTGATTTTCTTCTTCCATATTGATTACCATAAACATTTTACTGCCTGAAATATTCTAACTAGGGATCTATGTAGGTGGTAAAAAATTAACCTCTCCAGAAATTCAAATACTCTTAGATACTTTAAATAGGATAGCATCCTCCATTCTTTAATATTATCTGGTTACATAGATTGCTGTAGACCTAGAAGCAGCCCCAAATAGGAGGGAACTGAAAGTGGAGGGTAGAGTAGGAGCATTGTGAGGAATGACAAAGGGTACAAAAAGATTAGAAGGCACTGGAGAAAACACATCTCATTTAGATAGTTCAACTATTTTAAATTTTGCCTGAATTAAAGTGGCATTATCTTCCACTTCAGGAGGAGTGTGTCTTATTTTAGAATGCCCCAGGAACCCTGCTCTGATTTTTGAAGTGAACAGGCTTCACTAGTATGAAATACTAAACCCTTGGGAAGATTTGGAAATGAAGTAGTAAAATAATATTGAGACAGAAGTAGAATTTCATGAACATGTATTATATCCCTTTTCTTAAAAATCTATATCACCCATGCTGAATATGTAATGCATTGTTTTCAAACTGAGCAGACCTCATTTAGGGGAATAAAGTAGGCCACATACTTGTTTCACTCATTACCCAAGTTACTTTCAAATCCCACATTCAAAGCACGAGGGCATCACATGTTTCTACTTCAAGGCTGCACGTACAGGAAACGAAAGCCCTCGACACAGCTTGGTAGCAGAAGATCCAAATCAGAGTAAATTGTGTAAATTATAACTAAATTGCAAAGCATTTGGACAAAGCAGGCATACTAGTCTAATCAGGAAAGCAGTGATATTTACTTTTCAATAACGCAGGTTGGAAGAGGAATTGGGGGAGGGAAGTATCACAAATCTCTTTTAATGTATTTCTGAACTTGGCAACCTGAACTGGTTTTGTCACATATTTGCAGCTTAAAAAGTAGTTGGCTTTTACAGCAGCCAAAATAAGTATCCTTAATCACTTTCAACCTATGAACAGATGGGCAAACAGTGCTTTTATAAATGGAGCATACAAAATACTTCAATATCAGCCAAAACTAATTAGTAGCAATATCTGAACCAAACTCTAAAACTGATTTAATGTTTAATATATATTATCTATAAGCATTAGTGTTTGAAAGGAAATTCCCTGTTTAAATGTTTGCCAAGCTCAGGATCTAATGGTCAGACATGATTAACTTACTAATTAACTTGTTGTATCTTTTCTCACATGTAATCTTGCTTAATGATTTCTTCTTTCTCTGAAAACTATTTGATTTGATACCTTGATCATAGATTTGTCAAATTTCAAGTGAAAAAGTCAAAGGCAGCTATTCCATTCTTGTCTTTCATTCTGAGAGTGATTTTAGTAGGAGGTGGATTGAGGATAAACAGGGTTGCCTCTTCTATGGTGAATACTGGTTTTATATCTAGTTTTTGATGACTCATTTTTATCTTCATAAAGATTTTCTAAAAGAGTTTATGGAGGCTCTATAGTGGCTAGACTATGTATAACAATAACAATTTTCTCCATATTAGAATTGTGTTAAGACACGGCGAAGGAAGATAAATTTAAAAGTTACATAAGCAAGGTAAGCAAAGGCTAGTTTCTACCAGTTTTCCAACTCAGTGGAGGTCACCTGGCCTTCATATCTGTGCCAGTCAAAAATGTATTTCCCATGTCTCATCTATAATATATAAACAATGAACATAACATCCATTGCATAAAGTTGAACATTTCTGTAATTGAGTCTGTATAGGTGATATGGTTGTATCTTTTCAATACTTTTGAAACAAACAAGCGAATGAAAACCTAAAGGCAGTCACCCAAGTCATCCTAACCATTGAGGACTGGGTATTGCCAATGCCAGCCTTTTTGTCATCACGATGTAATTTTGTCCTCTTCTGATTTTACCACATGCAAGATCAGGAGGGTTTTGAATTTTGGCTGTGCTGCTTACAACTTCATGATCTTGGAAAGTCACCTAATTTCTTTCAGCATTAGTTTCCTCATTTATAAAGTCAGAATATAACACTTATCCAACAAAATACTTTTTGTTGTTGTTGTTGAGACAGAGTCTTGCTATGTTTCCCAGGCTGGTCTCAAACTCCTGTGCTTAAAGGATTCCTTTGCCTCAGCCTCCCAAGTAGCTGGGACTACAGACGTGCACCAGACATGTACCACCACACCCAGCTCTAACAAAACCATTTTGAAGATTACAAGAGAAAATATTTCCTAAGTAAATGCTTAATAAAAGGTTGGTACTACTACTGCTGCTGCTATTAATGGATATAATTATTATACTGTTCTTTTACATTACACAGTACATGCTAATCTATTTCAGAAAATCTGAACAAAATTAAAAAGCAAGAAACAAATTATAATTTTTCCTTACATCTAATTTTTTTTTATAACCTAGTGTTTAATTAGGGATTTGTATCAGTTTTACTAGAGAAGTCATTGAATCAGAATCTATGAAGGCAAGTCTTGAATAGGAGTTCCTTGAAAATAATTGTTATGATTCTAATCCACTCTTGATTTAGAAATACTGAGTTAATATAACCATCAATAACATTTTGTCATGTTTCTTTCTAGCTTTATTTATATCTTTTTTTAAAAAGATACAGTCATATAATGCATATGATTTAACATCTTTATCCTTTTAATAACATGAAGTTATTTTAATTTCTTTTTTTAACTTTTCTTTTTAAATTGAAAGATAAAATTATATGCCTTTATTGTGAACATTGTGATGTTTTGAAGTATATATGCATGGTGGAATGAGTTAAATTAGTTAGTTAACATATGCATTACCTCACATAGTCATCGTTTTTGTGGTGAGAACATTTGACATTTGCTCTCTTAACATTTTTCAAGAATACAATATATTGTTATAGTAACTATAGTCACCATGTTGTACAATAGACCTCTTGGATTTATTCCTCCTACCTAAATAAAATTTTGTATTCTTTGAAAAATGTCTCCCCAACATCCTTCCCCCAACCACACCAGCCCCTTATAGGCACCATTTTATATCTCTACTTCTATGACATCAACTTTTTTGGATTCCACATATGAGTGAGATCATGCAGTATTTGTCTTTCTCTGTCCAGTTTATTTCACTTACCATCATGTCCTCCAGGTTCATCCATGTTGTCACAAATGATAGAATTTTCTTCTTTTTATGGCCAAATAGTATTCCATTGTGTATATATACCACTTTCTTTTCTGTTCATTCGTTGATGGGCACTTAGGTTGATTCTGTATCTTGGCTATTGAAGAGTAATGCTACAATAAATATAGAAGTGCAGATATTTGTTTGACATACTGATTTCTTTTCCTTTGGATCTATACTTAGTAGTGGGATTGCTGTATCATATGGTAGTGCTATTGTTAATTGTTTGAGGAGCTTCTATACTATTTTCCATAATGGCCGTACTAATTTACAGTTCTACCAAAAGTGTAATAAGGTTCTCTTTTTTCCACATCCTCGCCAACACTTGTTACCTTTTGTCTTTTTGATAACAGCCATTCTAACAGGTGTGAAGTGATACCTCATTGTGCTTTTAATTTGCATTTCCCTGGTGCTTAATGATGTTGAGTATTTTTTTATGTTCCTGTTGGATATTTGTGTGTATTCTTTTGAGAAATCTCTATTCTGATCCTTTGCTCATGTTCAGGAATTTTTGGTTGAGTATCATTAACTTGGTGTTTTGAGTCAGTTTCATTAACATATATGGAATAAGGTATTGATTGAAACATAGATACTCATATTGTATAGTTAGCAAAATTAGAATCATTTCATATTATGGCATCACTAACTTCTGTCTAGAAGACTGATAAATCCACTAGTGTTATATTATTTTAAAATGATTTTATGTGACAGAGATTTTTATATATGTTTAAATTTTGTTCCATATTATTTTATAGATAAAATATTCCACATTATTTTATAGATAAAATACCATGTGTTCTTAATTTCTATAAACTTATTATTCTTGTTGATTGATTAACTTATTTTCTATATTAAAATTTTCATAGGATTTTTTCCCTCAAGTTCTGAGGAGTTAGTTGAAGCCATTTATATACCACCTAAAAGATATTTTATTATCATTTATATACAGATAAAGGCAAACTGAAATTTATATGTTGAGTCAAAGGGAGTTTTCTTATATTTTAATTAGAAAATAAATACTAATCATAACCTAATCAGCTGATTAAGTTTCAGGATTCAATCCTGATCAACTCAATCTTAGATAATTAATTCTTAGTTTGCTGATTTTGGATTAAGCAGACTATCACATGAAATTGTCTGTTTTTGGACAAAAAAGTCCCAAATCCTGAATCAGTCCTTTTGCCTAGTCTAACAGGTTCATAGTTATGATATCAATTTAAACTGAAAAGCCTGTCCTCATATTCTTTTTCTTCCACTATAAATTATCAAGAAAATGCATTGTTCATAAGGTTACCATTCTTTTGATGTTTCTTTCAGAAGATGAAACTTATGACCTATAACTTGTGGCAAGAGCTTTGGCAAATGGGTGAGAAAGATAGAAACTACTTTCTGGTAATATGACTGAATGGTATAATATACATTTAGCATAAATTTGCTGTAATAACCAACAGTCTCAGAGTGGAGAGAAAAAGAGTTCTCTATTGAGGACATATATATTCATTGTTTAAGACTGTAGTCATTGATCACCTTGAAAGAAGAACATCTTATTGATAGTGAGGACATTGACAAATGTCAAGGTTTTTAAATTTTATCCTATAAAGTGTTTCTCATGACAGGTAATTTACTACTTGACAGATAATTTGCCTCTGAAATAAACTCTTTTAAAAAAAAATCAGTTGGCAAGTATTATGTTAGTCTTTTGGTATAAACATGAGTATGTGTATCAGTATGTATTGCCACAATGACATCACAAAACTTACTGGCTTAAAAGAACAACTATTTATTATTTCTCAGGAGGCAGTTATGAGGATCTGGTCCAGACTCAGCTGATTTCACCTGGTCTCACATGAGTGGGTACAGCTTGTCTCTCTTTTCCTTGTGTCCTCTCATCATTTAGAGGCTTGCTGGCTTGTCCTCATGTGGATGTAGGGTGCTGAGAGAACTGTGTAAAGCTTCTTCAGGCACATGTTCAGAACTGGCACATTATCACTTTCACTGGATTCTATTGGCCAAGAAATTCACAAGACCAGCTCAAAGTCATAGGCTAGGTAAATAGTCTCCGCCTCTCAATGAGCAGGGCTGCAAAGTCATACTGCAAAGATGTAGATTGAAGAAGGCATTAACTGGCCATCAATGCGATCAGTTTACCACAGTGTGCATCTGATACCTTTATATTAATAATATTTTAGTTATGTATTTAACTTAGGCCGAACTTTGTTTAGTCACGGCTTTTTATATTTTGGGCCTTGATAAATAGGACGGCCTGCAGTATAGTGTTGAATTAGATAAAAATATGGACTATTGTAGTGAGTTCAAGGATCTTGGGGTTGATTAAGATAAAGATATGACCACAAAGTGGCAGTAGCACACAACAAGCCTTACTTGGGCAGCACATGGACAGTTTTACATGAGAGGAAAAGTCTTTCACAGAAAAGGCCTTCCAGAGGCCATAACATGGAACCACTACCCAGAAGGGGAAGAAGGTAAGGAAATCCTGTGGGAGAGGGGAATTGGGAGGGGACTTAACATGCTAGGTGATGTCACTCAGCAGCAGGGTAGGGAGTCTCTGGGTCAGTGAGCTCTGAAAGGCAGCAGTGGCCTCAAGCCTTTTAGATGTTGGATGCAGTTTTATGGGGTATTTAAAGCAGGCAGGCTCTAAATGGCTAAAAATATGCTTACTTGGGCCGTGTCTAAGAATTTTGAGCGGGCTTTTGAGCTAATGATGCTAACCTAATGCGAAGAAGTACACAACATAGGGGGCAATATATAGGGGCCATCTTTGGCTTTTTAAAATAACATTTATATAACATCTGTATAGCAACCATGCCAAACGTACCTTGTCACTTCTAGGAGCCCTCCTTTTATATAGTGAAGAAGAAAATCTTTGGTATGGTCTTGAAGCCATCTAGGATACCCAAAAGATAAGTTAAAAAGACATTATACTTTTTTTGTTTTTTCTTAAATTTGGGACTTGAATTTGGTAAAAACAGTATTGAAAATTGTCAGAGGAAGCAAAATATGAGCAGTAGTCATAGGTGTCTTTTAAGTAAAAAAAGAAGTAACACAGGCACAAGTAACAGTCAATATTAGGAATACCAAATTTTGTAAGAAGTCAATTACAAAGAAGAAAAAAAGATTCAGAAGCATGAAAAAAGGAATATTTTGTGACATAAGGAACTTTTTGTTCTTTAGGAAAAATATATTGAAGGAACAGAATGGTTTTTCCTCTGTCAAATTAAGAGCACACATTGTACCAGAGAAGATATCAAATTTTAATTTTAATTTTACTTTTTTTGTATATCACCTATGTAACATCTTATAGGCAAGGATTCATAAGCATTTCTTTGTTTTATGATTAAGCACATCAAAATTCACCTTTGTCAACATTTAGTATATTTCATAGCTTTTTTCAAATTCATTATTTGTAAATACAATTTGCTTTCCATCAAGCCTTCTATAAATTATCCTACAACTTCAAATTTCTCTTTTCTTTAACATTCCAGTTATCTAGAGGTATAATACTGATCAAAGTCCATATATTTTAGGCCTAAGATAAAATTCTTTTCTTTTTCAATTGTTAAAAAAAACAAAACAGACAAAATACATCCGTCATTTTGTAAACATGTTTGCATATCTTCACAACTTTTTTACTTAATATACTTCCAATTGCTCATATTAACTACAGCTTTTAACCCAAATAACTAAATTAAATTGTCTTTTCATCTTTGTCTCTCTGTCTTTGTTTATGTCTCTTTTTTTGTCTGTTTCTGTCTCTGTCTCACGCACATGCACACACACACACACTTTTCAGAGGTGATTAAGAACTCTGTGCCCATTGAGACAACTAAGGAGTCCAGTAGATCCTAGTGGCCTAGAATTGGTGCTTCAGTAACACACATTACACATCACCTTAACATCACACATGTCCCTTTATGTTTACACCTATTGTTAGAAGATAAAGCCTTCCCTCACTTTTTGGCTTGGCTCTTTTGAGTATTTCTGTAACAATCTCCTTATTTCTTCTAAGAGAAAGGAGAAAAAGATATCAACTCAGAATCCCTTAGATTGCACAATAGGTCTTGAAGCTCTGCACAAGCCAGAAGTAACCATTACCATTTCATATGGATTCCTGCTTTGTCTCACACATCAAAGACAATTCATAAAAACTATTATATTAATCAGGCAAAAATTCTTTAGAGGATGGACCATCTTTTCAATGCCATTCAAAATCAATCTTAATTTAAACAAACAAACATAAAACTTTGTTTCCTGTTCACCTTTTCTGGTAAACTTTGTCTGTTTAATAATGTATCAATCCCTCAAGTGCACAAAATTATATATTTTTGACTCAGTAATCTATAAAAATTTTCTCAAGAGAAAGGTGGGGGTGGAGAATGAGAATGAGAGAAAGAATCAGTCACCAATACAAGAGAGCTAGTGTTATAAGAATATTGTACAAAGCAAACTTCCTTTGTTTTGCAAAGAGGGAAAGGACTATTTTTCCTTTACACACACAGACACTAAGAGAACTAGCAGCCTCAATCGTGAATCTTTACATATAGGTCAAAAATAAATACAGAGTACAGTTTTCTATGCTTCAGCAAATCTTACTGGTTCACTTGGGAGTAAGTAGTTCAGGGATTCAAAAAGAATCTTCCATTACTTATGAAATGTTTAAATCTTGGGCTGATCTCCATGCTACTGGGCATAAAATTATCTTTTGAATGTTATTCAAACTGATGTTCAAAAATGATATAATGTTGGTGGTTAAACAACATATGATATAGGACATACCAGAGAGATAACACAAGCTTCAAGACAAACTACAGAAAAGACAAATACAAAAAGACAGAACTATGATTTCATCTACCAATCAATAGATGGCTAGGCCAAATAAATCAAAATCAGATTCACTACATTTTAGTTAACAATAGAAGAAGAAAACTAATAGCCAAGTACAAAACAAAACAAGACTTGTTCAAGAACCAACTTAGTGCAGAAACCAAAACAGACTAAGAGAAAAAAATGCAAAAAGAAGATCAGCATGAGTCAGAGATTCACTCTGAGAATCAAGAAAATTGGGCCTGGGGTTCAGATTTGTATGCACAGTACACTTTTGGGGCAAGACTTAGCCTCTGGTGAGTGAATTGACTTGGGCATCTTAGTGGAACTCCAGCTGTGAAAGAGAGGCAGACAAAAACATTAAGAGTAGGAGGCATTTTTATATGCTAAGAATTGCAAGAGAACTAAACTTGGGACTTTGGAAGATTTGAAAAATCTGACCACCACCTAAAAATTACAACAAATATATAAAGGGAAAAAGCAGACACAGGGTTACTGAGATTACAGATAGTCCGTCCATGGTAGAAAATTTGCATTTTTCTCACATGTTATTCATCACTGGAAGGGTCATCCATGTCAACACTACAGTCCGATCATGGTTTCTAGTATGATTCTTCTCTTCTGCCGATTCTACAGTCCACAACCCTACCACAACACTATAGTGCTTCTCAACTGAGAGCATTTGGGTCAAAATTACTTTTGATGATGTTTGGTAAGGAGAATACCAGTACCAGATAATTAAGTAATATTGAAGTAGTCTTTAGTTTAAAATAGCTGCTGGGATAGGAAGATTACTCAAACTCACCTGCCCTGTGATGTGAAAATGTTTTCTTTTGAATAGTTGTAGAGAAACTTTGACAAATTCACTTTCTTTTGGATTTCTTCTCTACAGAAGTGTAATTTTATACACGCAATATTGATTCTGGCCTATTCAACCTTCTTTAGAAAAGCTTATTGATATATTCAGGTGATATCATGTATTGAATTCTATGTACAAGTTACACTATATTTCCTATTTGAATATATTTGTTATTGAAAGAATTTAAGACTGTTTGCAGAAGTGTTTTTCTAACATCTAAAATAAGAAATTTTTGTATTTTATTTTTAGGGTCAAATCTATTATAGATAAAGACAATACACTTGACAATAAAGTTAAAAGAATTGGACCACACTTAGACATCTTCCAACTGTTCCAAGAAAGAAAGAAATTCTTAATTACCAAAAAAATAATTAGATTGATCACTTTCATGCAGGCACATGTCAGGGGATTTCTTGAACGCAAAAGATTACAAAGAATAATGACCAAGGTAAGGTATGCATTCAATATGATATATTTAAAATTTCTCACGTAGATTCAATTAAGTAGAATTTTGAATAGTCACCTGGTCAATATGTCTATGATATTTCTAAGTAAAGTTCTACGTACTTTTGATTAAGAAAATGTTCTGAATAATCTGCTCTGATGACAATTATAGATTGTGCCAAGTTGGAGACTTTGAATAAAAAGCTTCACTTATCCCTAGCAGTTGTGGAACCACTTACTCTTAAGCCAGACTATCTTTGCACTAAAGTTAGTTTCTTTTTTGCTGTTTATTCTCTGTTTACAGCAACTTTACTACACTTCCCATACTCCTGGGTACTCTTGCAGAGCATAAATGTTCAATTTAAAGAGAACTACACACATAAATATCTACCTGGCCAATTTTTATAAACAGCAATTCCGACTTTTAAAATAAATCATGCAGACCAATTTTGCATGGGCAACTGCAGAAGAACCTGAGGGGATGGATCTTGGCAAACCTTTGAGAGAACCCCAAATGTCCTCACCCTTGAGGGCTAAAGTTACTAACTAATAAGGAATTTGGGAAACCAACTATCAAGAAAAGAATAGATCAGGAATGCCTACTCCAATTTCTTGCTCTTCTTGGAAGAGGCTTCTAAAATAGACTTGCAGTGGGCATCCTGAACACATTTCTCTGAGAAAGTGATGATATTGTTAGAGGTAATCCATTAGCTATCTCTGGGTGTAAATTTATACGTGTGTATATTAATATGTGTATAATATACATATGTGTTTCTATGATTAAACATGATAATGCATGTAAAACTATGGCAAGAAATAGACATTCCATATACTTAATCCTTCAGTAATTCTGTGATATAGCTGCTATATCTATTTGATAGATGAAGAAACTGAAGCAAATTAAGTCATTTGCTCAAAATCAAATAGCTAGTAAGTGACGGAGCTAGAATTCAAACCCATGTCTGTCTAACTTCAGTGATCATGCTTATTCTATATGTCACATCACCTACTTGAACTACTTAGCCATGCTGATTACTCTGTAATCTAATCTAAACCCATATCCCAGACCTATCTCTCTTGGTTGAGACTCAGGTAAGTCTTGAAAGGTCTTGTCAGGTAAGTCTTGAAAGTTAAATCAAACTCCATGTATCCTTAAATGAACTCATTTTCTTACTCCACAAAGCACTTCTTTTCTTATCCTAAGTTGATGAAATATTCCACCACCTAGCCATAAACCTGGAATTCTCTTAGGTTTTTTCAACTTATTCACTCTCACATTCAACTGGTTACCACCTTCATAACATTTCTTGAACTATTCTTCTGAGTTTCTTACTCCAGCTTCCATTCATCTACCCTTACACTGAGAATTGCAGTAGTCTCCTAATGGGTTTCCTTACCTACAGACATACTCTCATCTACTCTGTCTGCCATATGACATATAAAAATTCCACTCTGATTACCTTATTACATTTCTTATAATATTTTGATGGTCCTATATTGTGGATAGCATAAAGTATGAACTCTCTGACATAGTACACATGACCTCTCTGTTGTGGCTCTTGCCCTTTGCCTAGCTTCATCACATGATTCTCCCTCACATACTCCCTGTGCTTTAGCAAACCCCAAACTTTGATTGTTTTCTGTTATGTTTTTATGCTCTTTTCTAAGCCTGGAATACTCTTTATCCTTTATCTTCTGATAAACTATAAAGATCTTCCTAAAGAATATGCACGTAGACTACCTGCATCGAAGAGAGCTGATCTTTCCATTCTTCTGGTTATTACTGTACCCAGTTCTCTACGTTGTCATCTGCTGTTTACATGTCTGTTGTGGACAGTATGATTTATGTGACCTATTTGAGAATACATACTCTTTATTTTTGTATTCACAGTACCACATACTAACTTCACATATAATATACAGTATCTATCATTTTATATGTACTGATTATCTACTATTTTTCATGTTTTTTTTCTTTGTATATGTTTATATTCTTTATTTTGGCTAAATAGATTATAAACTATGTGAGTACAGGAGTCTTGTTTGCTATTGTATTCAAATGCCTAGGATAGTGCTTAGCATATGGTAGATACTCAATAAGTATCTTTTGAATGGATAAATTAATTCAACAAAATATAATTGTAAAAGTTTATCATGGTACTTTAAGTTCTATCTATATACATTTGATATATATTATATAATTGAATTATAGTATTTCTTTCTATAGAGAGAATTATAGAGTCATTTGTAATCTCTGGGACAAAAAAAAAATGGATCCAGAAAATGTAGGGTAAAAGAATGGGCTTAAAATGAGGATGCAAGGAAAGATTGATAAGGAAAATGATGCATTTCTCTATGGAGGCAAAATTTGAGATTAAAAGAATGGGAAGTACTTTTAAAGGATCAGAGCCAATATAAACTAGATTGTTGACTTTTATTTGGTTATAAAATTTGTTATGATCATTGATTTTCTTTTTTATTCCATCATTGGCATGGTGCTTTGTGTTGGATGGCTGCTTTGTTGATGTGTTTAAAGTTGTTTTGCCTACTGTTGAAATGCTAGTGGGAATGGCCTGCAATGCAATAAGTATAAATTTCCAGGGCTGTGCCTATGTGAAGGGTTGCTGTTGGGGGAATTCTTGATAGACTTTCTGCTCTAGAGACTGCACAGCAAATCACTGGATAATTGTCAGCACTGTGGCAATCTCTCCACTGGGAGACTTCTATAGTCATATAGCTTGACTGCCACTTCAGAGCTTGTTGCTGTGGACAGTGTCTGCTGGAATGTCACTTTAAGATTTCTCAAGGGACTGTACAATTTCCACCATTTCCTGTGAAACTCTCTTACTTTGAGTTTATTTGGAAATAATGAAATAACAGTGAATTATCATTCATACATCAGAAGACCTCAGAGATTGCTATATTTTATTATCAACATTATTTCTACCATTCAGAATGTACTTTTCCTTTAAAAATCTCTGTGTTGTTTGTTTATGTGTGTTTTGGTATAAGTAATAATGATATAAAAATCATAAAGACAAAACATTGTATTTTACTCAATGTAATGACTCTAAAATTTTACTTAATATTAATATTTTTCTATGAATATTTATAATTTAATTTAAAAATTTTAATCCTAAATTGATAATTCAGTTGCCTTATTGGCCCAAAATATTGAAATTCTATGATATTTGAATGGCTTATGGTTGCCATAAGAAAAAGTGTTTGGAATTGGCTTTAAGTAAATATTTGTTATAGAAATATTAATAAATTTAGAATAATCCTCAAAAAATCTGAGTTTTAATGTTACCATAGCAATATCCTATGCATAGCTCAATGGTCTTTAATATTTTGGGGGTTACAGAATTCTTTGAAAATTTGATATAAAATGTGAATTGTGTATCATTATCTTAAAAGAACAAAACAGAAACAGTAACAAAATCCTGAAGCCTATTGATGGACCCCCTGGCACAGATAACCTTGTATAGAATGGTTTTATTATATAAATGTGTTAGCTACCAGATACTTGGAGAACTATGTTCATTTATTCAACTATGTATGGTTGCATACATATATATGTTTAAAATTGATAATAATTACTATATACTCAGTCTAATTTCCTGCCTGGTGTATGATCACATAGAGCTTATAGTCAGGTGAGAAATGCAGACAACTAAGAAGTCATAGATACTGTTACAGCACTTAGAAAGACCACTTAACTCCAAGGGCTATCACTGGTATGGTGGTTGGGCAGTGACAATAAACTGATATCTGGAGGATGAGGGGTTGCTATATTTTGTCAAGCAGACTGGGAGACTGACAGGAACAGAAAGGATATTATCAGTAAACTTAGGTGAGATAGAATGTTCAGGGGACTTGGGGATAGGTGGAAGGACAATGGCAGTAGAAGAAGTTGAAAGTAGGGGTCAGATTAAGAATGTTCTTAAAAGCCACACTAAGGAGTTTAGGTTGTATGAGAATGGATGACTTTAAAGCAGATCAGTGATATGATTAGATTTGTATTTTAGAAAACTTATTGACTCTGGAATAATGAATTGGAGGGAGAAGGTGACGAAATGGAGGGAGAACAACTAGTATGCTTTTTTCATAATTGAGTGCATGGTGGTGATGGCTTGAGGTAGGGTTGGAGAAATGGACAGTTGATAGGAATTTGAGTTTGATTGGATTTAGAGATATGGAAGAAGATTGAGTCAAGAATGATTCCTAGGTTTTTGTCTTGAGCAATCTGGTGTGTCGTTGAGAAATTCAGAATTTAAAGGGAAGAGCAGGCAGGAGAGGGCGAAATAAAGGAAAGGAGGCACAGTCCAGTTTTCAGTACTGTGAGTTTGTAACAATTTGGGTTAATCCTGGAGACATCTGGAAAGTCATTGGGTATATAGGTCCAAAACTCAGAAAAGAGATTGAGCCATTGAGAAAGACTTAGGATTCATTAGTGGTTCTTGCATTTATTTTTCACTTTAACACATTTGAGGAAGACTATAAAACATCCTCACCCATAAAAGTAGCTCAATTTGGCAATGATTCTCATTATGTCACTGAGAAAGATGTTCCTCCAGGTGACTCATGGCTCCTTAATGCATTCAGGTCTCTGATCATTGCCACATTATCACAAGGCTGCCCCATACTGTACCATTAAAATAAACCCCACTCTGGTCACTCCTTATTCCACTTAACATACTTTATTGTTCTTCACAGCACTTGCTGCCACCTAACGTAGCTTTCTTTGTTTAATGGATGATTGTTCCTTCCCCTAGAATATAACTCCCTGAAAACAGGAATTTTGTCTTTTCTGTTCACAAGGTCTAGAACATTCTTGGCACATATTAGGAGCCTAAAACATGTTTTTGAATAAATTATTATTATTATTTTTTAAGACAGTCTCACTCTGTCACCCCAGCTAGAATGCAGTGGCATTGTCTTAGCTCACAGCAACCTCAAATTTCTGGGCTTATGTGATCCTCCTGCCTCAGCCTCCCGAGTAGCTGGGATTACAGGAGCATGCCACCATGCCTGGCTAATTTTTCTGTGTTTTGTACAGATAGGGTCTCACTCTTGCAAAAGAAATCTTCTGACAGACATAAGCAGAAAGATATTGAGTAGCATATTGGTGTGTGGTTGAGGTGTAGAGAACTAAGTTGGGAAACATGAAGGAATGATGAAGGCTGGATAGCTCCCCATACTCCCGTCAAATCCTGCACAGAAAGAGTCTGGTGCTGATGCTGAATTCTGGGTATTGCTGCCTCCATGAATGCTGCCTTTGAAAAATGAATATTGCTGCCCCACTTACTCTACCACACAAATAGATTTCCCACTGTTTCCTTTTTAAAAGCATTATTAGTTTACATTCAAAGTCTGGGGTTGGGGCAAATAGTGGATGAAATTCAGACGTCTGCATCCCAGCACCAGAAGAGGTGTGGATCTTCAGCATCGGACTTTTGGCTTCAACTTGTGGGAAGTGAATTCTGTTTCCCAGTAAGATTCATATGGTGAGAATGCTCAAAAAGGACAACCAATTCATTATTTTCTTTATAAGGACAACAGCCTATTGAACAAAGGCAGATTAAAAATACACATTAGAAGATGTTATTAACTGTCAAGAGATATTAGCAAGCATTCAGAATCTGCCATTGGATGGAAGAAAAAAGGAGAAGAGGGTAGTAAAATTGTACTAATTTGTTTCTCATTCAGGCAAACAAGAAATATCATTTCATTGATAATATTGATAAATTACAAAATTAGGTTTAAGTATAGTATTTGAAAATTTCAGAGAAGAGCCACAAAATCATGCAAAGATGAAAAATAAAATGATAAAAACAGCCTTTAGAGAATCACACAAAACAGAAAACAACATGACAGAAGGAAGAACAAGAAATATGCTAGGAAAGTTTACAAAATAGGTAGAAAACACTAAATTCAACTAAATTAACAGAAATACGGAGTATAGTTAAAAGCGTGGTCTATGGAATGTTCTTATTCTGGTTTCAAAACCAATTCTGCAACTTACTAGCTATGGGGCTTTGGAACAATTATTTAAATATTTTCTGCTTCAGTTTTTTCACTTATAAAATGGTATGCAAAGCACACAAAAGGAAAGTGGACTCAGAGGAAAATTTATAAATGTAAATACATTCTTTCTTTTCTTCAGCATATTATGGGGGTACAAATTTTAAGGTTGCATATAATGCCCTTGTTCCCCATCCCCCCTCAAGTCTGAGCTTCAAAGGTGACCATCCCCCAGATGCTGCACATCTCACTCATTATGTATGTATATACCCATCCCCTCCTCGTCCTCCCCACCTGCCTAACACTTGATAAACGTAATTCCCATGTGTCCACCCAGGTGCTAATCAGTTAATACCAATTTGCTAGTGAGCACATGTGGTGCTTGTTTGTCCATTCTTGGGCTACTTCACTTAGTAGTATGGGTTCCATGTCTATCCAGGAAAATACAAGGTGTGCTATATCACCATTGTTTCTTAGAGCTGAATAGTAGTACTCCATAGTATACATATACCACACTATGTATACCATAGTATACATATACCACATCCACTCATGTATTGATGGGCACTTGGGTTGTTTCCACAGTTTTGCAATTGTGAATTGTGCTGCTATAAACATTCGAGCGCAGGTATCTTTATTGTAGATTGTGCTTTGTTCTTTTGGGTAGATGCCCAGTAGTGGGATTGCTGATCTACTTGTATCGCTTGAGGTATCTCCATATTGGTTTCCACAGAGGTTGAACTAGTTTGCAGTCCCCACCAGCAGTGTAGGAGTGTCCCTATCTCTTCACATCCACACCAATATTTATTATTTTGGGACTTTTTGATAAAGGCCATTCTTACTGGAGATAAGTGATATCTCATTGTGGTTTTGATTTGCATTTCCCTGATGATTAGAGATGTTGAGCATTTTTTCATATATTTGTTGGCCATTCTTCTGTCTTCTTTAGAAAAGTTTCTGTTCATGTCCTTTGCTCACTTTTTGATAGGGTTGTTTGATTTTTTCTTGCTGATTTTCGTGATAATTCAAGAAATCAAGAACAGGAAGATAAACCTATTTTTTTAAAAAAGGAATTAATAAAGATAAATACAGAAATTAATGAGCCAGAAAATGTAAAATGTAAAAATAATTGAATTCATAAATAAAATGGAACTGGGTATTTAGAAAAGAGAAAAATAAATACTGAAAATAGATGAATTTTTAAAACTTTAATTTTTAAAAAAACTGTTGTGGTCAACTGTAAAAAATGCATATAGAAATAGAGAAGAATGTAGTCACAGGTAAAATAATAGAAAAATTTTGCATGTATGTTGGAAAGGGTTAATTTTTTAATATTCAAAGAGATTTTAGAAAACAAAGAAACCTGAAAAAGCCCAGTGAAAAATAGGTAAAAGAGATGAATGTAGTTTTCAAAGGAAAAAAAGACAAGCTCTGAGCACCCAGAGCAAACTGTTTAGGCAAGAATCATCCAGTACAGAATAATGCCTTAAGAAAACTTATTTTTTCTCTGCTGAGTTGGCTACATAATTTAGAAATCTGAACACCAACCTAGGAAGTGTCTGTAAGAGTAGCCATCATTGGAACCTATATTGTAGGGTAAATATGAATAATATCTGATAACAAAGGAAATCATAATGAAGCTCTCTGAACTTTAGGGAAATTATATTACTCTACAATGCATATATTTAACCAACCTAGGCAATAAAGAATAAATACAGCCATGATCTCAGAAATTGGGGGAAATAGATTACATGAAAGGGGCAAAGTCAAATTAAATATAAGTAGCAGAAACATATAAGGAGCTTTTCTGTCTATATTACTGTTTTATAGGTTTTGCATCATGGACCTAATTTGAAAGCAGTTGTGAACATGTATTGTAGAACAATCCACCGTGTTAGACATCGACTTGGTCTTTGGAGAACAAGACAAATTATAAATTTATCAGAGCTAGAGGAATGGATGGACAGAAAAAAATGTAAGTGTTACAATCATTTCTGGTTTGAATTTAGGTTTGGAATTAATTTAACCATTGAAATTTTACATGTAATTGCCCACGGAAACAGAAGGTAGACTATATTTTTACATTGCTGTAAGCAATTTGAGTTTTAAAGTTGCATATTGTATATTTGGACTAATATTTTAGGATCCTCTATAAGCAACAGAAAACTTATTCTAGCTAACTAAAACTAAAAAGGAAATTTAAAGGGAGAATATCAGAAAGATAGCTAAAGAATCAGATTTCAGACAGAATGTAAACCAGAACTACTCCAGAGATCTAGGGAACAGGAAATAAGAGACAATCTCTATTTGTCTCTAGGGGATAGATAAGCTTTATATAAACTTAAAGATTTTTTGTTCCTTTGCTTTATATTCAAATACCAGGGAGAGAGCAACTGATTGATGTAGCTTAAATCTGAAGTCCAACACTTTGCAGGAAGTGGGTAGGGAATCTTGCTTGAGAGTTGGAGAGGCTGTATCCATTGGAGGATGGGTAGCTCCCCAAAGGGAAATTAAATGTTGGTACCAGAAGAAGAGTTAACGGACACTCAGCAAACTAAACTACACATTCCTTATTAGTGTTAGAATTCTATTTATAGAACAAAGATACCAGTTTATATCTTAACTTTCAGAGACCCAATTTCTATTTCTATTTAATCAATTCAATATTGGTTAGGGTTAGAGTAGATTATTACAGTTTCTTGACTAAAAAAAAATAAATGCTCTAGGTAAATTATATTTAATTGGAATCATCTTATTGCTTTATAAGGCAAAAATGCTACATTTTTGGTAGTTTCAGCTAATCATAAAATTTTACATTTAGGGTTCTAAGTTCCATGAAGACAGGATATGCTTGCTTATGTTTATCAATGAATACCCACTGTCTGTGTTTACCAATGAATACCCACTGTCTAGCATATGACTAGTTTATCAGAAGGGCTCAAAAATATTTGTTAAAAGGATAGTTTTCATTAAGCTTATTAGTTATGACAAAATTTTGTGCCAAAAGATATTTACCAATAACCAGAACTCTTTGAGTTAGAATGGTTCCTTTTCTGTGGCTAGAGGTAGAGGAAGGAAGACACCAGAAAGGGAGGAGTGTGTGGGGGGGGGGGGAGAAAGAAAGAGAGAGAGAGAGATATTCCACATAAATTAGAGGGCTCAGTTAGATCAGTTCACCCAGTCCAACAGCCTGGTTTCCAGAGAAAGGAACAGACAGAAAGGAGCAAAGTGTCAGAGAGATGGAAAGAGGAAGAGGAAAGAAGAAAGAGAAAGCAAATGAGAGAGAAGGCAGAGAAAGAGAAGACCCTTCTCCCATTAGGAAGCTACTGGGACTCCTTTTACTTAGAGTCTTCAGAGAGAGAGAGACTGTCATACCCGTGTGCACTCCGGACTTTTGTTCATAAATTCTGTACTCCCTAGTACAAAATTCAGTAAGTTATTCTTAATACTCTTGTGAATAGTAGTTTTATATTAAGTAATATAATATGGATGTACAAATTTTGTAATATTTATCAAAATATATACTAGTATGTATGAGGACCTTCCAGTTATTACGCTGACTACCTTTTCTTTCCCACCCACTTTAATTTTTAGCCATGACTTCCAAATCACGTATCCTTTTCAAAGTGCTCCCACTGTTTTACTCAGTCTTCATACCTAAAACTGTTACTAAATTCATTTTTAACCTTATAGAATATTGCTTATTTTTCTTGGCTTTACTTTTTTCCTGTGATTTCTCCCCCATGATATGCAACTACAGATTTCAATATTTTTGCATCTTCAAATAACCTCTCTGTTTAAAAGAGAGAAAAAAAAAGAAACTAATGCGATTTCTGTTTTGCAGCCTGGACTCTGGTAATTTCTATCTGGGAAGTTCTTTGAGTAAAAGTCTTAAAGAAAGTGAGGGGTGAGCCTGGTGGATCTACAGGGGAATAATGTTCTACAGGAGCAGTAAGCACAAAGGCCTTAATTTGCAGGCTGCTAGTATTAGAGGAAACCAGGAGATTAATATTACTGGAATGAAGTTTTCAAGTGAGAGCACAGCAAAATGAAATGGGCAAGGTAGTGGAGAGCATAGGTTGGGTCAGACTTTATGGACCATCACATTTTACCTTGAGATAGTTGGGAAGCCATTGGAGGATTACGAATAGAGGACTATGATACCACGTACGTTCAACACATCACTGGTAGTTTTGTTGAGAATAGGCTGACGTGAGGCAAAGACAGAATAAAGGAGCCCAGTTTGGACAGATGCTTCTCTGTCCAACATAGGATATGAACAGTAGAATAGAATTAGCTAAATGAATAATTTAAAGAATTACCAGCCAAAGTATCCATTTACATTGAGGGTTAAAGTAACTCTAGAGTCCACAGAGTTTGCAAGTTCTTATTTGTCTTCATGTTCCTTAAAAAACTTTTCATCCTTTTTATGTTTTGATTGCTGATTGGGTGATACTTGGCAGATATCTGCCTTTTAAAACATCTTTTAATGATCAGAAAGTTTCATTAATTTTCATGATTTGTTTTATATTTACCCTGATTATACCAGCCTAGATTATTAATTATGCTAACATGGTGCTGGAAGTTTGCTTATAGGACATAATATACAGGTTAAGGGAATTGTTATCTATTAATATAGTCACAAAACCATAATGTTAATAAATGCATCAATCTGATTATGAGAAACATCTAAAATTGATTAATTCAAGGAAAAACTAATAAAGGTATATATACTTTTTCAAAGAGAAATATATTTACTTAAACATAGAAGTAAAAATTGAAATTCTTTTTGTCATAGATGGAGTTTCTCTAAAATCAGACCCTAGACAAGAATTCAAGGACAACTAATTTATTTGGGAGTTAATCCCAGGAAATGCTGTTAGTGGAATGGAGAAGTGAGACAGGGAAGGGCTGGGAAGTCAAAAAAGTGTATTATCAAGGAAATTATGATGTGGACAACTGGAGCGTAAACCCTATATGAACTCAAGAAAACATTGTAGCCAACTTATCTTAAGTGCTGGGTTTTTATCCATCAACTCCAGTGGTTTAGGGACACTCCAGTGGAAGTCTTAATTCCATGGCACATCTGGCTTGCTGCACAGGTGGGTAGAGTGAAGTCCTGCAGCCACAGTGAGCCCTTAGGCAATGGAATGCAGATATTGGCACTTGAAGTCAAGTCAGCATGCACAGAAATGTAAGGGACAAGGACATACGGACAGGGCACCAAAAGAAACTGCTCTAGTTTGCTTATTTGAAAAAAGAGAAAAAGTCATAGGTATACTAAATATGAATTTACATTTATTTATTTTACTGCTGTGTTTCAGGAGCTGGAAAAACTACTCATATTTAGGGAATCACTAAACATTTCTTGAATTTGTTGATGTCTCATGAATGTCTCCCTTGACTCAATGAATGAATGAATGGATAGAAAATTGAAATCCATATGGTTGAGTGTGGGGATGATATAACTTATGTTAGAAACCATTCTGGTGCCCTTTGTTATTGAGAACCCATATTTCAGAGCTTAACCTTTAATTAGGCAGTCCCTGTCATGCTGTAAATCAGGCGTCCTCAAACTGCGGCCCACGGGCCAGATGCGGGCCACCTAGCACATTTATCTGGCCCTCCGGGTGTTTTTGCCACTGCTGTCTATCCTACTTAGCAGCCGACTGGTCCCGGGCCCACAGTGCACACTTTTCAACGGTCTGAGGGACAGTGAACTGGCCCCCTGTTTAAAAAGTTTGAGGATCCCTGCTGTAAATGCTAACAATCAGCTTCATGGGGTTAATCCAACACACTTCAGAGTGGAGACTCTTTTTGAAAAGAAGAAATTAATTATTTATGGAAAACTGCACTTACAAACTGTATGCATCAATTCTGTTGCTCATTGTTTAACTCCTATCTAATGTCAAGTATGGGAGATAGGTGACAGGTGACCCAACTGAGTGGTTTTCTGTAGTAGTCCTGAGCCAGGAATGGCAAAATGCCTTAAACTAAAAAGTAGCAGTACATTAAGTTAGCAAGCAAAAAGTAGACATTTCCCCCATTAGGGGTCAACTCAGTCCAAAGTGGAGTCACCAATTCCAATAGTTATAAAGTGCGTAGAATCCAAAAAGAGGTGAGGAAAAGTAGAGGAGCTGATAAATAATGAACACTGAAATGGATCAGCAGGAGTCAGGCTGTCAGAAATCTTGACATTAAAGCTAATTCTTACCATGTGGGTTCAATGTTGATGTATATAGGGTATATGGTCAATTGTCAAGAAACCAGGATAGAAGATGCCAGTGTTCTTCTTGGGGAATTAAGTCCAGATTTCACTACTGCAGAACATGGGATGATAGGGGGAGGAGCACATCCACTTCCTTCTGACCTTCATCAGGAGGTTGACTTAGTGCCAGTCTAGTCATGGAGGCTTATTGGCAGATATGAAAATAAAGCTGGAGTTAAAGTTTCTTCAAATCCAGATGAACCCTTTAGGTGTACTTGGTATATTATTTATTTGTAAAGAATATATATATATATATATATATATACACACATATATTTGTTTATCTTTTTGTTCTTTTAGTCTATGAAACAATGTTTGCTAAGAGAGAAGATTGGAAAGGAATAGAAAGAGGTGAGCTCCTTAAGTTCTTCAATGACTGTGGTCATTTCCCAACCCAGAAACAAATTGATGATATCTGTGACCTGGTCCCTCAAGGTGAGTAGTTTCTCATTTCTTTTCTTCTTTTTTCCTTCTTTTCCTTTATACTTCCTTCTTTTCTCTCTCCCTATTTTCTTCTCTTACTCCCTTCTTTTCTTACTAAATTTGTTTTATAATCTCTTTCCTCAAATATCTTTATATCTGATATTAATATATATGAAGAAAGAAATTTAAACAGTAGTTTAAAAGAAGTTAATACAGTAAAGGGTTTTTTTTTTTGAGGAAGAGAGAGGTGGTTTTAACTTTTTATAGATTTTAAATATATTTTTGATATAAAATAAAACAATTTATGACTAGCTGAGTATATTTTACATTAGTGTATTTTGAATACCGATGCTAAGAAGCTTTCGCCTGGACAGATTTGATACTGAAGAATATGTCAAGTTAAAATTTCTTTTTTTTTTTTTTTTTTTTGAGACAGAGTCTCACTCTGTTGCCCAGGCTAGAGTGCCTTGGCATCAGGCTAGCTCACAGCAACCTCAAACTCCTGGGCTCAAGCAATCTTTCTGCTTCAGCCTCCTGAGTAGCTGGGACTATAGGCATGTGCCACCATGCCCGGCTAATTTTTTTTCTATATATTTTTAGTTGGCCAATTAATTTCTTTCTATTTTTAGTAGAGATGGATTCTTGCTCTTGCTCAGGCTGGTCTGGAACTCCTGACCTTGAGCGATCCGCCTGCCTTGGCCTCCCAGAGTGCTAGGATTACAGGCGTGAGCCACCGCGCCCAGGTGTCAAGTTTAAATTATAAACATTGCAAGCTCTTTCGATACAATGGACATTTACAGTTAGAAAATCATTTCTTTTATGAACAGTACATAAATGAAAGGCTAGTGTTATATAAGAATACTTAATAATTTAAATGTAGGAATATTTCTCTCTTTACTAAAGACTAGTAAGGGACTGGAGATTGTCACCAGGCTGTATGAAATCCCAATGAATTTTTAATTCTTCTTAGATTTTCTCCCCTCCCAGCTTTATTGAAGTATAATTGACAAATTAAAATTGTTTATCTTCAAGGTATACCATGTGCTGATTTGAGATACATATACATTGTGTAATGATTATCACAATGTAATTAGTCAATACATCTGTCACCATCCATAGTTATCATGTATGCGTGTTGAAGGCACTTATAATCTACCTTTTTAGCAAAGTTCAAGTATACAATACAGTATTACTTACTACAGTCACCATGCTGTAGCAGATCCCCAGAACTTATTTGTCTTTCTAATGACAGTTTGAATGCTTTCACTAACATCTCCCCAGTTTTCCCACCACCTAGCCCCTGACAACCACTGTTCTACTGTCTGCTTCTATAAGATTAACTTTTTAAGATTCCACATATAAGTGAGATTATACTGTGTTTGTCTTTCTGTGTCTGGCTTATTTTAATTAGTGTAATGTCCTCCAGGTTCATCATTGTTGTCACAAATGGTGGAATTTCCTTCTTTTATAAGGCTGAAGAGTATTCCTTTGGATATTACATTTTCTTTATCCATTCATCCATTGTTAGACACTTAGGTTGATTCCATATCTTGGCTATTGTGAATAGAGCTGCAATGAATATTGGGGTGCAGATATCTCTTTGACAAACTGATTTCATGTTCTTTGGATATATACCTAGGAGTAGGATTGTTGGTAGTTGTGTTTTTAGTTGTTTGAGAAACTTCCATACTATTTACATAATGGCTGTACCAATCTACATTCCCACCAACAGCATACAAGGGTTTCTTTTTCTCCACATCCTGACCAACACTTGTGATCTCTTACCTTTTGGATAATAGCTATCATAACAGATATGAGGTGAGATTTCATTATGGTTTTGATTTGCATTGGTGAATAGTGATGTTGAGTAATTTTTCATATACCTGTTGGACATTTGCATGTTTTCTTTGGAAAATATCTATTAAGATTCAAGTCTCATTTTAAATTGTGTTATTATTATTATTGTTATTAGCTATTAAGTTGTATGAATTTCTTATTTATTTTGGATATTAACCCCATATCAGATATATAGTTTGCAAATATATTCTCCCATTCTGTATGTTGCCTTTTCATTTTGTTATTTCCTTTGTTGTGTAGAAGCTTTTTAGTTTGATGTAGTTCTTCTATTTGTTGTTTTGTTTTGTTTTGCTTCTGTTGCCTGTGCTTTTGGTGTCATATCCAAAAAACTATTACCAAGACTCATTATAAAGGAGCTTTTATGTTTTATTCTAGAAATTTAACAGTTTTAGACTTTGAATTTAAGTATTTAATACATTTTGAGTTAATTTTTGTATATTGTATAAGACAAGGGTCCAATTTCATTCTTTTGCATATGGATATCAAGTTTTCTCAACACCGTTTGTTGAAGAGACTATCCTTTCCCAATTGTGTATTCTTAACACCCTTGTCAAGGTCGGTACATGTGTGGTTTTATTTCTTGGCTCACTATTCTGTTCCATTGATCTATTTGTCTGTTTTTAATGCTTGCACCAGACTGTTTTGAATACTACAGCTTTGTAATATAGTTTGAAATCAGTAAATGTGATGCCTCTGGCTTCATTCTTTCTCAAGATTAATTTGGTTATTCAGGGTCTTTTGTGGTTCCATATGAATTTTAGTTGTTTTTTTTTTTCCTAAAGTGCCATTGGAATTTTGATAGGGATTGCATTGAATCTGTAGGTAACTATGGGTAGTATGGACATTTTAACAATATTAATTATTCTAATCCATGATCACAGGATGACTTTCCATTTATCTGTGTCTTCAGTTTCTTTCATCAATGTCTTAGGGTTTTCAGTGTACAGATCTTTTATTTTCTTGGTTAAATATATTCCTAAGTATTTTATTTTCTTTGATGCTATTGTTAATGGTAATTGTTTTATAAATTTCTTTATCAGATAATTTTTTGTTAATGTAGTGAAATACAACTGATTTTTGAATGTTAATTTTTCTTTCTATTTCTATACAGTAATGCTATGGCCTTCTACCATGTTTAGAGATGATGTGTCCACAGTTTAATCAAGAAGAAATAGTAAATGAATAAAATAAAACAATTCAGGACCTTTTTATAACATAGGAAATATGTTTATAATATATAAAAAATATTTATAACATACTAGTAGGAAGGTGTGAGTAAAGTCACAATGGAAAGGTTAGAGCTTCATTGTATGTTTGAGGTTCTCTTCCTCCATTCTTAGTGCAAATTTACCCAATTCTTTACCTATAGACTTTGTTTTGCTATTGCTGTATTCCTAGTACCTAAAACAATTTTTTAGACTTTGATAAATATTTGTTCCCTTATTGCAGAAATATTTAGAACACTTTGGACTTCAGGAGTTATGAGTAGGCTGTTTGTTCAAGTGAATTTTCCTAATGATAAAAATATTCAATGTTATATAAAATTTGGAAAATATAGAAACAAAATTTCTAAGAAATATTATTAACATTGTATATATATCTTTCTAGTTTTTTCTGTGCATTTGACATTATTTGTAAAAAAATTTATCGTTTGAACATCTAATTTTTTTTTTTTGCTTAACAATACTTATAAGTTTCTAAGCTATAATTATCTTTTACAACTTTATTTATGACAGAGTAATGACCTATCTTATGGGTATTCTATAATGTATTTACTGTTGCACATTTGTTTTCATTTTTTTATAATAATAATGAAATTTAAAAAGTTAAATGCAGCAAAATATAATGAATCTTACAGCAACATATATAGTTCTAGTAATTTAAAATATATATTATTTCAAATTAACAATTTCATATGGATAGTTTTCTTGGCTGATTATTTTAGAGTATATCATACTGATTTAGATTTAGAGCATGGTTCTGGAGTTAGCTTGCCTGGGTTTAATTTCCTGCTCTACCACTTACTGGCTCTCTGTCTTTGGACAGGTTATTTATCCTTTCTATGCCTTATTTTTCTCAGCTATAAAAGAAAGATAATATCTAAGTTAATGGAGTGTTGTGAGGCTTAAATAAAATAATTCATGTAAAACATGTGGTCCATTATAAGTGCTCAATAAATGTTTGTTATTATTCGTAAATAATTTTATATAATATTTTTTAAATGTTTAAATATTGAACCCAAGTATATAATGACTCATTTTTATAGAGATTTGGTTTCCACCCATATCACCTCTTTTGATCATCATAATGATCTGTGTACCAGAAGAGGTGATATGTTCATTTATACTCATTTTATAGATGAGAGAGCCGAGGCTTAGGAAGAAACTTTTCTAAGCTCATTGACAGAGCTGGAACTTCAGCCCTGTTCTCTTCATGTCAAGGTCAACACTTTTTACATTTTATTGTGTGGAGACATTTTAAAAATCAATATTACGAAACATAATTATATGATGGTTGAAACATTTTTGATAGCAAGGGCTGCCTTTTATTCATTTTTCACAGACTAGCTCAATGCCTTGCAATAAAGTAGGTTTTCTGTAAATGATTGAGTCTGTTCAAATTCTTATTAAAACTAGAATTTTCAAAACTAAACTTAGTTTAAAAACATTATTTTCAATGTAATATATAGGATTTGGAAGCTTTCCTTTATAGAAAGGTGCACTCCAACATAATTTAAAAACTATGCCTAGTTATATTGATCCATCTAGTTAAAAAAAATCTTATGGTGAATAGGAAACTTTCATTTCAAATGGAGGAGATTTTCTAAACTAATGAAAAGAAAACAAAATGTATAGGAAGAGGAGCTAAATTAATGGATTTCTATTGGATTCTGGTATATATTCCATTTTTAGGAAAGTCTGATTTTATGCATTTTAGATTGTTAGTCATCTTCATTCATACTGACTTCTTTGATTGTGTATAATAGCTCCAGATGTGCAACCTACGCCTTTTTTCATCTGGTAGAATATTTCACCTAACGCACATGTAGTTAATTCAATTGATTAACTTTTTCAATGTATGACACCAAGTGGGTCACATTCCTAAAACTGTCTGTATGTCTTCAGGTATTTTTAGCTTCTCTTTTTGTTTTCATTCTTTATTCTTATCACTATGGTAACAAAAAAATTTGTGACTGAGGACATGATTTTTGCCTAAAAATCGTCCTTTGGGAGAATGAAGCAACCTTGGGCTGCATGTATAGGCAGACTTTAAAAGCTGCAAACTGTGCAAACATAAAAACCTTTACTTGATATTCATTTAAATCCCAACAAATGAGACTAATTAATAGAATAGCATATCTGAAAGTAAGGAAAATAATGCATTGTGGTTCTGTCTCATCTATTCACAAATCTGGCTAATCTTTAGCAGTTTGAACTTTGAAGGTCTTCCAGTATTTTTCCAACATGTAAATAGAACTTTTAATTTTTTTCTGCAATTAAAGTGATTAGAAAACTCAATAATGAAGATAAGTCCATATTTAGTGTGGAGCCTTAGACAAAAATCTTAAAATCAAAAGCATGAAAGCTACTTATATATTTTTTAACCTAAAATTTCCTATGCATCTGAAGAAACTATGATGTGAGATATCATGTGAATTATTTTAGGCTCCTTGACTAGTTGGTGGCAAACTGTAGTATATCCTGGGTCTGCTGTTCCTCAGAACACAGCTTTGTCCACCACATGCAGACAATGCTGCATTTTGTGCTACATTATCAAGATGTGGCTTTCTATTATTAAATGGGGAACATATACTGATTTTCTGTTAAAATTTTTTCACATGAACAAGCACTCTAACAATGAAGTTTTAATTACACAAAAAGGAGTTAAAAGGATTTTTAAAAGATAGTAGAGGATTCTAGGGTATAAGACATGAGTCTAGCAAATTCTGATGGCAAAAGAATGCAAAAGTATCAGAGGTAACATGTTGTAACAGCATTAAACAACTTCTAAAAATGAAACTTAACACATTGTTATTATAAAACATTTTGAAAATATATATTAAAAACAAAAAGTGAAATGAAAAATACTGGCAATTTTATGTTTGAGAATGGCCTGAGGCTACTGAGTAGAGGTCAGCTAGAATACGTAGCCAGGTCTTTTATGGATCGTATAAGTGCTACCATTTACATTTGAAGAATTTATCTGCCAATTTATCTTCTTTATTAATGTAATAACAATGTCATCACACCATACATAGGTGGCTGGTACAAATCTCAGTCCATGAACTCACTGTTTTTCTATAAGGACTTACTTTTTATTTCTAACCTCCATCTACCAGAAATTTAATTTCAGGAAATTTGGCTTTTCATTGTATTTTTCTGACGTTGTTGCTAAATAAAGGTGGAGGGTAGTCAATCTGTACTTTTACTCTTAGCTCCGGGCAACCACTGATCTTTTTTCTGTTCCTAGCTATTTGCAATTTCTGGAAATCTCTTATAAATAGAATCATATAATGTATAGTCTACTGCAACTGGCTTTTTTCACTTAACAATGTTTTCGAGATTCATCCATGTTGTAGCATGCATCATTACTTCATTTCTTCTTATTGCTGAATAGTATTCCATTGTATGGATAAGCCACATTTTGTTCACCTGTTCATCTGTTGATGGACACTTGGATTGTTTCCACCTTTTTGTTATTATGAATAATGCTGCTATGCACTTCTCATTGTGATTTTAATTTGCATTTTTCTGATAATGATGATATTGAGCATCTTTTCATGTGTATATTAGACATTTGTTTATCTTCTATAGAGAAGTGTATTCAAAACTTTTGCATTTTGTTTCAGTTGAGTTTTATATTCTTATTATTGAATTATTAGATTTCTATTATAGATACAAATTCTTTATCAGATATATAATTTGTAATTATTTTTTTCCCAGTCCCTGGAATATCTTTCCATTTCCTTATTGGCATGTCTGACAAGTGTATTGTTAATTTTTATGAAATCTAATTCATTAATTTTTTTCTTTTCTGAGGTATGCTATTGATGTTATATCTAAGAAAATTTTGCCTACCATAAGATAATAAAGGTTCTCTTCTATGATTTTTCATAGAGCTTTAGTGATTTAGCTTGTACCTTTCAGTCTATGGTTCATTTTCTTCCAACCTAGTTTCATGTTTGAATATAAACTATTTTTTTTATAGGCAGCATAGAGCTTAATCTTGCTTTTTAAAAATCACAGTCTGATAAGCCCTATCATTTGTTTAGAGTTTTTAGTTCATTCACATTTGGTACAATGATTGATATAGTTGGATTTATGTCTCTTATTGTTGCTGTTTGTTTTCTGTATGATTCATTTTTTGTCTCCATGTTCCTCCTTTACTGCCTTCTTTTGAATTTTTTTTTTTAATTTTTATTTTTTTAATTTTTTTTTTATTTTGGCATATTATGGGGGTACAGATTTTAAGGTTTCAATAAATGCCCATTTCCCCCCCTCCCCCCAAAAGTCTGAGTCTCCATCATGACCATCCCCCAGATGGTGCACATCTCACTCATTATGTATGTATATACCCGCCCCCCTCCCCCCTCCCACCTCCCCAATACCCTATTACTGTAGCACCTATGTGTCCACTTAGGTGCTACTCATTCTTTTGAATTTTCTACAGATATTTTTAGTGCACCATAATAATGATACCATGAGTTTTTAAACTCCATTTTAAAAATTATTTTTTAGTGGTTGCTCAAGAGATTATAATATGTATCTTAGTTTATCACAATATTGTTTGGATTTATACCAAAATTATTCCAGTTAAATATATAATAGTAATTTCACTTCAGTATAGCTCTATGTCACCCTCCTCCTTTGTGCTATTATTGTCATATATACTACATATAAAATTTATAATCATAGCAATATAGTTTTATAATTATATTTTTATGTAATCATGCATTTTTTAAAGGAGTTAAGAGAAGAAATATGAAAATATATTTTATACAGTTTTTTATATATCTGAATACATTTACCATTTCCTTTACTCTTTATTATTTCTCTGGATATGAGTTACTGTCTGGTGTCTTTTTCTTTCAGCAAATCTTTAAAATTTTTTTTTATTTTAGCGTATTATGGGGGTACAAGTGTTAAGGTTACATATATTGCCCATGCCCTCCTTCCCCCTTGAGTAAGAGCTTCAAGCATGTCCATCCCCCAAGCGTTGCACATCTTACTCATTGTGGTTGTATATACCCATTCTTCCTCCTCCCTCCCACCCTCTCGACACCTGATAAATGTTACTCCTATATGTCCACTTAGGAGTTGAGCCATTAATAGCAATTTGCTGGTGAGTACATGTGGTGCTGGTTTTTCCATTCTTGAGATACTTCACTTAGTAGAATGGTTTCCAGCTGTATCCAGGAATATACAAGAGGTGCTATATCACCATTGTTTCTTAACACTGAGTAGTATTCCATGGTATACATATACCACATTTTTATTAATCCACTCATGAATGGATGGGCACTTGGGTTGTTTCCACAGCTTTGCAATTGTGAATTGTGCTGCTATAAACATTCGAATGCATGTGTCTTTTTCATAAAGTGACTTTTGATCTTTTGGGTAGATGCCCAGTAGTGGAATTGCTGGATCAAATGGTAGATCTGCTTGTATCACTTTGAGGTATCTCCATATTGCTTTCCACAGAGCTTGAACTAGTTTGCAGTCCCACCAGCAGTGTAGGAGTGTTCCTATCTCTCCACATCTATGCCAGCATTTGTTGTTTGGGGACTTTTTGATAAAGGCCATTCTCACTGGAGTTAAGTGATATCTCATTGTGGTTTTGATTTGCATTTCCCTGATGATTAGAGATGTTGAGCATTTTTTCATATGTTTGTTGGCCATTCTTCTGTCTTCTTTAGAAAAGTTTCTGTTCATGTCCTTTGCCCATTTTTTGATAGGGTTGTTTGATTTTTTCTTGCTGATTTTCCTGAGTTCTAAATAGATTCTAGTTATCAGCCCTTTATCAGATGTGTAGCTTGCAAAAATTTTCTCCCATTCTGTGGGTTGTCTGTTTGCTCTCTTGACAGTTTCTTTGGCTGTGCAGAAGCCTTTTAATTTGATCAGGTACCATTTGTTTATTTTTGTTGCTGTTGTGATTGCCTTTGGGGTCTTCTTCATAAATTCTTTGCCTAGGCCAATGTCTAGAAGAGTATTTCCAACATTTTCCTCTAGAATTCTAATAGTTTCACACCTAAGGTTCAAGTCTGTTACCCAGTGAATTCTTTTAATCTCTTTAATTCTGGAAATGTCTTTATCACCTTGATTTTTGAAGAACAGTTTTGCTGGATATAAAATTCTTGGCTGACAATTTTATTTTCTAGTCAATACTTTGAATATATCCTACCACTGCCTTCTGACCGCCATTCATTCTGATGGAAAATCAGGCATTAACCTTATTTTTGTTCCCTTGTGTACAATGCGTGATTTTTCTGTTTTTGTTTTCAAGATTATGTCTTTGTTTTTGTCTTTTAGCATGTTGGCTATATTGTGTCTAGATGTGAATCACTTTCCGTTTGTTTGTCATACTCAGGCTTCATTGAAATTTTGGGGTCTATAAATTAATGTATTTCATCAAATTTGGCAATTTTTTCAGCCAAATATTTTTTCCATATCTTTATTTCTCTTTCCTTTCCTTCTATAACTCTCATCACACTTATATCAGTATACTTAAAGTTGTTCCAGAAGTCTGTGATGCTGTTTATTTATTTTTTAAATCTTTGTTTTATTCTTCAAATTGGATAATATCTATTGATCTATCATCAAATTCACTATTTCTTTCTTTTGCCTTTTAAAATATGTTTCTTGAGACCATTTTGTGAATTTTTATTTCATTATTGTATTTTTCAACTCTAGAATACATTTAGCTTCATTTTATTTATTCTATTTCTCTTGATAATTCTGTTCTTGTATAATATTTATTGTATTTTATTTTAATCCTTTAAATATATGTTAATTATTTCAACATATTTATAATAGCATCTTTGAGGTCTTTGCTGAATGTAACAGCTCAATTCTCTCAGAGTACATCTTTATTCACTGCTTATTTTCCTGAGTATGGGTCACATTTTTCTATTTCTTTGCATATCTCAGTTTTTTTGTTATTATTGAATACTAGACATTTTAGATACTATATTGTTGCAACTGTGGATTCTTCCTCCTACGTGAAGGGTTTATTTATTTATTTAGTAACTTGCCTGGACTTAATATGTGGAATCTGATCTGTGTCCTCTTTGGTGATCCATTATTCATTTCTCTGCTCAGTTATTGCTTTAATTCTTATTTTTTACAGTGGCTTCTCCAAGGGTCATCTCCAAATCTGCATAATTTAGTGGTCAGCCAATGCCTGGGCAGAGCATTTACTCAAGCACCTTAAACTCTTCATGTTTACACCTTCTATCTATGGCTCTGCATGTGGGTTGGAGTTGCCTCAACTCAGTCCCAACTCAGACTATACATAAGGCCAGTGGAGCTGCAGATTTTTTCCATTTATCACTTACCACACTTGTTATATATATTGTCAATGTCAATGGCTGTAGGTTTTCTCCCACCAATTCAAATCAATTCAGCTTCATATAATGGCTGACTATGAGAAAACGGTCCTGATTTTAGGCATATCAATATTGGTCCAGATCTTCATATCCTTGTCATAAGTCAATTCAGTAGAGCCCTAAGACATAGAGATCTACATTTGTTTACTTGAGAAGAACAGAATTCTCAAAAGTATGGAGGCAGGTAAATGAGTAGAATTCTTAGGATAAAATCAGATAATCAGAAATGAGGCAATAAATATGATTTAGACATGTGGTTAGTATTAGAAAACTCTGGTGCCTATCTTAATATCTAAGCAATAAAAATATTCCTTTTATTATCATCTCCACTTCATAAATGAAATGAATCTCCCGAAGTGTTTTGTCATGAAGTTCTTTAGCAGGATTTGAAGTATTTGTGTTATGCAACACTGGATGACTTGAGAAGTGTTTGATATTTTTCTCTTCTGTCTGTAGGATCTTTTGCTAGGGTTCCATTGATCTATAGACTCTATGTGTTACAAGTGTGTAAAGGTTTTGGCAGGGTGTCTACAGCCTCTGTATAGCAGGATGCCATTTTTATGGTATTTAGTAGGTATTCTATAATGCTTTCAGCTATGTGAAAGGTAAAAGCACATTCTCTTTTCTGGTTGATAATTTCAGGGATAAGTCATAAAGTGAAAGGAAATGTGTAAGAGCATACTGATGTATACTTTCCTTGGTTGAGGTAACCCAGAATCTTTTTTGATGAAATTGTTGTTTGCAAATATATTCAACAAACATCTTTTGAGCATTTAATATGTGCTGTGAAATGTAATATGGTTCAAATATCTCAGAGTCCCCATAATAACTGGAGGGACATACACATATATAGCTAGATGAATACAATGTTGCCAGTGCTTAGGCATTCACACATATATCAAGTGCTAAAATGATACAGATATTAATTATGTGTTCAATTTGGAGATCAAGGAAGGTATTAGAGAGTGTTTAATACTTGAGTTAATCATTGTAGGACAAGTTAACTAGATAAGAAAAGAAAGAAAGGTTTAACACATAAAAGAGAGATCACATGCAAAGCAAATTAGAATTTTCAAGGCAGCTGGTAACACGAAATAGGGGGAAGTCTGTGTCTACTGGATGGGTAACTGGAGAGGGGTACCATGTTACTAAAACTGCTGTCTAAAAGGTGCCATGTCATTAATTGAGATCCAGTTGATTGTGGTTGCTTTTCCCTGCAGGATTCTTACTGTTTTGAGTCTCTTATTCACCTATCATCTGCCTATTGGGAATGCTTGTTTGCAAATATACAACACAAATTAGATTTTGGGCATAAATCAGTATTGTATAGGTAGAAGCTATTTAAACACTTTACCCTAGAGCTGAATACCCCTGAATAAACTAGAGACCAAACCTTAGAGGCAAAGAGCAATCCTGAAAGATTTGTCTATCATCACCTTGCTTTAGCTACCTAATCCAAGCAGCTACTCCTAAAATTCTGCCTGCTCTCTCCCTGAGTACTTTTTAAAGATGGTTTTTGACATATGGTCTCATCTTACATAATTTAACTCTATTAATGGCTGCTTTCACCTTAGCAATGGCTGTGCAAAGCCTATTAAAGCCCCTGGGAATGATCCGCCTCTTTCCATTCTATCCTACAATCATGTGAGTTGTTACTCCAATTAGTGAGTTACCCTAATTAGCCATTCTGTATTTTTTTAAACCTTTGAGTCTTTTGTTATTTGGGTTGAAATATTTGTACCATAAGCTGCACAGAGAATCTGATTAAATTTTGTAATATTACTTAACACCAGTTATTCTTCTAAAGTCTGTTTTCTTTAAGTAGAAAATAACCATCTTTAAGAAACAGCAGGAACAGCAGGGGTTTGAGAATGGTGTAACTTCAATAAAGGTATAATTACTTTCATAAGTCTGTTAGAGAGCAAGGCTTTAGGCTCCTTTTGTTAGATCACCGTTTATTAAGATTACACACCCAGTATTCCTAACATGCAGAGATCCACTAGCAAGTCTTTGTTTTATATGGTTAAATGACTATAATAACAGGGATATAACTTCTTTGGTTATATTTATATTATATTTATAATTATATTATCTATTTATATTATAGAATAACTTTGCTGTGCAGGTCTCTGATAAATGAAGGAAACATTAATATAAAATATTTTATCACAAATTCTTATGAAATGTAAAATTTTGATATAATTATTTCAACATCATAAATATAGCATTAAAGATTTTTTTTTTCTTTCTGGCATTTCTCATGGTCCAGATTCTTGTTAATTCCTACAGTGAAGTGAAAACTTCCAAAGGATTTAAAGTAGTTTTCAACTCTTCATAGTCATAATAAGTTTTGCAGTTCTCACTCAGTCTGCTTCTTAAGTCAGCTTTAGTAATAAGAATTTTCTAGTATTTCTAAATCAAGCTTTAAAAAGAGATTATGCTTTGCTCAGTGATGCAACATGATGCTTTCATGCTGTGAAGACTATCATGCACTATATAAATTATTACTGGTATTCAAATGAAAGCTTATGGGTTCAGATTTGTAAAACCAAGCCTCTTGCTGGAAGCTGCCAGTTTGGCAACATAGAAGCCAATTGTTTAAGCTGAAAGCTTGTTTTCTTACCTCTAGAGCTGTGATGTGTCCATAAGAGTTTCATTGGGGTATTTTGATTTCCAAAATTTAAAACTCTGTTTTTACATTAAAATCAACATGGGAATACTGTGCTGTAGCCAAGTGTATAATAAGTCATGCTAGCTTATAATAGGAGATGTTTATAGGGGCCTGCTTCTTGGGGTTTAGTTTTTCAGGCATTAATGTAAATATCTCATGTCCCTACTATGAAGATATTGGGTTTTTATTCTTTAGAAATATTCCTGCCAACGATTCCTTATCTATAAATGCTTAAATGTTTTTGGTATGATGGACAAAATGTTCTTCCAGCTGATGTTCAGCAGTTTGGATATAGAGGACATGATTTTCATATACATGTTCATATGCACTTGTCATCTTTTGAGATAAACAGGTATACACATATAAGCACATTTGCATAGCATGTGCAATATAGTTATTAATAACTGCCTATAATAAAGGCAGATATCAGAACCTTCTCTTTATCTCTTTTTTTTTGGTGGAGTTTAATTCATAGCATGAATCAGAAAAGACACAAAATTGAATGTCCACTCAATTTATTGTGCATGTTTTCTAGCCTTGAGATTTACATTTAAGATTAAACACCAACTTAACTAGTGGCTCTTAACAATGTTTCATAACATATTCTTGTTTTAAATAAGTTGGAGAGTATGTACCAAATAATTTGATTCTAAGAAAGTTAAAGTACCTAGATTTTTTAGGTAAGAAATAAATTTAAATGGATTAAAAGATAATTCCTGTAACATCACTCTCACTCAGGGAATTCTAAAGACAAAAAAAAAAAAAACTTTATCAAAAACCTAGTGTATTTAAGTTTTCTTTTATATTTTTAGTAATATTTTATTAATTTTTTATTCAGACAGATCTTATAAATCTTTTGCTTTTGTTATTTCTAAGTATCTTAGTTTTTTGTTGCTGTTGGGAAATGAAAGATATTCAATTACCTGTAATGTTTCTTAAGTTGGGTGCTGGATACATAGGTGATTTTTTAAACAAATTTTTTGTATGTCTGAAATACTTCAAAATAAAATTTTAAATATTCTGTAGTGCCTTCCTATCACATGTAGAATAAAATTCCAAACTCCTAACTAATGATACATCTTCTACATTTCTGACTCCCCTTACCCTTTTCCCTTTGCTCGTTCCACTCCAATCAGGCTAATGATTTGACTTTTTTAAAATATACTAAATTCTTTGTACTTTCTGGTTCTTTTATTTATTAATAGAATTTTCTTTCCACATGGCTCACTTTGTAAGAGTTTTACCCACATCTCTTCTTCAGTATCAGTTGCTCATAAAAGCCTTTAGTGACTTTCCTCTCTGAAATAGCTCACTGTCCGTCCACTGCCCTCTGCCCTCTGCCTTCTGTCTCCTTTATAATTATTTCCTTTCATTCCACTTATAAGTACCTGATACTATACTACAGGTTTGTTTGTTTATTTGTTTATTGCCTATCTCCTCCACTAGCCTGTTGATCTCCAATATGGCAGGGACCTTATCTTTCTTGTTCACTGTGACCCTGTTTGTAGAATAGAACCTTGCATATAGAAAGGAGGGGAGAGATGGTGTAACCAGCCACAGCAGAATGGACACATGCCAGTGCTCAAGTAAGACACGTGAAAGAAAAATGTTCCCTATTTTCCTATAAAATTAGTGGAGTAGGAAAAAATAAAAAAGGTAGCATATGCCCATAGTCTTAGAAATGATAAAAAATAAATGATTCTGTCTCTTTTTTTTCTTATTGTAGGGCAAAGAAAGACAGTTACCTTTTAGAAAAAGCCTGTCCCTCTCAGAACTTTCCAAAACTCTGTCAGAAAAGCCTGTGGAGATTCTGTAGAATTGCTTGGATGATACTTTCTTATTTGTGAGTGTTCTGTTTGGTGTGTTGAGGGATATGATTTCAAATATGAGGCATCTCTTGTAGATCTTTTGCAAATGTGTCATTGTATAGGTTTCTTTCTGGCCCCTGGCATCATGCCAGATCACCTTTGTGTACTAGACTAATGGACACTTCGTTCTTGTGTTTTTTTGTTTGTGTGTTGTTTTTTATTTTTTGCCCCATGCATAATTTTTATTTCTTTTTGTTAAATTTCAAAGTATTACAGGGTACACATGTTTTTAGTTACATTGATAGATTTTGAAATGCTTGAGTCATGGTTAAAAGTGTGCCTGTCACCCTGATAGTGTTCATTGTACTCATTAGGTAGGTTTTCTCCCATCCCCTCCTTCCCCCACCCACCTGCTTAATTTCCATTGAGTTTTACTTGCCTCTATGCACATGTGTGTTCATCAGTCAGTTCCAATTTAATAGCAAGTACATGTCATGTTTGTTTTTCCATTCTTTAGATGCTTCACTTAGGATAATGGTCCCCAGTTCCATCCATATTATTGCAAAAGAGATTAAGTCATCCTTCTCTATGGCTGAGTAGTATTCTATAGTACACATATACCACATTTTGTTAATCCACTCATGAACTGATGGGCATTTGGGTTGATTCTACATCTTTGCAATTGTGAATTGTGTTACAATAAACATTAAAGTACAGGTGTCTTTTTGATAAACTGATGACTTTCCTTTTAGTAAATACCCAGTAGTGGAATTGCAGGATCAAATAGTAGGTCTACTTTTAGTTCTTTGAGGAACCTCCATACTTTTTTCCATAGAGGTTGTACTGATTTGCAGTCCCACCAAAAGTGTGTAAGTGTTCCTTTGTCTCTGCATCCATGCCAGCATATATTGTTTTTGGCCTTTTTAATAAAAGCCATTCTGACTGGGATACACCATTCTGACTGTGCTTTTAACTTGCATTTCCCTGATGATTTGTGACATTGAGCATTTTTAAATATGTTTCTTGGTCATTTATCTATCTTCTTTTGGAAGCTTCTGCTCATACCTTTCACCCACTTTTTAATGGGGTTGTTTGAATTTTTCTTGCTGTTTTGTTTGAGTTCTTTATAGATTCAGGTTATTAGCCCTTCATCATTTGAATAGCTTGTGAATATTTTCTCCCACTCTGTAGGTTGTCTGTTTGCTCTGTTGATTATTTCCATGGTTGTGCAGAAGCTTTTTAATTTAATCAAGTCCTATTTATTTATTTTTTATGTTGCTATGATTGCCATTAGGGTCTTCTTTATAAATTCTTTGCCTAGGCTGGTGTCTAGAAGAGTTTTTTCAACATTTTCTTGCCAACATTTTCTTCTAGAATTCTTATGGTTTCATGCCTTACATTTAAGTCCTTTATCCATATTGAATTAATTTTTATGAGTGGTGAGGTTTATGGATCCTGTTCCATTCTTCTGCATGTGGTGTCCAATTTTTCCAGCACCATTTATTGCGTACAGATTCTTTTCCCAGTGTATATTGTTGCCTGCTTTATCAAAGATCAGTTTGCTGTACATGCATGGTTTTATGTCTGGGTTCTCTGTTCTGTCACAGTGGTCTATGTCTTTATTTTTGTGCTTATACTATGCTGTTTTTATTACTATAGCCTTATAGTATAGTTTGAAGTCTGGTAACATGGTGCCTTCAATTTGTTCCTTTTGCTTAAGATTGCTTTGGTTATTTGGGCTCTTTACTGGTTCCAAATGAAATATAGAATTATTTTTTCTAGATCTGTGAAATATGATGTTGGTATTTTGATGGGGATTGCATTGGTGCTGCTTGTGAGTAAGAACTGATCACGCCCTGCATGATTGAGTCAGTAGATGCTGTGGAGAGCATGCAAATTGACCTCCCTGCCAGTAGGTGGTAATTGCTGGAAGATACAAGTCGAGTGTTGTCTTGGGCCCTGTGACTGGCTCTAGTCCCTCAGGAGAACGCTTTGAATGTAACAGGTGGTGGATTTGGGCCTGGAACTCCCAGGTGAGCTCTTATTCTCTGCCAAAACAGAGGCAGATTGGGGAATATGGCTGGATGGGGCCAGGTAGGGTGAGCTCTCCCTCAGACTCCACAAGAGCTGGCAAGGTAGCTGTTTCAGCACAGGTCAAAGGTCTGCCCCCAGCTTCTGAGTTAAGTTGCCAGTGAGCGACTGAAGTAGTCCCACCCTCCCAGAAAGTCTGATTGTCGAGGTGGGGCCATCTGAGATCCACAGTCTGGATGTCAGGAGCAGGTTTCACTCTTCTCCCCTGTCCCCTGGTCCATGCTTTCCCTCTGCCAACTGCCAGCAGGCAGGAGCTCAAACTAGCTGAGTTCCCCTAGGATTGTGCTGCAGACTAGGAAGCTTCCCCACCCTGGCCTGGGCTGAGAACATGGCTTTCCTGTGGGGGCAGTGGTGCTCCACGAGTGTGCTGCAGCTGGGACCCACACTGCACTCTTCTCTCAGTTCTGCCTACATGGCTCCCTTGCCTCCTGAGACTAGGTCACAAGTCTCCCTTCTGTGCCCCCAAGTAACATGATCAATACCTGGGGGTACAGGATCTGGCTTTCAGGGCTGTCCTTGGGTACCCGAAGATCAATCTCTGACCATGCCAGGAAGAACCATGTTGGTCCCAAGTTGCCTATGAGGTGGTTAAGCAAGTTTGATGTCCCTCCGCTTCAGGGTGTGCCCTGCTCTGATGGAGCCATCCTGCAAGCAGGACCAGGGAGGGCCAGTGAGCAGACAGCTCAGAGTCTGAGCTTCCCTTGGTCTCTGCAGGACCTTAAGAGAAAACGTTTGAGCCCTGCTATCTGTAGAAGCCTTAGTATAGTGGCTCAATTGTCTCTCTCAGCAGCCAAGAGTGGAGGAGGGGAAGGAGGAGAAATAGAATCTGCATAGAGGAAAGTCCATACACTGGTCATCTCTTTCCCTCCCTCTGGAAGTCAGCCTGCACAGAATTTCTGGGCTCTGGGGTCATGCAGATTCTCCAGGACACCCTGGGCCCCTGTGCCTCCTGCAGTCTGGGCCAGAGTTGGGAAATGTTTGTGTGGGAATGAACAAAAGAAAACCTGAGTAGTTGAAGCCCCCTGGAGAGAACAAAGGTGCACAGTGGGTAGTGAAGCAAAATGGCACAAACCATCCCAGCTGTCGTCTGTGGTGATGGGAAGTGCCTCAGTGGGGCTGGGAACCTGGTGCTTTGTTCACAAGAAGCTCTTAATTCATGGGTGGCAGGAGCTTTTGGGTTTGTCGGGTAGACTTACCCGACCTACAGCAGGTCAGGAACCCGCTGACTATCAGAGATGTGAGGGATGGGTGGCAGGAGCTTTTGGGTTTGTCGGGTAGACCCACCTGACCTACAGCAGGTCAGGAACCCACTGACTATCAGAGATGTGAGGGATGGAGAAATAAACCGCTCCACCTACCCTTTTCACTGAGCTTCAAGCCTCTTGGGGATTTATCTCTGCTGATATTTTGCTCCTTGTTCTGGTCCTAAATTAGTTCCTGTGGAGTCTCCTGTAGGTTCTGGCACCTTTCTCTCAGAATTACACCTAATCTGTGTTTGTTTGTTGTATATTTTTTCTCTTTCATCTAAAACTTTTCTTTGTTACTGAGATGCTCTGGAAGCTGGTGTCTCTGGTTAGCCATCTTGAATCTCTGTAGTTTATGTATTGTTTTTAAGGTTTTAAAAGTGAAAACAGCTTTCATATATCCTGAGGCCTTATCAATACAGGCAAATTCAAATGGTTTTCTGCAATGATCTAGGAAACTGGGGACATACTTGCATAGTCAGTCAAGTATGAGTCACCCAGCAAAAGGGAAAGTTGGGAGGGGATTAATTCACATTAGGATTCAAATAATTGAGGTGATAGAGCAGCTGGCCCTGCTGTCAGGCAGAGCTACTCTCTTATGTGGCCAAGAATGAGCCTTCAATGACCAGCTATGTTAATCAGACACCTGCTATAAACAATGTGTTCATGGGAAAGTTAATAAAGAGTACCAGGCCAGGGTCTGTTATGAGTCAGCAGAAATGGACTGTTTAATCAGAGAAAATGTTTAAATATTTAAAAGGAGCATTATTCTTATTGTTAAAATAAAACAGAACAGTGGCTAGTATGCACTCTCCTCTGAGGAGTCTACTTCTATTAGTGCTGCATATTATGAATTTTTAAAGCTGGTGTCTGCCAGCTTAAAACCAAGAAATTATTACACATTTTTAAGAGTTTCTGATGACAAATGCATGGAAATTAAAATATAGTTTTATTTTACCAGTACATCTAGTAAATTTCATTTCTGTTTTTCATAGTCTACTGTAAGCACTTGGTCATTTTCTTTTGCCTTTTTGCATGCTCAGGATTAGCACATTTAAAGAAGGTTGATAAATATTTGTTGAAGGAAAGAAGGGAGGGAGAAAGAGATGGAGAAGGGGTAGAGAGAAAGAGAGAGAGAGGAAAGCAGGAAAGAATGTCAGAAGGAAAGAAGGAAGCACACAATGAGTGATGATTATAGTACTTACGAATTTTTGTTTAGGGTAAAACATGCAGAGTTTACAAAGATGGAGAAAAATATTTTTTCAAATGTCTATTTTATAATCTTTTCTTGCCATTTAAAATGAGTTAGAGAGTAGTTTACTCAGAGTGGGCATATCACACACATCCCTAAGAGGTAAAACTTATGTTACTTCCTAAGAGGTGACTTCATTCATGTTACTATATAGAACAAGGACAAAGAACTAAATAGTTCTTCATAAAATCATACCATATAGTAAATTTATTGTATTGATGCAAAGTTATAACTTACTCTATCATTGATGATCCTGAGTACTTTTCCACTTGAATTCCAGTATTGTCAATTTATATTGAATAGATACGTGATGTGTGGAAGTTTTTCTTAGGAATGTTTCTAAAATATCCTTGCAAATAAGTTCCAAATGTTTCTAGTCCCTCATTCCCCAGAAAAGACATATGATAGTATATACATAGCACATAGAGCAAAGTAGCCCATACATTTTTAGGAATCTGTGCCTCTTCTTTTTCTCTACCTGAAGATTTTTGTAGTTTAAAATAGACTATGATGTTAACTGATTTACTGAAAATGAATGTGTATGTGTATCCATGTGTCTGCGTGTGTGTGTGTGTGTGTGTGTGTGTGTGTAGACAACATGATTGCCAGATACATCTTCATTGAATAGGTTGTTAGCATTTTTTTCATTCTTTTTACCTGGAAATAAATCTCTCTGATTTTCTTACCTGAATTAGGCCCCAGAAGGAACCTATCAGTGGTAAAGTACAGTATTAAGAGAAATTAGATGAATTTAATTTAGAATTTAGGATCTCATTTAAATTTCCCATTTTTTTTTGCATTGATACTCCCTCAGGACTAAGACACTGAGGTATGATACTATTTTTGCTGTTTCAATAATTTACTCAGTCCACTTGTCTATTCTATATCCTCTTGGATAGAGCTTGTTCTCTATGTATGTCTATGGAGACATACAGTTTTGTATACCTATCACGCATTCAGCAAATATTTATTGAGCATTCTATATGTCATATGCTATTCTAGGCTCCATGGGTATAATATGAATAAAGCAAATTTCCTGCCCTCTTGAAGCTTACATTGTACTGTAAGAGGAGATATATATATATATATATATATATATATATATATATATATAGTGATAATTGCTAGGAAGAAAACTAAAGCAAGGTAAGAAGATGGAGAGCAAGGTGAGGACTTTTTCATATGGGATGGCCAGGAAAATCCTTTTGAATAAGGTGGTATTTAAACAGGTACCATAAGGAAGAGAGGGAGGGAACCACACAGACGACTGTGTGAAGAATCAAGTTTCTAAGGCAGGAGTAGATATCAAGACACAGCAAGGAAGCCAGTGCAGCTGGAGCAGAGTGATCTAGGCAGAGTAGAAGGAAATGAAAGTAGAGCAGTCACCAATGACTAGATCATGGAAGACCTTGGAGGCTGCGTTAAACATTGGATCTTATTGTCAGTGTGGTAGACAGATTTTATTTGCTTTATGTTGCAAGACAGTTGCCATGACTGGTGTGTGAATGGATGGGGCACAAAAGTCGAAGCAAGGAGATTAGCTAGGAAGCTATTGCCATGGGGTCCCAATGAGAGAAGATGAAAGCTGGAACAAGGGGGCTTATAGTAGGGGGTGATGAGAATAGTTGGATTCAGGAAATTCTCAAGTGGAGCATTTTATAACCTTTTGGAGTCCTTGCAACTAAAAATTGGTCTATGTCAGAGATGTTCCTGTAGAGCTGTAGACTTTCAGTAATAGCATAAATCTTTATTCAGAGAACATAACAAAATCCCTATAGCATGTATTATGGCCTGTAGGAAAACACTACTGGTCTATGTCAATCAAAGTCTGAGATGGGATGCGAGCTTCCTGGTTTTATTAAAGGAATATGTCACTTACCAACCCAAGGGAAGTGAAATAAATATAAAAACTCAAAACCAGAACATTTGGCATGAAGAAACCTTTCTTTTAGAGTGTATTCTTCCTTCTCCAGTAATATTTGCTTTTAACAATGAATCTCACTCATTACATGTTATGATTGTATTTAATTTCTCTTTAATTTTGAGTTGTTACTTTTTCCATAATTAAAGAATATTTAATGTGGCACTTTCAGTGCAGCAGAATAAAAATGAATACTTTTACATCTAACACAAGAAATTATTCTTCATGGTCTTGTAAGATTCATCTTAAGCAGAATGCCATGCTTACTTCCGAGAGCTTCCACAGTGCAGTATACTCTGTCTGTCAAGTTATCTGATGGGTAGAAGTACGGACTGAGGGTCTAAACTATCTAAGACAAAACTGGGATGTAAGAAAGTTGTCTTAGGGACTTCCCCATCAACTTTGGTTCTCTCATGCTCATTTTCTCTACCCGGAATCCTCATTTTCATTTTCTGTTACCTGAATTCCTCAGGCTTTTTCTTTGCTAATTTACTCTTCTGCTTCAAGCATTTGATTCTCTCATGACCCACTTCTTCAAGGCTTTCTGAGGTAATTGGATAATTACCTTTTACCTCATTTTTTTCTGAGTGTGAGATAATTCACATTATTTAGTAATATCTGATAAGGCAGTGATGGATAGATAATATTATCCTTGCCATATAGAAAATATGTAATTTTATGGAACCCTTAAATGACTTAACTCAAAGGATTGATAAGTGATGATTGATAGAATGTTAAGCAAGGAAGCCTTTTGAGTTCTACATGGTGCTTCAGTTGAGAAAACTGAATATTACATTTAAAAATCAAGATAAACTCTCATGCAGATATCCAAGCGACATAGTTAAGTAACTGCTATGAACAAGTTGACTAAGAAGAAATACTGGGTGGATTGCTGATGTCAGAAAGAGGAAAGTGGTATTATTTTTTAAACATTCTTCTAGGAAATCACTAATTTTTTGTTCATATTGTTGTGTGGCTATTTTTATATTAATATAGCATGGCATAGAAGAAGCAAAGAGACCTGAATAAGATAGAACTATGTTTTAATTCTGGTTCCACCACTAACTAGCAGTATAATCTTAGGTAAATTCTCTTTTTGAGCCTTATTAACTCTGTGTAAGCTAGAATAATACTTACTGAGATTGATAGGTGCTTTATTCAGCTTAGGCTGTTTTTACAAAATACCATTGACTGAATGGCTTAAACAATAAGCATATATTTCTTACAGTTCTGGAAGCCCAGAAATCCAAGATCAAGGGGTTGACAGATTCAGTGTCTGGTGAGGGCTTTCTTCCTGAATTGCAGATGGCTGCCTTCTTGCTGCATCCTCACATGGCAGAGAGGAAGACCTCTTATCGCTTCCTTTTCTAATAAGGACACTAATTCCGTTCTGGAGGCTCCATTCTCATTACCCCATTTAAACCTAATTACTTCCCAAAGGCCCCACCTCCTAAATCAAATTGGGGGTCAGAATGTCAATATATGAATGGGGAGACACAAACATTTAGTCCATAACTAGGGGAATATATATTATATATAAAGCAACATAGCTACAGGTTCATAAATGTTAGTCACTTCACATTCTTTCTTATTTCTATTTGGGGAGAGGACTTAACTATTAAATCTGCTTTGTTAAGTGTGGCCAACACCATGCTTAGTTTAGTGCTTCCTACTTGATGGGAATGATAATCATGATCTTTTTATAGTAAGTAGATATGGTGATTCCTTTTTTGGTTTAGCATCACTATTATAATTTGGTTCCCGCTGAGATCAGATAGGAAAGTATTTTGGCATGTTACAATAATTCCCCTTGCTGTGCTGATCTATTATATAAATGTTCTGTGAATTAACTTATATGTAATTACTTTTTCTGAGAGGTTATAAAAATAAATAATAGAATCAATTATTTGCAAATTTTTATAATAAATGATTTCCTTAAAATTAAATATAACAGTCAGCAATAAGCAAAACATAGAAAAAATAAAAATAAAGTAAAAATTATGATGATTTTTTCTGGATACTAAGTCTTTGTACTTACAGTTTACATGTTCAAAATATTGCCATAAAAATATTTTTCATTAACTTTCCTATTCCAATGTTTACAAATGTGTTCAATCATCAAAACATCAGCTTGTTTTAGTTTTATTCAGAACATTTCATCATTATAATATTATTTAATTATTTATAAATTAAACATGGATTAGTCTCTCATGATGATTACATAGAGAAGTAGGTTTCATTTTGCTAGATTAAATTTTCATTTATGTAATGCAAGCAGGCTACAAACTATTTGAGGAAGAGCCATTTTTTTCATATTTGTATAGCTCTGAAATTTTCTAAATTTTTTCACATAAATATATTATTTATATCAAAAGCTTTTTTGATATAAATTCATATCAAAATTTTGATATTTATATCAAAAGCTTTTTTGATATAAATAATATATTATTGTAAAATTTAAAAAATTTCAGTGCTCTTCTTGCTTATACTCTCTTCTTGCTTTCATATGTATATGAAAGTATATATTTATGGCTATTATTAGCCAGTCTGGAATCATATTATATTCATTTCTATAAATCTTTTTTCACTTAACAATACATTTTCAGGGTCCTCTACCCTGAGGACTATAAGATCTTTGTGATATTCGTGATATGAATATACCTGTTTATTCAGTCATCCCCAGTTGATAAAAATTTGTTTTGCTTATAGTTTGGGGCTGTTAGAAACATCATTTTGTATTGATGCTTCTATTTCTATAAGACAGATTTCCAAAAAGTAAGGTTGTGGGATTAAAGGATATAAATATTCTAAATTTTGATTGATATTTACAGAATGATTATCAAGGAAGACTAACAATTCAAATTCCACAGCAAAATTCGAACACAACTTTTTTTTTTTCTAGATGGCCAGTGGCAGGTGTAATTGTGAATTTGATGGTGAAATTATTTACCCTTGCTTTAATTTACATTTCTCTATTTGTGACATTTAGTTAGTCTTCATATTTATATGGGTCTTCTGTGAATTGCCTGGTTATAAGTTTTGCCTATTTTTCTGTCTTGTCTTTGTCTTATTTGCTTTAATGTGCTTTTTATTTTATTGTATATGTTAATTCTTCAATTTGCCATATATTTTACAACCATTTACTAGTCATTTATGTTATCTTTTGTGATACAAAATCTTTAAATTTCTGTGTAATCAGTGTTTATTTACACCTTTATTTTATCTTTCTTGGTTAAAAAAGTTTTCCAAACTCCAAATTACACATAGAGCCTACTAATGTTTTCCTCTAAAATTATATTTTATATATGTTTAATAGATCTGAAATTTACATGTGAATGTGACATGACGAGGGGTCCAACTTTATTTTCTTCCAGATGGATATTTACTTATATCAACATCATTTACTAACTACCTTTTGACCACAAAATGAAACTACTTTTCTGTATATTAAATTTCCATATGTGCTTAGATCTACTTAAGGGCCCATTATTCTGTTATATTGATCTAAACATCTATTGTATTAAAGTTTTTATTAGGGATGACTGATTCAATCTATTGCCAGCTTAACACCTATTGACCACATGATTTTTGTTTTAATATTTTGATTTAATACATTTTATTAATAGATTTATTGACATTTTAATAAATAGTGGGAACCCTGTCTCTTTTAAGGTTAGGTAAAACTTAGGTAAGAACATTTGGTCCAGGTGCCTCTTTAAAGTGTCATTAATAGTGATCATTGATCACTATTTCAATCAATTTTACAGTAATTGCTTATTTAAATTTCCAATTTTTTTGATTAATAGTGGTAATTTATATTAGTTTTAGGAAATTATGCATTTCCTTTAGGTTTATGTGTGTAACAATTGTTTTTAATGTTGTCATATAATTTATTTTAATATTTTCTCTACAAATGGTTGCGTCTCTTTTCTCATTCTTATTGTCTTAAATATCTGTTCTCCTTTTTCTTTGACACTTGCAAGGGTTTTCTATGTTATTAGTCACTTCAAACCAAGAGAGTTTGGATTTATACTTTTACTTTTTATTTTCTTTTGCTTTAATATCAGCTTTTATCATTACTAATTTTATCTTTTGCTTATTTAATTATTTTAAACTTAAAGATAAGTGTTAAATTCTTTGATTTGTAGTTTTTTCCCTTAATGAGGGAACACAAAGCTATAAATTTGATCTAACTATAGCTTTAGCTGTCCTAATTGTTCTTATGTGAAGTATTCCTTTATCACTCCTCTCTAGTAGTGTATAATTTCAGTTTCTTTATGTTAAATATTTCTTTAATGAAGTATAAAGAAATATTTGTGCTCTTGATATACTCTAAAGAGCACAAATCTTAAGTATACAGCTGTGTGAATTTTACATATGTACACCTGTGTAACCACCACCCAGATCAACATATAGAACATCTGCATTGTCCCCAGAAGATTTCCTTATGCTTCCTCTTAGTTAATACACCACCCCAAGAGATAATGACTAAACTAAGTTGTATCATCATAGACCAATTTGAAAGCTTCATATAAGTGGAATAATATAGCACGAATGTACTCTTTTGTATCTGACTTCCTTCACTTTTAACATCTGTGGGAGTCATCTATGTTGTGTGTAACAGTATTTCATTTTTTAAAAATTATTGAATGGATCCTCATCATATGAATGTATCATAAATTATTAATTCTCTTGTTGATGGACATTTGGTTTATTTCCTGATCAGGATTATTAAACATAAAGTTGTTATGAACACTCTTGTACATATCTTTTTGTGGACATATACACTCATTTCTTTAGGATATATACTTAGGAATAGAATTCTGGATGGACCCAAGGGTTACTTTACAGGTATGTTTGTGTGTGTGTGTGTGTGTGTGTGTGTGTGTGTGTGTGTATTTTTCTTTTCTGGGCACACAACCTTTATTTCAGCCTTGGTTAAAATATTCACTCTTGCTAAAGGTTTGATTTTTCTATTAATACTCGCCTCTTTGTTACCAACTGTGACACTAATAGGGCTTAATTTCTCTTCACAATTCTTATAGACATGTTTCTGGGACAACTGAAAAAATCTTGTGAGACTGGAGGAGTTAATTAGGGTTGGCAAACTTTTCACTGAAGCATGGCAAATTAGTTACTTCAGCTATTTTATATTTCAAGGTGGGATATAATTTTATTTCATTTCATTTATTTATTTTTTTACAAAGAGTACTTATTTATTATTTTAAAATATTAAGGGGGTACAAATGATTTTGTGACATGGATACCTTTTATAATGCTTAAGTTGGGGCTTTTAGTGTGCCCATCACCCGAATAGTGTTCAATGTACCTGATAGGTAGGTTTTTATCCTTTCCCTCCTCCTCCCCTGCTGTTTGGTTTCCAGTGGCCTTTACATCTCTTTGTGCCTGTGTGTGCCCATCAATTAGCTCCCAATTATTAGAGAGTATATGTGTGTTTTTAATTTCCAAGTAGTTATTTTAATTAATCTTTTATATCTTAAATTTCTAATGTAATTGGATTATGTTCAGAAGATATGTAAAATATCAACTTGTTTTTTTTAAGAAATTTGAACATAGGGAAAAATTATATCCAAGTTGGTTTATTTTTTTTAATTCAATTTTGTTATGTCTTTGCCATTTTTTTGGTCTATTAAATCTTTCTGGTTTTAAAAGTGGGTAAAATCTCCCATTATTGAATTTTTATCAATATTTGATTAATCATTCTTATAATTCTAAGAGCATTTACCTTATATAGTTTCTATATTGTTTGGCACATAGATTCATGATTATTATATTTTCTTCACAAATATTGTCCTTTACCTTTCTATTCTGTACCTGTTTATTCTGTTTAGTGAGGTTAAACCTAAGTGTTGCCATCTCTGAAATTAATATTGCCACTTTGACTTTTATTATTTTTTACTTGCCTGTTTTTTTGCCCCAAACTTTATTTTCAGTATTCCTTTATAACTTTTTAAAATAAATCAATCAATTGGATCAAGCTTTTTATATATCTTATTTCCTCCTTTCCCTTGTTCCTATTGTTTGTTAGCTCAATCAAGACTTATTTTTTTTTTTCTTTTTATCCAAGGTAACTGACAACTTCTACTGCCGTGTTCTTTTCAATCAATTTTAATGACCTTTTTCTGTTTGGTCATAATTCAACATATATTTGTGTGCCATTATGTTACTATTTCCACCCACTTTTTCAGTCTAGAATACTTTATTCTGCCCTCTTTCTGACTCTTTGGTTTTTCAGAAATAGTTAAGTATTTTTACTTGGAGATCATTTGATCTTCCCTTGTAGTATTAATATTCTTTTTCAAGAATTCTTATTTGGTACTTACTTTATGTATAATACCAGTTTCTTTCTCATTGTCTATTTTGATTTAAATTATCAATCAATCAATCAACCAACTGATCAATTGGTCCAACTATCCACCTATCAATCTATCTATAAATATTGATGTAGATATACCACTGAGTGGTTATTGCTCAACACTGTCTATTCTAACTCTCCCTTTGTTTTCCTCTATCTTGTGGATTTTCTTCTGATTCATTTTTTGTTGACATCATCCTCAGACAGAATAAATGGGTAATGTGGTCTCAAAATTCTTGCATTTCCATAAATATATTTATTTTTATTTTTTTCTGATATGTGAACCATCCTCAATTTTGTATAAATGTATTGGATTATATTTCTTTCTCTTGGCGGTATGAGGATTTTATTCTGTCTTTTGACTTCCTGTGTTGTTGATGACAAATCCAATATCTGTCTGATTCTTTTTCCTTTTTAATTGCATGCTATTAAAACTGAATATTTATGTCTCCTCAAAATTCATATGTTGTAATCCTTAGTGTGATAGTATCTGGAGATGGAGCCTTTGGGAGGTAATTGTGTCATGAAGGTGTAGCCCTCATAATGAGATTGGTGTCTTATAAGAAGAAACAGGAGAGCTTGCATTCTCTCTCTTTACTCTCTACCATGTAATGATACAGCCATAAGGCAAGTATCTACAAACCAGGAAGCAGTTCCTCATTAGATATTGGATTTGCTGTTGACTTGGTTTTGGATTCCCAGACTTTGGAATCATAAGAAATAAATGTCTGTTGTTTATTTCACCCAGTCTAGGGTATTTTTGTTATAGCAGCTGAGCTGACTGAGACATTGCATTTTTTTAGTATAGAGCATGTAAGATTTTTTTCCCTTATCTTTAAAGTTTAGGAATTTTACTAGGATATACCTATTTTGTGTCTTTTCTTACAGTCCTTATGTAAACTCTTTCAATTTGTATACTCAAGTTTGGATTAATTCAAGCAATTACTATTTCTATCACTTGATTAATTACCTTTACTCCCTCAATTACCTTCTTCTTGTAAAAACTTCTATTTCCTTGTTATATTTTGGAGATCTGTTGATATGTTACTTATCTTTACTCTGTAGATATCAAGCTCTTTTTTTAATTCTCTCTATATCTTGAATTATTTCCTCCTCTGTTTCTTCCTGGCTACTAAATCAGGCTTCTACAGTGATTATCCTCTTTTTCAGTTCATCCACTGAATTACTAAAGTAGAAAATAACATTTTTTGTTATCATTGCAAAAAGCCCTTTTTTGTCTTTAATTGTACTTAAGTTTTCTTACCTTATTTTGCTCAGGTGCTTTTCTATCTCTATCATCTGTTCTATTCTATTAGGAGCCATCTGTTCTGAGTGTTCTATTTCTCTTTCTACCTGGCTCTCAGGTTCCTAGAGTATATTTTCCTTTGCATACTTATGGTTCTTTATATCTTGGAAGCCAAGGCCAGCTGATGTTTACTTTAAGCTGTGGCAGTCTGGGGGATAGTAGAGGGGGAGCTGCTTCCTGCCCTATGAATTGTCAGGGACTGGCTTATGATCACTGGAAAGGTACCTGGAAGAACTAGAAGAGCTCTGTCTGTTCTGTGGTGATCTCAACAGCAGAGGCTCTATTAGCCTCAGGTGTCAGAATCTCTGGGCTCACCCATTGGCTCCCCTGTAACACCCCCAACGAAAAGGAGACTAGCATGTACTCTCTGGAATAGGCAGCCCTTTGTTTCCAAGTTTTTGTATCACTCCTGGTATAAGCTCTGTCACAATAAGTGTTTTAACACTTGCCCGAGGACTCTCCACCTCAGCCTCCAGTGTTTTACGCAGCCTGGAGGAGTTCAGGTCTACTGTGCCCTGGACAAGCCCCAGCTTTACTCACACTCTTCGGGCCCATTCAGTCTGGAGACAAAGCAAGTGCTCCATTAGCTGGACTGGAGTGGGAGAGGAGGACCACAGGTGTGAGTCCAAATAGCCAATGTAGCCTGATTGAGTTATTCAGGAATTGTTATCCTCATTTCCCAAATTGGAAAACTGAGGCACTGTTAAATTCAGTGTTTGTCTCAGTAATACCCAATTAGTCCAGTGAAGACTTTTATGTTTTTGTTGTTGTTACTGATACTTTCGTTTATGTTTTGGAGAAAACTTAGTAAAATCTTTGTCTGAAGGGTCAGTTCACTTCAAGACTCTGCAACTAAATGAAATTTAAATGTACTTTAACCTAAAACCTCTTACCCTTTCTGAGAGAACTTGAAAGATTCAAATATTTAAACTGAATTAAACAATTACCAAAAGTAGACTAATTTGTCTTTCTCTCTGAGAGGAAAACCTGTCACTTGTTATTCTCCAACTAATATAGACTGATTTAAGGCCTTATGTAAAGAAGAGCTATGACCATGAACAGAAATAACTGCTCATGAATAATTTGGTGAGAGTGTTGGTAAAAACTGGTTGTTATGGACCCAGGTGAGAAATCTCAGCCCAGAGTGGGTTAGCAAGCCACACTGCCCTAGCTCTACTTTATTACAGAGCTCAGGGAAGCTTGGGACCTTGTATAGTAGCTACCAGTGCAGAGTTTCCCAGCAAGAGAGGCTGGAGCACTTGAAAGAGTGCTTTTATTATGGGCATTTGGGATAGGAGCTGTGTCCCTGCTAAGTGACCAATGGAAATCAAACTTCAACGAGGAGGCAAAGTGAAATAGCATGAATGCATTTTGTCTACAGGTCCATGATATATATTTTGGAGACTCTAATATAATTAGGAAAGACTTTGAGGGAAGCATGATGTCTTAGAATCATTCAGATGGGATTAAGAGCACCTAGAATTTGTGCATTAATGCTAATGAGACTGTATTTTTGCTGACAGGTTAGTGACACCTGGAGCTATTCAAATTACAGTTCTATAATAAGGAAATGAATTCCTTATATATTATCTATCCCTTTGAGATGGTACAGTTTAACTTTAATCTTTTCACTGCTCATAGCAGCCGTTTCTTCATTTTCCCTTTTTCCTTCTTTGGCACTGCTAGCTTTCTGCTAGGAAGGCAGCATTGTGGTGTTGATAAGAATTTGAACTCTGAATAGGTTAATGATATAATACATTATTCCAAATGGGACATTTTTGAGAATTAAAGGACATGCCACTAATAGTTACCGTGGGACAACAGGCAAAACTGTGAACTGCCCAGGTAAAGAGGGGCATGTTCGCAGTTCAGTTCTGGAGTCAGACCTTGTGGGTTTGAGCTCTGCACCTGCCATTCATGAGAACCTGAGTGCATTATTCTAACTCTCTTTGCCTTGTTTTATTACCTACAAACAAGGATAAAAGTTTTACCCATCTCATAAGGTTGATGTGTGGAATAAACAAATTAATATACAGAAAACACTTCAAGCACTGCCTGGTGTACAGATTAGTGTTTTAAATGTTAACCATTATTACCATACCATTACTATTTAGTGGGCATGTCTTAACCGAGTCTACTACATATTCTTTGATTGGTATCAAACATGGCAGTGTTTTAAAAGCATAGAACATATGTCAAGTGGCACATTTTTAAGAAAGAAAGTTTCAAGGGTATGGTCTGATCAAAGAAAAGCAAATATCACCCTCTTTGCAAGGAAAGAATTAGAATGATTTTCCAGTGTTTCAAAATGGTACAGAGTCGATCACCAAATAGCAGTAGAAAACTAATCACAACTTTGCGTAATATTTTATGTTGTAGGTAGCATCAAGCTCTTATTTATATATTTCTTTATTTTTACCGGAGTTAGGAAGGCAATTTCTAAGTAGGAAAAGAGCAACAATGCGTGGTAAATGGTCTCTTGCACCGTTTGACAAGAAACCATGCCATAGGGATTTAGTGTCATCCCTCTGCTAGCTTCTCTAGATCAAATGATGGGATTTGTTATCCTATTATTTATTGTATGGCTGATTTACCCTAGACAAGGAATCTTAATGTTCTCTCTTTCGAGCTCTTCTCTAAATGCAGGAACTCCTCAAGTGTCTCTCCTTTGTTGCTCTCTATACTTTTCCTCAATGCTTCCCTTAGGTAACCTCATCACCTTTCTCAACTTCCCTTGTCATTTCTGTCTGAGATTTCAACATTTCTCTCTCTCTCTCTCTCTCTCTCTCTCTCTCTCTCTCTCTCTCTCTCTCTCTCCTCTCTCTTTCTCTCTCTGTGTATCCATAGCTGAACTCTCTTTTCATATTTATAATATTCCATGGGTCATTTCCATTTTCATAACCACTGGAACCTAAAATCCATTGTGAATTCTTTCCGCTTTTTCACACCATCCAACCAGTTGTCAAGTTTTCTTGATTCTTCTTTCATGGTATCTCTAACTTCCTTTTCTTCCTATTTTCCTGGCTGCTACTTTATATGTGACCCATATAGCTTATGAATATGCTACTGAGACAGCACCTAAATATTCTTTTATTTGGTAAAAAGATATAAAAATGTACTGCTTTGTTCAGTCTTAATATTGCCATTTTTGGGGGGGAAGTTTGAGTCATGCTACATGGATTCCTACATATCACGGAGACTTAGCTCAAAGGAATAAACTCAAAAGTGACATTTTGGGCAGATGATGCTGAGTAGGAGAAGACTGTTTCCCAGGTCTCCCTCATCTACCCAGTTAGCACTAGGGTAGCAGAGACATACTCTTATTTTGTTAAAGTAAATTATGACTTTCAGACTTGTGAAATAGTCATTTCCTCCCTACTACCTCCATTGTAGAAGTATACTTCCCTGCACTCTTGATATTGAACTTGTCCATGTAACTAACTTTAGTCTCATGGTTGGTGAAATATACTTTCTCACCCTTTGACTTTGGGCTTGGTCATGTAACTTGCCTTAGCAAATGGGATATTAGTGGATGTGATACCAGCAGAGATTTGAAATGTGTTTGTGCAGTTGAATTAGTCTTCTTATGCTTACATCATAACAACATAATCCAACTAGCCCTTTGGTTCAAGAAAGGTAAAAGACATGGAGCAGACTGAAAACAACCTGCAGGTTACAGCTTCCTTGAAAGCACAGCCTGGGTCTGCTGACTCTGGTTGATTCTTATGTACTAACTAAATGTATGTCATTGATAATGATAGAGACATATGAGCTAAATAAATACTTATCATCCTATGTCCCTGATATTCATTGTTGTTTATTTCACAGGAATAGCTGCCTGATACAAATTCCTAGGAGATTTTTTTTAGCTTTATACAAGGAAAGTATTTGAGTATGTGATACTCCTTAAGAAGGTAAAATGAATTCAGATGGTTTATAAAGATTTTCATGATAATGTCAGAGGAAATGGGAGAAATCCTAATAGTCAACTATTTATCTTGTCCTTTCACTTAACAATCTAATTCAGGAGATCTTAAACTGGAATGGGATTAAAACTCACTTGGGCAGATCATTTAAAGAACAAATCCCTGGCTCTACTTCTAGTAAGTCATTCATTTGATTTGGGTTGAGTACTGGAAATCTATTTTTAACTATTACCTCCAGATGGTTATGATGCAGGTAATTTGAGAAACATTGGTTTAATTTTGTTTTGTTTTCATTCTTCTCTTCTCTTTTTCTTTCTTAAAATACCACACAGAAAAAAAAGTATAAGATGTATTTGGGTAACACATAAAACTAAGAAATATGATGCAGAAAATGAAATGAGGGATATTTGTTCTCTAATACCCTGCTGCATCCTTTTATCCATTATAAGCTGAAGATTGAAGAGCGACATTATTCTAGTATTTTTGGTTTCTAGGAGTTTATGACATAAACTCGGCATGCTTTAATTTTTATTTTAGTACTATTTCTATTTAATACCAAACAGTTCTCCAGAGGCCTCTTTTCAACAACCAATGTTCCCTTTGGCAGTGAAATCCACTTACCTTAACTGACTGTGATTATACTTCAACCTAGTTCTCAGAGTCATGATGGTAATATTCATTTTACTGTCCCCAAAGACTCTTAGTATTCATCAAATATTTGATTAACATTGTCTAATAAAGCTTATAGAATGCAGAAACATGAAACCTAACTCCATCATGATTTTTACTTCTGTCTCTTTCATTAACTAGGTGAGTTGCTTTTCTAAAATAATTAAAATCCATAATTGAATACACTAGAATAATTTTGGAAAATTAGTTTAATTATTCCAGTACTTCCATTTGGAAAGCTTGCATTATTTATTACAACTAAATGGATAAATATGGCTGCCATTTTCTTTCTTTTTATTTCACACTTACTCTTTGGGAGGGAATATTTGTTTTGTATATTTGTATTTTTTTTAAAGGGAGTGAAAACAGCTCTTAAACCTATGTTGACAGGAAGAATATAAGGATGACTTGGGCACTATAAATAATATGAGTGCACTAACTGCAGAAGTCTCATTCACCTTCAGGAATTGGCTTCTTATACTACTAAGGAATATCTAACACCCTCTCCTCACTGAATATGTTGTCCAAGTTTTAAATTATTCCATGCTGTTTAGAATCAAAATAGAAGATGGAAAATTGTAAATCTTCCAAAGATTCTCTTTGGAATAAAGAGACTAGATTTCCTTTCTCTACTAATTTTAGACTTTATGATCCATTGGTGACATAGAGTGAATTTGGGATACACATAGTTCATTAGTTTGTGTTAGCTCTGTAGCTTAGCATGGCATCTAGGACATGGCTACATTATATATAACAGAAAAACTGGAGGTTTTTTATGGGCTAGGAAATAGAAACCTAAACAAGATATTTTTAGATTAAATTATTTTAGATATTTTAAGATATTTTAGCTATTTTAAGATATTTTAGATTAAACTTAGATTAAATTCTTCTTGGTTATATTCACATAGCGATCTAAGCAATCATACTGTAGGTTGCCGATGGCACCTTTATTAAAAACATTTCAGTTCAGCTTTATGAGATAAAAGTTATTGAGAACACTGATGACTGTAGTGACTTTTTTTTTTTTGGTAACACATATTTATGAGAAATAGCAAGGGCCTCAGCGGAAATTACACAATTAATATTTTAGGAGGTCTGGGGTTCACCCAGTCAGCAGTAATATGAGGTGGTTGGGTCGTAAGTCACAAGCATGCTTGGATTTCATAATTGTAAGTTTTACCTCTGACTTAGTAGAATAATTCAACTGACAACACCGAATCAAATGAAAATACTCAAACAATTTAAAAGAGAAATAAATTAAACCAAAAGCTCTCCATTAAAATTTATATATGTGAATTCTCTAAAGTTAAGCTAAATAAATATCTGTAATAAAGGGTTTTTAAAATGCCACTGCCACTACTATTGCCAAATTTCCCAGCTTAGCATTCGAAATAAAATTTGCAGGACTAGGTTTTGGCATGGTATCACCTCACTGCTGAAATCTCCAATTTCTATACCATTTCCCTTCCATTCTTTGACATTTCTTCTCCCCAATCCCCCACTGCCTCCCCAACATCTATAAACTACTTACTTAGGCTTTCTAAGGGAAATTGATCTTTGGAATAAGACCATTTGATTTATATTCTCTCTTAAGTAGAGCTCATGGTCTCCTGGAGAGTAAGGGGTTGATCAGTTTATGTTGACAGCCACAATGTGTGGCCCATAAATGATTTTTTGGAATGACTTTAACCTTTTAAAAAGTTTCATGATTTCATGTAGTACATGGCTATAAGGTCATGAGAGCAGGGGCTGTGTTTGTCTTATCTAGTAGGTACCTAGCACCTAGGATTTACCATGCATGTATCTGGCACAAAGAAGGTATATAATAAATATTGATTGAATAAATGAATGAATAAATGCATACATGAATAAATGAAAGTTAAGAGCAATAAACAAATATTTTTGAGGGCTACTATAGTCAAGACCAGCATATTTTGAAACAGTGTGTATTTATTTATTCATCAAATATTTACTGAGTATACATTATGTATCAAGCAATATGCTAGCCCCTAGAGATACAAAGGAAAGAGGACAGACACTATTACTACTCCATTGTAATATATAATCTAGTGCAGGACACAGAGAATTATAACACACAATCATAAGGTCTGTGACAGAGGAAGACAACATGCCATAGGAGCACAGAGATATGTCACAAGAACCAAACTAAAGATCTCATAAAATCCATTTTTGAAAAAAGCAATATATAAGTTCATATCTGAAGAAAGAATGAGATTCAACTCAGTGAAATCAGAGGGTGAGGAACAGAAAGACAGAACATGATAGGCATGTCTGAATGAAACTGAGGAAGGTAGCAAGGGTCATAGACTTAACATGACTTAGAGTTTTTGTTAAGGAGGTAGGGCTTTATTTCATAAGCTATGAAGAAATATTTTACATAGGAACCCCAAAAGTTTAAATGAAAATTATAAATTTGATTATAGAAAAGTATGGCTTTAGTGACTTGCTTTCAAAAAATAGAGAGTATGGAAAGAGACAGATAGTAACTTTATAGTGGCGAAACCTGGAAAACACTATAGTACTCAAGCAACAAACATTAGCATTATTAATGATGTCATATGGATATTGGGTACTACCTGATAGAATGTGATGAAAAGGGTGCTTGTATTGTACTATTTCTAAAAACCCATAGCCCCAGTTTAATCATGAGATAAATATCAGACATATTCAAATGTAGGGCCATTTTATAAAATACTTGGCCAGTATTCCTCAGAACTGTCAAGGTCATGAAAAACAAGACTGAGAAACTATCACAAACCAGAGGATACCAGGAAGACATAACAAATACATGCAGTGTGGTTTCCTGGATTCGTAATATACCAACATTGGTTTCTTAGATGTGACTAATGTACCATGATAATGGAAGATGGTAATATCAGGGGAAACTGAAAACTAGGTGAGGGGCATTCACAAATTCTCTGCACTATCTTTGTAACTTTTTTGTAAATCTAAAATTATTCCAGAAAAAAAGTTTATTTAAGAGAGTGGAAAAATAATATATGTCTACAGTATGATAGATCTGTACATAATATTTGTAATACTTGGGATATAAATATTTAAATTCTGTACTATACAAAGAATCCTTTAAATTGATAAGAAAAAGATAAATAACTGAGTAGAAAAATAGGCACCTTGTATTATAAGAACTTCCCAGAAGAGCAAATTCAAATGACCAATAAACATGCTCAATTTCACCAGTAGTCAGGGAAATGCAAATTAAAATAATGAGATTATCTCTTTATACCTATTAAGTTGTCAAAAATTAAAAGGAGTGGTAATATCTGGTACTAATAGAGACTTCAAGAATATGGCATTCTCATATATTGCTGGTGGAAATTTTGTTATAATATTTTTGGCAACATATTAGACTATAATATTTATACATTTTCCTAGCAAATAGACTCCTGCTTCCTGCTCCTATGATCTCATAAAAATAAAAGTTAGCATATAATAAGGATGGATATGGCAGTGCTTTTTTGAGCAACAAAAAATATTGAAATGAAATTATTTATTAATATGTGAATGATGAAAAACTGGGGTACATTTAATATCAAGGACTCAAAAGCAATCATTATGAATGAATGAGAACTAAGTTTGGAGGCTTTCCAGAGTGTACTACCAAATAATAAGAGGAAGATATAAAGCGACATATAAAATATAATTGCATTTCATACATTTAATAATATATAACTATATATATATAGTTATCTAGGTAGCTAGATACCTAGATGAATGGATCCTCTTTATTAAAAATGATAGTCTCAAAGGGGATGCAATAAGGAAATAATATTGACTTTTCTCCACTGATGACCAGATGTTGTCAGCTGTCTGTTACTTGGTGTTAGATTATATTTTGATCTCAGATCTCTTAGCTTTTCCAGGCATTTCTCTCAGATAATAAACAATCTAGTCTAATTTAATATCAAAACTTCAATCTCTCAACCAATTCACATCTTCTCCCTCACCCCCTAGTTCAGGCTAGGTCCTTGCTGCTTCTGCAAAGTGGTAGTGAGGAGATGAAGGCAAGGGCTGGTAATGATGCAGTATCATCTATTCTTTCACCATTGTTCTATCTTGTTTTTGCCTTCCTTCTTACTCCCTTGCTACTTCTGCTTCTCACAGTGTTAGAGCAGGAAGGAGAGATGACAGGTAACCAGACAATGGCTGATGTTATTTGGAATTCTTTCTTGGTTCCTCTGTGCTATCATATCAAATGTCTAACTGCGGCTAGCTCTTTCTTTTGAGAATGCATTTGTAGATTCTTCAGTGACACCACTACCCCCAGCACCCTGGTACTTTGGCTTTTTATAGTCTACCTTTTCCTAATTCTAATGTTGTACTTTTAGTATAGCCTTTTATTATTTTCTCTTAACTCCTTTGCAAAAGATATATATCTTGGACCCTCTCCTTATGCCAGACAGCCTGGAAAGGGCTCCTTTCAAGGCAGCCTTAGCCTACTTACAGTGATTATATCACTTCACTGATGAAAACTTTACTCCCTTGCCCCACATATGTGGGGAATGTACTTTACTCCTCTTGCAATTTTCTGTCTGTATTCTGATATCAGGGAATTCTAGCAGCTGTATTTTTTTCCCTGTATTCCTCCAAATGCTTGTAGGGATATATCATATTTGTTCTTACATTGTATTGGGTATATATTTTTCAACGATTTTAATGTAGATTATTTAATTATTTAATTAAATAATTAAATAATTATTTAATTAAATAATTATATAATTATTTAATTATTTAAATCATATTTAAGGCTTTTGATTGATTAATGTTACCAATGTCTCTCCAGAAAGACTGTAATAATTAATTCATTACTACCAGTTATGTATGAGATTATCCATTTCTTCTCACTCTAGCCTTTTGGGGTAATATCATACTTCTTCATTATTACTAATCTGATAGATAAAAAATGGTTTTACCATATTGTTTTAAATGATCTTATTCAATTGCTAGTAAGAGTGAATCTTTTCTGAAACTTACATGCTACTTTAAATTCTTTTTTTGTTTATGGTCCATTTGGATCATTTGCTAATTTGTTTAATTGATGTGGTAATATTTTATTAATAATTTATAAATTCTCTTTATATATTAAAAATAATGGCTCTTTTTCTGTCAAAGTTCCATAATCACTTTATTTCCAATTTGATGTTTATGTTTTAAATTAGATTTTTTATGTGTAGCTATTTTGATATGAGCATGTCCCTCAATTCCCTGTAATATACATGATATTTTGCATTTCCTCAACACTTCTGACCTGATAGAAGTTTTTAAATTTTTTATTTTTTGGTATTTCATTGGTTGTTTCAGTTATTTATTTATTTTTTCATGTGGTTCATTGCTTGGTTGGCTGGTATTACACTTTCAAATAATATTTATAGAAAAAAATATAATATTTTAGATTCTGAGTCTTAGTGTTCAGTGAATGTCATGATTTGCATTTACATATGACCTATAATTTGGCCACACATCAAAATCTTGGGTAACAGTTATTTTCTCTAAAACTCTGTAAATGTCATTTAACTTAATTTTATCATTTAATATTTAGTGGAAAAATTCTGTAACTACTTTTTAATTTGATTCCCCTCATCCTCAAACTTTTTAACCTGGATAGTGAGGGGAGTCTTAATTTGTCTTTAAAATTTAAAAATGTCACTACCATGTAGCCATGTATTTTTTTCTGCATTAATTTTCTTGACTTTTAGTAAGTCCTTTAGATATGCAGATTCAGACATTTCTATATGTCAGAAAAGATATTTTTAATTTAATTATTATTTTTACTTTTCATCAAGTGTTTTTTTTCTGATATCTTCTTTACAAGTAACACATGGATGTCTATTAGACATCAGTTTTCTATCCTTTCTCTTATTTGGCCTTCCTCTCATTGCTTGGAAATTTTCTCCCATTTGTCTTCCATATAATGAATGCAAGTTTTCTGTAATGCTGATTTTACTGTTCATTGTTTGTGGCTCATATTTCAATTCAGCAAGCGTATTTCTTCCATTTCTCTTACTTTGTTGTGCTCTTTTTTCTTTTTCGTCTTTGTTACTTTACCATTTTTATTTGTCATGTTTGGGTTCAGAATCCATTTTATCCTTGAATTTTATTGTGAGCACCAACTGATATATTGACAGTTTTTACTTTTATTTTTAATAGTTAAGCTATTTTGGTGAAAGTACACATATATAATTTTTAAAAATATTCATTGAGCAAAAGAAGTCTATGCAGTGCTAATAATTGCCCATAAGTGGTTTGATAGGTTCTCATTGTCTAAACTGTTGCCATAAAAATCTTTATCACTGTGGTTCCCAACTGTGGGGCTGTGGACTGGTACTGGTCTGTAGCCTAATAGGAACCGGGCCATACAGCAGGAAGTGAGTGAGCAAAGCTTCATCTATATTTACAGCAACTCCCCATTGCTCACATCACTACATAAGCTATGTCTCCTCTTAGATCAACAGCAGCATTAGATTCTTATAGGAGTACAAACTGCACTGTAAACTGTGTATGCGAGGCATCTAAGTTGCAGCTCCTTATGAGAATCTAATGCCTGATGATCTGAGGGGGAGTTAAGGCAGTGATGCTAGTGGCTGGGGAGTGGCTGCAAATACAGATTATCATTAGCAGAGAGGTTTAGCCAAACCTCAATAAATGTAATGTACTTGAATCATTCTGAAACCATCCATGGAAAAATTGTCTTCCATGAAAGCAGTCCCTGGTGCCAAAAAGGTTGGGACCACTGCTTTATCATATCTTGAGAGTTTTGGCTGGTAGATATAAATTTACATAATCAGTGATCTAGCACGGTAAGGTGAAGGAAGAAATTCCTATCATAAGTTGCAGAAGAAACTACAGCCATCTAGATAATAGAAAACTCTAGGTAACATAAAAGGCCCATCCATTGTTCCAGATTCCTACAGAAATTAGCCATAAAATTATAGGAGTGCAAGCAGGGGAACTTACTTATAGAAAATTTTCTTATTAATGAAAATTTTCTTCTTTATTAATGTTGGGAGCCAGCTTTCAGATGATGTGTCTTCTTTTGGTGCTCTGTCTCAAACTAGGGTCAACCTTCCTGATACTACTGTTGATGACTGCAGCCCACGTGCAGTCTCCCAGGGCTGTTGATTTCCTAGCAGTCAACAGATGTCTAAATGGCATAATGGCCATGCGCTGACCAGGACTCCAGTGTTTATTCTCCAGAATTAGGTAGTGTTCCTGGATTTCTGTCTGGATTTTTCTTCTTCCCAGTAATTCTGAAGTTTCTCAGCAGGGAAATATGGGAGTCATCTCTAATCTCTTGTTCAATATGATCGGCACTATTTTTGGTGTAATTTACTAAAAAATGTTGTTATGTTGGTGATCTTTCTCATTGTTAATCAGAGTTCCCCTCATTTTTACTGATTTTTCCTTACATTGTATGACTCATTTCTGTAGGAATCTGGAACAGTGGATGGGCCTTTTATGTTATGTAGAGTTTTCTTTTCTATCATCTGGATGGCTACAGTTTCTTCTGCAATTTATGATAGGAATTCCTTCACATACTGATTAACCTCTTCTGTCTTCTGGAATCATGAAAGTTGGCTTTATTCATCAAACACTGAATATCTATTATATTTCAAACACTTGGGATATGAAGACAAATTAAAAAAATACTTTCTTCAGGATAGTCATAATCGGGATGACTTAACATCAAGTAAACACAAATGTAATTAGTTCAGTCATTCAAGTATAGGAAAAATATTTTTGCAGTTCCTTAGGTGAGACATCTAAGAGGACATGATTTTGCAAGTCAAATCAAGATTTGTTGGAAACACAGGAGCTTTTCTGTTGGACAAATCAGGGAGGACAGGGGAGAGTCATTGAAGAGAAAAGTAATAGCATATGCAAAAACCCAAGTATGAAAGTGAAAGAACTTTAAGTATTTTATGCTAAATATATCTACATAGATTTTTTTCTGCCAAAAGTGGAAACTCATGACTTCTGTGTCTTCTTTCAGGTCACTGAGAAAAAATTGTCAAGGAAAAGAACCCAGCAGCGTAGAATAGCATAGCATTCTGAGTTGATATCATTTCATTGTTCTGTATCTTCCCACATTATATCCTATAATGTCATGTGATTTTATTGAATATGTTAAAGAAATTGGGCTTTGTATGTCTGGGCTATTTGTCTATTCTTCTAATAGAGAAACAGTATCCAAAATAGGAAAAAATATTGATTTGATTTGAATTTTCTTACTGACCCTAGTTAGACGCTGATTTCTACCCTTTCCTCCCGAAATATATATAAGCCATCTGTTTAAAAACCTGTCTTAGAATTTTCTTTTCAGATTGATGTCAACATTTCTATGGTTTCTGGAACCCAAACTTAAAATAAAAAGAATAAGACACCTTTTGCCTAGCTCAGTCTTTTGATACCTTTTCAAGTTTGTATGGATTCTAAAAATTAATTTAAGGTAGTTTGTGCTCATATCTGAAAATGCCTTCAGCCATTTCTGATTTAGTCATCTGGGTCTAAATATTTGAACTTTTAAAAATATACTTAAATGTTCTTTTAATTTCTTCTGAGTTATCTTGAACTTTAATTCACTATATCTCAGAGAAGATTTTTTTTTTTCTCCTTCTTAGATGAACACAGAAAGAAAGTTTGTTATCTAAAAGATACTAACTTAAGCCTACAAGTCATTTGGCACTTTGCTGTCTTAAATTATAAATAATCAGGCCAACTTGTTTATGAGCAAAATGGAAATTACCCTGTAGGGTTTATCTGCTTTTATTGATGTTTTGATTTTTCTCATTTAATCCTTCCTTATTGTTATCTTGAAGTTTTTACCTTTCAAATACTAAAAGAATGGTTGTTGAAACAAATTGTATTTGGGGCAAATTTGTATTAGGGGCTTATTAATTGGTTGTTCATTTAAACTACTTTTCCCTAGAGAGGGCTGAAAGGTAGACTAAGCTTAGGTGTTGCCTTGGGTCAGCTGGGAAAGAGAACCATGTGTTCTTAGGACAGAGTGAGTTACAGGAAATTGTTGAGCAAGGAAGGGTCATATGGAAGTACTTGCATAGTTTTCAGGAAATTTCTGAGGCATTTTTTTATTTCCCTGGCTTTAATATTGGAATAAAAATTACATTCTAAAGTATAACAAATACAACTGACCCTCTATCCACTATTTTGGTTAATCTACATTTCCTTTCCACATTACTGTGGATTATGGAGAGTAGACATACTCAATTTATTTCCAAGCCACCAGTTCAATTAGCATAACATTACTGTAACATAAAGTTTGTTTATTTGTTTTAAAATTATATCTTTAAGAGCTTTCATTTCTTGCCTGTGGGATATATAGCTGTTATCTTTGATAATAAATAAGAACTGTCTCTTTTTTTAAAAAAATCTCTGGTAGCAATTGTTTACTTTGCTGAGGTAAGCTGTTAGTCATCTGCCTCCAAAAGGTAATCAAATAGATTTTAAATATTTCTGTGTCTTTCTGGTTTTACAATATATTTGATTAGCCAATAAATATAGGTTCAGTATCTTTCCAAATTAGAGTTACTATGTTTGCATTCTCCTTTCCTAAGGCAAATTATTTTTTTCCCTAACATTTTGATGAAAAAATACTGTTTTCTTGAGAAAATAAAAAGAGCTAAATAAAACAATGGTGATTGTATTTTTTTTGTAGAAGAAGGAGCAGGTATCTGCATGTGTGTATATTTTTAACATAGAGTAATATATGATATTCACTTAAGCATTTGCACCTAACATTTCCTATTCTCTGCATAACATCCTCCCACCTTTCATTCTGCTTTCTAGGAGCCAGAAATTGTGTCAGTGTTTCAGGGACTTTGGAAAATTGAATATGTGCTTTCTCTGCTTGTTTTAAGAGGGCTTAAACTACAGTCTCAAACCTTATTTCTAGCCAGATCTCACTTGTAAAATTGTTCTTGAAATATCCAAATATTCTGATAAACACTAGTTATTTAACAGTTTGAACTTGGTGGAAAACATCTATTTTTGTTTATTTCTTCATTCACCACTTTCAAATAGGCCCCCTCTCTGTCTCTTAACAGTTTCTTAGGGAGATCTGTAGCTTTCTTGTCCTCCCACGTATTTTTAAAAAATCCAGTGTGTATATTGCAGTGCAAAGCTTCAATTCAATACAAATTGCAATGCAATTTTTTCCACATACCCCATCCCTTTCTGACTCAGCCAGGTGGGCCTTGGCTGGAATCCTAAGGGGAGTGGGCATGGTCTGTGCTTTCTTCATACCCCCAGCTGTGCCCTCTTCTTCTTCTGCTTCCCCTCTAGTTGGAGCATGGGGCTGAGGTGGGGAGAAGTGGTGGGAGGACTAAAGAAAAGGCATGAAGATATTTTTTACTTGATTGCTTTCTATGAGCTGTGTGTGTCCTTCTGTGCACCCTGGGAGGGCCTCCCTGTTGCAGTTTCCTCATAGTGGAGATAGGTCCGGCATGGCTTCTTCTTAGTTTCTGCCCTGGCCCATGGTACTGTTGAGAGTCTGCAGTAGCAGGGCTGCTGGGATCGCTGCATCCAGAAGGCAGTGTTCTTGGTTGAAATACCTGAAAGGCAACCCAAGCCTGGCTATTTTCTGCAGTAAACATGATGTGCCAGAAACATGAAATCCTTGCCACACTACAGTGGAAGTGGTGGCAGGTCCCACTGTCGACTGCTGCCTCTGCTCCTACCACTTCCCTCAATGCCTTTTCCTGTGGTCCAGGAGTCAAAGAGCAAGTCTGCTGCATAGACAGAGATAGAATGTTGGTTTCTCTTTGTTGCAAACTTATCCAATTTTTGCAGATCATCACTTGGTTTTGTATGGGAGGGACATACTTCTACCTTCCCTTGTGGGGAAAAACAAGTTACTTTTCCCCTAGATTACTCCCTCACTGCTCCAGATTGACTACTTCATGTTGCTAGTGTTCTGTCTGAACAGGGTGGACCTGGAAGGGGAATAAGGTAATGGTGGCAGGGCTAGTTCTAACTTCTCTTAGGAACTTTTCCAAGAATGTGTGTGTGCTTGTCTTTAGAATGTGGTGTTTTATTGCATCTATGACATGCAACTTTGGGTCATTAATCATAATTTGGTGACAGCAGAACAAAAATCATTCACTATCATGTTGAAATAGCATAACATATAGACTTGTGAACCAAAAAGAAAAAAATTAAAAGCAAAATTACAAATCAGAATATACAAACTTGTACTTTGTAGAAATATATATGTATAGATTTTTTGTAGTTGCTTTTTTGTTTAAAGTAAAATAAAATTTCAACATTATTTTTACCTTCATAAACTTTAAGGAACATATGACATTTCTCTCTAGTGTCTAGCATTCTAGGGAAGAAATGAAGGGCTAATTTTGCTGAGTGTGCTGTGCCTGAAAGCCCCCCCCCTTTTTTTTCAATTTCAGGATATTATGGGGATACAAACACTTTGGTTATATAAATTGCCTTTGCACTGCCAGAGTCAGAGCTACCTATGTGCCCATCACCTAGACAGTGCGCACCACGCCCATTAGGTGTGAATTTACCCATCCCCTCCCCCCTCCTCCCACCTGCCCAACACCTAATGAGTGTTACTTCCATATGTGTACATAAGTGTTGATCAATTAGTATCAATTTAATGGTGAATGCATGTGGTGCTTGTTTTTCCATTCTTGTGATACTTCACTTAGTAGAATGGGCTCCAGCTCCATCCAGGATAATAGAAGAGGTATTAGTTCACCATTGTTTTTTATGGCTGAGTAGTACTCCATGGTATGTGTGTGTGTGTGTGTGTGTGTGTGTGTGTGTGTGTTTATATACACAGCCACATTTTATATATACATCCCACATGTTAATCCACTCATGTATTGATGGGCACTTGGGTTGTTTCCACATCTTTGCAATTGTGAATTGTGCTGTGATAAACATTCAAGTGCAGATGTCTTTATTATACAATGTCTTTTTTTTTGTTTGAGTAAATACCCAGTAGTGGGATTGCTGGATCAAATGGTAGTTCTACTTTTACTTCTTTGAGATATCTCTATATTACTTTCCATAGAGGCTGTATTCATTTGCAGTCCCCACCAACAGTCTGCATTCATGTCAGCATTTGTTGTTTTAGGACTTTTTGGTAAAAGCCATTCTCAATGGAGTTCAGTGATATCTCATTGTGGTTTTGATTTGCATTTCCCTGACAATTAGAGATATTGAACAATTTTTTCATATGTTTGTTGGCCACTAGTCTGTCTTCTCTTGAAAAGCTTCTGTTCATGTCCTTTGCCCACTTTTTAATGGGGTTGTTTGATTTTTTTTCTTGTTGATTTTTCTGAGTTCTCTATAGATTTTAGTTATCAGCCCTTTACTGGATGTGTAGCATGCAAATAAATGGTGCTGGGAAAATTAGATAGCCACATGTAGAAGACTGAAACAGGATCTGCACCTCTCACCTCTCACAAAAATCAACTCACAATGGATAACAGACTTAAACCTAAGACATGAAACCATAAGAATTCTAGAAGAAAATGTTGGAAAAACTCATATAAACATTGGCCTAGGGAAAAAATTTATAAAGAATACTCCCAAAACAATCATAGTAACAATAAAAATAAATAAATAGGACCTGATCAAATTAAGAAGCTTCTGCACAGTCAAAGAAAGTATCATTAGAGCTAATAGACAACCTACAGAATGGGAGACAATATTTCCATGCCTCTGGCTTTCTTATCATTCAGTCTGAGAGGCTGGCATAGTCTCAGGCCCTCCTTGAGGTTTCTCTACCAGAAAGTTGAAGATCCACTGAGGAGGTGGTAGCTGCCATCATGCTTAGTTTTATGCCTTATCATTCCATTCTTTGAAAGATTGAATGGGGAATGGGATACACTTTCTTGACTCTTATTTTTGCAACTCCCTGGTATGATTTCATAGTTCTTTTCAACTCAGAATTTTGTAGTTACTCTCACAAAAAAGAAAAAAAGGAGAGACAGAGGGAGAAACTCCATGAAGCCCTTCTGAACACACTTCCTTTTCCTCCCCCAGCAGCACTGAGCCCTCCCCTGTCTGCCCACCCCTTCCACTGTCATAGCTCTTCATCATTGAAAAGATTTTATTACACTTACTTGTTTTTGTTCCCTCTACTAGACAGAAAGCACTTCAGGAACAAGTACTTTGTCTTCTTTGCCATGATGTTTTTAAGCACCAAAGGAGGTCTTGGCAAACCTTGAGACATGAGAGGTATTTGATGAATAAAAAAATGAATGTCGCCTGTAATCCTAGCACTCTGGGAGGCGGAGGTGGGTGGATTGCTCGAGATCAGGAGTTTGAAACCAGCCTGAGCAAGAGTGAGACCCTTGTCTCTACTATAAATAGAAAGAAATTAATTGACCAGCTGATAATACAGCTAATCACAGTAGATTATAAACTATTAAGAAGCTAATTTTTCTATATATATTATAGAATTTTTTCTATAATATATATAGAAAAAATTAGCCAGGCATGGTGGCACATGTCTGTAGTCCCAGCTACTTGGAAGGCTGAGGCAGAAGGATTGCTTGAGCCCAGGAGTTTGAGGTTGCTGTGAGCTAGGCTGACACCACGACACTCTAGCATGGGCCACAAAGTGAAACTCTGTCTCAAGAAAAAAAAAAATGAATGAATATTGAACAAATAGCAATAATAAAAAATAATAAAACAAGCAAGTTAGAGAATTTATAGATTTTATTAGTTTCTTATTGCCATTATAACAAATTTCCAAAAAGTCACTTAAAACAACACAAATTTATTATCTTGAAGTTCTGGAGGTCAGAGGTCCTAAAATCAAGGCATCAGCAAGGCTGTCTTCCTTTGGCAGTTCTAGTGAAGAATCTGTTTCCTTGCTTTTTCTAGTGTCCAGGGGCTGCCTGCATATTTTTGGCTTGTGGCCCCTTCCTCCTTCTTCAAAGCCAACTTCAAATCTCTTCCTCTCTGATCTCCAATTTCATATTTGCATCTCCTTCTCTGACTCTGACTCTCCTGCCTACCTCTTATAAATCCAGGATAATTTTCCAATCTCAAAATCCTTCACTAAGTCAGTCACATCTGCAAAGGTTCTTTTTGCCATCTAAGTGACATACTCATGGATTTTGGAGATTAAGATGTAGATATCTCTGAGGTACTGTTATTTTACCTATCACGGAGACCCTTGAGGGATTCTTATAACTCATAATGCCTGACTCATACTAAGTATAGGTGAGAACATGTTGGTTTAGGCTAGATAATTGTTATTGCTGGGGCTAGAATTTGCCAGGATTGCACTCTTACCCCCCATGTTCCCCTATTTCTCCACCCTCCCCAGACTGACTCTTCTTTTAGGAAAGACTTCATTGGCCATTTCTCAAAGATGTTTCCAGTTCCCTGTACAATATAGATAGAAACTGCCCAGTTGCAAGATATCATGAACCTGCTCTATTTGTTTAATTTTATGTAGCTAAATATATCCTCCTCCTCTAAAATGGTGGGACACTCAATACTCAGGGATCATGTAAGTAATGAGCTGTCAGATTCTCATCATTATTGGAATAAATCAGGCAAACCGCTCTACCAACTTAGAATAGATATTATTTTGGGTATCATTTTTTTTGGCAAATCATGACTTAGGAAAAATTACATCTGAGGAGAAGTAATTTCTCAGACTTTCCTAGGATTAACCAAGGGGCCTTTATCTTACCCATTTTGCCTGGCAATTTGATCCTGTTCTCCCTTTCTGTAAAAAGGCTTACCCAGCAATCAAGGTTCATTTACACTGCCCTCCTCAGAGTGGCTTTTCCACATTCCCAGATGCTTAGAATTGAAATTAATGTTGAAATTGAAATTGAAATTTTATTGCACCTTTACCATAAAACTTTCAGTGTGTGTGTGTATGCGTGTACACACGTGCACATGTGTTTTGAAAGTTCTATGGTATAGTTAAGGTTATAAGACTTTGGAGCCAAACTGCCTCAGGATTTTAAAAAATCCTGGCCCTAACATTTATCAGCTGGTAGCCTTGGGCTTGTCACTGTACTTCTCTGGACCCTAATTTCTCACTTGTAACATGGCCTTGTGTGAGGTTAAGTGAGTAAGGCTCTTAGGCAGGCTCTTAGCTCACACTTAATATATTTTATGTGTTAGCTATTTTTCCCCAATGATTGCTTATGTATTTGTGGCTCTGTGTCACAGTAGATTATAAACTATTAAGAAGCAATGACAATATCCACAGTATATAGTAGAGAGTGGCTGGTAGAGATCAGAAACCTAAAAATTATTGAATTTTTTCTAAGCTTTTATTCTTCCCTTTTTCTTGTTTCTATGAATGGCACCATTATTCTCTCATACGCCGAAGTCCCAGCCTGGAATTCTCCTTTAACTCTACTTTTTCCTCTAATACCTGTCCTTGATCTGTTCACTCTTTCTGCCATTACCTTCAGTCCCAACCCTGAAGACCATACCTCCTACTACAATAGACCCTGGGTGCTTTCCTTGTTTTCATTCTGGCTCCAAACAATCCATTCTTTAACCAGCAACCAAACTAATCTTTAAAACACTTAAATCACATCATGATACTACCTTGCTTGATATCCTCCCATGACTTCATTACACTTAGAATAACATCTGTTCCTCTTCTTCTGACTCACCACATGGTGGTTGCTGTCTGCCTCTCTGATCTCATCTTCTTTCCCTGCCTCTCTGGGCCCAGCTCCATTGGCATTCTCTCTACTCTTCATGCCTGTCAAACTTCTCATCTTAAGACCTGTTGTGTGCAGGTGGAGTGCTGAAGCCTTGCCCTGTTTGGTTCTGGAGTGAGGCATTATAATTTCTTTCAGTTATGGAAATGATATAGTCACCCTAGTGCCCTAAGTTCTCAGCTGGAATCTTGGATACAAACATGAAAATTGAAGTCTTAGTTTTTGTTTTTGTTTTCTAATCAGGGTTCTCATTTTTTGGCATTGAAAGTAAAAGCTCATTAGGGACTTTGGGGTATTGAAATTACTAAAGGCAACAAAAGATCAGAGCTTTGAATGACATTCATACTCATGCAGTTGTATTGAGACTTATTTCCTGGCTTGCTGCTGGTTATTTTTCTTTATATTCCCTATTTGTTGCAGAGACTTGTTGCAATTGTTGTAAATGTTTATATCTACTTATTAGAGTGATTACTTTGCATTTATGTCTCAGCAGTGTGCATACTGTAACTCACACAAAATGTTAGCTGTTAAAAACTACTGCTGGGCCTGAGTTAATTAAAAATACAGAGGAGGCTGAATCTTATTGTGGGTGTAGTATCAAGCTCTGTTTGGACAGGAATTTTTATATATTATGAAGTAGAAAGTGCAAAAAACAAACTCTAAAAAAACAAAAAAAGAAGAAAAGCTTTGTATCTGGATAAAGCCACATGCTTCAACCATGGTTGCTAATTTTTATCCCCCAAAATTGATGGTTTGTATTTGACTATGATTCTCCTTTTCAGAAATTTATATACCAGAAAACTCTTGGCAGAATGTGGAGTTTTGTCCCATTTCCAAATTCCTTCCCTGTAGTTCTCCCCACCACTCACACCCACCTTCTTTTTTCTTTCTCCTCAGTGAAGGACAATGTTAGCAGCAGCAACAGCACTTGAATTAACTTAATTTATTTTTCTGTGTGTTTGCAGAATGGTTCAAGGTCCATACCAAGGTGAATCTTTCTCAGATTATGCACGCATTCTCAAACTGCAGAGGTCACCCAAGGGTAAAAGGACTGATTGCTGGGAGCCATTAGGATCCCTCCTCCTTTTCTTCCTTTAGAAAGAATGGCAAGTCTCAGGGCTGCTTAAAGTGAGAAGCATGAGATCGCTCTCAATCCACATAGAGGGATTTTCAACAAATATATTTTGGGGTGTTAATATGTGATAAGAGGCATTTCTATACCTGTTCGATGAGCTAATAGTATTTAATTAACATTTGTGATAGTCAGTTGGTGACACATTTTCCAAGAACGCTAAAATTATGCTGTCCAGATTAAAGTATTATTTAAAAAATCCTAGTTTTGTCTTTTAATTGATCTAAAAATAGTTCTTTCAATTTGAGGCAAATTAAAGCTCATTTAAGTTTTTGTTGTAGGAAAATCATTTTCTCCTCTATACCCCCTCCTTTTCAATGAGAAAAAAAAATTGAGAATGGCAAGAAAAATAGAATTTTTAAAATTATTTAAAGGTTGTTATACAATTAAATATAAGGGTATAGAGAAAAATTTCTCAATTTTCAGCTTGGGTGGTTGTTGCTTTGGGGGCTCTTGAGTGGTCCTAGTTAACTATTAATAGCTTCCCCAGGGGTGAATTTTCCCCATAGGTCTGATTCAGATCACTGAGAGTCTTCTACACCATCTAATATTGAGGCAGTTTATTCTGGCACTGCTTTTACAAGATGGGCATCAGGAGCAGGCCAGTGGCATGGGCCAGATACGGTCAGGCACACAGATGAATGCCTATTAGGAAAGTTTCTGTCTGGAAACCATTCTCAGAGTTTGTGGAATTCTCCCCTCTTTTTTATGCCTGTATTGAGTCTGGGTCAATTACCAGGTGTTTCTTTTATAAAGGGAGTTTAAATATATTCTTGTAGGGCAACCTGTATTTTAAGGTTCATGAAAGTTGCATCTGTGCTGAAGTAGCCTATCTACTAAAAGCACCCAGGGCTTTTAGGTTCCATTTTCATATAGGCTTAGTCATCCTGGGCAAGGGTTGGAAATTCCCAGGCCACATTGCATCATACTGCTCAGTGACAGGTAGTATAGGCCTTGCGAGATGTTTTAGTGGGCCTTATGACAATCACCAATGTCACAGCCACAAAATGTCTCTTACAGTATTCTACAATGGTTGAGCTGATAGTTTTTCCATTGAATGAAGGTAGAAAATATAAGAGGAGGAAGACTTAATGCCAATCAGGGGTTAGTTTGTAAATGATTGTGTTGGAGATGCCCAAAAGGCAATCAGATATGTGTCTAATTAATGAGCGTGATCATTCATCCCATTGGTGCCAGAGTTGATTTGACACACCTAATTTGCTAGATCATAATCTTTTCCTCACTTTCCACTCTATGTTCAGCAACCCATCCAAAGTTGTGCAAGATGATGACTTTCCCTGATATGTGACATTTTCTTTGGTCAGAGACCTATTTAAGAGTTATAGTCACTGTAAAGAGACAGCCTACAGAATGGGAAACAATATTTACCAATTATCCATCTGTTAAAAGGTTAGTATCCAAAATGTATAAGAAATTCAATTCAATAAGAAAACTAACCTGATTAAAAAATGGGCAAAGGATTTGAATAGACATTTTTCAAAATAAGACATACAAATGAACAACAGGTATATGAAAAAATGCTCAAAATCATTAATCAGCAGAGAAATGCAAATTAAAACCACAATGATAGAATGGCTGCTATAAAAAATAAAGATGTAATAAAGATAAAGAAAATGTGATATATTAATATATCCAAACACATAATGGAATATTGTTCATCCTTATAAAAGAAGAAGAAAATCTTGTCATTTTTGACAACATCGATGGACCTGGAGGACATTATGTCAAGTGAAATAAGCTTGGCTCAGAAAGACAAATACCACATAATCTCCCCTCAATATGAAATCTGAAAAAGTTGAACTGGTAGAAGTAGATAGTAGAATGATGGTTGCCAGGGGCTAGGGGGTGGGGTTAGAGATGTTGGTTAAAGGATACAGAATTTTATTTAGATAAGAGGAATGAGTTCAAGAGATCTATTGAACAATGTGGTGACCATAGTTAATAAAAATGTATTATATTCTTGAAAATTGCTAAGAGAGTAGATTTTAAGTGTTCTTACCACAAAAAAAAGAGATAAATATGTGAGGTAATACATATGATAATTAGCTAAATGTAGCCATTCTACAATGTATACATATTTCTAAACAACATGTTTTACACAATAAATATGTGCAATAGTTATTTGTCAATTAACAAAGAAGTTACATGATCTATTAAAAACTCCAAGATGAGTCTGGAGTTCAAAAGTCAAAGCTGATAATTTTGGTTTAGGAATTGTTTTGGGCACAGTTCCACAGGATGATAGATGGCAAAAAGAGAAACTTACAAGCAACAATCAGTTCTACTCATATACTTTATCAGCATAAGAGGATATAAGAGCAGTATAGGAAAGGATACATCTCAGCTTAATTCTTCCCTCTAGTGTCTGTTTCCCTTGTTTCCTCATGGGCTACTGTCAGTGTGGATGTTATGGTTAGCAGTCCACTTGGGTTAAGTAGTCATTCAGATCACAGAAGATTGTAATAAGTTCTATGAAAGATAAGTGTGTCTCTAATATTCATTATTATGAGGTAATTTTTCATTAAAGAATAGAGTTTTCATGGGATGGCTGATAGTGAGAAGAGAGGCACTTTCCAGGTATTTTATAGGAGATGTTATGAGTCCTTAAAAATTGTGTTAAACTATGGGGAAAATGCTTTGTAATGGAGGGAAGAGATTGATAGAAAAATAGTGGGAAATATATTTCCTCAGTCAAAACTGAATAACAGAGTAAAAGGATAAAGAGTAGTCAGGGATAAAATATGAATATACTTTTATTATAGAACATTTTTCTAGTTTTAACTGTTTTGACTCATAGGATGTTTTTTATTTTCTATTAAAGAAATATTACCTTAAAATATTCTTTTATTATGAAAATTCAATACCATTAGAGTTGGCAATAAACCATATTTGAGGTGCAAAGCTTTATTTTTTTGAAAATATGTTTAAGCATATTCCGTCAAGATTGTATAATAATGGTTGTTGTTTAAAAGAGTGTGACACTTGCTTTCAAAATGCTTATCAACACATATGTATCTGTATACATAAATCTATTATGTGTACAGTTAAGTATTGTATATATATTTCTATGTCTCGTAATTGAAATTCAAAGAGTTTTAAGAATCATAATTGAGTCTTTTCAGAACTATTAATTTAGTACTTTAACTTTTTCATTGATCATGCAATTTATTATTCCAACTTATAGTAATATTTCACACTTTATTAATCTGTTCATTTTCAGTAACTGCTTCTAGTGTTCACAGAGCTAGCACCAGTAAAATGCAAAATTGGAGACACCTCTCTCTAATATTGGATTTTTTTAAACACAAATATTGATGTTTGCATTTAACCACAATAAAAATAAAAGTTTTAGTCATTTTTATGTTTAGCTTATCTTTCAAATTCTAGAAAATTTCTCATTAATATATTTATTATACTTGGGAGAATTTCAATAGAATGATAAAGACTCTATTCTAATCTATGTTTATAGATATGCATATATATATTTTTATATATGTATTTAATTATAGAGATATCATTGAGCCCATAAAGCATGACAGCAAAGCAGGTCAATTTCTTAAACAACAGCATTTCATTCAGTACCTTGGTGGTTGTAATTAACGTTTCTGTTTAGTTCTAATTATAGTTTTTGTATCATAGCCATTATGCTAATGGTGTTATTCAGTAGTATGTGAGATTGCATTCATTATCACTGGTGAATTAAACCTTTATTAAAGAAAAATTCCCGCAGGCCTCATTCTGGAGTTAAGTAATTATTCATTTGGTTTTATCCTAGCAATTAGCTTATATACTGTAGCACTCATTATTGAGTTTCTATACCTCACTGAATGAGATTAACCCACCATGGTAAATAAATGCCTAACAGCTCCCAAGCTCACAATGTGTTGCTTTTTAAGCATATTATTATGTAACAAAATAAGGAATCAGAATGTATTGAAATAGCATTCTGGCTTCCAAAAAATAATGTACTTTCTGGGGAGACTATGCTGGACATTTTGTGTTTAATTCAGAATTAAAAAAAAAATACAGTTAAGCTCTCCAACGCTAAGTTCACCTTTGTGGGTGTATGTTTTCCTTTGTTTAATTCCATTCCATTACTTTCTTGCTTGTTGAATTTTATTACTATGCTTATTTGATGTTGATAAAAGCCTATTTCAATAGCACAGCCTCTAAATAGAACATTCAATTAGATCTCCATTCCAAATGTATTTGAAGAGGGCTTGATCACAGAAGTCTTTTAGCTAGATGAGATCTTGGGCCATTCATTATAAATCACTAGAATTTGTTGATCTAGAGTTTTAGTGAAAATATTTTAATTACTGATCTGTTTTTACATAGCCATTCATGTCATCAAAAGGTCTGCCTGTACAAAAGGCTACTCACGTTTTCAAGTTCTCACATTTATTATCAGCTGATATTACCTTTTGAGATAAAGTGTCTGCTATTACCTTTTCTTTTCTTGGAAATTATCTTAGTCTATCTACTCTGTCTCTGCTGGTTTTTTCCCCTAGAATTTACTTCATTGAAAATCACACTCCAAATTAAAGTTCAGAATAGACCTCCTTTGGGTCATACCTGCCTCTTTTTAGTCCTTAAGGAGAAAGTTGTCACCTTCTTTATACTTTTTCATTGTAGTCGTAGTCTATGTCTACAATCTCAAAAACAGCATTATAAAATTTGTTATCATGGCAATGATATATCTGAAAAAATACTACTAACAGCTTTTCATAATGTATTTATTTTCTTGACCTGAAATAAAATCTATATGAAAAAAAAATAAGAAGTTTCAAAATTTGGTTGTTTCAAATTCCTAGTCTATCCCAAATGTATTTTTGAAAAATGAACAGTATTTTAAGAGAGATTTTTATCATCTTGAAATTAGTTTGCATATCTTAGTATAACTTATTTTTATGCCTGTTTTAAAATCAGGATATTCATTATAGTACTGAATCATTGGTAAATATTTGTAAGACAAATATATTTATTTTTGAATGCTTTTGTTCGTAGTAGATACATACTGCATGGTAACCCCATATTTTTCACATACCAATGCAGACATAAAAATACTTAATGACATAACAATACCAACAAACTCTTATAAAGAGTTTTATATATTAAAATAATCAAATTATGATAAAATATTTTAAAAAAATTTTCTATTTATCCAAATATCTTTTTTAAAATACACAATTGTTAAATCACAGTGATTAAAGGCAGATCTACTGATGGCATATCAACAATGCTTATGATGTTTGAACAGAAGACTTCTTACATGTGAGAAATCATATGAAGATCATCCTTTAATATCTGACATGGCTTTTAATTGTAGATGAGTTGCTGTTTGTATTTTATGTATTATCTATATATTTGTTCATACTTTATTTTTCTGGGTATTGTTTCCTCTGTGGCAGTTTTTTGCACTGAAGGTCTAGGCATGCAGCACACTATTTAATATCAAGCTTTGGTACAATCTCTTGGGCCCCTGTTTTGGGCTACTTGCATGTGGCTGCCTTCCTCGCCCCACTTGTGATCTAACGCACTGCACTCGGCTGCCCCTCTTGGGGACCCCCTCCTTATCCTGCTCAGTCACTGTACTTCATCACCCCAGGCCACACCCAGTGCACTTAGGTTCTCCCTGCCTGGTGCAGATGTCTACCATTCACAGTTTCACCGAATGGCTTTAAAACTAACTTGTTCATGAGGACAGGCCCACACAACCCAGCTACACCCAACTTCAGTCCCCCACCAGCCCCTGCTGAGGTGGCAATTAAAGACACTCCTAGATGTTTCAGGGTCCCACCAACCACCTGGAGCATTGGAGTACTTCTCCTGAGGAACTAGAGTTAGACACAGGACCCCAAAACAACATTGCAGCTGTTTGTCCTGACAAACACCACCCACTCAATACTCTAACTTATTCAATTTGGGATATTATCCCAAATTTGACATCATAGCATCTTGGCTTTGAAAGGGATTTTCGTGGGCATCTATTCTCCTAGCAATATTCCTGAAAAGTAGCTGGCCACATATCCAGTGACAACACACTATTGCCTGATACAGAATATTTTCACTTTCAGACTTCACTAGTTATTAAATAATGTGCTGTGATCTGAATGTATGTGTCCCCTCAAAATTCACATGTTGAAACCTAACTCCTCAAGGTGATAATATTAAGAGGTGAGACCTTTGGAAGGTGATTAGGCCATGAGGGCCCCACCCTTTCCTCATGAATGGGATTAGTGCCCCTATAAAAGAAGCTTAAGGGAACCTTTTTGTCCCTTCTGTCATGTGAGGACTTATTAAGAAGTCACTATCTTTGAGGAATGGGCCCTTACCAGACACACAATCTGCTGGAGCCTTGATCTTGGACTTTTCAACCTCCAGAATAATAAATTCTGAGTAATAAATTCTCTTGTATATAAGTTACCCAGGCTGAGGTATTTATTATAGCAGCCCGAATAGACTAAGACAATATGTTATAAAAGTCAATGAAAATTCTCTCTTTGAAATTTACATTTTTTCCTACTAATTCTACTTTCTGCAATGAAAGGGACAAATCTCTCCTATCTTTCCACTGGAACACTGGCTAACAATTATAGACAGCTAGCAAGGCTCTTTGGATTTTTGCTCTTCTAAAAAGTATGTATCTCCAGCTCTTGCCCAATATATAGTCCATGCTAATCCTAGGAGACTTCTTTTTGTCATATTTCTCTTGATAAAAATTCCACAAAAGATATAATATATAGAATTGAGTATATCATTTCAGATGTGGCCTTGTCTATGCAAAAAAAGAGCAGAACAGGCATCTCCCTTGATCAGATTATTATACTTCTATTAGTGTAACTAAGCTCCATTAATTGAACATTATTATTACTAAACCTCAGTTATGATCCAAGCATGAAGCAAGGCTCTTGGACTCCATGAGGTACACAGCATACTTCTACTCCAGTAGCTTTCAGCCTAGTTGGAGGGTGCTAGACAAATAAAGAAATGAGGGTAAAGATGAGTCCTAGCTAATATGATAGAAGTGTGCATATTAGCATTGTTCACAGCCAAATAACATTGTTGATGCATGGAAGCAACATTTGTGATGGTGAAAAAGATGTATTGAGTCAGCCTGGGTTTTAGTTCCAGTTTATTCAATGTTATCAATCAGTTTGTTTTTGAAAATTTGATGAGCAGAACTACACTTCAACTATTTCAATATGTACTTCTCTGATTATAAATAAGGTTTACTTCTTCCCCCGCCTTGATCTCATGGAATCTGGTGACATAAGGGCAGCCCTCCCTTTGCTTCGTTATAGCTCTCTGTCATGACATGTTTCATCTTTCCTCACTGTTTTTTTTTTCTTTCTTCTGCTCCATTAGTACAGAGACATGTCAGTAAACACAGTTGCTAATACATGGTCAACTAGGAACCAAAAAGACAATTTTTCCTTCTTGTAGAAACATCCATTATTAACAACCAGTTCTTTAAAATCCATCTCATTTAACTTAGAAGAGAGTCCTACAGGGAGGTGAGGAAAAGGAATAATTTTCCTGCAGTCACTACTCCTCAAAGGTACCCAGTGGTTGTGGTGGTTGTGTAGTATGGTGAGCACTGAGGGCTGTTAGAACTGGTTCCACAGTATGCATCTCTCAGCAAGCCTGTGGGGAGATAGTCTCCATAGTTTGTAGCTTTCTGTACTTAAAATGTGGTATATGTGCTTTTTTGTATTCATCTGGGTCTCTTGGTTACCAGTTTTGTCCCTCCAATCCTACTATGATCTCATTATATCGAGAAACACTATTTAGTGACCATGCCCCAAGGGCTTATATGGATCTTAAGGACCACTTAAAAGCTTGCGTATTATTTATATAAACTGTACCCTTCAAGTCTGCTTTTCATTGAAATTTATCTTATGTATATCCAATGACATATGAGAAAGTATCATAGACAAAACTAGCAACTAAACATCCTTTATCCTTTATATGTCCTCTTGAATATGCTATCAATTTTGTTATCAATAGTTTGGGTACTTGTATTGGCTGATTAGTGTCCTAGATACAAAGAAAATAGGGGGAAGGTAGAAACAAAATAAAAATATGCATGGTTTCCTTCTTTTTGTTATCTCCATGTACACACTCTACATCCAGACTTCATAACCATCCCTATTTAACTTTATATCAGGATTGTCATTTGTAAGCTACCAAGAGGTTAAGGGGAGGATCTAGATATGTGCCATCCAATTAATCAAAATTTAAAAAATTTAAAATTTAGTTCCTTAGTCACACTGACCACATTTCATGTCCCCAAGAGCCACATGTTGCTAGTGACTATCGAATTGAGCAACACAGATATCGAACATTTCTATAATTCCAGAAAGTTCTATTGAGTAACACTGATCATGGAGATCTTGAACCTAGAGACAATATAAATCCTCTGGGTCAGGGAAAGCAATATCAAAAGGTCCCATAAAAAAAAAAATAGTTGGAGATACAACTGGGCAAGTTAAGTCTGCATAAGAAAGGCTTAGTGGTTTGCCAAAAGTAAACATAGTGTCTGAGAACAATTACAGCAAACAATGGTCAGATGTTCAAGATGGAAAATCAGACAAATCTGGCAAGAAAGAGGCTTTAGGGGTTGAGTACCTAGTCCAGGGAGCTCTGGCAAGATCAAAGCAAGATAGATTCTAAATCTAGATGGGGCTTGAAGTACATACCATACTCTGTCAAGAATTTAGTTTGGAGGACAGAAAGGATAGGTCTTGGATTTTGAGTGAATATTTTTTTTTTTGAGACAGAGTCTCACTTTGTTGCCTGGACTAGAATGCCATGGCATCAGCCTAGCTCACAGCAACCTCAAACACCTGGGCTCAAGCAAACCTCCTGCCTTAGCCTCCCAAGTAGCTTGGACTACAGGCATGCACCACCAGGCCTGGCTAATTTTTTCTATATATTTTTAGCTGTCCACGTAATTTCTTTCTATTTTTTAGTAGAGATGGGGTCTCGCTCTTGCTCAGGATGGTCTCAAACTCCTGAGCTCAAACGATCTGCCTGCCTCGGCCTCCCAGAGTGCTAGGATTACAGGCGTGAGCCACGGCGCCCAGCCTTGGAGTGAATTTAAGATGGAGATTGAGGTTTATTTAAGAAGACCTAGCCTAGAAACCAGATAGTAGAATTAGATTATAATCTCAGAATAAGACTGCTATTAAGAGCAGTTAAGCTCCCCCTAATTAAGGTTGTGATGCAAAGCACAGCCCTGAGGTAGTGTTGTAGCCTTTCTGTGAGATGGTAGTATAAACAGTCTGAGATCAATAGTTCATTTCAGTTAGCTGATAGCAGTATTACATATACAATAAAGGAGGAAAAATATAAATACCACAAAGCTTTATAATTCTACCTTTGTACCTAACCTGGGAAGAAATATGCAATTTACTCTAATTTCTTTCTGAAGAGCTACCCCTTTGAGATTCAAGTTTTCTTTCAAAGTAGCATGATTGGAAACTTTCTAAAGAGGTCCTACTTATTGTTAGGTCTCCTGGTATTATTTTCATGTTTTACTTCTGAACGTTTTTTTTAAAGCTAACTCTGTGTTATTTCTCTATAAATGTCGAACATCTGGTATGACAATTGTAATCATTCTTTTATATTCATTATGATTTTAATTTTGATTCTAAGCTATCATATTTTAAAATACCATATTTGCTTTAAGTTACCTAATCAAAATGTTATAGGCATCTTGTGAAGAACAATGAGTTCATTTTAAAGGGAAACAAAATAAAAACCCATATGCTTAGTGTTGAGATAGTAGTTACAATAATGCACTATTTAGGGACTTGTAATTTAGCTATCATGATTTCATAACCAATTATTCCCCATTCCTCAGGGATTAAGAATATGGTTTCCATGGTAATTCTGGATTCTGAAAATGTTCATCTTTGCCCTAAATGGATAGTAAATAGTTTGAATAGAAAACGACCTGTCTGTTAGCTAGGATTATACTTCAGTGTTACAGGCAAGAGAAATGCTACACTACCTGTTTAAAAATAGACTAGTTTCAGGGCACTATAATACACTGAAAGTCTCTAAAATCACAACCCCTTGATTGCTAGTGTTAACAAAAGCTTGTTCTTTAATTACCTATATTGCATTCAGCTTCTGTTTCCTTCCAAAACCCAATTATGGTTAATAGCAGCAGTAAGCTGTACTCTTGTTGTTTATGGCAGTTCATTTTAAAGTGCCCTGTTTGATCATCATTTGTCTTCATGATTTAACAAATTGAGTTCAGATTTTCAATGTTCACCTCCAGTTTAGTAGTCTTCACATTGCCTATGTGTATAAATGAAATTCTTATATAATGTGGGTGTCTCTTTTTTTATTTTTCCTAACCAGAGGCTGTTCCCTAAGGGATGGAAATCACGTAATTTTTCTAAATTCTTCTAACGGCTTTTTCAATACAATAATTCCAACACCTCACACCAAGGGGATATTTGAAATTTGTAGCAAAGGGATGGAGAACTTTTATTTATTCCTTCCTCCTACAAATCCATTTTCTCCCAGTGTGTTGTTCATTGCCTAATCATTCTCTGCAGCTCTGATTCATATGTTCTCCTGCAGAGACTAGCAGCCTGCCTTCTAGAGTTGAATCCAGAATAATTCAGCAGTCTAATTTCTGATTTAATTTTGTTGCTCTCCAACTGTGGTGTAAACTCACTCTGAGAATTGAATGCAATTTGTGGCACTTTGCCTCAGCTGAAAATATGTATGTCTTTATTCCTCTTTCTCACCAGAGTCATTGTTTCCATGATAACTAATGGGCTCCAAGTGGAAAAAGGAGAAAAAGACACGTGCAAGATAAAGAGGGAAAGACAGAAATTCAAACAGTAGGAAACACTCCTGTTGCTTTATTGTAAATTATTGACTTCAGCATACTGAATGTAGGTGGTAGTTGCTATTGTAGAGATAGGAAAGGACAAGTATTTTTTCATTTGCATCTATCCCTCTAACACTCCATCCTTGTTCTCATATGTCTTTAAATGGTCAAGGAAGCATGTGGACATTAATGGGATGTGGGTGGCCTACCATTCTGTACTGTTATTTATTATTGTTTGGACACAGTCATTTCTTTCTGAAGAAGTGTAATTATCCTGAATTTGGTCTATCCCTGAAAAAGACCCTTCCCCAACCATTGGCCAACCAGCCCATGAAAACCTTTCCATTCAATGTGTATTGATATCAGCAAAACTGATGTCACTTGGGCTCGCGTTAGAAATGTGGAATCTCAAGCTTCTCCCCAGACCTGCTAAGTCATGATCTACATTTGGGAAGCACAGATAGAGAACATTAACATTAACAAGATCCCCAATAATTCATAGATTGCTTAATAGATATTACCATATAAAACCCTTTAGGTGCAATTTGTTTAGAGGGGTGATAATGTATATTTAATAGATAAAGCCTGTAGATGCACCTGACTTTTTATAGGGTAGAATCTTTATTTTCACATTTTTAAATACTTTCTTATAAAAGAAGGCTCTTTAGGAAATAGAAGTTTGCTTCTTCCCAGTTCTAGGTCTTCTATACCTTTCCTCTAGCTTAGATTTGCATTTCTTCAAGTAGCTCTAAGGGAACTCATATTTATTTTCTTTTATCCATGTCACAAACTGTTTCAACCATTTATATTCATGGCATATGGTTTCTCCTAAATCTCTTCAATCTTCAGTCATGTATCGCTTCTTTTCCTTGACAGTGTAATAAGCAGCCTCATAGGATGATGCAAGACAAGACATTTCTATTGAGCCTAATCCAAGTTTTGATAAAATCCAGTCTTTTCTAATGTAAATTTTTTATCTTGAAAATGATTCACACTGCCAGGTATAGCTTCAGGATGGATACATGTTTATTTTCCCTTTGGTTTTATGAGCTTCATGTTGCCATTGCTGAGAAACTTGCCATACTAGAATCTTTCTTCCTTTTTTTAAATCAATTTCAACATTGAATATAAAATCGAAGGTGATATATTTTCTCATGTGTCTTTTCCTTGACATTTTCTAATCTAGGCTGATGTAAACAAAGACAGATGTTCATCAGCATAATGGGTGTTTTTTAATTCCTCTCAAGGAGAAATAATTATTGATGTCATAGTATGGTAAATGTGGTCATTAGCTGTTACCTTACCATGAGCAATAGAATTCCATGTCACCCTTTACCTATTTGGAGTAAAATATCACCTTAATAACATATTTTGACATTGATTTTTTTAACAGAGAAAATATTCCAAGTGTATAACACTGTAACACTAGTATGTTGAGGGGTCCAGTGGGATTGTTAAAAATCAATATCTGATTATTTTTCTAAAGCAGGCACCTTTATTCCATTAGAAGTAAAGATTTTCCAATGATTCTTAGTACTTTTTGGTCTACATGGCAAAGGTAGGTATTAAAAAATATTACAGCTTTCTGTGTCCACTGGTTAATGTATACATTCAGTCATTTGATTCTACTTCCTCTTCTTGCCTTTCTTCCTTCCTGCCTTCCTTTGTTTTTCTTTTTTTCCCCTTTCTTCCTTCTTTCAATATATTACTATTGATTGTTTTACGTGATACTCTATTTGGTACCAAAAAGAAAATTCCATCTTCAATTCTAGAGATCTTTTTAACCTGAGGCAATACAATTACGTTACTCAGGGTAATTCAAACATTTATTTGGTAACTCTAGAGTAGACATTTTATACAGCTAAAAATAAGTTATATATGACCCTATTCATTTATAAAACCTTGAAACCAAGTTAAAATTAAATTGTGAAATTTTTTTAAAAATGGGAGAGTAAAAAGGAAACTCATAGAATGGAAGAACATATTTTAAAGTCATATATCTTATAAGAGATTCATATCTAAAATATACAGAGAACTCCTAAAACTCAACTATACAAAAACAAACAACCCAATACAAAAATGGGCAAAGGACTGGAATAGACATTTCTGTCAGGAGATATACAGATGGCTAAGAAACACATGGAAAGATGTTCAACATCACTAATCATTAGGGAAATGCAAATCAAACCTAAAGTGGGATAGCACCTCGTACCCATTAGAATGGCTACTATCCAAAAACCACAGAAGATAGCAACTATTGGTGAGGATGTGGAGAAAATGGAACCCTTGTGCATTGTTAGTGGGAATATAAATGGTTTAGCCACTATGGATTTTCTCAAATAATAAAATTAGAAATATATCATATTATCTAGCAATTTTACTTCTGGGCATATACTCAAAAGAATTGAAAGCATGGTCTTGAAGAGATATTTGTGCAACCCATGTTCACAGCAGCATTATTCACATTAGCTAAAATGTGGAAGCAACCAAGCATCCATTGATGGATGAATGATAAGCAAAATGTGGTATATACATACAATGGAATATTATTTAGCCTTAAAGAGGAAGGAAATTCTGACATATGCTACAACATAGATGAACCTTGAGGACATTATGCTAAGTATAATAAGCCAGTCACAAAAAGACAAATACTGTATCAGGTACTTAGAATAGTTGAAGTCATAGAGGCAAAAAGTAAAATGGTGGTTGCCAGGGACTGGGGAAGAGGGAATGTTAAATGGGCATAAAATTTGAGTTTTACAAGATGAAAAGAGTTCTGGATATGGATAGTGGTGATGCTTGTACAACATTATAAATGTTATACCAAACTGTACATTAAAAAACTTACATACTACTAAACTGTGCAGTAACAATGGTTAAGATGGTAAGTTTTATGTTATGTGTATTCTACCACAATAAAAATTTTGAACAATTTGTGGGGGAGGTGTTTTTATTTTGCTTTTGCAATTACTTCTTCATGGTTCTCTTTTAAATTAACTCAGCAGCCAACATTTACTGAGTAAATGCTAAGGGCCAAGCACTGGCAAGAAAGACATCAATGGCTGAGAATGATGCATCTGACCTTAACAGGAGGCTGTGTAATAAGAACCTCAACACAGAGTGTCCTTGTTTTCATCCCGTGAGTGTGTGTGTGCTTTATCTCATTGAAAGAAGAGAAGCAACAAATATTTTATATTCATCTTGAATATGTGATCATACCAGTCCTTTAAAATAGGGAGTATAATGTTTTTGAGGTACTTAGAACTTTTTGTTTCAGCATAGTCAGAGCCACTGTATGAAACATATGGGAACATTTTGATGGCATTAGGCAGGGATTCACACTCCCACTGCACTATAATCTAGTGGTGCTGAAAAAAATAACAACAGAAACCCTCCATCTAGCTTTATTGTTATGACTTACATTAGCCATTTACTAGACTGGATGGCTGCCTAGGGTACCCAGAAGATAAACTATTTAATCTGTGGTAAGGCACAATCCTGAAACCTAGTATTTTATAGAGGATAATGGGATCTAAGTAGTTTTTATAGATTGGATTTGTGTGATTACAATCTATAAATCAATTATTAAATTTTTCTATTTCTTTCCAATGGAGAAAAGATTTTTCTACTAAAATATTGAATTCTAAATTAGCTTTCAAAATGTTTAAGACACCAAACTAATTTATCTGTAAGAAAAACATTGGATAAAATAATTTGAATTTTTCTCTTCTAATATTTTCCATAAGAAAATTAACTCCTAAGTTGTTTTTCTGTCTCATAAACTAGATATTAAGAAATTAAAACCTAACACATCACAGGGTTACTTAATTTTAAAAGATTGGCATTTAAGAAAAGTAAAAAAACAGTAAGAGGATTAGAGAATAATCTTATGCTTTAGAGCTTAAATGTTCTCAATATTTTCATTCATCTCTTATTGACTTTCATTAATCTTGGCCTCTAAATTTACTTACTCTGTGTGTGTGTATATATGTGTGTGTGTGTGTATTTGTTTTTAAATAAATCTAAGGTTTCATCATCTCTTTTTTCCTGAACTTATTTTGTTCATGTATTCAAAATTATTTGCTAAACATAATAAACTGTTTACTGCTCAGGGAAGTTTCTTTTACATTCTTTGTTCATCTAATTTTAATGTGATAAAAACACATTATTTCTCAGCTTAAGATAATTTAAATGATTAGCACAGTACCTGAATTACTAAGCACTTTTAACTACAAAAGTAAGCATTTTTCAAACACTTCCATTTTTGTTTTTCCAGTGAGATTTTATAAATATTCTCCTGTGGTACTTATAAAATTTGACTTTTGTGTTAGTTGTTTGTATAAAATCTACCTCTCTAATGTATTTTATGTTGCTTCATGATATGTTCATCTTGTACTCTTCCCCTCTAGGATAGCTAATGGTGGTGCACATACCGCAGAGCTTAATTTATGTTCCTAAACTGACTGTGACTTGTATATATAGGGAAAAGGAAGTAAAGTAACAAGCCAAAATAAACTGATGTTTCATTCTTCCTCTTAAAATGCATGCAGATTTTTTTCTTCATTACCCAAAAGGAGAATGATTGCTATACAAATTGTCAAAGTTAAGAAGGAAAGTAAAATTTAAAAGTTTATTCCTAAATCCCATCTCTAAAGCACCATATTAGTTTCCATCATACGTTTGTATGTTTTCCTTCTTCAGCCGACCAACCTCTGATAAGTCATTTTTCTTTTCTCAGGCTAATAGCAAAAAGTCTGATATTTCCATGTCTTGTTTTAGAATTCTTTAGATTGATTATAATTTTTAAAACTTAAGTAATCCATACTCAATGACCCCTTGCTAAAGTCTGTTCTGGAAATGCATATTAGAAGAGAGAGCACACTGTTCAGTTTATCTTTTCTATTTCCAGGTGCATTTACATCACTCTGTTTTTGTTTTTTGTTTTTTCTTTTCTAATGGTAGTGGCTAGAGTAACTATAACAACAGGAGGTTAGGAGACGAGATTTCCAGGGCCAGTATGTATCTATTTGTGGACAAATAGGATGCTGCTTTTCCAGGTAGTCATAATTATAATGTAATCCAAAAGCAGAGAAAGTTTCTCAGAGTTTTCTGGTAACTCTAGGTGTAATCAAATGAGATAGGTAAGAACTATATCAATTCTAAGAAAACATAAGTGATTGGTATTCTTTTTGGTGTGGCATAGGGAAAAAAAATTGAAATCAGATAAATTTGAGTTTGGAACAACAACTTTATTTAGCATTGGGGAACATTTGGCAAATTTAACCTCTTTAAGCCCTTTCAAAAATCTTTAAGTGGGAATAACAATAAAAACATAAGATCTTTTTGACTGATGAGATCCCAGTGTGGCAATGCCTAGCACACCACTGTGTTCATAGAAAGCTTTAAGTGTTAACTCACTTTTTTTTCTATATGACACCTTATCATTTGGGAAATCAGCAGAAGCAAGATCATCTTTCTGACCTTCTCTCATCCTTCTCTCCTGAAGCAGGCCATAGAAGAATTCTATGACCTTTCTCTAAAGTAGGTCATAAGACCCACATGAGAGTGATATACTCCCTATACCAGTTGAGCATACCTAATCTGAAAATCCAAAATTCTCCAAAAGCTGAAACTTTTTGAGTGCCAACATGACACCACAAGTGGAGGATCCCACATCTGACCTTATGTGATGAGTTGTAGTCAAAACATAGTCAAAACTTTGTTTCAGGCACAAAATTATTAAAAATGTTATTTAAAATTACCTTCAGGGCCGGGCACGGTGGCTCACGCCTGTAATCCTAGCACTCTAGGAGGCCTAGGCAGGCAGATTGCTCAAGGTTAGGAGTTCGGGACCAGCCTGAGCAAGAGCAAGACCCCCATCTCTACTTAAAAAAAAAATTGAAACAAATTAATTGGCCAACTAAAAATACACAGAAAAAAATTAGCTGGGCATAGTGGCACATGCCTATAGTCCCAGCTACTTGGGAAGCTGAGGCAGAAGGATCGCTTGAGGCCAGGAGTTTAAGGTTGCTGTGAGCTAGTCTGACGTACTGTAGCCCAGGCAACAGAGGTGAGACTCTGTCTCAAAAAAAAAAAAAAAAATTACCTTCAGCCTATGTGTATAAGGTATATATGCAACATAAATGAATTTCATGTTTAGATTTGGATCCCATTCCCAAGATAGCTCATTATGTATATGGATATCAGAAATTTGAAATACTTCCAGTCCCAAAGATTTTGGATGAGGGATACTCTACTTGTAGCCTGAGTAAAGGAATGTCCTTATCTCTGAAGACACTGGGACACAGAGAGGAATCTGAATAGGTTTTGTTAAGTACCCTTCCCCCAGTTTATTACCATTAGATCAAACCCCCTTGGTCCAACGATATTTCTGCATGACTGTCTACTCTATATCAAACTAAAGCATAAAAATGCCCAGATTTCCTTCTTTCTTTGGGTCTGCATTTCTGAAGGCTCTCATGTCATGTAAAACTTACATTAAATATATTTGTTTACTTTTATCTTTTCAGTCTGTCCTTTGTTATAGGAGTCTCAGCCTTGAACCTAATGATAGGTGAGAAAAAAAGCTTTTCTCCCCTCCACCTGTAATAAATCTATTGTCATTTTTTTCATTAAGACAACTAACAAATATGAATTAAACGCCAGGATTAAATTTGATGTTAAAGATACAAAGTAGAACAGGATAGGTATGATCTCTATTCTCTAGTTAAGTTGGCAGTGTAACTTGGAGATAGTGATAAAGAGGATTCCAGGCCAAGAAATCCACATATGTCTCATTTAGATGACTAATTTATGGATAATTCTTTTATATGTATGTATACACATAAATATATATATGTACACACACATACATACACACACAGAGAGAGAGAGAGAGAGAGAGAGAGAGAGAGAATATTTATAAATACATCCCAGACCTTTCCTCAGTTTCTGACTGGTATATTTAATTTATTACTTGACAATTTCACTTAATGCGTTAATCTTGCCAAGAGTTACATTTGATTCTTTCTTACCTGTTAACTCCAACATATAATCCATTATCAAATCCTGGTTTTTCCTATAATATCTGGATTTTACCTGAAATTATTTTTGCTTTTTCTCCATTCCAGTTTTTATTAAAAGCTTTATTAAAATATATTAATAACTTACATATTATAAAGTTCATGTTCTTAAAATGTACAGATGATATTTGGCTTACAATGGGGCCATATCCTGACAAATTCATTGTAAATTGGGCTGCCTGGACATAACCATGTCCTAAACTGAGGGGTGTACTACATGAGTACCACTTTCACACCATCATAAAGTCAAAAACATCATATGTTGAACCACTGTAAATTGGGACTGTCTGTATTATTGTATCAATAACAGGATATTCATGAACTTGTGTGACCATCACCATAATCTAATTTTAGACCATTTTCATCATCCCCAAAAGAAACCTTGTACCTATTAGTAGTCACTCCCTATGTCCCACCCTGCCAACCTCTTTTACAAAATGGTTGTACCATTTTATAATCTCATCAACAATGAATGAGGTTTCTAACTTTTCAATACTCTTTGTTGTCACCTGTTGCATTCTGTCTTGTTGATTATTGCCATTCTAGTAGCTGGGAAGTGTTATCTCATTGTGCTTTTGATTTACATTTCCCTGATGTCTATTAATATTGAGTATCTATTTATGTGCTATTGTGGATCATGTGTAGATCTTCTTTGGAAAAAGGGCTATTCAAATCATTTGCCCATTTTGAAATTGGATTATTTGTTGAATTGTAAGAGTTCTCTACATATTCCATATACAAGTCTATTATCACAAATAAGATTTGTGGATATTTTCTTCTTTTCATTTCATTGATGGTATTTTTTAAAGCAAAAGTTTTTAATTTTATTGAAGTGCAGTGTATCTATTTTTCATCTTTTGTCACTGTGCTTTTGGTGTTATATCTAAGAAACCATCGCCTAACCCAAGGTTTTGAAATTTTACTCTAGTGTTTTCTTCTAGGTGTTTTGTAGCTTTAAGCTCTTACATTTAGGTCTGTCATCCATTTTAAATTAATTTTTGTGTATGGTGTGAGGTAGGGGTCCAAAATTCTTTTACAGTTTTTAGTGGGCAAGTCTTACACTTCTTTTATTAACCTTATTTTTAATTACCTTCTTCTCTTCTATGATATTTTAAATGAAATCTCTTTCTTAATGTCATTTTTGGATTTCCGCTTTCTGCCTCCTGTTTACAAAACACATTGTTTCCTGCTTGGACTACTGAAAAAAGCCAGTTTGCCAATCTCCATCCTTCCAATATTGCTCTTCAGCCCAAAGGAGCCAGAGTGGTCCATTAAATATTTAAATTCAGTCATAATACTACCCAGAATAAAACCCTGCTTTGGCCTCTCATTTTATTTGTAACAAATATTAACTATGGTCTATAAGGCTAGATATTATTTAGGCCTTTCTTATTTTTCCAATGTAATCATTAATCCCTTTTTGCAATCATTATTATCCAGCCACAGCAGTCTTTTACTCCCAATTCAATACATCCTATTACTTATTTGTGTAAACCATTTTTACCCATCCTTTCTCTTTTAGAACATAGTTTCTAATGCCTTTCTTCAAATCAAACTTTTCTAGAGAATATTCCACTTCATTTGTTTAACAGATTTATTGAAGTCTAATTGACAATAAACTGTACATCTTTAAAGTATACATTTTGAAATGAAACAAAACAATAATGATAATAAAGAAGTCAGACACAGAAAGACAAATACTGCATGTTCTCATTTATAAATGGGAGTGAAAAATGGATACATGTGGAAGCAGAGAGTGGAATGATGGACAATAGAAACTTACAGGTGGGAGGAGGGTGGTTAATGGGGGGTTGCTTGGTGGGTACAATGTGTGTTGCTTCTGTGATGTATACACTGAAGGCCCTGACTTCACTACAATGAAATATATTGATATAGCAAAATTGCACTTTTACTTCATGAAATATATACAAATAAACAATAAATAGACGAAAAAATAAAGAATACAGGAGGAAATTTGGGGAGGCAGTGGATATGTTTATGGCCTTGATGATAGTGAAGATTTCATGGGTGTATACATTTATGCCCATACTCATCAATACGTATACATTACATATGTCCAGCTTTCCATATGCCAATTATTCCTCAAAAAAGTGTACAATTTAATATGTTTTGACATTTGTTGAAGGAATATATTTTCTACATTGAATCATCTTTAAAACTTTGTCAAATATCAATTTGAGCATATATATCTGGGTCTATTTCTGGGCTCTTTATTCCATTTTATTGATCTATTTGTATACTCTATATGGATACCACACTGTCTTAATTACTATAGCTCTATAATAAGCTTTAACATCAGGTAGTATAAATTTTTCAGTTTTATTCTTCTTCAAGATTGTTTCGGCTGTTCTAATACTTTGAATTTTCATATGATTTTTACAATCATTTTATCAATTTCTACCAAAAATAAAAGTCTGCTAGAATTGTGACTGGAATTGCATTTAATCTATAGAATTTATAGATCAGTTTGAGGAGAACTGATATCTTAACATTATTGAATATCTTGATGTGTGAATATGGCATATTTATCCATTTTTTAAGATTTGCCTTGATTTCTCTCAGTAATAGCTTTCAGTATTTAAGTCTTGTATGTTTTTATCTGATTTATCCTTATGTGTTAAATACATTATGATGAAAATTTTTAATATTTCTGATTTTTTGTTGCATGTATATAAAAACACAATTAATTTTGAAAATATTTATCTTATAGTGTGCAATCTAAACTCACTTATTAGTTCTGGTAGCTTGTGTAGATTCCATAGGATTTTATGCATAGACAAACTTGTAGTCTGTGAATAAAGACAGTTTTATTGCTTCCTTTCCAAGATAGATGCCTTTAATTTCTCTTTCTGGCCATATGGCACTAGCTAAAACCACCACTATGGTGAAAAGAAGTGTTTAGAATGTATACATTTTCTACTTATTTTAAGGTGAAAATATGCAGTTTTTTCACCATTAAATATGATGTTAGCTGTTGGGTTTTGTAGATGCTATTTATCAGGTTAAGGAAGTTTCCTTCTATTCTTACTTTGCTTAATTCCTACTTTACTTAATTTTACCAGAAAAGGCTATCAGATTTTGTTAAATACTTTTTCTGCATCTATTAAGATGATACATGATTATATAACATTGTGAATTTAATGGACTAATTTTTCAATCAGTTGGTCTTTTTTCTAAAGTCTTAAGGTTAGTTGTTAAACTAAACCAGAATCTCTGGAATAAGCCCTACTTACGTATGATATGTTATTCTTTTTGTATATTGCTGAATTCCAATTACTCAAATTTTAAGAATTTTTTCATCTATGTTCTTGAAGGATATTTTTCTGTAGGTCTCTTATAATGTTTTCACCTTGTTTTCATATTAGGAAAATTCTGACTCATGTAATGAATTGGAAAGCATATTTTTAATTTCAGAATATTATAGGGGTACACACATTTTGGTTACATAATTTGCTTTTGTATAGTTTGAGTCAAAGTTATAAGTATGCTTTTCACCAAGTTACTGTGCATTGTACCCATTAGGTATGAATTTACTCATCCCATTCTGCCCCTTCCCACCTACCTGATTTCCTTTGAGTTTTACTTCCATATGTGCACATAAGTATTGATCAATTAGTTCTTCGTATTTAAATATCTTTAAGATATTCTGTATCATTTTTCCCTTTAAATATTAGGTAAAATTCACCACTGAAGCTATCAGGGCATGGTGTGTGTGTGTGTGTGTGTGTGTGTGTGTGTGTGTGTGTGTGTGTGTGAAAGTGTTTAATCACAAATTCAATTTCTTTTATAGATAAAATCTTATTTCTTCTTGAGTAAACTTTGCTAATTCGTGTCTTTTAAAAGTTTTTCAATTTTATCAAAATTGGTGATATAAAGTTGCATGTAATATTCCCATATCATCATTTTAATATCTGTAGATGCTGTAGTGATGTCACCTTTCTCATTCCTGATATTGGAATTTTTTTTTCTCTTTTTTTGGCTAAAATTTTATCAATTTTATGGATCTTAAAGAATCAACTTTTATTTCATTGATTTTTCTCTACTGCTTTTCTGTTTCATATTTCACAATTTTCTGCCTGCTCTGTTTTTTTTTTTCTTTCTTCTGTATTTTTTGGGTTTCATTTACTTCTATTTCTAGAGTCTTAAGGCAAGAGCTTGGAGCTTTGATTTGAGAAATATTTCTCATCTAGTATAGGAATTTGGCACTATTGATTTCAAAGTACTACTTTAGTTTCTAATATTTTTCTAATTTTCCTTTTGACCCAAGAGTTATCTAGAAATATGTTACATATTTTCTAAAGATTTGGAAAATTTCCAGAGAGCTGTTTTTGATTTTTTTACTTAATTCAGTTTTAGTCCTAGAATATGACTTGAATCCTTTGAAATTTATTGAGACTTTTTAATTTAAAAACTAATATGCTATGGAAGGTGTTCTGTGTGCATTCAAAAAGAATGTGTCGTGCTGCTGTTGGTTGAAATATTTTATCAATGTCAATTTAGTTAAATTGTTGATGGTATTATTCAATTCTTCTGTATCCTCACTAGTTTTCTGTCTATTTATTCTAACAATTATTTTAAGAGAAGTGTTTAAACTTTGTTGTTTCTAATCCTTATCTTTGTTCCTCTGTATATAATGTATCTTTTTTCTGTGGATGCTTTAAAGATTATTTCTTTATGACCAGTTTTATACAGTTTGATTCTGAAATATCTTGCCATAGTTTTATTCATGGTTCTTATAATAAGAGTTTGTTGAACTTGTGAGTTTTTCGTTTTTATTAAATTTGGGTTGGCCATTATTTCTTCTAATATTCTGTTATGTCCCTACTCCACTCCTTTCTTAAGGGAACACATAGGCTGCTTGATATTGCTTCCATAGCTCACTGATACTCTGTTTATACTTTTTCAGTCTTCTTTCTCTGTTTAATTTTGCATGGTTTCTATTGCTATGTCTTCAATGTCACTCATCTTTCCTATTCAATGTGTAATCTGCCATTAATCCCATCAAGTGTATTTTTCTTCTCAGATATAGTATTTTTCATTTCTAGATGTTTGATTTTAATCTTTATTATTTTACTCACATCTTTAGTTAATATGTTTGATCTTTCCTCTTCTTGAACATATGGAATATGGGTATAATAACCATTTGAATGTCTTTGTTTCCTAATTCTATCATCTGTCTATCATCTGTGTTCTGTTTAGATTGATTAATTTTTTTTCCTCAACATGGGTTATTTTTCTTTCCTTTGCATGTCTGGCAGTTTTTTTTTGGATGCCAGACATTGTGAGTTTTACCTTTGGTATTTGATATTTGTATCCCTGAAAATAACTATTGTGCTTTCAATTTCTATAAATGCAATTTCTTATAAAGCTAGTTAAAGTGGTTCATTCTTCTCCTTCCCTCTTCAATATTATTTTTCTCACATCACTATGTCCTTTTCATTTGTTACATGAGTAATAATTTTTATGTATTTGTTCATTTACTTCTTTACCATCTGTTTATCTCATATCCCAATAGACCATCAACTTCATGAAAGAAAAGGGCACTTTACTCTCTTTTTATTCCTATTATCTAACACAGTGTCTATCACATAATTATTACACAATAAATAAATGGCTAATATAAGATTTTTGCTGTTTTAACATCATGAGTTAACATTTTGTTTTGGGGACTTATTTTTTGGCAACATTTAAATTTCATTCGTGAAACATAAACCATATTCAAGGTTTATAATTCTGATTCTGATTATCTTGACTTTATTTAGAAGGAATCTAAAACAGTATACTTTGCCCTAATTTTTTTTTATGAAATGTTTTACTAAAGTGAATGCTTCATTGAAATATTTATATGTATAATTTTTAAATATGCATAATATATTTAATTTGACTTTTAACATGGATTATATCTGAATATATAGTTAATAAATGAGTAAATGTTAAGACCCATTATTTACTTCAACCACTTTCAGACATAATGAAAATTAAGATCTTGGTACTATGTAAAAAATTCTAAGTTTCAGTTTGCTAACAGTTTCTCAAGTTTTATCCCATGCCTGTGCCAGTTCAGTAAAATGACATTTTGCATCTGAAATCTATTTTAAAAAGTAAACATATAATTGACATAGTTTTTTATTATTGTTTAAAAGTTTAAGTATTATTCATATTTGAGCCAGCTAGCTCTTTTGAATGAAGCATATTGGAAAGACCTAGCATCATGGATTCAATTATTTCATGGGCCAGTTAGCTTGCCACAAAGAATCCATTCTGTTTCATTGCACATGAATGAATTCCTTTTTAAAGACAGCTTTCTTACAAATATATCTCATGGTTCATAAGAGTCACCAAATGGGAGAGTGTGAATAGTTCATTCCCAAGTTTTCAGGATAATTAATAAAAGGAAAAAAAGTTTTAAACTATATTTTTAGTATTTTAAGTCAGTAACATGATAATTTTATCCAAAACATTGCATGTAAGACTATAATAATTCTCACATATTTGTTCTTAGTCCTTGATGATTTCTGTGAAGGGTAGATAAAATAATGTCAAAATTTTTAAGTAAAAAATGCTTACATTGCTAACATTAGTGAAGAATAAATAGAGACTATTCTTTAGGTTGTAATACTGATCTAAATCTTATGTGAGTAACTACAGGGGAAAACTTTTTTTTTAACCAGATCAGTAGCAGATCATATGACAACATAAATGAATGGGCAGCTGTATTTCTCAGGGAAAATATGATATTCTTTTTTTATTTCCAGTTGCAATACTAAGTAAAATATGTTGATACTCCTTGAAACATAAGCTTTCCTTTAAGAATCTGAATCAAGATTCCGGATTCTAGGGTAAATCATCAAAGGAACAGCTGTTAGCCTGTTATGAAAGGGATGCATACAGTAACAATACAGATAAAAATTCTGAACTCATGAAATTTACTATATTACTATCTAATGATGATAAAAATTACCCTAAGCACTGGCAACATTTAACAAGACTATAATATTAAAATAGGTCTCTGTAAGTTATCATTTTCATAAGAGAGTGAGGCTGTATATTTGATCTTATGATTTCCTGTTATTAGGATCATATTTTTAACTACCAGGTGGCTGGTTTATTATATTGACTTCAATATTAATTTTTTAAATTGGATACCTTATCAAACTTAAAAGCATGATAATTTATATTAGAAATAACTATGTACATAATCGATATCTAAAACTGAGATAATATGTTAGAAATAACTATGTACATAATTGATGTCTAAAACTGAAAGATGTACATAAATATACACAAGTAAGCATGAACACAACACACATGAGCCTTTGCAGGAATCCAGATGGACCCTTCCTTAACAGCCTTGCTGACCATTTAGCCACTATTTTTCAGCCACTTATATTTAGTTAATTCTAATTTTGAACAAAGAAGACCTCATTGATGTGCAGAAAAGAAGTGCCTCTGAAGGCCTGAGCACAGGTTATGTTGTTTACAGGGAGGAGCTAGTTTTCAGCAAAATATCTCTGGATTACGATTAAGGGTTAAAGGTATACAATGAACATCATAACTAGGATCAAATCACAGTGTATTATATAGCATTTTAGATATGATTCTATAAAGGGTATTTTCAACCCAAATGAAATGGGCACTGAAGGAAAAGGGGGTCACTTAATAAACAGTGGTTATTTTGCTGTAGTCAAATTCATTTCTCCTTTCTTCTTTGTTCTGAAGATTATCTAAATGCATTTTCTGAACTATATTATATGAACTTTTTACCTGTTTCCTCAAGATAATACAATATGTTAGGCTCATATGTATTATCACTTTAACTAATATTTCCTGTCAATTTGCCATGGACCACTAAAAAACAATCGGTTTATTATTTCTTTCAATCCGTTTCATCTTAGTGGCTGCTAATCTGTTTTTCTTTAGTTTTCATATAATTTTTCATAAAATCTTCTTTAAATCCCCATTAAAGTAGAGAGATAGCAGGTCTCTAATTTTCTTTATCCTTTAAGCTTGTTATCCTGTGAAAGAAATTAAATGCAACACAGTGGACTGCATACACATTTATAAATTATGTAAGCCAATCTTTATTCAAGCAATTAATCTTGCTCTTTTAGAAAAAACCCAAAGGGAAATAACCCAAGTTGTCTTATATTTCCAAGAAACAATATGCACAAAACAGTGGAATTTTGCTATTTACCTTATCTCAAAGCTAGAAATATATTACCCAAACTTTACTTTTCTCCCAAATGCAAATTGTTAGATAACCTGATTGATAAGTGTTTGCTTAGATCTAAAAAATAGCTTAAAATGATAAATTTATATATTTTAGAAAAAAGTGTGCTATTTATATATTTATAGAAGAGCATGACATAAGAATTAAATAAACAAATATTTTTTTCCAAATGTCTTTAATTCATCTAGATCATGGAGGAAGATAATATAAATATATACATATGTAGCCTTTCCCCTTTTCATTGATAAACAACCCTCTAAATTGTTAAAGGCAGCAATATGTGTGACTAAAATATTGTGTTACATGTTGGGAATTTAGCATTATTATGAATCATTCTGTATTATTTTTGGTCTTTTGACATCATACTAATAAAATGAGAAAAATTATCACATTTAAATTTCCTTTTACCTCTCCTCCCAAACATCTCCCTGTTTTAAAGATATCTTATGATTTAAAAAAAATATTTCAAGGTTTATACCATTTAGACTTCTTCTACAGGTCTTACAGTTGACATTGTAGTTCTATATATTTAAGTGGGTTCAATGCTCACCAGTTCCTTCCTTCCATCCTCCTTCCCTCCATTGGCTTCATTATTAGTTCTTTATTTTGATTCAATTTTTTTTTTTTTGAGACAGAGTCTCACTTTGTTGCCCAGGCTAGAGTGAGTGCCGTGGTGTCAGCCTGGCTCACAGCAACCTCAATCTCCTGGGCTCAGCGATCCTACTGCCTCAGCCTCCCGAGTAGCTGGGACTACAGGCATGCGCCACCATGCCCGGCTAATTTTTTGTATATATATTTTTAGTTGGTCAATTAATTTCTTTCTATTTTTGGTAGAGATGGGGTCTTGCTCAGGCTGGTTTCGAACTCCTGACCTTGAGCGATCCGCCTGCCTCGGCCTCCCAAAGTGCTAGGATTACAGGCGTGAGCCACCGCGCCCGGCCTTGATTCAATTTTATTTGCTCTATTTTAACAAAATATATCATTTTGTATTTTAAGAAGAGCTTGTGGATGCTATATTTTCTGGGATCTTTATACTTAGTTTCATATACAACTTGTGAATTACACAATTCTCTCAGAACTTTATAGGTACTTTTCTTTTTTTATTGAATGTTGTTTTGGAAAATTCTACTAATTCTGCCTCTACATCAGGTGAACATTGACTAATACATATTATCTAAACATGTGAACAATGCCTGGAGGCTGGAATATTAAGGAACTTGATAGAAAAGCCTAAAGCGTAGATTGTCTTAGACCATTAGTAGAATTATGGATATTAATGACTCTGCTAATAAGGACTCCGAAGGAAGTGAGGACCATGGTAGAGGAGACCTAAATCACCTTAGAGAATATCTAAGTCATAAACAGACTGGTGGTAGAAGTATGGAAGTTAAAGGTACTGCAAGTGAAGGCTTAGAAGGAAATGCAATTGGAAACTGGAGGAGAGGAAATTCTTGTTATATAGTGGCAGAAATCTTAATTAGTGGAATTATGTCCTACAATTATATAGAAGTAGAATTTGTAAACTAGGATCTTGGACGTTCAGCTGAGGAGATTTCCAAGCAAAGAGTTGAAAGTGCAGCCTGCTTTCTTTTTGCTCCTTATAGTAAAATGCAAGAAAAGAACTGCATTTGAGACAAGAACTGTTGAACAATGATAACAAAAACCCAGGACTAGATGATTTGGGAAATTCTCAATCCACCCAGATTGTGATAGATGCCCAAACGGGGATTCACTGTCAGGAAAGCATGCTGTTGAAGGAAAGCCAAGAGTGTGGCTGGACAACCTTTTGCTGATACCTTGGAAAGAGCAATTTAGTCATATAAAGGCTCTTTGAAGAGAATAAATGTGTGACTCATAAGTCTCCTTTGTCTTCAAAGCAGAAGCCAGAAATGGGGATGGGTGTCTTAGTCTATTTTGTGCTGCTATAACAGAATACCTGATACTAGATAATTTATAATGTACAGAAATTTATTTTCTCATAGTTATGGTGGCTGGGAAATCCAAGATCAAGGAGCTGGCAACTGGTGAGGGCCTTCTTGCTGCATGATCACATGGTAGAAGCCAGAAGGGCAAAGAGACAAAAGGGAAGTGAACTAACACCTTTCTAATGACATTAATCCCATCCATGAGGGTACAACCCTCATGACTCAATCACTTCTCAAAGGTCCCACATCCTAACACCACCACAATGGCAACCAAATTTCAACATGAGTTTTGGAGGGAATAAACATTCAAAACATAGCAGTGGGATTGTCCAGGAAAGATTTGTGGAGAAACCTCTTGTCTGATAAAGTGAATTCTCATGATGTACATGGAACCACACAATTTTGAGAATTTTATGTCAGGAGAACACACCAGCTTGAACGAAAAGGTACAGAGACAACATGAAATGAAAGAAAGCTACTGGACACCCACAAATGTACAGGAAGGAAACAGATTTTTAAAAACTCTCAGCTGCAAGCCCATGCTATTATTGTTCATGAAAAAAGAAGAATGACTTAGAAGGCAGAGTTGAAAACCATAGGAGATTATTCTTAGCTCTGAAAATCTAATGGAGTTTGCCCATTTGGGTTTTGAAGTGACTTGGGACCAGCAACTCCCTTTTTCTTTCCATAATTTCCCTTTTTGAATAGGAATGTCTATAATTGTCTTATGCCTGTCCCATTATTGTATTCTGGGAGCAGATAACTTTATTTTTGAGTTTCACAGGTCCATAGATTGAGAGGAATTGTGCTTCAGGGTAGATTATACCCAGGGCTTCACCCATACCACATTTGTCTGTTCTAGATATTCTGTCTTATTTAGGTCTGAATTCTATTGTTTCTGTTTTATATTCTTCAAAGTTATTGGAAGTTGTGGGAATTCTCATGTTTCATAAAAAATGCATTTATATTTTTGATTGAAAATGATTTTTCTTGGTATAAAGGGAGAGGAAGAGAGAAATTTTTACTATGTCACCTTTAACTAGGGATATTATTACCTATGGATACCTGTAAATATTAATAAATCAGAGCCAGGATATTGGACTTGGTTAAATAAGTAAATTCTTCCACTTATTAATTGGCCTGTAGCCAGCCTTGTTTCAGAAAGTATCTAGAGTAATCTTAACTTTACCAGAATCAATAAACAGGCCTCAAATTGTATACATCTTTACTACTATTGAGAAATCTAAGTCTGGCACATGAAGTCTAAAAAGTTCAGTTCAGTTCTGGTTCAATTCTGAAAGATAGCATTTATTGTTTAAAAAATTAATATGTAAAATTTAAAAAATGATATTTACTTGGAAAAATCCATTAGGAAAGATATCCATTTACTTGGAGTTCATTTTTATTGTATGAAATAGCATATTACTTTTGCTTCTTGACTCTAGAAAGAGTCCTAAACACATGAAAGGGAAGGTAAATTTTTTTATTAAATATATATACATGTTTTGCATGCCAGGCTGACATTAATGTTAAGTAAAAGTATACAGCTATGCCTGTTATAGTCAACTGAAAATTACTACAGTTTTTCCTAAGGGATTTAAATAATATAGGAAAATAATACTTAAAATATTGAACTATATAGTTAAGTTCAACTCTCTCCCCAAAGTACCTTTAAACCTGATATTAGTAATGAATAGCTTAGAGATTGATTGGATTTCCCTCTGCCTCTTAAGGATATGTATACATACAGAAAAATGACCAGAAAGGTGGCAATTGGTAGCAAGAAAAACAAGGGGATGGGTTAATCCAAATGTAACAATTAATAGTAGCTATACTTAATTGGAATTCTTATACTTCTAACCTAGGAAGTAAATTTCTTTATTAAAATACTCTTTCAAACAAAGTGAAGAGAAATATATTATGATTTATGTATAATGAGCTCAATAAAAGCTGTCACTGTGTTCTTAAGTTTTGAGAATTTTCTGTGTTATTATTAATATACTACTCTCACAAATGTAACTAAAGTCTGGCGAGCATTTGTCTTTAGTCTTTTGTCTTTAGCAAGAGTAAAGTCATGTTAATGGACTTAATCTGGCCATTTTGAGACTGGCACCTTTAGAGAAAAATAAGGGAAATTATTAAAATTAATCATAGTACTTTAATCATTTATGAGAGAAGAGTTATGTTACTTCCAGTACACAGACACAAATACACACACACACACACACACACTTTTAGAAGAAAGAAAATGTTCCTCTTAAGGAATCTTCATAATTTTATTAGAATTATCGACCAAAATTATTTTAATGTTTGGGCAGCTACATGATTTATTTGTGTTTAATAACACCATCTGTATTTTCTATCTAAATTCCATGAAAACAGAAAAAGAATAAAGTCTTTTAGCTTTCTGTATCCAACACTTGAAAATGTATTTAATTTGCTTATAAGTCTAAAAAGTAAAAAAAAAAAAAAATATATATATATAGCATAAAAATAAAGCTAAAATGTTGGGATCTTTCTTTATGAACTCTTTATATTTATTCCACTGAAGAAATGGACATTTTAAAATAAATGTGCCTTAGTTATGGAGCAAGCAAATGTTGTAATTCCCTAATTTTCTATTTTAAAATAGAGTTTTGATTGGTTTTATGAATCTATGTATCAAGGGCAACCTTTTCATACATTTAAAATTGAACATTCTGGTGAAATTTACAATATGTGCTTGTTTTCACAAACTGAAGGGATTTAAAGATAATATTTGTTACACTTTTAACATTTTTTTATTAATTCCTTATTTTGTGTTATGTACTCTCAGTTAAGTGTCAGTGAAGATTTTTACATTTCTTTAAATTAAGTAATGTTGGTATTTGTGATATGAGATCAGTGGTCCTTGCATTTATTTTTACAGGTTATATCATTTATTGGCCTATTATTTAATTGCCTTCTTAACCATCTTGCACCTTAGTTTTGAACCTTAATTTTGAATCTTAATGTTTTCCTCCATTAGTGATCTTTAAGACCTTATATTTCAGCTTAAAAGAAATTAAATAGGAGAAAGTTTCATGAATTTAAGAATGAGGTTGCTTTAGATTCACTTTCTCTTGTTTAAGACATACATAATTTTTCATATTGATAAATTGGTATACTCCTTTTAAAATTTACTAATGAACAGAAAAAAAGCTTAGATAAAAATGGCATGACAAAAAAGTATGACATCTACTTATTTCAAATCAAAGAAAATGAATGTAACATAAAGTGCTTTAACTGAATGGTGACAGGATATTAAAAGTACATTTAGAAACTGGTCACTTACCGTGGGTTATAGATTATTTGTTCACCAGTTCAAACTCACATATGATAACTACATGTTGAAAAACTCGTGTTAATGGCCACTAGCTTATGGGAAATAAATAAGCATTTTAATGAATGTGTAAGATTCACAATGAAAGAAAATCTTCATTGCCATTGTTTTTAGCCTGTGATCTTTAATTAGTATGAAGATTATAAAGTATACTTTTTTTTAACCTTGGAGAAAACTTTAGTTACATAATAATGCTGGTATTGGGTAAAGATAAAGGATTAGGCTATTTCTACCCATACTTGTAAATAAGTGTTAATAATTGACTTCAATGACTGGGTTTGTCATTCTGGCTTAATAACCTAAGGCCATAATAAAGCTTTGTTAGCTACCTAAATCTTCGTGATATGCTTAGTACTAGTCCTGGCCTTCATAATTTATACACACACCCTTTTTAAGTATTACATGTGCTAGAATTTGTGTGGAGGGGTAGGCACATTAGCAAGAAGTTGAAACTTTACAAAATTCTAGAAGTTCAAGGTTCTCCATCATTCAAGGCAAAATATTGTTCTTTCATCTGAGATTTTTTTGCTCATGCATTTTTAGTGTTAAAACATCCTACAATACTGTAGAAAAAAAGAGCAATTCTGATAATAGATGGTCTCTTTTTATCTTCACTCAGCAGTATGTAAAACTGAGAACTTTATGTCAATTTCCTAATTTTTATTCATTTTTTAATCATTGTGATTCTTGAAGTACAAGTCTGGGGCCACTGTCTTAAACACTCAAATTCAGGCTCAGCAGAAGGGAGACCATAAGCTTTCAATAATACAACACCCTGTTTGGGAGAGGAAGGGAATGGACATCTTTGAGTTCTCTGAGAACTCACCATCTACCCTGAACATTAAGCATAATGAGCCTCACTCATCTAAGAGGCAGGGGAAAACTAGAGGTGGCTGTGGTGGTCACACTGTGGGATTTTATATTAATACTACCCATCGTCTTCAGCAAACTATTAATAAAAGGGCTATAGTTAGTGTATAAATAGTGGGTTTGACCTGAGGACTCTTTAATAGCCCCTACAAAATTAATTCTTGTGGACCAACATCATAAAACTTCCTAGAAAGAGATATGAGCCTTTGTGAGAGAAACTAGAGGGCTGACCAGCAGACTATATGTTACAAGGACAACTGTACAAAGATTTGAAAGGATTAGAAAGGAGATAGCAAAAGGAAAGAGTACTAGTTGACTGGTAACCAGTGAAGCCGCTAACAGTACCATGATACCAGAAACCATTTTTGTTAAAACAGTGTGGCCTCGTGGTTAAAAGAACAGGCTTTGAAGTTAGTCAGAATTAGCAATAAATTCTGGCTTCACCACTTACTAGCTGGGAGGCCTTGAAAATGCTCTGTCACCTCCTTTTGCCTCATTATATTGAGCTATGATGTGTGGTAACATTGAACTCATAGGATTGTCAACAAATTAAATATATTCTGATTTTAGAATTAAATTAGCTAATGTGTATAACCTGTTTCACACACCTGCTGTATACTAAGCATTTATTATGTTCATTTATTAATTAAAAAGCCTTTTATCAACCCTTTCTACATGTTAGGAATAGGGCTAGGTAGTAGGTAATACAATGGTTAGCAAAACAGTCACGGACTATGAACTCCTTGGAGCTTATACTCTTGTAAAGAAGACAGATCATAATCAAATAATAATGTAAGTAACACAAAGTTCAGTAAATGCAATGGAGAAAAAATACAGAAAACAATTACTCTGAGATGATATAATGTGGAGGCTTGATCTAGCTTGTTGGGAGTCAGAGGAGACTTTGGGGAAAAGTGCGAAGATGGTAAAGAAGTTAATGAGACAGTGGAGGGAAGGGTTTGGGAAGAGACCATGCCAGATACACAGACCATCTTATGCAAAGGTTCTGAAACAAGAGGAAGCAAGGTGTATTTAGAAACTAAAATAAAGCCAGGGCTGCTAGAACAGAAATGGAGGAGGAGGCAGAGGTCAGAATGTTCAGAATCTTTTAGGAAATAGTAAGGAAGGAACCAGAGATTTATTTTAAGTGCATCAGGAAACCATTGAGTAAGAAAACATATGGTTGATTTGCATTGCTGAAATATTATTCTAGCTGCTGTTTATGGACAAGATTGAAAGGGCCAAGAAGACTATTTCAGAGGCTAAAGTGTTTATATAAAAATAGATAATAGTTCTAGGATGGTGGTAGTAGTAGGGAGTGAGGGTCCTAGGAGGGCCCCTAGTCTTCTAGGTGGTACCATGAGATAGATTCTATTGACTGACAGACAGCCTTGGCACAGGACAGGCTTTGGCACGTAGACTTTGAGATGCCTATTTGTTAGTCAAGTGCATTTGCCAACTAGGCAACTAGGTATCTTGATTGTTGTATTTTCTTAACTTTCAGTTGTATCTTTTCACATTTTGATGTTTCTGAAATTAGGCTACATGTCACGAATGGGCACATCATAATTAAATTACTAGTCCTTTATATTTCTTAGTGGTATGTAAATTGGTCGGCCCATCAAAATTTATAATGTCTTAGCTTCAACAAAATATGCTACTCCTTGTTATTGCTAATAATAGCAAGGAAGATCACCACAATGCTGCTTAGTAGCCCAGGAGTGATTAACTTGCAAATGGCAGAAACCCCAGGTTGCTGATCAGTATACAACAGGAACCACTGACACTTAGGGCATCCAAAGTACTATAGGAGGGCAAGAAAGGGCAAGACTTCAAGACAACTGCCTACTTTTCCACCCACCCACCCAGAGCACAAGCAAGATGGGGTAGGGGTAGGGGGGACAGGACTTTGCTATCATTATATAAATAGGTAGAGGCTGTACCAGCATTTGTTGAATGTAGGGTATCATCATAACAATAGTTAACATTTAAATAATACTGACCACAGACTAAGTGTTCTTCTAAAGATTTACCAACCTTGACCTATTTAGTCCTCACTACAACCCTATAATGTGGATAGTTTTACTATGATATTGGGCTGGCTAGTGGTTAGCTAACTTGCTTCAGGTCACGTAATGTAAATGGCAGATCCAGATTCACACCCAAGCAGTGCAGCTCTAAAGCCTCTGCTACCAACCACTGCTGCTGCCTCACAATAAAATAAGGTAACCAACCACCTGGTGATGTGGGAGCTATAGACAGTTATGGAAATTCGGTGTGGGCTTTTGCCACATAACTAGACTTAGACACATATATTCAAGATCTTCAGATTTTTAATACATATGTGGCCTGGGGAGGAATGGATAAGGAAGAACTCTTATCTTTTTCAGTTTCTGAGAGTAGTATTGCTACATCTAAATCCAATATGGCAATATTGACTTAGTAATGTGTCATAAGGAAGGTGTTCCATAAATAGCAAAAATTATCAATAACAACAGAAATTAAATTCCTGCTTTTATCTTTTGCTATTTATGGAACACCTTCCTTATGACACATTACTAAGTTTTACAAGCTATATGTTTTTATAAGTGAAAAATATTTATTTGTAATCAACTTTGATATTATGAAGGAACATGCAACCATTAAAAAACCACGATGCCTTGTTTTCATAAGTGCCAGGGCTCCATTTGCATTACCCAAGGGCGAATGGGAAATTAACAAAGACTGTGCTGTGAACTTTCAATGTGTGCCTAATGTTAACAGTTATCACCATGTCATGTTGTCCTTGCAAGTTCAACACTCCACTGACTTCATGTGTTTCTGCTTAGTCTTCAATCAGAATAAGCCAGTAAGAGAAAGTGGCAGTTCTGTATTCACCATTACTTAGATTTTAGTGTAGGCATTTGATTTTGCCTGAAATCGAAGCATTTGCCTTTATGAAAAATAAATTCTTTATTAAAATTTATAATAAGCATAATCCTGTCAAATAATGTTACGAAACATCTTTTCTAAGCTAAAAGTAGTAGACATTTATAAAAGCTTGGGAGGAGAGAGGCCTTGAGTGCAATTTGGTGCTTTCACACTAACGGATGCTATTCTTTCTGGGTTTTCCTACTTCATTATTTTCTTATTTATGGTTTATAAGAGAGAAGCTCTGATCTATTTTATTTTCTTATTTTGTTTGTGATGGAAAACTTCATGATTGTATTAGTTTAGCTATATGATTCCTTGTGATGTAAGACTCCATCCTTAGCCTCCTTGACAACTAGAAAAGTCATCTACTGCCTGAGGATCTCCACTGCTCAATTTCTTGAAGAAGTAAAGCAGGATTTACTCTTCAGCACTGCTTTACAATAGTTTTATCTTCCTTTCTTCTATTGACAGATATATTTAATAAGTGATATATTTAATATCTGTTCACATATCTTAAACACATGTGAGGAAGTTTTTGGTTTGGGTGTTTTTAGAAGGAAATAATTTTGAACTTTTCACTTTAAAAAAGAAACAGAAATTTCCCTAAGATGTTCGTAATCAAATGATGCAATAACATATTTATTAATTCCTGACTCTCATAGTTTTTGTCATTGAAACAATATTGAATGAAAACTAATAATGCAGTACTTATAAACATGGCACTATGAATTTTTTATATATCTTATGTCATTTAATTCTAACAATAACCTTATGATCTTAATATTGTCACCTGGAGATAAATTGATTTGTTTAATATAGTCACATGATGTTTAACTATAGGGAAGCATTCTGAGAAATGCGTGGTTAGGTGATTTCATTGTTGTGTGAACATCATGGAGTGTACTTACACAAATCTAGATGGCATAGCCTACTACACACTGAGGCTTTATGGTGTAGCCTATTACTTCTAGGCTACAAACCTGTACAGCATGTTACTGTACTGAAGACTGTAGGCAATTGGAGCACAATGGCAAGTATTTTTATATCTAAACATAGCTAAACATAGAAAAGGTACAGTAAAAATACAGTATCAAAGATTTAAAAAAATGGCATACCTATTTAGGGCACTTACCATGAATGGAGCTTGCAGGACTGAAAGTTGCTGTGGGCGAGTTAGTGAAGGAGGGAGTGGTGAATGAATGTGAAGGCCTAGGACATTATTGTACACTACTGTAGACTTTATAAACACTGTACACTTAGGCTACACCAAACTTATAAAAATATTTTTCTTTCTTCAATAATAAATTAATCTTAGTGTACTGTAACTTTTTACCTTGTAAACTTTAAACAAAATTTTACCTTTTTGACTTCTGTAATAATACTTAGCTTAAAACATAAACACATTGTACAATAGTACAAAAATTCTTTTCATCTTTATTCTGTAAGCTTTTTTCTACTTTGAATTTTAAATTTTTTTTTAACTTTTTAAACTTTTGTTTTTTAAACTAAGACACAAGCATATAGTAGGCTAGGCCTACACAGGGTCAAGATCATCCATATCCCTGTCTTCCATGTCCACATCTTGTCCCACTATAAGGTCTTTGGGGGCAATAACATGCATAGAGCTGTCATCTCCTATGACAACAATGCCTTCTGCAGGAATACCTCCTGAAGGACCTGCCAGAGGCTGTTTCACAGTTAACTTTTTAAAAAAATAAGTGGTAAAAATACATCTAAAATAATGATTAAAAAATAGTAAATACATAAACCAGTAACATAGTCATTTATAATCATTATCAAGTATTATGTGTTATACATAATTATGGGTGCTATACTTTTATCTGACTGGCAGCACAGTAGGTTTGCACTAGAATCATCACTAACACATGAGAAATTCACTGTGCTATGATGTTACAACGGTTATGATGTCACTAGGCAATAAGAACTTTTCAGCTACATTATAATCTTATGGGACCACCATTGTATATGCAGTCCATCATTGACTGAGATGTCTTTATGTGGTATGTGACTGTATTTCAAAACCTGTTAATGCTGGTTCAAGAATTAGAACCCAGGTCTGTCTATCCCAGGGTCCACTCAGGAGACAGAACCTAAATAGTAATTTGAGCATGAAAAGTCTAATTTAAAGAATTATTAACTATGACAGGGAGTAACTATGATTGTCTACTAAGGAGTAAAAAGAACTCTAAGAATTGATAAGAGCAGATATAGGAAGTGGTCACTGTCCCTAGGCAGAGCATCTAAGGAAAGAACAGATTTTAATGAAGCCCACTCAATGGGATCCAGATCTCTTTAGAGAATATGCATCTATGGCCCAGTGAATGGTGGAGTTCACTGAGGTGACATGTTAGTGGAGCTCGCAGGGAAGTCACTTTCTGGGGTTCTGTGAGAAACTGTCCATAGGGTGATGTCACACTGTGGAACTCACTGAGCACCCATTGATGGGAAGTGCTACACCATGGAACTCTCTGGGAAGCTCCTAGTGGTGGGAGGAGGGGGGTAGCCTATAGTGTGCCAGAGAAATTGGCTAGAAGGTGCCCTGCCCAGCTGGCCACTGTGCACTGCAGGAGCCTGCCAAGAGAAACACCAGAACCAGGAAGAGCCCCTTTATCCTCTAGTTCTCTCTGTTGCCCTCTATGGTTGATGCTTAAAATCGTGCCACATGAAAAGGGAAAAATGTTCTAATCTCACAACAGGACAATGAAGGATGGATTTAGAGCTATGAGGCAATAGATTGATACCTGGCACACTGCTCACCAATAAATCTACTTTCTTAATTGTAAGGTCATACTGCCTTATGCTTACTTTACCAGAAAATATGACATTTAACAAAATAAAAGAAAATAAGAATAAAGGAAGGGAAAAATGTAGCAGGATTATACATGGAGATTTACATCAGTATCTTTCTTTTCTTTAAAATGTTTCTATGTAGAGTCACTTTATTTTTTAGACAGAGTCTCGCTTTGTCGCCCAGAGTGAGTGCCGTGGCGTCAGCCTAGCTCACAGCAACCTCAAACTCCTGGGCTCAAGCAATCCTGCTGCCTCAGCTTCCCAAGTAGCTGGGACTACAGGCATTCGCCACCATGCCCGGATAATTTTTTCTATATGTATTAGTTGGCCAATTAATTTCTTTCTATTTATAGTAGAAATAGAAAGGGGTCTCGCTCTTGCTCAGGCTGGTTTCGAACTCCTGACCTCGAGCCATCCGCCCACCTCGGCCTCCCAGAGAGCTAGGATTACAGGCGTGAGCCACCGCGCCCGGCCTGTAGAGTCACTTTAAATGATCAGGAGACTGCTTCATTGAATTTTAGTACACTGGCTTAATAAACCAAAAACTAAAATTACAAACTAGAGACCTAAGGCCATATTAGAATTTTTTTACTCTGCAATTTAAATTATTTTTTAATTCCAGTTTTCTCATCTACCAGTTAATGCAGGGCATGTTCAGTTGACAAACTTCATTTGCAAATAAGCTTCCTTAGATATAGGAATCCTTGCATCATTTATAGACTGTGAGACTGGGACAACTTATTTAATTTTTCTGAGTCTCAGTTTCTTCATGTAAAAAGAGATAATATTAGGATCTACCTTACAGGGGTTATGAAAATTAAATGTGTTAATATTTTAAAGCACTTGGAACAATTATTTGCAGATAACATGTGCTATATAGGTGTTTGTCAAGTAAAAATATTCAGTTATAGCAGATGCATTTTTACATTTTCTTGAAAACCATAGCTTAGGAATATTAATTATTTTAGTAGTTCTAGTTTGTGGAACTCTATACCTACTCAATGTTTTTGTCAGATTAATCTGATTCCATTGTTTAATGGTAATTAGAAATAAAAAAAATATATAGTTATGTTATAGGAAAAAATATATAGTTATGTTATAGGATGTATAACAAGAATTCTGTTCATTGGATATCTTAATTTTTTCCCCGAAGCTTTAACAGTACTGCTCTAAACTGATAGTATTTGAAAATATTAGTAAATTTCGTACCCTTTAATTTTTGCTGGGAATTAACTGAACAATAAGAATTTTGGTGAAGTAACTTTGACTAAAAACAAAACTCAGGTTTTCAATATAATATTCAGTATTCAAATTGTTAAATAGTTTTTAATTTTCATCTCTTAATCATGAAGACATTCTATAAAATGATTAAAATTTTAAATATTTTTCTTTTTTTTTTATAGGTGGCCAGGAAAAATATCCTGAACTGATCAAAAAGTTCCAGGCAATTGAAATGTTATTTACACTCTATCCTCCTCAAGGTGCGCAAGTGCGCAATAATACACAACTTAAGTCAACTTGGCTGAGACCTGTAATAAATGGGGAAGAAGGATATAAATATATAGGTAAGAAAGTGAACTTCATTTTTTATAATAAAGAATTTATATTTTATAATATATATAATAAATAAAATATACTCATTTATCTTTTAGATGATGTGGGATGATACATAGGCCCTATAGAATATTCCCTTTACTTCCTAGCTATTGTGCCTGCAATATAAAAAGTGACTATTTTATGTTTTGATTCCTTCACTAGAATAGTGGAAACACAGTATGATTATCTACTCAGCTGTTGGTGGACATTTGAGTTGTTCACCTTGGGTTTACTACAAGCTGCTATGAACATGTTCATAGCTGTGTTTAGACACGTGCTTGCATTTTCTTGGCTAAACTGTTTTCCAAAGTGGTTATACTATTTCATATTACCCACTGACAGAGATATGAGAGTTACATTTGTTCCACAGCTATATCAACACTTGGGATAATCAGTCTTTCTGATTTTAGCCAATTTAATAGATATGTATTGGTGAGAACTGTAGTTTTAATCTGGATTTCTCTAGTAAATAATGATATTCAGCATCTTTTCATGTATTTATCATTTGCATATCTTTTTTGGCAAAGTGTCTGTTCAGATCTTTTGGTCATTTTTATATTGTTTATTATTATTAAGTTTTGAGAATCTATTAGATATTCTGGATATAAATCACTTAACATATATATACTTGGTAAATATTTTCTCCCACTCTGTGATTTGTCTTTTCTTTCTTTTAATAGCATCTTTGGAAGAGGAGAAGTTTTTAATTTTGGTGAAATCCAGTTTACCACCATATTCATTTGTGACTTATACTTCTGCTGTTATATTAACTGGAACACTGATATTCTGTTAATGCAAATGTGAATGATAAAAGCACTTTGCAAAATAGTTTGGGACTTTCCTAAAAAGTTAAACGTACACCTACCATACAATCCAGCCGTTACACTTCTGTATAATTTACCTAAGACAAAAGAAAATATGTGTTCATTCAAAAACTTGCACATGAAGATTCATAGTACCTCCCCCCCATTTTTTTAATAAAAGACTCATACTAGAAACAACTTAAATGCCCATCTGCAGATGAATGGATAAATATATTGTGATATATCCATGTAGAATACTCATCAATATTTTAAATAAAACATTGATACTATTGATACATAACATGGATGAATCTCAAAATATTTTATTATACTGAGTGAAAGAAGCCAGACCAAAAGTAGTACATACAATATGATAACATTTAAGTAAAATTCTAGAAAATACAAACTAACCAATAGTGACAGAAGCAGATCTGTGGTTACTTTGGGATAGGGTTGGGAGTGGGAGTGAGAGGTGTTGGCTTTAAAAATTTGAAAGTGATGGAAATGTTTGTCATCTTGATTGTGGTGATGGTTTCATGGGTGTATACATGCCAAAATTCACCGAGTTACATACTTTAAATATATGCTGTTGTTTGTCATTTAAACCTCAATAAAGCTATATAAAGAAAGTGGCAAACATAAATATTAAAGAACACAGGTAGTGAAACTTTTATTTTGGCATTATTTTTGAAGATGTTTTGTCATTAAATTTTAACACTTGCATTTTAAAACTTATTTAAAGAGAGTCATAAGTTCAATGTAATCTCATTGTGTTGATGTATAGAAATGTATATTTTAGTGCACACTTCTGGGACAGACACCTCAGAGAGAGAAGAATAGGGAAAAGAAAGGAAGGAGCATTACGAAAAAGAATATCTTAAGTCGAAGACTTTGGGTTCTATGAGATAATTCAAGACCTTGGTTTCTATTTATTTTCTCTTCAGTTTTCCACCTGAAATTACCAGAACATGACCCATATCATTCTAACGATTTGTATTTGTTGTTTAGAGCCCGTTTGAAAAGATTTTGATAAAATAAAACAAACATAAAGGAAATATGCAGATGATATTGTGTTGTAACTTGAGAACTCTGTCTTCTGAGCTTTTAAGCTGATTGTTTTTTTTCCTTTTTCTTTGGTTAAGTGACCAGAGTCTTGCATCTTTTTGAATTACAGTTGTTATTAAATTGACTGATAAGAGAGTTGTAGCATTTGCCTTGAAAAAGATGTCTATTATAGAAGTGTTTCCTAAAATTGAGTAACTCCTTAACTATAAATATTTTAGGGAAGATAGCTTGGGAATTTATTATGTGTTCCAACATTAATACTCCATGATGTAGGCACTTCTGTTTATTTACTTCACTCTGTAGATCCAGAGATGTATCATCAGCAAGAATTGAGGAGCAAGTAGAGTTATGAATGGTCTATGAACAGCATGGGTTGCTAACAAGTTATCTAGTATTAGGACCATAGATTCTCTAAAAATACCTGGTATATCCATATTTTCATATCCCATAATTCCTAGAACAGTGCCTTAAATGTATCTGGAATGCTGCATAAGTTATAATTTCAATTTGCTGAATATATACAAAAAGCTTCTTCTCAGTTATTATAATCTGAGACCAAGTAAAACACAAGTATTTAAACTTTTTCAGGGATATGTGTTTTATTAAACTTAGTTTCAGAAAGGGTATATTGGAAAGCTAGTCTTTTAACGTGTCTTCACTTATCTTTCCTTATGTGCTGTCTGCTCCCCCAGCCCTCTGGTCTGTCACACATATGCAGAGCTTTTTGCTCTCCTTCATTAAGCTTTTGTGACCTTGGCTAATTTTTAACCTAGAAACTGTAGATTATATTAAGTTACATTTTAGCCCTATAATTCTTGGAATTCTAACAGAGATACCTTGAAGGGGTAGGTAAGCCATTATCTTTCAAGGAAATCATTAGGGAATACAAATTAATGATTAAATTATTTTCTCAAATGAATGGTCTACTATAACTGAAATCATATTATTGTATTACTATAAGGTTTCTAATTAGTTCAGATCTGAGTAATGAACACAGACCTCTAGTTCTGCTACTTCTTTTCATATATAATTTCTACCACTTCATGTAATACATTTTACTTACTCTTATAACATATGGTTATTTAAGTTATGTAATTAATACTAGAACCTGATATCTTGGCCTAATCACTGTTTTGTATTAAAAAAGTACAAGGTACCTTTTAATGTCATTCAGTTTGTCCGACTGCTTTTAGGCAAGACTTGATGTACATTAACGAAAGGAAAATATATGTCATCTTTCAAGACTGCAGCAATGACATTGTCCTTGCCAGTCAGGGCTGATTTTTGATGATCTTCTCTCAGAATTTTCAACTTTATAACATAAGACTTTCTTTTCTTATATATCCGTTATTACGGTTAAAATTTTTTCACTATCCACAAAATAAAGGCTATGCATAAGTTATTATGACTCTTTTTCTAAAGTGTGCTATTTAAAGTATTTTTTAGAATCCCGCCTTCTAATCCTTGATGTCTTTTGGCACTTCTTTCTGAACAGTTTTCACATTTTCTCATTTTTTTAAGTGATAGAGCTCAGAAAAAGATGTGATAATCTAATACATGTCTGATTTATTGTGAATATAATCTTAGCTACTACTAGTTCTGCTTATATTTTTATACTTTTTAAAGACTTTTAAAAATATACATCCCAGCATTTATTGGACTTCTACCCATAATTTTTAATCTAATTTTGTCATATTTTCTTATAATTATTTGATATGTGTATAATTTATTTTACCTTCTTAAATTTGCTATCTTGATTTGTCCTGATTTTCCCTCATTTATTTAGAATAGAGACATTTATTACTTTTGTCTAAACTTAATTTTGAATCCATTCTTTGAGTTATTTTTTAGGATTAGTTATTGTAAAATGAAAAGCACAAATTCTGATTTGAAAGGAGCTTTATATATTTTATATTATTTATATCTGCTTAAGTATAGGAAATGGTCTATTATACTTTGGCTAAATTTAAATATACTATGGTTAGTTAAATGTCATGCTTTGCCTGTAGAGTATCTACTTGCTTGAAATGAATAATGTAGTCACTAAAAAATATATTTTATACCCAATTGGACTTGTAAAAGTTGTTTAGTTATATACCAATCATCCCTTTTTCTTTCCAACTATATACTGCCATCAGCCTCCAATTTCATGTTCTCTAATGTCCCTTTGATTTGTTGTTGTTAGTGGCAAATGATATGAATGTAATTGTAATTGTAGTTGCTGATGGGGAAAATGTTTTATTTTTACATGGCTCAGTTGGTTAAAATTTTCAACATTCAGTATACTTACAGGAATGTTTTAAGAGCAAGATAAAAATGAATGCCATATTATATCTGGTTAAAGTTTTTCAACTATGCCCAAGTCACTAAAAATTCTTTAGGGTGAGGAATTAGATCTTCCTCATTTAATGAAATAAGTATGTTCTATGTGAGTTCCATTTTTCTTAGAAATTGAAGGATAAAATCAGAGATATATCTCCTATCCTCCAAACTCCACTTGACAAAGCTGTTGGAAGCATCTGAGGAAGAAGACATTACGATGGCACCAAGTCCATTAAATAAAGGAAATGCGAGTTGCACATTGCACACTTACAATAGTCTACTACTCAATACTGCCTAACTTTGAAAATGAAAATTAGAAGATTAATGTTTCATTATAATTTCTGCACATATTCATTTAACAAGTATTAATTGAATGCCTACTATGTGCTTGACAATAAAATTGGAAACTTAGCCTTAATCCCTGCCCTAGAAGTGTTCACATTCTAGCAGATCCAAAGCACTATCAGAATTTTGGCTCAAGTAGGTTCAATGAGCACCTGTATTGGTCTATAGGTTAAATAGAATGCTACCAAATGTTAGAACTTGAAAAATGTCTTGGAAGAACATCTAGAAATAGCAAAAGATGACACCAACATTCGATATCTTAAATGAAAAGACAAAGCTGAATTTACTGCCAACTAAAGTAAAGGAGAGTTATGCTGGTTAGGTATAGTCTCTCTGAGCAAATCAGACTGTTGATTTTATATATAGTTTGGGGACGAATGGTAGCCAGCCTCCAAGATGGCCCCCATGATGGTATTCATGCATTTCCACCTCACATTGTATCAGGGTTGGACTGTGTTACCAACAGAATTCATAGAAGTCACTTCTCAGGCTAGGTCAGAAAAGATTTTCTGGCTTCTGCCTTGCTCTCCCTTGGATAAGTTGCTCTGAGGAAAGCTAGCTGCCATGTCATGAGAATGCTTCAGCAGCCCTGTGGAGAGATCTATGTGGTGATAAACTGAGACTCTCTGCTTCAGCCAGTGAGGCACTGAGGGTTATGTGAGGAATGCACTGTGGAAGTGGAGGCTCCATCTTGGACAATCCTTCAGATGACTGTAGCTTCAGTGAGAGCTTGACTACAACCTCGTGAGAGACCCTGAGCCTGAACCAGCCACTGAAGTCACTCCAAGATTCCTAACTCTCAGACACTGTGTGAGATAAACTTTTGTTGTTTTATAATTCTAGTTACACAGCAGAGATAATTAACATAGAAAGCATGTAAGCCAGTGATTAGTGGCTTTCAGCAGTGGGAGTGAGTGAAATGACCTAGGATTCTAAGTGTGTTTACTCAGGAAAGACTGAGTTGTTGATTAGCTTTCCCAAATGTGTTATTAGAGTGAGACTTTTGTTCACTGGTCAACTTTCAAAAGTAGGATCTCTCATTGGTTGGTTTTCAGAAGTATGTTTATTGAGGCTAGCTGTCACCGGTTGATAAAACAGGTTTAAAACTGGTTTGGGGAGTTACTTGTCACCATGGCTATAGAATTATAATCGATTGTTTAAATAGGTTTAAAAGAAAGTTCTAATTTTAACTTGTTAATATAGCTGTAGAACTGTTAGGCTGGTCTTAGGAGTGTGGGGAAATGTTACTCTCAATAAATAGACAGACAAAGAAAAAATTATATATTGCATGCTAATTGATATAATAGAAGCAATTAAGTGTAATTGTGAGACTAGGTAAAGAAAATGACTACCTCTGGCAGTATAAGAGATGATTCTTTAAAGAAGATGATATTTGAGTTTGTTCTTATGCAATAGGTTAGAGCTATCAAGTAGAGAAGAGAAGAAAGTGTTGTAGGCAAAGTGAAGAGAATGGGAAAATTACAAGTGTGGAAACTTCATTTTAAGAAATTATTTTTGTTTGTTTATACTCCTGCACAACCTAGCATAGGAGTCTTTTTAAGACAGTGGCAAGTAAAGCAAAATAATTCTTTGGAAATATATGTCCTTACTCTATCCAAATATTTTTAATATAATTTATGACTATTTTATGGTCATAAATATATGTATATAATTAGAGATTATAATATATAGAGGTTAAAGTAATGATGTTATATATATATATATATATAATTAGAGATTAGAGCAACTCCTCATATGTTAAATGGTATTTTATGTGAGAAATTCAACTTTGCAGAATGCAATAAATAAGTTGGAAGTTTGCATAAAAGTGTCTCTACCCAGTCAAAATTGATATAAAAAAGGAAATGTTAGTGAGAGTCTAATTCCATGCCAGTTTACTCTTACTTTAGACACTGGAGAAAGCATATTACTGCTTAAGAGAAATTTCCCCTAGAGTAGTGGTTCTCAACTTTATTAGACCCAATATGCACTTTATGTAACAACTATTTTGTAATTTACTTTTTACTTTCTTGAAATGAAATGCATAGATAATATAAATTACCTACACAAGTAATTTCATATATACAGTTGACATTTGAACAACATGGATTTGAACTGCATAGGTCTACTTATGCACACATTTTTTAAATATATATTTTGGAGAATTTTTTGGAGATTTATGATAATTTGAAAAACTCACAGATAAACTACATACCCAGAAATATTGAAAAAAGTAAGAAAAATTTATGTCAGAATGCATAAAATATATGTAAAAGCCAATCTATTTTCTCATTTACCACCATAAAATATGCACTAATCTATTATAAAAAGTTAAAATTTATCAAAACTTATACACACTAAAACTTACTGACTTTACATGGCACCATCCGCAGTTTAGAGCAATGTAAACAAACATAAAGATGCAGTATTAAGTCAAAATTGCATAAAATTAACTGAGGTAATACTGCACTAGTATAATAATTCCATACCCACCTCCTGTTGCTATTACAGTGAGCTCAAGTGTTGCAAGTATCTGCTTAACGTGCTCGTGACACTAATCATCTCCGCGTGAGCAGTTCGTCTCTCCAGTAAATTGCTTATCCCAGTAAAAAGTGATTTCTCATGGTTCTTGCAAACTTTTCATTGTGTTTAGTGCAATATTGTAAACCTTGACTAACACCATGGGGCCCATACAAAGTACCCCAGTGATGCTGGAAGTCCTCACAAAAAGCAAAGTCATAACATTACAAGAAAAAGTTGAATTGCTTGATATGTATAGTAGATTGAGGTCTGCTTTGTAAAGAAAACAAATGTTGAAACAATGTAAATTTTCAGCAGTAGAGGAATAGTTAAATAAAGAAACATAAATAAGATGAAATTCTATATGAAGTTAAAATTGTATTATTAAATACTTATAGGAAAATATGAAAAATACACTTTAATGAAAGAAGCTTACAGAACAGTATGTTATACATAAAATGAATTAAGAATATACACATATTTGAATCTCTGGATTGTGTAAGTCCACCGGAATTTACTGTTTTAGTGTGGCTGAATTTTCTTATTTTTCTACATATTGTACACATTTTGATGTACATTTCTTGTTTATTAATTATAATAAAAGATTAGGGATTTGAAAAATACTATTCTGAACCTCCATATGTATGCATATTCTTCAATTTAAAAATCAAAAAGCTTTATCTATTTTTATATTGTGTTTTGTTGATAAGTTTACCTTTAGCTTGTTTTGATTATGCTTAAATTGTAGTGAAAAAGAATAGCTGTCATATCAAAGTAAAATGTAGCATTTGAAAAAAGGGAGAAATGAATGAAGCCATTTTATAATTTTATATTTCAAAACCACTTAAAATGGTTTTATATTTAAAACTACATTTCAGACATGTGAAAATATAATATTTACTTGGAAAATCTATGAAGTTCTCTAAGATTTTGAGAACATGTTTTATTTAATTAGCCTTATTCCCTACTATAATTCTCAGCCCATAGTAGGTATTTATGCATATGTGTAGGTATTTATGTTATATGAATGTGTACTTGGAGTATTACTATAGCAGCCAAGCTGTTTTTTCAAATAAAGGGTAAATACTTTTTTTCCATCACTATATAATACTATATATTGAGGATACTTTGCTCTCTCTGAGTTCCTGAAAAAAGATTACTATAGTATCATATGGTTATAATACAGTATGGCACAGTTCTTTAACATTAACATTTTTTATTTAATAAATAAAATATAAATTAACCATCATGGAGGCAAAAATCCAAGGTGAGGTAAGAGCATTATTCAGTCTACAAATATTTATCGAGTGTCTTATATTCAATACTCTATGATAGATGGCAAGAGAATTTAAAGGTAAATAAAACATCTTCCTCTCCTGTGTTGGTTTAGACTGGGGAAATGATACAAATACATAATTAACTACAATAAAAGATAGAAAGTGATGAGGGACATTTAAAAAAGCACATATTGGGTGCTCTGTTGCTGTGCTAAGCAATATTGAGCGGGAGGGCAAAGAAAAGGATTTGCAAGAAAGAAGGGCATGAGCCATGGTCTAAATAATGCTGCAGACATCTTTGGAGAACAAACACGGCTTCTTTAACATTATTCTATGCTTACAGAAAAAGAGTTCCCTTGAAAGGAACTCTGCTGGGAAAACTGGATATCCACATACAGAATAATGAAACTAGACACTTAGCTCTAGCCATATGTAAAACTAAAATCAAAATGGATTAAAAAACTTAAATATAAGACCTGAAACTATGAAACCACTAAAACAAAACTTTGGTGAAACACTTCAGGACATTGGTCTGGGCAATGATTTCTTAAGTAATACCCCAAAGCAAAATTGGACAAATGAAATCACATCAAGCTAAAAAGCTTCTGATAGCAGAGGAAACAATAAAGTAAAGACAACTCACAGAATGGGAGAAAATATTTGCAAACTATCCATCTGACAGAGGATTAATAACCAGTGGAGAAAGGGAAACCCTTGTACACTGTTGGTAGGAATGTAATTCAGTGTAACCACTATGGAGAACAATTTGGAGGTTCCTTAAAAAACTAAGAATCAAACTACCATATCACCCAGTAATCCCCCTGCTAGGTATATATCCAAAAGAAAGGAAATCATGTATCTAAATGATATCTGCCCTTCCATGTTCATTGCAGTACTATTCACAATAGTCAATATTTGGAATCAACATAAGTATCCATCCATGATGAATGGGTAAAGAAATTGTGGTACAGATATACAGTGGAATACTACATAGCCACAAAAAGAATGAAATCCTGCCATTTGCAACAACATGGATGGAACTGGAGACCATTATGTTAAGTGAAATAAGCCATGATCAGAAACACAAATTGCATATATTCTCACTTATATGTGGGAACTAAATATTAAAACAATTGAACTCAGGAAGACAGAGAGTAGAATGATGGTTATGAAAGGATGGGAAGGGGAGTGAGGAAAGGGTAAGGTGGGGATGGTTAATGGGTGCAAAAATATACTTAGAATGGAAAATATTTGATAGCATAACAAAGTGATGATAGTCAATAATAAGTTATGGTATACTTTAAAATAAGTAAAAGAGAATTGGAATGTTGCTAACACAAAGAAATGATAAATGCTTGAGGTGATTAATACTCTAATTATCCTGATTTAATTAATATGCATTGTATGTCTGTATCAAAACATCACATGTAAATATTTATAACTATTATAAACTCATAAAAATTAAGAATTTAAAAAAAAAACCAAAAAGAGACTGCTCAAATAAAACATTTAGTATAGGCATTACCAGCCCTTTTAAAATAATAATAATTAAAAATAGTGAACTTGTTTACTAAAGAGTAAATATTGCTTCACTCTACAATGATCAAGGTGTGTCCTATACATTTATATTTTTATAGATAAATTTAATATAAAGGTAGATTGCAGAAATTTGTAAAATTGCAAAAAAATAAACAAGATTTTACTCTCTACTATAATCACTTTTTCTTACTTTGTCATGGTTTATTTCAGTATTTTATGAAACTATTCATAACTATAGAATATTTAAGCCTTAGAAGGGATATTATGTGTCATTTGCTTAGCTCCCTTTTAATTTTTACAGAGAGCCAGTTAGGAGATATTAGTGAAATATCATTTGAATTGAGGGTCTGAGGGCTCAGAGGCCAAGTGGCTTGTTCAGGATCACGTCCTTAATTATAACTGTGCGAATGATTCAAGTTCAGGGTTGTATTAGGCCCATACTCCACCCTCTATACACACACACACACACACACACACACACACACACACACACACACACTCTCACACACACACACTCCTCAAAACATCCTGGCTTTTTATGAAATGTAATTTCTCTGGACAAAGTAAATATCACGTTTGTCTACCTACTAGTCTTTTTTTTTTATTTCCGAGTATTACGGGGGTACAAATGCTTTGATTACACAAATTGCCTTTGCACTGCCTGAGTCAGAGCTACAAGCATGCCCATCCCCCAGTTTATCTGTTAGTCTTTTTTTCTCAAGCTTAAAAATCAGCTGCTTATTTTGTTCTTTGAATATTTTCTGAAGCAAAAACTGAAATACTACTGTTTCCCCTCTTTCTCTGTCTCGGGAGTGGAAGTAAGTCAAAGGCCATGGGCCAGGGCATCCTAGCCCTGCAAAATCTCTTATTGCCTCTGGACATGTGGGGTTCTAACCTCTTTGGAAAGCTCTGAGCATGCATTTTTGGCCTCTAGAATCTTGCTTTGCATACCTATTTTAAGCACCATTCTTTTCCTTTTCCAAGCACACATATTAAATAGTAGGAAACAACACTTCATTTTGAAATCTCACAAAAACAAAAAATGATCCTTATTAGATGTAAACTTTGTTTAAGCTGAAAATCATTTAATATCCACTGGGAAAAATGATGACTTTTCTCCTCCAAGATTGCAGCATGATGAAGTAAAAATGTTTTCACAATACTCTGGAATTTTTATAATTATCCTCTGTATTGTTTGACTGTCAGTTAAATTAGAACATTTGATAATTGTAGAGAGCTGATAAGACTTTCTATTAAAGGTATGTCATTATGTTAATCTCAGTTCAAATATAGTTTGCCGGAATCCTGTTTTGATTATATAATATTAGAATAAATTAACCTATTAAATTAGCTTACCTGGAGGGCATACAAGATTTTTAAATGTCTTTAAAGTTACCATTAGATTAAACAAGTATGTAATCTTAGATTAAAACCATAGTTGTCTTTCCTCCTTAAAGGCTTAAAATTTGGAGCATAGATATTTCTATATAAACATAGATTTTTTATCAGTGTCTCTTCCTGGTAGGTAAAAAAAACAAGTAATAAATATAGGTATTTTAGACCTAAAATCAATCTATGAATATGAATTTTTTAGCTTTGACTATTTACGTATTGTGGGAAAATAGTAAGTGATGAATACAAAAAAATGTAGAGGCTCCTAGGTTCATTTGGATACTGGAGTTATTTAATAAATGCATTGACAGCTGCTTATACAAAATACTTATAATTTTATAAAAATAATTCATCTTTGTGGCTTGTTGTAAATAATAAAGGTCCTCCAACAATTTTAACCATATTTCTTTCATTTATGAATGAGAAAGGCTCAGTGATCATGACTACTACATATGTGTTTTTACATGTTCACTTCACAGTTACATACTGTCCATTTTTGGGGGAGTGGTATGGCATGACTTTTTAATTCAGAGAAAGTTTGACAGATATTTGTACAAAAAATAAACTATTCCATTTCAACTTATTTGAAAGAAAGTTTCAAAACTTCATTAATTTAGATAGTCATTCATTCAATTAATTTTCTGAAGTGTGTATTATGGTACTATGTACCAGGAGGCTGTAGCAATGTAGAGACATAATGAAATCATAGAGTGACTGGACATTAAGTAGATTTCTTTCTAGCCAATACACAGGTGGACTCCTAGGATGCCTGAACTAAAAAATATGCAAAGAATATAATATTTTAGCACTATTGAATATTCATGCTATTCATAATTATATATATTAACTTCATCTGACTGTCTGTCTAATGGGCACCTACTATAGATTTTAAGAGTAAAATTTAAAGGCAAAATGGAAAGGTGTGGAAGAGAGGGGTGGGAAAAGAATTTTATAGTAAGTGCTGGTGCCTCACTACACACTGTCATAGGTATAGGCAAAAGTAAAGAAAACTATTTCTATCTTTTAAAAATAATTGCTATATAATGTACAACCTATGTATGTTAGTAGTAAAACAGTTCTTTCACATTGTAGAACACACTCAAGTGTGTCATTCAGTATGTACTCACTGTTAATAATAATAAACTGGTATATGTAGTCTCAGCTCCTGATTTTAAGTTTAAGATTAATTGCAATTCTTTAAAGTCAAAGCAAATCAACATCTGTTTAGTGAACATTGAACTGTGCTCCAGACACTGTATTTTTCAAAAGAAAAAAATAATTACAATCAGCATGTATTGAATGATTTCTATATGCAAAGCACTGTGATAAATGATTTACTTGAATTTTTAAGTAATTTCATTTAGTCCTCATAGAAATCCAGTAAGCCAACTTTCATAGAAACTATCATAGAAAGGAAGTACACCTAAAATGCATAGCTAGAAAGTGGTAGGGTTGTGACAAGAAACCAGGACATTCTGACTTCCTAGCCTATCATTTCAAAAATTTAAAATAATATAGGATGTTAAACATGTGACCTGTAGAAAAGTAGATCAGGATAAAAGATTCAAGCAAATTTCAAAAGCAAGGCCAACACTTATACACATATTTGGATGGTATCCTTGTACATAGTATATGAATATAATATTTTTATTGGTTTTCTAGGTTGTAATCAATAACATTTTTGGGGGGAGGGAGGAAATTAGTTCCTATGGGCCAACATCAGTGACTAATGTTGACATTTTATCAGTTTTCTTAAGAATAATGCAACATTTGCTCGTTACCAAAAGCCATTTAAAATTAAAAAGGATAAAGAAGAAAAGTTATTTATTTACTCTATAATATTTACTGAGTGCTTCAGATCTATAAAATATGCTACCAAGACATAACTCCATTAACTTTTTTCTTCCATTTTCTTATGTTTTGTTTTCTGTTTTTACATCATTGTAAGCATAGGCAGTGTAAAAATTATATACATACAGATTTTAAAATCAATTTTTTCCTGTAAAAATAATACATGCTTATTATGAAAAATTTAGAAAATACAAATATAAAGTAATTTTTAAAAAAATACTTGGAATATCTACCTCCTAAAAGTGATATATTCATTTTTATGTATAGTTCCTTAATATATTATGAATTATTAGACATTTCACTAACTACGTAAGTTAATAAAGATAAACATAACTATTTGTACTGATTTTTACCATAGTTGACCCAGGAATATTCACATGTCTGGATGGAAGATGATAAGGAAGAGAGAAATGGGCAGATACTGTTCAGCTTATGGGAAAGTTTAGTAATCTTTCTTGATTAAATAATTGAGTGATTTGGATCATTCAACATGAGTCTAACAGATGCAGAAGAGCATCAATCACAGTTCTCCTTCAGGAAGATGGCCAATCTGTTACTCTATGCTCCTCTGCTTTTGTTCAAGGGGGAAAAAATTAGTAATACTCCCAGCAGAGTATCCAACTGTATAAATAGTTAGCTATTCAGAATCCTAGAGGGCAATAGAACCAATCATTGCATGGCCCTTACTCATTCCTCATACCCAAATTACTATTGATAAACTCCTTAATATTCAAGTTTCTATTTCTACAAACTTCAATGTGCCTTCAGAAAAATAAAGTAAAGGAAATAGGGAATGCTTTCTCAGCGTTTGGCATCTAAACATGTACCCACTACCTCGGAACAAGGGCAAATCACTAGAGAGGAGGCAGTTAAATGTGTATAATTGAATGACTCAGTTATACAATTGAGTATATATGTAATCCTGTATAATTGAATGACTCAGTTATACAACTTTAAATGTTCTTTTGTGGACCTTGAGTTTAGCAGGTTTTATGTACCAATCTGTGATGCACCCATCAAAAGTGTCCACTATGGTATGTAATGAATTATGTTTCTAATTTAGTCACATTAGAAGATTGCTAAATTAAATTCTAGTGGTCTTAAGCTAACAGAATGAGGTGACACCCAGAAATATCTTCAGTTAGGACTACTTCCAGCGGAACCAAAGTGCCCCAGTACAACCAAGCAACAGATCACCAAGTCCTCCTCCTGGCATATAAGCTGCACCACAGTTCTTATCTGTTATAAGGAGAGCAAACCCCATGTGCCAGGAGACAAGCATGCAGATAGATGATCTCCAGGGAATCTCTACACCAAGTTTTAGGAAGAGTCTTAAAGGATCTTGGTAATCATAAACCTGGCAAGAAATTCCATCTAAATGTGAGCTAAAGAATGAAGTACAAGAAACACACTTCCTGAGACAGGGAAGGCTGCAAATGCAGGAACACTACTAAGTGAAATAGTGTAGGACAAAGTCAAATCAGCTGGTGGCAAATGTTCTTACAACATGTGATCCAATGAGATCTTTGAGTTCAGGCTCCAAATTGAATAAGAAAAAAAAATCTATATACAACTGTACATTCCTGAATTTAGTTTTGATTATAATCTATCTGCTAAAATATGTCTAAAATAATTTGAAATTATTTAACTCCTCACATACCTGCATGAGTCTTTCTGTTCTCTTTTTATAAAACTAGAACATATACGAAATTCTTGCATCAAAATCTTTCCCCTCAAAACTCATACCTGTAGCAATTTCCTAGTTATCTTATATATTTAGACGACTTTTTATTGCAGAAAGTTTTCAACATATATAAAAACAGAATAGCATAGTGAACTTTGTTTCCCAGCTCTGTCAGCTATCATCATTTTCCAGTGCTTGAAACCTACCTTGCTCTCCACTTCCATTCTTGCTCAAGGTGTGTTATGTCTAGTTCAGACCACTTAAAGCCTCCTAATGATCTTCTTCTTGCCCACCTAGTCTATTTACCTCACAAAATAAAAATGGTTTATAACTCCGTAAACTAGATCATGCTGTTTCTTTGCTGAAGATACCCTGTGTTCTCAGGATACTTATCATGGCCTAAGAGGCCTTTGTGATCTGTACCTGACTTTCCTTTCTCATCTCTGTTACACCATTCACCCCCTGCTCATGGGCCTCTGTACTTTCTTTCTACTCTATGAAGATATCACCTTAAAACCTATACACTACTTGTTTCTTCCTTCTATGAAACTCAGCTCCTGGATTTTTGCAGCCTGTTTTTTCTTGATGTTTATGTCTCAGCTCAGGTGTCACCTTTTTTGGGAAGTCTTACTAACGATTGCTAAAAGAGTCCCACCCAGGCCCTCCATTCCCTCTCTCAAGAACAAGCTGCTATGCTTTCATCATGGCTCTCATCATTCCTAAAATTATATTACTTCACAGATCATGAACTAACTCTTACCTCAAGAACCATGGCTCCATGACAGCTGGGATCTTGTCCACATGTTCACAGTTGTACCCTCCACTGCTAGCCATGTGGGTCTACAGCCCTGGATACACATTGGATCACCTGGACAGCATTGACTAATGTGCCTAGGGTGGAGCCCAGGCATCCTTTAGTTTTTTAGAACTCTCAGGTGATTCTAATGTGTACCAAAGATTGAGAAACACTGCTTTAAGCCATGAGATGAAAATGCCTGGCACGCAAAAGATACTCAATAGTCTTTTATTTAAACAAATGAATCAGGGCTTCTAATTCATAGAGACCATATACCACAATTTCAAAAAAAAATTATTTTGAATACAAAAATAATTTGTCAGGAATATATTATTCTTTCAAACCTTCAGAATTTCTTTGTTTCTCTAGTATTTATTTTTATGTCTATATTGGAAAAGAGAGAGAGAGAGAGAGAGAGATAATGAATGTGTGTTTTCTGTTTCTTCTTTCCTGAATGGAGAACAATCTGCCTGGGCTACTGTTAACCACTTGTGCCTGGGTCATATTCATTCCATCACCTGATTAGGAGGATTCTAAACTAACTCTGCTCACAGGCTTTTACTCAGTTCAGCTTTTCTAAACTGTAATGGGATTTTGACCAACCTCACTGTCTGGCTCTCTGACTTTGAATAGATGAGCCTATAGAAAAACTGTCTTTGCAGAGTTTGTTGCTACTTCCCCTACTATCTTACATATTCCAGAATGGAATGTTATTATTACTCCCTTTTCTGACCCCCCCCCCGTCCCCCCCCCCCGGCCTTTTTTTTTTGGTTTGGTTGCAATTAGTGAAGAGATGTAGGATGAACATTGCTGTTAGGTTGGAAAAGTTAGAAAAGTACTCTGCCTGTACTAAAAAATCAGGAGCCGCAAAACAGAGTAACAACAATCCGGTGTTCCAGCAAGATGGACCTGATGTTGCCTGCTGTCTTTCTTGTGAATATTTGCATTAATTATGTGATTTACACAAAGATTTATAAAACACACTGATCACTGTGATCATTTCAATAATACTGAGGCAAGTAATAGATAGATACAATAGATAGACTTTCTTTTTGCACAGTAGAAAACTCAGATTTAAAGAATTATGTCTTGCCCAAGATTTCACAATTTATGGTAGATCTCTTTAATATAATGGTATCATCAATTTTAAAGAATGATGAGCAAGAAATGGTGATTGAGCTTTCTTCACAAACCAATGCCTGCAATGTAATTTTTCTAGGTAACCTCAACTGTTCAAGGCTGTCCTCCTCTCCACGCATTTTTAAATATGATGAAAATGTGACATGATGGCATTTTAATCAAAGTATCCATTTCTTTTTCCAGCATAATTGACATTTTTAGAAGTAATATAGAGTGAGTTTATTTTCAACCAGATACAAGTACTATGGAAAAATATGAATTATAAGAGAAAACATACATATAATTGGGTCAGTGTTATAAAGTATATTTTTATTAGATGTGATGCAAATTATTTTCCCTCATGAATATACAAAACAAAAGGTTTCCTTATGTTTGCAGTTTTTTTCTATGTGACTTATTATCCTATGAGTTCATTAACACTTTTAATCTATTTTATTAAATTTTATATTTGAAACTTCCAATTATTCTATAAACGTGAGAATAAAATTCTTAAATAGGACTATTGATGGTAGAAAGAAAAATCTTTACTTTTTTAATATTTTACATTTTTGGATTATTTTTATTTATAAAGATTAATGACAAATCTTATTTAATTGAAAAGTATAAAATACAAAAACTACTCATGGGGGTTTTTTAAAAGGGGGAAATGAAAGTATTAAATTTTTATCATAAGGAGGATAATGGACAAACTCTGATTGTATTAATGATTATTTCATGAATATATGGCTTTATGTATTTTCACAGGCTTATATCTCAGCTTTCTAAAACTACCTTTCTCTTATAGTCAGACTAAAATGAATGTAGCATGAGAGACTGAAGTTCAAACCCTAGCATTATTATATAACAGAAAAATTGACATAGTGAAAGCAAGTCCGTCCCTATCTCCTGAGGTAATTTGAGGTATTGGTTTTGGGCAAAATCATCTTTAATGAAGAAGGTATAGTAGAATGAAGCGAGTACTTTGGTGATATTCACATGTATTGGAGCTCCATATTCTTAAGTAGTCAGATGAAATGAGAAGAATACTCTGAATTTAATCAGTAATTGTTCCTTATTCCTCCCTTAGGAAAACATTCATTATGAGAGAGGAGTAGATAAGATAGGACAGGAGTTTTAAATATGAGAAAAATCAAAAGAATTCTTTTGTGTGGCATTTGTCATCTTTGAAAATGTGCATATTTTAAACCATTGGTTCTCAAGCAAGACTTCACATTCATACTAGAACTAGAAATGTTTTTTATAACAGCCTAGAGGAAAATTCTTTGTTATGGCTTCACTGAACACTCATTAATTTTGTAACAGAAGAGGGGAGTTGAAAGCAATTTTGCACCTATCTGCAGATGTATGAAATGTTTAGTCATTTTAAGGTAAGAAATTCTCACATGTCAACATTTCACTGAATTTAACAAAACTACTTAGTTTCTGTAAGGAGAATTTAATATTTAGTAATAATATCAAAATTCTGCATTAGTTAATGAAGTTGATTTAAAAATATAAGCATGTAAGTGAGCTATATTTTTATTTTTAAATATTTGAAGAACAGAAATATGGAGACTAATATAATGAAGTCACCTATTCACAACCCAAATAGAACTCTAAATTTTGTTTACATACTGTACTTTATTTCATTTATCTTTTCTTAATAAGGTCTTGATATAAAGCATGCAGAAGAATTATCCTTAGGAACTGTGGATGTGTGGTTCTGAGTAGCCATGGCAGATGGAGAGAGAATCTCAGTGTGGTCCTGGCATTCACAATCCCTCACCTGTCCTATCTTGTCCGCCATAACCTCTGTTCCTTGCCACAGGTTTAACCCGGGCTCCCACCATCTCCTGGATAATTGCTCTGGGCTGTGCTTGATCTCTTTGCTACCAGGTTTCCTCTTTCAATCCATTCTCCTCACTTCTCCCTGAGTTAGTCTCTTTTAGAAAAGCAAAGCAGGTTGTAGCATTTCCTTGTTTTCAGATTTGTTCTGGATTTTCATTGCCTGAAGGAGCTTCTAAAGTGGGGTACATAGACTTAACCATTAGGGAGGAGAAGGAAATGTTAGCACCTCTGTTTCATTTTATTTTTATGTTGTACTTTCGAAATTTGTACTTCTAGTATGTTTTATAATGTGCATATGTGTTCACCTATACACAGATAAATATACATATACTGGGGGATGCATGCTAATAGAGTGGCACAATAAAAGATTTTGGAGACCACTGGCTTCAAGAACAAAACTCAACCCCCTCATAGTCTGACCGCAATTCTCTCTACCCCATCCTTTCCTACTTCCTTGCCACTCTAAGCTTTTTAACTTTCCCTGGACATGCCTTAGCACATGTTCCTCCTTACAGAAGAGCCCCACTCTCCCGCTTTTTTTTTTAATAGTGATTTATTGTGATTCTTAAAGTGAACAACAAAAACAAATTCTAAAATTATAACTTTCAATTAAGTGGTTAAAATTTCAGATGACAGAGCCAATAATTGGTAATAGCTTCTTTAATTTCATATCAATAATCTAATGAAAAACACGAATGACTACCTGGCAATAGTTTGAAAGGATCAGAAGGGTTCTGTGAAGGGGGAGGGCTAACAAGCATGCAAAGTACCCCCAAAAACACATGGCCTTCTTTCTCATTTTATAATCTAAACTTGTAAAATTTTTATAAATACATGATCATTCTACACAATACAGATTTTTCTAGAGCATTTCTAGAGGAAATTACAGTTTTGGGTCTGAAAAAGTAAGACTAAGATGGAAAAGGGGATGAAACAGTGAAATCTGAGGGAGCAATATGCTCTTTCTACACACAAGCAAGCTGTAGTTCATTCAGTCAAGTTAGCAGTTACAGTTCAGTACATGATTTTTCAAGGCAACTAAGAAATCAGGACACAGGTATTTCCCCTTCGTATGGTTAACAATTCTTTTAAAAGCTCTGATCTATCCATAAAGGAGTGTGGGTTTTTGTGGGGATTTTTCCAAAAGGAAACAAAGAATAAATAGGGGGAAAAAGAAAATCTCCATCGCTAAATTCACGTACACAACATGTTAAACTATAAGCTAATTTTAGACTACCCAGTGAAATAGAATTGTTGATACCATGTGAAGCAGGTGCTATTCTAACTAGTTGGTTCAAAACATGATCTAGTAAAACAAATACATATTGTTATGGCCTCAAACAACTAGAATGCATTTAATTATTCTTCAAATATCATGTTTAATTAACTCCTAAGGTAACATTTCTAGGATGTTGTATTTTAATGGTGTACCTGAATCATTACTAACAATAGAATGCCAAACTCAAAACTGCTATGAAAGTAAAATCATCATTAGAAAAACTCAACCCTAATGTAAAAAGAGAGGGAACTGAGTGCAAAATACTAATACTTTATGTCTGAAGGAAGATTTTTATTTGTGAAATAAAGTGAGGAGATAGATGCACCCAATCAAGACCAAATGGAAGACAGTGCAGAGTATGAAAAATGTTGGAAACTCCTTCACGTATGTTGACTAAATTGAAATGCACCATGGTACGAAACATTAAGATTTCTGTAGTCACTATATCCTCTCAGTTTCTTTGTTCAGACATTTTGAAAACACTTAGCATGGTACAATATAATTTAGGTCTACATATCTGCCTCCTAAATTCCACATTGAGCTATGGAAGGTGGGAGCCATATCTTATTAATCTTTGCATTTATAGTACCTGCACACTGCTGGCACATCATAGGTGCTGCATATGTAGTTTTGAATAAGTGACTAGAAATGTAACACTGTATTACAAAGACACTACTTCTGTTAACAACCAACACTGAGACAAATAAATACATGGCTTTAAATTTGGCCAGTGTACTTTGACTCATAGATGTTAGAATACAAATGTAAGAATTAGATACCCTTTGTGATAGGTCTAGGTATCCATGGTTGGCTTGTTAATGGCCAAAACATTAAAAAGTATTATAATTTAAACACCCTATAGGAGAAAATCTCACTAGCCTTATTTTCAAATTTTGAGGAATTTCTTAGGACCATAGTGACCTAGACTTGCATTTTCTCTTTTTTTCATAGGGCCGAAAGACATAACTATTAGACTATCTTATCCATGCGGGGCCACTTCCATTAAGTTCTTCTTCTATTCTCCAAGACTGGTTGTTGAAGTGGGTGGGGGTTTGAAGAATGTGTGTGTGTATATATATATATATATATATATATATATATATACACACACAAATATATATATACACAAACACATGCACACATATATATGTATACACACAGACCACTACATTTTATGTTTTTTAAGATACATATATATACACACTACATATTATGTTTTAAGTATACATATATAAAAATACATGAAGATATATAAAATATACATGAAGATATCTATAAAAGAAAGCTATATACTTTAATTATATAATAATGAAAAAAGCACATGATTTAGTTGTTGAGACCTTCAGTTCTGGAGTAGAACAAAAGAATAGTCTGGCTCAATCCCAATTCTGTCATAGTTGTGTGTCTTGGAACATATTACTTACTTTCCTTAGCACCAGTGTTTTTAATCTGTAAAATGAAAATTTGAAAAGAGTATTTTGTGGATTAGAAAATTTAAGCTATTTAAGTAACACAGTTTAGTACCTGATTTAAAAATACCTAATAATTGTTAGCCATTCTTATTATTCTACTTCCTAGTAAACATAACTACTTTTTAAAAACCCAATAAAATAGGTATTAAGGTGAAATAGAAACATTAACTTTTAGTGAAAAACATTTCAGGAATTCCTTTTCTTTTTTTCCTTCTTTGTCTCTAGATAGAATATTTGATCAATAAATTTTATTTTTCTATATAGTCAAAATGTGATTAACTTATTTCAGTCTCTGTTAAAGCTGCCAAATAAATTTCCATCCCAAAATACAAATTAGTTAATACATATGTCTCCTAAAAGAAGGCTTGACACATAGTGAGCACTCAAACATGTTAGCTACAATTAGCTTTTTTATTGACAGATTTTTAACCTTTTTCCATGACCACAATATGTGTAAAAATACAAACATATTTTGAACTGTTAAACAATTATGTTTTCTCCAATGGAACTGTAATGAACAGAAATCTGTATTTTGTTTAAAAATGCACTAAAATATTAATCATTTTAAAATGACATTTGAAAAACATATTGTAGGAAAAACTGCTACTAAGGACTCTATTGAAAATGAAATATTGAGGACACATAAATTTCATAAATTTAATGGGATATTGCAGTGGAAGTACTACTTTGTAATTGGTGATTTTTATGAACTTCAATTTCTTTGAAAAGACCATTAATATAAACAGAATGCCCAAATCCATGACAACAAGAAGACAACTGTTAGTTTTTGAAACACACTAAGATTATTCATTTTATTTCTTTTTTTTCCAGAATTTAAAACAACAATAAAGGAGAGTTTTGCTCATTTGTTCATTATGATATTATTCATAGTTCTAACAGAAAAATCAAAATATAGTGAGGTGAAATAAATCAATAAAGTCCACTCTGTTGAGGGGTTAGGAATAGGTTCTGGAGATAGTTTTCTTCAGATAGTCAGTTAAAGCCATAAAATTTCATCTGCATCAGATATCATTAGATAAAGATAGAAGTCTGACTTTTTGCTAATTTTAGTCTAAATGTCATTGAAAATAGATCTTCTTAAGGCAAAGATATACCAGCAATATGCCTGTGTAGAAAAAAAAAAAAAAAGCATGACAATGTGAATGCTACTGTTGACATCCTTGGTCTTAAATTCCAGCATATATAAATACAAGTTTTCCATGACAAATCAGTGGTTTATAAATTACAAAATGATAATATTACATAGATAAATGTTACTTATCTATATTATGATGTATATCATGTATTGATATATAATATAAAAACATTACATATGAAAATATTTTAAAATATATATAGTTTTAGAACAACCTCCTTCCAAGAGAGAAAGCTTTTTAAAATAGTTTCAGGCCACATTGTTTGCTATTAATATATATAGTATTATCAACCGTGTTTTCAAGGAGTGCTAGGGTGCAAATGGGAGCAGTTTGGCACCTTTTAGCTCTGAGACCTGGTGCTATTGGAGTACCTGGGTGTGCTAAGTAGTGGTCCCCGACGTTTTTGGCACCAGAGATGGGTTTCATGGAAGACAATTTTTCTACGGATGGTGGTGGGGTCGGGCGGCTGGGGCGGGGAGGCAGAGCTCGGGCGGTGATGGCCAGCAATGGGGAGTAGCTGTAAGTACAGATGAAGCTTGGCTAGCTCCCCCTTGCCCACTGCTCACCTCCTGCTGTGCAGCCCAGTTCCTAACAGGCCATGGACCTGCACCAGTCCACAGCCCAGGGGTTAAGTAAGGCCAGCCAGCAGGAGGTAATAAGCCAATAACAGGCTATTGTTACTGACTACTTATCCTTTCTGTGCTACTGCTCCACTACTGAGATGCGTGCTTCTTTTAAAGAGTCTTCGTAGAAATGAGGAGGAAACTCCTGAGAGAAGAACAGATACATTGTCAACATCACAGATCATTAGCAGAATTCAGAGTTCTTCACAAGCCCTTGCACACACCGGGCTTTTTCTTTTATTTATAAAAATACTTACATTCTATGCCACTCCACAAATTTCTAATTGAGTTCAAAAAGAGAGTTGGTGAAGAAACGCGAAAAAAACTTTCCTGCCATCTTTTGTTCTGTTGTTTGCCAGTTGGCCTTCACAAAATAGAACAAAAGCAACCCCATGATTTTTACTCTGTGAAATGCCAGAATGATAATTGCTGGACGATTTGCCACATCCTATGACTCAGTGTGCAGCCTTGGGAATGCCAGAATGTCTGAGTGGAGACCGTTCTGGTGTGGGCCATGAATTCCTGGGCTCGGGGTGACTGGCATGGACCACAGCCTGACTCCTGCCAGGCCTTTCAACTCTTCATTCACACATGCCTCCGTGGGCCCATCCTAGAGTCATTTGTAACGTCTTCCGAGGCCTCATCTTGACTGACCTTTTGTGAATACTCTTGGTATTAAGAGAGTTTTTCTGATTTGGCTTTGCACCCACTGGATACTTTCCAAAGGCCCTGGAATTGGTCCGTCCTTGTTTTCCAGAGTGACATAGAACAGTATGTCTGCCATCTTCAGAAGGGTTGTGGAAAGTTGTTGATCACTTTATATAACTTTACCTCATTTGGAAAATCAAAGTAGCTGCAGGAACTAATTTTGTTAAAGGTTGTGTTGTGTACACAAACAAAGTGCTGAACAGCTAGGTTTGAGCAAGGTGAGGTTTTTACCAAATGGCATAAAAAACAAACTTCTAGACTTCTGTGCCTTTTCTTTCATATTCTACGCTTCCTGGTTAGCTCAAGAGCATCAACTGGGTGGCAGGGTGCTGTTAAAAAACAATAGTTGTGTTTTTCTACTGTGGTATCTGAAAACATAAAAGGAAAAAAATGGAAAGACCTCAAATTTTTTTTTTTTTACTTTTCAAACCTAATATTTAATGTTATATACACACACAGGCATAAATACGAACATACTAAGGATAATAATAAAAAACATATTTGGAACCTTATACAGCCTTAAATTTAAATAAATTTCTGAGTTCTTTAAGATTCACTTCCTGTTGTTATTCTACCAAAGAATGGTGGTTGAGTGACTGCTAAAGCCATTTCTTAAAATTGCCTGATTTCTAATGGGAATTTCTTAATATGAAAGGGAAAAAAGGCATTTAAAGGTAAAGAAGAAAACAATACTACACTTCTGTTTTCCTTTAAATTCAGATAGTATAGTATATCAGTTCAGGAAAGCTCTTGTAGGCTTTCAGGATGCCATATCATATGCTTCTTACCAGCATTTATGTTCCATCAATTATTTTGTAACCAACTTGCCGTATTTTAGATATGATAATCATCTGTTGAATACATTCATTATTCATTCTCTTTATTACTCTCTGTATCTCAATAAGTTGGCTTAATTGTAAGTAGAAAAATACCTGCTTTTCCTGGCTTTATTTTTATTGTAAATTGACAATTCATAACTGTCTAGATTTATGGCATGCAAAATGGTGTTATAACTTATGAATACAATGTGGAATAATTAAATTGAGAATTAACTGTTACAATTTAATTTTCTAGATAATTGAAGTCTATTTAAAAAGAATTGATTTTTTAAAAAATAGCCATTTTAGTGGAAAGCATTGAAAAATTTAGCTTCCATAATTCTAGGCATTCATCGAATACTTTGAACATAATTCAGTTTTGTATGTGTGTGATTATTGTGACTCTGATCATGTCTCAGATTCTGCTTCTGCTTAAAGCCATTTATTTTTTCACTTTGCTCTTAGAACAGTGACTAAAATCCTTACCATGACCTGTAACCTCTTTGCCTACTTACTGAGTTCTCTCATATTCTCATTGTTCCACCTATATGGGTCTTAAGGGTCTTGCTCTTACTATACTCCCTCTTGCCACAAAACGTTTGTACTGATAGTCTTTCCACCTTGAGTGTTCTTCCTTCCCTTCTTTACTAGATAATCCTAGTCATCCTTTGGATCTCTCTTTGAGTGTCACTTTCTCAAGGAAGTCTTTCTCACCTCCCTGACTGATGGTGATTTTCAGTATTATGGGTTCAGTACTATACCCCAGCATTTGCATTATATCAAGTCTATATTAATTATTTCCCTTCCTAGACAGTGAATTCCAGAGAGACTTTCATTTGTTCACCATTAAATATCTCAGTGCCTGATAGCACCTGGCTCAAGGTAGAGCATGCATTTTCAGTGGGGTTAATATTGCCTTCATGGAGGCAAAGCTTTGTTCTTGAGAGGGTAAAAAAAATCTTAAAATTACAATGGTTCAAGATCCTCCAAAGGGCCACAGTACATATGAAGAGAAACAGTATATCTGTAGTATTACAAATTCGTGGTAATCACAATGGAGGGGTGAGGGGTGCTTAGAAAAAAATGTGTAAAAATGTTCTTTAGGAGGTAAAAATAACAAAAGGCCTTTATAACACTGAGGTAGATGATCAATAAATACTTATTGAAAGAATGGATGAATAAAACAAGCTTGCCACTCTAAGTAATAATTTCTGTCCTGCATACCATTTTCTCCCTATCTATTTCAGGGGCATATTTCAACATTAAGTGACTGATTTTGAGTTTTCTTGAAGTTTGTTCAAATTTTATTTTCTATCCCCTTTTTTAGGCTTTAAAGTCCAGCTATTACTTATTCTTATCAGGTTACTTATCTCCATCTCTAATCTCTTGTGGGCTAAGAAAACAGATGGCAAAGCAGGACAAGTGTTTAAAATAAAAGCAAAGTGGCTGTAGAATGAGGGCATAGAAAGTTCCTTTCTGACCAATTCATTGATAAATAAATGTGTCAGGCACTGTACTGGGGACTGCTTATTGTGTATATAATGACTTTAGGTGATTTGTTTTGGCTGCTTAGAAGGCATCTTCTTTTTTTTTGCTTTCTTTTATGACCTTCCCCCCCACTCCTCTGGTCATGCAGATTTGCCAAATAGGAGACTCCTAAATGAATAAAATTACACATTTATTCCAAAATATATTTTTCTGCTTCAAAGTGGAACACTTTTATGTATTTCTTGAATTGTTGCTTCTGTATAATGACAAATTTTAGCAAATAATTTCAATTTGCTAGATTATTCAAATTACCTTGCTATATAAAATATAGATTGATATCTGTATCTGCCTGTTAAATACATTTCTCTCCTTCCTCTACAGAAGGACATTTTGCTATTGACTAGTTAATTCATATTTTTCCATAAAATTTTGTCATGAAAAGCCCTATATTTGTGTATATATTTTCTGTACAGTTTTTGTTCTCACCCTTGGAGACTACATTTTTTAAATTTCTTTTTCTATACTCCAAACATTTTCCTATTTATGGTCACTAATTGTACTGCTCTTTGTTCCATATCTGATTTGATTTTTTTCCTGGAGCTTTCACCAGCTGCTAGACTTCTTTATTTTGTACCCCAAGAAGTAAGCACCACCTTCCCTACATGCATTTCTTATATTCTCTCCTACCTTTGTGTTCATCCATTGAAACTTTTCATAACATCCCTCCCTCCTGTGTATTTAAACATTTTTAGTAAAAATTATTCAAGCTATGTTTGAACTCTCAGGGTATCTTTTTATTTGATAAATAGTCAAGAGCCCAGAAACCTTTCCCTGATTTTATATCTGGTTCATATTTTCCAGTACAGTTTAGAAGTAGAGGTCACAGGTCAAATATTCAGAGCCTGTGGAGGTCTTTATAAATCTGTACTTTGATAGTGGCCATGTGCACTATTATACAGACAGGTTTTCTGTGTTGATGGGGTCAATAGAGATGTGGCCGCTGGAGTTACCTCAGTATACTCAGTCATATCTCCGTAACTGAAGATAAATACTCGAGTGAACTTGAATGTTGGTGCTAGGTGTTTCAGAGGACAAGTATCTGTTGATTGCTCTTAAGAGGTGAGAGTTCTTCGAGGGTAGGAATTATGTCTTACTCTCTGTATCCATCTTTTTATCCATTTTACTTGACAGAGTGCCTGGCAAACATTAGCCACTTAATAAATGCTTGTTGAATACTTGATAATTTAAAAAAATACTCATTTGGCTGTTTGTCCATACTCCACTCATCAACACCATTTACTTCCTAACTAACTCAACTTTAATGCTGCTCTAGTGTTGTGAATATTTAAAAAATGAAAAATTGAAAATGTTTAATTGCTTTTCCATAATGTATTATCTGTGACATCAACTACCTAATCAATATTTTACCTCTAATTGAATTTGCACACATAAGGACATTATAAATGATGTCTTGCGCACTCAATTTTGTCTTCTGACATCTCAAAGCTCTTCCTTTCTCCTCCATCTGTCCCATTATGCTTCTGATTTGATGATGATGCTACTCTCAGCAATGGCAGGCATATTCATAGGTTGAGTGAAAAGACCCATGCAGGAACTGATCACTAATTAGCAATGCATTTCCCATAGTGAAAAATTGGCCTAAAGTTTCAAGAAAAAAAACGGAGTTGCTGAGGCTGAAAATTAGTCTGCCAGTTCAGACCCATAGCAAATTGTTATTGCTCTCAAACTTAGGATCTTTACAATGGATAATTGAAGATTCTTTTAACTAAAACATTGTAAATGGCATAACTATGACGATCTTATTTGGAATTCAGCCCTTGTTTTCAGGGATTTACTGTTTTGAAAAATGTTTGATAAATTTATAGCAGAAGAGAAAATACTTCTGCCAACTACGTAAGTGCTTTGGACATAATTTGTATTCCTGCTGTTACATGCAGAAACTTGTGCCAGAGGAAAAAAAAGTAATAAGAAATTTTGTTTGGAAAGAAACCAGCAGTCTGGAAAGGTAGTTTTAATCTATAAATATCTCTTTTAAGGAGAATTGAACACCAACTAAATTCAGTCTCAAGAAATAAAACATTTAAGGTAATCAAAATATTTCATTCACTTAAAAATGCTTATACTGGATATGTTTTTTGATGAGTTTTCAAATAGGAATGGCATCTGAGGATTATGATAAATTATATAATAAGTGAAAAATGAAAAACCAGTACATTTTCTTTATCACGAAATACAAGCGCCATGTTGAAATGGAAGGAATATCAGATAGAGTTAAAAGACCTTGATTAACATCCTGATCTGGTCATTTACTAGGCATATGTCTTTGGAAAACCTAGGTTTCCTCAATTATGAATGGAATGAACTACTCAAAAGTTACAAGGTTTAAATAAAACCATTTTTGTCAAAATGCTTTGTAAATTATGAAGTACCATACAAATAAAGGCATAATTTATATAAAGTAATTATATGACATAGGATAGTCCAGATAGAGAAAACGTCCTAATTAGTATCTATGAAATATGTTATAACTACATAGTTCCATCTGTTGAGTAAAGAATTGTTAGACAATTTCTAATTTTGGTTTATAGTGTGTTGATACCCACATGAATACTGTAACTCCACAAGATATTTTGTTTGCATCTGCCTTTAGACATATATAACATTCTACTTGTATTCTCTTTTTTGGAAGGCTGTACATCATATCTCTGCTACTGGTTGTAGGGTTTTTGAGTATAAGCCTATCTTATTCATATAAATTTAGCACAACTGGAAACACCTGAATGGATATGCATTAAATTATTTATTGTACATTTATTGAGCACTCATGTACTGTTTTAGGAATTGGTAACAAAAGACATGCAAGTCATCATTTCTAATATATGTGGAAAGTTCTAGAGCAAAGTATGCAGCAATAGCACAGAACAGGGAACATTGATATCTCTCTGTAGACACAATCTATCATAAGAATTAGTCTATACAGCTTTACATGAGAAGATTTTTGAAAAAAATCTCATTTTTTTCTAAATAATAACTTTTTAAAAAAGTATTAATTGTTTCCTTCTTTCTCTATAATTTGGTCATGCCTAATTTATTATGTGTTATACTCTTAGGAATTTATTAACTTTAATATTCTCCATTGATCTATTATTTATTTGTCACTCAGTGATACATTAATTTACTTATTTTTGATTCATAATGTATCTTAATACACAGAAGGGCTGGTAGTATTAGGGTTACCCATGATTTCTTTTTCTCAATATTCTTTGATATTCTCAACTATGAGTTATGAAAAATGGAATTTAAAACAAAAGTATTGTTTTAAAAATTTTGTTAAGATATTTATTTTGACTTCTATCTGTGTTTGTTAAGAATGTATTTGGCTAGAAATAATGGAACCCAGAAAGGCAGCTTTTAAAAAGTATAAACTTGTCTTATATAACATGAAGTCTTCATGTAGACAATCTAGAGTTAGTACAATAGCTCCATGGTGCCGTAAGAGACTTTGGTTGTGCCTATTTTCCATTCATTCATCCTTGTAAAGCTTTATCTTAAAGCTTCTTGCCTTAGATAAGTCATATACCATTAGATCTTAGGTATGCAATCTAGACAGAACGATGTACGAAGAAGGAAAAAAAAAACCCAGAAAACTCAAAAAAACCTATTCCTAATGTCCTGGGGACTCTCACGTACCCTCTTTCTCATTCTCTCATTGGCCATAATAGTGTTACAAGGCATCACAAGCAGTGGAAGCCAGAGAGTTCAGTAGTAGAAATTTTTAGCCTCTAAAGTTAAAAATCAGAAGTAATAAAAGTATTACTAAAGCTTTTTGATAGCTTTTTGATACCACAGCCTGTAATTATATTTCATTAAAGTAGTAAATAAACTTGGAGTAAGTTTACCTGTACGTGCATGTGTATCTGTGTGTGTGTATCCCCTGCCCTTAAAAGGACAGGGTGTTTGTCTCTTTAAATTCATTAAGAGGTTGCCATGTTTTAAGCATTATGCTTATCCCTTTGCATCTATTAACTCATACTCACAGTAACCACATAGGGTAAGAGAAATTATTATTTCTGTCTTACAAATGAGAAAAATGAGACATAGAGTGATTAAGCATCCTGCCCAAAGTTACAGTCAGAGAGACTGATGAAGATGGAAGGATTTAGGTCCAGACAATCTGACTCCAGAGCCTGTGCTTTTAATCATTACTAGAAGTTGCCCATTTTTGAATAGGGTGACTGCAGAGAGACGGTGGTGTATCTTTATGTAATTACAAATGCCTTTCATCTAGATTTAAGTGTTTTATATATTAATATTTACATTTTTGCTACTACTTGAGGGAAAGTTGTATAATCTTCCTCCCTCCTTCTCTCCCTGCCTCCCTCCACTCCTTCCTTCCTTTTTCTCTCCTTCCCTTACTTCTTTGTTTTTTCTTGTTACTCTATCTTTTGTTCCCTCCCAGCCTCCATTCCTCCTGTGTTCCATGTTTCTTTTCCTCTGCTCCCTCTTCTTTTAATTAATATATTTTTATGAAGCTATTATTTGCAATATTATTTTTAGCTCTCATGGATGTTAATTCTAGTAAGACGTATAAAGTGCTGGGGAGGAAGTCATACTTTAAATAGGGTAGTACAGGAAGGCCTCACTAAGATGATGATGTTTGAGGGAAGACCTGAAGGAGATGAAAGAAAGCATCATGTAAATGTCTCAGAAAAGAGAGCCCCAAAACTATTTATGAATGTTATTAGATTCATAAATATGAAGCTATATGTATACAAGTTTATTTACTATGTCAGTATTTATAACAGCAAAAGATTGGAAATAAGCCAAATGTTTATCAAGAATAAAGTATACTATATGCACACAGTGGAATATTATTCTCCCCCCACCCATACACACACAAAAAGAATGCAACAGTGAACTATCTAAAAGGTAAATTAGGAAAACAATCCCATTAACAATAGCAGCAAAAAGGATGAAATACCTAGGAATAAACTTAACTAAAGAGATGAAAGATTTATATACTAAAAACTATAAAATTTTCATGAAAGAAATTAAAGACATACACAAAAAAATGGAAAGATACCCTGTGATTGGAAGACATAATATTGTTAACATGTCCATACTACCCAAATTGATATACAGATTCAGTGTAATCCCTATCAAAGTCCCTGTGCCATTTCTTTTTTATTTGTTTTTTTAATTTTAGAGTATTATGGGGGTACAAATGTTTAGGTTACATATATTGCCTTTGTACCATCTGAGTCACAGCTACAAGCATGCCCATCTCCCAGACAGTGCGCACCACACCCATAGGTGTGAATATACCCATCTCCTCTTCCCCCCCACCTGCCCGACACCCAGTGAATGTCACTTCCATATGTGAACGTAAGTGTTGATAAATTAGTACCAACTAATTGATGGTGAGTACATGTGATGCTGGTTTTTCCATTCTTGTGACACTTCACTTTGAGGAATGGGCTCCAGCTCCATCCAGGATAGAGAGATATTAGTTCACTATTGTTTTTTATGGTTGAATAGTACTCCATGGTATACATATACCACCCACCCTCTGGGTCAGGTCAGCCTGTCATCTGCACACTCCTGAGCAACTAGAGAGTCCTTCTACACACATAAGTCCAGAGTCTGCTGCTGTCAGTGAAAAGGAAGCTTCCTGTGGTCAGAACTCCAGGTACCCAGCCCCAACAGGAGACCTCCCATCCTACTGCCTTGAGTCAGACATCAGGAGTCCTACTGCTTCTACAACTGCAGAGCACCTCAGTCCTCCCCTGAGCCTCAACTCCTCAGGCTTTGTCCTGTGCACTCCCATACAGATATATCTCAACTCCAAACCAGACTGTGAGTCACAGGAATCCAGTTGATCCCAGGGTGTTCTGTGTGACTTCAGAACCTGGTCATTCTGGATGAATGGGGATTCTTTTCCCCAGTAGTGTATGTTTTTGTCTGCTTTGTCAAAAAGTAGATGGCTATATAAGGATGGTTTTATGTCTCGGTCCTCAGTGTTGTTCCATTGGTTTATGTCTCTTTTTGTGCTAGTACAATGCTGTTTTGGTTACTGTAACCTTGTAGTATAGCTTGCAGTCTGGTAAATTGATGCCCCCCAATTTGTTCTCTTTGCTTAAGGTTGCTTTTGCTATATGGGGTCTTCTCTGGTTCCATACAAAGCATAGAATTATTTTTTCTAGATCTGCAAAAAATGATGTTGGTATTTTAATAGGGATTGCACTGAATCTATAGATCACTTTGGGTAGTATAGACATTTTAACAATGTTGATTCTGCTGATCTGTGAGCATGGTAAGGTTTCCCATCTGTTTGCATCCTCTGCTATTTCCTTCTTCAGTGTCTCATTGTTCTCCTGATGAAAGTCCTTCACCTCCTTAGTTAAATATATTCATAAGTATTTTCTTTTCTTTTTTTGCTATTGCTAAAGATATTGAATCTTTGATTTGACTGTTGTTGATATACATGAATGCTACTGATTTCTGTAGGTGCAAAAGTAGGTTGCAAAAGTAGGTGGCATTTTTAATAGGTTAACTCTTACATGCAAATACTATTGTGACAAATATTGAGTCTTTGATTTAATTCTCAGCTTGACTGTTGGTATATAAGAATGCTACTGATTTATGTACATTGATTTTGTAACCTGAGACTTTGCTGAACTTATTTATCAATTCTAGTAATCTCTTGGCAGAATCTTTGGGGTTTTGAAGATATAAGATCATATCATCTGCAAAGAGCTGTAGTTTGACCACATCTGCCCCCATTGGAATGCCCTTAATTTCTTTCTCTGTCTGATTGCTCTGAGTAGGATTTCCAGCACTATGTTTAATAGAAGTGGTAATAGAGGGCAGCCTTGTCCGGTTCCAGTTCTAAGTGGGTATTCTTACAATTTTTCCCTGTTCAGTATGATGTTGGCTGTGGGTTTGTCATATATGGCTTGTATCATTTTTAGGTAAGCCCCGTCTAGGCCTATTTTGTTAAGTGTTCTTATCGTAAAAAGGTGCTGAATTTTGTCAAATGCTTTTTCTGTGTCTATTGAGAGGATTGTATGGTCTTTGTTTTTACTTCTATTTATGTGGTGAATTACATTTATAGATTTGCATATGTTGAACCATCCTTGCATCTCTGGGATGAAGCTCACTTGGTTGTGATGGATTATATTTTTGATGGGCAGCTGAATCCTGTTTGCTAGGATTTTCTTGAGAATTTTTGCATGTATATTCATAAGGGATATTGGTCTATAGTTTTGTTTATTTGTTGGGTCCTTTCCTGGCTTTGGTATCAGAGTGATGTTGGCTTTGTAAAAAATGTTTTGGGGAGGATTCCTTCCTTCTTCATGTTGTGGAATAATTTCTGCCAAAGCCATTTTCTACACAAGTAGAAAAAACAATTGTAAATTCACACAAAACCACAAAAGAACATGAATAACCAAATAATCCTGAGAAACAAAAGAAAGCTTGAGGCATCACACTTTTGATTTCAAAATAGATTACAAAGCATCAAAACAGTATAGTACTGGTATAAAGACAGACATATGGGCAAATGTAACAGAAAAGAGAGTCCAAAAATAAATACACTCAAATACAGTCAACTAATCTTTGACAAGAACACCAAAAATATGTTATAGGGAAAGGCTAGTCTTTTCAATAAAAGTGTTGAGAAAACCGGATATTCACATGCAAAAGAATGAAGTGGAACCTTTTTCTCACATTTAAATGTAACAACTAAAACTATAAACTCTTAAAAGAAAATGTAGGGGAATACCTTTATGGCATTGATTTTGGCAATATTATCATGGGTATGACACAGAGCATAAACAACAAAAACAAAAATAAATAAGTGGTAATACATCAAGCTAAAAAGTTTTGCACAGTGAAGGAAATAATTAACAGAATGAAAACGCAACCCATGGAATGGGAGAAAATATTTGTAAACCATATAGCTGATAAGGGGTTAATCTCCAAAATATAATAATTCCTACAATGCAATAGTGAAAAAAGCAAACAAAAAACCCTAATAACCCAATTTAAAAATGAGCTGAGGAATTGAATAATCATTTCTCCAAGGAGACATAAAATTACCAATAAATATATAAAAAATGTTTAATGTCACTATTCATCAAGGAAATGCAAATCACGGCCACAATGAAATATTACCTCATACCCATCAGGATGGTTGTTATCAAAACAAACAAAAGATAAGTGTTAGGGAGGTTGTGGAGAAATGGGAACCCTTGTACATTGTTGGTGGAAATGCAAATTAGTATACTCACTATAGAAAACAGCATGGAGGTTCTTTAAAAAATTAAAAATGGAACTACCATACGATTCAGAAATCCATCTTCTGGGTATATATCCAAAAGAATTGAAATCAGTATCTCTAAGCGATATTAGCATTGCTATGTTTATTGTAGCACTATTCACAATAGCTAAGATGTGGAAACAACCTAAATGTCTATCAACAGATGAATGGATAAAGAAAATGTAGTATATACATACAAAGAATATTATTCACCTTTAAGAAGAAGGAAATTCTACAATGTATGACAATATGAATAAACCTTGTGGATATTATGCTAAGTGATATATCCAGTCACAGAAAGATGAATACTGTATGATTCCACTTAGGTATGTAAAATAGTCAAATTACTAGAATCAAAAAGTGGAATGGTAGTTACCAGGGACTGGGGAAGGGAGAAAAAACTAATCAATAACATAAAAGTTTCAGTCAAGCAATGAATAAGCTCTAGAGATCTATTTTACCTAGGGTCAATAATAACATATAGTACACTTAAAAATTTGTCAAGAGGGTAAACCTCATATTAAGTGTTCTTACCACAATTTAAAAAAATAAGAATGAAAATGACAACTCTACACTGATATGTGGAAACCACCAGGATATAATTTTACCCAAACAAAACAAGTTGTAGAACATACAATGTGTGTTTCCTGTCACATAATAAATGAAGTATATACATATATGTCTTTTGTGATGTTTTCTGCCAGTAAAATAGGTAAATAAGTACATATATACATACATGTCTTTTCTTACATGTATGTGTGTGTAATATATGTATACATGTATTTTTTTTAACAATGGAGAGATAAGCTAGAAACTAATTAAAATAAATACTTAAAGACTGTGGGTAAGACATTTGGGAGACAAATATAGCAATTTGATTAAGCTAATAATTATTGAATGAAATTGACCGTCTGATGATGTAGGTATTCCTTATAGTATTCTTTCAATTTTCTATATGTTAAAAAATTTATAATTTAAAGTTATAAAAAATTAAAATGTAAATGTGAGAAGTGATTGACTTGAATGAGATACTATCTGTTAAAATATTACAAATATTAAAATTTAACAAAAATCACCTAATTTTTTGCTAATTGCATACTTGTTTTAAATTTGAGGCATGATAAATTTGGCAATTGTCCAATAGGAAGTATGAAATCAGACTGATAAGTAGTGCTACTGAGGAAAAAGTAAATTATGAGGGTGTTTTTTTTTTTTTTTTGTAGAGAGAAAGTTGAAGAAATAACTGTTTTCAGAGTTATAAGAATTTTTATAAGACGTAAAATGTCTAGTCATTTTCCCCTTCTGGGAATAGAGAACAGGTCTTAATACTAATTATAACAACTAGCATTTGCATAACACTTTATTGTTCCCCCAATACTTTTCTGTCTCCTGATAGAAATGGTTGTAGCTAATCGATGTGAGCTACTTAGAGTATATTAGATTCATTTTCATTCTTTGACAAAGAACAGACAACTGCATGACAGGTGGGTTGTACAATTCTCCAGTGGTTAAAATGAAGCAATATATAACCCCTCTTGATTCCTTTCTGTTTATGCTTTTATATCTCTCATTCTTTGTTACACAAAATAAACTATGCTTCAATAAAACATTAAATCTGGTGTACCCATATGTAAATCATTCTCAAAAGAGCAGCACTTAATTAGACCTGAAGTCTATTAATTCACATACTGTTTTTTTGCCTAAAAGCCATATTCAGCAAATGATATTTCTATAATAGAAACACTTATCATAACTGCAAAAGTGAATCCCTACCATTTGTGTAAAGTGGCACTTGCTAAGTTTTAAAACATACACAACAACCCTAATACTTTGGATTCTAAGGCAGGTTAGCCCTTTAACTGCTGGCAATGAAAATAGGATTTTCTTCCTAGTTGCCATGTGTTTCATAGTGTTTCATAGAGGAACGTGTGATCAAAACAAATGTTAGCTATAGATATGTTTATATGTTTTACTTTGTGACATCTTTCGCATTTGAATTGGCCTCTTTTAAATTCTTAGATTTAAGTGGGGCAGCTTTAGATGTCTATTTGTGGACATGTGTTTTTCCTTTTCCTGTACCTAGGTTTTATTTGCTGGGCTTTCCTTCTAAGATGTTTCTCATGTTAGTAAAATTACAGGCCAATAAAAAACAAAATAAGCTTGCCTGGAATCAGTAATATGACCTCAAGACGGTGTAATTGCTTAATCAAGCAAATTCTCCAGAAGCCTTTAAGTCCCTTTTTCTGACAAAAGTTAATGAATAACTAGTTAAAAATATTCAAATTAATCTTCTCTCAAGATGAGGAGCTTAGATATACAAAACTATTTATAGTGTGTCTTTTAGATTAACTCTTCAGAGTATGCAATGTAATTGCTACTGTAGAAGGAAGATCCTATGAGCTTGATGTCAGTTTTTAAGTAGTGGCATTGCATTTGGTTGAATGGGACCTAGGCATCTACCTGTAGAAGCTTCCACATTGGGCAGCTACCCTGCAGGCCATGGAGACTGAGCCTTACCCCCAGGGAGATCAAGACATCAGGTTGTACGTGAAGAGAATGTGAGGTGACCTGCCAGGACTCTCCATAGAGTAAGTAGTCAAGATCCCAGAGGCAGGCGTGACTGAGCAAACCTAAGAGAGTGACTCAGTAGGCTCAGTACAAGAGAGAATCAAAACACTGGTTAAAATAAGCATTAAAAAATACTTTTGCAAGGTAAAGAAATTTCTCTAAAAGAAAAGGATGAAGTAACCAACAAATTCAAAACCAGATGAAAATGGGAACTAAATTGTAAGAATATTAGAAAATTAATCTATCATGTACAACTCTGAAATAATACAGTTTGAAAAATGAAGACAAAAAAATGAAGGAAAGAATATTTTCAAAGAAATAATGAAAGAAAAATTTTCAAACATTTAAGATATAAGCAAATTCAATAGGCCCTCAATGTACCCACAAAAATAAATGCAGTAAGATACCCACGAAGACATATTATCATGTTAAATTACCCAAAAAACTTACAATGAAAAAATAAAAGAAATAAAAAGACATTATATTTAAATACATTTGAACAAGAATGGCAGTGGACACACCAAGAACAATAACGACAATGAGACAATGGAGAAATTCATTTAAAATCCCACCTCCTAACTTGAAAACTATTGTTCAGCCTTTTAAAATCTGCTCTGCTTATTGTTTTGTACATTCAACATTTGTTTTTTAATCAATTTCTTTACTCATTTTTACCAATTCTACTTGCATCTTATAGCAGTATTATTCATAATAGTCCCTAAATGGAAATAACTTGATGTCCTTGAACTGATGAATGGATAAACAAAATATGGTATATCCATACAATGGAATATTGTTCAGCAATAAAAAGAATGAAATACTGATACATGCTCCATCATGGATAAACTTTGAAAATGATATGCTAAGTGAAAGAAGCCAGTCACAAACGGTGACATATTAAATGATATGTGAAATGTTCAGAATATGTGAAATGTTCATATATTTGAAATGTTCAGAATAGACAAATCCATAGAGAAAGAAATCGAACTGGTGGTTGCCTAAGGCTGGGGAAAGAAGGTAATAGAGACTGCTAATGGGTGGTTTTTTTTGAGAGGGAGTGTTGAAAATGTTCTAAAGTTCTGCTGTGAAGATGGATTGCACAACTCTGAGTATACTAAAAACCACTGAACTGTGCACTTTAAAGGAGTGAAATTTATGGTATGTGAAATACCTCAATAAAGCTATAAAGAAAAGAAATCGAGCCTGGCCTGGTTCCTATTATCAATTAAAAGACAATAATTATAAATAATCCAGCTTTCTTTATGAACTATATTTTAGGGTAAACAAAGAGCCTTAGATGATAAGAGAAAGTTTTTTTTACAGAGAAATTCCAGCAAATAAATATGTAAGACTTGATAGAGTTAGAAAAAAAAATCACCATATTTTTTTAACTCTCAAGAAAGTAATTCATACAATCATCAAAGAATGAGGCTATTGGGTAAAAGTCTGATTGGTAATTTTATAGTGGAACCCATTTGTCATCACATGCTATGGTCTGAATGTTTGTGTCCCCTCCACATTCATATGTTGAAATCCTAACACTCACGGTGATGGTATTAAGAGGTGGGGTCCTTTGGTAAGTATTAGGTCACGAGGATTGAGCCATTATGAAAGGAGGCTTAGTGCTGAGGGAGTTTGTTGGCCTCTTCCACCATGTGAGGGCTCAGCTAGAAGGTGTCATCTATGAATGAGAGTGGACCCTCACCAGACACAGAATCTGCTGGCACCTTTATCTTGGACCGCCCAGCCTCCAGAACTGTGAGAAGTAAATTTCTGTTGTTTATAAGCCACCCAGTCTAAGGTATTTTGTTACAGTAGCCTGAATGAACTAAGACACTACCTGAACCCATGTCTATTTTAGCAGCACTAAGAGGTAGACAACCAGATATTATGTGCCTGCTTTGTGGTGTTATATGAAACAGACAGCATCACTTACAAAGTTCTTGGTGAGGAGAGAGGCAGACATTAAACACGAATCTATTCAAACTTTTTGAGCTGACAATTTATGGATAATTTGTGTTGCTGGTGAAACAAGTTAAATAAGACCACAATGATATCAAAGAGAAAAATCTATAATATAGGACATTCTATAGTACGACTGACCCAAATCCTTCCAGTCAATGGGATGAAATTTTAAAAAGATGTGGAGGAGGACTGCTTCAGATTAAGAGATTAAGGAAACACAACCAAACACCATGTGTAGACCTTATTTAGATCCTGACTCTAGTAACCCATATGTAAAAAAGACATTTTTCTTTTGACTGGAGGTAGAAAAAAAAAAAGAAAGAAGCAGGACTGTGAGAAGAATGGGAGGGAGCGCTCTGATGGGCAACGTGTCCTGTTAGATACCAGGAGAAATCATGGAGGAGGAAGAGTTTGAAGATAAAACAAAGAGCTTTCAAAGGGTGAAAAATATTGTGTGAACCCTGGTTAATGCTCAGGCCTCCAGCACAGCAACCGGAAGAGAGAATGACCGAGCCAGTGGGGGTGTCTTAGCTGGGACTGTGGGAATCCAGTAAAAGGGAACCAGAAGTAAAAGACCAGAGGGAAGAGCAGAGGATTAAGTACTACAAGTTATCAGGGCAGGTGTCAGGAACTGCGCATTCCCCAACACACACTAAGAACATTTCACGTGCTCTCCCCGTGGAAACAGGCTGCCACTCCTTCTCTCTTGTGACCTTCACCTCCTCCTGAGGACCTGGGTCTCCTTACTTCCCAGATGGGGACATCACCTGACAGAGGAGCACCGGGCAGCCCCACAAGCTCCAGGAAGAGATATATTGAGAAGATCAGAGAGCAAGGATGAACAGGACCCAGAAGACATGGATGTCAGGGGTGGAGAGCTCTATTTTAAGAAAGAGTGAGCTCACGTGGGTTTTTGTGTGAAGGAAACTAAGGCCACAGCTTTTGTGATGAATGGAGATGATGAACTAAATCGAGGAGGATCATAAAAGAAACTGATGTGTATACTTTATGTATGAAGATTGCCCTTCATTTCAAAAAGAGGGGAAAAAACAAAAAAATTAACTGGTTATAAAAAAGACACTTTTTGAGAAAACTGAGAAGTTTTGAATATGGCTTTGGTATCAAACGATACAAAGGAATTCTTATTATTTTTGTTAAGTATGATAATTATAGTTTGCAAGAAAATGTTCATATTTTAAAAAGGCATATTAAAATTTCTGAAATTAAGTGACATGAGGTTTAGTATTGTCCCTAAAATACTTCAATTTAAAACATTCAGAAAGCAAAATATCGATAATTGAACAATTGAAATATTTCAATTGAATAATTGAAATATTGTTCAATCTATGTGATGAGTATATACAGTTTGTTATTTATTCTTTATATTTTGTCTTTGAAACTGTTTGTTAATTAAAAGTTTTATTTTAAGAAATGTATGCCTGTGGGATCATCACTTTCCCCCCATTCTTTTCTTCCCTCTTATATTTGCTGAAGTATGGCACCCCCAGAGTGTCCAGTTATTCAATCTGGAGGTGACATCACAGTGCAAATGCTATACAGTAATAATAAATTACAAGTGTACAGATTCACATTTCTCATCTCTTTTTGTACAAGATAGAGCATTAACCAATCCATTCATGCAGGACCTCCTAAATCTTAGTAATGTTTTTTCTTTAAAGTGATGAGAAGCCAATGAAGGATTTTAAATAGAAGAATGACATAATCACATTAGAGAGCTGAAAACATCATTCTGACTGCCCTATGGAAAATTAATTAGAGGATAAGCAAAAGGGATTCAAGGAATCCAGTTCAGTCAATAATTTATTTATTCAAATGTATTTATGGAGCATTTAGTATGTGCTAGGCATGCTTCTTATTGGTGAAGTAATGCAATAATAAAGGTAGTTGATAATCATAGTTTCAACTATGGTGGTCATGGGAAAAATTGGAAAACTTAGATTTATTTATTTGTTTATTTATTCAAAAGATATTTTAGAGGTAAAAGTAACAGAAAAAGACTTCACAATGGTTTAGTAAGAGAGAAGGAGTCAAGTTTGACTCAGATTTCTGATGTGAGACATGGGATGGAATGTCTATAGTGAAGAAAACCAGATTCATAAAGAAAGATCTTAAGTTGTATATTGAACATGTGGAACTTTATATATTGGTCAAGTAAATCAGTTGGATGCAGGGAGCTGTATAATAGGGGTAAAGTCTTGGCTTCTAGGAGTCTTGGAGATACATTTGTGATTGATTCATCTATATAAAAGTGGCATATCTTATTTTATCACCTTTCTCTTAATAAGCAACTTTTCATGAGCTCAAGGGTCACCTTCTCTATTAATTTTTGTCAACTTAGACTGTGTTACAATGGTCTACTCCAGCCTTTGTCTCCCTGTTATTCTTGCACAGGCAGCGCCAATGGTGTCTGTAGCCCCTTCATTACACTCACTTGTGTTTCAGCTGTCTCCTTGTGCTTGATTGAAAGGCCTTTAAGGATCAGCACCGTGACTAACCCCCTGTTAGCAAGTGTCTGACACTCTGTAGACCCATAATAGAGTAGGCACTTAAAAGTGAACGTGGAGGCAGATTTACCAAGTAAGCCCTGGAAGATAGCTAGTGCGGCAACATTAAAACCATAGGCTCCTTCAGGTATCTTTCTAAAATAGTCTTTTTATGATGAATGGCAGTAGTGACCCCACCCCTCATCTCTCCCCCCACTACCACCCCAACACATGTAGTAGATAAAGGAATGGTACTCCAAAGTGATAGTGTAGAAAACTTTAAGGATGTATAAGTTTTTTTTCAAGTGATGAAGTTAGATCACAAATAGCTGGATTATCAACATATAATAGAAGTAGCTGATTCTGAGGAAATTCTTAATGTTATTTATCCAAGTGGCAAATACTTAAGTATGTCATGCGGAGGAGAAAAACTTTTCCTTCACCTTCCTAGGTTCTATAACTGAAGTTTGGGAATTAAACTTACAAAAAACAGATTAACAGAAAAAAGGAAATGTTAGTATTTTTACATGCATAGAGGGGAACAGATTCACAAAACAAGAAGTGAAAACTCCAAAGAGATGGTTAGAGCCAGGAGCTTATAGATCGTTTTAACAAAGGGAAATAAATTGTGGAAAAGTTACTAGACAAAGAAAAAGGGGAGTGGGCTTTGGGGGACAGTAAATTGTGGGAAGGTAAATATACAGGGAAACTAATGGAAAATAAGGTTTGTTTAGTAAGTTTTGTTATACAGACTTAAGTCAGAATAGTCTTCAGTGATAAGAGTAGCCTTAATGATTAAGAGGACACCTTCACAAAAGGAAATATATGCCCTATTTTTAGGTAGAAAGGGGGAGGGCAGAGAATTCTTCCCGCATCTGCTGCTTCTCAATCATCTTTGACTCAAAGTAATTCTTATGCCAAGATAGCATATTTTGAGGTGGCATATTCTGACCCCTTTCAGACATAATGCAATTATAACTATTAATATGGATCCATATAATTTTGCTTTACTGAATCTCAGTTTCTCATCTGTAAACTAAAAAAAAAAAACTTGAACTAAGATGATCTCTAATGTTCTTTCAAGTGTCAAATTTCATTAGATACATACTTTTCCTCATCTGTCTTACATGATTTTCATGTTCATGGAAACTGTAATTTTATAAGAATTTCTAATAAAGAACATACTCCAGAGTATTATATGGGTAACATGAGGATGAGTCATAGAGGAGCTTAGCCAATCCCTTCAGTAGACAGTTTAGCAAAAAGATCTAGCCTTTCAAATTTAATACTTAATTTTATACGTGAAGATTTTAAAATTTCTGGAGTCAGCTACTCAGTTTGTGATATAAATTTAATTGTACACATAAAAAACAGAATTGTGTTAAATGTGGGTTATTGCATATGCCAAAATGCTGTCCGTCTGATCACAATATCACATTCATGTGGTATAAATTCTGGTGCCCCTTGGAATCTATATTATCCTTGGAGAGCCATTGAGATGTTCACTATTCACATATGATTTCAAATATTACTTAATGACTAGGTAGATATTCTCTAAATTTTCTAGATTTATGAGCAAGTCAAAATGTATTGGCTATGCATTTGTCCCAGTTTGTATCACCTACATCATTATTTAAAGTGTCTACATATGGAAATTGAACCAATTACCAATCTGACCAGACTTCAAAGTCATACAGTATTAGGACACAAGAAATTCAAGGCAAGCACAATTAGTGTTACTATTTCAGCCCTGAAACAGGTGAGGGGACTATGTACTTTTAATGCCAGTGTTATCTTATTGGGAGGTTTTTGTGTGTTTCATGGTATTGATGCCTCCATATAATCCTTTTTTTCCTGCTCAAGAATATGATCTATAATGTGAAAGTAACACTAAAAATAAAATTCAAGTTTTTGTTTTTACATTGCTGATCTAAACTAGATGCACCAATCATTAGTAAAATTGATGAGCTTAAATCTGTGTCATTATTCTAACTGATGTATCAAAGCCTTGGGGCGATTCTGCCTTTGGCATCCCTGAAACTTAATATGAACAATATCTTTCAAAACAATCACATAATAGGGCCTTTATTGTCGGTTCATTAGCATCCAGAGATAATTTTGCAAGGGATTATTCCCTTCTGTTCGGCAGAAGGTTTTTTCTTTCTTCTCACTGACACTGTTTTTATCTGAAAAGACTGCTATGAGTGATCAGATGCCAAATACAACATAAGCTTTTTATCTAAGTTCTGTAGGGAGAAAAATGACCAGGGAAACTACTTATTCTGCTGCTAGAAAAACTTTAGGTTAGAAATTAGAATTATAATATAATATGCCATGGTGTCATATTAAAAGTAGGACCCAGTGCCAATTTCATTATAATCAGTTTACCAGGCATCCATGGAAACAACTCTTTCACTGACTAAATTACTATACATCCCCAAATTTTGGAAGAGAAATCTACACAGATGCAGAATCTAAATAGAACAAAGCAGAGTAAAGAGTTGGCACTATTCCACTGAAATAGGTCAGTGGAGACAAATAGTTTCTGTAATTCAGCCATTTTCCCAACTGCACCCCCACAAGTATTTTTATTATATAAATTCACTTATTCATTTATTCAAGGGTTTATTGAGCATATACTACATGCCAGGCACCATTCCAGAAACATGGGAAACAGCTGTTACCTAAAAAGTGAAAAATCCCTGCAACAAAGAGTATATATTCTAGTAGAGAAAAACAAAACAAAAAATAGGCAAAATAAATAAAATGCATACTATGGTATATGATTCTAAATACTATTCGAGGTGGCAGAAAGGGGAATGGAAATTCTGGGGGTAAGTGGTGCTTTAGTTTAAGTGCAATGGTCAGGAAAAACTGCACTCAGAAGGTGACGTTTGAGCAAAGACCTGAAGGAGGTCAGAAATTGAGACAAGTGGATAATTGAGGAGAAATTCTGAGTGGAGTGGACAGCAAAGGACTTGAGAGGAGAGTGTCTGAAGTGTTTCAGGAGCAGCTGGGGAGCTCATGCAGTTGGAATGAAATATATGAGGAGGTAAATAGTTGGAGGTGAGTGAGGTTGGAGAGCTAAAGAGGAGGGGCCATTATAAGGTTTTTGGCTTTTACCCTGAGAAAAATGGGATGCTTTATGGAGTGTTGATCAGAAGAGTAATATGATTTACTCTGGCTGCTATGTAGAAAATAGACTGAGGAGAAAGGAAAAGGCAGAAACGGGGCTATTATGAGCTAGCTATTACAATAATCCAGGCAGGAGACAATCATGGTTTGTTTGGAAAAAGGTGGTGACAGTGGAGATGATGACAAGTGTTCAGATTTGGGATTGGATACAATTATGTGTGAGACAAGGAATCAAAATCTAATGGTTTTAGCCTGAACAATTAAAAGATGGATGGATTTACTGAGTGAAAGAAGATGAAATGTGAATGAAGCAGCTTTGAGGGAAATTCAGGGAGTTCAGTTTAGACGTGAATTTTGAAATGACTATTACACACGTAAACTGAGTTTGCAAGAGGTCAGTTAAATACCAAATATGGATACTAATGAGAATAATTCTTGTCCAACAAAATCTTAAATAGCATTATTAATGAGAAGAACTATGAGCAAGAATGTTTACTTAAGAACAGATTATAAGCCTACAAAATCCAATTGCAGGAAGCACAGTCATGCTGCATGGGATTGTGGGTTTAGAATGCTCCTTGGCCCTCTCTTGGACAAGGGAATCTCTCAGCACTCTTTCTCCATGCCAGTTTACATTATTCTCTTTCTTGATACCTGTTTTCCTCTGCCCTATAACACTTGGCTCTTCACAGCAGCAAGGTCAGAGTGTAAAAAGATGACTTTCCAACTTGGCTGCTAACAGCTAATTGACCCTCTTCTTCTGAAATAGAATCTGATTGACCAGCTTGTGTTAAGCATTTCCTCCCTGATCTAAGCATATGGATTGGAGAGAAATTAGATGCATCAGTATCATATGATTCTTAATACAGACAATAATTATGAACTAGATTTTCCTGAAAGTTATTAGATTTCTTTCCTCTGACTTCACATATTGCCATAACCTTGTAATTCCATGTGAACAAATAGGTTAAATATCCCAAAGCCACCAAATGTACTTGGTGATCTAGATTTGGAACTTTGTGTGTATAGAGCTACTTTAAATAAACTGAAGCAATGGATTTAAAAAACAATCTTTAAGGAATCACTAAAACAATCTTTTCTCTCTCTCTCTCACACACACACACACAAAGTAGAGCATTTCAATTACTCATGATCTTCTTGGCCCTGGTTTGGGCCTCATCAGGATATTGTAAGCAGTTGTATGCTGCTAAACTAACTCTGGAGGGGCAGTTGGGGATTTGTAGCATTTGCTGATTTTTATGGGCTAAATACTCCCAATATGACAAGTTTCAAGCTACCAATGTGATGTCACTGAATGCAAATTGGGAAGAAATATATAAAATCTGCTCTTAACAGTATAGCACATCTCTGACAATGTCCATTTTTTCCTGATATGCAGTGGATCTTAAGAAGCCTTTTCCCATCATATCTGGAGGTTAGGAAGACATTCAGACTGGTGATACAAACTTGATAGTCATTAATACATTCATGATATTTAAAGACATAGGACTGGATGAGGACAGCAAGGGAATGGTAAAAACAGAAGATAGTTCAAGGCTCAGAATTTGATTGCAGGTCAGAGAGAAGGAGGAAGAATCTTTAAAAGATGGAGAAGAAGTAGCTCATTAAGAAGGGAGGAAACTAGAGAGTTGACTCCACTGGAAACCCTGTGAACATCATTCCAGATGAGACTGGAAAGATAGGAAGGGGCCAGGCCTTTTCAGGTCTCATAGGTAATGTTCAGAAATTTTTTGTTTATCATAAGCTAGTAATTGCTTTATGTCTTGAATTTAAAATATTATCATGTCATTAATATGAATATTTTAATATGTATTACTTTAGCTCTGGCATCTAAATAAAATTTAATTTCTTTTCAGAAGGTCAATCCTATAAAATTGATTGAAGGTCAATCCTAAAATTGATTCAATCCTATAAAATTAGCCAATGTGCCAAATTAAATAAATGAATTAAATTAATGATTTTTTATAAACTAGAAATTATCTGTATTCTGTAGGAAAAAAATGACTATAAAATATTACTTATAAACTTTAATTTCACCCAGTAGCTTAATGTGGCCAAATACTTCATGTTTAAAAAGCAGGGACTGCCTTAGTGTGGCATTATTATATTAAATTGCAGAGATTTTTTTTTCCTTACCGATTTTCCTTTATTTAAAGCCAATACAATCTGAAAGCCTAAATTAAGGTCATGAATAGACATAGGAGATTTCAAGCCTTTTTAAAAAGCAGGAAGATTGTGTACACATCATTTTATGTATACATCAGACTCAATTAAAGTTAGTAGCTGAAATGGACCCACAAAATATGTTTATTTTTTATTGCAGAAAAATGCATTTCTTATCTCACTTACTACATAAATATTAATCTGGTTTCATGTTAGAGTCATAGAATAATCTTCAAAACTAAAGGGCCAGCGAGTGCCATTTGTGAATAACATCAACAGTTTTGGACAATCCCAATCATCTGTCACTGCACATTGTCATCTCAGCTGGGCAACCCTGGCAATATTGCAGCAGGCTATTGTTTATTGAGAAAGCTAATATTAGGAGGAGATGTGATAAGAATTCCTTAAAAAAACTAATTGAATGCTATCTGCTTTTTGGCAATAGCATCTTGTATCTCTCTGTAGTTTATCGCTTTAGAGTCTTTTATTCAGTCTTTTTATAAAATCCTATTATTTAAAAATTGAGGGCAGAGTGATGGCATGTAAGAAGCTTTATATATTAGTCTGATACTCAATGATAACCCTTTCTCCTCTACTACTCAACAAACCCTACTTTATTGAAAAACATGGGAAAACCTGCAAAACATATTGAGATCTGAGTCATATTCTCAGGGTTCGCTTCATACATTTTCCAAATTTTTATAGTAATTTTTACATAGGAAAAAGCAAAGTCAAAAATTTAAGGATGGGGTGGAAATATTTCTATTAAATTATTCCATTTCTAGTGTTTTTCAGCTGATTCCTCTTATAAAATGGTTATGAAATCCCCAAATAAGACAAATAAATGAAGAGATACATGATCAAGAAAATTTAGTGAAATATTAATTGTAGAATCTAGGTGGTTTTAATTGTATAATTCTTTCATGTTTTTACTATGTTTGGAAATTTTCTTAATAAATCATTGGAAATACAGCATCCTAAAATTCCTCTCTTGGCCTTATCAGTGAAAATGTGATAGACATTTGTTTGCCATCAACTGATTATTTATAAGTTTAAATCAAAATAATCTTGCAGCATCAAATTCTATCTGTTAAGGAAATTCCATACTTCTGATCTGAATTTGAGAAAACATGAACTGGGAGGAAGAATTAATGGATTAGATTATAATATGTAGGAAAAACATCATTGGATTGCAAGAAAATAGGAATGGGAATTATAAATTATATTTTTGTAAAAGACCTAGAAAGAAACCAAAAGTGCAAAAAGTCACTGTTCTTTCCACAGAATTACATTAACCTGACTAACTTTCAAACTAATGTTTAAAATGAATAATTTGAGAGTGGGAATTGTTTATTTAATATCTATCTATTATTTATTTATTTTTATAAAATCCTTCACTATTGCCATCCAGAAACAAAGAGTAAGAGCTAACGCAGCTCCTGGTGAAAAGGACTTTTCCCCTTTGTTATACTTCTCTGGTTTGGCCTTGGCATTTTGGGACTTAGACATAGTTCTTGATCCTTCTGCCTCCTCCCTTTCTCCTGCAGAAAAAGGGGATGAAAACAGAAATATCAGATGGCCTGTAGGCGCCCATCTATGTAGCAGCACAAATACCAGCTGAACGTATTTTTGGTCAGGTACAAAGAAACAAATGGCTGTTGGTTTTCCCAAATGTTGTTTACCCTTCTGATATTCTTCCCAACAACCATCATGTATAAATATGTATGGTATTTATTTTAGTATGCAGCTGAGTACAAATTAAGCAAGGTGCTCTCATACTAATATTTATTCTTTGATACGAAGTTACTGAGCTGTTTAACTGAGTGGATTTGGGACAACCTTAATGGTTACTTCTAGGCTAAATTTTGCTAATAAAGAATATAAATAAGTAAGCAAGTAAGTAAATAAATAAGGGATTCTCAATACTTAGGCTATGTTTGAAATTGTATCAGAGGCAAGGGACTTGCCATGATCTTGACGTCTGGTTTTTATACATGTCTCGAAGGCGTTTATATTTTGTGGCAAATGTCAAGCATCAAGTAACAATACCTGTACTCCGTTTTTGAAACAAAATGTTCAGGGCATGAGTCAAGCAGCAACAACTGCAACAGCAGCAAAGGATGTGGCACCAATGGTGAATGTGAGTGGACTGTGGAAGGCTGGCAGGATGTTGGGAGCTAGGCACCAGGACATGTTTCCCGGTTTAAAAACACCAGACAAGAGGAAAACAAACAAAACTTCCTTTCATTAGGGACATCATTGTTTTAAAATGTCTTAGAACAAATCAAATTTTGAACATTCCCTTTCTGGAATTTTCTTTTTCTTTCAAAATAATATTAACATTCCTAAACTGGAACCAAAGGATACATTAGGTTTGCCAATGGGGTTTTCAAAAATGATTTTGGAGTAGTGAACAAACAGGGGAGTTGGGGGATGGAGTGAAGAAGTTGGGCTAGAATGCATGAAGAAGCAAAACTGTATTGTACAGTGGCACCATAGTCTCTGAAAGGCATCAGCTGCAAGAACTTCTATCAGATAGCAGTAATACAATTTAAACAATGAATACTGTATCAGTCAAGGCTCAGCACAGGAAATGAAATACACACTAAAAATGTTAAAAAGCAATAGATTGGATACAATAAATTAAGTACTTAAAAAATTGCTGGAAAGTTGAAGGAGTGGTTTCTAGTTTTGGTCTCCAAGACAATGAAGAGCTACTGCCTTGGTGGCTGACATTGGGCTATGAATTTCTGGATCCCAGTAGCAGATCCAAAAATCAGGATATGAAATCAAGAAGGTGCTATTGCTGCAGTTGCTGCTACTGCAAATGCTTTTGTTCTAGATAACAGCCTTTTCAACCCTGCAACAGAACAAACTCACCTTTTCTTGACTTTGCTTATTTGCAGAAAGAACTTTAAAAAAATAGATGGTGGGCAGAGAGAGGGTTTCCGCCTTACTTCTGCCTTCTGAATGTTATTTAAGTGTAGCTAATTAGTAGACGGTAATTAATATCCAGAGTCTTCCTTGCAAGGACATCTCAAAATTAGAGTTTTTCAATTTCTCATTATTCTAGATCTAGAAAGATGGTAGAAGGAAGGAGTTCATCCACAATATCCACTAAAATCAATATTCAAGAATAGAAAATATTTATAAATGCTCATATAACTATTTTATATTCCAATTCTTAGACCTAAGATCATAATGTGAGTAAAAATATTTGTCTAAAATAAAAATATGTATCTGAATACATCTTTATCTGGGTAACTCATATTTAGATAATAGGCAAAAGTACAGTCTGTTTGTTGACTGGCTAGATTCAAATGCCGATCTTGCCATGCATTAAGTATGTGGTTTTGTACAACTTATTTAACCTCTGAGAATCTTAGTTTTCTCATCCTTGCAATAAAAATTACAATAGTAACATCTCAAAGGGTTGGTATTAAGATTAAATGAGAAAATACATGTAAAGTGCTTATATAGCGCCTGATTCATTGTTGTTATTGTTGCTGTTGCAGTTATCACTGTTGTGTATTGGAGTCAGTCATCTCACATTCCTTGTGTTCGAGGTCCAGATATGGCAGTTACTAACCCTGTGACTATGGGAAATTAACTTAAAATTTCTATGCCTCAGTTTCCTCATGTTTAAAATTGAGATTATAATGGTACCTGTTATATAGGGTTGTGATTAAGAAATAAATAAAACAATACAAATAAAGTGAGTTTAATAGTGTTCAGCACAAAATAAGATCCAGAGTATTTTTTTAAAACATTCTACATTTTATTACTGAATTTGCTTTAACAATATCAGTCTAGTCAACATTTTCTTTCAGAAGATTTAACACAAAGTCTTTGTTTTTGCAATTTTTCTGAGAAGCATCTCTTACCTATTCTGTTTATTATATCTTATAGACACAGATTGCATTATAAATTATCTCAGGCATGAAACTGTCTAGACTGGTACACAATATTCATGTGCTACGCAGATATGATATGATGGATATTATATGTAAAACCATTACTACCAGTATAGTAGGTGCCAAATAACAAAAATTTTAGGATGCAGCACCACTAATTTTCTCTTTCAAAAACAGGGAAATATGGCATTAGAATAAATTAGGAAAAAGAGATACACTTCACAGTATGATTACAGATTGATTTTATGAAAGTTAGGTTGTTTTTAAGAAAAAAATTTAAATTAATAACTGGCAAATTTAAGAAACAATCCTCACTTTGAAAAACTGTTCAGTTTAGTGGAAATTATATTGTGATCAGAAAACCAAACCTGCATTCAAATCCCCATTCTGTCACTTACTGTCTCTGTGACCTTAATTTGCTGTTAAACTTTCAGGGCTATAAGGTAGCCCCATATTCAAATGGGGCCTTTTCTCTTCTAATATGGGGCGATCTTACAAGGTTCTTAGGAAGACTACATTCAAATTTGCACATACCTACATGAGCATAGGTTTAGCAGGCACACCTTCCAGAATTTCTTTTATTTCAAGATTTAGGGAACATCTTACATTAAAAAAGTATTTTTATGGTACAACTTTAGTTTATAAAACAAAATATAAATTCAATATAAAAATAAACTAAAGAAATATAACTAGGCTTACAAATAATTGAAACATATTTAACTGAAAATTGAGGAAATATTCAAGCATGGCTTTATATTAGCTATAGGCTTTGTGATCACCCCAGTGGATTAAAGCCCAAGCTTTGGCATTTAATATGTCCTTGATCTTGAGCATGTTACTTTATTTGTTAGCTTTAGTTTCCTTCTCATTTATCTACAGGGATGATTAAAGTACTTACCACAAAGTTGTTGAAAGAGTCAAATAACCACCTAGTACACAGTGAGTCTCAATAAATGTTAGCTATTATTGATGTCATCATCACTACAGTAATTAAGTGTCTGCTACATATTTCAAACACTTATCAAGGGTGCAACTAATGAAGTATCTGACATAGGTCAGTGATTTTTTTCTTTGTTAAAGAAGCCAAGTTGTCTCCATATTTATAACTTGAGTTGGAGACTAGTCATCTGTTATTTTCACTAATAAATTTGTATGTTTTAAAAATATTTTTGAATTTGAAAGGCAATACAGTATAGTTGCTAATAATGATAAATAATTTTATAATAATACTGTGTGTGTATTGCATATACATTAATATTAACTCATTTAATGATCACCACAATTGTAGGTAGCGACATAGTCATTATTCCCATTTTACAGATGTAGAAACTGAAGCATGGAGAGTCTGTTTCAAAGTCACACAGATGGTACGTGGTAGAGTGAAGTTTCAAACCCAGGCAGTATGGCCCAGGATTGATCTCCATAAACACTGTGCAATACTGCCTCTCTAACTCAGACTGTAGGGTAATACTGACATGGAGTCTATTCATAGTCCACCACTTAATTGGGCATAATTACTTAGCCTTTCAAATCCTAAATTTCCTTATCTATACAGGAAACCATTATAACCATTACAACAGTAGTAGTTAGAAAGTTGGAGAATTTTATTCTTCAGAATTCAAGGAGGTGGGAGTAGACTGATTCTCACTTAAAAAAATCTATCACAGTAGAAGAAAAATGTCTTTCCAGAGCATTGCTTGAAAGAAGTAGAGATGTGCAGTGAGGGCAGCATTTCAGGAGAGTGCACATTTTAATAGCATGGAGATAGAAGGGAGAGAATAGAGAAAGGTCATGACAATGGGAACACATCTTGATGTTTGGGGGAAAGAGAGAAAGATTTTTGACAGCTGCCATGAATAAATTGGAAGATACTGAAAAAAAAAGGATTTATGGGCTTGGTATTAGGGAGCATTGGTGAGTAAAGAAAGAGATGGAGTATGGTTTTAAAGGGAGCTTCAAATGGATGTGTAAAAACATTGACTATTACAAAGATTTCTAAATATTATTTTTAAATAATTTTTAGGAGGCTACACATCTGACATTTTCTTATATGTAAAAATCCTTTATCATTGCCTTAGAACTGTGTTAGAACTTATAACTTGAAATTAAGCTAAATTTTTGGTAGTGTTTCTAATCATTAGTTTACACTAATTACAATACTTTTTTAAAGTTTAAGAAATTCATGGAATGTATCAAATGGAAAAATGGACTTGGTCATGGTTGGACCATGCCACGAAAGCCCTAGGGATGGCCATTCATAGAAACAGATAAATGCTTTAAGAAGTGTGAATCTAGAAGACTTAGAACTAGGGTTTTTCATGAACTCAGCTCCACAAAAATATTTTGGGGATGGACTTACTGAGAAATTGTTGCTGGATTTATCTGTTCAGTTTCTGTGAATCTTTGAGAAAGAAAAATTGTAGGTGTTTGACCTGAAAATTAACTTTCATAATCTGTGAGCAATGATAGAAAGAATCTTGGAGAATCAGCAAGAATTAGATTGTGTTTGTGTAGGAGCTTTATACGATAAAGAAATATTGACTAATCTTGGTTTTCATCACAAAATCAGAGTTTCGTATGAGTTCTTGCTAGTGACACCAACACAATCTAAGGTAACAAAAGAGGTGATTCCATCAGCCATCTCATTGCATGGAGCTTGAAAAGCTGGATACCCTTGGAGACTGAGAAACACTACAGTTGTGCTTCAGCTCTTTGGATACAGACACCTATTAAGTGAAGTACTCATTGCTGAAGATAAATGGGTTCTACTATCCTGATCAGAGGACACCCAGAGCCAGCCTTGGGCTTACATTGGAGATTAACCATTATTATTTGTTTCCAGTTTGGCAGTGGGTTATGAACAGAGTCAGTGTTACTGTTAGTGTTTCTTGGGCCTGGGACAAGTGCCTAGACTGCAGAGCACTTTGGTAGTAGGAAGCCGCCCCACATTTGCTTAGCAGTGACAAAGGGTGACATCTAGTGGTAATTTACAACTGTGAGTATATTTACCCTATAAACACCCTGTTCCAAGTCTTTCCACAGATGCAGACACTATATGGTGAGGGATTATAAACTCCCCTTAAAAATATGCTTACCCAGAAGTTGTCATTGCCTAATATCTAGGTCTGAGAGAAGAGAATTTGAGAAATTCCTCTAGACTGAGTCTTGTAATATTTCCAGAGTCATGCTCATATAAGAAGGGAGGGGTGGAAAGTCAGGAAGATTGGGTTGTGTGTTGGCAGACCTCTTGGATATACCAAATAGATTTACCTGTCTGATTTATCTAAGAATTAACAAAAAAAATTATATTCCTCAGAATCTAACTTGGGCTGTTTCTGTGGGTGAAGGAGTTAGTGTTGTGTTCAAAACTAATCAGTGTGAAAGAATGATGTACTTCAGTGGTCTACACAGCACAATGTGGGCACATCAGTGGTAGATACGGAATGACATCTGCACGAGGAAAGGTTAGAGGAAACAATCTGGTGGTCCCCTGGAAGAGAGGGCAGTTTGCTTTTCTGGAGGCGGCGTTCACATGGCAAGCACATTCTTTTAACAAAAACCCAATAAACCCAATAAATAAATAAAGATTAATATATACTAGGGCAGGTGGTAATGAGCTACAATTGCTCCTCTAAGTGGAGGAGGACAAAAAGAAGAGAAGGAGAATAATAATAATTAAATTTTATTGAGAAATTACTATACATTCAAATCCAAATCAAATGCTTTATGTATATTCTTTTATACTACTTTTATTATATTCATTTAACAGATGAAGAAACACAAACTCGTCTTTCCTAAGATCACAGAGGTGTTAAGTAGAAGTGCCAGTATTTGAATTCTGGTCTTTCTAATTCCAAAGTTCATGCTGTAAGCTCTGTGCTAAAATTGTTGCAAGAATTTTTATCACTTTATGGTGAGATATTGGTTTGCAAAGTTTAGATAAGTGTCGTTATCTAAACCCCATTAAGTTCAATTGGATTTCAATTACAACTCAAAAAATTATGAGCACAAATGGTTTGAACCTTCTTTGCTCTATCCCAGTATGCACATACATTGGAACACTTGTTTAATTTTCTTATGATTGTTTCTTCTCAGAGACAATTCAACAATTTGAATCTTCACTCTGCTGTTGTCCTGACATAATTAGAATAAAATGAATACTGAAGCATGTGTTTGAGAATTTCTTAGTAGATTATCATAGTAATACCATACCACTTTGATTTTATGACAATATACGAAATAAATGAAGGTCAAGGAATATGCCATGTTATATAGAACATTTGGAGTAAAATGAATTTGTACACATATTTTTTATGTTTTAAAAATGTCTTTTCTATGTGGGCTTCCTCTTATGCTCATCTCATATATTTGTCTGGAATATTAGGATCTATGTCAGCTCAGAGAAGTTTACTTGTGCCTTTTACATAGACTGTAATGTCTTCTGCTTTTATTACCCTGTATTTTTCAATCACCTCCTTAAAGCCTCAAAAGAAGAAATATAATGAAGAAGAATTTAAAATTAAAAACCCTAAAATTGCTCCTGTGTTTTCATTTCTCCTGTTCCTGCTTCTTGGAAGCCTCACTGCTTAGCCACTGGGCAGAGAATGCGATCTAGGTAATGGAAACAGCCCCAGCCACTTTTATATAAACCTGGCTGAAGAGCTCTTAGTAAGAGTGGATTTCTTATAATTGGGCCTGAAGGATCCAAAGAGGGTTTCTAACAAGGTGGAAATGGTTGGGCATTCTTTGCCTCAGTAATCATGAGTACTGAGTATGTGGAGAAAAGCTAAATTGCCCAGCCACTTATTAAAAGATATACTGTGTTTCCCCAAAAATAAGACCTACCCATAAAATAAGCCCTAGCAGGATTTCTAAGCATTTGCGCCATATAAGCCCAACCCTGTAAATAAGACCTAGTGATGGGCGTGGCTATGCAGCGTATCTGCACAACCCATGCATTTGTCACTGAGTGATAAAGAAGACGAGCAGCCCTTCTCATCTGCCCCATGAGAGCTCTATTGGTTGACATGAGAGGTTGGGGCCAATGGTTCTAAAGGAAATAGTGGCAAGAGATTCAGGATGGAATTCTGGGTTTGGAGAGTTATGATGATGTTCCAGAAGAAAATGACTTAACTATATTTGAATAAATGTAGATTGTTGTACCATACTTAAAAAAAAAAAACACATCCCCTGAAAATAAGCCCTAGGGTGTCTTCTTGAGGAAAAATAAATATATGACCCTGTCTTATTTTCGGGAAAACACGGTACTAAGGCCAAGCACATTCTATGCCAGAAATATCAGTATGATACCATATTAAGAATTCTATTCTCATAGTTTATTACATCAACACTTTTAAGGAGAATAATCATATACTATTACCAATAAATAGTAAAGGAAGCAATTGATAAAAGTCAACAACCAGTCCAAATTAATTAATTATTTAATTAATAAAAATTCTGAAAATCAATATAGAGAACTACATATTCAATTTAGGAGCAGGAAAAGCTTCTCTTAACAAAGCATGTAAAAGGGATTGGGAGTTTTTTCAGGTGGGGTCCTGTGTCCTTGTGACATGCCCCTATCATTTTTTCTTATGAGCGCTTCCTTACTTTCTGGCACTACACAATTCTGCAGGCTCATCTTACGTTATCCCTGTCCTAGCCCTAGATTCAGCCATTTCTCCCAGGAATTGTGCTTCCTTTTGTTGGAAAATGGCATTTAGAAACCAAGATCTGGATGCTGACTGTGTTCATTGCCCCTAAAGTGTCACTGCTTCCAGGCTTTCTGAGAGGGCAGATTTAGGAAATATATGAATACCTGCCTGTATTTGTAAACATATCTACAATTATTTCTATACATATGCATCTGTATCTATCCATCTGCATTTTGTTTTTAGCCTCCAGTTTGCAATCAAAACACTGAATTGCAAAGTTACTTAGGTCAGCTCATTTTTCCGTTATGCCTTTTATTGAGTTGATATCACTTTTGAGGTAACTTGTATTTCCAGATTGTATAGTATGTGAAGTTTCCTTCTCAAGTACAGCACATAGAAAATGTTTTCCTGTTAGTAATTAGACTGACTTATTTTATTTCAATATTCTATAAGCTACAGTTCTAACTTTTGTGTTTTTATGCTGCTCTTATTATTTATACATGTCATCTAATTTCATCCTCTATTCTTACTATGTGACTGAGCTCCCATTTAAAATGGGCCTGGTCTCTCATTTCCTTTCATCTACTGAGAGACATCCTCAATGTAATCTCTCCTTGCTGGCCTCCTCTGTGGCATAAATCATGCCACCTGGACCTTGGAAGCCATTCATTGGCATCCATTCTTAATTTCTGCTATGGTCCCAGTAGTTGAATGAATATCCTCTGTTCTCTCCTTGTATTGACCTTAGGCCTCTTCCAGTCAGCCAGCCTTCTCAGAATCCCCATGCCCCATTGGCAAGGTTGGCAATATCAGGAGCTCTTGTCACACCACGTTGGGCTGCAGTTTGTTCTGTAAGGCTGCAGAACTATCATCTAGACACTGCACACAGTTATTGCTGTAGCACTAATTGGTCACTAAGAGGTTTGTAGCTCCCTTCAACAAAACCCCTGCACCCTTGATTTTCCCACAAACTATATGTGCTTTCCATCATTGGGGTTTCCTTTTTTCTGTCCCCCCAGGGCAAGGTACAAGGAATAGGGTACCCCCGTTCTCAAGAGCTCATCAATGTCTCCTATTTTGTTCCTCCACCAGTCTTGTGATCCAATTCTTATTTCCTTTAAGTTAGAAAGAGTGCTCATGCCATCACACAATCTTCTTTACTGTATGGCTCCATGCGCTAAAAATCTTCAGATTCTAGGGTTTTGGATCCCCAAAATGCTATTCATTCTGAACAAAGCCATACTCTTTCAAGTAGAAGCCTTACTTTTCAAAGTATTGTTTTTGCGTTGTGTTTTAAAACCTGTTTTTTGAAATGCACTTACCTTCTTTGTTCTTGGATTTCTCTGCTTGGGGACAGTGCATATATGAAACGTCACAAAATTATCCAACTCATTTAAAATAGCTATGCTTATTAAATAGCTATATGTTTTCCATTTTTGAAGATTATAAAAAAGGGGCTTGATTATTTCAAAACTCAGGAATAGAATATTTATTAGCTAATTATAATTTTTCCATGTTTCAAAATTGGTAAGCATAAGAAATGAGGTGATTTATTTTGAGTCATCCTTTAGGAAGCCATTACTATTGCCTGAATGGCAGAGTCAGGGGCTTGGAGCAGTGAGGATTGGGAAGTAAACTTTTAATATTTCGAAACAATATCCAGACTACATACCCACATATATATGCATATGTACATAGATTATAGTCACAAAAATGGTCACAATCTTTGGTTTCCTTAAAAACAATCCCAATAACTGCAGTAAATTCTAGGAATTATCCTTGGATAATCTCACATGTGCTCATAAATACATCACTCTAGGCTGCAACATAGAATTCCATATTCCTGGAACCACCCCAACCCCACCCCACCCCTGTCTCCTTGCAGCAATGTCTGCTGTTGTCCCTCTGAAGCTCAGGAAGCCTAGCAAAGGTGTCTTGCTGCTGCTGTTGCCACCAGCACCTGTTCAGGCCATGCTGTGGTGATTTGATTCCACATGGGCCTAAGGCCACCTGCTAAAGGGAGAAGCCTCCTCCTGAGCCATGTACCACAGTCACCTCAATCACAGAGCATTGATGCCCTGTGCACTCAGGATCCCAGGACAATATAAAGGAGGTAGCTCTTCAGATAGTTTCGTTTTCTCCTTGGGGTGTTCCTCTCACACAATTACAGGCCCAAATCTCCTTATTTGCGGAGTGGGAAGGCAAGAAATAGGAGAGGGGAAAGTCAGAGCAAAATAGCAAGAGGCAGCCCAGAATACATAAAATCACCCAACTCTGCCAACTGCCACTGTCTCATTGGACTGAGACTAAAATGCTCAGCTTACTCTTCTCTTATTATTAAGAGTTTTCCCCCAAGAAGGTTTGTTGGTCTTTTTTTCTTCCAAAGAGGTCTCTAGAGGATTTGTTCTTCCAATGTTCTGGACATACCCTCTTTCTGAAATCCTATAGTGCACAACATTTAGGTTCAAGCTCAGTCTTCTGCTATATATTAGCATCAAATGTAACCACAATTGTCCCTTGGTATCCATAGGGGATTGGTTCTAGGACCCCGGTGGATACCAAAATCTACAATTCTCAAGTTCCTTATATAAAATGGTGTAGTATTTGCATATAACCTACTCACATATCCTTGTATCATCTCTTTAAATCATCTCTAGATTATTTATAATACCTAATATAATGTAAACACTATGTAAATATTTGTTATACTATATTGTGTTTATTTGTATTTTTTATTGTTATATTGTTATTTTTTATTGTTTTCTCCAAATATTTTAGATCTACAGTTGGTTAAATCACAAGTACAGAGAGCTGAGTATACTAAAAACATATCCTTAATTTTTTTGTCATCTAGAACTGTATTTTGCTTTATGTTGATAATCTTCTGGTGGGCAGAACCTGTGTTAAGTAGGGCTTTCACTTTTTATTAACTAGATCACCATGAATAACATAATTACAGTTTTTTTTCCTTTTTGTTTGTTTGTCTTGAATAGGAAATGGAGACCCAGAAAGGTCTCAGCTAGTGCCCTTTACATCACCCCAAAGCTCTTAGCATGAATCTAAACAAATAGGATTCATTTTGAAGTGTTCACAGGAAGTAGTCAGTAGTGTAGAATAATATATAACTTTGAGTAGGTCAGAGAATTTGCATGAAAAATAACAAAATTGGACTTGTGAATATGAAAATTTGCAGATAGTTTAAAATAAAATGTGGGGGCAAAAGCATACTTTGAACATTTGACAAAAAAATAATATCCCATTTCTAAAAATCCAGCGTATAAAATGCATATTAAGCATAATATTTATTTTATTTGAATATTTTCACAGTGCAAAACCATTTCTTTAAATGATTGAAATATAAACAAAAATATTCAATTTCTTATTTCTTATCTATAATAAAAATAACTTCCTACCATATATTTTGAACTAGAAACTTGATCTCTATTATTATTATTTTTACATAAATAATATTTTCTGTTGAAAATATGGATAAGCAAAAAAACTAAAGCTAAATTATAATTACACCTACTATTAATACTTTACATGTTTTTCTATGTGTATAACTTTTTTAAAACCCTGATTTTTTATTTAAAATACATTGTAACACACTAGGGTTTAATAAAATATGCTTTTATGGTATATTTTAAAGGCCTTGGTTAAAGTTTCTTTCCTCTAGGGAGGTTTTTTATTTGTTTTGTGGGCCCAACAAACTTTACATTTATTTGAGATATTTTTGGATCACACAAGTGACATAAACCAAAATACCAAACCAAGGGTTAGCTTTGGGATTATGATCTATCTACCCAGCTACACAGAAACAGCAAAGTTTTCTTGCTGTCTCCCTCCTTGAAGTTTTAGGTTTTTCTTTTTTCCTTCCTTCCTTCCTTCCTTCCTTCCTTCCTTCCTTCCTTCCTTCCTTCCTTCCTTCCTTCCTTCCTTCCTTCCTTCCTTCCTTCCTTCTCCTCCTCTTCCCTTCCCTTTTACTCCCCTCCCCTCCCTTTCTCTTCCCAGTCCCTCCTTCTCTTCCTTCCCTGTCCCCCTGTCTTCCTCCCTCTCTCCCTTTCCCTCTTCCTCTCTCTCTCTCTCTCTCTCTCTCATTTCCACCCACTCTCAGGTCCCAGTCCCCCATTGTGTTCTCATGCTAGACTCTCCTTTTTGGGCAGATTCTATGTTTTATCCCTGTCCCCACTCTCCTCACAAGGCTGAAGTTCAGATATCCAGGGCTTAACAGAAAGCTTCAGACCATGAAAACTGGCTTTGGCATTTCTAATATCTACTAAGGTTACTGCTTTCACTGTGTTTTTGGCCTCTATATTTTCTTTCCTCCCTGCCAGCTTCACAATGAAGTTAAAATACATTTAATATTTTATTCAGGATTTGACTCATTTTAATCAAAAGGATTGTTCTCTGAATCTATTCTGCCATAGCGGCAGAAATGAATGTCAAGAATATTTACTTTGAGAGGCTAAAGATATATCATGTATACTTATATTTTTATCCACCCTAAAATGAAATGATCCTTTAATCAAAATGTTTACAAAATAACAGATTATATAATTGTTAGTGAAATTTCTTTGAAAAGCCTATTTCATAATGTCATAATGTAGATGATAATAATCCAGCAACTATATTTTGAATCCTTTTGAAGTATCAGATGCATATCTTTTTTTTAATTAATGAGCTTTAGTATTATTATTTTGGTTGCACAGAAATACTGGTTTACATAAATATTGGATGGAAAGTACAGAGTGTTCCCATATACTCCCACACCTGCACCACACCCCCATTAGTAGGTTATTCTATTATTAGCACCTTGCATTAGTGTTAGTACGTTCATTACAATTGAAGAGTTAATGAAGTATATATACATATATCTTTTGACATACATTTTTGGGTCCCTTCAACAACTGAACAAGAGAGATATTATCCCCATTTCAAAAATAAGGAAACTGAGATTGAGTGCTAAATCTGCATTCACTGACACATGTATAAGAACAAGAGCTTGGACCATTATTTTCACTTTTCTTTCTATTTTAACTTCCTTGAGTAATCTTATATATTAAGTATCTTCTGCCTGATGAAATGTATTGTTGGTATTTCATATTATTGAAAACATTTACAATAGGAAAGTATTTTATCCTAAAATCTCATGTCAAGAAATAACATGCTTATCTCATGCTTATTTCATATAACTGTAGTAGGTTGAAATACCAATTGGTGGTTGCCTTTCCCAAGGGTCAAACTAGCAATGAAAACTACTAATACTAATTACTTTATAAATACTCTTAGTGTGGCCTAATTTACTAATTTTAAAAAATTAATTTTATTGCATATATTTAAGGTATATACTCAATATGGTGTTATGGAATACATGTAGATAGAAAAATGGTTACTACAGTGAAGCAAACTAACATATCCATCATCCCACATAGTTTCCATTTATTTTGCTTTTGTGTTAAAGAATAGCTAAAATCTTCAGAAGGAATCCCAAATACAGTTCAATTTCATCACCTGTAGTCTTCATGCTGTATATTAGATCTCTAGACCTATTCATTCTGCATAACTGCTACTTTGTAACCTCTGAGCTGCTTCCCCCATTTTCTCTCCTCCCCCACTCCTGGTAACCACTGTTTTATTCTCTATGTCAGTATATTTGACTCTTTTCCTTTTCTTCCCCAGATTCCACATGTAAGTTAAATCATGCAATATTTTTCTTCCTGTGTCTGGCTTATTCCACTTAGCATAATGTCCTCCAGGTCCATACATGTTCTGACAAATGGCAGGATTTCCCTTTTTTAAAGGCTGAATACTATTCCATTGCATATATTTACCACATTTCTTAATCCATTCATCCATCAATGGATACTTACACTGTTTGCTTATCTTTGATACTGTGAATCATGCTGCAATAATAATGGAAGTGCAGATATCTTTATGATGTTGTTTCATTTCCTGTCAGTATATACCCAGAAAAGGAATTATAGATCTTACGGTAGTTCTATTTTTAATTTCTTTAGGATCCTCCAAACTGTTTATCATTATGGCTGCACCAAAGTACATTCCCACCAACAGCATAGAAGAGTTTCCTTTTCTCCACACCCTTCTAACATTTGTTAATCTAGACTTCTTGATAATAGCTTTCCCGATGCATACGAGGTGATATTTCACAGTGGCTTTGATTTGCATTCTCCTGCTTATTAATGATGCTGAGTACATTTTCATATACCCGTTTTCCATTTTGATGTTTTCTTTGTAGAAATATGTATCCAAATCCTCTGTTTATGTGGCCTAATATAATTTTGTTGGCCTTGCTCTTTGTCTCTAATGACAATACAGATATATATATCTGTATGTGAACTCAGCAACAATACCCTGTTTCTTATGATGCCTCAAATCATTTGTTTCCTTCTAGCGATTGTTCTTATTACTTTAACTTTTTTTTTTTTTGCTAATTGGTTATGTTTTTGTTTAATAACAACTATATGACCTAAACAGCAAAGATATATCACCCTATCTGTAAATTATTGCTGTGTATAATGGTGGCCAATCTATGGCTTTTATTTCTTATGGAAAGTCATTTTATACATAAAGATAGATCAAGTACAACCAATTTATCCAAATAGCAGCTTATGTTGATTCAAATATCAAAATCAGAATTAATCATATTGTAATATAAAATTACAATACTGTTGTTCTTTTGAACAAGCATATGTTGCATCTAATTGAATTCAAGAACAGTCATCCATCCCTCACTATCCATGGGGGTTTAGTTCCACGACCTCCCTCAGATACTGAAATCCATAGATGCTTAAGTCTCTTATATAAAATGGTATAATATTTGCATATAACGTGCACATGTCATTCTATATACTTTAAATCATCTCTAGATTACTTATAATACCTAATATCGAGCCTACACATTCCTTCAGTCACATGTATTGAGTGTAGTACTTGGCACACAGCAAATTTAAGTTTTACTTTGTGGAACTTTGTGGAATTTTTTTTTCTGAATAATTTTGATCCATGGTTGATGAAATCCTCCAATGGGGAGCCCTCAGATATGAAGGGCTGACTATGTTCTGTACATTAGTGGAGCCAAATTTCTGTCATCCCTCCCCTCAACTCTTTAGTCAAACAGTAACTGTTTTTGAGTTTGTTAGCATGGCATATGAGGACTGTCCAGAAAGTATCCAGTCCTAATTTTCATAATTTTTTATATTACATGGCAGGATACTTTCTGGACAGCCCTCAAATAAGGTAACACAATACATCTGAAGAAAATGTGCCCAAGTAAAACCTTTAGCCTGTTCTAGCACAGCCATAATTAATTTCCTATAATATTCTAGGATTTCAAAAGCATGACACATTTTTATCATATTAATTGAAAATTTATTAATGTAATTGTATGTTTTGTTTTATAGTGAATGGACATCCATTACTCAAAAGAGCTAACATCCGGGTTGTTGGGAAGTTGGTGGCCAGATCCATGAGAGAAAGGAAAATGAGACAACAGTATAATGCAATAAAAAATTGATCAATGTTTTCAACACAATTGTTGTTACCTTTAGTAACTGATCCTGTCTACCCAAAAAAATAGGTTAACATTGGCCATGGGTTAATTCTGTATCAGCAGAAACAAAGGAAAAATATCTTTGTGTGTACGAAGAAGGACTTTGACAGGTTGGTCTATAATTTCTAAATATCTTTAGATGAATACCATTCATTTGATCTTCTTCATAAAAACATTCGTTTTATCATACTGAAGTGAACCTACATAATGTCAAGTATTCCTTTCATTGGACTGAAGTTTGTTTTCTTCCCCTAGCAATAAATGCCATAAAGAAACTTTATAATTCTTATTTCTAAAACTCATGATTCTGGTATGAAATGTTATTGAATTCATCATTTTGATTCTTAAAAAAAATAAAAATGTGATTTGCTGAAATCATATACGTCAAAGAATTTCTTTGTTTGCCAGAATATCCTTCATCACTTAAATTTTTTTGGAAATAATTGTTTTAAGCTATATTAATTTTTAGTGTGGTGATAGTATTATTATTCCATACTCATTGCTCATTCTAGCTTGAAAAACTTAAGTCAATATATGGTATTCTTGAATTTACTTGCCTTAGTACTGAAAGGATTTAAAGCACAATTGCTAAAATCAGTTTCTGAAGAATCTTGAAGTTACTTTTATCCATCTGTCCATCCCTTTATTTATGAATGAAATTAGAGAAACAAGTAAGGTGCAATGAATGCTTGGAGGAACAGAATGACATAGAGGCCAGGTATGAATAGAGGTGAGAACTACATGACAAATGTCCCATTGTCATCATTCTTTCCCTAGGTTACTTCTGTCATAGACTCATCAGTTTTAAAATAAACAACTCTCAGGATACTTTCATGCATTGTAGTTTACTGTAAGAATAATACGTATAGAAGTTATTAAAATGGAATATCTAGAAAAGCCAACTACAAAAATCATGTTAAGTCAGGGCCTCATCAAACTAGAACTAAGATGGACTAAAAAACATAATGGAGCTCTCTAACCAGAAAATTTTAGCTACAAAATATGTGATAGATAAAAAAGTGATTACTAGCTAAAATGTAGAGTTTGGCTTATCTGTGAAATTAAATTATCCATATCCTCCTTATTGGCAATTGAGAGTTTCATTTTAAAGAAAAAGTATTTTTTCTTTATTTGTATACTGAAAAAAGCTGGAAAATGCACAATTTAAAAGAAAAACTCACAGGAATTAAATCTCAGCCTGGTCACACATCATCAACCTGCTCTTTTTTATAGCATTATTAGGGTAAAACTTTGGCTAGATTTCCACCATTGCTATTCCAAAAAAAATTGGGAACAAAAGCGTGGATGTATAATGAAAGTCACTTACAAACTTAAATGTAAGATTTCTTAATGAATGTTGTATAATCACTGTTTCAAATGGTAAATGTATTTACAAGAGAAAAATAATATATAAACAATGTCAAAATTACTTTATAAAAATATGAAAATTAAGTTATACATATGACAATTTGGGGCAGGATGTAGAAAGAGTTCATTTTTCCTCTAATAAAATGTGATTCTTTCCTACATTTGACTATTCTTAATTTTTAGCATACTGAAGTAGGGCTATTGAATGTCTTTTAGAAGTGTGATCCTACATTAAGTTCAGTGACAATATTTCACTCTAGAGCTGTAGAAGACAGTGTAAGGTCAGGGAAGAGAAGCCTTCACTTTTCAATAGTCAGTTTCTATATAAAAATTGGCACTTGGTGCTCATCAAAGAACAAGAAATATTGGATATGCTCTAAATGTCCATTGTGTTTTTGAGCCAACTACCTGATGGAAGTCATCACTTATATGTAAATGAACTGTCAATGGCTTGCCACAGTTGGCAATCACTGGACTGTGAAGGGTATGTCTTAATAAGAACTGAAGCTCTTCACAGACTTTGATTTACTGGAAATAAAATAGAAAAGTCCTCTGAGACTACAAAGGACACTTGTTTCAGATAAAACGTCTAGACAGTAGCAATATATTTAGGGCTTTTATTATAGCAAAACTGCAAATTAGAATGGAGTGGTGAGAAAGTTCCTGTGACCCAGCTGAATTCTAAAACACTGCTCTGAAGAGTAATATGATCTTCAAACTATCTAAGCCAAATTAAATAAAAGTGCATTAAGGGAAAAAACAGAAACAATGCAAGGTCAAGATTCAGGTTTGTTACATCTTTTAAATTGTCTCTGTCATATGTTTTACATTTTCTCCTAAATCTATTATTTTTCTTAATAAATGTAGCTATTAGAATAGTTGAAAGCCAAATTTCTCTAGTCCTGTAACATGGACTACTTCTCAGAAAAGTTCAAACTTAAGAGGATTTTTCCTTGGCTACCCATTTCTTTTCCAAACTTCCATTTCAGATTACAAACACAATAGAAATACTGAATTCTGTGTAACTATTAATATTTTTTAGTATTTTGTTAATAATAACAACATGTTTGTAAAATGCTTTAGAGTTTGTAGTGTTCTTTCACACCAACGTGAATTATGGAAGTTTTAATAGATAGAGCACATTTTTATACTAATTACTTTCTCCCAAAGCATACTATGTTCACAGAAGTATATCAGTCAGAGTAAGTTAAAAGTTTTAAAAATCAATCTTAAAAATCCCATTGGTTTAAGATAATGATATCTTTTTTGTTCACTATACAGTCCAGTATGAGTCAGCAGAAGCTCTGCTCCATTCAGTCTTTCAGGGATTCAGGCTTTATCCATCCTACTAGCTTTGCTGTTCTCACAGGGCCACTACTGTAGTCTTTGTATCCAGGCAGTAGACAAAAAAGAGACAATATAGTGAAAGCATAACTACTTCAATCTGAACTTGGAACAGATCACTTCCACTCACCTTCTACTGGGGAGAAATTGTCACCTTGTTCCATCTAAATTTAAGGGGACTAGTAAATGTGGTCTAACTTTGCATTAAAGAAGAGAAATATTTTAGGGAATGGGAAATATTTCAAATGGCTTCATCTGGGTTGCCATCATTCTGGTTTGATATTTTATTATAAAGTACCCCAAAAACCCAGTCTTTTCTAGTTTCCTCAAGATTTTGGTGCTAATTGCCTTGCATAATTCAAGAATCCTGAAAATATCTAGCATCAGTTTAAAGGAAACCCACTTTTCTTTTTTATTTCTCAGATACATACTCTTCTTTCTAGAAATTAAAGAACTCTGGGTTTTATTTTTGTTTGTTTTTGATTTTTGTTATTCAAATAAAAATTATGTTAAGTAAATGATTTTCAGTAATATGTTGATAAGAAGCATTCTTATATAAAAGAACGCCTATATCAAGTTGGGGAAATAAGTTATCAGAAACTAATACTTTAAGAACAATGGTGAGGGACATAGAATTATATCTCCAATTTTCTATATAAATAATTAAGGAAAGTGGCTGATCCAATGGTGCTAAAACAAGACTGCCTTACCATCTTAGAAGTAATTCTTCATTTTATTCCAGTGGGTTAAGGAATTGAAAGTTCTCTCTCTCTCTCTCTCTCTCTCTCTCTCTCTCTCTCTCTCTCTCTCTCTCTTCTCTCTCTCTCTTAGTATTTTTAAAAAACTGAGAGGAAAGAGAAAGACAAAACTTAAGGACCAAAATCTAAATAGATTTTCTAAAAGTTTTAAACAATTGTGCTCTGCAATCCCAACAATTTTTGGAGTTGTCCATATGCCTTGATAAATCTCTTTTGGATTAATGTAATTGGTGTTACCTTGTCTTCTTCAACTATGAACCCTGACCCATATGTTTTCCTTCCTTCCTTCCTTCCTTCCTTCCTTTCTTCCTTCCTTCCTTCCTTCCTTCCTTCCTTCCTTCCTTCCTTCCTTCCTTCCTTCCTTCCTTCCTTCCTTCCTTCCTTCCTTCCTTCCTTCCCTATTTATTAAATAATGCTAGGCAATAAAGACTCTACCAATATAAAGATATTTAAAAGTTAAGATGTGTTTTTCAAAATGAAGAGTTTTGATATTCTCCATAAGCACCAATGTTAGATATCAGATCTCTTAGCATGTCACATTGTCCCAAATGATCATAGTTCCACTTTCCCCCTGAATATAACTGTAGCTTCATCTTTGTTGAAAGCATATTTGATATCCTAAATAGTATTCCTAGAGTAATTCTCTATATAAGAAATAGCAAAGGTATCAGAAAAGTAACTTTATTTTTGATAGTAAAATGATAATTTTATGAAACTTTGAGGCTTGACAGTTGCTGATAATTCACAAAAATGAAAAGATACAATGGGAAGAGATTTATCAGTTTAATCTCTGCATTTGGACAGCAGGTATATTAAAGTCTAAAATATCTGTAAATTTTAGTGCAATTTCAAAAATAATAACAGTTACTCTGGAACTAAAATCTCTCGTATAGTTATATGACTAATGGCACATATATTGGGGCTTTGTAATGAGTGAAATATGATTATAAGGAAAACTGATATTGCTCTGTACATATATAGGTTCTATAGATTTTCCTCATAAACCAAGATACATGGCTAACCTTTAAAAGAGTCTGAAAACATATGTCTTTCACACATCATCAACCCTTCAATCTTAGATGATTTTCTTGATAAGGGTGTGAGTTTTTTAAATTAAACTTTTCCCCTTGTACTAAAAGAAAAATACCAACAAAAAGCTTGTGAAAATAAAAATGTGAGTAGCTATTTTATAGAATTGAGTAGCTGGAGTAGGCATTAGTTATCTAGTCTAATGCCCTCATTTTCAAAAATAAAAGCTGAGACAATAAAGGTAACTGAGGTCAGACAGCAATTTAATATCTAGCTGGGATTGGCATTGGATCTTCTGATTCCCAATCCAGTATTTATTATCCTATTTTATTTATCTTCCCTGATGACAAAGTAAGTAGGTGGAAGGATCCACAATGCAAGCCCAAACTAGGCAACATCACAACAAAACTGTATACAATGCATAAATTGAATGCCTTCTTCTGACTTCTTTGATAATCTCCCTTCCCACATAAGGAATTCTCTCTGCTGTTCTTGCTTGCCTCTCCCTTTTCCTTGTGCCTTGCAATAGGTTAGCTAATGTGATCAATTAAGTTGGTTCAAAATGTCAATGGATCCTAATGGCTTCATGTATTACCTTGTTTGCATTTTAACAAGGCCTGTCAACTCATTGTGAGTGACAAATGGTGAGAGCTTTAGATGCTGTGCAATTCTGTTGAGGGGCATCCTGGTAACACTCATGTCATGGGGACTGATTGCTAATTTCATAGAAAAATAAAAATGTATTTATCTAGAAATTTTGTGTGTTATGACTTATTTTAAGTGAACCTCTTGTGACTAGATGTCACAATACAGTGTATTTCGGGTTTTACATAGGGTAAATGCTTGTTTAATCTTGGTTCCCAGGCTAGTTGGTGCAAGATTTCAGTTAAACAGCCACAAAGAATTACACTTTTTAAAAATTCATGTTTCTTTTGTAAGATAGTTTGCAAATTCCTACCAACTCTTTCTTTCAGAATATATTTTGTATTTGTATTTGTTTCCTTTTTTTTTTTTACTCTCACATTCGTTCTGCTAGTCCAGGTCTTTCTAACCAGACTCCTTACTATATCTCAGAATTTTCTCAGATATAAATATCCCCATTCTTCAATCCATCTAGAAATGTATGGCACTCATACTCTAATCTTTTCTGTAATCTCTCAGTAATGACTGTCTAGGCCCCCAGCTGAAGTTCAAATCTTTATGCTTTCATTCTGTGCTGTTTGCAAGGCACCTGCACCTTATTGACCAAACTACTGACCACCCAAAAAAAGCCATATTGCCGACTTCATTCATGGCATTGTCCCTCCCCTCCCACCTATTTTCTCCTTGTCTGCTCAAAGTTTAGCTCGTCTTCTAGGCAATCAATTCTAGAGCTATCTTTAAGCTATTCCCAGAAAACTCAGTCATCCTTAGTGCTTTCATTTTCCTTCTGCCATGTGAATTTGTGTGCACCCATTGATTTGTGATCTTTATGATGTTATTTTGCACTGATTTGCACTTGCTTCACTCAGTTGTTTTATGTGCATAACTTTTAACTTACCAGGAAAAGAAAAAAACAATTCCTGAGAGCAAAAGATTATGACACATGCCTAAACTTAGCACAAGTTTTTGAGAAATGCTTCTTGAATTAAGAGGACTTAAATCAGACTGACTAATAAAGCAGAGTAGACTAGCAAGGATTTGATTATGATGTCTTCAGTTTTTGATCCTATAGCATGCCATAAAATATATAGGCAATAGCAGGTCATAAGAAGGTTGATCAAAAACATACACCATCTAAATTGTGATAATTGTGAGAACAAAATGGTACCAAAATAGCTAAACTTATATATTTATTTTCCAAGAAACTAGTTTTATTATATTGGTGGACCTATAAAATGATCGTATTCAATAACTGTTTTCAAGAATATCATTATTTTTTAAAAAATAAAAATAACATATATCCACAGGCCTTAATGCAATATATAAAAGTATTTTTGTTGTCTAATTAAAAATAACATAAGCAGAATAATTATTCTTGGTATTGTAGGAGAAAAAAAGTAATATCTTTTCCTCACCCATGGCATAGTTCATGGCTGACATCCCTATAACAAAAGACAAATTAACAAGAGGACGGCATGGCAGATTTATTTAATCAAAGTACTATGTGACACAGGATCCTTCAGAAATGAAGACCCAAAGACCCAGGGAAAACTGTATATTTTTATGCTAAATCGAAAGAAGTGGATAATTGTAGAGAAATATGATTGGACAAAAGGGGACATGACCTAACGATAATAAACTAAGGGGAACTCAGCCCATTTGCCTATTTTTTCATATTCTTCTTGGTCTCTCTATGTAGCATTCTTTCCCTCTGGTATGGGGCAAGACCCTTCTGCAATGAGAGTCTTTTTTACTTACTTTCAGGAGAGGTAGGTTAGAGAATTCCTTTATGACCATGCTTCACACAGAAAGGTGTGGGAAAGTCAGAGGGACTTTTGCCTCTGCAACTTTCTTAATTCCCAACATGCCATATTTTGGGGTATTATGTTCTGAGCCTTGACAGTATAAATTCACATTTTGAAATCACATATTTTAATGAATTACTTAGCTATAGCTCTTTAATACAATGTCATTGGTATTTTTCTCAAATATGGTCTCTATTTATTTTTTTTTACAAGATTGCTTGTGGTATTCTTCTAAGTTACACTTTATGATTAAGAAATTTAAAATAGTGACACTTTTAATTGAATCTTCTCTATAGATTATATTATTGTTAGCTGAGGAAACACTCTTTTCATATGTGCCTAGTAAGCTCAGAGCAAATTCTGCTAAGTGGAAGATATTCTCTACTGTAAATTTCTTGTGTGGATTGACATATAAATATTTCAACCCAAATATTTATAGAGATATTTACTTTTAGCTTCCTGTTAGAGTCCATTCTTTAACAAATATGTTTACATGAAAAAGTGTATGAAGTATATCTATAATTTTGTGAATGTTTTACCAACTTTAGTTCCTGCAAAATCATAGGCACTGTGAATTTCATTGTATTTCAGAACATAATTTATGTTAGATATTAGAACTTTAATAACATAATGCCCCCACTAGGCACCATACTCCAAAGTGAAATATAGAATTTCAGAATTACATCTTATATACTGTTTAAGTTACTGTTGTTTAATTTGCTCACTTCTCTTGCTTTTATATGGATAAATGTCAGTGTTGTCTTGTTTCCAAGTTTTGTTTTCCAATAATTGCAACTTAATAAAAATCTTTACAAGATGGTATTTTTTAACAACTTCATGTGCTGAGTGTTTTTATTAAAGATTTCATATTGATTCTGAAGAAAATGAATCCAGAATTTAGAGGATTCATGAAAGAGTCAATGCACTGTAGGACTCTTAAGTTTATGTACAAAGTAGTTCTGTAAATCAGATTGATTATGGGCATCAGAGATGCAAGGTGCATACTGCTATGCTGAAGTATTGCTTCACTTTCAATCTTATCTTCATCCCTAACTTTGTAGTACAGTTATTCTAACTCTGGTTACAAATATATATATACATGTGTTTGAAATATAACAGTTCCAGCTTCTTTTTCACTTGATAGAACACTGTAGCTTCTTTGTATACAATTATGAATTGAGTGAGTGTGCACCACGAACAGTTCCAAGAATATATTTTCCCTAAAGATTTCTTAATTTTATAAGGACATCGTTTTTACCATAACCACATTCTTCATAAAATTTATATTGATATTATTACTGCAAAAACAAAAAAATTATTTTCAATATTAAACTTTTAAGCTAAATTTGCAAAAGCATTTATAAAAATGTCAAATATTTCACCTATATTAGCCATTTTGATGAACTTTAGTATGAGTTCTAATTGGAGATTATCATATTGATAATCTTCATACTCCAAAGTCTTTATTGATCAATAGCTCTATATCAATAATTAATATTTCATTTGTTCTTTAGCAATCCTTATGCATTTATTTATTTTTCTGGTAACCTTGCCTTGCCTAAGAGCTTCAGTATAAAGATGGACAGTGATAAGTGATGAGTAATTGTGGGAAACACTATCTTATTCATTACCAATGGAAATGTTTGTTTTACTGTTTACATATATTTTTTTTCCTTGGGTAATTTTTTATTTGTCAATGTATATATTGCATTGCAATATTTTCTGAGGTTAAACTATTCTTGAATTTCTGTGATAAATCCTCCTTGGTTACAGGTATTTATTAACACTGATAGATTTCATTTATAAAAATTATATTTAGGACTGGTTACTACATGAGATTGTCTATAATTTGGGATTTTCTTGAACTCTATACTAGGTCTATATTAAGTCTTATTTTCAAAGTAATATTAGTTTTCCAACATTAATTTGTGAACCAACACTCTTATTCTATTATGTGAAACTATTTAATAAGGTAGGATTTGATGATTAATAAAACAATACTATAAAATTGCCTGAGCTTACTAATGGTTTTTCTGAGGGAGAGATTTTAAACTGCCAGTTCCATTTTTAAAAATAGGTGTTGGGTTGTTTATTTCTTTTGTTCTTAAGTTAACTTTGGAAATTGATATTCATAAGTTTTCAATTTATTGGCAAAAAGTTGTCTTCAGAAGTTGCTATTGATTAGTTAAATCTCTACCTTATTTATGACCATGTTCTCCTTTTCTCTCTATGTTAAATTTATGTATGCTATCTCTTAATAATCTGTACTATATAGAGTTGTTGTGGGGATTGAACAAATTAATGTAATATAAAACATTCATATCAGTGCCTTGATAGAGAATTGTTTATTTTATTAATCTTTTAAAGAAACATTCTATTGCTTTTGTGATTACATATTTTTTCTATTTCATTTTTGTCTCCTCTTATCTTTTTCATTTCCTTAGTTTGGCTTTGAGTATCTGTTTTTCTTTTAATAGCTTCTGTAACTAATTTGTTTTTAATGTCTCTAATTGTTAATATAGTTGCATTTGTCCAAAATTTTTTCCTAACCAGTGGTTTATCAGCATCCAATTAGATTTGCTATGTAACACTTTTCTGTTCTTTGTAGTAAATTTATTGTAATTTTGGATTATTAGTGCAGGCAGTAGGTGGAGGGTTGTCAAGAAGCAGGGTTCAAGTTCACACAGCACAATACTCCAACCCAGACAGAAAGGGCGTGCCTCCTAGAGGGGTGTGTGTGTGTGAGAGAGAGGGTGCGTGTGAGTTTGAGTGTATAAGGGAACAGCCAGAATAAAAGACAATTTTTCATAAAAGAAGGATCATTAATAGACTTTTCATTAGCACACAAAGAATATTGTTTCAGAAAGACCGAAGTTAGGCACAAGTGGGTTAGCTGCAATATGGAGCAAGGACGATGGCATGCATGTTGAGAAATCTGGGCACAGGCTTGATGGCCCTACTCTAGTCCCTGTTACCCCTCAAGAGTCAACCCAGTGACTTCTGCATACTTCTGAGCCTAGAGCCCAGCAGGCCTGTAGCTTTAGCCCTTGTTTTTTCGGAGTTTCTCTTCAATTTCTGATACATGGAGATTTTTATCTTTATTTTTTTTTTTATTTTATTTTTTTTAAATAAAAATATATTTTTATTGAGGAAAAATAGTATAGGCAGAGGATACAGGAAGAATGGTCAATTTTGAACTTTTTAGGGCATTAGAATCATATATGGGGCTTCTGAAAATAATTCCCAGATCCCACCAGGAGATTATGATTCAGTGGGCTGGCTTGGGGCAAAGCCAGCACCTGTTTCTTCTTTAAGCCCCACAGATTTAAGACACGAGCCAATGCTGTGCATTGCTGAGTTAGATGCTGGTGCAGTCCTCAGAGTAAAGGGAAATGAAGGGCACAGGATGGGGTGAGGGCCAGCAACATTTGAGGGTTTTCTATTTTTTTTAAGGTTTTTTTTTATTTTTTTATTTTTTTGGTTATTTTTTAAAGAGCAACCAGGGCTTAATTATACATACACACACGCCCCCACACACATGTGTATGTATACATATATACATACAAAAAATTCTATCATTTCTACGTGCTTTGACTTGGGGGGATCGTTTACAGTATGAACTCAGAGCAATCTGGGCTCCAACACACAATGCATGTCTAATGCATGCTTAGGATTTATTTCTAGAATAGAACAGAAAGAGAAGGATTAGACACATTTTCTTTTTTAAATATTTGCATATAACAAGTTAGTTTAAAAAGTAACAATAGGCCAGGCGCGGTGGCTCACGCCTGTAATCCTAGCACTCTGGGAGGCTGAGGTGGGCGGATTACTCGAGGTCAGGAGTTCGAAACCAGCCTGAGCAAGGGCGAGACCCCATCTCTACTATAAATAGAAAGAAATTAATTGGCCAACTAATATATATAGAAAAAATTAGCCGGGCATGGTGGCGCATGCCTGTAGTCCCAGCTACTTGGGAGGCTGCGGCAGTAGGATCGCTTGAGCCCAGGAGTTTGAGGTTGCTGTGAGCTAGGCTGACGCCACGGCACTCACTCTGGCCTGGACAACAAAGCGAGACTCTGTCTCAAAAAAAAAAAAAAAAAAAGAAGTAAAAAGTAACAATAGAAGTTATTTTATCTTGCTTTATGTCATAGAACTTTGAGGAAAAAACCCTAGCAAATTAAAAAAAAAGGAACTTGAGAAATCAGATTTTAGGTGCTTAGAACTTCTCAATAAAAGCTCTGTGTTGGTAATGGGATATTGCCTCACACCTGTTAAGATGACTATTATCAAAAAGTCAAAAGATAACAAATATTGGCCAGTATTTAGAGAAAAGGGAAGCCTTGTATACTATTGGCAGGGATGTAAATTGGTAGAGCCTCTATAGAAAACGGTATGTAGGGTCCTCAAAAAGTTGAAAACAAAACTACCATGTGATCCAGCAATTTTACTTCTGGTTGTATATCTAAAGGAAATAAAATTGCTATCTTGAAGAGATACTCACACTCCCATGTTCATTGCAGCATTATTCACAATAGCCAGGATACAGGAACAACCTAAGTGTTCATCAATAGATAAGTTAAGAAATTATGGTGCAGAATATTATTCATCCACAAAAAAGAAGGATTTTCTAATCCTGAAATTTATGACAACATGGATAAAAGCTGGAGGACATCATGCTAAGTGAAAGAAGCCAGAAATAGAAATATGAATACTGCATAATCTCACAAATATGTGAAATCTAAAAAAGTCAAACTCATAGAAACGGAGAGTAGAAGGCTGGTTCACCAGTCAGTCGTATAGAAAATGGGGAAATGTTTGACAAAGGTTGCAAACTTACAGTTTTAATAAATAAGATAAATAAATTCTGGAAACCTAACATATACCCTGGCAACTATAGTTCATAATAATGTATTATGTACTTGAAATTTGCTATGTATTCATAAGTATTCTTAAGTATTTTTAGCACACACACAAAAGGGATAAACATGTGAGGTGACAGATATATTAATTAGCTTGATTGTAGCAATCATTTCACAATGTATACATATACCAAAACATCATGTTTTATACTTTGAATGTATACAAATGTTATTTTTCAATTATATCTCAGTAAAGCTGAAAACATTAGTGACAATACCTAATGCTGGTGAGGATTTGGACAAACTTCATCAGTCAAACATTGCTAGTAAGAATGTATAATGGTACAGCCACTCTGGGATATTATTTTTCTAAAAAATGAAACATGCAATTACCATATTAGCCAGAAATTTCACTCCAGGGCATTTATTCCAGAGAAAGGAAGACATATGTTCACATAAAAATCTGTATGGGAATGTTTATAGTAGCTTTACTCATAATAGCTCCAAACTGCAAACAACCAAAGGGTGAATGATTAAACAAACTATGGCATATCCATGCCATGGAACACTACTCGGAAATAAAAAGGAACAAACTATTCTTACATACAACTGGATAATTCATACACAAGGTACTATTCCATTTATGTAGTATTCTTGAAATGAAGAAATGCTAGACACGAAGAACACATTTATGGATCCCAGAGGTGAAGGAGAGGGTGAAGGGGGGAAGGATGTGAGGGTGACGGTAATAGGGCAACATGGGAAAGCTTTGTGACAGAAATGTTCTGCATCTTAACTGTAACAATGTCAGTACCATGGTTATGCTATCATACTATAGGTTCGCAAGATGTTACCTTTCGGGAAAACTGGGTGAAAGATACATGAGATTCTACTATATATTTCTTATAATTATAGTTAATATCTCAAAATTAGAAGTTTAATTTAAAAATAAGCAAGAAAATCTCTCTGCTGGAGCATATTAGGTATTTCTCTTCCCTAAGAAGGCCCAGACTGTATTTAAAAAGTAAAACAGGAGTAATACAGATTGAGCACTTAATACATGCACCAGGTCCTTGCAGGTAGGTTGTTTCATGCTCAAAATTTCATGCCTAAAACATATTATTGTCCTTATGAAATGGATGGAAGAACTGAGGCTCAGGCATTGAAGTTAGTCCAGATCTGAACCAGAGGAGAAATTTAATAGTGCCTAAATGTGAGCCAAAGCTGCTTTTCCACCAAATCACCTTCCCACATGGAAAATGTGATTTCTCACACATTAAAGGATAATAGTGAAAAAAGGTTTTAAAAATCCATTAGGCAGAAATGTTCTCTTCTCCTTCACTGTAGCTCATCCTCCCACATTCTGTAGTCATAACCACCTTTATCCAACACCTTTTACCCCTGTTCCTCATGTCACTGAGAATACACACATCAGCCACAGGAAACAGTATTTTTTCTGTGGCAAATGTAGAGTTTCATGAAAACCAAACAAAAAGAAAATCCAGAGGGAATGGTGAGACCCAAAGTCTCAATTTCCTTTAATCACACTTCTGACTCTTTTTTGGTCCTTTAGCAGATGGACTTGGGTTTATTTAGGGGATTGTTGAAATCCCTAAAAGATGGGTGCCATCAGGGTAGAGTTATCCACAGGGACAAAGCTTAGAGCAAAACAAATGTCTTACTTCCTAGGAATGGAAAATGTCAACAGGATAAGCTTAAAAATCAATCTGCTAGTTCACAGAAAAGATCAGAAAACGTGTAAAGTGATCACAGATGCTCAATTTTCAGAGCAGACTTGCTATGGTATGAAAGAAGAAAGACTATTCCTATTAACCACCAAAATTCAATTTTTCCCTGGACTGAGAAGGCAATTCATTTTGGGAGAATACAAGGCTATCATGTATTTCTCAAGGAAAAACTGAGAAATGCTCACTTGTTTGGCATGGAGGTAAAAAGAAGATAGCAATACTAATAATAGCAATAGCAAATGTGTATGGAATGCTTGTCATGTCATAAAGTGGCCCAAGCTATTTATATAACATTATCTCATTTAATCCTCACAGTACTCTCTGTGAGGTACATATTATCATTCCCATTTTGTGGATATATAATTTATATTCAGGATGTTTAGTAAATGAGAGAATGAACTTTAAATCATGTCTATCCTTAGCATCCAGGCTTTTTGAGTTATCATGGTCATCCTAGATTAGGGTTTCTCAACCTCAGTACAGGTGACATTCTCAGTAAGATAATTCTTTGTTGTGGAGGATTGCTGTGTGCTTAGTAGGATATTTAGTATCATCTTTGTCTTCTGTTAAAACACTTATGGTACTATTAACAGATGGTAATACTTCCACAATTGTGACAACCAAAAATGTTTCCAGATGTTGCCAAATATTCCCTGGGGGGTAAAATCACCCCCAGTTAAGAACCACTGCCTATGCCATCCAAAAAAAAGCAGAAGTAGCTAAAATTTAAACCTGCCCAGAATTACTCCAATAGTCACAGGTCAAGAAATTAACAAAAAACAAACAACAAAAACGATCTAGCCAAAAGGGACTCAAGTGATTGAACAATTTGAACATCAAAACAAATTATGAAAGCTTTGGGTTGAATAAAATCATTGAACCTATTGAATAAAATGTGAATCTGTGACTCTATACTGATATAAAAAGTGATTGAGTAAGTGGGAGTAAGGAGAAAGCTTTTTCTTACAGTAAGTAGAAAGCCAGGAAATAAATGTACCTGGAGCTACAAAGTCACCGTTTTGCAACCATGATGGTAATAGTTGATGAAGGCAAGACTCATCAGATGGATGCTAAAACTAGAAGTTGGAGATTTAATGAGAAGTAGGGCATATGCACATTTCAAAATATCTCCTAATCAATTCCTTATTAATTACAATAGAAAAAGTGGTAACTTCAAGGGGAGAAACTTGGAGGACATTACTTTAACCAAATGATCAGAGATAAAATTACCAATAATGGGACAAGCCACTGCTATGTGCCGAGGAGGACACAGTGCCATTTCTGCTTTCCTACCAAACATGCAAAACCCAATCTAATCAGGAAGAAAGCTCACGCTACAGAAAAAAATAATGGCCTATACTTTTTAAAAGTTAAACATCATGAAACACATAGTCTGAGAACAGTTGCAGCCAGATTAAAGGAGGTGTGACAGGTAAGTGCAGTCATGATCCTGGATTGGATCCCTGACCAGAAAAAAAAAGTTACTATAAAGAATATTATTTGGAAAATTGGTGAAATACTATTAAGAATATAAAACATAGTATTGTATCAATGTTACATTTCCTGATTTTGATTAGATAGATCGTTGTTCCAATACTATGATTATGTTGAAGAATGTCCTGATTCCGAGGAAATACCCAGAGAAGTAAAGGGGTAAAGGGGCCTGAGGTCTCTCATCTATCTACTCTCATGGTTCAGGAAAAATAATGAGAGAGACAGAGGGAAAAAAATGATAAAGTGTAGCAAAACCTTAGCAGTTGATGAATCTAGGTGGAGAGCATATAGAAGGTTTTTGTATTATTCTTGCAACTTTTCTGTTAGTATAAAATTATTTCAAAATAAAAGTTTAAAAAATTGTTGAGAACCAATGTGTAGCAGTTGGAATGCCAGGGGAGTATCCTGGCCCGGAGCATTATGGCTGGCAAACAAGTAAAGAAATGTTTCAAGGAAGGGGAAGCCATCAACTGTGTAAAATGTCACTGAAAGATCAGGTGAGTGTGGTCTGAGAATTGACCATTGAATTTGGCAACACGGAGGCCTTGTTGGAGTGAGTTCAAGAAGGAATAGAAAAATGGGGAGATGGTAGAGGCAGCAATATTGACAACTCTTCTGAGTTTGTCAGGAAGAGAGAGCAGAGCCATGGGGCTACAAGTGGAGGGAGATATGTAATCAACAAGCATATTGTTAGTCATTGGAATACTATGATATATTTCCACTAATATAACAACCTGTAGTCTGATTTCTGTTTACTAAGAAAACTTCTAATACATAATTGGCTTACATGCAATTTTACATGAAAGAATTTTATATATTTTGTTTTCATCGCAAATTAAGAAATTGGCATTCCAATTTCACACGTGAACTGATTAATGTGATTCTGTCCCTGAGAGAGAGATAAAATCATGTTTCTGCCACACACATGGCATGCAGGGGCCAAGTAGAGGCATATGTCTGATTTTGCAGAGTTCCTTCCGAACTGTTTGGAAAGTTTCAAAGGTACATTAAACCAGCTACATAAATTATATAACATTAGAGTCAGTTCTACTTGTTCTGCAACAGTGTAAAAACGACATTTCAAGAAAAAAAGACCCCTACTGCCTACTATAATTACACCTCAGTAATCGTGGCTCTTAAACATTTAACCATAGCAAGCTTATATCTAAGTATGTAAATTGAGTGGTCATTGGTTGCGCCGTGGAGAAATCACTGGGATAATAATGAAGTCTCCTGGAGAGAGAAGCCTCTTGTGAGACAATCTTCCTTACTTTTGTCAGTGCCAGTCCAACTTTACCTTAAGGCTAAGATTTCAGAATTATTTTTCTGCCTTAGCCATGTGGTGCTTGCAATATCTTGCAAAACTTTACTTGAAATTTTTTGTTTAATAAAAATTTCAACAGAAACCTCAGTGTTTTATTTAACCAAGGACCTTTATCAATCCCATAATAAATTTGCTTTGTATAATTATAATGTTTTTGACCTATTGGATTACGAATTTTAAGGTGATCTAATCATTTAAAAGAAAAATATGAGTAAACTTAGAATAATTCACACAATTGCTGCTATTTATTGAGAACTTACCATGTGCAAAGACTATACTGGAAGCTTTATGCTATCTTATTACTCATCACAAAAATCCTATGGGTTACCTTATTATTATCCCATCACAAGAACTGAAGCGATTGTGACTTAAAGTACCCAAAGTAGGATTTGAATTGAGATTGGGCTGGCCCCAAAGCCTCTGCTTGTTCCACTATGCACATTTCCTCTCTTCCATAATACTCATAATTTGCGTGTTCACAGCTGCATCTGATCTGATTATACTTTCTTGTTCCTGCTCCCTGTGAATGTCCATTGAAATATTTATATTTCAGGTGAGAGGAGCTAAGATTCTAGTACATTCAATTTACAAATGATATTTAAACCTGAATCTGAAGAAATTTTGGAGAAAAATAATTCAGAAAGTTTAATCAGAAAGAAAATGAAAACTGAGATAAAATAGCCATGTTGAATGATATCTACCACTGACCACTTGCTGAGAGCAATACTGAATTAATAGTGCTACACCGCAGGTGCAGATGTGTTGGACATTTATTTGTGGCATCTACCTGATTTTCAGGAAATAGTCTGTAATTAGAAAGTATTAGCATTCTGTACACCATGCCAAGCACATTGAATCCTAATGTACCTTTTCAATAGGGAAAATAATAGCTGGAAATATAGTTACTAAAATTGAATGGTGGCCTAGAATCATATTCATTTTCCCCCTTGTTAATAGTATTTAAGCTCCATAGTCACAGTATATTAACTCTTGCATTTTCAGCCTCTCTACTGGGGATAACAAAGGCTCAAAAGATTCTCTGCTTCAATTAGCAAATTTTATATTTATACAAAGGAAAATGTTTGAAAATTTTCATCTTACAATTAACTCTTGCTGCGGGGACACAAAGCTATTTGTAGACTTTCCTAAGCAATGACTTTCCTAAGTAACTTAACAACAATTTTCTAATATATTATTTTCCTCTGGGACAAGCTTAATTGCCAGAAGCATCGGAGTAAAAAAAAAAACAAAGAAAAATGCATTTATAAAGAAAATCCAACTGAATTAAAATGATATTATTGCCATATATACATTTCTGTTTGCATTTGGTCAAATCTGTTTATATCTGAATTTAAATGACAAACTGAATCTTATGAATGAGGTTTTTATATAAGAACACAATAAGAAATAATGATTATTAAAATGATAAAACTTTCTGTACGACTTTAAGGTATAAACATGATAAAGTTTTTGATTGATTATTTTATAAGCTACTCTTTTTCTGTTTAGTGTTTTAAATAATACCTCAGTCTTCTGAAAGTATTAATATATGTTCAAAGATGACTAACTTACATCCAGGAGGAGCTATACATTGAAAATATCAAATAAGAATAATATAAAATATAAAATCTATATAGTCCACCTGATTTCTCATTTTTCTGTAGCTGCTTTGCTGAATCTAAAATTGTGACTATTGCTTTATCATAATAATTAATATAAATGCAATTATTTAAGGCATTTACAAAACATAATATGCTGTAAGTAGAATGAATAATTTTTTATTAAAAAGTGCAGTCAATCAACTTCAATTTACCAAATATTCATTAAGCCTCTACTATATGACATCCACAGTTCTAGGCACTTGGAATACATGAATGAGCAAAAGATAATGCTCCTTACTATTGTGAAGCTTACATCCCAGTAGGAGATAGACAATTAAAAAAATATAACAAAAAGTAAACTTCATAGTGTTCAAAAGTAATATATGCTACAGACTAAAATAAAAATATAGCCATAAGATAGATTATGATGGGAGGACAGTACTAACTTGGTAGCCAGGTAGGCCCCATTTAAAAGGTGACATTGGAGGATACTTGAAAAAGGTGAGATAGTTCTGCAGACTTTAGGTGTGAGAGCAGACTGGTTAGAGGGAACAACTGGTTCCAAGGCCTGAAGGCAGAAGCACACTAGCGTATATGAGTACAGTAAGGGGCCTGCAGGGTTGGAGTGGAATGAGAGAGGGGAACAGACAGTAGAAGAGGAAATCAGAGATATATATGTTGGGGGATGGAGGCAGATTCATGGATGGGCTATCATAAGAATGTGACCCTTTGCTCCATGTGACATGGACGCCATTACAGGATATTGAGCAGAAGAGAGACATGATCCAACTTAACTTTTAAGAGGATCACTGTGGGTGCCATGTAGAGCATGGAGTATAGGAATGCCAGGGTGGAGGCAGTGAGGCAAGTTAGGAGGCTCCAGAGTAATCAGGGTGTACTTAATAGGGTACCCTGTGCTGTCTTCCCTGCAGGGGTCAGCTGGGTGGCTTAGTGCACCAGCACTTTAGGCCTGAAGGAGGGGTTGTAATAGGCACTTACCTCTCTTCTCTAGCCTTCTGTTGCAGGGGTGGTTCATAACCTTGCTAATTCCCACAATGTAATAAAATGAAATGATACTATATGAAACCATTTACTCAGGTTTATAGTAACAAAGAATACGTATAATTTTAAAATGATATTACATGTATATGTATATATGGGATATAGCTATGATCAGAGTCCAGAGACCCAGATCACCCCCAATTTGCATTACTGAATGCTTTGCCACCAGTTTCTACTCTAAATATGACAGGGGTTACTAGGAGAGCTATGAACATGTTCATTTCTTGATGTCTTGGAATATCTAAGATTTAGAGAAAAAAGGGGGTCTCCTTCTTCTCTAATCTAAGGATTTCCTTTTGAGTTCTCCACTTCTGTCCTAAAATCACTTTCTTCCTTGGGTGATTGATATTGGGAAGGTACATTGTGTTCAAGGAAAGTGCAACTTATAATTCACATGTATTTTCCAGTGCCCTGACTCTTGCTAGAAAAATTATTTCATGTTTGGTCATGCATATTAGTAACTTCTCAGTAATTTAGTCTTAAAAGCATCATGAAGGATGCCACCTGAAGAGTCCCATTGACTTCCTCTATTTCTCTACAGTTCATGTCTGCAAAGCTCACGCTTGCCTGTATTCTCTGCACTCCTCTGGTTCCCATATCTTATTTACCCATGAACAACTTTTGAATCAGAGCTGTCTCCATAAGAACAAACCATGCAATAATTCAGGCATCCTCAAACTACGGCCTGCAGGTTACATGCGGGTGTTTTTGCCCATTTGTTTTTTTACTTCAAAATAAGATATGTGCAGTGTGCATAGGAATTTGTTCATAGTTTTTTTTAAACTATAGTCTGGCCCTCCAACGGTCCAAGGGACAGTGAACTGGCCCCCTGTTTAAAAAGGATCCCTGCAATAATTCCTTGATTCTAAGGCACCATGGAGTGAAAGCAAACCCTAGAATAAGGATTTAAGTGAAAGTCATTTATTTTGGAAGTGATTTCAAGAAACACTGCTAGGAGAATAAAGAAGTGAGGCAGGGAAAGGCAGAAATCCAATAAAGGGTATGTATGTGTTTAAGCAAGTGGATGATATGGAGAAATGGTCCCCAAAACTACTGGGGAAATCTGGGTGACAGTGTACAAGACATCCCAGAGTTACCCTGGCCAAGAGGATTCACCCTAGCCATCATTCTTAATTGAAGGTTGCTACTCTGGATAATTGTCCCCCATACTTAGAGTGTGTGATGGATGCTCCCACAGCTGGACACAGTAAAAGTCCTCAGGCAGAGGTCAGGTTTTTGCAGTAAACGGCAAATGTACACATGCATGCCAGTGGGATAAGAGATGGGCGCCAACTGCATCTGCTACAGTCAACTTCTTGCACCACTCAAACATACTTGCATCAAATGAAGGCAACTCAGATTTGTTACTTATTCTTCTAGGTGATGGCTGGTCATGATTTCCAATAAAAGGACTTCTAGCAGGAGGATTAGTGGAAAAAGCTACATTCTATCCTATTGCAGTCGGTCCTGAGACTGTAATTGGTATTTATAATTTTCTCCTTTACCACCCATTTTATTCTCCTTTACCCTTGGCCAGCTTTTATGCTAATCTAGATAATTTTCTCAGTAGCATAGCCCTGACCTTTACCACCAAAGGGTCAGAGCTCCTGGTTAAAGCCCGAGGGGTCCAGTCATGAACACTTTAATCCTCTGTTCACAGAAAAGGGAGACATGGAAGTACTGAGAAGGCAGGAGTGAACAGATCCCCTGGGTTCTAGGTATGTCTAAATATGCACTTCTCTGGGAACATTATACAGTAGCAGTTCTTTCCTTCATGGTAATCAGAGTCAACACCACTTATATTCTGGTAACTCCTTTCTTCACTAGCTAGTCTACTGGCATGAGGAACCCAAAATGATTTAGTAAAACCCTTGATGTGTTTCTTATGGAGGAAGGATACTATCCTGGGAACCAGACCTAATTTTTGCAAATGGATCACTGACAGTGATGCTGATGAGGTCACAATTACTTCCACCCTTTGTTTCTCAGATGACGTGTTCTACATTTCAAAGACATGGCGCCATATAACAGGTGCTTCAAAACATAAGTCACATCCTGACGGACAGGCTCCCAACCTTGCAGGGTAACTTGTTTAAGCTGGCATCCTAGCTGTACTTTTAAGAGGTTATTTTAATTTTTTTTTCATTCTGACTGCTTCAGGATGATCTGATAATGGTAGCAATAGAGGATCACACAGTCATGCGCTCCCTATCACACTTTTTTCATCACAAAATTGGCCCAAGGTAACATCACAAAGGATTCCTCGATGACAAATCAGACACTTTGTGAACCCTTGTGTAGTGGTGCTGGCTAAGACAATGAAGGCAAGAAAGACAAAAATCATACTCAGAAACTGCATTGACCCCAATAATTCTGAATCCCTATCCCTTCCAGGAAGGAAGTGGTTCAGTGTAGTCAACTTTCTGCCAAGTGATTCCTTGATCTTTGCTAAGGTTTGAGTGTCTCCTCCAAAACTCATTTTGAAATTTAATTGCCAACATAACTATTAGAAGGTGAGGCCTTTAGAGGTGATTATGTTAAGAAGGCTCTGCCTCCATGAATGAATTGATGCCAGTATCCTGGGAGTAGGTTAGTTGTTGTAGGTGTGGATTCCTATTAAAAAGGATGAGTTTGTCCTGCTTGTTCTCCTGCTCAGTTCTACCTTCCTCCCTCTTGTGTGCATTCTCGCTATTGGATGCCTTCTACTATGTTCTTGCCAGATGCTGGCATCATGCTTTTGGACTTTTTAACCTCTAGAACTGTGAGCCAAATAAACTTTTCTTTATAAATTACCCAGTCTGTGGTATTCTGTTATAGCAGGAGAAAATGGACTAAGACAATCTCTTTGAGGTTATGAAACATTCCCATAGGTCCAGCCACAGACTTCTTCCTTAGAATTCCTTGTCTCTAATATTCCAATCACTCTTCTTATAGGCATTCTGACTAAGCAAATGACCATGCCATTCACTACTTTCCAAGTGTATCCATAACTCACAGAGTGTATGACCAGGTATACTGCTTCAATCTCTGCCCACTGGAATATTGTCTCTTACCACTGTTTTTTAGCACCACCCCTGAGTGGAGCTCTACTTCAGTAATGCATTTTCCATCCATTTTACATCTCACAGAAGTATCAAGTCAACTCATCTGTGAAATAAACCAGGTTTTGTTCCTTTCCCTTAATTGGCTGATCATAGGGAATCCTCAACACAGCCACATTTTTGAGCTAAGAGGGAAAGAGTTAGGTGTGGGAGAGTTAGGTGACATGGTGGTATGGGCCACCTATTCACATAGCTTCCTTTTTATTTCTGACTTGTTCAGATTTTATTCAAAATATGTCATTTCCATTGTCTGATGGATTGCTGCTGTGCCCAGCTGCCTTGTGGGTCTGGTGATACCCAGCTCATGATGAGAAACTCTGATTACATGGACACTCCACTGAGCCATGATAGCATGGTAAGACTTTTTGAAGGAGACAACATGGCTGTACTCCAGAAATCTAGGGGAATTTGTTGTGATTTTTGCTATCAGAGTTTGCACCAAATCCATATGACATCTTTATCTACCATGGATACCTCATTCAATAACATAGAATCTTCCATGTCTTATGGCCAAATAACAGGACATTTTGTATTGCGGCCTATATTTGCCACAGACCCCTCTTTTTATCTGGGCCCCATGTAAATTACCAGGCTTCTAAATCTTTGATAAGTGTGTCAGGGCTACCTTCCCAAATGTTGTATGTGCTGTCTCCAAAATCCAAAGTGAGCTAGAAAGCACTATGCCTGTTTCTTATTTGTAGGGGATACAAGGTATAATAATTATACAAGGTATAATTGTTCTTTATGTGGTGGAAAGCAGAATTATCTTAGCCCTGAGGCAAAAACAAGAATGCAAATTGCTTCAAACCTCCTTCATAATGGGGATTGAAAAAATGCATTTAGCAGGTCAACAGTGAAATACAATAGTCCCCTTATCTGCCATTTCACTTCCCATGGTTGCAGCTACCTGTAGTCAACCATGGTCCCAAAATATTACATACAATAAGATATTTTGAGAGAGAGTGAGTACATGTGCAAAGGAGAGCACATTCACATAACTTTTATTACAGTATATTATAATTGTTCTATCTTATTATTCATTATTGTTGATAGTCTATTACTGTGCCTAATTTATAAAGTAAACTTTATCATAGGTATGTATATATAGGAAAAAACATAGTATATATAAGATTTGGTACTATACATGGTTTCAGGCATCCCCTGTGGCTGAGGGGGGACTACGGTATTTCTAGAGGCTGTGTTGATATGTTCTAGTAAATAAATCATATCCTGCACAGCAACTGCATTTGGGGCTCCTATTTAGTCAAGTCTGCAGCACTTGGCTATCATGTGCCATGATTCATCTGGTTTTTCAAGGCAATAGACTGGTGAATTTGATGGAGATAGGATGGGGACCCACTACCTCTGCATTATTTGAAATATTTGTAGGAAACACTGATCTCTGACATTCCACTGAAGATGTGTTTTTGCTTCTGCTTTATGATTTTGGCTGGGTCTTGGTTATTTCAGGGGTTTTCCCTTTTTTTCCTACCTTCCACTGTGGTTTTTAATTTTAAGATTAGGGAACCAATGTGAAGGGTTCTGCAAACTGTTGGTTTGTCCATATTTAAACCATTTATCAAGTTCATTAACTCCATTTACCAATAGAATCTAACAGGGAGCCATCTGGGTCTTTTGAGTCTTCTAGTTATCAGTGTCAGCTCATTCCCTTTATCTACCAACCCTTAAAATATCTGGGTACAATTCCTCTGCTAAATGTCTGAATATCTATTTGGGGGAGGACTGAAGAATAAATGCCATGTATGTTTATTACGACATTGCAGGGTTCTTTCTCAGGGGCCTCAGCCTCCCCTTGACTCAATGATCTTTGGGTCTCAGGGCTCATTCATGTCTGATAACTGGCAAAAAATTATGCTTTTATGGTTTTGGCTGACAGCAACCCTTTTTCTTACTGACTTTGTTTTATTTTATTTTTTTGGCTATGCAAGTTAAGCAATTCCCTTGGTAGAGACCTATCTCACCTCTCAAAACACCATGGTCTGTTTGTCATGACTACACATATCTTTTGGTTAGTACCCCTTGTTTAACATTCTGGTTTTTCTGCCCATTATGGTAATTATGTCCACATTGCTCCAATGATTAAGTGGCATTTCCTGGCTTATGTTATTACAGAACTCCATCCTCCTCATTGACATCATGGGGACTAGTTATGTAACTGTATCATCTACACTGCCTACAAAGGACAGACATCATTGAATTTCTCAATGTGACCAATGCCCCCCTTACTGACTCTTTCCTTATCATTCAAGTAAATGGAGTTTATTAGTCGGGGTTCTCCAAAGAAATAGAACCAATAGGAGATATCTATTTATTTATTTAAGGAATTGGCCCATGCAATTACAGAGGCCATGAAGTCCTATGATCTGCCATCTGCCAGCTGGAGAACCAGGAAAGCTGGTGGTGTAATTTAGTCCAAGTCTGAGGACTTTAGACCTAGGAGAGCTGATGGTTGTAAGCTCCAGTCCAAGGGTCTGAGAATGAGGAGCACAGATGTCCGAGGGCAGGAGAAGATGGATGTCCCAACTCCTGCAGAGAGAGAATTTGCCCTTTCTTTACATTTTTGTTCTATTTAGACCTTCAGTGGATCGGATGATGCCCAGCTGCATTGTTGATGGCAAATTTTCTTTACTCAGTCTACTGATTCAACTGCTAATTTTTTCATGGAGTGCCTTCACAGACACACCAGAAATAATGTTTTAATAGCTATCTGGGCATCCATCAGCCAAGTCAATTGACATATATAACCATCACAGGGAGCATTCCTTGGGCCCTCCTACAGGAAGCAGTAATCTCTGTCTTGGGTGATAACTCTAGAATACCCACCTCACTGAGCCTTTTGACATTTTCTTCAATACTTTGGCAGGGCAGCACTGATATCTTTACCTCAATTACCATAATTTGGTCCGTGCTTGAAATAATTGACCCATCAGTCTTTTAGGACTGGTTATAGGTGACCTTGCCAGGACATTAAATCTAGAGTCATGGAAAAGTGCCCCAATATTAGCTAACTCCCCCTTATTCAACTTTTTATCCTGTATCCTTTCAGCCATCACCTACCATACCCATTCCTAGACATGTTCTCTTTGTTCTTTCCATGCATCTGGCCAGATCCCAAAGCTGTTTTGGTGATAATTTTTGTCCTCCAATAGCAGGGACTTTTTTTTTTTTTTTGCTTTCTGGCCATGCTGAGCCTTAACCATAGTTATTGGTCCAGAAACACTGGGAGGAGGTAGAGGCAGATTTTCAGAAGCACAGTCATAGTCTTTGAGCATCTGCATGAGTTGAGACATTTACCTGCTCTCCAATAAAAAGATACTGACATTCTTTAGCAAAGGGGAAGATCCTATTCTGCCAGCCTAATAATTTGGGGAATCCACAGGTTTCTACCTCTCAAGTGTATTCACCCAACTGTACTGATTTCAAGAACTCTATCAGGAGCCTAACTCTAGCATAGGAAACTCTAGCAGGGGTTGGAATTTCAATCTAAGTTGATTGGCAACAGTCAACCTATTTCACAATCCTTACATAAACTGCGGACTCTGTATCCTTTAAGGCTAGAGGTATTGCAGAAGCCAGTGTCTTCCCTTCTAGCTGGATCCATCTAAATTCACCACACATGAGAGCCTCGGTAATTAAGGTGCTGCGGCACATCAGGAGTTGTAACCGCCTCACTTAAAACCAGCACTGGTGCCCTTAATTGCCACCTGATTGATGAATGATTGAATTTCAGAGTACAGTGTTGAGAGACTGCTTCCTCAACAAATTCTCGCGCCAGCTATTTTAATCTGAGTTCCTTCAGAAGCAGATCCTGAGACAGGGATTTGAATGTAAGTAAATTTTGCAGGTGATTCCAGAAAAAAAAAATGTAGTGAGGTGATGAAGTGAGGCAAAAAAGGAAAGACTAAAGGGTGAATTTGCAAGCATGTTATCACCACAGACAACTGGGGCTTAGTTACACTGGGGAACTCTAGGAGAAAGTGCAGAACACACCTCAGAGTTATCCCAAAAAAGGTACAAGTGACCTGGAACATTTATCCACTAGTTTTCTATCATTCAGTGATGGATTTTTGTGTGTGTGTGTGTGGACATTATATCTCTGACACTTCGGGGCTGCGATGCACAGAGGCCTAGTGTACGCTCATAGCCAGGCATAAAAACAAAAGAAGTCCTCGGGTAGAGAGTTGTAGGTCTGTACTAATTACTATGAGTGAAACATTCAATTCTCTTGACTTCTGGGATAGCATTTTCTACTGGTTTGCTAGACTACCAATTCCCAAATTTATTCTTCAAATCCATTCTTCTTTCATGTACCCTATACTGTTTGCCTGTTAAATATTATTATTTAGAAAACTCATATTATTAAATATGAAATTTAGCATAACCAAAACTGAACTCGCCAAATCTTTCCGCCTGATAAAATGGTTCTTCCTTCTTCCTTTTCTGAATATATGATTGGCACCTCCACACACATAGTTGCCTAAATCAGAAATTCAGGGTTATTCTAGTCTGGGTTAGAAGGGTTGTCTCCTTCACTTTCTCATTCCACATTTACCAGTTACTCAGAACTACCATTGTATATCCTAAATATCTTTTTAATCCATCTTTTTGCCCTTTTACCCACACCATTCTAGTGCACACCATCATTATTCTTAACTGGAATAGTGTTACAAAATCCTAATTTGTCTCTCTGCTGTCCACTCAATCCATTCTTCATAGTGAAGCCACTGTAGTATTTCCAATGGTAAGTTGGACAAATTTTTCCCACACTTCAAAACCTGAAATGATTCCTGATTGATCTTAAAACGAAGGCCAGTCCTATTAAGGTAGTGTTAATGTGTTAATGCCAGTCCTTTATGATCTGGCCCCCGCTTCTCCCTGTATCCTCAGTTCTTGTCACTTCTACTTTTAAAGACTGGACGTCAGCTACTCAACTTCATTCAGATCCTTCTTATCCCAGACCTTCACTCACATTGATTCTCTGCCTGTAATGCTCCCTGTCTGTTGCCTGCTCTACCTTGATCTTGTAACTGCTTATAATTCTTTAGGTCCTAACGTAGACATTTCTTCATAAAAGTCTTTACTCCTTGATTACCTTGAATGGCTTGGTTGGCCAGTTATGTATTAGGAATCTTTATTTCCTTATCAAAATTGGTCCCATTTCTTTGTGATTTTAACTGACTCCATCTTATGCTGTACTGTGTGATCCGGGGGTCAGTGATCGTGTCTTTCTTATTTACTTTTGAATTTCCAGCAACTATCTATAGAGTCTGGAACATATTAGGCACTTACTAGATATCTGTTTATAAATAGGTTATTTGTTTTCTTTTGCTCATTAAAAAGCAGTTGCAACATATTGTATTTTATCGGTTATTTTTTTAATCATTTCTGTTTCTTCAATGCCTAGTACAGTGCTTAGTACGTAGAAGGTGCTTGATAAATGTTCGTTGACTTAAGAAATGAAGATCTTATAATATTGATTAGAGATGATACCAAACATACTGCACATTCCCAATACTAGATGAAAATACCTAAGGAGAATCACAGGCATGGTCACATTTGTGCTCAGGATATATGTCATTTTCAGTTCATTAATGTTATCTCTCCTCTTAATTACATATGCAATGTAACAAGGTGCAAATGTTATTTCTAAATGAATTCAGAATGAAGGAATACTTGTTAAATAATATCTGTGAATATTTCCCTAGTTATTTTGGGGAAATAAATAATTCACATACTCAAACTTGGAAAAAAATTGACAAATCTCCCTAAAAGCAATGAAAATCATTACCATTCCAAGATTCAGTGGTGTATTTTAAGATAAGGGTTGAAGAGGCATCCTCGGGGAATTAGCTTAGCGGGGAAGCCAAAGAATTTCCCCTATAAACTTTTCGCTCCATGGAGCTAAATGTTAAATAGCTTCATGGTTAGAAATGTATTCTCCCTTCCACTAGCTAAATATTTCTCTGCGACTTGGATTATTATTTCCTAAATCTGTTATGACACGCTCGCTCCTTCAGAGTGCAGCTCAAAGATGCTTCTGCTGCCTTCCTTCAGCCTTGTGAGGAATGTCTAATAACCTCCCACCAAATCCTTCATGTCTTTGTTTTCCATGCTTGAAAACATATGGTCTATTTCATCCAAAGAGAGTTTCTGTCAGGCAATTGAGAGACCAGGATATCCTGTTTTTAAACTGGGGTTATCTACTGGGAAATGCCACTTCTTGAAAATACCTATTATTCAGTAACTTGTCATGGAGATATTCATGAAATCTGATGAGAAAAAGAGAATGCGGTAATACAAATTTCTTTTCTGTTCTTCACCATGCTGTGCTTACGCCATTCTTTTCCTTCTCAAAAGAAAGAAAACAAATGACTGTTTAGAAATGTTCTAAAATAGCACTGAACCAAAGCGTTTCAACATGATGGATAAAGTCCTAAGACTTGGAAATTGGGTGATTGGAATGGGTGAGGCGAGTCAGTGCTCCTGAACTAGCCATTTAATGAAGTGGGTGTATACTGGAAAGATGTATTTTTGCCATGTTGCATAGGGCAAATGTTCAGGAAGCTTGACTGAGCAACAGTGTCTGCAGTCAGATACAATACAGTTCTTTCATTAACATTAGATTGAATTCTGGAGATGGTCCAAGCTTAATGGAGATCTGTATGAAAACCTGATTCACATTTGTTGAATTTTCTATGCATTTCTAAAAAGCTGCCAGATCTGGTATCAATGTAAGTACTGTATATTAAAAATAAAAAAAAATTATCTTCCAGTGAGATTGGACCATCCCCAGTATCTTGATCTTTTTGTCCAGTTATATCAGATGCTCTGAGAAAAAACAAGATGGCATCCTTTTGTATGTTGAAATTACTATATTAATTTTATTCATAAAAATTAATGAAAGTGTGGAGAATTTCTCTAGTGTCCACATAGGGCATTTTAAAATGAGATCCTCTTATCTCAAGCTGCTTAGAGTAGCATGCATACTACACAGAGATAATAAAGATTTTATCAGAAAAAAAGAATGTCAATATTCTGGCAAAAAATATATGTTTTTTGTGGTATTTTAAAGAAAGTCCTAATTGGATTTTAAATTTGTATTTGATTTTAAATTCCTATAACCTGCAGAGTTCTATATTACCATGATTAGATTATTCTTTCATATATATTTAGCATTTTCCTGCCCTCCAAAAGCACCTGGACATATGTCCATAGTCTGTGAGTTAATTTGGTTTTGATAAGTTAATATTTTCAGAGATTTTAATTCACTTGTTGGTGTAATGCTATACAAATTGCTAATGAGAGATAATTACTCAATTACTCTTTTTAAACAGTGCTTCAGTGTTTGCTTTTTTGTTGTTCTTTTGTCTGTGCCTTTCCAAATACCAGTACCTTTCCTTTTTTCAAAGTGAAGTTTATATATGTCCACATATATGCATTACACTAAAATTTTAATTCCACTAATTCATATAGATGTGAACAATACAGTCATAGGTCAAATTTCCAGATGATCCCTCCACCTCAAAAAATATATATTTTATTGTTTTTTTATGCCAATGTGAATTAAGATGTGATAAGCTTTTTTTTTTTCATTTTTTCATTCTAATTTTAACAGCAACACCTGTTCATATATTCACAAGTTTCTGGCATCTCATTTAAAGTGCACATGTTACAGATTGAAATTCAGTATAGAATAGGGGAGGAGAAATAGTTAAATGACAGGGATTGGAGAGAGATCATCTATTAAGAAAGTTATATTAGCAGTTAAGCTCTCATTTTCCAAAGTAAAACCACCACTCATAAAGCATAATTTTTTTCTTCTAAGATACATTCACTAATTCTGAATAGTGCTTAAGACAATTCAGTACAAATTATTGGCTAATACCATGAGTAGAAGTATTTATGGTAATTTAAAGCTATAGGTGCTAAAGATTTATGTCTTCAAATATATAATTCACTTGCCATATGGAAATCTTTGTCAGCACATTCATTGATTTGATAGGACTGCAATAGATTTAATTTTAATTTTTTTCATGTCCTCTAAAATAATCTATTAAACTTAAGAGTTTCATGTTGCCATTTATGTGTTATATTTAGTAATTCATTGTCAATTGGAAGATATTGAGTTTAAGATTTTTCTTTTTATTCCAAATTTACCCTACAGGAAAGTTATTGAAGAAAATGTTATCTCACATCAGCATTGTAGACTAAATCTGTCATATTCTTTACTTTCAAGGGAGATAGAAGAACCTATGAATATTTCATGGATCCTTTAATATAAAATATCTGAGAATAATATTTGCTTCAGAATATTTATTTGAATTGAACAAGAACAAAGATGAGATGCTTATCTACTTCTATAGCATATGTGTACTTCAGTGAAAACTATAGTATAATCTACAAAGAGGAATTCTGAGAAAGTGTTTCAATTTCTATTGTGTCATACTTCTTGACTCTGAGGAGGCTATTCATTCCTTTAAATTTCATCTCAGAAATATTTTCAAGGTCTCAAACATCTACCCTTGCTGAGCAGTTGAAATCCACACCAGAATTGACATAAAAATCAATTACACATTTATTTCACTTGAGGCTTGTATTGTTGGGATGCATCTTGAACGTCTTTCCTCATTATAATATTTTGAAGTATTACAGCACAGTCTAGAAATGTGATTCATTTCAATATAAGCATACTAACAAACTTGACCTCAGAATGATCCTGAAATTTACAAGCTAAATAAAATAATTATATTCTAATCTCGGGAACAGGACCAAAACTATATGGATGATGCAGAGGAAGGAAGATTGCGGCTTCTTAGAAAATACTAGGCATATAGTGTGCTCACAATTATTGCTATTTGACTTAGGAATTATAAGTCTACCATTTGGATTTAAATGAAGGGAGCATGATAGAGCTTGTGTCAATATAATTGATATTCTATTCAATTTTACCTCATTTTATATTGTTCTAATACTACTAATAAATGATTACCTGAGAGGTATTTTTTCCTCCTGATGCCAAATACATGGTGTTTTTCCAGCACAGCTTCTCCAACTCTTCAATACCCACTAGGTGTCAGACAATTCAATTTGATTCTGACACTAACTACCCAGGATTAGTGCAGACCTCACAGTTCAAGGGCTCAGTCCCGCAAGACTGTCCCTCGACTTCAGATGCCAGTTGTAAGTCTCAGACCACTTGTACTTCTGACCAACCAGCTCTAAATGGGAGTTCCCATAACACCCTCCTCTTAACTACAACCGCTCACAGAACTCACGAAGACACTTTACTTACGTTCACCAGTTTATTACAAAAGAACAGCCAGACGAAGAGGTGAGAGTGAGGTCCCGAGGTGTGTAAGTGCAGGAGCTGCCATTCCAGTGATGTTTGGGTGTGCCACCCTCCCACACGTGGGTGTGCTCACCACCCCAGAAGCTCTGTGAGCCCTGCCGCGTAGCAGAGCTTGTGGAGGTTCCATTCGGTAGGCATGATTCTCTAAATCATTAGCCATTGGTGATAAACTCCATCTCTAGCTCCTCTCTCCTCCTCAGAAGTTGGGGGTCGGGGGCTGAAGTTCCAAGCTTCTAATCAAGGCTTGGTCTTTCAGGTGACCAGCACCCATCCTGATACTGTGTAGGGGCCTACCAAGAGTAGTACCATTAGGAAAAAGACACTCTGTCACTGAGGATATCACTGCCATCCCTATTTCTGTTTCTATGAGTTCCTTCCATTTTTCTTAAGGCCCATGGAGATCACCCCAAATCCAAACTGACTCCAGAAAAAAATGAAAATAAATAATAAATATCATTTTCTCAATGTTATTGGTAACACAATACTTGGAATAAAAATGGTAAGATATATTGGAAGAGTCATAAAAAATAAGGGATGCTTTTGAAGGAATACATTTTGGAATTTTGATGTACCATAAGATACTCTGAAGATACTTTGAGGCAAAAATGAATCTACATTTCAGATTTTTAAAAATACCAAATAATGATATTACAGCAACAAAAATGCCATTATTAAATATTTTGATATTTACTAACAACCTCAGTTTTCAGGAAGAATGATATACCAAGAGTCAGTGTTGCCTCTCCTACAGGGCTTCTGTAGGGAGAGTTTGTCCCAAACCAAAGATTTTAAACAGTCTGGTCTCTAGCGGTGTCTCGGTTGAGGCTCATACAACCATATTCACTTGTTCTGATTCCATGTCCACCAAAGAAGTTTTTGAATGTACCTAAAAGGTGCATTAACAAAATGTCATTCCAAAAATAAATAAATAAATAATAAAATGTCATTCCAAATTATGCATCAGTATCTGATGTTCAATTAAGATAATTATTCCCAATTAAATGAAGTACCCGTGTCTATACTGTTGTGAATGAAAGACCACAATTTCTCTAGGCATCAATACAAAATCAGACTTTTTGGGAGCATAGTACCAGCACCTTTAAGTCTCCCCATTCTGATTTTACCTTGCACCTCTCTCTCAAATGATAATCAGTAGTGTTTCAGAATTATTACATACATGTACTGAAGTTGGGTGATAAGCAATCTTCTCCAAGAGATATCTCTTTAAATGTTTAAGTGTTGCAAAAGCATAGTGTTTGATCAAGATCTTTAATAATATGCCCTACGTGCTTATACTAACAAGGGTTATAAAAATAAACGTGGCACATAGGAAAGAGAGTACCATGAGAAATTAAAATTTGGTATGAATTAGGAAGGAAAACTTTCTCAAGTATTCAGTATATCAAAGACACACGCACAGTAATTTTAAAAGCTTTCTTGTCTAGGGCAGCAGAAGCTACAAATAGCTGCCAAAGGTGAAAAGGCCTGATACCAGGATAATAGCTCAAACATGGGAAAGCAAGGATTTCTGCTGAAAGGATTCTTCATACTAACAGAATTGGGCACGCTAGAAATGATTGGCTGGTATTTATCAAATGGTCTATAACACAAAGAAAGAAAGAAAGTAAACTTCCTACTCTTTTATCTGAAGCCCATAATACTGATACAAAAACATATACAAAAAAGAAAACTAAAGACCAATCTTACTTAGAAATATTGGTGAAAATGCCAAATAAAATATTAGCAAATAGAATCCAATAGTACATTAAAAAAAATAATTCACCATGGCCAAATGGGGTTCAGTCCAGAAATCCAAAACTGACTCAATACTTAAAATGCATTAATAATACCCAGCATATTAATAAGTCAGAGGAGAAAAAAACAAATGATGTCTTCAACATATGCTGATTTGACATTTGAAAAATTTCATTACCCATTCCTGATTCAAGGAAAAAAACCTCTTAGAGAAAAAGAAATAGATAGAAATTTACTTTACATGAAAAATATTTTTGCCAACTAAAAGTATCATGGTGAAGAGTGAAGCACTTGAGACATTATTGTTACAGTCAGAAATGTGATGCTGATGCCCACTATTATTGGTAATGTTTAAAACTAATGAAGAAACATGTTGGTAAAAAGGGGAAATATTATTTTATCAATTTATTCCACATACATTGATTGAAGGCCTATTTAAGAGCCAGTCATGTAGTAAGGCTCTTATGATATATAGTTGACCCTTGAACAACATGGCTTTGAACTGCATAGGTCCACTTATATGGGATTTTTTTCAACCAAAGGCAGATCAAAAATACAATATTTATGGGATGCAAAATCTAAGCATACGAGGGATGACTTTTAGTACACATGAGTTGCACAAGACTGACTTCAGGACTTGAGATGCACAGATGGATTTTGGTATGCAAGGCCAGCCTGGAACCAATCTCCCATGTATACCAAAAGATAACTGTACTACCATGCAAAGATGAACTGGGTACATCCATTATGTTTACATTCAAGTGAGGTAGATTATTTACCGATTTTGTTATGACTGCATAGCTGGAGGACACAAAACCCCATAAAAGTATCAACTGTAACTTTTACACTTAGTTGGGTACTAATTAAAAATTACCATACAAATGTTAATAACCAGCAAAGATGATTGAATCAAAATATTCCAAAGAAATAGCAAAACCCGTAGGAATATACAAAAATTAATGAATAGACAGCATCTTTTAAAAAAATGATAAAGCATTAAGTGTGAGAAATAATAAAATGTCTTTAAAATGGTGGACAAAATCCTTATTAGAAAAACTCAATACTGTAATGATTTGAATTCTTAAATTAATCTCTACAGTAAATGAAATCCCAATGTGAATCACAACATAGCTTTTTTTAAACTTTCATAAATTTTATCTGTATCTATAAATATCTGAGACTTGGATGGAAAATGCTGGAAAGAAAGAATAATCAGGAGGAACTGTTCATATCAGATTTTAAATTGTTTTTATAAAGCTACAGTGATTAAAATAATGTACCAGTAAGAGAATAGATAATCCATTGGTGCAGAATAGTCAAAGAATAGATTCATTTATTGAAATTCACTGTATGTTAAAGATGCCATTTCATGAGTGGGGAAATGATGATTATTCAATCGCTGATGTTTTGAACAATGACATAGTCATTTTTTAAAAAATTAGAGTTGGATACCTAACTCGAACTTTACACCAGAAAAAATTCCATATGAATTAAAGGTTTAAATGTTTTAAAAATGCAGCCATAGAATTATTGGGATGAGATGCAATTGACATTATGAACATCTTGGCTTAGGGAAGATATTCTCAAGCCTGACACAAAATCTAGAAGTCGTAAAGAAAGGAACTGATACATTTTTACTACATACTAATTTTTAATTGACAAGTAAAAATTGTATGTATTTATAGCACACAACATGATGTTTTGAAATATGTATACATTGTGGAATGGCCAAATCAAGCTAATTAACGTATACATTACCTCACAGATAATTTTTTTCTAGTGATACCATATAATTTTTTTTGTGTGTGTGGTAACTAAAGTCTATTCTCTTAGCAATTTTCAAGTATAAAATACCTAATTAACTGTAATTTGATCTGGTATGGGATATATATTTGTAAAATTCATAGAGACATTTGCAGAATCCCTTACATCAGATTGTTCTTATCCTAGAAAATTGGGTGCAGAGGAAGTGGACAGAGGAGGGAGAAGAGAGTATTATAGGTTCTACTTTATATCTTTCTATAGTGTTTCCATTTTTTCATATACATAGGGAGCATGAATTATTTTTATTATAAAAACTACCAACAAAGATTTAATAGTTCTTTCCTAAAAATAAATCTGAAAGTAGAACTCTGTTTTCCATGTTTTCCAGTTCTCTTTGAGAAAAAGTTTTTTTCATTTATACTGGCATGCTGGATTCCTAGCAAAAGTTAACTTTATGAACAAGTTAATAACCTACATTTTGAATTATTTATACACACTTTGAATCTTTAAGGCAGAAAGAGCAGCTCCATATTTTCCTCCCCTTCAGATCATATCCTCCTTCTGACACCATGGTCTTTTCCATATTAATGAGGTCCACAGAGCGGAAAGAATGTTAGATTTCAGGTGCAAGGTGTGCCAGCCCCTCTTATCTGTTCCCTTCCACATGCTCACCATGAAGGGCAAAGGAAGTGAATTCAGCTAACAAACATGTAGTCATTCTGGGACTTAATAGTGACATAGCATAGGAAAATACATTTTTATAGATATTTGTAGGCAGGATTCTTGATTAGAGATTTTTTCCCTGCTTTGGCCTCGGTTGAAAGATACTCTTCACCCCCACCTCCTCTACCTCCCAGTCTTAGAGGCTGGTTTGGTTCTTGGGGAGACCTGGGATTTGATTCCAAGTCCTTAAGCAGACCTGTCTCTAGTCCTGGTTCCCAGTCTAGAAGTCCATTTCAATTCTAGTGTAACAGGAGAAGGTTGTTTGTTGCAAGCAGGGAATTCAGGGTTTATTCTGGCTGGTTCCCACAAAGCTAGTTTCAAACAGCGTTCAGCTGGATCCATCCCCAGGAAGCGATTCTTGCCTCCTTGTCATTCTCCTGACCAGCCAAGACCCACAGCTCAACATCACTCTAGACCAGAAACACAGCCTACGCCAGGCCCAGAATCTCATAGGTATCTAAAAAGGGATTTACCTGTTACTTTATCCATTGTGCTACTATTTGCCTGAACAGTAGCTATGTGATTGTCTATTTTCTAAACCATGGCTCTAACCTATCCTGTTTTGTTTTGTCTGTGTGCTGAGCAGACTCAGAATAAAGCAGTTTTTTAATGTTTTCTAAACATGCTCATTGTTCATTCATCACCATTCTGTCAAATATTTGGCATATCAGTTTCCCGGAAATCTGGCAGGTGTGATGGCATTGATTTGAGCTATTTCCCCTCTACATCCCTTGCCAGAGCCCCAATACGGGACAAACCATCACACCATGTCTCATCTGTTCCCTGTATTTCAAAAATTCATTCTTCTAGGAGAATGACCAAGTCCTCCAAAGACTGGAAAAAATAGTCTATGCTGCACTTCAAAGAGTACTCAGGAAACAATAAAGACACTGCTAAAAAACAGGAGAACCAAAGGGACTTTAGCAAGCACAGCTTAGCATTTCACATGTATATCGCCTATCTCTAGGTTTGGAATTGTGAACTTCCAGGATGAAAAAAAAAAAAAGGCACATAGGCAGAAGGAACAACTTTTATTTTAACAACAGACATTGTTATTGTGGTTGTACAGCAGAGGCAGCCTCTACATCAACACCCTTCTAGCTCCTGACAAGCATTTAAATATTGCAAAGACTACTTAGATTTTTATCTTTGGGCAATGGAGAGCCTTAAGCTGCAGGGAGATAAAAATACAATAACACTCATCTGATTGAATGTTCTTTTTTTTTTTTTTCTTCCATTTTCTTACCTGAAAACCCTTAGTAGTTGTTTTAGTGAAGAGACCATTTGATGGATTTATCTCGAAGAAAAGAATAATGTGGCTAAGGCTTATATGTGTTTTCCTTCTGGTTTCTGAAATCTTAGAAACCCCCCAAAGTGTGAAAACTGTTATGTGGGCAAATCTACCAGGAAAAAAGAGCAGTCCTTGTCACAAGTGTAGCATAGTAGTATTGAAGGGGTAGGAAGCACGATCGTGGTACAAGGGTTAAAGGGTGTGTTTTAGTCTGCTTGTGCTGCGGTAAGAAAGTACCACAGACTGGGGGGCGTCAGCAACAGAAATTTATTTTCTCCAAATTCTGGAGGTTGGAAGCCCACGATCAAGGTGTCGGCAGGTTTGGTTTCTCTTGAGGCCTCTCTCCTTGGTTTGAGGATGGATGTTGCCTCCTTGTGTCTTCACTCGGCCTCTTCTCTGTACCTGTACACCCCTGATGTCCCTCTCTCTCATCAGCACACCAGTCATGTTGATTATGGCTCACTCATAACAGCCTCAGTTTAATTTAATCACTTTTAAAAAGATCTTATCTCCAAAAACAGTCACCTTCTGAATTATTGGGGGTTGAGACTTCAACATACAAATTCGGGGGTTGGGGTACAATTTAATCCATATGGGGTAAAAGGACACGTTCCAATAAAAAGGCATGGAAAGGAAAGAATGTTCCATGAGGATTAGCAACATGCACAGACACTAAGGACAAACTGTAATGACTGATTAGAGCCAGTGAATTGTAGAAGGACATTCTCTGATTCTTCAGTCATGATATTGGCTCTTCTGCTAGCCATGAAGACTCCCTTACCCACTTGGAGTCATATTAGATCCTTCATTAAATTAGGACAAAAATGGTCACTGAACTCACCAAGTAAGGATCAAATATAATCTATAGGAGTTTTTTTTTTTTTAATGCTATCTCAAATATAAAGTATGAGTATAGCCAGAGATTCTCTGAGGAAATTCTCTGGAGGAGGTGAATGTTGAGGAACATTTTGAAGAGGAAAGGAGAAAGCTGGCAGATGGAAGAGCATGTTTTCCATGGGAGAATGATGTGTGTTCATAGAGCAAGTGTTTTTTGAGTGAGGGGCAATTTAGAAGATGATTATTTATGATAAACAGCTCAAACAGAACAAATAGTGCAAGGTACACAATCTCTTTTCTTTGGACGTGCAGTCTTAATTATTTTAACTTGAGGAGCTGGATAATGGAATAACTTGGTGCATTGCCTCAATTATTCTATGTATTTCACAGTGCCTTAGTTTCCATATACATGGAAGGGCAAAACAACATCTGTTTAAATGACATCTGCTTAGCCAATTCACAGAGACCTAATTAAATAATAGACAAGAACGTTCTTTGAAATGCTTAGAAAAAAACTATGCAGTTAGGAAGTGATGACATTTTATGTAACAGAACTAGTTTGTATCCAGCACCTGTCATATGAGAAAAGCAAAGTAAATGTTCATTGACTGACCATGATAGTCTAAGAAAAACATTAAATTTCTAAGCAGAGTGTAATTCCAAGATGATGCTTTTGGAATTCAATTTTCAATTGTATAGGAAAGAGAAATGATAGAAACAGGGTGGCCAACTGGGATATTGTTCTAGCACACCAGCCATGTGTGTGTCCAATTAAGGCCAATCCAAAGACTGTGAAAATGGAGGGGGAAGGGACAACATACTTTGAAAATTAGTGACATCAGCAGAGAAGTGTAGAAAGGATGTTTCTTTATAGAATTAAAAAGTGTGTTTTTATGGGCTTTCTTTAAATGCTTATGCAATGCATGATACATTGCTTTGTCTGCAAGATTATTCTGTAGAATAACAATTTTTGCTCTTAGAATTTTCATGGAATTCTACTCAAATTTTCTTTTTCTCAATTTCATTCCCCATTACCTCCAGTTGTGCACTAGATAACCACACGATAGAGCCTGAAGTACTCTTTATTTTCCTTATTACTCAGCTTTTTCCATCTCTTCCTGTCACTACTGGCAAAAGCACCCCTCCTTGTATATTTTGATACTTTCCCATGCATTTTCTTATTTCTACTTTCATATCTTTGTAATCTCTTTCTTGTGCAGAAAATTGACTTGGAGTAGCTTTCGGATCTCATTATAAACTGGATGTGGAAAATGGTTTTAAAAACTGGCTATCTTTTTCTCCCGCCTATAAAAATGCCCTTGCCATGTTACTTAGCAGTTCTTCCCATCAAGAGATGGATTCTACAGTCCTACCCATTGAATCTGGGCTAGCTTTTCGATTTGCCTCAGCACATAGAATGTGGCAGAAGTGACAATCACAAAGTCCAAGTTCAGGCCTCAAGAGAGTTTTGATTTATCTGCTTTGTTTCAGGATTTTGACTAGCCAAGATGTGGGCTAGCTTGCTGGAAGATAAAACCTTGTGTTGCAGAATGAGTCATCCAAACCGACTGCAGACTCATAAGTTCAGCTGAGCCCAAGAGGACCAGCTGGTTGAACTTAACCCAATTGCTGGCCCACAGAATCACAAGCTAAATAAATACCATTTTAAGGTTGTTTATTATGCATCAGAAACTATGACAATTGGCTACTTGGGAAATTTGTGGTTTCCTTCCCTTTTCTTTTATGAGAAAGGTTTGCAGCAGTTCTTGATTCAATGTACTGCTTGGGTAAAGGATGGGTAATACAATAGACTCTCGAGGGCATTTCAAGCTCTTTAATTTTGTAATATTATTTATATATTAGCATCCAGCTATATCTTTTATTAATGACTTTTGGAGCATCCTAATCTTCTTAAATATGCCAAAGAAAAAAATTCAGAAGGTGTACTATTTTCATTTTACTTCACTCTTCGTAACATCTTCTGTGGGTTCAAATATGAAGAGTGTCTGGCAGTGAAAAGAATCCAGAAAATGTTAATTTTCTTGATGCCGTTAAGGATAGAATGTTGGCTTGGTGCCATTGCTGCCTTGGGGTCATAGCCAACCTGGGAATGAACAGCTGTTGTTATTCAGAAAAATTCAGACAATATTTGGGAAGACATTATTCAGAAAAAAAAAATTAAGGGCAAAAATGGAGAAAAAAGGAAACTAAATCAGAAAAACATTTTTAGACTCTATAAGTAAATGATCCCAGAAATGTTTACTATACCTTCCAATGTAGTCTAGAAGGGGAAGAGGTGGAAATAAACAGGATTTGTTATGTCTCAAGCAAGGCATTTGGGAGGCAACGTGACACAGTGAAAGAGTATAGGATTTGGGGTCAATAGATTCTAGTTTTTGCTAAGGCAATAATTTTCACACATATAGAAATGAGTAAGTTTCATCTCTGTGAATCTATAACATAACCATTTTGAAACATACTAATGATTTGTATGTAATGATTTATATGTAATAGATTTATTGTTGTCAATTTAAAATGAGTTAAATATTTATGCCTGTTCTCAATTTTAATTTCTAATATTATAAATATTAAGTATAGCCTATATACGAAAATTCTTTGACTTTTTTTTTTTTAAGAGATGGGGGCCTCATTCTGTTGCTCAAGCTGGAGCACAGTGATGTGATCATAGCTGACTGTAGCCTCCAACTCCTGGGCTCAAGCCATCCTCCTGCCTCAGCACCCAAATAGCTAGGACTATAGGTGCACGCCACCATGCCTGGCTAATTTAAAAATTTTTTTGTAGAGATGAGGTCTCACTATATTGCCCAGGGTGGTCTTGAACTCCTGGCCTCAAGTGATCTTGCCACCTCAGCCTCCCAAAGTGCTGGGATTACAGGTGTGAGCCACTGCATCTGGCCTCTTTAGCATTCTTAATAATTTTTAAGAACATAAATGGGAACTGAGACAGAAAACATTAAGAGCCACTGATGTAGAGAAAGTTGGAGCAGTTCTTATTATATCCATTTGATAGACTGGGAACTAAAGCAATTAAAAACAAATTCACTTGGTGAAGGTGACTTTTTAGAGGCTGATCTGGAATGAAGAATTTTCAACTCAAAGTTCCTTTCACATTTTAATTTTACTTTTCCCACTGAGTTTTTTATATTAAAATTTTAATTGTTCAAATTAAAATAAAATAAAAATAAAAGTTCTTTGAACTTTAATACAAGTATAGATTCATATAACCATCAACACTATTAAAATACAAAACAGTTCTATCATAGCAAAATATTCCCTCATATTAACACTCTGTAGTCAAACCACTCCCTGCTATATATTTCGATTTTTGAGAGTGTCATATAAATGGAATTATGCAATATATAACATTTTGAGGCCGGCTGTTTTTACTCAGCATGCTATCTTTGAAATACAACTAGGTTGTCTGTGTAAAGAATGCATTCCTCTTTATTGGGAGTAATGTTCCACTGTATGAATGTTTCACTATTTGTTTATACATTCACTCATTGGAGGGCATCTTGGTTGTTTCCACTTTGGGTCCATTTTGAATAGAAGGGCTGTAAACATCTGTATACTTATGGGTTTTTATACAAACGCAGGTTTTCATTTCTCCAGGGCAAGTATCCAGGAGTGAGATTGCTGGGTCTTATGGTCACTTTATAAGAAACCACCAAATTGTTTTGTAGAGTGGCTGTAACATTTTGCCTCTCTGCCAGAATTTTATAAAGTTCCACTTATTGTGCATTCTCGCCAGCCTTTGCTATTATCAGTATTTTTTTTATTTTAGCCATTGTAATCGGTGTGTAGTGGTATCTCAACATGGCTTTAATTGAGGGTGTGTTGGATGTTAGATATTTTAATATGTTTATATTCCATCAGTTCTTTATGGTGAACTGTAGCTTCAAGTCATTTGCACATTTTTAAATTGGATTGTTTGGTTTTATTGTTGAGCTCTAATAGTTCTTTACATATTCTGAATGTGAATGATATTCCATAGACATGATTTACAAACATTTTCTCAGTCTGTAGCTTATTTTTTCATCCTCTTAACAGTGTCTCTCACTTGTACAAAAGTTTTTAATTTTGATAAAGTTCTATTTATCAGGTTTTTTTTTTCTTCAAAGGCTATGCTTTTGGTATCGTGTCTAAGAACTCTGGGTTAACCCTAAGTCACATGATTTTCTTCTATATTTTATTCTTAAAAAATTAGCTTTATGTCTGACAACGATATCAATGATCCATTACGTGTTAATTTTTGTATAAGGTGTAAAGTTTAGGTGGGTTTTTTTTTTCTCGGTTGATATACAATTCTTCCAACACAATTTGTTGAAGAGGCTTTTTATTTTATTTTTATTTTTTTTTATTTTGGCATATTATGGGGGTACAAATTTTAAGGTTTCAATATTATTGAAGAGGCTTTTTTTTCCCCAGTGAATTGCCTTTGCAATTGATCATACTTGTGCAGGTCTATTTCTGCACTCTCCACTCTGTCTAATTGACCTACCCACTTGCTAATAACACATTGTCTTGATTACTGTAAATCTTAAAATTGGGGAGTGCCATTACCCCTACTTCATTTTCTACATATACATTCATACTGTCTGAGTATAGAGGCAGTTTAGTTTCTTCCTTTTTAATCTGTTTGGCTTGTAAATGTTTTTCATACCTTATTGCACTAATTAAGACCTCCAGTTTAATATTGAATGGGACTGGTGAGAGTAGAAATCTTTTTTTTCATTCTCAATCTTGAGTGGGAGAATGTTCAGTTTTTTTCCACTAAGTAGGTTGTTAGCTGTGGGCTTTTTGTAGATGCTCTTTATCAAGTTGTAATTCCTCTTTATTTCTAGTTGTTGAGAGTTTTTATCATAAGCAAATTTGGAATTTTGTCAACTGATTTTCTTCATAAATTAATGATCATGTTGTTTTTCTTCTTTAGACTAATATGGTGTATTACATCGATCACTTTTTGAATATTAAAATAGTCTTGCTTTCCTGGCATAAATTTTACTAGGTAATGATGTATTATCCTTTTTATATATTGCTGAATCTGATTTGCTTATATTTTGTTCAGGATTTTTGTATTCATGTTAATGAGCGTTATTGGTCTATAATTTTCTTTTCTTTATTGTCTTCATCTAATTTTATCAGAGAAACGCTGGCACCATAAAATGAGTTAGGAAGTGATCTATCATCTTCTATTTTCTGTTAGACAGTGTGCAAAATTTGTTTTGCTTTTTCTTTAAGTGTTTAGTAGAATTCTCCAGGGAAACCAATAGGGCCTGGAGATTTCCTTTTTGGAAGGTTTTAAAATATGAATTCAATTTTTAATAGTTATTTAGTTTATTTCTTTCCACTTGGGTAAGTTTTGGGAGTTAGCAGTTTTCAAGGGATTATATCATTTTATCTAAGTTTTTGAACTTATGTGCATAGACTTGTTTTGGTATTCCTTTACTATCTTCTTAATGTATTCAATCTGTAGTGATATAAAATTTTTCATTCCTTTTTTTTTTTTTTTTTTTTTTTGAGATAAGGTCTCTCTCTGTCACCTAGGCTGGAGTGCAATGGCCAGATCATAGCTTACTTTAATTTAATTATTAACTCCTAGGCTCAAGTGATTCTCCCAAGTAGCTGGTACTACAGTGGGCATCACCATGCCAGCTAATTTTTTTTTATTTTTTGTAGAGACAGGGTCTCAATATGTTGCTTAGGCTGGTCTCCAACTCTCAGCCTCAAGCAATCCTCCTGCTTCAGCCTCCAGAAATGCTGAGATTGCAGGCATGAGCCACAGCCCCCAGTTCTCTTTCATTTCTTTATTAGTAATTTGGGTCTTTGTTCTTTTTTTTTGTCAGTTTTGCTAGAGGTGTATCAACTTTATTGATTTTTTTCAAAGAAACTTATTATTTAATTTTTTCTATATTGTTTTTCATTTTCTTTCCTTTCTTTTTTTTTTTTAGACAGAGTCTCGCTTTGTTGCCCAGGCTAGAGTGAGTGCCGTGGCCTCAGCTTAGCTCACAGCAATCTCAAACTCCTGGGCTTAAGCGATCCTACTGCCTCAGCCTCCCGAGTAGCTGGGACTACAGGCATGCGCCACCATGCCCGGCTAATTTTTTCTATATATATTGGTTGGCCAATTAGTTTTCTTTCTATTTATAGTAGAGACGGGGTCTCGCTCTTGCTCAGGTTGGTTTCGAACTCCTGACCTCAAGCAATTGCCTGCCTCGGCCTCCCAGAGTGCTAGGATTACAGGTGTGAGCCACTGCGCTGGGCCTGTTTTACATTTTCAATTTCATTGATTTCTTCTCTTTTTTATTTTTCTATTTGCTTGATGAGTTTATTTTGCTGTTTTTCTTAAGGTAAACGTTTATTATTGATCTTCAGCCTTTTTTGCTTTTTTCAGAGTACGCACTGAATGCTACACGTATATACCTAGGCACTGTTTTAACTACTTCTCACAAATGTTAGTACATTCAAAATACTTTCTATTTTTTTCCTTGAGACGTCCTCTTTGATCTATGATTTATTTAGAAGTATCTTATTTAATATGTAAGGTTTTTGAGATTTTTCTGTTAGCTTTCTGTTATCTATTTCTAATTTAATTCCACTGTGGTCTGAGAACATATTCTATATTTATTAAGGTTTGTTTTATCACCCAGAATATAGTCTATCTTGGTCAATGTTCTATATACACTTGAAAAAATATGTATTCTGCTATTGACTGTGAGTTTTATAAATGTCAAATAGATCCAGTTGGTTGATGATGTTTTTCAGTTTTTCTATATCCTTGCTGATTTTTTATCTATTGCTTCTATTGATTACTGAGACAAGAATCTATATGTTTATATCTTTCTCTAAATTTGGGACATTTTTAGTGATTTCTTCTTCTTAAATACTTTTCCAGCCCAATGCTTTTTCTTTTTCTATTGTGTCTCCAATGATACAAATTTTTAACTTTTTGGCATTGTATCATAAGTATTTAGGATTCTGGTGATCTTTTTTAAAAATATTTTTCCTCCCTATAATTCAGTTTGGATAATTTTTAAAATTGTATCTTCAAGTTTACTAACTCACTGCTCTGTTATTTCCATTATTCAATTGAGCCCATCCAGTGAGCTTCAAAATCTGATTATATTTATTTTTTGGTTCTAAAATTCTCTGGTTCTTTTTTATATCTTTGATTTCTTTGGTGAGATGTCTCTCGTTCTATTCATTTAATAGTGTTTGGCTTTACTTCTTGGGGGATTTTTTTTTTTTTATCACAGTTGCTTTAAATTCTTTGATAGATAACAACAGCATCTCTGTCATCTCAGTGTTGGCATCTAGTTATTATCCTCTACACAAATTGACATTGTCCAAGTTCTTCATGTGCCATGCAATTTTGCATTATATCCTAGAGATTTTGAATATTATGGTATGATTCTCTGGGTTTGCTAGTCTTCTGGAGAATGTTGATGTTTTTGTTTTAGCAGGCAATTGACTTTGTTTATTTCAGGTTGCAAGTTCTGGCGAGCCTCATGGGAAGCGTGGTGTCAATGTCAATTCCTTTGTCAGTGCCTTCGCAGTGTTATTTGGATCTGCCTGTGTGTGTGCCACCTGTAGCCATTCTGAGTTCTGGGTGGTGATCCATCGTGTAGCTCAGTTCTCAAAGTTGATGATATGCTATTATGTGTCAGAGCCATACATGTGCATCACAGGATGTTCCTAGGAATTTATAACTACTTTTTCTGGTCACTCTCTGACCCTTTATCTCTGTGACTTCCCCAGAACTTTTTGACTCCCAGAGCTCCTCTTTTCAGTTTAGACAATATGGGGCTTTATTTCCCTAGCTCTGCCATGCACTTCCTGCAACTGTGATCATTTCCTGAGCCTGACCTCATCAAGAAAAGAGAAAAAAAACAAGTGCTTACACTACCGTTGGTGTCTTATAGCCCCTGGTTTGAAAGAAACATTCCCCCTGCCTCAGTCCATTAGGCCCCTAACACCCCTTTGCCATAGTTTGTGCTGTTGCTGACACCGCCACGACCTACAGAACTGGATTACTTGACAATCTGGGTGGGTGGGTGGCAGGTAGAAGAGAAAGGAAAAAACTTAACAACAACGAAAAGAAGATTCTCCCATTCTCTGAGTGTTAAAAGACTTCTTTTCCATCTTTCAAGCCAACACTTGAGGGCTTCTCCTGAAGCTCTCTCTAACTGCAAAAATGCCTACTTGTAAGTGTTGGGCTACATTGAGTGTGGGACTTTTAAGATCAGAAAAACTTGTAAGATCACTAGTGATTTAGTGGCACTTAGGATTCTGGTCTTCTTCCCCAGTTTGCCTGCTAGTATTTACTTTTCAGAGTTCTCAAATACCTGTTCACACATTCTGTCCATGAATGCATGTCATGGACAGAATGACATGTCTTCTACTGAATTCCATGGAAGTGACAGGGTATAATGTTCTTACTTCAATTTGCCTGGAATCCAAATCCCAATGAATTTTTGTGATCACGTAAGGCAAGTGGTAAAAACGTCCAAGAGGGTCATCAGAGTTGGTATTAGGGAAATGTGCTGGCTGGACTTTATGCCACAAGTTAACTATTCTGACTTCTATCTCCATTTGTGATCTTTTACTTTTTATCACTTGTGCACTATACTGGCTTAGAGGGAGCTGCCCTATCCTTAACCAGAAATCCATTCTTCCCTCAATATCTTATAGTATCCTTGTGATCCAATTGGAATGCTTTTAGATAAAGTTGCATTAAAAGTTCATGGCAAAAGAAAGAAGTAAGACAGAGGGTAACATGCAACAAAGTCATGGGTAGGCAAACCAAGGCCTGCCCATTAACCATACCCAGCCATACCAATCAATTTATTTATTGTCTATGGCTGCTTTTGTGTTATAACAGCACAATTGAACAGGTATGAAAGAAACTGCCTGGCTTTCAATGCCTAAGATGTTTACTATCTTCCCTTTACATAAATTTGATAACCCTTGGGATTCCCTACAAAGGATTCTTGTTACACTTCTAGCCTGACCTCCTATCTGTGAATGGGGGCATATCCTCTGGAGAGTGAGCCTTCTAGGGTAATGGGAATTCTTTCCCTTTTCCTTGTAAAACAATAATTCCATTCATTCAACTAATACCAGTAGGATAGCTATTATTTTTTTTCATGCACTTTGCTAGATGCTTAGGATATGGTGTTAAAAAAGACAGATGCCATTCCTGCCCTCATTAAGCTTAAAATATAAAGTAGTTTATGTAGATAGTTAAAAGCAATCTCTTCCTAAGAACCCTTTATTGATTCTAAATCTATTCTCTTTGGCAACATAGATAAAATCTGTTATCTCTTTTACATGATAATATATCTAATCAGAAAATAGGTGCTTTTTTAGAATCTTCTCCTTCTCAGATATATATCTCCCCTTCATTTGTAATCAAGAAATGATGCTAAAAATGTAAGTCTAATCAGAGATATGCATGCTTGCTGTGCCATTTTTGAATCATCTGCAAATACTGTCTGGAAAGTATATCTAATTTGCCACCATGTTTTCCCAGAACATACATAGGGCATTATCCCTATTAATGAAGGAAAACTCCTTTAGTTTCAGAACTTGAGGGACATTTCCCACTACAAATGTTACATTTGCATTTATTTATAGAGAAGAGAGTAATTTACTGACAGTTCTTTTAAAAAAGTGTGAACATAAAATAAAATTACACAAAAATTTAAAATATGTTTTATTAAAATTAGAAGAAATTTTACCAAAGCTATTGAGCAGCAAAATCATTGAGTTGAATTCATCCTGTGAAGCTTGTGAATTCCAGTGAATATCTATGTTTGCTGTATTTTTTGTGGACTCATCTTACCTGTCAATTTCTTCTCAACCATCAAATGATAGCATTTTCTCTGTAAAAAATATGTCCATAATGCAAATCAGGAACAAGTTAATATACATTCTAATTGGAGAAGTATTATAAAGTGATGTAAATGTAAGATTGCTGGGGTTTTTGAAAGTGATGCAAATAGAAGATTTTTGTGAGATTTTGTTGTTAAATGTAAAAAAATATATACTTATTTACTTTTTTTAATACTTTTATGTACCAGGAAGTTCTAAAGACCATTTTATTGGAAGTGTTGGATTCTAGATTTAGTGAGACTATGATTCATTTAATGGTTCAAGGGTTACAAAAATGCCAACTAGAATCTGGAATTGTGAAAAATTCAGTGTCAAGTAAAATTATGACTAAACAAAAGCTGGAGGGAACAGCTGAAAAGCATTCTCTCTAAGTACATTTCATGTTATTTGTAGTGGCCAGCTAAGGTAGCTGGTTCTAGATGGAGATATTTTTCAGAACTATAAATACGTTTTTGAAACTATGAAGTTTGATTTGGTGGTCTGTAGCTCCAAGAAGAAATAAAAATTCAGTGATTAATTTAAAGAAAACAAAATGATTGGTTGAAATTTCTTCAATATTTTCATCCTGTGACTTCTCCAAGAATTCTCAGCACCATTACATGTTCTGTTTGAGCCTTATGTATTCAGGCTAAGAACTAATCATTGCCAGATTTTGAGACATGAAAATAATATAGATTGCTTCTATTTTTCATGGTGTCAAATTTTACTCATCAGTTCATTTGTACTATCTTACAGATGACTACACTTCCTTTTTCATAATTTTCAACTACTGATTTAGTGGTTTTCACTCTTGATGATATAAGAGAATAAATCAGAAATATGTAGCTTTCTACTTTAAATTCATTTATTTATTTTCACAATGAGTATTCATTTTATGACAATCCTTCCGTTAATGTAAATTTTAGGGATACATGGGATTATAAAACTAGGGGACATATACAATTTTCTTACCCCTCCATGAATATTATTATAGGAGATTAGGCAGAATACAAATGTGAAAAATAAAGAAGGATTCATCATAGGGCTGACACACACTCTGTTGTGTTATCTGGAACACATGCTTTCCAAAGATGAAAACAATATAATTCATCATCATGTTTCCTTTTGGTTCTGGTATTCAGGAAACTCAGAGGCAAACTTAGAGTTCAGTTGTACAATTGAGTTAATTCTGCTATTTAGGCTACCTGCATTCTTCCTCTCTCCTGCATCTTATTTACTCATTTTGTTGCCTCCATATTATTATGCTTGTGTATTTTCTACAAGTTACCTTAATTCATTTTGTTAAGAGTAAGGTTTAGACAAATCCAGTGTTGAAACGACATACAAAGCAGTCTCATCACAAGATTGGGGCTTGGAGGCCTTGAGCTCCCCTGTTGAGGTTATCCCATTGAGAATATTCCTTGCTACTCTTATCAGCTTTATCAAGACTAAAATTCTCTCTTCAGAGACAAAAGCAGGAACAGAGTAGTACAAAATACAGCTCTGAGTATGATTCAGAGCACTTCTAAAATTATCTCTGGGAATAATGCAAATCCTAAAGCAAACAGAAAGTGCCAAAGCAAAATCCTATGACCCTGCTTGTACCTTATCTGATTTGATTACCTGGGCAGGAATCTATTCATCTACAGGTCACCATAAATGGGAAAATGGCAAGTGAATGATAGTAAAAAAAAGTATAATTTATTTCATTCTAACATTTCTTATAATGCCTGCCTCTGCTGCTTAGTAGACATAGACAATTATACTGTAGTAACATGAAAGCAATTAAAATGGCAGAGTGTCCAGGCAGTTATATGTACTTTGAGGTAAAAATGATGAGGGCTGAAATCTTGGTTCTGCTTCTTACTTGCTTATGATCCTGGGATTTTTTTCAACCGTTGAACATTACATTTTCTCACTGTAAAATAGGGATATTACTTACCTTCATAAAATTGTTATGAGAGTTAAATAAGGAGATATTATATATATGTGCATATCACTGTCACAATTATAAATAGTCAATAATATTAGCAGCAGTCATCTTCATTTGTAAATCTCAAAAGCTATAACCCATTTTTTTGTTTATTTTAATAGAATATGAAGATGTCAATTTTGGCTACAAAGTAGAAGGGGAAATCAAGCAAACCATTCCACATGATTTATGGCCGAGATGGTTTCAGGTGAGTTCTCTGGAGTGAAGAAGGACTGTATAGATCATACAAGACCAGGGTTGTTCATGTTGCACTCAGCTGGGATGGTCAGAGCAACTGATTAAATACAGCTCCATAATTTAGTAGACAATAAAGGGTTTGGAAGGGGGAGGCTTATCTCTCCCAAACTTAAGTCTCTGAGAAAACTCTGATGCCTCTAACATCAAACAGTGTTTGGCAGCAGTGTCTGCAAAAACTAATTCTAATTATTTCCAATTATTACTGATTCCAATTATATAAAAAGAGGATTATTTTTTATTGTGACATGTCCAGAATTTTCCTGTAATGAGCAGGAAAGCCAGAGTCACATTTGTATTACAAATGATCTGGTTCCCATGCTTGTCTCACTTCATTATGGTTGTATATTCACCCCAAATTCTCTCCACATCACCATGGCCATCCGTTCCTTTCTCTGCATTCTCCCACTCTGGCGTGCACCCTCTCACCCACCACCTGAGCAATGTCTCTGATCATGTGTGTGCATGTTTAGCAGCTAGAGCTATCCTCTGATAGTTCCAAAAGCAAAACTAATAATCTTCCCTGCCAGAGATTCTTGGCCAATATCCTTTCTTTCAGAAGGAAATGTTCTAGTTTGAGCTCATAGGTGAGCCATTTCTGATCATCCACTAGTTGATACATTTACCTGCACAGTAATTATGTTACCTTGGCATTCATCTTGCTAAAAACATCTGGGGAGGACTTGAGTGTGAAAGGTGCAATATAAAAACCAATATTATTCTTTCTAGGAACATCACTGATTGCAATTTCACAGAAAAAGTATATCCAGCAACTGAGAGTGGAAAAAGAAAAGAAAGGTTGGAAAGATTTATTGAGTAAAGAAAACCCTCAGAAACCTTCTTTAAAAAATAGAAACAAAAAGCTTTACGTTTTCTGACACGATGCAATATGACAAACCAGGTTCTCCAATTAAGTAAAAATTTTCCATTACAAAGTGACAGATTATTTACTAAAGTGCAGAACAAGCTCAGCTATTTACAGGAAGCTACGACTCTGGTATATGTTTTCCCAACAGTAAAAAGGAGAGAAAAAAAAAATCTATTTTGGTGCTATTAGTTAGCTTGCAGCTGGGTTTAATAAAGAGGGGTGTTTGGGATACTCGATGTGGTATGTAAGACAAACCCAGGGAGGTTTATTTAACTATGGTCCATAGCCAGAGACAACAAAGATAATGACCAGTGGGAAATATCTATTTCATTCAATTCCAGAGTCTAGGGAAGAGGTTATGTTATAGAACCTACGTGTGATCTAAAAGAACCTTTTGGTGACAAATCAACACTTTCTATTTCTTCCCCATGTTTTCTTATTAAAATAACTGGAACTTGCTAGAAAGGGACTAAGTATCCCAGGAAAGGAAGGAAGACAGAAAAATCCAAGGGAAGAAATGGGGCAGGAGAACAAAAAGTTAAGAAAAGGTGGAGAATGAATACATTGGTTTTCTTCTTTTAGGAACTTTGTTCATTTAGCCAATATGTAGGTGTCTCTTGAATATTAAGAGCAAATGCAGGCATGCTCATCCTGAGTTCTATGAGTTTGATTTGCAGAGTATTTAAAAATACAGTCTTACATTAGAGGACTTACTGTGACAAGTAATTTCATATTAGAGATCCTAGGATGGCTTACTCTATTGACAGATAAGAATAATTAACAATCCAAGATCAAGGTGCCAGTGGGGTTTGGGGGGGGCAAGAAAGAAAAAGAATAATTAACAGTTCAAAATATTAGTCATTTTTACTAAAATGTTAATTTTAATTTCTTGAAAACTCGGTCTCATTATGGTTAGAATACTCCCTACAGTCCCAGCACTCTCTTTCTCTCTTTTAAAATCCATTGACTAGTTTAGCAAGGAAAAGTTCTGTTCTGGCCCTTGTGACTTATCAAGAGCTGTCGTAATTCTTATCAGTTTATGTTTTGCTCTTCTGTCCCCAATTCTCTTATCTAGTTAAAGAGCAAAATGTGGCACCTTTCTTTTTTAAATCATCTTACCCGTAGTTTTTCCCACTTTCTTGTCAAAAGGCTTGTGCTTCTACCCCTGCCTCTGGTTCTGTGAGGATGCTGTGCCTTATACCTTTTTGGTATAAACAGCCATTAAACACCCCTTCCCCCTCGCAGCTCTAGGCAGACATAATCTAATCTGTGTCATACGACAAGACCAATTAGTCTCGCCCACTCTCCAGCCTTCTGTCCCTCCCCTCTCAGCTGCTACCCTCTTGGCACTCCACCTCTTTTAGGAAGTAGCGGTGGAAGCCAAATTTCCAAGCTGAATTCATGAGATGAATATGCAGGTCCAGATTGCATCAATGTGCTCACATCTTCAAGTGGAACTCAGACTCAAGACTTCTTCTGAATCTTTTCTCTCCTCACATTTTATGTTTGTCAGAAGATTTCCAACTACAAAACCTCCTCACTGGCAAGAAGGAAAGAAAAAGCTGCTCTGGCAATATGGGGGCAAATGGAAAGGCCCAGAGCTGGACTAACTAAAATACATGCAGAGAGTGTTATCTGTTTCTTGGATGTGCTAAGTTATTTTCTACATCCTTTCACAAGTAGCAACCTGCCTACTTCTGACAGGTATAGGTGGCCTGCAGAGTTCAGATGATGGATGGGCAAGGCGAACTATTCATTATTCATGCTCGGAGCACTTGCACTGCAACCAACTGGGTCAACCAGCATCAGAATGGGACCCTGAGGACCAGACATGGAAACACAGTGCAGCCGGTGGTGCATGATTCTGATTAGTCCTGTTATTGCATAGCCAGATCACAGCCACCACAGCTGGGGACAGCAGGTTCCAAGAACTCCTGACCCCTCTAGATGTTGAGGGACCTAACAGAAAAAGCACTTAAGATTGCTTCATTTCGTTTCTGTTATCAGAAATAGTTTCTTTGGATTTTTAAAATCTATTGCCATTAGTTTCAATATCATAACTGCTAAAGGAGGGATGAACATTCTACAATAAGCTATTTGGTAGCTGGTAGTTTAAATTTCAAAACTGATAATTATAAATATAATCTCATGTTATCTGACAGAAAGATCCTAAGTAACTATATCTGGGTCAGTCACTAAAATTGGCATTGGACTTTTTAAAAAATTTCAGTGTCCACTAGTAAAACATGAGTCTTATTGCAAATATGCCTACAAATATGTTTTCCATGGGGAAAAGATTGTTGACCTCTTGCTGTTTTAAAAGCACAGGTAGACTCCTTTAGATTAATTGAACATTCCTTATAATACATAAATATGAGACTGAGTCAGAAAGAGGTAGAGGAAGGAATAAAGAAAGAAAACAAATGTGAAAACCTAAGCAATAAATTTGCATATCTAGAATTTGAGATGGCAAACAAGGCAATGATATTTCTTTTCTGTGTCAGTCTGCCCCTCACAACGCAGATCCGAGCTGCTAAGTTTAGTGCCACCTGCTCCCAAGTCACCACCTGCAAGAAGCCCAAAGGTATTAAATGTGGCTTCTCAGCCTATGTCCTCATGACTACAAACACCTTGGCTGTGACACTATCGATTGTGTGTTCTCACTTGCCCCAAATAGCAGACATGGATAACTCACCTGATTAATTGGACGGAAATTCCCATTAATATTAGCAGGAGAACAAAAAAAAAACTAATAGAGTATCCTGGGGTCAATTTAGGTGTGGCCTGAGTGTACAAACATGGCTACTTGGACATGGAGGCTGTTCTCATGAAAGCACTTCAGAGAGCTGTCTCTTTGCTAATATACCTTGACAATGGCAATAACAGTCAGAAGTATTTTCTATTCTTTTCCAAGTGGTCTTTAATCTCCTGTTGCTCGAATTTTAATTTAGTAAATTTAGCAAATTCTCACTATGACCTGTGCAGTAAAGTTTGTATGGAATCCCAGCATAGTGGCAATGACAGAGAACAGTCTATGGAGCAGAAAGTTCTTCCAGAAGGCTTTCTACATTAATTCACCATGTCTTAGCATCCTCTACACTGTGACTTGTACAACATTATGGGAGCTGCTGAAGCCAGCTGGATCCTTTGTCTTCCCTTGACTTGAGGTCTGTCCCAGCTTCCATTCACGTTGCTGCTACTAGAAGATAAAAAAAAAATACTACTAGGTTTAAAAAGTCTATAAAACTGTTTAGAAACTTATAATTGAGGTATTATTTATCAACTAGTGCCTAGTAAGCTTCTAACATGGTCTAAATATGCAAAGCCCATAAGGGAAAACAAAAATATATACAGCCAAGTTCTTTCCTCCATGGAAGATTCAATAGAATCAGTAAGTTCAGGAAATAACCCAAATTTATCATGCATTTGAGTTTCCATAGAAGAGGTGACACATGGTCTGAAGGCTGACAGATCGAATTTGCCCACTTGAGGGTGTAAAAATGGATAGTCTTTCTGGAAAGTAATCATCAACGTTTATCAAGAGTCCTGAAAAATGTTCATACACTGACCAATAATCCCAATTCTAAGAAACAAACAAAAATAAATTATTTATAATATGCAGAAAGATTTGCATGCAAAGAGGGTCATCCTAACACTATTCAAAATAGCAAGAAATTAGATGTCAAATAATGAATAGGAGAAGAGTTAGATTGTGATAAACAAGACACTATTTCTGTATATATGCCTAGCCTTGACTTTTGCATTAGAAATATATAAAAATATGAGCTTAAATCATTAGATAATATTTTATAGTGTGGTTTTAAACGACCCCATATTTAAGATCTGGACTAGGGTGAGGCATGAGTGCCTTCTCAGTAAAATTGAAGGAGCTCCCTCTTGCCCGTATTGGCACTTGGACAACAAGAATGAGTAAGTTCTTACATTCTGTGTCCTGAACAACTCACTTGCCCCATCTTGGTCTGAATGCTCTTGCTTGTTCTTCTCATTAAACAAGGGCAATTTTGTGAGTGTTTTGAAGGGAAATCATTTTGAAGGGAAATCATTACCTTACAGTACTAGTTTGACTCCATCTGACTTCATTTTGTTTCTTAATCTTAAAAAAAAATTTAAAGGACACTCAATTTTCTTCAGTTAACAAAGTAAAAAAGACTGTATTGACATGGTTAAATTCCCAGGACCTTAGGCTCTTTAGGGATGGACTAAATGGCTGGTATCATTACTTACAAAATGTCTTGAACTTGATGGAGCTTATGTTGAGAAAGTTTACATTTTTAAGTTTTATCTTTTAATTCCATTTTCCATGATCTTTTTGAAGTTCTCTCATATACTTTCCCTAATTTGTAATTTTCTGTATTGTTTTATTGTTCATCCAGGTCATCCAGCTGGAGTTTTGCTTTTTTTACTTAAAAAAATTCAAATAATTAACTCTGGGACTTATATATCACTGGATAAAGTTGCTTGAAGAATCTTAAACTGTTCTTAAATAAATCCTGGCTTCTATGTACCCTGTAACATGCTACACAGAGTTGTACAGGTAAGAAACAGAGCAATTGTAAACCACTATCTGCAATTTAGAGCATCTGTCCACGTTCAGGGACAGTTATGGGTCTTTGTCATTTCTGCACATACTGGGGGCAGAGGTACTGACAGCTTTTGTCCTGGGCTATCTTTTCAAGGGTGTTTATACAGCAAACAGCCTTGGAAGATAGAGCTAGTGGCTCCCCCACAAGCAGAGGACAGATTTGTTTACTGTCTAGCATAATAAAGACAATATCTTCCTTTGGAACAAAAGTCAGACAGATTTCATGCATCCCATTGTAAAACATTTGGGCTCTGGCTCAGGGTTCTTCTGCTATGAAGTAAACCCACAGCATCCATTGGGCCCACTGCACATCGCCCCCATAGGACTCGGGTGCAAAGGGAACTGTTGCAAACATGAAACCCAGAAAGTTCTTTGGGTCTTGTGACTTCTGAAGCTAGTGCCTAAGAAACTGCAGTAGGCAGGCTAACTTATAAGCGTGAGGACAGGATAAAACCTCGGGCCCCTCACGGTTCTTGATGCTGTCCTTATGATGTTTTGTTTTATACTTATACTCAAATAAATGCCTATTTCTTTCTCTACTATATCTTAACACATGTGGCGTATCTCTCCTATTGTGTAGTCTATGCATCACTCATGATGCCACAGCTCCAGTTGCTTTGTACAGTTTTGAACTTCTCTTTCTTTTAGTGATCTTCATGGGCTCCCAAAGTGAAGTTTGTGTATCTTTCATAGTCTTTATTTGACAGCAAACCATCTCAGTTGTCCTCAAGATTAGGCAAAAACTCATCCTCAGTTTTAACAATTTTGAAATAGGAAAACCTATTTCTTTGAGTTGCCCCACAAGACCTCTATAATTAATGTCCAGGGATCCACAATCTAATATTTCAAATTAGACAATCTCAAGCATAATTCCATATTTTATTAACATCTATAGAAATGGTTTTGAATGATACAATAGACTTTCTGTTATTTATAGACTTCTACTACTTTTTGCCTGTGCTTATTCACCTCTGTATATATCTGGATTAACTCCTATTTCTTCTTTACTTTGAACTATTTTGTTAATTTATTTGCTGCATATCTTTATTCCTTCTTATTTTAATTATAGTATTTCATGGTGTAAATTTGCTTTTAATTTCAGTTTTGGCCAGGTTCCATAGGTTTTTAATATAGAGTATTACCATTATCATTCCCTATATGTTTGATAAATTGAGTTTTGATGTATTTAGTAACCCACAGTTTATTTAGAAGAATATCTAATTTTCAAATGCTTCATCAATACCAAGAACAAAAGGGTATTCACTGGCTCCCTGTGATGTGAGGGGAAAACATCACCATACTTTACTCTCTCACCCAAATCCTGATTTTATTTTCATATAATATAATGTTATTTGATAGTTCCAGTTCTCAAAATTCTCACAATATCACATATTTTACTTTTCAAAAATTAATGTTGCCATTTTTGCAACCATATGTATAACAATTATTCAAATCTTTAAAACATGGCTGCAATGCACACCTTCAGTCAATTATATTACAACTTTCCTACACTTTAAATCTATTATTTTAGCATTTTGGGGCCAAACAAAGCTGAGTTTAAATCTCTGCTCAGTGGTCATTGACCTTTCCTTGTATAAATGAGAGGAAATCTCCAAAAGAGGAGCCAGTCTCAGCACTGCCTTTTCCCAGCACTTTAATGGCACCAGTGTGGCCTGAGAGAGAAGTCTCCTTGCTCACTCACTGCCTTTTCAAGAACAGACCTGCTGCTTGGAGGAAAAGCTCCCGGTAGCTTTCTGTGGAGTGTAAACACCCACGACCCTGGGCATACCCTGGAAGTCTTCAATCCACAACTGCCAAAGGAACCAACCCCCTCTGCTTTTGCACCTTCACTTCTGATCTTCTGCTTAGATGGATGGTGTTTATGGTGTCTTGAGCTCTTTCACTTGGATTCCATGAGGCCACCCTTATCTCATAGGGAAATGAGTTGCAAAATGCCTGAGTGTCTCTTCTCAATATGCTTTCACTGCCATTATTTTTATCAGGACATGCTTGAAAATTCCATCATGGAGATGATATGTTTTCCAGAACTTTTTCTGCCTCAGGCTCCTCACACTCCCCATCTTTACATATACTCTTGATCATTTCCATCATTATCAGAACAGCAGTCATATGTTTGTGTATACAAGGCATTCTACCCTGAAATCTATGCTACTTTATTTTTCTTTGCCTTGTGCCTTAATTAATGTAATTAAGAGTGAACTCCTTATAATGAAAAAAGGACAATACACGCATTTTCTAGCTAATAATAGCAGTCACTGTTAGGAACTGAGCACAGTGCTCAGTGCTTTGTATGCATAATTTGAGGGCATCCAAAACCACTGGTGGGCACATACATCTGTTATTCATATATAACAGATAGGGCAATTGAGAACTTGCGAGATTATGTCATTTTCCCAAAGCCACATACATACTAGCTGGCAAATAATGTTGCCATATAATTGTAAGGCAATATATGGCAAGGAAAAAATAACTAGAAAATAACTATAGTTAGCACCATTTGAGATTTAGAAAGGAAGGCAGCCACTGTACAGTAGAGTGAACAAGGAAAGGAAGTGAACCTAAAATTGCACCAACAAGGGTTATGTTTGGAATTAAAAATGAGAAATGTTTATACCTACTATTTAGACAGAAGGGACAGGAAGCCAGCTACTAGCTAATTTTTCAATAAAGAACAAATGAAAGACAGATGCAACCCTGGCTAAGGAGGGATGGGGCTAGAGTAGATGAACTGTATTCTCTAATCATCAGGCATCTTCAAATGACACTGGAGCTAGTGGGAGTGCAATTTAAGTCATGGTTTGAGGAGACTAAATGTACAGGTTTAATTAGCCTTTTAAGAGAAAAGTTGGGAAAACATTGAGGAAGGCTTTGTGTTGAAAAATGTTTGAACCAAGACAAGGGCCAGAAAAGAGGGGAAGACATTAGGAAGGAAAAATCAGAGTCCTTGTGGAATGATTGATAATGAGGGCCTGGGAGAAAGGAAGCCCCAAAGATGGACTCCACGAAACACAAGCGCTGATAGAACAATGGCATAACCCAGGCCAATGTGCTCGGTGTACAACAGAAGAAGCTGCAGTCGAGAGGAGCAGGTGTCATCCGGAGTGTCCAGCCTGTTAGTATGAAGGCCTCCTCCCGCCAGACCAGTACTGCCTATGTTCTACATTTATGAAAGTCTTTCTAAGATCCTGAATATGGTGAAATGAAGAGTATAAAATGGAAATAATTCTCCATTTGCCACATCTTTCACAGGCAACCTCAGTCTTCCACAGTACCCTTCACTATATCTGAGTCCCTACTGCAGTTCCTACCATCGTGCCTCAAATTTTCTACTTACGTAAGTATTAGACCATGTATAGTTTAGTTTTTCTCATTGCCTGAGTGATTCTTTTCAAATTATATAGGAATGTATATAATTGGAATGTAAATAACTGGAAAAAATTGTATTGAAAGTACATTTATTTAAATACAAGACTAAGAAGATGACAGTAGGAAAACTTTGAGTGGTAATGGTAGGCAGGTTGTCCTCTTAGGTGCTTTTTGTATTTATGAACAGTAGTTAAATGGTGAATACTACATTATATAATATTATTTCTGAGGTACAAAAGAATAGAGCTCTGATCTCCCATAAACCAGCCATGGAGAAAGAGTTCGGATAAAGTGGTATGATATTTGTTGCCTTAGAGTTTTTTAGGCACCTGTAGTAGGATGTTAAAGATTCTCTGCACCCACTCCACACACATACTCAATAAAATCAAGGATTATTTATGGAATGCTTGAGACCTGCAAAGCACTTGGTAGAGTGTTGTGGAGAATTCTAAGACAGATAAGGCAGAGTGTTTGTCCTAAAGGAATTTGGGACCTACTTCTATCCATTCACTAGAAAGGCCATGCAGAAGAGAAATGTCCTTTCAGAACCTGAAATAAGTAATGGACAATGAATAAAGCAAGAAATAAAAGATAGTGTGTTTTTATGTGACTGGGCAACTTTGAAATTTCTGCTTTTACTTAAAAACCATTCTCCAAAGACTCTTGAAAAGTGAATAAGAAAAAAAAATTTTATAGTCAGATACTTAATGTCTTCCCAGTGTTAAAATGAAACTATTTCTATGATATTTCATTAGCCTACTTCATAAGAATGAAAGATTAGGGAGACTTCACTGTTTTATTAAGTAAAAACTCTAGAATAGCTAAGGCAGTCATGAGCAATAGTGAAATCTGGCAGAGATGCATATAAACTAGGCAATCATATTAATAGATGTTTTTAAAATTGGATTTCTCTTTATTATATTTTACTTAATTTTCATGATTAATTCTCTCTATATATTTCTCACTCTCTCTCTCTCACACATGCACACACACATAGGGTTTGTGTTCTGTAGCTTAGTCATGTGTTAAGAAAAATGGGAATGGGTGGTCTTGTTGGGAAAGGAAAGTGCTGACATCTTCAAATACAAAGAAGCAAAATATGGAAGTAGTAAAAACGTAGTGGGCAGGGTGCAAAGATTCTTGGAACTTTTCCGCAAGCCTTCAGGAAGCTATATCTATATTCACAATGATGTTTCTGTCTTGTCAGCATTTTTCCTTTATTTGTGTTGGACTTTATGACATATCTAAGAATAATAAATAATTTATAAGATGCAATAATGGCCTGGTACATTTCTGGCAGATTCAAAAAAAAATTCTTTTCCAATAACTCATTTGATAAACTCTTGAATTCTTTTCTCTAGAACATTTCACACAACAATGCTTTGTTTTAAGGGTTGTCTATCAATGAGTGGCAAAGCATTCATTATGCATTCAAGCCTGCATTTTTGTCGATCCCTTTCTTGCCTCCTTTTATTTTTCCCCGTTTAAGTGGTATTTTTCTGGGAGTAATCTGATTCTTTGGGATGTAAAATAAAATCATGCTAGAAAAAATTAACTCTTAAGACTCATGAGAAAAATGATAGTCTTTTATAGCAATAATCAAACTTCAAAATACAATTTGATTTAATACATATTTTATCATTTGCCTACTCATCCCTGCCCAGCTGCATGTGAATGCACACATAGCAGTTAGACTGCTGTGCTATGAAAAATAGAAAATAAACAACAGCATTCTCCATATATTTTATCAAGAGATAATAATGTCTTTTTGTCTTATCAGAGACGTCTTGAATATATATACTTAAGGAGCTGCCTGGCCATTATCCAAAATTAATGCAGTGTGTGCTTTCTCTCCTCTGTTCACTTTTATAGTTTTTATGGATAATCTCAAAGTAGGTGGCAGTGGATCAGAGATAGTTCTTCATTCTTGATTATTTCCTGCCCTGCAATGTGGGTAGCTTAATCTGCTGCTGCCCTTTAGTGATTAAGGTCATGCTCACATTGTGCTGTCAGCATATCTGGTGGTGGAGAATGTTTCTAGAAGTAGAATTCTAGGTGCACTATGTGATGTAGATTTTTTTTGTTCTTTTCTGGACCTCTTTGTAGCCAACAATTTCATTTCCAAACTGGCCAGCTAATATTTGGCCATGGACCCAAGATTTTTACATATCCAAAGTTACTAGTCCCTTTATCATAAATGAGAAGGTTCAGGCAAAACATGAATAAAAACAGAAGGGAATGGCAACTACATTTAAAGATAACCATGAATTGCAGTGATAATAGGGCTCTTGGAGGTTAGCAGATTCACATTTAAGAACAAGAAATGCAGGAAGAACAGTGAGCTGGTGGCTAGCTCCTTTTAAAACAATTCTCTAGAGTTCTTCAGAAGCCAATACACATTCTAGTCATAGCTAAGACCTACTAGTTTCATTCCAGGAAAAAGATTGCACCTCTCTGGGAAGGTGGAACATTCTCCTAATTTTAAACCATACACTCTTTCTAGTAGACACATATCCAATCCTTAGGTTAGAAGTTTGGGCCCATATTCTAGCTCCTCAAATTAAAGATGCCATTTATTCTAAGATGTGCCATTGAGTGATAACTGTTTTTTTATACATGCACATAAAATCAACACTAACAATATTAAATGTAGCTTCAAATGTAAGAAGTGTTCTGATTCCAGAAACATTATAATTAAAAGACATGCTTCTCAAGACACAGAAATTTTAACTTGAATATCTTACAAATGATACAGGCCCTTATTCATTCATGTGTGAATGCATGTATACATGAAGTCCCTTCTGATGGGAAGCCTTGCTCTAAGTGTTGGGAGTGTTTAAAAAATAAATTAAACTTGATCCCTTACCTCAAATACCTTATGACTTAGAATAGGAAAAATCACATTATGTTCAGTTAAGTACATTCTAAGGGGAAGATGATAAGTACCTCAATCATGGTTGAGAAAAGACAAATGCTATGTTTTAGCTATTTATCTTAGAAGGCCATTGATTCTAGTTCACCTGGGGAGGGGAAGGGTATGGATAAGGGAAATCTTCATAGTGAAAGTGGTACTTTTTTCCCTACACCTTGAATAATGAGTAGGATTTTCTATACAACTTTTTCATTGTAATGATTTACTTACCTTTATAAGTAAATTTCATCAAATCATTGTGTGTTATATGTTTTCAGCCTCAACTTTAACACAGTTTATCAAGATACTGTGTATGGTTTATATTTGTGTTATCTCAGGCACTGGGCTTTATTTTTATGACGCTAACATATCATTAGACTATCATTTAACCAGCATTCTTTATACACAGATTTACTGAGCACCCAAGTTTGCTGATGCAGTGCTCTAAGTAACTGCCATGTAACGAAACCCAAGATATGACTTCTTTCCTTGAACAAACCCCACTTTGCTTAGGGATTTTGGTTGTGAATTAAAAAGATAAGTAATGACTCAAAAAAAAAGCATGTAGTAGTAAGTGTTGGAGGCAAGGACCCTCAAAGACCCTCAACTCCCCTATGACTTGTCCTACGCACAGGCTTCACCCTGGAAAATTCCCAGAACAAAAACAGCACCCCACCCTCCAGCTATAGCTCCGAGAAGAATGCATTCCATGATGTGCTGACCATGGAATTCTCCAGGGTGTACTAACTGCAATTGTTCCCGACCACCTGCCAGGTTGGAGATGAGTAACCAGTCACAAACAGCTTCGATACCGATAAGACGCTGATTGGGGCTGATTAACCCAGACTCAAGACTCATCGTCACCCCACTCTATTTTTCTGTTTCTACTTCCTTGTTTCTGTATGCTTATAAAACCTACAAAGAATCCAAGTAAAGTAGACCTTGACAACCCTTTGCTTGGTCTCGTTCCTTTCTCTCGCCCATCTCTTTCAGGCACGGTCCCCCTTGACCCCACGAGTAACAGAAGGTCCCCCGGGCCGGGACAAGTAAGAACTAGCTAGGAAACTTGGGGGAAATAGTAAATGCGCAGGAAGAAGAAAGTTCATGTTTTCTGGGAAACAATGTTTCATAGACTATCTAACAAGAAAGGAAAAATTTTAGAAGAGTCAGAACCTCCTGGAATAAGAGATAGTGTGAGGCAAGGCACAGGGGTGGGAATTATCAGTGTGAGTATCAGTAAGTTGATCAGCTGTGTTGGAGATATGTTTATGTTGAGGCACAGAGAATTAAATAAAGATCAACCATTTTGTATTGAGCACTTGCCATTCATTAATCAAGACTTTTCCTAGGCCCTAGAGATAAAAAATTGACTAAGACATTGTAATTTAAGATTTAAGGAACCTCCAATCTACTGGGAATGACTGCCAAATCAGTAGATAATATCAATATCTTAAGTAGTTGGCACAGTAAGAAGGGTTGCCCCACTGACAAAGAGGGTCTTGGATCAGAGGGAGATGTTTGCAAAGCAGTATTATTGGGAGCAGAAGGGCACATGCCAGATGGAAGGAAAGAGCTAGGAAACTAACACAAAATCTGCTTGTAATGTTTATTTCTTTTTCTATTAGATGCAAACATTAATATATGAATAAAGACATCCTGTATATAGAATTCTCACTAAATAGTACCTTTAAGCTAGCAGCAAGCTTAATAGTCTATTTCCAGCAGAAAACTATTATATATAAACCAACCTGAGCGAAGCTTACTCTTGGAGGATACATTTTCTGCATTTTTGGCTGACATTTCTAGGTCCCTGAGCAGATCTTATTAGCTTGGTGATTTTAATCTCTGCCTTTAAAAAATGAAGGTCTTTGGCTCAGAATTCCTTCGGTTGATTTATACCTTCCTTATCCTTTTCATCATGCTGCTGCCTCCCCAGTAATATTAAAGAGTGATTACTGGGCTTGATCAACACCACAGGCTTCCTTTTGATTTAACTGTCAAATATACATAGGATTTTGTGATCAGTTTAAAATCCCTTGTAACCTGTATTTATATGCTGAGCTCTTGAAACAGAATAAGCAACTTCTTAACCTTGAAAGGAGATTGATGTCACTGTATTTTCTGTCACTTTAGGCAATATTACTTTTACTGTTTATCAGCTGTGGCTTTTACCCAACTACAGTACATTTAGGTTTGAATGGAGGCTCTGGAAATGGTGGTATCAGTTCTTTTATGTGTTACATATTCCTAGTTTACAAATAAACTGACATTTATATTAATCAGCTCTCTAGAACAAACATAGCTGAAGAAGGGCTAATACATCATCCCCAAAGTGCTACCTAAGTTCTATTCCAAAATCTTTATTGCTGATGATGATAAATGGAATAAAGAAAAAAGGAAATTCAGGGTTTTCAGTGGTTTGGTAACTGTAGGGAAGAAAATTGTTCTGCATTTGGAGATAAATTTTGAAATATATATTTTTAAATGGTTTTGATGAACCAATAAAGATTAAGCATTATAAAATGCATATTTACTGGGTTTCCCCAAAAGATCATTTTAAACGAATACAGTGTTAATAAACTCATTTTGTGTCCTGGAAGAGTTTCAGGACTCAATGCCCAAGTCTAAGAATGTAAACAACTATGTAGCCAAGACCAAAATACTTACCGACAGCATGAGGATGATAGCCATTGGTTTAAATAGGCTTTTAAAAAATAAGTTTTCAATTTCAATAACTTCCTATAAGGTGAAATATCACAGCCATAAGATAAAAAACCTCTGACAGAGCCTGAGAAAGGTAGGCTTGGACCTATAGATCATAATGAAGGTAAAGACATGTGGTAGACTGGTCTTCAATCTTTTAGAGCACTGGAAATTTGGGACTAATGATGTCAGAGCAGGATGCTTAAAGCTGTCCATCAGCCTCTGAAACATCACCACAATTAAGTTTCAAGGCTGTACTCCATAGATCACTGGAACAGATATTAGGGTTGAAAAGGTCTCATTGATATGAATGGCATAAGTCATCTAGATGTCCAAGCAGAGATGCCACCTTAAATATCATCCTTTGATTAACTCTGAATGAACATCTACTGGGAGGGAGGGAGAGGCCACTTGAAGGAAGTGGTGCTTCTGATGAAAAGCAGGTTATAAAGAATAAATTCCAAGAAAGAGCAGTAGAGTAAAACACAAAGACAGAGATGGCATGTTGCATGTACACAAATACAAGGTCTGGGGAGAAAACAAACACTCAGAAAAAGTCATTTACCAAACTTTAGGGATGTACAACTATTTTCACCAAAAGGTCTGCTGAATCTTCTTTCAGACTTTACCCAGGAAGCTTGGGATGACTACTTTAATGAAAAGCCATCTCATTCAAAAGACTATTTCCAGCTGAAGCTAAGGCTTCAATTTAGCTCCCAATGAAACAGCTTCATCCCATTCTAGGCAGAAGGAAATAGGATTATGGTGAAGAAAACACCTGGATTGGAAACAGAAAGTGTCTTTATTTGTGCTTCTGCAGCACTTTTTTTTTTTTTAGGTTTGTGGAACTTGAGCTTTTTTTATAATCTACTTGAACCTCAGTTTGCGTTTTTGAGAAAAGCATAATATTCATGCTCATCTTGTTCACTAAGGGATATGAATAGGACTTTGAAAACAGCACTATTGTGCAAACTGAAAATTGTTACCATGAAGAATCAATTTGTTCATAAAGTGGGTGATTTTTATTGGGAGTGCATTATATATATTAGGAATACCAATGAGAATAATTTAAAAATAACTTGATCTTTGGCTTTAACAGATGTCTTTAAAGACCGCCACTATATTTATATATTTTGCATTGGATTGACACTTCTGGATATATGGACTTAAGAGTCACTCTAGAACCCAGGGACCCTGTATCTGAAATTTTTTGCACTGGCCACCAGATGGCACTGTGTAGCAAGTAAACACCAAGTAGGGCTTCTCCCTCAGGGACTCTCACCTGTGTTCCTTCAGAACAGGGAAAAGTAATTTATGGAAAAATACTCATGATGGTTATTTGCATACTGTGAACACTATTTTTAAAAAGCAATAAAGGTACAATCCTACTGAAACTAATATGTAAACAACCAATATATGAGGCCGTATTTAAGTGTTTTCTGCGTCTTACCCATTTTTCTGTTATTTTAAAGGAAGTAGACGTTTCTGTGGTTAGCTCAGTTGCCAAGCTACTCAAGCATCTCTGCTTTGAGTACAAGTAGTTATCTACCTTCGAGGTAATCTAGAGTGATCATAAATGGATTTGTACCATGTAGACTTGGTTGAGTTTTGCTGTTGTTTTAATCTTAGAGGTGCAAATATTTCCCCATGTGCTTTGCTTAAATAAATATAAGCCTTAAGGCTTATTGTCTACATTATGTAGCATTAAAAAGAAATCCAGGTGTTACTCCAAAACCCTTCCATAATATTATAAATCTGTTCTGAATACTTTTGAAATGGCAGTAAATGTCGGACCAGTATGGGGTAGGGAACACTTTTTTAAACAACAGCCTTCCCCAAACTCTTTCCTGTTTCCCTCAGAACTTTGATTCTGTAACTTCTCTTTTTACATTCCAGATCTGGTTTTTTTCTCCTTCCCCAGATAGTGCCTTGCTTTGTTAGGTAAACCTTAGTTTTTTCCTAGTCCTTTCCTAGGTAACTTTCATCAGCACTACTATAAAACCTAAGAGGTGAGTGGTGCAACACAGGATTCTTCTAGGAATGACCCCCCCCCCCTTTCAATGGGGCAATCTAAGTGGCTACAGGTAACAAGCAACTGCAACAATTCAAATAAGTGTATGGTCAAGGAAGGTCAATTAAGTCTTAAAGTCATCTGGGAGTCCATTTTTTTCCACGTTGCCAAATTAATCAATCTTTATGATTAGGAACCAGCTCCTGTGGACCATCTGAGCAGCAGAGGTTTCCCTTCTTCTGGACTCTATCCCAGTGTCCTATGATATGTTGCCTTACATGGCTTAATGTCCTTTAATATGTGCATTTATCATATGGCCTGGTATCATTTAAGAACATGTTTGTTGCAAATAACAGAAAAGCTAGCTTAACTTACCAAAGCTTAAAATACGGAGTTTATAGTGTTTATATTTCTTATATAATAAGGAGTCCGAGACATCATGGGCAATGGCACTGCAATTCATTTGGAAAATTCCCTCATGATGACAAGATGGCTGCACCAGCTCTAAGCACAAGCCAAGTCCTTGCATTTGTCAGGAATGTTTATTTTCCCCAGAAGCTCTGAGCAGTTTCTGTCCAAGTTTTATTGGCTGAAGCTGAACCATGTGGCCACCCTGAGCAGCAAAGGCAGGATAGTGAAATGAGCTTTTAGAGCCTTTTTTTACAAAGTGGATAGTGACCAAATGGCTAGGAACGGCCAGTTTAGCTGGCTAATGGTCTCTGCTAGATTCTCTGTATTTGAGACTGCCAGTTGACCTCTAATATTTTATAAAAACTTTGAATTTTAGCTGAGTACATGAATTCTCAAAATAAGAACATTTTCCAACCTCTTTTATAGCTCAGTGTAGCTATTTGACTATTCTTATATAGAGATATAAGTATAACTATATGTTTATAACTTCAGAAAAACTGCACCATTTTTTGGCTTAAATTTTGGTTCTTATCTTTCTTCTACTCTGTTTCTTCTTCTACTTGCTCAAAATCAGATCGAATGGCTAGAAAAACCATCTTGGATTATATGGTGGTCTTCAGAAAAGAAGTTGCTTTTAGTAGGATAATGAGCTAGTTTGCTAACACAGCGTGGGAAATTGTTAACAGCATTTGACTATCTGCCTAGATTTTGTAAGAAAGAGAGAAATAAACTTCTACTTTGTCATAGTGGGTTGAACTGTGGCTCCCCAAAACAAATGTCCATATTCTAATCCCTGGAACCTATGAATATAACCTTATTTGGAAAAAGAGTCTTTGTAAATATAATTAAGTTAAGGATCTCAAGGTGAGATCATCCAGGTGGACCCTAAATACAATGTTCTTATAGGAAACACACAAGGAGAGACACAGACAAAAGGCGAGAGGGCTCAGACACACTGAAGAGAAAGGAAGGTGAAGAGGGAGACAGAGCTTGGAGTGATGCAGCCACAAGGAATGTGGGAAGCCACTGGAAGTTGCAACAGGTAAGGTAAAAAATCTCCTCTAGAGGGAGCGTGGCCCTGCCAATACCTTGGTTTTGGATTGCTAGCCTCCATAACTATAAGGAAATTAATTTCTGTTATTTAAAGTCATCAAGTTTGTGATAATTTCATACAGCAGCTCTAGGAAACAAATACACTTCTTTAAGCCACTGTTTTTTTTTTTCTGTCACTCATAAAGTAACCTAATGGTAGGTAACATTTTCCACACTCTATTGTAAACATCTTGAAATCAAAGATTGCATCTTATAATTAGTTATATCCCCCATGTGGACTAGAAGAGAGAGACTGTGTGTGTATATTACTACTGGTACTACATTTGCATTGCTGTCAATTCACAAGGGAATTGGTGTTTCATAGAGACTGCTAGTTTCAAATAAAGCTTGAAAGAATTTCAGGAATTGTCATTATTAATTATTAATATTATTGCTTAGTAAAACATGTAAGCTAAAGGAAAAGATCGGTAAAAGGAAAGTAAAATCTAGACTGATAAATCAAAGTTTTGGATATGCTAATATGTTGATGTCTATTGCATGGTTTAATTTATTTTGTGAATGACTTAGACTTTTCTCCCCCACTCACCAATATTAAATAAAGACCCAGCAGGTTGTCTGTTGTACTTACATTTAACCTGCTTTCCAAATTAATTGGTTTTCTTCTAGTTGTAGCATCTTGAAGACTTCCTCAGTTTTCTATCATGCTGGTTTATGGTTTATTTCACTTAAATACTCATACACATCTTGTTTATTTGTTTGTTTTCATTATAGTACTGAATCAAATATAGAAATAATCAATTAGAGCAACCTGATAGTTTGCAGAAATGAGAATTAGAGGGTTCTACTGACTTACTTCCTTTATGAAGATTACATTAACTATGAGAAACTTCAAAAGATCTGTCTTAGATTCAAAGCTTATTCTGCTATTGAAGAACTATGTGTTCCTGGAAAAGTAAATTCATGAGCCAGGGTCTCAATTTCTAGATATGTAAGGGGAAAAATATGTGTATACATATATCCATATACCATAAGTAAAGTATTTACTATGAATCAAGTACTTTTCATCTATTACGTTATCACATTCTTTCCTCTCAGTTCTAAAAGGTAGGCATTATTATACACTATCTCCAGAGGAAAGCACAGGGACTGGTTTAAACTAATAAGTAGCAAAACCAAGGTTTAATCTCAGGTCAAAACATGACAATGCAAATTTATTCTTAAAAGTTTCTCCTGGAAAAACTTTCTCATCCACCATTTTGTAGTGAGATAAGCTATGACATATTTTATATTATAATACTAAATGATTATTTTTCAATTTTGAGTGTATTCTTTATAATTCTCCTTATTTTATATCTTATCAATTTAACCATATCTGCAAACTGTTTGGATTTATCCTATTACTGCCTATCCCTCATTAAAGAATATGAAATATAAAATTCAATTAATATTACCTAAAGCTTATGATTATTAAAGTTGGACAACAGTTATATTTGTATTTTCTAATAATTTTTAATTTCGAGACTACTTGGGTAGTAAATATTTTTAATTTCGAGACTACTTCGAGACTACTTTGAAAACTATCAAAGCCATATTATTGGTTTAACAAGCCATTTCCAAAGATTACCTTTCAAGATAACAGGAGGAAACTTAGAGCCCATTATTTTCTGAAAGAGGATTGTTCTTGAACTGTTAGAGATTTTATTTAAAAGAAAAATGGCTAGCCCCACCCATGAATCTAGAAACTGTCTACATCTAGAGACAGCTAAGTGGATAGGGACTTCCATGAAATTAGACTTATCTTTTCTAGAAATGGAGAGGAAGCCATGTGGCTGACAAAATGTCATGTCAAACATTGCAGATGTCCCCTTCTCTTGGGAATGTCTCTGTTGGGCATTTCAGAAAGTGCACATTATCAAATGCCAGCTATGTGGAGTGCACTCATTTTCCTTTTGATTGTATTGGATTTAACATATAAGATACCACTGAAAGTCTACGTTAATATTTAAATTGTCATGAGATCCAAGAATTTGGCTATCAGGCTAATAATTGACATAATCTGTGCCACTGTTTAAATCAATTTACATTAAAAAAATAAATTTCTTGCACCAGTTTACAGAACTTAAACTTTTATAAAAGAGAACACTGGAAAACACTCAAACGCTTTAAAGAAATCAAACACTGGAAAGGTTAAACCTATTAAAAAGTACAATGGAAACTAAAAACAAATAAGAAGAGTTTGCCTAATGCCAGGCCATTCGGACATAGCCCAAGATGGTTTATTGGAGGGACGAATGGCTGTCTGGATAACAAGGAGCTCTCTTTGCACTAGTGCCAAGTTAGTCCAAAGGAGGGCTCTTCAGGGGGCACATTCATTCTTTAAGGCATTAGGAACTCATTTAGTACCCTAAAACGGACTCATTATTTCCTAAAAGCAGTGCTGCAGCCCACCTAAAAAGTCTTTTATACAAGAATCCCACGGTTTAAACTAATTAAATTCTGCATTATTTAGTTTCATGCACATCATTAAAGTCATTTTTCTTCCTTGGGGGTGGGGAGAATTATTTAAATAATAATAATGACTTGTATTTGTAAAGAATTTGACTTAGAAAGCTTTTTTCCCCATTTACTATATTGCTTGATCCTTCAAACAAGTATATGGCAAGTTGACAACAAACTCTATAACAGCAAGGGCCAAATCTGTTTTATTCCCTGTTATTCCCCATATCCAGTAGAGGGCCAGGAATGCAACCAACACCCAGCACACATTGTTTGCCAGGACCTGCTCTAACTATTTGTAAGAATCAACTCATTTAGCCCTCAAAACTGTTGTAAGATTCAGTTAAAGGGGCTGAGTAACTTGTCTGATGTCACAAAACAGGACGTGTGGCACTCCAAAGACTTGACTGCCAGCTGCTCTATTTTGCCATAATGGAGCAGAGGGTGGAACACATACCTTTGCTGCATGAAGAAATGCAAGAATATGATGAACAGACATGATACCATACTCTGGTTTAGAAATAAGGGCACTGAGGCTCAGAGAGTGTAATTTTCTCAGTCCTAGAGCTGGAACTAAATAGGTCATTGATTCTAGCCCGGTGTTCTTTCTCTGTATTGTTTCTGCTTCCATCTACTTGTTCATCTACCAGCCACCTTTAAAAAAAAAGACTCACAACGTTGGATTGTTATTCTATGGGGCTAATGGTGACTTTATCCATGTCAGGGACTCCTCAATGCAGATCAGCATTCTTAATTCTTATCAAGTACATTAGGATAGATCCAGTGGTAGGATCACAAAGCCTCCCTTATTTGGCACCATCTGTATCTTTAACTCAATTTGTTGTTGCTTGGGAACTAGAAATGATTTTACTCTTTGAAAATAAATTGAAATTTTAGAAATGTGTTTAGCAAACTGATTGTCAATCTCTCCATTCTAAGGGGCATTTTAAGTTTCCAAATAAATTCAGCAATGAAAGCACCAACCACAAGGATCCCTCACTGGGATTTAGAAGACAATTTTTAAAACAGGTTATTGAGAGGGGGAAGCTCTTTCCCTATATGCATATTTTCACAGTTAAACAATGGAATTATTTGTGCTACTTGTATTTGAAATGTAGAGACCTTCAACTTCAAATGATGCAAGGTACATGAACTATATTTGGAGAAGAGTGTTGATAAGACACATTTTCTCCAGCCAACCAACTGAGAAGCAGACAAATGTTCTGATATTCTGGCACCTTCTTGTTTACGTAGTGAGGGAGGGCCATGGGGTGCTCCTGCACACATGTCTCTATTAGCCAAGATACACAACACAACACAAAGGAGAACTAGAATTTTGGTCTCAGAATCACTGTTGATAAAGACTTAATGACTCTGACATCTGTAATGGGCCAAACTTAACTGAAGAATTATGTCTGTAGATAGAAGTTTCAATATTTGAAAGGCAAGGACCACATCCCATGTTTTCTGTTACTTTCTCTAGAGCAAAATGTGAGCACACATCAAAAGTGTCTAGTTCCAAAATTCTAATTCTCTAAGGGAGGCTAACACAAAATCCATTTTCCCAAGTTGTCTGCTTAGATTAGCAGCAAAACACTGAAGACATGGCCTGGGGGGCCATTTCTGTGGAGGGGAAGATATCACAGAACAAAAGAGGGAGCCAGGAACAGCGTCTGGGGCTGCCTGGGCAGGAAGAGGCTTCTAGTTCTCTCCCACTCTTTGCCATCCTGAATCTGATGTCATCCCCTCCTCCTGGTGACAGCATGATCTCAGGATAAGGAGGTCAGGAAACCAGGCGGAACAGGAAAAGTTATGTGCCTGTGGTGGCCAGACGCAAAGTAATTGATGAGAAGAACTAACTCCACAACTGGGAAACCAGGCCTGAGAGCCAGTTAGAAACACCTTTTTGGGCAGACCTGTCCCCATAATTAAAAAAAAATGTTATTGATATATCATAGTTGTACTTATTTTGGGAGTACATGTGATATTTTGATGTAAGTATATAATGTATAATGATCAAATTGAGGTATGTAGGGTATCTATTACCTCAAACATTTATCTTTTCTTTGTGTTGGGAATATTGCAGTTCTTCCCTTCTAGCTATTTTGAAATATACAATAAATTATTAAGTATGCTTTACCTACTGTGCTATCCAATACTAATACAACTTATTCCATCCATCTAACTGTATTTTTGTTATCTGTTAACTAACTTCGCTTTAAGCCTCCTCTCCCATTTCCCTTCCCAGCCTCTGGAAACCACCATTCTACTTTCTACCTCCATAAGATTCACTTTTTTAGCTCTCACATATGAGTAGAACATGCAATATTTGTTTTTCTGTGCCTGGCTTATTTCACTTAACATGACCTCCAGTTCCATTCATGTTGCTGCAAATTACAAGATTTCATTCTTTTTATGGCCAAGTAATATTCCATTATATATATGTATCACATTTTCTTTATCCATTTATCTGTTGGTGGGCACTTAGGTTGATTCCATATCTTGGCTACTGTGAATAGTGCTGCAGTTATCATAGGAGTGCAGATATCTCTTTGATATACTGATTTCCTTTCTTTGGGTATATATTCAGCAGTGGAATTATTGGATCATATGGTAGTTCTATTTTTAGCTTTGAATGCCAAATACTGTTTTCTGTAATGGCTGTACTACCTCACATTCCCACCAATAGTGTACAAGCACTCCCTTTTCTCCATGTCCTCACTAGCATTTGTTATTTCTTATCTTTTTGATAATAGCCATTCTAACTGGAATGAGATTATATCTTATTGTGTTTTTTTTAAATTATTTCAGAATATTATGGGAATACAAATGTTTTGGTTACATGAATTCCTTTAATAATTTGAGTCAAAGTTATAAGTGTGTCCATCACCCAGACAGTGTGCATTTTACCCATTTGGTGTGAATTTACCCATCCCCTCCTCCCCACTCCACCTGCTTGATTTCCATTGTGTTTTATTACCAAATGTGCACATGAGTATTAATCGATTAGTTCCAATGTAATAGCAAATATATGTGATGTTTGTTTTTCCATTCTTGCAATACTTCACTTAGAAGAATTCTCTCCAGTTCCATCCAGGTTGGTAAAAAAGGTATTAGGTCACCATTTTTTTTTTATAGTCAAGTAGTACTCCATGGTCTACATATGCTATATTTTATTAATCTCATCATGTATTGATGGGCACTTGGGTTGACTCCACGTCTTTCTAATTGTGAATTGTGCTGCATAAATATTCAATGCAAATGTCTTTTTGATAAAATTACTTTTTTTCCTTTGTGTAGATACCCAATAATGGGATTGCTAGAGCAAATGGTAGGTCTATTTTTAGTTCTTTGAGGTATCTTCATACTACTTTCCATAGAAGTTGTATTAGTTTGCGGTCCTACCAACAGTGTATAAGTGTTACTTTCTCTCCATATCCATGCCAGCATCTGTTGCTTTGGGACTTCCTGGTAAAAGCCTTTCTCATTGGTATTAGATGATTGTGGTTTTATTGTGGTTTTTATTTGCATTTTCCTGATGATTAGAGACATTGAGCATTTTTCCATATGTTTATTAGCCATTAGTCTATCTTCTTTTGAAAAGCTTCTGTTCACATCTTTTGCTTACTATTTAATAGGGCTGTTTTTTATTTTTTTTCTTGTTGATTTGCTTGAGTTCTTTGTAGATTCTGGTTATCAGCCCAGATATATAGCATGCAAATATTTTCTCCCATTCCATAGGTTGTCTATTCACTCTATTGGTTGTTTCCTTGGGTGTACAGAAGCTTTTAAATTTAATCAGGACCCGTTTACTTATTTTTGTTGTTGCTGTGGTCACCATTGGGGTCTTCTTCATAAATTCTTCACCTAGGCAAATATCTATAAGATTTTTTCCAATGTTTCCTTCTAGAATATTTTTATGATAAGAACTCTTAACAAAATAGGCATAGATAGAACATACCTCAAAGTTATAAAAATGATAGATGACAAATCCACAGCCAATATCATCCTGAACAGGGAAAAATTGAAAGCATTCCCGCCTAGAACTGAACTCAGACAAGGTTAGTTTTTGTCACCACTTCTATTCAACACAGTGCTGGAAGTCTTAGCCAGAGCAATCAGGTAAGAAAAAGAAATCAAGTATCCAAATGTAGAAAGAAGAGGTCAAACTACCACTCTTTGCTGATAATATGATCTTATATCTAGAAAATCCCAAAGACTCTTCCAAGAGACTCCTGGAATTGATAAATAAATTCAGCAAAATCTCAGATTACATAAATCAATGTACACAAAGGAAGTAGCATTCCTATACACCACCAACACACACACAGTCAAGCTGAGAATTAAATCAAAGACTCAATACCTTTCGTAATAGGAACAAAGAAAATAAAAAACCTAGGAATATACTTAACCAAGGAGCTGAAAGACCTCTACAGGCAGAGCTACAAAACACCGAGGGAGGAAATTGCAGAGGTTGTAAACACATGTAAAAACATATCATACTCCTGCATCGGCAGAATCAACATTGTTAAAATATCTGTACTACCCAAAGTGATTTATAGATTCAATTCAATCCTCATCAAAAGCCACTGTCATTTTTCACAGATCTAGAAAAAAACAATTCTACGCTTTGTACATAACCAGAAAAGACCCTGGATAGCCAAAGCAACCTTAAGCAAAAGGAACAAATTGGGAGGCATCACTTTACCAGACTTCAAGCTATACTACGCGGCTATAGTAACTAAAACAGCATAGTATTGGCTCAAGAACAGAGACATAGACCAATGTAACAGAACTGAGAATCCAGATATAAAATCCTCCTCCTATTGCTGTCTGAGTTTTGACAAAGGAGACAAAAACATACACTGGGGAAAAGAATCCCTATTCAATAAATGGTGCTGGGAAAATTGGATAGCCACATGTAGAAGACTGAAACAGGATCCACACTGCTCAGCACTCACAAAAATTAATTCATGATGGATGACAGACTTAAACCTCATTATCATTTTGATTTGCCTTTTCCAAATGATTAGTGATGTTAAGCACTTTTCCATAGACCTTTTGGCCATTTGTATGTCTTCTTTTGACAAATGTCTATTCAGGTCTTTTGCCCATTTTTTTAACTGGATAAATTACTTTTGCTACTAAATTGTGTGAGTTCCTTATATATTCGGGTTATTAATCCTTTATCAGATAGATAGTTTGCAGATATTTTCTCTCACTCTGTAAATTGTTTCTTCACCTTGTCTTGTTTTCTTTGCTGTGCAGAAGCTTTTTAGCTTGATGTGATCCCATTTGTTTACTTTTGCTTTTGTTGCCTGTGCTTTTGAGGACTTACCTGAAAATCTTTGCCCAGCCCAGCCCAATGTCCGGTGGTGTTTCTCTAATGTTTTCTTCCACTAGTTTCATTGTTTCAGGTCTTATATTTAAGTCTTTAATCCATTTTGAGTTGATTTTTTACAAGGTGAAAATAAGGAATGTATTTTCATTCTTCTGCATATAGATAATTAGGTTTTCTCAGCACCAATTATTAATGAGACTGTCCTTTTCCCATTTGCTTTTTACCTCTTATTCGAAGGGATGAGATATTCCATGTCCCTGTTTTTATCTAGGCCAGCTGCTCCAAGGTACACTGAGTTCCATTTCTTCTTGCTTGTTCAAGGCTTCTGTTCCTTCCTGCATTTATTGCTTCTCTCTCACTCTCTCTCTCTCTCTCTCTCTCTCCTTCTCCCCCCTCCGTCTCCCTTCTTCCTCTTCTCTCTCTCCCATTCCCCTTCTCTCTCCCCATCCCCCTCTTCTTGCTCTCTCTCTAATCTGTCTCTCTACTCTTTCTTGTCTCCTTTAGGTCAATCCTATTAGCTTACAAACAAGCTCTAATCTAAACTACAAAACAAACCAAAGCAAACAAACCTCACTTGACCCCCATGTACCCCTCTAGCTCTTACCCCATTAATTTGCTCCCCTTTATAGCAAAAATCTTCCAAAGAGGTGTTTAAGCTTGCTACTGCTTTTTCCTCTTCCTCACTTCCCCACATCGGCTTACCTTAATCAAGACTCTGTCCCCAAGACTTCACTGAGACAACTCTTGGTAAATTGTCTTCACTTCTGTCACCAGGAACAGAGGCAGACATCAGATACAGGATGGAAAAGAGTGAGAGAGAACGAGAAGGCCTCTGGAATCTCAGCCTCTGTTCCTGAGTACCTCTTGTTTCAACATATCCTCTCCATAGCAGAAATGGTCTCCAGGCCATGTCTTCAGTGTTTTCAGTGACCTCTTTGTTGCCAAATCCAATGATCAATTCCCAGCCTATTGCACTCAATCTATCTCACAGTATTTGACTCAGTTATTTACTTTATCTACTTTGGCATATGTTTTTCTCTGGCCCTGGGAAGACAACACTATCCTAGTTTTTCTTCTAACTTACTATCTTCTTTACTGCTTCCACCTTTTCTTTCTAAATGCCAGAGGACTGAAGCCTTGGCCCATTTCCTCTCCTTGTCTTCCTCCCCTCTACCCTGCCTTCTGCTCACCTATGTCCAAAGTTCCTTCAGCATCCATACACAGACCCAGGGTTAGTAATGATGCTTGCATGGAAATGATGGCTGTGAAGAAAAGGGAGTTATATTCAGTCACAATTAGTTACATTGGGTAATCCCAGGTCACAGGTCATCTCTGACATGGCATCAGAAGATCCAGGTAATTATGGTTAAAGTATCATGGTTTTTCAGCATATATACAGAATCAACAACCCAGTATTGTGGAAGAAAGTAACAAGAAGCCTAATTATTACTCCTTGTTTCTGATTTACTGAGAGCAAGGCTGTCCACCCACACATTGTTTGATGGATGCCAAGTGTTTTGCAAACTTTAGAGTAGCTTTTTTTAAAACTTACACTTTGATATATTTTTCATCAGATCTTTTATGGGACAGAATTCATGTATTGCTTGGAAATCATGCATTTTTCCCAGTGAATGTACACAAAGTACTGCAGGAAGATAACATAAATACCCACTTCTACTTTTATTTTGGTGGGTAAAGGTGGAGTTACCATACAATATCACATTAATTTTTGCAACTGTCAAATAATATATTTATACTTAACTTAGAGTTATTAAGGGAAATGTAAAGACCTAAAAAGTTGTAATTTAAAGAATGCCCAGATAATGGGCTAATTTTAATTTTATTCATAATTTTCTGAACTGTGTATTCATACCTTCTTCAGGCATGCTAACTTGTCACAAAACAGATTCATTTGAATTTCATTACCTATTACCCACCTTCTGAAGTATACATAAATTAGCCAAAAGGCTAGAAGAGTTGAAGATAAAGAGATTGAATAATCTTAGAGCAGAGTTAAGAATGCATTAGGAGCAGAGACAAATTTCCAGGAGGAGTGAATTCCCTGCATCTGACATTCCCACTCTGGTGGAATAACAAGTCATCCACAGAAGGGATGGGCAACACAGAACTAAGCCAGCATGGTATGGGCTCTGCGGTCTGGAGGTAAGAAAATGGGATGAGATCAAACATGGCTTTTCTTGATAAGATTTCAAAGTAGCAAAGATAACCTGCAAATAAACCATGAGTGAGAGGTAGCCTGGTGTGGTGGTAGGGAATGGTTTATGGAGACAGCCTGCTTGGTCTTGAATGCCAGCCCTGCCACCTATCAACTGAATGACCTTGAGCTAGTTAGTTAACCTCTCTGTCTCATTTTCCTTATCTGTAATACTCTTTCACTAGCAGGAACTCCATTCATTTTGAATAGTTTGATCATTACAAACTGTGCAGAACTGGTTTTTAAAGCCGAAATAAGCAATTCAATGATGCTATGGCTGATTAGGCCTTATTATCCATGCAAGATCTCAAAGTCAGTAACTGGTCAGGCATTGTCTATAACCAACAAATAATTTTACCACTTTGTAATTATCATGTCCCATACAGCTAAATTTCAAAGAACTACTAGGACCCACTTCCACAATAGTGATAGCATTTATCAAACATATAGTAGGTGCCAAACATTGTACTAAGCACTTCATATATATTAATGTGTTTAAATCTGACAACAACCTGTGAGATAAGCATTATAATTTTACAGGTGAGAAAATTTAGACTCAAAGAGGTTAATTACTTTGCCTCATACTCTCAGCTGCTACGTTGCAAATTATTATAGATCAAAAACTCCCTTACTACACTGAGCTAAGTTCTGTCTTAGAATTAGAATAAACACAATGATGACATGTTAGTCAAAGGGAAAAAATATGCCAGGTGTATATATAGGTGTATATATCTATGTATATGTATTTATTTATATATACAATATTTTAAAACATATAAGTACATATAAAATTTTCCCTATGCATTATATAGTATAGATATATATTTATTTGTAGGCTATGTAGAAGTAAATGTATGACAATTACAAAGGAAAATCTGAGTTACTATCATCACAGAAGATAAAGGGGTAGTTAATATAGTGATAAGACTTAGTGCCATCTAGACAGAGAAGATTCAGAAGTAAACTAAATGGAAAGAAGTCTTGCCTTTTCCTATAGAACTTATCTTTTAGCAAGGTAGCAAAGCAATACCAAAAAAAAAAAAAAATCAAAGAAGAGCATTCAAACTTAAAGAGGTTAACGTCAATCGCTTTAGCCAAATTTATCTAAGAAGGTCACCAATTTAAGGATGGGTTGGATTGGATGTTAACAATAGGACCAGGCTTCGTTTATAATTAAGCCTAAATAAAGTGTATGGAGATCTCCCTCCATACCCATGTCTCCATGATTAAGAGTTAGTAAAGATTCCCTTAATATTTTTATAGGTAGGTGCTTAAATCAGGGGATAGAAGTGAAAATACTAAGACTTTGGTATACAGAATGAACAGAATAAAAACACTCCTTACATAGTAGCACCTTAACAAGAATCAATTTTTTTCTAGAGGCTAAAGAATAGATGCAAATACAGTCATAGATGTAACAAAAGGGAAAAATACATAGACACACAAACACATTTCATTGGTTTATAAGCAAAGAATAATTCCCAATGTGTATGGAGACAACACAGTCTAAGAGTGCTCAAAGTATATGATTTCTGAAAATTTATAGGCCTCTGGAGAGATTTCTTCTGTATCTCATTTTAAACTTTATGGACTTCTTGACCTCCCTCTGTGATATATTGTTGCTCATAGAACTGAGCCACTGGAATAAGATAAAATAACACAGTAAATTCTCCTATCCATCTCAATAATATGGTAACTTTCAAACCCAATTATGAGTACCTAAATATCAACTGTTAAATATTTCACTTCTGATCATTGTAATCATTGTTAATAAGTTCATTCAGTGTAAAGAAAGGAAAGAGATAATAACTTACCAGGTCCTGACAGTCAATGGCAGGAAAACAATCACATAAAATTATACAAATACTCACAAGTTTTAGTTTGACTAATTGGATCCTTTACATTTTGTAATTGGGTTAAAACATACCCTTTTAAGGAATATACTTGGTGTTCTGGATCCTATGAGTTTTTGAAAAAAATTGTCAAGGCAATTGGAATTAATGAATAAATACATTATAATGACTCTCCTCGTTAGTATATTTGGTTTTAAAATTTGAGTCCCTGACACAAGGGAGTCCTTCAATAAAAAGTAGCTCATGTTTGCCTTTAATTCAAGTATGTCCCAGTGTGTAAGTTTACTGGAGATTTAACCAACAACATTACCAAATGATTTTAAGGTCTTACTACATTTAGTCAGGGATGTAGCAGCTAGCAGATAAACTTATAATACTGCCCCTGAAGCTCATCAAAGGGAAAAATAGATGGAAGTAATTGATTGAGGACCTGGGACCTAGGAGAAAGGAAAGAAATTTAAAAACAAAAAGAGAGTGGTGGAGACAAATATGGATAGAGAATATAATAAAGAGAGATGATGCCAACTGTACCCAAAAAGATGTAATATTTCAATAGTATTGAACAGTAGTATATATTATCTATAGGGAAACTAAGTATTAAAATATGTAAATTTTTTATAAATTAACCCCTTGTATTATGATTTGTTTACATGTCTATGTGTCTTTCCCTTTAGATGATGGGTAGAAAAAAATGTGTTCTTCATCTTTGTATCTTGAGTGTTTAGTCATATAAGTGCTCAATATACATTAGTTTAATGAGTGAACAAACTTGACCATGTGTCTAACACAGTGTTTACAGGGTGGTGAGAAAATATTGGAGTATGTCCCCCCCCCCCAAGTTGTAAGCCAACTGTCAGCCTCTCAGCCCATGCCAAAGACAACCTCCCCCTAGTATTCCAACCATCAGTTTTCACAGGAATTCTTTGGATGATATCTGAGAAATAAAAACCTAAGAGTTATGCTTTTCTTGGTAGACAAAAATCATAAAGGAAGGTTTGGGGAAGAATTCATTTTAGACCAGGCTGGATAATATATTCAAAAGTGAGTTTAGAAAAATATGTTTTTAAGAAAAGTCATCCACTTATACAGTCACTTTCCATATGCTACCCCATGATGTAATATTAATGACCATCATTAATGGGGACTTTGCTATGTTCAAGACACTGAGTTAATAGCTTTATATAGCTTTTCTCACAATTGGGAGCTTATCCTCCCAATAACTCTATTATTTAGAAGAATGTCATTTATAAATCTTTGTTCATTTGGCTGGGCCTTCCATACTGAGATCTTGGCTTCCAACATTTTGTCTCTTTGTGATCTCTACCAAAAGTTTTCAAAACTAAGAGAAAATACAAATACAGGTCCAATACATCTACCAGGGCAGGAGTGGGTGCAGAATGTATTTAAAAAATCACAGTTGGGAACAAACTGAGATCAATAATTGAATTAACAAGAGAAGATATCAAATTTGACTAAGACATATCATGAGAAAAAAGAAAAGAAAGAAATGAAAAGAAAAAAGAAAAGAAAGGAGTATGGACTTATCTGGGCTCAGAGCTGGTTGGGAATGAAGAAAATAGTACAGGACAAAGTTCCTGAAATTGTGGCTGCTCTGGTGTGCTTCCTTTTGAAGGTCTTTGACTATATCTACTACTACACTTCCTTGAATATTAAAAAACAGCCTCCCATGAGAGAAACAAATGACATTTTTCTTCACTAATGGCTTGGAAGGTGAATTAAAACATCTCCCAGATGCAAATGGAAAAATCAAGTACAGTTGTTCCTACCACCAATATCTCTGAAATATGGAAACAGCATCAGAATCCCTGCTCAAACAATAAACTTTGAGACACATAACATGTGAGAGTAGAATTAAGGTTCATTATAAATTTCTTTCATGCCCACCACTTTATTTTCATTAAACCCACACTCAATTTCATTTAGTGGGGGAAAAAAGGAAAAATTAATTCAGCAGATTAAATGTGATACCAATACAGGATTCAGTTCTTGGACAAATAAAAGGTCTATAGAGAGGTAATGTTTTTAACCTTCTGGAAACTGGACTATACCTTCCAAATACATCCTGCACATCTGGCTTCCTGAACACTACCACTAATATAGTTTCCTTTGGATGGATAAATAAATCTCCCAATGAGTGAGTCCTAGAGAAAGGTTAAATAACAAGAGGGCTGCTCTAAAAAAAGGTGGGGGGCTTTGAAACACAGTTAACATAGGAGGGAAGTGAGGTAGGATGCAGCACACCTGAACTAGCGACTGCAGCATTCTCAAGCACCTGCTCTGTGGAATCAAGGAGCAGTGCCCTAAGCAGGCAGGGTAGAAAGTGTCCTGCAAAGATAAAAGAAATGCAACACAATGAAGAAAGGGTGATACAAACCAAAAAACAGCAGAAACTGATCAAACAAAGAAGGAAGGATGAGAACTAATTTTTACCGATTGCCTGTTATGATCCTGACACAACACCGGCCACTTTCATATACTATTCCAAAATGTAATAATCATAAAAGCCACTATTAATGAAGTATTTACTATCTCCCAGCCACTAAGTTAGTAGCTTTATATTCTTTATCTCACTGAATCCTCCCAGTAGCTCTATTATACCCTCATTTTGCACATGATGAAACACAGTTTAGAGAATGTAAGTGCCTTGTCCAAGGTCATGCAAGAACTAAATGATGAAGGAAGGATTTGAACTCAGCTCTCTCTGACTCCAAAGTAATGATATTTCCATATAGTGTTTTCCTATGTGGCCAAGAGGAAGAGACACAGGTAAGAGATGAATCCTGAACATAGTGGAAGTCATCAAGAATTAGTTATCAATTCTTTAAAACAATGTGTACATCAGCATAAATAAAATTATCTTACAATTTTCTATAGCAAGTGACAGCGGTATGCATCTATGTGCCTGTTTTATCCAGCATGTGAATCCTATAATCACCAATCCTGATTTGCTTTCTGAAGGACCTCGGCTTTGAGTCAACTCTGGAATACTTGCATTGGACTTATTCCAAGGTAGCACATTCTCTCTTACCCACCCCACTTGTTACCCACAGCATGCATTCGCGAGATGTCTGGCCAGGTTTAGGGGTACAACTTGTGAATGTAGAATAGGTTTGCTTTTTCTCTGAGTTAATTTTCCTGGTTTCTATGGGGAAAGAGCCCATGCTTTTGGCCTTATTAGCACCCTACCAACTGAGCTCACTGACCCAGATAAATATTGTCTGTCTGACATGTGAATAATAAATATGCAAAACTATAGACTCTGTTCTCAGTTATTGGCCTTCACTGATAGAATTCAAGATTAGAATAACCTCGACACCAGATAATCCCGTACTTTCCCCCCACATCATTCCTATTTGCCTTTGTTTTCTATCATATGATTTGTTTTCTGTGGTTTTAAGATTCTAATAGTGTTTTGGTTAAGCTAAGGTTAAAATTAGTTTGCATTTGCTGCCCACACAGCAACTGATGGCAGGGAATTTATCCTGGGAGCATGCTGCACAGTGGGAGAAGCTGGCTCCAAACGTGCCAGAGGTAACCTGGGAAGTGGAAAATGTCCATGACGAACATTGAAAGGAGCTATAGATCACTGTGATCATGCACACAATCTACTTCCTGGACAAACGCAGGGCAAAAGGGTTAAAAGATGGGATTCAAAACTACAGAGAAAAAGGGGAGAGAAGGGAATGCTACATGAAAATGCTGACGCTGTGGTAGCAACAAGGAGTAGATTCTCAGTGAGAAGGGAGGCATGGGTCCAATTCTCTTAGGAAAAATAATCCCACTATTGTTATAGATTTTCCATAAATGATAGTTTTTCTAGAGTCTAGCTTATTCACCTGGAAGTAGAAAAGCAAACCCATTTTTCTTCTTGCATTATCAGATTTTTAGCTCATTTCTTTTACTCATGAGAATTTGTAACTTAAGAAAAGTCAGAATGCTTCTAATTAACCTGCTTTGTTCATCATTCAAGGGACTTTGCTGCCAAGGCCTTCATTTTGACTTAATAATAAAACCATTGACACTAAAAGAATAATGTAAGGAATTAAAAATGTAAAGAATGCCACTGAAAGTCATTTGCTTTCATGGGAATGTTTCTTTGTGTATGGCCTGGATAACCACTGAAAATGTATTTAGGCACATTTTGTGATACTTTTTTTTTTCTAGCACTTCTTTTTGCTTAGAAATGAGCAATATGAAAGCTAAAACGAATTTGTGTTTTTTGAGCTCAGAATTCAGCACAAAATTAAGAACAGAGGAAGTCATCAGAAATGTTAAACCTCAGTGTGTAAGACTGCAGAGGCCCAATCATCATAAACTAAAATGCATTTTAACAGTTGTTTTCATTTAATATAAAATCCTGGTGTATTGAAACTGTTTAGCAGGAGATCACATAATGTGGTTCTATGACTATTGTATTGCTAAACATAAAGCATCTGGAAACAAATAGACACTTGATAAAAGTCCTTTATCTTGGCAAGTTTATGTGGAACTAATCTCAACTAAAGTACTGTAGGCCACTACTACTGGGACTTAAAAGCTTCTAAAATATTAAACACAGCACTTTCTCCCTTAGTATGCTAAGCTCTCCTTGGTTAATAATTTAACCAACAAGTTTTTGTGTTCTCATGAAAGTCTTTACTTTTGTTATGCTTGTACGTTTAGAAAGACCTTGTCTCTGAAAATTCAGTGGCAAAGTGTCTTCTTTTTTGTTGGAGAAATACTAGTCAAAAACAGCTTCAACCAATGTGCGGAGAGAGGCGACCAATTAGATGAAACACCCATCTCTACCTATCTGCTGAAAATGCAGTACAGACTCTTGCTCCACACAACAAAAATGGGTACAACATATAGGTGAGGTGAGGTGTAAGAAGGTTGAATTGGCTTTCTTCCAGGCTCCCAGTATTCCACTTTCAGAAGCTTCCAGGGCCATTTCAGCATGCTACAAATGTTGATTGTTAGAACCATGGAGGGATAGGGAAAGAATAATTTCCCTCAATTATTATAAAAACATTATAAATTATTATTATAAAAAACATTCCTAAAACCTGGTGTGTTAGTCTGTTTGTGTTGCTATAAAGGAATACTTGAGGCTGGGTAATTTATAAAGAAAAGAGATTTATTCAGTTAAAGGTTCTGTAAGCTATACAAGAATGGTGCCAACATCTGCTTCTGGTGAGGGCTTCAGGCTGCTCCCACTCATGGCAGAAGATGAAGTAGAGACCGCATGTGCAGGGTTCACATTGCAAGAGAGGAAGCAAGAGAGGGTGCCAGGCTCTTTTTAACAATTAACTGTCACAGGAACCAAAAGAGAGAGAGAACTCATTCATTCAAGGATAGTACCAAGCCATTTATGAAGGAGCCACCCCCATGACCCAAACACCTCCCATTAAGCCCCAGCTCCAACATTGGGAATAAAATTTCAACATAAGATTTGGAGAGGTCAAACGAACTATATCCAAACTATAGCACCTGATAAGGTGATCTGGGCATTTTACCAGAGTGGCAAGATATGATTACCAATACCAACAGTTAAGAGCTTAAAGTCATTATTAACAAATTGATGTTGAAAGCAGTAGTTGGTACTTTAAAGAGTAGTTTAGGAGTTCAATATATTTATCAATTAGGATTGGATTCAACTCTCACAAAAACTTTACAAACAAGAGAATAAATAAAATTGGGATTATCATTCTCACGTAACAAAAAGTTCAGTGTAGGCATTTCAGGAATGGTCTGCTTACTCAAAGATCTTAGCAAAAACCTGCATTTCTTCTAACTTACTGTTGTCTTTTTGATTGTAATATGGCTATCGAATTTATGAGACATCATGTTTGTGTCCCAGCAGGAAAAAGGAAGATGAGCAAAGAGAAAAGAATAGAGAGGGAAAGTCTTCTTTTTGTGAAATTTTTCCTTTTTATTAGGGAAGGGAAGCTTCCTTTAGGAACTTATGCTTTCATCTCCCTGATTAGGATTATATTACAAATATATCACCTCTCATAGAAAGGGAAGCTGAGAATTCAAGTATTTAGCTAAATTCTATCTTACTTATCAAAGAGAAAAATCAAGGATAAGGGAGTTGCAATGGGTGTTGAATGAGCTGATCACAAAGTAGAAAGCAGAGATGCCAGACCATAAGAGTATCAAGCACAGGACATCAAGGACCACCTGTAACTCATGACATGATCAAGCAAGACAAAATAATAACAAATTCACCCCCAAGAAGACCTATTGATCTTGTTTTATTTGAAACAGACCCATCATGAACTCAGTGTACCTTGAGTGAGATAGTGAGCAGCAGCACACTAAGAAGATGTTCTAAGAAGACCTGATTTTGTGTTTCCTTTTTGTAACTTAGATATGTCTTCCCCTGCCTGAATTATTTCTACTTATTCATCTCTGTTGTTCTAATACCATCCAACATGTGTGATATCATACCTTGAGTGCTACATAAAATACTATGATGGGGGATGGATATGCTTGAAGCTCGACTTGAGGGGGGAGGGGAGACAAGAGCAATATACGTAACCTTAACATTTGTACCCCCATAATATGCTGAAAAAATAAATTAAAAAATACTATGAAATTTCTAGGGCAATAAAAGTTCTGATTCCAACGTGCTTCACATGCAGTGCTCATTGATAAGTGAGGGTTGTCTGAAAATCTACAATAGCATCCTTGATTCAGTTACTAAAAAGCTCAGACTATGTTACATTTTGAAGAGCATATGTAAATCTCATCCCGGAGCTGTATATAGAAATAAAAAGTGCAGCAAGACAAGGTAGACCAGGAGATGCTGGGAAGTAACTGAGCATATTCTCTGGAGCGGGACAAGCACCAAGCTGTATGTAGAGAGGAGCAGATTTAGTTGAAAACAATTTGAGGAATCAGACCAACATTTCACAGAAGAATAGTTTTCAAAGTCTGATCCCTGGGCAAGCATCATTAGCAACTCCTGGGATCTTGTTAGGAATGCAAACTTGTGGGCCTTACTCCATATAAACTGTATCAAAACATAGGAAAGAGCTGTCCAGGAGACCACTTAGACCTATCTTGGGGTGAGGATTTAGAGAAGGACTTGAAAGGTAACAGGATATGCCACCCACAAATAAGCCACTTTGGCATAAGTATTATTTTGAGCTGAAGGCAATTGAGAAGACAGACACAAGAAAAGTTCTCTGCCCTTCCCCTATTTGCCTAAAAACACAACATAAATTTATAAAGATGTCTTCCTCTCTTCTCTACCAGGAAGGACACAGGTTAATTACCAGAGACAAATCTAGATCCTCATCAGCCCAGAGATGGCATCAGAAGAATCCACATAACAAATACTACTAACTAGCCCTTATCCTTCATTACTTTCTTCCATATAATTAGTTGCCTTCCCACAGTTTGCCAACCCTAGAAGCTCAAAGTTATTTTCCTTTGTCCTGTCACTTCTCTAAAAATTTCCATTCTTTTGCTAAGATAGTATATAAGTCCAAGTCTAACAACCCCTTTGAGGTTCCCCATGTCTGAGTGCTCCCATGTGTATGTGTGATGTACGTGTTAACAGACTTCCACTTATTTTTCTCTTGTTAATCTGTCTTTTGTCAGCCTGATTTACCAGGCTCCAGCCTATGAATCTAAGATGGATAGAGGGAAAATAATTTTTTCTCTTCTCCTACAGAAAGTTTAACAAGAGCTAAGTTCTTTATGATTTCTGAGATGACCAGACAATGCAAAAAGGAATTTGGATGGAGATCTTAATACTTGGTGTTCAGGACAAAGCCAGAGCTTAGTATTCTATTATTAATATGCACAAATGTCAGACAGGGGCTGTTATCAGTGGTGACTTGCTGCCATTTTCCAGGACCTTCTGAACCTGAATTCCCCCTCAGACAACCCTGGCAGCACACAAAAACCACCTGGGTAATTAGTAGTCAGACCAGTTAAGTCCCATTTTCTGAAGGAGGTTTCCAGGCTTCGGTATTAATATCTTTAAGAATCTCCCCAGGAGGTTCTAGATGTTCTGCCAAGATAGAAACCCTGCCCTATAGGTGAGAACCAATGGCTTCAGTTTGGGGAAGGAAAGAGCTGTGAAGACAGGATATTCTAGCAAGGAGCTAATTGACTATTCTTTTCTCATCTGTAAACTGGATAAAATAATAGTACCCACCTAATACGGGCCTGAAGTAATATGTAGAAAACAGAAGAGTTTCTGACACAAAATATTCAACAAATGTGTATTTTTCCATATTTCTTATGACAATGTAAACTTCCTAAGAATGAGGACTGTTTATGATATTAACTCTAGTACCAAGTGCAGTATACAGCACACAATCAATACAGGATAACTATTTGTTAAATAAACAGATAGCTATTTTCATTTCCCAGGATTTAAAATAAAAGCTAAGTGTATTCTCAAAACTTATTATCATAAGATGGAGTCAAGATACCAGAGCTCAAGTTCACAAAGCCTATTTTGATGCTTCTTAAAATATTTTTTTTCTCTATAGCTGAGCTGTTAATATAGTAGCTGCTGGCAATATGTGGCTATTAAGCATTTGAAATGTGTCTAGTCCAAATTGAAATGGGCTGTAAGTATAAAATACACAAAAGATTTTAGAGGCTTAGTATGAAAATATAACAAAGTCTCTGATTAATAATTTTGAAATGGATTATATGTTAAAACTATTATATTTTGAACACTGGGTTAAACAAAATACATTATTACAATTAATTTATCATGTTTCTTTTCTTTTTTTAAAAATGTGGAGCTAGGAAATTTTGAAATTACATATGTGGCTTACACTTTAGGCTTGCCTTTTTTTTTTTCAGCATATTATGGGGGTACAGATTTTAAGGTTTCAATAAATGCCCATTTCCCCCCCTCCCCCCAAAAGTCTGAGTCTCCATCATGACCATCCCCCAGATGGTGCACATCTCACTCATTATGTATGTATATACCCGCCCCCTCCCCCCTCCCCCCTCCCACCTGCCCAATACCCTATTACTGTAGTACCTATGTGTCCACTTAGGTGCTACTCAGTTAATACCAGTTTGCTGGAGAATATATCTGGGGCTTGTTTTTCCATTCTTGGGATACTTCACTTAGTAGTATGGGTTCCAGCTCTAACCAGGAAAATATAAGATGTGCTATATCACCATTGTTTCTTAGAGCTGAATAGTACTCCATGGTATACATATACCACATTTTATTAATCCATTCTTGGATGGATGGGCACTTGGGCTGTTTCCACAGCCTTGCAATTATGAATTGTGCTGCTATAAACATTCGAGTGTAGGTGTCTTTTTTGTAGAGTGTCATTGGATCATTTGGGTAGATGCCCAGCAATGGGATTGCTGGATCAAATGGTAGACTCACTTGTATCGCTTTAAGGTATCTCCATATTGCTTTCCACAGAGGTTGAACTAGTTTGCAGTCCCACCAGCAGTGTAGGAGTGTTCCTCTCTCTCCGCAACCACGCCAGCATTTATTGTTTGGAGATTTTTTGATAAAGGCCATTCTCACTGGGGTTAAGTGATATCTCATTGTGGTTTTGATTTGCATTTCCCTGATGATTAGAGATGTTGAGCATTTTTTCATATGTTTGTTGGCCATTCTCCTGTCTTCTTTAGAAAAGTTTCTGTTCAAGTCCTTTGCCCAATTTTTAATGGGGTTATTTGATTTTTTCTTCCTAATTTTCGTGAGTCTAAGTATATTCTAGTTATCAGTCCCTTATCGGATGCATAGGATGCAAAAATTTTCTCCCATTCTGTAGGTTGTCTGTTTACTTTCATGACTATTTCTTTGGCTGTGCAGAAGCTTTGTAGTTTGATCATGTCCCATTTATTTATTTTTGTTGCTGCTGTGATTGCCTTTGGGGACTTCTTCATAAACTCTTTGCCCAGGCCGATGTCTAGGAGAGTGTTTCCAACTTTTTCCTCTAGAATTCTAATAGTTTCATACCTTAGGTTTAAGTCTGTTATCCAGCGTGAGTTGGTTTTTGTGAGAGGTGAAAGGTGTGGGTCCTGTTTTAGCCTTCTACAGGTGGCTATCCAGTTTTCCCAGCACCATTTATTGAAAAGGGATTCTTTTCCCCAGCGTATGTTTTTGTCTGCTTTGTCAAAGATTAGATGGCTATATGAGGATGGTTTTATATCAGGATTCTCAGATCTGTTCCACTGGTCAATATTCCTATTTTTGTGCCATTACTAGATTGATTTAAATACTATAGCTTTGTAGTATAGTTTGATATCTGGCATATTAATACCTCCCATTTTGTTTTTGTTGCCTAGAATTGCTTTTGATATGCAGGGTCTTCTTTGGTTCCATACAAAGCGTAAAATTATTTTTTCTATATCTGTGAAGAATGCTGATGGGATTTTAATAGGTATTGCATTGAATCTGTAGATCAGTTTGGGTAGTATAGACATTTTAATGATGTTGAGTCTGCAGATCCACGAGCATGGTATGGATTTCCATCTGTTTACATCCTCTGCTATTTCCTTCCTCAGTGTTTCATAGTTCTCCTTGTAGAGGTCTTTTACCTCCTTGGTTAAGTATATTCCTAGGTACTTTATTTTCTTTGTTGCTATTGTGAAGGGAATTGAGTCTTTGATTTGGTTCTCAATTTGATTGTTGTTGGTGTATGTTCTATTGGACAGTGGTGATCTGGAGTCTACAGTACTATATGTTTCTGTTTCATTTGAGGGCTATAATACAGGTAACAATTGTTAGGAAGACAACAAAATCAGCCAGGCCCTGATATTTTCAGTTAGATTGGCCCAGTTTTGACAATAGCTTATAATGAGGAGAATATAAGCAAAAGATTATCAAGACACTTAACAAAACAAAGCAATTGGTTTTATGAAGTCAGTCATCTAATATTAGCTTGAAAATAGTTTTTTATCTGACCTGAGCCCAGTGCCCGCATATTCATATATGTGCCATCCATTATAGGCCTTTGGCAAGGAGTTATTGACTGCATATTGTTTCTCTGAAACATCTACATCAACACTGTTACTTTCACATCTGTGTTTCTTCATCTGTTTATAACCATGGTAATATTCTTCACAAAATTTGCTTTTTGCTATCTAAAGATTTTTACTAAATGAAATGTTGCCAGCATATTAGATGTATTGATATATCATCAACAAAACTTCCCGCTTCTGTCCAAGAACTTAAAGTGCCAGACACTTTTTCAACGGGATTGCTGATAAAGATGAGCATGTATGTGTTATGCACACAAACAGAAAAATGAAAAAATAATATGGTAAATTATTTGATTCATTATTTTCTTGAACTCCTATGTACTATTAAAGATTATAGGTTTTTAAAATTAGTATTACATTGAGTTGAGTAACTGATCACATGCTTTTAAATCATGGTATGCTAGACACTGATAAAATAAGCTTTAAAAATTCATTATGAAAAGAAGAACCTAGTTCTCTCTTCATCTCCACTTTGCAGATAATACAAAATGAACCCCTGTTAATAACAACCTAATACTCAATAATGGCAAAGAGAGGCAACATATTATTATCCATCTGCAATCAAATTATCATTCAGGAAGACTTCTGTAACAAGACATATATCCATCTCTCTGTTCATTCTATTCATGGACAAGAAGTCTTGTGCATTCCTAAGTACTTGAAATTTGCTGTCAGTGATCTTTTCAGATTAAGCAAATAATTTTATGTGCTTTGAAATACAAGTGATAAATTTGGGGAATTTGATTTTTTTTCTCAGATGCAAAGTAGAAATCTATGCTTTTAGACTAAAAAGTGAAATGACATAACCTCATGGCCCTCTATCCCCACACAATAAACTATTGATTAATCCATTCTTGAATTGGCTTTACTCCCTTATAGCATACTCTTCAGTTTTAGTTATACTTTATTGACCCTTTCTTCTCTGTTTCCTCCAAGGAATTTATATTTTATGCCAAACTCAAAGAGAACACCATGAAAATTTGACATGATCACAATGTGAAAGAGGGTGAAACCAGAGTCCAATTGAGAAATGATGAAGGCCTAAACTTAGGAAGCTGAAGCTGAGAAAGAAAAAAGGGGACAGATTCTAAAAATATTAAGAAAGTATAATTGTCTTTCATTTCTAGCAATATGGTAGCTTGGATATCCTGAAAACCCGATTGAAGAGGATAACTAACAATCTGGGTAAAATTTTAAAATTAAGAAAATGGTAGAATTTTAGTGTACAACAGAGGTGGCAAAAAAAACCAAATCCAAAACAAAACAAAAATCAAAACAAAAGTAGGGGCCAACAGAGGACAAAAAAATGAAGTAAAAGCAGGAACCCTGGGAAATCAGCCAGTGCCTAAGCCACTCTGATGGTTTCTGCCAAATCCTAGTGACCTTGAGTTTTAGTTTCAATGGCTGCAGCCTGTGTGACTCATAACATATAGCCTAGGGCCAGACAAAAATATGGAGTCTGATGGCACTCTGCTACATAAAGCTGGGGACCTACAGGGCTACATCCTCATTGTCAGAGTGCCCTGCAGAAGGGCCCAGCAGGGAATCTTGCCTATCTTGATCTTGTTGCAATAAGAACGTAAATAATTTTCCCTTGAGATGTCACAACACAATCCTTTCAGTATGTGAGGCTATAGCAAAAATTCATGCCAACTCAGGTAAAGTGACCCTAAAATGGTTGTATTCCCATGAACAAGGAGAAGCAAACTCAGTTCCTCTCTGGAAGATGTAATCTCAGACCAGGCATCAAAGAATTTCCAAATAAAATGTTCCAAGGGACATTAGTTAAGAGTTAAAAGTCATAAGACAAAACAAGGAAACATGAGGCATGTGTGAGGGTTAGCAAAAACAACAGAAGGTAGCATCAAACTCACGATGCTATTTATATTGTAGGACTGAGTAAAAAGTAATTATCATTAATAGAGTTTAATAAATAAAAGAGAAGATTAAATATATGAACAAAGAACAAGAACATATAAATTTTATGAAGGAAATTTGAAAAATAATGAGAAAAAATTATGCATAAAAATAATCACAATTTTAAATTCAACTGCTAAGTTAAACTATATATTTAACTCAGTTGAAGAGAGAATTAAGGAATTGGGTGAGGAGTTAGAAGAGAAGTTGAACAGATAATTAAGGAATTGGAGTTGAACAGACAATTAAGGAATTGGGTGAGAACTTAGAAAAAGTTATCCAGAAAGTAGCCCAGAAAGATGTATTAGTTGTCTATGAAGAGATAATATAGAGAATAGGACAAGGATACCATTCAATTGTTCAATTATGGAAAGACAAAATGGAAAGCATGAAAAGAAGGGTTGAAATAAGCTTAGAAAGTAATAACAAAATGTAAATGGATTAAACTTTTCACTTAGAACACAAAGATTGTAAATTAGATTTTTTAAATTGAGCTAAGTGCTCTTTACTAAATGAACTCCTAAAACATAAAAATATCAAATGGTTAAAGACAAAATATAGAAAAGTTATTAGACAAATACTAACCAAAAGAAGATAATGTAATTATATAAATAATAGGAAAACAAGAAAAAGTAATAATATTAATGACAATCACCATATATTGATAATGAATTCAATACCAGAGAAATCTAACTGTATGTAACTAATGATGTAGTCTGAAAAAATATAAAGAAAAAATATTTCAAATTAGAAGCTGAACTTGACAAAGCTATAAATTTTTATAAGTATTGTTATAGCACCAGATTTAAATCATAACTGATCTCAGGTGAATAAGAGAATTAATGTTCAATGATTGATAGATCAAGCAGACAAAAAATCAGTAAGAATATATAATTTTGAATAGTTTAATTAGCAGGCTCAACTAATGGACATTCAAAATATTATACTCAATACATAGAAAATGCACGTTTTTCCAAGTATATAAAATATATTTAGAAAAATTGACCATAACCTAAGTAATAAATAAGTCTCAATAAATGTCACAGAATTTGACAGCTAATAATGTGATTTGCCATATTATCAAAATAAAGATACAAGAGATGCTATTTTTTCAAAAAATGCAGAAAATTTTTGGATAAAATTCAATAACAAGAGGATGACCAGGATAGATGCCTACATTGGAATTTTTAAAAACACATGTATGTACACTTTATATTAAAGAATAAATAATATTGAAATTTGGTAAATATTTAGAACAAGTTTAATGAAAAAACTTCATATCAAAACATTTGGTATGCAGCAAATAGTATGCATAGAGGGAAATGTAGACTTAGACTTAGTGCTGACATTTTTAAAAGAAGGTGAAAGAATTTTTAAAAAATCCAAAGTAAGAAGTTAAAAACAGAAAAGAGAAGAATTACCTTGCCAAAAATAGAAAAAAGCAAATAAGAGCCTAAATAAATGATAAGGAAAATAAGCATATAATGGGGTAGGTCAATAAAGTTAAGAGCTGAGTCTTTGAAAACACTAAGAATAGATAAAATAATGGCAATATTAATTAAGTTAAAATAAAGAAAAAATATAAACAATATTAGGAAATAAATTGATTTCATACTTAAAGATTCAACAAAAATTTAAAGGATCATTATAAAAATTAGCCAATAAACATAAATAATTACTTAAAATTGGTGAATTTCTGGAAAGAGATGATTTATCAAACTTCTCAGAAATAGAAATTTAGAGTTGTTACATAACAAAGAAACAGAATCAGGAGTTTAAAATCTTTCTAAAAGAAAACACCAGTCTTACACATCTTTCTCAGTGAGTTTTGCCAAATATTTAAGGTTTAGATAATTCTACTGTTTTATAAAATTTACCAGAGAATAGAAAAGTTGAGAATATATGCCAATGCAATTTATGAAATCAACAAAACTCTAAAAGTTCAGGGCAAGAAAAAAAATTACTTTTTTTTTGTGAACACAAGTGTAAAAATCCTAAGTTACAGTGCTTTTCATTTATATAATACCAAATGTCAAGCAAAATTCTAAGGACTTTACATACATAAATTTATTTGTTGTATGCAATTGTATTATATGTAATTAGTTATTAAAATAACTCTATGGATTAATACTAATATTATCCTCAATCTACAAATGATAGGCATGAGGCACAGAGAGTAACTTGCTCAAGGTCATACATTAAGTGACAATGCTGAAATTCGTCTCCTGCCACTCTTGCTCCAGGGTCTAGAAAAAAAAGACTGGCAAAAACAAGCATTGGCAAGATGTAGGGGTATTGGCATGCTCATGCATTGCTGATAGGAGTGAAAAATGATATAATTCTTCAGAAAAAAGTTGGCAATATCTTAGACACATTCACCTTGTCTATGATTCAGCAGTTCTACTCTAGGTACTTGCCCCCCTAAAATAAAACATATGTCCACAAAAGATTTGTGGGCAGCAAGGTTCAAAATAGCAGCTTTATTCATAATAGACCCAAAATGGGAACAACCCAAATGTCAAAACCAGGTGAATAAATAATCAAATTGCATTATATTCATATAATAAAATACTAGCAAGAAAAGGAACAAGCTACTGATATACACAACAATATGAATGAAAAATGCCAGACACAGAAGATTTTGTATATATTATATGCTACAATGTATATGACATTTTAGGACAAGAAAAGCTATTACTAAGATATGGTGATTGAAATCAAAACAGCCTTTAGGATAAGGAGATTAATTGGAAAGGGGCATGAGGTAAGGCAGTAGTTTTCTAAGGCTGCATAACAAATTACCACAGATTTAGTGGCTTAAACAACACCCTTTTTTTTCCCCTACGGTTTTGGTAGGTCAGAGATCTAGGCATGGCAAGGCTATGTCTTCTGCTCAGGGTTGCACAAGGCTGAAGTGAAGGTGTTAGCCAGGGCTGCATTCGAAGTCTGAGATCCTTGTCTAAGTTCCTGTGGTTGTTGAAAGTATTCAGTTCCTTGCACCTGTGGGACTGAGGTCCCTATTGGTTATTGACTTTCAGCCAGGAGTCACTCTTACTGCCTGAAGATCATCCTCAGGTCCTAGCCACGTGGCCCCTTCCACAGGCAGTTCACAACATGCCCGACTGTTTTCTTAAGGACCAGAAGAAAAGTGTTTGCTCTGCTGCTTGTTTCTTTAAAAAGCTCCCTAATTAGGTTAGGCCCACCCAGGACAGTCTTCCTTTTGATTGAAGTTAAATGACTAGGGAGATTAATTATATATGCAAAATCTCTTTTATTATATAACATAACCAAGGGAGTGATATCTCATCATATTCATAAATAACACATTTAAAGGAAGGTGATTATACAAGGTGTGTATCCTAGACATTGGGAAACTTGGGGATCATTTTAGAATTCTTTCTACCCCATGAAATTTATTGGGGTCTTTACACATTTATTAAAACTCATCATTTTTCACATTTAAAATCTGTTTGCTATATTATATTTAAAATGTACTTCTATAATGATAATGACAGAATAAATATTATATTTAATAATAAAATTTTAAAAGCTTGCTGCCTGATCTGGAGAAAGAAAAAGCTGTTTGCTCTCACCAGTTCTGTTTAACATTATGCATATGTGTGCAGGCGCCCTCTGCTTCAGCCTCATGAGACTTGTGGGGGTGGGGAGGAAACTGACACAAATATGTTGGTAACTCATGTTGCTTGCTGTGTGGTGATTAATAACTTTGTCTTTGATTCAGAAGTTTCATGTCTTCTAACAGCATCCATGAAAGAGTACTAGACTAACTTATTAGCTTTTAAATAGGGTAAAATACAATTCTAGATCTAACAGATATATACCAGTAGAACTGTAAACATCTATACGCCAGGATGTACAAAAAAATGGTTTGTAACCATCTTATTAGTAGTAGCCAAAAGCTCAAAACTACATACCCATATTAGAATAGAAGACTAGTATAGTATTGTGGAATATTACTTCAATGTAATATATTGTTAATATATTATACAGCACTGACAATTAATTAGTTAATGCTGCATTGATAGAACTCGTAATGTTGAGTTAAAGAAGCCAGTCAATTACTATGATTCTATTCAAATAAATTTAATAAAAATAAGTAAACTTATTGATGAATTAGACAGGATAGTAGTACTTCTGGGGTAGGGGGAAGTGTGGAGGCCAGAAGCACCTCACAGATATCTTCTGGGGTTATGAAAATGTTCTGTTTTTAGATCTGTTTGTTAACTACATGGATATGTTCCTAATGTCATAATTCATTGAGTTTTATGCTTATGATTATGAATTTTTATGAATTTATGTTATTCTTCCATTGAAATGTTATTGTAAAAAGGTAACTTTATAATATGAATAAATACATGAAATACATTAAAACTAATATACAAAAGATGGGCAAGCTGTGGAGTAAATTATAAAATATGATAATACAGTAAAGAATACTTACAGAAATAAAAAGATATGACATTTATATAGAGGAATATATAAATTCTACCAAAATTTTCTAAATATTAATAGACTTCCAGTCAAAATTTTAGCAAGATCTTTTTACATATCCTCTATAAGAAGTTTCTAAACTTTGTGTGCAAGAACAATGGGCCAAGAATAACCAAAATATTTCTGAAGGGGAACAAGGTTGGCTTGTGGGGGATTTCCCTATGAGCTACCAGCATGTCATAAAGTTATATTAAGACAGTTCTATATTAATGCACAATCAGTTGAAGAATGGATCATAGTAGAATATCCAGGAATAGATTCATGTGCCTGTGAAAATTTTAATTTATAATAAAACTAGTATAAATATTTTTTAATAAATGGATGGATTGCATATTCATGTAGAAAGTTTAGCATACTAAATAAATGATAGTAGAACATTGGTTATGCAAAAACAAATTTAGATTTCTACATCATACTATACAAAAATCAACTTTAGGTGAATTAAGGGCATATTATAAAAACTGATCTATAAAAGTTTTAAAAGAAGACAGAGAATAATTTCTTTATATCTTTGGAGTGGAGGAGGATTTCTTAGACAAGATACAAAAGGCACTAAAAAATAAAGGGAAATAACAGTATATTCAAGTATATTAGCATATGCTCTTTAGATCATCATATAAGACATAATGGAGATAATAAAATAAGATAAAAACTGGAAGAAGATAGAAAAACATATATAACTGAAAGCAAATTAGCAACAATATATACAAGGAATTCCTATAAATAAAAAAAGAAAAGACCAGCAGCCCAGTGGAACAGAAATGGACAAAAGATATGAAAAGGCACTTCCCTTAAGAGGAGATAAAAATGGCACAAGAGAAGCTGCTCAGTCTTCTTAGAAATCAAGAATATGTACATTAAACTACAACACTACTACTCAAGATGCTATTTCATCCCCTTGTATTGTCAAAAGTTAAAAATTCTGACAATACACTTATTGGTGAGGGTTAGGAGAAATTAAGACTCCAATATATCACTGATGAAATATAATTTGGTAGAAAATCAAATTTGCAAAAAAGTTAGAATTACTTTGTAAAATTGAATATGCACATATCCTATCACCTATTTGTACTCCCAAACACACACACACACACACACACACACACACACACACACACACACACACAAAATAGTATGAGAACATGATAGTACTGATTGCAGTTGTAAAAACAGGAACTGGAGCTCCCACAGTTACTATTCATATACATTATATACATTCTTTTGTGTGTGTGATAAAATTAACTATAATTTTTGAGAAAGTAAATTAACAATATGTGGGTGGTTGCATATGCTAAGAGAGGAGGAGTCTATGTTGACTTTCAAGTTTTCTGGCTTTTGTGGGCCTGGCCTTCTCCACACACTGCTTGAGCTTCCTCACAACATGGTGCAAGGTTCCAAGAGCACCCATTCCAAGAGACAGGAAATGAAAATTGAGATCAGTTTCTTAAGGTCTAGTCCCAGAAGCTGACATAATTTCAAATGATATTGGTCATGCAGACAAAGACTCAGATTAAGGGAAAGTGACACAGGCTCCACTTTTTGACAGGAAGAATCAAAATATGTTGAGTCCATGACTTAAATCTGCCACAGTCTGCCCTTGTCTGGCCACAGATTAGTTTATTTTCTACCCACAAGCAAAATACACTTGTAGCCTCCCAATTTGCCTCAACTCTCAAAAGTCTTATTCCATTACAATATCAGGCATAGTCATGAGCTTCAGAATCATGTCATGTACACCAGGACCAGATGCAACTGAGGTTCCTCTTGAACAGAAGACCTATTGACCAAACAGACAAGTAATTTTCTCCACCACCCACCCAACCAATATACTGCAGTGGAACGGGCATAGGATGACCATAACAGGTACTCACAAAGGGTGAAATGGATGCAACAGTGGCTGGTCCATAACAATTCTTTAAAGTGCTGGCAGATGTTGTCAGTTCCTTGGTTAGAGCCCAGTCCTGCTCCCTGAGAATGATTCTCTGTGGCTCTTAGCTGTACCCGCTAGGCTGTCAGTCCTGCTTCTAAAGCACTCTTTCTTCTCCATGACAAAACAAGAGTTTGCAACTGAATTTCCTTCTCAGTTGTTTCCTTCGTATAATAGCTTAGAGGCCCCAAAGCCCCTTTTTATTTTGTACTGTCTTTGTCTCTTTCAGTTAAAGCTGGTAGTATTTAATACTTCCTCTAGAACAATTATTTTAAAAACTGTATCAATTGCTATAAATCATATTAGAGTTCATGCCACCAGACAAAAAGTTACAACCCAAAATCTGTTTGAGATGAACCCTTCTCTAGCATGGATTACTGAGAGGCAATATCCTCAGTATTCTTATAAATCTTATTGTTCAAAAGAGAGGGAATTTAAGATGTGCCTTTAACATCCTTAGAAAGTCTTGTGTCTGTTTGGAAGGCTCCGGCATTGCCTTAAATCTTTCCATGTGCTAACAAGGGGTCTTAAAGACTCCCCATGAATTTCATCTTTTCTTGGAAATCATATTTTAACTTGAGATTACTTTGTCACCTAGAGAGACTGGGAATTAGAAACTTTTATTTTTCCCACAGAAGCTCCTGGATCTTTTATATTTTTTTCCAAATTTTGCTAAAAAACTCAATGGCTCTATTTTGAGCTCATCTCTCTCCTCTTTAATTTTATAGTTGACAGCTAGAAGAAGCCAGGCAGGACCTTCAGCACTTTTCCTGGAAATATATATCCTTAGCTAGGTAATCAAATTCAGTAGACATGTTCCTATTTACACATTTCTGCAAGTGACAGTGTTACTAAACTATCTACCATTGTATACCAAAAGTATGTTTTCTACCAGCTTTCAATGATATTTTCCTTACTTTATTTTAAACCCTCACCACCAGCATTGTGAAGCCCTTTAGATCTCTACTAACATTCTCTTCATTCCTTTAGGCTTTTACTAATGCTCTTCTTGAGGTTTTCAAGGCTTCCACAAACAAATTCTTTAATGTCCTTCCAGTTTCTGATAGCCATCTGGTCCTAAAAGCAATGCTGCAGTTTTTAGTTTTTTGTGATGGCAGTATACCACCTCCAACAGCAATATCTGCATCAATTATCTATTGCTGCATAACAAACCACTCTAAAATTTAATGGCTTGCATAAAAGCAATAATTTATTTTGTTTACAAGTCTGCAATTTGGGCAAGCTTCCGTGAGGACAGTTCACCTCTCATCCATACAGGATCAGCTGGGACAGCTCGCTTAGAGATGGAAGATCCAACTCCAAGATTGCTCCTCAAATGGCTGGCAGATTAGTGTTGGCTGTTGATTTTTCTCCATGCAAGCCTCTCTGCAGTATGGTTTGGGCTTCCTCACAGAATGGTGCCTGTGTTCCAAGAAACGAGAAGTAGAAACTGCCATTTTCTTAAGACCCAGTTCTGGAAACTGGCACAGCATATTTTGTTGGTCAAGCATTCACAAAGTGAAAGATTCTAGCAATGGAACAAGATATTCCACATCTCAAAGGAAGAGAAGTCAAAAGGAATTTAGGGTCATAATTACTCTCCTATGTGTTTCCTTTTCATTGTCAAATATTCACAAACAGTTTTGGATCCTTGCTTTCTTCACTTCCTCGTCTTTCATTTATTCTTTAATTTGATGATCTGGTTTCCATTAATCCTCAAGTACCCTGAAAACTACCCTTTACCTTGCTCATCAGCAATCATCATCCCATGTCACTTAAAAGAGAGCTTTTAATTTCTTTTAATTGGCATCTCAGCAGTCCTTCTTAAATTCACTTTTCCTTAAAATCTCTCCCTACTGATTTCTGTGACTCCAAGACTCTCTTGGTTTTTTTCTCTACTCATTTCTGAATATTTATGCTCATCTTAATTTTGAGTATGGTTCATAAGTGTGGCTAAAGTACTTTAAGGCTTATGTAAAGGACGTTTATGGCAAACTGAAGTAGAAAAACTCAGTTTTATTTAATCTAACTCTGAAATTTATAAAACATTATTTTTAACCCAGCTTCTAAAAGATAGGCTGGTATTTAATAATTTCACTGTCTATTTCTGTCAAATTATTTTTGTTTATGTGCTAGTTAGGTAGTTAAATTTAATGATAGTTTCCAAATTGTCATGAAAGTATTTGACTGAATTCTAACTTCTTTTGATTTTAAAATTGTTCTTTTCTAACTGTAGGGGTTGACAGAAGGTAAGCATTCTCCTGCACCAGGGAACAAAAAACGATTAAGCAAAACCTCTGAAAAGAACTGTTATTAATAATGGGTCTTAAATGGCTCATGCATGCTAGAAGGGGACACAGAAGTACTCCTATTTCATAATTATTAAATGTGTGTTTGCTTATGTATTAACCTGTTTTGTTCTCATAATAATTAAGACCATATACAGCAATATATTCAATGATAATAAATGTCATGAGGGGAAATAGTACATATTATCCAAAGAGGTGATAGTCTATGATCTTTACTTACAACAGATTCTATATTTTAAAAAGAAGTGTTATTCTCAATGTAAAGTAAAAGTAGGCAAGGTTACCATTGGAGAAAAGAAGGTTAATATGCTAATTTACTACACTTAACAAGAAACATAATTTGTGTCTTGAAGTGATATATCTACTTATACTGTAACCCATGAACAATATTTATAACTTATAAATCATTCAACATTTTTTTCGTTGAACATCCCAGACTAGTGCTGGGATATAACAAACAAAAAACATAAGATTCTAGCCCTGCAGAAACTCACCTGACAGTCACTGGACATTCTTTGGTTAGATAAAAGGATTAGCTCTCTATGTTTTGAAGCTTGACATACATTTTTTAAAAAATTTTTCTTTTATTTTAGAGGTGGATAATTATTTGTGGAATGTTCTCACTAATGATCCATTTTGAGGTATCTCTTACTCGTTATGTTTTTTAGTTTATTTTGTCTTTGCAAATTTTACTTTGTGGTAGAAAAGCAAGACAGCATAAAATAAAAACAAATACTACGTTAGTAGCATTGTTGGTGTGTCACAAGACTTTTCTTACATGTTTAGAGACAAGAAATGTACTTACCCAAAATGTTTTCCAACTGAAATCAATTTGTATTAAAATAACTTACAAGAATTATTGGCATTATTTCACCTACTTCATGAGCCAATGAAGAGGTCATTTCATAGAGGAAAGAGATCAGAGTGTTATCTTAGTCTCTTCATAGAAAAAAAGAATCTAAGCAGTCGCTAGCACTCATGCTTATTTATAGACCTCTAGTTCAAAGCAGATAAGTTTTCTTGATTCTATTATTTAAGCCCAAAGTAAACTAGAACCCTCTCTTCCTTTAAGAGTTTATTCAAAATTAATCTAGAAACATTCCATTTCAAAAATAAGGGGAATAATACAACCATAATTAGGTTATAATGTTGAAAGTATCCATGCAGAAATTATATTAGCTTTAAAATTTATAATTTAAAAGAATCATGCTGTATTTTAAAAAATCAATTAATGATATGACTTTGCTTTTTAATGTGTTTTTGCAAAGAGATGATTTTGTTACATTTTAATTCATTAATATATTGTAAGTTAATTTTACTTACAATATGTCTTTCAAGAGGATTATGAAAACATTAACTCTTTGGCTAATCTAGATCTCAGTCTTTTTAAAACTAAATTCATTTTAGGGAATTGACATAACCATAACTACATTTGAATGGTGATTCAAACCCTATCCCCTCCACATACATTTGTTTTTCTTTAAAATATCAGATTTCAACAGAACTAACCATCTTCTACTTTCATACTTGGGCAATAAATCTAAATAATTGCTAATATAGCCGGGTGTGATGGCTCACACCTGTAATCCTAGCTCTCTGGGAAGCCGAGGTGAGGTGAGAAGATAGCTTGAAGTCAGGAGTTCAAGACCAGCCTGAGCGAGAGTGAGACCCTGTTTCTACAAAAAAATAGAAAAATTAGTCAGGTATGGTGGTGTATACCTGTAGTCCCAGCTACTCAGGAGGCTGAGGAAAGGAGGATCACTTGAGCCAAGGAGTTTGAGGTTGCAGTGAGCTATGATAGCACTTTGCACTCTAGCCAGTGTGTCAGAGCAAGATTCTGTCTCCAAGAAAAAAAAAAGTACTATGGCTTGTGCACATTGTGGTTTATTAACAATGGCTTCATTTTGGTGAATCATTCTGCCAGAGGCCCAACTAGAAACATTGGAGCAGTGGTTCTCAACCTTTTTGGATCCAGGGACCAGTTTCATGGAAGGCAATTATTCCACATATAGGGGTGGTGGGGATGGTTTCGGGATGATTCAAGCGCATTATATTTATTGTGTAGTCAAACCTGTCTATATTTGCAGCTGCTCCTCAGTACTAGCATCACCGCCTCAGCTCCATCTCAGATCATCAGACATTAGATTCTCATAAGGAGCATGTAGTAGTAACCTAGATCTCTCGCATGTGCAGTTTGCAGTAGGGTTCCAGCTCCAACGAGAATCTGATGCCACCGCTGATCTGACAGGAGGCGGAGCTTATGCAGTGATACAAGCAATGCAGAGCGGCTGTAAATACAGATGAAGTTTCACTGGCTCACCAGCTGCCAGCCTCCTGCTGTGTGGTGTAGTTCTTAACAGGCCATGGACCAGTACCAGTCCTCAGCCCAGGGGTTGGGGACCATAGTATTAAAGGACTGGTCATGAAGAAATGACAGTGTGAAAGTATGTGTGCTCTTTTGTGCCTCTCTGATTATCTTCTAAGGCTGGATAAAGATAACATTCTGATTCCTAAAGAAATGTCTCTTATTGATAAAAAATTGACAAAACATAAATTCACCATTTTAACCTTTTTAATGTATACAATTGACTGATTCTTGGAATATTCACAATATTGTACAACCATCACCACTATCTAATTCTAGAACATTTTCATCACTCTGAAAAGAAAAATATGTCCTATTTCCCACCTACCTACCATCCCTTGGCAATTACTAAATCTACTTTGTGTCTCCATGGATTTGCCTATTCTGGATATTTCATATACATGAAATTATATAATATGTGACCTCTTGCGACTGGCTTCTTTCATTTAGCATAATGTTTTCAAGGTTCATCCATGTTGGTCAGTACTTTATTACTTTTATGGCTGAATCATACATATTCCATTACATAGATATTCAACATTTTGTTAATCTATTCATCATTTGATGGGCATTTGGATTATTTCCACATTTTAGCTATTATAAATAATGCTGCTGTAAATATTTGTATGCAAGTTTTTCTGTGAACATGTGCTTTCTGTTCTCTTGGGTATAGCTCTACAAGTGGAATTGCTGGATCTTATGGTAACTTTATGTTTAACTCTTTGAGGAACTGCCAAATTGTTTCCCATAGTAGCTGCATCATTTTATAGTCCCACCAGCAATGTATGAGAGTTTTTTTCATATCCCCATTAATACTTTGTTATTTTCACAGATATATATGAAATACTTATATAAAACATATCCATATTGCCTAGTGGATGTGGGTATCTCACATCTCATTGTGGTTTTGATTTGCATTTTTCTAATGACTAATAATATTGAACAACTTTTCATGTACTTATTAGCCATTTGTATATCTTCTTTGAAGAAATATCTAATCAAATACTTTGCCCATTTTTTAATTGGTTATTTGTCTTTTTATTGTGGAGTTATAAGAGTTCTGTATATATTCTGGATACTATCAGATTCTTATCAAATAAATAGTTTGAAAAGATATCTCCCATTCTCTGAGTTGTCTTTTCACTTTCTTGATAGTATTCTATGTTGTGTAAATATTTGTTTATTTTTGATGAAGTCTAGTTATCTACATTTACATTTGTTGCTTGTACTTTTGGTGACATATTTAAAATTATGCTTAATTCAAGCTCAGGAAGATTTACACTTAAGTTTCCTTCTAAAAATTGTATAGTTTTAGTTCTTACTTTTAGGTATTTGATCCCTTTTGAGTTACTAATTCTTTTTTTATATAATGTTACTTATTTTTGCTGATATTATTTTGTTTTTTATTCTTCTTATTCTCTACATTAGTGCAGATCATTAAGAAATTAATTCTATTCTGAAACCCTGCTAATTAAGGAAGCTTTGAAAAATGCAGGCATCAATGTCAAAAGAGTAAATTCAAGCATAATGGTTTTAAAAACATAAAGTGCTGTTAGTTAAATATAAAAATACAAAGCTTTTCTTTAATGTTATTTAAAATTTCAAAATAAATATACTTTTGTTTTTCATTATCATTATAATATTTGATGTACTTTTCAAACTAGATGGAGAGCCCCTGCTCTTCCTCCTTTCCTATTCCAATCTTGGTATAAGATTCTAATATATCATACATAGAAATGGCGTCTTTCTCAGGATTCTGGGTTGAAAATTCACTGGTGTACACTACATAAAATACCTACATTTCTTTACCTTTTTGTGAATTCAGGAATTTCCATCAGACCTAAGGTCTATTCAGCCAGTGTTCTGTGAAACCCTGGGCTTTAGGTAGTGTTTTATTGGAGGGCAATGATGCAATTTCTCTCTGATATTTAGTTTTTCATTGTACTCAAGCTTCTATAACTAGACATTTTTAGGTCTGTCATTTGTAATGCCTTTGTAATTTTTTTTAAAATCACATGGTTATTGCTAGGGTTTGGATATTTGTCCCCTCCAAAAACTCACATTGAAATGTAATCCCCAGTGCAGCAATATTGAGAGGTGAGGCCCTTAAAAGGTTATTGGATCATGAGGGTTCTCCTCTCAGAAATCGATTAGTCTGTTCATAGACTAATGGATTAATGGGTTATCATGAGAGTGGAACTGGTTGCTTTGTACGAAGAAGAAGAGAGACCTGAGCTAGCAAGCTCAGCTCCTTGCCACATGATGCCCTGTGCTATCTCGGGACTCTGCAGAGAATCCCCACCAGCAAGAAGGCCCTTACCAGATGTGGTCGCCTGACCTTTTCTTTATATATCACCAAGATTCAGGTATTTTGTTATAAGCAACAGAATATACACTAAGATAGTTATGTTACCTCTTAAAGTACTGAGTGCACAAAAGAACTTTTTATAAAACTTATAAATATTCTCCCTCTTAATAGGTCCATGTTTGGAGGAAAGGACTCATATAACTTTAAATATGTTAAGTTGTAAATACCTACAGAATATCAATTTGGGGTAATTCACCTATCCATGGAAATAAGTATGGTCACAATTAAATAATATTTAAAATGAGAAGTAGAGAAAGGCCAAGGGAAAGTTCTTCTTGGGAGAGGTAGAGAGAGGAAGAGGAGTTAGCAACAAAGCTGAGAAAGAAAGGTTGCAGTAAAGGAACACCAGGTGTGTGAAATACCCCAGAAGCCAGAGAAAAAAGAAATGCAAAATAAGCTCAAATATTCAGAAATTTAAAAACAAGTGTGTAGTCAATTAAACACTGACAATTTCCATTAGGCTGTGAAAAGTGAGACTATTGGTGCCCTTTGCTTGAATTGCTCATAGTGGAATTGTAGAGGTAGATTCTGAACATGATATTCACATATTTCATGTTCCTGGTGTTCCTTTACTGCAACCTTTCTTTCTCACTTTTGTTGCTGGCTCCTCTTTCTCTCTCTACCTATAACAAGCAAGACTTTCCCCTTGGCCTTTCTCTCTTCTCATTTTAAATATTATTTAATTGTGACCATACTCATTTCCACGGATAGGTGAATTACCCCAAATTGATATTCTGTAGGTATTTACAACTCAACATATTTAAAGTTAGATGAATCCTTCCCTCCAAACATGGACCTATTAAGAGAGAGAATAAAATAGGGCAGTAGGAAGAGCCTGCCTGACTTCTTCTAGGAGCTCACTGAGAGTAGAATGAGAGCATTCATGGGTAATTAAAAGGGATCTAAGTTTGATGGTTTGTTTTGTTTTTTAAAATATAAGCGATTTGACCATATTTGTAGAATGTAGGGAATAATATAGAAGTACAGCAGAGGAAGAGAATGTTTAAAGAAACATTTTTAAAGGAAACAGGCCAAGATGGATTTAAGACTGGGGCACGAGACTTGAGAAGAGACAAGATGTCTTCTGCCTCCAATCCTTGAGGAAAAGCTGTGAAAATGGTTGGATTTTCATAAAATGTGTGTTACTGATGAGGGCAGGTGGGGACTGGAGGGGGCTCCCCCATGATGGTCTCTAGGAGGAGATTATCTTCTGAAAGTGAGAAGTTCAGGATTTATTTAGAGGGTTTGGGAAATACTGAAGGTAAGAAATGGTCGGTGGGTAAAATAAATCCCAGTGCTTGCCATGGACAAGTTGGGGATGTAGCTCATATTATTTCCAGACATTAATCATCAGTTTAGTGATTTTTTTTCCCTCCAACAACACTAGGATAACTAAAGCAATGGCAGTAGGATTGGAGAGAAGGAGACAGATTTAGAACTTAAGAATTCTGAGGATGCTCAGTGTTGCCAGATGGTCACCTGTGCCTTCCTTTGACTCTTCTATTTTATTTTCATCTTGTTAAAATTAGTCTTATGTTACTAAGCCTGAGAATATTCGATAAGTTCTAGAATACTTGACTTTGAAACCAGAAAGAGCCTCAATACTTGATCTACTTTAGCTCCCATCACTTAATATAAGAGAAGACTTTAGACTCTTTACAGAGATGATGTAATCAAGCCCCAAAGATTTGCCCAAGGCCAATAGCTAGTTAATGGCTGAATGGTAAGAATGGGGTACCAGGAAGGAAAGTGCCACCAGGGAACCTGAGACACACATTTCCAGGGATGATGGATTATTGGGAATTCATTTATGCAAAATGCTATTTTGAAAATTGGAGCTGTGCAATTGCTTATTGTGTATATTAAAATACAAGATGATTGAACGCTGATAACCTATCACAGGTTTGAACTTTAAAGATTTTAAATGCCTTTTTATTTCTGTACTTTAGTTATAATATACTGGACTTTTAAAAATCTAAGCATTTACCCTGTCATTTGAAAACTATTGTTTACCAGATGACACATAGATCTGGCTATCTGAGTAAAACACCTCTGGTAATGAGCCGACACAGAACCAGGAACAAAAGCAAAATAAGCCCTTTATGCTGCTGGGGCACCACAATAGAGCCGCTGCTTGAGCATCAGTATGTTTTGTTATACAAGGTCTTTATTAGGTCATAACTAAATATAAATTAAAGCTTTATAAGAAAGAACAAAATGGGATAAACCTAGTAGGCTAATTCTACACAGTGGAAAAATCCTTAATAAAACAGCTTTCAGAATTCAATGTATTAAAAATTTACATGAAAATACTAAAATATTCTAGAAATCCCTTTAGAACAAGATGGCAATTTCAAGGTAGCTACTTCTAGGACTACCTTAAATTTCATCCACTCTGCACTATAAGTTAATGTTGAGAGTTTATTCTGTTAATGGGATTTGCTTTGGTTTTAAGACACATCAGTTTCTTAAAGCACTATATGTAGAAGTAAACTCCTGCTGTTTTCAGAGTTTTTTGCCTTTTTCCCCCTTAGGAGGGCTTTAAAAGAAGGCCTAAATAATGAACACATAGAATGCACATCTACATGAATGCATAGCATATAGAAATATTATGTATTTGTTCAATATTATTAAACCTCTCTTATATGCAAAGCACATATTAGGCATTTGGGAGATACAGATCTATGCAATTAAACAAATAACTATTCAACATCTACTATGTTCTAGACATGAATATAGAGATGATTAATCATGGTCTTTGTTCATAGGAATCTGATTGTCTCTTGTATATGTACTAACTGAAAAAGGAGAAAGTAAAACAATCATAGCTATAGATATGCACACTGCAGTCAGCCACCCAAGGGTATTTGTTTGCCATAGCATCTGGGAATGTCTAATTCACTGAAGAAGAATGCGAGCACCTCTCTGCTGGTGGTGGGGAGAGTAGTCTGGCTGCTATTGCAGTGGGCCAGGCAGGAAATTACAAATGCCTGAGCCAAAGCAATAGCAGTAGAAATAGAGACATGGGGCACATTCAGTTAATATTCAAGTGTTATTGCAATAGGAATTGGTGTTGGATTAGAGGGAGACAGTGAAAAAGTGACCTATTCCTGTTTTGAATTTCACTAGCATTTGATTTTGGGACTTTTTGATCAAGGTCTAGTAGAGGTCATTTGGGGCTCATTAGCTGCTTACAAATATGATGACACATATATATATAACATTCCAGAAAGTGTAGATATACAAGGAAAACTTTGAACACAATGTCAGGAACAAATGATCTCTCGAAATCTATATATGATCTCTTTTGATCTGAAGTATGGCTTATACAGGCTTGGAAGATTTGGGATTAACATCTCAACGGGCAGAAAATTAATCTATTCTGTTCTCCATTTTTGTTATGAACATGTATACTTTCATGTGATTATGTTTATTTATATGCTCTCTTAGGATATTTTAAGATCTTCCTATTTAGTGTACAATATATTTTATTTCAGTCATTGGAACAATGTTCATGAGCCGTGTATACTACACTAGGAACTACAGATACATCAGTGATCAGAGTAGATGAGATCCTTTGTCTGAATTAGGAAACAGAAAACCCAGTTACCAAAGCTGAGTTCTAACATTAACTCATTCTATGGCCTGAATATGACTTTTAACCCCTGAGAAAGAAATGTTTCTTTTGAGAAAAATTATCTAGTATAATATGTAATAGCTAATGCAGTATATCAGAAAGGAAAATTATACCAGGTGCCACACATTACACCATGTTTAGACAAGAATAGACAGAAAACAAATAAAAATAACTAAAATATAGATAAATTTGTCTTACTTAAGGGAAAGTTCTGATTGAGATATTTGCCATTTTAATTTAATTTATAATTGAAACATGCAAGTAATTCAAAGTGAAAATCTCATTCTTTTATCCATTTAACTTCTTTCCCTATATGTCCTTTGGTCAGAGCTTTAATTTCAGCTTTTCTGTTGCCACCTTTTATTGAAGGGCTGGGTAGAACAGAGAGAGAGGCAGGAAGATTAAAGAGCCTAAATGATCAGTTAACTAATTAGCCCCTTAGTGTTGACATTCAGAATTTCAGTGCAGAATCAAACATTCAACAATGCTGAGATTTCTGGGAAACTAGGTGATGCTGAATTCCTGGAGCTTAAAAGGTATAACAGCTGGTTTATAGCTACCATTATTAGCATTGGATTGTTTTTTTGTTTGTTTGTTTTCTTTTCTTTCCTTTTCTTTTTTAGATAGGCCGATTCTCCAGCCTTTTATTTATAAAGGAGACTGAGACGGGCTGAAGATGGAAAAGATATGCTGCCAAACTGTAATTTTTGAGCTCTTCCTTCGATGGAAAAGAGAGAGATACTATTCGATTAGTATTCAACATGCATATATTGACAGCCTATTGCGTGTAAAACATTTGTCTGGGAAAGATGAAGGATTCAAAGATAAAATAATACCAATTCCCTTCCAAAAGTGTATCATCTAAAGCACACAGATAGCTGTTAAATATGTTGAACATGTCTAACGATCCTCCTATAAGTAAATAAAGATGCTGAGGAAATTCAGAGGAAGGAGAAATGACTCCTGTCAGAAGAATTACAGAAAGCTTTAGAGAGGGGATTTGTTTCTAGCTGAGCCTTGGAGGATGATATTCACGTGGCAGAGAAAGCGAAGGCATTCTAGACAGAGAGCACGTTAGGAGAAAAAAAACATAAAATAAGAAACTCTACAAGGGCAGTTTGGGGGAAAAGAGTTTTACCGAAAAGTATTCATTCAAGAAAATCCTTAAGTAGGATCTTCTGCAAATTCTCTAGATATTTCAAATAATCTGAGTTGGACAGAATCTTAATATTTTTAAGAATTTTCATGTTTTTTTCTGCATGACTTTTGGGGGATCTCTTTTTTCTCACTTATCATCCCACTAGAGAAAAATAGAGCCCCCAGAACTCCAAGAGGATATGTTTATACTTGCCATGTGACTTTATGCGAAGGGAAGAATGTTTCACTGTCCAGTGACAACGCCTACATAATATTCCACTATTAGGCCTGTCTTCCTGAGGATGGGAACATTCAGAAAGTGTCTTGGATGAATGAATGAATGAACAAATAAATGAAGAAGAGACCAGTAGATCCTTGTTTATGGTACAGAAGGGGAACTTCCCTAGAAATGGGTTATAACATTTTCTAGATGCTGGCACTTTGAAATCTGCTCATGACTGCTTTTTGGGTACCCATAGATGTGTTATACTGCTTCCTACAGAGACCATGGAGTTCCCTTGAAGCTTGAAACATTGAGAGTTTAAGATAGAGGGGAAAGAGAAATCACCAAGACAACTAAAAATGTATATAAAAAAAATTAGCCGAGCATGGTGGTGCCATCCTGTAGTCCCAGCTACTCAGGAGGCTGAGGCAGAACTATTGCTTGAGCCCAGGAGTTGGAGGTTGCTGTGAGCTAGGCTGACGCCACGGCACTCTAGCCTGGGCAACAGAGTGAGACTATGTCTCAAAAAATAAATAAATAAGACCGGACTCTGTTGAGGACTGGTTGAGCCTCTGGGGGAAAAAAAATAAAGAGATCACCAGCAGTCAAACATTTCCCCATAAAATAATTTAGCTCTAAGCATGCCAGTGTCAATATATAAGATTAAACATTGATACTCAGTCTGCTTATCATTTGCTTGGCATTGCCATTTATGTATTCAGAAAATCAATAGAAGGTTGTTCAACTTTAAAAAAATGAATGTATAATCTAAGAGACAGAAAATATTTTTTTGATAAATGAATAAGACCTAGATTATAATATATGTTAAAAAGCTTTCTATGGTTGTCAAAGGATGTTGTGTATGAAAGAAACTGTATAAAAAAAGAATTAAAATTATTTGGTCAATTTAATCAATAAAGTACTTTCAATTTCATCCAAATAATTTGGACTTTGAAGTCACAATGGGCTTGATTAATTTAAATTATTCAAATATACAGGTAAGTATTAAACCTTTGACTATATTGTGTCATCTGAAACTATCAATTATAATTTCAATATGAAAGAGATTATATAAATTAAGGAAAAAAGTAGTTCCAATGACCATTTGTAACTAAATTGAGACACAGACACAATTGATAAGAAAGAGTTAACATTAAAAGAATTAACCTTAAAAGACAAAACAATTTAAACTTCTTTATGTGTATTGAAACCATATATAATTTTTTTTTTTTTTTTTTTTTTTTTTTTTTTTTGAGACAGAGTCTCACTTTGTTGCCCGGGCTAGAGTGAGTGCCGTGGCATCAGCCTAGCTCACAGCAACCTCAATCTCCTGGGCTCGAGTGATCCTTCTGCCTCAGCCTCCCGGGTAGCTGGGACTACAGGCATGCGCCACCATGCCCGGCTAATTTTTTATATATATATCAGTTGGCCAATTAATTCCTTTCTATTTATAGTAGAGACGGGGTCTCGCTCAGGCTGGTTTTGAACTCCTGACCTTGAGCAATCCGCCCGCCTCGGCCTCCCAAGAGCTAGGATTACAGGCGTGAGCCATATATAATTTTTAATTACATGGTATGTGCTCTAACGAGTTGTGCAAACTATTTATTAATGTTATACCTCTTAACTGTGGCCGAAGTTTTGTGGGTTTTTTTGTTTGTTTGTTTGTTTTTGGAGGGGGCGGTATTTTGGGCCAGAACTCAATATTTTGGCACATTTATATAAGCTCTTTCTTAAGTTGATACAGTATTACAGATATAGGAGATGCCTCTGTTTTCCTCTGGCAGTTTTATTCCTCTCCTTTCTTTACCCAGTGGTAATTGCTAACCTGAGTTTAGTGTTTCTCACCTCCATCAGTTATCATTAATTGACTAAATATTTCTTAAAGGCTCTTATGGTCCGAGGACTCTTCTATGTCTTGGGTAATACTGCAGTGAACAAAAAGACAACCACCCCATGCTCATGGACTTTTTATTCTAATGTGGGAAGAGACAAGCAACATGTAACAAGCAAATTATTCTGACAGAGGTGATCATTTCATCTGAAGGAGGAAGTTTAGCTCTAAAATGTATCCTCATATAAAGGTCAAGGGGTCAATTGTATGTGTTAATCTTAATATGTACACCTCGCAGTGAGGTCAGTGGTATTATTTGTGAATACTGCTAAGCACCTCTTTTTCTGTGTAGTAAAATTTGTATTGCCCTGAAAATTCCTCAGTGTTTATAAATAGTCTAATCTGGAGTGTATAGACCAATTATGCAGTCCCATGAGGCACCAAATTTGTTGTACAGTGTCCAAACGTTAGTGAATTCACTTGGCTTGTTCTCAGCAGTTGACATCGGATATCAAGCTTCCGGCAGGGGCTTGCATGAAGTCATCTCTTCCACCTTCACTTGACCTCAGCCCATGGGCTGCAGAGCTCAGCTGTAATGTTTCATAATACATCAAGACACATCAATTCCATGTTAGCCTGCCCTCCATCCTTGCTGAGCTTAACTAATAAGTAAAGAAAGCAAAGCTCAATTATGAGAAATGATGTTTTCGCCCCATTCAGATGTTTGATTTCCTATTGAATGTGATCTTTACTTAAGGAAGCAAAAAATAGCATCAGATCTAAAATCCAACACTACTTTCAGCATTTAAAAAAGTTGTTTTATCTAGGTCAATGGCTCATTTCTATTTTTACATAGCAATCATTATCAGAGGCAAGGTCAAAATTATACTGTATAGAACAAAAATAAATATGAGATGTTTTCATCCTTATTTCTGGTCTAATAAGAAGCAGAATATATTAGTAAGAAATATGTACGTTTCAGACAGGTTTAAAAAATTACATCTGAAATTGATATATTTGAAGACTCATTCATTGAAAACTATGTTGTTTGATGTCATTATAAATGCATAAATGCAAGGTCAGGTATAGTGGCTCTCGCCTGTAATCTTTGGGAGGCTTGAGTTGAGGGGATCATTTGAGGCCAGGAGTTAGAAACCAGCCTGAGCAACATAGCGAGATCTTGTCTCTACAAAAAGTAGAAAATTAGAAAAATTAGCTGGGAGTGGTGGCCCACACCTGCAGTCCCAGCTACTTGGGAGGCTGAGGTAGGTGGATCGCTTGAGCCCGAGAGTTTGAGGTTGCTGTGAGCTATGATAACACCATTGTGCTCTAGCCTGGGTGACAGAGGGAGACCTTGTCTCAGGAAAAAAAAAAAGGCATAAGTGCAATAAGAGTAGATTTGGAGTTATTAATCTTGAAACTAATCTTAATCAAAGAAAGTTGAGATGCATTTCAAACTAAACAAACAAATGAAGAGCAAAACCTCAAAGAAACCTAATCCTAACAATTAGAACTGGTTTTATAATGTGTCTTTTCTCTTGGGTATAATCAGAAATGAACAAAAATTATTTAGAATCTACTTTGCATATACAATTCATTTTGCTGGATGGTGAGGGTCAGGTATTGTTTATACTTTAAACGCTTCTTCTTTGGCTGGAGGAGCAAGAGGGCTGAACAAAGGATTCTGGAATCTCAGAAGCTTTTGTAATAGTAAGGATCCCTTACTGGTTCACAAAGTTCAGTGGATTTTCACTGAAACCATGGGACCTTGCCCCAGGCCCCGGGAGGTCTGAGTTTTAGAGAACACAAGTAAGGACTTTCTTCCTTCCTTTGGTATGTCTCAGCATTCTGAAGGTTGTCCAACTCTGGGAGCTCATCAAGTTTCATTTCATCCATTAGCCTGGGAGTAAAGAACAAACCTGCAAATTCTGTCAAAATTGGTGATGTATGGCTGCTGAGAAATTCAAATTGCCTCAAGTGTGGGAGCCAACAAAGTAATGTCCAACTACAGGATGAGATCACAACATCATGCGCTCACTCTTTATGTGAGCTGCATTCTATATGCATGGGGGAGAGCCAAGGCATGAGTTCATTGAAGAAATGATGAAGTGCTTCTCCTTAACCCTGTAGCTTCCAAGGGTTCAACCAGATCCAACACGACTGCAGACTCCACTTAGGACATCCCTGAGTACCTACAGCACTGCACTCAACACAGGCCTAGCAATGATGGACAGGTAAAACAGACACACGGAGAACAATGTACAAATCTGATTTACACTGCTGATTGGACTGCAATTCCCAGGTGTGCCATCACCTTATCAGCCATGATGGCTGAAGCTCTCCAGGTTTATAAAGTCCGGCTCCCCTCCCTGAGTTTAAGCATCTTGTCACAGCATCTGCCTTGCATGAGTTGTCCAAAATATGTTTTTTATATGTAATGGCAACAGGCGCATTTTAGGTAAGAAGTAAAACTGAGGCATTGGTTTATGAGGAGAGTTAAAATTCCTTTGAGACTTCTTGTAAAAGTATTTGGCATATATGAAAGCATTGAGCTCCAGGCACTTTGGAGTCCTCCTCTCCTCATTGGTCTAAATTATTTCTAGATTACCCAAGACAAACTCTGTGCTTGTAAGAGGGGAATGTCAGTCCAATGAAGGATTCAAACAGTGTGTGGTCCTCAGGAAGAGGTTCTAACAAAACACAGCTTCAGAAAGAAGCAATTTGGAAAACAAATATGTAGTAAAATATAGTTGTGGTTCTTACCTCAAAGAGGCTTTCAAATTTCTAAGAGTCAAAGAGACTCTCAGAATTCATGAGGAATATTCAGCATGGGCCTGTGGTGGAGGTGAAGAGGGAGGATGCAGAGGAAGGCACCTATGGAGAGAGAGACTGTTCATGGAGGAACAGGGCTATGACCTTGGCTATAATGCATTTCCTTTTCCCTGCTTGTTCACATATTTGTCGTCTTCCACGTTTTCTCCCCATATCTAAGGTTTCTGAATAAGATACAGAATGCCCACTCAAATGAATAAAATTGTTTATTGTTTGTTCATTGAAAAATACTCATTCATTGAAAAAACTATGTATTGTTTATCTGAAATTCAAATTTAACTGAGCATCCTGTGTTTTTATTTGCTAAATCTAGCAACCGCACCAATGTCCCATCCAGTTGATCCCACTCAGGCTTAATAGCAGACACAGAAAAGGGTTGTAGATAATGAGAGTGGCCAAGGAAAGCTTCTCAAATGAATCAGGGCAACCTTGATGCCTCTGGCTATTCATTGGTTCAGCTTCGTGGGTGAATCTGTTGTTTTGCCATGTGTCTCCCTGGCACTGACAGCTTTTCCCGTAAGTTAATGGTTTGAGTACTGGATAAAGTCATTAAACCACTTTCTTGTGGAAAACTGTCAGGGATGAGGGCCCCTACTCTATTTGTGGAGGCCTTTTCTCCTCAATAGGAGGAGTAGCTGGGTTCAGCCTTCAGTTTTTTTGTTGTTCATTCTTGTTTTTCAGTGGACTATTCGGCAGGTGCCCCTGTTAAATCATCCTCTAGGTTTGGCTCACTAATTTTTGCACATGAATGCTTTGGATATTAAGTAGAATCTTGAGATAAAGATGAAAATATTGCCGTGTTGCTGCTCTCACACATTTACCATGGAAAAAATGTTTTCAAATATGCATTGCCAAATATGCATTGCCTTGGACAGATTTAATGAGATAACTATAAGAAGAAGAAAAAAAAATTCAGCCTTGTGTATTGTTGTATACTCACTGAGAATAAAACTGAAAACTCTTGCCCTAAAAAAATCCACGATTGATTGATGCAAGTCATGAAAATGTGTCAAATTTAACAGCTTCCAAGAACTATTTTACAAATTGCACATATTCTCATTCTTATATAGAGATTTAAATTGGCAATAAATTATATCTGTTTTAGTCTCAGTAAATTATATAAATAACTTTTGTGATATACAAAATTTCTCACTAACACATCAAGTGTTACAACACATTTTCATCTTTACTACGAAGATCATATATAGAACATAGATTGCGCCTAGAATGTGAACTATATAAAAGATATTGAAATTTAGCACATACTAGGAAAATAAGAAGCATTCATTTGTAGGTTGGAATCAATGCCTTCCAAGTGATAAGACAAAATACCACAAATCTGCTAATAAATCTGCTAAGTTTCTGTCTAAATATATTCAAAGGGAAAACAATTACTATATAACAAGTAATATATAAATATTATGACTTGGACTATATCCTCCATGAGTTTCCTTAATGTTCAAATACAATTCTACCTAATGTTAAGTAATCATTTGATTTGATGCAAATTTTCTCTTTTCTTATTTGTGAGACTATTCCAAATATGTTTTCAGATCTTCAACCTAAGACTGTGTTTGCTCATTAATGTTCATCCCTACAACTTAAATATTAGAATATATTTGATTTGTGTGTTAATGAAAAAGAGTCAAGTTGTTTACTTTGTAACTTCTCATGATATTTTACCTATGTGTGCTACAAATGTATATTAAGCAGACACCATATATTGACTTTGGTAAATTTCTTTTCATGTTCCATTTAAATGTAGTTAAAGTTCTGTTCAAATGTACTTTAAAATGGTAAAATACTTTAGTAAAATTGACAAATATGAATATTTCAGAAAGCTAGTTTGTATCTGAAATTACTTATGTGTCATAGCTGGCAGAGAATAAAATACCCAATGCAAATGAGTGATAATTAGATGTAGCCACAAAGGTCAAAGGGCTGAGGTAGAAAAAAAACAATGATGTAGCACAAGTGTTTAGTTTTAACTTTATTTTGTTGATTTGTTTTTATTCTTCTTTCCAAGTCTAAAAAAAAATCAGGAAGCTGAAAGAGCCAAGGTGGGCTAGGACAGAACTCTTAGAGCAGAGATAACAATGATAGAAGCAGAACAATGCTTATCCTTGATTAAATAGAAGTGGGTATTGAGAAGGACCTTATTGAAAAAGGTTATCAAGACAAAAAAGAACTTTAAAAACTCACTCTTCCAGGGCTGCCACACTCTAGACTCTGAGGCTAACCCTAACCCTAATTTTTCCCTCAAGGTAACAACTTTGCCTCTTAAAAATGATTAAATCTGAAGAATAAAAAGAGTTCTCTTTGGAAAACCAAAGTTAAATAGGCAGTGATGACAGTTAAGAATTCATGAAAACAGTCTTAAATGTACTTAGATAATTTATTTTTTTAAGTCTTTCTCTACTTGTGTATAATCTTATGTTATATAGTTGCTATGATACCTTTCGCTAAGCTTAGCAAAGTACCCAGAAAGAAATAATAAAGAACTTGTGTCTTGACTTTGCAAACCCAGATCTCTGTTTAAAATAGACCCACAGAAATAACTGTGCAGATGACTTGTAAATCCATTACTTCCTCCCAACCTCTCTCCTTCCCCCAAAGTCCAGTTCTATACTTCCACATACCTCTCAGATGTCTCTACCCCAAATCTGAAAAGTCTAAAATTCAGGTGGCAGTCTCTGTTCTGTGGCCTGATTTTCCTACAATGCTTTCTCCTTCTTTCCTAATACTTCTATTCCTAGTGTTGTCTCACTAGGAAGAGACTACAGCAACCTCTCCCTGACCTCTCCCTTCCTCACCTTTCCCCCCCTCACCACTCTCCCCTACTTCCAGTGCTTCTGGGCTGTCACCTGACCTATTTCAGTGCCTTCTACTCAGTCTTCCTGATTCCAGTCAGGGATGTGAATGTTTTGGTTTGATTAAAGAATCAGACACATTACTGTAAAATTAAACTATATGTGCACTTATAGTATTTATCTTTTAAGCAGATATTCACATAAATTCTATTAACAATTACTTCTCTACAAATCACTACTTTGAGTTATGATTTTCAAAGAGTGAATTGTGTAGTTTTTTAAAGAATTTCTTCTACCTGGTAGGTTTGGCATGCCCTTATTTCAGTTCCTCCAATTTCATTTAAAACAAAACTGAATGAGACCCCCCCAAACCTGTCTTTCTGGTACAAGATTTTAAAGAAAAATATATTTAATAATAAATGATATTATTTATGAAAAGGCCCCATGTTCCTAAGTATGATATGATAGAAAAGGAGAGGAAATATATATTTTAAAAATATCTATCAATCTTATTGAGGGACTGACACAAATAATAAACAAGAGCCTGAAAGACTTTGACATGTGAAACACAAATATCAGTAAAAATTTGTTAAATTTTAAAATTTCTTCCAACTGATAAAGGTTTTCTATAGTATACAGAGTTGAAGAAAAAGATGTTAGTGCTAACATGCATGAAAATACAGGATAAATTGACAACTTGGGATGAATATTGATTAGAAAAAAAATATGTGATTCTTGGAATCAGTGCAATTTCTGTTCCAAGATCCAAATGAAAATTGAAGAATGACTAGTATTTTAAACTTTTAACTTCAAAGACTGTTCATAAAAAGGAAGATGTAGACAGGTCAATAATTTACAGGACATATGTATTTAATGAAAAGGTTTCTTGTCGCATTTAAGGAAGTTCCAATAATCTGTCCTTCTGCATATAGGGATTTCCTATTCTCATCCATAATGAATATAAGGCCAGTTAACATTTAACTGGCACACAATTGCAAAGCACTTTGCAAATATAAAATATTATGTAAGTGCCATAGAATCCATTACTTCATACTCAATCTTCAAGCAACAATTAATGAACAATGCAGTATTATAGAATAGCCTTACTAATGGAAATTTAACTTCCCTATAGCTTCAGAAGATTTCAGAACATTACATAATTGTTTAAAGTCAAATTGAATTTTAATTCATACATTATTTATACTATTTAGTTGTCTGGCTTTGAGTAGACACCACATATATAATACTTTACACATGGAATTATATATGTATGCATTTATAAAAATCTCCCATTTCCTGCATGAGGTAATAATTTTCATTCTAGGATTTATATATTTATTGCCTCACGACTAGGTATTTAACAAGCACACTCCTTATGCTGAACATTACCTGCAATTTGCAATAGACTCGGCCTCTTGGAATCTGGTATTGCTAAATGATCCCTTATTTGAAGAATTTTAATTTTTTAAAGTCAGATTTGGGGATTCATTTCATTTGTAAAAAAAGCTCTGAGAAATTTGCAAAGCTGGAGATCCTGTGCTGTGGCCTAGGGCTCTAACACGCAAACCAAGCAGGAGCTGCTCTTATATCACCTGTAAACTGATTGGATCACTCACTGTTTTCACCTTGTTTAGACAAATGAGATTAGCCTCAACAGCTACAACAGCTACACCTGTTTTCAATGGTTGGCCCTTTCCGGATACTCCCATTTTTAAGAAAAGAAGCAGGAGAAAGCAGGCACAAAGAGCCCCAGAAATTGTATCAGTCCTCAGAGCTGCCAAGTGCTATGCAGGCGGATGAGGTAAGGGAGAATTTCAAGAATGAATATCTTGAGGCAGGCTGCCCTTCGAGTGAACTGAACAGATTTCAAATGTGCCGGCCTCACCATTTACAACAAAAATCTGTGCTCATCAGTCTAAGACAAAAAGTTACAGCAACTCTCTCCTACTGCTTTGGGTATTTTTGTTGTTAAATAGATTTTTAGATACCTTGAAAGACGGTAATTTTGTTGAAATTTAGTTGCCTTTGCTGCTAAATTGAATCTAATTTAGGAAATTTTCTATAGTAGTTTTAGGCCATGGTTCTAGAACTCTTCAGAAGAAAAGCAAAAATGAGAGCATACTGTTGTTCACCAAAGCCCAGAATATTTCTGCAGCATCTGACCCAAGCACTTGAGGGGTAATATACTCATTTATTCTGTCAGTTATTCAGTCAAAAGATGTTTATAAATTGCGACTATGTGCAAGCCATAGTGTAAGAAAGCAAATATGATGGAGATGTGTTAGGAAGTTCCCAGTGGAGACTAGAAAATAATTATCATACAATTGGACAGCTGGTAAGATAGATTTTATGTGATAAAGGTTCTCTGACAACCTGGAAAGTCAGTGGGTCAGAACAAGTTATTCTGAATAAGTGAGTTTCAGTTTCTGTGAGTGAGCCAGAAAGGATATTCCCCAAAGTAGGGGTAGAAATGCCATGTTTCAGACAGGAGGCAAGATTATGATGCACACAAAACTTGTTCTTGGAATATAGAAGATATATGAAAGATTAGCAGAAAATACAGCTAAGAAAGAGGCAGAGGGAAGATCATGAAGACACTCGTATGTAATACTAATAAGTTTGAACTTTATCATGAAGGCATTAAAGAGACATCAAAGAATAGATATTGAATACATGAATATGCAAGTGAAAAAAGAATATTTTAATGCATTTCCAAATTGAAATTGAAATCTTTGATAGCTTTGGTGCTCTTATATGTCTAATACACACACATACACAAAAGTATATGTGTGAGTGTATAATATGTATATATATTTTAAATTATCTGTATATAGCATCAAGGAAAGGGCATGGTCATCATGGTGTCCTGGGGCCAAGAGCAGGGCCTGGCACATACCTGATGCTCAATAAATACTTGTTAATGGAATGTATAATCATAATTCAAGCAGAGGAGTGATGAGAACAAGGAGGCCATCTCTCAGGGTATGAGATGGAAAGCAATAAGGAAAGAGGAACACCTGGGGATGATTGGCATGTTAATGTGGTGATTTGGAGAAGACAAGATGAAATGCTGAATTGGGAGCACTGAGGACTGAAGGGCTGGGAGAGAGTTAAAAGACATTATTCTTAGAACCTCATCAACAATGAGATAATGGACTGCTGTCATAGGAAAGTGGGATAACTTGTAGGTTTCTTGCTTGGGCTAATGAGTGTATGGCAGGCTCTCCCTCAGAGGAGAAGTAGATTTGGGATGTGAGAGTAAAATTTCATTTTATACATGTTACTTTTGAACTCCCAGATATCCAGGGCACGTCAAGAAGGAAGCTTGATATGTAATATTGAGGAATTTGAATTTTAGGGGGTAGGTGAAACAAAGGGGGTAGATAATTGAGCACAGAACCTGAGCTGAGCAGAAAAGGACTTGTATTTTTCCCTAATTTGGTCCTACAGTCTTTCTCATGAGAGTGGTCATAAGTTCTAGCCCTGCCTTGACCAGGAATCCAAAGAATTTGATGGTGGATGTTTACAAGGTGCCTTTCTTGGATACTTTTTGTAAAAATCCTAGTGGATGGCCTAATGGCTAAATGTTCGTCCCCTGACCAGGTGTCTCCTAGAAAACTTGTTTACACTTGCTGTTCTTCTCTGACCTGTGCCCATTTTATTCCTAAGAGTGTAGCCACTCTCTAGGAGAACTCCAACTGGGAAAGGAGTTAGGTTCCAGCATGTTGGCCGGGTGGGACACAGAGGAGGCAGCACAACAAAACACATAAAATAACAGAAACAGTTTATTACTCACAGACTAGAGGGGAGAGGGCAGCATGCATCCCACAGCCAATGGGAAGGGAGGCGCTGACAAGGTTACAGCAGCTCCGCCAGCACGTGGGAAGCAGGAGCGATGAAGGACCTATGGGCCGCAGCCTTCGCTAGGGGCCAGGTGTTACCCAAGCAGGTCTCCCCCAGGGAGTTCTGAGTGGTGGGTTTAGAGCAAGCAGGCATGAGTCCTGTGGAGTCCCACTGTGACAGAGAAAGGGTCCCTGTGGCATACCTGCACAGCCCATGCAGAGTGTGGGGGTCAGTGGGGTAAGTCAAGTAGGTAGATTATCTCTAGCTATCCAGTAGGGAGGTGGGCACTAGGAGATGGTTGTTTAAGGTGGAAACACTTTGAGGAACTGGGAGAAAGCAGAGAACTGGAGACTGTGTCAAGGGTGGCTAACCCCTGCTTCGTTTAAGAGAAAGTTAAATTTATATCAAAAATAGATCCTAAGACAACATAAAATTATAAGAATTTGCTTCAAGACTCCATGTAGGAGACAGAATAAACACCCAGAGAACCAGGAGAGTGTGGGGTTGCTGAAGCTAGAAGAGAAAGTGGATTAATTTTTATTATCCATGACAAATTTTTTCAAAATTTTATAAAATATAGAGACATAAGGAAAATAAAGCAAATAATCAAATAATGGGCATTTTCCTTCTTTAATGATTACAAAGGCCCTAGATTAAATAATATGTCTAAACAGATCTTCACATGGAAAAGGAACCCAACTTTGATACTTTCTTCTCTTTAATTCAGTTCTAACTCTGTGTTCCTCTAATATACACAGAAACATGGTGATAAAACATTCATGAACTGTGGATAACAGGGAGACAAGAGCATCACTATTATAAGGTCCAATTTTCCTCTCTGGACACCTTCCCCTCCCTACTTTCCTTACAAGAATAGGGTGTTTCCCTTGCTTTGAACTCATTTATCAAAGTAATGATACCAGCATTCATTGAGTGCTTGTCATATATAGGCTCTGAACACTTTATACAAATCATGCCATGTCTTTTAGTACTGAAAGTAATCTTTTCCCCAAATAACTAGTTTTCTCCTACCTTACATAAAAGGAAACTGAGACACAGTTACTTAACTGGCAGGTGGAGAGTGAAGAGGTTGGGATTTTTTTATTTTTATTATTATTATTTTTTTAGAGACAAGGTTTTGCTATGTTGCCAGGGCAGGTCTAGAACTCCTACGCTCAAGTGATCCTCCCACCCTGCCTCCTGTGTAGCTGGGATTACAGACACAAACCACTGTACCTGACTCTAAGGTTAGGATTTGAATGTAAGCAGTTAAACTTTAAAGGCTATACCTATAACCATTATACCTTCTCAAACATCAGCAGAGTAAGATTAAACACCCCTTGAGTCAGAACTAGTAATTGCAAAGTGTAAAAAGTGTAACTATTTAGCACAATAGTGATCTATATACAGTTTTATACTCTTTTTGAACTGGAAGATTGGCTTGGGAAATGCCTGAGTTCGTTCGTTCGTTCGTTCTTCCTTTCTTTCTTTTCTTTCTTTCTTTCTTTCTTTCTTTCTTTCTTTCTTTCTTTCTTTCTTTCTTTCTTTCTTTCTTTCTTTCTTTCTCTCTCTCTCTCTCTCTCTCTCTCTCTCTCTCTCTCTCTCTCTCTCTCTCTCTCTCTCTCTCTCTCTCTCTCTCTCTTTCTTGTCATAGTCTCACTCTGTTGCTGGGGCTAGAGTGCCATGGCATCAACCTAGCTCACAGCAACCTCAAACTCCTGGGCTCAAGCAATCCTACTGCCTTGCCTCAGCCTCCTGAGTAGCTGGGACTACAGGTACATGCCACAATGCCCAGCTAATTTTTTCTATATATTTTTAGTTGTCCAGCTAATTTCTTTCTATTTTTAGTAGAGACGGGATATCACTCTTGCTGAGGCTGGTTTCGAACTCCTGACCTTGAGCCATCCACCCGCCTTAGCCTCCCAGAGTGCTAGAATTACAGGTGTGAGCCACTGCGCCCAGCCTAGAACTTTCTTTTATATACCCCGAAGATTAAACAAAAGTTTCAAGTTTCAGTTAGATAGGAATAATTTCTAGTGAACTACTGCATAGTATGGTAACTATAGTTGATAATAATGTATTGCATATTTCAAAATTGCTGAAAGAGTAGATTTTAAATGCTCTCAGCACAAAGAAATGATAAGTATGTGAGTGATGGATATGATATGTTAATTAGCCTGATTTAATCATTCTACAATGTATACCTGTACCAAAACATCAAATTGTAACCCATAAATATATGCAATTCATATATATATAAACAAATTTAAAAAAGATTGAAAAATAAAGTAACTATTGATTACTTTTAAAAAGTTTCAACTGCCATTAAAGTGTAGTATGTAATTTATCATGCTTTCTTAGAGTCCATTTGTATTACTTAAATTATGGTTTTCTAGGCATGCTTTTATGTAAAATATGATAAAACGATGAACTCATCAGTTAGATTTTATAATTACTATTATTGCCTAACTTATAATTGAAAGTGAGTGTCTGATTTGTTTCTTAAGATTGGTAAATTTCTGGCCAGATGAGAAGATGAAAATCATACTAGAAGCTAAATTAATTTATTAGTATCCATATTAAGCTGAAAATTTCCATTAGCACAGAGTTAGAGATCGTGTAAGCAGATAGAAAATGATTTTAGGACTAAGAAGAATATCAAAGAGACCTAATTCCAAAAGAAATGAAAAGATCTAGAGAATAATTTTTAAAAAGTTACTACAAGTAGAAAGGTAGATCCCATATGTAGACACAAAATGTTTAAGATTATTCCATTTTATAGACAAATTAAGACATATTTTTGATGAATATAAACACAGATGAATAAAAACAGGAGAGTGATTCAATAGGAAGAATCACCAATATGAACTGATAAATATTTAATCATGAATAATGCATACACCCCAGGTGATGAATAATGAACTGATGATTCTGGACATGAATAGAAATAGGAGAGGAATTTGTTTATTCCAAGTAATATAAGAGGCGGCATTCACTATTTTATAACACCAGGTGGTATCACTTGCTTTTACATCCTGTTAATAAATATGAAGCCCCTCATAGCTGTCTTCTATTTTCAGTGAGGTTCAAGAATCCTAAAGATAAAGTGATGTTGATCTTGCTGCAGCGATTTCTTTAGAGTTTGACATTGGAACTCAGCATATTCAAAGGTGAGTATCTTCATGATCTGCATCTTCAATGAAGGTGTTTTAAACTGTCAGCATATTTAAATAGAAAAGGACATACAGGATCACCATCTTAACTTCTCTGCAATCACTCAGTGACTTCCCCTCTGATTTAACTCATGCATTCTTTGTAGGGACAGATGTCTGTTTCAAGTTTATGACACTTTTCCCTAGACACAATCTTCCATGTTTTCTCTTCTTTTCCTTTTTTGTTATTTTGGGGCGTGGGTTGCTCTTTGCTCTGGAGCCGTGGTTCTTTGCCAGTGCCTATCTGCCTACTCTCTCCCCTCTGCTCGAGCTCCTCCTTCCTCAGACACAGCGGCTTCTTCTAGAGGTGGAGACAGCAGGTGGTGGTGATGGAGAAGGTCTGTTCCTATTCAGAATGGGATGAATTTTGGAGCCTTTTTCTCTCTGTCTGAATATTTTGGAACTCTTTTCCATAGTTATGAAGGAATCTTGTTTCCTGTCCCCCACTCACTGACGTTTCCCCCACCATCCGTCTGTGAGCATTGCTTTGTTTCTGCCATCACTGAACTGAAACCAGTTGAGTGTCAGCATTTATCCCATATGTTCATTAGCAGTGAATCTGTAATTAATTTCTTATGGTTTAAAGTTAAGGAGACTCTGTGTGTGTGTGCGCTGTGTTTATGGGTTTGCTTATTTAATGATTTTTCTTGGGTTTTGCCTGCATTCATAATAAAGGGACCGTGTTTTGTTTGGCTATGTACCAGTAGATTGTTTTTTTTGCATAAATCTACAATGTATGCATTACATGTGAAAAAGAATTTTACTTTTGAGCCACCTTGTTGATTTCTGAGGCAAGAATATTTTACTGGCATATTAGTAAAATGTATTAAAGTATTTCACAGGGAGGTTTAGACCTGGGTTCACATGTTTCTCTCCAGAAAATTTCAGGAAAAACAGGCTATGAAAACTACACAGGTTAGTCATATAATAGTATTAATAAATATCACTTAGGAAGGGATTTCTTCATCTGTTTTTAGTTGAATGATAGCTGATAGGAAAGCAAATGAGAAATTGAAAAATTAAAAACAGTGTACCAACAGATGCCCATTTTATATGTGCATACATGCCATTTTATATGTGCATACATATATATATATATTCTGTACAAAACATATCAGTATTTTCTATCTTTTCCACAATAATACATTATGTAGGTAATAGGAAAAAAATACTCTGAATACAAACAAAAGCACACATCATGTCTTTTCAAAAGATATCAACACTTGATATTCTTCCTGTATATTTTCAACCATGTAGGCATGTAAAGAAATATGAATTTACTAATTTAACAAACATTTATTGAAAGCATACTATTTACAAAGCAATATAAGAAATTCAATGACAAATAGACATGACCTGGGAGGGTTGATAACAGGCAGTGGCAATTTGGGGACATCACTGTCTAAAAAGGCATGCAGGGACCAAGGAAGCAGGTGCTCATATTTCCATGGCACATGGAATTTTTCAGAAAATTTATGTCTAGTAGCCCTATGGTGAAAAAGAAGGTAGTACATGTTCAATTTGTTTGTCATAAAAAGACTCAAACTACAGACTCTAGAATCTCCAGATATTAGTGGAATTAGTGAATGGTAATGAAATTTTTAACCTAAATATTTGGATATTGATGAGTAAAAGTAAAAATAGGATCTGTTTTATCCTTTAATAGCATGGGATTAGGAGTCAGAAACTCCTGGGCTTGCATACTAGCTCATACTGTTTAGTAGAGTGTGACTAGAAAGTTTCAACAACATTTGAATGGTTCCTACTGTGGAAGTTTATGGTGAGGGTTAAAAGAAAAAATATCCTAAATAACTTCTCACGATATCTGGCCAAAAAAATTATAGTAATCAGTAAATACTGTCAGTATGACCAGTATTTGTATTATTACTGGCTTAGAGGCAAATTCCTCATAAGTCATAATAGTTATAATTTTCCCTTTGTGAACTGGAAATGGGAAGTTTCCCACTCTCACAGAGGAAAAAGGAGCCATGTAGAAAAAACTAGGGGAGAGGTGTAATTTTGTTGACTATAAAGAAGAGTCAGGGAGATGACTTATCAGTGGCTCTCACTATATCAATCTTCTCACTTAATGGAGGAAAAGAGTCAGCTGCTTAGAGTTCATTCTGCCCATGCCAAGTGTATATCTTTTGGGTTCTGAGTCGTATGGGATATATATCATCCTAGATTCCTGTCCTGGAAAAACTTCTTTGACATAGGCTATTTCAATGTGTAGAAGTAAGGAAAATCTAACTCAGAATGGCCAAGGAACAGATCTTCCCTGTAGCAAGAGCCCAGGTAGGTTAGGAGTTCTGTCGGAGGTTGGAACTTTATCAGATTTATGAAGTTCTTGGTTGCTAGTTGATGCCAAGACCCAGGAAGACCTGAAGGTCTTGTGTCACCATTCCTGAAGAAGGGAATGGAATGTCTGCTAGCTTCTTTTGCTCCTAAAAAGCAACAAGTCTGAGTTATCTTGTCTTATGCAGTTTGGCAGGGACATCGGCTTCCTCTTCTTAGATACACAAGAAGACACAATTTCCTAGCCTCCCTTGTTGGGTGTTTGGTAACATGTGACTGAGTTTAAGTCTACAGAAAGTGGGCAGTTTCCATATGAGCCATTTCTAGTCTGGCCCTTAAATATATCTTACAAAATGCTCCAGTCTTCTTTCTTTCCTGGCCTTAGCATCTTTGGGGAGTACGTGTTCTAAATGCAGCTACAGGATGGAAGAGAGACTCCTGACCTCTGTCAGACTTTATATAAGGGATAAAAATCATTATTGTGTTATATCACTAAAATTTCAGAGTTTGTATCTGTTATTTCTATGTAGCCCAGACTATCCTGACATCCAGGGAGACTGTAACTTTCCAAGAGTCATGGAAAATGGTTATAAGAACTACTTGCAGAATAATAGTTTTGAAGGCTGAAATCAAATGATGCCTTTTCTATACTTATAACCTTCCAGTGACTTTCCCTTAGGATTAGAATAAAATCTGAATTCCTGGCATGATAAGAACCTGCATAACCTGACCCCTATCTTTCTCTCTGGCTTCATGACCTACATTTCCCCCTATGTTTACTACATTCCACCTGAACTCAACTTTTTGAAATTCCTAGAATAGGCCACGGATGTGTCAAACTTAAGGTCTTTGCATTGACTGTGACTTTTCCATCTCTTAACCTGGAACTTTACATGGCTGGATTTTTCTCATTCCTCAGGTCTCTGCTCACATGTCACCTCCTCAGTGATACCATTCTCAGTGAATTCCCCCCTTCATCCTAGTTTTACTTTCTTTTGAATATCTGAAATGATGTTATTTAATTATTTGCTAGATTATTCTTTATCTCTAATCCAACACTAGAATATAAGCCCCATGAGGTCAGACACTTCATATGGATGAGGTCAGGCACTTCATGTGGATGAGGTCAGGCATATCCTTGTGTCTAAGATGGTATCTGACACATAGCATATATTTATGAATAAATATTTGCTTAATAAAGGAAACAAGTTGGTTTGTTTTTTCACTCTTAAATCCTCGTGGCAAAAAAACTTAAGTTCTATGACTCCATAGGTCTGTGTAACAAAAAAGACAATATACAAAGAGATATATTAGAGTATACTTGTACTAGGTTGAATACTGTTCCAGAAGAATTTATGTCCACCTGGAACCAGTGAATGTGACCTCATTTGGAAATAAGGTCTTTGCAAATGTAATCAAGTTAAGATGAGGTCATGCGGGATTAGAGTGGCCCCAAATCCAATATGAATGATGTCCACATAAAAAAGAGGGAAATTTGGACACAACCATACAGGGAGAACACAATGTTGAAACAGTGGCAGAGATTGGAGCCAGGCTGCCACCAGCCAAGGAATGCCAAGAATTGCTGGCACCCACCCACAGCTAGGAAGTAATAAGGACTTCACTGATAACTTTTTAGTGTTTCATAATTCTATCTATCAGTTTCTATTTATATATCTCTACAATAGCTCTAGGCACATATATGAGAAAAACAAACTTTTGTTCCTCTCTATGGTTACTATGGTTTAAATATTTGTCCCCTCCAAAACTTATGTTGAAATATAATCTCCAATGTGGCAGCATTGAGAGGTGGGGACTTTAAGAGTTGATTGTATCATGAAGGCTCTGCCCTCATGAATGGATTAATTCATTCATGGATTAATGGGTAAATGGATTACCATGGGAGTAGGACTGGTAGCTTTAAAAGAAGAAGGGAGAAGGGAGACCTGGGCTAGCATGCTCAGCCCCCATACCATGTGATGCCCTGTGCCACCTCAAGACTCTGCAAAGTCCCCACCAGGAAGAAAGCTCTCACCAGAGGCACTCTCTCAACCTTGAACTTTCCCAAAGGACTTCCTCCCTCCCTTCCTTCCCTTGGACATCCTCCAAAACTGTAAGAAATAAATTTCATTTCCTATCAATTACTCAGTTTCAGGTATTCTGTTATAAGCAACAAAAAAACGGACTAAGACAGCTCTTAACACTTCAATTCTGGTCACTGAAATGTATAAGAGATTTTCCCATGACAAAAAAATTCTTCAATTCTCTGGAGACACCAACTAGATGTTCTATAATTTAACTCAGTTCTAACACTATCTACCTGGAGATAGCATCAGAGCCCACAAGTGAAGGGCTCAATCTCCATAAGACTGTCCCCCACTTCTGACTCCATTTGCAAGTTTCAATTGTCACCTGTACTTCTAACCAATCAGCTAGAAATGGGAAGCTCCTACAACTGCATCCCTCGGTTCAATCATTTACTAGAATGACTACCAGAACTCAGGAAAACAATTTACTTACTACATTACTGGTTTGTTATAAAAGGATCCAACTCAGGAACAGCCAGATGGAAGAGACACACAGGGCAAGGTGTGGGGTAAGGGATGGTTGAGGAGCTTCCCTGACCTTCCCTGACCTCTCATCCTCACAGCACCTCCACATGTTCGCCAACCTGGAAGCACCCAAAACCCTGTCCTTTTGAATTTTTATGTTTATATGGAGGCTTTACTATGTAGGCATGATTGATTAATTCATGGGCCTTTGGTGATTGAGTCATTCTCCAGCCCATATCCCCTCTTCCGAGGGGTGGGACTGAAAGTTCAGGCCCTGTAATGGTTGGGTTCCCTGGCACCCTGCCTGCCATCCAGGAGCTCCCAGCCTCAAGCCATCTCATAAGCATACAAAAAGACACATCATTTCAGGGATTCTAAGGTATTCAGGTGTTGTGAACCAGAGAACAGGGACAGAAACTAAAGTATATTTCTTATGTCACGGCGTATATCTGAATGATGTACCTGTATACTATTCCATCATAAGAATATACCATAATTTAAGCAATCATTGCCCTATTCTTCAGAAATTTTGATTATTTATAAGAGTTGCTATTATAATTATATGTACATAATATATAAAATAATGTAAAATTTTGTTAGAATGAAATTATATGTAAGTCTCTATACAGCTCTCTCATAATTTTAATAATAAATTCCTAGAATATTTCTGGGTAAGTTTACAGCATGAATATTTTTAAGAATCTTGATAAACATTGTTAGAATTCACACCACAGAATTGTACCAACTTAAATTATTACCTTCAGCAAATGAGAATATTTCTTTAATACATACTTTCCAATGCCATGTATTAACTTTTTGCTTTTAATTTTTGTCAATTTGATAGTTTAAAAATATCTAATTGTAATTTTTATTTCTTTATTATTAGTGAGGTAGAAAATATTAAATTCTTTTATTCTGCTAATCAAATTCTCATTATAAATCAGTAACCGGAGAAATTATAAGATATTGTAAGATACATTAGGAAAAAAGAAAGAAAGCTACTTAATTTGAGTTAATGGATATTCCCAAGTGTACCATATAAAAACAAAATGGAAAAATTTATAAGAACTATACTCTGGACCTTCTTGCACATAGATGCATAAAAATTACACATGAAAAATTAAATTCTCTAGCATCAAAGAGAATATATATAATCACTAATATATATATAATCACAAGTTGCCATATATACCAAAAGGTAAATCAGCCACTGTAAAGTTATCCATTGTTGTGTTATTTTTTAATTTATTTTATTTCAGCATATTATGAGGGTACAAATGTTTAGATTATGTATATTGCCTTTGCCCCACCCTAGTCAGAGCTTCAAGCGTGTTGTGTTATTTTAGAGTTGCTATGCTACAGATGTTGTCTAACAGGGGAGGGGAGGGAAGGATTTGGATGGTAAATTAATAAGATATGGCTGGTGCAGTACAAATGAATTGCCTGTTGTTCTAGGCAGCAGTTACATATTTTTGTAATCATTGAAGGTAGGAAGGTTACATAATGTCAAATTAAGATAGAATCTATTTAAGCCGTCTGTACTTGCATTCAGGGTTTACCATGGATAGAGTTTAAGAACAAATGAACCACGTAGAAGGCGTTAGGTTACGATCTCTTCCTAGGCGAGGCAGGGAGAATGGCTAACCATTATCACTGGCTGCTGATGATTTGGGTTGTGTAAAGATGCCAAAGACATCCATGCATCCATTTCTTTGCTGGCCTAGAAGGAAGAAAATTTGCAAGTTCGTCACAAGGGAGATGGCAATGTGATTGACAGAAAGAAACCAATGGAAATAGATAATGTAGTACAATTTACTTTTCTGTCAATAATGATAGAGCAACATAACTGCATTGAAGTTGAAGTTGGCCCTACGATGCAACGAGCACAGCAGCACTCCTGACCGAGGTCCCAATTCCCAGGCGGTGTCTGTCTGCATACTAATAATACTCTCCAATCAGAGTGGGGATGCCATTAAGTCCTTCAAGATACATCCAGTTTTTTTTTTGTTGTTGTTGTTGTTTTGTTTTGTTTTGTTTGAATACCCTCCTAGACCCTTTTATCCATAATGGAAAATCTGGCTGTGAGCCTGTCTTCCTGTGAGGTGTAAGTAAGTGGTAGCGATATAGGCATGTTACTGAGTATTTACTGTAAGACGAGACTCCAACAGCATTTCCTGAGCATGTGAGCCCTAGCAGCTCTAGCTTTCAGGCTCTCTAGAGGCCTAATTCTCACGTTATAAAATGACAACTCTATGCTGAAAATGGCTTAGTTTATTGTAGCCATTAAAAAAAAAATCTGATCAGAATAAAAAAAACTCTCCACTCTCTTAATATTAGTAGATTTTTCAGTAGTAGACATTAGCTAGATGTGACCTAAAATTTAAATGTAATGGCTTTCTGGCAATGGCTGTGATTTCTATTTCCTTACAATCAGAATCAATATGATTAAACCCAAGTTAAAGTCATCTATGTCTTGATGATGATGATGGCATAATATCTGAAATGATGATGATGATGATGGCATAATATCTGAAAATAACAGATACAAGCAATCTTTATGGTGTTTCTATGAGTACTAATTAATGTAGTCAAAATAAGTTTTATGATACAGATTTGTTATCCTGATATTCAGGGGGTTAATAAACACACTTAAGAGTGGATGGATCCTACAATTTAAGAGCACCACCAACAGGTAGCTGTCAATATTCAGAACTAAAAAAACTTGTCAAGTCAAACTTTTTTGCTAGGAAATTCTAGGCTTGGTTTAGTCACCTATAAGAGTATAATCTCTAAAGATAAGTTGATGCTTCAAGCTCATCACTAATAAAATTTAGGTAAGGTTTCTTAGTCAAGCAATTTGTAGTTGTCAGATTATTATGGTTAATTTTATGTGTAAAAGAGACTGGGTTAAAAAAGCTACCCAGATAGCTAGTAAAACATTATTTCTGGGTGTGTCTGTGAGCATGTTTCTGGAAAAGATTAGCATTTACATCAGTAGACTGAGTAAAGAAGATCTACCCTTACCAATGTGGGGGGCATCACACAGTTCCTCCTGGGCCCAGATAGAACAAAATGGCTGCAGAAGGGGATACGCTTTCTCTTCTGGACCACATCCATCTTCTTATGATCTCAAACATCAGAGCTCCAAGCTCTTGGGCCTTCAGACTCTGGGACTTACACAAAGCCCCCCTCCTACCCCACCTCATTCATAGTTCTTAGGTCTTCAGACTCAGACTGAACCACATCATCAGCTTTCCTGGTTCTCCAGGTTGCATATGGCAGATTGTGGTACTTCTCAGCCACCATGATCAAGTAGCTAAATATCCATAATAGATCCTCTTTTGTCTGTCTGTCTGTCTGTCTGTCTGTCTATCTATCTATCATCTATCTTACTGGTTTTGTTTCTCTGGAGAATCTTGACTAATATACAGATAATAGACTCATCTTTGGAAATACCTCACTGACTAAAGCATTCATATAGTCCATGACTTTGATTCTTAGGAAACAATTTAACTTCCACAGCTTGTCAATCAATTGAGGCAAATATCATTAATACATAAATGTATTATCATCTTAAAATATGAAATCAATATATATTGAAAATGCTTAAAATATATGCTAAGCTTTCAAATTATAAAGCTTATGTACAGCAAATTGGATCAAATAAAATATACAGAAAAGTACTTTTTTCCTTAAAGACAAACCAAAGACAGAATAAGAGTATATATAAAAATTAGTGTATTAAACTAGAGAGATAATGTTTATTCATAAAAAGAGGCCATGTGTTATATAATTGATAAGATTTTCTTGAACAAAGGGGCATGAAACATTTATTTAGAGGGAATGGGAGCAATGAACAATGTGTTAGAATTTAAGACATTTTTAATATAATAGAGTACAGAAAAGTTGATTTACAGTGTCAGCAATTACGGTGTGAGGGAATGAGATATTTGAAGGAGGGGAAGAAATAGTTTGAGTAACTAAGATTGAAAGTAATTGAGAATGTTAACTGGTCAGGGCTAACTAATGGACTGCCACAGGGATAAATACTAGGACGATTTTTGTTCACTTTATACATCAATGACCCGAAAGAGGGCATATGCATTAAGAGGATAAAATCTGCTGACATAGCCATAGTTGGGGTGTTGAAGGGGCAGTCACAAAAGAGTGCTTAGTCTGACTTGGACACACTAAAAAGCATGGAGTGATAAGTGGCTTACTCAATTCAATTCTGAAGAAAAAATTCCAGGAATTTAAAACCATAAGAAAAAAGGAATATCTACCCCTGAAGTCTCTGGAGGATTGAGCTCTTAAAGAAATACATTGATGTAAATCTTTCAGTTAAGCTTAGAAGTAAAACTATAGGGAAGAAATAGGAAAGTAGGTATTCAGTATATGGAAATTATATCGGTAGCCTAGAAAATTCTTCTTCCATCATGAGATTCATGTGTCCTAATTTCTCAACCACCCACACCCCTAATTTTTTCTCCTTAACTCCTAACAGGCAGGAACTTTATGATGTGAGACTGTAACTATTTTTTTCCTTTTTAAAAATTCTTGAGAGGAGTATTAATTAGAATGGATTGTGCCCAACTATCTGTCCTGTATACATGTGTACATGCAACAGTTAACCAAAAAAGGCACAGCAGAATGCCCCACATAATAGGCCAAGGGTATTTTGCTCCTATTAGTTGTTATAATTTCCATGGGAATCTTTGTTAATAAGAACTAGGAAAAAAGTAGGAGATGGTATTTGAGTAGCAACAATATTTTCTAGACAGCCCTCATGCCCCTTAAACTCAGAAGACTAGCAGGCCCAACCCACTCTTAGCTCAAGGGGAGGGAATCAGTCCAAATCTCCTTAAATTCTTGATGCTTGTAATGTGATTTCAGAGTGACCTGTGTCCCTCAAGTTTGAGCAACAGCAATAGAAATAGAGCACTAAATAATACATATCCCTAGCTAGTGATGAATTCTTTAGTTAAGTCAAAAAATAAAACCTATTTTCTGCTCTATATGGAAATCAGAACTAAGATGTAGTAACACATGTGGGACTCCATTGCCTAAACATTTGTAGTAGCTTTGCACTGATTACAGGATAACAGTTATATTGTTAGGTAAATAATATACATTATGAATCAAGACATTGTGGTTTGAGCTTATTTAGTCCCGATAATAATTCTACAGGTTGGTATTACCCTAATCTAGAGCCAGGGATATCAAGTAATTTTTCTGAGACCATAGATCTAGAGAGAGATGGAGTCTGGATTCATACCTGCCATTCATGGCAGGTCTATCTCATGCCAAAGTCCTTGTTGTTTCTCTCACATTACAATGTATTTATGTTTATGCACACATCACAAAATAAACAGATGATTGACAGGAGGCTGAAAGATATAAAAATAATACATAAAAGATAAGGTAGTCACACATACCCATGCCCATGACACACACCCCTTCCTTGCCTGGTCCTGGCATTCAAGGTCTTCAGCCACAGGGCCAGTGTCTTATAAACCTTCATGTGTTTCATGCACTGTATCTACCAGTCGAACTACCCTACTGTGTGTTTCCCTTGAATGTTCCTTGCTTTCCTGCTGCAAGTGGTCCCCAAATCTCCACATGTCCAGCTCCCTACAGGGAGAACAACTCTCGCCCTCTCCCAAATCATGCTGTCCATACTGGCATTTTGCACTATAGCTGTTCTTATACTTCTCATAGCCCATCACGTCTGAAGATGGTTTGGTTGCCATTATTGTACTTCCTGTCCACATCACTAGCACATTGCTTTGCATACACTAACTGCTCAAAGTTTGTTTGTTGAATGAATATACATATGTGTTCATGTCAAGTGGTAACTCATATAGAGTTCACCTATAGTCCTGAATTTGTTATACTTCATTAACTCCCAGTGTAAAGCATTTGAAGCAGAATTATTATTGTCAAATCTTCAACCTACTTTGTTTGTTTTGAATGTTATATAAATATGTAAAATTTGTCAATATTCTTTAAACAACTTTTTCTTTCCCTTAATGACTTTTCGAACTTAGTTTGATACCATAATATCCTGGTGGAAGCTAACTTTTCAGTTAAGAGTACAGGCTTTGCAATTGTAGTACCTAGATCAAATCTTGGTCCTGACACTTACTTGCCTTGTGACTTTTGTGCCTCAGTTTTCTCATCTCTCAAATAGGTTAAACAAGTACCTACCTGTCTGGAAAATTGCCTGGAACATTAATGTGCACTTTAGTAAATATTAGCCCAGACTGAAATAATTGCAAACCTGATTATCTTATTTCCTCTCACTTTATTCTTCTTTCACTCCATTTATGATCTTTCCTTCTTTAGGGAGATGGAAAGCTAATTTAAGGTTATAATGAAAATTAAGATAGACTTGTTTTCCACATCGAGTTAAATTAAGCTCACAGACAATTATTGATAATGTACCATGGGCCAAGTACTGGCCTGGTGCTGGGAGACAAAGAACAGAAGAGATGTGCATATGCACCTCTGACCCCTGTGAGCTCACAGCACAGTAGCAGAGAAGCACCCTTAAAACCACACTATCTGGTGCTCTAAACATAGCATTGTTTCGAATGTGTTCTCCAGGTGCCAGAATGGAAGTTATTACTATAATTAAGTTTGTTATTCTTAGATAACAAAGTGATTGCTTTGTGAATCACGTTGATGCCCTTCACTTAAACACCAGCAAGAAGCAGAGGGAAACCCTGGGTTAGCCTGGTCTTTCCCGGACAGCACACACCAGCCTTCAACTCTCTAGTGCAGGATACACATCTATCGTGGGAACCAGAGCCAGTCCTCGGCTAAGGGGTAGCAACCTACTTTGTTAAAAGTCTTTTGCTCCTCAATTCGTAATTCTAAACTTTGGTCTCCCTGGACTTTGGAGTAGTACCATGATAATTCTTTTGGAGAATTTCTATATGAAGCACATATAACATACCCAAAGATTAGTACTTAATTAATGTATTAAAACCATTGTTAGAAATATTGTATTTAGAAGACAATATATGCATTTATTATTATACTAATTTAAATAATAAGCTATCTAAATAATGTATATTGAACATATGTATGTACATATTTTATATATTGTGTACTAAATATGTACCATATATAGTAGAACAAAGTCATAATTGAATATATCAGTATTTTCTCAAATCTAAAGCTAAATGTAATGAAATATATAGTATGTATGTATGTGTGTTCGTGTGTGTATGTGTATAATTCCCTTCACCCCCACCCATATAGACATACAGGTCAATTTCCATTTGTTTTAAGGAGTAAATTCCTATGTGTTACCTATTATAGTCTTCAAGTAGGTACAATGTTATGAAAATATTGTGAAGTGCAGGAAGCAAGTCGAATTGTACATTAGTGAATCTCTTGGTTACCTTCCAGTTTGGCTGTCTTCATCTTCCACTGATATCTTTGGATAGTCAAGAGTGACCTTCCGGTTCTAGATTCAAGGTCTCTCAGGAAAAGAGACGAGAGAAAAATATTTTCTTAACGTTGCTATAGCCTTTTACATAAAAGTTTCATCATGTTTAATATCATTTAGTGAAATTTTGTATCTCTTATATGATTACATAAAAAGTGGCAAACACCAAGAGTCAAATTGAAAATTATTTGATTTTAAGCAATAAAAAATAGTTTTCATTGATATAAAGAGACAGGCTAGCTACACATACATGAGAAAAGTAAATTGTTTTAATTGATATCAAAATATAATATATGGTGGCTATATGTGATTTCTGGGTAGTAACTAGCAGTAGTTATATCTATATTATCTATTTGATCAGAATTAACAAGGCTCAGACAATAGTCCAGATGCCGTCACCAATGTACATTGTATACCATTTGCTTTAATGAGTATTTATTGAGCAGCATTTAAGCCGGGAATAGGATAAGTACTGGACAAGCTAATTAAGATTAAGAATTCACACACTCTGTCATCTAAGAGCTTACAGTTTGGTGCTTTGGAAAGAAGGAAGCACAGATATCTAATCCAAACCATAGCAAAATAAATACTTGAAAGCAGTATTAGCTTAGGCTTTCAGATTGAGCAAGGAAAATGAGCGGAAATTATACAAAAATATTCTAGACATGAAGAAAAGCTATGAAGGAGAAGAGGAAGAACATATAAAAGACAGAAGAAAAGTTGCTTCATTAGAATTCATCTTCAAAACAGACAAATGTCTAGAGGATGAAGTCTTAATTTATGTTCCCAATAGACTGCAAAGTGGGAGAGACTGTCTACTTTTACTTCCAGTTTGATCTCAAGCACCTGGCACAGTTCCTGAGCACATAGGAAGAGGTGCTTGCTAAACATTCCTCAAATGACTTCTCCCTATCTCCTCCTCCTCTCTCTTAGTCATGCGTTGGGATCATTTCCTCTGCTGAGTTAAGCAACCCGTCTTCCTCTTCCTGTCTTAATAAGGTTATGTTAGGTTAAACAGATGAAATTCTGCTTTTAAGTCAAATGGTTGAAAATCAACAATTTCATATAGTTCAACTTAATAATGCAACTAGTGTATAAAAATCTGTTCACTCCAAGAAGCTGAGACAAATAACTGATTACATTGAACTAAATATATCCTAAATTTTCTCAGGCGCAATCTTATAGGGAGCCTTCCTAGAACCTTAATCAAAATTGCCCATAGGACTAAGTGATGTGGCTGTTAACAATATTGACAATTTTATCAATAATTGCATGGACATGCCAAACCTGAGTCTTTGAGTATATGTGACTGGATCCTACACTAGAAATTGACTTCCATCTGGACACTTGGATACTTTGGATACATCTGGATATCTGGATACTGCATACTTTGGATACTTTGCTTTCCACTTTTTGTCTTTCCTTACTAGAAATTCTTTTAAAATGTTAATGTTTTAATTTGGATGTAGTGGATGTATCCTACTGTGGTTTTCTTCCTTTCATACCTACAGACCACTTATCCTTTTGTACCAACCTGATATTCAATCTCAGCATCATATCCTATTTCAGAAATAGCTCTTATCTCTGGGAGTTAGATGGTGACAAGGAGTAATGAACTTCAATAGACAAAGTCACTATGATGCCTGGTATTGGGTTAAGAATTATCACGGAACTCTACATATTCTCAAGATAGGACCTTAACTGATAGAGTGACCACATAATTTATCATCTAAATATGGACACTTTTGAGAATGAAAAGGTGGAACTATTAATAATTACACCAGTATAACACACCTAAACAGAGACTGTCCCAGGCAAACTGGAACATACAGATACACTATAAATTGAGCATTTCCCAAAGTACTTTCTTCAGAATACATCATATGAGATGCTCTGTATAAAATGGATAATAAAGTCAAATAACTAACTCACTAGAGAATGATTGAGATATCAACAAGGAAAGGTCACAAGGTGTTATTATCTATGTAGTTTGACTCTACTTCACATTTCACATTCTAGATTTTTGTTTTCTGTGGGACTTTGATGTAGATGCTTCACATTGTTTTCCAGGACTTGTAGCAGATAGTGCTAATTTTTCTGATTTTCCTAAATTCATTTTGGATAAAAAGGAATTTTCTTCCTTGAGGTCATATATTCTTGTGCTATTTATATAATCATTCTTCTTCAATTAAAATCTTTTCTAATTTGATTAGAAAATTAGTAAATCAAAGCAAAATTATGTGTGACTATTTGATAAATTATCCTTAATTTAAAAAGGCAAGGTAGGAAGGGTAACATGGTCAGGCCAAAAGTCTGAGCACTCATATTTTAATTTCATATTTACTATTAACCATCTATGAGACTTTAAACCTTCAAATTCTAAAAGGAAAAATGTTGGGGAAATAATATTCTAAGTGCATTCTATGTGCTTCTATTGTGTGAGCCTATGTATAAATCTCATTCACCCCCTATAATAGTCCTGTAAAGATGACACTGCATTTTTCATTTGCAAGTTCATCAATGAAATTCCAAGAAGTTGGCTAACTTGCCCCAAACTCTCATCTAGTAAATGGTAGGGCAGGATTTGAATCCAATTTTTTCTGCAAAGTCCATGCTGCCCAACAATCATTCCTTTGCTTCTCTTGAAAGTAGGAATCTTATTAGTCACAAGATTGCTGTGACCATTCAAAGAATAACTGAATGCCAAAATATTTTTTAAAATTCAAATAATCTATATATTTGAGTACTGCTGGATTCTTTTCCTTATATTTCTCTATCCTTTTCTTGATTTTTAATGGAAGATTTCAATAAAACTTTTGAAATAGCATCACATTTATGACAAAAGAATGGGCTGCAAAATTTTTTCAAAGTAGTGTCTAACTTCCTTTGATTCCAAGTCAAGTGTGAGACCATCATGCTGGGAAAGTATCTGTTCTCAGGGGCTCTGTGCCATGGACATTTGCATCTTTCTATTATCACTACCCTAGGTCACCCTGACATTTCAAAACAACTGCTTTGTCTTGTATTTATATTGGAGTCCTTTATTAAACCAAGGCACAATTTGTTTTTAATTATTATGTCATTCTGCCTTCATCTATAAGATGACATTCTAGCTAATCAGTTGGCACTACTGTTTAAGACAAGAGAAGATGAAAGGAGAACAAGGCAATTACAAGGTTAGTCTCTATTTTCAAAGCATCACCTCAGGCTTCATTCAGGTAATTCCAATTAACTTTTATGGCAGTTACTTAGCTAAAACCCAGTAAATGCTACTGTAACTAGATTCAGTGCTCTTGCGCTATATAACTGCTGAAGAATTTAAGCTATAATTTTTTTTTTCAAATGTACCAAAAATATTGCTCCCAAGACTGACCTATGTGACATGTTCCCCATGGTCTAATGCAAATTAAGATGACTGTGATATAAAAATCTTCAAGACCGGGGTCATAATGGAAACATTAGCAGACCCTTCACTACTGAAGCCCTGCAGGGGGCCATTAAGGTATTTTATGGAAGTGCTAGCAGCACCCTCAACTCAAATGGCAAAGAGTAGGAAAGATAAGCAACTGTTAAAAAAAAAAAAAAAAGCAAAAACCCAGTAAGAGACAATGAAGACATCATTAAAAACATAAAGGCAATGAAAATACCTGTGCTGTATTTTCCATTATCTGTGACCTTGTGTTATAGTTGTGGCTTTGTGTTCATTATCAGTTTAAGAAAAATGCTGCCTTATACTCTTTGGCTCACACATTTTTTTTTGTATGATTCCTTAGAAAAGGAAAGAAAAAGTCCAAAGCTAGCTGTCGAAAAAGAATCTACTATTCTCATCTGGCAGGAATTTTTTCTCTGCACTCTTCATTATTGTTTCTCAGAGAATCCATCCAGGATGACAGGAAGATAAAAATTAGATTGAGGGCTGTTACCCTGTTTTGACTGTTCATAGCCTCCCAGTGTGTTATGCATATTCACAAAATTCAGTTTTTTACCTCCAAAAGGCAGCTGGTTAGCAAAATGCCATTGAACAAAAAGAGATCTCTTAGCCACAGTTAAACTGTCAGGTTATCATAAATTAAAATCACAGAGAATAATAATCTAGCTACAGAAATATGTTATTCAACATGGATTGTGATCCAAATTTGTAAGTGATTTCCAACAAACTCTTTTTAAGCATAATGAATAGGTTTCTCAATTCCTAAGCAGTTTTTGTTTAGCATATGACCAAAAACATATGTTTTTACTTGAATTTTTAAGTGAAATAGGTATTGTTTACTCTAAATGAAATGAAAAATTGGGGTTAATTTCTCAGCTACTTCCCATGATAAGACATTTCATTCCAGGTATCCCAAGGTTAAATTTAATGTCTCCACAGACTACTAGGAAAATACATACCCCCATTTCTTCCATTTGTTTTGCATGTATAAATGGAGTCTTTACTTAATCTTTTTGTAGAACACTAAATTAAATGTGACCACAAAGTCTGTATTTTTCCAACATTTAGTAGATGTTTGATGAAAAGTTTGGCAACTTAATTCTCATAAAAATGATTAAGTAGAATTATATTGGCAAGAATTAGCTATCACGTAATGTTTGGGAAAGTGAATTGGAAAGAAGATAATGAATGGGAAAGCCTCTCTTTCTCTCTCTCTCTCTCTCCTTAATCAAGTAACCTTTCTATATGATTCTTACATAATCAAAACTTAAATCTAAGAATTAAACATGAAGCATATTTCTCTACATTAAGCGAGTATCATAAAAGCAAGAACATTAAAGTTAAAGACATGCTTATTTTATTGATAACTCTGATGACATAGTTGTTTTTATTAAACCAACAATATTAAGCTAGTCTAATTTATGAAAAGATTACTAAAGTCATTTGAACCTGAAAAGCATTTGGGCTTATTAATTTATGAGTGCTCATTTATTTATAGGTCAGTCTATATAGACAATATAGACAATTGTGTACATAGACAATATAGACAATATTAGTATATAAACCTAGACATATATACATAAAATATAGACAAACACAAATAAATAGTGTTTATATCTTTGATTTTAAAATTTTAGCCATGAGACTAATAAAACTTACTAGTTTGAAAGGATAGTTGAATTCAAACTGTGCCTTTGTAAATGGCAAAGGTTAAAGGTTATTTGTCCCAAATGGCCAAAGCCCTCACTGAGTTTTAGAGGGTAGCAAATTTACATCTTAAAGTACAAAGAGAGAGAGAATTAAAGCTTTTGTAAGGAGTTTGAATGCATTAGAAGAAGATTAAAAATGGGTACTAAGGTAACACCAAATCATAGAGATTTACCATAGGACTTTATAAGAACATTTTCATTTAGATAGGTAGCTTCCAATTTAGTCCCTGTTTTCCAAATGTATTGCTAAGCTCAGGGTAGAGCCCATTAATGAACAGGGCCAACAAAACATTTGTCATTTTTAAGATCCAATATTAAATATGTGAAAAGTAGGCACAGCTGGAAGGCAGAGCATCTGGATCTTTAAAAATCAAGGATCTCATTTTTGTACTGAATCCCAAGTCTCCTAAAAGAGGGAAAGGACATAGGACCAAGCCATGCAACATTTCCACAGTATACTACAGTGGACAGATGTACCAAACACATCATTAAAAGAGGGGTTTAGTCAACTGAAACAGATTCCTAAAAATAGGATCCAAAGAGAAAAAGCAAAAAGGCCTTATACACACACACACACATACACACACATACATATGTGTATATTAATTAAAATGACTTCTGACCATAGAGATCTTTTAAAAATCTTTTCAAATATCTTATCAGATTTTAGACAGGACAAATAGCTAATATTGTTAGCTTTTTTTTTTTTTTTCCAAAAACTACCCTCCCAAATGACTCACCAGAACCAATAAGCCTTAACCAAGATTATGACTTAACCAAGGAGGCGCAAGCCATATCCAAAGAGGTGCAAAGCAGTCCTTACAAGTTCCAGAACTATCCCCAAATACAACTCAAAGAAAGGACAGTTTTGCTAACTGAAAATGGGGTACGACCCACATCTGTCCATATTCTCTAGGGTCTTGGCTTCTACACACAAAGGCCTGAAAGCCCCATGTAATCCTCACAGATGGGAGAAGACAGGAAATTCAAATGCTGCTCATGGAAGAGACAAGGGTCAGTAACAAATAGGTAGCCCCAAATGTCAAAAGTCACATGTATATCAAACTAAAAAGGACTGGTTCCCTGATCAGGAATTAAAGGCAGGCCTAGGTGGTGAATACCTGGAATGTTAACTACAAGACTACAAGGTGTGAGTCCCTCAGAGGACCCAAAGCGGGCAGTTTAAGCATATGAAGGGTTTTAACTTTGTTTTATGTTAGATTTTTGTTCTTTAATTTAGTCAAGAGATTTCCCAAGGCTATCCATGATACTATTTGTGTCTTTCTTTTAATTTGATATTCCCATAAATACAAATAAGGCAATTGTTTAGAATGAGAGATCTCTAAAATCTGATTTTTTTTTTTGTTTGTTTGTTTTTAATTTAAGAGTCTTTTAATTTAAAGGATTCATTTTTTGGCTACTAATTAGGATTTCCAGTGTGTACTATTCCAATAGTGACTCAATCCAATAACCTCTTCATGGAAAGCCCAGGATGTAATTTTCCAGGTCTAGAATAAGTTTTCAGCATTTAAGAAAGAGATGTTTCCTAGAGAAGCCATAGAAGAGGCAATCCCAATGATTCCCCCCCACCAAACATTCACTCCCAGGAATAGGCTAATATAGCAAAAGGTGCTTGTTGCCACAGATGGTTAATGATGGTGCCTATGCAAATAGTGCCTCAGCGGGGTACTGCAAGTCACAGACCCTTTAATCCCTGATATTGGGTAGGCCCTCTTGGGATTGGACTTTCCCAGGACTAACCAGGCAACAAGGATTGAGATGACAAAAGCCCTATAAGGATGGAACTTTTTAAGACAAACTACCCCCAGAGCTTGACACATATAGAACAAAGAATGTGTTGCTTAAAATCTTACTGTAACCGGATAATCATGCCCCCTATATTGCAGAGATCAAGAGAGAATGCTCCTACTGGGTCACAAGTCAAGCTCTCAAGGACATAAAACAAGATGAGAGGGAAGGAACCTCATCTGGTTTTTATTTTGGGCACCCATAGCAAAGTTTGTATGTAGTCTGATTAGAACTACAAAACTAACCAATCTACAGGGCCAGCTCGAACAACAGGCGTATAGTGGTTGTAGGCCCATGTAGCCTAAAGGTAACCTTGTTTATGACAAAACAACCCAGAAAGACAAAGACAAAAGAAACAATTATTTCTGGTAGGAAAGGAATCAAACATTATGAATATTCATACCAAAAAGTATACCAGAGTTGCTATACCCAAGATTAGTCACACAAATCCTTTTCTCCCATTAATCAAACTTTGCAGAGGAAAATGAGACAGTGATTTTTACCATCTGCTTGACCGGATTCCACAGAGAGAGAGAGTGCAGGAGCCTGACTGGCAAGAAATTCTTGCCCTTCTGCCAGCTTGTCAGGTCCTCAGTTCCCTTAACTGCATAACTGCAGATTCCAGAAGAGCAGAGCTTTGGTATCCTGCTCACAGTGCCAAACTGAAGGGGCCAAGGGAAACTTCCCCATTGCCCTCTGAAGGTTCGCTGAAAAAATCAACTCTCAAAGGGAGATTAGTAAGAGAAAAGACATACAAATTTATTAACATGCACATGAAGAAGAACCACAGAGTGAGTACCCCATATCCTAGTGGGATCCAGATACTTGTATAGCCTTACTTCAGAGGGAAGGGAGAGGTATGGAATACAGGTATTTCTGTTGAGGGGCAATACATGATGATTAGGAAGAACGAATGGATCAGGAAACAGAGATTAACTTTAAATGGTTCTCTTTGGACACTGAGTGAGCTTGAGAGACAGACATTATCTTGTGAAAGGGTCTGTTTGGGTGTGTCTACATTCTTGGTCTTCTTTCTGCAATAGATAATGAGACACCAGGGAGGGGATGTAAAACAATTGTTCTCATTGGTGGATCCATCTATCTGGTCTTTATGTAGATACAGAGAAAGCTTCTAATGGCATTTCTTGATCTCTAACGGCCTCTAACTCAAAATGCTGATTATACTAGGGAGGCATATTTGGGGGTGAAGATCCCTGTGCTCCTGGACCACCTTTTCTTTCCTTCTTTTTTTCCCCAGGATAGGAAAAGATGCTTCAAATACGTCTATGTCAGCTCACTTCCTGTATGCTTAGAAACAGGATATGATGGGAAAGAGAGGGCAGATTTTTATATTTGGGAAGTTCCTTTTGTGTGAAATATGTGTCTTCTCTCTCCACAACCAGGTTAATTTTTTTCTTCTTTCCCTTTTACATCATTGATTCTTAACCAATTGAAGAAAAATAGAAAGACTTAGGTGGGCAGTGACATCTCTTAATATCATCACCCATATTTTGTCCAAAATACAGGACTTCCGATAAACTGTTGAAAGAGAAGGCTGCTTTTATAAAACATCAGAGGCTCCTTACTCCCAGGCCAAAATAGGAGAGAAAGTGAATTATATATGACTTTTCTTTAAGATTGTAGACATGTCATGGATTATTTATCATATTATATGATAACCTACCTAGAAGAAGAAACAAAATCAAGAAAGTTTTAGAACTAATAAAAAAAGTTCAGAAATACTACTAGATATAAAATTAACTAACAAAATTATATAGCACTGGCAGTAAGCAGTTAAAAATAATTTATAAAAATAAAATTCCATGTATAACCATAACAAAACTATAAAGTATCTAAGAATTAACTTTATTTAGAATATGTGAGATCTTTTTAAAGGAAAGTGTCATACACAAATAAAAGACAAATGGAGAGATATCCCATGGTATGGATAGAAATTCTTTATACATACAGATGACAACACTACCTGCATTCTTCTATAAATTTCATGCAAACTCAATTAAGATCTATTTAGTTATTTTAGGAACTCAATACAGTTATGAAAAAAGCTATTCATAAAATAGAGATCCACAAATAACTGCACTCTTAAAAATGAAGAATAAACAGCAGGAAATTGGCCTACCAGATTTTAAGACATATAGATAAAAGGCTGGCTCTGGGTCCTGAGCTAGGTGTGCTTTCACATAATACCCATGTAAGACCCACTAACTTTATTTCAGGTCACCAGGGATGGTGGCCCAAGGAAAAGAGAGAGAATGAAATTAAAGGCTGAAACTGTGTCCCCACTTGTGAGGTAAAGTAATTCCACACTAGTGAAAAATGTGAGCTAAGGAAGATCAGCCTCTTACCAATACCTATAGCAACTCCTCCAACCTTGAAGAATAGCAGAGAAGAGAGCAGAGGCTCCCTTAGAAGCCAAAGAGTGAAAGTGATGAAGAGTTGCCTTCTTGCAGATGATAGTGAGAACATGGGGATGGGGGAATGTGGGCTCCCCATTAATGACATTCTATCTTAAGATGAGAATGTATCATAAGTTATTAAACCATTTTTTGATTCTTGAAAAATCATTTGGCATCTAATTTTTTAGCATAAATAATACTGTAATGTATCGATAAATTTAAAGCATTTGATAACTATATATTTGTAAAAACACAAAAAATAAAATAAAAGATAAACATATTATCTCATAGTTAAGTATTTTAAATTTAATGTGGACGTTTATTTGCATAATGAGCAAGCTCATATTTTCCCTAAGGAATATTTTTGTAGTTCACTTTGTCCAGTACGTTTCTCTTCATTTTTTTCCCATGAATATTAACTCTGAAGTCAATAGTATGGAGTTGACAACCAGCAGTCCCCCTTCTGACTCATGCATTTGCACTTATGTGGCCCGCTGAGGCTTGCTTGGAATCTCAGAATGTTTGCTACAAGAGGACGGGACTCACAAGAAGAAACGTACTTGAGGCTGATTTCCAAATCAAGGATTTTGCTATTGCCCATACTTGCTCTAGGATTTGGCTTAGATTACAAAACTGCTTTTTTGTTGTTAAATGAAGACTATTCTATCCCCAACTCAGCATGAAAGTTGAACTCAATATATTAGAGCAGATTGAAACAAATAAAATCCCCATACTTATTCACATTTTCTTCCTCCTTTTCCTCCAATATTTCTGCTCAAAGTCTACCATTCTCAGCTTAGCTGTGTGTGGAAAAACATTTTAACATCTTTGTGAGACTGCCTCTTGTTTGCCTTCTTAAAAACTATTTGTAGAGCTAAAAGAACTAAAAAGGCAATTACTTAAGTTGTTAATACCTATCTTTTATTCCATTTCTTCATTCCCTCATTTATTCAACAGATATTTATTGAAGGCCTTCACTTTGTCATCCATAATGCTTGATCCAATGGTGAATAAAACAGACAAGGTCTGTGCCCTGTAGAATTGATATAAAACAAACAAAGCAATTACACATTGTGATGTGTAGTATAAAACAAAAAAGGAGCTAAGATAGAAAATCATGGAAAGAAATAATTTTGGATGGAGCATTTTTAATAGCAAATCTAGACGAGAAAGATAATATAATTTTTTTCTGACATAAGTTAACATATTCATTTAAAAGGCAGTAACAAATCATCATGAAAATATGAATATAGAATATGAGTATTATATAATATAGTATAGAAAAATTTATCACAACTTTATGAAGTCATCTTGATGTATCTAGTAAAATTTCCAAGGGTCTAGACAAAGACTTGCCTCGATGGTATTATCAGTAACTGATAATAGCATGTTTGGGCTATCTCCTTTGGTCCTGTCATTTGGGGGGCCATGTATGCCCCGGAAGCCATGCTAACTAGCACCATATCAAGAAGATTGAACTGCTGTGGGAAGGAAAACCAAGACTAGAACACCTAAGGACTAAGACCCAAGAGGTTCAGCAAAGAAGCTCTGCTGCAGAAGAGCCAGATCATTAGTGACTATTTCTTAACCATCAGCCCTGAGGGATATGTGTGTGTGTCTGTGTGTGTAGACAAGCCATTGAAACTATGTTCTGGAAGTGTAAACTGAAGACAGTGAAAGCCTGACACAATTTAGAAAAGACAGTGTTTCCTGTGTGGACCCACAACTGTTTTAGCAAAACAGTCATTTAAAAATAACTGCATCATATTCTTCAAAATTAATTTCTATAAATACTATAACATTAAGCACAAAAGCTGCCTTAGTTCTTGTTAAGGACCAAATTCTTGTAAAGCTGTATAATGTCATTTTTGGAAGGCAAACTGCATTTGCTCTGAAGCATTGCACACCCATGCGAGAAAAATACCTCCCAGCAAACGTCTACAGCCACTTGTACATATACCACCTCCCGTGGCTTCCCCACATATTAAATGTAGCTAGCTTTAGATTTGAAGATTATCTGTTAAAAATGCATCTAGCCCACAATATTTTTAATGTAATGTTCAGCCCAATAGATGACCTTTATTGCCACATAGCTCTTATTACCTCTCCTAGAAAACAGCAGTGTAAATATTGCACCCTGTGAACTAACACAGAAACTGGTAGAGCTAGGTTGCTGAAAACTTGGCATGGTGTGTAAATTCACAAGAATCCATCAAGCTCTTCTATTATTTATAATGTAAGATTTGTAGGCTGTCTGTAGCATAACAGGTGTAGCCCCTATGGGTCAGCAACCACCTGAATTATGCATGGGAAAAGGAAAGCAGCGCCATATACACCACAGTTCTGTATTGTTCATTTTGGGGAGTTAACTTTTGTTATAATGGATGCCTGAAAAATCTTCCCTAGCAGGGGTCTGTATGCTATATGGTTGTGTCTGTTGGCTGAGGCTGTTTCCTTTGTTCCTCAGAGACCAAGAGTTTAATCCTGGCATCACCATTTACCACTTACTGCTTCTTGATTTTGGCCAAGACATTTTTAACTCAGTTAAATTAAGTTTAACTTTCATTACCTGAAGAATAAGGCAAATAATTCTTATATAATTAATTTATAGTTAACAGACCACAAGTAACTGGCTTCTGTTATCATTGAACACATACAAAGGTCTTAATTATTAAATAGGAGGGACAGGAATAGAAAGGAAGTTATTTGTATTCAGAAATCACTAAGGTCAAAACTTTGTGCCCTCTACATGAAAGGTTGTGTATTATAATGAGTTATTGTCATTATGCATTATTTTAATATAGATTTCTGATGTCATTTCCGATTATCAACAATGATAATTGAGATTGTGGTTGTGTAATGATGGAGAAAAGGAGCAGATTTTGATACCCTGAAGCACCTTCTCTAATTCAGACCTCTCATTGGAGGTCCAGCAAGTCACACAACCTCTGTCATTAAATATTATCATTTGGACAGCAAAATGGCAAGCTAAAAATAGCTCATTGAGGGTTAAGTAGCTGTTACAGTCCACTACATGTATAAGAAACCTCATATGTAAGGATATTATATAAGGTTTCAGAAAGGCTAAGTAACTTAACTGAGGTTTATATTATACTTAGTAATAGAAGAAAGTATTTTATTATACTGCTATTCATAAGCCACAAACAATGGAAATGTACAATACTCATAACAATAATAATTCTGATACCATTATCTAATATTTCCTGAGAATTTACTCTGTGCCTGGTGTGCTACTAAGTGCTTTCTGTTTAATTTCCTCATTTAATTTTTATAATCCCCCTAAGAGGTAGACTCAAATATTATTTTGGTTTTATTCAGATGGGGAAACTGAGGCTTAATGAGGTTAAGCAAATTGTTCAAGGCTGCACAAGGAATAATAGCTAGAGCCAGTTTTATGTGACTCCAAAGTTCAGAATTATGTGGCTCTTTAAAATTATCTGGTATTATATAAATTTAGGATTGTTTGCTTCTCTATAAACCAGATTAACATTCTTGCTATGGTGCCCAATGCAATTGAGACACTGACATACAAGAGAGACAAATGCCTACCTTCTTCCAATAAAAGTGTTTCTTTTAAAAATAATGGAATGAAATTTTCATAAATCTTGTCAGCTTTGTTTCGGAATTTTCTTACAGTGACTCATAAGCATAAAAAAACAAAGCTGCCATGAAAGATGGAGAATCTAAACAAAGTTGAAAAAAATGCATTTTTTTGAGTCCCAAAAATACTGTCTATTCACTTTCTTCTTGTAGCCCTGATTTCCCTGAGACATAAATATCACATTTCTATCTGTGTGGGAAGTACCGTATAAGATGAGCCATGTTTTCTTGTTTTTTTTTTTTTTAAGAGAAGTTCACTCTTTCCCCACATGATAACTTATTTCATTCTTAGAATTCTGTTGTGGGTCCAGATAGATGGTAACTCATAATCTCACAGCTCGTTGAGTTTAAAGACATGAAGAATTTCTTACAGAGACTATGCTGATCATTAAAAGTTAAAGGGGAAGTTCCAAAGCCTTAACTTTACACTAGATGAGCCTAAAGGCTGGGAGCAGGAAGCCCCCAAGCTAGGGCTTGTTGGTTGGTTTGCTTCTTGTGTGTTTGTTTTCTGGAGATACACGTCAAGAAACCAATTATTTTCCCTCCTAAAAATAGTCTTGAGCGAGAAATGATAAACAGCCCCTCCCATTGTGCGGAAAGTTGCTAAAACATCCCATAAAAAGGAATCTGAGTCAAGGAGCCAGAATACAAATGCTGAGCATGCAAAAAAAAAAAAAAAAAAAAAAAAAAAGGAGAAGAAGTAGAAGCAGAAACAGTGACAAGCCAAGACGTGACCTAAGGAAGGAAAAATGGTGAGAAGTGAATCTCAGGGTCCTTATTAAAAGAGCTATGATTCCATGATGCACTCCTAGGAAAGACAGACACACAGAGAAAACGGGAACAGCAGGAATCACAGAGATGGTACGGGATTGCTGAAGAGCTCAGGAGAAATTCATAGAGCACAGAATGTAGCCAGGAGATGCTAAAAACTACCATCCAACCCTGCGAGCCTGAGTCAGTAGGCAAAATTTAACCCTGCCTTATTTTCACTTATGTATGAAAGCATTAGGTAGAAAAACCTTGAAAAGAAAGCAGTCAGAAACCCCACCTGCTTTAATCAAGGGAAACAACTGACAATAAGAAAAAATTAATAGCTAAACAAATAACCTACAGGCAGAAGGATGATTCTTGCTCTATACAATGAGGAAGAATCACCAATTCAAACCAGAAAATACTGCTTTTCCCTGAAAGCCAGGGCAATCTATAAAATCTCTCCCAATAACATTTTAATATGCATATTACAGAAAACTTTTTATTTTGATTGTTGTGACACAGCTTGCAAAAGACTTTAAAAGAAGACATTCCAATGAGCAGAGAGAGACATACCTCCCAAAGCTCGTATTTTTGCTCAGATTTACAAAAAACAGAGTATTAGAAATGTATGTGGAAAAGTTATGGTAATTGAAACTGACCATTTAACAATCTCAGGCAATGAACTGTGCAAATAGCACCTTTGTTACCAGAAAGCTAATAGGAGTGGGTTGAAGGAATCGGAGGAGAAAAAAGGATATTTTGGAAAAAAATTATATTTCAATGTTGCATTTAAACTGATTGACTCTTTGTAGTCAGAATGTATATCATGGTAGCTATAGCTAAAGTGCCTGAGTCAACTCAGGCTGCCATAACAAAATACCACAGGCTGAAACAGCAGAGATTTATTTTCTCACAGTTCTGGAAGCTAGAAGTTCATGATCAGGGTGCCAGTAGGGTGTGTTCTGCTGAGGGCTGTCCTGACTCGCAGATGGCTGGTTTCTCGCTGTGTCCTCACTTGGCCTGTGCTCAGTGCAGGGGCAGGAGAGAGCGAGCTTGGGTCCCTTGCTCTAATCCCAACATGAGGAGGTTCATGATCTAATCCAACTTTAATTCCCTTCCAAAGGCCTCATCTCCAAATACCACATTGAGGGTTAGGTCTTCAACATACACATTTATGGGGACCCAGACATTCAGTCCATGACATATTATATATATTTATAATTACAGTGCTCAAAAGCTGAGATCCTCTCAGTGGTCTCTCTAATACCCGACATTTCTATGTAATCTGCCTCCTGCTCCCAATACACCCTATCCTTCCAGGCAACACCTTGTTCGCTGTGTTCCCACCACAGTGGTGTCTTCACTGTCCTCTCAACACGCTGGGATTTCTCTCATCTTACAGGGAGACTTGCTGTCTCCCTACCGGAAATGCCCTTCTCCTGGGTGGCTACAGGATTCACTCTCACTTCTGGAAGTTCTCTGTTCAAATGTTATTGCACCAGAGAAGTTTTTCCTGAGCATCCACTAGGAAATAGCAACCTGACCTATCAGCCTCACCCCACCTACGCATGCTGTCTTGTCCTCTTGACCTGCTTTTTATTCTACTATACATTTCAACATTCTGAGATGTACATATCTGTTTATCATCTGAGCACCCCATGAGGGAGCACTGGGTTTTGTTTCCTGCCACATCCCCTATTTCTGATCCTGTGTTGGCACATAATGACACTCAATAAATCTTTGCTGAACTACTATTAAGTGAATAAATTAAGTGCTATGTATATTCTACATCCACAAACTTACTGCATCTGCATACTAACTATTGTTACACAGAGGGTCTGCATTATACTTCTTGTAACTACACCACTCTGTTCTGGAAAAAGGTTTCAGACAATGTTATTTCTTTCACACGCCAATCCTTACATCTGTTGCACGCCACTCACCTCATCACAAAGTAGCCAAGCAACTCAGAATTGTGTAGAGAGTGTTGTTTACATTCTATACCCCTTCTGAACACTAGATTCTTGGCCACTGTTATATTTGTGGACTAGAACTATACTTAAACGGTTCTTTAATTCAAAATTTAATAAAGATTGCCCAAAGGATTATTGAGAAGACCTAAACCTACACGATGAAGTGAGAATTCTCTACCCCTACTTTATTTTTATTTTTATTTATTTTTTTTGAGACAGAGTCTCGCTTTGTTATCCAGGCTAGAGTGAGTGCCGTGGCGTCAGCCTAGCTCACAGCAACCTCAAACTCCTGGGCTCCAGTGATCCTTCTGCCTCAGCCTCCCGAGTAGCTGGGACTACAGGCATGCGCCACCATGCCCGGCTAATTTTATATATATATATCAGTTGGCCAATTAGTTTCTTTCTATTTATAGTAGAGACGGGGTCTCGCTCTTGCTCAGGCTGGTTTTGAACTCCTGACCTTGAGCAATCCGCCCGCCTCGGCCTCCCAAGAGCTAGGATTACAGGCGTGAGCCACAGCGCCCGGCCTTTTACCCCTACTTTATTAAAGGAGGTAACATATTATAGAAAACCTCACATAATACAAAATGGAGTAGTAATAAAAACGTTTGATTCTTTGTTCCAAAGGAACTACAGAAATCTGTTAGGTAACTCTGGCTAAATATATAATCCTCTTTGTGGTCCTGTTCCGGTAATCTATTGCTGTGTAAACCACCCCCTAACCCCTGAAACTTGGTGGCTTAAAACAACCACCGCCACTCAGTGCAGAATCAGCAATCTGGGCAGGGTGCAGAGGGGAAGGCTTTTCTGTGCTCGTTGTGGCATTGCCACAGCTGGACGCTGCATGATTCACTTCCAAAATGCCTCACTCACATGGCCAGCAATTTGATGTTGGCTGTCAGCTGGGGCTCAGTGAGGTCTGAAGGCACAAGCCTCGGTTTCTCTCTGTTTGAGTCTCCTCTTGTAGGTCTTCTTGGCCTTCATCAAGGGTGTGCAGAGTAAATGTTCTAAGAGAATAAGACAGAACAGGATATTTTTATAACCTAGCCTTGGGAGTCACATAGCATCACTTCTGCTTGTATTCTATTGAGCAAGGCAGTTGTAAAGGTCTGCCTGGGTCCAAGAGGAGGAGACAAAGGTTCTGCTACTTGGTGGAAGCATTGCCAATGTCACTGTAAATAGAACATGGGGGAGGAACTATATTGTAGTGTCCATCTTTGGAAGATACAATCTGCCATAGCTCCTATCCTGATTTTTCTTCTTGCATTATCCAAATTGTATAACCCTCTTTGGTGTTTCTACACCATTATTTTCCCACGCCTGTCTCCTCTGGGTTGCTGTTTGCTTGTGTCTGAGTCATTATTATTTATAGACAATCTGGATTCTCTGCTTGTATACCAAGCCTTCATTCAACAGTGTTCCTTAGGAGGTTTATTTTCTCCAAAACAAAAAAAAAGAAACTTGCAAGATTTCTCCCATTAATGCTTTAGTCCTCTGAGAATTCCTTATTTCTTTTTGATGACCCGGAAACTCTACTTGTTCTCTTCCTTCCTTAGGTATTTTGTATTATCTGGCTATTTCCTTCTGAGTTCTGTATTTTCTCACCTATGATAGCAATAAAGAAAGTTTTATTCTTCTCCTACTTTGATGAAAAAAGGCAAGAGAATTAGTTTAATTGCTGATTAGTCCTTGAACTGAAAGTGAATATCTCCCTTCATGTCATGTGGTGGATGTGACATTTTCTCTGACGCTCTTAACTTGCCCTTACCCAGACAGTCCCAAACACCACCTATAGGGCAATTTCCTTGTACAGCAGATTAGGCATCATAACCTCTTCTCTACATTGAACTTTAAGGGATTGGCCCAGCAGCCACCTGGCAGCTCTAAGGCCCACCTTCTTCTGCTACCTTCCCTGGGCCTTTATGTGCAGCTACAGAAGCCACGGGACTCCTCTTTAAAGGAAAACTGGGATGGAGTAGGGTTGCCATCATCTTCCCTCCTGGTCCACCTCAACACTGTCCCTGTAAGGGCTACTGACATAGAGTTTCTGCTACAGAAAGCTCAAGACCAGATTCCATATCCGTGTATACTTCCCAAATTTCAGGGACACATTTCTTCTTCCTCCTTGTAGAAGAAGAACAAGAAGACTGAAAAGGTTCTATGCTCCAGGCTCCCATATGCTCTTCCAGAACGCACTCTATGACTAGGCTCAGCATCAGTGATAGCACAAAAGAGAAACTTCGTGTTCCACCGCCAAGCACACATTCTGCTGAGATTCGTGTTGCCAAACCTCCCTTTGCAGGTTCTGTCAATCTTTATGCGATTCTTTTGGAGTTCTCCCATTTTGTGTTAGAAGGGGGAAAATAGTGCTTTCATTTCTTACCCAACCTCTGCTCTCTCCACAAGGCTTAACACCTCTCTCTTCTATTCAGCCCTCCCCTTTCTTTGGCTGGGATGGTGTTGGGGAGCAGAGTCGAAGGAGAGACATTTTCCAAACTGATTCTTTTCCCTCATCCCTGCTAGGAAGGTGGCAGGCTCTCAGAACACATGAAGTACATTTGTTCTTGGCTTTGGATCACACAAAAAAAAACCTGGAAATGGAGTGTTGTACTTGATATCCTATTACATGCATAACGTTTAACACACACAATACTAATCTAAATATTTACCATTGAGGGTCTGGGTTGGAAAAAAGAATTCTGGAATGTCCCAGGCAAATGTGAATATTTAAATATTCAACTGTATCTCTCATAAACATAAAACTTGGTTCCCTTACCTGATTCCACAAACAAAGCCTTTCGGGTGTGAGCTGCTCCCGTGGTTGTGTGTATTTCCCCCTGAGCTGGACACATCATCATTCAGGGTATTGCTCCTTCCCTTGCCTGGGGATGACTCCTGCAAAAAAATAATAAATTAAATAAAATAAGGAAGATTGAACTTCAGAGAGAGTAGCAAAAACCTCTTTCAGTTTGACACAGGAACTACCAACTCTCTTCTTTGTAGCTGCCACCGCCATAGTGTTCCATTCTCATCCTTTTTCATAGAACAACAGAAAAATAGAGCATTTCCTACAGCAGATGAAGGGTCATGAGAAGTGGCAATTTTCATAGCACTCCCCTAGCAACAGACCTAGTGAATCTTCCGCCCGTATCTCTCTTGGGTGGCGTAAACGTGGACATAGACATAAAAGTGTGGATAAAGATATAAACATAGATAAACAAAAAATACACCAGGAAGCTCACTGCTGTGTAAATTCTATATAGTTTGTCTTATAATATTGACTTAGTTTTCTTTCTTTCTTTTTTTTCATTGTTTTGTTATTGTCACAAAAATCCCCCCCCCTTTTTTAAGAGAAAACTAACTGAATAAGTTAAAATCATCCAGCATCTGGCTCTGAAGCCAGACAGTCCTGGATTTGAATTCTGCTCTACCTTGGCACCTTGTTTACCCAATGAGAAAGTGGAGTTTATGAAAAATTTATTTGTGTGGAGGTGGCTGTGAGAACTACCAATTTCACTTTGAAGTGCCATCCATGACAGTGTCATGGGAGGTAAAAAGGACGATGGAGTGGATGCGATTAATTCATGCGGCAAACAAGGATTAAGTGACTTCTAAACGTCAGACTAGTTGGAAGACTGAGGCAACAGCAGTGAGCGAAGGAGACAGAAATCCCTCCGAGGGAGCTCACATTCTCAGGGGAGGAGGCAAGTAATAAACGAACTGAGGAAGGAAAATATATAATGTATTATGTGTTCACAAGTGCTAAGGAGAGGGAAAGGAAGCTCGAGCTCACGCCAATCCATAATGCAATGGCCGAGGGACTGTTCTGTACACTTCTGAGATTTGCTTTTCGCCTCTGTGAAGGCGGGTTTGTGTAGATGATCACTATCTGGCCTTCCATGCTGACATCCTGGGGGACTTTTCTTTAACTCCTTTCTGGTTTCAGTTTGCTGGTGTGAGGTTAGCACGGCCTCCACGTGGGCCCGGCAGTCCTCCTGCTCCGCTCGCGGAGGGAGAGAGACATGTAGGTCAGGAGTCTGGTGTCTGGGCAACTGATGTGACTCATATATTTGCAGTAACGGCTTTTAATCTATTCCTTTTCTTTTCTTATTTTTTGATCCTAAAACTCGGACCTGAATAATCAAGCAACTGTATATTAACTTTACCCAGCAGACCTTGGACCACCTGTCTGTTTCCTGTTTTCCCAGCCAAGTATCCCTTCTGGGAAAGCCTGATTGGAAACACAGCAGGGTAAAGCTCGCTGATCCCTATTCTTTGTTCCATCTGTCTCCCTTCTCATCTGGGACATCCCTGTTCCCGTCTCCATTACTTCTAACGCTCAAGGTTGAGCTCTCCACCTGCGCTCCTGACCCACTGCTTCCCATCTTCTCCCAGATGTCACTCCTGCAGTGAGCTCTACCATTCCCTATGCTTCCAGTATTTTAATTCCCTCCCTCCACTGTTTTTTGCACAAGCTAAAAACATTACCATGTCTTTTCCACAGGAAAACCCATCATTCCCTCTAGCTAAGTCCCCAGTATTCACTTTCCCTTCATCAACCACACTCCTCTGAAAAACAGGCTGCATTTCACACAGCCTGCGTTTCTCACCCCCTTCAGACTCTTCTAAGGCTCGGATGCAGGTTTCTAACTGTACCTGAATCAGAAACTGGCTTCATAAAGATCTTCAATGATACACTAATTGCCAAGTATTTTCACTGCTCTCGGAGACATGTGACGTCAGTGGCCATATAATGAGACACCCTTCTCTCTCCACAGCTACTCTGGTATTCTTTAGGGGGCTCCTTTTCTGGTTCTTTTCTCCCCAAACCTAAAAGCTCTTTCTTTCCTACTTCTCTCTTTTCACTTTAAATCTACTTGTGAAATGTTAACCACTACATGATAACACCTAACTCTCCAGATACAAGCACCTTTTTCTGGAATCTTTATATCTGGTTGCCTCCTGGGTGGTTGAATATGTGAATATGAGGTGTTTCCTCAATGCTCTATACCTTCAATAAAACCTACATGCAAATGAACTCATAACAGTCCTTTCCCCCTTGATGAACCTGCTCTTTTCTTATGTTTGCTTTTATAGTGAAGGGCTACTATCATCTCAAGATTATGCTTTTAATATTTCCCACATTGATACATGTGAATCCAGCCATTTATTCTAATTATTTATGTGGGTCACATCATATTCTTGCTGCTCAATAGCTCTATGACTTTGGGTGATTTATGAAACTTCTTCATGCTTCAAGTTTTTTTTATCTGAACAATTAAACTTTAAGTAGTAAAGTTTCTGTTTCTCAGAAGGTCTGTCTGGAAAGTATCCAGCCATGTAATACGGACAAATAGAGACATTTTTTGAAGAAGATACAAGATACAAGAAACATTGCATATAGGACAATGACGCCTCAGTCTCCTTCAAAGTAGGCACCTCACACAGTTCTCCCAGCATCTCTTAACCTAACCTATACCCGTTCAACATGCTCAGGTGCTCTGCTTGTTGCAGACCTTCCAGAACAGGGATCACTTTCAACAGATTCCCAACCATCTTTAAAGCATTTGTGCCACACTTTAATTTCCCCTGCACTCATTGCATCATTTCTGAAAGCCTTCTGAAACATCCAAATAGTTTCAGCAGAGGAATATTCAAGATGAATACAAGATTTGACTCAGATGAATTGCTCTACTAGCTCAGTCATTTTGAATGTGAGGGCGACACAGTACACATGCTCATCCAATGGAGTCTAGCGTCCCACTGACCAGTACAGTGAAGTCATCATTGTTCACACATGTGTGTTCCAGTCCACGCTCCTTGGCTGCCAGACTACATTGATGTCACCCAAACCATTCTCATTATATTAATAATAGCTGGATACTTTCCAAACAGCCCTCATGTATGTGTATATGTATATACACACATATCTTTTTGCCAACACTTGTTATTATGAGACCTTTTAATTTTTCTAGTCTTATGCATATGAAATAGTGTGAAATTGCTGTCTCAATTTAAATGCACAACCCCAACTCACTTTGTAGTGGAAAAATTAGTACCTATTGGGCAAAGGCTTAGAAGATGCCTAGCACACGGTAACACTTCAATGTTACCTAGTACTCTTATTAGTATTATGACAAAGTATTTTTTGTAATGGTATAATATAAAATTTTATCTGTTTCCCTATTAATGAATTAGTCTCTAATTTTTCACTATTAAAAACCTTGCTCCCAATAAATATGTTATTTCATTTTCTTTGCCAGTAATTGGTTTGAGAATGGGCACATGACCAATGCTGGAAATAGTTTTCTCACTCCTAAGTCATAGGAAGATAGGGACCTTCTTTTTCTTCTGGGTATTGTCTATCTGGATAAGATCTATGGAATACCTGCATGTTCTTGCCAAGAAGACGGTGGCCAGTTTGTTATCTAAGCTGATATGTTAAGAATGGCAAAAGGAGAATTCGAGAACTGGGTTCTTGAAGACTTGTTGTGCCCTTGATCATCATAAGCTTAGTTTTCATTTAACCTCTAGATTCAGGTGACAGTAGATTTCCATGTTAATTAAACCATTTTGATATAAGGTTCCTGTTGCCTGTAATCAAAAGAATTCTAACTATACATTGTCCAGAATAGTTTTTGTACAATATTATACTTCCACACACAACATATGAGAGTTTGTACTTATCTTTGACTTTATCAACACTTGGTATTGTCAGATCTTTTAATTTCTGAGAATTGTTGGATTTGAAATTGTAGCTCAATGATATTGTGATATAAATCTCTGTGATTTTCTAGGCGTGCAACGATACAATTCTCAAAAACAAACTTAGGTTTATTTAGTTATAATTTATATCTTGTTTCTTTTTCTTCCTTCATTACACTTGTTCATACTTTCCAGTACAGTGTTCAGAAGAAGCAATCATGGTAAAATTAGCTTAAATGAAATGGAAGTTTATTTCTTTGTTACATTACAAGAAGTTTGGAAACCATGAGTTTGGGGCTGATATGGATGGCCCTATATGTTGTTAAAGACTCACTCTGTCATCTGCTCTGACATTCTTAGTTCATGGCATCCTCTACATTAGCAGCAACAGGAAAAGGAGAGTAGAAAAAGAAAGGGCAAACATCAGAGGCCACGTATCTATTAGGGAAGGATCTAGGAGGCTGCTACATAAAACTTGCACTTACATTCATGCACCTAAACTTACACTTCCAGGTAAATATTTTGGGGAATGACTAAGATAGGAAATGTTTCTAACATTTTTCCATCATTACATTGGCTTGCTTTTTAGCGGCAATTAGAAAAGCAATTCTTTTCCTTTTCTTTCTTATTTATTGATTTTTGTTTCAGAATATTACAGGGTAACAAACACCCGTTATGTGTGAATTTACCCACCCCCTCATCCCCTTCCCACCTGCTTGACTTCCATTGAATTTTACTACCACATGTGTATGTGAGTGTTGATCTATAAGTTTCTAGTGAGTACATATGTTTTTGTTCCTCCATTCTTGTGATACTTCACTTAAAAGGATGGTCTCCAGTTCCATCCAGGTTGTGGCAAAAGGCATTAGTTCACCATTGTTTTTTTATGGCTGAGTAATACTCCATGATACACATACACCCCATTTTATTGATCTACTTAAGTATTGATGGGCACTTGGGTTGTTTTCACATTTTTGTGATTGTGAATTGTGCTGCTATAAACATTTGAGTGCAAATGTATTTTTAATAAAATGCCCTTTTTTCCTTTGGGTAAATACCCAGTAGTGGGATTGCTAGATAAAATGGTGCTGGCACAAGAACAGAGACCTAGACCAATGGATCAGAACAGAGAACCCAGATATAAAACCATCCTCATATAGCCATCTGATCTTCGACAAAGCAGGTAAAAACATACACTGGGGAAAGGAATCCCTATTCAATAGATAGCCACATGTAGAAGATTGAATCAGGATACATATCTCTTGCCACTCCCCAAAAGTAATTCATATTAGATAACAGACTTAAACTTAAGGCATGAAACTCTAAGAATTCTAGAAGAAGAGACTGGAAAAACTCTTATAGATATCAGCCTAGGCAAAGAATTTATGAAGACTCCCCAAAGGCCATCACAGCAACATCAACAATAAATAAATGGGACCCGATTAAATTAAAAAGCTTCTTGACAGTCAAAAAGATAATCAACAGAGCCAATAGACAACCTACAGGATAGGAGAAAATATTTTCATGCTATATATCTGATAAAGGGCTGATAACCAGAATCTACAAAGAACTCATACAAATCAGAAAGAAAATATCAAACAACCCCATTAAAAAGTGGGCAAAAGACATGAACAGAATTTTTTCAAAAGAAGATAGACTAATGGCCTATAAACATGAAAAAATGTTCAACATTTCTAATCATCAGGGAAATGCAAATCAAAACCACAATGAGTTATCACCTAATTCCAGTGAGAATGGTTTTTATCAAAAAGTCCCAAAACAACAGATGGTGGCATGGCTACAAAGAGATAGGAACACTCATACACTGTTGGTGGGACTGCAAACTAGTACAACCTCTATGGAAAGTGATAGGAAGATACCTCAAAGAACTAAAAGTAGACCTACCATTTGATCCAGCAATTTACTTTCTATTACTACATTTATTCATTGTTTCTTTCATAAGTTGATTTTGAATTTTATTAAATGACTATTACTTTTATTGATGTAGCATTTTTCTTTACATTGTCAGTCAATTTGGTACATGATAGTAATGTATTTTCTACATTTAAATCCTCTTAATATTCTTACACTAAACCATATCTGGCCATGAGGTTGTCTTACCTGTACACACACACACACACACAGTGGGAATCAATTTACTATTTTATTTGGTATTTTTGTATTTATTTCAAAAATGATAATGGCCAATAATTGCCCTTGCTCTATTATATTTGCAACATCCTTATCAAGGTCATACTAGTTTCATAAAATTAACGAACACTTTTTCTAAATCCTGGAAGAGTTTTATAAAAGAAAAAAGTGTTATCTATTCTTGATAACTTGGTAAAAAAATACCAGTCAAAACATCTAGACCTGTTGCTTTTCTTGTATGTAGATTTTTTTGTAATGATTAAATCTCTTTAATTGCTATATATCTATTTTGGTTTTTATTTATATATGAGTACTTTTGTTAATTTACATATTTGTAGATAATTAACACTGTGTTTTAAAATACACTCTCATGAAGCTTCTCATAATTTTAACACATAGTATATAATATAGTTTATAATATAATATAGTTTAATTCCTCAATATTACTTGTAATTATAGTCCTCTTTTCAAGATCTATCTATAATCCATCTATATTGCTTTTCTCTCTTTTTCTACCTTTTAAATTTGTTATCCATTACATTAGTTTTTTTTTAAATTGTGTTATTTCAGCATATTACAGAGGTACAAATGTTTAGGTTATATATATTACATTAGTTTTTGTCTCTATTATTTTTTTTCACTTTATTCAGTTTTACTCTATTATTTTTCTAAGCCCTTTGACTGTAGTTTAGATTATTAATGTTTAATATGCCTTCAATTCTATATTAAAATATGCTCTACTCTGATGTAATGAGAGAATCCAAACTACCTTTCCAGAAAAATTTTGAATAGGAGTTCAGGCCTCTGGTGATGGCTTAAGGGCTTTGGGGACATGAGATCCTTCCGGTTTGTTCCTCCCCCGCCCCTAGGGAATTGCCCTCACATGCGTGGTAGAAGACAACTCAACAGCTCAGCTGGAGTTCAGTTTGCAGATGTGGACAAGGAGGGGAAAGGATAAATTCCTTTTCCTTTAAGCACATTATTCAGAAATCATAATATCACTTCCACTTACCTATATCTTATTTTCCAAACCTAGGACAAAAGAGTAATACTCTCATCTAACCTCTTGATTGGCTTGCATTGGTTGCCCACCCATACCCATTCACATACATAGACACAAACTCAGATACATACACACATAGGCACAAACAGATATACATATACACATATAACTGTGTGTAAGTAATTTTAAAGATGAAATAATTCATCATGGTATACTAATCTCCATCTTGGGACCTAGGTTCAAATCCTGACTATAGCTTTTCAAACAGTAGCATCTGAGAAGTTATTTAAATTTTCTAAAATTTGTGCTCATCTGGAAAATGAGGATAATAAAACATACCTTATGAGGTTGTTGAAAGACTGAAAGTAAGTAAAGTGTGCAGTTCAGTGTCTGGCACTTTATTAGCATTCAATAAATGTGCACCTCTGCATACTTATAGGAAATACCTCTGAAAAGGCATGATCACCAAACATGATTCCCAAGGAGTTCAGATGAAAATGCTTTGTGATTTTTTTTTTCTTGTTATGTTTCTGCTTTGGGGACGAAGGACATTGTTTTTTAAAGGTGACAATTTTCTAATCATGGTAAAGGGAGATAAATACTTTGTTTTCCTTCAGGGAGAAAAAGAGATGCAGTAAATGCTTAATGGGCTTTTCTTCAATGCCATAAAGTCAGTAGCTATAAATCTTGAACACAAGTTGAATTATTTTTGACTTTTTATTTCCTTAGGAGGCTTTGACCACATCATTAAACTGTATCACCTGCCACTGACCTAATTTTGTCATGAAGTTCAGGGATTAAAGCAATACTTAAAACACAGAAGAAATAAAAAAGAAAAAGACTCCATGCAGTCAGATGTTCTTGCTAATTCCTTTAAGTTGCTATTAATTCATTTTTTTTTTGCTTGAAAGAGTGCATATGAAGCTAAATAAATCTTGACTTTCCTTTAGGACATATTATTTCCCTAAGAGGAGGGAGACTGTATGGAGTTTGGCTTAATTTTTCTTATTACTTTATTTAATATTTATCATGAGCAATATCTAAGAATAAAATGAGAACTGTTCTTCTTCACACACTCATTTAAATGAATTCTGAAAATATAGGTTGACAGGTTCTGGTTGTTAGTCTTTACCTCACAGATTGGAATACCTAAACCTTACAATTCAAATGTCATACTACCTCGAATAAATGTTTACTGCACAAAGCAGAAATCAGTCAGGATGTGAATTATTCCCCTTGAATAAATATGAAATGAGGCCTGGTAAGTGTGTATTTGCCCTGCCTGAAGAGTAATATAGTATGTTTTATGACATCAATTTCTATCCAAAATGTTATCTAGAAAAAGATCAATTAATTCTAGAGTTAATATCACTGCAAGAGAAAGATGAGGAGAAATGGTGAGAAAAAGACAGAACAGAGGCAGAGAGAGACATAAATAGCCACATGGACAAACAGGGAAAGAGGACAGAAAGGAGAGACAACGAAAGAGAGAGGCCTTTTCTGCTACATCTAACTGAAGTCACCTGCTCACTTGGTTTGTGACTCTAGGCTACTAATTACAGAATAGGGAACAGAAAAAGCATGAATAGATAACTTTGCAAAATATCCAAAATCTCATTTTAGTTAAAATTTTGTAATTTTTCTATCACAATTTTTTCTTCTGAAGGCTAGTGCAATATAGCATTGCAAGAACTGAGACATTTGACATTTGCCTTATTTGCCTTTCTTGATCTGTCTCTGGGGAAGGTGTTATTTCTTAGAGACAGAAGCTTGATTCCTCACAACGCACCAAGACCTCAGAACCCACAAAATGCCACATTCTAGGCTATTATCATCTTACACTAATTGTGGGTATTTTTCCTCAATCAAATGGATCTGGCTTCTAAATTTTACATACCGTTTGCCATAAGCAACCTATGCTATTTCTTTTCCTCATGCTTCTTTTCTTCTCACAGGTTTGATTTCCCAAGAAAACTGTTTTTTCCCAAACTAAAAGTTAACCTTTGTTGAATTCTATTTTAACACAACGTAACATAAATAGGGTAAATTTGCAAATATAACTGACTGTTATAATAGTGGTAGAGATAGCTTGAAATTAAAAAAAGAAAATATGAATCCTTGGAGGTAACGGTGAAAAAAGAACAACCTGAAGGGAAGCTTTATTTTGACTGGTAACTTTCTTGATTTGCATTTCCACTTTATAATGTTATTTGCAGTTGAAGAAATAGTTTCTCTCTTATAGCCACATTTCCTTCTGCTCATCCCCGCAGTGTATATGTGACACTGCAATCTGTCACATGGTACGATCATAATCCCCACACATTTAGCATTAGCCATACCAAGTGTAAGGAAGAAGAACAATATCCTCCATGCTTAGTTAAAATGTCACAGAAAACTGTGAAACACACACACACACACACACACACACACACACACACAAAGTGTTCCTTGTGTCCATTTTTCAGCATGATGTATTTTTAGTTTTCTGCAGCCAGCAAGTCTTAAATCAAACCAAAGAAAAATATCAATGGACTGCATATGGTACCCTTCTCAGCATCATTAAATATATTTGACCTAAACAACATCATCCCTACAGTATTTTCCAGGACTAAATTATAGCTTCCAACATTAATAGCCCCTCCAGGAAGAACCATTGCCGGGTATTTCTCCTACCTTCTTGCATGCTCCTTCTCAGTCTTTTTACAGGTCTTTCCTCATCTTCCCCATCTCTAATTGATGGAATATTCCAAAGGCCTGGCCTTGGACCCCTTCTCTTTTTGGGTTTTTCATATTTATACCCACTCCCTTGATAATCTCATCCAGACCAGGTCTTTAGCTGTCATCTCTGTACTGATGACTCCTAAATTCATATCACCAGGGTGGCCCTCTCACTTGAAATTCAAATTCATAAATCCACCTGCTCACTTGACTTCTCCACTGGAATGTGTAAGAAATAGCTCAAACTCAATATGTCAAATACGTCCAGCCAGTAACCTCCAAACCTACTTTCCCTCCTGAGTTCGTGGCAACTTCATTTTTCTAGTTTTTCTGCCCCAAACTTTCTAGTAATGCTTAATTCTTTTCTTTTTCTTGTGACCTATATAAAACCACCAGCAAATTGTATTGGTTTTCCTTAAAATACATCAAGAACTTACCCACCTCTACTCACAACTGCTACCATTTGGTCTAAGCCACCATCATCTCTCACCTGCATTACCAGATTGCCCCCAGCTGATCTCTCTGCTTCTACCCTTCACTCCCACTCCACCACACCCCTGCAGTCTACTCTCGGCACAGGAATCAGTAATTGTTTTACACATAAGTTAAATCATGTCATTCTTCTGTTCAAAACCACCTACTCACTCCTTCTGCCAAAGGAAGAGCCCCAGTTCTAACACCCTATGTGATTTTCCCCCTACCTATTACCTTTCGGGTTCTTCCAGCCTTGCTGGCCCCTGATGGTCTTATCACATACACACACACACACACACACACACACACACACACGCACAAATGATAATAAATAATGAGGGCTATAAAGAGGAAACTTTTGTAGGTGAGAGATAGGTTTATGGAGTTGACTGTGGTTATGATTTCATGGGTGTATACTTATCTCCAAACTCATCAAGTTATATGCATTAAGTATATATAGTTTCATATATCCAAATAGCCATAAGTCCTCCTGAATAGCTAGGGTGGTTTGGGCAATAGGGGCATCTAAGATCACACAAAGCTTTCTTCTTTCCTGAGCACTGTGCAATTATGTCAGCAAATGTATGAAAATATCTATGATTTCTATTGGTAGACAGGTTATACTGCTAATATTAATGTAGTTGGTTGCCTATATTCATAATGAAAGGAAATGCCTAAATTTGAGTTGTAGGTTAGTAAAAATAAAAATGTACTTTTTTCTCCAACTAAATTTTCAACCCCTCCCCTTGATTTCTATCCACAGATCTCTTGACAGCGAATGGTCCTCAGGTAAGAACACTTTTGGCTTAGCACCTCTCCTGATTAAGGGATTTTAATTTATCAAGATGGTATTTTTTGAGGCTGTCAAATCACACTTAAATTTTTCTTTGCCTCTTTGAGGATTGATATTTGGTTATGTGTATGTGTATATATAGATATGTGTTTCTGTGTATACACACACACACACACACCTTTTATAAATATTAACTGTCACTTTTAGCTGCGATAGATATTCATTTGTCCCAGGGTAGCACATCCATAAATATATTCCTGTCTCTTTCCACGTTTCACCCCCCCATAGTCTCAGTAAAAACTTTGGTCCCCTGTGCATTCACCAAATTAGTTATCGGAAAGCATTTGCTTAAATGAAATTCTCATTTGTGATGTTTAATCAAAAGGGGAATGTTTTCCCCTATCTTTTTCTAACTTGACACAAGAAATAGTTTAAGTATTTCAATGAGACTCATTTATGTGGTTGCTAATTAGTAGCAGGCTGCTTGCTTCGGGTGATTGATATTCACTTCTGGAGAACCAGAAAAGGAGTTTTATCAAATTTAGAAGTTACCCCACCCTTATGGGGTCTGCAGTTTTGAACTGAAAAAAACGATGCTTTGGGTGTTTAACACATTGACTGCCACACTAGGAAAAAATTTTTTCCTTGGGGCCACGGTGTTTTGTTACAAAAATAGAATAAAAACTTGGAAAACAAAATGATCCTTTCTAAGTTAATGAAACATTTGTTATTTTTTTTATTGTTTTGTGTGCGTGACTTATATGCAACTTGAAAGATAGTTCTCAAGGCTTCCAAGATGAAGAGATGTGTGAGTTACATATGCTTCATGAGGCCCTGAGCTCAAAATTAGTGGGAGTTAAATACAGCTCAGATGGCAGTTAATGTGTTAAATTTGTGTGCCCTTGGCAAAATACATCTCAAATGGCTGTCTGGAAATCCTATAATTCTTACAAATAAACCTTGATGTCTTCAGTGACTTAATTGTATTAAAATGTTCAGGGTATTTTTGCTTTTCAATGCAGACTAATCCTTTGGCAAAATATGTATGGGCTTATAGTGAATCTTAGATGTGTACGTGCTATGTTGAGAGCTTCAGAAACCCAGCGTAGATTTTAAGTCATTAATTCAGGGTTGATTTGGATCATAAAGAGCTGCCCTAGAATTAGAAGGCCAAAGTATCATCTTAATTTTACTTCTGATAGTCTGTGTGCAGCTTGTCACTTAGTTACAGGGTCTTAAGTTTCTATGATTATAAAATGCACCTAATAAGATCTGATACTAACCCAATGTTCTGTAGCAACTTATTGAGAAACACAGAAGAAGAGGCTTTTCAACACATCCGTTAAGGAAAGATGGAAGTCAATATTGAACGAATGTGACAATTTACTTTAAATCACTCATGTCCCAAACACCCATAATATACTACGAAGTATTAATTAGTATCAATATTTTCAGATATAACTTCAGTAAGTCATAGTTTTTGCCCTCATGAAGCTTGTAATCCCCAAAAGAACTATCTTTCCAATGTTCCTACTTTAGATTGTTCTCATTTAAAATGTTTAATATTTGCTATCATCCTCCTTCATTCGAAAAATATTTACAGAGTACCTACAATGTCATAGGCTCCATGACAGGGATGCCAAACATAAAAATGAATACATCGTGGGCCCTTCTCTCAATGAGCTCACAGTGTAGGGAGAAGCTAATAATTAAATATTGTTTAAGGACACTTGCTCTTTCTACTATACGGTAGCTCCATTCTATTAATATCTCTGGGTATTATATCTTTATGTTTCCTATTTCTTTATCTAGGAACCAGGCAGGAACTACAGAGGAAAATTAAAGGTACACTTAGTCTTCCTGCATTGTGCATTTCATAAACTAAGACTAATGAATTAAGGCTAAGAAATATAGTTCCCATATTTATAGAAGCTTAGTTTTAGTGTGAGTCACAGAATAAGAAAAAAAAAATCATTCTACCTATTAGGATTATTTTGGTATGAAAAAGGGCTTCCTCAATTTCTTAGCGTTTTTTTCCAGTTTAGTCATTAGTAATTTCTACATCCGGAGGGAGGAAAATATAAAAAAGAAGAAAGAGTTGAAATTTTAGTAAACTCAGTGCTTATAAGAGGTTTGATAATGAGGGCAAAAACCTTGAGATGAATACTGTATTGTCAAGAGTGGGCATACCGCTGCTTTATTTAGTCACGCTTTGCTCTGAGTTATTTCTTATCAAGAGAGTGAATTAACAATTGCAGTACTTAATTCAGTCTTAAAAAGAGTCATTAGCTCACTCATCAATAAAGACTGACAAGCTTTTCCTTACTGTTTATGAATTCTTATACCTCACAATGCTATTCTCACATCTGTAACAGGCTAACAACCTGTGAAAGGAATTATGGGATGGGTGAAAGTGATTTGGGAAATGCTTAGAATGGATCATAGCTGTGTAGAACAAACAAGAAAGATAAAGGAGCAAGATAGAAATGAAACAGGAATAAATAGAATGTATAATAATGGGAGAAAAGTTCAGCCAAAAACAAAAACAAAACAAAAACACCCAACTAGTTAGAGTTGATAATCTAATGAAAACACTGAAGTAAGAGTTTTTGAAGTACCTGAAAATAAGGAGTAGAACATAATGGAGTTTGCAAACAAAATACATTTGGAAGTCTATTGACCCTTACAGACTTATAGAAGCCGTGGAGTCCTAAAGAAAATTGAGGAGAGTTCAAGAGAAATGGGTTTCTGCCCTTTTTATGTAAAAGCATTTGAGAAAACTATTTTTTAAAAACTAGAGAGTAAAGAAAATTAAGTCACAGTGCTTCTAGAAAAAAGACAATGGGAGCCAGGTGTGGTTCATGCCTATAACCTTAGCACTTTGAGAGGCTGTGAAGAGATGATCACTTGAGGTCAGGAGTTCGAGACCAGCCTGAGCAAGAGCCAGACCCCCCATCTCTAAAAGAAATAGAAAAGTTAGCAGGCTGTGGTGGCACATGCCTGTAGCCCCAGCTACTCGGGAGGCTGAGGCAGGAAAATCACTTAAGCCCAGGAGTTTGAGGTTGCAGTGAGCTATGATGATACCGTTGCACTCTAGCCCAGGTGACAGAGCAAGACCTTGTCTCAAAAAAAAAATAAATAAATAAAGACAACTAGGATGATGAGAAAACGGGGGAAGGAAAAGAACTCATATTTCTGTAGCTTTTGGAAGTTGCATGATTTGGGGGAACAAACATCCAAATGAAGTTTGATTCCAAATGAAGTTTGTATAATGAAAAAAAAAGAGCGTAAATTTGCTTGGTTTTGAAGGGGCTATGAAAATAGTGTGCTTTAAATTAAACTCAGTTTTGGTTCATATTGGGCCACTATTAAAAAGTGATTATTTTATTACTTATGTGTGTATGGGTCCAAGTTATTAGGTTGAAGAAGTGTGAACTCTATTTTTCAAATCATCAGCTACAAAAATTTACATATTGACATGTTTTATATTGGCACAACCTCTATTTCATAGTTTACTCCATTGTTTTCTACCCAACCTTAACTACTTCTATTTTTTCCCATAATTTTTAGAATTTTTTTAAAAAGCCTGCAGCAGACACACACACACACACACACACACACATATGCAAACACATAAACATACACAGTTGTATGTCAAATGGATTCTCAAGCCCAAACAGAAAGGAAATAAAAGGATAGAATCACTTCTTGGCCTTTGGCTAATATCAAGTGAAAGGACAGAGAATATATTAAATTTATCTTAGATTCATTAGAAAATTTCCATTAGATTTTCACTTTCATTTCATTAGCTTTGCTATGAACTCTTGTATGTTCTGACCCTGTAGTGAGACTTTTATTTTGGGAATATGTAAGTCTCCTACAAAGTTTTGTTCTCATTTCATACATTATATAACGACCATGAAATGGATTAAGTCTATTGCAGTTTATTAGCTGGGAGAGGGAGTTGTTAATTTACTTCTCTCAGAAAATAGATGCCACTGGGTGTGGTTTTCTACATGACTTAGGAAAAGCTGCCGGTGTCAGAGTCTGAGAATCTATGACACAGTGAAACAGATGTCCCATGAGCCAGCTTCATCAGAGCTTTATCTTCCAGGGATCTGCTTCTGCCAGCAGCTAGCCTTGCCCTCTTCAAGAGTCCCTTCACCAAAGGAATGAGGCATGAATGAAATCCAATTGATACCCTGTCCATCTGAAGGATTTGGAAGGTTATTAGAACATTTGCCGCTTCAGCTGAGATTGCCAAGAATTTTATGTGCTTACTGTCCTATCCTATGAAATGTATTTGGCTTAAATCCACAATAATTTTTTTTTTTTTTTATGGATTTGAACAGTATGACCAAAGGCTTATTTAAGGGTATGGGTTTCTGGCTAGAGTGTAATTACTAAGCCAATTCACTCTTTTGAGCGCCAGAAAGTTAGAAGTTCATCATACTTGACTTGAACCTCTTTACATAATCCCTAGAATGAGTCTTTCCACTTAGGCTCCACATTAAAGCTCAAACGGGCACCAACCGACGTAAAATTTAAACCTATCTGCTTGGAGAATGTACTTGTGTTCAGCCTGCAAGAAACAAGGCAAGTTCACCCTTCAGCTGCTACTTCCGGCCGGCTTAGTCTTCACACACACTTTCATCTGGCAGAGATAGTTGTCTGTTTCTTTTCAAAATCAATTTTCCTCAGTGTCTTTCCCACCCTCATATTTATAATTACATCTGGTTCATTACCACGTGGAAATCAAAAGAGGCTGTGCTGTTCTTCTCAGGAGGAAGGCAGCCAGGGAGATGTGTTAACACGCTCCGTCTCCTTGGTGCTGCGCTTGCCTCGTGGCCAGGCTCGAAGAGTTCACTCCCTGTCTGTAGTATTCAGTGGGATCCACCCCCATAAATCATGCCTTCTGAGATGACATATAAAATAGTTTCTGTGGAGTTATGATCTATGGAGAGAGGTATATATGTAGTTAATATTGGGAATACCAGGCAGGCAAATATTTTTAGAAGATGCCTATATATTTTGTTGATTTCAGACAGTTCTTCGATAGAATAGGAACACCCATAGACCCATCTGCAATCCAACAGCTGTTTAAGGACAGTTTGCTCAGCAATTTACCCAAATAGATGGCTGATTATTTGAATATTGTTGGAGCGAATGGAAGAATGGCCTATGTCAAAGTCGCCACCACACTGCCCCCTCCCACCTTCCATATAAACTCAAGAGGAAGTTTGAACTGGCTTAAGGACTTTCTCCTACAACCAGTCTAAAATAGATGAGAGAGAGACAGATGGGGCACAGAGAAATCCCCTTTCCCTAAATTACAAACCACTAAGAACCAGGTGTCACACGATGTATATTATTAATATATTCATACTATTCTGAGCCCTTGCAGCTGTGAAGACAGATCTCAGCAATTTTCAACTGTTAGAAATCCACATGTTAGAGGAAGACAGGCCCAAGGTAACATAGTTTTTATTCCCACCTTAGCTGCCCTGTGACCCAGGCTGAACATGATCCAAGAAATGCTGGTTCACCACTTTTATAACACAGCTGTGCATAAAATGGGGCCAAAGCTTCACACATCCCCGTTCTGGCCTCTCTCTTTGGAGGTCTCTTCTCACAGTCTCATATCCTCACCTCCGGTACCTCCCCTATTCCCCTGAGCCATCTCTGCAACAGCAGGACCACGTCTTCCCAGGAAAGTTCCAGTACCTTTTGTCCTGTGGAAGAGTGTTGTGTACAACACGGCTTTGTTGTTTTGTTGAAAGCTGTGGAAATACACAGTGACATGGCTTTCTTGGATTGCATGGTGCGTGAGGGTGGGCTCTGTCACAGACACATTATCCGAGAGAACCTCTGTTTGTTCCAGGCAAGAAAGCAGGAGAGTGTTTGGACTATGCTCCAAAATGTATAGTAAAACCCTGGCTCCAAGTCAAGGACATGGGCTAGGCAGGGGCGGGAGAGGGCTAAGGCTCCCTCGGCCTTTATAATATAGACCAGACTCGAATCCATATGGCGTTGTAGCAGCGATCATTGTGGTTTTGCTCTCCAGCCATTTCAAATGTTAACAGGGAAAGAGTGTTTCCTTTGCTGGGTGTGGCCTTCCTCTTTTCTGAGTATCCTGGGGCCTGCTTTGCCTATCAAATAGTTGCAAAGTTTGAATTATTTATATTTTGCTCAGTTTTCATCAAAGACTTGAGACTATCCAAAATTGGAGAAAGCCTTCTCGTTCTTACAAAATTGGCTTGCTTTGGGAAGAGCTGGGAATTTTCAGAAAAGAGTGGGTTAAAAACAATGACATGTCACAAGTAAAATATATTGAGAGTCCAGCTTATCCTTGTACCTTCCCCTTCCTGGATCCAAAGTTTCTACCACAAAAACCATTCCTTATTGAGTCAAATCTTTTCAATACTATCCTCAGTATGGTCCTAGCTCTACCTTGTGGGTAACAAGTAGCAAGTCAAATGTCTTTGTCCCTCTCTCTCTTGTGCCCATTAAGTAGGTAAAGGGGCTCTACAGATATTTCAGCAAAATTTACTGAGATTCTATAAAAACATAAAGAAAGGTAGAATATTGCCATAAAACTAGATGTCTGGTTTACATAGTTTAAAAAAAGAAAGGAAGCTAATTCAAAGTATAGTATATTCTAAATCAGAGTAATAAATTTCAGATTATTTGAAAACTGAAACATGGAGGAAACTGCAGTATCAGACAACTTTCTGTCACTGAACTCACTCTGTCTCCTGGTCTAAGGAACCCTCCTCTCATATGATCCATGCCACTCAGGGGATAGGGAGAGGGAAGAGGCAGCAGAAAGAAAGGAAGGTAGAGTAGTTGAGAGAAGTAAAGTCCACAAAGCCAGGAGAAAGGAGTGTCTATGTGGGATTGGGAATATGGAGAATTAGACTCTACTAGATATGGGATATGACTCTAGTAAATTTTTTTAAGTTGGAAATAAAAATTGCAGCATAAAGAGTTGTATAGCTATTTTTAATAGAAGACTAGAAAATCAAAGGCAGAGTGTGTAGAAGGATTTGACAAAAAGAGTTGGGGGGGGGGCAAGATGGCCCTTAAGGTTGTCTCTGCTTACTTAGCCCTTGGGTGCCCTGGGAGGTGTGGCAGTGCAGATGAATGGCTTGTTGGAACAGAAGAGATTTTCCTGCATCAGCATACTCTTCTTCCTAGCCCAACACAATCTTGAGAGGAAAAAAGTTCAAAATCTCCTTAAGTGATTTTATTCATTACAGAAAGTATGTTTATAGAGCTGCTTCACATCATTCTACAGTTATCAAACACTGTCAGAAATTTCCTGATAAAGAAACAAAGTCCTGTGACTTTAGATAAACAATTAAGGAAAAGTAAAATTATGGCAAATGGTGGACTCTCACCACATAATGACAAAAGTTGTTAAAAATCCAATTCAAATCTGTTAAAGGCCCTCAGGGTTTAGTAAGATGTTTCAGCCTACAAAATGCAAGGCTGAAGATTGTTATGTTTTTTTCTCCCTAGGCAGGAACTGTGGCTATTCTAGAAGCTGAGATCTTTAATAATTATTTGGTAAGAAGTCATCTCCTTTACCACAAAATTTGAATCAACTGAAATTACAGTTCTGTTTGTAAGGCATAGAATCCCTTTGACACACATTATGGTGGTTTTACATGTATAGTTAGTATATAAACAAATATTTAGGTAACTTCATTTGTCACATCCTGCCTAGCAAGTTGCCTAGAATTGAGAAAACTTGAAAATATCTTCCAACTGAACATACTTCCTTCCTTTCATTAATAAAAGAAGGTGTTTGAGAGGGAAAAGAAAACACTGATACTGGCCACACTCAGAAACTTGAGGTAGGAGCTTGATTTCTGATTACCCATAAATTGTAAATATAATGATGCCTTTGTCAATGTTGCTCTGAAACATTGAGCATGTTCAAATGTGATAACTAGGGTCCTAAATCAAGAAGTTTATATTTTTGGCAAATAAGGCACCAGAGTTCTGTTTATTTACTACAAGCACTGCCAGATTTCTTACTACCCAGCCAAATATTCTCAAAAACATGTGAAGGAAGAGATTAGGATGGAGAAAATAAATAAGTTATATGAAGTGACTAACCTTTGACCTTGGAATATTAAACATTCTCACGTGTTCTTTCATCTTCTGGTAAAGTATACTGAATATTTGTAATATTTGTCAGATAAAAAATTAAGTGGAGGATAGAGGGGTGCTGGATAAGAGTCCTAAAGTCTAATGTGGCAAGTATCAATAAGATTAGTTCATACTTAATTAGTGGTTAATTGGTTCTTATTAATTAGTGATTCAAACAAGAGAAATTTATTCACTCAGAGTTCCAGAGGTTTCTTCTGAGACCTCCCTTCCTTGGCTTGCAGATGGCCAGCCTCTTACTCCATCCTCAGACAGCCTTTTCTCTGTGTGTGACCACGTTTCTAATGCCTCTCTGTGTCCAAATTTCCTCTTCTTCCAAGGACACCAGTTAGATTGAATTAAGGCCCATCCTAGAGACCTAATTTTAACTTAATTATCTCTTTAAAGACTTTATCTTTTCTAAAGAAGACAGAAGAATGGCCAACAAACATATGAAAAAATGCTCAACATCTCTAATTATCAGGGAAATGCAAATCAAAATCACAATGAGGTATCACTTAACTCCAGTGAGAATGGCCTTTATCAAAAAGTCTCCGAACAATAGATGCCGGCGTGGATGTGGAGAGAGGGGAACACTCCTACACTGCTGGTGGGACTGCAAACTAGTTCAATCTCTGTGGAAAGCAATATGGAGATACCTTAAAGTGATACAAGTGAATCTACCATTTGATCCAGCAATCCCATTGCTGGGCATCTACCCCAAAGAGCCAATGACACTCTACAAGAAAGATACCTGCACTCGAATGTTTATAGCAGCACAATTCATAATTGCAAGGCTGTGGAAACAGCCCAAGTGCCCATCAATCCAAGAATGGATTAATAAAATGTAGTATATGTATACCATGGAGTACTTATTCAGCTCTAAGAAACAATGGTGACATAGCACATCTTATATTTTCCTGGTTAGAGCTGGAACCCATACTACTAAATGACGTATCCCAAGAATGGAAAAACAAGCACCACATATACTCACCAGCAAACTGGTATTAACTGAGCAGCACCTAAGTGAACACATAGGTACTACAGTAATAGGGTATTGGGCAGGTGGGAGGGGGTAGGAGGGTGGGTATATACATACATAATGAGTGAGAAGTGCACCATCTGGGGGATGGTCATGATGGAGACTCAGACTTGTGGGGGGAGGGGGAGAAAGGGCATTTATTGAAACCTTAAAATCTGTACCCCCATAATATGCCGAAATAAAAAAAAAGACTTTAAGTAGTTTCACATTCTGAGGTACTAGGAGTTAGGACTTTAACATATGAATTTGGGGTGAGGGGAATGCAATTCAGTCCATAATAGATACATGAATAGCAAAACAAAAAAGTGCAAAAAAATATTAGTAGTACAATAATAGAAGGCTGAATGGGGATTGGGAAAAAGATCAATTCTACCCAGTGGGGTGTGAAAAGGAGGTGAATTTTAAATCAATTCATGAAGGTTATCCAAGTAAGGAATAGGTGTCAGGTGGGTGGTGTATAGAGTTGGGGAGAAGGAAGGGTGTGTGGGAAAAGCGTCTCAAGCCCAGGAGGATGCATCAGTTCAGGCATGGAGTTACAAAACGAGATTTTATACAAGATCAGTCTAAGTGGACGAGAACCAGGTACACCAGAGACAAGCCTCAAATGGTAAGCACATGTCAAACCATGGCAAGCCTGATACTGAGACAATATTGTCTTACAGTCATGACAGCACATTCTGAATCAGGCTCTGTCTAGACTTGAGTTCAAACCCTGGCTTATCTACTGCCACATTAGTTAGTATTTTTATCTTTCCATTTTGTTATCTATAACATAGTACCTCTGTAGAATAACAGTAATTAATTGATTAATTAATAATTAATCCCTGAGGCTGTTGGAGGATTAATTGTGCTTAGCCCAGTGTTTGGCACATAATTACTATTAAAAACACACTATCATTATTCTTTTGTCATTTAAAGGTTTTGGACTTTATTCTACAGGATATTTGGAGACAATGAAAGTTTTTAAGTAGAGAGATCCTATGATCAGATTTTAAAAATCATTCTGGCAACAGTGTGGATCATGAATCAATGAGGTGAAAGGCCAGAGGAGGGTATCAGTTTGAAAGCTCTTGCAAAATCTGTATATGTAAACAAAGAGCATAAATATGGGAAATTCTAGTGAGGAAATGAAAAAGAAATAGACTTCAGTGATCTAAGATAAACTCAACAGAAGTTGGTTGGGAATTAAAAAGCAAAAGAAGTATAGGATGATTTCCAGATTTCTGGCTCAGAGGATTAGGTGATCCATCACTGAAGGGAGAGTAAAACACAAGAATGAGGTTTGGAGAGAAAAGCTTATGAATTCAATTGTGGGAATGTTTGTCAACCATATCACTCATGGCTTCCATCTCTTCTCCCTTGTCAAGCTTCAGTTCCATGGTTTTTCACTGTAATCATTCCTTTGATGATTCCCTCAACTCCTTTGCCATTCTTTCAATCGATCATTTCACATAACAAAAAACCAACTAAAGTTAAAAACACATCCTCACAGCAGAAAGCAGCTACAAGAAAATCCACCACCATGCTGACTGGTCTCACTTCAAAAGTATGAGCACAATCTCAAGTGAGTCATCAGCATTGCCCAGAATTATTTTATTTCTTTTGTCAATTCACCTCCTATAACTGTTTCAACTATTTGATCTTTACCCAACTCCCCAATCCTCATTCTCTGACCATAAAACATGCTTAACATTTTACTTAGAAATTAGAAGAAACCAGAAGTCAAGGTCCTTATCCTCCTACTACAAAAACCATTCCTCCTTTTCTCTCCATGTACTCTGCCTTTCCCCTCCCACCCCCCATGGATGAAGCATCTCTTCTACCAAGACCAACCCTTGCACTTGTGCCCTGGGTTCTCATCCAATTTTAAATGTGCCAAATCTTGGCTCCTGCATTCAATCCTGCTTTCTCCTTTACCTTTAAAATTTTCTATTCCATTGGATGATTTTATCAGTGTACAAACATGAATTAGCATCTCTCATCTCTAAAAATTATCTCTCTTTATACTAGGTTATCCTTCTAGTGTCTACCTATTTATCTGGTCCACTTTTGACAAAACTTCTTGGAATAAATGTTGACATTATCTCTTCCTTCTTTCAGGCCACTATCTCTTACCTTCTTGAATGTTCCTTTCCCATCTCCTTTGTTGACTATTCTTTCCTTCAGCCCACAGAGCTCCTTTCTTCAATTCTACACCCTTTCCTTTTGTGAAGCCATCAACGTTCATGCTCTTAAGTAATATCTTTCTTTTGACAAAAGGCTCGCCCCAGCCTCCTCTTCGAGTTTCAGACTTGTATATCCCAATTGTCCACTCAATATCTTAAACTTAACAGGCCCAGAAAAAAATTCTTCATGTCCCCCTACTCCACATCCAGCTTCTCCACAGTGTCTCCATCTTAGTAAAAGTACCACGACCATTCACCCCCATGCTCAGACAATCTTGGAGTCAGCCTTGACTCTTCCCTTTCTCAAATGTCCTATGTCCAAATTCACCAGCAAGTTCTACCTGCTCTGCCCTCAGGGTGTATTGTGAATTAAGTCACTAGACGTGAAGCTGATTCTAAAATTATTAACAATTAGGATTCAGAATGTGTGAGGTGTTTCAGCAACAGGGAAGTTACAAGGAGGCACCTGAATATTGAGGTAAGAAATTAAAAGATAGTAATGATGTACTCCATGTATTTTCTCTGTTCTCTTTATCCCTGAGGGTATTTTAGTGATTGGATACGAAAAGAAATCACAAATTGCATTTATAATTGTGAAATTATAATTCAGTGGTGAGACTGTGAATTTATTAGCTTGCTTTTTCATATTGAACCATTTCTCTAATTTTTGTTTTATTATGTTTTAATTCAAAAGAGCATTTTTTTTGGTGAATATAAATATGCAAACAGCTAGGTAGTAGAAAATGCACAGAGGTGCCTTGGAATTTGAAAAAGGAGATAATGTATTAATATTCTGGCTCCTGAGGGACAAAGAGCATTTGGACATATAGTTTAGAAGGGAGCCAGGATATCTGTTCTGGGCATCCAGGCAAAGAATAAGAACCCAGAGTATAAATTAGCAGCCACTGATATTAGAGCCCCAAGCAATCTGCCTACCTACTTATACAGAATTCCCATGTTTTCAGGTTAGTGGAAAAGCCAAAGAAGAGAGAGGAGTGTTAGGCTGAATCCAGAGGCTGGTGGGAGGTTCCAAGGGAACTTTGCCTTTAAAATGGCCCCACCCCTTTGAGAGCCCGCCCAAACCCAACTATAAAAGCCCAAGACGCCCACCGTTTCTGGGCCATGCCATCTTGGACTCGGCCTGTCTGCATACAGAAGTTAAAATAAACCTATTTATCTTAATCTTGGCCTTGTGTGTTCCTCCCTTGGTGATCTGACATTCGTTCTAACAAAGAGACCATTCCTAGTTAAGGGATTATACTGGGAAACTAAGTAATAGCTACCGTCCACTAGTTTTACTTTCTGCTGAAGGAAAAAATCAGTTTCATATAAGTACCTGGCATCTCTATAATTTTCCATGCTTTGATAAATCTGTGCCACTAGCAGAAATCATTGTATTGCTTTCTGATCACATGGTTTCTCTCTCTCTCTCTCTCTCCTCCTTTTCTTTTTACTCCTCCGTCCCTCTTCCCTCCCTTCTGCCTTCCTTCCATTTATTTATCTATAAATCTATAATTTAGATTTCAAAGTGGACTTCAAAGTGACCAATCACAAATTATTGGGGCAGAAATCTTATAAATTCCTTCCAGAATATAGCTATCCTATGTAATCCTAAAAGCTTTTCCTTCAAAAAAAGTCCTCAACAAGTTTAGTTGTCGCTGACTTTTCCACTGGCTTGTTAAGGTCTTAGGGTGAAGAAAGAAAGAGGGAAATGGTGGGATTTAAAAAAATCGAATAAATCAACTTTAAAAGAATTTATTTCAAACTGCCAAGGCTATAAGAAAAATGGGATAGCATTTTATAGTAGGCAACAAATTATATTATTTCCTCTGGTGTTGCTTGCGATAATCACATTACTTCCCAGCAACTCTCGGGGTATTCTCGTAGCTGCAAGTTGTAATTCCATAGCAGTTTAGGTGCCCCACTGTAATATATAGTAACATGAATTAATATCCATTTACTATGAAGTGTTAATGAGAAAAATACATGTGGGGGCTTTGTGTAGTACTGTGTTCTTGTACTTTAAGGAAAAAAGAAAACCTTCCACACAGTACCATATTCCCTAGTTACTCACAGTGAAAATGTCTTAAACTGCCATTTTGCAGGAAAATAATCTGAGGTTACCAAAGGATGAGGACACAATGACAAATGATGAAACATTGCTGACTTGGTCAAACCAGTCAAGTAATTGAGAGGGAGCAAAGTAGACTAGACAACATGTTTCCAGGATGTATCTGATCACAATGACTTTTGGCACATTTTAAGTCTCTCTCTGATGCTTTTAGCATTATGGTCAGTACCCAAGGGCTTGTTCCTCTATGTTCCTATTCCATTTACGGCCATCACACTGGTGGCTTGGTGTGACCAATGGAATATGAACGGAAGTGACAACATGCCTTTTCTTTTTCCTTTGCCGTGAGCCCAGCAGTCCCAGATTGGGGCTGCTCAATCAGTCTGCATCACTGAATACATAAGAGACAGAGCAGAGATCTTCCAGATGGGCTCACCCACAGTGCATGTGTAATGGAGACAAGCAATAAACATTTGTTGTTTTAAGTGGCAGATGTTTTGGAGTCATTCATTACTGTAGCATAACTTAGCATAAGGTAACTAATACACACTGTTTAAAAGAGGTGAAAATATTCTCCCTCTGAAAAAAAAAGGGAAGACTTAGGTGTGGCAATCATGTTATTTTACTTACAACACAAAAAACTGTGGATCTTTATAAAACTTAGCTGCCAGGGAAAACCTTCTTAATATTTCAAACATTGCGAATTGTCTTTTGGCAATCTACAACTTTTTATCTTTATTTTAACCAAAATATAAAAGGAATACAAATTCATAGTTGTGACATTGTCTATGTTTAGATGTAAATGTGTCTAAGAATTCAAAATTAGATTTTTATGTTAACAATAAAATTCACAAAGAGATTTCATTTATTTGCATGAACATTGGGGCAATTTAATTCACCTTTTAGCCAAGGATAATGAAAAGAAAGGCAAAATAAAATCATTAGGATTCTCCGAAGGGAAAAAGCTTCTTTTTGTTATTCTGGATGCATAATGTTGTATGTATCTTTTACAATAAATTTGTACCATACAGTGTTATATATTAAAGAAATCCCATGTGCTTTTTCTACCTAGTAATGAAGCCCAACACTAATTTTTGAATTAGTTGAAAAGGTTGTGAAAAATAGCTATTCCATTGTACTCCCACAGTGATGTCTTTTCAGACGAGTTACCTAAATTTACCCAATGCGATTGCCTTACCCAGTTTGGCAGCCTGGATGCAAATTTTCTGAGCAGCTTCTGAGGAAATAGTTCTCCAAGAGATAAGCAGTAGTCTAATATTTGATGCCATGTCATGATAAATTGCCCCTGGTTTTTAGACACTGTTGCCAAGTAAACGGAAACCTACAGCTGCAGTGGAGAGACCAGCATGGAAGGTGGGATCCTGCTGCTGCAAAGTCCAGGCTTGCCACTGTGCCATCCCTCAGATTTCTCATTCTTTTTTTATTAAGCACTAGCTGTTTTTCAAGGAAATCAAACAAATATAGATCATATCTCTAGTGAGGAGATAAACTAAAGAATGGTGGTTTTTCTTTCACAGAAAGATACTTTAAATATGAGTTTTTTCCCACTCCTTCCCCCAAACATAATCCTACAATATCCCTGCAGCCTGGACACTCAGTCCCTGCTTATCCATCTCTAGAGATAGAGAGCTCAGTGTCTCCTATGTCTGCATGGCTGTGGCTGTTAGGAAGTATATCGTTGTACTTAACCATTAATATAATCTGGCTCTCTCTTGTTTATAGTCAACCCTAATTCCATCTCTAGGGTCACACTGGATGAGGTTGATCCCTCTTCCACATGAAAGAACTGAAACACTTAAAGTCCTCCAACACGCCTTCACCTTTCTCAGGGTGAGAACAGACAGACTGGCCCAAACAAACTTTCCTTTTCCTAAACAAGTCAGTCAATAACTCTCTGCTACTACTCATTTGGCAGGGTTTCCAATCCACGCGCTGTTTTGACACTCTCCATAGAATACACTAAGGTTTAACACCGTTTCCCTGAAAGTAAGAGTCTAATAGGAGTCTTCTAGCTTCCTGTCCTGAGCTCAGTTGTCTGAAAAATGCAAAGAAAAGGATGGCTGCTAGCTCTCACTCTAGGTGTTTCACCAATGGGCTCCGTGAACAACCACACCTCAGCGATGGTCCATTAGTGCTGCTTATCAAGGAAAGTCTTTAAATCCAGTTTATATGTGTGGCTCCTAAACTTTCTCCATTCTAGGGTAATGCTATGGGAATATTTGGAACCTAAATTTCAAATCTTAATAAGATTAAACTTTCTTCCAAGATCAAGGAAAAATAAATTATATATATATATATATATATACATATATATATATATATAAAAGATTAAATTTTACCTTGCTAACATGGTTGAAGAAGTTAAAAGAAACTGAGTAGGTAGTGACAATCCTTAACGATTAAAGGTAATTTGAAGATAAGCTTTAGATATTATATCTTTTCATGGGATCCACCTATTCCTGTAGGATTATGGAGGGGGAAGCATTGAGAGGCGTTGCCACAAAAGGAGTTGCTCTATCCTTGTTCAAACCCCTTTTGCCCAATAGAAACAAAGCTCTGTGGACTTTTGTCTATTCACTCCTCTTCAATGAAACAAGTCTTGCAAATGTCTGCTAAGTCACCCTCTCAAGCCTCTGGTTAAGACAAGGAACTCCTAGCAGTGGCAGCAGAAGCAGCCCCTCCACCAGAAAGAGGAAGATGAGATTTTTAGTCTAAAAATAATCCTTACCATATTATTTCTTACAGAAATAAGTAGACACTGACTGTGATATTGTAAACATGACAGTCCCCTCAATGTGAGCTGAATTAATTGATTTATTAGGAGCAAAATAGCTATGTGGGCTGGACTAAATTGGCTTATTAAGGATTCAATTGCACTAATTGCTTGCACAGTGGGCAAAGGAACAAAGGGAGGAGGGAAGAAAGAAAGAGAGGCCAGTGCCTGTCAGCGGGATCCTTGCCTGTCCGCCCACAGTGAAGGAGGATGCCCTACTCCTCAGTGGCGTGAATAACGCTCCTAGGCTCCTGCCAGGAAACAGGGATTTGGAATATCATGTTAACCTGTATAAAATTCCAAAGAAAATCTTACTGTGTTAGAACTAGAGTCACCTGTCCCATCCAGCCTGCACAGATATTTGAGCACAAACAGTGAGAAAAAATAAGGCTCTTCTTTCTCATTTAGAGGAAACTAGGTTCTCTGAGATGAAGAGAATTCTGGATCTCAGCTGAGGGGCAGCAGGAGAGGCTGGAGGTGACCAGGCGGTGTGCAAAAAGCAAGTTTAGACTTGCCCCTAGGTGCTGAAATTACAGAGAAGCCACACCAAAGACAGCCTCGTCTTGGTTAAGAGCATAAATTTTGGAGCCAGAGAAAACTGAGTTGAGTTTCTGTTCTATCATTTCCTGTTTGTTTGCTCTTAAGCAATTTATTTAATTTTCCTGAGCCTCAGTTTCCTTATATGGGTATTATTACAAAGCCTACCTCACAGAACTTTCTGGAGATGCGTAAGAGAATATATTAAGGTGGTTTTTATAGTGCCTGGTCATCATAAGCATTCAATACATAAAATAATTTTTTTTACAAATGCCTCTATGATTGTCAGAAGAACAATTCTATATAATTCACTCTACTCCATCTGTACAGTTAATTAGAATCACAGATTATTAGAGTTCAAAAGGACCTTAGAGATCATCCATTTCAACTTTCTTGCATTACATATTGGAAAAATTAAGGCCCAGAACAAAGATCAAGCGTGCTGCCCAAATCCACCTGAAACAGTTCTTTGCAAGAAAAGGTGAATCTAAAGTTTTAACTAATTAGAAGTATATTTTGAAAAATACTTTGCATGTGCCACGCACTTCAGCTTTCATCTACACAGCTCTGCCAACATCAATCAATTAAGGTCCAAATCACTACTGTGCTGCAGATGAGTATTAATTCTCATTACTTATTTAATAGGTATTAAGCACCCACAAGTAAAATTCAAAACGTAAAAAATAACCCTTGTTTTAGTAGCGTTTGCTCTTAGCTCTTTCTGGTTAACTTTACCTTTTTTCTCCACTTGCCCAAGCAATACTTATATAAATGGGCCTCAGACCCACTGGGGCTGATAGCCTTTGTCAGCGTAGGACATCTGCTGTGCACCTTCACTGTTGGCTCCGGACCTGAGGTGGGATGAAAGACTCTCCGGCCTTGTGTTCAGCTGTGAGTTTGCCCTGCTCACCTGTAATTATCGGGCCTGGTTGTAGCTGTGTAAATGGACTCAGTAGAGTAACATTTGCCGCTGCATCGTCCTCTTCAGGATTTCCATGGCCATTTAGGAAATTGCCTCTTCCTGGTGCAGCAGGTCCATTGTGCTATTACAGTATTTAAAAATAACCTGAGAGGATATTACTCAGATGATAGTGCTCAGTTGTTTTCTCTCTCTCTCTCCCTCTCTTTTTCTCTCTCTCGCTCTGTTGAGAACAGAACATTTTTTAAAAGGCATTCAATGATGGCAAAAAGAATTTCAGACAAAACCAGGCAAATATTTTGACCGAGGAGGACCGAGGGCAGTTGTGGGAACTTCATCGCCAGAACCATCAAGGCAGCTCCACCTGCGCCTGTTAGCACAGCGGTTTGCACGCAGCCTGTAGAGAGGCAGAGGGTGGATCATTCCCTCGAGGTTCCTTGGATCATGATGACCACATATGACATTACAATATCCCAGGAGACCCTGCAAAAATGAAACTATGACTTGAAAAGAATTTCCTTCTTCCTCATTCACACAGAAGACAAATATATCAACCACATCCTCCCTGGACATGCTCCTTCCTTTTCTGAGGAGAAAGAACCTGAGAAGAAATGACACATTTCCCTTAATAGAAGAGGGCCTTTCTGGCCAGGCGCGGAGGCTCACGCCTGTAATCCTAGCACTCTGGGAGGCCGAGGCGGGCGGATCATTCAAGGTCAGGAGTTCAAAACTAGCCTGAGCAAGAGCGAGACCCCATCTCTACTAAAAATAGAAAGAAATTAATTGGCCAACTAAAACTACATAGAAAAAATTGGCCAGGCATGGTGGCAAGTGCCTGTAGTCCCAGCTACCCGGGAGGCTGAGGCAATAGGATCACTTGAGCCCAGGAGTTTGAGGTTGCTGTGAGCTAGGTTGATGCCATGGCACTCTATCTCTGGCAACAGAATGAGACTCTGACTCAAAAAAAAAAAAAAAAAGAGGGCCTTTCTGTAGACTAAGCTGGGCAGAAAAGAAGGTAGTTATTGTGTAATATCTCTCAACCAGGAGAGATGAAATGAAGGTCTTGGCCCCGATATTGCTACTGTAGAAATCCAACTGAGATGCAAGGCTGGTGACCCTGACTTATGAGCGCCTGGTGTCTAGGGTACGGCAGGAAAAATTACAAGAGAAAATGAAGGCTGAGTTTGATTCAGGGATTATAGGGAGATAGAATAAGCCAATGTTTATGTTGCCTACAAAGAGCTTAATAGCTATAGTAGTTGAACTTTTGTGTTTGTTTAAAAAATGCCAGAGAACAACATTTTTTAGTTTTCCTCTGCAGTAACTGTTGGTTGTTTCAAATCCCTTCATGAATGTATTATGGAAAACTGGGACAGAGTTTTCCCCCTGTTAGCCAAGTGCATGCCTGCTGAGGTTTTATGTTAGAAAATAAGATTTTCTTTAAAGGAAATGTGCAGTAGGAACCTAAACCATGAAGCACAAAATCATGTAGCCCAGAAATGCATGCCTGTACCTATTATGGGTTTTTTTTTGTTTGTTTTTTTTTGCCAATCTCTCCTCTACCTTCCATTTATTTTATGCACACTGTGGAACCAAACAATATGAGTTTTAAAGATATAATATGTTAATGAATTCAACTTTAGAACATTTTACCTTTCTGTGATCCTGAAATGAATTTTTTTCACAAAAACTATTATTAAGCATTCATATGAATTTGTATTCTTATGTTCTTATTTATGATTTAATGCCTAGAAAATAGTCTTAGATACAGAATACAAAATGAATATCGTATTTGCCTGCCTGTGTTAACAAAAAAGAAAATAATTCTTATTACATGTTCAAAATACCTGAAATTCTGGTAAGCTTTCCAGTCCCTTAAGAATTTATGGATGCTCTTGGCTTGACAACCAGTTATAGTCTTAGTACCGAAGTACTAAGTACTTACTATAGAAGATCCCATAAAACCAGGCATCAGTAAGCTAAAGTAAACTGTTTATCTTTCCATCCATTCAAAGTCTTATTGAGCAGAAGCATTGTGGTATGAAGTTTGGAGTTAGATCGAGGTTTGGATCATATTTTGCTGCTTGCATAATCTCTGTCCTGAATTCTTAATCTATAAAATGTATATACCAAGATCTATCTCATAAGATTGTGGTGAGTATTAAACAAAGTAACTGGTACAGAGTTTCAAGCTCACTGCTGGCACCCAATCAGCTCTTAATCAATTGTAGTTATTGCTAATATTTGCAAAGCTCTACTCTAAGGATCTATTCTGCAGCCTATATATACTTCTATCTGCACAAATTCTTGAGTCCCAAAATGTTATGAAAAATGACCCCTTAAAATTTCCAAGATTTCCTGACTTTAAAAGGTTTTTAGGGATGGATGTCAAGAAAAAAATTCACACATTTGAAGGTTGCTTGTTCTATATTGTTTCCACAAACTAGTGAACACAAAGCTTTTGTATTACAAACAACATATCTTAGCCCAGGGGTGGGGAACCTGCTGCCTTAAGGCCACAGGTGATCCTCTAGGCCCTTAAGTGTGGTCTTTTGACTGAATTCAAATTTTACAGAACAAATCCTTTTATTTTTATGAATACATTTTTGTCTTTTAAATTTTTATTTTATTTTTAAAATGAATGTATTTAAAATACCAAAGAATAAAATAAGTTTTAATGAAATAATCCTCCCAGATTGACCAGAACAATTAAAACATTAGTAAAGCCATAGGGGCTAAATTGATGGCTGCTACATTCATGATTTAGTTCTAACTGCCTTCACCTGATTGGCACCACTACCACATGAGGCTGATTGGCGAAAGTTTATGGAGGTTGAGTTGGGTCAGTCTGTTATCACCTTTGACAAAGGTGCTCTGTGTTTCTATTTAAAGTGGAATTTGTGAATAGTTGCACAGATCGACAGTATTTTTTAATTCTGTCTGCTTAACAGCCCATGATGTCAGAGAAGACCAAGAGAATGCTGAAGGAAGAAAACAGATTTTTTAAAGAGGATTGAGAACTGCAGTATTATCATGTTTCTGCTAAAGATAAGATGATTTGCTTGCTTTGGATACTGCAATATCAACATTAAAGAAATTCCATGCTCATCAGCATTATAAAACAAATATTATAAAAATATTTGTGGTCCTCAAAAGGACCATAAATATTTTCAGTTGGAGAGACGGAAAAAGGTTGTGTTGCAGAAATTAAAAGATGAAAAGCAAAAGCAAAGACAATTTTTTCAATGAACAATAAGACCTGCAAATAATGCCACTGAAGCAATTTATTAAGTAGCTTATATACTCTGGAAAAAAGGGAAGCCATTCAGTGATGTAGAAATTGTGAAAGAATCCATTGTCGAAGTTGTAGGATGCTTAGACCCTAATAACGTTTCATACAAAAAACTGCCTCTTTCCGGGAGAACCATAACTGATTGGCAGCCTGAATTAGCTTTCAACTTAACAGAACAACTTCATGCAAAACTTCAAAAGGAAAATATATATTATTCAATTGCTTTGGATGAACCAATTGATACTACTGACTTGACACAGGTTTTATACTTCATTTGGGTCATAACAGAAAAGTTTCTTTGTTACAAAGAGTTACTTGCTTTGGACACTCCTAAGAACAGAACACAGGGAATAGATATCTTCCACAACTTTCAAGATAAATGTTGTGAAGTTGGACTGAATTTGTCAAATTTAGTGAGTGTATGTATGTACAGATGGTACACCTTCCATGACAGGAAAACATAAAGGGTTTATTGCACAAATTAAAAAAAAAGTATTAACAGATCCAGATGTTCTCATTTATTTTTATTGTATCTTACATCAACAAAATCTCTGTGCTAAAGCTACTACTTTAAGTGACACTTGGCAACGAGTTATAAGTATTGTCAACTATATTCATGCAGATGCAACACGACATCATCAGTTTCGTAACATGCTAAAGTTGAACAATGAGGTATTCAGTGTGGATTTGCCACATCATTCTAAAGTGTGTTGACACTCACAGGGACAGGTATTAGCCAAAATTTTATCTCCATGAGAACAGATACATTTTCTGAAGAACAGAATCAGCAATGTGAATTATTGAAAGAAGATTTCTATAGGAAAGTAGCATTTCTGTTTGATATCATGCCAAATCAAAATGACTTGAATATTTCTTTGCAAGGTAAAACTAAGTCTATATAAGATATGTGGCAAAAACTCCAATCATTTGGGGGCAAAGCTATCTTTTTCAAAACACTTCTTTTTCAAAAAGAAATTTCAGATGAACATTTTTCCCCAGTTAGCAAAGGTCATTGATGAGCAGGATGCTATATGCAAATCATTTGAAGAATACCCAGCTCTTATAGACCTATTAATTGGAGAATACAATGAAAGTTCACTGACTTTGAGAATCATGACATCACACTCAAATTAGCATCCCAATCTCACCTAGTTGATATCACCGAGGCACCTAATGAACTATAGATGGAATTAATTCAGCTCATAGATGACATTTTAAAGTCATTGTTTGATGCTTAGAAAGATCCAATTGAAATATGAAAAAATGCAGTAGAATATCCACAGCTTTGGCAATATGTCCGAAAAATGCATTTTTGCTTTTCAACCACTTATTGCTGTGAATCTCCATTCTCCTACTTAACCCAAATCGAGATGCCCTTAAGGCCACAAATGATACCCATCTAGAAGATCAACTGAAACTGCAGACCTCCACACTGCAACCAAATATTCAAATGCTTTCCAACAAAAAGCAGACACAATAAAGTTATTAAACAGTTGATTAACTTTAAAATTGATGAATAGTTTTCATGGTTTGAAATTATTAAGTACATAGTAGTTATATTTTTTACAAAATAAGATACATTTTTAAGTATATCTAATTGAAGTTTCTTGAATGCAGCCTTATTTGATTACAGCTCAATTAATGAGGACTTCCAACATGAAAAGGTTCCCCACCCCTGTCTTACCCAAATATCTAGCCAAACCCCAGAGAAGCAACATGGCAATGGGCAGTCCTCTATTTTTCTATCCTGTGATGTTTTTATTTTTCTGGTCCTTGGACAAATCAATACAGTATTAACCACAAGTAATAGTTCATGGAATGTTACATCTCTCTAGAAGAGGTGTAAACTTGTAATTGTCCTATGCTCTGTGACCAAAAAGATTAAAGAAACTTCTTCCTGGAAAGGCTATTTTATCAAGACAAAAATATGAGTAAATTATCACAGTTATTCTCCCTCCTTAAAGAATGATTGGGATCTTACATAAATATAGGTTTAGCAGAAGATTGAACCCTTTGAGGGGAGAGGTTAATACTGTATTTTTTAAATTTTAAAAATATTTTAACAATGTTAAGTATACATATCACATGACCTCAGACATTTTTGAACTCTTGCCTCAAGAAAAATAGGTGGGTTGGTAATTGAGAAGAAGGCCATGCAATGTGATTTTTTTAAAAAGAGTATTTTTCATATTCTGGGCATTAAAAAGATCTGCCCCTCTAGATATTATGATTTTCCCTAGAATGTAACCTCTGTGAGGACAGGGATCTTCATTTGTTTTATTGCTGGTGTATCTCATACATCTAGAGCACCAGTTCCGGGCACCTAAAAGGTGCTTAAAAATTGCTCATTGAATGGATGACTAAATCATCATTTAGATCAGAATGCAACTATATATTGTGTGCACATTACCAATAATCTATTAAAGGAGGGAAACAGTCATTCCTTGCTTCATTTATCTCTCTGTTCTCTTAAATTTTCCTGCTATTACATTTGAAGATTAACTAAAATATCTAGAAGTGCCTTGCTGGGATGCTAACCCTGCCTTCCAGCTCCTCTATCCACCCCATCATCAGTCTGGGACTTAACCAACTATTACATTTTTTTTTAAATTACAGATTTTCTTACCAAACATACTCTACATCTGTTAAGAAAAAAAAAGATTGAAAAGAAAATCTGGAGATCCCAAAGCACCAGATATGAATTGAAGTTTTAAAAGTTTATTTTTTATGCTTAATCTTCTACGTACCACAAATTAATTTCGACATTTGCAGAAATCCAGTTATGCACAAAGCATTGTGCTATCCAGAAATGAGTCTACACAATCTTAGACAGAAGATTTTCTAAAAATTTAATAATAAGCAATTCACAGTTCTCTTTGGTGTTTGGTTGCAATGTTTTAACGCTCCTCAAATGTTTGCAGGTGTATTCAATAAATGTATGTGCGTGTGTGTATATACATATTACATGTATATTTCTCTAATTCTTTGTCTAAGAACAAAGAACAGATGATTTTCATGTTTCTGTTAATAATGAGGCCATAAATTCCCAAATTGGAATGCTTCAGATATGGAAATGTAGTGATGTAGTGAAAAAAAACTCTTCCAATAATCCAAAAAAAGCCATTTTACCAGCAACTTTTTGAAGCCTTAATCTGTAGGGTCTTTCTTTTTCCTTGGTATGGGAGACATTTGTATTCATCCCACAAGCTCACATAATTCCTAGTCTCATGCTATGTACCACCAAGCTGAGAAATGTTGGGAGTCCAGAATCATTAGACAAACCACACAGCTGCTGTCATATCCCTTGCCTCTATAATTTCCCCTGATTGATATATTTGTGCTTAGAATGGATAATCCATCATTTTAAAAGGTTAATATAAGATGCTCACAATGGCAATTTTCTTTGTATTTGGTTTAATTCTATCTTCTTTCCCTCTCCCCTGTTATGTTCTAGTCTTCGGGACTGGGCTTACTTACCCTCTCTGAAAAGCGCAGTTGGAAATGTTTGCCTATTGCCCATCAAACACAATATGGTTATAATAGAAACAAAGGACATTCAGCCACAAGGATGACTGGGACAGACACAAAGACAAATATCTAATGAACTGCGACTAAGAACAGCAGAACAGAATGAGATATTTTTCCAGATTGACTATGATTTATATTCAAGCATTTAGAATGCCTTCTAGCATTTGTCTTCTACTTCCACATGCATATATCAGGCTTTTATTAATAACTTCACCAAGCTTTATTTTATTTTATTATTTTATTTTTTTGAGGCAAGGTCTTGCTCTGTCACCCAGGCTGGAGTGCAGTGGCCTCATCACAGCTCACTGCAACCTGGGCTCAAGTGATTCTCCTGTCTTCCTGTCTCAGCCTCCCAAAGTGCTGGGATTACAGGCATGAGCCACCAAGCAAGCTTTTATGAGGCATCTCACTGGCGTTAGCAACTGTGGAATGCACTGGGGACAAAATACAAATATTAATAATAAGATTTCCTACCTTTGAGGAACTGAAATTAGTGGAAGAAATATATGCATAAATAGATTGTTACAATATAATTATATAAATGCAATGATATTGTAATCAACTACAGGGAGATTGCTCCAAAAGTAGTGAACTCTGCCTGAGGAAGTTAGAGAAAGTACCAGAAAAGAGGTGGTATTGAACGTGGCTTTGATATCATACATAGAAATAGTGCTGGTCCCAGGATATGAATTAAGAACAGCTGGAATGTGAGCTGCGGGGAAATAGAGAGAGACAGTGCTGGGAAGGAGGCAGCGCTGCATTGCTAAGGAGTGTGAGGGTGAGGGGGAAACTTCCCCTTTCCCCCAAAAGTTCACTGAAAGATCAACTCACAATTAAGGCAGATTAATAATAAGAGGAGGTTTACTTACCATGCACAAGGGGAGAATCACAGAGTGATTACCCAATACCCCAGTGGGATCCAGATATCTTTATACCCACATTGTAGAGGGCAAGGGGGAAGATGAGGGGTTTACCTAATTCTGTTTAAGGGCAATAAATGGTTGCTAGGGAGGATGAATGGATGGGGGAAACAGATTGACTTGTAAATTAACCTGAGATACAGGTATTATGTTTTAAATGATTTGAACCAGCTCTGGTTGCATTCTTGATTTTTTTTCCCCTGCAATAGAGTGAGATAAAGGGAAGTCCACTGTTCATTTGATGGGTCAGTCCAGTTTATGCAGATAGAGGGAAAGCCCCTTCCAATGCCTTTTAAAATGCTTTTATATCTTGAGGGGCCTTTAATTCAAAATATTCTTTATACCAAGAAGTCATATTTTGGGGTGAAAGTTCCTAAGCTCCTACAGGAGTTTCAATTTAGTTGTAAAATCGAGGGTTTCAGAGTAGGGAGTAATTTTGCTTTTTCCAGAAAAAGCTGTAATGCTGGGAGGAGAGGAGATGGGAGTAATAAGGGTCTGCTGGGAGGTGGAAGTATTAGGATTGGTTTTTCTTTTTTCCATGTTGCCATTCATTCAAGGAAGCATATTATTTTGTCCTCGCAAAGTCGTTAGAGCTTTATCTTAGAACAAAGCAGGATTGTCTTATGTAATGCCCAAGCCTGGCATGGAAGAATGAGTTGTCTCCTCTCAAATTCCAAACTCAAGGTAATGTGTGTGTCCACAAAGAACCATTCGTGGATATGAGTCAATTCTTCCTTGGGTTTGGAACCTCTGGAAGGAGCATCACACAAATTCTGTTTCTGCTACCTCATTGCTCCCTCAGGTAGTGTCTGATATTATCCAGGATGATCTGCAAATTAATTTTTGATACTTCCCAAAACTTTCTCAAGGACCTCAAGAGACCCATTGCAGGTCTAAGTCATTCTCTCTTCCACCTGCTCTCTCCTCGTCTTCCCCTTCTCTTCTCTCCTGAGACGCCTCTGTCCTTTTCTCACTACTTCTGGAGGGTCTCCAGCTCTCTGTTCTGTGTTCCTTTGGGAGCTCTTGATTGTACTGAGCCTTCAGGCATGGATCTATGCAGCATCCATTGGGTAAAACAATGTTCTTCTTTTCATGTTCTTTTTCTCTGTCTCCATATTTGTTGGCCAGAGAATGCAATAGAGACTAGTCAAGGTTTCACTAGAGACTTCTGATAACTGACTAACCATTACTCTATAAAATAAAATGCTCTGTATTTGCTGCATTGGTTCATATCTGCCAACATCTGTTAGAAGATTCTTCGAGCTTTCCTTGGGCTTTCTTACATCGTGCATGCTCTGAGGAAGGGTATTTCTGCCCACAAAATGTGCACAAATGTCTGCTCCACTATTTTGGACTCTTGAAAAGGGAACACAATGTGTCACCTCTCTCTGCCTTCTGACAAAGGGAAAAGGTTTATGAACTCCTTCACTGTGATCCTGAGAGCAAATCTGGAGCCAAATGAACTGCTGAATGATGCAGTCGTTTTGTTAATAAAGATTTCCTAGATTGGTCTCCTGGTTTAACACCATATTATTTATTTACCTACTTATTTACTTTTATGTTTCTTTCATTTTTCTAATTTAAACTTAAACATCATGATCGTTTTTGCTGAAGAACCAATGTTCTAATGGAAAACTTTAGAATTTAATCACACTGATTCACAACTTTGCTTCTTTGTTAACCATTATCTTTATCATGATCAAAATTACATGTGAACATAACTATAAGAGTCAAATAATTCTACAAATCTAATGATAAAAAATAGCAGTTTCTGCCTTCAAATTTTCTAAAGTCTCGTTCTTGTTTTCTGGAGGAAGCCATATTCACCGTTTTTATTTTCTTTCATATTTCTGAATAATGTGCTCTATATTCTTATTTTTGGTTTTTAAAAACTTTTCAGATAATGAGTCCATTGATTTATTTACTATAGAAGATGAAGATGTAGCTCTCTTAGGGCCTTTCTACTCATCTCCCAAAAACATGATTATCTTAATTCTTGTTCAAATCCATTTTCAAGTTTACTTTATTATTAATGTGTTCAAACTGAGCTATGTACAAAACTATTATTATATTTTCTTTTGTATATACTACTTTCCAATGCGGTTCTACTTTTTTACACTCCCACCAACAGTGTATGAAAAATCCATTTATCCATATTCTCATCAACACTTGGTGTTGTCAGATTTTATTTTTTACTTTTGCCAATCAACTCAGCACATAGCGTACCCTGAAATCTTGATTCCAGAAGAGCTAGAATGTGCCGAAAGGCCCATGTTGTCTTATGGTTTTCATATTCTCCAATTCAAAACTCCTGATAAGTGGTTGTTTATTCAGATCTTCCCTGGATAGTTTGTCATGCCTTTTAAATATTTTTTTATATATTTTCTTTTATTTCTTATATTCCTTCCAGTGAATGCATATTCTGTAGATGAGCTGGTTGAGAAGAAAGTCAGGTATTTGCAAGAGGGAGTGTGTTCCTGATTATTCACAATCCCTTCCCTTATGTTCATCCTTAACTACGGTTCCAAGTATGACATGCTTGGCCCTCAGGGCAGGACTGGTGGGGTATCCCAGGGCAGCAGCCAAGTACAGCACATCTTTCCTGCTAAAACTTATTCCAGCATAGACAATATAAGGAGGTATTTCAATTCCAAATTCTACTTTTTAGGCTTTAGTCTTTAGAAAGTCTTGAGTTCATTGAGGCAATATAAGATGTTAGCCAAGTAACTAGGGCTGGCAGGTGCTAACTGTCTATAAATACTTGAAAGCAAGATTTGCCTCAGGTGAACTTTACAAAGCAGACAACTTGTCTGAGGAATCTGAGTTGAGTAAGCAAATAATACTCTAGGACCAATATAATCCTTACCAGAGAGTTCTCAAGGGTGCTAAATGAAATAATATATATTGCTAGTTTCCAAAATTTTCTACTGCTGATTTCTAGAGTTCCACTAACCCTTAGTGCATAAAGATACAAAAGAAAATAATTGTTTAGAAAGGCCTAGCTCCCCAAGCCACCATGCTAGTGATCAAGTTGTCTACACATAGTTCTACCTAAGAATGAAGTATCTTTCAGTGTTTAATATTTCCCAATTTCATGTCTTTGTCTGTTTTGTGCTCCTATAACAGAATACCTGAGACTGGGTAATTTATAAAGAACAGAAATTTATTTCTTACAGTTCTAGAGGCTAGGAAATCCAAGATAAAGGTGCTGGCAGGTTTGGTGTCTGGTGAGGGTCCAGTCTCCACTTCCAATATGGCATCTTGAGCGATGCATCCAGAGGGAGGAATGCTGTCCCTCACATGGCAGAAGAGTGGACTAGCGAAAAGAGAGAACCCGCTCCCAAAAGCCTTTTTGTAAAGGTGCTAAACTCACCCAGGAGAGACAAGCCCTCTTGGTCTAATCACATCTTAAAAGTCTTACTTCTTAATACTGTTATAATGGCAATTAAATTACAACATGAGTTTTGGAGAAGACAAACATTAACATAGCACATGTATATACATATTATATCATCAGATAGTATGATAATTTTGAGAATCACAAGGAAGAAATCTGTGATAAATAATCTGACTTATACAAAGTGTCTGGCATCCAAAAAACACAAGTAAAAATAAGCAATATGTTATTAATAGTAGTTAGTAGTAATTTGGTTATAAAGTGCCTTCATTTTCTCTGCACTGTTGACCATTCATGCTTGATTCTAAAGATATTAATATTAGTAGTACTCATATCTTTTATTCATAAAGTGACAAAATGTAATTTTAAATTTTTAAAAATGTAAACCAAATTACTATATCAATATTAAAGCATTGATAGATTTTTTTTCTTTTCCACATGCTGTCCACTCTGCAACCTTTTGCTCACACCTGCAACCACTCAACTACATAGGAGATGCTCTTGTCTCTTCAGGATCAGAAAGGAAAAAGCAAAAGGTAACTAAGCATTTCTTTTTGACTTTCGAGGAAAACCTGACTTTGTGTAGTGTTATGATATGGTTATAAAACACCAAACTGTTACTCAACTCAATGACAAAAACAGCAGCAAAATTTATATTTTTTTCATTAACTAAATCATTTGACTAAAACAAAATCAAGGTATTTAAGTAGCACGCAGACACAGCTTTGGACTCTAAGATGGGATAAAATCTCTGCCTGATGACAAGAAACTGGATAGTTAAGCAGTGTCATGGTACTTACTCAGCCTGTTTGAAAGTTGCCCAGGTTTGACTCAATTTTATCACTGGTTTCACTTATGTGAATAATTCAGTAATTCCTTAATTGTCCAGAAGCCTTGTTTTATTTTTGCAAAAGCATTACAGGATCCCTTTAAAATGATTTTTGTGATGTTATACACAAAAAATCATCTTAACACACATACATAATATTCTGGGATACATAAAAATGATGATGACATATTTTGGCTTATTTTTTTCTAGAAATGAAGACGTTTTTCTAAGTTAGAATATAAATGATGAAGTTTTATATATATATATATAAATGTCTAAATGTGTTTTTTAATGAGGCATTTCTGTATTTCCCATGGCAATTTGAGATAATCACTGTGTACAATCTTTTAAAACAATTTTCCACATTTATTTTTAATTAAACTTGAGTAGGCTGCAAAATCCCTCAATTTACCTTCTAACTAACACTCTATTTAATTCAGCTCTCCCTCCCCTCCCCCATTGCCCCTTTGGCCAAGCAATATGGTGAACACCATTCTCATTAGTTTTTAAATATGGATGTGTGGGCATTTTGTCTACTGGTACAATAGAAGTTATAAATCTTTGCCTCTGCAGTTGTGATAAAGTCATATTTTAAGGATTGTCCTTGAGTAATACAGAGCATTTTGATTGTTTTCCTTCCTTTTAAATCAGAATTGTAGATATTCTACAGGAATCACACAGATTTTATTTATTGTGTCATTCTAGTCAGCATATATTTATTCATCAAATGTATAACATCAGTCTAATTTTTGTTGAATGACTTTGATATTGTCCATCTGTCTGGGGAGTCTAAAATGGGAGGGGAGGACTACCTCTTCATTAGAAACAAGCAGTCTCATCTGATTTTTATGTAAATTGAATTATAATATTAAGGGAAAAGGTTGCTGTTAGTCACTGTTAAGCATCACAACTTGTCAGTGAGGTGGAAGGAAAAGCCCACTTTAAAGGTGAAAGAAATGGTATAGAGACAATTTGAAGTTGTTACCAGTGGTTGGAAAACATGAAGTCTGAGAAGCATGAGCTTTCACCATGGGCCATCTCTGTGGTCCTTTTTGCTACAGTTGGAAAATTTTTCTTTTCTCCTCTAGTAGTTACTGCTCCAACACACTTTTCCTTGGACTCTCTATCTAACCTGTTCAGGAGGAAGCCAGAGGCAAAAGGCTGTGGAGTTTCCAGCCTGCCTCATAGCCTAATGAACATCATTGGCTCTCCCGTGCCTTGTAAAACAAAAGGTTTAAGAATCAACTTTTGCCTCACGGGCAATCGATGCAAACAAAGGGCAAAGAAGAATTGATGTGACTGACCAGGAGCTGCCCTTTGTGCTCTAGGACATGAACTGAGACAATCTGATTTTCCTACATAACAACAACAAAGGCTCTACTTTGCACTTAGAGAGGCTTTTTATCCAAAGAGCTCCAAGCACACCACTGCAAGGGAATGGCTCATAATTATTTCCTTATTATCACTCCTGTCTACAGCAGATTTGAATCATGATCAAAGAGAAAGCAGGTTGCTGATTAATCCATATTAACTGTCACCCAACAGATTCGTGATGTAAAACACTACCTGAACTTTTAAGACAACCGTAATTACCATTAAATTGATTTGTGACCTTCAACCATATTTTTCAATCATAATTTTTACTTTATTTAGAACAAAACTGAGCTATCAGATCACTGTGAACCAGCAAAGAGGGTACTGCAGGGACGAAGGAGCTTGATTCAAAGCAGGTTAACTTTGATCAACCTTAGCCATTACTCTAATAATATGTTTCCTTCTTCTTGCAAAAGGTCTGCAAATAGTCTAATAAAAAAATGTCTTCACAGACAACAAGAAAGCAGACTATTATATAGTTGCTTAATGTAAAGCTTACATTTGACAAATGAAAAGACTAAGACCCAGAGTTGCGGGCAATGTGTTTAAAGTGACACAGCTAATAAGTGACAGAAATAATATTGAGATCAAATCAGCCACTTTCTTTTACAAATATAAAAAGTAGAGCCCAAGGATTTCAAGTCATTTGTTCAAGCTTATGGGCTGGTTGGTAGAAGGGCCAGGACTTAAGTTTGGGTTATTTCCAGGTTGTCCCTAAAATATTCTAGACTCAAGGCAAGAGTACATATGGAAGCTCACATACCATATGTCTAAATACCTAAAAGTTATCAATCAAACTAACAAATTGTTAAATAAAATATGTTCTATACTTCTGCATTGACAAACATATCACATCATGACCTGGGAGGTCGGGTTCAAGCTAAGTTCCTGGTTCTTAGACTCCTCCGACTGCAGGCAGAGGGCCAGCCCCTGGCACCTAGCCCCTGGTCTGCACCCTACTATATTTTTTCCACTCCTGGCTCTAATCTGCACCAGTGTAGGCCTTACAGATGTACCTATGGACAACCCAGCTGCCAGGCAGGCATGTCTGTGTCTCATTTTTACTTATATCCCTCTCTTGCCCCCCCTCTAGGACCTAGGGAATGACTCATCAGAGATAGAGTCTGCCTTTGCACTCATGGACCCAGGGAAGAGACCTGCCTAGGCCAACAAGCTGACTCATGACTGCTCAGGGTGTTGTAAGATCCCAGCTACCCAGAGCATGGTCTAGCGGGGGTGGTGGGTGAGATGGGCACTGCTTCTGGTTGGACACATCCTATTGACCCTGAAGGCTATTTGTTATAGAAAAATGTAAACAGAGGAGGGTCAGAGTGTTAGGCAGGGACCAAATCTGCAGGTGGCAGATACAGGATATGGGTAAGACATGTGTGAACCTTAAATTCATATTGCCAAGTGAAAGGCTCCATATTGTATGATTCCATTTACATCACATTCTGGAAAGCACAAAACTATAGAAACAATAAAAAGATCAGTAGTTATCTCATGTTTGGGGGAGAGAAGGAGGGTTGAGTAAGTGAAGCACAGGGGATGTTTTTTAGGACAGTGAAACTATTCTGTATGATACTGTGATGGTGGATGTGTGTGGCACAATGCATTTGTTAAAACCAATAGAATTTTTTCAGCAGAAATAGTGGATCTTAATGTATGTAATTAAAAAAATTATTTATGAGGTTGAGGAGCTAAGGATAGAATGCACAATATGACAGAACATCTAACTGTATTATAAATGCATGAAATAACCTTTCTGGGGGAATAGGGAAAAAAGTGCTGACCAAAGTAACTTTGGAAATGTGAGGAATGTGTAAGACTAAAAGGCAAAAGAAACTGTATCTAAGCACTGTATTCCAGTTGAAAAAGCTGTTTGGTATGAGAATATGGGTTAACAATTCTGCTATTGCTATACATATATAAAATAAAATTAAACAATTATGTAAATAGAAGATGGTAGGATCTAGGTATCTCACTGTTGGAGGGAAATTTTACAGAATATCGAGGGGGGATGATCTAGGTGGTAATGGATTAGAGTTGGAGATGTCAGTATGAACTCATGTTTAGCTCAATATACACACAGACAGTTGCACATAAAAATGTTTATAGATGTGTATTAATACATGGGTCAGTATACATCCATATGTATTTCCGTGTTCTGTCAGAGGAGAGGGCCCAGAAACAAGTGCAGTAGCAATGAGCACACTTAGATACCAGATCTTGGTTTCTAATACCATTCACCAATAAAAGGACAGAGCTCCTTTGAGAAATAGCTGATTCTATTACTGGGGAAGGAAATATATAAGATGAGCCTGGAGCATCTTGTAGGGACAGAAAGTAAGAAAGTACCTGAAACACATGAATACACATCCCCCCCGCCCCCAGCCTCGCGTGCACTTATGGTACAGATGAGCCAACTGAAAGAGGTCCCAGTGGCCAAAACTGGAACAATTTGAGCAATAAAATAAAGTACTACTGCATTATAATCCAAAATATGACATAAATTTTCATGCATCCATACTAATATAAATATGATTAGATTTATAAATAAATGGGGGAGAAGAGGCAAAACTCCCATGTATAATAATTCCCAATAATTTATGTAGATACACCACCCTCAGAAAGGTGGACCATAACTCCACACTCCTGAAGTGTAGATTGCATATAGTGACTTCTTTCCAGAGTACAGCATGGTAAGGAGGGAAAAAGAGAAACTTTACAATGGAGAAACTTGACAAACAAGGTGAGAAATATTTAGTCACTAGATAATTCTTGGTGACTAAATAAATTCCATAGACCCCTTTTAATAGCTCTATACTCTATCACCTATAGTTTGGATACCTCTAAGTTTATAGGTAAAATAATGGCAATATTCTGAGAAGGTTCAAAGACCATTAAATCAAGTATTACAATTTCTGCATCTAGCCATGATGGAGTAACTGTTACCAGACTTGCCTTCCCACCAAAAATAACTATAAAAGTGGAAAAACTACATGAAACAACTTTAGAGATTGAACAATAGACAGCCCAATGCTTTAGAGAAGGAAACCATATGAGTTGAATTCCATATTTTCCCCGACCTTTTGCCTAGGAGTAATTTCTGGAGGGGTGGTATAGGGAAAGAATGGGGCAAAGATCAGAGTTTAGGGGTCCTGAAGTGCCAGAACTATGTGGGGCAAGTACCAGAATATAGGGAGCTGTATAGAAGATTGCCCAAATTTCCATGGGGCTTCTCTATGGGCTTTGGCCAAAGGCTTGGCTGTGCATGCACAATTTTAGACAATCTGAGGCCTAGTAGAAAGTAGCTGCTGTAAGACTGGGAGTTGAACAGAGAGAGTGGAGGTAATGCAAGTCTAGAAGACACTGGTGCTCCCGCCCAATTACAGTGGAGAAACTGTACAGAGCTTCTTACTCATTCAGTTTAGATCCCAGAAAAGCCATGCTTAAGAGTAAGAATGACACCCTTGAGTAAGGGACATACTCTAGGACTAAGGACTAAGGACAAAGCCTAAAGAATCCCACCCTATCAAATAATAATAAAACCAAGCCTGAGGGGCTCTGAAGGATCCATCAATAATTTAACTGGCTGCCAGAATAAAATTTAACATTCTTTAAGAAGACAGAATAATATAGAACTACATAATGAATCTTTTACAATATCCACTATAAAATTTTTTTTTAAATTATTATACAAGTAAAAAAGGAGAAAAATGAGATTCACAATCAAGAAAAAAGTAGCCAATGCAAAAGAGTATAACATGGTCCAGGGGTTAAAATATGCAGATAGGGACTTTAATAAATATGTCCTAGGACTTAAAAATTATGGACATAATGAGTGAACAGACAAGGAATCTCCATAGAGAAATGAAACACATTTTTTAAAAAGGCCAAAAGGAAATTCTATAATTGCAATGTACAGTGGCTGAAATAAAAAAAATTTATTGCATGGTATTAACAGCAGATTAGAGATAGCAGAAGAAATAATTAGTGAACTTGAAGGGATACTAATAAAAGTAGTAAAATCTGAAAAGTATATATGAAAAAGACTGGAAAAAAAAGAGTCTTATGTATCTATGAGACATCAAGCAGTCTAATGTTCATAGAATTGAAATCCTAGAAGGAGAGGAGACGGAGTCTGGTGAAAAAGTTTTTGTAAAGAAATAATGACTGAAAATTTCATGAATTTGATTTAAAAAAAACCCATAAACCTACAAATTCCAAATGTTCAGTGAACCCCAAAAAAGAAAATACTAAGAAAACCACATTTGAGTGATCACAGTCCACCTGCTGAAAACTAATGATAAAGAGACATATCTTGATAGAGTACATTAGTTTTCTATTGCTATGTAACAAATTACCATAAGTGTAACAGCCTAAAAACAATACCCATTTATTATTTCACAGTTGTTTAGGTCAGAAGTATAGGTGGGCTTGACTGTGTTTATGACTCAGTGTCTCACAAGGTTGAAAGTAAGGTGTTGGTAGAAATGAGTTTTCATCTGGACTCGCTGGGGAAAAATCCACTTCCGATTTCATTCAGGTTGTTGGCAGAATCCAATTCCTTGTGGTCATAGATCTGAGGTTCTTTGTTGCCTTCAGAGGCTGCTGTTTCATCCAGAGGCTGCTCTCCGAGCCTAGAAATTACCTGCATTCCTCCTCATGTGGTCCTTTCCATCTTCAGTGCCAGTAATACACATCAACTCCTTCTCAAACTGTATTTCTCTTCCACGTGCTTACAATAGGTCCACCCAGAGAATCTATAATCTCTCCTTTGATTAGCTTAAGTCAACTGATTAGTAACCTCAATTACCTCTACAAAATACCTTTCACCATATAATATAACAAAATTGGGGCATGATATCTCATCATATTCATAATAACAAAAATTAAGATGGCAAATTCCAGGTGCAAGGAAGAATTTTAGGACTTTTCATACCACAAGTGAGAAAGGAAACATTATATAAAGGTGAGTTATTATGCGTGGTTTCTTATTAGAACAGTGTGTGATGGAAGACAATGGAATGACACCTTTAAAAACAGAAAGGAGGAAAAGAAAAGAAAACTGACAATCCAGAATTCTATACCCACCAATATGAAATAAAATGATTAAAAATGATATAAATCCTTACATCATATTAATATATCCTTGTAAAACATTGAGATAAAACTTTAGGACACATTTTCAGATAACTAAAATCAGGGAGAATTCATAAGACCTGTACTATATGAAATGTCAAAAGAGGTTATTCAGGCTTAAAAGAAATGATGCCAGACTCAATTCATATCTGCAGGAAGAATAAAAATACATTTAAAATGATAAATATGTGGGTAAAATAAAAATCTATCTTTTTTCTTGATCAATTTCTTTAAAAGACAACTGACTTTTAGAGTAGGAGCAAGTACTCATAGGCCAAATCCAGCTCTTGGCTTATTTTTATATTGCCTGATAGTAAGAATTTTTTTAAGGGATTATAAAAACAGAAAGTAAGCATGAATTTAAAATAACAACAAAATAATAATAATATTCAATACAGGCCATATATGGGTATCAAACCTAAAATATTTACTTTCTGGTACTTAAGAAAAAAGCTTGATGACCTCATTTCATAGAGCAAAAACTAAAATAATAATAACATTGTATTATAGGATTTATAATGAATGTAACAGTTATATATATGACAACATTAGCACAAAATATGGGGAAAAGTAAATAAAGTTATGTTGTTTAGAGATTCTTACATTTTATATGAATGTTAAAATCACAATATAAACTCTAATAAAATTGTGGTAAGAATGTGCCTTGTAATCTCCAGAGCAATCACTAAAAAATATAAAATAGTATAGCTAGAAAGCTAAAAAATGAGTAAAAATGGAGCACTAAATATTTTTCTTATATTAAAATAAAATGCAGAAATAGAATAAAATAGAATAAAACAGACTGGAAAATTAGAAAGCAAATAAGAATATAATAGAATTAAATCTAGGCATATCAATAATTTTATTAAATATAAATGGACTAAACACTCCAAGTAAAAAGCAAAGATTATTAAACTGCATAAAAATCAATATCCAGTTATATGCTATGTGCAAACAACATACTTTACATATAGACATATAAATAGGTTGAAAGTAAAACATTGGTATAATGGACTGAATCATGTTCCCCCAAAATTCATATGTTGAATTTATAACCCTCCCTCACGTGCCTATATTAGAAATAGGATGAGATGTTTAAGGAGGTAATTAAGAATAAATGAGGACCTAAGGGTGGAGCTCTGATCTAATAGCACTGGTGTCTTCATAAAAGAGAAAAAGACACCAGAAATTGATCTCTACTTGCCATTTGTGCACACAGTGAGAAGGTGGCCGTCTGCAGGGCAGGAAGAGAGCCCCTTACCAGACACCAAACCCTGCTGGCCCTTGATCTGGGATGTCCAGTCCCCAGAACTGTGAGAAAAGAAATTTCTGTTGTTTAAGACACTGAATCTGTGGTCTTTGGCTATAGTAATTCAAACAGTCTAAGAGAGTTGGAAAAGGTATAAAACACAAACAGTAAGAATAAGAAAAATGATGTGGGCATATTAATAACTGGCATCAAGACAAAGAGTCTTATAAATAAAGATAAGCATTTCAAAATTATAAAAAGTCACCTCCTCAGGAAGACATAAAATCATAAATGTGTAATACATTAAATACAAAATCTTAAAATGCACAATAAAAAACTGACAAAAATAAATAAAAACACAGTTCAATATTAGGGACTTTAACATCCTTCTCTCAATAATTGATAGAACAAGTAGGTACAAATCACCAAGGAGATAGATTTGAATAACACTATGAACCACCTCGACTTTATTAACATTCATGGAACACCCCACTCAACAACAAAAGAAAGCACATTATTTTTAAGTTCACATGAAACATTCACAAAGATAGGCCATATGCTGCCTCATAAAACTAGTCTCAATAAATTACAAGTAAAGTATTAAAATCATAAAGAGTATGATCTTTGACAAGAGTGAAATTAAATTGCATATCAGTAACATTAATATTTCTAGAAAGCCCCAACTATTTGGAAATTAACTACAACACTTCTAAGTAAATTAGGATTTAAAATAAACCATAATGGAAATTAGATGTTTAGAGTGGAATGATAATGAAAACACAACATATCAAGATTCGTGAGATGCAACTCAACCAATGCTTAAAAAGAAATGTTGTCATCCCTCAGTATCCTTGGGGGATTGGTTCCAGGACCCACTGTGGATACCAAAATTCACAGAGACTCAATACCCTTATATACAATGGCATAGTATTTGCAAATAACCCATGTACATCCTCTCCTATACTTTAAATCATCTGTAGATTAATTGCAATACCTAATACAGTGCCTACGCATCACTTTATTACTGTGCATACTTGGCACAATGTACCAATTTCAAGTTTTGCTTTTTGGAATTTTATGGGATTTTTTGTCTAAATATTTTCAATCCATAATTGGTTGAGTCCATGAGTGGGGAACCCATGGATACAGAGGGCCAACTGTAGCTTTAAGTGTCTATGTTAGAAAAGAAGAATCTTGTAAACTTATCTAACTTTCCTCCTAATGAAGCTAACAAGAGAAGTAAAGAAGGAAATATAATAATAAATATAAGAAGAGAAACCAATGAAAGAGAAAATACAAAGTACCAATATCCATAAGGAAAGAAGGGCTATGAATCCTATAGACATTAAAATGGCAACAAGAAAATATGACGATCAACAGTATGTTAATAAAATCTACAACTTAGATAAAATAGAAAACTTTCCTGAAAAAAACAAATTTCCACAATTAACAGGTGAAGAACAGGAATTTAAATATTCCTGTATCTATTAAAGAAATTAAATTTGTAATCAAAATACACAATACACAATACAAAATTCTCAGCACAAATGATTTGATTAGTGAATTTTATCAAATCTTTTACCAAGAAATAATACCACTCTGATACAAATTCTTTCAGAAATTGGTTATAAGGCCACCATAACTGTGATACCAAAATCTGACAAAAACATTTCAAGTAAAGAAAATTGCAGGCCAATATCTCTTAGGAATATTGACAAACAAATTATCAGCAAATCAATTGATTCCAGAGATGTATACAGAGGATAATACATAATGACTGGGGTTAATTCCAGAAATGCAATGTTTAACATTCAAAAATAATCAGTGTAATTTGCCACATTTAAAAAATAGAGGAAAAAACATGATCATCTCAGACAGATGCAGAAAAATATTTGAGAAAATATTTTTCATTTTTTAAAAATTCCAATCAAAATCTTAGCAGGTTGTTTTGTAATTAAAGGAAGTTAAGAAGCCAATTCTAAAGTGTATATGGAAATGGAAAGATCTTAGAATAGCCAAGACACATTTGAAAAAACAGAGCAAAGTTGAAGGATTCATACGGCCTGATTTCAAGACTTAATCTAAAGCTATAGTAACCAAGACAGTAGTAGTGTTGACATACAGTTAGGCTAATATATAAGTGGAACTGAAAAGAGAGTTCAATTTACACATATAGTAAATTGTTTCTCTAAAATGGTGCATAGGGATAGAAAACTCTTTTTAATATTATCAAATGGTGCTTAAAAATGAATAAAGTATATGGAATACAAATCCTACCTCTCACCATAACAAAAAATTAATTCAAGAAGGAATTCTGTTCTCAGTTCATAGGTCCACTTGTGATAAGAGAAAGTTTGGGGTTTTGTTCTTGCTTTCTTGTTTTGTTTTTGTTGTTTATCTAAATAGAACATCTAGATCAATAAACCTTCTGAAAAGAAGATATAGGCAAATAAATATCTTCATAACATTGGAGTAGGCAAATATTTCTTAGGCAGCATGAGGAAAACAGAAAAATATAACAAATTAAACTAAACTTCATTAAAATGTAAAATTTTAGCTCATCAGAAGATACTATTAAGAAAGTAAATAGCCAACCCACAGACTGGGAATACGTATGGAGATCTGAAAAAGCACTAATATCCAAAATTTACAAAGAATTCCTACGAAGAGAAATGAAAAAGAAAAACAGAATAAAAAATGAGCAAAAGACTTAGACACTTTTCAAAAGAAGATATACAAATGGGGGGAAAGTACATAAAAATGTTCTTAGCATCATTAGGGAAATGTAAATGAAAATCATAATTGCTAGAATCACATTCTGCACACCTGTTCCAAAGGTAAACATGAAAGGCAGAGGAGAACAAATGTTAGTGAGGATGTGGAGAAACTGGCTCCCACAATCATACGTTGGTGGTAGAGATATTAAATGCTACAATTTCTTTGGAAAATTCTTTGGCAGTTTCTGATAAAAGTTAAATATATACTAACCCCACGACACAACAACTAAACTCTTATTTATTTACCCAAGGGAATTTAAAACAAAGGTCCAAAATAGTCTTCTATAAGAAAACTTATAACAACTTTATTTATAATAACCCCAAACTGAAAACAACACAAAAGCTCCATCAACAGGAGGATGGATAAACACATTATGGCATATTCATACCAGAGAATGATTCTCGACAATAAAAAACAAATCAACCACTGGTACACTCAGAAACATTGGTGAATCTGAAAACTGTCATGACTAAAAGAAGCCAGACACAAAAGACTACATACCGTTCAATTAGATTTATGTCAAGTTCAAGAATGTGGAGATAGAAGTAAAAACAGTGATTGCTTACAAGGTATGAGGATTTATTGATGAAGGTACTGGAAACTACCTGGGTGATGAAATTATGTTATATCGTCCTTGAGGTATTTAATTTGTCAGAGTTCATTGAATTGTACATTTAAGAAATGTACATTTCTCTGTATGCAAATTTCACCTAAAGTTTTGAAAATTGACAATGTAAAGTTGAACAAAAATCATCTTCCAAGGCCTTCAGTAACATATTTAGACACACGGGTACACGTGAGCAAAGTAACGAGCAAAAAATCTAAAAAGAGTAGGCAGAAAAGTTAGACAGTGTCATGCCAATACCACCCAAGCTGTTTACAGCCTGTCTGTAAAAGGTTTCTCACAAGTGGAAAAACAGACAGGCCCTGTGTTTGCACTGCCAACTTTGATTATGGAGGACACCATGGGGATTGAACAATCTGGTGCCATTATTGTCCCTCATCAGAAAACCACTTCAAGGATATCCAGCAGGTAATCTCTGAAAAAAAAATCTTTGCAAAGCAAATATTGCAGAGAAACATTGACGGCTCTGGTCCCATAAAAGGCTATATAAAGAACCACTCAATGGGAAAAGCTGTTGATGAATTTGAAAGACTGTTCAGGGTATCTGGTGAGAACAGAGTGTGAGTCCAGACGGAAGAAGTAAATCAAAGTACATGACCAGATTGAGATTTTTAAAATCTGAACCATGAAGATGGCCTAAATCGTGGCTTTCTTAGGGAAGGAATAAAGTACTGTAACCACAGAGACCTCTCGGGGAAGTTAAAGACACACACCAAACTCTGGAGAAAAGAATTAGCGAGATAAAAACATGCCAGTATTATTTTTGAATAGTTTTACCAGTGAGAGAGACACCTACAGTCACTTCAAAACTAAATTGAAATAAAAGGAACTTGTTTGTGGGTGAGCTCCATGCCAAAAGCAGGACAATTTCAAGACTGATTTTGATTAGTGCCGTGGCCAGGAATGGAAAAAGACGCAAAATGTCAAGAGACGGTGGAATGACGTAATTACAGCATTTTCAAGGGTAAAAGAATGAGTAAAACACAAGACAGTGAAGAAAGCCCAGCTTGGAGCGGCTCTAGTAACACTACCGATTATCTACTGCTAATGGGAGCAGTTGTTGACAGTGCTGGCTGTGTTTGTTGGATCTCTGGTTCTTGAATTCTTAGCGAGACGCCCATGCTGAAATTATCAGTGACCATGCTTTTAAAAATAACTCCTAGACAGTATACTAATGTAATTGAGGCTATATTTCAATACAAAGAAAAAAATCATTTATTTGCAATATAAAATAAATCAGTACATATGAAAATGTATAATCGGTACCAACAGGGTTCAATGAACAACCCCTACCCTTTCATTTGAAACAAATGGAAGGAGGTAAGCTTGAAATTGGATTGGTAGTTTCATGCAATTTTATTCCATTGTAGTATATAAAGATCACATTTTCTACTGTTTTTATTTTTTAATCTAGGCTCAGTAGCCACTAAGAGAGGAAGAACAACCATACCTGGTTGAAATCTGAAGGCAACCAAGCCACAAATATATTGTTCTCACAGTCTTCATTGGTTAAAACAGTGGGCCCCAACCTTTTGGGCACCAGGGACCAGTTTCATGGAAGACAATTATTCCACAGACAGGGGCAAGGATGGGGAGTGCACAGAATCTGGTCCCTAACAGGCCGTATGTTGGTACTGCCACAGCCTGGGGGTTGGAGACCGCAGTGTTACAGTGTATGTGTTACTCTAGTTAAGAAAAGGCATTTAAATATAGTGACCATATTAACTTCAGACTGCAAGAGTGAGTTAGAGAAACCCCCAGCCAGGATGCACACTGATGGAAAACGAAATATTTTATACAACGCAGGTGAATGCTTTTTGTTAAGGGTAGTTACTGAGACATGGCCTTCAGGGACCTTGGTCACAGCCACTGTCTCACCAGGACAAGCTGGATGTTCTCAGCCTGCTGACAGGCTCAGCAGGCCTCCAGGAAAAGAAACTGTAAGACTTGTCTCCCTGTTCTCTTCACTCACAAGGATGAATGCTGCTCTGAGTTGTTCAGGATCAAGGATTTAATTATCAGGGACTATGTTAGTGGAAGGAGGCTTTCACTGTGTAAAGAAAGGAGTTCTAAGTTCAACAGTATGGAGTTGGGAAGAAAGGTGGTCTTTCTTTTATTTGGTCTCTCTTTAAACTCCTTCTAGATTGTAAGACCCCATATCTGTGCTCTCTTAGGAATAACTTCTGTCACGTGTTTCAGAGCAAAGCCTGTCCCAATGCTCTCTGAAGCCCTCATGGAAGGGTGCTCTTCTCTCTGGAAGCATTCTGTTTCTTTGCCACCCCCTGAGAGATGCATTCCTCCTGCACCATCCCCAGAAATGTTAATGATGATGATGATGATATAATAATAACAGTGAAAGCCTAAGGCAAGAAATTGAGCTCACTGAACTAGACATTGGGAGGAAACTTTCTGACTTGGTCTTTCTTGGGCCTCTTGCCTTGTCTTCTGCCTGGACCTAGACTGGCTCACCAGCCAATTGCATTGAGATTTAGGGCCCAAGACTCAGCCACTAAATGAAGTATTATTTCACCCAGGGTGATGTCTAGAAAAGGTCTCTCCTCTGAACTCTGTAACTATACGGCCTATTTCATCCTTGATATCTCTCTCCATCTGGCTGTCTCACAGTTGCTTCAGACTTAATATTTCCAAAATAAAACTCTCATTCTCACCACCCAACCCTATTTCTCTCTGACTTTTCTCCATTTTAGTAAAGGGCATCTGGTTGTTACATTCAGACTTAGGAATTATATTTTATCTCTTCCTCTGCCTTACCTATCCCATTTCTAATCTCTCAAAAAGTCCCGCTCATATTGCCTACACAATATATCTTGAATTACCTACTTCTAGTGAAGCCCAGCCTTGCATTATCTCTTGTCTTATCTTGACTATGAGATAATAAATGTTTGCTGTTTCAAACCACTCAGTTTTGTGGTGATTTGTTATACAGCAATAAATAACAAATATAGTTACTCATCTATAAAGTGTGTATAATGATACATCACTTGAAAAACTTTTGTGGGGGTTCAAAATAATATATCATAAGCATCTCATACATCATAGGTATTCAATAAAGAGTTGAACCTGAAAATGGAATATAGTACTATGAGAAATTGGAAAGGGATGCCACCATAAAACTCCAGGGTGGTAAATAAATGCTTGTGGATACTATGCAAATATTTTGCTTCTAGAAAGGGTAGAAAGTTTCTTGAAAAGCTCAAGAAAGAATGTATTTTATACCTAATTCATGTGTTTCCTGTATTTTATTTTCTCTTCCAGAAAAATGTAAAAGAAAAACAACTCTTTGAACATAGTCATAATCCTATTATCACCATCATCAACAACAAACACTTGCTGAGTGCATTATGCTCTATCTATACAAAATCCCTCAGTGTTAAGGAGGCTCCTTCCTCACAGCCCATTTCCAACAGATAATATATACCCTGCTGGGGCTGTTTAAGGCTAGCAGCAATCATTGAACTCATGTAAATTGGGCTTTGTCTCTTCCAAGGTTCTTCCCATTTACATTGGACAATGTACCCCTTTCTTTTGAGGGTGCTCCTCCCACCATCCCAAACATAAGTGTCTCTGCTCTCCCCTATTTCCTCCCCTCCACACCTCAGATATGGTGGGCATATGACCCACACCAGGACTTTTCAAATTGAAAAAGGGGCAGATCAGGGAAATGAAGCTTTGATACTGGTGACAGTCATGGCTAGAGCCTCATGGAGCAGGTTGCTCTGAAAGAGGAAAGTTTTTGAAGAAATGGAGACAAGCAAATTAGAGAAGCTAACACAGAATACCCTGGCGTGTTCCAGTCCCTGAAGCTTGCTCTTCCCCCTACTCAGTAAGTTGTTTATATGCATTAATATATTGCACGTTGTGCTGTTTCATATTGCATTTCTGCCCCTAAAAATCTAAAGAATCGTACCAGTAGAACTAGGCATACCAGGAATGAACCTGGGAATGTGAGAGGGGTAAGTGTCCTACTCAGTTCCAACTTGGATGGGATGCTAAATTTGATAAGGTGACCTTAGTTGCTCAGCTAAAATTAAAAAGTAGCTATAATTGGGAATCTATACCAATTCAAAATTGAAATCACTCAACTTATCTTCTGGATACATTTGTAATAATTACTCTTTAATGAAGTATAACCCATATACTGAAACCTGCACACATCGTGAATATGGAGCTCAATAAATTATCCCCAAATGGACACACTAAGCAACCATTACCCAGATCAAAAAAGAAAGAATGTCTCTGTCACCCAGAAGAACCCCTTAGTGTACAGTATCAGTGTGCTGAGAGATGAGAGGAGGTTGCCTCACCCTCATCTAAAGCTGGGACAAAAGGGCCTCAGAGCCCCATGAGAGCTTGACACCAGCCCCTGGAGTTTAAGGGACACCATAACTAGCACGTGGCCAGCCCTAAAGAGCCTCGGGCTGGAGATGTGACTGCAGCTGCTTTTTCCTGAGTGCAGACCTTACAGGGCCGAGTTGAGAATGAGTCCATCACTTGTACAGATGGCAGGGAAAGGAATACGTCTTCCTGACACCAGAAGTGGCCTTGTGAAAGGTCTTGGGTCTGTCTAGACTCTGAGTTCATTTTAAAAGGAATCCCACTCAAGAAGAATGTCTAAAGGGGCAAAAGAACCCCAAAATGGAATGGACCGATCAAAGCCTGAGTGTCGTGAGGCAATAATGGAGCCAGCCAGCCAGAGCACCTGCACAGCCCACGTTAGGGCAGATGCACTGAGAGGCATTCAGTGAGACTTCCTCAGACTGTGCGAACATGCCACATGGGAGAGTCCTTAACGCAGACTCCGACAGGGAGAAAAGAAATGAACAAGGTTGCTTTCTTATGATATTATAACAAGTCCAGCTTTCTCAGCAAAAAAGATTTGTGTGCATGCATTATATTCCCTACTCAACTGTGAACACTCTGAGGACAAGCAGTGTGCCTTGTTCACTCCCCACCTGTGCCATGCAGGGCCTTGCACACTAAGACATTATCACTGGTCAACACGCTGAAGTGAGTTTTGATTCACTGCCTAACAGAGGACAAATAAAATGTTAAACACAGATGGAGTGATGGAAAGCTAGAAAATGAATTTGGATAGAAGAGTTATAGTACTGCCGGCGATCCAATGTTACTTGCTGCTTTTCCTCTTTCTCTGCCTATTCCCTTTCCTCACCCTCAAGGAGGGGGCACGACTAGAAGCTGAGTGGAAGCAGGCCGGGATGTGGTGTCAGGCCAGGAGCTGAGGGGAGAACAGCAGGTTCGGGCACAGGAGGTGGCCAGCAGGGCACACACGCGGGCACTGAGCAAACGAGGAAGCGTGGAGCGTGTTGAGAATAAAGCTTCTGACTGTTGGAGAAGGGATTTGCAAATGTGGAAAAGATGGAAGTAGACATAGAAGTGTGTGTGTGTAACATGTGCATAAGTATGTATATGCCTGGATATTTACTTTCTAGTTCTGTCCCCAGGAAGGCCTTCAAAAAATGCCAGAAGCAAAGAGCATAGTCGGTGCCTAGATCTTGGTTTCTAAAAACCTTCCTTCACTAAAAGAAACCAGGAGTCCACAGAGAAATGGCTCATTTCAGGCATAGGGCAAGGAAAGTACAAGATAAGCCTATAGCATACTGTTTCATGCCAAAATATAAGGAAGTGCTCAAAGAATGGTAGGGACATACCAGAAGGACACAGGAGCCCAGCAAGAGTCTACCATTGGCAAACTTAGAGAAATTTGAGCATCAAAATAAATAATTACAGAAATAGATTACAGCCCTTTGAATAAAATTGAAATCGGCAAGCATCTTCTGGCATTAAAAATACATGGAGGAATACATTTATAGTAATTTTTCTTAAATTAGCATACCAACTAATAAATGTAGAAGAAATAATGGAAACAAAGATTCCCATCCGGCACCATATAAGTGGTGATGGATTGAGGCGGTGATTGACACATGCTTAGGCTGGGCAGGGGTAGAGGTTTGATGAAGAACAAGATGGTGACATAGTCTCCAAGTATCTCTCTCCAAAGTACTTCTTAATTACAAAGGGAAACATGAGGACTTGAAGGTGGGCATTCTGACAGACCCCACTGGACTGGTGGTCAACGTTAACATCACCAGCAGTGGGATAGAATCCTGACTTGGACTCACTGATATGAGCAAGGAAGCATGCCTGCAGTATGCCTACAGGAATGCACAGCTTGAGATTGGACACGAGGAAAAATCAAGTGGACCCAGATTGAAGGACCGTCTGCAGAACAAACTGTCCATTTCCTGAAAAACTAGGGAAGATGAAGAAATGGTTGCATATTAAAAGAGACTAAAGACACATGACAACTAAAAGCAATGAGTGATTATGAACTGAATCTTGGGCCAAAACAAAGAGACATTGTTGAGGCATTTGGAAAATTTTTCATTGACTAAAAGTTATCATTGCATCAATATTGATTTACTGATTTAGGCGTTTGCAGTGTGGTTATGTAGGTTTCTGCCAAGTCTCTACATCTTGTTTTGGTGATTTACATAATTCTGTATTTAGGGGCAAATAAGGTATTATGACAACAACTTGCTCTCAAATAGCTTAGCACAAAAATAATGATAATATTAACAGGGGTAGTGGGAGGGAGGAGAAATGAAAGGACACAGAGAAGGAAAAGGTAATAAGTGTGGTAAGTTGTTAACTGAAGAGTCTAATTGAAAGGGATATAGGAAGTTTTTGCACTGTTGTTGCAACTTTTCAGAAAATAGAAAATTACTTCAAAATAAATTACTAAAATATTATTTTAATTATTTATTCCTATATATTGTTATCTATTTGATTCATATGATAAGCATGTTATGTGTTATAGGTTGAAATGTGTTTCCCCAAAATTCATATATTAAAGTCCTAACCCCCAGCATCACAGAATGTGACTTTATTTGGAAATAGAGTCATTGTAGGTAAAATCAGTAAAGTCAAAATGAGGTCATATTGGAGTTGGGTGGGCTCCTAATCCAATGTGACTGGTGTTCTTGTTCAGAGGGGAAATGTGGAGACAGACATGCACAGGAGGAGAATGACATGTGACAATAAAGGCACTGTCAAGGAATGCCAGTGATTGCCAGCAAACTACCAGAAGTCAGGGCAGAGGCATGGAACAGATTCTCTCTTACAGCCCTCACAAGGAACCCACATAGATGGCACCTTCATCTCAGACTTCCAGCCTCCAGAATTGTGAGAAAATAAATTTCTGTGGTTTAGGCCACTCAGACCAGGTTGTTTTGTTATAGCAGCTCTAGCAAACGTATACACTGTCTATGAATGTTTAGGGAAATAAAATGAGGAAACTACAGTGTGTTACACAATAAGATGCTACAATTGGAAGGGACATTAAGAAAATTTCTTTGGATTAGGAAAAGAGGAACAGAATTATCTGGTGTTCCTTGACTTATTTCATTGATGTTTGGGTATTTATAAAGTGACAACCTCCGTTCTAACCACAGGGACACAGCAGCCACTGTAGAGACAAAGCTCTTACTTTCATGGAGCTTATATTCTACTAGAGGAAGGGAGATGATAAACAGGTGATAAAAACTGACATGAAGAAATATAAAATAAAAGAAGGTGAGCAGCTAGAGAATAATAAAGGTTACTATTTTAGGTCAAAAAGACCCAAATAAAATCAGGGAATGTGAAAGAGCTTTCAGCCAGAGAGAACAGCAAGAGCAAAGCGGCAAGGAATGTGGAGTGTTGAGGAACAGCACGAAGGCCACTGTAGCTGGAGCAGGGTAAGAAATGGGAAGAGTAATTAGAGAGTGCATTGGAAAAGTAGCCAAGGATGAGATCATGCAGAAACTTTAGATCATAGTAAGGTTTTTAAATTTTATTCTAAGTGTCAGGGAAAGCCATTTCAGCGTTTTAAGCACTGGCATGACATAAATAGATTTATATTTTCAAAGGGTTCCTCTGGCTGCTGTGAGCAGACTGCAGGAGGTTTGCATAGAATGAGGAGACCACTGTGGGGCTGTGCTCAGTACTTTCTCTTTGCTCCTCCAGACCCCCTTTCTTTCTGTCTCCACATGGGGTCCCTAGAATCCGACCTTTCTGTGCTGAGCCAGAGTTTCTTTGACCCCTGTCTTCCGGTTGAGTTCAGCCCATGGGAGCTACCAACAGGAAACTGAGAAGAGAATAAGGTCAGTTTATGAAATACCCCAGCTTCCTACCTGCTTGATTGCTGAGAACTGGCTTCATCTCCCTACCAAAGCCACAGCCATTGTCACGTCATCCCTAATTTCCCTGAATTTTGGTATCTGCTCCTTCCTTTTGTCCCCTCAGGTCTTTGGGTGGAAATCACTTCCCACTATTATCCTTGCTCTGGGTAATAGAACCTTCCTTTCTTGGTTTCCCTAACCCCCCTAACCCTGTCTTTGCCTTTTCAAATAATCTCTTTATATTCTCTCCTAATTCATCAGTTGGTGTGTACTATCTTTTGTCCCTGCCAGATCCCTGACACCAGGCTAGTACAGTAATCTGAAGTTGTCTTCAGATTACTAACAACCCTCTACTTTTGTACTTGGGCAATAAAGCTAAATAATTGGTAATATGGCCGGGCGCAGTGGCTCATGCCTATAATCCTAGCACTCTGGGAGGCCAAGGCACGTGGATTGTTTGAGACCAACCAGAGCAAGAGCGAAATTCTGTCTCTACAAAAAGTAGAAAAATGAGCTGGACCTGGTGGTGAGCACCTGTAGTCCCAGCTACTCGGGAGGCTGAGAAAAGGGGATCACTTGATCCCAGGAATTGTAGGTCGCAGTGAGCTATGATGACATCATGGCACTGTAGCCTGAGCACCACAACAAGACTCTGTCTTAAAAAAAATGTTGCTAATATATCATAAGACAAAGTAAGACACACTGGTATAAAATCAATGAAATCAATTTTCAACTATTTAGGGGGAAAAATGTTGCCAGTGTTTTGTTTTCATGCTCAGAGAGGCCACACTAGGTAGTCTCTTTGCTGTTCTGGCCATCGTTAGAGAAGATATTTTCCTTCGGCTTGTCTCTATCTCGTATCTCCACAAGGTTATAGCATGTTCATTGGGTCCAAGGAACCCTCTAAAATGGTTTGTAGCCGAAATGATTCCAAGAAATTCCTGAATTAATCCTCTTTATTCAAAGATAAAGTGTTTGGTTTCGATTCAGATAATTTGGAATTTGTTTTGCAAATGGTATAATGGTGAATGGTGTGGTTTCTCTTAGCAGTAACCTCTGAAAGGAAAAACAATTTAGGAAAAATATTCAAGTTTGTTGTGATTATCATTGGTTTGGGAGATATTGAAAAAGAGAGGAGTGAGGGACAGAGGAGAAAAGACCAAACAGGCTGGTGGACACCACCGAGCTGTCTCCACACTCCACAGTGTAAATGGGAACTTAACAGGAGGCTAACGCCTTCGGGCCTTGGTTTGGTCTGTGTCCCAAGGAGGGAAAGAAATTGAAGTGGATGGAAAAAGAAAGTCAATGACTTTAAATGCATCAGACTACTTATTTTCAAATTTGTAAATATGAATTTTCTATTTTAAACGATTCTTCATACTGACTGAAGTCAAAACAGAAACTTAACTATTCTCTATTCACGTTCTCATTGCCCTTAATGATAGTTTTGTTTTCTGAAATTATACCATTCTTCTCTAATTTGTCTGAAAATAGACATATTTTTATAGCATATTTTTAACTATTCCATCACTAGGCAATTCTACCAAGGCATAATTTGAAAGCAAAGCAATTATATCATTTTGTGATTGTGTCATATCTTTCTTTTTCCTTTCTTTGTCTTATTTTCTGTCTTCATTTCCTCTCAGTATCTCTTCCTCTCCCTCTTCCTCCACCCTCTCTCTCTGTCTTAATTATACAGTGAAAAGGAAATAATTTATGTGGCATTAGAGGCAAAGCAAGCCCTTGGGGGTGCAAACAGGGTTGGCAATTGCTCCTTACATCGTGTGAGTAACTAATCACAGAGCTTCCTTTCCTTCACTTGCAGCAAACATGACCAGAATTGTAGCAAGCATGGTGTACTTAAAAAGAATGCCTTTAAGAAAGAGTCATGCTTTTATCAGTTCAGTTGAAAAGACACAATATTAGATTCTTCAGTGGCAATTCCCTAAGGCAAAGAGAGGAAATTCCACTTTTTGAAACATTGAAAATATCCCTAGTATTAAGCTATTTTAGAAAACTATGGTTGAGCCTTTCATCTAAAGATCTAGTTCAAATCACAGCTGTCTTAAGAGACTGCATTTGAGAGCAATAGGTGGTCCCCTGAAAAGACCCAGTTGGCCCTGTTCCAAGTGGACCGTGTCATTTAAAATTATAGAATTATACAGTTGAGAGAACTCTGGATGCATGTAGTCCAATCTTCCAACATATTAAAGAATCTATTCTATACTATCCCTTGTAAGTGCTAATCCCACCTTCATTTGAACTGTTCCCAGGGATAGGAAACTCACTACTGTATGAAGAATCATGTTTCAGGGTTTTTTCTTATAATGTTAGTTGCAGAAATGCCTTTTTAAAATATTGAACTAAAACCTTCCTTCTTGTAGCTTTTATTTTCAGGAGCAAAACAAAACATGAGTATTAGTACTGATTTCTTTGCCCTGGGAACTGTTCTCAGTTTCCAAATTCAGAGAAACCTGTCTGGCCAGCATTGGGTAGGCAATGCAGATGCCAGAAGAGGGTGTGGGAACCAGAAGGACATCATGGATCTGGGAAACTTGGGGTTCAGGATGTGTTAGGGTAGGGGTAGTATTGAGTCACAGCTACAATGACCATATAATTAACCATACAAACCAAGACACTTTTGATAGTGAGAGAGGTGTTATGAATGACAATACTGGGACAACAGGCATGAAATGACATGGTCTCAGGCTACAAGAGCATCCTAATTAAGTCAAGAAAAATGCTCCTCAGACAGAAACAATTCTATGTGCTCATCAAAACTTTTCATTTTCCTTCTTGGCACAAAGAAAGTTATTTGCCACCATTACTACTCCCAATATACACACATACACACACACACAGTAACTGGTAGATAAACTGAGTCACAATAGACAGATCTAGAGAGGTTGAGTTATGGCTATGAGTAATGGGTAATTTGATATGGGTTGAAGTTACGTCTTCTGTTTCAGGCACAGCCATAAAACATCCTGTGTCATTTTAGGATAGTCCCTATTGACTCCTTCTCAGTGGTGAAAACACATAGTGGAAGGAACCAGGATCCTGAGTTTGCAGCTTAAAGGAAACCCACCCAGGAAAGCCACTGAGCAGAAACAGCCTCATGAGACTCTGCATGAGCAAGAAATAAGTCTCTGTTGCATTGAGGCTGTGAGAGCAGTTTGAGGTTGCTTGTTATAGCAGCCTGTCTGAGTAACGCAAATCCAAAACATGGAAATACCAAGGTCCAGTATTCCAAATTCCATTGAAAAAAGTCTACTTTTCAGGGTTTATCCTTAGAAAAATGTCATTGGTGAACTACTCAGTGATTTGCTAAAATGTCTATAGCAGAATTATTTATTATATCATGAAATTTAAAATAATCTAAATGTCAAGAATATACATTAGTTTCAAAATAGGGTACATTTGTAGGATGAAATATTATACAAACATTAAAAATGATAAAAAGTCATATGTTTTAACAAGTTTAGGCTATATAATGCCTTAAAATTATGTGTATGCATAGAAAAATTACTGTAAATATTCAGTCCAAAATGTTAACAGTGCTTGTTTTAGGTTATGGATGTGATTTTTATCTCCTTTTTTTTGTTATTTTCTGAGTTTTTAATATTAAAAATGATAGATACACACACATGTAACAGTAACATCTATAATCAAATACTTTAATGTTATTTTTAAAAAGTTTCATAGACAACAGCTAGACGGACTCCAAAAGTTTATAGAATAGAGTACTAGACTGTTCAATGCTAGGAAAATGGCCATAAAGAATAAGAAACTGCTCCTTCTAAGAAGAGGCACACAGTGCATATAACATGCCAAACAAACAAAAAAGCCTAGATGTTAAGCTATTGTCCCAATCCTGCCTGCTTTCACCAATTAAGAGCATATATTGACCCAGTTTGGTAATTTGCTATTCATAAGTACAAACAACTGAGTGGCTAAGTAGTAAGTTCAGAGATTGGAATCAGATAATTCTTGGGTAGAAACATTTTCCTGAAATTAACCCTCTTTAGGGGGTGAAGAGTAGGGTGGTGAGGAAAAAGCTTGGATATCATCTTCATGCATTGCTCAATATCAATAATCTACTTTATTGCAACACTCTTTGATACAAAATGATAATGTCATGCATATCTCCATTGAATCTCAAAGGGAAAACTGAAAATAACAAATAGATTCCTTTTAAATTGTTCATTGTTCTTTCAGTTTAATTACATATCCGCAGAAACAATTTTTATACATTCAACATCAAATCATGTGTCTTTACATCTCTTCGCAACTTCAAAAATTGGATTTTTGCAATTTTAGCACTCTAGAAAATAAAATAAAAATTTAACAAAAAATGTATCGATATCCCCAATACCTGTTTGCTTATTCATTTGGCTATGTTTTAGAACTGGTCTTTATCTAGTTTTATGTCTTTCAGTAGTAGGTTCTTTGTTTCCCATTTTTCTTTGACTTGTCAGAGATTTTTAGAAGTTGTAATCCAGAAATAAAAGTCAGGGAAATTAGACACCTAGATTTTCAATGAAGGATGTAGCTGATCCCCTTTCATAAATGTTCTGAAATTCTGGCAATGAAGGAACACTGTGAACTGAATTCCACAAGGCATTTTTACAAGTATTATAGCTATGCTATATTTCAGTCTTTGGGGATAGTTTGGCACATATCATGATTTCTCATTGTAAAATGGAAGATACTTCATTCAGAAATTCCATTATGGGATGCTTTTGAAACCACTAAACCATGTTCTTTAAAGCATGGAATTTGTGTTTTTTTTGGTTTGTTTATTTTCCTGTATTGTTTAAATTTTATTACTTTAAGATGCAAATAAATAGAAACATATACCATGTTCATGGATTGAAATAATTAATATTGTTAAATATCCATACTACCCAAAGCAATCTACAGATTCAATCCATAAAATTCCAATGACATTTTTTCATAGAAATAGAAAAAAAAAATTCTAAAATTCATGTGGAACTACACACACACACACACACACAAAGCCCCCAAATAGCAAAATAATCTTGAGCAAAAAGAATAAAGCTGGAGCCATTACACTATCTAATTTCAAAATATACTACAGAGTTATAGTAACAGCATGGTACTGCCATAAAACCAGACCTATAGACCAATGGAACAAAATGGAGAATCCAGAAATAAATCCACACATTTATGGTCAGTTGATCCTTGGCAAAGATGCCATGAACAAAATGGGGAAAGAACGGTCTCTTCAATAAATGGTGTTGGGAAAACTAGATATCTACATGCAGAAGAAAGAAATTGGATTCTCATCTCACATCATATACAGAAATCAACTCAAAATTGGTTAAAGATGTAAATGTAAGACCTGAAACTATAAAACTACTAGAAGGTAACATAGGAAAAAATCTTCTTGATATTGGTATCAGGCAATGACTTTTTGGATATCATCCCAAAAGCACATGCAACAAAAGCAAAAGAAATAGACAAATATGATTGCATCAAACTAGAAGCTTATGCACAACAAAGGAAAAAAATCAACAGAGTGAAGAGACAACCTATGGAATGGGATAAAATATTTATAAACCATATATCTGAAAAGAGGTTAATGTCCAAAAATTATTTGGAAAAACTCAAACAACTCAATAGCAAGAAAGCAAATAATCCAGTTAAAAAGTAGGTAAAGGACCTGAACAGAAGATGTATAAATGGCCAAGAAGTATATTTAAAAAGTTCAATATTTTTGTAGTTCAACAAAAATCAGGGAAATTTCCATAATCTTTACAAAAATGCAAATTAAATCCACAGTGAAATCACCTTACAACTGTTAGCGTGGCTGTCATCAAAAAGACAAAAGGTAAGTGTTGCTAATGATGTGGAGAAAGGAAACTCTTGTACACTGTTGGTGGAAATGAAAATTTGTACAGCCATTATAGAAAATAGTGTGGAGTTTCTTCCAACAAATTAAAAATAGAACTGCCATATGATCTAGCAAGGCCACTCCTAGGTGTATGTCTAAAGTAAACGAAATCAGTATCTGAAGGAGATATCTGCACTCCCATGCTCATTGCAACATTATTCACAATAGCAAAGTTAGAGAATCAATCTAAGCGTCCAATGACAGATAAATGGATAAAGAAAATGCATTACATATATGTAAAATGGAATATTACTCAGACTTAAAAAAAAGAAAATGCTGTCATTTGCAACAACATGTATCAACATAAAGGACACTACGCTCTGTGAAATAAGCCAGGCACAGGACAAATACTGCATGATCTCTCATATATATGAAATCTAAAGAAGTTGAGCTCCTAGAAGTGGAGAGTACTATAACGGTTTCCAGGGTCTGTAAGGTGGTAGAGATGAGGCAGTGTTTGTCAAAGGGCACAGAGTTCAGTTATGTAGGATGAATAAGCTCTAGAGGTCTAATGTACATCACGGCAGCTGTAGGTAACAGCACTGCACTGTACACTTGCAATTTGCTAGGAGTAGCTCTCACCACACACACAAAATAACAACCAAACAAAAATTATGCTAATCATTTCACAATGTACCCATATATCAAAGCATCATATGGTACACTATAAATACACATAATTTTTGTTTGTCAATTTTACTTCGATAAAGTAGAAAAAATTCTGTCTTAATCATTGCAGAGAAAGTTGCTATAGCCTATTATACATGATGATGGTACACTCCTTATAATGTCCTGGTTGCCAAATGTTTTTAATAAGGATGGCAGGAAGCAGGGTTATATAGATCACCTCTGCGTGTTTCTCAGCCGTCTTGTGTGTAACTCACGATTTGTTATAATAGATTGGATGTTTTATTGGGTGCCAATTATTTTAAAGCACAGAAATGGAATTCTGCAAATATGTGTAGTGTGTCTAAGTATGTACACTTTTCAATCATTTTTCTCCTTTTGAATTAATATCTGATGTCCAGAAATAAATTCATGTCTCAGATATTTTTAATTTTCAATTCATTTCTAATGAATTCAGTGAAAATTTCCTCTATGCTGCCTTATATAAACAACTCCTATTGATTATTTCACAAAGAACAGTGCAGCCAGCTCTAACCCCTGCAGCATTTATGAGGGCTAGGGGGAAGGGGTTTTAGTGAGGAGCCATTGATTCACAAATCTGAACAGTGCTTGTTGTCTAAACACCAAGATGAAGGAACTAACAGAGCTGGGGCTCAAAATATGAGAAGATATCCTTTCAAGCAAGTCCAAAGCCATAATAGCATCACTTTCTGGGCCAAACTGAAATATGTAGGACATAGGGAAAATGAATAATTTGGCACTCCTTCAGACTGATAGTCTTTGAATATGTAGCATACACCAGCAGACAGGCTATAGCACCAAGACAGGTAGGAGCAGAGAAGCGTTGATTCAGAAATCTGCCTCTCCTCCAGTATGCACAGCAATTTAGCATACATCCCTCATGCAAAAGGGCATTTAGAAGAAAACAAACGTTCCCCTGTTTTGAAAGCATTTTAGAGACATCAAGCGATCATTTCCTGCTTGAGCATGTATCTGGAGGTCACTCTTCTACCATTTCTGGTTCATGGATACTCTGCAGCACCTACTCTGTTTCAGGTGCCCTGCTTGGCTGGAGTTACAAGGGTAAGCAAGCAGCTTATCATGGTATTTTTTCCAATCATCTGCAGTTCTCCCAGAAAGCAGTCCTGGAAAATGCAATTTGCTATAGTTCCCAGCATTTTCGGTCATGCTGTAGTGGCCTCAGAGATATTTTAGTGCCCCAGGTGCTAACTCTGCTGGCCTGTTCCTTATTCTGGCTCTGAACGTACTACTTCCCTATAGACAGAAATAGCTTGACTTTCAAATGGCCATTGTGATATTTCCTCTCTGCCAACGTAATTTAAATAACAACATCACCATGTTTTACTAACAACTTGGAGTTGGCTTAGCAAAGCTCCGTGAAATCAATGTCGAGGATGACATCCAGGGTTTATCAGGGCCGGAGACCAGGTTGCTTGAGACTGCTAGGGTCAAACTGTGTGAGTTGGGAGGGTTTGCAGACTTTCACTGCATCTTTTTTCCCAGAAGGCACAGAAAGACAGGGTGGACCCCCAGAATTTTATGCAAGCCACCATTTAATTCATGTATTTTAGACTGCACCTTTGATATCATCTGTATTGCTGTAGAAAGACTTCCAACAGATTTATAGATTCAAAATCTATAACTTCCCTGAAACTCAGCAACAGTAAAACAGATCAATAAACAAAAAGCCTAAAGCTTGCTCCTTCCTTCTCTTAGTCCCAAAGAATTCAGAGCAGATAAACAGTGGTTTGCATAACTGGTGTTTCAGAGGGAGTAGAAATGCCTTTTACCGTATCATATTGTCCCTTCCATAGAGTGTGATACAAACTGACACTGTTTGCTGCAGTTGAACCAATTCCCGAGGCTTGCCGGGATGGCTTCTCCTGCAGAAGCAGTACTTGGGTGCACAAATATATTGTTTTGTAAAGTACAACTCTCCTTGCACTATTTTAACCTTAAAGCAAAGGTTAATCTACCCCATTTAGATCATGTGCTAATTTTAGTTATTTTGTTATTGCCTTGACTTAATGCAAGAGTCACAAAATAAGGTTTAAAACCTGCAATGCAAAAAATATTTTCAGTCTATAGAGAGAGGCCATTTTTTACATGAGCTTATCTGTACTTCTTGGCTTACGTGAAGAGAACAAAAATGCAGCACACCTATAAACTAGTAAAACTGGAATTTCCTCCTTGAGAAAGCAAATTACAAGTATTCTTGGGCCCCAGGGAGGTGTGTTATGAATACATTTTTTGCTGAAACATAACCTGGTATTGGCTGTTAATGAAAAAGCAATAGGACATTACTATTACAGTTGGGCAATCTGTGCATGCCTTGCTTTGTGCCTCTGCCCGGCTAGTGTCTCTCTCTTCCCTGACTCCTACCAAGGCTCCAGGTTTACTGATGTGGAATTGTTTTCTTTCCTTCTGATTTCACATTCACGACTACATTGAGCCTACACTAAGAGTTTAAATACTCCATCTCACATAAGTGCCCTAAAAATGTGAAGATTTAAAGAAGGGGTGGTCTAATGCATTGGGAATGCAAATTAGCAATCTAATGACAACTGGTAACTGAAGTCTCAAAGAAATCGTGTCTGTTTTACAGCTAGGTAGCTAATAATTATACTTATCTAAACATGCCTCAGATTTTTGTTCACTGTTGCATGTAAGTAGGGATGGGGATAGTGCAAGGGAAGTTCTTCAACATGATGATTATTTTTCCATCTCTTCATTGTTCTTCTACATGTTGTGTGATATTCTGCCTCCCAAATTCTGGAAACAACTATAACGATTTGATAGGAATGCCGTTCATGCAAATAGATGGAGTAATTGAGAGAATAAATAAAAATATTCAGTGAAATTTCCATGTAGAAGCAGCATACCTTCTGTGAGACAACAATGATGGATTGATGATATTATTAATATCATAGAAATTATATGTTCTTCTTGACACTATCAAAATTATTTTTTGCTTTAAAATAAGAAAAAGAAAACTTTGTTAATCCTTTGGAATTGGGGAGGTGATAGTTAATAGATTTCTAAAATTTAATAAAATATACATATGAAACTGACATATGACCTCTGAAAATAAATAAAGCAGCCAAATGATCTCTGTATCCTTCTGGTGCCATTGGGTAGATGCCAAAGTGCAGTGCAGCTGGTAGAAGTGCTCTTGTGCTTGCCAAATATCATCGCTGCACATTCTCTCATGAATGAGGAAGTTCCTGCACACCCAGAGACTGCTGGACCAATAGGCCAGACCCATACTGCATGCACAGGCTTGCAGTTTCAATCATACATAGATTCCACTAGGTTGATGTGTATGTGTATGTGATATGATGTGTATGTGTATGGGTCAATATTATTGACCCAAATTGTTTAAGTACAGTTAAACTATCCCATGCACTTAGCACATTGCCATATATGCAGTATGGGGCAGGCACCAAGTAAATACCAATTAAGGTAGATGAGATGGATGGATACCAACAAATGATTGACTGCTTCCATGATGGGTAAAATGGTATAATCAATGCATTGATATCTATGCAAATCTGAAAAAAAAAACACTATGCTACTGTGAACATCCACATACAACTTAGAATATTATATAAATGTCAAATGAGCTGCAACTTATTTTCAAATTTCACAGTTAATGTAAAATACCTGAAAGTCAGTTTCTAAAACTGTATAGAAATATAGGAAATAAAAGGTAAAGTCCTAGTTTTGTAATTATTGTTCTATTGAATGTATATAAATAGTATAAACAAAATGCAGTTTTCAAATAAGTTTTATTACAACCTGAGAAATTTGTATACTTACATCCCTGGGGTGTGAGGGATAGAAATGCTCAAATATTTTGAAGTATAATACTGACATCAAGTATTAATATATAATGAAGAGAAAAGATTAAACTGTGAATTAACAGTAAGAGGAATATACTTTTGTGAACAGGAAAATATTTTGGGGGAGATTGCCTGGGCATGTGTGGGTTGAATCTCATTTTCATGTTTTCCTCCTATTATCTAAAACATCAGATTTTAAAGACAATGTGATTGTATCAATTTCTCTCCGTAGATGCCTGTCATTACCACATGGTATTTTAGAAAAGCCCCCATATGCAATTTTCTGTGAATTGATAACCAATCATGCAATGAGAGAATTTTAAATACATATGTTTATTTTAAAAAACACTCCTGGATTTAAAAATATGGACAAGTGAAAGAGATGTTTATAACCTTCACTGTGATCAGTCTAAACGAGTTGTATATTTAACATGGTATAAATGCTAGTTGTGTTCAGAAATACACAAATCATCATGTAATGACTACGACATGCATCTGTATTTAACGATGGACTCTCAGTATTTGCACCTGTAAATAAGTGTCTGCAAGAGATGGATGAATGAATGGATGAGGCTTGTGTTTTTCAACTTGACGTCTTCAGGATTCTGGGTGTGAGCAAGACCCTTGGATTAACTACGTTGGAAGTTCAAATTGCACCGCTTCACTTGCCTGCCTTTTCATTGCTTTCCTTTCAGCTGTGTGAGCTATTTTATTTTGACATTTTAAATACCAGCCTCCTTAAGATAAAATGTGACTGGGTCTTTTGGAGTGCTTTCTGGCATGGATCCTTTTTGCAAAATGGATGTGCGTTAATAATAGATATTATTATAAAGCTACCACTGTGCTCCCACCTTCAGAGAACGCCCAGAAGAATTACAGATCTCTATTTTGGTAGTTGCCCAAGCTGAGCACTGACCAACCTTGAGGGCGAAGGAGAGCTGAGGGATAAATATGCCATATATTTACTTACTTATTTATGAAATGGAAAGAAAAAATATTAGATAGAGCCCTAATCTATTGCTACATATGACCAAGTTGCTGCTGCTATCCAAGTCGGCTTTTAAAACTAACAGAAGCAATATATTTTTAGTCTTTTCATTTGCTTTGCCTGGTAGTTCTGTGAATGTTCCCCTGTTTTAACCATAGAATCATCTCCTAATGCCGCGCTGGGATGTCTGGTAATATTTATAATTTAGAACGGTGTATTAAGAATAACAGCCTGCCGATGCTGTTCACATAACACCCGTTAACTGTACTTCCTGACATACTGTATATAAGTCCTAAAGAAACAGCTACTGGAGACAGCACCCAGGGTTTCCAATGTGAAGATGACAGATTGCTCTAATACCTATCTGACATGCAGTGTAATTTCTAAAAAATCTAATCTCATGCCGCATGTGAAAAGAGTATGCAGGAGTTACCCAAAGGCCAAACAAACAAATAAATAAATAAGAGAGGGGAAAAAAGAAAATCTTATGAAGCATTTTTTTTTTCACAGCATTTTTCTGAAGTAACAGCAAGGAGAAAAGACTATCCTGTCATGAAAAATAGATCTAAAACAAGCAATGGCTGAGGAAGGTGGTGGAAATGGAATAGAACACTAGGCATCTAAAGAGACCGGGACAACACTTTTGGAATAGTAAGCAGTTTAGTTGGACAATAACCAACATATAATTGAAAGCTGCTCTGAAAAGCTTGCCTCTGGATCGTGCTATTCCTACTTACCCAGCACAGCTACCACTGGTCTGTGCTGAGCCGACCCAGCACTCAGGTAACCTGACTTTGCCTTTGAGAGTCACCCTATGGAAACTCATACCAGATAGGATTAAGGAAGATCTCAACATCCTACTCCGTCTCTTCTCTCTCTCTTGCTATCTTCACACAATAGCCTAAAACTGGAAGATTTTATTAACTCACTTTTCATTTTGAAAGATGTGAAATATTTAATGCTATATGAAAGCATAGTGCCGGTTTTCTATTATAAGTACTACCTATGTCAACATTTAAAACAGATATAAGGATCATGCTTAAGTGGATATTTTAAATGCAACCATTGGAAGGAAAGTATTCATATCAGTTATATTGCTTATAATAAAATTTCCTAGCATTTTTTCAAGGACAATATGAGGTTAATGAACATAGGGGGAGAAGGCAGAAAATGCAAGAACCAGGCATTGTAGGCAGAAACTATGCAACATACCACCCCCACTCTTGGATCTGCTGGATCTCTGAAACCTAAACTTGCATTTTAAATGCTATTTTTTTTCCCATAGCCATTATGGACTGACACCAGAGTCTGGTGGCATCACATGCATTGCCAACAATTTTTGAGACTGTGGGAGGCTAGAAATGAAACCCACAGACCTCTCAACCTCTTCAACCACCGGGTCTGCAATATGTTCATGGTTGAGCTTGTATGTTCCCAGCTGTCTCCTTGAAGTGAAATTATTCTCATCAAAAAGGAAAAAGCATTCAGTGTTCATAGGGAGGAAAACTGCCTTAAAGAAAAAAAAAAAAAGCAAAAAACTAATCCCTAGTCAAAAAGGTGGATCAGTTAGTTTTGACAGAGGTGACAATGAAGTGGCAACAAGGCTACTAAAAAAGTTATTAATATGCTTTCCTGCAAAACTAGACCCTAAGTTTATTTTTGATTCCCTTCCTCTAGTGTGGCATTTTCATTGATAGTAGAGAAGCCAGCCATGAAGACCCAGAGCCAAGCTTCCTTTTGGTACCTTAATTTGACTCAAATATACACTAAGGCTAATGTGCCTGGCAAAGTGAAGGAAATGGATGCATCCACCAAAAGGCAGGAAAATCTACAGGGACAGCCTCAGGCCAGTCACAGGGGAGTCCTCTTCCCATCCTGGTGTATTAGCTCCCTACTCAACTAAGCCTGTCTCTAGAGCCTGGGTTCACCGTTGGGCCCCTGTTCACCTCAATGAAGATGCTCAAAAGCAAGTTCCATCCTGAACAAGCATCTGCAAGATGAAAGAGAAGCTAAAGATGCTGTTACATCCATAAACCATAAAGCAGGACTGAAATATTTAAGATTTAGTCATAGCCATTTTTCAAAAATAATATCAGCAAGGCAACAAGTCTTCCCATTTCACAGACATAAAATTTAGATGACCATATTGGGAAGATTAAATATTATAATAATACAATTCTACCCAAATCAATTTGTATCTTCAAAAATGCAATCCCCAAACAAAATCCCAATGGAATTTGTTTTGTAACTTTGTAAAACTTATTCAGAAATACATCTGAAAAAAAATAAACAGTGCAGAACTATCCAAAATAATGGAAAAGAAGAATAAATACTGGAACAAGAGGATTGATTCTAATATAAGAGCCAATAATTAAAAACAGTGTGATGTTGGCATAAGAATCAGCAGACAGATCAGGGAACAGAACAGATAACTCTAAAACAGATCCTGGAATAACAAAAGTCAGAAAATATTGCAAATCACTGCTGTTGGTTAATTGGCCGCTTGGGGCAAAAATGAGTTGTGTTTTTACCTTTCATAATACCAGTAGATAGATAGATAGGTAGATAATACATACAATCTGAGCTGGATTACCAGTATTAAATGTTACAATATAAATCTATAAAAACTGGAAGAAAATCCTGGTGAATATTAATCTTAGGATATGGGGATAAATTCAAAACATAAAAGCAATTGAAGAGTTTGAATCTTGGAACTAGATCTCCAGGCATTACATGTTCTTTATTGTCATAAAAAATAAAAATAATACCAGCCAGTTGCTAAGGGGAGTTGAATAATCAAGTGGATATGCACAGCTTGCCAAGGACTATCAACTAGCCATAACAAGTGCAACCTCCATGGCCCCGTGAAAATCAAAATCTAAAATCTGAGCTTCTCATTTGTGTTTCAAATTTGGCTAAGCGAATTTTGGCATGATAGTCACAGACCAATTGTGTTTATATAGCCTTTGGGGCAGACATTCAAGATGCGAGTTGTAGGACCTCTATTCTGTAACAACGTTAGATACCTGAATGTAAGCAAAGCTTAGGAGCAGGACAGAATTGTCTGTTTTTAATTGCTCAGCAAGCATTTTGGAATAAATTCTGAAGTTGCTAACAACTGCATCCAGGATCTAGCTTAGCAAATAATTCCAACTTTTCCACTGTGTAGGAAGCTTCTAGTTTGGCTGGAAAGAGCTCCAGACTATCATCTGATGAAAGTGTTTAAACCTATAAGTTTGACATATATTTCGCATTTGAATAAAATAACTTTCATTTTAAAAATATCATCTAGATCAAAGTTACCACCTGCCTAATGCAATCCTAACATTTGCCTTGATTTGACCTTGATTTATAAAACTTGACAACATAAAAAGAAACTATTTTTAAATGCTTTCAAATCATAGTACTTGCTAAGCTTCCTCTCCACACAAAAAATAGGAAGGAGAGAAGAAAGGAAGGAAGGGAAGGAGGGAGGGAGGGGTGGAAAGAAAAGGGAGAGGAAATGAAAGAAATGGGAAGAAAAGAAATTATTATTTATGTAATGTATATAGTTATTATATTTATGTAAATATATGATTATTGAATTGAATAATATGATTAATTAATTAAATATAATTAATTAAAAAAATATGATTATTGTTATCACATAAGTTAAGCATCCAGACCCAAACTTGACACATAAGTGCTCAATGCTAGATCTATGATAGCTATCCCTATTGATGAAACAGTAGATATTTACTAAGCGTCACCTCTCAGTCATCACTATCACCTGTCTAGTCAGCTTGGGAAAATCTTTATAGTATCAAAGAGGGACCCTGCATTCACAGTGTTTATTAAAATCTTACTTGATAAAATACAACACATGACATGAAAAGTTGATTAACTAGAATTAAAAAATAATAATACTTCAACCTAGGGAAAGTATGTTCTATTGGATGTTCTGCAAGGAACAAAAAATGAATTTTGGAGTGTTACGACTACTTAGAAATATGCAAAAACTATGCCTCACATGGGATGTGAGGGAAGGAGGGGACCAGCCCTTGTTCTGAGGAGGAAGGCTGGGAAAAGCAGGGGCATTGGAGGCTGGTTCCCAGAAGAAGGCAGTGAATGGGTCAATCTGGCTGAAGTTGGAAAACAGGAGAGAAGTGAGGCGAGGGAGGGAGAGCAGTCCTCCGGGAAGGAACTGGAGGCCCCACGTGAGCTTTCTGACCTTTATCCACCTGTCCATGGCAGGCTCTGGGGATTTGCAGAGGGTGGGGCCAGGGTGGAAGTGGGGTTATGAGGGTTTCTTTCAAAGCCCCTTTCCAATATTTCCCCTCGCCTTTGTATCTTACCTGTCTTGTTTGGGCTCAATGTTGAAATGACTCAAGAAAATCCGTTTATAATTGTCGGCATTTTCAACACCCGAGGAAGATACTGCTCTGCTTTATTTTAAAGATCTTGGACAATGACTTTTTTCAATGGCCTAAAACATGCTTTATTCCCTGTGACACTAGTATCTTCTACCACAAACACAGTATTTCTCTTCCCGTTTGGTATATTTTACTAAGATTTTACAAACATTCCATTCCTGTGTTCATCTTTTTACTTTGTTACTTACTTTCCCTCCACCCTTTATCCTAAATAGTAGGACTTAATGTTTTTCTGGTTCTCTTCCCTTACCGTTCCCCTCCCTGCCTCTCTCTGTAGCCTCGCTGCTTACACAGCTTACATTCTTAAGTGAGATTATACATGTACACACACACATATATATATATACATCTTATCTTGTCAGATTTCTTTTCTATTTGGATCACTGCCAACCCTGTAGTCCCATTTTACACTTCAGTGAATTAATTCAGCGGCTGAAATAGTTCTCCTCGGTGTGTTATGTATTATGTCTAGCTCAAATTCACTAGTGAAGGAAATATAAAAATCTTATCTTTTCCTTTAAAAAGAAGAATCGGTGCATGGTGCAGAGCATGTTTAGGAGCCAAGGCAGCAATGAGCCAGATGAGCAGGGACCTGCTACCTTCTCGGGATCAGCTCTGTGGTGTGTCTGTCCCCAGCTGCGCCACTGACTGTCCTCCCCGGCATCCCACCACCTCCCTGCACTCGCTGGCCTTAATGTTCCTTGAATGACTCGTGTTTTAGGATACCCCTTCTCAATGGCCCCGCCCTGCTTCAACCCTTTATTTCTATCAAGTGAAGGATTTGTTTTCCATAGTTTTTCTCTTTATCATGGTGCATAATTCAAATAACACATATAAAGGAAAAGCTATCAAATTTATTTTAGAGAATGACCCCAGCCTCTCTGTCACTCACCTATATGTAAAGCTGTCAGCTAGACCTTACTTCTATAGACACAGTTGCCATTGCCACCATCAAAAATGCTTTGCCTAAGTACAGCTAAGGTGGCTGTAGGGCAATTTTCAGTCGGCCAGCTGGTCTTCAGCATGCACAGATACTTGAAAGAGTAGATAGAGGGTGAAATACTAGTGTGTCTAGGGTTGCCTCTCTTCTATAACCACAGCTAGATCCCTGGCATGGTAGTAAAACAAAGGGGTACATTTTACCTGATCTTAAACTCTCATTGTCCTTGCATTAAGTAAAAATTACCGATCTCAGCATGAGTGAAAGTCACACGTTGTCCAACAATTGTGAACAGTGTATGTGAATCTACACATGCCCAAGGATATGCACATGCAAACTGGAAGAGCTGTTGGAGGAAACTGGCGTTCTTTCTGTAATCGTGGTCTGGTACAAAGAGAAAGCTATAGAAATTGTGTGCATACAGAAGCCTCCATTTTTGAGTAAAGTAGGTCAGATTATTGAAGACACAGATGTGTAGAAGTTAATACAATTTAGATGAGTTGATTCTCAAAATGCATTCCTTCAAATGATTTTTAATTTAATCTCTCCTGTCTAACACCAATGGCTTTCTTAATTTTCTTACAGCATTGAAATAACCTTAAATGAATATGGTTGTGTCTTTCTTTGTCTTGCTTGTGTATAAGGAAAAAGTATGGTTAATTATAAATTTAGATATATACACAGAAAAATTTCCATGCTCAATGCAAGAGATGTCCCATCTTCAACAGCACAGAAAGGCAAAGACCAGAATTATGTCACATGCACAATTATTAATCTAGGTTGGCAATTTAGAGAGACAGTGTGGTCTAGCTGATAGAACACCAGATGGTAAGGCATGGACCTGGTTTCTATTCCCAGTTTTATCACTGTTAGATATTTGGCAAGGGATTTCTCCCTGTGTCTGTCTTTCTATGTCAAAGTGCTCACAGTTTCAACCCTCTCTTGCCTTCACAGGTATGAGATGAAAGGCTGCCCAGAAAGCAGTTAGTGGTTTGCAAAAATATATTAATAAATCTAAAGGTGTTTTCATGTTAAAAGTGTCATCTGAAGCTACCACTCACTTTCTACCTCACTTTCTTCGAGCTTTAAGTACTTCTTCACCACAGCTAGTCTGCTTGTGGTTGTTGACAAGTTTGGTCATGGTAACATTGGCGTAGGCTTGAAAATAGCTTTCCAAACTCTTTAGCCTTCAAATATGTCTCATTCATTTACTTAGCATGTGGTTAGCTTTCCCTGATACCTTCCTAACTTCACCCCTCTTTTTCCTTATAATATCCACCTTCATCAATTCAACCAAGGGGAAAAAAGCATCTTTATTTTGCAGGGAGACACTAAGTTTACTAGTTTTCTATGTCTTTGGCACTGTGGTGGGTATAATAGAGAATACAGAGAAATCTGATATGTATTTGTCTACAAAGAGGCATACAGTCAAATTTGAGAGGTAGATCTAACACACATGAAACAATTAATGACTTGGTAGGAAGAATAAAATATGAGAAGAGTTTACAGAAATAAAAATTGGTGTGGACTAAAAGAAAGGCTTCATGGAGTATATGGAATTTGATTTGGGCAGAGTGAATAGGATTTAGGTCAGAAGAGAGCACAAGGGAGGGCCATTCTGGAAAGGACAAAGGCAAAACTAAATTCAGAAAGGCAGAATTAATTAAGGATTAGGGAAAATGGGTTGCACATAGATATAATACTGTACCTTCCTTATAGAACGCCTAGTTCCATATGGAAACCTTTATGCTGTTGGATCTAAGACAGTAAGAAGCTTTTGGAAGTTCTGAAAGGAAGAACATCCTGATGAGAGAAGAGATTTTGTAAAATTAGCCATAAAATAAATATTAGGCAGGATGGCCTTGGGCAAGATTGGATATAGAAAAACCAAGAGAAGAAATGGAAAAGAAGGAAAATAGTCAAGGGACATATTTTGAGAGAAATTATCCTGTGATTAAGAGCCATTTTCAATAGAATAAGGCTGCTAAGAAGAAAGAATGGGCATAAGTGCCATGAATTCCAAGGTAGGAAGGATACCCTTCCCACCGCAGGGGGATGATGATGTTTTTGGGTAGTCAAGTGAGAGAATGAGTGATCAGGGATACACGGAGAAAAAAACTGATCGATTTGGTGAGAAAATGTGACTCTTGGTGTATTCAGAGAGGGACATTCCAAAGAAGTGGTCAGCTGAGAAAGTGTCATGTACACATCACAGCATGCAGTGATCAATCCAAAGTAGACAGGGGTTTGCAGTCACTATGAGATAGAGGAATCTAACGTGAAGTCATTAAGGAGTGAAGCAGAGAAAACATCCATGCTTTTCTTTGAGCATAGATTCCTGAGAAAAGCAATCCAGAATGAAAGAGAGAGAACAAATGTCTTTATTTGAAATTCTCTTAATCGTAGTATTGGATTCCCATTAAATTGCCACCTTAGTTTTATTGAGATACTTTAAATTTCCTTTAGGTCTTTCCCACAGGAGACAGGTTCATTGTGGTGAGAACACTGGCTGAACTGCTTTTTTGCTGTAAGAACCAGGGAATAGAGTCAAAGACTGGAGAGAAAATTTTAAGGCCAAGTGATGGCCATCCCTCTATCCACCCATCCATTCATCTCTTCATTTCTCCACTAAGCACTTCTTACGTTCCATAACTGTGGCAGTAAATAAGAAAAACATGATCCTGCTCTCATAGAGCTTAAATTATATGAGATTGGTTTTTACAAACACTTAAGCAAAAACTGGTATGAGAATATGTGGGAGTGGACACCGTAGTACTAGCCAGGGTTCCCAGAAAGGGTTCTGTGAGAAAATGCTATTTTTACTAATTATTAGGGAAGGGGACTAATATAACAACAGAAACATATATAGCACATAGAGACCTGGAATTTATTTCTTGCCACAGTGTCAGGGATAAGTCCAAAGTCACGGTGCTTATTCTCCATGAAATGCATAAATGCATATCTGCACATGTACTGTAGTTTCTGCAGGCAACTAACTTCAGGCAGGAACCCTGCAAGAATCAATATGAAACAACACAATTTCCCAAAGGTCCAGAAATTCAACTGTATATTCAAAAGTACAGATTCCGGGAAATACAACAGAGCAGCACCAGAGATGCAAAACACAGGGAAATGTGCACTGAAGACTCTGGGGCCAAGAAGACAGGGAGTGGACCTTGTGAACAGGGCACTGCACCTCTGCCCAAGTCCCATGATGCCAGGTCAGTGCAACCTTGCCTGGAGGCAGAATGGTGGCTCTCAATATTTGTTCTAGACATATGATACAAACCACATTGGCAGAAAGCATGAATATTGTGCCTTTTTTTAAAAAAGCTTTTTGAGACAGAGTCTTACTCTCTTGTCTGGGCTAGAATGCCATGGCATCCGCCTAGCTCACTGCAACCTCAAACTGCTGAGCTCAAGTGATCCTCCTGCCTCAGCCTCCCAGGTAGCTGGGACTACAGGCATGCGTCACCATACCCAGCTAATTTTTTTTTCTATTTTTAGTTGTTTGGCTAATTTCTTTCTATTTTTAGTAGAGACAGGGTCTCACTCTTGCTCAGGCTGGTCTCAAACTCCTGAGCTCCAACCATGAGCCCACCTCAGCCTCCCAGAGTGCTAGGATTACAGGTGTGAGCCACCGCAGTCGGCCGTGACTTCTTTATTTAAGGAATACTAAGCCTCTATCTTTTATTATTTTACTTTTACTCATTTTAATGTCATTTTTGTCTAATGACCCAAATAATATTGAAAAAATAGAAACAGTATCACCAACTTTAATAGAGTCAATATCTTTGTAAAATACCTTATCTTCTTTTCCTTCTCTCTCTTCTGTGTGTGTGTGTGTAAAACACACACATTTCATATTTGAGATATTTCTATGTATACTGATTTACAGCTTGGGAGTGTATTTTGGCAATCATAATGTGGGAAGAGAAAAATATAGTATCTTAGCAGCTGTCATTTGAGTCCCTTCTAGAGAGAATCTACTGTCTGCAGGAAAAGTGCTTCGAGGAGCCATGGGTACAAAAGGTGAGAGCTAGAAGGCACAGGTGTTCGCAGGAGCTAAGAAATTGTCAGCTATATACATGAGAAAATGAGAGGACTGGTCATCGTACTATGCAATGCAGAGGGAAGAAGCCAGAGGACAGAGAAGGAAGAGGTAAGAGAAGTCAACACGGTGTCAGGAAACTAAAGACATGTTAGGAAAATAGCTAAGGAAATCCCCCCAGTGACATGGTGGCCAAATGGCATTTATGCCTATTATTTTGTTTGATGATATTTAACTTGATCATCCAATTTTCAGTAAAATCTTCCACATTTCAGAATACCTTGAAAGCATGATTTTAATCGTTTTGATAGAAACTGAAGAGGGAGATAAAGTTCATGTCTGGGTCAATATGGTGAAGAAGAGAGTGAGCAGGGAACCCTGGGACAGATGTGACCAGAAAACCTGAGTTACCCAGAAATGTGCAGGAGGCTGTGAAGGGTTCTGGGCTGTCATGGGAAGTGGACTAGGGAGTTCCAGCTGAGTGTCTAGATCTCCAGGCAAGCCAAGAAATTCACTTGTATTTGACTTAGTTTTATTTCGCTAAAAAATTGTCTGCTTCATTGAAATATCCCTACTTATTAAAATTGATCGAATGATACTCTTTTTGAATTTATAAATATCTTATCTATCATCATACATGTTTGTCATACCTAGTATCATACATTTGTGTTTTCTATCTTTTTTTATGCATAGTTAAGACATCTTCAAAAAGGCCAAGATCTTAGATTAGTTGATCGGTTGATTTTCTGTTTCTAATTCATTAATTTATGGCTACATTTTAATTCTTTACACATACTTTGGTCTAGCAAATTTTTAAGGTGTATCAAAAAAGTATAGAGAATAATGTACACTCATCTACCTTCGTAACTTAAAAATATATTATATATTCAAATGAAATCCCTGTGTGTTGTTCCCCAGATTTCATTTTCCTCTCTCCCACAGATATCCACTACCTGAATATGGTCTCTATCATCTCCATGGTTTTTAAAATAATTTTCTTACCTATATATTTATCCATAAATCAATTATAAATTTCTCAGTCCATTCCCTCACTAAGCATGTGCATACTTGCATGTGTGTACAGACACACTCTGTTTCATTTTGGACAGTATATAGTTAGGAGTGAAAGTTTTAAGTCATAGGGTACTTGTTCCTTCAATATTACTAAATTGTCCACTTTTTCTCCAAGGTATAATATTTGCACTGATTTGTCCTCTCAACTGCAGAGAATTAGAGTTCTTCTCGCTTCATATCCTTGCCTTATTGTTGTCAAACTCCGTAGCTTTTGTCCATATCATTTTCTCTCTTTTACATACATTTGCATTCCTATGATTATTAGTGAGATTGCATATATTTTCATGTTTATTGTTATGTTCAGCTCTTACTTTCTTGAATTGGCTTTTTGTATATTTTTGCCTGTTTTCTATTGGGTTGTTTGGTTTTGGTTACTGATTTTAAGAATTTTTTATATTTTTGGAACTTCCTTCTGTTGTGTTGATTATATTCATCACATATAAACCTTTTTTAAGACTGTGTTTTGTCTTTTGCTTTCTTTTTTAAAGTGGTACTTTGTGATATGTATAAAACTCAATATGAATGTAATCAGAGTTGTCAATTATTTCTTTATAAAAATACTCTGGGTTTGTAAAAGAAATCTTTCCTGGCCTCCAATGTCATGAAGATATTTTCTGATATTTTACTCTTTCACTCTTGTTTTCTTTAAATTTAATTGGTTGAATTTATAAACTTTTTATTTTTTTCTGGAAGTAGTTCCTATACTTTTTTTTTGATCAATTTTAAAAAGAAAAGATTAGATTCACAATGTTCTTGTCTATATCCCACTAGTTTATACATACAGAGTTGTCATTACTCCCTAAGTATTTTGTACATGAAGTTTTTATTTCTTATTTGTTCCTGGAACTATTTTGTAAAACTACTTTATTTAAAAATTATTGTTAGTAATTTATTTTAAACTACCTATCTATGTATTGAATAAGTATCACCAATTTTTTTCTTATAAACTATATTATTGTTATCTGTGGACTATTTTATATCAGGAAATTTCCTTTTAAGTTGATTTTTAAATTTTTGGTCTAGCCATACTTACCAGTTTTCTGTTGGTTCTTTTTTTTTTTTTTTTTTTTTTTGAGACAGAGTCTCACTTTGTTGCCCTGGCTAGAGTGAGTGCCATGGTGTCAGCCTAGCTCACAGCAGCCTCAAACTCCTGGGCTCAAGTAATCCTGCTGCCTCAGCCTCCCAAGTAGCTGGGACTACAGGCATGTGCCACCATGCCTGGCTAATTTTTTCTATATATATTAGTTTGCCAATTAATTTCTTTCTATTTATAGTAGAGATGGGGTCTCACTCTTGCTCAGGCTAGTTTTGAACTCCTGACCTCGAGCCATCCACCCGCCTCAGTCTCCCAGAGTGCTAGGATTACAGGTATGAGCCACTGCGCCCGGCCTTCTGTTGGTTATTAATATTCTAACCTTTATATCTCCCATCTTCTCTCCCATTTGGTCTTTTTGTTCTTAGTCTCTGCATTTTGAGAGAGCTTTCCTAGTTTGCCTTTTACAAAATTGAATTCATTTTTCTTTAATTTCATTTTTGCCTTATTCCAAATCTGATTTTTAATCTGTGATCATATTTTATGTTTTTACAATTTTTCCTTATTCCATCCCAATTTTTTGCTACATCAGTTGTAGTCTTATCATCTCATCTTTTCTCTTTTGTTTCATAGCATACAAATTTTTCTAGATCTTATTGAGAGGACTAAGGTGTCTTAAGTTCCCTCTTTTTGAAGTAAACAAAAAAATGTCCTCTGTATCTTATGTAGTAAGTCTATTTTTCATGGGTTTCATGTTTTCTTTCCTTTATTTAGAAGAAGGGTGGTCTAGGATGGATTATTGAGGATTACTCAGGGCTTCCCCCACTGATCTCCTGATTCTTCCGGTATATTGGGCAGAGATCTGCTAATGTACTACAGCCTCAACACTGGCTGTCTTATTTAGAGTAGATCTATTGGAGTAAGGAGATCTCCTACACTACCATTAATTATGATTAGTCATTGCATAATCGGGAGTAGTAGAGTTTATTCTTTGATGACCAAATATAGAGGACAATTCTTTTCTTGCTAAAAATCAGTGAATGAGAAACTTTAATCTCCAGTATTCATTGTGTCCCTAGTTCTTCCATTTTCATTGCCTGTCTTAGCATCCCTCCATGTAAAGATTGCATTATTCTATAACTATGCCCTTAATTGCTATGTGTTTCTTCTAATAGTAACCAAGGGGAGGTAACAATAGGTTATGTTGGAAAGCTCCTCCTAGGAAATTGGTGGTGAATTCTCTTCCTTTGTTTCTTGTACTACCTTTGCCTGGAAAGAGGATGTTTTCAGTAGGAGTTCTTGGCTAGAAATGTAGTATCAACTTTCCTGCATTGTTCAGTGTATCTGTCTGAGAGATTTTATCTACACTTTGAATATTAAAAGTTTCTACTAGTATTTGGATGGCCATGACCTTTATTTTTCATAGAAGGTACACTGAAGTGTCAACAAAAAATAACCCAAACTCTGGCAAATGATTCAAAGACATTTATTATTAGCAATGTTTGAAGACCATGGCCCAGAGCCATGCCCAAGAAGCTTTGAGCAAGGTGGACTCACTGTGGTTGGGTTACAGTTTCGTTTTACCCATTTAAGGGAGACAGGAATTACATGTAAAGTCATAAATCAGTATGTGAAAGGCGTGCATTAGTTTGGCACGAAAAGGTGGGACATCTCAAAATGGGGGCTTACAGGCTATAGATGGGTTTGAAGACTCTTTGATTTGTAATTGGTCAAAGAAATGAAGCTTTGTTTAAGGGTTTAGAATGTTTTAAGTTAAGATAAGGAAGTCTGTTAATCAGAGATAAGCCACCAGCCATATCCCCAGACTCAAGTGATTCATTATGTAAATTGAGGACCTGCAGGTGTGGTTTAAGCTTTGTCTTGCATAGCCTTAGGCCTGTCAATGACTTAGAAAGAATATCTCCAAGAAGGGAGGGGGGCATGATGAGGCATGTCTCACCTCCCTTTTCAGGGACAGCAACTCAGTTTTAGGGTATCCCGTTGGCCAAGAGGGAGCTGTGGGGGGAACTTAAGATTTTATTTGAGTTCACAAAAGTCTGCATTTCTCTGTATTTTTGATAGAAAATTGAAAGAGAGAGAGAGAGAATTGGTCGTCTCAGATTTAGACCCCTTTACACTCTTAAAAAATTCTTGAGAGGCCCCAAAAGTCTTTGTTCATGTGGTTTATATCTGTCAATACTTACCATATTAGAAATTAAAGCTGAGAAATATTCAAAATGTGTATTTATTAATTCACTTAAAATAACAATAAACCCACCACATATTAACACAAACAACACACTTTTATAAAAGATATATTTTCCAAAATAAACAAACCAAAAAAAAAACTAGTGAGAAGAATGATATTGCTTCACACTTTTGCAGAACTCTTTAATGATTAACTTCATGGAAGACAGTGGGATTCTTCTACATTCAATCTGTTATCATATGTTGCTTTAATTAATGTATTGAAGAAAATCTGTCCTCAAAAATACACAGTGGAAAAGGGAACCCCCCTACTGATCCTTGGACCACACTGAAGTAACATTCAAAAATGGGCTCTTACATGTTGACTGTGCCACTGTACAACACAGATAATCTGACTGCATAAGAAACTTTTAAAATGTTTTAGTGATTTGCCTGGCCAGCAATTAGTGAAAGCAAAACTTGAACTCAGAGGATCTGAATACAAAAGCCTTTCTTTCTTGCATCTAATTGCATCTAAGCTGCATCTAAGTAAGCAATGAATCAGGCTCCATCCATGTTGCTATTTTAAATTTTGTGTTTGTGTAGCTCCACATAACTGGATGATGTGAAAAGGGTATCTCAAATTTAAATTAATTTCAGGTTTCAGAAACTAACCAACATTCAATAGTGCATGGTGTTTATTTAAGACAGATAAAAATTACAAACCTTTCACTTGTTCTCAATTGTCAAATTACAACATAAGGAAAGAGAGCCCAACTTGTTAGCTCCTTGAGGAGGGAAAACCTGTTCACCCTCCACTTGGTTCACCTTGTACCTAGATTCCTGCAGGTACCCTGATTGGCAGATGCTTAACAGGGAATCACAAAGAATAAAAGGGACTGTGTCCACAGTGAGGGAAGTTTTTAGAGTCACCCTAGGAAGGGAAAAGTGCAGGAATGGCTGCACTTTGCTGCATAAAGAAAGACACTGATGGTAAAATGGGATTTAGGAAGTGGATTAAAAACCTGATCACCGACAGGTAGATTATGGGTAGCCCTTGGTGCAAGGTAGCAGAGTAATTGTTAAAGTTTTCACTAAAGATAAGTAGAATGGTAGAGAAGTGGAGGGAAATGCACTAGCAGATACAATGTATCAGGTATTTTAAAAAATGGGGAAAATAATAATTATAAAGACAATTGGGCCAAATGTGGTGGCTCATACCTATAATCATAGCACTTAGGGAGGCTAAGGCAGGAGGATCACTTGAGACAGGAGTTCAAGGCCAGCCATGACAACAAAGTGAGATCTTCTCTCTCTCTAAAAATAAAATTTAATTAGCCAGGCATGCTGATGTACACCTGTAGTCCCAGCTACTTGGGTGGCTGAGACCGGAGGATCAATTGAGCCCAGAAGTTCGAGGTTGCAGTGAGCTATGATTGGGTCACTGCACTCTAGCCTGGGTGACATAGTGAGACCCTGTCTCAAAAAAAAAAAAAAAAAAATCAAATTGAATGGCTACTGTTGGGGGCAATTAATGCTCTGGTAAAAGACAATGAAAGGCTAAAGCTGACTGATCATCAATTATAACCTAAGTATGGAAGCCAGAGGGCCTCTAGGGAAGCATATAAAGACTTTCACTTGTATAGCAAGATAAGAGAAGCTAAGAGCAGAGCAGAGTTCCTATGAAGGTAAATTCTCAACCTAGGCAGGTCTGCTACATCAAAGGTAGAGCCCTAATGGGAAAGAATGGGACCTAGAGACATAGTAACAGAGGTAAATCCCTGAAAAGGAGCAAAATGTTTTATGAGCTGTCTCTTTAAACCTCCCTCCCAAACTTTTTTGGGAATTAAAACCTGCATCCCTGCCTGAGGCCAATAATCAGAGGGGCAGAGGAGTGTTCTTTGTTTTAAACCACAGAAGATGGCTCAATGGAATTGTCCAGGCAAAGGGCATAAGGTCATCTTCATCCAAGAGGAGGCTAACTAGGACCACCAGCTATAGTTAAAAAGCAATAGCCCAAAGCGAAAAATCCTTTAAAAGCTCTGTATTTCTACTCAACAGGAGGATGATGGTACTTTAAGACAAGAGTCTGACATCTTCCTCGTTTGCTGGCAAATTAATAAACTTCTCTTTCCTTTTCCCCAAACCACTTGCCCTCATTCTTTGTTCGGCCATAGGGACAAGTGCTGAACTTTTGGTAACAACGTGAAATTGGCATACTGGGGTTGATGAACTAAAACATCTCAGATCCCCTAATAGCATTAATCCCTCTAAAGTAGCCCACCAACCCCTATAAAAACTTAGCACTTCCTCATCACCTGAAGGCAATGCAGAGGCCCCTTTTCCACAAGACAACAGAAACCCCCATCAGGATCTGCCACTACCTACTCCTCTGGGCACCAGGCCAACATGTGGACATAAGATACAACATGATCCCACAACAGAAGTGTTGGGCTTGCCAAGGGAGGAAAGAATCTTGCCATAAGGAGTCAACATGTCCCAGAAAGAAACTGGGGAGAATTGTGACTGAATTCTGAAGGTACTTGATCAAGGAAGGGTGGGGCAGAATATAAAAATGGATAAGAGAGCATTTATTGACAAGAAAGCCCTCTCTAAGGAGACTGGAGTGATACCCTGGCAAGGACCTTGGAAGAACTATAAATGTTCTTCTGGATTAGCTTATAATAACTGGGAGAAAGCAATGACCCAAACTAAATTAACTTGAAATATCAAAGACGTCATGACAGGCAGTAAAAGAAGGAGCAAAAGGTTCAGAGAAGTGGGCATGCCAGCATTTATATACTGTGTAAGTCTGGGAATATACCAGATGACTACATCCTGTGGGAAGGCTCAGAGGGCCCTTCAATTACCAAAGTAAGTGAGATGGGCACCAGTGGCACTGAGAACCTAAGAGGACACATTCTCCTGTAGATTAAAGCTATAGTAGGAGATGCTGTTTTAGAACTGGGCTTAACGATAGCAATGTGGATGACAGGATCCATCCCACCTGCCCAAAATGGCCACTGATTAACCATGGAGCGCAAGATAGGCCCAATTATTATACTAAGTCGCAAAGACACAGTAGCATTTGGGAGACTTGATCCACAGGGAGCTATGAAGATGATTAATAGAACATGGTGTTCGTATTGGCAAAATAAGTGAGTGGACAGCCTGCAGAGATGTTGCTGAACCTAAAACCAGAACAATTCAAGAAAGGATAATCAAGAGGCCAAAAACAGATACCACACACACACACACACACACACACACACACACACACACACACACACACACAAAGGCACAAGCCTTTGCCCAGTTTCCACATTGGCACCAGTATTCCAGCTCAGAACCCACTAACTTAAGGAGAGGTTAATTTTCCAGAAGAAATGGACCTGCAACACCACAGAGGGGGTCTATGGTAAAGATTACCTCAAAGGGACCTACTGCCACTTACGTAACTGTATACTGTGGAAAGAGGAATTTTGAAAACTACTGTATACATTAAACAATGATCTTTGATCACCCAAAACATCCCCATGGCCTCCCTGTTAAAGCAGGGACATATGGGGGTCAGGTCCAGCTCACAACAGGTTCTCTGGGTCCACAGACCCTCTATCAGTTTTCTCTGCAGTAATGTTTAATTGATTGGATATAATTGGCGGCTTGGCCACCTTACACCGAACTTTGGTCGATTGCCTATGGGGAAAGAGAAATAATATCATACAAAATCAAGTGGCAGCCAAGTGGCCCCAGCCAAAATAGAAAGTCAAAAATAATATCACATTCCCGGTGAGTGGCAGAGATTAGTGTCATCTTTAAAGACCTAAAAGATGCAGGGGTGGTAGTCTCCAATATATCTGCAATAAAATGTATTAGTCTGGTCCCTACAAGAGTCAAATGTATCCTAATGGATGATAGATCACTGCGACCTCACCCAGACAATAGCCCCAAGTGTAGCTTCTGTGCTAGATGTGCTATTTGCTAGGGCAGATTAACATGGCCTCAGGCACGTGTACACAAACATGAATCTAACAAATGTGTCCTCTATCAGAAAGAGGAATCAGAAACAATTCCTGTTCACTTAGAAAGATGAAGAGTGGACAGTTTTGCCTGACACTATGTTATCTGTCCTGACTTCCGTTGTGTTATAGTCCAAAGAGGCCTGGAAGTTAGACATACAATGAAGCATCACTCTGGTCCACTATATTGATGAATTTGTACTAATTAGAGCAGATAAACGAGAAGTTTGCAAGTGCTTTGGAGTCCTTAGTAAGACAGGCATTACAGAAAGAGGAGGCGCTTCCTATGAAGATTCAGGGGCCTGATGCATCCGTAAAAGTTGTAGTAGTCCAGTGGTCTGCTGCATGCTAGAATATGCTTTACAAAATAAAGGACAAATTACTGCATCTTATGTGACCTGCCACTAAGAAGAAAGCACAAGAGCTGATAGATCTCTTCAGGTTTTACAGGTAGCATATCCCACACCTAGAAATACTGCTCCCACCTGTATACTAGATATAAGGAAAGCCTGTCAGCTTTGAATAGGACAGTGCTGGAAAGGGTTGTGCAGTAGGTCCAAGCTGCATATAAGCCCATATTTCCTGGAAGATGTAATAGAATAGGAGACAAATGTGAAAAAAGATGTGTGAGATGGAAGTGTGAGTGGCCCCACTTAACATCACTCCAAGTAACCCACTATTTGAGCTTCCTATCCCCCAACTCCAGATGCTCTGGGCATAGGGGGATAGACATCCTGGTCCACAAAGAATACATCCACCTGGGGACACAGCAGAAATCCCATTAAAGTTTCAGTTACAGCTGCTGCCTAAATCCTTAGGACCCCTCATGCCAAGAGACCAAAGCCAAGAATAGAAGTCGCCATTCCTGGAAGGAGTCATTGGCCCTGACCATCAGGAGAAAGTAGAAATCCCGTCACAGTAGGGGCATAGTGGAATAGGGTCGGCACTCAGGCGATTCAATTTGATAGCTCTACTTATTCTCACTCAGTTTTGGTGGTTCATGAGCAAGAGCTATTGCGCTGGCCTGAGAAGAACAGGATGGCTGGGGGCTCAGATCCCCAAAGCATGAGGGCCCGTGTCAGAGCCACCTGAGCGTGGAAGAGGTGCCAGCTGAGGAAGAGGGGAACCCAGAGCGGAGAGTAGAGGAACAAGCTGATGGGTGACAGCTGTAGCTACATGACCGGCTCAGGTGTGGGGAGGCTGTTGTTTGTCCCACTCACCTTCTCCTAAGTCACTCCCAGGAAAAGAGGCCCACCAGGATCCTTGAGGAGCTGCTCCCAGTATTTACACTAAGAATAGATCTGAACATCTCAAGGGATGTTCTGAAGCAGAAGCTCTGATGTACCACCTAGATCTCCGTTAGTACTAAAGGACACAATCCTCAAGCTTCTCAGAGTGTTGCTGGATAACAGATCCAATCCATCTTATCCAGTCTGCCATCACCAGTTAAAAAAAAAAAGAAAAAGGCTAACATTTTAACTCTCTACTTACTGCCTCTATAATTGGTTCCAACTCCTGATTGAGCAGGGCTGTGGTCCTAATCTTGGGTGACTATTGAGAAAGTAGCTCAATTGCTTAGTATCTGGTATAAGCAGGAATTGCACTCACCTGGAGAGGTACCTTGCCAAGGTCACACTCCTTCCTAGGAGGAGCCTGCATCCAACCAATGGTCCACACTGTGGCATAAAGGCCCAGCTTCCTCTCCCAAGCTAGGGCTAATACGGAAGGGCCATCCCAGCTTAGAGCTCTTTATGACTTTAGCTGAGAGCTTTGCTGCAACTGTACCATAGCCCGACTTCTCCCTCTGCCCATCCTGCTTTCTTTCCTTCTGCCACAGAGCTTGATCCTACGAGCAGTGCCTAATAAACTTTCTGCACATTAATCTCTATTTAAGAGTCTACTTCCCTGGAAAGATGGAATACATGACCTACAGCATGTACCATGCAACCATTTATTTACTTATTCAGTATATTTTTAAAATTTGAACAGCTACTGTGTGCCTGGCATTGTGGTCCAGGCAATGAGGCACAACACAAGCATAAAACATGGATTTATAAAGAGTTTACATTCAGGTCAGAGAAATACCATACATACACAGAGAGTAAGACAATGTTTTATAAAATACCAAGATCGTGGTGACCAGGAGCTCTGACCTCTCAGGAATGAGAGTTTGGGTCACATCACCAGGTAAATCCACCAGAATCCTAGAGGAGCTTCTTGGTAAGGGTGAGAAGAGAGTTGAACTGTATACAGTAAGTTCCTAATTGCACGGGAAAACAGCAAAAAATTACGATCTCTTTTGTTGGGAAGATGTGGACTGCTATGCAGTTACCTTAGTGGCGCCTGCAGCAATTCCCTTGTGACAGTGTGGGTGAGTCTGTCCATTTTATAGGTGAAATATTAGCAAGCTCATCTTGACATTTATCCTCCCACATGCTTAAAAAAAATCCATCCTATCCAGTCTGCCTTCATCAGATAAAAAAAGAAAAAAGCTGACATTTTAACTCTCCACTCACTGACTCCATAATTGGTTCCAACTCTTGATTGAGCAGGGCTGTGATCCTAATCCCAGTGGACTATTGAGAAAGTAGCCCAATTGCTGAGTATCTTGGTCATTATTGGCGGGGAAACAGGTTTGTTTTCCAGTTAGATGTGGGTAATCAGCCCTATTCATCTAAGGTGGATCTCTTTTGAAAGAAGTATTTATTCTATCTATGGACTATGTATGATCTTCAAATTTGAAGGTTATGCTTAGGATAGCAGGATTATTTTAAGAATAAGTATTTGAATCCACCTACAATCTTGAAAGCCTATCCTTAAATATTTTGAGGAAAGCAATTTCTGTTCCTTTTCCAGTCTCTGGATTTTATTAAAGAGAGATTTTTTTCTTTCTCTTTTTCACATACACACTGACACTCAAGATAGAATTTTCTATATGTACACTGACTTGTGCACATATGGAACATCTATTAGCACATTCATTAATTAAAACTTATTTGTTTAGTTTTTGGTGCATCCCATTAAAATATAAGGAAAGCATTATACAGTATTCTGAGAATTGTGATTCTATTAAAGCACTAAAGAAAGACTTTTAATAGGAAAGTAAGAATACAACACAAAAACACAACACAAAACTTAACTAAAGCTGAGGTCAGTGAGGACCACATAAACTTAGGAGATCTTGCTTAAAACAATGATTAGTAGGAATTAAACATGACTCTTAATGATGGCTATATACATTGTAATTCTTCCTAAAAAGAGATCTTAGAAAATTATGTCTTTAGTTACTGTATCAGTGGGGGCTTAATCCAGAAAGTAGAATCATTAGGTGTGATATAGACGTATAAAATTATCATAGGGGCTAGATCACACATAATTGTTGAAAGTGGTTGAAGAAGTCTACAGACAGCTGTTGCTGTTGCCTTGGTTTATGATCCAGAAGTTATCATAGATCATCTGGGCTGGAAATCAGGCAAAATTCCGGATGTGAATCAGCACATAGCAAGGACCAACTGGAATCTGCAAGGAAAAATCAGAACACACATCTGCCTCTCATGGCCTCAAATCTTGATGACATGGGTAAGCTACAGAAAAACCTGATACCCTTTCCACAGACCTGCGCATGTGCCTAGTTTAGGACTTGGAGAAGCTGAAGGATGAGATCTGATGGGAGCCAGAGAAACTATAAGCCTAGCTATTGTCTCCTAGCCCAGCCACTGGCCACAGCCTGGGCACAGGGCTTGCCCAGCAGATCTGTGACAATGTGTATGAACTGCAGGGATGTCTAGAACTCTACAGCATCCTTTCAAGGTGTGATGACAGCTGCTTTACTTTCACCTTCCAAATCCTGTGCAAATTTCTCTTGTGGCCAATCCTAATCAGGAGCCATAGAAGGAAGTGCATTTTCAGAAATGTATCACCACCTCAGTCAATTTGACATTGAACAAAAGATGAAAAGATGAGAGCCCACTCCTTGTCAACTTTTTACTCTAATATTCTTCATTTAAGCAGATTTAGCTTCCAGATAAACATGTTAAAACATGATGCAACTATAGCTTGCACAACCAAAAGACAAAACTCTTTCTATATAATGGTCCCATGTTCACAGTCTCCCTTTGATATTCTATAACTGAAATATTGAACTTTGAAGGTAACCACCATTAACATGCCTTATGTTGGATAGTAGTCAAATGGAGTGGGGGGGGAAATTTTTGTACACACACACATGCATGTATAGTCATGCATCATAAAACAATGTTTTGATCTATAATGGTGCTCCCATAAGATTATAATGAGGCTTAAAAATTATTAGTGTAGCCTAAGTGTACAGTGTTTATAAAGGCTACCATAGCATACAGTAATGTCCTAGGGCAGGAGTCCTCAAACTTTTTAAACAGGGGGCCAGTTCACTGTCCCTCGGACCATTGGAGAGTGCTCACTGTGGGCCCCGGACGAGTCAGCTGCTAAGCAGGACAGGCAGTGGTGGCAAAAACACCTGGAGGGCTGATAAATGTTCAAGGAGGGCCATAGTTTGAGGACGCCTGTCCTAGGGCTTACTATTTGGGTAGGTAGAGTCACTTCCGATGACTTTCACTTGGCCTGTCTTATAATAGCCCTAACTGCATTGTTAGGGAATCAATAGCCAGATTCTGCCTGTTGTTGAATATATTACTCTATCTGTGAATTTATAACTGGGGGACTAACCGCAGTGTAGGTTTGGGGACTCACTGTTCAATGAAAACAAGCCAAAACTGTTCACCTGACTTCCACAGGCCTTTCCTCTGACTGTTGGGCATAGCTATGTTCTGTGTCTCCAAAAATTAAAGTCAAGCCAGTGACCAACAATTCCCCTGAGAAATGGCCACAAGCCCTTTTGGGGAAAAGCTGAGAAAGAACATTGCAGTATAAATTTTTGGCTATGGGGCAGGATCCTTTCTCGCGTATGTCCTGGCCTCCCCTTCATTCAGTAGCTCTAGGTTTGTAAATTCGCGTCATTCTGGGAAGTGGTTGAGAGGCAAGATCATTATAATGATTAGAGTTAGATTTCTATTCACCAGAAGAGATTTTTACCACTTATACATATGAAATAATATTTTTAAAATCTGCCAACCTATTTCTGTTCTAATGACACACTATTGGCCAACTTAAAGATCTCTGTGGAGACAACCACCTTGTCTCTTACCATGAAGTGCCACAACTTGGTCCCTGTCACTGCAGGATTCCATGGTCCTCACTGAATTTAGAGAGTAGAGTTTGACTGCAATAGTTCACACTGGTATTTCTGGACTCCAGAGAATAGCCACTCCAGAGCTCCTTCACAAATATATTCTGCAAAGCCTTATTGAGAGAACACCCTATAGACATGGGGAATAGGCAAATGAGCAGATCCTCTCCAGCATTCCAACCTAGGCCAGGTACCGTCATCTCCAGGGTGTCAAGGAAGTTCAGTCCTCTAACCAAGATGGCTGTTAGAGCCACTCCAAGCTGCTCAAGCTAATATATTGAATCTGTAATCTCATTTAAGTGCACCCATGTCCATAAATTCATGCTAATATGGTTTTCTGCCTTTATGCAACACCCTTAGGATCCATTCCCATACATGTTCCCAGGTATGGCAATATAAATTATACAAAATCTTGCATTCATTTTGTTTTGCCTCATGAACAATAATTTTGTTTGTCTGATTGTTTGTTGGTATGGTTAATCATTTTATTTGTTTACCCTTGTAGGTGGCCCTGGAGCCTGCCGAGACTGGATTGCGGTGAGAGATCTAGAAGCACCGAGAGGCAGTGGGGACACTCTCTGAGGATGGCCAGCGGTCCCCAGATAGGCAATTAACTCCGTGGGGAGGAGTGTGAGCAATACAGGGTTTTCAGGGAGCAACAATGAGAGTTACCCACCGCAAAAGCTGGTACCCACAAGCCATACTGATCCAGAAAGCAAAGAGCTGAAGGAGGAGATCAACCCAGAAAGCGCTAGAGAAGCCGCACACTCTCCTGCTTCCTGTGCCAGCCTGGTGGGCCAACAGGTCAGTAAGAACATGTGTGGCCTGCAGGGGTGCCCGGAGCCCACACAGACATTAGGGAATAAAGCCTGCTTATGCCTTCCAAATCCCATGCAGATTTCTCTGGTGGACAACCCTAAACTGAATCCATGCAAGGAAGAGAATTCAAGAAAACTTGCTTCCAGCTTCATTGACTTGATACAGTGGGGAGAAAAACCCATCACAGTTATATATCCACGTTAATGTAGATTTGCACTCACGCATAGGGTAATACTCAGCAAGAACCTTTTTTTCCTGTTTCATTTTGAACCTGATTCATATGAAGTGTCAAATTCTGGCTACTGCTTTCTCACTGTCACGCTGAGTTCTGATTGAACCCCTTTATTTTCTTGCTTGATTATTGGATAAAGCATTTGTGTGGTTTTCAAAAGAAATAATACAGAGCTTAAGATTTGAATTGCCAGTGAAAATCTTTGACTGTGGATAGTTTCCCAGATTGATAAGTGGCCTCAATCATCTTGAGAATTCTCATCAATCTACATCATGATCATTTTTGCACGTGGATTTCAAAAGCGCATTTATGTGCTGACATAGCCTACCAAGGAGAAAAATTTCTCAGATATATAAGGCATAGTTTAGCACAAAAGATGAGATCCCTTGCTGTACCCTCAAGCGTGGCTGATATATTATTGAATGCTTTATTTATTCAACTCAAAGCTTCAATTTGTTACTGATACTTTCATTGGAAATATCAGAAGGTGGGAACTTTTTAGGTCTAATATCAGGTCTCATATTTCTATGTAGGAGAAAGTTGATTGAAAGAAGGTGTCTGGATCTTCTAGAGATAGAACTTTACAGGATATTGGGAGAACAAAAGGTCAAGGCATTATACAGGTGATGGAGGAGCCTAAGGACCCCAACCCCCATTGAACCCCAGTGCTGCCACTATATTCCTGGCTTGCTGTTCTCCAAGCCATTATCCTTTGATATATCTTTGATGTGCTTAACTTCTCACTTAGTGTAGAATAATGACTTGCCTCTGATGGACAGGCAATAGAAAGCAAGGCAAATCCAAACTGAAGGCTCTTCACTTACATTTTGTCAGCAACTCTGAGAAGTTGGCAAGAAGGAAGCAGAGAAAGGGAACTATCAGCAAGGAAGTGGTCCATGATTGTAACTCCTTGATTTACTAGACATGTGACTTTATAATATTTTAGGTTCTCTACTTCTTAACAAAGTCTTACGTAGTAAGACTCTGTAGTAGTAGTAGTAGTAGTCTTACATAGTAAACAACTCAATTAAGTTTTGTTGAGTTGAAAACATGGTGGTGATTTGCAAATGTCTGAAAAGGGATCATTTGTTTTTAGGATTTCATGTTCTTGCATAGTTTCAGATTTGAATCTCTAGTGCATTTGATGGGGGAAAGATATAAATGGCCACTTTCATCCTATTTCTGCAGATTAGATGGAAGGGAGTTAAAGGTGGAGGTAGAAAGAACTGTTTTGTGGAGGCTGTGGAGTAACTAGCTTCTGTTGCCCTTTCCAGCTAGTCTGCTTATCTAAGGGCATTCCTCCAGGCACAGGTAGACAGCAAAAAAAGCCACTAATTCTTGACAATTGTGTTTCTTCAGTAGAGCAAGTACAAAGTTTCCTGCACTTAAAGACTTCCTAAAAACAGGTAGATGTTAATAAATATGTAGTCTTATGTCTATGTGTGATCCAACTTGGCTCCTAAAATGACAATTTTAGTAAGTGTTATGAATTCACTCATTTTTGCACATAAATAAAAATATATGTGATTAAGGGTTATACTGCCTAAGTATTTCTTTAAATGAATTATCCAAATCAGTCAGTATTCAATATCAGCTATCACACACATATGAATTTGGATGGTGCAGAAAAATAGTAGATAGAAATCACTTGTGGTAATTCTTCATGAGGTCATTCTTCTTTATATATATGTAAATATATAAAAATATATAATACATGTAAATATATATAACACATGTAAATATATATAATACATGCAATATATATGTCATTTCCTCGTATGTATTTTTCTTTATATTTTGAATTTCTAGGATTTTTCTGCTTTAGAAGATGGCTAAAGTTTGTCTCAAATCAGGGATTGTTTGAATTATTTAGATACTTTCACTGGAAGCCAAAAAATAGCTGAAATCCTGGATATAACAAGATGATCTGCTCCTTACCTCTCTATCCCAACCACCTCATTAAGTCTACATTCTTCCAAATAGACATCTTTTTGAAAAAGCCATTACATCTGGATCCCTATCTATGACTTTCCTCACCTGTATGACCCGACCAACTGTGGTGGTCATTAATTTGTTTAGAAGATAAACCAATTCAGGTGGGAAAAAGATCAGTTAAATCAATAGTCTGACTTACATGACTAATTTTATTTTTTATTTTATTTGGCTTTGAGATTAGATTGTACAGAGATGTTTTGGAAAAATGGCCTTATAAGGATTAACATGGGTTCTGTCAAGGAGTCTCTTAAAAAGAACAAACATCTTTTTGCTAAACAGAGAGAAAAGGTTATTTTTTGATGGTGGTTGTTTCCATTCTATGAAGTTAATAAGCAAGAATATCAGACAGTCCAAATCTGTGGACAGAATCAGGTCCCAAGACACCTCTGAGAGTTCTCAGCCCCTGCCCAGGGATGCCCAACTCTCCTGCCCAAACCCAGATGAAGGGAACGAAGTGCTGAACCCACAGGGGTTAAGTGGCATCTAACAGAAACTAGGAATAAAATGAATCCTATAAACCAGGCGTCCTCAAACTATGGCCCGTGGGCCACATGCCGGTGTTTTTGCCCATTTGGCTTTTTACTTCAAAATAAGATATGTGCAGTGTACATAGGAATTTGTTCATAGATTTTTTCAAAACTATAGTCCGGCCCTCCAACGGTCTGAGGGACAGTGAACTGGCCCCCTGTTTAAAAAGTTTGAGGAGCCCTTCTATAAACCATAATATCTCATACATCTGGATTAATTCCTCTGAGGATTTTCTTTTGCTAAATTCTGAAGGGGGATTCCTCCAAGGGTACCAAACGTTCGCAAACTGCAGATCTTTTACAGAAATAATTACTTGGCCCACGCGAGGCTTAAGAGGACTGTCTGCCCATTTCTGTTCGGCATCACCGCCACCTCATGGATTAATGAATTGTGTGCCCTCCAACTGCCTCGTTATGCCCCTCTGTTTTATGCGACTAGCCAAATGTATCAGAATTCATTTTAATGAATGTGAGTCATTCCTTATTTTTTATGATTTAGACTCACTGGTTGGTAAGTAAGCCATTAACTAAGCTAAAAATAATAGATAAAACCTGCTGGAAAACCTGCGTAGTAAAAGCGCTACTTTGCCAAGAGCACCAAAGAAAGTGGTGGGGAGAATAGGAGTTAGAGTGGTAGAAAAAGAGGAAAATACTCCCCCTGCCCTATTTTTTTTTAAGGTTAAAAAACAGTTCTGTTACCAGAAAGCTGAATTTCATAGTGCTGTGGATTCACAGAACCAAACAATCTTGTGACCATATTCAGAACCACACTCAGTCTATTTTATAGTAATTAATTCAAAATATCCATGTTTGTTTTCTCATAGAAAAAGAAGGCTCAGTCTTTCTGGTCATGATGCCCCCTCCCAGATTCTAGAGTTTAGCATCCCCAAAAGGAGCAATAGGAATCTGTGGTCTGAATTAGGTGTTTCAATATTTTAGCAGCTTCTTCAGCTAAATGATAGCTTCTTAGTAGTTATTAATAGTTTCCCATAAAATGCAAATTTCAAAAAACTTGTTTCCTTAAAGAGAAAGTCTCACTCTATAAATGTATGTGTTTGGTTTATTGTCTGCCCTCCTCCTTAGAATGTAAGTTCTATGAGACCAGGGGAGTTGTTTTGTTCAATGCCATGTCCTCAGTGCTTAACCAGGGAGGGTTTGGCACATAATGAGTTTCAACAAATATTTGTCAAATAATTGGCCAGAATAGGAGGTTATCATATCAAAACTGGCTACAAAAATAAGTTCATATAAGTCAAATACTTGGGAACTAAAATTTCCCTTAACTGGACTCTATGATATGGTTATTAAATATAGAGCTTGTAAATGAAAAGGGGAGAAATTAATTCCATGATTTTAATTTGAAATGTGCAATTTAAATGGACTTCTGAGGTCAGATTTATTTTAAGATAAAATGCCACGAACTCCATCTCATTATATTGATTAGCTTCTTTGGCCAACTAGTCTATAATGACATAAGTCAAATGCATTAGCAGGTTCATTCATTCAACAAATTAGTATTAGAACTCCCTCTATCAAAGGCTCTTTGCTAAGTATAAAAGATAAAAAGCTCAACAAAACAATGGTCTTCTCCCCAGAATAGCTTGTGGTCCAAAAGAGATGTGATAAATCAAAATCGTAGCTGTACATAATTACTGTGATAAATGCTCGTGCATATTGCTGCCTGAGTTGAGAGGGATCACACTAATGATTGTGGTGGGTCCAGGAAGCACTTTAAGGAGATGATGCTAGACCTATATCTTGAAAGATAAGCAGAATTTGATAAGAAGAAATGGAGAAGGGCATTCTAGGCAGAAGGGATTATACATTGAAGGTTGAGTGACCTGAAACATCACAATGCAATTTGAAAGCTGCAAGTAGTTTTATGTGCCTAAAAGAAGATCAGCTCCAATAAAAGTGGGGAGACAATCTCATGCTTCTAATGTGCACAGCCTTCACCAGTCTTCAATAATCATCTTGCTGGGCCAAGGTAGGGAGCCCACAAGGTATATAGATAAATCCCTGCTTCTGTTGTTGTTGCTATTTAGTTTGAGTGTTATTTATGTATTAAATTATAAAGAGAAAATGTAGTTTTTCTCATGTTTTTGTTTTTAAGTTGACATTGTGTGCTGGGCATTTTATCTGAGTCATCTATTGAAATGGGAATTGTTAAATTTACTTAAAAATAAACCTACATAAGGTTGATGCTACTGCAGGAGCAGTTTACCATACACTTCAGAATGAACTTCACTGATATTGCCACCCAGGACTTCTTCCAATCCAGCTTGACAGTATCCTGATCATGAGCTGGTCACAAACTCCAGAGCACTCTGTCAATCCCTAATAGATATCCTCAATCTCTAAATTTTCACTGGCAGTTATTACTGCAATTTTTATTAACATAAATGAATGAAAAAGTCAATTACGTTTAGTTATTTGTGAATCATAAAATTATAAAGCTATATTTAATGAGAAGTGTGTTCAAGCAGGAAAAAATGTGACAAGTATAGCTAATTTGCATCAGATAATATCAAAAGAAAGTGATGAACATGGAGGAGGAGGGACAAGAAAGGAGGAGAAAGTAGAGGAGTGGCCATGAGGGATGGCGACCTGCATCATGTAGCTGAAAATAAAGCACATATGTGATGTCGTGGAGGGAGATTACTGGACTGGGGAGAGAGGCAGAGAGCATCATGGCGGACCATGGACCTGAAAACTGTGGGGATAGATTAAAGGGGGTTTAATCATTGGAGAGGCATGCATAGCTCTTCTTTTACAATGTAAAAGTTGAAAAAAAAATGCTACCAGCAAAGTATAAAACATATATCTCCACTAAATAAAGTTATTTTCAACATTTTCTTTCATTAATGTTTACTGTCAGATAACTTGACATTATACACTACTGGCTAAAGAATTTAAAATGTTTCTCCACTCTCTTCGATATAATTATTCTTGCTAGGAATAGCTATATACATAAATAATGGAATAATATTTTTGTGTAATATTCTAGTGGGTAAAATATTTCTTTAAGCATCCATGAGATTTCTAAGCAAATAGAAGAATTTCATTTTTTGTTATAGAATACATCCATGCCTCCCAATACATATATGTGTGGATGGAAGAAACATCACCAATTGTTTTGTTTTCTTTTAATGCAGGAAGGAAGTTGGAAGGAAAAGCTTCCCTTCTTTCAGGCAGATAGGTGCTTTTGTACTAAAAACATTTGTTGAAGCATTTGTAAAAACCCTGTGTTTAATTAAGTGCATTTTTTGTCACAATGAATAAAACAGCAGAGGCAGGGTTTTTCAACCTAAGAAAAAGTAAGAAAATAATAAATAAAAACAGCAACATAAAAGCTGGTCCTCTATCCACCCACCTAGGCAGAGAAGGAAAACAAACAATGACAACTAATTAGTATTGGCCCTGGTACCGTTCTAAGAAGCCAAAAATGAAACACCCACAAAAGAAAATGGTTCCTTGTTCACTGCATCGAGTTTTTACTTTTGAATGATGAGTAAATAAGATTCAAAAGATTAAAGATAATATGGGAAATATGAACATGAAATGCGGTGTAACAGGAGACTGTTTAAATTGTCCTTAGTCCACAACCAAACCTGTAAAATTTCAAAGTGAAAAATGTAGAAGGTTCCTCTATGAGATTTTCCAAAGTGAATATTTTACACTTCCTTTTATCAAGTCATTTGGCAGCATGAATCAAATTTTTAAAATAAGTGAAAAAAGGAAGGGAAATAATATCCAACTATTCTGCATGACCTAACACAAGGTTGAATTTAGCCGTTGTCTTGAGGTGAAAATCCAGTTACTTCATACAATCTCCTGCCAAACCTCACAAATAATTTACTTTCTGTTTTCTTTGTCAACAAGCTGACAGACCATGGGTAGTACACAGAAGTCCTCTGAAAAGCTTTAAGACTAGATGTCTTTGGTAAGTGTGTCGAATTTATTTGACAAATTTATCACTTTCACCTCCATTTAAATCTCTATCTCCAATGTCTTCACCTGTTTGCACTTTGTTCCTCTTTGGTCCTGTCCTTTCCTCTGGCCTGTTGAGAAACCAACAAGTCCAAGTAGAGATGAAATCTGAAACTTAAAGAACAGACACAGAGGCATAGAAGAGCAATTTATTCAATGGTCCCAACAGAAGAGTCAGTTTGGAAGAAGAATAAATTTAAGGTAACGTATTTTGGGATGGATTAATTGGGAGATGGTGAAAAAAATATATATATATATATATGTGTGTGTGTGTGTGTATTTCAATTCCTTGTCTGGCTTAAATGTATAATTATTTGTATTTTGTGAACAATAATAGCAGAGATTCCTTTTCTTTAAGAAAGATGAAATAAGGGACAAAAACAATTTTATAAATGAAATAGCCTCACACAAATCCAGGCACCCAGTCAGTGCTCAATAAATATTGATCATTGCTGCTGATCAGGAGAGAAACCTACTTACAACAAGCCCCAGGGGACTCTGGGGTAAAATAGCAATGTCTTGTTTGCCAGAGGTAGGCTGGGCCCACCTCCAGTGCTGTGCGAGTGTAACACAATAAGAGTAGTGCCAGCAGTGAACCTAAACTTGGAATTCTTACTGAAATTCAATCACAGCTACCACCAAAGCACAACTCTTGGACTGTTGTATATCCACAAGTGACAGTGGGCTCAGGTTTACTCTCAATTCAGGTTAATTATCAAACTAAAAATGTTCTTATTCCTCATCCCTTATTCCCCACCATTTTCCCTCGGAGTTTTGTCAATTCGTCCCTTCCCAGCTGTGAAAATCTTGGCTCTCTGCTATACTAGTTAGCTCCCCCTTTAGAGGACTTTGAGAAAACGTTTATCTGTTTGTTGACATTTCTGTTTATTTTAACTCTTTTAGTAAATGGTTCTCACTACTGGCAGACACACAAACAATATTGAAGGCTTTGGTGAGGTTTTGCCCTTTGGAGTGAGTAACAAGTGTGAGTTGCACTCTGCTGCAGGAAGTGGGAAGAAATGATGCTGAGCATAAGCTGCAGCCATCAATCATTTTCATAAAGGAGAGACCCATTTTTCTAAAACAGAGGTTGTATTTTGAATCTTGCCACCACCCCAGGTATGAAAGGGAGAAACTGGAATCAGCAGACTACACAGTGTGAACTATGAACCTAAGTCAAAGTGGACTCACCCATAGCAGACCTTTGAAGGGTCAGTTTATCTTTGAGAAGTTCAGTTTCCACTGAAATTAAGAATACGATAGTTTCCATGCTGTCATCATAGCTTAAGGGCAAGAAACAGTCATGTAAGTTTTAGAAAATTGTTAACACTTTGCACTGAAAAATACGTAGGACTGTTGTGCAAAGAGCCACCTCACTTCAAATCCAATGTAGTATATGCTTGGCTACATCTCCTCTGAAAAGTTTGCTTTCATGTAGCAATTTTAGAACTACTTACAAATTCTCTTTATCATCGACAGATTTCTATTCTGAATATCCTCAATGCTGCTGGAGACTGTTTTCAATTCTGAGAAGCAACCAAGTACTAATAAATGTACCATACGGTTTGAGGTTAAAAAAGTGTGAAGCCATAAAGTAAAGATCAAACCATAGATGACTAGAGGGACCAGTCAGATAAAGAAGCAGGCAAGATATACTCATGTATGACAACATTCCAGGAGGGGTGTGGCCCACAGACAGAACCAGAGAATTCACAGCCAGGTACAAGGCAAGGGTTGTGTTCCTAGCCCTTTATTACCATGTGAGATGCAGCGATATTCGTAGAGAGGAAAAAATATCTTGACATTTTAATATCTAATATTACTTTTCTATTTCTGCATAACAAATTACCACAAACTTGGTGGTTTAAAACAATAGAAGTTCATTCTTTCATGGTCCTAGAGGCCAGAAGTCCAAAATCAAGATGTCAGTGGAGTTGGTTCCCTTTGACAATTCTGAGGAAGTGACCATTCTGTGATTCTCTCTAGTTTCCAGTGACTGCCAGCAACCCTCAGTGTTCCCTAGCTTGGGGGTTGCATAACTCCAATCTCTGCCTCCTTCTTCACAAGGCCTTCTTTGTTTCCTTGTGTGATTGCCTTCTTTGCCCACCTTCATTCAAAATGATCTCCTCTTGAGATCCTTACCTTAATTATATGCAAAGACCCTATTCCAAATAAGATCAGATTCTGAGGATATATCAAGTGCACACATCTTTTGGCAGCCACAATTCAACCCATTCTACTTGGCAACTTAAAACGATACAAACTGATTGTCTCACAGTTTCTGTGGGTCAAGCATCTTGCATGGATTAGCGAATCTTCTTCTCTGTATTTTACCAAGTTGAAATCAAGGTGTTGGCCAGGACTATAGTCTAATCTAGGTCCTCTAGGTCCTCTTCAAAGCTCACTGGTGTTGGCTCAATTCCATTCCTTAAGGGAGTATGTCTTAGGTCCCATTTTTTTGCTGGCTGTCATTCAGGAGTTGCTCTCAGCTCCTAGATGCTATTTGACATCCTCTGTCATGCAGTCCCCTCTACAACAGGGCAGTTTGCTAAGTCAAGACAAATAGGAGACAGTATGTAGCTTTGAATCTGTCTGACAGCTTCTGTCTGACCTTTAGACTAATATTTAAAGGGTCTACTTAATTAGTTCAGGCTTGCCCAGGATAATCTTCCTTTTGATTAACTCAAAGTCAACTGATTAGGGACCTTAATTCCATATGCCATATAACATAATTCAGTCCCAAGAGTGATATCCCATCATAATCACAAGCCCTTCACACTCAAGGTGAAAGGATTACACAGGTGTGTGCAGTTAAGGTGGGAAACTTGAGGGCCGTCATAGACTTCCACCTTTCACAATGAGCTCTATTGAAAATAAAAATTGACCATATATGTAAAGCCAAAACCACATGCACTATTTGTTCTGAGATCCCAAAGCAAAGAGGTAGGTTTTCCAAACTGGCTCTGAAAGTAGATCAGAAAGAGTGAAACTATTTTTAAAAATGGTAGCACTGTAGAAAGGATGCATGTCTACTTCCAATGGAGTGAGTATAAAGGAACTACAATTTTGGATACTGACTAGTCTTTTTTTTTTAAATCATTCCTTTTAAAATATGTTTGAGTATAATCTAATATGGAATATTACTGACAGGCAGTATGTCCATGATACATTATTGGGTGGAAAAGCTAGTCACAGACACTCTATATTGCATGACCCCATTCTGACCCCACCCAAAATAACAACACAGCCATATATATATATATATATATATATATATATATATATGTAGTACATGTGCACATGTGCATGTGTGGGTGGGTGGGTAAGTATAGGACAAAAGCGGCACTGGAAAGATACATGTCACACTGGTAGCAGTGACCAGCCCTAGATAGGGGCAGGAAAAGAAGAGATATTGTGATAGAGGAAGACACTAATGCTATACTTTATAAACTTTGGTATTATTTCAGATGTCTACAGTGAACAAAATTGGTTTTATACATTTAAAAGACATGTTTAAAGTCAGTTTCCTCATTTATGAAGCCCCCAGCTGCTGTGCCACAGACGCAGAAGGGAGGCACTGGTTAGCATCGGAGGGTTGAGAGCAACACCAAGATGGCCAGTTACCTTGAGTGGCTGCTATAGGCTCTGTCTCTCCCCCTCCACTCTACGTTTGACCAGCCTTCTTCCAGGAAGGAAGGAAGGAAGGAAGGAAGGAAGAAGGGAAAGAAGGAAGGAAGGAAGGAAGGAAGGAAGGAAGGAAGGAAGGAAGGAAGGAAGGAAGGAAGGCAGGCAGGCAGGCAGGCAGGCAGACACTGTGGGTACTATATTCACTGGGGATGGGATGTCCCGAAGGCCAAGATGTAGAATTAATCAATCCTTCCTGAAAATTCCTCCCATTGCTGGAAATAAACGCCTGGTTGGCCACTGGCACCTGCTCCCTGGATTACCTCATAATCCTGAGAACACAAAAGAGGATTATGAATGGTGAAAACTTTAATGACCTCTGGAAACCTGACGGGACATTGAACATTATTTGAAAAAATAATGGCCTTTAAGTTACAACTATATACTAAGACTTAATAACTAACTGCAACCTCACTAATCACCATGATTTTTATCGACAAAAATCTTAAACAGAAAATCAATTTTCTTGTTCAAGGCAGAGAGTTTGTTTAATTAGAATCAGCATTTAATAAGGAATAAACATTAACGTCTTATGCAGGACCATCACCTTTTAAAAGCCAAGCCAAATGAGTTGAGTATATTAAATTCCCTTCTAAAGGGAAAAAAAAAATTCAAAAGAGGGACACTTTTGTCCTTAAATATCTTGATCATCGAAGAGGAGCTGAACCTCTCCCCGGGGACAGTTTGGAGCAGCCTAGAGGCGCATTTGCAAGGCCTTGCGCCTCCCCAGTGGGGCTCGCTCTATTGCTCCCGAGACACAGCGCTCCCCACCCCTCCAGAGATGCAGAGACAAACGATGCCGCCAGAGAAGATGTCTCCAGAGTTCGTATTTGCCCTTTGAATATAAATGAGATCGGCAAATATTTTAAGAGGAGTAAATTCTTAACTTAGGTGGCAGAAAGGAAAGGCAAACCAGACACTGTGAGGGTATTTACAAAGTTCGCATAAAACCCTGTGTCAAACACTAAGAACTCAAAGGGGATGGCCTTCCCTCTGGGAGGCTGCAGAAAGGGAAGGAACTCAGAAAGACCCAGCCACCACTCAGGTGCTATTCCGGAGAGTTCCCTGCAGAGGGGCCCTTCCATCACCACAGCTGTGGCACCTCTGACACTGTATCTATTTAAAGTTCTGGACCTATCAAGAAATTTCACGAAAACTCTCGAGTAAATATATTCAGTTAGGTACTTTATAGAGAAGCTACGGCTAATAGAAATCTAAGCAACTGTACTCCAAAGAAGAGGCCAAGTTCATACAACACAAGCTAGAATTAGCCATAAGCAAGAAGCATGAAGGTTTTGTTTGCAGAACACAATGCGAAACAGTAGTTTCTCGTTTTTGTGACTAATATGACCAGTTTTAACAGATACAAGTCGCCATGAGCCAAATGAACCATACATTTTCTAGTTTCTTGTGTCACTTTGCTGTGTGCAGTCAAGGTCTGAATGACAGCGAGTTAATCTGTATACCCTCCTCTTGCCAAGTGTGATTGATTGATGTAATATGTCAATTCCTTTTATGAAAATGTTAAAAATCCATCTTAATTTATATCCACATATATTGTAGATAAATGTTTTCAGAAGGAATGATCTCACCAAGGCAGCTGTGGACAGTAGTTTCATCATAGTCCAATTTAGGAGATATTTATTACACCTATTACTTAAAAGACAGAGTACTTTGTTCTATGGAGGAAATAAACTCTTTCCTGCTCTCAAAGAGCTTAAAATCTAGTAGAAAAGATAAACTTTGCCCCCTCCAAATCTGTCATCTGCATCCTCCTGTCTTCTTGATCTTAGTAAATGGAGCTACTGTTACTGAAGCCAAAAATTTAGAAATCATCCTTTATTCCCATCTTCTTCACTCCCCACACCCATTTCCTCAGCAGATCTTTTAGATTTTAACCCCAAAATATGTCATGAATAGGCCTTCTGTCACTTTCTTCGTTACCACCCATTTCTACTCCAAAAGTTAGTTGCATAGAACAACCTTTTTTCTTTTTTCCTTTTTTTTTTTAAGCTCTTCTGGGAAAAAACAGCCATTTTTAAAAAAAATGCTCACTGAGTCTGTGAACTAGGAATTCAGACAGGGCACTATGGAGACAGCTTGTCTTTGTTTACAATGCCTGAGCTTCAAATGGAAGATTGAAGGCCTGGAGGGCAATGCTGGCTTGGGGCTGGAGGTCTCAGTTCCTCTCCATAGGGGGCTTTTCATTTGGTTTCTCCACATAAAATACATTGGGTTTCCTCACAGCATGGCGGCCGACTTCCCATGGAATGAGTGCCGCAAAGAGAGACAGCAAGAAGGAAGTTGTATCTTCTTCATTGTCTAGCCTGCAAAGTCATAGCATCGCTTCTCCCCTACTCTATTGTTGGGAGCAGTTGTAAGTCCTTATTCAGTTCCGGTGGAGAGAACATGGACGCCACCTGTCCATGGAATGAAGGGAAAAGACGTGTGATGGAAGATCCTGTCCTGGCCATTTGTGTGGAAATACAATATGCCATGTCTGGACTACTAGTTAGTTAGCCTTCTAACTAAGCATCCCCATTATACTCACTCTCCCCTAACCCATCTTCCCCACCAAAGACAGAGTGATCCTTCATTTTCTATCACAACATTTGAAACGGAAACTGTTCCCTCTTCATCTAGTGCCCATGGGTGGCTTTCCATGGCACTCAGAATAAAATCCAAACTTCTCGCTCTGGACCCCAAAGCCCTATATGCTCCCCCATTGCTTTATACACAAATCATCCTTCATTTCCTCAGGTGTGCCAAGCTTTCCTCCATCTCAGGGCTTTTGAACACCTTTGCCTCTGCTTGAAAGGCTCTTCCTCTACTCTTCCTATAACTGTATTCTTCTGATCCCTGCCTCTCACCTTCGGTCTCATCCTCTCAGGGGAGCCTTTCTTGCCCAGGTATCTGAAGTACCTTAGCCTCTGTGATAGCTCTAATATGAGCCCCTGTCCGTTTATTTCCATAGCATTTCGTACAATATACAATTTATTTCTTTGCTTCTTTTCTTCTCTCTCTCCTTCTCTTTCTCCCTCTCTCCCTCTTTCTACATTTTGGTCTACTCCTACCATGAAAATATAGAGTTTATCAAGTTGTTCTCTATCACAGTCTAGTACCAGCCTTGTGCCTGGCACAAGGTGCTCAAGAAATATCTATGAATAAATCTGCTTCTGAATGCCCCATGTTCTGATAAACAAGGCCCCCCTTCCTGGCCTTTGGTTTGATAGGGCCATTATAGAAAGCACAGGAAAAAATCTGGTTAAGTTAGCTACATGGCACTTAAATTGGAGTATGAAAACTTCCAAAGAATGTGTTGAGTTTAACAAATGCCTTATTGCTTTTTTTTAAAAAAAGTCATAAAACCTGGAGTATAATAAATTCTAGTGGGAGGCCTTGAATTTGGCAGTTAATTATGGTAGATAATTATGGTAGATTTTGGAACACAGTTGCTGACAGCATGGCTCTGGGTAAGGTTTCTCTGTGAGCACAGATCTGTATTGACATGTGGGAAGCTAATTCTCACAGCTCTCTGCCCCCGAGGTACCCCACACATCGCTAAGATGGCACAAGCGTAGCACACTGTTTTATAACTTTTTATTTGTCCGTCTTCCACACTAGATTATGAACTCTTTGAAGACAGGTATTTTTTTTTTTTTCCTTTTCCTTTTATTCAGCTCTGTAGTCCTAGTACCCAGCATAAGTCTGACCCCTTGGAAAAAAATTCATTATATGTTTGTTGTGTGTATGTGTGTGTTTCTTTTTAATAATCAAGGGAAATTGTCTCCAAAACTATAACTAAACTGCTTTTCCTAGGCGAGATCAATAACACCTCTGTCATTACTAGGCATCCAATGAAATGAGAGCCCAGGCAAACTCTTTTGCCCTCAGGGTTGTTTAAATTTAGGTGGATTTTAATCCTTGCCAGTCCTTGCCAATCACTGCAATCAGTTCCCCAGGCATAATACATTTTGTAATCATTCAATGTGCTCTTATTCTTTTAAAATTGTAGGTTCCATATGTTTTCTGGATATTTCCTCAAGATATTAATTTGTTTTCCTCTTAAAAAATGAACTATTTTGAATGCATCTACAAAAATAGAGAATGAGTAAAACACTAGTGTACACACTACCCAGGTGTATCAAATCACCTTTGCTTCTCATTTTTTTAGACATTAACACTATATACATATACACACATATATAATTGAATGTCCTCATGTATCTTTTCCAGTGACTTCTCCCTCTTCCTAACATTTTATGGATGTTTTTGTACCTTTCTTATATGCTTCTGTTCCATAAGCACGATAGATTACTATTTTGGTGGTTTAAATCTTTATATTAATAACACTTCATATATATTTATGTAATTCGCACTTATTGTCCATTCATTTAATTTATTTATTCAACTAACATCTATTGACATTCTACAATGACCCAAATAAGGTGCTAAAGATATAACAGTGAACATCACCAATAACTCCTGCCTTCATAGCATATTCGAGAAGGGAGAGACAGAAAATGTACAAATAAATAACATATTATTCTAACCTAATATGTTAGATAGTGTTGGATAGTGATAGTGAAAAATCAAGCAGGATAAAAGAGATACTAGTACTTGGGGAGGGAATCATTCAATAGTTGTTATTATAGTTGTTATTATATGGATAATAGTTGTTATTATATGGATAATAGTTGTTATTATATGGATGCTTCAGGAAAGACTCTACTGATAAGGAGCCATTGGGCACAACCTGAAGGCCCTGAGAGTGTGAGCCAAGAAGACAACAATGAGAATAAAATTTGAAGAAGAGAATACATCAAATGCAAAGGCCTTGAGGTAGGAAATTTCCTGGAATGGTTGACAAACCACAGAGAGCAAGGAGCTACATCATGAAAGGACTTGCAGCTATTAAAAGGATATAGCTTTTCCTTCGAGTGAAGTGGGACAAGCTTTAAGTGATTTCTGGGAGAAGTAACGTGATAACCCTTACGTTGTGACTGTATTAGTGTGGCTGCCATGTAGAAAGTAGACATAGAAGGGCAATGGCAAAGTCAGGGAGACAAGCTAGGAGGCCGCTTTGGTAATTCAAGCTGAAATGCCGGTGGCTGATGAGCAATGGTCAGATTCTGGATATATTTTTAAAGAAGAGCTGACAAAATGGATGATGATTGGTTGTGAGGTTATAGTTATTCCGAGTTTTGGGACTTGAACAACTAGATAGAGGGAGTTTGCATTAATTGAGATGGGGAAGACTGAGAGAAAAGTCAGATTCAGAGAGAAAGGCTTGGAGATTGGTTTTAAACATGTTAAATTTGATATGTCTGTTAAACATTCAGGGGCAGTGTTCAGTGGCAAGTTATATATGTGTGTGTGTGTATATATATACATATATATATACATATATATATATATATATATATATATATATATATATATATATATGTAGAGAGAGAGAGAGAGAGAGAATATATATATCCCAATCTGGAGTTCAGGAGGAGATCTGATCAAGATATATAAAACTGGAATTCAACCTCAATAAGACAGTGTGCAAAACCATGAGACTAAACAAGGTCACCTAAGAAACAGAAAAGGCCTGGGGGTGGAGCCCCAGTCTAATCCAATGTTTAGAGTTTGGGGAGGTAAGAAAGAATCAGCAAAGGTGATGAGGAAGAATTAGCCAGTGAAGTAGGAGGAAAACTGACAGAATAGTGCTCTAGAAGGTAATTGAGGAAAATTATTCAAGAAAAGGGAGCGGTCAACTGGACTACATGCTGATGGCAAGTCAAATGAGATAATCTCTAAAACTGACAATTGGAATAAGCCATGTGGAGTTTATTGAAGATTTTTGACAAGAGCTCTTTCAGTGGAGCGGTGAGGAAAAGTATTGGTGAGCATGGGTTCAAAAGAGGAAAGAGAATTTCTGGTAGGGGAGGGCTGTACAATTCAGCATTTTCCTTCTCATCTTGGAAAAAATACATTTTCTGAAGGTAAGGGGCTCACCCTAAATTATAAAAACCACATCACTTACTCTCAGGTGTAGTAACTGAAATGAATAAGGCTGGAGGCAGTAGCTTCTTGGATGTGGTTAGTTCATATTATTAGTAGAGACAAAACTAGATAAAGGTGAGTCCTATTTCCCAGAAACAGCCTAACTATAAAGAAACAAAAGGTGAACAAACTTTGGGGTTCTGTTTCCTAGAAAACTACCCTGACTCTGTTCAATTCCTCACAGGAAATTTCTGCAAATGGTTATTATTCCAGGAAAATACAATTTATCCAATGACTAGTGATAAAAAATTGTATGACACTATCAATATAAGGATTAGGAAAAAATAGACAAAAGCATCAAAACTTATCAGCAGGTGAAGAACACATTGAAATGTGGCGACATGGGCTGAGCCAAATTGTCCCTATGGATTTTGTCATAGAAATGTTCAAATTTGATGAAGTAATTGTATCTCTGAAGGAATATTATAAGACAGAAATGCAAAATACAAGGAAAAAGATGATGTGAAAATAAGAGACAATATATGATCAGGCAGAACTCAGCAATGAAGTAAAAGAAAAATATAGAACTAAAGGGCAATTGAAAATGACACAAAACAGATTATACACAAGGGACCATAGTAACAAGAGATACCAGAAATGAGAAAAGCAATCAAATGAAAACAGAAATTGAGTTTAAAAAGGTTACAGAGAAAATGTTTGCAATAAGACACAGGCAAAAGAGACCCAATATACAAATCTCTGAAGAAGAAAAACAAAACAGTGGCACAAAAACACTGAAAAAATATAATTCAAGAAAACTTTCTTGAAGTGAAAGAATCCTTGAATTAATATTTTAAAAAGAGATTTCACTTATAATAAACAGGTGGAGCTATAATGAAAAAAAAATACTCCTTTTCATGAACAATAAAAAATAAAATAGAATACCCAGGAATAAAAGAAAATATGTTAGATTCTATGAAAGAAACTTGCCAGAAAAAAAAATGCAAAACCATATGAAAGAAATATTTCTCATATGAATACCATAGCAAGTTCTTGAATAAGAAACTCAATGTTACAAAGATGTTAATTCCCTGCAAGTTAATTTATAAATGTAACAGTCTCTTGATAAAAATGCCAATGGTTTATAACGTCACCTCTGTCATATATTAAGTGTCCATATGCAGCGATTCTATTCTTGGCTCTCTATCTTGTCCCCTGGGCTTGTTTGTCTGTCTTTGCCCAATTCACACCATGGTAATTTCCGTGGCTTACTAAGTTTTGTTGTCTGGTGGGACCTGCTCCTCCCACTTTGTTCTTCCTCAGATCTGCCTTCCTATTCTTGGCCTTTTTCTCCTCTATGTTAACTTGAGAAATAGTTTGTCTAGTTCCGGAAAACATTCTTTTTAGATTTTGACTGAACTCTTAATAGTCACAGTTACTTTATTCATTTTTTTCAATTCTTCAATTAAATTTAGTCATTGACAATCATAGTAAAAAAAGAATAAAAATTAATATGTATCAAGCACTAAATATTTCCTTGGTGGTGTTCTATGCATGTTACAACCAAAACTATTTTAATCTTTATATCAACTTTACGAGGTGCTATGATTATCCACATTTTCCAAATGGAAAAACTGAGAGTTTAAGTAATTTGTTCAAGATCACAACAGGAGTAAGCAGTGAGACCAGGCCCAGGCAATATTAAATTGGAGGCCGTACTTTTAATTACTGCACTATGCTGCATCTACAGGAAAAAAAAGTGTTTTTCCCCCCTAGAATATGACTTTTTTCCCTAAGTTTACAAATTTGCTAAAATAGTCATTCATGGTAATTTTCTTAGGATTTTTAAGGCTCCAGTACATTTGCATTTGCCCCCTTTCTACTCATAATTTTATTTGTGCCTTTTTTCTTTTTTAGATCAGTCTTGCTGGAAGTTTGTCTCTTTTATTCATCTTTTTGGACAATCAGCTTCTGCTTTTGTTAATCTTTGCTATTATTCCTTCATGTCTATGTTATTTTATAAAACATACTCTTATCTTTGTTATTTTCTTCCTTCAACTTTCACTTATTCTGATGTTCTCTGTGTATCTTCTTAAACTGAAAGTTTAACTCTTATTTTTTTAGTCTTCTTTTTAAGTAAATGCACTTAAAGTTGTACATTAATTTCAAATATGGCTTAAACTGCATCCTAAAAGTTTTTGATATGTGGTATTTTTATTGTCATTAATTGTATTTCCTAATTTGCATTTTGTTGCCTTCTTTAACCAATGTGTAGATGTTCAAATTACTAAATATATATGGGTTGAAGGAGATAGTTTTTACTGTTGTTTTCCAGTGATCAGAAAATGTAATATCCTATCCTTTCTTGGAGTTATGCTGTGACTGCTATTTTTAAGTAGTACATAGTCACGTTTTATAAATACTCCATTTGTACTTAAAAATATATATTCCATGTTGTGAGTCATTTTTAATAAATCTGTTATATCAAGCCTATTAATTGTACATTCTTATACAAGTCTTTTTGTAGATGTATTTTTCCATTTCCTTTGGGTAAATGCCTAGCAGTAGAATTTCTGGGTCATAGTATATTTGTATGTCCAGCTTTATAAGAAACTGCCACTGTTTTTCCAATGTGGCTGTACCATTTTACATTCCCACCAGCAATGTATGAGATTTCCAGTTGTTCTACATCCTGACCAGCATCTCTTATTGTCTGTCAGTCTTATAAATTTTAGTAAGTTGCAGTTCATTGAGATTTTCATTTCCCTCTTCCTTTCCTAATGATATTGAAATCTTTTCATATGCTAATTGGCCATTTGTATATCTTTTTTGGTAAAATATCTGTTGAAGTTTTTCACACATTTTTAACTGAGTTGTCTATATTAGCTTATACGAGTTCTTTATATGTTCAGGATAGATGCATTTTTCTCCTGGTCCATGCAAAAATCTTTATTTTCTTAATGGCTTTTTTTTTGATGAGCATAAGTTTTTAATTTTTATAAAGTACAGTTTATAAATGTTGATAAACATTTGTCTACTTCTGGGTTGCAAATTATTCTCTAGCATTTTGGTCTCAAAATTTTATAGTTTTAACTTTTAAATATATATCTGTGATTCATTTTTAATTAATCCTGGAGTGAGACAGTTAGCAGTAGCAGCTCTTCCTCCTACCAATCTCTCTACAATGTGCAGCATGGGGGAATCTAATTACCTTAGAATTTGAGTTATCCCACAGACAAAATATGTGGAAAATAACTTTTTATATAGAAATAGGTTTAAAAAATCAAAACTAGCATATTAGCTAGTGTAATTATTATCACTGCTGCATATTTTTTTCAAAATATCACACCAAATCTTGGTATCTCTCAATGCACAGTTCAAATGTTACTTCTCCCATGAATTTCTCTTTGATCAACAGATTGAGGAAAGGAGGAATTATCTAAATTTATCTAAATTTCCCAAACAATTTTCCCCTATGTTTCTTTAGGCACATCTCTCTGTCTACCTTGCTGCAAGGTTATTTGATAATCATCCTATTTCTCCTACAGAAGAAAAGCTCCTTGAGGGCAGGACCCCTGTGTTATTTATTTTGTAACCTTGAGGCCCTGGCAGAGGATGTGTTCTGTTGATTTTTGTTAGGTACATGGATATACTGGCAATTGGTAGTCTGTGGATGGCAACAGGTGGTATGTTCTAACGGGAAAACAAATCTTCATTTCATTCTGGATTTTACCATTCAACTTCTCTTACTGATATTTCTAAATTAGAAAATAATTCAGTTTATCAATCACAGAGATAACTTCCGAGTATTAGAGTCAGTTGCTCATAGATAGTATTTAGGAATGAATAGAAAATGGCCATATGGCCGTGTGAACCAGGAGTCAGCTTTTATTACACATATAGCTTTTATCTACCCCTCACATGCATACCTTTGGAAATCATGGTAGTTAATAGCCACTACTTAATAAACATTTACCGTCAATCAAACATGGTTCTAAGTATTCTATGCATATCATCTCCCCTTCAATCCTCACGATAATCTTGTGAAATAAATAACATCATAATCCCCATTTACTCCTGAGAAAACTGATGCTTAAAAGAGATTAAATAATAAACCCACAGTCACACAGCCAGTTGGTGGTAGAGCCTGAATTTGAACTTGGCCATCTCACTGCAGAATCTGTGCTCTTAACCATTATCAAAGAAGGTCTCCCGTCATTGAGGAGCCCCCTGTTGCTCCCGGCATTGGTCTTCGGTCCTGCCCTGGGAGCTGGAGCCTGGGTATCTGGGGACATCTTGCCTCAGTTGTATGGTTCTTTCCCATGGGCTTGATTTTGCCCTACGTAGTTGGACAAAACTGTACTGTCCCAGAGTAAAGCTGTTAGGCGCAGGCATGGAGCACCATGCACCTTTGCATACCGACACAGCCAGGCCTGGCTTGTGCCCTGCAGAGCCTGGAGCGGACCAGTGCTCCCAGGAGGGGGCATCAGAGAAAGACACCTGAGTTTAACTGGCCTGACACCCTTCTCCAGGGAAGACCTGTGAACCTGAGCCCAAGGGCAGGTGTATACTTGTTTACTGTGTGAGCAAGAGTAGAAGAATGTCTGATGTACAGTGGAACCTTGAACAGAATAAATAATAGTTTTAAGAAAACAAAAGCTACCATGATTTCCAATGGTATGTGTGTAGCAGGGGAGATGTTAATAAAAGCTATATATGCTTTTATCTCCCCTTTTTAGCTGCCTGGCAATTTTAGCTACATATGCTAAAATTAAGCCTACTGGGTAATTATTCCATTGTTTTTGTTTCATCACATATAAGATTTTAAATATCCAGTACACATATTTGGTCTTGTGAAAATGGTTTCTTCTAAATGAAAATTAAAATTATTGAGGTATACTCCACTTAGGTTACCTTCTCTACTGAAAAAAGAATATTTGTATAAAATAAATCCTACAATACTTTTTTTTTTCTGTGTTCAATTCTGAACACCCTCCCTGAAACAATCCTGACACTCTCATGGTATAAATTTCCCTTAAAGTTAGCCCTATCGTGGGCTTCTCAGAGCCAGAGACTATTTTTCTTTGTGACTTTCAGACATAAGGTATAACTCAGAGTGCAGAAAGCAAGGCAGTTGCTATCTCAAACTGCAGGTTGAAGACAGCCATCAAATATGTGTTTATTAGAAAAACTCTTTACTGTCTTATTCCTTGGATCTGTAGATCCAAGGGAGAGAAATTAGAGACAGATCATTTCAAATCTGACATCCCAAATTTGATAGAAATCTTTTACATTAGTGAAAAAAAACACAAAAGGATCTGATACTTTATATATTATTTATTTCTAAGGGCATTTGAATCATTTGGGAAAATACACACATCTATTATTCAATAATAGGTGTATTTGAATATATTACACACACAAAAAAAAATTCAGCTATGGAGAATGCAGTTGCCTGTAATAGGTATCTACTCTGCAAAGAGTTCGGGTGCTCTGGTATGTCCCATTGCATGTTTATACCTCGTGCAACCAATAGGTTGCTTGTATTATTGATTTTGATATTATTAGGCTTGATATTGCCCAGATGCAGTTGATGACCTTAGGAAGATGTTGAACCATGAGTACCATGTTTCAGTTAATGACCTTATGAAGATGTTGAACCATGTTTGTAGCTGCAACTAGTTGGGGATATAAGAAGAGTTTAAAAGCCAGTTGCAATTCATAAGATTCAACTGGTTATACAAGACACCAGAGATTCGTCTACAGAGCTCAGTGGGAATTTCTCCACGAGCCTGGTGAAACATGGAGTGTGTGGTTGAACAGCAGCTCAAAATGTCACGTCAGGAAAAATTTAATCACAATAGATGGCTTTCACTATAGGAAATTCAGAGCCCTTAGTTTATATATAAGTAAACAGGGAGGAATTGAGTATTTGCTCGTATTGCCACAGTATATGACTAAACTGTAAAAGATTATTATAATAGGTTTCTTACTGAGGGCCAGGCTAGCAATTTAGAAAATTATAGGTAGATGACACCTTCTTGGTAGTTAATTGACTAACATTCCATCTGGAGGCTTTTCCATAATAGATGTCCCTAAGTGTGACAGCTTTTTTTTTGAACATGTCTAACAGCTTCTCCAGTTCTCCTTATTAGAAAACATAGTATGAAAGAAAATGGCTGTCCCTAGAGAACACTGCTTTTTTTAAATCCTTATTTCCCTATTAAGCTAAATAGTTATTAACCTGAGTTCTTTCATTATTGACTCCACCATTCATCCTAGATCATTAACTATATTTGGTTTCATGCTGACTAGACTAATACCACCATTGGGAATAGACAATGAACAATATTAGGAGAAAGGAGAAATTAAAAAAAAAAAAAGCTACAGGTTTCAAATCCAAATTCCTGAGAATTTTAAATAAAAATTTTAAGTGGAGTAATATAGTAAGATATACTTATTATACAAAAACTGGAAACTAATAAAAATATTTAAAAGAAAATAAAAATCATCTATAACTCCACCACCCAGAGTATATACTTTATATTTTAATATATTTTCTTCTGCTTAATTTTAAGTATTTTTAGATGGCCAAAATGATATAAGTTATTCAATGTTGTATCATTTATGTCATTTAAAATTGTGACATATAAACCAAAACCATTTTTATGAATATAATTCATAATTATAAGCTATTACTGTATTCTATGGATATACTTGATTTGCCCAATCATATTTCTTTTGGGGGGTACACTAATTTTTTCCAGATTACTTTTAGTATTATCAATTTATCAGAACATCAGATAAAAGGGTTGTTTACCATGAATTTGCAGGAAGGAATGAGACTAAAATACGACTCTAGCAAAAAGATTGCTCTTGTATTTGAATGAAACATTTAAAAAGTCCTTCAGTTTAAAAGGTAAAATAGGCCCAGGTCAAAGTTTAGAACAAGATGTCAAAATTAAGGATTTGAAACGGTTCTACGAAATAAAGTGAAAGTGTATTTCCACTGAAGGAAGAGGGTTTTGAAATAAAAAAATTATTTGGAGCACCTCTGAGTGGTCCTCAGGGAAGAGTTGAGGCTGGGGGAGGAGAGACATGAGGCTGGAGTCACTAGGACTCAGGGAAGCCAGGAAATGGGCAGGAAGCTTTGGAAGGAGAGACCAGTCCCCATTGACGTGGCAGCAGTCTGGAGCCCAAGAAGAGACTTAGCCAGCAGAGGACTTTCTGGGACAGCCAACAAACTCTACCACCACGGATGTGGCTCATCCATTTTTAAGTTATCGCTGTCCCATGCTGTAAATTCTTTCCACCATTCCTTAGGGGAACACTGGAAACAGTGATGGAAATGGACCAGTAAAGTTTATGTGACATAGACAGAGATGAGATGTCACAGGGATTCAGCAAGGACCTGGCACAGGATTTTGGAGCAAGTTCTAAAGAGCTTGGTAATCAAGGTAATAATATAGGTAACTCTTGTCTCCACCCCATTCTCATATTTTTAGACATTTTGAAAAGTCACTGGACTTTCTGCAGTTAATGTGTGAGAGAGCTTGGCTAATTTAACCCAGATATTAAAAGCAAAGAGTAACTTCAGATAGTTGGAGGACCCAGGGATCTTCAAAAAAAATCAACATACTGGTCTATTTATCCTCTATCTGATACTTTTTCCTTGTGTGATATTGTCTAAAAAGAGAAACGACTAATTCAAAAGCCACGGTTTTAAGATTCTTCTAGCACATTGCCAACTTACTTTCAAATTGCTTGCACCAATTTATAATCCCACATCACTGAACAAGAATGACTAATGACACTGAATATTTTAACTAAAATATGAAAGAGTGGTATTGTCAACAATGACATCAGGATCAATCTAGAGATTTTCTAGGTGTTTATATTCTCTTATTTAAGGCTGACAAGGTGCTAAATCAGACATTAACAAAACATAATTATTTCTTAACGGAGGGGCTTCAATGTCTCATGAAAGAGTGAAACACCCATTACCTAAAATGAATAATGAGGAAAAAAAGAAGAAGTCTTTATTTTCTTGACCAGTAATGTTTTTAGTTTACCACATTTCATATCTTCTGGCTTTACCTTTGTACTGAGTAATGAACATGTAAATTGCATTCTTGCTCTTTGCAATTCCCTGCTGTATGTCCTCTCTTTCCCAGGCTGTGGATCCACGGGAAAAATCTGACAGCTGAACATTCTTAAGAAATCACATAATTAAAAGAAGCCAATGAAACACTTTTGATTATGAGCCACAAATTTACCCAGAAATGAATGCTTTAGAAAATAATCCACTGGCTTGCTATTTTCTTCATGGGTGTAAACACCAGTGATACCCTGCTAACTGCTTTATGAAAATACCCATGGCAGAAAAACAGATGGTGGTGCCACGACCATAGCACTTCCACAAGAGAGTAAGATTTATCTACTCTTTTTAATCCACACTGTTCTTTTCACCAGGCCTAAATCCACATATTGTAAAGCCTATGATTTTCCCTGGTGTTTAAAAGGTAATGAATATCTATTCAGTTAGCCTGGTGATAGGGTTGCAACTCAGACCAAGAGAGGTTTTACTCACAAAGGTTCTGTTTCTCCCACGTGGTGCTTCACAGAACAGTTTTTAGAGAAAAATCCAAAGACATAAAAAAAAAAAAAAAGCAATGTCTAAATAGAAGGAAAAGAAATAACAAGAAAACAGTATTATTTTGTTGGAAACCAACTTTTATTTTGGTCAAAATCTGTATAGCAATACAAGATAATATAAACAGTTTTGTTTTAGCAAGAACAATTGTCAAAAGCTTAGCAACTTTGAACATTCTTAAATCATTTCAATTCCCTGAGGCTTTTATAAGTTTTGATTGTTCGGAGATAAGAAAGATCTGGCTCAACTCTAGAGACATTTGGTGATTTGTATTTTGTTTTGTGTCTGAATGATAGATGTGTGAACATGGGTGGTTACTACAAGTCCCTAATCATGCATTTGGACACATGAATGGGATTTAACGAATTGTCTCACACCGGATGGGCAAATTCCCATGATGCTGATCCAGTAATCAAGTTTCCCAGGATGCCAAGCGCACAGCTGTTCTTCGACCCACCTCTGCATATGCAGAAATTGAGGTTACTCCATAAAAGAAGTGGGAAACTTAAGTTGACTCTCTGAATCCCCTTTGGGTCTGAGATTAAGCAACAAAGGAAGAGATCCAAATAATTTTGTGTACCTGTGGATTTTTATTTCTTAATATACCTCCTTCTTCCCCTTCCCTTTTCCAACTGTGATTCAACCTCCTCATTTCTTTGATATTCAGACCCTTCAAATGTCATTTACACAAGTGAAGCCTGCCTTCTTCATTGAAAAACAAATGTTCTTATTAACCTGTTTAAAGTCAGAGTAGAAGGATCCCCAGGTTATGTAGTCTGATAAGCTATCATTTTCCCTTCTCAGGGAAGATGTGCCCAAAATTTATCTATATAGAAATGTCTTCTGCTTCTAGCTTCTCGTTGCTGCTTTATACAAAACTTAATAAAGGGAATTACTCTCAGGTAATTTAACTCTCCAGCCCATCAAAGTTGACTATTTAGATTTTTTTTTCACATCATTGCATCCTCACATATTCCTCTCCTAAGTCCAGCCTTGTGGTATATTTCTGAAAAGATGAGGACATCCACATTTCCAAAAGCAGGAAAGTTGTACACAGGGCAGCAGGAGATAGCAGAATTGTAATTTTTTGCTACACTTTTTTCCAGAGTACCTCAAACAGAAAATACTTTATTCTCTCATTTGCATATTGTCCATTCTAAATAATCCGATGTTTTACCTCTGCTATGCCTGCTCTTGTTGAAAGCCTTTTATTTAAGGCATTTAAACTGACAAAAGTGAATACAACCATGAGGGCAACTCCTTTTAGTTGCTCTGACGTTTTCGCCTTGGGAGGAGGAGATGGCAGACATGGGGGTTAAAGTCATATGCCATGACCTAGAAAGCCAGGCCATTCTGATGAGCCTGCCAGCTTCAGAATGTGTGGCGCAGGTGCCAGTACAGTAAATACACTCAGTTCCAATTTCCCTGCATATGTTTCCGTCTGTCTGAGTCTCAGGTGATCTTCGGCAAAATACTGGAGGTGCCAAGGAAATAATAAAAGCGCAAAGTGTGGAGGGACCAACACCCAGCAACAACATAGCAGCCAGTCAGTCAATGAGGCTTGTTTGATCGGGTCTTTAACGAGTGTCCCTGCAAGGACCAGTGTCTCCATCGGGTAGTCTGTATCTTAAAACAGTAATTTACTGGCACGATCAACTGTCCTTCTCATCTTCTGAATTCAAAATTGCAATAATGAGAGAAAATTGATGTTCCTTTCATTTCTTCTAGAAATAGAGAGAACCCTTATAAAATTGAAAGAGGTCAAACGTTAGTGTACCGATTCATATCAAGAGAGCCTGAGTATGAATATCTCATCTCTTCCCCCACATGTGAGAGCATGCACACAAGCACACACCTACACACACACACACACACACACACACACACACACACACTGTTTTTATTTTTACACTTCTCTACCAAGAGTGGTGAGAAACTGTCATTTTTATCAAATTCTCTGTTCAGTCAACAGATAGAGCTTTCCAAAGGTATTGAAAGGTGAGGTGCTTTGTGGTGGTTGTTTTTCACATATATCCATCAGCAACAGCAAGACCATTTACATTACTCTTGAGAGGCGAGAATCGCAGTGTGCACCAGTTCATGTTCAGTGTCCCTTCCAGGCCTTTTCTATTTCAGCGATACCTGGAACCATCAGCCGAGAGGTTCCAGGAAGCCAAGATCTTGTTTTTAGCCTGTAATTTATTTTCATTTCCATTCATTTTACTTAAATGTGCTCAAAGTTTTGAAGAGAACACACTAATGCTTATAAAAACCCGAGGGCCTTTGACCCAGAGCTTCTAATTTATTTGTCCCTACCACCAGGGAGAAAAATAGAAATACAAAAACCAAAAATGTTGTTATATTAGCTCACACAACCTTGTGAAGGTTTTCTTTTTTTCTTTTTTTTTAGATAGTGAGTAAATGAATCTTTTACGATATTTCTTTTTTATTTTATTTCAGCATATTACGAGGTACAAATGTTTAGGTTACCTTTATTGCCTTTGCCCCACTTGAGTCAGAGTTTCAAGTGTGTCCATCCCCAGATCATGCCCACCACACCCATTAGGTATGTTTATACTGATCTCCTCCTCCCCTGTCCACCTGCCCGACACCAGATGAATATTATTAGTATATGTACACATAAGAGTTGATCAGTTAATATCAATTTGATGGTGAGTATATATGGTGCTTGTTTTTCCATTCTTGGGATATTTCATTTAGTACAATGGGCTCCAGGTATATCCAGGATAATATAAGAGGTGCTAGATTACCATTGTTTTTTGTGGCTGAGTAGAACTCCATGGTATACATATATCACATTTTATTAATCCACTCATGTATTGACAAGGTACTTGGGTTGTTTCCACATCTTTGCAATTGTCAATTGTGCTGCTATAAACATTTAGATGCAGATGTCTTTTTTATAGAATGCCTTTTTTTTCCTTTTCACAGATGTCCAGTAATGGGATTGCTGGACCAAATGGTAGTTCTACATATAGCTCTTTGAGGTATCTCCACATTACTTTCCACAGAAGTTGTACTAGTTTGCAGTCCCACCAGCAATGTATGAGTGTTCCTATCTCTCTGCATCCACACCAACATTTGTTGTTTAGGGACTTTTTGATAAAAATCATTCTCACTGGAGATAAGTGATATCTCATTGTGGTTTCAATTTGCATTTCCCTGATGATTAGAGATGTTGAGAATGTTTAATATGTTTATTAGTCATTAGTCTATCTTCTTTTGAAAAGTTTCTGTTCATGTCCTTTGCCCACTTTTTGATAGGATTGTTTGATATTTTTGCTGATTTTTCTGAGCTCTATATAGATTCTAGTTATCAGCCCTTTATTGGATGTGTAGCATGAGAATATTTTATGTCATTCTGTAGGTTGTCTGTTTGCTCTCATGATATTTTCCTTGGCTGCACAGAGGCTTTTTAATTTGATCAAGTCTTAGTTTGTTTAAGAGCAGACATGTGCAGAAGGTCTCAACATACTACCTACCATCAAATTTGTGCAACTGAAACTGACACCAGATCTAACCTGCCCGAGGGGAGAAATAACAGGCACTGGTACCAGGAAGCAGATTCATCATTCTTACTTGGGAAAAAAAAAGAAAAAAAAAAAAAAAACTCTAAGCAGTTAATCATTTTACATTTGAACTTGCCAACAAATCACAAACTCACAGGTATAGTTTTCAAGATAACATCGGCCTGTGCAAAAGGAAACCCAAATTATTATTAGAATAGTAGGTCTCTTCCACCACTGATAGAAATCAGACTCATTCCTGTTCATTGCTATTCAGTGCTCTTGAGACTGGAAATGTATTTCTTAGGAAGATTAATCAGAATCACAGAAATGCAAAGCCAAAAGGGAATTTAGAGGTCAGCTAGTTCCTTCCTCTACTACAGCTGTTCAGAGTTGCGTCTGAAGTAGACTTCACAGGTCCTGACTCCTTGTCAAGGGCTCTCACCAGGGTGCTTTTCTCTCAATTACATACTTGTATTTGTTTGTTTGTCTTCTTTTGTTTGTCCTTTGTTTATCTCTGGACCCTACTTTCTGTTATTGAACACCATGATGCTTTACATGGATGAAATTAGCACAGATGCATTTAAGTCTTCATATGGCAAGGTCAAAAATGGTCAAGACTCTGATATCCATAGCAAATTATAGCATAGTTCTAGTTTGGTTCATTCACAGTGGATCTTGGTGACAGTCATAATTGTCTCTTGATCACTTTGGTGCAGGACTGCTTTTCCAGGCAACATTTTTGCCAAAGCAATAAGATCCAGACATTGAGGGAGAGAAAAGGTGGCTATCTTCACAGTTGATTCCCTCTTTGAATCATGATTTGCAATCTGGTTTTCTCATCTCTTGCTGGAGTGGGTAGCATCTAAACTTGGGTATTTCCCTGATCAAGTCCCCTGCCCACATGTCTATGAGAGCATGGAGTTCCACAGCACTGACAAGGGTCTACCTGACATGTTCATTCAACATGGAAGTCCTCAAGAGTGCAAGTGACTAGCAAGATTATGTTCAAAGAACACTTTCTCAACTAGCTAAAATGCCTCCTAGTTCAGTTAGCTCCTGTTATAGCTAAAGGAATTACAATATATTTGACAACTTGGATTTTTCAAACTATACCCCAATCTGAGTGATAATAAAAATTAGCACAGTAAGAGGCAAACACAGAAGAACAAGGGTTTATTCGTAGTACATAAATTATATCTTTGCTGTTTTAATATTTGCCTGTGAAACAACACAAAATCCTTTATGCTGTCTTTCATATTCAAAACTTTTTCTGTGTTCATTACCATCTTAAATGTGCCCTGATAGATCTTTTAGGTGTTTTTTTTCTCATTACTGTCTCTCTTGGTTTCAGCTTTCTAACTCTCTCCTTCTCTCACTACTAGACTAGCTGCAAAAGTTCTCTGCCAGCCGGCTTATAAATTCTGCTCCCTGAATGAGGCCTTCAGGCAGAGATGCCAAGGCTCCGCCCCAGGCAACCAGACAGGACAGCTGCAGAGACTTCTGGATATCTGCCCCCACATGGTGACATTCGAAACTCCTGACAGGGTCAGACGGTTACCAGGAAATGCTTCCCATCGGTTCTTCTCACTTCCCTCCGTTCCTCCTGATGTCGTTTTTGTAGACCAGCCAGATTTTCAGCTTTAGAAACATGTGTGACCCAAAGGAAAACTGGGCCCGCGTTCAATTGCATATCCCACCCTTTCCCTGATCCTGCGTCTATCCTGAGAGCCCGACAACCGTCCCCATTCCCTGTTTCCAAAAGACTCTGGTCACCACAAGCCAGGGGTCTGGTCAGCCTCAGAGACCCCCTGCTCTTAACCTCAGAGAAGAGAGACACAGAATTCTCTCTCGTCAGGTTTCCTCTTACTTCACTACAGGAACAGCTCTGATCCTGACCCGGACCAGAAGATTCAGGGAAGTTTTTGGCTCCCCCAAAGGCAAATAGAACATTTATAAAACATTCCTCCTGGGCAGGCTGAGCATCCTAGGCTACCCCAAGCCACACTTCTTCAGCCACTGTCAATCGGTGCCCATGGCGGCCTGTTCTTTTTAAGGAAAAGTGACGAAGGAAGGAAGGGGAAAAGGCAGAATCTGAAATCTGCCAAGGAATGAAGACACTGCTTAGAATCCCTTAATAAGGATAAATTAATGAAAGCAATTTACTGAGTGTTTTCTGTATGTCACCACTGATGAGGTTTTATGGGTGTGATATCATAATTTGGCTGTCTTTGACCTGCCCCTCCTGGCCACTCTAAATTCTTGCAGACATTATGCAGATATCTTGCCAGCTTAGAGAGCTGAGTGCCAAAGGCCTGCTTTATTTGGGCAGAAATCAAAAGGCCTTGTGGGCTTAAGGAAAGGCAGGCACATTGACTTCCCCCAGCTCCACACTGCTTGGCTGTGGCTAGGATCTATTTGTAAATATAGCTGGAGATTGAACTAACCTCCCCTGCCCCCCCCCAAAGATAAATGAATTTCTAAGCATGTCTGTACTTACAAATGCATAGCATTATACACTTCATGCCACCTTAATCCCTATTAAACTAATCTGAAGTCATGTCAGGCCAACCATCCGTAGTCAAATGGATTAGACAAACCAATTGATCAAATATAGGGAAAGACCGAGAGCTTTTCTTGTCTGGCACCCATGCATTTAAAGCATTGTTTCACACCAGTGTTTGCTCTTTTTCATTCTTTTGGGTTTCAGCATATTCACAAATGAAACCAATTCCTTGAGAATAATGACTTAAAAAACTAAGGCAGAGGCAGAAATGTGTATGTTTCTTAAATACATATGAGGAAAACAAAAATGACAATACCACTAGCTGGGTTTTAAAGAACTACTGACATCTCATGAAAAAAAAAATTGGAAAACATCCAACTTAAAATAATTTGGCTTCCACGTCTATATTTTCCTTTATTCCTGCTATGCAGGACAATGGAAATCTTCAGGGATTTGGCAAAATTGGTAGTGATTGAATCCAAATAATATAATGTTTTTATACTAGTTCCTTTGTGTTTTCATTTTGCCTTGACTATTTCCCTGTATGTTAAAGCCAGCACAGAAAGGACAGATTTGAAACCATTTATTAGTTTCATAGATTACAAATGACATTAAAAATTCTGGAAGGCATACATATCAAAAAAAGAGTATATGCCTCACCACTTCTTAAATTTTAAAAAATATTTATTTGACTTTTACTTAAAAGAATATTGCACTCATCTCTGCCTCATATCGGTTCAGCCACCTGTTTTTTGAGGGTGGAAGAGGGGTTGGTTGTGATTTTTTCCCCTGGCCTTCCAACCTCTAAGCTCTCTGTCCTTTAGCCAGTTCAATCTGCTAATAAAATCTTAAATCACTGCATCACTACCTTCTCCCAAGTCCACTTATGAGGACTCTATTGCCTTTCAGATTAAAACTGAAGTTTGTGAGTAACTATGGGTGTGTATGTATGTTCAATGTGGTCAACCCTGTTTCCTAACTTATTTCTAAATTTCCTTTTTTCCATCTTGTCTTTCTTTGCTAAACTCATTCTCAAAGGAAAGTTTTCATTTATTATTGTGGGTTTTGTCATTGATTTTCAGATTGAGAGATCTTTGTCATAACCGTGCAAAACTGGCAATATGGATAGTCTAAATTCTTTTATTTGGGGAGGGGGAGAGAGGAAGAGTCAACAATTACTATTTTAAAGAGCCAAAGAAATTTAATTTTTAGCCAGTTGCTAAACTCACAGACCCCCCCCCCCCAACCAAATAATCATGAAACGGTTAAACCATAAATCCCAAGTGAGGCTCCTAGTGACAGCTTTAACATCCCTGCTGCCAACAGAGGCTGTCAAATTCATGCAGCCCAGGAGGTTCCTGGAGAATAATGGCATTTTTGCATGGGCCAGGAAGCCCCGTTGAGGTGGCACTCAGCAGAGAAGTTTTATTCTCTTTGCAAAAAGTTAAGACTTGAAATGGCTCCCATCACTTCTGTGTGCAGATCAAGAAGATATTCCCAGGCAGCTTTGCCAGGCATATTTGGCAGGGCAAGCTCGAGAGGAAAGCTGCACCCTTCCAGTTTCAGCATTTGTTCAGTGGTAGAAATAGCTGCAGCTGGAGGACTTTATGTAAGGAAAACTCTGCACTTTAAAGCTTGATTCTTGAGTAATTGTTGATGGATACTCTGCCTTCTTCTCAGTGGATCTGTCTGGCAGGGAACATGAAAAGGGTACATCTAGCTGGGACACAATTCATCAGCAGCCCAAAAAAGTATGACTGAATGGCACGACAGGAAAAGAAAAAGTCTGGTCCAGAGCTTGGCTGGCACACCTGCTTTTGCCAGGCCTCCCTCACCGATTCACCATATCTTGGCAAAGAGGGTTGGAATCATACATTTTGTCTCCCTATCATCTCAAGTTGCTGTACATTTTTTTTAAGTAAACCATGCATGCCTTACTGCTTATGCTGGTTCTGATCTCAGTCCCTTGTTTCTATTACCCCTCTAAAGTCCAGTTTTAAATGGTTTCCTTGATTATATTTAAAAAGAAAGAGTGAACTCCCTATGTTTAAATTATGTTTCTAATACTGATAATCTATATGACCTAACACAAATAATTTAAGCAATGTAAGCCTCACATTCTATAAAATTGAGATAATAATAGAATCTACCTCATGTTGTTGTTTGAGGATTAAAGGAGATAACATGGGTCAACTGCCAAGCACTATGTCTAGAACAAAGTAAATTTTCATCTGTTTGTTTGATAAATACTTATTTCAGGGCTATGAAGATCAAGAAACCATTCGAAAAAACTGGAACCAGGGCTGGCTTCATGGCCCACATAGGGCCTGCACGTCGGAAGAGTCCCATGCTTGGTCTTGTGCTCTGTGGTCATGGTCTTGATATTCTTCCTAATTTTATCTTTGAACCTGTGTTTTGAAAATGAAGTCTGATAGGATAATGACATATTTATGTGAGCAAAGAAGACAGATGCAACATGCGTGTTCGCCATTCCTGGCCGCCCGTCGCTCACAAGGTATGCACTGCCCCGTGAACACAGAGCTCTGGAGAACTCGCAATGCATAGGAGTTCAGCAAGACTCAAGCGAGTACAAACAAGGTCGGCGTGCAAAGTCTTCACCTGACCAAGCTGGCAGCCCTGAGAGGCCACGCCTTCTGTTTAAACCAGAATTTGCTTTGAAGGCAGAAGGCGGCAGTGGCATTCCAAGAAATGCAAACAGTCCAGGAACCATATCATATCTCTCATATTTGTATTGCTTCCCTATATTAGCCAACCATTTCGCCTGAAAATGGTGGCATAACCGGAAACGGAAAGAAAAGGCAACCCGTAGTTCCTTGTCCTTTGAGCTCTTCCTTACTCATTACGCAATCCAAAGGTTTGGCAGTGGTAGAATGTGCAGATATCACAAAGGAGGAAAGAAACCAGTTGAGTTAGCTTTGTGCAGTATTTCCACTGTTCTGGTAAAGTAAAAAATACATATGCATGCAGGAACTACAAAATAGGAATTGTATAATTTCAGTGATTCCACATATAAGTTCGATGTTCTTATATTTGCCTTTATAACTGGCATTGTGAAATATAGAAATGAACAGTAACAGTCATACCAATAATTTAAAATGCTAATCTTTATTTACCTAGAATGACATTAAAGAGCAAATACAAAGCACCATGGCAAGATGAGAGAGGGACCTTGGATAAACGGAAAATGCTTTATGTTTTAGAAGAATTGATGCCTCATTTTTGCTGCTTTTTGAACAAGGGGCTCCAGGTAGAACTTGTATAGAAAAGATGAGCACCATCCCACCACTACATGAAAATTATATAGGGAGTCTACAAAGAAAGCTCAAAAACTGGATTAGTGCTCTTGTAGAATGGACCTAAGGAGAATTGCCACCATATTTGAGAAAAGCAAAAATGACAAAGTAATCAACTCACCTAATTAGACAACTGTGAGAAATTGAATTAAAAAGCCCAGCCACAATATGCAGTAGTCTATACAGATGCTAATCACCTAAGTAATAAAAAGGAATGACTCTAAATGCTGGCAATAAGAGAAAAAAACCTTGAGAAAAATTGTCTCTAAAGACCATGCGTGAGTGGAACTAGTTAGATGTGCTATTTATTTACCAACTCTAAAGAAAGACTAGGAAGTTATATGTAAAGCACACACTTCTTATTTGGAGCATTGATCTTTTCCCCCATCTGAGGATTTTTGTTTTAGTACGCATGTGACTTTTTCAAAAATTTTCTCATTTTTTTAAAAAGAAAACCTTAAAAATATCCACCTCCTTTGGTGAAGATGAAACAGGATAATTTATTTTAAAAAGACCATGAGCTTTACAGCTTTTTGTGTGAGGAAGTCAGCTAGCTCACTTTCCAAGCCAGCCTTGAAGCACTTATAATTCAAATCCCTCTCTTTTAGCAACAGATGTATGCAAAGATTTGCTTCAAGGATGTTCATTGTCACATTATTTTATTCACAATAAATAAATAAATATCTGAACAAGTGATCAATTAAACAAGTTTTGATGCATTCACACAATGGAAATTCTATGTATTCATAAAAATGATACTGTAAAAGAATAGTGATTTCAAAAGACTTTTTGCTATTTTGAATGCAAAAAGGAAATTATACAACATAATTTATAGTATGATCCCATTTTTCTTAAATATAGTTCATTACAAAAAAAAACCCTACAAACGCGTGGAAGGATAGATACTGAAGTGTTACAGGGGATTATCGCTCAAGGTACATTGTGATTAATATTTATTTTCTTTTTCTGCTTCTAAATTATATGCCATCAACTAAGTTTTGTAATTTTCCAAAGAAGAAAAAAACTAATTTTAGATTTTAAAAAGTTAACAGAAAGTGCCTCAGTAGAGGTACAATTAGGTGTTACATGTCTTTCAGGGTTATTTACAAATACCACAACTGCCAATGTTGAATCAATAAGGACCTGGAGTTTCCTGTAGGTATTACAAACCTGAAAACCCAAGCTTGGCAAAGACAGCGGTGTCTTTCAAAAGGCATTCAAATTCAAAATGTGTCAAAACACTACAGACCAAACAGAATATGTTTCATCCACGCTGCTAATTCTCTGATATTCAGAAATAAGTCCCAACCCACCTTCTCCTCCCGCTCCTTTCCCACGGTCCTGCTCCACTTTTGCTTTCCTATAAAGAGTTTCTATACTTAGGTATATTTGCTTCTCCTCTCTTTCTTGATATAACAACAATATTTGACAAAATTGATCACCCTTCTTGGAGCATTTTTCCATGGCCTCATGCATTTCCCTCCTACCTCACTGACCAGTACTGGTTGCTATACAACTTCCTCCTCTTTGCTGCTTCACATAGAAGTGCCCAGGGCTCAGTCTTCAGACCTCTTCTATGCCTTGACATTCTATCTCTTCTTGATGTTCCCCAGGGTCATAGCTGGAAAACCATCTATACCCTGAACACTACAAAGTTCTATGTCCAGCCAGTCCTTTAACAAGAACTCTAGGTTCTATATCCAATTGCCTATCTAACGTCTCCCTTTGCATCTAATAAACATTCCAAAGTTACTACGTACCAGACTGAACTCCTCACTTGGATGCACCCTGCACTTCATAGCAACGCCATTATTTCATTTTCTCAGAGCAGTAAATTTGGAACAATTTGGACAATCATCTGTTTGTCTCTCATTCTATCCCCAATTCACCAGAAAATCTTGCAGTTTCTGCCTTCACAATATATCTATTATCTGATGACTTGTCACTATCTCTGTTGCTAGCACCCTGGTCCAAGCCAGTGTCATCTTACATCTGAACTATTGTAAGTGTCCAACTGGCCACTTAGCTTCCACATTGCTCACATTTGAATCTACCCTCAACCCAGCGGTAAGAGTGACCTAAGTCAGATCATGTTACTTGTCTTCTCAAAACTTCCACTAGTTCCCTATTTCTGATAGGTTACAAACCAAGGTCCTTCCCTGTACAGTCAAACCCTCTCTAAATTCTCTAACCTCATCTCTTGCGACTCCCCTTTTGTTCACTCTGCTCTGCCATACTGACCTCGCTCTCCTTTGAAAACATCAGGTGTGGACCTGCCTCAAGGATTTTTCTCTATTTCTTCTACGTGAAATGTTCTCAGCCCAGACATTGGCATGCTTATTTCCATACTTCTATATTCTGCTTGAATATCATCCTTTTAGTGAGGTCCACTCTGCCCATCTAATGTAAAAATGCACATATACAACCCCCGGAACTCTGAACCATTGTTCCTCTTTTATTTTCCTTTAGAATGCTGATATATTTTAATGTACCTTATGTTTCACTTATTTTTCTTGTTTATTGCCTCACGCTTCCTCTAGAATACAAAGTCCATGAGGGCAGAAATTTGTGTCTTTTTAGCTGAATGTTTTCACCTCAGAGCCTAGAACGGTGCCTGGTACATAGTGAGTGGTCAAAAAAAAAAAAATGCTTGAAGCATGAAGAAAATCAGTTCACCAATGTGGGATACTTGAACTACTATATATTTTATAACCCCGTCCAGATTTTCAACATCTTAAGAAAAGATGGATGCCTCACATCTCTCTGTAAATCCTAGCATAGTGCTGTGAAGGTCACAGACTTTGCTAAGGGCTTGTGCTGTTGCTGAGAATGACAGTGGAAATGATGGTGAAACATAGTAATGGTGAAACAATCTTTTCACGAGAAAGCAACGGCATAAAATTGCTGTTGGTGAAAATTCTGTACTTAAATAACATGTATGTGATAACAGCGCTAGGATACGTAATGGGATCAGGAAAGCATCAGAGTTTGTCTCAGTAGTTATAATGGAGTGTTTTAAATTGGAAGTAAAGTAGATGACTGTTTCCTGTCAAAGCAAAAGTAAAGGAAATGTACTAGGCTTTTTAAGTAGTAAATAGAAACCAATAGAAGTGAAATCTCTAAAAATCGTTTACTCAGTCCCCAATTTACAAAAAGTGTTTCAAAGAATATTGGTAACTGGGCATTTGGATCTCAGAAAGTGCCTGGATCTCTGTTATTTGGCCAATTCTCACAGCTCTGTTGCTACCATTATCCGCTATCATTTCCAACCTGGAAGGTTGCAATAGATGGTGATATTAGAAGCAGTAACTTTGTTTTCAGGGAAATATTTTCCCTAGGAAATCAGACTGAGTTGTTAATAAAGGTTAAATAGATTATAGCTGAAAAAGGTTGCAAATAATCTGCATGGTATGAGTCAATTTTGGTTATATAAAATTACATACAAGAAAAGATATGGAAAGACAAACTCCAAACTAAGAATAACTGTTACCTCTGGTTGTGACAAATATGAGGGGGGTAATTAGGAGAGAGTGGATGAATATTTTTCACTTTTTACTTGTATATGTCATAAGTGTTTAAAGTTTTAACAAGGCATATGTGTTACTTCTCTAATTAAAAGTAAAATAAAAGTAAAATGTCGTGGCCATTCATCTCAACAGCACTGCAAGCATCCAGAATGAGTCAGAAATGGGGTCCGGCAGGCTGGGCCACCTTGAAGTTAGGCAGCCAAACAAAAGTAATGAAGACATGAATTCATCATTAGAGTTTAGTTCTTCGTTTGTAACATTCTTTGAGTGGACGTTGGGCCTGGTGATGGAAGTTTAAAACAGCAACATTTTTTGAACTCAGGGTTGTGTCAGCCTGGTGTGGTGGATGACAAACACCATCTCAGCAGTTCCCTGAAGAATTCAGCTGCCTCTGCAGCTTGATGCCTCTGAATTGAAAGGGTCTTCACATATATTTAGTGAGGGCTTCTCATTAGATACTTATGGCAGGAACATCCTTTTCAGATGGGGTAGTGAGCTCAGTGGTGACCCCTAAAATATGTGCCTTCATCCTAATCCCAGGAACCTGTGAGTACCACATTACAAGGCCACCGATGTGATTGCGATTGTCGAAAGGAGAAGTTATCCTGGATTATGAGTTAGCCCTGAGTACAATCACATGTGTCCTTGCAGAAAAGGCAAAGGGAGTTTTGGGACAAGCACACAGAGGAGAAGATGCTATGAGGATGGAGGCAGAGATTGGAGTGAGGTAACCACAAGCCAAGAAATGGTGACAGTCACCAGAAACTGGAAGAGGCAAGGAAAGGAGTCTTCCTTAAGACGTCCATAGGGAGCTTGGCTCTGCCTACATCTTGATTTCAGACTTCTGGCCTCAAAAACTATGAGACAATACATTTCTCTTGTTTTAGACCATCAAGTTGGTGGCAGTTTATTGCAGCAGCCACAGAAAACTAATACAAGTGGATAGTGGAGAATTACAGAGTTAAATGCCATACAATAAAGGGTCTCAGGACCAAGCCCCAGGTTAAAGGAATAAACTGCCCATGTCTTCTATGCACTGAGTATAGCCAATGGCCATAGACATTTGGATACATACATGGTGTCCAAACTTCTCTCCGATGATCCACAGTAAGTGCATGACATCACTGATCCTAACCAGTATCCTAAATTCTATCATTCCTCAGTTTTTCAGGTAAGGAAACTAAGACATAGGAAGTATGTAATCTGATCAAAGTTACATAGCTAATACATGATAGAGGCTAGCTTCTAACCCACACAGTCTGTCTTTAGAAAACAGATTCGAAACTATTAATACCTATTTATCCACTTACAATAAAAAAAAAATCAGAAAGCAACATTGTTGTTCAATTTAAGTAATCAAGCAAAACAGAAAATCAGTAAAGTACTATAAAATGTTTATCTCTTTATTCTTATTGTGTCTAAAGGAGAAGCATGTTTAACAAGAAGAAAAAGGAGATATAAGAATAAAGGACTAAGAGTGATGTTGAAAGAGAGTTTAAAGTACTTCTGAGGATATTGTTATTTCCTTTGAGTTTCTTTTCCTTCAAAAAGCCTTTTCTATGGAAGACTGGGCGTGTCATTTTTCTGAAGTTATATCCTTAATAAACTGAACTGTGGATGGATTTGCTGGGGGTGTCTCAGTTATTACCTCTAAGGCGTCTGTAATTGATGCTTCCTCTCTTTTGCTCTTATTCTGCTACCTTCATCTTGCTCAAATTCCAGCCTCTTCTATGTCACCTCTTTTTTTCCTCACCAAAACAAAATACCTGCAATTCCTAGATCCTAAAGACATTTTTTTAAGACTTTTAATTTTGGAAAGTCCCAAGCATATACAGAAGCAGAGGAAGTAATATAAGACTCCACATACCTATCACTTACCTTCAACAATTATCAATAAATTAACACATTGCTAATCTGATTTCATCTCTACCCACACCAACTATTATTTTGAAGCAAATCTCTATATTTCACTATCTCAAAAAAATAAAACTGTATCTGCATAACCATAGCTACCATATGATGATCACACTTAGAAAATTGGTTATTATTTCTTAATAAAAATTTAACATTCAACCAGGACTCCCATTTCTTTGATTGGAGTGCATTAAAAGTATATATTAACTTAGGTAAAACTGACATCTTTATGATGTTGAGACTTGCTATGCAAAATAAAGATATATCTTTTCATGTGTTCAAACCTACTTTTCTGTTGTTGTACTTTTCAGTTCTATACTTTCCAATTGTTCTTTTTTTATCATTTTTGTTTCTTTTTTAATGTTTTATTATTTTTTTATTCCAACATATTGCAGGAGGTACAAATGTTTATGTTACATGTATTGCCTTTGCCCTGCCCGAGTCAGAGCTTCAAATATGTCCATCCCCCAGACCGTGTGCACTGCACCCATTAGGTGTGAATTTACCCATCCCCTTTGCCCCCCTTCCACCTCCCCGACACCCAACGAATATCACTACTACTAAATGTGCACGTAAGTATTGGTCAGTTAATACCAATTTGATGGTGAGTACATGTGGTGCTTGTTTTTCCATTCCTGTGATACTTCACTTAGTAGAATGGGCTCCAGCTCTATCCAGGATAATACAAGAAGTGCTAGATCACCATTGTTTTTTGTGGCTGAGTATATGTGGTATACATATACCACACTTTGTTAATCCTCTCATGTATGATAGGCACTTGGATGGTTTCCACATCTTTGCAATTGTGAATTGTGTTGCTATAAACATTTGAGTGCAGATGCCTTTTTTATAGAATATCATTTTTTTTCCTTTGGGTAGATGCCCAGTAATGGGATTGCTGGATCAAATGATACTTCTACTTTTAACTCTTTAGGGTATATCCATATTTCTTTCCACAGAGGTTGTATTAGTTTGCAGTCCCACCAACAGTGTGCAAGAGTTCCTATCTCTCCGCATCCATGCCAACATTTACGGTCTTGGGACTTTTTGATAAAAGCCATTCTCACTGGAGTTAAGTGATATATCATTGTGATATACATAACTCAGGAATATCAGCAAGAAAAAAATCAAACAACCCTATTAAAAAGTGGGTAAAGGACATGAACAGAAACTTTTCAAAAGAAAATAAACTAATGGGCAACAAACATGAAAAAATGCTCAACATTGCTAATCCTCAGGGAAATGCAAATTTTTGTTTCTTTACTGAGATTTTCTATTTTTTTCATTTGTTTCAAGAGAATTTGTAATTGCTTGGTAAAGCATTTTTGTGATGGCTGCCTTACTTTTCATATAATTCCAATATCTGATTCATCTTCATGTTAGCATCATATAATTGTCTTTTCTCTCTCAAGTTTTACATTCCTGATCCTTGGTCTGATGAGTAATTTTAGATTGCATGTACTAGACATTTTGGCTATTATGTTAGGAGTCTCCATGTCCTGCTTAGATCTTTTAAGAGGCTGTCACTTTGTTTTGGTTTAATAAAAGGATCCTGGCTTACTTTTGTATAGGCTGTGGTTCCAGTGACAATTTAATTTTCAGAGTCTTTGAAGTGCTATTTTGATCTGCTTAGTTTACTTCCTGCCACATTGGCTACCACTGTCTTGGGAGGTGCTGTTCGAGGAGACAGAAAGAGCTTCCAAAGTCTGGGCTGCCTGGTTCCCCTGAGTTGGGGGAGAGAGTCTCCAGCCCACAGGGACAAAGAGGTTTCCTTGTTGCCGGTCCCCTTGTTGTGGTGGGATTCCCCTTACTGGTGCTACTGCCAGGTCTCTCTCAGTAGGGGAGGGGAGTCTCAAGAACACAGAGACAAAACCCTCTTGGGTTAAAAGTTTATTGTTGATTCCTAGTCTCCTTGTGTCTCTCCTGGTGGGGAGGGTGGGGCACTTTTTAGCTACTTACTCTATTTAACCTATGTTAATTTGTGTCCTTCTGTTTCTAATGAGGTTCATTTTGGAAATGTACTTTTTTCACAAAAGAAAATTATCTATTTCTCAAGGTCAGGAGCCATAAAATGTTTTCTGTAAAAGGTATTGATAGTATTTTGGCTCTGCAGAACATAAGATGTCTGTTACAAGTACTCAACTCTACCATATCAGTAAAAGAAATTATAGACAATAACATCAAAGAATGAGGATGTTCCAGTAAAACTTTACTTACAAAAACAGGCAGCTGGCCAGATTTGGCCATGGCATATAGTTTTACCAAATCCTGCTCAAACTTTTAAAGTGTTTTTTTTTTGTTTTTTGTTTTTTGTTTTTGAGACAAGGTATCAAAAGGGCCAGAGTGCCGTGGCGTCATAATAACTCACTGCAACCTCAAACTCCTGAGCTAAACCTTAAACTCCTGAGCTCAAGTGATCCTCACACCTCAGCCTCCCAGAATGCTAGGATTACAGGCATGACCCACCATACCCAGCCTCTTATAAAGTTTTTCAAATTTTCTTCTTGTTATTTCTTTTTTATCATTTTGGATTTTATGTTTTTGTGTTTTCCTTTTCTTTTTTTTTCTTGATTAATTTACAAAATGTTTTGTCTATTTTATTAAGTTTTTTCAAAGAACTAGCATTTAGTTTTATATTTTAATTCTATTATTTGTCAGTTTTTTAATCCATCAATTTTATTTTTATCTTTATTAATTCATTTCTAGTTTATTTTGTTTTTCTTATTATAACATTTTGTGGCAGGGATTTAACATACTTATTTACATTGTTTTTTATATAAATCTATAAATTTTCCTCTGATAGCTTCTTTTTTGTTTTCCACAGATTCAGATATGTCATGTTTTTATATCATAATTTTTAAGAAGTTTTTTAATTTTGTTTTTTATTTCTTCTTTGACCCTTTAGTTGCTTAACAGGGCTGTTTCTTAAAATTATAGATGAAAGTGTCTTTTTGGCTTTTTATTTTATCATTAATTTTTGGTTTTCTTTTACTATGTCTAGACTATTGCTTATATTATTTTTTGTCTTTGTAGTTTATTGAGCTCTTTTTCTGTACATTCATATAGTCAATTTTTATAAATGTTCCATATGTACTGGATAAGAAAAAGTCCCCTCCATTATTGGAATTGGTATATATATATGATCTATTATACTTTGTTGATTATATTTTACTCTTCCATAGCCTAACCCTAATTAATATTTTGTTCATTTGGTTAGACTTGGGTTTAGAGACAGATGTTAGAGATTTACTTTACCAATATACTTTCTGCTTCATGAAAGTTAGTGCTGAGTTACTGGATAAATTGTAACATCAGCACTATCAAGTCTCATTTTTGTATCTCTTAATGCATTTGGTCTTAATTTTACTTTCTAAGATATCTAGTATTCAGCATAGTGTTTAATTTTGTTTTGTTAATGTCTGAATTTTTTTTATTTTAATCAGTGAGTTAAGTCTATTTATATTCATTGACATGATCAATATATCAATATATTTTTTCTTAGTTCCATTATATGCACACACTACACTAACACATTTTTTAAAAACTTACATTCGTATCTTTTTTATAGCACCCTTAGTTTTATTTTTGGCTATTGTTTATTTATTCCCTACTATAAACCATGTAGAAATTAACTAGTAACCTTTTCTTACCCCTCTACCTTTTTTGCAGCATCAGACTTGAAGTAATATTCTTTTTGTCATAGTCAACATTATTAAAGCAATAAGCAAGTTCGTCAATTTTGTATTAACACTGCATATTTTCTCCCCATTTTTATCATTGTTCATATCTACATTGTCAGAAAATATAAGCATTATGTTATTAACTTCAAAGTCTCTCCAATCTTTTGGTTAGCTGAAACTTATTCTTTAGTATATTACTCAGGTAGTGCTCATGGGAACAATATTCCCTAAGTTACCACATGTTCATAACCATTTGTTAGTAGCCTTCATATTGACAAGTTGGTTTGTCTTACACAGGAAATGTAGCTCATGTTTTCTTTCCTTGAGTAGTTATATATATATATATATATATTCTCTCTCTCTCTTTCTGCTTAAAACTCTAATAACAATCTGATTTTCTGTCCTTATGAATTGTTTAGTTTTTTGCCTCAATGCTCAAAGGATTTTTCTTAATCTAAAATTTTTACTTAACTACACCTCAATGTTTGCCTTTCTGGGTAGATTTTTTCAGGTATGTGATAGTTTAATTTTAATAAGTTTAAAATAAACTTTTGCTTCAATACTTTTAAATTTATCATGTTAGCATATATTTTATCCCCTTCCTTTGGTTTTCACACAAGGATTCCTATCACATATAAGTTCCCTCTTCTTTATGAACCTCTATATCCATCACTTTCTTTTGAATCCTTTCTGGTCTTCTTGATTTGTTTTTAATTTTTTCTTCCTTTCCATCTTCCATTTCCATAAAGGCATTATCAATAGTTTTATTCATTCTCATATCCTTTGTACTTTATTCTTTATTTCTAAAATTACTTTTTCCTTTTTTCCATTCTTTTATGCACCTGTCATCATTTTTTTCCCAAATCTTGCTTTTCTCCAATTACCCACTTCTAAATTTTACAATTTTTATTAATGTTCATCTTCCATAACCTCTAGCATTTCCTTAATATTTTAGGCAATTTTGAAATGTTAGTGAATTCGTCTCTTATTTCTATGGTAAAAGCTTGCCATAAACTTAATGTCTTGACACATCACATATTTATCATCTTACAGTTCTTGAAGTCAGAAGTTCAAAATTGGTCTCACCAGGCTAAAATTAAGGAGGCAATAAGACAGTGTATCTTTTGGAAGGTCTAGGGGAGAATCTACTTCCTTACCTTTCCCAGCTTCTAGAGATTACCCCCATTCCTTGTCTGCTGCTCCATTCATCCGTCTTCAAAGCCAACAATGTTGGGCTGAGTCCCTCCCACACTCTCATCTCTCTAGTTCTCCCTCTCCTGCCTTCCTCTTCCTTGTGATGTTTGTGACCCACTGGGCCAACCTAGAAATCTAGGCTAATCTCTTTATTTTACAATCACCTCATTAACAACCTTAATTCTCTTTAGCTGTTCCACCTAACAACCTCCACAGGTTCAGAGAATTAGGATGTCAACCACTTCAAGGGGTCATTATTCTGCCTACCACCATCAGCTCACTGCTTTCAAATATTTTGTGGCATGTCATTTTTACATGCTTTCATCTTTGTTAGGAACAATATTCTCTTTATTCTTTTGTTTTAAATAATAATACACCACAACCACAATCTCTTTAAGTAAATAAGGTTTTCAAAAGAAAATAACAGTGGGTCTGGTAGCTTTTGAGACTGGCCTCCTTGCCTTTCTTTCCCCACCTTTATCTGCACCGTCTAGTCCTTTGGCCCTTCTGTCTGTATTCTGAACTTGGATTCCATTCCTAGCAATTTCTCTTTAGTGAAAAGCTTTATCTTGGAAGACAGCTTTGTTTTCATCGTTTTGAGAGTTTATAGGGCCCAGATGCCTGTAGAACCATTAAAATTGATAGCAACATATCCATTGTATTCACCCGGGAATTGGGTCCTGCAGGATCCTGTCATGGCTTTTTTGCTGTAGTTTGTATATTAGCCCGTCGTCACTCACCTACTCTCAGGACTAAAAGAGACCCAGTTGACAGATATGGACACAAGGTTTTGTCATTTTTGAGGTTCCTGGGGATGCCTTTTCTTATAGCTTTGTGTATTGGTCTTTGGTTTTTCTATAGCCGTTGCTTTGTTTATTTTAATGGAGAGTCAGTGATATTTAAAAAAAATATGCCATTGTCATCTTCCAGAATTGCTGTCTACCCTTCAGGGATATCTGCAGAACCAGTACAGCTACTCTTTTAAGCAATACAGGATATCTCTGTGTCATATACAGGTTGAGGTGGGGAAAGAGAATGTCATTTGTTGCTAGAGAGGATGTCATTTGTTACTATGTCTTTAATGCTGTCTCTTTCCTGTCTCTTTCTCCTAGCAAGATAGGAGAGCAAGAATAGTCACAGGAACAAACAATTCATTCAGAAGGGCCACTTATCATCCCTCTTGCCTGCCAAAGAAGTTCTTGGCCCAGTGGATAGCTTGGATTTATTTATCAATTTATTTGTTAATTGTTTCTTTATTCAGATATTTATAACATAACTCCTGTATGCGCTGAGCTCACTCTAAGAGATATAAAGATGGCTGAAACCTGGGCCCTATTCTCAAATGTCTTGAGTCTAGTATGGAGGATAAGAAAATTCCACAAATATCTATAACATAAATGCTATAAGGGCCTATCCTCAGAGAGGTGGATAATTAATCAAAAAAAGGCCAAAGGAAAACAAAATAACATCTTTCCCTCTACCTCATTTCCATCTGAATCTTCCCAATAGCTCAAGGATACACTTTACGTAGGACAGGGAAGCCTTGGTTTTCAACCACCACAGAAAAGGAGAGGTGGTGGCCTTGCTCATCTGCGGGGATGTTTACAAGGGAGATACTGTCCTTCAAGGAGTGCCTGTTCAACTGCGATTACCATGTGACTAAGCCCAACACTCTGGCAAGAAAGGAAAACCAAAAATATTCATCATGAAGTTACTCTGTTTTAGAAAAGGGAACTATGAAAAAATATGGACTTTTATTAGGGGGGGGAAACATGAAAGAAATAGTTTTGAAAGTAAATAACCATGAAAATGCCTGGAGACTGTTTAAGACCAGCTTATTGGAAACTCAGGGAAAATGTTCAACTCTGCTCAAAAAGAGCAAGCATTTAAAAATAAACACTAAATGGCAAAGGAAAGAAGGGGGTGAGCAGAGGACTAAATCTTTTTAGGGAGGAAAAGAATTTTCCAGGAAGAAGAGTGGGAATGCTGTAAAAGGCAGCAGACCAAATGCAAACTGGTAATTACACAGGTCAAAAACTCCTTAATGACCAGGGGCCATTGCAAGGAAATCCAAAATCAAATGCTAAAGTTTTCCAGCAAAGAAAGAAAAGCTGGTAGAATATTAATGGAATAACTTGAGGTTGGTAATGAAAAAGTTGTATTCAAGCACAGGAAGGCAATAGTTAAAAAAAAAAAAAGAATTTGTCATAGTATTTAATGAAAAAAGTAATTTTATGGCAATCTACCACTGTAAGGTTTATTTTCAACAGATAATCTGTATTAGTTAGCTTGTGCTACGTAACAAAGCACTACAAAATGTAGTTGCTGAAAATAATTAGTTCATGATTCAGTGGATTGGCAATTTGGGCTGAGATCAGTTGGACAGTTCTTCTGGCATAATGGGTCTCACTGATGTGGCTGCAGGTAACTGGTGGCTCAGCTGGAGCTGATGGTCACGATATCCTCACATTCCTGGCAATTGTGTGCAGTTTTCCTCCATGCGGTCTCTCCAGCAGGCTACTTCAGACTGTTTGCATCCTTGTTTGAGGACAACATGTGCAGCAACAGAGAATTCTTAATGGCCAAGCACTTCATAAACTTTGGTATATGTCATATTCCTTCATATCCCATTGTCCAAAGCAAGTCATTCAGCTAAGCCCAAATTCAAGGGATGAAGAATTAAATGCCACCTGTTGGTGGGAAGAGTGGCAAAGTCATGTTATTGAGAGATGTGAATAAAAGATAGGAGGAATTATTGTGGCCATCTCTGCAAGCAACCTGTAATAGTTTTCCCTCTGGTCACAAAATGCACTTTCTTTTCACATGCAAAACACAAGCTCTGTCTTCTACAAAAGTCATATCCCTATTATGGCATTGGGCTTGAAGGATCTTCCTCTAAATCAGTTCCAGATACTGACAAGTCTCTTTAGGTGTAGCTACTTAGGTGCAGCTCCTCTTAATCCAGAGACCTCTGCACTAAAGTTGGCCGCCTCCTTCACACACACATGCAACATACAATAGTGAGGGCGACTGGCAATAGCCAATGAGCACTTCCGCTCGAAACGAGAAAAACAGAAGCACGAAGCAGTCACTGATTCATAACTATTGGGAGATCCTGGAAGGCAAATATCAATAAGGACCTCTACACCAGGAGCAGGGAATTTCTATATCACTTCCTTAATTAGGGCCACATTTGAGTCCCCAGGAATTATTCCCAACTTCATTGTTCTGCGCTGCTCTTGGCTTTGCCTTCAAGAAGCCTGATGCCTACCCATAGAAAGTTGGGGCCTACAGGTCTCCTTTGGTTTTATACTGCTTCAGTCCTTTTCAGCAAAAGCTGGAAATGCTTTCAAGAGCATTTTTAATTCCTCCGAAAAGCAGAATCAAGTCTACTCCATATCCCAAAAGCCACAACTACAATTTCTTTGGAAATAGACATCTCCCTTATTTGGGCATCAGGTCATGCTGATTGGGAAAATGCCCTCAAAATCATTAAAAGCTCTTTTGCTTGGCTGGATGTCTACTAGGGACCATCTTAAATCTATCAGAGGACTTTGAAAGGATCTTATAGCCACACCCTTAATTTATCCTTTTTCCTGAAGATATTTCTTATTTTGAGAATCTTTAGATGGCTGAAGAAACTAGAGATGTAAAACAGCCTTATTCTCCAACTCAGCAAATTTGTCTTCTCTGTCTATCTCTAAATTCTGGGTCCCAAATAGTTCTTTCTGTAGTTCCTCTTTCTCTTGCAGTTTCATATCAGGTGCAACAAGCAGAAGACAACTGACACTTTTTTACCATTTGCCATAAAGTCTTCTTAGTCCTTTCTGTAAGTTTATTGCATACGTTTTTTTTCTGTGACAGTTTTTTCAATTGTTTTGCAATTACATAACACGGATTACCATCTTTCCAGCCTGCTATAGTATTCCCTCACCACTTTTCTAGCTTCTACCAACAGCCTGTTTGCCTTTCTATTCAGGCTTTGCTAGATGTTTCCTCACTGCTTTTTTAGCCTCCTCTTGCTGTCTGATCTCAAGGCCATCACTACATGTTTTAGGTCTTGGTCACAGCAGCCTCCCACTTCTGGCACCAGTTTCTGTATCAGTTAAGTTTTACTGCATAATAAACTACTCCTGTGAAAAACTGGCTGGAAAGCAACTAAAGATTTCATTTTTCACAATGATTTTGTGGGTTAACTAAGCAATATTTCTGGTGTGGATTGGCTCTGGGATGGCTTCTCTTTGGAAATTTGGGGCAGACCTAGCCTAGGACAGCTGGATCTCTCTCTAGATTGTCTCTCATCCTCAAAAAGGTGAATCCAGCTTGTTCACATGACAACAGCTTTTCAAGCACAGGAAAAGAGAGGAAGGCCAAGTGCATAAACACTTTTAAAATCTTTGTTTTCCTAACATTTTCTAATATCTTATTGGCCAAAGCAAGTCATATACCAAGCCCATATTCAAGGTGTAGAGAAATAAACTCTACATCTTTATGAGAGAAGCAGCCAAGTCATACAGCAAAGAGGTGTACATATAAGAATGAGAAGAATAATTGTCTCCCTCTCTGCAGACAATCTACCATAAGCTACTAATTAACAGTTGTAGCATCAGAAAATGCACATGAGTGTGCTGGACTGATGATTGATAAACTTGTTATGGATAAATCACGTTTTTAGAAAATGTTAAAGATTGAGACACTGACCATAATGTATAATTGGCCAGAGGTAGGTGGAGGCCTGTTGAATAACCAGTGATCACATCCTCCATTCTGTGTAAGCCTCTCTAGAGAAGGTTCTAGGGAATGCAGAGATGAGTATGAACTGATGGAATCGTAAACTGATAGAATCAAGCCTTCACTGAGGAGCACATAGGATCAATGAAAAGCAGTATTTTATATACCCCAACTCTACAAACGTTCCCTTAAATGTAGTCAAGTGAATCAGAGCAAAAGCAGTTTCAAAGGAAAAGAAGACAAGTATTTCCCAAAAAGACAACCTGAAGCTTAAGGACTATAATGTGGGAAGAAAAAAACCAAAAAAGTAAGTTAACTTAACGGCTGTTGGAGACCATCTCCTCTGACATCCCTGACACATCAAAATGATACCTGCTGGATGGAGCCGTAGGAGCGTGTCGGGTAATTTGAACCCCCACTTGGATTACACACTCCTCTTTCCCACTAGTTATTTTCCAGAAGTTGGAGGAACATGCTTTCCATTGCAGTTATGGGTCGTCCCAAAGCATAAAGTCTGGAGTGATAACCCCAAGTTCTGTAAACCTGAAACAGCTCTGAGTGGAAGCCACAGCAGAACAGCAGAATGTCTAAAAATGACCTGCAGGAGTGAAGGGATAATCTGTAACCAATCTTTAAAAATTCTATAAGAACACATACAGTTATTTCTTTCTTTTGTATCACTGCTATGTGAGAAAACTAGAAAGAAACACATTAAAATAATAATATTGTTTAACTTTGTTGTTTGGACTCTGTGACTGTTTTATCTTGTATGTTTTATATTATAAGAATTTATTTACAAAATAAAAACAGATTACACATTAGAAATAACAATAACTAAAAACATAAACGGAGTCAATATTACATCACAACTAATTTGCTTCAAATACTTTGTTCCAAAGGCAAAATATAAAACATACATAAATGCATCATCCTTGGATTACCCTTTTTAAGGTTGAAATAAATGTCACACCTCTGGTTGGATAAACATGCCTTTTTTTTTTTTTTTTTTTTGAGACAGGGTCTTGCTCTGTTGCCCAGGCTAGAGTACAGTGGCATCATCATAGCTCACAGCAACCTCAAACTCTTGGGCTCAAGCAATCCTGCCTCAGCCACCAAGTACCTGGGACTACAGTCATGAGCCACCACACCCAGCTAATTTTTCTATTTTTATTAGAGACAGAGTCTCACTCTTGCTCAGGCCGGTGTCCAATCCTGATCTTAAGCAATCCTCCTGCCTAGGCCTCCCCCAGTGCTAGGATTACAGCTGTGAACCAATGGTGGCCTTTAAACAAAGTCTTTTACCCAGGAATTCGCCCTGGGGTAACAAATTTCATTTAGTATGTTTATAAATGATTAAGTATATAGGGAGACATTTTTCAAGTTTGTAAATGGCTCCAAATAGTTTGCCAAATAAAAATAAAATGGCAAAGTGAGGGGAGGAATGGGCAGAACGATCACACAATAATATGACAGGCAGAAAAGTGGCTGATGAGTTTTAGGGTGAGCAAAGCAAAGGAAAAGTTGAAGTGGCACTTACAGAGCTTACCTGGTTGCTGCCCTTGAGGAGTTATGATCTAGATAAGGCATGTGACACTAATTAAAGCAGGAGGATGCATCTGAACTTACTATACAAATGCATTAGCAAATTGGGCAGGGATGTATTTATCAGAGACAGATATGAGTCTGAACTCACTTAGCATTTTCTAGAAACGTTTTATTTTGGCTTTGAACAAAATATTTACATAAATCCAAAATGAAACCCTCTTCCTAGTACATTCCCTGTTTAACTCATGTTTTTTAAAAGGTGGAAAATAAATAGACCCAGCACACTGTAGGTTCCTTACTTAATATACTTTTATTGCCTTTCTCTCCACAACTGTATTAACATCTATTAAGGTGTAATGCAACTATTAAACATTTACAGATGAGGCCATAAGGCAGGGCCTGTATGAGAATTTCTACATTGGCAAATACACTAGGAACCGCTTGAACAAAATACATAGGAAAAAAAAAAGGGAAGAATTATTGAACCACACAAACTGTCCAAAATCTAAAAAAACCAAAAGTGGATCTACCATTTGATCCAGCAATTCCACTACTGGACATCTACCCGAAAGATCAAATGACACTCTACAAAAAAGACACCTGCACTCGAATGTTTATAGCAGCACAATTCACAATTGCAAAGCTGTGGAAACAACCCAAGTGCCCATCAATTCATGAGTGGATTAATAAAATGTGGTATATGTAGACCATGGAGTACTACTCAGCTTTAAGAAACAATGGAGATATAGCACCTCTTGTATACTCCTGGATAGAGCTGGAACCCACTCTACTAAGTGAAGTATCTCAAGAGTGGAAAAACAAGCACCACATGTACTCACCAGCAAATTGGTATTAACAGATCAACACCTAAGTGGACATATAGGAATAACATTTATCAGGTGACGGGCAGGTGGGAGGGGGGAGGAGGGGATGGGTATATACAACCACAACGAGTAAGATGTGCAATGTTTGGGGGATGGACATGCTTGAAGCTCTGACTCGAGGGGGGAAGAGGGGCATGGGCAATATACGTAACCTTAACACTTACCCCTATAATACACTAAAATTAAAAAAAAAAACTTTTAGTGAATTAAAAAACAAACAAATAAATAAATAAAATAAAAAAACAAGTATCAGTGAATCAACAGGTGAAAATATCTGCCCTATCTACTAAAATGCAATACTTCTCTAATCATGTTTTTATTTGTTTGTTTGCTTGTTTTTCTCTGTTTTGTTCATTGCTATATATCTAGGCCCTGGAAAAATCGATAATAAGTATTATAGCTACTTAATAAATATTTGCTAAATGAATTAATGAAAAAATGTAAAAAGATTTTTGTATGTGAGAAACTTCCTAACTGAGAAGAGGCAGCTCCAGGCACCCATAGAAGGAACTATTGGGTTCTTCTAACAGGAACATCATATCTTTACCCTTGGGTCCATCTTAAGCCTATCACTCTTTAAGACTCATGCTGAGACCTCCTCTTTTTAAGGTTTCCTGACCACTGTAGCCTTCACTGGTATGCTTGGGAGACTGCATCAGCCCACCATTTAGCTTATTTAGTTCTTTTCATCATCTACTGTTGATTTTTTGAATGGACTATAATCCTTTAAAGCTGTGTCTTCTCCCTAACCTATTGACACAAAGATTAATAAGACATAGCCCTTGCCCTTGAGGGCCTTACAGAGTGGCAGGAACTAGCAGGTCAAGTAGATGAGCCGAGCAGGTCCAGTGTTTCCATGGTGGACATTTGGGTTGACCCTCCTAAGCACAGCTCTACCAACCTTCTGTTTGAAGAAATTGAAAAGCTGATTGCTACATTTCCCACATGCACTTGAAACCAAATTTCTAAATCTGAATGAACTAAGGCACACAAGATGCATTTGCAGGACAGTTTAAAATAAATGTGAGATGGCAACTATCATTCTGCCTCTGTTAATACTGGTCTGTGACGACTAGACTGAATGCCCCATAGTCTACTTTATGGGCATGGGAGAGAGTTGGGGCAGCAGTAACATTTCCTGACCTCTGGATAGCAGCTAAGGTAGTGCGACCTCCAAATCAATAGTCCAGTAGCCATCTTCTAACTTTGGTTCCTCCTATCCTGTAAGCATCAAATTTTCTGAATTAAATACTGCTTGAAATCACTAGTATTTTCCATACTCTACTAAGCCTGATTGATCAGTATGGTATGGTACAAATATAGAGAGAGTAGAGCAAGGACACTAAGAGGAGAGCAGGTGGCACTCTCAAGGGTAAAGAGTAGTCAGACTAGCATTAATGGGGAGATGATTGTCCAACTGAGCCAGGAAAACAAGGCGTGGAAGCATTTCGTGTAACCTAAGCGCATAATAGTAACTCATAAAAACCCAGGATGTTTATACCAGGAAACTCTGAGAAGATCTACTCCAGCCCTTTTGCTTTAAATGAAGGCAAAAGAGACTCAGAGAACAAAAGGGATGCTCTCTGAGAAATGCAAGGTGTGAGTCCCATGAACACCGGAGCCAGGGCAGAACAGAGCCCCTAACATCTTCTCCATGCAGCTGCAATGACCCTGCACTTTTTTATTAAGCAAAATTACTTAGAATATATAGGTATTTCACATCTAAAACAAGTGCCACAAATGTCGTGTGATGTGATGGTTGTATTTCTGTTGACTAACACAATAGTTAAAATGAGCAGAACATACCTTCATAGGAATATTGAAATGGGTAGCGTCAATAACAATAGATGAGAATCAAATTCTTCTAACCACTAAATTATTTTTCATACCTCCTGCATTGCCTACTTTTAAAAAACGTTTTTTGATTACTTCTATATGTCAGCAAATCTATCTACCCTCTGAATTCAGTGGGCCATCCCAGCAATGATCCCAGTCAAATATCACAAAGTCGGTGAAGATAGGATTTCTGGCTCTGTTTATTCTGTAAATTTCCTTCAAAGATATTCACTTATGAATCAACCACACCTCTTTAGGAAAACACAGCACAGCCTAATGTTCTCTGTGACACCCCTGATTTCATGAATAAATAGATTTATTTGAGAATGCTCCTGCTTCTATTTTGACTGCGAGATTTTTAACTGTCTTTATTGGAAAAGACAACAATTTCTTTCTTTGCAAATATTTAACTAACCAAAAAAATACTGTAATCTTAATGGTGGGTTTTATTTCTGGAAGAGATTTCAAAAGATTTCCTGATCTAGATCCCTGACATCAAATAGTTTAGGTGTTAATTACCTTTATTTTACTAGGGTAAGGGCTGTGGGATTAAATTCCTCTTATGAAGTCATAAAGTTAGTCAGAGACAGGAACAGTGTCAGTCCCTGCATTTCCCTGTCTTATCAAGTTTCAAGCATAGAGGAATTCAGTCCTTGGGTTCAGCCCCACCCAAACCCCAAGCCAACCCTAACTGAGATAGGCAGTATACTGGGAGCTCTGACTGGAATTCAAGTACCTACTGCCTACTATACCCAAATACCTGCAGACTCATGACCTTCAGACTTCTAATCCTTGCCATGATTATTAAATCCTTACAAATGGCCCTCTGCCTTACCCTGTTTGCATTCTATCTGCTGATATGACTGAAGCCTTGCATGAGCCTTGGTCAACCTTTGGGCTTCAGAGAAAACGCTGGCACCCTGGAGATCACTTAAGTTATTCCAGTATCCCAAAGGCTACAGCTTGCCCCCTGGGTCTCGAGTTCTGATTGGGCTGTTGCTTGAATCATAAGAAACCATCTAGAACTATGACATTTCTCCCAAGACTTGGAATGTGACAGATGTTTAGATAGTATTCTCGCAAACCAGAATGATTTGCAAAATAACTGATTAAGATGCAAAAGACACTATTCAACTTTCTATTTATTTTTATTATATTGATCTCTTTAAAATTTATATTTATATGCACTAGTAAAGTAATTCATATACTATTTTAATAAATAAATATATTTATATTAGAAGTACATGCTGGAAAAATATGTATGAAAATTTAGAGATCACACTTTAGGAATACATGCAGCAGGATCACATCCGTATGAGTGGATGCCTTTGGATGTTTCTAAACTGGAAGCTCCATAAGGGATGGTTCATGTCTGTTTGTGGACAGCGACCCCTCTAATTAGCACTGTGCTTGGCACATAACAGGTTTTCAACACATATTTATTGAATGAATGAGTTAATGAATCAATAAATGAATTAAAACTGGCCTCAATCAAAATGCATCTTTAGATACTGTAGTGGGTCGAATAGTGTTCCTAAAACTGTATATCCATCTGGAACTTTCAAATGTGACCCTATTTGGAAATAGTCTTTACAGATGTACATAGGTAAAAATTAAGATGAAATCATAGTGGATTAGAGTGGGTCCTAAATCTAATGAAAATGTCGTAAGTAGATGCAGAAAAGGGCATACAAAGACATAGAGAAGAAGGTCATGTAAAACAAGAGGTAGGGTGACATTGGAGTGGTACAGCTCTGCTACAAGCCAGGGAATGTTTGGGTCTACCAGAAACTGGAAGAACAAGGAAGGATTCTTCCCTAAGGCCTTCTGAGGGAGCATAGCCCTGCTGACACCTTGATTTTGGACTTCTAGTCTCCAGAATTGTGAAAGTGTAAGTTTCTTATGTTTACCAAGTTTATATCAATTTGTTAAGGCAGCCCTAGGAAACTCACACAGATGCTATATTTTAGGTACCAGGTCTCTTGCCTCAGCAAGCTTAGTCCTATTAGACTTGACTCACCTGCCCCTCTCCAGTGGTCTGTTGTAATGAATTCAACACACCCTCCATGGAAGTCATTTGTGACATGAAGGACATCTAGAATCCAGCTCCCCTGACTCCTAGTGTAGCATTCTGTCCACTACGCATTACTATTTATAGCCAGAGAACTTATCTGACAAGAAAAAATTCTCAGAAAATCTAAGGTGTGGGTATACACTATGGATATGTACCCAAGAATTTATGATGTAACCTGAAACTCTTTGCTCTTAAAATTGTTTATGAGGATAAGCTTCTGACCTCTGATATGTTCTGGTTTCAGCCAGTTCACTACAATCATGAGACATGTTTTAGTTTTATTTAGGTAGTTGATCTTCTGGACAGGGCAAAAACCAGGAAGTGAAGTTTGTGGGGTTTTTTTTCCTAATTCACCTTTGTCATCATTTAATATTACTAAGCTCTTATTATATGCATGTATCCAGAGAAATAAAAACTTAGTTAAATTATAAGTCAATCAAATATTTTGAAACCTTCAAAAAGAGAATCAAATTTCCTTCCATTCGTGGAAAATATTTTTAATTTAACATTCATCTCCCTAACTAGCCTATACAAACAAAATGATTTGTTTAAAACAATAGATGACCAAAATATCTCTATATTCTTTAGAGATAATGTATATGGACCTATTTCTAACTGTACTTGGCAGAGAAGAGACAATTGAGAAGTGTTAGATATGTTTTTTATTATTATTATTAAAAAGAGAATGAGCATTCAAAAGAATCCTTTTGAGCTAGCCATGGTGACTTATGCCTATAATCCCAGCACTTTGGGAGGCTGAGGTACAAAGATTACTTGGGGCCAGGAGTTTAAGACCAAAGACCAGCCTGGGCAACACAGCAAGACCTTATATCTACAAAAATTTTTTTAAAAATTAGCCGGGAATGGTGGTACACTGTTGTAGTACCAGCTACTCAAGAGACTGAGGCAGGAGGATGGAGTGAGCTCTGATCATGCCACTGCATACCAGCTTGGGTGACAGAGCAAGACTCCACCTCTAAAAAATAAAGAATCTCTTTGAATTTCATTGTTCACTTGCTTGTTGCTGTAAGTTACTGTTGGTATGATTGAAAAGATCCTATCCACTGGATCTTGAGGTTATTTGCAACTGTACTTGATTTTGAGCATCCAGAAAGAATGCTTTAGTGATATGGGAGTGCCAGGATTCTGCAGTCATGTTTGAGTCAATTGTCTGAGACAATCACAAAGGGGGTAGCAAGCCAAGGCAAATGAACCCCAATCACAAGAGAGAGAAAGACAAAAAGGAAGTATCATCCCAAGGTTAGTAACTCAGAAAAGGAAGAAAGATTAGGAAATATGGAGGGTTTAGAGGTGAAACTGTGATGAAGACAATCAGGAGTGGCCAGAATTCAGTTAGGCCAAACTTGTGTTGAGCACCTAGCATGAGCCAAGCAGTGGTTAAAGTGAGTGAAACATGGAACCCTGAGCCATAGTCTAGTGAAGTCTTAGGAACTCCTTGAGAAAGAAAAGAAGGAGAAATCTGAAGAAACTTCTGTGTCTATACATAGTACCATTTCTTGCACTCTGCTATAAAAGAAAACCCTAGAGAGCAAGTCTTAGATGTATTTACAGGGTCCACAGCACCCAACATGCATTTTGTAATACATATAGAAAGTCCCCAGTAAATCAGTATATTTTTGTGTGTTTTATTTAACCTGTAAATTAATACTGTCTGAACAAATGGGCCTTAAAAGATGACTTTCACACAGAAACAGCCAAGAACAAAGAATATGTAAATAGTGGCAGGAAGGCAACATCTAGATGTGACTTTAAAACAAAAAAATCTAAAGGTTGTAAGAGAAAATGGCTGACATGGTATCTGGAGACAGTTCCAGGCACAGGCCTCAGGGGAGCTCCCATGATCTCTGCAGGGTTCAGGATGACTCAGGGAATGTTAGATGACACCAATGAGATGGGCTGATCTGGAGGTGGCCTGGAGAAGAACCCATGGGGTCATGTTCTAGGAATCTGTTTTAAGCATGGCCTAACTCAGCACTTTTATCAATTATTTGACCAACAATATTGAAACAAATTCTATGAAATGTAGTAACACTTCACCATAGCAAAGAAAATATTCTAACATCAAGTGACAGAAACAATTAAAAATTATGATAACTGGTCAAGTTGTTGTGTATAAATTTATACAAAGAGTATAAAGTTTCACATTGGGTACAAAAAGTCAATCACACTAGTATAGAATGGGTGGTCTAGTTGCCAGAAATTTATGTTGCTATTTATTTTTTTGCTTGATCCCAAACTTCATGTATATTAATAATTCAGGTGCATGTATGTATGTGCACACGCACACATACACACCCATCATCTGAATTTACATGTAAAAATATAATACCCAGTTTCAATCCTATTTTATTCTACATTGGTTAAGATTTCATATGGACTATTGTATTCCATTCAGAGTTTATATTGGAGGCCCCTGAAGGATCTGGGAGTAAAAAATTGAAAATTTTTTGCTCATAGGAGGTGAAAGGGTGGGGACCTCATGAAGAGTTCATGGCATGGGTTGGAGAAAGATTTTTTACACCAGGAGTAGAGTGGTTTTAGGAAAGAAAGTTTATTTTACCTTTTTGAGATGAAAGAATGAAAGAGAGAAAGAAAAAGAAAGAAAGAAAGAAAGAAAGAAAGAAAGAAAGAAAGAAAGAAAGAAAGAAAGAAAGAAAGAAAGAAGGAAGAAAGAGAGAGAGAGAGAAAGAAAGAAAGAAAGAAAGAAAGAAAGAAAGAAAGAAAGAAAGAGAGAGAGAGAGAGAAAGAAAAGGAAAGAAAGAGAGAGAAAGAAGAAGAAAGGAAGGAGGGAAAGAAAGAGAGGAAGAAAGAGAGAAAAGGAAGGGAGGCTTCAAATAGCTAAAGATGTCACGTAGAGAAAGGATTTGAGTAATTGATTATTATAAAAGGGAGAAGAAAGACAATGGGCAAAGTATAGAAGGACATGCTTTAGTTGTAGATAATGAATCATACTCTGTCATCAGAGCTGTTCAGCAATGGCCTATCTGCCTTGGAAATACAAGAGCTCTTTGTCACAAGAAGCATTCTAGTAGGGGCTGGATGAACATTGATAATGAGAGAGAGTAGGTAATAGACTCTTTACATTATTTTCTGCTCTACAGTAAATAGTACAAATCATAGGAAAAAGGTGGAATATAAAAGTGCATAGCCACATCCATACCATCTCTGTAATTTCAGACAACTTTTTAAACTGCAAAAACTGTTTTCAAACCTACTTAACTCTTTTCAGAAAAATTAGATTAAATAACATGTGTAAAGTACCTGTCACACAGCAGATGCTAAGTATATCATGGAAAAACATGTAATTATTATAATATTATATAGACTCTATACAGTGGGACTGGAAATATCTTAATACCACTAGATAGGGAAAAGGGAAAACAGAGAAATTGGATAATGATTTTTGTGCTTTGTGATCTCGGTAATGCAAAACTATAGTTCACCCTCTGACTATCTTCTGATTCCTTAAGAAAGTGTTCTACCTTCTGTAGAAAACATTTACTTGAACTATAATAGCCATATTTTACAGATGAATTGGATTTCTGGTAGAAATAAAAAGCAAACCTATAAATTAATTAAAATGCAAAATGTTATTTTCAGAAAAATACCTTAAATATAAAGATATAAAAATATATGCTTGAGAGTGAGGATTCTTTTTTTCTTAAATGTTTCCCTTAAAATATTATGTGAAGAAGGGGGCCTTTTCAGAAAGAGAAATTTATCATTTAAGATAGGATTTTGAAGTTAACCCATGAAAGTTGATGCTTGATCAATAACTTTGGGAAATGCTTTATCTTTTACCTTTCCCTTTTTTGAAAAAAAAAAAAAAAGGATAGTCTTTAGGTAGTTTAGCTTATAGACTTTTTAAAATAAGTTTTTAAAAATGTATTGAAATGTCATTTAAGTGCTAGTGAATTCACATTTGTAATTAAAAGTTTGTATTCTTAAGTGCAAGTGAAACTGTGCTGGTTGTTCGCATTATGAACTTGCCCAATAAAAAAATACTCATAATAAAAGCATCCATTCCTCTTAGAAAGAAACGTGCTTGAACACAGGGATAAGAAAAAAGAATCTCCCTAGTATAGGTAAAGTGAGTAATATAGCTTTTTTCAGAAAACTTTACAAAACAGGCCAAAATTATGCACAAAAATTATCTTAAAGAAACGTCACATAGACTTTTTTTTTTCAATTTTGAGAGTAGATGAAAGACATTTGTGATACTGAAAGCAATAGCTATCACCTGATGTGTGAACTCTGCCAGTTCCAAGGATCTAGGTAAAACTAGTATGATAACTGTTTCCTGGACTGTTAGCAAATACAGACAACAGGAGAAATGAAGCTTATGTAAAGATATTAGAAAGTTAATCCAAACAGTGATCACCAGAGACAGGCACGTGGAAAGAAAATAGAGAGGAAGGTACAGGCAGGGGGGTGGGGGTGGGGACGGGGGGAAGGAGGAAATAGAACAGTGACATTTGGTGATGAACCATATGTGCGTGGTTTGAAAGACATGACTGAATTGTTTTTGGTGCAGTATTATTCTGACATTTAGAATGAGGCAATTTTCCATTTCCATTAATGTACTGCCAAATAGAAAGGGAACTGTCGCGAATTAAAGACTAAAGAAAGCTGTTCCTCAAAGTTGTATTAAATCATTGCTGATGAACTCATTAAGAACAAATTAACAAGGTAAATTGTACTAGGAATAACCAGCAAGAAAACCCAAGTAAAATCATGCAACTTCACTAGTTTCTAAACAGTCCAATATTAAGCAAAGCCAGCACATGACGTCAAAGTGAGAGAGATTTTTTGGTCCCTACATATTTCTCCGTATCCTCAGAAAGAACTCAGGATTACCTCAGAAAGAGGAGAAAATTTGACAGACTATCTCAACAGCCCTCACAACAACTAGAAGATGTTGAGGGACAGACATTACCCCAACCTCATTTTTCAAATAGAAAAGGGACTAAAACTTTGTGTGAGGAACAATAAAAAGCAAAGACAGGTTGTCTGTGACCCAGGACATACTCTCAATCCTTCTTTCTAATGGTCAGCATAGAAAAGGTTGTTAAAACTGTACAAATAAGCCTTCTTATCAGGTAGACATGATTTTTTCCTTTCTCAGATAAGGGTGGAAAAATCTCTGTGGCTCTTCAAACTCTCCTAATGGATTTCACCTTTCAGATGGAGGATGGCAAAAAGAACATTTAACGTACTCCCAGTCTCAACATTCTAGGATTCTCAAATCCTCCAAGGTGATCAGGCCCTTATATATCTGGTGACAGAGCAGCTCAAACTTGTCATTTCCGTATTATTCTCAGCATTGACACTGTAGGGATCATAGACAAGCTGAGAAAAACAAAAAAGGCAGCAGTAGAACACACACAACAACATGATACTTAATTTATCCAATGGCCACACTCAACGTATTCTTATGGAGAGTATATATTGTAGAATTCAGCAATGAAATCTGGAAAAGTTTTTATATGGTGATGTTCTGCCCTCTCACATCATGTTATCTGTTGATATTTTGATAGGTCTTCTTTATGTCATAGAAAATAAGAACTCAAGATATCTCTATGATGCTCTAAGTCTAGGCCCTAGCGTATATGTTTGTTTTTTTTTTTTTCCTCCCCATGATAATCCTAGGGCCTAGCATGTTGCTTAGAGCACAGGAAGCACATAATAAGTGCTTTTTTATTTGAACAGAGGAACTAATAATAATTTTGTGTACTTAAATTACAGCCCATATACAGAATTCTCCCCATATACCAACAAATGATCATTCTAAATTCTTAGAAATGCTGGTTCTAACTTCAGATCAACACAATAATAGCCATGTCTTAAATGCAAATTAATCTGTTGCATTTTCTCTAGTTTTTTCATGGTCATTAAAGTAAAGCTCAGCTTCTCAAATGTGATTCCATCAGAATATATTTCAGTGTGGTTGTTTTAATTTCAATTATTCAATGTATTTATAAGAAAGCTTTTTAAAACTGTGATTTCAATTGTGTTCATTTTAAATGATTTTGAATCATTCACATTTATACAAGTGACCATTTACATGTTATTTATTTCTAACATAGGGCAGGATGAAATTATTGTTGCCATTTTATGGACACCAAACTAAATACCTGCAAATATATGTCCTTGGGTAAATTAACCAGGCAGGGGAAATTTGAGACTCAGGATCAAATCCATTCTTCTTCCAAGAAATCACATTTCTATCCTTAAAAGCCTATTTTTCTATTGTAATTATAGTCTCTTTCATGAAACACCTACCTTCTGCTTACTAGACTTTAAATGGAAATGTGCATGGGAACTGCTTCACTCATCTCCCCCCACCAACCCATTTTTGAGGTCACTGGATATGGCCAATTGCTGTTAGACATAAGTGCTAACTGGGTTCTGCAGAAGTCGATAGGAACCAGAAATGTGTTTGATAGAAAGTTTGAAGCCTGCGTAGGTATCTGACTCAAAAATTTTTAGCCCATTGATATTGATTAAAAGGACTATTGAATGCTGGCAAAGGCATGCTGCCCAGCCATTTCCACACTGAAACACTGCAACATGGCAAACTATTGCGTCTGGACATGTTACCCCAACTTCTTTTATAAACACTAAATTTAATATATCATAATCAAAATGTATGCAATGAAGATAAACCACCTTTGCCTTTAAAATAAAAAAAATTCCATTTGCTTTTGCTCTGGTTCATGGTTGCAGCTTACTGATCTGATAATTATTCCCACAGAGAAAGTGACCTTAGCAAGGAGAAAGTTCTGGAGAAGAAACCAAAAAAAAATATATATATATATTTTTGCATTGTTCTGTTTGTTGTTATTTTTCAAATAATTTTTTTTATCATTTCTCTTATAGATGAATCAAAAGATGTTTGATGAAATAAACAAAATTTGAATGAAAGAACTTACGTCAACTCATTTGAAAATGTTCTGGCCGAAGGGTACATTTTTCCAGCTTCTTTCCTTGCTGGTGCAAGGTCAGGGCTCCTACTGAATGCTGTTTCAGGATGCCTCATTTGTAATCTAAGCAAAGTCACCAAGGACCATAAATCCTCTTCTGACCTCCTTGGGGCTGAGCTCCACGCTCCGTTAGCTGGCTAAGCAGAGCGTAGTGAGGCCCATCTAACACTGGATACATACAATTCCAGTGATCCCTGCCTGCAGTCACACTTACAGGAGACTTACAGAGTATGGAAGGAGGTTCCCCTCTTCAGTTATCTGACTTTATGAACATTATCTCCATCAGTGGAGCACTATAATTAAAAGCTTTTCCAGTGACCTCATTCTACTTTCCTTCCTGATTTACATTACATTGGCTCATTTTGTCACACTGTAGCACCACACTTACCACTTTGTGGCTTTCACAATTTTAACAAAAGCAGAGATGTTAGAAATGTATTGGAATTAGAATACTTTTTATTTAAAAAAAATTTGTTTTTGCTCCTAAATATATGAGATGGGCAGCTTCATAGGCATATGGCTGTTTCTTTACTTATACTATGAAAATAGGAAGACCTTCCCTCTAATAGTGGCCTTGAATTCTATGAATTTAAGAACAAAGATCTTTTTATTTTAGTTTTTATGGTAGATCAACAATGATGCTGATCCTTCTGGGGTATGTTAGTAACAAATATCCAAGGAGAAACTCATGTCAACTCAATTTGCCCCCGATCACTTTGGTCACCTCTAACTGCTTCAGGCCAGCTGCCAAGGCTTGCTTCCTAACAGGATTAATTACATTCTATAAGTCATTAGACTTATCTCTTCCAATACTCTCAGTCTTCTCTCTAGTTATAAGAATCCCCGAAGGTCATTTTATCATTTTTCTTCTATAGTTTTCTCTGGCAAGTGATAGCTTTCTCCATTACATCTGATTATCATGTTTGATGGGATATAACGATCTAACTTTGAACTTTTCACAGAAAAATAAATTTTCTCTAATTTCATGTTCGAGAAATCTTGTTTTATTTTTGATGTAAGTTTCTATAACCTTAAGGTGACTTCGGCACATAGTTTCCTTCTAGCACTTCTCCAAGAGCAGGTATTGCCATGGAGAGGCCTCCCTATGCCAGCGCTGCACCTTGACATCTCATCACCTGAGACTGATGGATCTCCTTCCATATATTTTATTCATGTCTTTTGATAACCACCACTAAATTCTTTTCCCCAGACTTGACTGGTCTTACATCATTAAGACAACTTCACCCACAATTCTCTAGCTGCAACCTCTATGTGTTCTAATCCATGCACCACGGTACCGCCTAAAGAGATGTGATGGACATTGGAAACTCAAAGGGGAGGGTGGGAGGAGGGTGAGGTATAAAAATCTACCTGTAGAGTATGTACCATATTCTGGTGACAGGTACACTGAAAGTCCTGACTTCAGCCTGATACAATTCATCCACATAACAAAAAACACTTAAATTTTCCAAATAAATAAAAAATGTAAGTCTTTGTTTCAGATTTAACATTTCCCAAATCCTTACATTAGCTTTCCAAAACTTCTTCCCATTGGCAAGACCCATATGAGCAAGGTTACTCCTTCCCTGTTTTGTATCTGCAGCGCACTGTCATTACTGTCCTTCCAAGTGCCATTAACACATTTGCACACTTCTTTATCACCGCACCAGAGATCTGAAAGTAATATCACTAAAAATGGAGAAGACTGATGTCTCTAATTGCTTCCTCTCACTAAGCACAATGATAATAAACCTCCATTCAGGTTTCTCTCTTTCAGCTCCTCTGAAATTCAAGGCTTTGTCCTTTAAGCAAGCCTCTTCCCATATCGCATTCTAGATCTCTTTAAATGAGTAACGCACTCAATTAAGAACCCAAACCAATTTCCTCAGTACACACTAGCAATGGACGTGAAAAGCTCAGCATGCATTCAGAAGTTGTCCAAAAGGAAGAAGGCGCAGATGGTGAAAGGTGTAGTTGTTGGAGTTAAAGAAACTTGAGTTTGAATCTGTTTTGCTACTTACTATCTACAAGATATTGATTAAGTGCCTTAAACTTTTTGGGCTTCAATTTCTCCACCTATAAAATAAAGTGAAGATAAAAAGAAAGCAACCTTCTTGGCTGGCATTGTGCAATTGAAGTACAATTAGCGTAATACTTTCCATATAATAAGTACAAAAAAACACTATCAATAAAACTTCACATACTACATTTGACCATTTACCATAGATCTAAAGTTATATTATACTTTAGGGCAATATAAGATATTAATACCAAGAATATTTTCAAAGAAATATTTTCAAAATATATATTAATAATTAGAATGTCGTTGAAAATTTCATAGATAAAAGAGGCTCAGGGAGACTAATTAGCTGTTTGAGTCTTGCACAGGAACTCAGACTGCCTGACTCCTAGTCAAGTGCTCTTTTGCTATACAGAAGTGGAAGCAATCAACTCTTCTGAGAATTATTAATAATTTTCATTTCTGGAAAAATGCATTCATTTTTGGGAAATAGAAGTAATTCTGTATGTTTAACCTAGAAAGCCAACTGAGTTGCTTTGAGAAGAAAAATGCTCAAGTTTTGAGGTAAAGTGCCCATCAGCTGCAAGGCAGCTACAGCTATGGTCTACTTTACCTCCTCCACTCAGCACATACCTTTGTATTATAATAGAGTCATTTCTTCTCATTGAACTTTTTCTTTGTTGTTATTACTGAGCATTGTAATTAAACATTCTTCCTGAAGCTGCTTGGCAGCTGCCACTGTGTTCTTAGGAACCATTCATAGCCCTGTGTATTATTATCCTAATCCTCTGTTATAAAGAAAACTACTTAATGCCAAAAATCAGATACAAATACTGAAAAGCTTTACATTTGGTTTTATTAGAATGAGTATCAATTGACATTTTGGGGGTGGGAGTGGGTCCAATTCTTTAAGACACTAGGACCTCTGTTAGGTTAAAATAAGCATGCAATTTTGAGTTCTGCTTGAGTTATATTCAGCTTATGTGTTAACTTCAACATAGCTTGGGAAGCATTCACTGCGCTGAATATTCATATGGTGTGCACGATACAGACACTGAACCCAATTTAGTAAATGAATACTTGTAATTTCACCAAAGCCCCCCCCCCCGAGAGATTATTATGTAGATTTATGAAGGAATATCACTGAAGCAATTCTTGGCTATGTCTTCAGTCACCAAGGGCTCAAAAGTGTGTAAACCTCAGATAATTTTCTATGTAGTTACCGCCACCGGCTTCATCTTCTGAACTTTTCTGACATTACCTCTCACTCTCCGTTTTATCTCTAATTTTCCCTTTAATATTCTTGCCCTTGAGCAAAGAGCCAGCATCATAACACCTACGAGCACTGCCAAGTTCCTCCTGACAATATCCTGGCTGCCATAATGCCAGCAATCTGTTCCAGTCCTGTCACTGCAAAATCTCATTAAAGGCAAAAGGATGCCGGGTCACAAGCGTGTAGATACACAGCAGAGGGGGCTCGCATTTCTAGGAGTGACTATGTCCTATACCCGGTCTCCTGATGTCTTCAAAGAAATCACGTATCTGCAAAGAGCTGAGCTCAGAGAGTAGAAGCTAGTGTTGGTTGTGCAAACCACACTATAGAGACTTAACATATCTATTCTCTTCAGGGAAGTTAACAGGTTATAGAGACCGGATTCTGAAAGAGCACATTTTCCCAAAGGTTTGTGCAAAGGGGAAAGAAACACAGCTTGGTGGAATAAAGCCTGGAGTGCATTCCAGAAGACCTAGATTATAGTTTAAGCCTGCAACTTTGTCATGGTCACCCTGGAAAGGTCACTTAGACTCTTTTTATATACCTCATATTTCCAGGACATTGGAATATCCAGATCTTCAATTCTGTGATAATTTTCTACAATTTTCAAGTGAAACTCCACAATTTTTATAGGTGACAAACCCCAACTCACACTACAAATTAGCAGGAGACCCAGAAATGTGAACTTCCAGGTACATAGCTCACGAAACAACAAAGACCTAAATTCATGTAACAATTCAGTTCAGACCTAACGAATTATCATCGCATCTCAATGAATATATGTTGGAAGTTGATAGAAAACTCCAAATAATTTGGGTGGCAAATCTCTTTATTACACTAGCAGAATCACCTTACGAACATCCCTCTCTCTATTTTTACTTCTTTCTGTAGCCCACTGGAATTATCTCAATTTTTCTGGGATTAAAACCAAAAAGATATTGCTATAGTGATATATACCACAACATAGGGTTACAGTTATCATCTTGGGCTTTGGAGTGAAGCAGCTAATCTTAGCCTTTTCACTTTCTTAACTTTTCTGTGTCTAAGTTAAATTAGTACCTACCTCTTTGAGCAGATGTGAAAGTTAATACTATAGTGCAGGGCAAGTCCCCAGGACTGGGCCGGTTGGCATTTAGTAATGTTTCATAAACTTTAGTTATTATTACTGTTATGACAACAAAAAATTCCATTGAAATTTTTTGTGAAAATTGGCTTAGGGTACAAGATATTGTTGCACTAATAAGAACCCTTGCAGAAAAGGGTTAAAGAGAGATTGAACAGAACTGGATTTTTCTTGGCATTGGTACATGTAGATATGTGTCTTTGGATGAGCAACGTAACTTCTTTTTTTTTTTTTTTAATTTTAATTTTTATTTTTTATTTTTTTGAGACAGAGTCTCGGTTTGTTGCCCAGGCTAGAGTGAGTGCCGTGGCGTCAGCCTAGCTCACAGCAACCTCAAACTCCTGGGTTCAAGCAATCCTGCTGCCTCAGCCTCCCGAGTAGCTGGGACTACAGGCATGCGCCACCATGCCCGGCTAATTTTTTCTATATATATATTAGTTGGCCAATTAATTTCTTTCTATTTATAGTAGAGACATGGTCTCGCTCTTGGTCAGGCTGGTTTTGAACTCCTGACCTTGAGCAATCCGCCCGCCTCAGCCTCCCAGAGAGCTAGGATTACAGGCGTGAGCAACGTAACTTCATGAAGCCTTAATTTCTTCATTGGTAAAACAGAGATAATACTAATGCTTATGTGACAGTGAAAGTAAGGTAATACATGTGAAAAAAAGATACTGAAAGAAACTATTTGTGTTGATCTGAAATTGACAGTGGAGCTCAAATCCAGTGACCAAGATTTAGAGCCTCATATTTATAAAGGAGAGCAGCCAGCAATTGTATTGACTCTTGTGTGGCCCTCCAGAGCTCCTAAAAAGGGTCAAAACCAGTCTGCCCACAATCAAGCATAATCACTAGACCTTTGCTAATCAACATGTGGTCCATAAACCAGCTGCAGCAGCATCACCTGGGAACCTGTTAGAAATGTAGGGTCTCAGACCCCACCTCAAAAGTACAGAATTAGAATCTTCATCTTAACAAGTTCCTGGGTGACTGTTAAGTTTTGATTAACACTTACCCAGACCATCCATATAAACTCTAGTTCATACAAGCAAAAGGCAGGCGAGGTGAGAAAACAGAGAAGGAAACCTTCAGAGAAATGAGCTTTCGGCTCACAGAGGTAGGAAGAGACATGACCGTGGGATTTTCCTCCCCTAGCTGGCATGCTTCAGCTAAGTGTGAGGAGGGGTTCAGTAGGCAGGTCATCAAATGACTCACTTTAAAAGATTGGGGATCTCTACAAGAAGGGGAAGTCGACATTTTATTTAAGTAGCTAACTTTTTTGGTCTGTTTGCAAGTATCTGAGACAAGAAAGAGGAAATTGGGGAGAGATAACAGAGTAGACAGAGAGGGAACACCCAACAGGGCAGCCTGCACACCCTTCACTTTGTGGGGCTCAGATCCTGAGTTTCTGTATGCCAAGAGGCGGTGCTGGAGACGGCCAGGCTTGCCCTGCCCTGCCCCGGAGTGCTGTCCTATGGGCAAAGACTCTGGAAGGTGGCAGCTGAGGGGACAGATTAAATCTTGTGCCCTTCCACATCAGGGAATGCTAAGATGGAGACATCTCTATGGGACTCTCAGAAGAATGCTCCTATATTCGAGTTTTAAACTTGGCAATTGTTTAATAATTGAAAATAATGGGTAGAATTGTCTTTAGATGTCATCCGTGAAGCTGCTGTGCAGCAAAGAACCAAGATCCAAAATAGCAAGGCTGGGGGAAATGATTGCAGAACAAATTTGTTCCATGTTAAGACCCAGTGAGTTGAGACTGCCTAATAAACTTATTGCTTAATGAAGTGTATGGTGGATAGTAAACATCCAATACATTACAGATATTATTATAAAAGTAATGGTTAAAAACTACAAAAAATATAAATTTCCACAATAAACTATTGGTCAAATACTTTTAAATAATTTATAATGATATATTGAAATAATATAATAGAATAATACACCAATATATTATCATGAAGAGAGGGATAATAAAAAGATGGATAGAAGACAGAATGAGACAGACCCATTGTATTATTAAATAAGTGGTCCAATATTTATGTTGATAGGTACATTTATGTTATCTATGCATATTTAGGAGAATAGACCACATGTTATAATATAACAGAGTGTTTGATTTTGTGAATTATTTTTATTTTGTATTTTTTCTTATCTGTACTTTGTAAATTTTCTTCCATATATGTATTCATCTTGTAATTAGAGGAAAAAATTATTCTCTCAAATCAATTCCCAAATCTTCTGCTATAATTTTACCATCATCCCTATCTCTTGAAGAACTTTTTGGGCACATAACTGTTCATAATTTTATTTACCAACAGTTCATGTGCTACAGAAGGGACCAATAAGAAATAGTGGCTCAGTCAGTGCATGAGTAGATGATGTTTTACATCCTATTGTGTGAAAAATAATCTACTGATTTTACTCTTTGTTCTAAAATAAATTCATTGCCTAGGCCATGTCATTATTGCTTCTCAACAACTTTATATATAAAGATCCTTTATATTTGTACAACTTTATCTGATTGGCCTTAAGTTTTCTAGTTCTGCAAACAGCACACCTACATGATTTGACCCCATTTTCTCTTTCATCAATAAAACTCCCTCCTGTCTTTGCAGGCGACTAGACAAGCTGTGTAAGATCCAAGTCTGCTGTGAGCAGAGTGTCCCAGGCTAAGTAGGTCCTGGAAGGAGCTGGGGGGCCTGCTCCCTGGGACTTCACCTCTGAACCTGAGGAACTCGTGAGGACCACCCTGAGTTTTTCTGCTTCACTAGGTTTGCTCATTCCCAAGATTTCTAGATTGCTATCTCTATCCTAAAGGATGGCATTGTTAGAGCTGAGACCATGTCGTGTTCTCCTCATGTGCCCCAACACAGCTAGCCCAGTCTTAGGCACATAAGAGGACTGGAATTCCTAATTATGTGACATCATTAAAAGCCTAGAAAACTCATGTGACCCTGAACCAAAATGGATAAAGATTAGTACAGATATTTTGGAATTAAGAATAAAAAGGAGAGGAGATTTTATTGTAGAGTAAGGGTACAAATAAGGTGTTATATTTATATATAAAATGTTTTTGGTTTCTTCTTTTCATAACCATGTTTTGGTTCTCTGTCTATGGCTTTTATTTAAAAGCTGAATCCATCAAAATCATTGAGCCGTGTTGCTGCTCTCCATCCCATCTATAGAAAGCACATCTACAAAGAACTCAGGAACAAAAGTTAGGGGTATCTGTATTTTCATAGGGTCTTCATTACTTACTTATGTTTCCTTCCAAATCATAGATCCTGAGTTTGGAATCATCAATAAAAAGGAAAGAGTAAAACGTGGCTCTACAACAATAGTTATAATAATCCTTAGATTGTGGCCCCTTTAACCTAGGTCATGGTGACTTTCCTTCTGATACATCATCTGCAAGGATAAGAAAGCAGGAGGATTGGAATGAACGGAGACAACCCACAGCATGTGCTCTGCATGATACCATCCTGTGGGAGCATTGGAAATACATGCTTTTGTTTTTAACTACTGTATTTTTATTACTGTGTGTGCCCCTTTCTACAGAAAACCATAATTCCCACAACATTGCTCTCTTCCGTTGCTGTCTATAACCAGCATTCCTGAATAAAGCTGCTAAGAGCAGAATGCATGTGTTTGCATTCCACGTTCTACCTCTCTCCAGATGGAGCTTCTCTTGTCCTTCTCCAGTAATTTCAGAACATGCTCTTGATCCCTGTTCTTCCTTTGTGTTTATGGAGTCGTGTGTGCAGGTGTGTATAACGGGCTGGGAATAAGAAATGGGGACATGGAACCACCCAGGAAACTGCTCCCAATTCCTCTCAAAGCCAGGTTCACTGAAGCATCAAAAAGAAACAGAAAGTGCTCCACTTCCAAATGACTTGTCTACTTGTCCCACACTGCACTTTCACTCCAGCCCACCCCCTAACCTCAAGGCCAATTACAGAGCCCTGCTAATGACTCTCAGACTTACAGAGCTCATTTCCAAGAGCTCTCCTAACGCTTACACACTTTTCTAAATACCACATGGATTCATGCCCTCACTAACCAAATGAGAAACAATCATCCAAAAAAGAAGACGCTTTTAAACATGGTACAAAAGGGACTGACAGAGCAAGAGCACAGGGAAAAGAGTCGTTTATACATTCAGGAATACTAAACACACAAACAAAATCTTGGAAATGTGCAAGAAACTAATGAAGAAGGAAGCCAAAGAAACAAACTTGTAACATTTCAAAAAAGAAGAGAGTGGTGAGAAAATTTTAAAAGAGCAACAACAAAGCAGGGTTTTTTTGGTTAAAAAATAAACATTTATACAGTGTCCTTGGTCTAAAGAGAATTGATAACTAAGAGTGAAAAGCAATTAAAAAGGGGAAAGAAACAGGCAATCTTTTAATTTGAGACATTTTCTTATTTGTACTTTTATTTTGACATTTTTCTTTACTTTTAGAATTCAAATAGGACAAATAATCAGGAAGAGCTTTGTGCCTTTCTGTAAAACTTTATCAATTCAAATCTTTGTTAAAGTTTACCTTTATAATATATGGGGTAAAATTGATTACTTAGCATATAAATAGTTTAAACAAGACTGAAAGGGAATGTTTATTCTTTAGTTGCCAGATTACTGTTTCTTTCTGTAGGTTAAGTAGATACCAGACATCTCACCAACTTGGAGAAAATATTTATCACAGATAAAAGATTAATATATCTAATGTTTAAAGAACTCTCAAATATTAAAGAGAAATAAAAAACAGTATGTATATATATAAATGAGTAAAATATGACTAGACAGTTCGAAGAAATACATAAAAATAGCACTTACGCATATGAAAAGATGTTCAACCATATTCATAATAAGATAAATGCAAATTAAAATTACACAACACGCCATTGGTATAGTTATTTAAAGTATAATAATATACTTTTTTGGCGAAACTGTGGGGAAGCTGGAACTCTTATACGTTGCTGAGGTGAATGCAAATCAAGTCAGCCTTTATGAGGGGTAATTTGGTAACACCAAGAAAAACAACATATGTGTTTGCCTTTTGACCTTGCAATGTCACTTCTAGCAATTATCCTAAAGATATGTTTCCAACAGTATGAAAATATATATGTATAGGATTATTCATTAGTGCATTATGTTTAATTGCAAGAGATAGAAACAGCTTAAATGATAAAAGAAGAGTGGCTCACACTTTAGGATGGCTATAATTAACAGTTATGTATTATACAGTTTCAAATAGATTGAAGGATAGAAGCTATTCAGTGCTCCCAGCACAAAGAATCGATAAATATTAGAGATGATATGCTAGCTACCATGACCCGATCACCATATGTTATATGATCAAAACATCACTATGCATCCCATGAATATATACAAATGTTATTTGACAATTTAAAAAAAATTTCAAAAGGAATATGGTTCAAGAAGCATATGTCTACACAATGGAACACTATAACGCTGTAAAAGAAAATAACGACAATCACTATGAGTTGATAGTAGGTAATTATACGACAGATTATTGAGTGAAAAGAAGAAAGTACAAAAGAGTATGCATAGCATGCTATTTTGTGTAAAAAAAAAGAAAAATGTATAAGAAAAATGTATACTGAATAAATATATATATGGAACAAATGTGTCTTCTCATTTGTTCAAAAAGAAACACAAGAAAGAGAAACAAGAAACTAGTAACACTGGGACTTACTGTGGGGTGAAAGGCAACTGAGTGGAAAATATAGAAGGCTGGAATAGGATGAAGGCAATAAAAGTGGTGTGTTATCTAGGCCCTGAGTTTACCTTTTCATACATTTCTGACTTTTGGATTAAGATAAATACTGAAAACGGAATATAAACAGAAAAAAATGAACTGAAATATATTTTATTAATAAATAAATAACATAAGTGCACTGAAAAGGAAAAAAACCTAATGTAAATTATTTATGGATGTACTATTTAAATTGTACATCTTCAGGCTAAAGAGAAAAAAGACTAAGCAAATATTGAACTCTGGGTATTAGGCTTCTTTTTTACAGGGCTGTAGGTAAGCAATTCTAGCACTATTTTCTATGTACTCTAGGATTGAGCAAATAAGCGAATGTATTGTGGATAGTAGGAGTCTTATTTCTCACTATTGGAGAAGGAAATTATAAATATTCTAAAGGAAACGCTAAAATGGAAACTATGGTATTTAATGGAAATCAGAAGAATTAGTGGAAAATTATGATGTTCATGTACATAGTACAAACAGAAACTCACATATATCTATGTCTTATCTCTGTCCACTGAAAGAATCTAGAATTAATAACGTCTCAGTAGCAAAGAGCACACCTACTGCTCAGCTCTTGGTTTCTAAATCCCATGTACAAAAGAAACCAGGGATCTTTAGGAAATGGCTGATTCTAAGGATGGACCTAGGAACATATGAGGTGAGCCTGGGTCCACTTGTCCCAGAAAGTAAGAAAGTGCTCAAAGAATGATGGAGGCATGTCAAAACCAGCTTGAGGAAACTGCCACTAGACAAATCTAAGAATTATTATCCTGATTTCTTTTTATTTGACCACCAAATAGATCATGATAATAAAGGATTATAACATATTGAATAAAATAGGAATCTGAGTCCATTCTGATAAAACTATTTTAAAAAGAAGAAAAAAAATCTTTCTTATAATAGCAAACCAAACCAATAAGTGTAGAAGAAATAATGTATTGAAAAATCACCACTACGGAAACTACCATATAAATAGTTGATTCATGTGAGTATCACTCAAGATGTTAAAATCACAGGTGAAAGTTTGAGGAATACTGGGATATTTAATCTCAAATTATCTCCTCAGAAGATACTTATTAAATACAAAGGGAAAAACAGTAACTTAACCATGGAAAACCTGGCAGACACTAAGTAATCAAAGCTACCATCACTAGTAACAGGACAAAGAGACATAATTTTGCCTCCTACTATGGTGCCTTTAAAAGGACGCAATGTCATCTCTGCGTTTTTTCTGCCAAAAATTTATAATCTGAATATCAACGTGAGGAAACGTCAGACAAGTCCATACTGAGAAATAGTCTAAAAAATAACTGGCCTGTAATCTTCTAAAGTATCAACATCATTGAAGTCAAAGAAAGACTGAAACACTCTTCCTTATTAAAGATGACTAAAGAAACCAGGCATAGCGGTCACACCTGTAGTCCCAGCTACTCAGTAGGCTGAGACAGGAGGATCACTTGAGGCCAAGAGTCTGAGGTTACAGGGAGCCTGTAAATAGCCACTGCACTCCAGCCCTGGCAGCATAGTGAGAATCTGTCTCTCTTTGAGAAAAAAAAAAGACGACTGAAGAAATACGACTCTTACATGCAAAGCATGATCTCATAGTTTCTTTTGCTATAAATGATAATATTGGGACAATTAGTGAAATCTGATAAGGTCTACAGATTAGGTAATATTATGGTGTCAATGTTAATTTTCTAATTTTAATATTTTTGCACTATGATTATGTGAGAGAATATCCTGTTTTTGGAAAACATGTAGCAAATTATTTAGAGATTAAAAGTCAAGGCCAGGCTTGGTGGCTCATGCCTGTAATCCTGGCACTTTGGGAGGCCGAGGCAGGAGGATTGCTCAAGGTCAGGAGTTTGAAATCAGCTTGAGCAAGAGCAAGACCCCGTCTCTACTAAAAAAAAATAGAAAGAAATTAATTGGCCAACTAAAAATATATAGAAAAAATTAGCTGAGCATGGTGATGCATACCTGTAGTCCCAGATACTTGGGAGGCTGAGGCAAAAGGATTGCTTGAGCCCAGGAGTTTGAGGTTGCTGTGAGCTAGGCTGACACCATGGCACTCTAGCCCAGGCAACACAGTGAGACTCTGTCTCAAAAAAAAATAAAAGTCAATAGATCAGGAACTTACTCATATTTACCCAAAGGAAAAAAAGACATTCTATTAAAAAGACACCTGCACTCAAATGTTTATAGCAGCACAATTCACAATTGCAAAAATGTGGAAACAACCCAAGTGCCCACCAATGCATGAATGGATTAATAAAATGTGATATATGTATACCATGGAGTATTACTCAGCCATAAAAATAATGGTAAACTAATACCTCTTGTATTAACCTTAATAGAACTGGAGACCATTTTTCTAAGTGAAGTATCACAAGAACAGAAAAACAAACACTACATGTACTCATAATTAAATTGGAACTAATCAATCAACACTACGTGCACATATGAAAATAACATTCATCGGAAATCAAGCCGGTGGGGGTCGGGGATGGGTAAATGTATAACTAATAGGCACAACGCACACCATCTGGGGGATAGGCACACGTATAACTTTGACTCAAACGGTACAAAAGCAATTTATGTAACCAAAACATTTGTACCCTTGTAATATTCTGAAATTAAAAAAAAAGTCTGAATGGGATGCGTGATTGTATGCGCACGTGTCTATACATCTGTACATGTGTAGAAAAAGAGGGAAGAAAAGAAAATGCAGTAAAAGGTTAACATCTGGGTGAAATAAATATTGCAGTTCTGTATGCTACCTGTGTGACTTTTCTGTATGTCTGAAATTATACAAAAAGCTCAAAAAAATAAAAGACAGCTTGCACATTTTACATTCCCTTTTGCAGTTTTCCAAGCAGCTTTAATGGGAACTTTAGGAAGGACAAAGAAGCCCAAGACTCCTGTGTCAATTCTCACCCAGAACCTAAACAGCACGACCACAGCAAGGGATGAAACTTGACTTCAACATTACATGCCAGATACGTGCAAAAATACTATTTCCTCCAGTTGCTCGCTGCTGCTGAACAGGGGAGGTTGAGCCGGAAGGGACCTCTCCCCTTCAGACTGGACTCACTCTGGATGCCGGCGCAGCTTTCCCGAAGCTAAATCCCTTCCTGTTCAAAGAGGGGAAATGAGCCTCATTTCGCATTAGGCTCTCTTCATTCTAAATGTTCCCCAGTTAAGGGTCTGCAGGGTTCACAGTGATGGACTACTCACTCAGCACTTTCTCTACTTAAGTGAGGCGGCCCTGAATAAAGGCATAAGAAAGCCAGACATTGTTTCAAAAACACTTAAGTTTATGTCTTTGTGTCCGAGCTGTCTCCCTTTAGGAAAATCGCTTGACCTTTTTATTTTTATTTTTTTCATCCCCCAAAATATTTATTCAGAACCACCGTTGTCTCCTACATATTCCATCCTGGGAGCTCAGCATGAGCCAGACAGGGGCCCGGCTCTCAGGAGCTTCTCATATTGGGGGTGGGGTACCAAGTTTGCAGCCCCAGCACAAGGTCCCCACCAACTTCCACCTGTACCTTGTCCCTTATGTTTATTAAAATGTCAGACACTCCTTTCCCAGGTCGCTGGCTCTCCGCACTGCTCACGTGGCTGGCCTATGGGAAACGAGCGTACGTTGGCTGAAGTTTTCTTCTGGGGATTTTTCGTCGTGTGAAGAGAAGAAACAGAATGGATTTGCGCAGCACCTTTCCTGTTGAATATGTGTGAGATAGCTGGAGCTGCAGCAGCCATTCTGACCACTTCACCATTTCACCTTTTTCAATTCAGTTTCTACATCTTTAAGATGGAGGCATCCACACTTGTTGCAAAGATAAAATGTAAAAATGTACACGAAGCACTTTATAAACTGTGATATATTGTATGTCATCATTTATTTACAGGAGTGTACCAAAGGGGAAAAAAACACTCATTTTCTGATTGGTCTTCTCGTACTGCCACCTTTTATGTATAGTTAAGGGGAATAGTACTGCAAGTCAGGTGTCCTAAGCTACTGGCTCTGAGTAATTACTTTGGGACTTAAGTAAATCTTTTTATGTCAAGATAAAAAGAAATGTGTCACAATTTGTATAAGTTATAAGCAGTGTGCTTCTTGGGGACAGCTTCCTCCCCTTTTTCCCCTAAGAATGGAACAAGTCTTAGCACACAGATATTGCTCAGAAAATGTTATCACCTGGCCGGGCGCTGTGGCTCACGCCTGTAATCCTAGCTCTTGGGAGGCCGAGGCGGGCGGATTGCTCAAGGTCAGGAGTTCGAAACCAGCCTGAGCAAGAGCGAGACCCCGTCTCTACTATAAATAGAAAGAAATTAATTGGCCAACTGATATATATATAAAAAAAATTAGCCGGGCATGGTGGCGCATGCCTGTAGTCCCAGCTACCCGGGAGGCTGAGGCAGAAGGATCACTCGAGCCCAGGAGTTTGAGGTTGCTGTGAGCTAGGCTGACGCCACGGCACTCACTCTAGCCTGGGCAACAAAGCGAGACTCTGTCTCAAAAAAAAAAAAAAATTAAAAAAAAAAAAAAAAAGAAAATGTTATCACCTGAGCAACCCATCGCCGAGTTGTTCATCAGATAGGCACTAAATGTGCCACAGCTCGTAAGCCCACCCTCTGAGGGACCTCACCCTGGCCTCTGCTATCTGAGCCGACAGAGGACAGTCCAAGTTCACTAATGACTGAAGCTGACCTGGAAAGGTATCTTCAACCAGGGGGCCCAGCGGACAATAGTGGTCCATTACAATGACACCGATGTCCTTCTCTGGCCTTCCTTCTGGTATCACCTTCTCTACCCGTTGGGCCCTTGAGAGAAATGATTTGCTTGCTTCTGCCCAAGCTGTTTCTGGGCAAATAAATAAATAATATCAAGACAGAAAACCCAAGTGACCTGGAATTGGCAAAGCCTTGTGACCTCAAAGAGCCCCAGCTCTACTTTGTAGCTTGTGGGGACCCGTGCTTTTCTCTGAGTGCATTTGCATTATCATAATGGTTGGTTGGTGAGAGTGGAGTGGGGCCCAATCTTCAGGGCAGCTCGGTCTCTGGACCCCCGCCAGCCAGCCAGCAGGCAGTATCCAGGTCGCGGGACGTGGAGCATTACCGGGGATTTCAGTCCTGTGCAAAGTCACCTAAGGTGAAGTCAGATGATTCAGTTCTTTTCTTGGCTGCATTTTTTAATCCTTTTACCTAGACACGTGCCTCTGACAACATTCTTCTTTCCAAGGGTTTGTGCCGGCCCATCTGGAAGCCCACCACTTCATGACCAATGACACGGGCATCCACATTTTCCCAACCTGTTCAGGCTCCCTGGGCCCTGGGTTTCCAACTCAGCAAATGCTCCCAGCAGACTGTTTAAATGAACTGTCATCCCTGTCATTCTGCTCAGAATGGGAACCTCTCCCTGCTTGACTGGAGACGCATGGGTGTTCCAAAGTTTGGCACAAAGCCTTGTGAAACGAGGCCAAGTCTCTATCTCTGTGACTTTATATATTCTACTTGGATACCCTCCTCTGTCCCCCACTGTCCCCCCCACTGGAATGCTGCTGAAGAGACCATCTGCCGCAAATGCCCATACCCAGTGATCAAAATATTTTAGCTTCTTTCCCAGCTTGGTGTCAGCGACAAAATATGTGAGGCTTGCAAACTGGCCTTCCAGTATTTAAGCCTCTTTAAAAGCCAGGTGACATAGCCATCCTATTTGGCTCTGCTAGTCGTATCCAGAAGACATGATGCTTTATGATGGATTTCTCCTCATCAGACAAAAATCAAGTCTAAATCCAAAAGGATTTCAGCAGAGGCACAGCTGTGGTCTTATGCTTTGCCATATTATGTCAGAAAGATGAAAACTAAAACAAATGACAAACAATGGCCCTGGCACACCCACAGAGGCTGGGAGGATCTTGGATGGCAGGGACAGCCACCAGCTTTAGAAAGCCAACACCTGTTCTCAGTGACCAGCGCATCACGCCCACCCCCGCATAACACGACGCTCAGAGACCCAACAGCAAACAGGCTGCTCTCCCAGACACACGCCGAAGTCTTTCTGCCCTTCTCGGTGGTCAGTGAAGGCCAACCATAGAGTCAAGATGATCTCTGACCAAGCTGCACTTTAACATTGCTCTCTTTTCTTTGAAATATCTGGCTCTGAAAAAAAAAAACTGTCATTTTGACCTTTGACCCTGGGGACTGGTCATCGGGGTAAGGAAATAGCTATGACAGACCATAATTACAGTTAAACGAATTCCACCCCATAACATGTGAGGCGTCTCCTGGGCTTTCTCACTTAATCACAAGGACAGCGCCTCAATGAGGGGCCTCCAAGAGCATAATATTTGACAATGAGAGAACCTAGACAGCAACAATTCAAGCTGTATTTACTACACAACATCTGCCCCAAACCCCACGAGGTATTATGTTCAACATTCTCTGTCTGTTCTACAGAGAGGTTTTTGATGTGGAAAGCATCATTTATGCTGTCTTTGATTCTTCTCCAATGACCTTTTTTAGAGTAGTGGCAGTATAACTCTCTCACTACGGCAGTCTCCAACGGCATTCCAGGACAGGCCTCATAAAGCCAGCCTTTCGCGTTAATCGATCACCTTATTATGGGCGTAAATCAAAGCAGTTAAGCCCGGGTTTCCCGGGAGTTGAAGGTCAAATGGGGGAGCCAATTTTATTCTAACAAAAATCTCTGTTAAAAAATCCTATCAGACATTTTTCCTTCCATCCACTTGCTTTAATAATATAATATGTATGTGCTATAACCATGCATCTCAGATGTCCTAGGTCACTTTTCATCCAGCATGGAGAGGCACTGAGATGTCACATCATGCGTCAGGCCATGCTGCTTCATGCTTAGACAAGAAATATGATTATCCTGTGAGTTGCTGTGTATGGGTGCCAATGTACGCTTTTTAGAAAAGTAAACACGAGGCTTACACAACAGACCCTTGGAAATCAGTTTCAGAAGTCAGTGTCTACATTTCCCCAACAACCACCGAAGGCCCATGAGATATGACAACTACCACTAGATCTACCTGGTAGTATCTACCTGGTAGAGTTTTTGGGAGGATTAAATTTGTTCACAAATAGATCTTAGCTGGAGTCCTCTAGAAAGAAGATCCTGAAGCGAAGATTATGGTAAAAGTAGCTTATGTGGCAGTTGCAAGCTTATGGTAGTGACAGTGGAATGATGCACTGCAATGCAATGCAGGGTGAGGTCTTTCCATGCTGGCCACTGCACAAGCAGCTGAGATGACACAGTGCATTGCTCAGCAGGTGTGCTTCCAACACACGGGACTCTAACGGTACATCGGTGGAGGAGCTACAGAGTTGCTGTAGCTCAAAGCAGCCTACAAAAGAGAGAGAGGAAGGGAACTTACCTGTTTAGCTCCTTTCTGCGTCTGCATTCCAAAGGCCGATGTTCATTTTAGAAGTAGGAGGAAGCTAAGTCCCTCCTACTACCAGTAGCATCATCTGGTCCCTTGGCAGGCACTTTGGCAGCTAGATCCCATGCCTCGGCCAGGTGTCAAAATGGAAAGGTGGCTGGTACAAGTTGAATGTTGCAAGAGAAGGACTCTGGTCGAGGGACTCTGGGAAGGCGCATAAGATCTGTACTCCCCGTGCAGTGTGCAAAGCACTCAGAGCAGAGCCTAGCATGGGATAAACACTGTGCAAGTGCTCACGGCTGCTTTTCCTACAAGCAAACCATGGAGAGGTTAGCGTGGTGTCTCACTGAGCAAACAAGCTCTGAACAGAGAATCAATTGTGCTGGTAATAAAAGAATATAAGGAAATTGACCCTTGATGAGTTGAAAAAGAAATTTTAGATAAACTAAAGAGAAAGAACATATTAATAGAAATCAGCAGCAGCTTAACTCCATGATAGGAGCAAGTCCAACACATCCTTTATGTGGAAATAAAAAATGCTTCTCATGAAACCCAGCACTGGCCCTTCCAACACAGCAGTGCACCGTGGTGATGTTAGGGGAATTCTGTGGAAGAAGAGGAAGAAAGCGGCAAGATGGCCAAAAAAAGTAGGGACAATATGTAAATAAGGAACAAACTTGACCTCTTTCAATGAATCACAAGAGAAAAGATATGAAGCTAAAAAGCCAAAAGAAAAATTCTCCCTACATTTTACTTTTTATTTTAAGACCACTGGAAAATATTTGGGGCTGCATGTAGAAGATTCAAAACTCTTTGGGGGAATGAAGGAGGAAGGGGATGAAGTTTTTACCCACAAATCAATGCAGAGCTCTTAGAACAATGCCTAGCATATACTAATGGTATGGAAACGTTTGCTAACTGGTATTACTACTATTACAATGACCTTACCTTCCTTTCCTTGATAATTGTTTTTTTACTAAACCCGAAACAAAAGCATATGTGTTTGCTTTCACAGGATGTTAAAAAAACAAGTAAGTTCTATATGGCGATCAGTCAGCTAACATTCACATATAGAAGAATTTGGCAATATCTATCAAAATAAGTGTGTATTACACTATGACCTGGCAATTCTACTTCTAGGAATTTACCCAGTGGAAATGTCTTTTCACATATGAATGAAATAACCCATGCAGAAAGTTATTACAACCTTTTTGTAATAAATTTTTAAAAGAATATATAAATGTTTAGTAGTAGGAAACTGGTTAAACAAATATATCCACAAAATGGAATATTCTGCAGCCCCTAAAAGAATAAGGAACTACTGGACATATTTATAAGGAAAGAGTTCTAAGATATACAGTACTATAAAGTGAAAAACTCAAAATACAGAATAGCATGTACAAAATGCAATCATCTGTGAATAAAAGGGGAATAATTGTGTACGTATGTTAATGCATGTATACACATATATTTGTACAAAATAATTCCGGAAGAATCTGTAAGAAACTATTAATAGGATCTTTGTCTACTGGGGAAGGGATCGGTTGGAAGAAAAGTCTGGAAAGGAGATTTTCCCTGTATAGTTTTCCTTATATATAGTACTCCTGAATGTCTCTGAACCATGTGAATGTATTACTAATTTAAATAAACAATAAAATGGAAGTGACTTAAATTGCTTATTTTTAAAGAATTGAAAGAGAATGTGCATACAGCTGCCTCTCTTCATATGAGAGTCTAAGTTTCTGGAAAGTTCTGAGTAGGACTAAGGAGCCCATGATTGCTCATGGAGATGAGTAGCTGCATGAGGCATCTGAGACGTGCCAAGAGTGGTGCCAGCAAAGAGGGAAGACATGTTTTACAAGATGGATAAGAATTTTATTGGCCCAGAAATGGTTTCAGATCAATGTTCAAGTTGGGCGTAGGCCACCACTGAGCACACCAGAGAAGACATTGGACCACGTTATCTGATGTGAAAATGGTTGATAACCATGGTCATAATCCATGGCAAAAGTCTATGAAACTCATAAAACATGATAACAACTAGTACTATTGCAAAATGGAAACAATAATAGAGATTCCAAGTTTTTCTTAGACAAGCATCTTCATTGTGAGGCTGTCTTCTATGAATAGTGCCAGGATCACCAGTGAACATGGAAGTCCCAACTCAGCCCCTTGCTGACTGGGCCAGCTGCTTGGCTTCCTGCAGGCCAGCTCTTCTCTTGGTTAAGTTGAGCTGCTGAGAACGCAAATAAGAGTGTACTGGTAATTATCAAATAATCAGTCACAGAAGCATGGTATGTTCTTCTCACAAAACATCAAATCCAACCTTCTCCCTACCATTTGTCCCAAACTCTTTTAGAGAGTCAAGGAGCACATGTTATTTAATTAACCAAAAGGGGTGATGGGCAGAGACTCCAAAAGCAAAGTGTTTATCTTTGTCTTGACATTGCCACAAACTCATTGGCTGATCCCAGCAAGTCACCAACTTTCCTGGATTTCAAGTCCTCCAATTTTAAATTGAGGGAATCAGACTACATCAAGTTTCTTCCTTTTCAAAAATTTATATTGTTAAAATATTTTTATTTATTTGGTAAAGCAGTATTTACGAAGGGCCTATGCGCACAGCCCCATTTCGCTGTAAGTCTCAAACTCAAAGTCACTCAGAATTCTAAGGGTATTTAATTAATAGGAATCTTAAATAGAAATATTTGAGTTCGCCTTTTTTTTTTAGTTTTTTTGAGACCTGAACACCATATAAATTAGATAAAATTATCAGTGAAAAAATATCAACCGCTCCATTATATGGAGAAATTAAACATATTTTTAGGATACATTTATTACTATTATTCTGCTCCTTTATAGCTCTTGCTCATTCTAAATATCCTAAAAGATGTGCCGTTTTGACAAACGGCCACTCTCATTCCTGTTTCCAATTTGTCGGGTTGAAAAAGCTGTTTTTTTGCCTGTGCCTTGCTTTCTTATTTCATTAAGTTAAGCCCCACAGGTGACAGGAGAGGCCTGTTCCAGAGTCATTCATCTCTTGTGAGGACACAGTGCTTATGTGTGCACAAGAGAAGATGGGGCACCATGTGGTTATTAGGCACATCAAAAGTTACTGAGTGTTTTATAGCTTTTATCAGCTTTTTACCCATTCTGTTCCAACAGATCTTTTGTGGCTTTAAATTCACAGCATAAACAATGCCAACAGACAAATGAGAGATTTAAAAAAATACAATACGTATAGTGTAAAAAAAAAGACAACATCCAAGTACAACAAGAGCACCTAGAAATTAATAAGGAAAAGACAGACAAAAAGATAGGAACAATTAGCAAAATAGGAGATGTAAATGGTTCATAAATGTGTAGAAAGACATTGAACTTCACCAGAAGCAAGGTAATTGCACACTGAAAGTGAAATGAGATCCCATTTTTAAGATCCTTGGCAAAAATCATTAAAAGAGTGATTAAATTTAGTGCTGATAAAGGATGAGGGAAAAGAGGTACCTCTGTTCTGGTGGGAATGTGAATTGGGAGCTTTCCTTGTAATATGTATTCTATTAAAAGTAAAGCAACATGTACTTTGACTTACCCATGTCATCTTTTTCCCAGAGTAACCTATAAATACATATAATACATAAGCTAGTATACAAATATATATATATATATGGAAAAGTGTGTTAATTGCTACATAATTTTCTAGCAGTAAAAAAATACTATAAATTGGCTAAAAAAATACAGTAGTTTAAACAAAGAGTGTTATCATGGAATATTTTACAGCCATTAAAAGAAAACATTATTTATTCTTGAAAATTGCTAAGGTAGTAGATTTAAGTGTTCTCACCTTTAAACAATAATAAGTATGTGATGTAATACCTATGCTAATTAGCTTAATTTAGCTATTCCACTATAGATATACCTTTAGGCATTTCACATGTTGTACACAATAAATATATATAATTTTTATATGTCAATTAAAAAATTTAAAAATTCACATATTAAAGGAAATGCATCTTGGCTAAGAAGACAGTCCCTAATGATTTTTTAAGTGGAAAGAAAGTAAATTTGTATATAATCCAAGTTTTATAAAAGCAAAAACCAGCTAAAAATGTGCATGTGCACATATGTTTTAATATGCATACAGATGTGTAGCATGAAGAGAAGTATTCAAAGATGCCCTCCAGGCTGTTAGGATGGTTATCTACTGGAAGCTGTTGGGTCATGGCCATAAAGAACAGGGGTGCAGAGTGAGAGAGGATGGGGAAGATTCTTAATTATTTTTCTTTCTACATAATTTTGTTGCAGGAATCAGAGGCTACCCTTAAAATTACTCGGGGGAATTTGGCAGTAAAGTAGGAGAAAGCAAGAAGAATGTGGGGTTAAAATAGTCTATAGACAGAGGGAAGCACATGGTGGCCCTCACATTCGGATCAGCCAACACCCACATGCTAAACACAAAAGAACATCAAGCAGAGACTCTTGTCTAATTATGTATGTGTACGGCACTTGTATAACATGTCCAAATGACCTCCACAGTGTCTGCATCTTATATAATAAAAGACACAATTCCTTTCATGCTGAAAATTTCAAATACAGACAGTCCCCAACTTAACAATGTTCCAACTTAACAATTTTCCAACTCTATGATGGTGGGGAAGTGACAGGCATTCAGTAGAAACTGTACTTTGAGTACTTATACAACCGCTCTGTTTTCCAATTCGATATAGTATTCAACAAATTGCATAAGATATTCAACACTTTATTAAAAAATAGGCTTTGTGGCAGATGATCTTGCCCAAATGTAAGCTGCTGTAAGTGCTCTGAGCATGTTAAAGGTGGGCTAGGCTAAGCTATGATGTTCAGAAGGCTAAGTGTATAAAATGTGCTTTTGATTTACGATATTTTCAACTTGTGATCACTTTATCAGGCTGTAACCTCATCATAAGTTGAGGAGCATCTGTACTTCCAGATCTCTTTAGCTAGCCAAGATCATCACTCCTCACTCTGCCTACAGATATACCTAAGGGCATTACATTTGTAAAGGGCTTTGCAGTCATGAAATACTTTCATCACAGCCCTGTTTCTGTGGGGGCAGAGGGGAGATAGGCTTTGTGCTTCCCATCTCATAGATTAAACTTAAACGTTTTATTTAACAACCCCAAAATGAGAACTGAGTCACAGTGAAACATTGCCAATTTCCCCCCTTTACCCTCAGGGTCAGGAAACACAGCTTTGCATTGCAGCACCCAAGGACACTACGATTTTGACTACACAGGGAGCATGGCAGGGTACAATAAAGAATAAATGGGCTACAATTTACCAGGAAAGTCTGTTGGTTGGGTAAATTCATATTAAAATCAGTCACAAATTCTTCATTAACAGGTAGCTGCAATCCACCCACCCTGCCAGCTCGCACACACATATTACTCAAATAACTGCCTTAAATCTCTACTTCATTTTGTGCATGCAGACATGACCTCAAAAACTCTGCAACAAAGATGGGAAGCAATCCTTTCAAGTTAATATATTATTTCTGTGCAATTTCCACCATGAACAGAGCATATTAATGCATTCACTCACCATCTGTGTCCATTGGTACCAGGGCCAGCTACCCCAGAGGACTAAGACACCCTCTTTTGTGATAGACATTTGGACAATAACAGGGACTCCCAAATGAACAATGTGAGGTCTATATTATGTGCAGATGGAAGGCAGATAAATAGGCAAACACTGCAGGTTCAGCAGTTTGCTTGGAATCCTCAGTCCTGGAGTATTAAGATAGGCACAGAAAAATATGTCAAAGCTGGTCTCCACTCTTATAAAACACTACAAGTGAAGCTTAGAGGATATTTTTATGTTAACTTTTCATTTGTACCAACAAAGAAAATTGTCAGTTCATTTAACAAGTACCCTTTCTTGGGGAAAGCCCAGCCGCTTGTTCATTCGCAATGTCCTTCAAACATTCTATTTTGTTTTCTCTGTGGGCAGCTTCAGGTGAAAAGGAAACACTCATTGATGGAGAAAGGTATGAGGCATGAATGAGAGATCGGAAAACAAAATGGCTAAGCAGGTCTTCTCTTTCGGCATTCAAAAAACACAGGAGTGCCTACTTTAAAAACCAGATTACATTTAAATAAGTCACTTTTCTCGGCACATTAATCATTTTTAAAAGAAAACTTGAGAAGAATCACCGCATTTGCATAATATGTTTTGTTTTGAAATGGTTCACTTCTCTGCTCTAAAGACAAACGTTGTCATACTTTGTCACTCATCATTCTCACTGGCGTCACAGAGAATTATGTACAGGTAATTGAGAGAGGAGGAGCCTTAAACATGTTTCTGAGGGTGCATTATTTATTCTTTGTTCAGTATATATGAGTCACTATTATATTACTTGGTTACAGCTCCAAGATCTTTCTGTTACCTGGTTACTATTCTATGTATTTCATATGATATAAATTATTATTTTAGTAAAACTTAAATGTGTACTTCACATAAATACTAAAGAAACTCCTTGAGTTTTTTCAGGTATCTACGCAGAATGCCATGGTGTTTATCTGGAAGATCTTCAATCCAGAGCAATTACCTCTTTTTCCCAAAACATATATTTAGTCTAAAGAGCTTAATTATTCATTTATTCATTACATATTTATTGAGTACTTATTATGTGCCAGGTCCTATAAAATATATTGGGAACAAGTTGATAAATGACTCATTCCTTACTCTGGAGTGCCTCATGGTCCAGGGAAAATAAAGGAAGCATAGAAGATAAATTACAACTCAATGTGATAGGAATCAAAAGAAAGTTATGTATAAAGAGCAATGAGAGCACCGAGAAATATGATCGGTCCCAATTCAGGGAAACTAGTGGCATTTCATAGGAATGGCAGAATTTCACCTGGGTCTTCAAGGATTTATGGAGGTTTGTCAGGTAATAGGTGGATGGATGAAAGAATGAAGGGAGTGTTTGGCATGATAACTGAAGAGATAATGAACAGCACAATCTGTGTTTCAGGCAGCCTTGGGAAACATTTTCAGACAAAGGGAACAGCTTTTGCAAATACAGTGATAGGTGAACAAACACAGCAAGCCTCTGGAATGCCCATGTTCAGGTTACTTGAACAGAAGTTTTGTACGAAGGAAGATGCAAGCTAATGAAGTAGAAAGTCAGGTTGAGACCACTGTGTAATGTGTCAGTATCAAGAAGTTTGTACTTCACCCTCGAAGGAACAGAAAGACAGGTAGATTTTTAAGCAGGGGATAGCAAACATTCAAATGTATTTCTTGACCACCTAGTACATGCCAGGCACTGTTCTAGACCCAGCAGTCACAGCTATGAAGAAGCAGACAAGAACTCCTGCTCGCATGGGGCTTGTAATCTAATGGGGCGCGACAGACAATAAGCAAAGTAAAGAAAACTATATAGTACATCGAAAGGTGTTAAGTGCTAGGGAGTGAAATAAAACAGAAGAGAGTGAAGGGAAGCGATCAGATTTGTGTTTTAGAACAATTCTTCTACATCATTAAAAGAGATTAGAGAGACATTGGAAGTAGGGACACAAATTAGGATTCCATTAAAGCATTCGTGGTGGATATGATGAACCAAGGAACTGAAATTATACAAGGGTAGTGAAGAGAAGGTAGATTCAAAAGTATCAACAGGATTTCTTTGAGGGTGTGTTATATATTACGTTGAAGAAGAAAATGATCGATGAAAATTATGCTGAGTTTTATCATTAGAGTTTGAGTCATCATTAGGAAGGGAAGATAAAGAATTAAGTTTTAGTTCTATAATTTCATTATAGTCGTATGTTGCCTGATTTCTCTTAGACCCATAGAGGATGTTGTCTCTCTTCATTCTTTGAAATAAGAAAAAAAGGATTAATACTAAATGGACTTAATTTTCAGAGATAGTTTGGTATAGGCAACAATATCAATGCACTTGGGAAATGGTTTCTTGGCATCTGAATGGTCATCTAATGATTAGAATGGGTCATCTTGGGAAGAAAATGTTAGGAATATTTCGGTATCTTTTTCTAATTACTGAGAACTCTAAAGTTAGAGACACAGGCCACCAGAAGACACATTTTAATCCTATCTTACTTAGTTCCACAAGTCAAGAGAAGCACCAAAGTCTGGTGGTTAACAGTATGGGCTCAGAAGCAGAGCTGCCTGGATGCAAATTGTGATTCACCTGTCACTCTCTGGGTGATCTTGGGCAAGTCACTAATCCTTGACTTCCTTCTCTAGAAATGGAGTTAATAGGGCTCTTGTCTTCATAGGGCTCTTGTGTAGTTTAAATTAGGTAATTCACAGAATGTTCATGGCTTGTGGCTTGTGGTAAGTTTTCAGTGAACAGTAACTGATACTACATTTGTTAACATCCGTATGAATCAGGGGTTTGATAGACACATTCTGGGATCCGGTGTCCATTATTTGGCTCAGGTTTTCTTAGACTAGGACATGACTATGATGCCTTCAGATGCATCCCACTCCAACAACGGAAGTGCTGGTTTTCTCTGAGTCTCCTTGGTGACTCTCCATGCTCCGGACCACCTGTGTCATCTGGCATCAGTGCCTGTTGCTGTGGTCCTGGCTGTCACACCGACGAAAACTCCATCCTTGCGTGGGTGAGCTGTGGAGACAGATGGTTCCGCGGTACAGGGTAGGGTCTGTCAGTCAGGAAGGGGAGGGCCGCGCACGAGAGGCTGACGTGTGGAGTGTGGATCAGAAGCTTTCATTAAGTGGGTCCAATATCAGAAGTTAAAATGCAGCAACCCCTTATCTATTGACTTTCAGGGAGTTCATGGGCCCAACTGAAACACTGCCAAATTTTCTTGAAAGAAAGAAAAGAAATCAAAGGGAAATGAGCAACCAAATGGGGACTCCCCTGTTCATTGTACCTCTTTTCTAGCCATTATTCTGTTTGGATAGAATACTGATCATTGAAGACACGTTGTTTCTAATGTAAAAATCTTCTTGGTGTTGGTGCCAAGACAACTGCATGTCTTCCCAGGTAGAAGGGGCACAGCCTCTGTCCCGAGGTGAAAGCAGATTCCAGAAAGGAGGCACAGAGTTGCAGAGGGCAGGGTTCCCTTGGAGGCGAGTCACAGCAGTTCTCAAAGAGAATTCTGGAAACTATAACTGACTGCAACAGCAGTAATTTATTCTCAAGGGGCAGGAGTGGTTTATAGTGGTGGAAATAACAAGCTTTTTTATTTCTTTTATATCAGAAGAGGTCTTTATTCCAAGTTTCTTTTTATTTCGACCATATATTTTTCACTTTTTTGAATTTCTGTTTTTGCTCTGGGGATAAGGAAAAGAGAAAATTCAGGGAAAGCTAAGGGTGTGTTCTTAAGTGAGAATATAGAACCTCATCTGAGAAACTTTAATTCTTGCTGCCGGGTCATCTCCTTCCAGCAGAATGAATGAGGGAAACTGATCCCCAGCCTTGGTGAAACAAAAGGCACTTTTCTCCAAATATCCTCTTTGTTCAGGGAGGGTCTCTGCCACCTGCTGTTTATGTAGCTCTTGATCTAAAGAAAGACTTTTCCAGAGTAAAGTGGTTTTCCAGAGAGCATGGCAAGGATCTTGGGTAGAACCCAATTATCAAACAATCAAAGTGTTGTCCTGGGGCTGGGCTTCTATTTTATCCCCGTCTGAGTTCTTTACTATCCCTACTTTGATCTTTTTTTAAACAATCCTCCTCTTTCACATAGTTGTTGCTCATCATGTGTGTATGTTTGTTTACATACATGTGCACACTCGCACACATGCAAACAGCACGGGATACAGAAACACAGAAAGGAATACATTGGGTACACACATGGCCACATGAACTAATGTATACTTTGGCCCTTTGCCAAGACCAGAAAAACAATCACCAAACCTGTCTGGGTGAAGTCTGAAGCTCTGTACTTTTATGCCATGTTGCAGATAAAGGTAAGTATGAAAATAGGTAGACCCAGATGTATTCACATGAGTTTACAGACTCCTTTCCTCCACCTTGAAATGTATTGCTGGCAAAGTCCTAGAATATAATCACTCAGCGTTTAGAATTATTTTCTTCCCCCATGAGAGATGAGAGAGAGATCAGACACATAAGGCACGGATCCCCAAGAGCAAGACAAGGAAAGAAAATAGGCAAATTTGGGGCAATGGAAACTGGCAAGGAAGAGGTGAAAGGAAGGAAGCCAGTGCTTTATTGATCCTGGGACTCCCTGCAGCACTCTCCAAATCAATAGAACAAATTGAGGCCTCAGCAATTCCATTTCTTGTGTTTATAAATGTGCAGACCCTAGGGTGAAATTTGGGGGGTATTATCAGTTTAGATTCAACAGAAGAGACAAAATAAAATATAACACAATCAAATGCTGGCAAAAGTACCAACAAGAATTCTCCCTGAGACTTGAGGATAAACTCACCCAAGATCTCTGCTCCTGGCTGCGAGGCCCCCATCCGGCCCCTTTCCCGCCTTGTAAATTACCTGGTGGGCGAGGACCTCAACAATTCTGGGAAACTCCAGGACTCCTGAGCACTAACCCTTGAAAATCCTCAGACTTCACTTGTTTCAAGGTGACAGAAAACAGTACTACTGTGTGCTTATTAGGTTTGAGCATCCCTTCTAAAGAATTAAGTCCAAATTCTGTACCAACCATATTAAAATGGTACATTGCTAATTTAAGAAAATTATAGCCAGATGCTCCATTTTCTGTGCACCTCAGTGGCTGTCCGGTTTCACAGCATTTCAAGACTTTTTAAAAGGTAGAGAGCGGCATGTCATTTGTTCCTGAGATAACCTTTACAAGTCAATCTCTCACACAGCCTCTCTCTCGCTGGTAGACAGATGCATCATGGAGAATTTGGCAAGGTTCAGTCGATAACTGAAGTAATGCAGGAATGACACCAGTGTGAATACTGCTGGCTTAGACATTTCCTGTTTTTCAGAAGGAACAAGTACCCACTATTCCTGTCATTTTAAAGGAAAGAAACAAGGACCATTATTTCCTTGGCTTAATATTAATATTAAATGGCTGCCCACAGAATCTTGTCAATGAAAATCTGTGTTTAAAGCCATAATATATTCTGGAATGCTTGGCCCAGAGTTTTCTTAAGAAACAGCTCTTAAAATAATGGAGTTCATGACAACATTTCTGAATATCCTCCAGTCTTAGGATTGGGGGTCTGGGGCGGGGGTGGGAGAGAGCCCAGTGGATTCCCTGCCATGGCTTTAATGTGGCTATGGACAAATTAATAAATTTCTGGAGCTCTCGTTTCCCACCTGCATCATTCTCGATGCTTGGATAGGGCTCACAGACAGACCACTGTTGAATGGAAGTCAGGAAGGAAGAGTGTGTGTTATTGTAAATGCTCAGCCTGCTGGGCCTGGGCCTCAGTCACATGCCAGTGTGATTTTAATAGTTTTCACAGTCAAAAGGGTGGTGTTTCCCAGGAGAGATTTTTACTTTCTTTGTGGTTAGAAAATCAACCCACTGGATGGTCAAAGGAAGGTTAAATTTGCCAAAGAAAGACATCATGTAACCTTAGGTTATCACTTTAAAATTGACACAAAGTTGTGATTTTGTTTTTATTTGCTTCATTTCTTTTAGGAGATAACTTTCTCAAAGATAGATAGCTAAAAATGTCCAATCCAGCAATGAGGTTTGCTTGGGTCTGTTTGTATTTCAAACATGGCCGGCATGGAATACATAAATAAACAACAACAACAGAAACCTGCTTATTCCAACTGGGCGGGCAAAAAGAATGGTGGAAGAGTAATTGCTAGTGGGCAATGGCCACTCAGAGACTGCTACCCAAACTGTGCTCTGCAGACCACTGGCATGGGCATCACTTGTTGGAAATGCAGAGTCTTAGGCCCCTCGTCAGACCTAGTGAGCCTGAATCTGCGTCTTAGCAAGATCCACTGGTGTTTTGTTTGTATATTCAAATTTTGAGAATTTAATTCTACAGTTAATGTTGTCTGCAAGAAAAACAAAGTTTTTCATATGATATATAAATTGAAGTCATTTACTACCCCAAAATACCTAATGGGATGTCTGGGCTTGGGGAAGAGACAGAGAGAGAGAGAATATGCACATTCCTAGGTTAACTTATGACAGTAGCAGTCAGGTAGCAGAGCACATTTTGCAAACGAGTAAACTTCCTCTTGGTGTAACTTTGGGTTAATCTGTGCAGTAACTGTTGGTAGCTGATAGAGTTATAGGTATACAGTTGATAGAGACATTTACTTCTTTATTTAATAGCTAAAAACAGAGAAGCTGAGATCCTCTCTAAATTAGCATAAAAATCCAACTCACCTAAAAAATCATCTCACTCTGGAGATGATCAGGAAATGACACAGAGGTAGAAAAATAAAGGAACAATAAAAGGATTGCCCAAGTTTACAAAGCTAATGGTGGAAGAGCTGGGGTTCAAAATTAGTTTATTCTGACTCTACAGCTTCTCCTAACCATGTTTTGGTGCTAAGTGTGGTTATTATAAAAAGTAAGTTAAATATTTGGTAAAATATATATGATTGTTGCAATGCTCTGATTTATTCTAAACCAAGTGGTTCTTTTGTCTTTATATAATCTTAAATTAAAAGAAACTCTTCATATATTGTTAAACACAGATATACAAAATGGGCAGGCTACAAATGACAATTTCAGTAAAAATTCCAGCACTGATAATCAGCAGAATGGATAGATGGCATCCATTATAGCTTTAGCCTGAATCAGGTTGGTTTGCAATTGGGTGTGCCACCCCTCCTTACAAAACTGCTATCTCCAACACAATTTCAAAGGATCGTTACAGTTCATCACATCAATATTACCCCTTTAATTAGAAAATGTCAGAGGACTTACCTTGAGGAAATGGGAAGCAAAACACTAGAGACCATTGATTGTCATATGTAGCCTACAAGGGGTATGCACTGGCCCAAGACACAGTCAATGATTTAAAGGTACTGAAAAGATTTGTGACGTGCGTGTCAGTGCGATACACTGGAAGATTGAATGCATTCTAAACTTTTGGCATGATACCATAAATGGCCAGTGAACGTAGCTCTGGGCTTTCTACTTTCACTCCTATCAGGAAAGCTGAGCTTCTATCTGGCTAATTTATTAGGATTCCAAGTAAAATTTATTGTTGTTGATGTTCAAAGAGGTCTGTTGCTTTAAAAAAAAAGCTTGAGAACTGTAGTGTTATAGATTAAACTCCTCATTTCATGGGTGAGGAAACTGAGAAAAATTCAGAACTCGTGACTACTTCATGTGTGCTGTATGCCAGAGATTTTCACAGGATGTCTCATTTCTTTGTCTATTCACTAAAGAAACTAAATCTGGAAGAAATTGATTAACTTGCCTAGCTTATTTACTCAAGTAGTTAAGGGCAGACTGAAGGATAGAGACCAGGATTATTAACCACCAAATTCTAAGCTTTTCCCAAGAGTACCTTATTGCGGACATAAAAAAAAAAACAACCCTAGGTTTTCCCATTCTAGTCCCAGGTTGGATAATTTGAATCTGTTTTCATATACTATTTCTCTACATAAAGATTATAAAATTAATATACAACCCATAGGGCATACATGCTAAACTGTTTTTCCAATATTAAATACAGATGACATACAGAGTCATATTTGTCTATTTTTCTCCATCTGGCTGAGAACACCAATTGGCAGGAGGGTTAATTGAAATTCAAGCTGCCATCTTGACTCAAGCTGCCATCTTGACTCTGGAACTTTATTTTAGTCCAAATACGTAGAGATATACTATAGGGTGGGAAATTCCTATTATTTCAGTAGACCCTACTTCATAATAAAATGGTACAATAAAAAAATATCTTATCTCTTTCAAAATGGTTAAAATATCAAATGTTAACAAAGCTACTTTGCTCAATTACCTCACATGTGGGAAATAAACATCTTGTGAATAAACTTTAAATATAGTCAAGCTTGACCCATAAACTTGATGCCACAATGGATTCATTTTCTTCGCACTGTACATTCTCATGTGTTGTTTTTTTTTTTTCCACTTAAACAGGGGATCAAGATAAGAAGATAGGGTAGATGGAGAAAGTCTACGTGGCCACCACTTGAAGTGACAATTAATTCTGAGATACAGGTTTGTGAGGAAGCGTGATCCACTCAATGTCATAGACTGAATAGTGATCAAATTAATTATAACCTAGTCAATTCCTAGCACATTTTTCTTCTTTTAGTGGTGCCTTGCAGTTTAAAGGGGTAGAATGTTAAGAAAGAGAGAAATAGAAAGAGAAGCTAGAGAGAGTTCTCTAGTGGATAAAATATGTAAAATATGGATTTTTACATTTAGGATTCCTTTTCTTTCAAGTTTCAGAAGAAACTTGAGTACTTTGGGCCCCCTAAAAATGTCTGGTTGGTTGACTAATTTTCAACTGCTCCATCTACCTGATTTTGCCACAGAGTTAGACATGTATCTGTGGGCTAATAGGCCTTATATTCTACCCAGGGGAGAAAAGAGGAAAACATATATAGAGGAAGGATAATGACAACCAATCAATGAGATTTGGGAAAGTAAGCATCTTCCTTTCCTAAAAAAAAAAATCCCAGGCTCAGCAACTAAACTTCAATTTGGCCCTTGCTCTACAATGACAATGACAGAGCATGCTTCAATTCATAGATGCTTCCAGTGGCAGCAATAATTGCTAATTCAAAGAAGAAAATAGGGAATTATAAAGAGAAAGTGTTTTCCTTTGGCATATTTCTTATTCACATTTTCAGTAGGAGAAAAACTATAATAAAAATAGTCAGATGAGGTAGGAATATATGTTACTGTAATAGATAGCAAAACTGTCAATTCATTGAGATTTTATAAATTTACCAATATTTGTTAGTGGGCTCTATTGCCCCAAGTGTCTGATATTTCCTGACAGAGAAATAGTCTCTTAGAGGACTTTCATTCACTCCTCAGACTCTGGGGAAATAGGAAAACATGGAGTGTTGCGGTAGGAAGGAATATTTAAGAACATACAATCCAATTTCTTCATTATCACAGACAAAATAACTGAGCCTAGAGAAGTTAAGTAACTGCCCTGAGGCCCAGACAATAGTCTTCAAACTTCTCCTTCAATTTATTTTTCTACCTTTGTCCTGTTTTATGCTGTTATTACACAAGTCATTTATAAAAATTAGAGTTGGAGAAAGTATTAAAGGTTTTCTATTTTACCATTTCTTCTTCTGCGTGAATAACTATCTAGCTTTGCTTGAATACCTCCAGTGACAATAAACTCACTATTAAAATATTCCAGGGCAGTTTTTACTAATGTATTAAATAATTCCCAAGAAATTTCTAACTTTTCTTTAAGTATAAGAGCATTACAAAAAGTAATCAGGTGACCTATGGCCAAATCATTTTTAACCCTTTGATTAAAGAGTTAAAGAACAGATTAAAAACAAAAGTGGTAAACATTGTGATTAATATAATATTGGAGAAGTCAGTTAAATAGCTCTGGTTTCATACTACATTAAAGGGACTCTTACTCACTTGAAAGATGATTTGCTTCCCTAAAGAATGACTTGGGCACTAGGGAAGAAAGGGCTAAATTAATAGGAATATTTAATTTTCCAAATTTTTCATATTTCTATTCAATATTACTACTTTGTTTCTCTCTTAAATGGGCTTTGGAAAGAGCAACTGCGTTGGCAATAGATCAATATCTAATTTTTGAAAGTTAAGTCTTTTTAAGGAAACTTGGGTTCTTTTAGGGGAAAAAATGCATAATGTTATATAATGAAAAATACTGTTACTATCCTGGCAAATTTTCTATGTGAAATTTCAACAGAATCCATCAATTATGGTAAATGACCAATAAAAATGTTCAATCAAAAACTCATTTTAAGATACATTGTTAATGAACTGTAGCTAATGATGCTTAATCAAAACCTGACATGATCGCATGAGAGAAAAGTTCCACAGGACCTTAGGAGCACTATTGTTCTGAACAAAAGATAACAATAAAACTGTATAATTAATAGCCTGCGGTCATGTGGCACTCTCTGGGGAAACTCCAATTTCATAACAAACTCCATTGTTTTTCAAAACACAGGAATTGTGCTCCCTAATATCACTAATGCCATCAGCAAGAAGGCATCATTTTTCAGACTGTTTTTATTTGACATGGAGCTTTTTATTGTTCCTCACTAACGTATAACTAAGATGCAGAATCAGTGAATGATGCTGTTGACCACAAAGATGGAAAAAAATTTCTGCCTATTTTAAATCTTTGCAACCTAGAAATGACATACTATTTAAAAAAATATATTCTGATAGGATATCTGTATTATACAAGTCTAGACAGAACATTTCTCTGTTCCTGGGGTGACAGTGTAATAGCAATAGATAACAGAGCACTTCAAGATCTTGAAATACAGAACCCTCAAGGTGCAAATGAAAATATTCATGGAAAAGTTTAGAATGAGGAACATCATAGATTGTGAAAGCTGCTTTGTTAAAATCAAACATTTACCTCGACATCTGTGTTAAACTCAGTATGACAATTTAGGTAGTTGTCAGCTTTCAGGATTCAGTATGTCTATTTTTAGTAACAATCATTTGCAGTTTATATATATGCATCCCCTGTATGGACTTCAAAAAATATAATTCTAGGCCAATTTTATTGATAGGAAAATGAAATAATTAAGATGTGCTTACCAAGAACACACTGGGAGGTATGAGGTCTATTTACTAAGGGTATCAATCAGAAATCAGTGTTGCAGTATTTTGCTGCAAAAAATCTGGGCTAAGGCCACTGGCTCAAATGCTGATATGTAGTTTAGTTTATTTTTCATAAATATGCATACTGCGTATATAAGGCCTATCTGTAAGCATGCAAACTAAAATGAATTGATGTTCCCTATTTCAGCTGTATCTAAACTCTGAATTAAGGCATGGTAATGTCAATGTATATTTTCAAGTCAATCAGTTTAATCAGAGTCCTGTGGAAGTTAACATCAAACAACTCTTTCTCTAACTCAGATGGCCCCTTGACTCAGCTAGAGAAAAATTATAGCTGATAAGTAGAGAAATTTCTTAAATGTCCCATTAAGGCTTATAAGCAATGTGGTTGCTATCAAACTCAGAATAATTAGTCATAAAAAACATTAATACTGGGTATAAACTCATATTCAGAAAGACCCTACATTGAGCACAGAAAACCATGGACAAGAGCAATTCTGGCGATTCAGAGTTGTCAAAACAAAAAATAAATAAACAACGAAAAAGTGGGAATTTGCGAATTTCTTCAGGAACATCCTGAAATATACATATATATACATATTTCCTGAAAATATGTATCTCCAGGAAAGTCTGAGACTCAAATATAGATAGGCAGATAGAATCCAGACATATACCATGGTCAGAACTAGAGAAGAGGGAAGCATGACAGGCAAAGGCCCAGAAAGACAAGGTAAACACACAAAGCCTTCTTGACGAATGGCACCTTTTGATGAGCATTTCATTACTTTCAAGCAGCTCTACCTAGGAAAGGCTATTTCTAATCTATCCACAAGGAAATGGATAGTGGCCCCTAGAAGGGCCTTGTCTTAGTTTTTTGTTGCAACAACAAAATACCTGAGACCAGGCAATTTATAAAGAAGAGAAATTTATTTTCTCACAGTTCTGGAGGCTGGGAGTTCAAAATCGAGGGACTGGCAGGTTCGGTTGTCTGGTGAGGGAAGCTCTCTGTTTCCAAGATGCAGCCTGTGCTACAACACCTAGAGGGAAGAAACTCTGTGTGCTCACGTGGTAGAAGGCACAGGACAAGAGGACCAACCCCCCCCCCCCCGCATCAAGCCCCTTTATGGGGACACCTAGCCCCATCAGGAGGGAGAAGCCATCATGGCCTCAAGTCTTAAAGACCCCGCCTTTTAATAGTATCACATTGGCAATACCTGAATTTTGGAGGGGACACATTCAAACCATCACAGGCCCTGTGTCTACTTCAGACATCATCTAAAAGTAAAGTAGGCTTAAATACTAATTGATCCCTTTTGGACCACAGGGTGAATCAGTCAGGGTCCAATCAAGAAACAGAAGCCACACCAGTAATGTCAATTTATAGAGTATTATTAAATTGGCAAAATAGGAACAATTATTAAATGGGGCAAAGAGAGCCTTAAAGATTATAGAGACAACAGATGTAAGGAATAGCTATCACCTCTAGAAATGAGGAAGAATGCTCAAGGGAGGAATAAACACGGAAGAGTCATTTCTAAGAGGTCTCTATACCACCACACTGCGAGACAGATTTACACCTTGTTCGAGAGGGCGTGGCCATGCCCATTGGATGACACTGAAGCTCACTGAGACCGGCAAGCAGGAAACAATCTGTTAGGGTTCCAGGGAAACTTGCTGGGGTTGGAGGCTACTACAGGGTTTCCCTCACTGCACTGTCAAGGCAGCTGCATGCAGTGCTGGTGGAACACACTGAAAAGCCTGGGAAGATGCTGGCAGGAGTGCCAGTAAGCCTGGCTGGAGAACGTGCACTACTTGGTCTCCCACAGGAAGGTGCTGCTGGCTACTGCATCTCTCAAGCTGGAAGAACAGCAACAGAACAGGGAGCTCATGCAGATTCCTCCAGCATCCTCTACTGATAAAGTTTGACATGGAGATAGCCCCAAAGGAGACATTTTGATAGGATCCAGATTCAGTATCAAAATGAAGTACAACGGAGGGTAGTTTTGTACCGAGAAGGTAACAAATTGGTAACTGGCACATGGTGAGTAATGGATCTGGGAAACAAAATTCCGGATCTGGTCTCTTGAATCATCTCTTTCCTGATCTTCAAGTTACCAGAGTTATCTCTATTGGATGCAGGAGTCAATGATGACCAAACTTTATGGAATAAAAGTGTGGGGTGGAAACTAGGGAATAAAAGGTACAGTATAAATCTTGAAACAATAGACATATGAGTTTTTACATATGACTTCAGTGATGGACAAACAACTCTAGAATGCAGATACTAGGTCTTAAGTCTGGGACAAGGGCTGGCACTTACAGGGAAAGAGTGTCTGCAAGAAAAGGAAGTACAAATAACTCTTATAAACATAAGGAAAGATATCCAATCTCACTTATAGTTTAAAAAATGCAATTTTTTAAAGGAAGGAGTGTCCGTGCCCTAGGTACTTTGTTTGTATCACCCTATAGCCAACCCTGGTTGGTCTATAACTGTATGGCTCACAATTTGCACACTGTCTCATAGGGACTTAACACGGTGTTGTGGATTCCACTAGTTGCCTTTAATTGCTAGATAACCACCCATGACTTGAGATGAAAAGACCATAAGAATATAAAAATACGGGGAAGTTTTGCCCCAGTTCTGAATTTCAATAACATTAAAAGAGATGACCAAGCAATAATTTTAAAAGGAAATTGGATATTCAGTGTCAAAATAAGGCAGGCATATTGGCAATGTTGTTTAGTACTCAAGTGTGTAAATTAATTAATTGGGAAGTGTGAAGCAATGATATTAGACTGAAGATTACTGGAAATGAAGAGGGTCATTGGAGTTAGATTGACAGATTTTCAATGTTTCAGTTTCAGTTCATAGATTCATAGTTTCATGGGTTATCAAGTCTAATCTCAACTGATAAAAGCTGATAGTCTACAAAATCAGCCTAGTCTTCACTTCAAATTCCACAAGCAAGGAAATATCAAAGGAGACAGACATGGAGTATCAGTCCCCACCTGAGCTTAAAGACTCACATTCCTCTTCCCTTCCTCAACCCAAACTTGTCTTCTACAATATTATTCCAGAGCCTCAGAGCATTATTATAGCCTGAATAATCCAGGATTATGGGGAGGTTCTGCTGAGAGAAAGGGGGAATGCATTCGTTTTGGGTCAACATAAATACCTGTGAACAGTTTGAGGAACTTTCCAAATGGTGGAAATTTACCCAAGAAAGATCAGAAGGAGCTCTGAGAGAAAGGTGGATCTGACCACAGAGGAGAAAAGGTGCCAAATGGAAGGCATTCTTGAGTGTAGGGCTTGAAAACCTTCAAGGTTTTTAATATAAGATGCCTGGGGTTCTTGCTAAAATGCAGATTCTTCTTGGAGAGATCTTTGGTTCAGCCTGAAATTCTGCATTTCTAACCACATTTTAAAAAGCAAGGCTCTAGAGGGCAATACTCCTCAACCAGAGGGGACATTTGACCCCCGGGGGACATTGGCAATGTCTGGTTGTCACAACTGGGGAAGTGCTACTGGCATCCAGTGAGCAGAGGCCAGGGGGGCTGCGGAGCAGCCTGCGATACACAAGACAGCCCTCGCGACAAAGGACTATCTGGCCCATTTTGTCAATAGTGCTGTCATGGAGAAAATTTACTAGGAAGAATGCCTCCTGAAGAGTTCAGCTTTTGAGTGCTTTTTCTTTAGAAAATGAGTGGGGTTATGGTAGATGCTGTATATACAAGAGAACTGCACACACTCTTGCTAAGTCACTGCCGTGTCCTTTAATTCTCAAAGCCGTTCGGTAGACTTACATGTTCCCTCACAGCTTGGTTTAGTGGTGTACTAGAGGTTCCAGAAAAAGACACATAAAGGACACAAGGATGTTTCGCAGGTAGAAAACATCGGCTCAGAGAACCCAACATAATAAAACTGCCAACGGTAACAGTGAGCAGTGCTAAAAACAAGACTTTATGAAGCAAAGGGTAGTCCTTGAGTTCCTAGCTAAGAGGGAGGCAGCCCTGGGCAGAAAGGAAAATGCCAGGGATTCAAAGAAAAGCCAAGGAATTTCTGTTCCAAACCTCCCATTCTTAAGCAATAGGGGATACTTCTTTAATATAAGAAATAGCTCCTTTTTCCCTGACACTTATGACCTGGGATGCTTATACAAAGTATTGATGAGCTAGGCTATTCAGTCAACACAAAGTGGTTTGCTAAGGCCAGTGCCCATGGTTCTTGGTAGACCAGGTTAAATATTTTGAATGTGTGCAGACATATGTATGTGTATAACTGGTAGTTCGATAAGGATGATTGGAAGCAGCCCAGGAAATGGAGAGTGGGGGGTAGATAGCAGCTGAGCTCTCTGGTGTCTAAGGCACCAAATCATGGAAGCCACTTCTATCAAAGGGCCTTTATCTTGGGGTTCTAAGGAGGGATGGACTTAATTTAAGATGGGCCAAGGACGCCGGAGGACAGAGCCCAGCAAACTTTACAGAATGTTCATATCAGGGTGAAAAGGTTATGATAAGAACATCCATAAAAAGGAAATTCCTTTCATGTTTCCACAAGAAAGGATGTCTCATTCTGCAAACAGCCCCATAAGAGCGCTGCAACCATTTCCTTCAGAAACGGGCCACGAGGCATTAAGTGCCACTTCTGACCCTGTGATGCCAAATGAGACTGTCAACAGGTAGAGAGCCCTCCGTCTCCACCAGGACAGACGAGAATGAATTCCTTCCCAAATCTCATCTTGGAAAACCAGAAAAGAGACATGATAAATATGAGAAATAAATAAAAATGTATCTTATTCCCTTGATGATGTAAGTTGGAAAAGAAATTTTCCATACGTGGGTAAATCACACTCCATAAGGAGGAGAAATTCACATGAAAAAAGAGCCACTAGCCCCTGAACTCTGGGGCTGTAATTGCTACCCTTATCGGAAGCTTGAATTATCCCAAAGATGGGGCAGCCCCACTCCTTCAAAAGAGGAACCTGGGCAAATAAAAGTGACCCCAAGAAATTAGTCCCTGCCATTACAGCCTGGGTTCCCCTATTCCAGAACTTGTTCCTGAGTTCTTGTCTACTGGGGACTCCATCGTCTCAGATCTGTCCATTTCACCTTGGCTGTGTCTTCTTATTCCTGCTTTACAGGTAACCCACCTTTGGCCACATTTCCTTGACCTGCATCAAATTTGGACCTTTAATCCCTTCTGGCTGACTCCATCGTCCCCACCAAGGCAGTACTACACCCACTGCACTAAAGAGAAGCAGCTTCTGGAAGAAAATAGGTGTACGGAAATTTGAAAGGAGGACAGGCAGACCTCAGATATATTGCAGGTTCAGTTTCACACTGCTACCATGAAACAAATATCATGATAAAGCGAGCTACACAATTGTTTTGTTTTTCAGTGCACATAAAATTTATGTTTACAGTATACTATAATCTATTAAGTATGCAATAGCATCGTGTCTGAAAAGGCAATGTACATGCCTTGATTCAAGAATACCTTGCTGCTAAAAAATGCTGACACACAGACACAAAGTGAGCACCCGCTGTTGGGAAAGTGGCGCCAATAGATTTGCTGGATGCAGGGTTGCCACAACCTTCAATTTGCAAAAAAACCCAAAACATCTGCAAGCCCAATAAAGCAAAGCACAATAAAATGAAGTATACCTGTAAACCCATAACTTTTCTTATTCCTTTCTTATGTCAAATATCTTATGGATTTTTTTGACCTTCCTTACATGTATCCAATTCACAGTATTTACAAAAATGAGAGGGGAAACAACATATATGACATAAAAGTGTTTTAGGATCCTGCAATTGGCGATCCCTCTGCCTAAAATACCCTCTACCCAGCTCCCATTTCCTTGTTATAATTGCTCAGGCTTTGAAATCATATAGACCTGGTTGTCAAGGACAAGATGGGTTATGATAGGAAAGTCGAGGATCACTCTAAGCCTAATCTATCAACTGATACTAGTAGTCTCTGCCTCATAGCGTTGTTGAGAATATAAATAAAGTAATGAATGTAAATGCTTAGCATTGTTCAAGGAATTTAGGAGGCACTGTTGAAATGAATGAAGGTGAGAATGGCCAAATAAATTGGCTGTACTTGACAGCATTTGCCACGGAGTCTTTAATTATAGTATGAACAATAAAAATGATAGCTAGCTATGTGGCCAGCACTGTTCTTGACACTTTCACCTCACAGCAAAGCCAAGAGGTAAGTGCTATTAGTATCTTTTTACTGATGAGAAAACCAAGGCACAAAGAAGTTAAATGTCCTTCCCAAGGTCAAATAATTAGTAGGTGGTGTTGATAATAACTAACATGTTTTTAAGTGTCTTTAATGTGCTAAACTCTGTGCTGGGAACTGGGAATTCCTCTACCCTTTTAGACAGTCAGCTTTATAGTCAGCCTGGGACAGAGCACAGATGCTCTGGTATGTCACTTTGTGTCCTCTCATTCAGTTTTTCAAACAGCAAACTATGATCAATGTGACATATAGCAACAAAGGAAAAAAAAAACAACAGATTAGAAGGGAAAGCATTAGGGAGTGTTGCACACAGCCACTTTATAAAATATAAAATCTTTGTTTCAGTTTGTGTGTGTGTGTACATATGTGTGCATATAACACAGCTCATGTATGATATAAAAGTGTAAAATGTGCTAAGTGTGGGTCCCAGTCAAAAAAGTGTGAAAGCTACTGCCTTGGTAAATTGCACACTTTACTTTATCCTCCCTGAGGTACCTGGGGCAATACTCCTCATGCAAATTGTACTCTATTTGTCCAAAAAATAGCCTTTTATGCTGAGAAACACACATTTTAGTGGGAAAAATTGTGAACCATCCCACATTTTATAAATGATTTGCTCCAGTTCCAATGTTCAAGTAGTCATCTAAAGCTGTGGTCCCCAAAACCTGGGCCGTGGATGAGTACTGGTCCATGGCCTGTTAGGAACTGGGCCGCTCAGGAAGAGGTGAGCACAGGGCGAGCAAGCAAAGCTTCATCTGTATTTACAGCCGCTCCCCATTACCTGTATCACTGCATAAGCTCCGCCTCCTGTCAGATCATTAGCAGCATTAGATGCTCATAGGAGCGTGAACCCCACTGTAAACTGCACATACAGGGGATCTAGGTTGCATCTCCTTATGAGATGCTAATGCCTGATGATCTGAGGTGGCGCTGAGGCAGGGATGCTAGCACTGGGGACTGGCTGCAAATACAGATTGTCATTAGCAGAGAGGTTGACTGCACAGTAAATGTAATGCCCTTGAGTCACCCCCAAACCACCCCTCCTGCCCCCCCCCAGTCCATGGAAAATTGTCTTCCTTGAAACCAGTCCCTGGTGCCAAAAAGTTGGGGACCACTGAGCTAAAGGATATATTGCTGAGCAGCTTAGAAAGACACATTGCCACCTTCTAGAAACCTACCCTTTACAACAGATATTCATACAGATAGATGCTAAAATATTTGGAGGCTCCCAAAGAACCATAACAGACAAGCAGTGGCCCCTTTCCTGGCCTGTGTCCCACGCTCCAAGCCTGCTGGGCTCACTCTGACTTCACTCTGAGCATGAACACGCACATGTCTTCAATAGATCCTGTATTCTGTATCAAAAGATGCAGGGAAAAAAAACAACATATTTTGAAGTGCTATTGCTTTCAACATGAAGCACATTTGTCGTAGACACAGGTTTCATCCATGACTCATGGTGAGGCCAGACCTTCTTGTTATCACTGCAGCCACTGCTATATTCGGTAGCAGATTCTCTCCAATGACGCCCCCTTTTATCTTTGCTGGCATTGGTGTTCAGGAACAGAATGTAAGGTTGTCTCTCATTTGTCCTAATTGTTTTTTTTGTAGACCTAATTAGATTCACTGTCAGGGCTACTCTTTTCCGTCATTGCCATTTTTCCTCCCAAGGCTTTTATAGTCTATTATTTAGCCACAGTAACCAAGGGTGATGGTTATTTTCAATTCTAGGACTCATCCCTCCTGCTCCTCCATTTTTTAACCATTACTTTTTATTCTTTCTGTACCCTGCAGCATCTTATGAAATATAAAATATAATGAAACATTCAAACATTTGACATTCTCCTTATGGGTTTTCAGAGAAGCAACAGTGCACACTCGCTTTAGCTTTCATTCCATTAGTTACCTCGGCACTCTGACAATGTTCTCAGAATAGCAAAACAGATCCACCTGCACTGGCTGGCAGGGGCAACTCATGCCCATCACTGTTATCATCTTCATGTCTTCATCATCATCATCATCATCATCTTACTTCTGCTTCTCCAGTTGATTGTACAAAAGCCAGGGTGGTGATACCAACAGCCATTCATTCTGAACTCTGCCTCATTCACTCCTGAACTGCCCTAGTTCCAAGTCAGCCTTGGAGGGAGGGGGAGATACAGATCAGACTTGGAAAGTTGGGAGGTGTATAGCAGCAGCAGCTCGATGAGGGTACTTAGCTCCCAGGGGCATGTGATGCCTTTGTGTTCTCTCTCCTAATTCCCTGCTAGAACTTATAACAGAATTTTTCCAGAAATTAATAACTTCATAGCAAAATTAATGTGCAAGCACATGATATTCAGCAAATTTAAAAATAATGCAAAAATTTAAAACTGAAAGTTCTTCAACAAGTGTTCTTGCAATGACCCCATGAGCATTTGTCCCCCTCTGCAAAGTCAGCCTGGGTCCTTCTCAGACCATAAATGCCTAGACAGTCAAATGAGTCCTCTGTAGCACTAAAGTAATTTCTCAGAGGCAGGATGGTGTATAGGAAAGAAGAAGGATGGGGCACCGGGGAACTCCCATGGTAAAGACCATTTCTGCCACTGAAGTGTTATTTTGCCTTGAGGACCCTCAACTTTCCTATGTGGACAGTGATCATATGCTGCTCTCAAGCATTCTTTCAAAAATTTTCTCTTTTGCCTAAAAAAGTACTACTTGGTTTTCTGTCACTGGCAAACAAAAGCATCCTAAATAAAACGTAGTTGGACCTTAATATCATCTAATTTAAAAAAAAAAAAAACACTCAATGCTTGGATTTCCTCTTGAATTCCACTTGTGTCAGAGAACTAACTACTAACTAAGACAACACTTACAATCAACTCTAGCCATTATCATTAAATTATTACACTGAATTGAAGCCTTTCCCATAGCAATTTCCTTTATTAATCTGTGAACTACCCTTTAGAAGAAACAAGCATACCTTCCAAATGGCAATTCATTCAACATTCCAAGGCAGTTAATATGACATCTCATACTCAAAGTGTTAACTTTTGTTTTTCCCGAACCTGAAATTCCCAATTTCTTCCTCTTTCTCACATGTTTTTTAAAAATCCCTTCATGTTCCTAATAACAATTTTCTGACTACCCAGTGGTGGGGAGCCCAGAACTCTACTCCAAATAGAGTCTGGTCAGTGCAGAAAACGGTAGGATTTTCTCTTCCCTGAACCCAGGACCATTCTTCAACCTCAGCTTGTACTCAATCTTCAGTAGTTACAATTGAGCATATCATTGGCTAAAACCCTTGTTTTTTACTCCTGCTACAGATAGTTTCCCATTTCCCCAGCTTTGTGTTTCTGATGTTGGTTTTTAGAAGGATCATATGCACCTTCCCTACAGAATTTCATCTCAAATTCAGTAAAAATTGAGAAGAATGATGAAAAAGTTCTGGAGATGGTTGGTAATGATGCTTGCACAACAATGTAAATGTATTTAATGCCAATGAACTGTACGCTTAAACATGGTCAAAAGGGTAAATTTTACATTACATATGTATATTTTACCACAATAAAAAATTGAGGAGATTTAAATGTGGAGTGGATATGATGATTTTATCGAATTATTATTAATTTTCTTAGGCATGATCAATAGTATTAGAGTTATATACGAGAATGTATTTTTAGGATATGAAGTAGCTCATAGTGAAATTTTATGAGGTCTGCAATTTGCTTTCAAATGGTAAAAAAAAGAGATATTTAGGAAGATGCGTTAAAAAAAACTGGTAAAATGTTAAAGGTTGTTTTAAGGATCTGGTATATGAATATTCATTATAGTATTCTGTCAACTTTATTTCATGTATGGAATTTTTCTTATTAAAAAATCAGAGAAAATTCAACCCAATATTTTAATTTGTTTTGAATTTTGAATTGTGAGTCTGTCATTCTTGCTATCCTTCCAGTATTTGCATCACCACAAGCTAAATAGATATTATCAATATATCTTTAAGCAAAATTGCCAAGGTGAACTTGATTGAGGACTTAACACCGGGTTAGCCACTCAACATCTTGTTTCAAGCCCACATTAATCAACCTATCAGTACCTTTAAGTATGGTTTCTCAACAAATTATATATCCATTTAATTATCCTGGATCTTCATCCTATTTCTTCATCCTTTCCACAAGAATATTGTCACACTCCCATAGCTTCTTTTCTGAAGTTCATATTAATTATGTCTGTATGAATGACACATCATGACACAGTGACAAAAGTGTGGGTTTTGGAGGCCAAACACCTTGGTTTAAATCCTGGCTGGGCTGCCCAGCAGCTATGTGACCTTGCATAAGTATAATAATATCCTGAACTTGAATTTCTTCATCTTTAAATTGGAACAAGATAGAAATAGTGGTGATGATTAATTAGACTTTTTTGTTGCCCTAATACTATGTCGCAGGCATGGTGTAGGGCTGGACGTGATGTATGTAATGAGGCACAGTGCAGGTGCTTAATAAGTGCAAGTGCATCTCCCTTTGCCCTTTGAGAAGACGCTCATCCAAAGAAGCATGTGCTGAACTAGCTGCGTAGCAGAGAACAAGGCCTCGAGACTATGAGAAATAAGATCAGTAATCTTAGATGAGGGAAAGGAGAGAGAACAGGGAGGCCAGATCACAGCCCTCAGGGGGAGGAAGGCATCCTGGCCCCAAGATGTGGCCCCAAGATTCTAGAAGTCCAGAAGGACCAGAAGTTTCAACAGGAGGGAGGAAGCGTGGGAAGACCTTTAAAGAAGCTTGCATTTACTTCATAACCAACTCAAAATCACCTAAAGCCCTATGCCTTTATTGCCTAAATGCAAATTAAACATTAAAAAGTCTTGCATGTCATTTCCTTGCAAAATCCTTCAAAGATCTGACCCCTCCCTGTGACTTCAGGAGAAAGCCCAGAGCACAGCATAGAAAGTTCCTTAGGATCTGAGGCTTGCTAACCTTTTCTGCCCCACCACCTCCCAGCCCCCTCTTGTCTGATACTCCAGGCACTCGGAGCTAACCTGCAGCTCCCTGACCGCTCTGAGCCTTGGCCTCTCTGCCTGAGAAGCCTCATCCCTCACTCATCCTCAGCCTCCCAGCTCACTCCTATTGCCCTGTGTAGGGAAACTATCTCTAAACCCCAGCTTTGTGGGCAAAAAAAAAAAAATCTTGGATTTATCATTCTATACAATACTTTTCTGTATAACTCAAATATTTGCCACCAAGTCCTCATTCACTCTGGGTCATCACATTTCACGTAAAGCCCAAATAAAATGGCCGGGCGGAAAGCCCCAGGCGGTCTCCTCAGATTCCAAGCACCACATGCTCTGACCCCTCTTCTCTGCCACCACCCTGCCTCCCAGAGCCACCACTCTCCTTTCTAGCATTTCAGCCCACAGTGGATGTTTCCCTCTCTCCTGCCTTCCTCCACCTTACCAGGAGTATGAGGCCGTTGCATGTAACAGCTTTTTCAGAATAATGTCACATATGATGGATGGTAACTGCAGCCCAGGATGGGAAATAACCTCACATTCCATGTTCCTTAAAACGTCCCCATCACAGGGAATTTTCACTGGCCCTGCCTGTCCCGACAGCCCAGCCCTCTGCCTCCTGTCCTGTTGCCCCCAACCCCTTGCTCTGAAATCCTTTCCTCTCCTCCCTCTACTTTATTTCGAGTCCCGGGGACCAATATGAAAACCCCAAATTCCTCACATTTTATTATGTGGGTCCGTTTTGCTCTTCTGTCCAAACCTCTCCCTCCATACTACCCCTAAGAGATCTTGTGTTTTATGATATAATTTAAAACAGCCTGTTCTACCATTTTCCTGAACAATGAAACCTTTTCCCCCTAAAAGAAATTCTGCTGGCTCCATTCTCCACCAGCATTGGTTAATTTGTCACCCCCATCGGAAAAGCAGAAGATCCTTGCTGTTAGAACCCTTGCTTGGGTCACTAGCACCCAGCCCGGTGACTGATGCATAAGAGAGTCTCAGAGAGTGTTTGATAAAGGGAAAAGCTAGGAAGAAAGCAGGGAATTACATCTCTCCTTGCGGAATATCAGCTCACAGGGACTTTTCTTGTATTTCTGAAATTATGTGGTGTCGCTTTCTACTTAGAACTCCTCCACTAAACGCTTTGGGATAGATAGATTAGCTCCCTGTACCCTTTCTGTTTTGTCCCTCCAGACTGTCAGTCTTTGTGGGGGAAGGGGGTTGGGGTCTCACTGTGTCACCTAGGCTGGAGTGCAGTGGTGTGATGATAGCTCACTGCAGCCTCAAACTCTTGGGCTCAAGGGATCCTCCTGCCTCAGCCTCCCGAGTAGCTGGGACTACAGGCATGTGCCACCATGCCTGGCTGAGACTGGCAGTCTTATAAGGGCAGGGTTCCCACGGGGCAGCCCAATCCAATGCTGCCTGAGACTGCATGGGCAATTCTTATCCTAACGCGGTGTAGTATTTGGTATCGCTCTTGTCCTCAGAGCTAACCTACCTTCTCCAATATTTGTTTTATGAATAAGAAAGTTGACATTTTGATCACATTCTCCAAAATATCAATTTTATCAGTAATAAAGTTGATATTTTGGTCACATTATCTAGTATCACTTTTATCAGTAATAAAGGAGATATTCTGGCCTTTAAAAAAAAAAAAGGTTGCTCTTCATTAAATGGCTTTCCACTATACTGAGAATAAAATCCCTATATGACCCGACCATGTCTTTCCAACTGTATTTCCTTCAGCTCTTCCCTCCCTTGCCATACCCTCTTCCTGTTCCAGAGACTGCACCAAGCTCACCAAGCTCCTTTCTGCTTTTAGCCCTTGAATTAGTCCCTCCTTCAGCCATCCCGCCTCCCAGGCAGTCTTGTCTTTCTGGTTTCAGCTCAAATGTCACCCGCCCCAGACGGATTTTACATGATCACTCCACCCCATTCCCTTTTATCATATCATCCTATTTTATTTTCTGTATCCCACATGTCATGACCGAAAATTATCTCTTGTGTGTCTTATAACTTATTTCTCTTTTTTCCCACGCACATCCATCACCAATGGCATGTCAACCCCACCACAAGAGCAGAAACTTGATTATTCATATCTATATTCCCACCACCCAGAACAGTACCTGGCAAACTGCAAGTACTCACTAAATATTTGCAGGAAGAATTTAAGAATAAGTGAATTAAAGAATACTGCAAGTGCTCATCTAATTTATTCAAGGTAAGGAATTGGGAATTGTGGGAAGAACCTTGAAGAACTATGTCAGTATGACTACTTCGGAAGCAATTTATTTACATATTTCAAGTGATCGCAGCTAGTGCTCTGTGATACACTTGTACAATCTGCCCAGTGTCTGCGAGGAGCTCGAGCCTCCTTTCCACATGCAGCAGAATCATCTTAGATCTTCCCCTAACCACACTCCAGTTGAGATCATCTTGGAAAACATAGCCACAGTTTTATGCCAGTTTTTCACATTCTACATTTGATGAAAGATGACATAGACGGTGACATATAAAAAGACTTTTAAAAATGCAAAATGATTCACAGACATTTCTAAAGGTCACTGATCTTTTCTAATATTCCCAGACAGTTGACACATTTCCCATATCTTCTCATCCACTTTCTTTAGGACTTACTGAATGTCTCCATCCTGGTAACAGCTCTGAGTGTCTTTTACGTGGACTGCTTTAAAGATGTGTTCTCCAGATTCTCTGTCCGATATCAAAGTCCAAACTAGACTTGCCCCAGGGGCAGTTCCTGTTCCCGCTGGGGACCTAGCACTCAAGCTAAGTCACACTGTAAAAATTTCCCACTTGCTTTGCCTGGTGGTAGCTTCTGGTTGGATGCCCAGACACTCTGTGTGCTTCTCATGCTTGACCCATGTTACCTGTTTTCTGTCTAAACTTGTTCCCCCTCCATCCCTTCCTCCTTCCCTTTCCTCCTTCATTCCTACAGCCCAGTTTGAGATCTTGTCCTCTCAGTTTCCAAGAAGGGAAACTCATTGCCATTGCCAATATATCTTCTAGGATTTAGAGTTATACTTCTTCCAAAGGTTTAGAAAGGGTAAATTGCTCTAATCCCAGGCAGTACTTCTAAGAACTGGTACTTTCCTATCATTTGCAGGGTCTCACATTTGTCTCCCTTTAGTCTCCAGGAACTGAGGCTCCTCCACCCAGCCACAGTCAGACTTCCAAAGCGCCCTCCCCCACTTGTGTCCGTCATCTTAACAATGGCCATACTATTTCACTATGAAGTTATCTATTACACTTCGGACTAGAATTAATCTACTTAATCACTGCCCCTTTATCCTTCCTTCCCTTTAGAGTCCTTTATTCCTCTGCGGAGCTCCGCTCTGCTATGAGCACATGTGCAAACAGCCTTCTTTCCTATTTTCATTCCACTCCCACCCACAGTCAAGCCTTCTCCCAAGCTGCACTCTAAACTCAGAACATCCTCCCCGTCTCAACTCATTTACTTTTCTCCCTCCCTTCATTTAAACAGCTCATAAAAAGCCTATTTTTAATAAAGCCTTTCTAGAACAATTAATGTTATGTATTTATAATTTATTTCCCAGTGGCTTCCAAAAAGAATTTCTGGCATACATGATCATCTGGGAAAAAAATTATTCTTCTTATACATAACACAAATTGTATCTCATTACCTAGTGTACTTATATCTCTGATTTAAGTAACTTGAAACCCCAGTTAATCACATTCTTCACATAAATTTGTCTATTACTAGTACCGCCCTAATCCCAGACTAAAATTTTAGAAGATATTATGGAAATAATAAATACCACTTATTATTAATATTTACAGTGTGTTAAGCACTTACACAGAGTATGTTATAAAGTCTCTAATCTTCACAATAACATTTTAAATTTGGGAAAAAGAATTAAACTACTTAATCACATCTCTCTCCAACTGACAAAAATAAGAAATAAAACTGTATTCATATTTAAAATACCAATTCACAGTAATCTCTGGATTAGACTTTTGGAGGGCATAGATTATATTGTTTTGCTCTTCAATATATTTAGCATCCAGCACAGTTGTTGGTACATAATGAACACTCATTATACACTCGGTGGATGAATGAATATCTGAGTAAAGAAAGTTGCTCGAGATTACATAAAAGGTAGATTCTAAAATTTAATTCAGTCCTCTCAGACATCAAAGTCAATGAGTTATTTTTTTTCTCCTTTTGTTTTTCTTTTATGTACAGTAAGTGAAGTCTTGGGTCTTTCCATTACCACATTCATTATTGCCATTATTTTATGTTACTTTGTTATTACCAAATATCTATAATTTTATAGATTCTGATTTGAGTTTTATAATGACCAGAAAAGACCAACCTACAAGACAAGAGAGCTTCCAAAAGGTGGCAGTAGTGTGTCAGTCACATGACCCCAAAACTGTAAGGCTTAAAACTCTGGCTAACTTGATTAACATAGAGATAAGTAAATTTTATCTCTTTTTTCCCTCAAAATAATATATTATAAAAACAATTGACCTTGAACAGTATTAACTATTACAGCAAAATATTTTAGAAACACTTTGGAAAGGAAAAAATCTGGGGTGCTGTTCAAGAGCCTCCTGGATAGTTCTACCTTTTCCAGACAGTTAGAATCACCTCTCAGTAGTTTTTTTTTCCAATGTCAAGCTTGTTCCAACAAAGTTTCCCTGAGCAGCTTGTTAGAAAGCTTAATCTCTTCTCCTTCCCAGGCTATTCAAGTTCCTGCACTTAGAGTACTAATGAAAAAGACACCTTCAGTTTGCTATTTCAACTTCCTTTTTCTCTGAGTTTGATCTGTTTTTTTTTTTATGTTGTAAAAATCAAAAGGTGGAATAAATAGCTGCATCATAGCATGATGTTGCTAAGAAACTGTTTTTAACCAATCAGAAGAAAGAAAACAGGTACTCATATTAGTTTCCTCCATCCCACCTGTCAAGATTCTATTTCCCCAACATACGACTAGCACAGCTCATTAAACACAGGCATGTGCAAGCCCTGTGGAGTGAGAGCCAAGACACAGTTCCATATGGGAAGAGCCACTGGAGGTTCAAATCAAGAGAGTAAGCTTATGTACTGAGCAAAGTTTGAGAGCCATTACAGAAATGGACCAGGAAAAAATCACATCCACAAAGGCCCAGAGGAAAGAAAGATCATGTCACCTTTAAGAAGCTGGAAGTATTTCTATATGTCTGAACAAACATGAGATATCTATCAGCACCTACTTGTCCACAGACTCTTACTAGTGAAATTTCCCAGCCTGTAGCTTCTTGCTGCCTAGCCAGCAATGCTTTGTATCCTATGAACTTTTCACCCATCTTGACCAGAGCTGGTTACACTGGGGGTGGCACTACCTCAATCTATCTGCTAGCTAAAGACACATGACCCATGGCTTGGCCTTGAAAGGTATGTGAACCAGTAAGTTTACATTCCCAGAAAATTGAACTAGATAGGATAGAGAATTAAAACTGAGATGTCGGAAGGACAGTGATGAGACACATACAAGCTAAAAATATGAGGGAACGAAAGTTATTGGTAAGATTAAAAAGTCAATTAAGAGAGAAAAATGGAATAGATATGCAGAAATCAGCAGAGCATGCTCCTCAAAGAGCTTTTTAAAAATACAATTTCATTTTTTAAAAAGTCTGTCGCACAAATTTATCCTCACAAACACTTATAACAAGGCTATGTGGCTAACCTGGCCATGGTCCACTTCATGACCTTTATCTTTTCCTAATACCATTATATCAATACCCTCTAAGTGGCTTCATGTATCTCTTCTCATTTCATTGTCCAAACGACCCCATTTTACAGATTGTAAAACCGAGGCACTGGGAGAGTAGGTGACTAGCTCAAGTGAATACGGTAAACTGTTGGTGACTCTTCAATTAGAACTTACACTTTTTACTCCTTTAGCAACATCCACTTCAATGGGCCATGAATCGTTGGCAAGACAATACCATAAAAGCAGTCAGACCCTACCTACATTTGCACCGGCCAGAGATTTTTCACAGCCATTCCTTGCTTCTCCTCCAGATTATCAGTTATACACCATAATTTATTTATATACCAAAAAGTATAAAACAACATTTTTAATATTAAGCTTGATGACTTTCTAGCGTGTGCCATTGTTCTAAGGCTGCCATCTCATTGAGCTTAGTGTAAATGACATTATTAAATTGTACTGGCAATATAAAATTACTTTCTAAAATCATATGCTTCGGAGCATTTTATTTTAATAAAGTCTTTGCAGTAGAAACCTTCAGCTACTCACTTATTCTTTCTCATGAAACAAAAAAAAAATTGCTCTAGGCCTGTAAATGAAGGCCAATTGAAAAATTAATCATCATTGCTATATAGCAGTGTCAAAGTCGCTTTGGAGTGGTTTTTCAGTATTTAATTGACTATCCTTTGCTATGAGCATCAAGTCCCAAAATTGTGGTGAAGGGAGGAAAAGCAGACATTTAAGTAAGCACATATCCTGGTAAATCTTAAAATGGCAAAAGGTTGGTTAAAATAGTTTGTCAAATTTTCTTAATTGCTCTATTGCATCTCCAGCTGTTGCCATGGAAATATGTACATAGTTAAAACACATGCATGCACACAGGGGTGGGGGCACATACATAACAAGCTAATGGTTGTTTTTGTCTTAATACTTATACATGTATCCACGTTTCTCATTACATGAATACAAATGAAATATTCCTCAAGTGGCCTCATTGCTGTTGCTATCCAAAGTCTGTAGAACATGAAGTAAAATATGCAACTGGTAAACTATAGTGAATCTTTTAGAATGCAGCATATCCCATAAAACCTTGATTTTTTAAATATAAGCATGTGAGCATGTATAATGTGAGATTCTGAATAATGTTTTATTCAAATAACCTAATCAGAGACAAGTCTTTGCGAGTAGGCGGGATTTAGGTTACTTACAGCATCTGTGTTTGCCAGGTGCATCCTTGCTGACCTTGAGGATAACAAATAGGTGCAAAAGACATTCAGGCCTCTCCCCTGCCAGCATTATGAGTTCTTTGTGATCTTGCAGGAGATGCATTAGCATGACACCGTGGCTACAAGACTGCAGGGGAACCCAAAACCCCACCTTTTAGATATTATTGCTTTACAACTTTGGCTGACACTCTGAACCCAGGGAACAAATGACAACAAAATGCAATACATTTTTAAATTTCAGAAAAACACATTAGCATTAAATATCCCAAAAGAAGGAAGTTCTGATTGAAGAACCCCAGTTGTCCCTCTCGGTTGTGGCTCTGGACTTTCAAGGAAGCTACTGGTAAATCGGTCTCTCCTTTGAGCACTTTCAGTTCTCAGGAACTTGGGTAATAGAGCAATTCAGGTTATTACTGTTCAGGGAAAGCCTGGCTACCTCAGTCCAGCCAACTGAGCCAAAGATTGTCTTCCTGATAGATCTCAGTAACATTTTAACCCACGATCACAGATAACCATTTATACACCACTTACTTGGAGGTCAGCAATGATTTTTTTTACTTAGAGACTTAATTTCATTTTGCTTAACACTAAAGCCTCCTGGCTATGGGAGCAAGAGTCAGGGAAGAGAGGGCAGAGGATGGATTGATGGATTGTTCCAAATAACTGGCGCAAATTTATAAGTTAAAGACACTATTAACCAGGCTCACGCCTGTAATCCTAGCACTCTGTAAGGCCAAGGCAGGAGGATTGCTTGAGCTCAGGAGTTCCAGACCAGTCTGAGCAAGAGCGAGACCCATCTCTACTATAAATAGAAAGAAATTAGCCAAAACAACTAAAAATAGAAAAAAAATTAGTCGGGCATAGGTGGCACGTGCCTGTGGTCCCACTACTCAGGAGGCTGAGACAAGAGGATCGCTTAAGCCCAGGAGTTTGAGGTTGCTGTGAGCTAGGCTGATGCCACAGCACTCTAGCCCCAGGGGAACACAGTGAGACTCTGTCTCAAAAAAAAAAAAAAAAAAAAGACACTATTAACCAACCTTCTCCTCTCCCCACAAGCTCACTGGTGTTCTCTCTCTCTCTCTTTCACTCTGTCTCTTCCTGCCTCTCTTCTCTTCACTATTCTTATAAGGCATATTTAGATAGTACATTTTTTAAAAAATTTGCTACATATTAAATACATAAGACACCCAATTATTCCCAGAAAAATTGTCCCAACTGACACTCCCACCAGCAAGATCTGAGATAGCCCACCACCCACCAATCTCACTAGCTTCCTAACCAAGCTTTCTTCAATTTCATAGAGGAATATTTTCCAGTCTTTTGTTTTATTTTAGCCTACTTAGCTATCAGTTTAAATTATTATATTTTAAATCTAAGCTGTTAAAGTATTTATATTAATATGTTTCACAGTAGTAAATCAACCTTGCAGCCTTAGGATAAAATCTACAAGATGATGATGAATGATTCTGTGAATACCCTGCCAATGTCAGTCTGATCTACTTTATTTAGGATTTCAACATCTATGATAATTAGGAAGAGTAGTCTCTAACAGTCTCTCTAGTAGCTGAGAACACTAAAACATACCAGTGCCTAGGACACCTGGGTGCCAAACACTGTATATGATTAAAATAGGTATATAACTTGGTGAAGAAAAAAAAATGGGAGGGAAGTTCTTATGGTCAAATAAATTATAGAGATTCACAATGTATATTAGCATATTATAGACCTGAAGATATCCTGTGTTAATGAACTCTTCAGATTTGTTTTACCCCTGTTTATTACATATATTTGGCTAAATATATGAATGTTATCTGAACAAAATAACTATTAACCTCTCACAGGACATTTAAGTGTTCCATTTAGCAATTCGTAAAGAAAGGGAAGGAAATATAGTTTTCTTTTTGTTCTATGTGGGGCACGCATTTAATGCTAGCTTCAAAAAATTCATCCATCTTTTCCTGTTCTCTAAAATGCTTTAAATGTAAAGCATATAATCTATTCCTTCAAGGTTTGAAAGAATGCTCCTATGAAATCAGCTAGTCCCAGCAATATTTTGTGATAATAATTTTATTTTTTTAAATTTATTTCATAATTATTGATATATTTTTATTTCTTCTTCATAGTACTTTTGTAAATTCTCTTTTCAAAAACATATCTACACCATTAAGATTTTCAAATTAACAGGAAAATTTTATATATGTACTTAATATTTTAAAAATATTTGTAATTTCCTGCTATATTCATTTTTATTTATAACATTCATTTGCATTTTCTTCCTTTTTCATTAAATTTTCCAAAGTTTTTTACATTTCCTTTGCCATGATTTTATTATTATTATTCAATTATCACTACTTTACTCAAGCTTATCTATTGTTATTCTTTTCTTTTTGAAACCTTCGAGGTTTATTTTCCATCTTTACTGTTTAATGAACATAAAAGGTAAGGCTCTGTATTTGCTTTTGAGTAAGACTTTGGCCATCTTTTATACATTCTGGCATATAATATTCTCTTATTTGTTATTTTCTCAATTGTTTATCCAGGTAGCATTGTATTCTTTTATTTTATTATTTAAAAATATTCTATAAATTTTATTTTGCATATTCATTCAATTTATGTGATTAGTTTCTAATTTTATGGCATTTATTCAAATAATACAACCTGTAAAAATTTCTAAACAGAGATCTACTATAACAATGTTTCTAAATGTTCAACAAATACTCTTTAAAAAGTTGTGTTTTCTGTATATAGGATATTGTTTCACATAGTCCAAATAATACCTTTTCTTTAAAAGACTGAAAATGTTATGGCTATATTATTGACCTCTTTATCTGTTAAAGAAATAAAGAGGTATAGTAAGAAGTATATAATTTTCAAATACAATATTGCAATGACTTTATCCTTTAATATATTCAGAAAATGTGTTATTTGGTATATAAAACTTATAGCTATTGCATAAAGGAAAGTTTAGCAAAATGAAAGTACTTTTTTTGTCTTCTTTAATGTACTGTTTTGAATTTTACTTAATTTGAAATTTGATATTGCCATTCATAATTTGTGTTTGATTGTCTTTACATTTTAGATCTGTGATTCTCAAATGTGATCCATAGACTCCTAGGAATCCTTGAGTCCCTTTTAGAAAGCTCTGAGGTGAATATTTTTAGAATAATTCTAAGATGTTATTTGTGTTCTTCACCCTCATTGTCTCAAGAGTGTACAGTGGAACTTTCCAGACTATATGACATATGATGACATGATCACTCTTATAATTAATAGAGTGTACTTGTGTATTTTTGTGTTTTAAAATTTTCTGTTTTTTTTAAAAAAAACTTCTAGAAGAAAACTTAGGAAAAAGTCCTTGTGAACTTGGGTTAGGCAGAGATTTGTTAAATAGGACACAAAATCATGAACCATAAAATTAAAAGTTGATAAATTGGACTTCATCTAAATTTTGAAACTTCTGTGAAAGACATTGTTAAAAAGAAAGACAAAGAAAGAAAGAGAGAGAGAGGGAGGGAAGGAAGGAAGGAAGGAAGGAAGGAAGGAAGGAAGGAAGGAAGGAAGGAAGGAAGGAAGGAAGGAAGGGAGGGAGGGAGGGAGGGAGGGAGGGAGAAGCCACAGAGTAGAAGAAAATATTCGCAAAACCCATATCTGATAAAGAATGATATTCAGAAGATACAAAAAAAAAACCTATCAAGATTTAAGAAGAAGAAAACAAACAACCCAATGGGCAAAAATGTGAACAGATATAATACATCACCAAAGAAGAGATACACATAACAAATAACATAAAAACATGCTCAACATCATTAGTCTTTAGGGAAACACAAATTAAAACCACAATAATACTACATGTCTATTAAAATAGCTAAAATAATTTTTTTTAAAAAACTGACAATATCAAGTGCTGGTGAGAATGCTAAGTCGAACTCTTATACATTGGTAGCGGAAATACAAAATAATTCAATCACTTTAGAATTGTTTCTTACAAAATTTCCTGTAAAGTTAAGCACGTGTTTACCAAAGAACACAGGAATCCCACTCGTGTGTCTTTACCCACAGAAATGAAGACATATGTCCATACAAAACCCAGTAAATAAATGTTTATAGCAGCTTTGTTTATAATAACCAAAAACTGGAAAACCCTAGATATCCATTGACCAGTAAATGGATGAAGAAATCATGATGCAACTACACAATTAAATATTAGCAATCAAAAGAACCAGACTACTGGAACTTGTAACATACATCATCTCAAAAGCATTACACTAATTGAAAGAAATCAGACTTTATAGGCTACATAATGTAATACTGATGCGGAAAATGTCAGGCTTTTGCCGCCTCTCCATTGCTCCGCATCCCCACTGGCAGGCACTGCCCGGGGCCAGTTGGAGGGCACGCTCCTGGGGACGGGCACTGCCATAGAGCCCTGACCCGTGTGCTGGAAAGCTGCCGGGCCCACGTGCCCCCTGCTTCCCCAGCATGCTGAGATCCGTTGTCCAGGCCACCTCTCAGTGCTCAGTGACTTCCTGTCATCTGGCCCCACTGCTTGCATGATCCTGATTGGGTAATTTTTGAAATCTGCTGTTGCTGATTGGATGTTAAATCTTGATGCTGATTGGATGTTAAAGCTTGTAGTTGATTGGACGCTTTTGGAGTCCTACCCAGGGTATAAAAGCAGGAGAAGAAAAAGGAAGGGGGGGGCAGAAGATCAGAAGACCGAAGAGAGCTGTAACCCTGGCTGTGCTGAGCCTGCCGGAGAAATAAAGGCTGTTCTCCGACTCTTCCTGTGCCTCTTCCTGTGTGCGCTGGGTTCTTTCCTTGGTCAAGAGCTATAGCACTAGCTGTGCATTTGCGGTAAAAATACTCCATTTATATGATTATTTGGAAAAGACAAAACTATACTGCCACAAAACAGGGCTGGGAGTGAAGAGAGGTGATTGACCTCAAACAGACATGGAGATACTGTGAATTTTGATTGTGCTGGTGGTTACACAACTGCATAGATTTGTCAAAAATAGTAGAATTGCACACATAAAGGGTGAATTTTACTATATATAGATCAATCAAACTGACCAAAAGAAAAATTTAGTGTTAATTTGTAATACAGTCTATATCCATGGATATAATCCATGTAAACAAAAGCTATTTGGAGGCCTCAATAATTTTTAAGAAGGTAAAGGGATTCTTAGATCAAAAATTTTGAGAACCATTATTATAGGTCATGATGAATAATATAATTTCTATTTCCTTTTTAAATTATGCATTATTAAAGCAGCACACTTAATTTTTTAACATAATCTGAATGCTTTCAACCTTTAGTAGGTAGATTAGGACATGTAGAGTAATGTACTGTTAAAAATATCTTTTGGTTTACTTCAGCCTTCTTTTTATCTTCTAAAAAAATCTCTACCTTTTGCTATACACAATTTAAATTTTCTCCCGTCTTTTGGAAAATATACTTTGGGTCTATTTATATTAATTTTTGAGTTTTTCAAACAGACATATAGCTTTACCTGAAAGACTTGCACTGCTGGGCAAGCCCATGCCCTATAGCTTTCTGTTGTTTCTGTTGGATTTGGCTATGAGCCCAAGAGCTTAGAAGAGAAAGGGGAATAATTTTTTACTACAAAATTAGTAATTTTTTTCCCATATCAGCTTACCCTGAGCTGATATGTCCCTTGATAGAAAGTCCCCAATCATGTCAAGATGGACTGCTCTACATAGTATTCTTATATTTTGAATGGGATAACCTCTCTATCTTCCTTTCCCCTTACTGCTAGCCCTGGGTTCTTGCCTTGGCTCTTGGTGTTCTCTTACATCCCATTCACCCCTTCACAATTTATCTCTCTGTAAATAAAGTCTCCTTAGATTATCTTAATTTGGTTTCTCCATCTCATTTGTGTAGGGACACCAACTGATGTTACTGATTATTCAAAAGATTAGCCAAGAGATAGCTTGGCATAGGGTCTCTTTTCATAATTTTGTCTAGAACATGTTGAGCTTTTTCAATCCACATGCTCAAGTCCTTTTTTTTTTTTCAATCCAGACACTATTTTTTAATTTGTCTTTGTTTATTGCATCTGTTCCAAATGTTTGGCATTTTCCTTAGGTTCACATGTAATTTTTAGGTTAGATCCTTGTTCTCTGTCTTCAGTAACCACTCTTTTCTCTCTTTGCTTCTATGTCTGTGTCCTATGCCTCTGCGTGCTGAGAGCACTTTATCACATTTACCCTTGACATTATATAATGTTAATTCTTCTCTTTACCGGTGTATTTTCACTCTGTTACTACATTATTAGTTATAGGTAGTTTTAAAAAAAAAAAAATTCATCCAACCCCCAATGTTTATCTTCATAGCACTAGTTTTCTGAATGGTTTTTGCTATGGTTTCATAAAAATTTTATCTTCTTGTAAATTACACAGATTAGGTATTTTTATTACATTTTCTTCTGTTCCCTGCAGTAATTCATGTTCCGGGATCTTTTCTTCTAATAAATCTTCAAGATGGCATTCCACTTCCATGTCCTGTAATGGTTGTCGAAATGTTTTCTCTTCATGAGTCATCCACTATCCGAATTTCCCCAGCTCCACTTACCATCCACTTTTGGATGAGTATACTCTCAGTTTCACACATCCATCTGAAGAGCAAGATTATTATATAACTTCTAGCTCTATTTCTGCATCTTCCAAGCCATTATGTAGTATGGATGTGCAGACCTTTCCCTCCCTAATTTTCCCTCTCTTGGGGTAATTGGAATATCTGAAATAATCTAATTTGCAGTCTGTATTCCTTTCAAGGCTTCTCCTGGTCTTTCTCCATTTACAGCTTTTTACCTCCAAGACATATCGGGCCACTCCCATTCTCTTTTCACACCTGCCTATTTTGTGCTCTATTTTTACTTTGCTTTTTAGTTCTAAAGTATGTGAAGAAAGAGCTGCTGATGGTGTGAGTGAATGGGAATGGTGCCTTAACAAACTGCTAAGAAAATGTTATTAATAATACCTGTGTAGATGACAGATAGTTGCCCATTTTAATGCTTGGAACAGCCCCAGGAACTCTGAGCCAATAGCTCAATGTTAATTGAACTGAAATAACTCTATCTTACTTGAGACCCCCAAATGGGCTCTATTAGAGAAAGCAAACCACATATACACTACTGCCCAGAGTGGAAATTTTAATGGTTTCATAATTCATGGGTATTTTTGACAACTTATGGCAATAGACTGAACTTTACTTCTACTTTTTAGTATTGTTGTATGTGTTTCCACATTTCTATCTCTAAGCTGAGAGAAACTGCATCAGGGACCATCCAAAAGCCTGGAAAGTACTTAGAACCAAGTTCATATATTCTTAAAATGTAAGGGTAGACTTCTGAAAAAGTGAGGCTTAGATTAGAAATTCAGATAATTCTTTCCTTGATGTTGCTTTTGATGGCATTAAGATTCACAAGGACCACATTTAAAACTATATTCATTTATTTTTAGATACCTTGGACTTTATCAGCTATTACATTTATTGCTCAGATTCAGAAAAGAATCCACGTTTTGTAGGGTTTGAGGAACCCTATTCTAGGAAGATTCTCTTTAAGAAAAGAATACAAAAGCATAAACATAAAATTAGGTACACAACGATTACTTATTTAGAAAAAGAAAAGATAATATAATAATTAAAAAATTTTAAAGTTTGGCAAATAAGATAAACATCACAAAATCTAAAAAAAACCAATGTTTTTTATTAATTGACTGACACAGTTCTGTAATTCATTTTTACTACACATTTTTGGCTACATAGTTTTTAATCATGACTTCATAGGACAACAATTTTATAATTTTTATTGAGAGAATAGAAAAATAATTCAGTATTATCTCTGGCATGATTGACCAAAATTTGTCTGTTTGCTTTAATTAATGATGCTTTAGAAAGTTTCTTTCAGCTTCACAAGTTATTATTGGTATTGTGTACACTTTTAGCTTTGTTATCAAATTTGAGAAAAATTCTATTATTACTTTTTCCTTATTCCCCCTTTTTTATTGTGGTTAAAAACACATAACATAAAATATATCATTTAACCATTTTTAAGTGTACAGATTTCTAGAGTTAAGTATATTCATATTGCTATGAAGCAGATCTCCAGAATTTTTTCATCTAACAAATCTGAAATTTTATACCCATTAAACAATTCCTTTTTCCCCTCCGCCCAGCGCTTGGTAACCCCCATTCTACTTTCTGTTTCCATGATTTCACTACTAGGTACTTCATAAAGTGGAATCCTATGGTACTTGTCCTTTTGGGACTGGCTTATTCACTTAGCATAATGTCTTCAGTGTTTATCCCTGTTGTAGCCTGTGTCAGGATTTCCTTCCTTTTTAAGGCTGAATAGTATTCTAGTGTGTGTGTGTGTGTGTGTGTGTGTGTGTGTGTGTGGCACATTTTGTTTACCCATTCATTTGTCTACGAATACTTGAGTTGCTTCCACCTCTTGGCTATTATGAATAATACTACTATGAACATGGGTGTGCAAATATTTCTTCAAGATCCTGCCTTCAATTTGGGGGGTATATACTCAGAAGTGAGACTGCTGGATCATTCAAGTTACTTCGTATATAAACTATAAAATATGGAAAAATTTTTCTCAGTTCAGTCTTCTGACTCCACACATTTCAAACTTTGCTTCTCCTCCACCACTGACTTTGAGTGCCCATCCGAGAGGACATGCCTATGACCTGATACACCTGTGCCTCTGTGTCATGGCACTGGGTGGGTCAGCACAGAGAACAGTGACTGTATCGCTAGAAAACATTCCTACACCAGAAAAACTAGAAATAATATAAATATTCATGGAAATAACAGTGAATTACATAAATATTTTTCACTAAACCCAAACTAAATATATCTACAACTCAACTTCCCAGTGGCAGCCAGACTCCAGGTTCAGAAGTTTATAGGTTCGGTATAGTGTTTGTGTCTATAAGCTATGGGGCACGTCTGAATAAGACTGTATAACAGTTCAAGCATTTCTGAAAGCAATTTGTCCATTTTTATTCCTCTCTTTTAGAATTTCATGTGTATATTATCTTTTCTTTATAATTCAACATTTTCTCTGAGCATCTGTTTCTTGTCTATGCGTTTGCACAAAGTAGGGTCTATGAATAGTAGGAGTGGATCAACTGATGTCTGTGACAGGCTTTTCCAATGTGCTTTGTAAAATGCCAGTGCCCTGTCTTATATTAATGTAAATAGCACGTGATATTGTAGCTTTCTCTCTCATACCTGACTTTTCTATATTCGGTTTTAATGTTCGGCTCCATTCTTTTTGTTACTTCAATGCTTGGCAAATTTTGACAATGGAGAAACATTTAAAACATCCTTTAAAAGGAAAATCAACTCTGGCTTGAAGTTCATTGCATAATTTATGACCCACTTCATGCTAATGCCACCGAGCATCATGCTAGAGGCAGCAGTTGACCTGCATTTCTGCTAAATTACTCTGCTATATAACATGTGAACTATATATGCATATCAAAATAATGTGCACAAAACTAAAAGGAAATACAGTATATTTCATGAGGTTCAGCATGAATGGGACAAGAATGTGGGGAGCAGCAGACTAACGAGTAAGATGAAAACACAGAAGGATGACTCCTTATTATGGGATTACAGTAGACAACATGGAGGAGACTCTCATTTAGTCAATGTGTATTCCAAAGTAAGAAAATTCTCCCACTGGGTCAACAATGGTCATGGAAGGCCAAGTTTAAATAAAGATGTAATTGGGTCATGTTCTTTAAAGAAAGTTCCAACTATATCGATGGTCTGGATTCAGGCTTCCTCAGATCACAAAATCTTCCATTGTCATTTACCTTTTGTCATTTCTGACCTTGGATTTGACCACAGGCTTTGACTTTGTGTGGGTACCATTAGATTTCAGTATTTTTTGTAGTCCAGAATAATGATCTTAGGGATAAAGAAAGCATAGACCTTATAGTCAAGCAGATCTAGGTTCAGATTCCAACTCTTACACTTACTAGCCTTGACCTTAAAAAAAATTACTTTACCTGAACTCCACATTTTTCATCTGTACATTAGGAAAAGTAATATCTCTTTCTTAGACATCTATAAAGATGAAATACAATATTATATCTAAGGCCTTGACATAGTACCTGGTACCTGATTCCCTTTCCTTCCATAATTCCATTATCTGACCTTGGTCAAATCCATAATTCCAAATAATGTATGTGAATTTGTTAGTAAACTTTTTAAAATTATGCTGCATATTATAGCACTGAAATGCAGAGAAAAGACTACAAAACTCTGTTCTAACCCTAAGATTGTTTCAAAGCTGCCTTTCTAAGGAAAAAAAAAAAAAGTAATCCAAGGAGTGGGAACCATCAAAATGAGGATCAGGTACAGGCAAGGAAATAAGATTACTTGAATTCTATGGAGATCACTGGGGGCCAGCAAAGCTTCTGATCCCTTGAAATATATTTCAAGGATCTGAATACCCTAAAGCTATAGTGGGAGTCCTTCAACCTTGGATCCTGATCTACTTTTCCATGTGTGCTTACACCATTCTCCATAAAGCTCAGCTCTTTAGTTTCCAAAGACTTCTTCTATACCCCTACTTCCCAACTTTTGCTCACATACTGTTCACTCCATTGTGGAATAGTCCGTCTCCCCACCTCTGCCTTTCCAAACTATTCTTTGGAGACCTATTGAATTATAGTTCTCCCCTGAAGCCTCAATGGCTGCCATAAAAAGAAATGGGCAGAAAGAGCCTCTAAATCATCTACCTCATTTGACTCAGAGAAAATACTCTTTTTCTGTTTTCTATATTGGGTGACCATGTCAGATCTTAAAGACTTTTCTCTGGCTTTAAAAAACAAAAATCTGACATCTACTATCAATTTGGGTCAGATTCTTTCCATCTACCTGATAAGTTTCCATGTATCTGTTCAAACTCAGCTAGAGAATTGAGTTCCCACTAAAAGGTAAATTCTTGGTAGGCAGGGACCATTCATAACTTACATCTTTAAGCAATGTCCAGAATGCCCAGAACTGAGCTTTTATTGAGCACTCAGTAAGGTTTAATCAAGATATATTTAAGAGTTTATCCCTTTCATAGGTTGAATTGTGTCCCTCCCAAAATTTATATGTTAACGTCCTAACCATCAGTACTTGAGAATGTGACCGTATTTGGAAATGGAGCTGTTGCAGAGGTAATAAGTAGGGTGGGCACTTAATCTCACATGACCAATGTTCTTATAAGAAGAGGAAATTTGAACACAGACATGCACACAAGATGCCAGGTGAAAATAGAGGCAGGGATCAGGATGATGGATGTGGCGGAAGTGAAAGGATGCCAAGACTCTAGCAACCTACCAGAAGCTAAGAAAACAGCACAGAACACAGGTTCTCCCTCACAGGCTTTAGAAGAAACCAGCTCTACCAATAATACTTCGATCTTGGACTTCTTGCCTCCAAAACGGGAAGACAGTACATTTCTGTCATTTATAGCCGTCCCATTTGTGGTACTCTGTTATGACAGGCCTCACGAACTAATGCAGTCCCTAAAGACAGAAACAGATCAAGAACAAAATCAATGTGAGTCTCCACCTTTCTGTGAAATCCTGGCCTTGATTATGAGGAAGCTGCAGAAACGTGCAGCGGTCTCTTAGCAGACCACAGACTTTCCTGTGGAGGTTTGTGGTCCACATGGCAGGCCAGGAAATGTTGGAGCATGTCACACAGTGAGAGCTAAGTCAGTGTCCATTGTGATTTTAGAAAAGCACGAGTAACGAGAGTGCAACTTGGACTCTGCCCTTGTCTTTCAGGTAGTACAGTTCAAAAGGCAAGGAAACAGAGGGCCGGCCGCTGTTGGGATCACCATGGAAACCGTGGCCAAGGCCAACGCAGAGGGAGACCTGGGTGTGGGCTCTCTTTGCTCTCCTTGCCCAGAGCACGAACCCTGCAGGATTAAATCCACATTGGCTGCAGCGTACCTGGAACAAGGTTTGGTCGTGGTAAACCTGGAATGGGCTCACTGGCCAATCTACATCATGCCTCTGAAACTCTTTCTTCCCTTAGTTTTCACTTCAAAAAATTTCAAAGGTCTCAAAGCATAGACTTAGAAAAGGATAGTGACAGTGGCTCTGGGTTGTAAAAAAACCAATAAACAACCCTGCAGAGGGAATATATGGAGGCTTATTTGTTGTGAAATGATAGGACAGAATAAAGCCTAGCAGAGCCTAAGATCCATTCCCCTATCACTAAGCCTCTTCTTGAGATAAGCTAGCTACCTTAGAAAGACGGGTGAGAATTCCCTATCTATGTTCTCTGTCATCTGCTACTTGGAATTCTCAGGGAGAGAGGAGGTGACAACTGAGGAAACCCACTGATAATACTAAAGGCTCCCATCCACTTTACAAAGTGAGTGTTATATCTGTTATTTCATTTTCTACTCTCTGCAACCCTGCCAGGCAGATATTATCTTCCTTATGCAAATTAGAATTCATTTTTTTTAAAAGATGCAACTCAGAACTGGCTCAAGTTCATACATCTAGTAATGACCTGCTAAAATCCCATATTCAGAACTTCCAACGACAAATCTTATTTCCACCAAGACATGCTAGAGAGAAGCAACAGTAAAGGGAAAAGGAAAACAAAAGAGAAAGGGAAGAGAAAGAGGGATGTGTGAGAAGGGACTTCTTTACCTCAGGGGTGCAGAATTAAAGACCCCAAAGGAAGAAGCAGAGCTCTGCCCCAACACCCCTTGGTCTGGCCCAGCCCTCGGGGGTGCTGCTCAGCTGGGTCGCAGCTCTTGAAATGACTATAGTGTTGTCATCACCACATCTTCCCTCTAGGCTTTCTTATCTCAACCCCCTTCGCATTTGCTGCCAGGCCTCCCTTTCCAGCCTCTTGGCACCTCTGGGTCCTTCCACAGAATTTCCCCCAAGTTGTCATTATTCCCCCTCAGTCGTAGAAGAAGCCAGTGCTGGATAAAATCTTCCAATTCCGTTTAGACCTTCTCTGCATCCGTTGTTTCTCCTACTGTCTACTTCACAACAAATGAGTCTGTCAAAAGATTAGAACATGATTTAATTCAGTGTACGTCTATTTTAAAATAAACTACATTTCAAGTAAGAAGACCCTTAGGACCAGTGTTTTATTTAGCGGGTTATTGTTTCAGCTCTTTTTTTTTCTTTTTGCTAATAACACCTGATATTAGATAATGAAAGAGGAAAATAAATTATATCGATCCTAAACAATAAGATACATCCTCCTTTCCTGGGGTGCCTCTCCTCGAGGGGTATCGCTCTGCAGTTAAAGCAACAATGAATTCTAGTAAAAGTTAACTTAAAACTTTCCATCAAATGATAATGGAAAAAAGGGCTGTCTACTTCTGGTCGCTATCAGTCTTTGTCACTGCTCAGCCAAAAGAGCTAATACTAATTAATTATTAGTACTTGCACCACTCACCATGTGCTCAGGCCTTCATGTTCATCATGATCCCCACAACCTCACAAAGTGGATATTGTAACTTCCATTACAGAGAAAAAAAACATTAATACAGCAAGTGAGTGTTAAACCTTGTCCCAGGTAGGTTTAATCTATAGCTTTTGGTCACTATGTTACACCCATAGAATACTGGCAATATTCACACTAGCCAACAGATATAGGCATGGTATCATAAGGAAAAGAGTAAGGTATGTTGTATAGATTTCTTAAATAAACAATACTAACTCTACAAATGATGGTAGAAAAGAACAGGAATGTACTTTTTTTTTTTTTTTAGAGTATTGATGGCAAAACTCAGATAGATATTTTGGTGTTTGATCATTTTGCCATTTTTCATCATCTGATTTTTGCCATCACTCTCTGAACCAGACAGCTGCAGTCACGTCTGTGTCTCAATTAACCGTAGCATAGTACAGTCAGGCCGGCTATGTCAATTAGCTCCACTTGCTAATGGTGGGTCAGTGCAGTCACTAAACAATCCAATTAATAGATGAGAGTAAGTAGCAGACTGAATGTGCCATGGCTAATTTCATCTCTGCCTGTTGATTTTTTAGTGATTGATCTGATCCACCATGCAGCTAACCTACTTGGTTGTTAAGATGTCTAAAATACTGTGCATGGTGTTCCAGCTATTTCGCTAATACAATTATGGCCTTCACATACCTCCTCTCCCTCAAAAAGAATCATCCCTGGATGAAAGCAAATATTTTCATCCAGGGATGAAATTTTCAATTTTTTTTCAATTTTCAATTTTTTTAATGGAAGGCATTTTCAATTTTTTTTAATGGATACATATTCCAATAGTTAGATTTCTATCTGAAATAAACATACTGGTTATCTTTTATCTCTAAATATAAATATTTGTAACAATAAAATAAATTGCCTCTAAAGGTACTTACATTGTATGTTATAGTGCTTTGAACTAAGAAGTACTATTGGTTATTGTTAACTCATAGTTTATAGGGTCTTACCTGTTATTTTCAAATAAAGCATCCTACTTATACTATTTTAATTTTCATTAAGATATTGACAGTCTCCACTGCCATCATTCTGTTATTGGAGCTTCTGCTCAGATAAAACAATTGTGTCAATAGACAATTAAGAAGAGTGAGTAGTCATGTGACCAATGAAAAATGATATGGTTTTAATGGAAAAACTACCAGTCTACATTCAGGAAAACTAGATTATAATTCCATATACATCATAGATTCACTGAGTTCAGAGAATACAGAGTCCCAGTAAAAGGAATTTTGGAGGCTGTTTAGCCCAAACCCTCAAAGGAGGGGCTCTGAAACCCAAGGAAGTGAACTGCCAAAGCTCCTGACTCTGATCCCTGTATCCCTGCACCTCGACAGGCTATGAACCTATGAAGCAAAACGTTAAAAATAGAAAGGAAATGTGAGAATGAATTAGGCTATGTGATATATCTCATGTCTTGATTACTATGAATGAATCTACATAGACATTACAACATGATTGTTAGGATTATATAGTTAGCAGTAGCCTTAAAATTTTAAAATATGAAGGTAAACCTAAACTATCCTGAATGAGACTAGTTATAACAAATCATTAAATTTTTATCCATATACCTTTATTACATATCCTACTGATGCTTTGGTTCTAATAAAGCTTTCTAGTATTAATAGCTAAGTAGGATGGATTGAATGAATGCAGTGGAAGTAGGAAGAGTATAATTTGTAAATTCATAGACTTATCTCCTTCTATCAATTATGTATTCATTGATTTACTTAGATATTCAACAATCTTTGGTAGATAGCTCCGGGCACTGGGATACAAAAATCAGTAAGACATAGCTGGGACTTCAGACCCCACAAAGGCAGACATGGAAGTGTCAGTCACAGTGCAGAGAGGATGGGCTATGGAAGGGTGCAGGGACAGGGACAGGCAAGCACAGGGCAATGCCAATGCACACCGCTTGGGAAATGACAGGCTTCCAGGAGATAGTTCCTGCTGGTAGATTCAGTGGCTTAAAGGATGAATAATAATAGTAATAACAGATGGTATTTTATGGATGCTTACAATGTGCTAAGTTCTATTCTAAGCACTTCATATCAATCAGCGTATTTAATCCTCACAACCACCCTTTGAGGCAGGTCCTATTACTCCCCCCATTTTAAAATGAAGAAACCAAGACTCAAAGTCATAGTTATGAAGTGGCAGAACTGGAATTTGAACTCAGACTCAGGGCTGTGACAGAGAAAAGGGAGTGAAATTGCACAGAAAGATAGGATGAGATACAGTCATAGATATTAGCAATAGCAAATCCTAAGGACTTTGTGTTGATGAACAGCTGTGAATTTATCCTAAAAGCTATAATTACACAAGGCTTCCCAGTGTATCAAAGGTATGACTCAAGCACGCCTATTCTCACTTCTACCTCTTTGCTCACATTATCCTCCCAGAAATGTCCTCCTCATACCCACCCTCTCCTTAATTCTTGCCCATCCTTCAAAACTTACCTCCTCTATGACACCCTCAGCCCCAAAGCCCAGCTAGCCAACTCTTCCAGCACTGATAGCCCATATCACATAATTTAACAATCCTGTCTCATACTGTACACTAAGTTTTCACATGTATTTACCCAATCACCCCATACAGGTCACAGGCTCTTAAAGGCTGGAAGCCATGTCCTATTTCCCTTCTACATTCCCACAGCATCTGGTTTGGTTAGTGAGCCTCTGGAAGTTACTCAATGAAGAAAAACTGATAAATTGATAAACCGTAGGAACAGTGAAATCTGTTGTTATTACTGTTCTTCAAAGCTGAAATTTCCCAACATCTCTATCCAGTCTTTCTTCGTACTTGTTACATAATCAAGAGATTTAAATCTCAACAATAGATAATTATAACTTGCTTGGCAAATGCCCAAACTGCTGCCCAAATTAAAGGAGGAAGAAAGATAAAATAATAAGAATAAATCACAACACATGTATTGGCTCTCACTGATTTTCTAATTCCACTATAAAGAATATAAATAATGCTAGTTATAAAACTACTATTATTTTCAAGATAATCATTATATTTTAAGATTACAAGGTCTCTTTAGTGTTTATGTTGTTCTCCTACACCTTCCAATTCACCAACCTCCAGCCCTACTATTCAGACAGGATTTAATTGTTAAATTAGCCTTGACAGTTGAGAGACTATTTTTAAAGACCTCCCAAGTAGGAAATTCCATATCCTTCCATAGTAATTCATCCTTCTCAGCCAAGTCTTCCCTATATTTAATCTAAATCCCACACATTGCAGTTGGGGCCTGTTTCCTTTTGTTTTGACCCTTGCTGTGTAAAAGGAGACTAGTTGATTATCATCAATTATGACTAAACAATTCTTTAAAAAAACAATAAGTACTATTAAATAACCCAGGCCTCTCTTGCTCAGTTGAATAATCATAGTTATTTTAACCTATACTCACAGATCTTATTTCCTAACTATTTTTATCTTCACTCCTAAATTCTTTCTAAGTCCTCTAAATAGCTTTGTGTAGAATCCAAAGCTTTAAAATGGGGACCAGGGAATGTCTGGCTAGTGATGGGCATACTGGAAAATGATCTCATGGGTCCTGATTTCTGCATTTCTAGTCCTACCTGTTAGTAAGGTGCTGCTCACCTCTTAGAGGACTATCTTCCCAACACATTGCTTGACAATCACCCCTAAAATATCCATCAGCCAGAGTAAGGAAGATTACAGAGCAAGGACTCGCTCTCATTAATTATTGCCCTGCCCCAAGTACTTCATACTTTTAACTTAAATTCTCTGTGAATCTCCTTCCATTTGTCTACAGTGATAAGTAATCTGCATTAATAATGCTGATCCTATCTTCTGAGACCTGCACCATCCTTATTAGCAGCAAACTTAATGTATGTGTTTCTATTTTTTTCTCCCTAAATTATTGGTCACTTTTTCCAGACTGTTCCTCTTCCTAGTTGGCATGTATTTTCATAACTGTGCTCTAAGTTTGGTCCCGTCCAGTGATCCTAGGTAGGATGGTTATAATATGATTCCCTAATAAACTGATCAGCATTTCCTGTAGAATATAATTTAAAATGTGCTAAAGTCAAAATAAAGTGCACCAGGTCTTTCCTACCTATCTTTCATAGTCATAATGAATGATTCTGACAAGGTTTTTTTCTCTGTGAGTACTCAGTAATCTGTCCAAGTTTTGAAAAACAAACAAAACAAAATTGTAATGCAAGTCACATTAAAAATGCATGCTCATCATTGCTATCTTCTTCCACCAAGTATGATATTGCTACCAATTTCCCAGAAATTCGTCTATACATTATTTTCCTTACCCCCCAAATTATCTCTCAAGACCTGATCTTGGATTTTTTGTTAAACCTAAAAACTTCACTAATTCTCTATATTTCCTTTAGAACCTATCTTGGATTTTTATTTTTAGTAACAGCAAAACAACCTGCCAATTCCATAAAACTGGGCAATTCAGTAAGGGGGGAAAAAACTACATGCTTAATAGAATTGATTGGTCTATATTGTCAAAATCATTTGAACCAGTAGCCTTAAATATAGCCTTGATGGCATTCCAAATTATTTTCCTTTCAAATGTAATTCGGTATTCAGGAACTTCCATTTTTTCCTCCTTTTGTTATATTTATGTTATTTTCTAAAAGTATGCTTAGCTCTTTGTGGCTGCCTTGCTCCCTAAGCCTTTTTAGTATAGAAATTTTTTTAACTAGCTCTCTAAGATTATTGAAACATGATCTGAAAACATATTAACTTTAATTGATAGCAAAGCAGCTGCGAGGTAGCTACAATCGCCAAAGACGTTAGTAATTGAATTAAGAGCCTCAGTCTCAGATGCAACTGGAAATGCTAGGTTACAGTGTTGGCAGGTGTTTCTCCAACACTGCCTCTGATCCTCTTCTCCTTTTAACCAGTTTTTCTCATTAATCTTATTAATTTCTTTAATGCTTTCTCTATGGAGATTATCCAGTCTATCTCACATGCCCACATTCTCAGCTTTATTTCGGGTACCTTTAGCTAAATATTAATATCAGCCACGTCACCAATGACCCCTGTTCCTTCCGCTGGTATCTCCATTTCTCTTTATCCTCACTTACCTACTTACCCAGGCTAAAAACTGTAAACAGAGATGTGGGTTTTTTTCCCTTCACTACGCAACCTTCAATTTCACCTTCCTTTCCGTCACCATCGCTCTTTGTTAAGGCTTCATTACCATTCACTGGTCATGTAACAATCATCTTAACTTGTTGAATTCCCCTCTATTCATCCCAGCCCCTCTCTGTTACTAGACTATTATTTCCAGTAACAAGCTATTCACAGAAGAGAATGCAGATAAGGCAAGAGCCACTTTCTTAGAGATAGAGAAATGTTAAAATAAAGGAAACGGTTATTTCCCCTAATTAAATACCTCTCAGCTCAAAGAAAACATATATATATGTTTTCTTTATAAAGAATTTTGAACTATACAAAATATATATGTACAAAGAAAACATATATATATATGTTTTCTTTATAAAGAATTTTGAACTACACAAAATAGGCTTGGAAGGCCTTCCAAGCCTATTTTGTGTAGTTCAAAATTCTTTATAAAGTTCAAGTATGCAATGCCTCTTCCATTCTAACTCCAATTCACCACGATTCTACTTTGATGCTCCGATATAACGAACAATTCATTATTCCTCAAGCATTCCCTGTACTTCTGTGCCTCCATGGCAGTACACACGTCATTTACTCTCTTCCTAGTGCTTGCTCCTCTGGTTTCTACACATCATTCAAAGTTAAGCTTGTTTGTGAAATTTTCTGTGATGTGCTCATACATGAAGGACTCATGCAGAACCCATCCTCTAACCCCAGGGTCTCCAAGCTGGTATGCACACACCTCAGGGGAAGAGCAAATGATCAAAAGTTTGGAGTTACACAATGCTATGGCATCTATTCATCATTCATTTTCAGCATATTGTGACACATTGTAGATTATGTAGATATCTGGATAGTCTCATCTAGGTTTTAATTAAACTAACTCTTACATCATGCCTAATATTATTTCCTACAAAGAACCTGCAAATTAAAAATAATAGTAATAACGTAAGCACCTGCAAACAAGAATTAAACGAGAGATGTGACATTCCCCATCTGCCCAATACAAGCTTTAAATCAGCCACTTTAGATGCAAAACCAACAGCTGCTGAATCTTATCTGACATGTAAACCACATTACTATCACTAAAAAAGTTATTAATAGTATAATAACAACAAGAAAAGTTTTGTATGATTCAATAAAATTAAAATCATTTTTAAAATATGGCCTATTTCATCTTTATATTTATAATCTCCATTTTTATATATAATTATAATGTGTGTCATATATTAGTACAGAGTATATATACGTTATTTATATAAAAATATATACAGTATGTAAGTGTGAAAAAATTTTATTAATAGGTTGCATAATCAAAAAGTATGAGCACTACTCTTCTCCCCTGACATAGCACTTTCATATCTCTTTTGTGGAGTTCATTGCTTTGTTTCTTTTATTATAGTCATTTATATACAGCCATCATTTACCTCCCCATGTCTTCTAAACTATAATCTCTTGGAGGAAAGGGCTATATCTTATCTTATTCACATCGAATTGACTACTATGCCCGATACATTTATTGAGCACATTAGTGATTGTTCAGTCAATGTTTGGGAGAAGGATAAATAAAAGGCTAGATGGCTAAATGAGAGGATGAATGTTTTGTGGCTTAAAGTGCTATTGAAACTTGTTCTTTGGCCGAGCTCAGTGGCTCACACCTGCAATCCTAGGCCAACACAGGAGGATTGCTTGAGCTCAGGAGTTGGAGACCAGCCTGAGCAAGAGCAAGACCCTATCTCTACTAAAAATGGGGAAAAAAATTATCTTAGCAACTAAAAATAGAAAAAATTAGCCGGGCGTGGTGGTGCATGCCTGTAGTCCCAGCTACTCGAGAGGCTGAGGAAGGAGGATGGCTTGAGCCCAAGGAGTTTGAGGTTGCTGTGAGCTAGGCTGATGCCACAGCACTCTAGCCTGGGCAACAGAGCGAGACTCTGTCTCAAAAAAAATATAAATAAATACATTTGTTCCTAGTTGGATTAACAAGAAAGAACACTTCAGAGAGTATACCTAAGGCAAGAGGCATTAGAGAGAGGTTGGGGTGGGGCTAGAAAAATCAACACGGGATTCCAGATTTCTCCAGGAAGAATATCATGTTTCAGAAACTTGAAAGAAGGTAGAGTCCAAATTAGTAGTGACAACAATTTCTCTCTTTGACGAGAACCAGGGTTCCTGACACATTCACCCTTACTCAAAAGCAAAGTGCCTGGCTGCTCTCTTCATCAACAGTTTTCTCCTGGCCTGTATTGCCTGAACCTGTTCTGTGACCTAGGGCCTTGTTTGTTACCTAAAATGAACTGACTCATCAGGAAACACATTTGTACTGCTCCATTTAGAGGAGTATCACAGCCCTGTTCACAGTATAACAGTTCATCACAGCAGCCACATTAAGAAAAAAAAAACAAACACAGGACAACCTCCGATGATAAAACATTTTAATCACAAAAGTCCTCTACGAGGCGAGCACTGTGATTACCAAGGATTTTGTGTCTCCTGCTCTTAAGGAGACGCGGCCAGGCCATAACAGATGATAACGCCCTGTGACACCAATCAACCTGAAAGGAAGAGTAGGACTGAGTCTAGAGGAAGGAGGTTGCTAGCGAGAAAATGTGTCTAAATCTGGTAAGAAAACTGCATTCAAAGAAGGGACGAGGTAATAGGATGAACTGCAGTAGGGAAAGAAAATCCAACAGCAGCATCCACAGAGAGAGAGAGAGAGAGAAGGAGAAAGGGAATGCATACTCTCCAATGCTGTACAAGTGCTATTTTGGGGGATAGACGCTTTACTGTATTTCAAAACACTGCAGAGTTTCAAACACCTTTGTCACTTTGTTTATGACAAGTTTTAGCTAAACAGCGCTCGTGAAGTCCAGACATCACAACGACGAGAGCCAGGTTCAGCCACGGTGTAGCCTCCAATTGCTCTGCTGGGGGGTGACTAGAAGATCCCAAGGGTCACATCAGCCAACAGGGAGGCCTTGCCCACCACCCACTCCTCAGCGTCACAGACCCTTATGGCTTGCAGAGGATAATATAAGCTCCAAATGACAAACTCTGGGGGAGTCCTTGGAGAGGAAATGTCCCCTCATACATGCTAAATCCAGCTGCAATTGAAGTGTGACAACTCCACAATGGTGTTAAGAATTGACTGGTTTCATGATTGGGGTGTAGGAAGGGGTTTAGGGAATATCAGGAACTCATACACTGAACATGCAGATTTGTTACCGCTTCACTGAAACCCAGCTGAAGGCCTAACTCACCTCTCCAGGTAGTTCAGAAGGTCCTATGTGCCTCCAAACCAATCCGATGCTAGAGCCCTTTCTATGAAGCCACTCAGGCCAGGAAAATAACAATGGGGAAGCCATAAAGCCCCCTACTAGAAGCCAAAAGCCCCCTAAAAGAAATATGTTGAAATGAAGTCAAAGCCAGATTTGATGTACAAATACTTTGGCAAAAGGTCTTGTAATTACTTATAAAGGTATACAAACACCTACCCATGCCAGACCAATTCTGTTCTTAAGCATATATCCAAGAGAAATGAAAACATATGTCTACACAAAGACTTGTACAAGAATGTGCATAACAGCTTTATTCATAATAGCAAAAATCTGGAAACATCCCAAATGTCCATCAATAGGAGAATAGATAAACAAATTGTGGGAAGCATACATATAACGAGATGTTTCTCAGCAAAAAAAAAAAATTTAAAAACTGTTGATTTGATACACACAGCACATATGAATCCCACAGACATTATGCTGAGTAAAAAGAAGCCCAACACAGAATACATATTGTATTCTTCCATTATATGGAGCTCTAGAACAGGCAAAACGAATCTACAGTGAAAAAAGGTAAAATCATGTTTACTCAAGGGAATGAGGGGGGAATTGAATAGGAAGGGAAATCTTTTGAGGTAGCAGAAATATTCTATATCTTTATAGGAGTATGGACTACACAATGTACACACTCATCAAAATTCATTGAATTATACACTTGATATTTTTTATTTTAATGTACATAAATTTTACCTTTAAAACAGTAAACAACTGTTGAAGTCTAATTAGTAGGGGTTTTTTTCCCCCAGAGGTATGGTTCAGCAATTCTGAAACTACTTTCTGTGTATTCTAATCTAAAGCAAATGAGTAAATATATTAAGAATGATGGTATTCAAGTTTCTCACTGTTGCAGAACAAAGTTACAAATATGGGAAAAGGTAAATTAGAATGTACATTGTTGTTTTAGGTTAAAATTGGAGGCATCATTAGGAACTTGTAATTTTTACTAGATGGATGGATAAATAAAGATTATATATACATGAAGTTTCCCAGCACTATCTACCTGAGAGGACATAAAAGCAGTAACACCAGTAGCAATGAGCACATCTAGCATCCAAAATTGCCTTCTAAAGAATAGCAGCTTCTCCACTAAAAGGAACCAGGGATCCATGGTATTGCCCTGCTGAAGGTATTTTCTTGATGGAGCAGGGAATATACAAGATGATGCTCAAACATCTTGTTTTATCTGAAATTAAGAAAGTGGTCAGAATATATCCGTCCCTGAGTATTCGTGGGGGAATTAGTTCCAGGGCTTCCCACAGACACCAAAATCCACAAATGGCTCAGGTCCCTTATATAAAATGGTATAGTATTTGCATATAACCTATGAACATCCTCCCATATTCTTTCAATCATCTCTAGATTACTTATAATACCTAATGCAACATAAATGCTATGTAAATAGTTGTTACACTATATTGTTTAGGGAATAATGACAAGGAAGAAAAGTCTATACATGTTTCATCCTTTTTTGTCAAATATTTTCTATTGGTTGGTTGAATTCATGGTTGTGGAACCCATGGATACAGAGGGCTGAATGTGTTCTGGGCAGAATATATTAAAAGGATGCTAGATCCTAGTTTCTGCTTCCACCTCTACTTTAATATCAAAGACAAGCCAAATAATCTAAAAAGTCATGCGTTTGTTAATGAATCTATCAGATAGCCAAGGATGAAAGAAACCGACATGAGCTAAAATCTAGGAAGTAACAAGTCCTTCTAGGAAATGCCCTGCAGCTCCTATCATCTTTTGTAGGACAGTGGGCATAGGAAGAAGTTACCATTAATAGGTTTCAGGAGAAACCAGCTGAACTCTGTAAGAATTTTAATGACTAAATGATAGCTGGTGTGATATTTAGAATCTCGAGCTCTATCCACAAAGAGAATCTGCACCTAGTCATCAAATCTTTCCCAGAGGCCTTCACTAAGTGTTCATGGAAAAGATTGTGAACAGAGCGAGAGAGTTGGGACAGAATATCTAAAACTCAGGCACTTGCCGAATGATGAAAAGAGGAAAGGAGAACTGAGAGAGACCCTACAAGTCATGGCAGGACTTTGTTAAGTATTTGTTAGAGGCTGCCTACAGCTGGAGGAAATGGCAGGAAACCTAGGATATCCCTTTTAGGAGCAATTTCCTGGGAACTCAAGGTCTCTTTTATAGCTCTTTTGCCTTGCTTCCAATCAGAAACACAACATTCTAGAACCCCTTACAGGCACTCTTAGCATTCACTGAGCACACTGCCCAATATTCCAAGGATAAGAAACCACAGAAAACCAGGAGGCAGAACTGAAGAGCAAAGAGAACTCCTTGGCAACATAAAAAGCTTGAAGCCAGTTTAGAAAGCAGAATGAGATTCCCATGGCTCAGGAAGCTGAAGATTGTTTGTACAAAAAGGTCTGGCGCTGTTGAAGGTAAAGTACTGACTCATTCTTGAATCATTAACCTAATGGTGAACTAAATGTAATTAAAATGACAGTAAATTCCAGACATGGCTCAACTACAATTTAGATGGATTGCTGACAGGAAAAAAGGTTTTCCTTTCCTGGGCAAAAATATTATTTACTTCAATCTCTACTGTTTTGGGGTTTTGGGGGGGGGGGTTGTGGTTTTTTTTACATAAAAATGTCTTGCATACAATCAAAAATTACAAAACATATGAGGAAAAATAAAAATTTTTGAAGGAAATAGAAATTGACTCAGAGATGGCCCAGAGGTTAAAATTATAAGACAAGAGACTTTAAAATAACTTTGATAAATATGTTAAAGGAACTAGTGGAAAGGGTACATATCATACATGACCAGATGTGTAATTATGGCAGAAATGAAAACTATATATTAAAAAAGCCAAATGAAATAGAAATATTTATAGAACAGAATATAATAGAAATAGAAATATTGCTAGAAATAAAATATGTAATGTCTGAAATGAAGAATTCATTCAATCAGCTTGTCAATGGATTGGCAATAGCAGTGAAAAGAGTAAACTTGACAACAGGTCAATAAAAATCATCCAAATTTTAGCATAAAAAAGTGAAAAAGTAAAATAGCAATATCAAATAGTTTAAGGTATTAGAATCCCATGATGTGATTAAAATTTTATTAACTTTAGAGGGGAAAAAAATCAAAAACTTCATAGTATTGAAATCTAACAAATACCACCTAACCAAGTGATCAGAATGAGCATCATCAATATTGGGATAAACCAATATTATGTGCCACCTAATATGATATACAAAGAAGAACATTATATACCGTCAATGGTATAACTGCCCAAAAGATGCATAATCTGAATCTTTTCATAAGGAAATATTGAACAAGATGAAATTGAAGGACATTCTACAAAACAATTGATGTGCATCCTTCAAAACTTTTAACATCAAGAAAGGCAAAGAAAGACTGAGTTATTCCATATTTAAAGAGACAAAAGAGATACAACAACTAAATTCAATCAGTGATGCCAAATTGGATCCTGGACAAAGGAAAATGTCCATATAGAACTTTATTGGCATAATTAATCAAAATTGAATAGGGATTGTATGTTAGATTATAGTATATATCAGTACTACTTTTTCTTGTTTTGATAATCGGACTTAATCGGACTATGGTTATATAGGAGAATGTCTGTGTTCTTAGAAAATATGCTGAAAACTATTTAAGGATAGATGGTCACGATGTATCAAACATACTCAAATTATTCTCTATAAATATATAATGTGTATGCATATATATCATATATCATGTATATACACACAGACACAGAGAATAATTAAGCAAATGGGCCAAAATGTAAATAATTGGTAAATATGGAAAAAGTATTATTTGGAATTCCTTATGTCACTTATGCAGCTTTTTCATAAGTTTGAAATTATATCAAAATGCAAAGATATCCCCAAAGATCATCCTTGGAAAGAAATGATGCTGCCAGAGAACACTACACTGCCTGATAAATTGTTATAGAGCAGGCAAGAAAATGCTGTGGTCAGGCAAACAACCTAGCATTTCTCTGGTGATCTCGAGATTTCTGAAAATATAGTAGCTTGGAATCTTTGAAGTAGTAAGAAACCTTGGCACTGCCCTAGCCCACCCTCTTCCTTTTACAGAGAAGGAAACAAAAGTTAGGTGTGTAGTCCAAACTCCTCTGGGGAAGATCCAAGCCTTCTGATTCTCAGTCTCTCTGGTCCTTAGTCTAGGCGATCACCACCATTTGCCATACCTGAGCTGTGTGTCTGTTTCATCTAATAGCATTCTTAGAGAGAGAGGTATTGAGTCTGAAGAACATGAGGGCTTTGCTGGCTCCTGGGGGCACCATAACTCTTCACTGCCTCTTCCCCACCCAGTTACCTCTTCCAAGTGGAGATTCATCATATTTACTGTCCCTCCTATTTTTATTGACAGGCTGTTGAGATTTATTGAACACTCAATGTGTACTTATCACTCCCCTATCACATTGATAATATGACTTGTTACTCACAATTTCTTTATCTTCTGATTAAGCACTCTTGAACTAAACAAGGGTGTGATGTATATATGGCGAGCGGTGGAGGGAAACGAAAATTTGGCGCTTCCTTTCTCAGGAATATTATAGGCACTCAATAATATGTGGCATGTGACTCTTCTCGTGGACACAACAAACTAATAAGGAGAAATCTTGGATTCCAACCCTACGTTGACCTATAGCAAGCCTTATTATCCCATGGCCACATGGTAAGCCCTACACCTCACAACCATAACATAATGAGATTCAACACAAATTGCTCCTCCCCTGGAAAGATATTTTATACCAATGACACCACTGGTGGCCTGATAATCTCTTCTTCCTATATGAAGGCAGCTTGGCCACAGCTGGAGTCATTATTTTGACCATTAGTTCCAGTAGCAGCAATGTTTTGTTAGTGTGTTGCATATAATAGATATTACTGTTAATTTCTTAAAGAATGATTCATCAATAGCAGTATCTTTGCAACCACCCAGAAACAATAGGGCTGAGAATAAAGGAGACTCTCTGTTGAAAACCATTGTACCCTTTAAGCCCCCTCCTCTCGACCATCCTCATATCATGAGTAATCATCCCTTTTGTTTTGAATATTTCTTCCATCTTCTTCTACCATTCAGTCCCTGCTGAGAGCTGTCTAGTGTAGGCCCCACTATCACTTGAGCTCAGAAGAAAAAGAATTCCCTGGATGGAATTAAATGAGCTGATAGTCAAAGAAAAAGCAGGAAGGAAGCACTGAACAAGAAATAAAAGAGAGAGGAAAACTGAGTCAGACATTTCCAACCACCAGCGGCATGAGGTAGAGCTGACTCTTGGGAAGGGGCAGAGCTTCATAACTCAAGGCGTCTCTGGGCTTATCTGTCTCTTCATATCCTGTAATGCTGTCGGCCACATATTTCACACAGTGGTTCCCAATAACATCTGTTAACTGAATGACCTCTAGGATGTATGTATAGAAGTCACACCACTGAGCTTTTGCTGGAACTATAAGAGAAAAACATTTTATGCCTTTTAATTCCACCCCCCCCCCACCTACCCCTAAGTATCCTCCGCTCCCAACACACACACACACAAACACACGGGGATGTGCAAAGATCAAGGACTTTGGCATCAGACAAACTTGACTTCAAATCCAGTTCTGCCCGTATTACATTTGTGACCTTGGGGAAGTTACTTAATCTCTGTAAGGTCCAGCTTCCTTGTCTATAAACAAGATTAGGTGAGAGAACGTGAAATTCATTTGCAAATAGTTTAGTGACAAATACAAATTTTGTATTATTCTATCTCTCCTTCTAGTATTTTTTTAAATAAATCATAATATAATACTTTGCACATATTCAATTACTCCCTCAAGGTGTTAACATGTTTTTATATGTCCTACAAAATAAGCTGTAACACTTTCTAGTAGCTAGCCACACCTTAAACACATGACCGCATGGAGACAGTTTCCATGAAGTAAGATTGTGCCATTATCCTGTCCTCAGATAACCTTACCTTAATATTTAACCACAGCTGTCTGCACTCAGAGAAGCTGTGCACACACAGAAAACGTATATTCTGCTCAAAGGTTTTCATTGTCATACACTCATCTCCCTTATGTTACTTGATATATATCCTAGCAACCCAGGAACAAATTAACTCTTGTGGCTAATGCCCTGCATTTAGTGTGCTGGAGCCAGCAGCCACCCTTATCTGTGGGGTGTCCCCAGAATCATCCTGACCCAATATGCCCAATCCTCAGGGTAGTTAAGGGCAGCGTCTAGAGTCCAACTGCTAAATTCAATGCTAACTCTACTTTTGACTTTCTCAATAACTTTAGGGAGAAGTTATTTAGTTTCTCTCTGTCTTCGTTTTTTCATCTGTAAAATAGGGATAATTATAGAATCTACCTCAAGATTTATTGTAAGTATTAAATGGACTAATATATTTAAAGCATGCAGCCCACACCTGGCGCACTGGAAACTAGTGATTGTTCACTATTATTATCATCATGAAGTATGGCCGATTTGGTGACAGTCTAGGAAAGACCAGATCCTACCTGAAGAAACTTGAAATGTCCCTGGCTCACCATTGACTCACAGCACAGGCTGGTCACTTCTTAGCTCAAGAAATCTGGGTGCTAATAAGTTATAAGTACCTGTGTCCTCACCAGAAGGCATTCTGTGCCTGCTTAACCTCACTTGTCACCGATGTGTCCAGAGCAGAGCACAGGGACCAGCTGGTGTGTCATGGGTATTAGTGTCACCAAAGACCCATGCAAGTTAATTCACTCCCAGAAAGGATAGAGAAATACAAATTCTACAGTTGAAAACAGGCGACCCTGGGGCTGGCTCCTTTTCTTCTTTGAATAGAGATTTGCAGCCTATGGGGAGGCCGTGACCAAAGCAGTGGAAGTCAATGCTCACTGGCTGACAGGTAGCTTTGGACCACCATGACTTTCTTTTTGACACATGTGACAGAGCATTACTGTCCTCCTTCTTAGCATCGGGACGCTATCTGGGGAGATGCCTGTACACACGCGTGAGAACTGGGTTGTGACTTCCCCTTCACACCTGTAAGAGTTGCTTCTCAGTGGTCCCTCACAGAACCACCGTCAAAAGCCTTGGGAGGACTCCTTTAAAAGGACATTGAGGGATGGGTCAAGGTTTTTAAAAAGTTGGTTTTGGATTTTCGGTGCCCTCCCCTCACCCACTGAAAGAAAAATTTTCTTTCTTCCAGAGATAACTGATAACACACTAATCTTTGAACTCCTTTCCTGAAGAGATAGATGGTAGATAGATAGATAGGTAATTAGGTAGATTGACTGATGATAATAGATCTAGATGTACAAAAATATATTTACATACTATTTAGTATGTATATGTATATCTATGTGTATTAGGGATACAATGCTATTCATACTTATGTAAGTATAGATCTCAGAGTGGTAAGACTACACAGTTGTCTAGGGTTTGGTTGGTCCTTGGTCTATGAGGCCTGTCTTCATGTCCCATAACAAGGTGCTTCATAGAGAGAAACTGGACTGACCTTAATGAGGAAGAACATGAAAACAAAGAAAACAAAACATAAGCAGGTAGTGCAAAAGCCAAGAGAAAGAGATGGAGCCCATGCTCCAGACAAGCAATTCAGAGCGCTAACTGCAAAATCAAGGTCACAGACATCCTACTATAGCACTTTGATAACTGTTCATTTATCATTGTCCATTTCTGAAGTGAAATAAAGAAAACATAAAGGCCTATGATTGGATGTTACTGGAAGGAAAATTGCCTGGAACATCTTTTAATTAAAAAAAACAAACAAACAAACAATAGACTCCATTAGTAGAAAAACGTAAAGAGGAAAATCCAAATCACTCAGTAAATAACCACAGTATATAAGCTCCAGCCAATGTGGTTAATTATGGAAAATGAGGAGTAAAAGCTTAAAGAAAAACAGACAAACATGTTCAAGAGAAAATGCCACCCTTTGTTATTATAAAAAGGGGTTGGGCATGGGAATTGAAAATCCAGAAAGTTCACTTGTCTATTTTTGTTGTTTGAATCCCTGGTAAAATAACTCTTTACTTTAAATGTATCAAACAATACATATAAAAAGTAAGAGGCTTTAGTATTTGAAGAAAAAAATGAATCGATAATAAAAACCAGACACTAAAAGAAGATATAGACGGGAAGGAAGCAACTGTATCCTTCTTTGAAGGCAGTTTCTTTTATTTCATTCAGTTAGTCGTGTTGGAGGAAAACACTGTAACAACTTTAATGAAGCAATAAAACTCAGTTTGAAACCTTGTGCATATGCTTTGCTCTTCTCCCAGAGCTGCTCACAACTACATCCATATAAAAAAGAAACAGCACCTGTAACCGACCTGTGATTGCTTATTAAACATTTACCTTAGCAACCACATATAAAACAGTGAAACACAAAAGGAACTTTCAATTTCACAATTTATCTGGTGCACAAATGGCAGCCTGAACTGCTAAATGGGCAAGAGACCAAAGGAGAAGTGGTCCCTGAGCCTTTGAAATAAAATGTCCCCATGTCTTAAAATGCGCTAAGAGTATACATTGGCAGCGATCTCTGCGTTGCATGAGAGCTCTCTCCCTCTCTTCACCTCGTCCTGCAAGTCTGTGGAGCTCACCTTTGGCCACTGCTTCCACTCCCACGTCTACATTTCCACCAAAGCCACACTCTCCCAGGGCACTGCACGTCACACCTACCTTTCCTTCTGCCGTCAAACACTCCCTTGCAAACACTCCCCTTGTTTAATTGAATGCCAATGACAAATATATTTCTAACAAGCTAACATAAATAGGAACTTTGGGCTGTCATCACCAATAAGATGATCCACAGGAGAAATTACTACTGTGCATTTGTTTATTTTCCACGAGGACAGCAGCTTCGATTTTCTTTCAGCTCTGCAAAGAAGGAGCCATATCAACATAGCACCAAACAGCCCTCAGTGAATACCAGAAGATGATGTTAGATTTCATTTGGCAATAGGTGACAAAGCAGGAAAATGGATGAAGGGTGAGGGAATTGGCCATTTAATTCATGATAGATGTGAGAGGTGAAATATGTGCATGTGTGTCCCTGTACATGCATATAACACATATGTCTCACATGATTATTTTATCTGCTATAAAAAATTTTATCATATATAAAAAAATCTTAGTTTTCTAACTATAGTATCTTACAGTCCATAAGTCAGTTAATTTTCATACCACAAAAACCTCATTTATATTTCTGAGTGTAATTTTGCATGTAAGTTTATAGTTTAAACTTTTCATTTCACTAAAAATTATCTTGGTCATCATTATAGTGTATACACCCAAGGCAATTAAGTTTCCTGAAATAGCCATTTGCAGACGTTTTTTTCTCTCTTGCAGGTTTCCTTTGTATGAAGCCCGGTTGGTTTAAAGCTACAAATCCCTCTCATGCCTATTTCTTTTCCTACTGGCTCTTTTCCTGTTCTAAACTTACCTCTATTTTCTTTCTCATTCTGAAAGATTCCCTTTCCCGAGTACTCCAGATGAAAAATAGGACTTGAAAAGGGAAAATATAGGCTGCAAATTGAGATTCATGGATTTTTTTTCCTCTTAATAGTTAAGTTCTCTAGACAAAACACAAAAAGGTCCTTATTTCCCAATTTTTATAAGGATTTTTTCCCTGGATTTATATTCTGTCTGTATTTTCAAGACTCAATAGTTGTGGCTCTCTTTGTCAAGCCTGTGATATAATTGACTATTATTACTTTCACCAGCTATTTAAAATGTTCTGTAAAAGTCTCATGGCATTTCAGGTATCTAGTGTTAGCTATTGATTTAGAGGAAATTTCTGGCACTTTTTTTTTCTTCTTCTTCCATGGTTCATTACCAAGTCAAATTTACAAACTAATTCCATTGAATTTACCATACTGCTATCTTGGGAATTAATAACATTCCCTTCTATTTGAGAAATCATTTCCTCTAGCTACTTGGCAATTGTGGTTGTTGCTGTCTCCAGTGAAATACCTCTAAACTAACAAAGTAAGTTTCTATCTCTAAATTAAGATTTTAAAAAAAAAACTTTGATTTAGAAGGTAATAAAGATAATACAAATTAGAAACACAAAACATTTTTTTTTCTTTTTGATGTGTTCTGCTAAAGAGTTTCTCATCATTCATAATGCTATCTAGAGCAATAGAAATGCTAGATAGGCCAATATGTTTCTTTTCTGGCTCTATACTTGATTTTAGAAAGAAGTGAGCAGTGAGGAAAACCACTATTTTTCTCTTCAAAAACGGTCCCTTCCTCAGGGCTATGGCCAACTGAGCACAAGATCAACCACATGAAAATTATAGCTATTTTGAGGCAAGATGCAGCTGAATATTCTCCCATAAGATTCAGTCATTAATAACAACAACATTTTCTTACGCAGTGAAAAAAATACACAAGGAATTCTGAAGCATGTAGACTGTCAGTCCCTTTATATCACCCAACATATTTGCTGCCTGTTGGGCTTCTTGGGCTGACCAAGAGCAGCATCAACCAGTGTTTGATTTTTCAAATTTCTCTTATCATATTTTCTAGTCTTTTTTTGTGTCCCCCAATTTTTAAAAGTACAAAAATCCAATAAACATGTCTTTAATTGCTTATGATCTTGTCCTTAACAATTGCATTTAGGAGAATGAAATTTCAGCTTTCCCATAGTGTAAGTACTCTCCGCCAAGTCAAGTTGAGCACTGAAGAAATACGCTAGACAAGGTCAACAGTGGAACTTTTCTAAAAGATAACCACCTTGGGTTGCCAGCAAATGGGCCAGTTTGGTTTGAAAGGTTTCAGAATATAGGAAAAGTATAAGCACTAAATAAAAGAACCCATAGACAAGGTCAATGATCAAGCTGAAGAATTAATTTAATTAAACAGAAGTAGGTAGGAAAAATGGAATGATTTATAGGAAATAAACCTAACTAGTGCCACTTGAAACACGGCACTCCATGTGTATAAAATCACAGACTTATAGAATTGAGAATTGTGAAACCACAATGGTCCTTTCAGTTCTCTTAGTTCCATTCTATTTAGTCCCCAAGAAGTTACTTGGCTCTTTTTTAGATCTTTTTAGATTTAAGAGTTCAGCAGCTCTTAAATCAACTTTCATTGTCTCTGTGGTTTGCTATCTCAGGGCAAAATATACTTTCCCTACTCCAACAATCTATATTTAAGGGTTTGTTTTTTTTAAAAAGGTCATAAAAATAATAGAAACCCTTAGCTGAATATTGTGCCTTTCTTCTAAAAAGCCCAAAATATTTTCTCCCATTTTTTTCTCCTTAAACAAATTATGTAATTTAATATGTGAAGAAAAGGTAGTACCACTGCTACTTTGTGAACATAGTATTAAGGCCTAGGGAGAATAAACAAAAGCCATGCTGTCCTTCCTTTCAAACAATGCATCTTCTTTGCTACCAAGTAGCAAGTAAAATAAAACCAGAAAAAATTAAGTAATTTTTTAAAAAATGAATCCTGTCATGTCTTAACTATATGGGCACTTTAAGTATTTACCCTGGGTGATTGCCATGAGTTTATAGTTTATTCCATAGCTATTCTAATAACCTGATCCTTGCCTAATTCTTACAGGATCCTTTGGACCTACTTTGCTATAGTACATTCCACATAATACATACACACACACAAATACACACACAAACACATATAAATGGTCTTTTGGGATTTGCACTGTTGTGTTCATACTGACCAGTTTCATTAGTGTTCTCATTTTGAGCATTACAAATTCACATAATAACCACAAGGATTAGGAGTCCAGTCTGTGATCATGAAACAAAGCAAAGCTCACTGGCCCACACTGAGATCAAATGGATGAACTTATTCTCATTAATGTCCTTATTAATAAAGCTAACCAGTTGCCCTAAAACAGAAACCCATTAGAAGGTAGACACAATATCTAACTAGTAGCTTTCATCTTTATATGTGGTATCATACAATATACATTAAGATTTACTACTAACAATTACTATATTTTATGAAGCATTAATTTCAAGACCTCGATCTTTAAACAAAATTAATTTATATTTTGTTACAAATCTGCTGCTTGTAATTCTATTCGCTGATCTATTTCAAACTGAATTTCCCTGGTTTGAAGAATTTCGTTCTGTAGACTGGTAACTGAAGCATTTAGAAAAGGTAAAGTACTCATTCACAGTCACACTTTAATAAAGTGGTAAACTATAATTTAAATTCATTTCAATTTGACTTAATTTAGTTGTAAATTTTAACCAGTTTATGATATACTTGCAAGAAATTAGTAAATGGGAACCAATTTAATGTGTTAAGCACAGACTAAGCACTAAGTAATTTTAGTACCTTATTTGAACTTCACAACAACCTCATGAGGAAGTTAATTGATTTTCTCCATTTTTATAGATGAGAAACACAGTGACTTGGATTTGAAGATACAACCTAGCCTATAGCTATAACCGAACTTTGACTTATACATATGCAACTGGGTAGTCACCTACAGACTTCAAGGGACTATCTAAAGGCACTTGCACATGGAGTTCCTACCTTTCATAAATATGCTGTTCCATCATTGAAGGGTATGTCCTTTGAGCTAAAGCAGCAAGCCGTCAGTAATCATAGCTAACACATGAATTATTCTGAAAAAGTAACACATTACCTTAAATTAGGTACTCCAGAAGCAGACCCTGCGTCAAGGATTATGTGGAAGAGATGTCTGTACCTCCAGGGCCTATCAGGAGAGAAGAAGGAAGAAGCCACGCAAGGTCCACCTTGATTCTACAGGTGGAGATCCTTGAATCCTGAAAAGTAAGCCAGGCCTCAGAGTGTCCCCAGCCCAAGTGACAGAGCTCGGCCTTCGTAACCTTACACTCCTCGGTTGTTCATTAAGGACCACTCCAGGAGCATGTCCATTCCTAAATTCTTGTGGGCAAAGAGGTTTCTGAAGCAATATATTATGGTCATTGAAAACAGAAGCATAAAAAGCTAAGAGAGCCCCCAAAGTGGAAACACGGGATTGGTGGGGGCCTGGGCAGAGTGCCAATATTGTCTGCACACTCACTGAGCCTGGTCGCTTACTAGCATCTCCCTAGGAAGGATTATAAATCCCTGGGGGAAGAGGAACTGGACTGGGAAGTTCTGATGAGAGCAGAAAGAAGATACAGTAAGTCAGTGAGGGTCCGTGGCCTGAGAAGGGTGTAAGGATGTTGAGGAAATGGTCCTGAGGGCCATTCTATGATGAAGAGAGAAAGCTGGGAATCTAAGTGAGAGTAGAAAGAGCACAAAGAAGTGAGAGAAAACCAAATACAAATTTAACCTTCTTCACAGTTTGACTTAGTCTTTTGTGGCTTCTCTTTGTTGGATACATTTTCAAACATCTCTATAGCCTTCAACAGAGAGTTACTATTCACACCGGCGGACCTTTCAGAACCATTGTAACTACTGTAATAACATGGCCTTTTATGAAAATTAACAGCATATTATGATTATAAACTAATTAAATTCTCACGATAAAGAAAAACAAGAAGAAATTTCAAAATTTACTGTTTTCATTTTTTTTTCTTGCCAAATACATCTGTAAGGACTACTCCTCATAGAAGTCAACACTTAGAGCTGGGTTTTGTTTTTTCTTATTCTAAAATCCCAAATCATGGACCGGTTATAGAGTTTACGTGATGGTGGAAAAAATATTCTTTGTACCTGCTTTCAGAAACCCGGTTACATGTGCACATTAATCATGTTTGGGATGATTTATTTCTGCATTCATGCCGGCCAATTTTATTAGTGTTTAGTTTGGCTGAATGGAAGAAAATCTGCTTTCTATTCCACCTCTGTAAAAAGAAGAGTAAGAGGCCGGGCGCTGTGGCTCACGCCTGTAATCCTAGCTCTTGGGAGGCCGAGGCGGGCGGATTGCTCAAGGTCAGGAGTTCAAAACCAGCCTGAGCAAGAGCGAGACCCCGTCTCTACTATAAATAGAAAGAAATTAATTGGCCAACTGATATATATATAAAAAAAAAAAATTAGCCGGGCATGGTGGCGCATGCCTGTAGTCCCAGCTACTCGGGAGGCTGAGGCAGGAGGATCGCTTGAGCCCAGGAGTTTGAGGTTGCTGTGAGCTAGGCTGATGCCACGGCACTCACTCTAGCCTGGAAAACAAAGTGAGACTCTGTCTCAAAAAAAAAAAAAAAAAAAAAAAAAAGAAGAGTAAGATCTGTGCTAGCTCATAGAAGAAGGTCTATACTTCAGCTTTATTCCTTAATCTCAAATACTTCCGCGTTCATCTTTTGTTGTTTTGTTTTTTTTTTTCACATTCTCCCTCTGCAATAACCTCTACAAAATTTCTTAATCTAGGCCTGTTCAAGTTATATCTTCATTTGGTTTTCCATCTTCTTCAGAATTTTTAACGTCATACAAAAGAAATGTTTCATCCTCACCACGCGGCTCTTGTCACAGCCATTTCCCACTTTATTACTTGGTCTTTAGTGCTGGCCTTGAATAATTTTACTACTGAGACTGCTCACCTGTGTGCACGACTGTCCATTATGCAGCCACCAAGAGACAATCCTCCTGCCCAGCCCCCAGAGCTGCCTTTCGTTGGCCACTGACACATACCTGGCCTTTTCTCACTCCCAAATACAGCCACATTCCTTCTGTCTACAAAAAAAGTGCCCTCTATCTTTTTCCTTGTTGTTCAACTGTCTGTATTCAGAAAGCTTTCTCAACTCCTTGTCCCCAGAATATTCCCTCAAACATCACAAAAATGGTCAACAACATATTGATTTGATTTTGTATTTCATATTCACTACTACCCTGGCCTCCCTGAAGTCAGAATTTATACTCAGTAATTACCGAATTCCAATTAGCCAATACCAATTAGCCTAAACTCTAACTCTACTAGGACTTACAACATTTAGGTCATACTACAGATATTTTGATTTTCTTTTTCATGTAGGGTACTTCTGAGATTGAATTTCAGAGATACTTTTTCCTCACTTACAATATTCAAATTTCTGCCATTTTCCAGGACTTCTGCCCAATACCATGTTGTTTGGTAGAAATTTTGTCTGTCTGCTATATATTTGTGTACCTACAATGTTTCAACCTCATAACAAATGTTTGTGTTGAGCACTATTCATTTACACTTAACACCTTGGGTCCTTTCTTACAGTAAATCCAGATGGATAATAAAAGATAGGCCTAGCTTCAACTAACTCAAAATGTTATAAATTATAAAATTCCCTGGCCAAGTGACTGACTTTAAATAGTCCCAGCCATTTTAAAACATATGGATGAAGAGTAAGAAATAAATCTTCTGAATATTTAGTCTATACTAGAACAAAGGTTGAGATTTTAAGCTTATTTTTTAAAATATTCTCCACAGATATTCTTGGAGCTGTAGACACAACTTATATGGTGAGTTTAAGTTTCCAACAGCATGTTGAACATAACACTTCTCTCTTCTTATACTCCTTTATGCTCTACTTCATCTGGCAAATAATCAGGGATAAGAACTTTTGCTCCATAGCTATGTAAGAAACCTGTCCTTATAGAATGGGTAAGAGAAGAGAGTCTGGATTTTACTGGAATGAGTTGCAGGGTGGACTTTGAAGTCAGACATGGGCTAAAGTTCTGACTCTGCCAATGGGCTCTGAGTAAGTTTCTTAGCATCTCTATACTTCAGTGTAGATCTGTTTTCAGCTGTTAAATGAGGAATACACTAGTACTCACTTCACAAAGTTTTACAAGTATTAAATGAGATCATGGGTGTAAAGTATGTAACCTCATACTTATATAAATCAATGATTAATAAATATAATCAATTATTAGTAAATTAATAAATTATTACCCTTTCATTATCCTAGATGCACAGTATATTTACATCTCAGTGAAGCTATAAGTAAAACATGGTATGAGATAAAGAAACTATGGAAGCTATTGATGGAAAGAAAACCTGGTCAAATAAATAACTTAATTTTGCAAAATAGAGGAAGCTTGGTGTATACTGCCATGTCCCAACATTTACATAGGTAGGTGGCCATATAATTTACTATCCAAATTGGGACCTTTAGAGAGTGAAAAGGGTACTATTACTCCAGGACAAAAGTAAAAACAAAGACCACCCCAGGCTGAACCAGGACTTAAGGTCACCTTTTTGTTAGCACACTCTGAGTTCAGGTATTTCAAAAAGAAAAAGACCCAGAAAAGAAACCAACCCTGCAGCGCTGGGATTTTCTATACAATATAATCCTTGAAAGGCCTGACTATTACAGAGAAAATAGTTTAAGTCAAAAATATTACCAAGATGCAGCCAAATATCTAAAAACAAGAATGAAATTCAAAATAATGAACTGTGGAAAGCATGAATATTTTAGCCTCAAAGCCCTGGGGTGAGTTCTGGCTCTGCATTTAAATCTGCATGTAACTTGGGGCAAGTCACTCAGACTCTCTAACCTTGTGTTTACTCACCTGCAAGTGGGAGAGATAATAATAATATCTCCCCAATCATGATGATATATAAAGAGTCACATTATACATTATAAAGCAATAAACAAGGTAGTTATTTGAATTAATTATTAAAGGGAATTTCTGGAAGATCCTGTTGTGATTCTCTTCCTGTGAGAAATGAAGAAAGAACGAGAAGCTTGTTTATGAAGTGCAAGAACTATAAGAATAATAAGAGTGCAAAGTCTCTACCTTGTACTGAGTGTTGAGCTGATTCTGGAATCTTTTAGTTATCATTAAAGCTTTATGTTCTTCAACAAAATGTTGCAGTTGAGAAAATAAATATGGGCTCACATTTATTTTAGGTAGGTCTAAAGAGTAATTAAATAAAAAAGAAATAAATTTTTCTTTAAGAGACTGGGTTTAAAATGGTTTAATTCAATCAGAGTCTGTGAATAGTTTAGGGATAACTAGTTAAAAATGTTTTCTGTGGTGTGGCCCTATTCTTCTAACTCTTTGCTTTTCAATTTGACTAAACATGTGAATTACCTACAGGGCTTTTAAACACTAAAGATACCCTCCCCAAACAATTAAATCCTACTCAGAGGTGAGGGGCCCAAGTGATGTACTTTTAGAAAGCTTCTGAGGTGATTCTGACGGGGTTGAGATGATTGCTCTATTCAGAGGCCAAATGTGAGGAGACCCTTGGTGTAGCTTTTGTACCACTCTCTCCCACAAGGCATTGCTCTTTTAATCCCACCACTAAATACTCCTTCTTAAAATCCCTCAAACCCCAGAATCCCAGTACCTTAAATCTGTCTCTTTAACTTTTTCCTAACCAAATCCCCCTAAAAATATCTCTGATAAATCCTTTCACATCTAAAGGGGACCACTGGTCAGACTTGGGGTATTAATCCTCATAATTCTTACATTTTAACAATGAGGCAGACTTCAAAGAAATAATACATTGAAGGTGGGAATAGAAGCATCAGGCCAGTATGTGGGATGGGGATTTCTGAGCATTTTTCAGACTTTTCCAGCATCTCAGAAATCATACTGAGGAGGCCTGCCTGTGCCTAAACTTGTAAAGTCAATGTAGGGATCAGTTCATGAATAAAATAAATAGCACAACTCAATAAACCACTGTAATATTTAATTTATGCCTTTTATTTCCAGACACTATTAGGTGTTTTCACACATTATCTTCAATTCCATAACTTTGATGGAAACTTAAGAATTCTTATTCCCCTTTATATATGAGAAACTGAGACCCACAGAAGTGAAGTCACTAATGCAAACACAGACATGGGGCTGTCACCTCAATCTATCTGACTTTAAACCTCAGTGCTTTCCACTCCTCATACTTCTTCCCCAGAGGTGATTATTGCTTTTAAGAAGTGATGAAGGCCATGATAAAGTAAATTCAAAACAAAAAAGAAAAAAAAAACTATTAGGAAGATTCATAAACTCTGTAAAAATTTAGAGCTTCTTTTTCTTTTTTGTCTTCTGAATTTTAAAGCCAGCTATCATGGGGAAATGCAAACAGGTTCAATCCAAAAATGTTTATGATGTTTATTCAACCTCCACAGTTTCTGCTACCACTTAGATATTATGGGGAGATCAGTGAGTCCCCATAAACTGCCCTTGGCAGGAAAACCCTTTGTGGTGACAGAGTAAGCATCACATTTAGCGTGATCTTGTAAGGGCAGAAACAGGATCTTCTGCAGAAGCAGAAGAACATATAGGATCTCAGGAGTGAAAAGAGAAATGGGTGATTTGTATATTCTATATCTAAGCCAATCTATTAAAGAACATCTAGGTATACTTGATAATGTATTGGTTTGATACTTGAGAGAAAATATCATCCACCCAGGTAATGGTTTATGCCAAGCAAGTGGGCTAGAATCTTGGCATATTGATCATTTTTAAGAATAACTCAGTGAGTGGAAAATGAGGGGAAATAATTTATAAGATGGTTAACTGTGTTCTTATTTTTTAAGGCTGATTTAAAGTTGCATATTTATGCACTATGTGTTGAATTTCTTAGTATTTGTTGTTAAAAATTGGATTTTAAAATTGCCTGTGAAATAAGATCAACGGTATTTAGGTGTTATATGATATTGCAAGATTAATATGCACATTATAAGTATAGAAATTGCTAGACAGAATTATTTTAAAAGAAGAAGGAAGACAAAAAAGAAAGACAGGAGAGAAAGGAGGGGAAATGAAAAAAGACTACCTGTCAGGCAAGGAATAAGAAGTTCCTCACATCATACATTTCTTTTGTCCCAGAAAGATCAAAGTTAAGCTTTAGAGGGAGGAAATAACTCCAGTCTTGTTACCAGAAAGGAAAAGAGGGGCGGACTGCCCAGAAGGAAGACCCAGAGGCATAGTAAGCATTTACTGCACATGGAGAAAGGAAAAATGTGATACCAAATGACAATATTTAAACTGCCAATATAAGTAGATGGAAATAGAGGGTGTGGCAAATCCACAGAGAGTTTTGAAATAAGCAGGAAGAATTATTTCAAATTGTATAAGGACTCAGAAAGGCAGTAAAGTTGATGTAATGCGGATTCGTTACGATATAGAGTCACCAAACATGAGCCTGTCGCTGCCACTAGCGTAGGAAACTATGGAGTAAGTGATGACAGAAATCTCAGTGATATATCACAAAGCAAATGGTCTTAGGAAGGACCAGATGAGAACCAGACACCAGGGAGGCTGTTGGAATGAATAAGTGGCAGAGGGCCAGCCGCGCAAACACGTATGGCCTTGGTGGCAGTCGAACTCTCAGTGACCACACACACTCTTTATACGAGGGCAGAACTTAAGCCTGATGCCCTTAAAAGTCAAGAAGTCCTTCATCCCCAAGAAAAAAAACAAACGTGTTACCCAACGGGCAGGCAAACAATGCTGAGCGTTCACTTCCTCTAACTCTGTAGTTAAGCAACTCAGGATCACGCAGGATAACATCACTCTCCCGCCAGGCACTGAAGTCAGGAAGCAGTTTATTTTCCCTGAAACTGAAGGGGGAAGTTAAAGAGAAAAACAGCTGCAACGTGATCAATTTGGGAAAACCAGGTACGAGTAAAGAGACAAAGCTAGAGAACGCCAGCGCGGATTTGCTGGGAGCTCCATTTGGTCCGAAGGACAAAAGCTGAATTGGGAACTGAGGCTTTCTAGGAGGCAATGAGGTTATGAGGAAGTGAGACCGCTCGAGAAATCAAAGAAAAATAGATGCAGTCTCTGGAATCCTTGGAACGGGAGTAGGTGAATGAGGACAAGGAGTGGGGCCAGGCCAGAGGGAAGAGAGGAGTAGGGAAAGTGGTGGAAAGGGAGGGGTTTTGAGATGAAAGGCAGGGAATGGGGACAAAAGGAGAGAAACCTCCTTGTTTCAAATCAATGTATCTCAAAGAGGATGTCATGTTTCCCCAGGTATATTCAGAGGGAGTCACAGGACCAGAGCTGGACACTCCTAACATCTGTTAGAAGAGGGCAGCTTTCAATTCCCATCTTTTTCTCTGGGAGGCCTGATTGCCCGTCTGCCCTGCTATCTCTCCACTTTCCACCTTTCCCCAAGTGCTGAGTGCTTCTTCTGCAGGATCACAAAAAGCAAAAACGTCACCTGCTTCTCCTCCCAACAGCTGAATTATTCTTCCATGCTTTTATTTTGAGAGCAAAGTGGTTCAAGGTATGTTTGAGGGTTGTGGAAACCCTCAAAGGGATTACAGAATGAAAAAGTTTTGAGAGCCATGCTCTAAATAAAGAATTGGAGATGAAAACCTGTCATAATGAAAAATTAAACTAAACTGCCTCAAATAAAGCAAAAGAGCAACTCATACCTTGGCATGCAAGGAAAGGAATTCATATAATGTGGGACCGGTAATGAGGCAGTTTCTTGCCAACGTCCAAGCCTCTTTCTACCTGCCATGTGCTAAGAAATACAAGTGGAGAATTTACAGCAATGCAATAATAACATGCAAAATCTGAAAATAGAAGCCTGAGTCAGAGTTTATTCCTAAATTTGAAATTTACTATCAGCAACTTCTACCAGCCTAAATAAACCTATGTGAATGAATGAGTATGATAAGCTCAGTAGACTAGGAAGCCAGGCCTCCTTATTGTGAGGTCCTTGAAGTTTACAGTTTTTAAATAATTAATATAGGATGATAATCAAGAGACCAGGACAAAACCACTGTCACTTATTAGTTATGTGATCTTGGGAAGGTCAGTCATTCTTTATAAGCATTAGTTGATTTATTAACTAAAGATATTAATACCTACATTGGAGAGATGTGGTGAGGACTGATATTTAAAAATCATTATTTTTTAGTGCTTTCTATATTGCTGGTAGTGTACCAAGTACTTTACATGCATTATTACATTCATCTCTACAAATATCCTCTAAGTAATTGCATGGCTGGCTGGACAGATGGTTGGATGGAATTGTCAATCCCCACATTAGAGATGAGGAATTGAGATCTAGGTTAAATAATTGGTAGAAGGTGTTATGGTTATTGGAGAGAGAGCCAGGATTCTCTCTGACTCCAAAGTCTTTGCTCTAAATTCTACTATTACTGTATTATGCTATTATCTGTATCCTACGCTTCCATTGTCTCCTTGTTCTACCTCCTCGCCCAATCCTGAAAGTCCTATGGGATGACTTCCACCCCTAACCCAATCACCCAAGATGTTTGGGTTCTCTTTTTGTTTCTCTTCTCCAAATCTATTCTACTTAAAAAAAGACAAACAAACCTGAAAAGGCCTCATATTCACCCCAGGAAACGATAATGGAAGAAAAGCCATGTGCCAGGCACTGGGTTAGATGCTGGAGAGACGGAATAAAGCGTGGTCACTACCCTAAAATGATTCACAAGCAACAGCATCAGGCTTAAAGCCTTGGGTTCCATTTCCCCTCTCCAACTCCAGGCTTCCCTAGTCTCCAACCCACACTTTGTTCCTCCACCACCACTTCTCACTCCTCCTGAAACTCTACAAAAAAATTTTGCTTTTTTAGTAGGAAGTGAAGAAATGCAATAGTATGGTGTTTCAGATTTGGTGGATAGATGTATAAGATTATTTCTTTTGACAAGTCATTCTGGTGTTTCTAAAATCATGCCCCTTGGTTGGCTCTCACTTTGCCTGATCAGGACAAATGTAATGTTTTTTAAAGGCAAATGGCAAGAGCTTGTGTGTTTGTCACTGTCTTTGAATCAGAGCAATCAGATTTTTCCAAATAGTGTTCAAAAGTCATGAAGAAATGTCCCAAAGTATTTAGAAGCATAAAGTTTTCTGAAAGAGGACTAGATATACCCTAGGAAATCATGATCTTCAGTGGAAATACAGTTTTTTTGAAACAAAGGAAGACTTTGGATTCAGAAAGCCTGATTTTTCGATGCCAGCTCTGCGTCTCATTAACAATGGGGCTGTGGGCAAGTTGATTCACCTCTCTGAGCATCATTTCCCTGTGTTTTGTAAAATAGGCACTGAAATACCTTTGTCTCATGGCTGCTCCAGAAATTCAATAAGATAATTATGTAAAGTACTTAGGCACATAGGTGGTCAATAAATGGTAGCTGTTATCACTATTATATTCTATGTGCAAATCAACTAATCAAAATTCTGAAAAGAGATTTAAGACAACCCTGTTCCTTTCATCTTTCTAAGACCTTCTACTACATGCTTTCTCGGCATTCTTACATCACACTTTTTCTTTAAACCCACGATAGACAACTGACGTCTGTATCCTGATGTTGCCACATGTTTTTCTGCTTAGTGGACTTTAATTATTACTGAATTGCATTAGGATTCCCATGGAATTACCTATTACAGCTGCACAGTGCCAAAATGAGTCATCATGATTAAATCTACTAGAATGACTACCAAGGAAACTATGTATGAGTTTCCATCCTGTAAAGTATTTGGTCACATGAAACCAACATCCAATGAGTAACATAACATCCTAGGGAACTTACGGTATCATAGACAATGAATAAAGTAGTTTTACACATCAAAAAGGAACCTAAGTGACAATATTCATTTAGGCCCCAGAGTGTACTTCTGTTTTAATAACTTAAGAATTAAGTTAAAGATATAATAGTTTCATATATCTTTAATCATTCATATATATCTTTTGATTTTAAGGAAGCTATGGAATAAAATAATAACTAAAACTCATTTATATATAATTATGTAGTACTATATAGATATGTCCAAGTTATATTTAGTTAAAAATGCTATTTAATCTTGTAAACATAGCAAAGCAAACATAGCATACCAAACCTACTCCATAGCTCTATGAAAAACAGCACTAAAATAATGAACAAAATATTATTCTCTCTTCCTATGATTAAATTATTTCTTAGAAAATCATTTTTAAATCTATAAATATATTCTACATGTCTGCTTTAAAGTTAGCATATAAATTAATATTATTATTATTATATTTATTTATTTAAGACACACTCTCACTCTATTGCCCTGGCTAGAATGATGTCAGCCTAGCTCACAGCAACCTCAACTCCTGGGCTCAAGCAATCCTACTGCCTCAGCCTCCCAAGTAGCTGGGACTACAGGCATGCGCCACCATGCCCAGCTATTTTTTTTCTATATATTTTTTTAGTTGTCTAGCTAATTTCTTTTTCTTCTTTTTTAGTAGAAATGGGGTTTCACTCTTGTTCAGGCTGGTCTTGAACTCCTGAGCTCAAACGATCTGCCACCTTCCGCCTCCCAGAGTGCTAGGATTACAGGCATGAGCCACCACAGCCAGCTGTAAAGTTAGCATATAAATTAACATCACATTGATGAATCTTGGTCTCAGGATTCAGAAATAATAAGTAATAAAAGTAAAACTAGCATGATGTATATTGCTTGTTCCTTAGATATGTAAAAATTATCTTCGCATTGCAATAATATTGCAGCTGAGTTTGTACTGATATGGCATCATTGTGTACTCAGGTAGGATTCCCTGATTTATGGTCTCCTTTGACCTCTGCTGCACAACAACAAGGTAGATCCTGAAATTGGAGGAGGGACAGGTGAGGGCGAAGAGGCAGAATAGGAGGGATTGGAAGATAGGAAGCAAATCCCATGGGAAATTAATGTCTGTGGAGCCAAATGCTAGTAGAGCCACTCTACTATTTTATTCATTCTGAAAAATGTATAACTTCCATGTACTATATTTAGATACAACTATTTTGTGAAGTGAGTCAAGATCAAGTAAACCAGTAAATGATTTGGTGCTATTTTTGTTTTCCAGGAGCCACCCTTCCCCTAGGATTTATTGCATAGCACAACTATAAATTAAAATATTTCATATTTTTATGACTTCAGTTGGCTCTACATACCATTCGCTCCATTTTTTTAAATTCAGGTACAGATGTTTACATATCTGAAGGCACTGAACTTATTTTGTGTAATCAAGAAATATGTTCTGAAAGGTCATTAATGTAATCTTTCTAATGTCACACCTTATTTATATTATTTATGAATGAGAAGGATAATATTTCCGTGTGTTTTAGAGGTGACAGAAACCAAGGTTAAGCGTTTCTAGCTGTCAAGTGAATCAATGACAGCTATACCACCAGAAATCTTTCCTCTTGTCCTTCCCACTTTGTCAGTAACATGGAGAAAGGCGACAATCATTTCCAGCTTTCTCCCTTTTCTCCCACTTGTAAATCGGGTGCACTTCTAATCTTACACTTTCTCCACCCCCATCAAATTCCAAAGTGGAATACAAGAGGGGAACTTGCTAATACAGTAGTTTGGGGGCAGAAAATTATGCTCAACTGGGAATGGATATATGAGGCATGGAAGCATTTCTTTCATGTAATTCCTTTCACTCTGCTGAAGCAAATCTCTTTGAGGGAACGAACCCCTAGGTCTCAAGAGAAAGAGCTTAGGTTTTCACTTTCAAGACACCTGCCCTAGAGTCTCAGAGCCACCCATTTTATTTTCTGTCTTTCCCCATGTTTGAAATGACGCTGGAATACTAATTTCCCAGCACTGTTCCAACCACTAAATATACTAAACAACTATGGAGATGGAAGAAGCAGTCCTCACTTATGGCAAGAACTTAAAAAAAAATGTCGCCATTGTTAAACGATCCATAACTGCTGTCCACCTGTCACCAGGCCCACCTGTTCTCCCCCACGGAAGTCGACACCCTTATATCAGCCAGGCCTCTCCTGTCGTATCACTCTTTCCATACAAGTTACTGTGTGCCAGGCAGCTTGTAGAGAATTTTAGAAAACATTGCTGTGTATGGAAACTTTATCTGAATAGGCAAGAGAGCAAACACACCTCTATGCCGGGCATCCACCGGGTGCCAGAAGAGCTCCCCAAATCCACAACTATGGGAGCTGAAACCCAGCACCTCGGTGTCCTGAGACTGCGTCCACACACGTGCACTGATCTTAACTCTATCTTTGTTTCAATAGTACCTTTTCTGACTACATCATTGCATTAGTATATCAGATTGGGCTACATAAATTATGAAAATGGGTTTTCAAAACTATAACAAGTAAGCTGGAAAATGTTTGACTTAAATGTAAAACAAAAAAATCACAATTGTGATAAATCTGGGAGACGTTTACCCTTTCTCTAGGCGTAGGTAGCTCACACGTCTTTGATTTCACCCTGCTATTCCAATTCCAACTCTCACTGAGGCAGGGCTCTTGAGGAACTTCTCCTTGCCTCAAAACGTGGTGCAATCTTTTCTCCTATTATCATCTTATTAAAATCTAATGAGGCGGAGAGGGGGAAAAAGGGTCACATGTTATCCTTTAAATCTACTCCGTATACATTGTTGGAAGCAGTGTTCGTTTCAAAATTAGTATGAAGATGGGTTTGCACAGTAAAGTTATTTTCTAAACTTCTTTGAAGAAGTTAAATTTGGGGTGAAATTTGAGTTTCATTCTTTGCATGTCACCTATATTTTCCTTCTGATTTCACCAAAGCGCGCTAAAATAGAGGTTCAGTTTGCATCGGCATCAAACCCTCTGAGCTCTCCTTGCAGACCAATTGGGTTAAGAAAACTGAAGTCCCATCTAGATAAAGTTGCCCTGAGGGACATGCAAAGGCAATACAGAGAAGCCAGGTAAATCCTGAATGGAGTCTTCTGTGTGGAATAAATTAACTCCAAAAGGCCCCAGGTGGCTTTTCCTATCTTCCAAGAATTAACAACGTCTCATTGTTATTGAATAAACTCGCGGAATATTTTTTTTTAATGACAGGATAAATGTTACATATACACTTTATAATTCATTCCATCCTGGCAGGAAATGGCCTTCAGTTTTCTCTGGGGAACTCTACAAACATCTGGATAATCTTGAAATCTTTTAATAAGAAAAAGTGGTAATTATCCCCCAACTTACTACGTCCCACATTTATTCCTTTTTTTTCAATGATTGGGAATTTATTTCTTTCTCAGTGAGTGTTTAAAGACAGCTTACCAAGGAATTAATTATGATGGGTGTCCACAAAGGATATACTTCTCAGCCTGGTCCAACGGACATTCGCAGAAAGTTAGTTTTGACTATTTTTCTCTAAGGCAGCCAAATTTCCTAATTGTACAGATGTTCAATTTTTTTTTTTTTTTAATTTCCAACATAGCTTTCTTTGGTTTTGGATGTTAGGTTGAAATGCCTTTCTAATGTAACGAGCATTGTGACATGGTTATTTATATTTAGCCCTACTCTCTCATTCATCACTACCCTATGGAAGAATTTTGACAAGCAATGTACAAATGTGACATGGGTACAAAAGCGTATCTCAGAGGTCTGGAATCTCTGGGTGAATTCCATGCTCAGGATAGTGCTGCATAGCTCTGGAGGAGAATTTCCAGTAAGTTCCATGAGATATGAATCTGGCCTTGACATTCCACTTCCTATACTCTTTTGCTTCTCAGAAAGCAACATAACCCCTTTCCTCTCTTCCATTTTCCCCTATATTTCTTTCTTTTTATGTGTGTTTCTGAATGTTGGTCCTTTGTTCTTTGGCTCATTCTATTTTTTTATAGTTTAGTTCACAGCATGTTAATTAATCTCAAATGCTTTTCTTTCTTCCATTCCTCCCTAGCTATGTCTGAGGTAATTTTTGTTTGTTAGATCTCTATGTATAATACACCTAGAGTGGTATTACTTCCTTATGTAACCTACATTTGAATTTCTGTACTTCCTTGTGTTTGCTTTTGGTGAACTATGCTGAATTATGAGGACCTTGAAGGGAGAGGAAAATCTTAGTAGTCTGGCTGGTTGCTGAATCACCCAGCTTCATTTTGTTAATGACACATTTTTTGAACTTTGGCAAGTCTAGTGATCTTTTCAGACCCCAGATTTCTGATATGAAATAATAATTTGTATGTTCTGTCAGTGGGTTTCAGTATGGGGTAATTAATTATTCCTTCCAAAGTTTTTGAACATGGAAATTATATTTTGAATTCAATTAGAATGATAAATATTTAATGTGCCTGGCACCATACCTTTGTGTTGGGGACACACGGATGAATTAGGATCCTTTTCCTCAAGGACTTTGTTGAGAGATAAACTTATAGAGAAGGGTAGTTTCAATAGACCATGATAAATGCTTTACATTACAAATACATGTTTCAGCACAACTATATTATTTTTCTATATTGTTCTTAATGTTCTATACTGAAATAATGGTAAATTAGAAAAAAGAAATAATTTTCCAACATAATCCAGTCATTCTGGATCAAGCAGAATTATTCAAACAACTTGTAACAAAATGTACCCAGTTGAAGCCAGTCATTAAATCTGTATTTAAATTTTTTTCTTATATCTAATATCTAGGCATTTTTCCTTCATTTTAATCCATACTTTAATCCTGTTTTAAATGGAGGGAAGGGAAGAGAGAATTAACATTTGTTGAATATCTACTATGTGCCCAATGTGGTGCTGAACACTTCCAAAGCATTATCTTAATAAACACCCAGAACGATTCTCCAAGGTAGGTATTATTATTTCTAATTTAAGTATATGGGAATTTAGACTGATAGATCAGGTGATCAGCCCAAAGTCATCTAAGCAAAAAATATTGGTCAATACTCACACCCAGGCTCACTCATTCCGAAATTTGTGCTAACTCTACTCCACTACATCTCTCATCCAAATGAAACCACAGAACTAGAACTCAAATAACCCTTTAAGGATGTACAGAACTCTGGTGGCATCTGAGCTCAACTGCCTCACACTGCAGATGAGGAAAATGAGGCCCAAGGAGTTTAAATAACTTGCCAGAATTCATTCTGATAGTTGATGTCAAAGATTAGAATAGATACCATTTTTTTTCTCTTGGGCAAACCCATGTTCTGGAACATTCCATCTAAAAAGAATTAGCTCTCTGCTTCAAGAAATTCTGAAAAAGAAATGTGATTAACAAAATTATTGTAGAAGAACTTTCTGATGGATGGAAGTTTGGATTTAAGGACCTGAGAGCTTGCTTTCACTTCTCTGATTCGTTGAGGCTATAGAATGGAAGACATTTTTTCATTAGCTTCTCTTTAATTAAAAATAAATGAATGACTAAATCATTTCCCTCTTCCCTCAAGGTTTTTGCTTTTGATAATTTTCATCATTTTTCACCTCCTAGATTTTCTCAGAGTTCACCTTCTCTAACCTTAATGCAGAGCTCAGGGAGGAGCAAAGAGTGAACTCAGAGAGGTAAAGACCAGTTTTCTTTCCATCTCTCTCTTTGGTTGTCCCCCATCCACATCTCCTTCTCCTTTTATCTTTCCTTATTTCCCTTTTTCTCCTTCTTCTTTTGAACGTCTTTCCCTCTTCTCTGCTTTTTTTTTTTTTTTTTTTTTTGAGACAGAGTCTCGCTTTGTTGCCCAGGCTAGAGTGAGTGCCGTGGCGTCAGCCTAGCTCACAGCAACCTCAATCTCCTGGGCTCAAGCAATCCTCCTGCCTCAGCCTCCTGAGTAGCTGGGACTACAGGCATGCGCCACTATGCCCGGCTAATTTTTTCTATATATATTAGTTGGCCCATTAATTTCTTTCTATTTATAGTAGAGACGGGGTCTCACTCTTGCTCAGGCTGGTTTCGAACCCCTGACCTTGAGCAATCCACCCGCCTTGGCCTCCCAGAGAGCTAGGATTACAGGTGTGAGCCACCGCGCCCGGCCCCTCTTCTCTCCTTATATCACTCACGCATGCACACTCGCACACACACACACATACACACACAAAATATCCTGTGTCTGGTGTCCTTAAGCAATCTATGTTAAGTTTATTACAATACCAACAAAGCATATGTAAGCCTGGATTGATATACCTACCGGGCACTGGGTTTTCCCATACACTATCCCAATATTCAATTATTTTTTGTACACAGACTCCTTTGTTTTATCAAATTGGTTTCTGAGCTATCTCTCCTTGAGCAAATATCCCTTTAAATCTTCAATAGAGAAATAGTATAAGAAATGATTTTCCCCTTATTTTTTTAGAAATATTTTAACATAAATTGAATTGACATTAGTTTTTAAATTAAGTTACTATTTTAATTTTGTATCTTAAAATGTAAATTGGGTTCAAATTAAATCTATGATATCAGGGCCATTACATTAATTTTTATCATCAGATTCCAGGATTATGGATGGGAGAAGGGAGGAGATGTGAAATATTTTCTCATTTTTTATTTTTGAAAATAATCAATAAATAACTGGCAATTAATATGGATAAAGTGAAAAATCAGTTTTTATTTGATGGTGTTTTATTTTTCTAATTATCATAAGAATTCGTGTTCCCTGTGCATCATTCAAACATTATAGAAGTGTGTTAAATAAAAGAAATTTCTATGCCCCAACCTTCCATTGCTAAAAGATTACCACTATTAACAGTTGTTACTAGACTTGAAGACCTTTTTGGTTTTGCACATTCACACGTTTGCATACAAAATAATGGAATCAATTATCCATAATATTATGCAATGTGCTTTCTCTCCATTCAACCATAGATTATGGAAAAAACTTTGTTACTACATACAGATCTGCCTCATTCACTGTACTGTCTACCTGGTATCCCCTCTTATGAGTGTGCCATAATTTATTTAACCATTCTCTGGTTGATAAGCATTTAGTCTGTTTTCAATTTGTCACTATTACAAATACCGCTGCAATAAATGTGCTTGTACATATATAATTATGACATGCTTATTTTCAACATTTACTCAAGATGTCAGACAAACCCACCATCTGAGACTAGAAAAACACTTTGCTGTCAACTTCCAGGGTTAAGCTCTGGGGCTTACAGATGGGCAGGTCCTAGAGAGGAACAAAACACACAGCATGGCTTTTAATATACTAGGCCACAGATGACTTCAAGGCCCTGGAGATCAATGGATCTTAATATATTCTCAACAAGTAGAGAGCCCGTTTAGATACAGGCTAGGTTACACAGTTCATGTTTATAAAAGGAGTGGACAAATGGGAGGGGAGAAAAATGAAAGGGCCTGAAATATAAGACACACCAATGCACCAAAGGGCATCTGAGGTAAGACTCAGGAAAAACATCAAACAAATAAACAAAAAAACAACCTCCCAACACTTCCTAAGCACTTACAAGAAGCAAAGGTCAAAGCTCTGATAAGTTTGAATAAGTTTTCTGGCTCTTAAGAAGTTACACACCCTGTAAATTGCTATAGTCATTCCTTGATGAGTGTTAAACCACTGCAGAGGAGTTTAATGGCAAATGTCATATATAAAAATATATGAAAAGCCAATGTGCAATGTCACATGCAAGTAAAAACTTGATCACTGGCAGAATCCTTAATCTAGAACCACTGCATTTCTACCATATGTAGAAAACATCCCCTCAAACTTTATTTCTCCTCACTCCTATACCAAATTCTTTTTTGTTTTTAAGCAAAACAGTGTAGCTACAATTTTTGAGCAATTACAATGTGCCCAGCACTGTGCTAAAGGTCTTTGGGGCATTGTTTTATGTAACCTCTGAAATAGGAATATGAAATCAACACTATTTTTACCCCCATTATGAAGGCTCCATGAGATCACATTGCTAATTAGTGGTCCATGGTCACAGAGCTAATAAGTGGCAGAACTGGGGCTCAAATCCAGGCAGGCATACTCCAAAGCCTGTGTATATAATCACTACAGGATATCTTTTATTTTATTCTGAATGTTCCAGGAGGAAGTATGCTGCTTGGAGTGATGGGACCCTATTAATATGTGATAATGAGAGTAGAGCTACTCAACTTTCAATGGTTTTTTTAGTTGCCAGTTAATGTAATCCTCCGATTATCAAAAGCAGAACATTGGCAAAAAGGCCCTAAAACCCAAAGGAAAGGGAAAGAATTAGCCCTTCAAAATGTATCTACTATCTTTCCAAAAGTTCTAAAAAGAAAAGTCAGATAAGACTGTTGAATCATGTTCGAAGCCTTTAAGGAATCATGGAGAACGAAATAAATACACAATAATAGAAACAGACAAATATAGATTTCAGATTCAAAAAGGTTAAGAAGGTGGATTTTGCAAAATGTATACTAGGATTATTGAGCAAGCATGAACAAGATTCTAGGTCTGATTATTTAAAGAGTCTCTTATTTGAAAACAAAATAAAATTCTCTAGACAAAACTACAGATGTCAAAAAGTGAAAATTTGTTTCTTCTTTATTCTTTTCTTTGATGGACCAGTCTATCTGGACATAGCTAAAGTCTTTTACTATAATTTTGCAGTAAGATATTTGCCAAAAGCTTTTATTATTTTATTTTATTTTATTTTTTTGAGACAGAGTCTGGCTCTGTTGCCCAGGCTAGAGTGCCATGGTGTCAGCCTAGCTCATAGCAAGCTCAAACTCCTAGGCTCAAGCAATCCTTCTGCCTCAGCCTCCCAAGTAGCTGGAACTACAGGCATGTGCCACCATGCCCGGCTAATTTTATATATATATATATTTTTTTTTTTTTAGTTGACCAGCTAATTTCTTTCTATTTTTAGTAGAGACGGGGTCTCACTCTTTCTCAGGCTTGTCTCGAACTCCTGACCTTGAGCGATCCTCCCGCTTTGGCCTCCCAGAGTGCTAGGATTGCTGCATGAGACACCACGCCCAGCCAAGGCAAAAGCTTTAAAATGATGGAGGTAACAAGAGAGAGAACTACAAGGTCAATAACGACAGGCAATAACTACAGGCAATTTGGTAAAGGATTATTTAATCAATTCAACCATCAAACCTAAGTCTGTTGGTTAACTGCCTGAATATGTCCAAAATAAAGAGTCTTTAGTAGCAAGTTGTAGCAAATATAGTGGGAGCAGAATCAGGATTTGAATAGGATATCACCAAGGTACCACCAGGGTACCACCAGAGTATCACCAAGATACCCAGGATAAATCTAGAAAGATATATTTTAATGTAGATAAATAGAAGTAAAATATAGGAGACAGTTCATTTCCCCAAGTAACTTTGAATAATATTTCCTAATGACAGGATTGAGCATTCCTAGTAATACCCAAATAATGGGACAAGCAAAATCAAGTTCTACCAAGAAATTTAATTAAATAGCTGACACTACATTAGGCATGTATAAAGCCTTAAGTAGATAAAGTACATAAAGACACAAAACAGTTGGGCAATCTCACGCTGCATGACTTAGTCACCTTACCACATCCAATGTCATTCACTCCCCTCCTAGGCTGGAAAAAGGTTTTATTATGGTTTAGCTCATACTTGCTTCTTTCTTTATTAACCCTACCCGTACTTGCTTATTTATTACCCAAATTACTGCAAATGCTGACCTCTGCTCCCACGCAAAATCACTAGCTCTGACATCAACAGCAGATGGTGTATTGCCAGCCTAATGCCATGTGCCTCTTTTTTATGCTGCCAGGGTCCAAGTTTTTGTCTGGAGTCTACCCTTCCCCATTCTATTCACAAATATTCTGAAAGGCCACAGTCAATCATAGGGAGTCTTATCTTCTTTGTCTATGATTGGTTTGGGCAAATGGCATACAATCCACTTTTGGCCAATAAATGTATAAATATACACTTATTTATTCATTCCACAAATGTTTACTGAGCACCTACTACATGGCAGACACTAGGTGCTGGAGAAACAGCACTGAACAAAACAGAAATGTCTCTACTGACATGGGCCCCAGATTCTAATTACGGAAGAAATAAAGCTAATAGAAAACATGAAGAGTGTTAAAGGACTTCAGCGAAAAGATTCTTCACTTTTAATATTTTTAAAATAATGTCGAAGGAAGAAATTGCTCTTTATCTTCCTCTGACATTGATGTGATACTTGGAGCTTCAGCAACATGGAGAGGAGCCAGCCAATCTAGCAAGGATGCCAATGCATAAAGAGGGAAGAACCATCACTGAGCTGCCAAACTAATCAGCCTGGTCCCCACACTGTGTATGCCACTTTTATGAGTTTCCTATTGCATTTTGTTGAGAGTATCCTAATAATATGACATGGCATACAGGTTTGGCAGGAAAAAAATTCAGAGCAATTTATCTGATCTCTGACCATTTTTTATAGGCAGAGTTGACTGGGAAACCCATCACCTCCTTGATAATAGATGACATTAAATAAAAGGGCAAATATATGCCCTATTTTGCTAAATTTGTGCATTGGCAACAAAGAAAGAAAAAATATATATAGAATGAAGACACACAGACAACCAACCTACTTAGATAAGAATATACATCTGTTGTGAATATATTTCAGTATAGATCTAAATGGCTATTGTTTGGCACAGAAAAAGTAGGTATATATCATTACAGAAGGATTAAGGTTATTTTGAGACTTTTCTTATCTGTGTATATCCATGAATAATCAGCATCATATATATATATATATATATATATATTTCCAAATCATCTCCTAAGAAAGATTTTATATATTAATATTCTATATGTAACCTTGTGTGTATGTATATATAACATACATAATATGTATGCCTAATCTTTAGAAGATGATTTAGAAGTTCTGCGTTGAGGTCTTAATTAAAAATATATTTCATGATGCAAATAGTAAATGAGAGAAGTGTTCATTTTTTAAATGCAGATACTGACATGGATAACGTAGCCAACAACTATTCCTAAAATCTAGGTAAGAGGAAATTGTTATTTTCCAAAATGTAGAAATGATAAGGCAAGAAGGAATGTGCTTCTGGTGATGACGAAGACCAAACACCCCTCATTGACACGGAATAGGAAGAACTTGACGAATATTTACTGAATGAATGAATGTTTCAGCATCCAGGATTTTGCATATATTTTGTACATATATTCACGGATTCTTTTCACACAAAGACATGGCCTTTATCATTCAAACACTTGCATTCCTGTTACTGAGATAAGGGATAAATCTCCCCTACCCTCTCTTTTTCATTCTTTCTCCTTTCTCTCTCCCTCTCTCTTCTTCCTTCCTTTCATCCTTCTATTGTTTTTCAGCAAACATTGAGTGTGTTCTGAGGAGCAGGAATTGTGCGGTGTATATGAATAAGACAGGCAAGACAGCATTTTTGCCCTTGAGAAGCTTATTATACTCCAAGTAAAGAAAAGATACATTTAAATAAAGGTTTAAATACATATAGTGTGTATTTGCCTGGTGAATATTATCTGGTAAACAGTGAATGCTACTGTCTTAGTCAGTCCGGACTGCTATGACAAAGTACTACAGGCTGGATGGCTTATAAACAACAGAAATTTATTTCTGCTCATGCAGTCTCCTCTCCTCTTCCTTGCCTGGTCTCATCCAGTCTAGTTTCCTCTTCCTCATCTGGTCTTGTATCCTCTTCCTTGTCCAGTCTGGTCTCCTCCGAGAGATTCCATTTTAAATGGATCTTTTTCAGTCCTCTTCAAAAGAGTTCTGTCATAATGTCTACTATTTGAAGAAAGTCCTAGGAAACATATAATAAACTGAGTACGTAATAAAAAACAAAAAAAAAAAATTTATTTCTCACAGTTCTGGAGCCTGGAAGTCTGAGATTAGAGTGCCAGTATTGGGGAGTTCTAGTGAGGGCCATCTTCTGGGTTGCAGAATGCCTACTAGTCACTGTGTCCACATGGATAGAAAGAGGGTTAAAGAGCTCTCTGGGGTCCTTTTTGTAAGGACACTAATCCCATTCATGAAGGTGTCATCATTATGACCTAATCACCTCCCAAATGCTCCTCTTCCTGATACCGTCATATCGAGGGTTAGGATTTCTGCATATGTACTTTGGAGGGACACAAATATTCACTGCACAATAGCTAAAATTCAATCTGAGGACAGAGAAAACTATGAACAGAGTTCATGTGGAGATGAGAATATGTAAAAGGAAAGGATGATAATGAAGGCCAGGGAAAATGTAAAGAACAAAAAAAGCACAGGTGTACAGATATATGCAGGATATGGTAGGAACAGTGACTAGCTTGCTTTGTCAAAGGTACATGTTTCCCACAGAAGAGTTAGGAGAGATGTTTGAAAGGGTATAGTGGGGTCATAACAGAAGTCTTTGGAGGGCAGGCTAATACTTGGTTTAAAATATATGCAATGTCTATTTAAGCAAGGCAATAAAATACAGAACAGAACTTAAGAAGAATTGTCTGTCACTGATGTAAGCAATGGAAAATGGTTTGTTTCACTTAACTGGACTGTGACATTTGAGTTGAAATTAGGTTTCAAAAGAAGAGTGAATAATTTCGGTCCAGCATACCATGCTAAAAATGGGAAGAATAAGGTAGACATGTATACAGTTTACTGAATCTGAGACCCCATAATAATGGTGAATACCAACATGAATATTTTTAACGAGTTTGATTATAGCATGGATAAGAGCAGAAAATAATTTAAGCAACCGAATCACTAAACCCATCATTACTTCAAAACAAGTAAAGTTTTAAATTACAAAACCATAACCAAAATGTTAGTTTAAAAGTACACAATCTGTTTAACTCATTCCTCACATTCAATTGTTCCAAAATATAATATTTTAAATCCTAATTTGACAATAAAAATCTCATTGAATGAATTGAGCATTCTCCTAGAAAAAAAAAATCTTTTATTAATCTAATCACATTCTATAACAATGACAAAAAAAAAAACAATTACACTGGGAATGCTAATAAGAAAAGGAATGTTTTAATGAAATGGTGCATCCTAACACAAAGCTACCCAGATCCAGATTGGGCTACTTAAGAGTCTCAATGGAGAAATGCTAAATATTATCAAAGTTCTCTCCAAAACCAAAGCCCTGGGGCATAATAAACTCCTACAAGAATTGTGTTTTAAATTAGCTAGTATTCTCCTCGATCACTTATTAGAACTTTATAACCATATCTTGAAATTAAGAACTGTCCGTACTATGTACGCTGTTAATATTTTATGCATTCTATTAAGAAGGAAGAACTTCTACAGTGTATATTTCTCATTGACTCTCTGTCTCGAAAAACATCAGTTGCAAAGGTATGACTCAGATTCTCACCTGGCAGGTAGAATACAAAATGTTCTGTTTTCACTGATGAAGACAGCCTGGACTCATGCCAGGAAGAATCTTTCCGGCTAATGTGTGAACATTCATTGAAAATATTTTAACCACATGCTTTTGTATTAAAAGATAGCCAATTTTTTTTTAGATATTTAATGAAAATGAGTACTTATGTGGGTTAAGCTTCCTTCAGCTTGAAAATTTTGATGTGAAAGTTTTCTCAACTGCCAATGATTACATCCCAAAAGGAAGCTAAGGGTGAAAACAACGACACACTGAATTTTCCAAAGGTGAAAGAGTGTGCTTATCATTGAAAAGAACTCTCAAAGGAATTTATTAATATTTTGCCCAATTGTCCCCCCAAACTGTGTAATTATTACACACATATGAATTGAAAGAATGATTATGCTTTTCTTTGTACACTCTCCCTTCTCCCCCTCCTGATATGCATAGGCCACAGTCAAGCACGGTGCTATTCAGTTAGAATTAGCAATTAATGCAGCCATGCTATAAAGCAAGTTTAAGTCTACAAAATAATCTGCTTTAAAAGGAGGTGATGGGGAAGAAATTGTTAGCTCTTTTGTGGTCTGGCCACTCCACCAGTCACAAATTGTGATTGTGCACAAGATATGCAATGCACTATCTCTGTTGGTGGAGTTGCTTCTCTATTTCCTATTTTCTCCAGAATAAATGGGTTTATATGAGCCATCATCCAATTCTCGTGTGTGATTTCAAGCTCATTCATCAATGTTAACACTTCAGTGTTTAGCACCACCTAAAACTGAATGTATCAACTCAAAGATAAATGTAGCACATGCTATAGGACACAATAAGACTATAATTTTGTACAGAGACTTCTCTAAATATTTTATTTTCAATAACTCCTGCTTTGTTTTAAAGGAATGATTATGTCATTATCTTGTTTGTTTTTTTAAATTGACTTTTACAACTACCAGTTGGTCTGACGGGGATCTTTAGGTGCTGTGAAATTAAGGGCATGTTTCATAAAGAAAAATTTTCAGATAGAAATTGAGAACATGGAAGGCATTTATTCATTAATGGAGAGATGAAATTAAATTCAATTTTTTTTGTCTTGTTTTAACCTCTTTGACATTATGAGATATTGCCTATAAGCTTAGACAAACACAGCTCTCAAAGACCTTACCCAAAAGATTATTCAGTGGTATCCATAATGCTCTAGGGAAGGAATTATAAGCAACTGAAGTTCCAATCTAGATATTTGCATGTTATATTTAATAAGAAGCATCATAGTACTCTGTGCATCAGATACATATAAGATAAAGAAAGAATAAGACCAGTGAAGCAGTTATAAAGCTAGAAAGAAAAAAAAAAAAAAAAACAGATAAAATTTCCCAGAGGATAGGCACATATAATTTCTTCAAAAAATTAGAAACAACAGAACAAAATAAATATTCTGTTAAATAAAAATGTGAATAACTTTTTTGTTTAAAAATCAACATTTGGCACATATTTAATCATTTATTTGAGACCCATCCAAAAAAGCCTATACATCGCAATAATACCTATACTGACAAATCACTTCAGCTTTTCGCCTGACCCCCCGAGGCATTATAATTATTCCCTGCACATGTTGCCTTTAGCATGTTAAGTAAAAATCTTTAATATCCTTATTTTAAAAGATTTACATAGGTTGGGCGTGGTGGCGCACACCTGTAATCTCAGCTCCTCAGGAGGCTGAGGCAGGAGGATTACTCGAGCCCAGGAGTTTGAGGTTGCAGTGAGCTATGATGATGCCACTGTGTTCTAGCCCAGGCTACAGAGAAAGAACTTGTCTAAAAAAAAAAAATCTACATCATTGCTCTTGTCATGTTCATGTATCCATCATTAAATGAACACCATGCCCCCATTTCCTTTTCCATTTTTAAAGGAAGATTGGACTGGGCTTTATTGGCATTTTAAATCTATATTTCTAAAGGGAAAAAGATACCAAAGATCAACCAAACTTTTCCTTGTGATATTAAAAATCACTAGATGGTCTTAAATTTCCTGCCTTGACATACATCTTTCATGTTAGGAACTTGAGACACATTTGGAATTGGCTTTTACCCAAAAAGAACTTGAGTTGGCTCAAACTTGAATAGATGAACTGTGGTTTCCTTTGAAAAACAAAACAAAAAGACAGAAAACGAAAACACTTCTAACACTTTTACTTGACATTTCAAAAAAGACCGAAAAACATGAATTCACTTTAAACCATTCAAAAACACAAGACAGGTGAACATGGTACATGGCTTTCTTGACTTCGTTCATAGAAAGGGCTAAGACTAAAAAATGTATTCACAGTCACACGAGTAGCCAAGGTGAATAAATCAAATCAGAAGAACTGATTGAAAAGATCTATCAGTTAGAACGTGGCGGGTGACGAGAGGTATGAAACCAGAGGGTGAATTTATATATGGCAGACCAGTTGGTTTCATCCAGTTTGCCACGGATAACTTAGTGTCAGCCAGTTATCACACAAATGGGTGGTCCAAGACATCAGGACCCTCCAAGTAAGAATGATGGTGACTTAAAAATCTTGCAGTATCACTGGAAAATCTTGAAGCACATATCTTATTAGGTCGTTTGCTTTGAGTGTATATGAAGGTTTCTTGTCAATATCATTTGTACAAGATTCAAGAATACTGGTCCAATTATCTTTTTAATGCAACAGCATATTCTTCATTGAAAACACTCCCAATAATAAATACAGGCTTTGTTAGATTTGATATGGTGATTTAAATGCTAATTCCATTTATTTGTATATGTCACATACACTCAGGAGTTTTCTAACGTCAGATAACAGAGTAAACAACAAACATAACAGTTCATTTGCTCTAAAATTACTGTAGCTTAAGTCTGTGATTCAACATATTGAGATGACTTTTATTTTTGTTGTTCTCAATATTCCCCTTTGGGAGCAAGCTGAGAAACATGTAGCTTTTTCAATCCTGTATTTATAAATAAAAGGCTTTGTTACCAAGCATTAAATATATTTCTATCCCCCAAAAAACTGCTTTGAAAATACATTTAAAAATAGATCTCTTGAAAGAAAAATTACCTTTCTAAAATATTATTACACATTCACAGTATATAATTTTTTTGTTGTTCAAATTGAATTTCCTGCTTAGAAGATATATTATTTAAAATTCAATAAGAGACAGTGTTGGGTAATGAAAACAGGCACTAAATTCACCCAAAACTGGGTTTGAATCCTCGCTTTGCCACTTATTAATGTTGTGACTTTGGGTAATTTAATTAACCTTCTTCAGTTTCATCATATAAAAACGAAGACAACAATCTCCATCTTGTGAGATTCTTGTGAAGACTACTATAACACCAACTACAGGCCCTGGCCATAGGCAATGCAACATAGCATTAAGAGGACAAAGTCTAGGGCCAGACTCCCTGGGTTCAAATCCCGGCCCTGTCATTTATAAGTTATAACGTTGGGCAAGTTACTTAAATTCCCTTTGCTTCAGTTTCTCCATCTATAAAATGGGGAAAAAAACAGTAGTACCTATCTCATAAAGTTGTTATGAGGAGTGTTGAATAATATATGTTGATTCTTAAATAATTGAGTTGGGACAATGCCCAGCACAGAATATATACTATACAATATTAGTTGCAAAGAAAGAACAGTCTAACAAATGACAGGCATTACAATGTCACTGCTGCAGAAGAGGAGGCACAGAAGAGGTAGAACGTGAGCAGGAAAAACTCATCAAATGGCATCATTCAAAGAGAGCTAGGACGATCTAAAACAACTTCACCACTATGACATTATACACAACATTTTTCTCCAGTCTTCATAACCTGAAGATTTTTTTGAAAGCAGTCATAATTCTGCACATGCTTTGAAATTGTCCCTTTCAGATAACCAATAGTCAAATATGAAATTTGGGAACTTCTTGATTCTTTATTCAGACCATATTTTGCATGTTTAATCACCCTTCCTTTGTTCATTTCTACACTCGATCTTAGCCAAAAGGCTAAGAAGCAATCTTAATTTCTTTATTTTTCCTGCATACATTTTTCTCACCAACCAGGTTATCAGTTTCTTTGATAGCAAGGGTTTGTATTATTCACCTTCACAGTCTAATTTGTCTCAAGCCAGGAGGAGTGTTGTTAAATGTATATGTTATTAAAATTATGTATTATTAAACCTAAACAATTAATAACCTCCAGAGCTAATGTTTTGGATTCCTGTATGAGACACATGTTTTGTCACTACTATCTATGTGTAATAAAATAAATGCTTTATCTAGTGCTTTAATTCAACTTTATGTGAGCCAGCCTACAGGAGATTTTAGTTATCTGTGTTTAAATTTTGTTTGGCTTTTACACAAATAAAATTAAAAAGCATTCTAACTCTTCCAAAATTGTAAAGAATTATACTCTTCCTGCATAGCCAAAAATGCACATAAAGAATCAGGATATTTTATGCCATTGTACAAGTAAGATATACAAGATACATAAGATACGATTGTCTCAGGAAGAACTAGAAAATAGAAATAAGTTAAATGAGTATTTCTTTATCTCAGAAAACGTTTCTCCCAATATACCTTTGATAAGTGTTTAATTACCTTTTGTTTTGTTCTGTCTTTCAGGGATTAACCATTAGCTGGAGACTGGCTCCCTTATTTATCATGTTGATCTCATCATTTTCATTGCTTTGCTTAAAAATATGTATATGGGGAACTTCTCTCAATTTTCTTTGCACTATTGATTTGATTTTCTCAGCATCAGTTATACATTTTCTGGACTCCAGTGTGGATTTTAATTGTTATTACATTTTAATGTATTATTTCTATGAAAATATTGCCATGAAGTAAAAAATACTCCTATTGTTTTTTAAAATTCAAATATTAGTATGTTTTTTAGCTCTTTGAAAAGTGCTTTTATCTAATTTATCCTTAAAACTGCCTCTAAAATTACTGAATAATCATTATCTCTATTTTATTTTTTTAATCTTTTAATTATGATGGGTACATAATAGTTGTATATATTTATGGGGTATTGTGACATGTTAACACAGGCACACAATGTGTAATAAGCAAATCAGGGTATGCCTCACTTCAAATACTTATCATTTCTTTGTGTTAGGATTATTCCAATTCCACTCTTTTAGTTATTTTGAAATATTCAATAACATTGTTGACTATGGTCACTTGTTGTGCTATCAACTAAGATCTCTGTTCTTTCTATCTAACTATATTTTTATTATCTCCTATTTAAAGATGGAAAAAATCTCAGTTAAATAACTGGCTGACTGGTGAGTGTCTGAAACAGAACAAATATGCAAGCCACGTAGCTTCTGGACAAATGCTCATTTCTGCAATGAGCTTCCACTGTGGTAGAATGTCTCCAAGCTCCCACTGTAGGCTGGCATGTCTTAGAAACCCTCTGAGAGTATCAACAGAACAGCAGAATTTTTTTTTTCCTGATTGGCACACCCAATGGAGAATTATTTTTTTTCCCCATTTACAGAGTTCAAATCAAAAAAATTATAACACAATAATCTTACATTTTATAGTCTAAGTGTTAATAAACAATTTGACATTAATACTTGAAATATGGATTTTATATTACAGTGTGTTTTGAAGTATTCAAGGAGTTTTTATTGAATAGGGAGACTCAAGGGTTGTCTTTTCAAATGGGCTTTAGTTTACCGAGTTTCTTTAGAGCTCTTATCACTTTTGTATGTAAGTAATTCTTTTGTTATAATTATTTAAATGAGATATGTTCTCCCTATTGGACTATAAGTTCTATGAGGATGGGGATCAGGCCTATCATTTTGATTGCTATTGCCAGAACCTGACCATGTAGTACCTGGCATTCAATACATAATTGTTTAATGAATTAATTAATGGATTCAACAGTTTCAAGCACTTTAGGTCTGAGACTCAACCTCTAGGCTCATGTTCGAATTTTCCAGGCCAACCCATGAATTCTGTATTTTGATCCCTTTGACTACTTTGCCTCAATTTATTTTGGAAGCCAATAATTTATTTTGTCTCATTTTTTAAAACCACTTGTTACACTGTGTTAGCCTACATACTTCAATTCTCCATTTGCGTTTTTCATCCCCTCGGCACTTCTTCCAGTTACTGCTTCATATCACCAAAAGAAATCCTCATTTCTGGTTATGGCAGCCAAAGAATCCATAGCAGAAAGAGGGAATTCAGAAGGCCAAGCCTTCAGGAATCTGATAACCAAATATAAAGCACAGGAGCTTCAGATGAAATGGGAAATGGGGTAAACAAAGACATGAGAGGACACTATTGGTTATAAAACTTTACTCTTACATGCCCTCAGGAGTTTTTTGGGAAACACCGTCAAGGCTTCACCATATTGAAAAAAGTAGTTGTCAGTATTATTACCAAAAGCCAATGCTTAAGTAGTTTAAAAACAAAAGTAAACACAAATTCCTACAGCTCCTAAATGGAAAAGACCTCGCAAGGGAATACAAGTGTGCTTGATATCAGAATCATTTGCCGCAGGCCCTTCCCCCACAAGGCAACCGAGGCTTCAACAGAAGAAGTACACGAGAAGGGGCTGAGAGACACACTTATGAATATTACAAAATGGACAATCCCACCAAATTAAATGTAATGTGCAGAAGGACCCTTTCTCTCTCTCTTAGCTCCAATTCTGCAAGCCTTCAGCAGAAAACGGAGTCACAAGAGAAACTCCAATTATATACTCCGAGCCTAAGGCATATTTAAGCCCTGGTGATCGAATGAAATGGCTTTATAATGCTAAGATAATCTACTGATGTCAATCAGAGCTTTCTCATCATCTTGCATTTTTCCTCCATCAAAGGAAAGGAAAGGAAAGTGCCTGAATGTGATACAGCTCTAACAAAGAGACATCTAACACAGAGGAAATGCTATTTCCCCTTGACATACTGTCATTAACCAACAAAAGGCCAACTGGAGAGGCAGGTGTTTCCTGGGTGTAGGATAGATCAGTGAGGGGCATTCTCAGAGATGGAACAGGAGTAGGACTTTACCTGAAGGTATGTGTTGGCTGGCTTGCTTTCTTTCCTTCTTCTTTTCTTTCTTTCTTCCTTTTTTTCTTTTTCTTTCCCTTGAAGAGAACCTGAAAGAGAGGTAGTCCTTCAAATCTTTCCTGTCCATGTTTCATTCAGAGTAAGAGACCTTTGGTTCATTCATGTTTCCCACTATCCTTCGGAGACAGAGAAAGTTGTGCATAGAGGATCAAACTCTTCTGAACAAGACGCTCCATGAAGCGTCAGATATTTGAGAACATAGAAAGTGAGCCTCTTAGCTGGTTTTTTTGACGAGTATGCTTCACCTCAATCCAAGCTGCAGTCAGCCAAGGCTAAGAGCAACTCTGGTCTTCTTCAGTGGTCAGATCTTGCGTGAGATCAACATACTCTCAGTCTGGGAAACAAGCTACAATTATGTCATGCAGAGGAACATGAGTTTCTTTTCATAAAATCATGCTGTTTTTTTATTTATTTTTTATTTTTTTTTATTTCAGCATATTATGGGGGTACAAATGTTAAGGTTACGTATAGTGCCCATGCCCCCCCCCTCCTGACACCCGATAAATGTTATTCCTATATGCCCACTTAAGTGTTGATCCGTTAGTACCAATTTGCTGGTGAGTACATGTGGTGCTTGTTTTTCCATTCTTGAGATACTTCACTTAGTAGAATGGGTTCCAGCTCTATCCAGGAAAATACAAGAGGTGCTATATCACCATTGTTTCTTAAAGCTGAATAGTACTCCATGGTATACATATACCACATTTTATTAATTCACTCATGTATTGATGGGCACCTGGGTTGTTTTCACACCTTTGTGATTGTGAACTGTGCTGCTATAAACGTTCGAGTACAGGTGTCCCATTTGTAGAGTGTCATTTGATCTTTTGGGTAGATGCCCAGTATCATGCTGAATTTAAGGTATCTGTTTCTGTTGAGCTTTTTCAGTTGGAACTTAGAACTTTTTCTGATCATCCTTTTGGTCCATGGCTCTCTGCATGGAGATAAAGGGGGAAAGAATCAATCCCTTCTGATGGGACACTGAGCATAGGACACTAAATGTTCCCACTTAGAGCATTCAGGCCTTCTCAGCATTTGTGGGAAGTCAAGAAGCAGAGTCAGGAAGGTGTTGACTTGACATAGCAGACACAAGACTGGTGAAAGCTTTATCTTTCTACTGGATAAATCCCTCCCTTCTATGTTTTTGTCTTCCAGGCAGGTTTTTCCCAGAAAAACAAACCATGCAGTGTGACATTTCTCTCTTTCAAAATGTTTCATTAACCAATCAAACAGACCTAAAGGAAAGGATGATTTTTCAAACCAATCTGAAGCCTATTCTTTTGGACGTCTTTTGACTTTAAAATGGGAACCTTGGCATGGATTGCTGAGTTCTTTTCTCTGAGTGTTAATAGATATTAAAATTGCAAACCTTTATTAACTTTTTGACGTAAATCAACTCTAACATTAAAAACACTTCCTTATTTTGAACTTTGAAAAGTGGTCCAACATGTTTTTCATGACAGCTTTACCACTTTCCAAGATGTAGATTTAACATGACACAACCTTCAACATCCAAGACAAATTGAGCTCTCAGAGTATAACCGTGATAATTGTAGTATAGTCCCATAATGGCGTGGAGATAAATCCAAATGGAGATGCATTTGTTAATCTGATAATTGCTGAAACATGGGTTGATGTTTACCTTCACACTATCTCTTGAAAAAAGGGCTAAGCAGATTACTGTGACCTGGGCAAAACCATCAGGAGATTGTTTACCTAAGTGAATCTATTTACATACAAATCACATAATTGCAACACTAAGCAGGTGGCTTTGATATATTATTATACCTCCAAATCATTTGTCTTTTAAGTGTAAAACTTCTCTTAGACAACACTTGGTTAGCATATTATGTGTAATTGTGAGAACTTGAATAACTTAATTTCTTGGGAGAAAGAAAACATTCATACAATGTCTTTCTTTGATACTTGGATCCAAGAGACTCAGTTTAAATCCTTGGGCAAGTACATCTACTGATGCTCACTTTCATCATCTGAAAAACAAAATAACTATACTTTTGTTAGAGTATCACCGTGAGGATTAAATGGGATGGAAAATAAAGCATCCATCAGAGTGCCTGGAATAGGGTAGGCTCCAAATCAATGCTTTCTGAAACTGAGTGTGAACTTTTAACTAAATGTGATTTTCTTTTTCCCAAATACTGTAAGTACTCAAGGAATTTTATACTCTAGAAAATACAGAAAATTTATGTCAGCATTATCTTTTAAGGGTTCTCTTAGTAATATTTCCTTAGTTTAGATATATATTTTTTCAAAATCTATCATTCTCTATTAAAATGTTATTTTTAATACACACTATTTTTGTTACAAACACTACTTCAAGAGTCTTATGACCAGGGGGGTTTAAGGGTGCATATTCTACTCCATGACCTATATATTTACAATCCAGAAAAATAAAGTTTAAGAGCATGCTGGCTTTGAAATTCCTGGGGAGGGAAGAAGAGCTGTGAAAAGGTAGAAGAGGATTCATTCCAGATTTTCACAAATTCCAAATACTACCCACCATAGCCCTTCTAGAAATGTCTTCCTTTTACTGAACAACTTTTTCAATCTGAACTATTAAATGTAGAATTCTGGCCAGCTTCAGCTTAACTAAATTTTAATATTCCTTTCATAAAGGCATGCTTCTAACATCTTGGTTAATATAAAGATAGTACTTTGGTCAGGGATAGGGAGTTTTAATTACTATAATCAACATCTGTGGATTACAAATTTCCAAACCATAGAATATCAGGGTTTTAAAAAATGGGAAACATCTAAGCACAACATTCTCATTTTTCAGGATGAGGAAATGGAGGCCTAGAAAATTTTACCACCTTGTCAGACATCTAATGGCAGTCTCAACTCTACAATTTATGTCTCTCAACTAGTGTCTAAGTATCATTTCAACAGCACTATTCTTCTTCCATGAATGTATTAAAAGTCACATGAAAACTTAGCTCTGCTCTCTATCTTATATCCTTACAAATAACCACATAAAAAAATAGGGTTTCTTCCTTTTGTCAAAATGACGCCATTAATAATTAATTGGGGTTCTGGTTTTATACATGATCGAAGAGGCAAGTGAAACTAAAAAGCAAAGAGTAGAGAAACATAAAAAATTACTTAGAGCCAATATTAAAAAATCTATTTTGCCTAGATATTTTATTTAGTCGAAGACAAAAATTGAAATCTAGTAGAGAAAGTCACTCTTCATAGTTATCCTGGGAATGCGGAAAGGGGAGTAGTTGGGTGGAAAACATAAAACAACCCCTTTTCCCACCAACAAACAAAACAGCTCAGACCTCTTTCCGTGTTTGCCTGTTTGGGAATATTTTAGCTACTTACTCTGAATCTTGGGATACCTAGCCAATGTCCACACTACAAATTGAGAGTCAGAAATAAAATCTCTGAAGAAAAACAAAATATTTAAAAGAACCTGTAGAGGATGCAGCTGGTTGGCCAGCATGCACACCAAACCCATAATCTCCTCCAATTTGTTTGTAAAAGTGTCGAAAAAAATTCGATATTCTGGGAAGGCATCTAAGTCCTCTTGGCTTAAGCAATGAAGTAACAAATGAGAGATGCACTATTTCTGGTTGAATTTTAAAATACAGCTCAAGAACCTACTTTGGGAAGCCAGAATATATAACTCAAGGCTCTTAAGATGGATTACTCTGGTGCTAAATGTCACATTATTATTCCAAACATTAACTGTGTCCTCAGAGTTGCTTCTGTACCTACCAAGCCATCATGCCTTATCTTCAATTTTCCCTGGAAGACCAAACACCTCAATGAATCTTCATGGAAGTGAATCCTACCAATTACTTTCTGTTTGTGTGGTCTGCTGGGAGTAAATTTCATGGGGTTGCTATCTAAGAGGCTTGAGAATATTGGGGTAGAAGTGCTCTAAAACACACTGCTGCTTTCACTGCTGCGTGAAACCCTTAGAGACCTACTAGGTTTCCAAATATTCCCCTTTCTAGAACTGATTAATACCTTTCACCGAAATTATCCTCAATAAGCAAGGAGATTGACATAGTGAAGTGTTAGGGCTGTAAACATTTCTATCTAAAGTATTTTTGCAAAAATATATTTCTAATAATTCAGCCAAAATTCTCACTCTTCATAGATTTTCTCCATTCCATGAATGGGTGTACCTCTTTCACACCCTAGCTCATGTCCAATTCTAAGTTAGTAGCTGCGCTACTGTCACAAGCAAACACAGGAACCACAGCCCACTGTGGCCAAAAATGACAAAAATGCAAGCCCGATGTTACACTGTGTTTTCCCTTTCACATCCTGGGAAAAAGCAAAATGATCTCAGTAATTTTCTAGAAGAAATGAAAAGGCGGAAAGACTCTTCTGAAATCCAAGAGGCATGCCTACCTGAATAACCAAACAATTATTTTGGAGAAAATAAAAAACGTAGCCCATTTTGGCAAAGGAAAGCAATTGGCATGAATATTGTAAAAATGAATGTGTTGAAAAGTTCTTATATCACTATTAAAATTCCCCCAGAACTTTTTAAATATCTCTGACTTCTCAAATGTCAGCTAACTTGTTGGAATGTGTGTCCAGTTCTAGAAGTTTCTTTTCTTTCAGGGACAGGACAGTAAGATTTTTCTGCCCATATTCAAGTCTGAAGATGAAGAAACATTTTCTAAGAGGCATTTTGCTAAAAGACTGACCAGACCACTCTAAACCAACAGGAAGGGAATGAATACATCTCAATCAAGATCTAGTACTTACCAGTTTACCTAAAACATTGAGCTTTCCTTGGATCTCTTCCCACACAACAACAGAATCAGGCTTAAAATGTGCTTTGTACAAAATAGCAACCCTTGCCCAAAAGCCAGATCCATAACAGAGAAATAAAACCTCTTCCTTCCAGAGAGCAAACCAGTCAGCTTAGTTCATGCCATGAATATCTTTCTTATGCAAAGAGAAGTATGAACTCATTGGTAATGAATTACAACATTAACTTCCCTATTTCTATTCCAATTTCAATAGAACTACAATAACCAAAGGAATTAGCTAAAATAAGAGAGAAAAATGGAGCTAAAATCATCTATAAATATATTATCAGGAGGACAAAAAAGCTTGCATAGGAAAGAAATAAACTAAACAAAGACACAAGGAAACTACTTGAAATATGCTATAAAATATATTTAAAAATGTATAAAGTAAGAAAGAAGATACCAGATTCAGAGTCGATCACAGCTTTTCACACCTGAAACCTTTCTTAAACAGCAAAAGGTGCTCTCAGCTATAGTCAAGTCCTTTGGAAAACCTAAATAAAAAGTCTAAAGAAATCTTCTTTTATAGCTCACTCTTTCATCCTTGGAAAGATACCAACTGTCTGACTCAACTCCCCAAGAGAGAAGAGATTAATTCATCTTTTTATTTCCAAAACCTAGTAGAATGCATGGCACACAGTAGGTTTCTAATATATCCTTGCGAAATGGATTAAACTAAATAAGATTGAATGTCACCTAACCCTTTACCCACTGAACTTGAAGACCCAGCTCTGAGAGGATGTTTAAAAAAAAAAGGCATGGCATTCGTACCAACGCTGTTAGTGGTAGCTATTGCGACATTGGAAATATCAGGGCTCAATGTTTAATGCCAATGACAATACCAGTGCTTACCAAATACGTTATAATAATAAATATAACTTTACAGGTCTCACAGATTTCTTTGTGTCTGCAACTCTAAACCTGCTCCCAGCCCCCAAACTCCGGAAACCAAGTCAGCTGGCCCTCTGGAGATGAAAATAGCATCAGGCACCAAGGGTATTCATTTGTGAATGGGGCAGGAGGATGAACTTGCACCTGAACCTTAATACATTCCTCCCAGATTTTCCATGGGAGCCTGAGTCAGGGATGCCACCATGAGAGAATTGTTCTCAGTAAAAGAAGGGCAATGTTTACCTTCAACTACCCTCTTTTTTTTTTGCTTCCAGGAGATGTAACGCACAGATTGCCTGTAACCATGGCAATCAGCTCAGCTGTGAGCACCCTCGTTTATTCAAAGCACAGAGAGGCAGTATAGGAGAGAAAATACTATTACAAATAGGAACAATAAGGTTTGATGTCAGATGCCAAAATATGATTGGTTCAGTATTGGATTCCCAGCCGTATGAAGCACATTATGCTTTCTGGGTTTCATCTGCTCTCTCCTGATCCTCAAGAGTAATATTAATTTCAATTTCTTCCAGAAATAATGATTAGCTTGTTTCGAGAACTATCTTGAGAGTGAAATAAAAATTTGGAAAAACATATTCTCAGCAATGCACTGTGTGTGAGAGAGTTGAGATCACCATGCCAAGGTCCATAAAACAATGTCAACGAACACTTTTTTTTTAACTTTTGATGCGGTTTTTTCAGGGCAGTATCCAACTTCCCTTGGATAAGTAATAAAGGGCATGGTCCATGTTTATTGATTCCTCTCCCCAGTTTTAGTCTCTTTACACTCCTGGAAGAAAAGAAAGAATATATTGCAGAGGCTTCTTTTCCCTGTCCTAGAAGCATAGTGACAGAAAAGGTATTCTTGATTTCCAAGGCAATTACATATGACTCATCAATTAACTAAGCTTCAGCGCTTCAAAATTTGTTAACCGTATCCTGGGATTTCCACTGATAAAAGTCAAGTAATGTATTCCACAGGTGCACAAATATCCAACATTGGAAAGGAGAGAGAAAATAACAGAATTGTGCAGTCTCCCAGGCAAGCATTGCCACTCTCTCAGGCATTCATTTAGCCATGGAGTTCCTACTGTGTGCAGACAACGGCAGACCTAGAAAGGTGAGGCAGACAGGGATCCCAAGCTCCTACTCTGTGTAGAGCCACGGAAATGTAACACGACGAACTTGCGATCTTTATTTCAAAACACTTCAACATAGAAAAAGAATTGCCAATTTGAACCACAAAGGAAATATTTTATTGAGACAAAGTCTGTTTAATCAGAAAAGTATAAAAGTTGTTACTTTTAGCCTAATGGTAATTGAATCTATTTGATTCAAATTGTCTAAAATTTTCACTGTAGAGTTTGAAGCTCTATAAAGCAGTAATAGGAAGATAATTTTATTTCCCTAAAGCTCAGCCTATTTATCATTCTTTTAACTCAAAGAGAATTAGGAAAGGCGAGATATAATTTCTTAAATGCAATGCATGTGCCTTTTAAAAAAATGTTTCCTGTTGGCCTTGTGCCTCCCAGTGAAACTTCTTTTCTCAAACTCCTTGGCCCAGGCTGTAAGTGACCACTAGCAATCCCATTCCCCCATCTTTCAAAGTCTTAGAAGTAAACAAAGTCACTTTGCCTCCTGAACACTTAAGAGGAAGAGATCCATTATGGGTAACAATTAGAGCCATCTAAGGTTTACCAGTACTCCTAACCCCAATAGACCATCGCTACTTTTAAATAATGCTGTATGGAGAATTGCTCACTGTTCCCTTAGTAATGAAATACACTGTTGCAAAACTTTCTTGCTAATGCTAGTTATCAAGTACTTATCAAGAAAATCAAGGTACAGCATTCATACCAATACTTTTCATTTCAGTAAGCCAGAAGCAAGCAGTGACTCACATGTCACTCCACATGAGTTTCTCCCCCTGTCAAAGAAGCCTCTGTTTTTTTTCTACTTAGTCATTTCCCTGGTGGTAACTTTTTAAACATCCAAGTTGTCTATGCTAGTTATTGTTGGGTAGCTGTCCCTGTAACCTGAATAATTCCAGGCCTGCTTCCTATGCGAAGTCTTAGGAATGTCACTGTCCAACTGCAGCAGCACTTTGTCCCTGTGTTCACGACTGCAGGAGCTCAGCACTCTCTCAAGCCACCTTCCTGCTACTTCAGGCCCACGATGGTTTCTCCCAAGTGCTCAGGACTCTGTCCGCTCACGTTCCCCTGTTCCCGCTCTCTCCTCCAGGAACCCTGCACAGCCTGTTCCAGATGCCCTTTCTAGAAACGGCCAGGTCCACGCCATGAGCATGAGTTGTGTCCACTGCTGCAGATCTGGGAGTGCCAGAGCCACAGGCAGCCAAGTGTCCCCTCCTGAGTTCTGTCCTGAGGGGACTGACGCAGGACTGTGTTCTCACCGTCTCTGCTAAAAACTGTGCCGCCAGGAGCTGGCTTTTCCCCTTTCTCCAAGTGGCCCCAGGCCCATCTCTCAGACCAAGAGGCTAGACCCTATGCCAGCTCTGTTTTCTTCGTACGCATAACTCTCATTCTTTGTGCTTTATCTCAAAAAGTCAAAATTAGCTCATAATCTTATAAACTTCGGACGGGATCCCCAGCCCACTAGTCCTACAAAGTCAGACATGGAAGGCCTGTTTAGCCCTATAGAGCTATGTATGTGTACAGAGATATCAAATAAGCTCATATTATATATGACAAGTCCCATATATAATACATCAGTAACTGAGTATGGTAATTCAAGAAAAAATGATCATGGCTTCAGATGGAAATACACTCAATAGCCAAAACTGTTAGTTAGGCTCTTGTGTCCTTTAACCTAGGCCTAAGATTATCATCTATGGTTATTAGCAAATGCTTAAGATTATATATCACAACCAAAAACACTTGCAGCCCTGGGTTGATGGACAAGGGTTAGTGCAAATTGCCTACTAAATGCTCAGAAATAATATTTATGCAAATGATACTTATTTTTAAAAATATTTGTGGAATACCTGTTACTTGCCAGGCACTAACGACACAAAAAGGATTAAAGCACTAGGTCAGCCCTGAAAGAGCATGAAATTTGCACCCAGACAGAGCTGAGTTCAAGGCCTAGTTCCACCCATTACTACTTTGGTGACCTTGAGAACCCTCAAGACAGAGTTCCCAGGAGGCACAAGTAGGACAGTGTGCCTGGAGTTCCCTGCCATCAGCACAGTGTCACATAGAGGTTTGTTGTACATTCATGTATGAGTAAATATTTATTGAGCGACTATCATATACCAGGCATTGTTTCACGAATTAGGGTTATAGCAGTAGGCAAGAAAGAATGCCTCATGGTAATGAAATCAGCATAATGAAGCTGATTTCATTATGCTTATTTTACAGTGGAACCAACCAGGTCAAAGGAAATGACTCCTACCCTGTGTCATTCCAAAAGACCTTATCCAAAATAAATTTATATCTATTTGTTAATTTCCAAAAGTAGATTAAATCAGATTGAGCTCCCTAACCTTTACAGTTCCAGAAGAGATGAGTCAGCACCTTAACAATCTGTTTTGCTCACCTCACCTTTCATTCTGTTCTTTGCTCCTGCCCTCAATTTGTTGTTTTTGTCCCTGTATGTCAGCGGTGGCCTCTCCTTCCACACACTTTTGTGTAGACAAATGTGAACACCCAGTTTCCAGGTGAGGGGTTGGGGGAGAGAGAGATACACACGTGTTTACAAGGACAATGGGAGGAATCTATGTTCCTTTGCAGAATCTTAACCTGGGGTTAATTACACAAAACCCTTATATTCAAAATCTTCCATATTAGAGCTTCACTGATCTTTTTCTGCTCCAATATCTCATGGCAATACCTGAATTATTTTTTTAAAGGATAGTTTAGATTTACAGAAAAGTTGTCAAGGCAGTACAGAGAGTGTCTGTATACTGCACCCAGTTTTCCCTATCATCAACAACTGCCATTAGTGCGGCACATTTGTTATCATTAGCTAACTAAAACTGACATAATATTATTAACCAAAGTCCATTCTGTATCCAGATTTCCTTGGTTCTTCTCTAAGGCCCTTTGTCTGTTCCAGGATCCCATCCAAGACACCACATTACATTCAGGCACCAAGTCACCAAGACACTTCTTGGCTGTGATGGTTTCTCACACTTTTCTTGATTTTGATGATCATGACAGTTTTGAGGAGTCCTGGTTGGATTTTTTGGTAGAATGTCCCCTGATTGTGATTTGTCTGAGGGTTTTTCATGATTTAACATATAACTGAGGTTACAAGTATTTGAGAGGACAAGCACAGAGGCAACGTGCCATTCATGGAGCACATCACATCAAGGGTACCTACTATCAACATGACTTACCACTATTGATTTTTACTGTAAAAACCAGGCTGAGGGAGTGTGAATCTATTGTTTGTTTGTTTGTTTTTTGAGACAGAGTCTCACTTTGTTGCCCAGACTAGAGTGAGTGCCGCAGCGTCAGCCTAGCTCACAGCAACCTCAAACTCCTGGACTCAAGCGATCCTGCTGCCTCAGCCTCCCAAGAAGCCGGGACTATAGGCATACGCCACCATGCCCAGCTAATTTTTTCTATATGTATTAGTTGGCCAATTAATTTCTTTGTATTTATAGTAGAGACGGAGTCTCGCTCTTGTTCAGGCTGGTTTCAAACTCCTGACCTCGAGCAATCCGCCCGCCTCGGCCTCCCAGAGTTCTAGGATTACATGCGTGAGCCACCGCTCCTGGCCTATTTTTTTAAACAGAATTTTTACCAATTATTATATTGCTTTCCCAAACTACTCTACAGATATTCATCAAGAAATCTCAAAATCACCTCTTATTTTCTCCAAAATTCATTCATTCCTTAATTTTCACTAGGGAAATATATTGAGTATACTATTGAATGCCAGGCACTAAGGACACAGTCATAAATAAAACATGTCCCTACTTTCAAGAGTACATGGCCCAGTCTAGTGCAAAAGAGACTTTTAAAACATAAACCATGATCCAGTGAGTTGAGGGATAAAAGGAACCGAGGGGAAGCACAGTGACCACTTTTATGTGGCACAAGGATGAGGGAGAATCGTCTTCCCAGAGAAAAGGACTCCTGAACTGGTCATGAAAGACAAATAAGATTCTGCCAAGCAGACAAGAAAGGAAGGACATCCCAGGAAAAGCAGTTAGCATGTGCAAAGCAGGTGTGTGTTTGTGGAACCCTAAGAAGTTTGGTCTTAGAAAAGCGGCAGGGAAGTTGGAGGGGCCAGGTTGCGTTGTGAGCAGCGTGGCCACTACCCTTTCGGGCCGCTAGAGCCATAGTACTAGAAGGCAGGCTTCTGCCAGGCTCCACATCTGATGCAATCCGTCGAGTGATCTTTCCTGGAGGCGTGGAGACCGGGCACATGCCCATACTCAGACAGGAACTGTGCCTCAGCTCTGGCTCAGATCTCTCTCTCTCTCTCTCTCTCTCTCTCATCCCTCCCTCCCCCATACTCATCACAGACTCACTCCCTAAGAGCTCTAAGAGCAGCCTGCCCAAACTGATAAATCTTCAAATTTGACCAGTTTGTCTCTTTTTCTACACCGTGGCTGTGGATGGAGAAATGTCAGCCAAAGCTCAGGAATGCAGCAGCCGACTTTATCAGTTGACATTCCTGTGGTTACACTATTCCCGTTTATCAATGGCCCTTGAGCACACAGAGTCAGCACCCGAAGGGAGCCAGAAGAGCCTCCTTGCTAGATGCCCATCACGTGCTGTGAGACTTTCCTGGACTTAGAGGGAAGTTGCGATTTCTTGGGAAAGCCCCTGTTCCCAGCCTGAGTGGATGCTCTAGCTTAAGAACCTGCTTCACGTGTTTGAAAGCCAGAGCCACGATGCCCTAGTCTTCATGTATGAAAACTTCCTGTTGATACCAGTGGGAGCTTTTTCTAGGATATCACTGGCCCTAAGTAAGAAACAGTCAATGAAGTCCGTTCATTTTGTTAGAGGGTTATATATTCATTATATTCCCCATGTTCTCCCTCACTCCATTATATCTCTTTTTCTCCAAGTTCTGGAACTTCTAGACTATAGTATATAATGTATCATAGAGGGTCATATAATATATACTATTCCCCTAAATAGAACCCCTTTGTCATCAGAATAAAATACAAAATCCTCACTCTGCTATCAGAGTCCTTTGAGGATGAGGATGATGCCCTCCTCCCCAGCCTCAGCACTCACCACTGCTTGCTTGGCAGTCGATGCTCCAGCTTTCCTAAACCTCAGACCAGAAATTCAGCAATCAAGCCATGTTCTCTTGTGTCCCTTTGCCTCTACACATGCTGGTCTCTCTGCTTGGATTCCTTTCCTTATAGGATTTTTCAGTCCATCTTAGTCTAAATAATTCCCAATTGCCCTACACCATCTTTTAGAATTCTGAGATGAGTGGCCCTCATTTATGCTATCCATAACATTAATAACTCTTGAAGCTGCTTAGTCTTCCTCTATCATGACATATCTAAGTGTATTGTAGTTGTCTACATCTTCAACCTCACTAGCAGGAGACATATCTTATGTTGGGGGCAGGGAGGTGCCTGTGCTTCCATGTCGAGTGAGCAGGTCAGCCATCCTTCTGCTCTGCCATCCATCCACAAGGCATGGCCTATTCTTCCAGGCTTATTAGCCCATGTTTGCAAGGTGGTTGCTGCACTTCAGAGAATCACATCCCCACTTCAGGGTCTCAAGCAGGAAGGAAGAAGGCAGCAGGTATAAGAGGGATATTATTTCTTAAATCAAAGAAGGAAAAAGAAGCCCTCTGAAGAACTCCTCTATGCCTCATTGGCCAGAACTGAGAGTCACGTGGCCTTCTCTTGCTGCAAGGAAGGCTGGAAAAGCAGGTATCAGCAAATCAGAAAGGGTTACCAAGATTGGTCCAATCATGATCCATTTCCTGGAGCTGGTTAGCCTACCAAAGCAAACTTGGGATTTTGTTAGACGGGAAGAGGATATCGATCTTGAATAATCTAGTAATACTATCTATTACTAGATTGAATTAGATTTTATAAAACAAAAATACTGAATTAGATTCAGTATTACACTGAATCTACTACACTGAATTAGATTTTAGAAAACAAAAATATAAAACACACTCTTGAATATTACACCAACAGGAAGCAAAATATAAGGAATAAGAAAAACTATATAGGCTGGGCGCGGTGGCTCACGCCTGTAATCCTAACTCTCTGGGAGGCCGAGGCGGGCGGATTGCTCAAGGTCAGGAGTTCGAAACCACCCTGAGCAAGAGCGAGACCCCGTCTCTACTATAAATAGAAAGAAATTAATTGGCCAACTGATATATATAGATAAAATTAGCCGGGCATGGTGGCGCATGCCTGTAGTCCCAGCTACTCGGGAGGCTGAGGCAGGAGGATTGCTTGAGCCCAGGAGATTGAGGTTGCTGTGAGCTAGGCTGACGCCACGGCACTCACTCTAGCCTGGGCAACAAAGTGAGACTCTGTCTCAAAAAAAAAAAAAAAAGAAAAGAAAAACTATATATGTAGGTGATACTAATATTTATTTGTTAGGGCTCAAGTAGGTGTCTTATCCTAGAATTATCTGAATTCATCATGACATCTTTAAAACTCCTTGCCCATGCTTATTTATTCTAACTAGGACAGTGAATGATGTTTCGTTCCTATATATAGAAAAGATGGCCTCACGTCATAGAACCACACACACATAAAGCCTTGTGTATATAACACAGATTGGAAATTGCCAAGTTTGGCACAGCCTTGGTGACAAGTTTGGGAAAAATAAGTTGGAACTCTACAATTATTGTATCCATTAGCTAGAGCCATCAGCCACAGATTGAGAGGATACAGGTATTGTGTGAGTGACTCTCATCTCTTCAAGTTTTCAATCCCAAACTGTCCATCAAGTCATTTCCACTAAAACACATGAAGGACATGGTCCAACAGGATTCTTGTGTATTTCTTTTGTCCTTCTGTTGAAATGATTTCACCTAATCTTAAAATAGACGTAGGCTAGCTAACTCAGAAGATTCATGCACAGGATGAATAACAACAGTATCATGGCCAGGCGTGGTGGCTCACTACTATAATCCTAACACTCTGGAAGGCAGAGGCAGTAGGATCACTTGAGCTCAGGAGCTTGAGACCAGCCTGAGAAAGAGCATGACCCCATCTATCAAAACTAAAAATAGAAACATTAGCCAGGTGTGGTGTCAAGTGCCTGTAGCCCCAGCTACTCAGGAGTCTGAGGCAAGAGGATCGCTCGAGGTTGCAGTGAACTATGATGAGGACAGGGCGACAGACTGAAATTCTGTCTATATATATTCTCTCTCTATATATATATATTTATATATATATAGAGAGAGAATATATATAAAATATATAATATATATAAAATATATAATATGTATTATATATTTTATATATATATATCATAAGTTTGACACCCATCAGTTCAATCACACTGCTCCCCAAGAGCTAAGGGAAGCTAACAGCTTCCCTACTATCCTGTTTCCATTTCTATTATCCTTAATCCATCTGCTATGTATGTATCAATAGACAAGAACAGTTTTTGGTCCCTGGGCTAATAATGTTCACATGGTTGAAGAAAGAAGTTAAAATTTGAGTGTGCCAGACGAAGAAGATTAAAAGACTCGGGGCTCTAGAATTTGATCTTTCTTGGAAAGAACCCAAACACCTGTCTCTTTGGATTTACTTCTTCCCTGCAAAGTAAAATAGGATCAGGCCCTGGTCCGACTTAAGAATATGTGCCCCTCCTCTCCATACACCTGTAGAAGCTACGTGGAAACCAAACTTGGGCAGCTTCTGGCCTTAGTAGGGGTTACAGGGTTCTCCACAGGTCCAGCTTAGATCTTCAAGGAAATGCACAAAACTGTGTGGTCAAATACACAGATATTAATAAAGTGCTTATTTCTCAGACATGATCTCCTCCTGTGCATGTAAATCCCTCAGAGATCTTCCAGAGAAATGTGATAGGCCAAGAACGAGATCTGAGAGTTTCTAGACCACCAAGCTAATTATCATTTCTTACTCTCTCAACCATTTATTCCCAGCTCATTCCTCCCTCAAGGCCAGTAACCTTGCAGTGTATAACCTTGACTACAACACAGAGAGGCTACAAAGCATTCTCAGGTAAAGAAGCATGCACAGATAATGTAGGAAAAAGAACACAGTGTAGCAACCCATAGATCTGGGTTTAAGTCTTAGCGCAACTACTTTTTCATTCCATAACCTTGGATAATTTATTCATTAGCTTCTCTGAGCCTCAGTTTCCTGAGTAAGTTAGTAACACTTACCTTAGTGAGTTATTATGAAGAATAAATGTATAAATGAAATAATTAACAGTTTATAAAATGTGCCAGACGTCTAATGTGTGTTCAACAAGTGTTAAAATCCTAAGTGAACATTTTTACTAGAGAACTAACTCAAAACTCTGTTGATGATAGATCAATAGTAAGATATTCTTATTTAAAAAACCATTAATTTTATTCCATAAATAATAGGAAAAGATGTCGGCGGTAACTTTGTGTTTCTAGGTTAGTTATGTCACCCAATATAAATTAATTGAAATAGACAAGAAGTAGTAACAAAGTATTTATTATATTTATTTCAAGATTTTAAAAAGCAGCAGATTTAAGAGCTGACCATATTTGAAAAGCTCTAGAATAGCACAGCACTGATTAAAGGTCTGTCACCACAGATTGGATATGTTGATTTTGTTTCCCCAAAGGTATCCACATAGCAACTTGGCAGTGTACAGATATCCTAAATATTCTAACAGTTTTACAGAAAATAATAATTGTACCCTTCCCTGAAATGTTAGGTCCCATTTTCTTTTTAAAGACTCTTAATGCTTTTCATAAGCTAATAATTTTGTTCATTCCAATCCTGTCATTGTGAATGTCAAAGAAGGACACAACAAATGAGTACTTAACTAAAGTAGGTGCTTTCTCTGTTGGTTTTATGAATCCAAATCTATTGATTAAAGGGACATACTACAGAATCAAGAACCCAAGGAAACGACTCTCCATTACACTGTAATCATAGTTCATGGTTTTGATCTGTCAATTACAGTTAATTTAAGGTCATGACCCACACCTCGGAATCTCCTGTATCCTGTGCAGCACTTGCCAGGAAGCCTTGTCCATGCTCAGCGTACGATGAATGTTTGCCGCATTGCACTGAGTTGATCATCCATTTTATTCACTGGACTTGGCTTTGAATAATTTACACTTTTTTTTTTTAATCCAAAAATTAAGTCCACCCACGAAGGAAAAAGGCAGAAGGATGTTGTGGCAAAAAAACACTCTCCTGGAAAACAGATCTTGGTACTGGTCCCAGCTCTCCATGGCTTTGGACAAATCACTTGATCTTTTGAGGTCAAATTTCCCCATAAAATGGGGGTGCTAGACAAGATGCAATGTGCCAGAATGCCAAGGCCAAGGCATGCTCTGAGATATTCAGAGTGATGTACCCGGACCTGTAGATACTTGCAGAGAGGCTATCAAAGGGGTTTTAAAGAATTATTAAATATTAGGTTAAGTGCTAGCACTCCAGGATGACTGCTCCAAAGGAGATAACGCACATTTACTTTTCCTGGTATATTTCAAGGTATTTGGGGGTTTTGTTGGGGGGGGGGACTGAAAACTTATGTTTTCAGTTCCATTACTTTAGTATTATAAGTCATATCGTCATTAGGACACAATTTAAGAGAGTAAGTGTCTACAAAGGTCTGAAGTTGCTTGGCATTTTATCAATCATTATTTAGAGTTTCCTTTTTTTTTTTTTTTTTTTAATGCATTCAGCCAGGAACACAGACGTTCGTGTGATGTAATGAGAAAGAAATAAAGGAAGCTTAATCTACTGCTCTTTCAACCTTATCCACTCAACACTTACCTTGTGACAGCTCCCGCTGCTCTTAATGAATTCCCAAGGTTACTAAAGAACTTGGAAGATCTTAGATTCCTACCGAGTGATTGCAGAAGCTCACAGTTTGCCAAGTCACATGCAGGTGGCTAAAAGTAAGTTTACTTTATCTACATTTCATGTCACACTTGTTCTTTCCTACAAATGTTTCCTTCACAGTCATGCAAAGTACTCCATCGGTAATTCTCCACCAAAACAGTTGTTACATAAGTGGCCATGCAACAATATATATGTCATCTCAGATCCACTCAGGGAAAGTTCTCTAGTTTATATAATTCACTCCCCAGCAGCTAGTACACAGTTTCATACGTGTGGGTCTTGACATCGTAGGGGGTTTTGTTTTGTTTTGTTTTTTTAACACTGCATATAAGTGCACTTCCTTTCTGCCCTTGCAACGTATGGGAGAAATGGGATTCTGAACTCACACGGCTCGCACCGTAAACTCAGTGAATGGCAGGGATCCGACACAAACACCCACACGCTTCCCTCAGTTACAGATCTCTGCTAAAGACCAGAAGTCGGTCATTCCTGTGCTGAATAGATACTTTTGTTGGATTTCCATGGTATTTGGTTTCATTAGATTTTATGTCAAGCTAAATACGTTTTTTTTAAAAGTGTCCTTCTTCCTACCTCAAAGTTAGGATGCATCAAGGGGTTTCAGAAGGGAGTGGAGCTGCCACGTCCAGGGCCCGACCCCAGAGAGGAGCCTCTCAAGCCCCTCGAAGCAGCTGAGCCCCAGCTCGCACCCGATCACGGTGGAGCAGAACCAATTTTTAAATGTCTTCATCTGGTCCCTCCTACTTTCATGGTGCTCTGGGGGTGGTGAGAATAGGGATGCACTGAAAGCTGCCGGGACATCTGACTCTTTATTTTCTTGGCTCTACGTGTCTTAACTCTGCACCAGTCCTCCCGACTGTGCATAATTTCACTTTTGAGAGCAGAGGCAAAAGGAGACTTGCAGAGACGGGCAGGAGCCCTCACTGCCGTCTGCTAAGAGGAGAGAAGAGGCGTCCCTCGCACAGTCCCTGCAGTGCTGCTGGCCTGCCCTGCCTGTCGGTGCCCCTTCCCCTCAGACTCTATGAGCTCCCCCTCCCACAATATGATGAGGGGGGCAAGGGCTCCTAAGAAGAAACCGATGAAAGCATCCTTATATTTTCAGAAAATAATTCCTAGGGATGTCTCAAGGGTGCATTTGGATTTCATGGATTGATGTTGTGATTTAGGGCGGGGGTGGAGAGACAACTGTCTCAAATATCTGGATTATCAGTTATGTGATGAGCCCTGTTCTTTGCGGCTCCAAGCACACCGTCAAAGCACATGGTGGAAGTCGTGGGGCAGATTTGGTCCCATGTGAGAACTTCCTACCAGTGTCCTGAATCATACTGCACTGCTAGAGGAGTAGTTAATGTCCACCGTATGGAGATGTAGTCAAGCAAGTTCTGGGCGGTCCCTGGGAGTGGATATTGTGCTGAGGGTTCCATTGTCAGAAGAGGAGTGTGGTGTTGGAGAAAGACAGTTCTCTTCCCTTCCCTTCCCTTCCCTTCCCTTCCCTTCCCTTCCCTTCCCTTCCCTTCCCTTCCCTTCCCTTCCCTTCCCTTCCCTTCCCTTCCCTTCCCTTCCCTTCCCTTCCCTTCCCTTCCCCACAGACAGCCCCATCTCTGTCCATAGAGAAGGAAATATCCGCCCAAGCTGTAGCCCCTTCCATTGCTCTGTGGGAGGAGGGCATTCCCATCCAATTGGACTGAAGCTGGCATCTTTGGCCCCGCATTTTAACAGGGGGTGGCGTTACTGTATCTTGAAAAACTCACGGGCTTGTCTTGCTCCTTCCACTCCCTGTACCCACTCAAAGCGGGACTTCCCCCAACTTTCTCTTTACATTTTGCTTCATACTGCAGAGGGTCCAGGCCTTGCTCTCCTTCTCCTGATGCGAATGGCAGTGGGGGTCTCGCAGTGGGGGCAGCCTACGAGGGCCGGCTGGGACCTGCCGTCTTCGCTGCTTTTCCCCTTGCCCCTGGCGCTGGTGGGTGCGGCAGATTGGCCCTTTTCACATCACAGGGATGAGATCCTTGGAGTTTGAGAGACCTCATCTGGCTTCCAGGATTAAACTGTGTTCTCAAATCTATCTTTTAACAAAGCCCAACAATAAGGTGTTTCTGTTTGCCCAGCCACTAACCAACTTTGTTCTTCCTTTCCTATTTGGCTATTATTCTTTGGGTATACAATCAAAACTCCAAGCAAAAACCCAACCAGACTCTCAGGGATACAGTAGCACATTTATACAGAGTGATCTAAATGGAACACGGTTTTTCCTTAACTGTTACTAGAGCATAAACAGAATTTTATGAGCATACACACATCATCATCAGGAAAGAATTCAGGTTTTATTCACAGCAAATGGTGAGATATAATGTATGGAAATTTGAGAATCATCGTATGATTTATAATATCTCTTTTAACCCTAAGGTCCTAAAATTCCGTAAAATGTGATGTTTTCTATTTAGCCTACCGCTTTCCCTGCTTAATTCTCAAGTTTAAAGATACAACTAAAATTTCTGGCAGATTCACAGTACTATTCCAGAATGCATTTTATCTCTTGGTACCTCCTACCTACTTAATCAATCAAGGAGAATTCTTTGGAGCCTACGTTAGACAGTGTCAATTCCAAATAATCCCCGGGAACAAGTCGTCAGCACACCAATTAGACTGGCTTTGGCAAACACCACAGCCTGCAGTTGCCATGTGTCGCCAATAAACAATAAACAGATACTCTTTATACCTTTTAACAGAAAGTTCTTCCTCACCTAAAAAAAAAAAAAATACATATACAAAGATATTATTATAAAAGTCTGTCTCTCAAGCTCTCTTCTTTTGGTGTTTCTGATACCGGTACAATCAGGAAGCAATGGAAGTGTTCAGTGAAAAGCCAGTTTTCACTGAGCTTTGCAGGCCAATGAGAATGAAGATTAACTCAAATAAACGTTGGAATGCCAGCCAAACCCCTGAAACTTGTCAGCAGCTCACCCTCTGAGAGTGGTTATGCTTTTTCAGGAGTACCTTATCCTGAAATGACCTGATGGAAAAGCCAGTGTCAGATGACACATGACATCAAGTGTTCAATGCGAATTCGGAGGTGTAATATTCCATTTGACTCCCCCTTGCTCTTTAGCTTTCCACAGTTGCTAATGAGAAACTGAGCACCTTTGCAATCCCCAGAAAAACATGCAAGATGGAAGTGTAATTCCTTAGGGAAGCAACTCCCAGGGCGCTCATAGATTCGATTTGGGATTAAAAACTAGGAAACCCCTAATTGAACTTTTTTTTTTATTTAAAGAATATTTTTGACATAAATTTTACTTATGGATGATGGCCATTTTACATTTTATTTTGTTACTAAAGATACCACAAAGTGCCTATATTTCATTCAAAACTAAAGCTGAAAATATTTAACTAATTAGCGTTTTTCTTTCTCTCAACAAATATTAACTCAGTGTTTTACCTAGCCTGACTTTTCAGATATGGTGTTTTATAGCACCTTGATTTATACCTGGGTATATGAAAAGGTTATGTCGGCATTTACATTATAAGGCCAAGTTTTTTGTGGGTTTATAACGAAGCCATAAAAAAACAATTCTGACTGCAACTTGGAGTGCCAAGTTTCCACCCTGAAACACAAACTTCTCCCTAGATGTATACCCCCCCCAAAACACATCAGAATTCAACAACTCTTTTGTAAAATACATTCATTCAATATGTTGCCTTGATGAAAATGAACTGTAAGAAAGTCAAGGCTAGGAAGTGAAATCAAATAAAACTGTCATCTCATGGTAGCAACTTATATCCTAAGATATATTTTAGTAGATTTGAAAGTTAATTTAATGACAAAAGAATTGATTGCATAGTTTTTGTAGTTAAGAAGTAAAGGACAGAAAGATGAAGTAACACTTCCACACACACACACACACACAAAAAAAAAAACAAATAGCTTTTTCTTAACCAGAAATGTTTGCAACTTTCTTCCACCCTGTATGGTAGATGTTCTCTGACTTTCTTTGCAGATGTGATCTAATGTCCTTGAACACGTTTATTACAATTCATCATCTGCAGAGCAACAGTCAGGGCTGTGCTCATAAACCAGAGCTGGCACTAGACCTGGTAAGTCATTAAGCAAACATATTCCTATGTCGTATGAGGCTTACGTGCCCACTGCCTGCCTGTAAAAGGGAAATGGGATTTCTGATATACAACTTACTTCCTGAGACATGGAAAACGGTTGCCTTCAATTCACATCTTACCCATTTGGGGATTTTTGACTGTTTTCAAATGCTAAAACATACCTAAACACATTTTCCATGGTTCTCTTTAAAATTACTGTATTTTTTTTTCATTGACGTGATCATGAAATCTGCTGGCAAGAGAGAAACAGAATCGTTTTTACTGAAGAAAAAAATATTAAGAATTATGAGAGAAAATTCTGTGACAACATAAATAATAAGGTCTAATCTTATCAAAGTGATGAGGCAGTTGGTATGTCTGAAAAATTACTCAGTTACCACTTAATCATAGAACTTATATGCTCAAATAGGACTCAAGAAAGAAAAGAGTAATTTAATAGGAACTGGAAGTTGTAGTGCTTGGATGTGTTTTAGTTGGTGACAAAAATTTTACCTCAGAGGTTAAGAGTGTGGATTACAGTGTTATGGGGCCTGGTTTAAATCCTAATTCTAGCACCTACTAGCTTTACAACCTTGGACTAGTTACCCAACTTCTCTGTGCCTTAGTTTCTTCATCTGGAAAACGGAGAAATAGTATCTCCCTTAGAGAGAGGTTTTAAAGTTTAAATGAGTTAATAAAGGGCAAATCCTTTCAAGGCTTGCTATGTCATAAGTGCTACCTTAAGTACTAACTATTATTTTCATAATGTAACCAAACTCAGCAGAAAAATTCTGTAGGAAAGTAGTACCATTGTTCAGTGTATCAAAATCATATACTATCCTCCAATCTTGGTTCTTTACATTCCAGAAATTCTAACAAATAGAAAACCTATCTACGCAGGATAAAATCCGTAAGAACAAAAACAATATTGGCTTATTTGCTATTATGATCTTAATAAAATAAGACTCCTTGAAGAAATATATCAAATTTTGAAAGACTGACACTTGATCCATGACTGGTTCTACTGGGGGAAAATGTCATATTTGTCACGTAGTGAGTTTTGTATGTGAAAATAAGGAGGAACTAATAATTTGTCCCAATTTCCTGACGTTGTTTAAAGGAGCAGCTAAAACTAAGGTCATAGGTATCCTCTAAATGGAAGAGTTGGTTTCATGACTGGGGAGATGAGAAAGGAAGTTTCTCAAAAGCAGTTTCTGAGCCGTTTAATGTCATCCTGGTTATTTTAGAAAATGATGACCATTATCCTCTTTTCTCTTAACATGGAGAAGGGAGGGATCTTAGACTGCACAATTCAGTTAAGAGAATAATTCAGGATAACTTGCCATCCAACCTAGAAGCAGCTAGGGAGATAATAGTTTACTTCTTCTCTTTTTACTGTAATGGTTTGGATATATACTTTTGACTGGTTCAAAAGCATGTACCAGAACCAGAAGACAAGACACAAAGTAATTTGATTAAAGTGTTCTCTGCTGAGAAAAACTCAACTTTTCAGAGTAACATGAAGACATATTTAGATTAATTATTCCCTTCAGAATACCAGCAACAGAACTTTCTGGACATAGAAAAACAAGTCTTACCCTGCTATCCTCCCATATTTTCCTGTCAATCCAGAGTCCAATTGAGAGTAGGTTTCTGGGTGCTGTCGGTAACCACTACCAAAGAAGTTTTGGTAAGCCCACTTCAAACAAATGGAACTCCTTCCAGGGAGGAGACCAGGGGTGGACGTGTTTATCCAACAGAATTACTGCCACCGTATGGGTCACCCCACCTTTGAGCTACACCTGTGAAACTGAGAACTACAAGTATGAAGCCACTTGAATATACCCTCTTCCCCAAAGCTCTCTGAGCCAGGTGGAATGAGAGCAATGGCAAAAAGAGGCAAGCGTCTGTTATTTTCTGTGCAATTCCCATGCTTGTTGCATCAAAAAATAAAGCTGTGACTGCTCCTCTCTTATTAGATTTCATTGCATATTTTAGGGATTAAAGTCGTCAGTCCTCTTCCCCTCTCTGCTATGTTATTAGAAAATAAGGGAGTTACAGTTAAAAATATGAAGGCCCCGTTTGAGGCTAGGGTGTGGCAATGAAACAAGCTCTACTCCAAGAGCAGAATCAGGACACCTCCCTACATGTCTTTAAATGTCAGCTGCACCCAATGCCTTTTAAGGGGCAGAGGCAGACTGGGGATAAGTTCTGCCCCACTGGTCTCTCCAGTTGATGCGATGTCTGTCGCTTCTCTTTTCATTTCATTCCAGCACTAAATGATACCAGTTGGTTGATGTATCAATGAAGCTTCTGCAAGGAATGTCTCCTTTGTTTTGATTTCATTTGACCCTACAATGGTAACATCAGGAGAAGGCAGATAGATGTACCAGGAACTTGGCACCACTTCACATGGTCTGAGGACAAGTGTCAGGATCATCTGCACGACTTCTAGGTGTGGAGACTCTCAGGACTCACACCCCACCCCACCCCACTCCCGACCTACCGAATCAGAGTCTGCACCTCAATAAGCCCTGTGATTTCTGTGCATATTAAAGTTTAGGAAGTATCAGTTAAAATAGTCAGAAGTTCTATTTGAAATCATAACAAGCTAGTTTCCCAATACTAGTTTCAGCAACAAATCAAGATCGTCTGAATGCAATTTAACTAGAAAATTTTTTGATGAGTTTCTTTTTTTTGTAAGCCTACAAAAAGATGTTTTCATGATTTTGATAGCCCTGATATAGAACTTCCACAGAATCTGTAAACTCAGAATGTTTAAGCATTTGCTTACACATAAATTATAATTAGTTTTGAGTACTGTTGATAGAACAACTGAAATCTACAGATAATTCTTAATTTAGCATTCTTCTCAAAAGCCTTTTTCATCCTTCACCCACAGTGTGGATATATATTAGAGACTGATAATAATTAAGGTACACATTATATTATATTAACTAGTTAACGAGCAAAGTTAACTACTTAATATGAACTTTATTATTTCTATAAGCGAGATATATATATATACATGAAGCTATATGGTGTTATTCTATATACACCATATAGAATATATGCACCATATTTGTTATTCTTTCAAACTCTGATTATCCACTCATTCAATATGTACTAAGATTGTTCAAAGCATGAAAGATTCAGCAGTGACCAATAGAGACAAAATTTTCCCCACGCTCTGCAGGAGGGGAGACAGGCAATTGATAAAAATTTAAAAGTAAAAGGTGTAGTGTATTCGATGGTGATAAGTAATATGGAGACAATGAAATGGGGGTGATGTAGGGGTTGCTGGAGAAGAAGGGGTTTATCACTTTAGACATGTAGTCAGGGAAGGCCTCATGGAGAAGGTGTCATCTCATCAAAGACCCCAAAAAGGTGAGGCACCCCGCCTTTAGGCTATTCCAGCAGGGGGAAGAAGCAAGGTGATGGTCTGAGCCAGGTGTGTGCCTGGCGCACTCCAGTGCCAGCCAGAGGTCCTCATGGTGGAGCAGAGAGAGCAAGGGCAGAGCAGGAGGTGAGGTCCAAGGTAAAGGGTGACAGAGAGACCAGGGGAGCCTGGTAGGCTGCTGGAGGGACCTTTCACTGGGACTGAGATGGAAAGATACTGGATGGGAGCTCGCTTATGTTTTAACAGCTTCGGCAAGTCTGCCAACCAAAGGCATGTGTCCCCCCAGCTACATGGGCCAGGATGAGAAGTAAGGAAGCCTACCTTGTCTATCTCCTGTCACCAACAGCATCCAATCTGCTCCCCTTCCCAGCCGTATAGATGCACTTCTTATTATCATAGCATTCATTTCTTCTAATCGGTATGCTCAGAATTGCAGAGCTGGAGTGAACTTAAAGTCTAGATAGTACAATCACTTCGTTTTAGAGATGAGGAAACCGAAGCCTGGATATTTGCATGATGTTCTCAAGGTCGCCAACTGAGTTTATGGCCCCGGCAGAGCTGGAAATTTTGTGACTTCTATTCCCATTTGGGGGCTTACTTAGTGTGCAGCAGTAAAAGGCAAGGGCTTTGGCACCAGACCAACGAGGGTCTCAGCGGGGTCACACAGTGGCCCTGTGTCCTCGGGGAAGTTACATAAACTCTCCAAGCATCAGTAGCTGGAAATGATTATGAGAATGCCTGCCCATAGGATTGCTGTGGACATTAACTATATAAAAGAAAACAAGTGGAGTGTTTGGGAGGGAGTTGGCGCTCAAAAATGTGGAGCTTCCACCCCCGTTCCCTCTATCACAGCATCATGTGACCGCTCCTAGAGGTCAGAGCCTGAATCGTCCAAACTGCTCTGTGTAGCCCACTGCCCGGTACGTCTCACGAGGGTACTGACATTATCAGACAACTCTAATGATGATGGAAATAGAAACATAATAATTTCACAGATTTAGCCATTTTGCTCATTACTCGTTATATCTTTGTAGAAAGAGGCTATTGAGAAATGACAAACACTAAACAGTGACTGATTTAGTTTATTAGTTTCTATATGATATGGATTATGATTTATAATTATAATAATAGTAGCCGCTATTAACTCTTGCATGTCAAACACTATACTAGGTACTTCATACATATATTAAATCATTTACACTTCTAATGAAACCCTGTAGGTAGGTACAAAATAGGTTCATGTGACAGATGGGGAAACTGAGGCTCACAGAGCTGATGTCAGCCGTGCATGTTTACAACAACGGTACGTGGTGAAGATGGCAGTGGAGACCAGCTATGTCACCTACAGGAATGCCCTTTACAAGGAAATGTTTGCCCATCCCTGCCCTAAGGGACTGCTCTGAGGCAACACCTGGTTGGAAAATGTTGTGCAGAACCAAGCAATCCCTTGTTTTTCTTGTGACACTATGGCCAGCTTGCTGATGTGCCTTTTTGTGTGTGCAGTTCCTCCTTCGTGCCTCAGTTTCTCTTTGCCTCATCCCTGCCTCAATGAGATTATATCTATCAATAAAGCCTGAGCGTGTAAGCTTCATCTTCATCACAGGCTCCCTTTTCCAGAGAACTAGGGATAAAGAGAGCTATAAATCTGAGGCCCATATTCATGACTTTTGTTCTTCCTAGATGCATTATTTTTTTTCATAAGTTGAATTAATCCATCAAAAAGAATGCATTCATGTGCCCCATAATGACATTTCAGTCAATGATGGACCCTGTAGGGTCCCATAAGATTATGATAGAGCAGAAAAATTCCTATCACCTAGTGTCATAGCACAACGCATTGCTCACATGTTTGTGGTGACGCTGGTGGGAGCAAACCTGCTGCACTGCCAGTCATACAAAAGTCTGGCACATACAATTGTCCACACAATTATGGACAGTGCATAATACTGGATAATGATAACAAATGACTATGTTACTGGTTCATGTATTTATTATACTATACTTTTTATCATTATTTTAGAGCATACTCCTTCTACCCATAAAACAAAGGTTAACTATAAAACAGCTTCAGGAAGGTCCTTCAGGAGGTATTCTAGAAGGCATTGTTATTATGGGAGACGACAACTCCATGCATGTTATTGTCCCTGAAGACCTTCCAGTGGGACAAGATGTGGAGGTAGAAGACAGTGATATTGATTGATGATCCTGATCCTGTGTAGGCCATGGCTAATGTGTGTATTTGTCTTAATTTTTAACAAAAAAGTTAGAAAAAAAAGAAAAAAAAAAACTTAAAAATTTTAAAAATGGAAAAAAAAAGATATAAAGAAAGAAAATACATTTGTATAGCTATAAAATGTATTTGTGTTTTAAGCTAAGTGTATGACAAGAGTCAAGAAGTAAAAAAAAAAAAATTGAAAAGTTCATAGTGTGGAAAAGTAGGCTAAAGCTAATTTATTAATATTATTGAAGAAAGAAATTTTTAAAATCAAAGTTAGTGTAGCCTATACGTACAGTGTTTATAAAATCTAGAGTAGTGCACCATAATGCCCTAGGCCTTCCAATTCACTCACCACTTACCCAGTGAGTCTCCCAGAGCAACTTCCAGTCCTGCAAGCTGCATTCATGGTGAGTGCCCCATATAAGCGCACCATTTATTTTTTAATCTTTGATATGTGTTTTTACTGTACCTTTAGATATGTTTAGATACACAAATACTTACCATTGTTTTCCAGTTGCATGCAGTCCTTAGTACAGCAACACACTGCACAGTGTTGTAGCCTAGGAGCAATATGCTACGCCATAAAGCCTAAGTATGTAGCAGGCGGTGGCATCTAAGTTTGTGTGAGTGTTCTCTATGATGTTTGCACAATGATGAAATCACCTAGCAGTGCATTTCTCAGAAAGTATTCCTGTCATTAAGCGACACATAGCTATATAACTATTTTCTAGTTCTGCCATGTTAAGTTTTATAAAGCCATTATGCTTGTATGATCTCTGGTGAGGCTATTTTGAGAAGTCAGACCACTTTTATCCACATCGTATAAATCTTTGGGAGTGGTTTTGCAATCCAGGGTTTCTCCTAACTGTAGTATCATTTTACTGTCAGCACACAGTTGGGAGTCACTTGGGTTCTCCATGATCACACTGAGTGAGTATTATGGAGATCAGCCTTCATCTGTGCTGGCTCAAGGTCATCTCTCCTTTGTATTTTGATTCCCTAGTAACTAAGACTCTCCACTTCTGTAAGTTTCTCTGTTCACATCTGCTATATATTTTTCCTATCAATTGTAAAGATTTCATTTCCAAGTTCTGGCAAAACACCAAAAAAAAAAATACTCATTTTCAGCCTAAAGGAAAACATTAAGCTGCCGAGACTGAGAAGGAATGGAACACACGTTACAGAAAGCTGGTGTGGCCAGGAAGCCTTCAAAAATGTGTTATTTGCTTCCCAGTGTCTTCTCCCCCTACCCTGCTTACTAAGGAGCTTGTCTTGAGAAAGAAGTAGCATAATACAAAAGGTAGCACTGACTTGAATTTCATCAGAGCCGACAGCCTTCTTAAAACCAAAGATGAAATAAATCAGTTCTGTAGGTAGATCAGAGATTTGGACTAGATCTTCTCGCATCCCTCCTCTGTATCTCTGGTTAAGATGATCCAGATGATCTGATGAGAGAATGAGTCATTGACCGTACCAGGGACCATTTGCTGAGTCCTTCTTTCTAAGTGCCAGAGTAATCTGGGAATTCTCAGTCAACTTAAATCTTGAGAAATCTTCTTGGAACAAAATTGTTGAAAAGGAATTAATTTAGTTTATTCCTCAAGTTCTCCTCCAGGCACTTGCGCCAAAATGAATTATCTGTCGTCTAAGTGTTGGGAGAACAACTTAACGGTTCTTCGTTATGCGCTCAATTTTTTAGTGGTAGATGACCACAAAAGAAATCATGATTGGACTTAGGAAATAAAGATTGAAATGAAATGGTGGCAGCTTTACAGGAATCAGGGACTGTGCTTTACTTTAGAGAGCCTACATTCTTCTGAGCTTTCTCCTCTTCTGCTTTCCATGCTTGGGGAAATTCATGTGTGAGTTTGGAAAGGTGAAAACACCGTCTAAACTTCACTAAAATGTTATCATGCTTTGAAAAAGCCAGAGAATTTTCTCATTTAGTTAAAACCTGTTTTAATATCCATGGCAACTCTACGTCTGCAAATAGAAACTAATTCACAGATCACTGCCTTAGCCTGCATCCAAGCACCAGCCTTAACGAAGCCATAAACATTCTAATTAATAAACTAAAACATTTCTTTGGTGTTACTATCAATGCTACACATCTGTTTCACTTACAAAAGCAAAGTAGCAATAATTATTTAGAACATACGAAAAAATCTTGAAATGTGTAACAAATTTGAACCAAAAGGAAGTCTTTAAAATTTGGCAAATTTTTTTCTGACTATGTGAAATGCAGTAAAGATCAAATCTTTTTCCCAAAGATTTCAGGAAAAAAATAATAATAAGATTTGTCTTCCCCTGTGATTATGAATAGTCTAGAGAAATACAAACTTCTACAAATCAAGCAAGAAAAATCAAGGGACAATTTTAATCTTGTTTTAGCAATAATTACCTCGATAGTTCTTGGGCTTTAGAATAATCTGTTAAAGATCTAGTTCAAGGCCTAAATATCCAGATTATTACATATAAAATACTCTGATGATTTTCAGATGGTGTTATTTCTATCTACATGTCTGAATAAGTATTCATATAATCATAGGCTTATCTTTTTCCAAACTAAAACAGAACAAAACAAAAACAAACAAATAAAAAGCTCAGTTACAATTCCTCCTGGACTGCATATTAAAACCACTTATTAACATTTCTCTGAGCCCTTTCCAGTGTATCCAAATCTGTTTTAAGTCTTAGAAATAATATTCTTTTTAAAATCAGTATTACATGTCACAGGAAAAACTTTATCATTCCAATTAAGGACTTACTATTAAATACAACATATCCCAAAACAACAGGATTGTAACAGCTACAAATACTTAAGCAATTAGAAATAAGACTTTATAAGAGATCCTAAAAGACATATTCTTCTATTTGTAATGCTGACTTCTAAAATTTGAAAAAGAAAGTCCATAATATCAGGCCATGGAAATTCCTAATAATTCACAATGCTTTGTTTCTGTGAAAGATCTTTAAGGACATCAGATTCCCAGAATCTCAGATATCTAGCCCCACCCTATTATTTCACACTCTGCACTAAGATAAACTGTGTCTTGCCAATATGGCGATGCTGGGCTGGAGTCCTGCATTCCTCAGGCTCTCCCTCCGTGGGCCAAGGCTACTGAGGTATTGCTGCTGCAACCGCAGATTATGCTTCCTGATGGGGGGTGGCAGTGAAGTCATGTTTATTCTTCCACAACACTGACAACACCACGATACTGCCTTGTAACGTGCAAAGAAATCCTACTCCTCTGAGAAATAGAAGAGACAAGTATGATGGCGTATTAGATTAACCATTTCTGTCCTGCTGGCCCATCAGCAGTGAGGTCTAACTGAATTATTGCTCCTTTTTCTCTGAGCTTTCTCACTGAACAATCCTCGCAGTGCCCACTCTGACCCGTAGGCTCCAGACTTCTGAAATTTGAGGGAATCTCTCACTAGTTGCTTAGCTCAAATTTAGCATGGAGAGGTGGACAGAAGCTATGTTGAAATATCTGAAGAAGGTTGAAGGCAATGAAGATTCCAACAACGGAGAGAGATTCACGCTTTCCCTCTCACTAATTAAAATGCTGCTCAGCTACATGAAACACCATCTATCTCTAAAGTCTTAGGAGATTTTCATGTACAGGTATCTTGGCTTAGACAACATAGTAAAGGCTTAGCATTCATGGATTTTAACATTCTTGGTTTCATCGACAGTATGTAAATTTGAAGGGGCAGAGTTTGAGTTGGACGTGACACAAGCTTGATGCTTACTAACCTCATCATCCACAGCTCAACTTGGACCTGCTCTTCGCTACTTGTTCCAACACAGTAAAAATCATGAGGTGATACAGATTTTGTTTTCCTGTGAAAGCACAGTCCTCAAAAGAAAGGGAGTTGCTAGTACGAGAAGCAGAAATGAAAGAGAATGCGAAAGAATCCAAGAAAGTTACAGATCTGACAACATTCAAACTTTTATGGAGGAAATGATTTGTGACTGTGATATTCATAAAATTGAATATTTACAAAGCCTTGAGATGTCTCGCTCTTGAACTTGAAGAGTCAGTTGTAAACCTAGGATTTTATTATAATCATATAAGCACAGAAAACTATTTATGAGACTGAAAATTTAGGAAACCAAGCATAACCAATTCAGTCACCAAGTCAGCAAAGAGAATAAGTCACAAAAATAAATGTTTTATGAGGAAACCATATAGCGATGGAATATCAATTCAGTCCCCATTCAGCATTGGCTTGATTTTTCATACATCGCAAGGTTTTGGAAACTTGTAAGTTAGTTAATACAGGTAAAGAGAAGAAATTTGGGGTATTTTCCATCAAAGAAGATTCCTGTACATTAGACATATTTTTTAGCTATATCTATGGAACTCAAACCTATTTGTAAGTAAAAGAAAAAACAAGCATAACGTCATTGTACAATCTAACTGAATTATTTTCTTTGGCTTGGGTGGTTACTAGGTATTTATCTTTTTTATGTACTACCAAAAGAGCAACTATCTTTATATATAGGGTGTATATGGTTATACCAAGTTCAATGGTAAGTCTCAGTGCTGGAAGGTTCTGCAGACAATTATAACTGAAGATAAAGAGTGGAGGAATTCTTTGGGGGAATTGAGAACATTTTGTTGCTCTCTGGAGTGCAGCCATAGCTGGCCAATATAAACCCTTCTGTGAAACGGCACCCATCTGGCCTTTATAGGCAGGCACTAAACCTCCCATCAGCGGTGTAATCCATCTGGCTTTTATGAATGTATGATGTACTGGGTTCAACTCCAGTGATAACATCTGTCTCTATAGATAAAGCAAAGCCAATCTATAAAGATATATCTATATATCTCCATGAATTACATAATGAGTTACCTGCCTGGTAAAGGTTATTGGTTGCAGTGTTGCCTTGCCACAATCTACAGTTCCTTTAATATATTCCCTAAATCCTCACAAATGCTTCAGAAAATACATCTTATTTCTTAGCTGGCTATGTGTATGGGCACGTGTAAAGTAAACCTTTATCATTTTTTTTCACCTGTTCGATTATGGCTCAACTATTTCTAATTCAATAAATTGTTAAAAACTTGAACTAAGAGGAAGTTAACCCTCCAAAGTCTATGTTAATTTTTCACCAATCTTTCTGGCAGTACACAATGCTGAAGAACCTGCCTGGCATATGATACTAAGGTTCCCTTCATCAGCTGGTATGCCACACACAGTGTCAAGACTCTAAATCTTTCCAATTTATATGCCTGAACACTTGAACAATTTATCAAAGAACATGCTCATTTCCAAAGCAAGAAGCGATTAGTCATATTAAACATTCAAGACATCGAATGAAACAGAACACTTTAGAAATTAGAAAGTAAACACGCAAGGATAAACTTTTATCACTCCAGTAGTTTAACTACAGAACATCAAGGCTTTCGTTGGATGTAAAATGCAATGTTTGCTTTAGTAATTAAACCAAAGGTTTTGCACTTATAGAACAATTACAATGTCATATAGGATTCACCATTTGTTAGGGCACTGAATTGGATTCTTGTGTAACCCTCTTGAGTCAGTGCCCAATTCCTTCTCTTCTACCCAGCTTCCACTCAAAATAGACTCTAGTGGTTTGCCTACAGTTTTCCTACATAAAAACACACTGACCCCAAGTTACTAAAATAAAGCATCAGTGGCAACAAGCAGAAAATACAATCTGATTGACAAATAGTTCAATACCTCCTTGAGACCCTGCTCCAGCCCTCTAACCAAAGAAGTTTGCCCTGGAAGCACTGGTGTGAATGATTGCACCCCCTGCTCTCCTCCTCCACAGTGGAAAGAAAACCAAGATGTGTGTTGCTCACAAAATGCTGATCTTGATTTAAAGGGACACTGTATACTTAAATGATTACCTCTCCATCCTTTCTATAATTACTTATTTCCTTCCAGCTATTTACTTTATTAAAAAGAGTGCTATAGCTATTATATTCTGCTAGCTTTCTCAGAGGGTTTCTTGTAACTAACATGATGAAACAGAAGAATTTATTTCTTAAAGTTATTCCTTTGGTTGCCCTTCAGTCAGGGGCAGGGTTTCTATACCCAGAGTATAGAAAACCACAGGGAGAAGAAGGGCACTCCTCTTCCTCCGGTATTGTCATTATCGGGGGGAACAATATCATTGGTTTGACATCCATTTAGAGAAACCATTAGGTTGTCTTGGTGTCCTTTAAAACCATCAGCAAGTTGGGATTTTAATTTTCTAAATATGTTAGATATTTTCAAATCACTCTAATAGTTCATTAATTCACTTCCAAGAGACAGTAATGTATGTCATACAAGTTAAATCCACACACAATCCCCAATGCATACATACACCCATACACAGATACACACATATACATATACACATACACACACACACACACACACACAAGTCACAATAAATCATATTTTAAATACAAAATTCTCATTCTATACAAGTGAAAATATTTTCCAAGCACAGATCAAAGAATCATAAAAGTTCCATAACATAATCTACTGCTTTCAGCCACAAAAGATAGAATTTCTCTTCTCAATTAACCCACAAATTTCTTTCTGTTTTTTGGAAAATGAAGCAAAATTTCAATAGAGTCTAATTCTTTCTGTAAAATCCCAATAATGCAAATAAGCATGATACATTTTTAAGATATTAAGAAAATGAAATTAAGAGGAAATGGGCTTTTGTCACAAAGTACTAAGCCAAATTAGCTGTGGAAAGAGCTTTGTACTTGGATTTAAGATGTGGGTTCTAATCTTGATTATTCAGCTTTTAACTGTATGACTTTGGTAAAGTCAGTTCACCTCTCAACTTTATGTATAATGGGAATAATAATTATAGTGTATGATGTTCGTGAAGATTAAATTAATTAATGCATATGGATTAGCCAAGCAGAGTGTGGATGCATAGTAGATACTCAGTAAATATTATGACCTTTCCCTGCATGTCTGAGGTTTTGTACCCTAAATATAGTGGCTGAATAGCCTTCTGAAAGCAGTAGATAAAAGCCAATCTTGTCTCCGAAATTTAAAGCTAAGTTCATTTCAAAAGATCAAAATGAAAGGTGAAATTGTTTCTGATTTACTACTATACAAGCAATAATTTACTTCAATTATTGTGAAGAAGGGGAACAAAGAAGAATTCATTTCAGGTTTGCGGGATTTCAACAGAGGTTTGCTCCCTTTTGCATATAATGAGCCTGAGAGAGCGAGGACTCTCCTTTCTGCTCAGTGGGTGGCTCGAGGAAGGTCTGAACTCCCCAGTGATTGAAAGAGGGTAGACAACTCTCCTGTAAGAAAGAACCGTCTCTGTATCTTGAATCTTTTGATGTCAAATTCTGATAGGAATGCTAGGCTGAGCCCAAACAAAACAATCATCTCATTCATTTACTTCCTAAGCTACCTTTCACTAAATCAAGGTAATTTTCATATTAACAAAGCCACAGACAAATGATGTCTTAGTATACCTGAGACCTTGGATGAGTTGGCCTTTCTAAAGTTTATTTTGCTGGGCAAGTCTCACACTTATTTTATTTTAAAAAGAGAAAGGATGATGCTGTTGGTCCTGATAAGCCAACTCTGAGGGGACTGAGTTTTGCATGCACAAATGTTATTGGGAAGTACCCTTGGGATTAACACTTGCAGGACTGTACAGAGAGAAAGTGGGCACCACAATGTCTTCAGCTAATCTCACAGGGAGCTAGGATTGCCAAGAGCAGAGTTGCTGGAAATGGGGCAAAGGAGCCAGCTCTATATCCTTCTCATCAACCATTAGATTCAGGCTCCCCTGGGAAGGAGGGGTGACCCAATTGTTGAAAAGGATGGGGAGCCCAGCTTTGCATTGTTGACATCCAACATTCCCAACAGCTGGGGGAGTGAGAAATGCAGTCTCTGGAAGGAAAGACAGGAATGGAGGGCTGTTTCTGAGGCTTTTGCTTGGCATTCCTCCTTATGATTGACAGGCTTAGGAACCAGCGTGGGGCTTCTGCCCACTACATTCAATAACACTTTTGGAGACTGGGAAAAGAATCACTGGGTGGGTCTCTGAACCGCTTGAGTCAAAGCTGGGCCAGGATTGTATTATCTATTCCTCTCAGGCTACATGTTTAACATGCCTCAAAATGTTGGGCGATTCCCCTTTCCCCATGTATGGTTGTTAAGTAAATACTCATAGATTCCTTTGTGGAAGTAGTTGGGGAATTACTACCACATACATTTGTCGTGATTTTGCTATGTCTCTTCCTCTGGGGATCTGGTCTCTCCTTTAGTAAGTTCCGAATTGGTAAACTAGCTCAGATCCAGAAAAGGGATACGAGATTTTGACATTTTATTTGAATAGCCTATTAATTGTCTACTCTTGATTTATTTCATTATGTAGATTGAGCAATACCCTTGTTGGCTTCCCATCTACCTTGCTCCCTAGAGATACCCTGTTACCACGATATCAGCCATGTCGAGAGAGCAGTTGTACATCCCAAGTCTCCCAGCTGCCACTCCAGCCTTGCTGCTCAGCGCAATAAGCGTACCCAACTGGCTTCTGACATTCAAGCTATACCCATCGGCCTCTGTTATTCGAGAATCTTGTCATTCCCCTTGCTATGAGAGTGCTCAGATTTGGAAAGGCACCTCCAACCATTAATTCTGGCCCATGGAGCGCAGTCACCAGGGGCCTCTCCATGATGTTGGTGTCTCTCCTGCCAAAGCATTCTCTATTGCTTTGATAGATGGTGTGTTTTAGAAAGCTATTTTCTTGTTTTAGAAAATAGCCATCAGGTGAGTTTTCCAGCCTTACAGGGTATATCTAGTTCCCTGAGCCTCTTGATCCTTTCTACACTGTCCCTCAGTGTTGGCATTCTGTTTCATACAATGTGGGCCATCATTCCTCAAGCTTTACAGCTTTCCCCAGCCATGTGACAGCGTCAACTCTCAGAATCCTTTATCCTGGGAGAGTTCTACATATTGTTAAACTCTTTCTCCTCTCTCTTTGGACAGCACGACACAATAGCACTTTAGAATATTGGAGAGCAACCAAGAAACAGAGGCTCCTGTGCTATCAGAAAATTCCCCCCAATTATATGATTTTTTATAAAACAGATTCAAATCCTAAGGCAAAACAGTATTGTGAGAAAAGCATTCTGAGTTCAAACAATAAAATGATTTGTAAATCAAATACCATCTAAAAAATGAATGAGATAGAAGAGAAAATATAATTGGTTGATACATGTTTTTTTTCCTGTGATTGTTCTACCTTAAGATATTTTTCTCTTTCTTTCATTCAGTAGGTTACGAAAGAAATCTGGCCCTGAACAGTTTGCAGAATAGCTAACTACTTGGCCAACACTAGCCCGTGGATGCTTTGTAGGGCATACAGTTTCCAACAGAATCTGCACCAATAGAATATAAAAAGGAAGTGGGCAAAATGTGGTTATTTTAGGTGGAAAGTAAGCATCTTCCTGAATTTTCCAAGTGAAAGAAGAGGTCATATTCATGGAGGTAAATCTGAATTGGCACTGCCTGAGACAGCCATTTACAATTGCAATTACTTCTTAAATGCCATCCTGAGAATTTCAGTATTTTTTCCTTCAAGCCAGCTGCCCCTACTTCCCCGAAGCCCAGACTTCCAGCACTGCCAATCTTTCCTATACACAAGAACTAGAACATGAATATGGTAGTGGAAAGGGGAAAGAATCCATTTTCTAAAGGGCAATAATATAAAAAAATTAGTTATTCTGAACTTGCTGAGTCACCAGATAGTGTCTCTGTGAGCAAAGCAACTACACTTAGCAGTCTAAATCACTAACACTAAATTGACCTCTTTGTAACATATTTATTCATCTACAGCTGATCCTTGAACAACATGGATTTGAGAAGCATAGATCGATCCACTTACACACAGAGTTTTTTCAATGAGTATATTGGCAAAATTTTTGAGGGTTTGCAACAATTTGAAAAAACTCATAGATGAACTGCATAGTCTAAAAAATATCAAAAAAATTAGGTATGTCAATGAATGCATAAAATATATGTAGATACTAGTCTATTTTATCATTTGCTACCCTAACAAATACACAAACCTATTATAAAAAGTTCAAATTTATGAAAACTTATCCACACACTTATAGACCATACATGGCACCATTTGCAGTTGAGAGAAATGTAAAGCAAAGGTAAAAATGAAATACTAAATCATAAATAGATAAAATTAACTGTAGCACATACTGTACTACTGTAATAATTTTGTAGCTACCTCCTGTTGCTATTGCAGCTAACTTAAGTGTTGCAAGTATCCTCTTAACATGCATGTGATTCTGAGCATCTCTGCAAGAACAATTCATCTCTCCAATAAATTGCATATCACAGTAAAAAGCAATCTCTTGGTCACTTTTTCATCATGTTTAGTGCAATGCTGTCAACCTTGCATAACTCCAGGGGACACATAAAAAGTGCCACTAGTTATGCTGGAAGTGCTCCCAAGAAGCAAGGAAAAGTCATGATATTTTAAGAAAAAGCTGAATTGCTTGGTATGTACCATAGATTGAAGTGTGCAGCCTCCATTGTCTGTCATCCACCATCCCAAGATAAATGAATCCAGTGTAAGAATCATTATTAAAAAAAGAAAAGGAAATTCATGAAGCCACTGCTGCAGCTGTGCTAGCAGCTGCAAAAATCCTGCACTTTTTGTGAAATCCTTTTTATCTTGTATTGAAAATGCAGCTTTTCTATGGGTGCAAGATGGCTACGTGAAACGCAGACGTGGAGACTATAATATGACTTGAGACAAAGCAAAATCATTATATAATAATTTAAAGCAAAAGGGAAGTGAAGGATCTAAAGTTGGAGAATTTAATGCCAGCAAAGGATGGTTTGATAATTTTAGAAAAAGGTTTGGCTTTTTAAAAAAATGTCAAGACAACAAGAGAAGCAGTTTCTTCTGACCAACATGCAGCCAACAAGTTCCCAGACTCCATTAAGAAAATCACTGAGGAAAAAGGATATTTGCCTGAACAGGGATTTAATGCAGACAAAGGGGGCCGTATTCTAGAAATAAATTCTACAAAGAACATTTATTAGTAAGGAAGAGAAGTGAGCAACAGGATTTGAGACAGGAAGGGTTAGGCTAACTCTACTGTTTTGTGCAAATGTAGTTGAGTTTATGATCAGGACTTCCCTTATCTATAAAGCTGCTAACCCCTGACCCTTGAAGGGAAAAGGTAAACACCAGCTGCCAGTCTTCTGATTGTACAACAAGAAGGCCTGGACAATGAGAACACTTTTTCTGGATTGGTTCCATAGATGATTTATCTCTGAAGTCAGGAGAAACTTTACCAGTAAGAGACTGCCTTGTAAAGTTCTTTTGATATTGAACAATCCCCCACGCCACCCAGAACTTCATGAGTTCAACACAAAAGGTGTTGAAAGGTCTACCTGTGCCCAAATACAGCTTGATTAATTCAGCCTCTAGGTGAGGGGGCCATATGGACCTTGAAGGCTCATTACACATGATACTTGATAGAAAGGATTGTCAATGCAGTGGACGAGAACTTCAATAGAGAGAACATCATGAAAGTCTTGGAAGGATTACACCATTGAAGTTGCCATTATTGTTAGAAAAATGCCACAAAAGTAATCAAGCCCAAAATAGAAAATTCCTGCTGGAGAAAACTGTGTCCAGATGTGGTGCATGTCTTCATATGATTTATGACTGAGCCAATCAAGGAAATCATGAAAGAGATTATGGATATGGCAGAAACAGTGAGGGATGAAGGGTTTCAAGAAATAGATATAGGAGAAATTTAAGAGCTAATACACACCACACCAGAGAAATTAAAAGAAGATGATTAAGTGGAGATGAGTGCTTCCAAACCAGTGCCAGACAACAAGCAAGAAGATGTAGGGGGGGAAAAAACAGTGCATTGTTGGGGGGAAGGGAATACCTCTAACCCTTCTTAGGGCGAGGCAAAGATATACTATGTAACCAAAATGTCAAAAAAAAACAAACCAAACTTTTTCGGGGAGGTGGGAAGGTGGGAGGGGGAAGGGTGTATACTTATTACATAATGGGTGCGGTGGGCACCACCTGGGGGTAGGACACGCTTGAAGCTCTGGCACATTGGTGGGGGGGGGTGGCAGGGGCAATATATGTAACCCCAACAATATTTGTACCCCTATAATATGATGAAATAAAAGGAAAAAAAAACAGTGCCAGAAAACAAATTGACACTAGAGAATCTGGCAGAAGGATTCTGATTATTCAAGACTGCTTTTGACTTCTTTTATGATATGAACCCTTCTATGATACAAGCACTGAAACTAAAGCAAACTGTGGAAACAGGATTGGTACTGTATAGAAACATTTTAAGTGAAAAAACAGAATAGTCAGAAAGAGATGACCACGTATCTCCATAAAGTTACACCGAGTGTGCCTGACTCTCCTGCCTCTCCTCCCACCCCCTCCGCCCCTTCTGCTTCTGCCACCCCTGAGACAGCAAGACCAACCCCTCCTCTTCCTCCTCCCCCTCAGCCTGCTCGCTGTGAAGACAACGGGGATGAGATCTTTATGATGATCCACTTTCACTTCACAAACAGAAAATATATTTTCTCTTCCTTATGATTTTCTTAATAATATTTTTTTCTCTAGCTTATTTCATTGTAAGAATATAGTATATAATACCTATGACATACAAAATATGTGTCAATCAACTATTTATGTTATTTGTAAGGTTTCTGGTAGATAGTTGGTATTACCAGTTAAGTTTTGGGAGAGTCTAAAGTTATAAAGTGGATTTTCAACAGCATGGGGGGTCAGTGGCCTATCTCCTATGTTATTCAAAGGCCAACCATATATCCAGAGTAAATTAAATTTTATTTATCTCTTGGATTATAGAGATGTCCTTTCTTCTACTTTGATCCTTGATATAGGTAAATGCAGCTGCGTCCGGGGATCTTCTGCATGTTAATCAGAAATTTTAAAATATTTGAAAACACCAATATACTTAGGCTCACTACATAATTGTTGCTTTTTATTTTTACTTCACTTGATTTTTTGAGAAATTCAGGTACACTTGGGTTATTTTAGAATGTTTTTGTAAGATCTATTCGTCATCCAAACACTTCAGAGGTATTCCTTTTCTCTCTTCGAGTTCATTGTGAAAGCGCACACACAAAAGAAGCCATTGTTTGCCAGGATAAACAAGCTTAGACACCAAATGTCTCAGGTAGACTTGGAAACCCGACTCTGAAAGTAGAGTACGATGCCATCCTCCATTCATGTTCAGCGTGGATCTACACACTCCTGCCCGATCCCTCCGATGGCTTCTGTGACACACCGTTGCTGCTTTTTCATCATGGACCCCTCCAGCGGCCAAGACTCCCCGACAGCAGACACCAGCTGGGCTCTTTAGGGTGCCACCCTCTTCCTCCAAAGAAACAGCAGCCCTGCCGCCCACCACGGCGGGGGAACAGGAGCTGCACCCACAGGGGAGCTCTGATAAACGGACGGCACTCCTTGCTCCATGCATCTTCTCTCCTTGTCCTTATCGTCGCAAATTCTGTTCACATGTCCCTCCCTCCCTTCCTTTTCTCTTCCTTCCTTATTTCTTCTTGCCTTTTCTCATGTTTTTTTTTTAACATGCTACCTTTCTTATGCCTTAGGTCTTAGGAGAACTGCTCAGCACACTGGGAGCCTGTCATTCTCCTTGCTTTTCACAGATGGCCCCAGAGCCACAAGACAGTTCAGGTATGAAGGGAAGTTTCACAAGATTGATTGAAGCAGAGTGTCCCCTCAGCTCCCAGTGGCAAGGCAAAGCACCGAGGCCTCCAGGTTCAGCCCCAAAGGCACATCAATGAGTGTCCTTGTCCCTCCCAAAGAAGAACCTGCTCCTACAATTGTCCTTTCACTAGGCACCCAAAAGCACTCCACCCACTTCTACACACAAATGCAGCCCAAATTTTGTCTTCAGTTTCTCTGTCTGGGGTTGACTAGGAAGCCTTTGAAAACTTCACACGCAGCATGTCGTAGACCTCAGTTCAAACTAGCATTTACCTTGAGCTGGACAGCCCCCAGCAGCCTCTGCGCCGGCCGCCAGCCCACGGCCGCTTCACACTCCCGCCATTCTGCTTTCTTTCTAGACAGCATGTTTTTGAGGGCGCAAGTTTGATCACACTGCTCACTTCTCAAGTAAAAGGTATCAGGCCTTTGAAAAGTTCTCAGAATCAAGCCCAAGGTCCAGACCCCTGGTGTGTCAGTTGTGCTCCTCTCACACTCAGCTGCCCTTCTTGCCATTCCTCAACCCTCCAGTTCCCCTTCCTGCCACAGGGCCTTTGCACCTGTGCCCCCTCTGTGTAACCCACCTCCCCATCCCCCACCCTCACTGCCTGTCCCGGCTCTCCCTGCTTTCAGAGTTAACCCTCACTCACCCTTCAGCTCTCCACTCAAGCACTGTTTCCCAAGAGGAATTTTAGTGCCTTTGTTAAATACTCTTATTGTACAATGTCCCATTATTTCAGACTTCTCACCTCAGCATTAGTTATGCATTCTTGTGATTTAAGTCATCATTGCATCACAGGCCTAACACTCAACGATTATTTGCTCAATGTGAATAAATGAATTTGTAGATGATCATTTATTACAACACACCCTCCAGTATCTGATTTTTTCCATCAGCTTTTACTATCTGTATACTAGGCTAGACATGGGGATATGGTTTCTACAGACTTTGCAGTTTAATTCTAACTATATGAAAGTCTTAAACAATAGACACCAATGTTTTCCCTCCGGCCTTGCTTATGCAATTGTTAAAATGATGTCCCAAAACAGGTAAAACTGTGGAAATTTGAGTAAGATTGGTGGATTGCATCAATGTCAATATTCTGATTGTGATATTATGCTACAGTTTTACAAAATGTCACCATCGAGGAGACTGGGCAAAGTGTACATTGGATTTCTCTGTATTATTTCTTACAATTGCATGTGAACATTTATCTCAATGAAAAATTTAACTTAAAATGATATCAGAGATTTGTATCATTTTACTCTTTTCACCAACAGATGAGCAACTCTGCACGTCACATTGGTGGGCACTAGAGGTCCAGTGACTCCAAGGCAGACACATCTCTAGCTGTCATGGATGGGGCGTATGTCCCCTGCACACAGAGCCCGAAATGTATTAGGCACTCAAATGTTTGTTGAATAAAGAAATAGAAAGAAGGAAGGATGAGCTTGGATCACTAGCATAAATATACAAAATCTCTCAGAGAGAATTTTAGTTTTGGTGTTCCTAGGAATAGGAATCAATGAGACCCACCCTTAGCTAGTTTAAAGGAAAGACCAGTCAGTGCTTGAATAAAATACCTTGCAGACACTGTAATTTAATATTCTATTAGTTGAAAATCATAGTAATTTAGTGCAATAAAAAGTAGTAATAATGTCCATCTGCTAAAGGACATTATCTGAAATATACACTGCTAATAGTGTTTTTAAAACATGTTTATACATGTTTTCATTGACATGATTGCCACAATATTCCACATCGTGATCACGATGGCAGGTCAAGTCTACTACTTTGGTTAGTTTGTCATCAAAATATGGCTAGGGTAATTTCACATTGTGTCCACTTAAAAAATAGGCACTAATACCGAGTAGAAATCAGCATTTTAAATCCCAGCTCAGGCCTGGAATCAGACTGACATGGACTTATTTCCCTCTCCTGGCACACTTGCTCTGTAATATGGGGTAAATCTCCTAACCAGATGGAATCTCAGTGTCATCATCTATAAATGGGGATAATACCTCCTACTTAGCTGCATTCTTATGAAGATTAAATAATACAACAAGTTTAAAGAAGTAATGCAAGTCTATAGCTAATGCTTTGCATTCATTAACGGGAAGAATGTAAGGATGGGAAGAAAGATAAAAGGAAGATGGGAAAAAGGAGGGAATGTGTCTTCCTCACCCCGGGAACCAACAGAGGCCCAGAGAGGAGACTGGACTGGTAGAAGCATGAGCCAGGCTGAGCGGGAGCTCTGCAGCTGCTAGACAGGGACTCTCATCAGCAAGGATGGAGAGAAACAGACAGTGATGCTTTCAGAAGCTGGTTCCCTGCCTGGTGGTTTGGACTCGAGAGCAGGCAGGACCACCACCGCTGCACCACTATTCTCGGTAGCAGGGTTTATAGCCTTGTGACTTCAAATACGGGGAAAAGTCATTCTAGGAGTTAAGGAAGGACTTCTGGCGTCAAAGGAAATAGTAGCTGGAGGAATAAAGCAAGCACCGATGAGAATACTGAGGGTGGGCTATTTCTCCATGGACCTGTGTAGCAGAGGAAATGGAAGGGGAAGCAGGTGGGATAGTCGGTCATTTATGTAATATAAGACTTGGTGGCGGGGTGCATGTAAATTTCACCTACCTATAGCTCCATAAAATCTCATCTGCTGCAGATGTGTGTGTGTGAACTTATAATTTACATAATAGTAATTTGTATCTGTTTGGGCTTTGCTAACTGTCTTAATATTTTTATAAAGCAGGTTGCAGCTGTTGGCATTACAGTTCAGATTTTCTTCCCCTCAATTAAAAGCAGGATGGTGAGATTGAATTTTACTACAAGGAGTTTTAATAAGGCATCACCAAAATTATCATGAAATTGCAATAGGTTTACCACAAAACTTAAATATACGTGATAGGAACTCTCAAGGGCTTGGTTCTAGAATCATGCTCAAGGAAATCTGAGATTTTACCAGATTGTAAATCAGCAGTGAAATCGCCGCACTTAACGACTGGAAAATGATTGATATTTTCTTTTCAGGTATAGTTGCATGAAATGAAACTTGATGGTGTGTTCTTCAGAGAAGCAAAAAAATAATCCATGCTGCAGAAAAGCTGACAGCAAGACTGAGACCGTCCAAAAGGATGCAGGGAAAACATGCTAATCAGCAACTCACTAATGATATCTCACTGAACTGCCGTCTGAAAGCTGCACCTTTATTTTTGCAGAGCACCTGAAGCCCCATAGGTACAGACTGTCAAAATGAGGTTAAGGAAGTTGGCAATGGGCACAAGATGATTATGATGTCACATTCATAAATGTTAAATAATAATAAAACACTAAAGCAGTAGGGTGATATCCACAGAGCCAGGACAGGATTTGATTTCTCAAGAGCCAAATAAGAGCCAGCTGGGAAAAATGCCCAGCCCTAGAGAAAAAGACAATAATGAAAAGGGTGTACTGTTATTACACTGAGAGGAGCTTTGCGAGTCACGCCATACATTCGCAGCAGAAGAATCAGGTCACTTCAGGAAGGAGACCTGTGATGAACCTTGGAGAAGTTAAGTAGGAAATGGATTTAATAGCTGTTGACTGTAACCCTGGTGGATGCTTCAAGCTCTCCCTGTAATGAACCTAGCACATATCGGTTAGTACATCCTGTCCCCAGAACCCAACAATCCATTACTTCACCTACAGCACATGTTGCATGAAAACCTGCTTTTGTTTCCACGATGGAACCCCTACGCCAATATCCTTTCATTGGCCTGGATTATAGTGCTGATCCTAGAAAAATAATCTAAGCAGTCAGAAGGCCCACATTTCTCTTCAAAGATTATCCTCAATGCACAGGCAGAAACAAGGTCCAAACCAGGCCATATAGCAAGATTTATAGAATGTCCAGTTATCCATTAGTAGACTCGTGGCTGTCACACCTTGGACATTTTATCACATTTCCCTGACTTGAAACTGACAACGTTAGGATGATTTTTTTTTCTACTTTTTTCCTTCCCTATCTTTTATATCCACAACTTCTTTTGAACATTTGCTTCATTTTTCTTGTATGAATCTAAACTGATGTGGATTTATCCACAGCAAGACTATAGCTTTAAAAAATTCTGATTCTGTTTTGTGAAGGTGATATCATTCAGTGACAACTATCGTGGTATTCTGCATTTTCCATGCTTTTTCTTTCTAGCAAATCATGCACATAGCACAGATGGACAGACACTGGCCTGCAGACATGGGCACACAGACATGGGCACACATGCACACACACACACACACACACACACACACACACACAGGAACACACATATATTGGGTTCCACAAAGTCTATGGGAGTAGAAAGAATACAAACCATGTTTTACTCTTTGATTTGCCATTAATTTAGACATTTGCTCTTATACGTCTGGCCCCAGAGCTTATAACAATAATAAAATACCTCTGTAGAATATTTCCAGAATTACAATACTATAATTTTCCCCATAGCTGAAGAAATTGTGTTTTCTTTCCCCAGGTCCAGCAGTAACCTTAAGTTTTTGCAAGCACCTGTGATTCTCAGTCTTGGTATCCCAGAGAGTTCTAGATTCTTGTGCATTAGCAAGCAACCAGGACTTTCTCCTAATATAAGTTTTTGCTCTTATTTATATATTCGCATTAGAATTTCTTGGATTTTTGTCTTCGATATTGCTTAAATATTCATAAGATGCAAATGGCCAACATAATGTACTTTCTTTAGAGCAGGTATTCATGGGGCAGTGATTTAGGGAAGAAAACAGAAAAAGGGAAGCTGGAAAGACCAAAGAAAAACAGCTACAATATTTTGCCAAGCATCTCATGATGCTTCATGAGAATCGAAATACATTTACATTTGGCTTTTAATTTCTCCATCAATTTGGACTGTGTTTTTGTGAAAATGAGAATATATGTGAGAAGTACCTCGTTGAATTCTTGGGACATGGCAGACACCCAATAAATACAAGTTTTTACTACTAGATTAAGCATCTTCTTGTCATAAGCACAATTTACCCATGCCTGGTTGATAAAGAAAAGTTAAAACTTAGTTGAGCCAATTAGAATAAAACATTTCAAGCTGAGGACACACACTAAATGTTACCACAAAAATTCTAGACCTTACCATCATCCAAGAATATCATAGTCATTGAATTCAACTCTGAAAAACCTAAGAATTTCCCTTTTCCCATCTCTAACTTTCCCTAAGCTATCATTTCAAAAGAAGCCAGGCAAATTTTTAAATCCATTTTTATTTGTCCCAAATTATCTTCTGGTTGAGACCAACCACTCTTAAACCAATGACATATATGATCTCTTAATAATGTACACATATTTATAAAGCAATCTTAAAGGAAAGTAGCAACTATGCTTGTCTAAAAGTAAAATTCCATTTTAGAAAATATATGTGTGATGTTTGGTGTTTATGTATACTTCAGTGGCTATCACAGGGGTGTTGACAATCATGTGTCTCCACTTCCACCATTGGTAGAGCAGGAATAATCACCCATCTTTGAGGGTTCGGTGTGAGCAACTTTCTCGAACGCTATTGCTGTTATGCAACAGGTGAGTGGCAAATTGTTAAAAATGGAACCCAGGACTCTGACTCTCAATCTATGACAGAGAACATTGAACACATGTTAATTTACCACTTAATTTACCACTTAAAACACATGTTGCTTTACCACTTAAAGCATCTATTATAGTAATGCTGTAACAAGGTGATTTAGCAATGCCATTGGGAGATCTCTAATATTTTATTTATTATATTTTTATATTTCTTATATTCTTATTTCTATAATCCTTATGATACATTAAAAACTTTCAACTTGTTAAATCAAATATATGTTCTGTTTAATTCTATGTTTTAAGGTCATTCTTTATAGGTCTGTTTCTAGATATAATTATATGTGGAAATTCAGTAACTGTTATACAAAATGTTAAGTACATCTAAAACATAAAAAGAACTGTATTACAAATTTGCCATTTTTTAATCTTCTAAATGTTTTGAGGGTGTCATTTTTTATTTTCCATTCATACTTTAAGTCAAGTCAGTCTTAGGTGACCCATTATCTTGAGATTATAGGAAAGAACTAACCATCCTAATCACTGTGGTAAGAAAACATAAAAGTGACATTTCCTAAATCTGACAAAGATGCAAACAAAATCTGTAGGAAATACTTCATGCATTTCCTATATGTCTTTTTTGCATGATATGAATTTTATAGACCCACTATACTATGTCAGGTAAAATATTCATTATTTAGATCAAGTAAATTAAGACCTCAATATCATATATGATTTGTTCCAAGAAATTATTCCTGTGACTAAGAAAATAATTCCCAGCTCTCAAGCCAGACACCCAGCTTCATCCATTACATGAAACCTCATAGCTTCTAAGCATCCCCTGGAACATTTAGGTCATGAGGTCAATCTCTGTCTTGTTCACAGTGATTTAAGGTTATTAGCAACTAATGATTATTTGTGTTGAACAAGAGTCCAGTCATGCCATAAGCTGTCGTAGTTGGTACTAATTAACAGCCTTGGTAGCAGCAGCGAGTTCAGAAATTGAATAACCCTACCAAGCACTGTCTCAGTAGGATGTTGCCTTTCCCAGTCTACCTGTTCTGGGAAGGGAGCTCTATGTCCCGGAAGACCAGCCGCCATGAAACTGCATGCAGTACACCTCCAGTCTACAAGATGAGGACAAATTTAAAAGTACATGAGAGAAGAGAAAGGTTGTTGCTTCTAATATTCAAAAGTATGATTCAAGGAAGTATTATCCAAGAATAATTGAAGGCTTGGTTTAATCAAAAGCAGATTAAATATGTCACTGGAAATCCAGCTCCAATATCCAGTTATTAATAGGCAGTGCCAGCAATAATAATAATGTACCTTGATGTTTACAGTAGGGGCATGCCCTTAGGTGAATCAATGAGTAAAGATGAAAGTCCCTGTATAAATTAGAAGTGCTAACATTTTCATGAATAATAAATAATTGATTCCTATGACTCTATAGAAAAAACAATTTACCTGAAGAATTTTATCTCTTATTCCAATATATAACTCTTCTTGACATTTTGTTCTGATATTCAAAATCATGTCAGAGCAAATGAACTATTATAGGAGAAGTTGTATTACTTTTTACCCGTTGATATAAGCAAAACATATTGCTTTTGATTTTTATGAATAGGTAATTTTGTTTTTCATAAATACATAATGAACTCGGGTTTGTTTTTTTTTTTTTTCCGTGAATGGAAAGGGGCTTTTGAATACATAAGATATAGCTACAAGGATGCCAATCTCTTTTTGTTTATATCTGTTCAGCCAACACATTTGAAATGTTCTGAAACTGTTTTTTTCTTTTTACATGTAACAAAGTCTGTCACCAGCACAATGTTGGCAAGATTTATAACTGACCCACCCTTTCTATTATAAGTCTTCAACCTCAACCCAAACAGCAATAAAAAGTTTGTGGTTAATATCAGATTTGAGGCACTTTTGTAGAAACCTATTGCATTTAGTAGCAGTATCCTTTCTTGCCCCTGCAATTACACTGGTTTAATCAAATAGGAAAAGGGAGAATATAAACAGCTACATCATTTTAGACCTTTTCTTAGCTCACTGATATGAAAGTAGAAATGGCATTTCAGCTGCATCCTCTCAAGTGGAGAAGTGCTTACAAATCTATGACATTGAGGATGTTTTGGGGGGTGGGTAGGGGGAGAATGGTTTATTCAAGAAGTTTCTCCATCTGGCCATTCGGCTCTTACTCCATCCCATCAAACTAAGAAAAGTTCATTCAGGTAGTAAAATATTTCAGGATGGAATGTAATAGACTATACAGACTTGGTCATTTTGAAGATCAAAAAGTAAAATAAGCAAGGAGGTGGTAAACACCAACTTGGTGGTCCAATGATTCACTTATAATCTTATTTTGTTATAGTTGAATATTCTTTATTGAGAATTTGTAATAAGTAACTTGTTGGTCTAAGTGGGATTTGGCTGAATTCAGTACAATATAAGGAATGAAAGCAGCCAACCCATTTTCTCCACTGAAGTTCAGTTAGGTGAATCGAGTTTGACTTTTTTAGTATGTGTGTAGAAACGGCAGGGTTATAGATAATGACTTCTAAATTAGCACTGCCCATAGGCAGAAAAATAATCTTTGGAAATTTAGATTGATGGACCTATGATTTAGCCACTCATCAATTAAAAAAACTTACATTGAATATTTAGTGGGTGCCAAGTAGTATGCTTAATGCTGGGAAGACTCAAATGGAAAGACCCTAATACTCTGGAGGTACTAAGTTTAGAGGAAGAGATGGTCACCTAGACAATTACCAGTCAGTAGGATTCTTGCTATGATAGAAATCTGAGTAATTAATCAACTGGTATTTGCTACAACTGGAATTTATATTAAAATGCCTAGCATAGTACCCACAGAAGATGTTTAATAAGTTTATTAGTCCTTAAATATTTTAAAGAGATCTCTTCTAGTTACCTCTTTTATGTTTTCATGTAACTACTAGCATACATGGCATTCAGAGTTATCTGCTGCACAAACTATTATTTGGTCAACCTTCACGTCTGCTAAATCCAATGCAATATCTATTGCCTTGTACATATGGGTATTTGGAGACTGCACAGCTATCCATGCAAGGCACAGCATCACTTAAAGCTGTTGGCCTCATGGGCACCATGATCCTGAAGCCCTTAGAAAGGCTAAAGAAACATAAATATTAATAAGATCAACCCATCACAAAACAATACATAGGACTCACATAGAAACATACATTCTCTGAAGTATGGATAGCACTCAATTTACAGATTATTTGGAGGATTAAAACGCAATCTAGTGTTGTCTAAATTGTGAGTGCTCTATAAGTATTAAATAAATGAGTGGATCACTGGCACTCTATACAAAATAGAGTGGCACTGCCAAAGACACCAGGTTTAGGAAGAAAAATGAACAAGTTCTTTAGGCTTTAAATTCCAGGTCATATGTTATGGAAGATTAAGTTCAAAGTGTGGCAAGAAAATTGACTCTATGTCATTCCTTGTGTATAAGTCAAGGTTTAACAGGTATACGCTATGAGTTACAGATAACTGACTATTCAACTCCTGAACAAATTTGTCATCTGATTTTTCTCTAACAGTCATGGATACAAGCATGAAGCCAAACGAAGACAGTATTCGTAACTACCCTCTAAAAGTGCTGAACTCAGACTAGAATCAACCCAGAAGACAACCAGGTCAGAATTCTTAAAAATTAGAGTCTTCTTTTTGAAAAGAACATGCTATTTTGTAGCCAGAACCAGTCAGCTAACATGGCCAGTTATCGCTAGAGCTTGTTTTACCATCTCTAGCTACTTTTGAATATTCAGATACAAATGGTCTTATTCTTGTTCTAATTTGGTAGTTATCTTTATAAATGTGCCAGAGGTTTATTTGACTGGGCATATCATTTAAATGCAAAATAATGGTGCCATCCTGGCAAACACCTTATTAAAAGAAAGATGGGTATTATCACATGCTTTTGAAGAGAATAAAGACTTTTTTCCTCCCATAGGAATTCTTTCTGTGGGTTCCAATTATGTTGAGAAGTTGTTTACAATTCAGTCTTTTTCAGAAATATTAGTATTTCACTCCAGTGTAAGATATGCCCTTCAGATCTTTGGAGTAAAAAAAATAATAATAAGTACTCACATAGAAAATTATAAATTCTGCAACCTCCACAGAGAGACTGAATCCCTTAGTAGTTAATTCAACTTACTAATTATAGCAGAAAGTCACTCAGAACTTTTTTTTTTTTTTTTTTTTTGAGACAGTGTCTTGCTCTGTGTCTCAGGCTGAGTGTAGTGGTGTCATCATAGCTCACTGCAGCCTCAAAGTCCTGGGCTCAAGGGATCCTCCTGCCTCAGCCTCAGGAGTAGCTGGGACTACAGTGCGCCACTATACCTGACTACTTTTTTTCTACTTTGGGTAGAGCCAGGATCTCACTCTTGCTCAGGCTGGTCTCCAACTCTGACCTCAAATGATCTCCCACCTCGGCCTCCCAGAGTGCTACGATTACTGCCCAGCCATGAGCCACCACACCAGCCTAAGAGCTCTTTCTGAATATCAAACCTAGAAAGTTTTAAACAATGGAATAAATACCATGACCAAAGTATGAAATGGACCCAGAGGAGAGTGGTTTACAGAGTCCCACAGAAAATCAGAAAACCCCTTTCAGGCTCAAAGTATGCAGCCATATTCTACTCAGTCAGTTGGGCCCCCACCTCCACCCCAAGCATGTGCCGACCATGTGTGATTGGGGTACTCTGATGTAGTTTTGCTTCTCTGATGACAATCCTCTGTCCTCAAGGACAGTGGGGCTTTTGTTGGTGTTTTGTTCCATAATTATATAATTCATTTTCTCATTCATTTACCAGCGTTGATCAGTATCCCCTGGATACAGTATTTTGCTGAGATCTGTTTTAACATACTACGGCCATCTGTCTTCTCTTGTAAAACCCGAGAGATTAGGGATACTGACTCTAAGGCTATGCTCCTTCACTCCAAAAAGCAAGCTTGTCAACTTGCCACGGTCTTGGATCAAAGTGAAAGACTTCTTTGGCGTGTTCAACCAATGCAACTCTCCCTCTAAGTAAAAAAAAAAAAAAAAGAAAAGAAAGAAAGAATTCAAATTACTCATGAAAATTAAAAAATCATATATTTTATCTAGACTTTCTGAATTAAGGTCATATGATTGTTCTGAACATTGTTCCCAAATGTTATATATGTTTCTATTGCTTATTTTCCACTTTTTAAATTTGTAACTTATCTCCACATTCTCTTGATTGATTTTCATAATATATTTTATCAGCCTTTTTAAAGAACCATTTCTCATTTTTCAAATTACGTCTTTTTTGTTGTTACTGCTTTTGCTGTTTTTCATTTTACTTATTTCTTCCCTTATCTTTATTGCTTCCTTTTTTTGTTGTTTTTCGGGGAAGGATTATGTTGACATTGATTTTCAAGCTGCTTCAGTTGAATATTTAGTCTGTTGGCTTTCATTTTTTTGTTTGCTTTTTGATAAATATATCTAACATCAGGAATGTTACTTTTGGTAATGATTTAGCTACATCCCACAAATCTTGATATGTGCTGTTTTCATATCTATATATACTTCATATACTTCTTCATATACTTCTTTATACTTCATAATTTTTCATATGATTTCTCCTTGACTCAAGAATTATATAATGACATGTTTATGGTTTCACATATATAAAACTTTTAGCTATCTTTTTGTTATCAATTTCAAAATTTAATTTTCTCAAAGTATGTAGAATATGTGGTATTAATTCTCTGGAATACATTGAGCTTAGTTTTTGGATTAGTGCCTGGTCATTTTTTGTGAATCTGTCACATGTGCTCAAAAACAATGTATTGGGTGTTTGTTGGTGAAAAATTATATGTGCAAATAGAAATTCACATATTTTATGATTCTATTATTCCAATTTCCATGCGTTTTGTTTTTTTTTTCTTTCTGGGTATATCAGCTGAAATCTCCAAATACAATTATTAATGTAATCATCTCTTTATCTGTAATTTTGCTGATTTATATATTTTGAGGGTATATTAATAAGTAGATATATCCTCATTATCATTTTATCTTTTACTTGTATATAAGACCCCTCTTGCCTCTTGCTTCCTTTTACATGTTAATCCTTAAATTGTATTTGTAATTTCCAAAATTGCTACCCAACTTTCTTTTTATTCCTGCTTGCCTTTATATTTCTTAAAATTCAAACTTTTGTATACTATTGTTTTAAATTTTTCTTTTTCTTTTTTTTTTTTTTGTTGCTTATTTTTAGGCAATGTAATGCTAGATCTTGGTTTGTTTTTACAAATCAATCTGAATCTTTGTTTTTGAATGATCAGTCTAACTTATGTATACTTATTGTAATTACTCTTACATTAGGCCTTATTTTATATTGTGCCATTTTATTTTATATTTTATTTTACAATAATTTTATTTCTTTTCCTTTTCTATGTTATTACTTTCCATTAGATAAATAAAATTTTCTTAAGCTACTTTAATACTTATACAACCTATTTTTATTCTTCTGATGAGCATCCATTACATAAAACTCATGAAGTCCACTCTCCAAGAGTTCTACTAACGTTTATAAATAAATGCCTATATCTTAGCCATGAAAAAGATAAAATATGCTACAAGCTCATACCTCCCTCTGATTTATCCCCCATAACATACTCACATTTTTGTTGCCATATCTAGACTTTTTTATTTTTAGATTGTTGTAGCTATATATTTTTTGCATTGCTTATTTTTATAACAATGAACCATTATTTTCAATATCTCATAACTTCCAGATTCACTTCCCATCTTGTTAGGGTATACTGAGTTCTTTTAAAAATTGTCCCTATAAAGTGAACAACCTAAAACCTTATATGTCTAATGATATGTTTATTCTATATTAATATTTATGTAATAGTTTATTTGGCTTTAGAAGTGTGATATTCAAAATTCTTTTCCTTCAAGGTATTGCTCAATTGTCTTCCTGTTTTTAATATTCCTATTGAGAAGTCTGATGTCAATATGATTCTTATTACTTTGTAAGTGATCTGCTGTGTTTACCTGGAAAATTTTAGAATTTTTTGTGTGTGTCTTATGGCATAAAAGCTTACTATAATGTGTGTGTGTTACAGCAATGTCTCTCATCTATTTTGCTTAGTATTCTCCATACTCTTTTTGTCTGAAGTCTTACAACTTGTTTTATTTTATTTAATGATGGTCATTATTTTCCAAATATTTTCTTCATTTTATTTATTCTTTCTTCCTTCTGATAAATGTTAACACTTTATCTCCCGTATCTGTTAACTTTTCTCTCATTCAACTATCTCTTTATTCTTCATTCATGCTTTAAATTTCTACCCAAAATTAATTTATTATTTGTTTATATCCATTCTGTTATTCAAACCATTTTTGGTGTGACGTTGACAATTAAATATTTCATACCAAATACTCCATTTGTTTCTTTCATGTAACTCTTCTTTCTGCATCTAGTATTCTTCCTTATCCCTATCAGGATGTTTCTTATGTTTATTTTTTATGTTCTGTTATTTTTATTTCTTCTGTTATAGGTGGTTCTGTGTATTGCCTTTTTTAAAAAAAATAATGCTTGCTCTCCATAGAAGCCTCATTATTTTTTCCTACTTACTTATCTCTTGCTCCATTAGGAAAACCAGATATCCTGGCTAATATAATAGGCAACAACTATTTAAACAAAATCACCAGAAAAAAATTGACTCTCTCCATTTCCCTTGAAAATTTAACAGGTGCTCACAGCATGACGAATGTTTGAAACGAGTAAGCTATTCTCATGCCCATGAACTTCTGCTCCCACCAACGGAGTACAACTACCAAAATTAGTTTGCTTTGCACCCAAACCTATTTATGTCCATTAGTATTGTTATTGGACATAATTGAGTTCAATATTTTGTAAACTGATAAAGCACAAATGATAAGGAAAAAGCTTATTCCTATGAAAAGAAGTTTTGGGGGAAAAAAAATGATGAGTTTTTTGAAAAACAATTCAGCCAAAAAAAAATATAGACCATCTAACTGTTTTTAATAATGAAGAAACATGACAAAAATCTACAAGGGGTCTCTTTCAGATTGATTCTCAAATGTTTTACAATTTTAACTTCAATATAAATAGTCAAAAAAGAACATGACAGATACGTACAGGAGGGTGATTTATGCAAGAAAGATAGTAGCACTTTAATCTAGAGACCCATAGTCAAAGGAAATTTGACTATCAATAGATTGATGTCTTATATCAATAGATTGGTCTTATAACAATAGATTGATATATATTTAATTAATAGTATACTTGAAGTACCCATGTACATTTTTATGATTCCTTTCTTTATGCGACTTATTAAAATTAACTGAATAACTGCTGTAGCATTTCTTGCAGTTGCCACACTGTAGGGGCTGGCAGGGGGCACAGAGTTGATGCTCAGCAGACCCCACCCAGTGCAGCCTGTACTGCCACTCCTCACCTGCCTGGTCCCCAGCCCTATCATGACCACGATGCTGCCCTAGGCCTGGCTGGCACAGCAACCCTCTGTCCCACACTTGGAACGAGGCAGGAAAAGACTTGCTCGGGGAACAGGAAAAAGCACAAGCTGAGAGTTCTTTCACAGCCACCACACTTCTAGGGCCCTAGTACCTCTCCCACCGGGCCCACATCTGCCACCTGTATAGCAGAACCCAACCATCTTCTGCCTCCTCATGCAGTTCTTGAGGTTTTTGTTTTTGTGTCTGAGGACAGCTCTAAGATCCAGAAATCTCCCTATATCTTCTCTAGCATTTTTGGGTTCATCTGGAAGAAGGATCCAAGAGCCTGTGCTGGTTTACCTTTTTACCTAATCATGTAACACTTGTTTAGTTAAAACACAAAAAAAGCCTAGGTAATTAAAAAAAAAAAAGACATTCTCCACCTGCTAGTTTTTGGACATCCATAGATATTTTAGAAGTTTTCTGAGGGTTGAAAAAGCTCAACACTACATTTCTTGAGCCCGCGTTATACATAAATCAATTTACTAGGAAGAATTTTTCACATTTTGAAACAGATCTTTATTATTCCTAGTGACCACTCCATCCCACCTGCCTCCTCACCAAGCCCAGGGGACTTTGCTCATTCTATCCCATCAGTCTGCACCTCTTTATAGCCAACCTGTTGTACCACATAGAACTGGCAATGCTTCCATGTAACTTGCCACCAGTTTTGAACTTTTAGAGTGACTCTGATGACAAGAAGGTCAAAGACTGCCCAGGAAAAGATATTTTCACAGAGAACTTTAGTGTAGACTTTTTGCTTTGCTGAACTACTATGACAAATGTTGCAAGATGGAGAGATATCAGTAATTTCTCTGCAGACAAAGCACTTGCACCTAATGAGGTGTTACTGAACTTGATATCTTTCTGCTTTGAAAATCCTATACCTTTATCAGCACTTCCTTCCAGTGAGATCAGATGTTCTAACAAATCAACTTTTAAATGCAGAATTCAGGCCAGGCGCGGTGGCTCACGCCTGTAATCCTAGCTCTTGGGAGGCCGAGGCGGGCGGATTGCTCGATGTCAGGAGTTCAAAACCAGCCTGAGCAAGAGCGAGACCCCGTCTCTACTATAAATAGAAAAGAAATTAATTGGCCAACTGATATATATATAAAAAATTAGCCGGGCATGGTGGCTCATGCCTGTAGTCCCAGCTACTCGGGAGGCTGAGGCAGAAGGATCGCTCGAGCCCAGGAGTTTGAGGTTGCTGTGAGCTAGGCTGACGCCACGGCACTCACTCTAGCCTGGACAACAAAGCGAGACTCTGTCTCAAAAAAAAATAAATAAATAAATAAATGCAGAATTCAGTTACATTATAAAATGTAAATTATAAACATTGTCTTCTACATTTATATAGGATACTAAACTCTTCATAATCACCAATACTAACATACTAGATTCAGGATATTTCCAAATAGTCATATCAGGATAATTAGTCATTTGGGAAGAACTCCTCAAAGTAATAAAAGAGGAATCAATTTATTATTTTATACACAGTTTGTGAAAGCACCAAGAAGTCAGATTCTCTTGTATCTTTTCAAATAAGTTTACAGGTTAAAATAAAATTTAATAGAGATACTAATTTGGACTTTCTCGTATGGAACTTCTGGGGGCTTCCACAGAGTCTAGCCAAATATTTTACAAATAGCAAAATACCAATAAATAAATGCTTGTTGAGAAAAGCTGAATGTATTAACCTAGCAGATGAATTACTAGATAGTGGAAATTTTGCCACCCTTCACAATTTGACTTTTTTTCATACTCCCTAGTTTACATACATCAAAAATTAGCTTCAGACCACCAAAGAAGATTGTCGGTTGTTATTTAGTAGTTTGATAGTTAATCTGTTCTTTTTTTTTCCAGACTGAATGGTAGGAAATGTAGGAAGAAATAACACCTGTGAACTCTGGGTGCTATGATGTAGAAAGCTGTGGGATAGTTATCCAACCCCAAACATGCCCACACTCAACATTAAAATCTTGGATTCCTCTCCCCCTCTGAATTAAATCCAAATTCACAATCCTTTTCATTAATTTGAAAAACATTTCAGTCTCTACCATGTGTCAGGCACTCTGATTTCTTGATAATTAAGACATGAATATATTAATAACACCATCCAACATGAATGTTCAGGATGAGGTGGGGGAAAATTGCTTATCAGAGAGGAAACCTACAGTCCTAGTGCAGGGCCAGCCTCACTGCCAACTACAGGGAAACTCAAATCCTAATACATTTCTAGAAGCCCCAAGAGATATGATAGCTACAGCAGCACTTCTGGGGCCATCCGTTTTCCACAGGGCCCATTTGGTAGATTGATTCTGCATCTATCAATGCTGAAGGAATAATATTGCAAACATATTTTTCTCCCTACTTTGAATCAAGTGTGTCTACAAAACACCAGTGACTCAGCCACGGTGATAGATGGCTTAAGTCCAAAAATTCATCTATATGTCCAAAAGGACATCTATCTGATAGTGCTTTATATGATAGTTGTCTTATAACCTCAAAATAACTGAAAATCTAGACTATGGTGGCACACCCAGGACCTCTTGACAGTGACCCAACGTGTTCAAACACATTGGCCAAAAACAGCAACCCTAAACATCCTCATATCTTCTGCTGTTAGATAGACCCAGAAAGGTTCTTATCTACTTGTAGGTCTTTCCAGGGAGACTAATTTCATCACCTTCCTGTTTCACTCAGCTTGCAATAACAACAACCCTAAACATGCTGAAGGTAAGTAATATTGTCTTAGGTGCCCCTCAGCTTGCATGGCCATCCCCTACCCCATGCCCACCCTGCCCTACGCCACCGGTGAAAAGAGAACTATCACAGAAAGAAAATAAACATCTAAGATCTTTAGTCTGCTTCCAATTTTGTTCTTTCACAGAAGCCAATTAGAGTGAGAAGAGAACCATGGGTCACGAAATAAGGCACTTGGCAGGAATTAGGTGACTGATGTTCTATTTAAGCCAGATATGACCTTGAGCCAGGTATTTAACTCCTTTGGCCTCAGTTTTCTCGTATGTAAAATTAAGGGTTAGAGTAAATGATCGCTGAGTTCCCCTCCAGCTCTAAAATTCTAAGGTTTTAAGTAAGACACCGGTTATCTCTCTTATGAGATTCCCTGGCTATTAACACACTCATTTACTAAATGACATTTTAATTTTGGCCCCAAGTGTTTGAGATTTTTAACATGTTCAACAAATGGTACAATTCACTAGCTAAATGCTTTAGGTTTGATCATAAATTGCCAGAAGTCGGTTATAGCCCCGAGTCTGTGATGAGAAGACTGGGGGTTTATAATTGAAACAGACAGCACGGCTTCTGGAGTGCCACGGGGGAAAGGAATCTCTTCCAAAATGAAACAGGCATTACTAGGTTTCTCAGAAAAATATCCCAAGTCACAGTGGCCAGCCTATTAGGAACTCTGGTCACTCTTGCCAATTTTTCTAGCGACTGCTTTGTGTTATCATGGTCTAAAAAATAGGGGTGTGTTTCTTTTTTCTTTCTTTTTTTTTTTTTTTTTTAGCTCAGGGAAAACAAGATGCATTTGGTCATCAAAAGCAACCCTTTCAGAGAGAGCGATTCAGAGTGCAGTGGAAAGCAAACGCATGCCTGTTAAAGCCACAGTTATTCCCTCACTTGCCAGTCTCTGTTATTCCAGAAACAGCTGCTCCGAAGGTTGGCTGAGGTCTTGTTTAGAGAATCAATTAGCCAAAGAAGTTTGGGCCAGTGAAGAATGCCACTCAAGTATAGAAAGATTTGGAGAACACTTCTACTTTTGTGTTTCCTGCAAGAAAACACCCATATTCGGCACAACGGATACCCCGTGTAACTTCACAAAGAAATGGGTCAGTCTAAAATGGGTTTCATGGGTGACTTTGTCAGCAAAGAAGATGCTGACCAAACCCAAACTGGAGCCCTGGGATGAGCAAGAGTCCAAAGGGTCATAGGAATGCATCATGGACCTCAAGACAGGCTTTCATTTTCTCTCTGCTTACTTGAAAAGAATGAAATGTTTAAGAAAAAGCTCTAATGGCAGGACAGGCCTTTTCCTTCAACTAAGAAGTCATTTTGAAGCAATCGAGATCTTGTCTACACATGATACAAATATTCTTCCAAATGTCTCCTTGATGTGGTTAAATCACACTGAAAACATATATTTGAGTTTGAGGGAAAGAACAAGTGTCACTCCAGCGTTAAAAAAATTTACCGTTTTCTTCATCATCATTTTTATCATTCTCCTCCTTTATAGAAAACCAATAAAATACATTTCAATGTGTGTGACATGATTACGCTGGCAACTATGCAAAGAAAAGTTTGCAGATATTCACACATAATTTACAGATGACAACTAAGAGGCTATTCTGATAATTCAAGCAAGAAATGGTGAGAGACTGAGTGAAGTTTTGGTAGTAGGAATAAGTCCCATATGGTAATTACCAATTATTTAAAACAACATTTGATTTCTATGCTGCCTAGCTTCTTTTCTCAATAGGAACAGATGGCTCTAAATATATTTCATTTTTCAAGAATTAAACGAGTTTGAGAATATACTTCTTGTGGTAGCTAAAGTCACGTAACAGGGGAGATCATCAAAGATTAAATCTAAATAGAGAAGAGAAGACAAGAGAAGAGAACAGAAGAGAAGAGAAGAGAGAAAAAGAGAGAAAGGAAAGGGAGGAGAAAGGAGCGGGTGGGAGGGGGAGGAGACACACAATCACCAGACAAATAATTTGAATATAGTACTTAAAATTGTAGGTGCTTGGAATTTCTCAAAGAACCAAAAAAAAAAAAAAAAATTCCATGCTTCTTGGAATTTTCATTCTTAGTTTTAAATAAGCAAAATATATAGTATGTCAGGTGTTCATAAGAGCTCTGGAGAAAATTAAGGTAAGGAGTGTGGAGGTGATTGCAATGTCAGACATGACAGATACAGAAGTCTCTCTGAGCAGCTGGATTGATGGAAGGGAGAGAGTGCTGTCTGGACAAGGGGCTTCCAGGCAGAGAGCGCAGCAAGTGCAGTGACCCTGAGCATACAGCAAGCAAACTGGCATGGCCAGCGGGAGAAGAAAGAGTAGTAAGAAATGAGGTTGCCAGATCATCCGGGCTCTCACGAGCCAACATAAGGAGTTTGGCTTTTGCTCTGTGCATTGAGATGGCAATGGAAGATTTTTAGCCATGCAGCAATATTATCTGCCTCGCTTTTTAACACGGTCACTCTGCTGCATTGAGAAAAGAACTAGAGGAAGGCAGGAGTGAATCAGGGTGGCTATCGCTAGGAGACGATTGTCATAACCTGAGTGAGAGATCCTAGCAGCAGTGGAACTGGTGAGACATGGTTACATTCTGAAAATATTTTTAAGGTAGAGCCACTAGGGTTTGCTGAGAGATTGGATGGAGGATGTGAGAGAAGAGGTAAAGATGAGATTTTGGCCTAAGTCTGAGATAAGGAGGACTGTGTGAGAAACAAGATTGGAGTGAAAGCTCAGGGGACGTTTAGGAGAGGACTGAGGTCAGTCTGGGGACATTTTCGATATGCCTGTTAGCTATCCATTTAGAGGTGGTGAATGGGCAGCTGGAGCTAGAAGTCAGGGAAGAGGTGAGGCTAAGATGATGACTTTGAGAGTCATCAAGCTATCTAAGGTCATGAGACAAAGGAGATTGTCAAGAGTGTGAATGTAGACAGAGAAGAGAAGAAGTAAGGATTGAGCCCTGGGTACCCGGACATTGAGGTGCCTGAGGAATTGTGATGAGAAGCAAAACCCCCAGAAAGGAGAGCCAAAGGAGCATGCTGAAGAATGGGTCCTAAAAGCTAATCCAAGAACCTCAGGAAAGAGAGAGTGATCAATTCTGACAAACGCTAAGTCAGGTCAGATGAGACCTGAGATGTGTGACCCCTCGAGGTCACTTTTGATAGATGAGATTTGGTTTAGGCAAAAGATAGATTGGCAGTGGGGGTGGAGGGTGCAGGGGGTAGGGGTTTCCAGAGAGAATAGAGAAGAGAAATTAGATCCAAGTAGAATAGAAAATCTTTTCGAGGAGTTTTGTGCTAAAGGTTGACAACTGAAGGAAGAAATGAGATGAAGAATTTTATAGAATTTGCTCACATCCTTGGCAGAGTTCTTTCATGATCTCTGCAGTCTTTTTCTATAAGGAAACCATTCAGTCAGTTCCCTTGAATATTTCTGTTGATTTTCTGTTTCTCAGCATGAAATAACCAGACCAGTATGCAGTGCCCAGGCATGGACATGCCAGAGCTTATTTTATTAATAGATTTCTTCTATTTATTCTTCCTTTAAAAGATTAGGTAATGGTCAGGAACTCCAAATCTCATTTGGAGGATAAACAATGTCATAATTTTCTCTAATTTTAATGGGTCATTACTAAAAACTAAATGATGATCATTGTTTTTGATCCATGGAACAAAGACCAATTGAGCACTTGATTGAGGCACTATATAGGTGACACAAAGCTTTATTGGTCAGACATCTTTCCCTTAAGAAGTCTTTTCTTTATTAGTGAAGATAGGACATGTGTCTGTGTAAGTAGCCTATAAGTACCTACATTTTATCAAGATGAAAATTCTCAACAGTCAGGTTAATCTGATTTTGTTCTCATCACCAAACAGAGACCAGGAATGGCCAAGATATTTAACAAAGGCTTTGCAATTCCCTGGTCCTTTCTTCTTTTCTCATGTCAATATATCAAATGCCATAAAATGTTTTATAACATAAGGGATTTAGGGAGTAGTATATATTTAGATCTGAGTAATGCCCTGCAAGGGAGGAGTAGGATTGAGTGTTCATATTGACTAAGAGAGGAGATGCTAGCACAGGTGCCTGGGAGATCTCTGGCCAGAGGAGACAGTATTTATGCAAGTATACACGGAAACGCTGGAGTCCTTCCCAGGCTTTGTTTCCTAAAGCTCTATCTGTCTGCAAACCTTTCTGGGTATGAGAGTCCTACTTCTCATCACTGAGATAGAGTTCATGTAGTACAAGTTCTGCAGTGGTACCAGTCACATCCATAATCTGATATTTACTTAATTGCATAACATACATAAGTTGGAAATTACGGTGAGCTAATTTTCCAGCGAGGAATTGTGGCTTGGTTGTATCTGCAATACTGGGAAACAGCTGCAGAAGCCTAGGGGAGTTTCGCAAAGTCGAAACACTGCTCCCAATAATAGATCTTGCAAATGTCAACAATAGGGAAATTCTCTTATTGTGCATATCATAGAAAGTCCCTGTTCTGGGAAGAAACTGATCTATATGTCTCTATGGAAAAGCTGGAATATTCAGTAAGGCCACTACATTACCAGTGGCATGAAGTTTGGAATGAAACATAAACTTGCATTGTACAAAATTCGTTATTTTTAGAATTAATTATTAAACAATGGGGCAGAAATCTGCCTACTAAATCCTCTTCTCTATAGACTTGGCTTTCTTTAACTATTAATAGGAGTAGAATCTGTAGTAGACACTAAAAAGCTGCCTATCAGCTAAGACTTCAAAAGAGTGAGAAAAACTCATAATTTGGTTTAAATGATAATGGGTCCTAACAAATAGCAATCTCTGAGTAATGAGATTGTCTCTTTGCTTCAAGACCTCCCCCAAGGTCTCAAGATAATGACATCTATTCTTAAGTCACTTTACTTAACCATACTCCTTTACTGAAAGTTTCCTTTACTTAAAGCCAATGAATTGCAGATGATAACCACACCCACAAAATATTTCCATGGCAACACCTAATTAGTGTAGTGTAGGGTACTATTGCCGACCTGTATTTCACACATAAAACTAGCCATTACAGAAGGTTATACAAGGATTACAGGATTCTGTTGAAACCAATTCTTCATTTTTGTCTAGGCTATGTTGTCTCACTGGGAGTTTTGAAAAGAGGAGTACATAAAATAACAAGTCATGGATGAGAGGAAACTTTTTCTGTTTCTTATGTGCACAAACTCAGTACTTTCTAAGCCTCCCCCAGCATGACCCTTAAGGAGGAAATTCTTCATTCTTATTGTCTTCTCAGAAATAAATTACATTTAGAAAGGCTGAAGAAATCTGTTCAATCGTTTGGAGTGATAATAACATTCCAACAAGCAAAAATGTGTTTTTTTACCAGCATCAAAATTTGCCAGAATTTATGTGTATGCAAAAAATTAAAGGAGTTAGAATTTTAAAATTTCAAACTTGGCACATGTATTTCTCCAGTGAGGCATGTGGGTTTTGCAAGTTTGCTGGGGCAGGGATGTGGGGAGGAGGGATTCACTTAGGAATGAATGTTACCAATAAGAAAAGCCCTAAAGGTTCTGTTTAGGTCACCAGCATACAGAGACATAGCCCTACTCCTCCTTCTCCAACTGGTTTTCCAAGATCAAGCCCAAGCAACAGCAGAGGGGATAGTATATCATTCAGTATCCATCAATGGTGCATTCCTTTCCCAAATTCCTGCAAATGTCAAAGGCACCAGCCAAAGAGAGTCTAATCTTTTCTTTCTCTTTGTTTATCAGCTTCATATTATGGTCATAATTCTCTCTGAATTGATAATAACAATAGTAAGTTATAACTACTGAGCAATTATGTATCAGAAACTTTTCTCAACCCTTTATATTTTTATTTGTATAATCTTCTCAACAACTATGAGATAGGTACTATTATTTTCCCCTATTTTATAATTAGGAAAACTGAGGCACAGAGAAGGAAGATAGTGTGTTTCAGGTCACATGGTTACTTAAGTAAGTGGCCAAGCGAGGATTCAAACCCAAGCAATCTGGCTCCAGAGACCAGCTCTGAACCACGAGTCTAATTCCCTGGAACCCCAAGGAATGTACTTGATATTCAGGCACAAGCTAAAAAGTTGTTATTCTCAAAACCATTTGACTGTTAAAATAGCTTCCATTTTTTTTCACCAACAGAATTAAAATAGAAATCTCTGTAAGATATTAACACACCCCAAACTTTAAATTTCATAATGAAATCCACAGAAACTAAGGTGCCGAATGGACACGAGCTAATAATATCCACCAATCAGGCATGGGGCCAGCTTGTTTTCCGTTTGAGTTTTGAATGTGACAAACACAATTTATAATGTTTTAGTCCTTTATTTGAATTTCTGCCTGAGGGGAATTACCTGGATCGCCACTGGGTAAATAATTATCAGTTTCTTTATTCCAAAATGCTTTGAGACAAATAGGTAGGGTTTTTTTTTTCTAATCCATTAATTTTGATTGGTTTATGAAAAGCAATGGGATAAGTTTCTGTGAAAGAGAATTCATAATTTTTTTTTCAGTAAAATTCCACTTTCTTCAATATTTTGTCTCTAGATCAACAAAAAGAGCAGTGATAATATCTTTTCAGAGGCAAAATTGGTGTGGAATTTTTTCCTTTTAGCAGAACTTTAGACTCTGAAGAAGTATTTTGGTATGCTTATTTAAAGAACAGCTAGATTTCTTGCCAAATAGCTCTTCATGAAAGACATATGTAAATACAGCAGAGTAAACGAGATAATTCTATTTCATTTGAAAAACACTTTCTTAATTATGTGAACTTGTTTGAAAGAATATAAAATGCTCTGTATTTAGTTCTGTAAGAAGTTTGGCTGTGATATTTATGATGCAATCATAGCGAGGAGTTGAAAATTATATTAATATTGAATGCAAAACTATTTTCTTTTCTCTCTACTCATATTTTCAATAAAGGGAAATGCTAATTAAAAAATTGATTGCGAAAAATATCCTCTCTGGCACTAAGTACTGCCATTTAGCTTTATTTTATTTGTAATGTGTCAGAATTTACATTTGCAATGTTCTAGAAGCCAAACTATTATATGAAAAAGTTGAATTAAATATATTCTTTTATCAAAGGTGGTATTAAAATGCACAAAAGGCTAGCCTTATTTATATTTATATCATAAGGTAGTACATCAGAAAAATTTTGCCCCAAATTTGCAGTTTCCAACAACTATCTAATATTTTGTTTCTCATCATTCCAGATATGAAACCAGCATATGGAAGCAATTTCATATCAGCTATCTAGTTCAAGTCTTAAAACCCTGTGAAATAATTGAGAGATGATATTATCTACCTTTTACAAATAAGGAACTGAGAAACCAAATGACTAAGTGCCTTGCCCCAATCCTGCTGTTAATGAGTAAAATCCGTTCAAAGATATTAATTTCCTGTCTTCCAAAGCTAAGCTCTCCTCACTGCATGCCACCAACTCAGCCCTGATTTAAACACTCATCTTGCTAGTTAATTCCAGCCCCCATTGACCTTAACAAAAACATATAATAACCCAAATAATGTAAATAGCCAGTGCATGCTTACTAAAAATTCAGCTTATTTTGTCCTTGGAAACATTTTTATTATTTTTGTTCCACTAAAGTTAAAGTGATCATAGCCTGTGTAGAAAATTGTCGACATGAAATTACTAATGAAATCCCAAAATTGAACTCATCACTCCATTTCCTAGCCCCAGCAAACCAGTTTATTTCAGTGATTGTCACCCTCATTGACCCTGTGACATTAACCGAATGCACAAGAGTCAACCTTGATACCTCCCGTTCCCTTATCCTCTATTCCAATCACAGAGCCCTTTTCATTCTTCTTTCTAAGTATTTCTGGAATCAGAATGCCCCACCATGTTACAGATCTGGCTTTATTAGGTCTGGCTGTTATCCTTTTCTTGCCCAGATGATTGCAGTGGCCTCCTATGTGGTCTCCCCACCAGGAGTCTCTTCCTACTCCAATCACACCCACCATGTCATGCACCTGCTTAAACATCTCAATGCCTCCATCAGGATAAAGTTAAACAGCACATATCATGATGAATCTCCTGACCTTCTCTGCAGCCTCATCTCCTCCCATCCTTCTACATATACCCTTCTCTATACAGTCCATTCAATCTCTCAAGAGCCCCCAGGCCTGTAATAGTCTCTCCCGCCCATTGGCCCATACACATGTTCTCTCTACTGATAACTCTGCCCACACCCTCATGCCACAGAAGGAGGTGCAAAGCTGCAACAGCAATGCCAAGTAGCACAGCACGATGAGAGTTTTGATTATTACCCCATGTACACATCAAATTTCTTCACTAGCACCCAAAGGAATCTTCCCTCTCACACCAGGCCTGTCTGTTTTTCTTCTATTAATCAACAACAATTTCAGTAATGTTTAACAATTGTCAGTTTTATAATGAAGAGACAATGCTACACTAGGATATAAGGTCAGTGCTAAAAGAGACAAAGACCAAAACAACTCAAACGACAGTTCAGGGGATTGAAGCTTTAGATGCATGTTTCTAACAGAGGAAGAAATATAGAATGCCTTAAGTTATTCAGGGAGAAAAATGGTCTTCCTTAAGCTTGATATAAACAGTAAAAGATTACAGTTCAGTAGAGTTGAGGCTACCTGAATTACCACAAGCCAACAAAATCAGGCGAGTACTTTTGCCCATCATCCAAATATTAGCTTAAGCCCTAACAAGAGACATCTAATCCCAACTAGCTAAGTGGTGTGATGACAAATGCTGGGCTTGAATAAGTCTATTTCTTTCAAGAGTGGGTAAATATAAATTATAATAGGAAGATTGAAGGGACCCTACACAGGAAACAAGGAAAAGATATATTCGATAAACAAAAGATTCACAGTTACAAGGAGGTATCCCTTCATGTTTTCAGAAATTTCCTGAAAGAGTGCACTTTGTTAAATTAGAGAAACAAACAAATGATATGATATCAACTGAAATAAAACTGAGCATGACTCAAATACAGACAGAGAGAAGATCCAGAGATAAGGCTTGAGTTAGATGAAATAAGGGAATAATGTGTGAAAATCTCAATAAAAATTAAAATCTGCATCAAAATCAGCATTGAATATAATGAAGAACACAGAAAGATCAAATCAGTGATGAGATGCACAGACCTGAAAAGATAACCCAGAATGTAGTGAATGCAAAATGAAATTCTCCCACCCCCCAAAAAATTAAAACAGAAGATAAAATAAAAAATATATTTATAGGAAACTTTCTGAAACTGAGGTGCAACCACACTGATTATGTGATATTGCTGTAGCTCTATTTGCGACGGGACATTTTAGTGAAAAGATGCCAATTACCTAAACTCCCCTGAATTTTTTGAATTACAAAGACAAAGAACAGGTATACAGGCAGAAAAAAAAATATGTTCAAAAATAATTTGGAATGTCTCAGATATATACTCAGGGACACAAAATGTCAAAATAATAGAGTAATTAATAATTGTGTATGTATTGAAATAGTCATTTTACATGAGTGTAACAAAATGGTAATCTGAGCTATACAACAGATCAGATATCAAGACACACTCCTCCAGGATAAAACGAATGGTCTACTAGAGCCAAAGGATTATTGAACCAAAATTAAGGATTATATTTAAAAATGACATGTATAGACATTTTTTAAGAAAAAATTGTAGATCTCCCTCAAAATCTATGCCAAACTCTAGATATGAACTTGTATGTTTAGGAGCTTTAGATATACAGACCTATGTGTGTTTACGTTCATGTTTGTGTGCGTGTAGGAGCCAATAAAAGATATTACTGATGGACCTTTTGCAAAAGAAAATATTATTCAAATTTGAGTCAAATAAGAAAGAAATCAAAACAAAGATCTTTAGAATGTAGTATATGAAATCCGTTGGGGTACGCTAGTGCCTTGAAACCAGTTAAACATAGTTAAAACTAAATGTTACTAATATGGTTATGGAGATGAATAAAAATATCATAAATAAATATTTCAAATAGTAATATAATGCCAAGTCAAAACAACTTAATAGCGAGATCATAAGAATAAAATTCCAGATTAAATAGTTTTGTCAAATTAAGTCAGTTTAGTAAATAACATTGCTCAAAAACAATATGAACAATATGCTATCAGTAACCAAATAGCAAAGTCAAATTAAGAACTAAATATAATGTATAAAATATTTTAAAAATCTCCAATAATCACAAAAGTGTAGAGAAACAGAATTCAACCAAGCAGGAAAGTGTGTTACAAACAGGCCAAGTGCTAACATATGTAAGAATTCAGTACAGGATAAAATGATGCTTCAAATCAGTGGAGAAAAGACAATTTATTTAATAAATAGAAAACAGGGAAAATCAAATTATCATTTCAGGGGAAAAATTGAATTACTATCCTCAAGCCACACCCCAAAACGCATTACAGATTAAAAATATATTTACATTAAAATAATAACACAAAATGGGTTATACTATATTATAGGGGAACATGTGCACAAATTTAGCATAGATACAGGCTTTCTAGGAATACCATCAACTCAGCTGTCCAAAAATATTAAGGAAAATATTGATATATTTATTATATATATTCAAAACATTTTTTTCCTAACTAAAGCCACATTAAAAACTGAAAAAATGTTTTAAACATAAATAACCAGTAAAGTGAAAAAAATATTTTAAATATAAACAACCATTAAATGCTTACTATTCTTAATATATAAACAGTTCTTAGAAATCAGTGGAAGACAAAAATCTCAATTTTAAAGATGGCAACAATTATTATAAGAAACCTATAAAAATATGGGTCTTCACTATTAATGAATGAAGTATACATTTTTAAAAAATGAGATAACATTGTTTACCTAACAAATTGGCGAAGATTGTATTCATTTGTAAGATCTAAGGTTAGCGAAGATATAAAGAAATAGGCTTTTTATGCACTGTTGAAAGAGTTATAGATAAATTCATCTTTTTCTTGGGAACGAATTTGCTGCAGCTCCTTATAAATTTATATCCACTTATACCCAGCAATTTCACTTGTAAGAATTTATCCTGAAATAATCATGAACATAAACAGCTATGTATCTCTAAGAATAGTATAAAGTGATCTAGCATTCACCCATCAGATACTCCTTAGAACTTGAAATACCTGTGTCCTGTGGTGATATTTGCTATTAATTGGTGCTATCACTGAATATTTGTGTTTTCCCTGAAAATTTGTATGTTGAAGCCTGATCCCCAATGATGGTATTTGGAGGCAGGACCTATCTTAAGATGCAGAAGATTATGTTCGCTCGCTCTCTCTCTCTCTCTCTCTCTCTCTCTCTCTCTCTCTCTTCTTCTTCTTCTTCTCTTGGTCTCTCTCTCTGGGCCATGTGAGGACACAATAAGAAGATGGCTGCCTATAAACCACAAAGTGTACCCCCACCAGATGCCAAACCTGCCAGCCCCTTGATCTTGAACTCCCCAGCCTCCAGAACAGTGAGAAATTAATGTTTGTTGTTTAAGCCACCCAATCTAGGGTACTCTGTTATAGCTATCAAAACTAAAACAATTGGAATTTAAAGTGTTTTGAATATGGCATACTCTGAGTATTATTTTTTATTTATTCAAAACTATGCTTATATGTTAATAATTACCCTTAGAATGTCTTCAGCCAGGGAAATGTGTGTGAGGGAAGACAATAAAACTCCAAATGACTGTATTGGGCAAGGAAGAAAAAGGATGGAGGATTTGTTGAATTAAAAAAAAAAAAAGCAAGCAGTGAGTTTTTAATAAAAGATAGACAAACTGACAAATCTGATCCGGTTTCCCAAAGCTTTGCACAAAAAAGAAATTAACTATGTGGGAACTGTTCTCCTTTCTGTCATTAATGAAGAATCAGAACCATGGTAGGTTCAGTACAGTGGGTAGCACTTGCCCACTGGGGTCTAAATCCATTTATCCATATCTTCCCCAGGACAAATAACTATTGAGAGCCTCGTGTTGTTCAGCAAGTTTGAATCTGTCTGTGAAGGGAGCATTTGCAGTTTTCCACAACAAAACAATGCTAACTACAACCTTTGAAGTAGGCCTTATCTGTAGAGTCAACGATCAGTAAAAGTGACAAAGAGAAGTATGCTGGGTTTGGTATTTGAATAAGGCACTTAATTAAGAGGCATTTTTTAAGAGCCTGGTTGCCACGTATACAGGCATACCTTATTTTATTGTACTTTGCTTTATTGTGCTTCGTAGATATTGTGCTTTTTACAAATCAGAGGTTTCTGACAACCCTGCATTGAGTAAGTCTATGGGCACCATTTTTCCAACTTCACGTTTCTGTGTCACATTTTGGTAATTCTCACAATATTTTAAACTTTTTCATTAAGTCTGGTATGGTGACCTATAATCAGTGATCTTTGATATTACTATTGTAATTGTTGTGGCACCATGAACTATGCCCATATAAGACAGTGAACTTAATTGACAAATGTGTGTTCTGACTGCTCTACCTACCTGCCATTCTCCCATTCTCTCCCAGTCCTTGGGCTGCCCTAATTCCCTGAGACACAGCAACATTGAAATTAGGCCAATTAATAAGCCTCTAAGTATTCAAATGAAAGGAAGAGTCACAGTCTCTGGCTTTAAATGAAAAGCTAGGAATGATGAAGCTTAGTGAGCAAGGCATGTCAAAAGCCATGATAGGCAGAAAGCTAGGCCTCTTGCAACAAATAGTTATCCTTGAAGGAAATTAAAAGTTCTTGAAGGAAATTAAAAGTGCTACTCCAGTGAACACACAAATGATAAGAAATCAAATAGCCTTTTCTGTTAATATGGACAAACTTTGAGTTGTCTGGATAGAAGATCAACCAAGCCACATTACCATAAGCCAAAGCCTAACCCAGAGCAAGGCCCTAACTCTATCCAATTCTATAAAGGCTGAGAGAGGCCAGGAGGCTGCAGAAGAAAAGTTTGAAGGTAGCAGAGGCTGGTTCATGACACTTAAAGAAAGAAGTTGTCTCCACAATATACAGGGGCAAGGTGAAACAGCAAGTGCTGATGGAGAAGCTGCAGCAAGTTATCCAGAAGATCTAGCTAAGACAATTGATGAAGGTGGCCACACTAAACAACAGATTTTCAATTTAGGTGAAACAACCTTCTATAGGAAAAAGATGCCATCTAGGACTTTCATAGTTAGAGAGGAGAAGTCAGTTGCTGCTTCAAAGCTTCAAAGGACAAGCTAACTCTCTTGTTAGGGACTAATTCAACTTTAAGTTGAAGCCAAAGCTCATTTAACATTCTCAAAATCCTAAGGCCCTTAAGAATTATGCTAAACCTATTCTGCCTGCGCTCAGGAATCAGACAACAAAGCCTAGATGACAGTGTATCCATTTACAGCATAGCTTACTGAATATTTTAAGCCCACTGTTGAGATGTACTGCTCAGGAAAAAAAGATTCCTTTCAATATATTACTGCTCATGGACAATGCACCTGGTCATCCAAGAGGTGATGGAGATGTACAAGGAGATTCATATTGTTTCCATGCCTGCTAACACAATATCTATTCTGCAGCCCATGGATTAAGGATTATTTTGATTTTCAAGCTTTATTATTTCCATTATTTACATTTACATTTTTTACATTTACATTATTTACATTTACATTTACATTATTTAAATACATTTTGTAAGGTTATAGCCACCATAGATAGTGATTCCTCTGGTGGATCTGGGTGACGTAAATAGAAAAACTTCTGGAAAGGATTCACCATTCTAGAAGTCATAAAGTACATTGGTGACTCATGAGAGAAGGCCAAAATAGCAACATTAACAGGAATTTGGAAGAAGTTGATTCCAACTCTCATGGATGACCGTGGAGAATTCAAGATTTCAGTGGAGGCAGTCATTGCAGATGTGATAGAAATACCAAAAGAACCAGAATTAGAAATGGAACTTGAAGATGTGACTGAATTGCTGCAATCTCATGGTAAAATTTGAACGGATGAGGAGTTGCTTCTTATGGATGAACAAAGAAAGTAGTTTCTTAAGATGGCAACTATTCCTGGTAAAGATGAGGTGAACACTGTTGAAATGGCAACAAAGGATTTAGAATAGTACATAAACATAATAGTACATAAACTTAGTTGATGAAGCAGTGGCAGGGGTTCAGAGGATTGATTCCAATCTTGAAAAAAGTTTTACTATGGATAAGAGATTATCAAACAGCATCACGTGCTACAGAGAAATCTTTAATGAAAGGAAGAGTCAATTGATGCAGCAAACTTCATTGCTGTCTTATTTTAAGAAATGGCCACAGACACCCCAACCCTCAGCAATTACCACCGTGATCAGTCAGCAGCCATCAACAGCGAGGCATTCCCTCCACCAGCAGAAAGATTACAACTTGCTGAAGGCTAGATGATCGTTTGCATTTCTTTAACAATTAAGTATTTTGATTAAGGCATGTACTTTTTTTAGACATTGTGCACTTAATAGACTACAATATAGTGTAAACGTAACTTTTTTATGCACTAGGAAACTGAAAATTTCATGTGATTCGCTTTATTATGGTATTCACTTCATCGTGTGGTCTAGAACTGAACCTACCCAATCCTTGAGTTAGGCCTGTACTTACATTGCTCAGCTTCAGTCAAGCCAATAAGTACTTTGAGTTGTAAATTCTCCCTGATTCTAAATTCAAACCTAATAGGAATCATTCATTATTATAATAGATATTTGTCACTCCCTTGAGATTTCCTAGATTTGAGAAGTTCTACATATTGTGAGCCTTGGTAAGAGATAACGTGGATTCCACTTAGAGACGTGGGTCTCAAGATCCTAATGAACCAGAGATTACTCTGGTTCATTCAATTAATAACATGTCTATAAGCTGTGAAAAGCCCGAATGAAGGATGGGAAGTAGTAGGAACCCTAGGTAAAACATACCTGTGTAAAATTTACATGTACCAGAAGATTAGAAGTAAAACCACAAAAAGATAGAATGCTAATATTAACTTCTCTAAATAATGTTTCCAGGGGGACTTGGTCTGTCCCATGCAAAGTAAATGATAAGGTGCAATAATTTGTATCCACTAAAAAAGGACAAAACACATAGGCCATTTTCATTTTAGGGGCGAAAATATAACCACTTTGGAGTATTCCATCTGAGCATTGATGAGATATACTAAGGGGGCCAGTCCTGAGTAAGGTCCCAGAGGAAAAGAAAGTGCTGCAGCTGATCTGGTTGTACTGGAAGCAGCACCACTCCTTTGCCCTTATACCCAGAAAACCCAATGGTAATCTAGTGGTTAAGGTGGCAGCCAGCTCCACTAGGAGAATCACAGCAAAAAACGTTAAGATTTCTGGGCAAAGTCTTTACCATTTTCTCAAGTGTCTGTGTTTATTTTGAATAAGAGATCCTGGCTTGTCTATAAAGTCTTGTGTTTCCCAAAGTGCCCCATTATCAAGTGGAAATGGATATATAGAATTGGACCTGATTAGGATCTGAAGACACAAGTTTTGGAGCCTCATTATCACCCCTTTCTCTATTCTTGTCTAAGGATTCATCAAGAGCTGCCCGTGATCAATTGATGGAGAAGGGGCGAATCCTCAATTTCATGAAGGGCCTATACAAAATACAGGCACTCACAAAACTTAGCTTTCCACTCATGAAACTCTGGTGCTGTTGGCTTGGTTGTCTCAGTAACAGAGGCAGGAGCGCTTATATCAGAGATACGACAGTGGAACCATTAACTGCTAACTTGATAATGTCACGTGGCCAATTCAGGCTCTTCATGCAACTAAGTGAATAGCGGATAAAGCGGTTTTGGTGTTGATTTTTGAGACTGATCCTGTTAAAAGGAAGTAGAATTACTGCTACACAATTTGAAAAGTAAGAAATATTGGTAGATCTCAAAGAATGCCTTGGGGTGCTTCCTGGTACTGACTTGTCCATTGATAAAATTAACTGGGAGACCTATCTATGTGAGAAAGACGACCAAAAGCTTAGTTAGATTCCTCAAGAATGAAGGTTTGGGACATAGCATCAGGTAAAGAATCTTGGCCAGGCATGGTGGCTTACTCCTGAAGTCCCAGGCTTGAGGGTCGCTTGAGCCCAGGAGCTCCAGGCTGCGGTGAGCTACGTTTGCACAACTGTACTCCAGCCTGGGTGACATGGGACGACTCTGTCTCATTAAATAAATAAATAAATATCTCAAACAGTTGAGGTGTTAGCCTGAACAACAACAAAAAAAATTTACATGAAATAAATAGTGGAAGAGAAAAGTTATAATTACCAACTTCAGCCTCATGACCAGTTATGGAAAAGAGGACTGTAACAACTTGTGTTTTCTTCCTTTCTTGTGTTTGGATATTTAGTTAACTTCTCTCTTCTTTCCAGTCCTCTTCTCCCACTATTTTATATAAAGTATGTTGGTGCTGAACAACTTTTCAATTTGGCCCATAGAATTAAAATAGATTATAAATACACTAGAAGAAAAATTAGTTTGTCATGGTGCAGTAATGCATGAGTGACTCCACTTAGAGGGAGGAGGTGAATATATTTTAGATACCAGCAGGTTAGTTGCATTAAGCTGGGGGTGGGAGGGAGAATTTTGTTTTTAATTATTGGAAGAAGGGTTTGAGTTAATGTTTCACATGCTGACATGAATTTCAGTAGACATTTGGCACTCTTTTTCACTTCTCAGTATTTAAACCTCCTCAGCGAGAGATGCAACCCATTTCCCAGTATAGAAATGAAAATTACCGACTTCTCACTTTTCTCATCTTCCTTGCAGGGCATGGGCCCATGACGAAGGCTCCACATGATATACTCACCAACCCCAAGTTGAGGAGGCAATCTCAGAAACAAAGAGACCAAGAGAATCCAGTAGGCAGTAAACAAAAAGAGTTCCTGGGGCAATTGTGGCAGTGGTGCTAGCAAGGCCACTGAGCGTTGGTGGCATGGGACCCGCATTTAAGTGTTTGAGGTGGATTTATCTTCTTCACTGGACAGATTCTACAGCATTGTTTCCACAGCTTTTTAGACCCCATAGAGCCACGTAGGATGTTGTTTTTCCATTTCCTAATGTCTCTGTTTTGTTTTTCAGAGTTTATTGCTTTTTAATTTGAAGTAAGTTTAGATCTAACGCCCTTTTAATAAATCCCTTTTCTGTTTAAATCAGCAAGAAAAAGTTTCTGTTGCTTGCAACTAAGAATCCTGACTGCACAGTTATTGATGTTCAACATAGGACTGTTAATTAAGGACAATAATTAGAAAATAATTAAGTATTCAAAATATGGTATTGGCGTCCAGTGAATTTTGCTATATTATATTAAAGAATACTAGTAATCATTTTCAAATGATGTTATAGGATACAATTTAACAAAGTAAAAAAGCATTAATGATATACTGAGTGGCTAAGCATGTGGTAAGTTGAGTGGAGGGACACAGGTTTGTAACTTATACCTTCTTTATAATTTAACTGTCATCTATATGTTGTATATTAATTATCTATTACTGTATTAAAAATTACCCCAAAGCTAAGCATCTCAAAACAACTAACATTTCTTCTCTCCTCATTTCTTTGAATGAGGAGTCTGGGAGTAGCTTAGCTGGGTGCTTCTCGTTCAAGGTCTCTTGGGAAGTTACAGTCAAGCTGTTGGCCAGGGCTACAGTCTCCAGAGAAGTGACTAAAGGATCTTCTTCCCAGCCCAGGAAGATTGCAAAAGGCTTTATTTCTTCACCACGTGTACCTCTTCATAGGACTGTTCACAATCTTGCTTTCCCCAGAGAGGAGAGAGAAAGAGAAACAGAGAAAAAGCACACTTAAAATAGAAGTGCAGCTTTTTATGATCTAATAATAGAAGTGATATTCTACTGCTAGAAACAAGTCACTAAGTCCAGCCCACTTTTGAGAGGAGGAAAATTAAGCACTACCTATTGAGGAGAGAGATATCAAAGGATCTGTGGACACATCTTTAAAACCACCATATACACCTATACATGTATACATATAAAAATAGTTCAATACGTAAAATATTTCATAATATTTTATGAACACCCAACACATTACCCAAAAACGTGGTTTAAAAATATCATATATATTATAAAAATTATCACATAATTATAAATGTGTGTGTGTGTGTGTGTGTGTGTGTGTGTGTGTGTATAGCAAAGTACTGCCTGTGTCAACCCCCAGCCCCAGTAATTTCTAATGAATTGCCACAGAGAGGAGGCACCTCCTGGGAAGGCGGATATTTTGAACTATGTCTACAATTGGGCTGCACACATATGCAAAGATCACTCTCAGACTATGGGAGGTACAGTGATGATAATACAAAGCCAGATTTCAGGGATGAACTATGGGGTCTTTGAGACAGCCCTTAGCAGAGAAGGAGCTTAGTAAAACAAACTGCCCTGAGCTCCCAGTTGGGAGAAAAGTATAGTGGGTCCTAGAGAATGATGGCAGCCAATACTGCCCCCCACCCCCAGGGTCCCTATTAGGTCCTCTCGTCTCAACACAGTGTACCAGACAGCTGGGACCAATCGACAGTGAGCAGCACAAGTGAAATCAGTCAGATTCCAATGTGAAGAATACCCATAAATCATCGGAGAGGACAGGAATAGGAGAGAGAACTTCACAGAAGACTGATGTTCTGTAGCTAGTGAGATTTGTGTGTTAATACTATTGTGCCCTCATTTCCATCCAAAGACTGATAGATTCAGATTGAATAGATACAAAGAGTGATTTTTTTCTTTGCTAATGTACATCTCCTATTTTTTTATAATTAATACATACCATTTTATATTATAGTAATAACAAGTTAGGTTTTTAAAATATTTCTTCAAATATGAAAAAAAGTTCAAAATATAATAAAAAGTAAACACAGTACAAAAATATGCATTAGAAATTTCATTCATTTTAAAATGCAGCTATATGATAATACAATGTATTAATGGGGTTAACTGTGTTTGTATATGCATATATATACTTACATACATAAATACAACTATCTCTATGTCTAGATTTATACCTATTTCTCTATCTATTTCTACTGAGCAAGAGAAAAACCCAGGAGGAAACATACCAAAATAGAGGTAGGTCTTGTTCACAGGATTACAAATGATTGTCATTGTCTTCTTGTGCTTTTCTGCATTTTCCAAATTTCTACAATAAGTACATATTCCTGTTACAATCGAATTTTTAAAAGCTAACATTTTAAACAAGTAAAAAGAGAAATAAATTATGACATTTTCATGTGATTAATGCATCTATTAATATTACATTTCCAAAAATATACAATGACATGATTAAATTCTCATGACATAACTATGAGTAAAAAGGGTTAAAAAGTACTTCATAAGCAATGAGAAATCAGCTTTGTGTGTATGTGTGCGCGTATGTATATTTATGAAACAGGAATTTGAATAGAACTCTTCCTGTTGTCTTAGAATTTTGGCTGAAGCCCCAAAACTGAGAACAATGGGTTATAAATAACCCACATTCTAAAGAGAGATGCTAGACCTCTCCATGAAGGATTCCACGAAGACAGCAGAACTGGTCCAGCAACGAGAAACCCCCACCACCCACCTCTAACCTACTTAAGTGAAGTATAAAGTTCAAAAGTTAATTAAAGAACACCTAAGAGGGAAGAATAGTCAACCTCAAAGGGAGTACGGTAACATTTTTCTTCCCCTTAATGCCCTCCCTTGGCCGGGCGCGGTGGCTCACGCCTGTAATCCTAGCACTCTGGGAGGCCGAGGCAGGCGGATTGCTCAAGGTCAGGAGTTCCAAACCAGCCTGAGCAAGAGCGAGACCCTGTCTCTACTATAAATAGAAAAAAATTAATTGGCCAACTAATATATATAGAAAAAAAATTAGCTGGCCATGGTGGCGCATGCCTGTAGTCCCAGCTACTTGGGAGGCTGAGGCAGCAGGATTGCTTGAGTCCAGGAGTTTGAGGTTGCTGTGAGCTAGGCTGACGCCACAGCACTCACTCTATCCTGGGCAACAAAGCAAGACTCTGTCTCAAAAAAAAAAATAATAAAAAAAAATAAAGCCCTCCCTCAAATGCTCCAAAAAGAAACATCCATAGCAGGACTGGATGTCCTCATGAGCCCCAACGCCGTGCAGTGGGGGCCCACTGCTGCCTAGGACAGAGATAAAGTAGAAGTTCTTGACTGAGCTTGATGCATGTTCCTGGGAATGTGGGGAGACTGGAGCCTGATTCACAATCAGAAAACTGAACACAGGCTATAGTTTGGAGTCACTTGAGTTAGCAAGATAAGGACAAAGGACAGTCATAAGGCGTAGCTCATACTTCAACCATTTAGCAAGGCAAGAATGCACAAGATTCCTGAGGGTACTACATGTGAGTCCCCACCCAACAGAGACAGTAGGAGGCAGCTGGGCATTCTGATAAGGCGATTTTGGTGCAGAGAGGGAGGACATCCTAAGAAGTCAGCCAGAGAGATGTCTGTATTAGGGAGCAGTGTAAAGCAGAAGTGTGTGTGTGTGTGTGTGTGTGTGTGTGTGTGTGTGTAGTTGTATACACACATGCTATTGAAGAGTGGTTCTAAAGAACTATAAGTCCATCCTGATTAGTGTAAATATTAATATTTGGGCACCTTCCAAAATGGAGAACATGGCTGACAACCAGTATTAGTTAGCAGAAAGCTAAAATAGTACCAGTCATCTAAGATTTTGTCTCTTTTCCTCTAATTTCCCCTCTCTTATTTGAAGCCTGGGGGTCCAACAACGGGAGAAGGAGAAGAGATAGATGAAATCATGCCTCCTCCTCCCATTCTAGGTCCTTGAGCCTTAATGAGTCCGAAACTGGCTGAGTGGATGGGAGAGCTTTGATTTGGATGGGAAATTGAAATTTTGATTTAGGCATTATTGGACTTTCAGGATCTAAAAGTGAATGTTATTTTTCAGAAAGGGATATATTATTATAATTGAAAAGATACATATGAAGACATGGGACTAGTCAAAAATATTCTTTGTATTTATTTAATTTTGTTCATTTAACAAAATTGTTGCGTATGAGTGCTGATGTGTGTGCATGTGTATGTTTGTTGAGAAATAGACAGATGGTTAGACAGATGATGAACAGATAAAGGTATATAAGTCTCAACGCATAGATCTCCACACCCTCAAAAAAATTTGAAAGCAATATATCACAATTTTTGCAATGGTTGTCTCCAAGAGATAGGATTAAGTGATATCATTTTTTTCATCTGTTCTGAACATCTTTATCTTTTCCTGTATTTTCTATTAACACTATGTGCTCATTTTATACAAAGTACAAAAAGTTATCTAAAAAAATTCTGATAAGGAGGCATTGTACAATTTATACTTCAATTCCACAAGACTGAAAATTCTACAATGACAGGAATCATTATTATAATACCTTACTCTTCACTCCCTTCCCAGTGCAGTATCTGGTACAGAATAGGCACTCAATAAGTGCATATTGAATTCATTAATGAATTAACTAAATAATCAAACACCTACCATGAAAATTAAAGTGGAAGAAGTGTTTTTTTCTCTTAATAACCATCTCTCTGTGCTCACTAATGAAAACAAAGATTGTCAAAAAGGGATGCCAAATAGAATCTGAACCAAAACGTACATTTAACACAGGCCAGGGATATTTTTAATGCTTCCTTACATTACAATCAAACTACCTATACAGAAGTGCAGATAATTATTTAAATAGCCACTGTTCTCTAGAAGAAGAATCATTTTTGCAAGATGTAGAATCTGTCATAAATATTTGCATCTCCATTTATTTAATATTCTGATTTTATGATGATTTTGGTTGGTTTGGCTTTTAAAATTGTATTTCACCTAGTTCCAGAGAATAAGCTCCTAATTATGTTCTATCCCCAAATTTACTGTCACCACTCTTGTGAATTACCATGCTCCTCACTGCCCATCACGTTTTCATCCCTAAAGAGTCCCTTGCTGGTCTGCTTCAGTGCTGCCTCTGAGAAGGTGATCTCTTCATGCTAAAGGAAGGACAGGTTATAGTTATAGCAGAAAGACCCCAAGGCTGAGAGCCAGAAAAGTCACCCTTGGAGTATCAGCAATGAAACAAGAGCTAACTTGTTTGACCTCCCTATCCTCATTTTTCATATCGAAGTCCCTATTTCATTCTTTCACACTGTCGTGTTTGGGGGGGAGGGGGTTGTGGGTGGTTCTAGGGGAGCAGTTTGCTGCAGTGTAACCTCCCTTCAGTTCCTTTCGTGCTGGAGATGAGACTTAGACAGGGTCTCATGCACGCGTGGTTTCTTCTGGCAGCACTCTTGCAAGATGGATAGCTGGAGTGGGCAGTGACATGGGTCAGATACAGCCACGGGGTCAGATGACCAACTGAGCAGGAGCATCTCCAACCGGAGGGCATTCTCAGAGTTTGCGGATCCTTCTCCATTTCTTATACCACTATTCAGCCTGGGTCGGTTGCTAGGTGTTTCTTTCATAAAGGAAGTTTTAGGCTATTCTTGTAATAGTAAGCTTTGTTTTAAGATTTATAAAAGTTACATCTGTGCTGAGGTCGCCTTTTCTCCTGGAAATCCCTGTGCCAGGGTTAGAAATCCCCAGGGTCAGGTGGCATCCCATTGCTGAGTGACATGTACTATTGTTGCCAATGACAGGTTCAGCTGCCCACCCACCACCTGAGAACCAAACCCAAGAGGCAAGTGTTGGTGAAGGAAAGGTTGGTTTGTCAAGGGTGGGCAGCCTGAGGAGATGGCAGATTATTGCTTCAAAAACCATCTCCTCTTTCTCTCCTTACTGAGCAACCTATAAAGGGAAGGGGGTCTAAGGGGTTCGTGGCAGAAAGCAAGGTTTGTGCAAGTCATCATGATTCGCTAGGTGGTTATCAGCAAACAATAGGTGGATCTTGTCATCAGCAGTGCATGAGTGGTTGGTCTATTCCAGACTCTTGATCTGTTTTCCCTCAAGGTCATTTTCTAACCTTGTGCCCAGTGGCTTTTTAAATTCTTTTAAGACAGAGCAAGCCAAAAGTGTACTGGCTCCCCTTTAGCTAGCCTGGCATTATAGTCTGAATGGCCTTTGGGGTACGGTTATCATACAGGCCCTGCAAGATGCTTGGTGGACCTTCTGCTATCATTAATCTTGTAGCCATGATATCAGCCAATCTGATAGTACACTACACACCCTCCTCCCCTGAAATCCTTTGTTCAATAAAATTACCCAGACATATATTTCTGCTTGCTAAGCTTATAATTTTCCCCATTTTATTGCTGCCCTTCCTTGGTGGACCTCATTCTACCTTAGAATTTTACAGTAAAACCGAACACTGCCTTTCTGGCTGTAATTTTCATTGATGCCAAAATTCCAACATGTTGAAAATTCAGGTCTTCCTGAGGTTGTTGATTCAGGACTTCATTATGGTCTCATTCTGCATACCGTAGACTAATCTATCTCCCAAAGAGTTATTAGATCCACTGCACAGTGGCAGACCTTTTAATGGAATCACAAAAGGGAAAATTGGTTCAGGTTTCATAAATGGAATTCACACGAAGTTGAAACCATCAGCAGTAACTAGTGAAAACATAATTGATGCACATGTTTCATGAGTCTGTTTTCCCCAACCATCAAGGAAGAAATGTTTTGCCTTCCTTCAATATCAAATGACCTAGAACAGTTTCCCTCCGTAAATCACCCATACCTTTTTTTAAGGTTCTTTACCTCTTTTTCGATATAAATTGGAAAGGTCTCCACAGCTTCACGGGGCATTATTATTCCCAATTTAAATTTGTATTTTCTCTCAAGTGAAAACCTTAACTTTCTGGGACATTAATTAATGGTGTCAAAAAACAAGAGCCATCATTCCTATTCGCATGACAAACACTTGCTTCCTACCAACTGCTACAAACATGATAGGAATTCCAATGACTACAAGTAAACTGTAGGATTCCTCCATCAGAGTTTATCAGATTAGGAATGAGCCTAGTCCAATGAAAACATAACAGCTAATGAGTGAAGGGTATTTGTTCCTTCCAGAGAATTTTTGAAGCTACCAGAATATAAAACATTCTAGGAAGAGCTCCTGTACTAATCTTCAGAACCTGTTTTATTTCCTCTAATTTCTCAGCTCTTTAAGATTCTCTGAAAAGAAATAAATAGAAATGCGCTAATATCTTGCCCTAGGTCTTTACTATCTGAGAGAATCGTCTTTACATCTAAGCAAACAGCACTGTTAGAAGCTATATATTCACTAGGAGTGAAATTGTTAGGTAGACAACTAAAGACCTCCAGCCCCTCCTGGGGACAAGGCTGGTGACTGCCATACCTGGGGGAGGAGGGAACACCCTATGAATCTGCCAATCAGAACTTAGTGTGCCAACTGCAAAAGAATATAGAGGACTCTCTAGTCCACGGGCCATGTAGCATAGGTAAAATAAAGTCTGGAAGGCGACTTAGGACAACCTGGGGCTAATTATCATGTCATTAGTTTAAATCTACATCAGGGTTCACTCCTCCAAACGGGCTTTCAGAGAGGCTCATGGGAGACCCGCATGTGCAGTAAGACTCAGGTCAAATAACTCCCACTGTCCATCAAAGTGATTCCATGCTGATGTCAGAACCACAGGGAGGACCCTATCCAGATGCTATAAAACAAGACTCAGACCATAACCTAGTTCTCTTTCGCTGTGACATCATCGGTCGTCATTTGTGGAGTATGTATATTGCTCTGTAAACCTTTATCTTGCTCTTGCTCTGTAATCCTATCTTGCACCCCCTCAATAAATTTCACCTTGGGCTTGCCTTACTGTGATGTGTCTGGTCATTCTCCCACCAAGAGCACACCAAGAACGGAGAACACAGAACGAGATTGCCAAACCCGACAAAACCACTGTCTATATATTATATGTAAAATATTATAATAAAAATAGTTAACATTTTATACTGCTTTTTTTTTCCTTAAAACTATTTCACAGATGTACTTAACTCCTAATGATCAATCAGGCTTTCCTTAAGATGGCTACATTAAATGCTATGTGAATTATTCAGAAACAGAATGCTTTCTGCAGGAATACTTCAAAACTAGAAAAAAGGTCAGTTTTAGATCTTCGTAATTATTCTAAAAATTGCATTTTTAAACATTCAAAAAATATAAAATTATATAGTTTACCACATTTCATCTTCCCTGCCACCCTCCTCTCCCTCTCTTTCATAGACTCTCCCCAAAAGGTAATCAATGTATATTTTGTCCATGCTTTAGTGTATGCGTTTATATACAAAATATGTATGGATATAAATAAAAGATTTTTCATAAAGAAAATTACACCATACACAGTTTTTTGAAAAAATATTTTTCTCACTTTGTAATATATCATAGATATGTCCTAATTCTTTTTAAGTGTAGCAGAATATCCATTATATAAAGCTTCCACTTAACCATTCCATTATTGATTTACATTTAGGCTAATCTCAGTTATTGCAATTGCAAATTCTGGTGCAGTGAATAGCCCAATACATAAGTAAGTACACATGTGCATAGAAGTTGAAATTTCGTTGAAGAAATAAACTCATTTTTTAAATTTGATAGATACTTCCAAAGGTGCTCCCAAGAGTCTTTACCAATTTGCATTTCCTCAAACAATATATTCAGAGTTACCATTGTGATGTGAGAGAACAAAATACATGCCCCTTATCAATTAAAATGGACCCTAAGGTTAAGGAAACAAAAGTCACCTTCAGGTCAAGTGTTCAGGGCCTGGCTGGCATGGTAAATTTCTAAATTCCTACAGCTCAAGAAGCACCACATTCTTACTAAACTCCCTAACAATAGGAGCTATCAGGCAAATTATCAGACCTCTCCTAACTCAATGACTCTGATTTACAACCCAGACCACTACAACTCCCACTGGACAGAGGACCTGCCTTACACACATTCTTTTATGATAAGCAGCTGCAGACCTTAAGCTAGTTTCAGCCACTCTATAAAGGCTGTGCACTAACTGTCTTCGTGTCCTACAGTTCACCTTTTGATGCAAAGAGCCACATTCTGCCTAATTTTAATGCTAAAACCCCTTCCCAAAGTTAACATGGGATGTATAATACATATGTTTACTCACTGCACATGCACTCAGCTCCCCTCATAAATATATATACAGCAGTTCCTCAAAACATGCTAAATATGTATGACTTTATTGTGTAAAACAAACCCTATGAGGCATAAAACCCAACATGCCCCTTCCCTCTTCAAAGAGAGAGCATCGGGCCAGGTGCAGTGGCTCATGCTGGTAATTCTGGCACTTTGGGAGGCCGAGGCTAGAGGATCACTTGAGGCCAGGAGTTTGAGACCAGCCTGAGCAGGAGTGAGACCCTGTCTCTACAAAAAATAGAAACATTAGCCAGGCATGGCAGTGTGTGCCTATAGTCCTAGCTACTCCAGAGGCTGAGGCAGGAGGAGCCCTTGAGCCCAGGAGTTGGAGATTGTAGAGAGCTATAATAATGCTACTGCACTCCAGCCTGGGGGACAAATCAAGCAAGACCTTGTCTCCAAAAAAAGACAGAGAGAAAGCACATTAAGTCCACACTGGAGACTTGGAGACTACCTCTTCCTGGTTTGCAAACTGATCTCAAATAAAACTCTCCTTTCTACTATTTAGCCATTCTGATAGTCTTTTGGATGACACGCAAATTTACCAAACTTGTGTATTATCAATTTTTAACTTTTTAAAAAGATTGTAGAATAAAAAACATTTTTATTAATTTTATTTCCCCAATTTTCATAGTGGAGTTAATATCATTTCAAAACTTTATGCATAGATTTCTGTTTCATATTCTTTGCCCTTTTCTTTATTGGTTTAATTTTTTTACTGACTTGTAGACAATATTTATACCTTACAAAAGTCACTCTATAAAAAAGACACCTGCACTTGAATGTTTATAGCAGCGCAATTCACAATTGCAAAGATGTGGAAACAACCCGAGTGCCCATCAATACATGAGTGGATTAATAAAATGTGGTATATGTATACCATGGAGTACTATTCAGCTTTAAGAAACAATGGTGATATAGCACCTCTTATATTTTCCTGGTTAGAGCTGGAACCCATTCTACTAAGTGAAGTATCCCAAGAATGGAAAAATAAGCACCACATGTACTCACCTGCAAACTGGTATTAACTGATCAAAACCTAAGTGGACATATAGGAATATCATTTATCGGGTGTCGGGCAGGTGGGGGGAGGGCATGGGTATATACATACATAATGAGTGCAATGCGCACCAACTGGGGGATGGACACACTTGAAACTCTGATTCAAGGGGCGAGGGAGGGGTCAAGGGAAATATATTTAACCTTATCATTTGTACCCCCATAATATGCTGAAAAAAAAGAATAATTCTTTGCTATACATATATATATATTTACATTCTACTTCATTGCTTATCTTTTAAATTTATCTTTATCATAACAATTTTTTTGTTCATTTCATTGGTTTTTTGAGAGCTAAACCCTTTTTTGTTTCCCTTTTTAGATTCTAAGTTTCCTACATTATTAAGGAAGGCATTTCTCAAGTAAACTGTAATGCCACCTTTATTATATATTAAAAGTTTATATGTACAAGAATCTATATTTTGTTTTCATTAGAGTCCCATTGCTCTGTTCATATCTTTATGCAACAATGGTATTATATATGTACATTTATATTACTTTTATAACATATGAATATATGAGTAATATACATATATTGATACTTTATATGTTTGTATTATTATTACTTATATAAGTAATATAAATATGTAAAGTATTATATACAGTATAATATACATGAATGATATAAAAGATGTACTTATATATAATTTATATATATATACTTTCTAAATTTATTGAAATTCACGGCAAGATTTCTCATTCAATGTAGAGTGCTACTACTTATAATGACTATTTTTATTTTGTGCTTGGCTATAATGTGAACATTTCTTATACTATAACATTAAGTATAATCCATGCTTAATGGATATTTAGCTAAGGGATTTTCTCTTTATTTCTACCATTCCAAGAGATTTTATCAGGAATAGGTATTTTTGTTTATCAATTGAGGTATTTTCCCCTCACCCTTTTAATTTACTACTAAAATAAATCACACTAGTAGCCTTCTTAATGTTGAACCATACTTGCAAATCTGGAAGAAAACTCCCTGCTCATGATGTATGGTGAGTTATATATTGCTGTTTCAATTTGCTGTTATTTTATTTAGAACTTTTGTATTTGTCTATAAGTGAAAATCACCTTTAGTTATCATTTTCAGTTCACCTTTTTTTTGGAATCAGTAGCAATATTTTGCCATCTTACAGAATGAGTTGTAAAGCTCAATTTGAAACTCTGGAATAGCAATATTAAATGGTAATTACCTGTCCCTGAAAGATTTGGTAAAATCTTTACATTTTCCTTCCTATTTTTACAAAATTAATCAAAGTTGCAGAAATGACAATCATATTAATATTCTAATGGTATAAGAGAAAAATCCACATCATAGAAATAACTCTCATCTGTTTATTTTGTTTTCAGTAGGAAAATTTAGATACATGGATATAAATCACAAACACTTAGCCAAGTTATGTTTACAAAAAATATCACATGGCATTGTGACATGAAGTACAACCAAAATTGATAATTCTCACTTTGTGGTTTTACCTACTCCACACAATTATCAATAATAATAATACAGGGAATGTGTTTAAACTAGATACATTCAAAAGATAACTTAAAATTACAAAATAATGGTACTCAAAACATATACTGAAAACTGTAAAATATGCTATACATTTCATTTAATCATATAAAACAAATATGATACAGTTAGTTTATGCTATTTACCATCCAATCCCAGCTCTCTAAGGATTAAGAAAAACTGTAAATCAGGTATGGGTAAATGCTCTGTCATGGGTCCTAGACATTTATAAACAAACTCCCTGGCTGCATAATTTCCGGAATTTACTGTTGACTCACTAGATTAGTTAGGATAATGTTCAGATGTGAATAACAGAACCCCAAAACGACAGTGGCTTAAACAAGCTAGAAGTTTATTTGTCTTTCTGGCAAAATTTCAGTGATAAATAATCCAAAAAGACAGTAGGGCAGCCCTTAGGGACCCAGGCTCCTTCAAACTTTCCAGTCTGGCATCCTGTATGGTCTTCATTCATGGCCTGAGATGCAATTGCAGCCACCATGTACATTATCTGCCACAAGTTAGACATAGGAAGGGGGTAACAAGGATCAATGGGTACATACCAATTGACTATTTGAAGGGTCCTCTAAGCTGTCACAAGATATTTTAACTTAGATCCCATTGACCAGAAATTTCACACTTCACAACAACAGCAAAAAAAAAAACTGACCAGTATATTTTTATTATTCTAGGAAGCCATGTATTCCATTTATCCAGCTAAAAGCCCTATTGTAATGGGAAAAAAATTAGAACAGATTTAGGAAGAAAGCTAATCCTCTCTGCTACCACCATTTCATGCACACTCGCAAGTAGTCTGAATATGCATGTCCTAATCTCTTCTGTCTCATGAATGTAAGCCCCTGATGACAAATGTCCTCCAGCAGTAGAGATAGAATAGTACTTATGGAGAAAACAACTTAAAGGGCATGACTTCCTGCAAGTGGGTCATTGGTGTCATATTGATAGATTAAAAAGCAGAACAGAGAATGGCCAACAAACATATGAAAAAATGCTCAACATCTCTAATCATCAGGGAAATGCAAATCAAAACCACAATGAAATATCACTTAACTCCAGTGAGAATGGCCTTTCTCAAAAAGTCCCCAAACAATAAATGCTGGCATGGATGCAGAGAGATAGGAACACTCCTACACTGCTGGTGGGACTGCAAACTGGTTCAACCTCTTTGGAAAGCAATATGGAGATACCTTAAAGCGATACAAGTGGATCTACCATTTGATCTAGCAATTCCATTCCTGGACATCTACCCAAAAGATCCAATTACACTCTACAAAAAAGACACCTGCACTCGAATATTTATAGCAGCACAATTCATAATTGCAAAGCTGTGGAAACAGCCCAAGTGCCCATCAATCCAAGAATGGATTAATAAAATGTGGTATATGTATACTATACCATGGAGTACTATTTAGCTCTAAGAAACAATGGTGATATAGCACATCTTGTATTTTCCTGGTTAGAGCAGGAACCCATACTACTAAGTGAAGTATCCCAAGAATGGAAAAACAAGCACCACATATACTCACCAGCAAACTGGTATTAACTGAGCAGCACCTAAGTGGACACATAGGAACTACAGTAATTGGGTATTGGGCAGGTGGGAGAGGGGAAGGGGCCGGGTATATACATACATAATGAGTAAGATGTGCACCGTCTGGGGGATGGTCACGCTGGAAACTCAGACTTATGGGGGGAGGAGGGAAAAGGACATTATTTGAAACCTTAAAATCTGTACCCCCATAATATGCTGAAATAAAAAAAAAAAGCAGAACACTTCTTGAATGAAGAAATTGTAATCTATTCTTGCAATCACTTTATATAGTTTGGGCAACAATAATGTGAACATCACTGTTTAGGTGCCATGTCAGTCCTGGCAAAGGTGTTTTTAGGCTGCTTACAATAGGAATGATGACACATACAAATAAAAATGTTATAAAATCCAATAATTACTAGTAACAAAGTATGACAAGTCTGCACGTGATTAAGTGATACACTATTAGTATAGACAAAAATGGAAATTTTGTTTCAGATATTAGGGTGGCTAGGAATTTGGAGGGACTGATTTTCCTTCTGAAAACAACTAAAAAAGGACTGAATAAATATAAAAATGTCATGTTAAAAATATTTATGTTATGACAGAATAATAGAGTATTGTTAATCAAAAAATAAGTGGAAAGAAGAATCTAAATAGTAAGCAGAGGACTAAATCTTCTTTTCTTATGGACACATTTTCCAAACCAGTAAATTGGAATTCCATTTTCACATTTTGGATTTGTGTTTTGAAAACAAAGCAGAGTTAACCCAAGTTAGGAAATGTAGAAGGGTCTCGTGTCAACTAATAATTTGGGACCCAAGTGGCTACACACTCAAAAGTAAATGAGAAGTAAGCTCATCCTTCCTTCGCTACCTACAGGGACCTATCAGGAAACATGCCTTGATAAATAAGGAAAGCAAAAGGAATAAATCTTTTCTGAAAAGTTGTAATCATAAGCCAGTCTTTTTATAGATTTATAGTGCAAACTCGTATCACTTGTGTGGTTAAAAAGACTTTTGACTATAATTTTAGTTTAAAATGATCCCAGACATAACTCCCTTAGGTATTTGGAAGAAACAAACAAAAATCATCTCTGGATTTTTGGAGGAATGTATCTTTATCTTTATTTCCTCCTAGGACTCAGAATATTCCCACATATAATTTCCCAGAAAAATGAGAAACTCACAAAACTATGTATATGCCTACACCAAATCAAGGCAGCACAAGAAGAAGAACAACAAAAGAAGCCAAAACAGACTTAAAATATTAGACCTAAGGCCGGGCGTGGTGGCTCACGCCTGTAATCCTAACACTTTGGGAGGCCGAGGCGGGCGGATTGCTCAAGGTCAGGAGTTCAAAACCAGCCTGAGCGAGACCCCGTCTCTACCAAAAATAGAAATAAATTAATTGACCAACTAAAAATATATATACAAAAAATTAGCCGGGCATGGTGGTGCATGCCTGTAGTCCCAACTACTCGGGAGGCTAAGGCAGTAGGATCGCTGAGCCCCGGAGATTGAGGTTGCTATGAGCCAAGCTGATGCCATGGCACTCACTCTAGCCTGGGCAACAAAGTGAGACTCTGTCTCAAAAAAAAAAAAAAAAAATATTAGACCTAAAATATTAAAATAATTAGCTGTCTGTTATAAAATGCTTATGAAAGAGAAGAATTAATATATCTGTGGGGAGCTACAAAAAGTGACCCAGAAAATCTGAGAAAAACTAAAATAGTCTAGAATTGTTTAAAAATACTTTTATTTAAATTTAAAAACTCAGTTGATGTGTTTATGAACAGATTGAACCAAGTTGAGGACAAAATGAAGAACTAAAAGATGGATTAGAAGAAACTCTTCCATCTAATATAAAGAAATAAAGAAATGGGGGGAAAATAAAGGAAAGTTAAGAGAAATTGAAGATAGAGTTAATATGTATAACATTTTTTTTTGTCAGAGCATTTATTTTAGCTGAATAAATAGAATAAATGGCTTCTTAGAATAATAAAAATATACTGGTCAGCTTTTATTGTAGTGAATTGTGAAATTTCTGGGCAATGAGATGTAAGTTGAAAGAGAAGAAAGAGAAAATGAGGCAGGGGCAATATTTGGGAAGATAAAGGCTGAAAATATTTTACAAGTGATAAGAGACATTAATCTTCAGATTAAAGAAGCCTAATATATCCCCTTGGGGAGAAATAGCACATTATAGCAAAGAATTACAACACCAAAGACAAAAAGAAGATATTAAAGAAGGCAGAGAAAAAAGAAAAATTACTTTCAGAGGAACAACAGTTAGACTAACAGCTAACTTCTGAAGAGTATCAGTGAAACCAAAAGATAATGGAATGATACTTTCAGTGGGTTGAAAAAAATGACTATCAATCTAGAATTCTATATCCAGAGAAAATATATTTTTCTAAAAAGGGAGGAAATAATTGCATGTTTGTTACAAACGAAATTTAAGAAAGTTTGCCATTAGTAAATATTTACTAATAAAATTCTAGCAAATATTCTTCATATACAATGAAAATGATCCCAGTGGAAATTCTGATATGCAAGAAAAAATAAACAACAAAGATATTAGTAAATATTTGAGTAAATCTAAATAAATTTTTACTATATAAAATGAACAATAATCATGATGTATTATGGAATATAAAAAATAACATTAAAATATATAACAAAATAATAAATATCAAGAAAAGAATAAATTGAATTAGAGCATTTTAACACTTTTATTGCCTGGGAAAGAGGTAAAGGTATTGTTTAACGTTACATTTTGATTTTTTAATTATTCACATTATGTTATAATTTCTAGGAAAACCACTAAAAAGGGAAACATAATATGTAACTTTCAAAGTACTAGATGGGAATAATGGAATAATAAAAAGTAATCTAAAAAGACAAGAAGAAGGAAAAAAAACAGGAGAATTTGAAATGTTAGTAATTTCATTAAATCTAAATGCACTAAATATTCTAGTTAAAGGACAAAAAATGTTAGATTGCATTTTAAAAATTCCAACTGTATATTAGTCATACAACTTAATCAAAAAAGAGAAAAGTTGAAAATGAAAGCATGGGTAAAGATATACTCATAAAACACTAACGAAAACAAAGCTGCTATATTTTATCCATTTCTTCTCAAATATTGCCTCTGCCTCATACTCTCTCTCCTGTTCTTCTGGAGCTTTGATTAAAATATATATATATATATATATATATATATATATATATATATATTAGAAAAAACAAACAAAAAAAGTAGAAATATATAGAAGGTCTGAGCAACAAAATAAACAAAAATGAGGGATTTCCCCCTTTTAACCTACATACTTCTGTATTGTCTCAAATTTTAAAATCAACATATTTTACTCTTATAAGTTGATTTTTTTTTTTCAATGAAAAGAGCTGTCATCACTATCCTAGGACTTATTTGGGTAAGCAAACTTTCAACTCCTCCTTCTAACAGAGCACATGAGGAACATTCTCATTTCCACTTTATAGGTACAGGAGCAGGGGCCAAGACCCCTCAGGTCAAATATAAAGGCTGCCCGGCCTCAGCGGTGGCAGCAGTGGCAAAGCTGTGGGGGAGTACAAGCATTGGACAACAACTCTAAGGTATGTAGAGTTTGGACTGGACTTACTGAAGTAAGACCTACAGCCAGGCAAATTTCATGAACGTGTCAACATCACTGGGGATTTCTGGAAGTCTTCAGGAAAAGGATCTCAGAAAGATTAGACTTCCTGGTTTAAGCAAATGTAAATTAGGATTCATCAGGATTTGGCTAAATATGTTAATGAAACAGCATCTGTGTTCACCAGCTGGTAGTGCCTTTACCAACTTCCCTAGAATGTATTTGGAGAAACTCCAAATTATAAAACTTAAAACTATTCAATGTGCATAGCTCAGGCTGCTTCAGCAATTAAGGTAAAATATGTTTGATTTCATTTTATAATTGGGATAAAAGGTTTGCAGTAGGAAATTAATGAATTTTAAATTTCTTTCTTCAAAACATATTCTCCTTATGTCCTTTCCTCTCCAAGCTGGAGCAACGAGGCTTATGTCTGAAAAGCAAAAGCACAGGTTAGGACTATGCAGGTGGAGAGAGTTGCATGAACTCTGCTAGGGAGGCCAGGAATGACATAAGATATCTAGGATAATACATAGTTTGAAGTGCTTAAAACATGTGGCAAAGCAGGACTAAAAAGAAATAGAGCTACAAACATAGACATAATAGCCTAGTGTAGTAGCTTTTAAACTGGACTTCACTAAGCCATTAGGGTTTTGTCATAAGAGAACCACTGAGCAAAGTAAGACTATTCCCCATCCCCACTTCAGAAGATAAGTGGTTCATCTACATGATATTGCATTTGAAGAATGAGAATGCTTGAACTGCTTTTACAGAGATTATATTAAATTTTAAAACCACTTGTAAAAAGTAAATAGGTCTAATAATTTTTAAATTGCCCTACTGCTTAACTGTGGAACATAAATAAAATTGCACTAAACTCTTAGCATCGCCATTTCTTTTTACACCCCAGAAAATGTAATGAAATCCCCCAAGACCATGACTTCAGAAAGATATCAGGTCTCTTCCTATGTGCTTACAGCCTTGCCCAATGGCTGTACTTTGCATACATAAGTACAATGAATACTCCAATAGACTTTGGATATCAATGCCATCTTTGCACTCACTTTATAGATATCAAAATTTAGGCTTGGAGTGTTTTCCAAATTACTCAAGATCAAAACATAGTAATTGTCAGACTCAGAAGAAAAATCTAGCTTCTCTCTCTTCAAAGTTCATGCTCGTAACAAAGCCACAGTACTTGAAAGCAATGGTTTCAATGGTTTGGCTTATCCCACCTGAAGCATCTGGACTACATAAGGATCTATTACCCATCCTGTCATTTATACCAGATCATGAACATAAATCTCACTGAAAGAACAGCAATATTATGGAGCCAAAAGTAACATTGGTCCAAAAAAATAAAAATCTTCAAAATTCTGGATTGCTTACTAGTTTACTTGTTTATATTAAGATCACTATGTCATTATGTATGTAGCTTTTTTTCCTTCATTTTTTTTCCTTTTTATACTTTCAAACACTCAAAGAAACTAATAACCTGAAGGAAATTGTCAAAAGAATGGAAGAAAGAAAACTGAGAAAAACGCCAAATGAAAATCCAGGAGGAGACTTGTACACTGTGTTTTATTGACTTCAGGGAGAAAAAGGAGGGACTTCCAAAATGCTAATATTGGTATAGCTTTCTGACTCATCCCATTATCCCCCACGGCACCTGGCGTATTGCTCTGCATATGTACATAATCAATATTTAAATGAATGGATGGATGCATATGAAGCTTAGAGTTCCAGAATGCTATATTTCAATTCTCCCCCTCAAATCTAACACCATCTACTCACTATATTTTTTGAAACCTGATCACATTGAAATAACAAAAAAAAAGCAGAATTTGGGCCTATTAAGGGCACAAACTGCTTAATATTTTGAGGTTGAATATAACAGATACCATATCTTTACATGAGCATGTTTTAGTTTAATTCATCATGTAATTTGCTTATAATACTTCTCTATTATGTATAACAAACTATACCAGAATTTGGTGCTTTAAAACAACAATTTATTATTATCTCTTTTGGTTCTGTAGGGTGATGAGTTCTAACGGAGGGTTTCTAACATGGCTGTAGTTCAATAGCCACTGGGGCTAGACTCACTGGGCTAGACTCACTGGGGCTAGACTCACTGTAGTCCAATAGCCACTGGGGCTAGACTCACTGGGCTAGCCACTAGGGCTAGACTCACTGTAGTCCAATAGCCACTGGGGCTAGACTCACATGCAAACCCTTCACTGGGCTGATCAACCAAGATGGCCCATTCTCAAGATGGCAGCTGATAATGGTGGCCAACTGCCACTCCTACACATGGCTTCTCCATGTGTGTTGATTTCTTACAGAAAGGTAGAGGGTTCTGAGAGGAAACATCCCAAAAGATCAACAAAAAAGCTATGAAACTTCTTATAACCTAGTCTTGGAGGCCCCAGCGTATCACTTCTGCCTCATTTTATTAGTCACAATAATCACTAAGGCCAGCCTAGAATCAATGAGATAGAAATTAGACTCCATGTCTTGGTGTGAAAGTATCATACATGTACAGGGAAGAAAGGAATTGATGGTGACCAGCATCGGAAACTATACACCACAAATGCCTGTCACTTATAGAATGTGTAAGAGATTACATGTAAACTGCTACATCTAAGAGTTATGCTGTATTTAATCTCACCATGAAATCCTCCTGGCATAATTGTGTAATGAATATTTGCATGGTTAAAAAAATGCATATTTCAGTTATATACAATCTTTTTTAAAAAAGACAAAATTCCAAGCCAACTTTATTAAAATAATATATCGAACTATAGAGTACTTTCAATGGTTAATACAATTTCAAGTGAGTATACTTCAGTTACTTCTGAGAAAACATGTGAAACAATACCATCATTATCTATCTCCCAGTACTAAATTCTATTTTTTCTGATTGACAATCTTATACATTATAAAAAGTAAGACATAGACTTACCATTTCTCCTGGATCTTAGTGGAAAAAAGTAAAGAATAATTTGTTTGGCCCAGCTAATGTATTCGATAATTAACAACAAAGAGAAAAAGACTGACACATTTTTGTTGCCTAAGATTTGTCATAACCCATTTGTTTTGCATATTAATCTAATCTTCCTAGAACCCAAGAAAGGTAGATAGGTTTTGCAAATAAAGAAACTGCAGTTCTTAAAGCTTTAAAAACTTACCCAAGTTACAAAAGGTTTAGAAATTTAGAAAAAGATTTAAGGTTTCTTCAAGTGGAGAAAATAATGGTAGGTTCTTAAATTCTTTTTTCTTACACTATCTTGTGTCATGAAAGTGAATGTGTCACACATATATGTACAGATGGTCCCTGACTTATGATGGTTCAAATTAATGACTTTTTTACTTCATATGGTACAAAAGCCATGTGCTTTATGTAGAAATCATACTTGAAGTACCTATACAACCATTCTGTTTTTTACTTTCAGTATGGTATTTAATAAATTACATGAGCTGTCTCACACTTTATTATAAAATAGCTTTGTGTCTGGTGATTTTTCCAAACAGTAGGCTAATGTAAGTATTCTGAGCATGTTCAAGGTAGGCTGGGCTAAGCTATGATGTGTGGCAGGTTAGGTGTTTTAAATGCATTTTCCCCTTATGATATTTTCAATTTATGATTGATTTATTCAGATATAAGCCCATAAGTTGAGGAGCATCTCTATGCACACATATGTATATTTTCTCTCTCTCTCTCCAAAACATATATATTATATGGATTACACATGTAATACAAACTATATCTATACATACATATAAAAAACTCTCCATAAAGAAACAGTTAGTACAGCAAGAATATATACCAATATAAAGGAGGAAAATTTTCTTGAAAAGGAAAATTTATTCTAGTCACACTCCATTGGTTCATCTGATATATGAAAAATGAAAAAGAAATATCTACATTCATATAAAAATCCTACAAGGATCACCTAACCTTCAGTGATCTGGGGAATGGTAGTGATTCGAATAGGTAAGGAGAGACATGAAACTTCTTTATAGGCACGTATTTGATGCTGTGGTCAATCTATACTTCAATCAAATAGACTGAAAGAACATTACAGGCAACATTGCATTATATTATTTGCCTTATGATTAAACTTTGATCTAAACTGGTCAAATAAATAACTCAGTAGATGAATCTGAAATAAGATTCACACAATGTTTTTCATGGAGCAAGGTTTAGAGCAATGCTCTCACCTTTATCGAAAAAAGAAGGATTAAATAAATTTAGGGTTTTCAATAAAACCCAAAACCAGAGAAGGCAAAAACATTGAAGCAGAATCTGAAAGACAGATGTATTGTGTTATTTAAATATTAGCACAAATGCATTCTTGAATGTGAAGCATTAAAATTTAAGTTGTTTATCTCTCAGACAGATTTAATTGAATATCATGCAAGGCAAATAGACTTTTACTTATTCTGGTAAAGTAGTGCTGAATCCATCATAGCTACTGCCTATTAAAAAAGAAAAAGGAAAGGAAAGAAAAATGTAGCAACAATCATTCGTGTGTCTGAAGAACAAAGAATGTTTTAGAGGTTCACAAAATCTTTTTTTTTTAATATTTTGTGATTAATAACCTAAAAGTATGCATGTCTCTTGGGTTTTTGCTATGATGGATCTATATCCTATATCTTCTAAAATAGATAATGAAGGCTTACATGGCAACAAAGGTCAAATAATCCTACTTTGCTTTATACAATCTGTCTTACTAGCAATGTTGTACTTAGTAAACATTCTTTTTTTTTTAATAGTAGAATTGTTTTTCCCCATAGCTAATCCATAGTCACAGCTACAATGCCTAACATATTAATAAAATAAGAATACAATGGATATTCTTGGGAATGAATTGAATGTGTCCTTTCCTGTTGTATATGGAAGGCCTCTATTAAACTATATACAAGGCTTCCTACTAATTTCTTAATGTTTGAATTGTAAGTACTCATATAACCCCTACACCATATCAACATAGGTAATTTACACAAATAATTTGACTATTTTGACTCACTAGATCGATCAAATCCTTCAAAACAGTCAAACTGGCTCATTTATGAACAACACAAATGTATAGATGATTTTAATATCACTGTTTCCCTTAACAACTTGCATAGATATAGCATCTTACTGCAACTGCTTATAAGGTTTTCCCTGGAAAGTTGATGTATAGATAAAAATCACAAAGTATATGGAAGAATACCCTCTCTCCCTTCCTATGTTTAAAACCCTTATAGCCCTGTTTGATTGCCGTGTTTTATGAACACCCAACAGTTTGTGAAACAAGTCTTGTCTTTCTAATAAATCTCTTATCTCAGTCTGCGTCCAAGGCTCAGGTCTGCAGCAAAGGCTTATGTCTCATGCACAGTGTCACAATCTCTAAAATTGGAGTCATTAAAAGGTTTGCCCATGCCCTCTGTGAGATAAGAGATTGGCAGTGTTAAATTTGTAGATAACCATTAAGGTAATAACCCCAACACACTATGTTTCCAAGCAACATCTATTAAAATAGGGTGGCATTTGCTATACTTGAGCTAGTCTACCTAATCAAATGTCCTGGCCCTTATAGTAATCAGCAAAAAGGTATTCCAGAGAAAGGGATCTAACTTTTGTTTTTTTCTGCTTCAGAAAAAAATAACAGCATAGGAGAAAGCTCTGCATGGAAACGACCCTCAATCCCTATTCCTATGGGCAGTAAATCCATATTCAGAAGCATTAAATAACCTTTTTCTCGTATCTCCACTGACCAGTCTACAAGTGTCTAGTGGTGATCATAAAATTATCCAGTACTTTTGCAAATTCAGACAATAATAATTGCCCCAATAAATCTCACTTAGGTCATACAACTTGTTCTCCAAGAGCATTTCTTGCTCTCTAAAAACATTTCTCTTTTTTAATCCACTTTTGCTTTCTAAAAGATATTCTGGGCTACAGGATATGGTTTCCCAGGCTAATAGGGTGCCAATTTATTCTTCAGTTTGACTCATACCTTCTTCACATATGAACCAAATCATTAACAACATTTTCTTAAAGGGCATTGGTTGATTCCATATACCTTTGTTCAGATTCCGTAAGTGGATACTAGTGACATTGAAAACTCCCTTATCTCTGAAGGAGTTGCAGATGCTCTTTAGCTTTGACCTTGGAACTCCTCTAAATTGTTCTAGGGTAGTGGAGATTCAGATATCAAAAATTGAAGGTTAGTGTATAGTTGAAAGGATTGACCATTTATTTGCCTATTTCAAATATCAAAGGGGCATTTCTACTGAAAATGTTATTTTTTTATAATCTGGGAATATCCCCATTGCATTATATAGAAAACTTCATGACAGTCTTACTCATTTTAGCACAATATTGTTTGCAAGGTATCTACTAAGTAAGGTTTTTCAATTGAGTTAAATTATGTGGGCTTTAAAAAAATACTAAAAGGACCCCAACCAATAAGAAACATTAGTTTTCTAATGATAAACCTAAGAAATGTTCAGCATGTGTTTGTTTTTCAAAACCCAGAATACACTCCTAAAATTATTTCATTAAGCTTTACTGTTTATGGATGTTTTTTCAAAGGTACTGGTAAAACTAACAGAAAAAGTACTGTATTGTTGCTTCCATGAAGTTGATACATTTATGTATTTATTCAATTCTTCCTTAGCTATAGAATTATAGGAGATATTTTAACAGAAAGAACTTAGTGATACTGAACAGGATTCAGATTCTTCCTTCTCCCCTGACTAGAATATTTCCTAGTGTTTATTGAAATGACAACACCTTGCAACAGGGTTATGGGATTAAATTAGAAAATGTTTGAAAAGCCCCTAGTAAAATGCCTCTCCCATGGCAGATCTCAGTAAGTGTTTCCTGATCTGCACAGAACCAGATGTGAAGGTGGAAGAAATATTAGACAAGGATTCCACATCCCACCCACATGACGACACCAAGGCCTTCGAGAGGTTTATAAGCCAAAAGATTTGCACCATGTTGATTTTTCCAAAAGAATTTTCATCACAGATTAAGAGATAGGTGGGCACAAACCCAATCATTCATCCTGAAGAAATGTCTTTAGGTTTACATCACTCTGAAGAAACATATTAAAATTTCATATTTCTTTCTGAAGTCTTATGTCTCCTGAGTTAGTGAACTTGTCATGTATATATAAAGAAGACTCACTTCCAAGGAGAATGAAAAATGGTTCTCTTCTATAATCAGAGACTCACCTCTGTATCCTCCCTGGCAACATCAGCCATCATGGCTCTGTCTCCCTGGCAACCACGTCTCTATGTCAGACAGCTTTATTTGAAACAATCTTCACTGAAGGAAAGGGAGTAGAAAATGAGTTCACATAAAAATAAATATAAAACATGAAATATCCATGAGAATAAGTACAACCAATGCTTCCTTGGGATGCTAAGCAATTTTCTTTGCATCATTCTAATAGAAAATTAAAATTGAAAGAGCATAGTTTTACAAGAAAGCCAAATTACATATGTATTTCATCAGGTAAGAACTTTGTTCCAAATGTTATGCCGGAAGTACATAATTGATAAAATGTAATGGAGCAGGAAGAGGAGAAGGGGCAATTCTGTTCAAACTAGAAAGTTCTAAAAAGCAACATGGCAAATGTTTCATGGGAGCATTGTGTTACTAAATACAATTTTGATACAACAATCTGTACTTTGAGTCTCTCTGCCCTGCAGCCTGTGGGCGAGCTAATTTCTATATTGAGTTAGTTCTCAGCGCCAAAGGTCTGACAGAACACAGGAAAGTTTAAGCAAACAGTTCACTTTATTTGAAACTGATTTACCACTGTCATCAGGAACACCGTGTCCCTCATAGCCTCGTTTTATGGCCCAAGTACCTGATGGGCTAGTTCCTGCCGAACTCATTCCTCACTACCTGCTCACCACCCGCTCAGCCTGCCCTCAGCTTCTCCACATAGTCGCCCTCCGAACCCTCACTGCAAATCCAGAATTTTCTCAGCCCAAGGCGGTGATCACAAATAGCCAAACTGCATTTTCTGATTGCCAGTAGAGTAACTTATATTCATATCTGAATGAAGAAGACACACACAAAAAATCATTCTTTACACAACCCATGAATATTCTAAAACAGGAAATGTTTCATCTAGAAACTAAGCAAATAATATTAAAGAAGTGATGCATCCTGATATATTATACCCTCAAAATCTTGGCCTACACATAGGGATATAGTATCTTAGGGAAAATATTTTAAAACAAAAGCTTTAATAATAATAATGTGTTTATAAATGCTTAGCATCTTAAACTTTTTAAACTATTTTAATATGTCTTATGTATAAGGTTATCTTGAAAGGCTTTGTGAGACCAAAAAAAAGGCACTGTTATTATCTCTATCTCATAGACAATTAGACTAAGACTGTGATTTGTTCAATGTCATATAGTCAATTAGTGACAGAAACAGAACTAGAACTAAGGTCTCTGAACTATAAGCTGGACACAGAGGGAAATTCTGGGCCTTTCTTAATCACAGTAGGTTTGAGCAGAAAGCCCTCTTAACTGTGCTTTAGTCTTTCTCGGTCCCTGGTCAGTCCCATCTTAATTTACATTTTCTCTCTCCTTTCAGGACAACACCTGTTGTACTTGCTCCCAACTTAGAGAGAAACAAGAGAGACTATGCTAATTTAAATATCTGGCTTTGCAGCTTTACTGGCATGGGACAGAGTATGACATAACCATCAGATATATGCGGCAAATCAAGATAGTTCACAAAGGACCCAGTGATTTAGGCAACCCTTAGTTATTCAATCCTTCCTAACTCCCAGGCACTGTTCTAGACACTAGGGAAACAAACACTGAAAGGCAACGTTCTCTGCTTTCATGACGCTTACATTCTGGGAGGGGGAGACAGCAAATAAAGTATACACATAATATAGAGGTGAATTATATAGAATATTAGATCATGATGAAGGCTAGAGGGTGGATGGGTGTGGGAGTCCATCCAATTGAGGGTGTAGAACAATGGACAGTACAGTCACTCCTCTGTCGAGCAGAAGCTAACAAGGGAAACAACAGGAACAGAGCAAGAAAGACTGATGATGGACAGGGTATTAACATATAATATGCCATAATAAACATATCGAATATTAACTACATATGTTAATACTACATCTAGACATGGAAAAGTCCAGGGTGACCTAACATATAAGACCCAGTGTACGCCCCACAACTGCAGGGGTTAGGTCCCTCCTGGAGCTGAACTATCACATCTTAAGGTATGTTTGCTTCTCTGCTCAGGCTAAACAGCTTCCCACGTTGCCTCATACTCTTTACCATATTTTGCCTCCTCCCCTAAACCCATTCTGGGTATAAGAAACTCTTTCCTTAAGGTACGTCCTTGTAGGTAGCACCCACCAAGTCCTGGAACCAGGTTCAGCTTGATTCCAAACAAACTGCTGCTTGTCCTACCCATTATGCTGGACTTGTCAACCAGGTACTCCTGGGTTGATGGGCTTTAATGACACTTGCACTCCATCCAAGGTTATTTTGCCTCAAATCACACTCCTTTGTGCATTTTTCTCTCTCCCTACTACACTTGCAGGGTATACTCAATTCTGTCTTATTCAGAATATTGCTTCCTTCCTCCTTTGGTCATTTTCCCCTCTTCCCATCAATCTGCAGATTCTGTTTCCCATAATAACTTCCAAATCTCTGTTTTCTCTTCCAAATTCATCCAAATTGATCAGCACTGCTAAAGGCTTCTACTAATGGTTTTTGAAACATGATAGTTCTTGGATACAAACTGCTTCCTTGTAGGAATTATTTTTCCACAATCAAGAATGTTCTCCTCAGCCAAGTTAAAGTAGAAGGTCAGAGTCCAAGGTAGTCAGATCCCTGAGCTTAAAATTCAGCTTCTGGAAGGTTTAAATGAAAACAACTGGAGCAACTAAATATAATGTAAGCCTCTACCATCCTCTGATTGTGCAGTCACTATCTAGGACGCAGAGACTGACCAGGTAAGTCCAGTGTAACTACCACAGATAAAAAGAGAAATTTAATCAGGGTGAAAAAAACACCACAAATGGAAAAAAATTACAACAAACTGTTATATAGCTCTAATTCTTGAAAGGTTTGATTTTGAATATATGAACAGCAAACAGCTATATTCAGACAAGAACTCTTTTTACAAAAGGAATCAGAAAAAGAAAAGACAAATATTCATAAAATTTATTTTAAATGTGCTTTTTTTTCTAAACATCAAAAATTAAAAATGACATTTTAAACATGGCAGAATTTATATTCCAATGATAATACCAATGATAAAATTAAACTGAAATTAAGAAAGAAAGAAATATATAAGGTCAACTACATAGTATATTGGGGAAAATTCTTCCTTGTTGGTCTTCACTCCTGGGCTCATTCTGGATTTGCCATTAAGTAGCTACGTGATGGAGACCATTGGGCAAATCACTGAATATCTCTTTGTCAAAGTTCTGGCAAGTATAAAATTAGTTTTTTTGCACTAGGAGGTCTTCAAGTTCCTTCCAGTTGTGAAGTTGTGTGAATCTTTGATGGTTTATATCAGATTATAGAAGTATAGGTTATACGCTGTTTAATTATTTTACCCATGTCCTTTGGGTTCTAGAATCCTAACCATTTCTATATATCAATTGGAAGTAGATCATCATATAAATTGAAGTACTAGTTCTATAAAATAAAGTAGAAAAAATGGAATTGATATTACTCAAAACCATGCATCTGAGATTTTAATCAAGCACATTAAATAAAAGCCAGTCCTTCTTGAAAACCTAAAATAGTAATAATTATTTTCACCATAAAAATGCAAATTTCACATCCCACAATTTATCTATACAATTTGTCTTTATCTATACAATAATAGACTTTTGTCTCAATAGTCTGAAAAGAAAATGAAATAGGAATTTTTTATTATTACTTTTTCCCCATGTTCTGGGAAAACCAATTAAATTTATTTTCTTGCTTGGGGACAGAAATAAGTACAAAACTATATAATCCTAATTTCTATAGCTGGGATGAGTGAGTTGAAGCAGAAAAACCTAATCATCCAAATTTACTGAGTGTTCTCAGGATAAGAGCTGAGCTCTTTGAATAAGGTGGTCATACTGAATTAGAAGAACAACAGCAAAATATCAACTGGATTCTTCTCAAGACCATAGTGAATGGCTTCCTTTATATGCACCAGTTCTCAAAGTATTCCATATAAAAAATTTCTCAAGGATTAGATATCAGTAACATTAGAGAGGATTCATCCAGTCCCTATAATTTATTTTGCTTGCAGGATGTCTTTAGAAACCAACCTAACACAGCTCACTCCTACTTTGAAAGTCAAATCATAGTAAATCTAGGACAATTCTAAATTGGATGGTCAGCAAGAGATTCTTTGATATTGGATACTTCTAGCCACTTCTAGACAATGAAAATAACTAACTCAAAAATCTCTTATGGAATTTTTTCATCATTCATTCACAAATGTTTATTGTGTGTCCTCCACAGAAGCACTATTTTAGGCCGTTGGGTCAAAGATCCTTGTCCTTGTGCCTTTGAAAATCTTACATCCTAATTCAGAGAGACAGACAATAGACAATACACATTATTAATGAGTAAGTCATGTAGTGTGTTAGAAGATGATAAGGGCTGTTGGTAAAAGTAAAAGGAGAGTAGGGTAAGATAGATAGGGTAGACCAGAATGGGTTGACCAAAGTGGCATGGGGTTGCTGGAAGGATGGTGTTGACATCAACTGGTATTGGAAAGGTAGAGGCAAAAGCAGGTTGCCAGAAGGAAGGGTGGTAGGGCATGTGGCCTGGGATTTGGAGATCAGGAATTCAGCTGTAGATATGCTGAGATTGATATGTCTTTTAGAAATGAGCATGTGATGATACATTTCATGCTATACTATACTAAGGTGGGGCAAGAGAGTGACTTTTGTCAGACACATTCAAAGGTTGAGGAAAAATTGGAAATCCCTAAAAAAAAACAACAACAAAACAGATGTTCAAATGAACCATTAGCCTTCTAATGAAAACCATGTATAAATACTTTAGGTTTGATATGAATGAAGTTAAAATCTTTCCATCCAGTAAGTACACATCCACATAAGAATAGCTGTACAAAGTTTTATTTTCAGAAAGTTAATAAACCTTATAGAAAACAGACACTTGGGTCCTAAAGGAGAGAGAAGTAAACTATAAACCGCATGGAGAGGTTCACAAAGAGAAGAAATGAACTTCTTTGGGGATGTGGAAATCTAACACAAGAACTTGGAGACGTGGAAATCTAACACAAGACACTTTTGCCTATTCAGTTGCAAAATTCCCATTGCCCAGAGACCAAGATTCTAAAAGAGAGAATGTTATAATCAGGGAAATGTCAGCAATGGACATTACCTCCCACTGAAGAATGAATGGCATCAAACTTTGAAGGAAAAAGTTACTGATTAAAATAGCACATAAAAATTTCAGATGTTATGAAACCCAGATAACATCCAGGAAAAAAATGCCCACATAAGCTTTTAAAAATAAATATTTTTAATTTACATAATAAAATTAATAATATATTTAAATATTTTTTAAAAAGGTCTTCCAGTAAACTGAGTTGAAGACTTTTAAGAAATAAAGGAGGAAAGGGTTGCTTCTCCCCTTGAATACACTGGACCTTCATGTAGCCCAAGCTCCTCTCCCTATCATTTTCAGAACTTCCAATTCAGTTCACCTTGTCTCCATCTCAATCTGTGCCCCAAACCAAGTACTTGAATGTCACATAGCACAAAACATCCTCTCATATCATCCCTGATTTCATGCTTCTAAGGTACTAGATCGATATTAAACAGCTTATAAAATCACAATGGGTTAGAAAAATGTATATGTACACACAATGTATATATACACATGTGTATATATACACACAATGTATGTATATACTTGTATACAAGTACCACATACGCATACACACAACATACACACACACTATATGTATTCATGTACAGTATACATATGCACACACACATACATTTCTATTCTTTAGTACCTGTTTAGTTCCTTAGCATCCTTATCTAGATGCATTAGTAGAGACTTGGCAAATGCTGCTGATCTATTGATTGCTCTTAAGTGTCTCTGAAGTTCGATTTAACTACTGAGACTACATTTGGGATAATTTATCCTTCATTTCACTTTTCTTCATGGGGAAATGATCAAAATGTTGGAAGTGATGAAAGAAATTAATTTTAAAGCATTTTTAGAAATTTCCTTCTAAGGCTGTTCTTCAATAACCATAAATGGAATTTTAAAAGATAAAAAAAATGTAATTAGAAAAGAAAATTCTATTTGCTTCCTAGCTATAGCAGAACTGAATCAGATTACTTGGATTTGGTAAAGATTTCTGCTTGATTAATATTTTATGATTCATTTAAAACGTCATATAAATTCTAGAGCATTGCTGAGCCAAGCCAGATTTGATCTGTTAGCATTTTATTATATCTGACAAGCTGTAATTCAGTTTGTTTTCATTTCTGTAGTGTTTAACTAAATGTAAAAAAATTACATGTTAACTATGAGTAAAAACTTGTTCTCAAGCATTACCATTATGTTGCTTTCAGCCTGTTTATCAGAGGATAATCCCATTCTCTAGCTTTTAAGAAAAAGAGGCAACTATCTCAGTTAATTACTATTTCATTGCTAGTACCCCAGAGCAAGCACAGTTAAGTGTTCAATGTTCCAAAGTAATTGGCAAGGACTTAGAAGAACCAGGACATATAAATTTGCACTAACAACTTAAGCTAATTGGCAAAATGGAAATAAATACAAGAATGTAATGATTACCCCACATTGAAATAAAAGGAACAGCTGACAGTAAGCACAACCCATGAACACAAGTTCAACCAAACCTTTGCAAGGTACAAGACACTGTAATTGGGATTTCAAGTGAAATAATGTGCTCAGATAGCCTCTGTTTAATCACAGTGCACACATACCTGAGAGGGAGATATCTTTATCAACAAAAGGCCACAATAAATAACAACTCTTTATTCTTCTTCAGTTTTTCTAAATTGTACAGTAGTGAAAATAGAGAAACCTTTTTATGCATGCAGAAAAATGCCTCAAAACATTGTCATACAAATTGGAAAAACTGTCACTGTGGCATTGGAAAAAAACCCGATATACAGCATGTCATCTGAGTGATAGTGCATTATGGGGAGATGTTTCTACTTATTTGCTAACCAAACATTCATATGCCAACAAAATGATGAAATACCATAGATGACTGGCACTACTCTAAAGGTTGCCACAAATGATGATGATGATGACGACGATGATGATGATGATAATGTTTTTAGCTTGGTTGCCTAAAGTCACTGTAGAGAACCTAGAGCACATACTCTTCAGAACACAGGTGTTTCAAGTTTTTCGTCTTCTTGCAAAGTCCAACCACAGAAAATCATAAAAAAGAGGTTGCTGCTTGAACGTTCTGAGGTGGAGTTCAGTAATAAACTGAAACAGATGCTTTGCAGTGAGGGAAGGACAGTGCAGTGAGGCAATCAGTGTTTGCAGGGTAAACACCACATCAGGATGCTAGATACAGCCTGTACAGTTGACAGCAGCCCTATGGGACATGATAAATTCCCAGGAGGCAAACGGCAGCGGAGGATTCATGCACAATGCCAATATATTCACTTTTTATTTTTCTTACTTAAATATACATTGATAGTATAACTTACCCCAACCTCAATCCCACCCCCAACACCTTTCCTCCTCTGGAATCCCAGTGAAATGCTGTCGCTGGCCAGCACAGCTAACGGCTATGAGGTCTTGAGGACCTGGTCCCCATCTTATGATTCCAGACTCATCTTCCATGTCTCCTTCATGCTCCCCACTCCCTATGGCCCCATCACAGCAAGCTGCTCCCATTCCCAGCCCCTCCACGTGCTTTTATCACTGCTGTTCTCCGAACATCCCTGACTGGCTGATACCTACTCATCCTGGACCCAGCTTAGCTGCCATCCCCTCTATAAAACCCTCCTTTCTCCTGCCCAGCTTGTCCTCCTAAAGAATGGTTTAGAGCAAGGGAGATGTGCTTGAACAAACCAGTTCTGTCACTTACTAGGGGTGTAACTCCTGTTGACAGACGAACCCTGTTTTCTCATTTACAAAACTGAGAATAGTAACATGTTAGCTGCCTCTCAGGATTACTATTAAAATTAAATCTTTAGCACAGTGCCTGGCACAGAGCAAATATTCATAAACTGCTGCTATGATGATCATCACCTGTTCTCCCCAGGGCACTCTGTGTCATAATTCTATAATAGTATTTATCAGAGTTGATAATAATTATTCATTTGTCAATCTCCTCAACTAGATGAGCTCTGCTCAGCTTTGTGTCTCCAATGGCTACCATGTAAATGTATAGGTGTGCTTCATTAATGTATGAACAGCAAACCAATAAATCGTCCCAATGGTCATATTTAATGTTCTTTATATTAGTGTTTTAAAATACTCTCAATTGAAGCTTTCAAATATGACTCTTTCCTGTCCACAATTATATAGATGAAATGGAAATAGAAGAGTATGATTCCATAGTATATTATTTCAGAAATCAGTGTCACCAGACACTCCTGGAAGTAGATAGGAAGGCAAATATGAAATTAGGCAGGTACAAGAGAAGGTCTGTCTTGGGGAAACTGAATCCCCCTGAATGTTGAGCCCCTTGGCCAAGGCATGCAGTAGAGTTTGCATCATAGATGAGATCACATCAAAAATTACAAACAGAGGGAAACAAACCACTGCAGAAAAGAATCAGCTGATGCAATAAGCAACATAATTCCTAATCTAAGAGCTGCAGGTAAAAAGCAATTTAAGATTGTTTTAAATGTTGAATGAAATAAAATAAATTATATTATTTGTAAAGCAAAAACAAGAGAAGTAGATTTAAAAAGTAGCTAAACAGAAACACTAGAAATAAAAACTACAATCAGTGAAATAAAAATCTTACTGGCTGGATTGAAAAACAGTCTGGGCACAGATAAGAAAAGAATCGATGAATTGTAGGACATAAATAAGAAAGAAAATTACCTGAACTATATCAGTAATCCCCGGGCATAAAAATCACTGCACAATTTCAATACTTAGGAAGAGACTTGGATACAGAAATGCTGTAAGTAAATTAAATAGGTAATAAATTGTTCAGTCAGATTGACTCTTTTCTAACACCATGTAATACAACTACCAAGTTATTTCTTGTATCTTGGATAGAACTATATAAATTTATTCTAGTGACTAATGTTTCCATGAAATAGTTATTTTTGTTTTGCCTAATATTAAAAATAATTATGAAATATTATGATTATAAAAATATTTCAGAATTTAGGGGGGATACATGATTTAGTCATATCCTCCCTCCCTCATCCTAGAAAAAACTCATACACTGAACAGAACTTAGAAACTTAGGCAACCATACAAGTAAGCTTTAACTTTGTGATTTATAGTTTAAATTAAGAATCAAACATAAACATCAACCTAATACTTTGTGGTGGAGAAATTTTAAAACATACATGATACAATAAAGATTTTTATTTATCTCTTTAGATATACAACTAACAAAATATGAGAGTCATCATAAAGTGACATTCACAATTTTCTTCACTAGAGAAAGGAAAAGAGGTAATTTGCTGGAGTCATTTGGTCTTTAGACATGAGAGGTCAAGGTTCCGAGAGATGTCGCGGTGGCAGGCTCGGACTGCTCGTGCAACCTGTGGGATGGGAGCACCAGGGGTTTAACTAAAGCATGTGGAGCAGCTCTAGGAAAAGCTTCAACTTCCAGAGCAACTTGCTGTGAACACAGGATGGACCAAAATGGCAATGCTAGGGACAGAAAGATCCCATCTCAAAGGTAAAAATAAAAGAAGGTTTCATTTCTATCTTTTCACCCACAGATATCAGAAATGTCTTTCATATCAATGTAAACTTAGAATGTCGATATTCACCATTATCTAACATCAACTGTAAAAGAAACTACTGGGAAATATTCTCCAAGACGAAATACAATGCAATAGTAACAAGAATAACAACTTGCATTTAGATAACAGGATTAGAATTGGGATTCCATTTTATCCTATCTACTTCCCTGTGAATAGGTGGGGGTTGTTAATTGTCACCTTTACAGGGAGAGAAACCTAGTTGTTAGTAGATTGGCTCATATTGCCCAATGAATGGACCAAGTAGCTTCTATTCATTTCCCCATGAATGTGGCTCTTTTGAAATAGACTAGAGGCAGAACAGGAGAACTTGCCTTTGTAAGAAGGGTCCTCAGCTAGAGTTAGGATAGTCTCATTCGCTCTGTGTCCAAAACTGAACTCATCATCTTCTTGCCAGGGTTCACCATCTATCTAGCTGAACAACTTTGACCTCTGCTCTCTTGCTCTCAATCTAGCATCAAATTCTGGCAAGTCTGCCCCCTAAATGTCTCTCAATACTTCTTTCCATCCCACTGTCACCATCATAGCTAGACCTCCATGATCTCTTGCCTGGATTACAGGCATCCTGGCCTTCACACTTGCCCTTCTCTTATCTATCACCCACCCTGCAGCAACAGTAATTTCTCTAAAGCCACATCTGATAAGAATTGCACCTTTCTATGTCCCTTTCAAAGAAAGTTTTTCAGTGACCTCAGCATAATGTCCAACTTCTGAAATGGCTTATAAAGAAACCACAGATTATCTATCCATTCTCCTCTTCCATGGCTTGTCCCTTACTCACAATGTTCCAACCATGCCACATCCAGTTCCTCTGTCCCACCACACTCCTCCATCCTTTGGAGCCAGGTCCATGCAGTTCTTGCTCCCCTAAGCACCCTCCCTTTCCCCATCCTTATACTAGTCAACTCCTATTCACACATCAAAGCTTAGCTTAGCTGTCATTTTCTCCAGAAAACTCTGTAATATTGTATTTGCTCAAACTTACCTGTATTCCCAACCTGACTGTGTCAGACAAGGGCAGGGTACCTGTCTGACTTATTTACCATTGAATCCCTAGTGTCTTGCAGTGCTCAGTAAATATTTTTTCTTTATATGTTTTTGTTTAACTTTTCTTAGAATTAAAGATAGTTATAAAACACATCATATTATACATAAATAGCTCAATTTTGACACATTGAATATATTCTACATCCAGAACCCAGAAGGAAAATGTTGCTTGTACCCTAGAAGTCCCCCATTATGCCCCTTCTGGTCCATACACCCCCATGGGGAACCACAATCCTGAATTATAGCAGCATGGATTCATTTTGTATTTGCTTTTACTTTACAAAAATCATGTAGCATGTTCGCTTTTATATCTCATTCCTTTGTTCAACATCATGTTAGTAAGATTCATACATATTGTTGCATGTGGTTATAGATCATTCATTCTCATTGCAGGAATGCCCAAGAAATATTTATTAGGTGAAGATAGTGAATGAAACAATAACCACTAAAATCCAATAGAGGAAAAAAGTCTTCACATGTCGTGGAATGAAGGAAATGGACCAACTCCAATCTCCAAGCTGAATCCCCTAAAGTTACAGGAGATATAAGAAATGGTATAATAATAGGTATCCCCTGATGCTTCGCCATGTGCTAATAGTCAGTTGAAACATTAGCAGCCGTAGGACCACTCCTTTTCTGTTGTTTTATTTTTAAGGTGTGTCACCTACATAATCAGCATCACTGAGCCAGGTGCAAAGGGCATCATTCGAGTTATAGGATGGTGGCTGGAACACACCGTTCTGGATGTTACAAGCAATACAGGCGTTAAATGCTGAGTTACTTCCTGCTTTTTGTGCTTTACAGTCTCCTCTTTCGTGTGCCAAACGGTCTATGAATCCCATCTGTCAGGAGTTAAGGATGTGCAATGCAGGTAAAGGAAGTAGCAAATTAGACAATGATAGAATGGGGGCAGAATACAGGGCCAGAGGAAAGGTGCATTTAGAGCATCAGGGGGGATCCTAGGAAGACAGCCCTGGCCCTCAATTCTGGCTTCAAATGAAAATCACTTGGAGAAAATGCTGATGGCTGGCCCCATCTCAGACCAGTCATTTCAGGGTCACTCGGCATCAGTATTTTTTCAAAGCTCTCCATGTGCTTCTTACCAAGCAACCTGGTTTGAAAATCACTGGTTTCAAACAAAGACCAGAGTGATCAATTAATACCAATTTGATGGTGAGTACATGTGGTGCTTGTTTTTCCCTTCTTGTGATACTTCACTTAGTAGAATGGGATCCAGCTCCATCCAGGGAGTGAGACAATAAACAGACACACCTGAAGTTGTTCTCAAACTTTTTTATGAGGAGAAGTCACCTGGAGAGCTTATTTAAATTGCGGATTCTCCCAAACCCACCCCACCCCCAGAAGACCAGGTTCAGTCGGTCTGCATGAGCTCTAGGGATCTACATTTGTCACAATCTTCCCACTGATCCTGGGGAACGAGAAACCCTAGAGAAAAGATGGCTAATGAGGAGGAAGAAAGAGAAGGAAGATGGAAATTTAACAACGAGGATAACTCTTCCCATCCTTGGCCCAGGGCAAGTACGCTAAAAATCTGTCCTGAAAGAGGTAACAGACTTTATTTATTTTTTCTTAAAATGAAGTTCTGTATAGATAACAGAAAATCTAAGTACTTATTAAAATTTTATTTGCCCTTAAATTTAAATCTTTCTGAAGGCATGTGAAAATACTGAATGGGCACCAATTATTTCTTCATCTTCCTTTCCTTTGCGCGGTAACAAAGCCACCATGCCAGTCTGAAGAGGACGCACTATTGAATAGGTTCTATGATGCATAATTTTCTAAAATGGCAAGCTCTATAACCGTGAGTGTGCTTTGATAGGATGATTATCTGATACTTAATAAGCATCTTTTAAAATTAACACCAGATAGCTTTTAGGAGAGCCAGTGCAAAACTTCATTTGAATGACCAAGTGTGGAGGATGCATTAAATGGCCTCTGAAGTTCTTTAATTAAAAGAGATGAAGAATTCAATTTGAGGATTTCAGGGTGGTTTTTTTTCTCCCTTTAACACCTGCTAAATCATTCAATCATCTGCTTCTACATTCCAAGAGATCACAATGTAAAAAAAAAAAAAAAAAATACAAAGAGCAACTGCTGCACATGATATTATTCAAACAAAATTTAAGTGAAGGGTGCATCCTCGTGCAGGGGCGGGGAGTTCCAGCCTGCTAAATAAGGGTCAGGGGGCAAAGTCTATTGCTGGCACCTGTGTGAACCTCAGCCTTTCTGGACCATAGTTTCATTGCCTGTGAAATGAAGCTACTAATAACAGCTACCATCTACTGAGGTCCCGTGTACTAGGATTTCTGTGTATACCTTCTTCCAATAACTATAAGATATTATTAGCCCCATTTTATGGATAGAGATATTGAGCCTCCAAGAGGTTAGGTAATTAAGCCAAGGTCTAGCTCCCAAGTGGCAGGGGAAGCCAGCTTCACTGTTCTCAAAGCCCTGGAGTTCAGGACCCAGGTCTTGCTCACCATCGTAGCACTCCTGCTAGGTGCCAGCATAGTGACTGGCACCTGGCATGAGCTCAGGACATTTCTTAAATCAGTGAATCAACCCAGCTCCAAAACCATATTCTTTTTACATACAATTATTGTATTATATGTGCATCAAGAAATGGATAACTGTGTTGATATCCTAAAATAAATTTCATAGAACCAAGATTAGTAACATTTGAAAAGTTCAATGTTTTGTTTCAGGGGAGCTAGGGACAGGGAACTGCAAAGTAATTGTGTGTCAGTTTGCTATGGTAACCAGAAAAGAGGACGGAACAAGAGTTCTTAGTTTTGTGACTTCAAGGCCAGTTAGCTAATCTCAATTTCCTCATCTGTGAGAGGCAATCTGAATCCAGTGATCCATGTGGCTCATTCAGATGCTAAATGTCCATGGTACACATTCTTTTTGTAATTTAGTCAAAAGTCTATCCACCATCCATATTTTAAATATCCCCAAACATTCACTCATCTAAGGGAAAATCTGTTTAATTTGCGCAGGAGTGTCCCTAAATGGAGTTGACTATTGGGACAACTCCGTTTCAATTCAAACATGATTGCATATCATGTTTACCCAAGGATCTGTAGTCCTTCTCCACTCTATTTGTCTACAGTCTGTAGGTAGCCTCTCTTTCAGATGACAGGGAGGGGAAAATCAAATACGATATTCAGCGTGAGCAAAATACTTCCATTTCACTCAACATTCCTTGAGTTCTCTTTTTACCAAGATCAGCCCACAGGACACTTTGAAAACTATGCAAGTAAGTATTATTAGATAGATAGCATGTTCAGGAAATGGGAAGGGCCAGTGAGTCAAAAATTATTACAGATATAGAATGTTGCATTTGACAATTATGGTGATGGGGTGGTCGTACAGTAATTCTTAGAACTGTCAGATAAGTAGAAATGGGAATCTGGAGATGCAAGACCACCCAGGAGAGGGAATAGTACACCAAGCTTAGGTCAGAGGTAACGTTTTTGAACTCTGACTTCAAAAGGTAGTGATTACTTATCTATCCAATAACCTCTTCTTTTTCTTCCACTTCTCCTCTCACTCTTTCAATTTATCTGCATTGCACACCTACTATGTGCACAAGGTAGTGAAAGCCAAAAAAAAAAAAAGAAAAAGGAACTTAACTTTTGGGCCCAGGGGTGAGCGGTAGAAAACACACACACAATCAAGTATCATAAAATAATACTGGCGCTAAAAACTCAGACTTTGGAAACAAATACACCTAAGATTTAATCTTAACCTGAGTTTAGCTTCCTTATCTGCAATAAATAAATAAATATATCGTGCTGCTGCTAATATCTACTTCAAAAACCTGCTATAATGACTTAAATAGATAATGCGTGTAAAAAAGGTTATATATTTGATCCCTCCAAAAATGGTAGCTGCGCAAGGTGAACAGAGATGAGAATGAAACCATTTTAACCAGGGCTGTGGCTTCCTAATACTAAACAGGGTCCACTGCCCGTGACACCAAAGAGCATCCCTTTCTTCTTACCACTCACTTGATTTTGCTGCAATTGCAGTAGCCTTATTCAGTGTTTGTCTCCTGCACTTGTTGCAGTGCCCTCTGATCTTTGACTCCTTCCTCTCTCATCTCTTCACAACCCTCCCCAAGTTCTAGTCCCGGAGTGCTAAATCTCTTGTCTGGACCATGTTCCCTCCCATGAGTTAATGGCCACATTCCCACTGCTGACACCTTCATCTCTCCCTTCAGAGCTGAGGCTGGACCTCCAAACTGGAAAGGCAGGGCATACACAAATCCAGACACAGCAAGGGTCGTCACATGCCCCAGAGAACAAGGTCCTGAAGATCAAAGGAGACTGAGCTCATCTCAAGTCCGGGCTCTCTTCCCTCAGCTCCACCTCTCACGTCAACATGGGGAGAGATGCAGCCATGCTGGTCTTCCTAAAACATTGCTTTTACTCATTTTTTTCCTACTTCTGGGTCTCCCTATTACTCAGTATCTCAAATATAGGAGGCTCTGCAGGGTCCTTTATGTGTACTCAGTCGTATATTAACCACCTCTCCCCAAAGCTATTCTCATCAAGCCATCTCCTTATTGACTATTATATGTACTATTACTTTGACTATTATTACTTTGGCACTCAAAGTAATAATACATATAACAGTGCCTAGCACTTTGCCAGGCACATAAAGCGTTTTCAATAACAGCCCCTGTGTCAACCCCAGCTTGATTTTTTTTTTTTAGAGACCATAGGAACAGTTCTGTCAGTCACGTGGATCATGCACGTGTGTGGGTGGGTGTTTGTTTTGCCATTTCCAGGTGATGGCTCCACATAGTCCCTGCTTCCTTCCCACGGAAGCCCCCAGGGACAGAGCCCTCTTTTCTTTTCCCTTGAAAGGGAAGGCTTCTGACTTGTCTCTCCACAGTACCCAGAATCTCTAGACATGGCAGAACCCCAAAATCCAGAGGGGAAGACAACTATCTCTACATTGTAGGTCAGGATGCAGTATATTTATAGTGTTATATACGGCCTTAATGGAAACCTGTGAGAAGAGCAAGCGATATTCTACATAGTGACTTGCTTCTTGCTGTGGAACAAAGAGTGTGTTTTTAATGCACAGTTAAATCTGGGTCATTTGGTTGGGAGGACAGTGAGATTTATGCTTCCCTAAGAATTATGTCTCCTGAACTACAAATCTCAAGACCTAGCTGGCATTCACAGGGAGGGAGAACGCATCCTTTCACTCATTCGACAAGTATTTATTGAGATCATGCTATGGCCACAGCCCCGTGCCAGATCCTTTGTGGGGAAAAGCCTCCAGAAAACTTTTTATCTATCCAAGAAGACTAGACAAGTGTGTGAATTATGTAAATAAGCACATTCTGGAAATATATAGAAAAGGATCTGGTGCTATAAGGACTGAGGAAAACAGGAGATTGTATGTGTTTAGAGACCCCTCAATGTCTTCACAGATATACTGTTATTTGAACTGAAAGAATAGGTAAGGTTTTTGACAGGTAGAGACCAGGAGAAAGTTTTATAGTCAGAGCAGCACAAGCAGAGAAGGGAGTCTGTGTAAAGGAACACTGAATAGCCTGGGTGCACTAGGATGTACAGTATGTTTGCAGGTGAAAAATAAGACAAGGTTAGAGAGGGAGGTGAAGATTGGGATATGAATGGCCTTGATTTCCAAGCTAAAGCATTGGGTTTCAGTTTAATAGTACATGCAAATCCACTGAAGGATTTTGAGTAGGCATAATCTGCACTGTGCTTTATGAAGCTCGTCTCCCATATGGTCTTAAAAACTTTCCCTGTGAGTTGATTAAGGTCCTTGCCATTGTTTGCTGGAATTACTGGCATGGTAACAAGTCTCCCATCTGAAACTAATGGCCTTTGGGTATTCATGAATTAAGTATATAGTTTATTGTATATTATCTCTATTTTTAACCTAACAAACTCCATTGTGATCATGTCTTTACCTAAGAGTCTCTTCTATTATTTTGTAAGCCCCTTGATGGCAGAGACTCTACCTCATTGGTCTGTGTGTCCCTGCCTCTTAGCATAATGTTGACACATAATAGGTTCTTCATGAGGTTGTGTTCATAGCGTGCATGAATGAGAGCACACGGGCAAGAGCACCAGACAGCAGTTTATTAAAAGGAACCACATGAGACACGAAGGTTTGAGCTGAGGTTGCAGCACTGAGAGTGGACATGAAAGACATTGCAAAAATGGGCTAAGTCCTGGAACACTTTCTAAAATAATAGTGAAAAACAGTCTCATTTCTCTTTTGTAAGTTACAGGCCACCATAGTAAAAAATGACTTGTAGGGAACATCTTTTCTTTACCTGCCTTGGGTATGCATGCTTAAGTTTACACTGCACATACAAGCATATGCACACACAACCCATCCTTGATTGGTGGTTTTACCACCAATTAAGAAACAGATAAAAAAATGATAATGGCCAAAAATAGGCAATAGGAACCAAAAAAAGCCATTGGATAACAAGTTCTTTCAAAACAGATAAGGACCTAAGAAATAGTAATAATTAAACAAAACATGCTTCCAGCATCATGTAGCCACTGATCTAATATTTTCATCACCAAAAAAGAGAAAGTTTGGATTATCATCAGTAGTGGAAAAATGATATTACAATGGCTAAAATCCAAAACACTGACAAGAAATGCTGGCAAGAATGTGGAGCAACTGGAACTCTCACTCATTGCTGGTGGGAATGCAAAATGGTATAACTTTGGAAGACAGTTTGGCAGTTTCTTCCAAAACTAAACATACTCTTACCATATGATCCAGTAATTGCATTCCATAGTATTTACCCAAATGAGCCGAAACTTATGTCTACACAAAAGCCAGCACATAAATATTTATAGCAGCTTTATTCATAATTGCCAAAACTTGGAAGCAATCGAGAATGTCCTTCACTAGGTAAATGAATAAACAAGCTGTGATACAGCCATATGATGGAATATTATTCAGCAATAAAAAGAAATGAGCTATCAAACCACAGAAAGATATGGAAGAAACTTAAATGCATATTGCTTAGTGAAAGAAGCCAATCTAAAAAGGCTACATACTGTAGGATTCCAACCATATGACTTTCTAAACAGCCAAAACTATGGAGACAGTAAAAAGAGGAGTTGGGGGGGGGGGATGGATGAATAGGTGGAGAATGGGATTTTTAGAGCAGTAAAACTGTCCTGTGATACTGTAATAATGGATACATATCATCATAGATTTGTCAAAACACGTAGAATTTATAGTACAAAGAGTGAAACTTAATGTAAACTACAGACTTTATTTAATAATAATGTAACAATATTGGCTTTTCGATTTTCTCAAATGTACCACACTAATGCAAAATGTTAATACTAGGGGAAACTGGCATGGGGGAGAGGCTAGGGAGTAGTATTTGGGAACTCTATACTTTCTGCTGGCTTTTTCTCTAAACCCAAACTACTCTAAAAAAATAACAAGAGCAAATAGAATTAATTTTTTACTATTATACCACATTTTGGTATAATAGTAAACACTACCTTAAACTGATAGCGATCTGTCAATCTTTATCAATCTTGGTCCAAACAGGAAAACATAAACTACTATAAGTATTTAAACCAGAAGGAATTTAAAACCTAGAGCAGGTTACATAGGTAAGGGAGGGGATGAGAAATCAAAGAGGGTGCAGACACACCAAGTCAGTGACTTGGAAAAGTAAGAAGCTGCTACAAACCCTAGGCTGAAAAGACAAAGGCGGGCGGATTGCTCAAGGTCAGGAGTTCAAAACCAGCCTGAGCAAGAGCGAGACCCCGTCTCTACTACAAATAGAAAGAAATTAATTGGCCAACTGATATATATTTAAAAAATTAGCCGGGCATGGTGGCGCATGCCTATAGTCCCAGCTACTCGGGAGGCTGAGGCAGAAGGATCGCTCGAGCCCAGGAGTTTGAGGTTGCTGTGAGCTAGGCTGACGCCACAGCACTCACTCTAGCCTGGGCAACAAAGTGAGACTCTGTCTCAAAAAAAAAAGAAAAAAAAAAGACAAAGGGAGGAGAACGTGTTATAAAAGCCAGGGCCTGGGGGCATCGAGCGCACTGGAACTATACTGGCCCGAGGGCTGGGGCCACAGACCAGTCACTGACACCAACCTAGATGATACCTGAGGCAGGAAGCCCCAGGCTTCTCCCTCCATGCACCCTGCAGTCCCCGTGGGTGCTGTTTATTAACTGACCACGCTGACCGGGAGGTGGCGATGCAGCAGCCTCCCTGATGATACAGACCAGAACAAAAAATGGAGAAGAAAGGATGTGGGGCAGTCTAGCCCAAGGCTAGCAAACCCTCACACACAGGGAAATAATAAATAAAATAATAAAACAAAGATGTTAGTGAAGTTAACTAATCCTATTTTTTTTAAATGATTTGACCTTGGAAGTACATTAGGAAAAATAAGAACATAGAGTAGATATTAAGACCTAAAATTCAAAAATAGCAATAGTGGTTTACTCAAAATACCAGTCATTTCTGCCACGTGGCCACGTCATCTTTTATACTATCTACTCCCTTCTCACCCCCAGCCCTAAGAAGGGTGACCTGATTACATGATACCTGAGGCCATCGCGCTCTTTCTCTTGGGAATTGGCAGCTGGAGGGAATCTCTGAAGACATTTCTATCTATGACAAGGAGAGGGGGAAAAGAGGAAGGATCGGACTTTCCAGATCTCAGAGAAAGATCATAAGATGCACTGCCTTTGTTCTACCTAGTTTTAGTGGGTTTCTTTTTTTGATGACATCATCCCTAAGATAGTTAGCTACGAAAAGTACTATTTCAACATTTTAGATTGAAGCTTTTCCTTTATGATGCCTGTGAAAACAGGTATGAAATATATGACAACATTTTATTATGATTTAGCATTAACTGGACTTAATGAAATTATCAGAGTGTGCATGGTATATATTTGCGCTGCATTCAGAATAATAGAGCTCAGACAGTGGTTGCAATCGAAACAAAGCTAAGAAGAAAAACATAATGAAGTAAAAGTAAAGGCTACCAGCTAGCTCACAACCAATAAAAACATTTTCTAAGCCAGTTGTAAGAAACATTTATAAACACAGGTGCAAGGAAGGTGTCCAGGCTGTAGGAGGAATTGTAGAAAACATTCAAAAGCAGTTTTTAAAGATTATGCACTGAAAAGCCCTGTATCAGTCTTTTTCAACATTCTAGGCTTAAAGAGGGCTATTGGTTTGTAATACAACAAATTCCTTCAATAGCAGCTTTTAGTCTCCCCATTTTTCTATTTCACTTCCCTTAAAATTTTTCCTCCTCATCCACAAAACAAATTCTAGGATTGAGATGAAATAACTGAGCCCCTCACTACCAATCACATGGCATCAAAAGGGAATTCTATAGAAACATATGTTTGCATCTGCATGAGCCAGTGGAAGCTCAAGAATTTTAGGCATATTGACTAAAATCCTGAAAGGACTTTCATTTGATTCTATCTTGAGATAGACAATGACCCTACTCATTTGAATATTTCTATTTAATATTAAATTTTCCAAAACTATAACAAAAGGCATTTATTTTAGAAAAAATTGAAAAATTATTGGAAAGAGAAAGCTGTCATGACTATGTGATGAAAGTTCAGATTTCTATAGCAGCAAGTGGTATATTGTATATGTTACAGCAAGATAAATTGTATTTTTCTTTTAAACACCCACATGTGAACAGTTATTAGAACTATTAAAAACAGTAGATGTACCATTGACAAACCACACATAGACACACAATTATGGTGGATGCAGCACATATATAGAAAAACTCACTGTAGTTAGCTATGTTTGAGAGTTATCCAGTGATTAGAATTAATTCTATCATATCAGGAAAAGTTTTTTTCCAACAAATGGTGCCCTAGTGCCCTGATTTCTAAACTTGGCTAATCATGAGAGTTCTACTCCTCAGTAGGTCTGGGAGGAATTTGGTTTGAGATTAATGGCTCAGCGCAGTGGTCCCCAACTTTTTGCACACTGGGGACCAGTTTCATGGAAGACAATTTTGCCACTGACCAGACAGTGGGGAAGGGAGGGAGGTGGAGCTCAGGTGGTCATGAATGTTGGGGAGCGGCTGTAAATACAGATAAAGCTTCACTCTCTCAACTCCTGCTGTGTACCCAGTTCCTAACAAGGGGTAGGATGGTTGGGGGGGATGGCAGGGGGGTAGCTGTTGGGGCCACAGGCTTAGCCTATCTTCCAGTTGTAGGCTAACAGTAGCCATGTTAAATCAGGAAATCCTACAGAATTGTCAGAAAATAATGGTGCTGCAAAAATAAAATGTAATATGGCTGTGAGTTAAACAATAGCTTCACTCTGTTCCTGACTACATGAACATTTGGAAGTGACATATCCCCTCTAGAGTGCTGTTTACAAACTACAAAATCATATGCTTAGGATGAGAGGCCTGGAGATCATCTGGCTGCTCTTTTAATAGACGAGGGAATAAAATTCCAGAGACTTTTGAAATGAACAAGTGTTTTGAGTATTAAACTGAAGATAACATGCTCTAGCATTGAACTTCTTCAAATATGTATAGGTCTGCCTTTTATCCAAAAGAAGGAATGTTCTTTATATCCACTGAAAATTAGCTGTAGATCCTCTACCTCTTGTCAAATGGAAGGTCTGTTGTTGTTTAATAGAGAAAAATCTTCTTTTTATCCCCTTGTTATATATAAAATTCCTAAAAGAACACTTGTAAAAATAAGTACTATTCTTTAAAGAACCGTATTACTTAATTACATTGCACGTTTATCCCTTTCCTCTTTTAACAGAAGAAAAGTCCCCAAATTAAGAATTGTTTTTTCTAGAAGATCTTAACATAGAAGTTTTGTAGCGAAAGACGTTTTTATGCTATCTGGACTGCATTTTAACATGAAGCTATTTTTAGAACAGTGAAGTGTATTCCATAGTCTGTCAGGTATTTAGATCATCTTTCAACAGATGTCATTTTAAAAGTCATAATTTTGTATACATTATCTCATCCTTATGAAAAAAGCCTTTGAAGTAGGCTGATATTTTAATCATGTTTGCAGATGAGCACAATGGAAGTTCAGAACGCTAAGGTAACTTACACGGACTAAATCATCAAGGCAGACATCAGAATCGCTCGGTGGGGGAAGGGATGTTTAAAATTCAGATTCCTAGGCACAGCCCAACACTTCTGAATCAGGAACCACTGAGATAGTCTCATCATTTCAAAACCATTTTCTGAGCCCTGGGGCTCTGCAGAGGTGGGTTAGAGACCCCTGTAAGAATGAAGAGAAGGCTCAATGGCTATCCTACCTCTGCTTTAAATCACATGTGTTCAGTTTCTATTCATGATTTCATTTGAGAAAAAATAAAGTAAGGCAGGTGTTCTACTGTTTAAAAAAAGAAAAAGGACCTGAACCTTTCAGATGAAGAACCCAATCCCATAAAGGCCCACGGTAAACCAGCTCATCGGGACAAATTCAGGTCCTGATGCTTTGATGCCTGTTCGAGTTTTTTCCATTACACCACAGTAAATCTTCCTGCTGTAGAAATGTGCTCAGCCCAAAGCCTCTGCTATACTAGAAGATTTACAAATACCAGAGGCATTCACAAAAATACAAAATTAGCACTTCAATGGGTTTTTTTTTAAAGGCATGGTATTATGGCTTTCACATGAACCACTTGGTTAATCAGGGAGACTGCAGAAACTAAAGCAGGAAGATGAAAACTTCATGGTTTGGGCCCCCAGAATTCATGGTTCCATCACTAGGACCCCCTACTCTGGCTTCTATCTCTTCCCACCTGGCCTACTTCCCTCTGACTCTGTGCCCTTAAGGGTGCAGAATGTCAGGAACAGGACCCCTCTTTCCTTTTTCATTCATTTTAACAGGGTCCCTGAGTTCCAGCAAAAGGTCACAACTGCACCAGGGATAAGCTCAATGTTCAGGCTGCCTCTTCTTAGGGATTCAAATGTAGGCAACTGAAAGTAATTAGCTGGGAAGAGGAAATCACCATGAACATTTGCTAAGAAAAGGTAGTCAATGGAGGAACCCTCGGCTTCAAAGATCATCTGTAAGACCTACAGATATTTCTACCTTTGCATACATGCATTGATCAAATAGAATAAGCATCTGACAATTGGAGTTCCTTGTCCCTCCTCTTTTTTTTAAAATGCAAACTCCTTAGGTGTGGTGATGTGTAGCAACTGTATACATTGAGATTCATGCAATGTGTCTGGATTGCATAAAAATATTTTAATGATAATATCCAGCTAAGAGATTCATAATAAATATCTTTGGAAAGTGGTCATATATACATGTTTACTTGTCATGCCTAGTTAAATATATAAGTATCTAAAGTATATATTTGCACTAGAGACATAGGAATTCTGTATACCCTCCATCAGCCCTTGAAGCCAAGGCAGCCAGAGCTCATACTCTAAGGCTCTGGCACCTACCTTGAAGCAGGTGCATCCACGTGGGCACTATTGCACCCTGGTGGGGGTTTTCTCTTATCTAAGCACAAGCTGCAGATGAACAGTCCTAACATATAGGGAGGTCAGAGAAACCACAATGACTTTGTACACATTAAAGTCAAGAGGCAACAGAAGCTTTAAACAAACAGAAGAAAGTTCTAGAAAGAAGAAAGGAGCCAAAACAGATACCCAGAGAAGCTGAGAGTCCATGAGTGAGATAAAGAGCAGTTCAGAGCTCTCCCCAATTGATTTCCTCTTCTAATTCCAGACCACTTGTGTCTTTTCAACAAGCCCCCACCACTTGGGTAGTTAGAGTGGTTTTCTGTTCCTTTCAACCAAGACAAACATGCCTAAACATCCAACAAGAAAGAGGAAATAGCAAGAAATATTGAATTTGTGTTTTATTTCACAAAAACCCTTAAATTTGGAAACTCCTGACTTTACAGTTGTTCAAATGATCCACTAAAATACAGATGTGAACTTTCTACTGAAGTTCAATTTTCCATGTCTGGTTATGTTATTATATGTTAATGATATATATTTATATATAAATGATTTTATTTTAAAATCATTTCTGATGATTTTAAAATTAAAAAATGATGCTACCTGTAATGATAAAAATAGGGGCTACACCACATTTTGGTACTTTCCACTGAAAAATTAAAAATTAACTGGCCAAAAATTTTTAGATTATTCAACTATATTAATTTTTTCAACAAAATAAAGAATTCGACAAAATTTAGTTACCAATTCAGCAAACTGAGAGTTAAATGAAAGCTAAGAAGTTTGTGAGTTTTCTGCTAATTCGTTTCTTCTTTAACTTTCCGCTAATCTGATGTATCTGAAAAGAGTCTGCCCAAATTTTTCAAAATAAAATTACCTCTGGGCTTCAACCATGCATTTTTCAAGCATGGATAATTTAAATCTAAAAGAGATTATTTCAGAAGGCTTTGAACAACTGAAAGGAAAGGCTTATAATGAAAATTACTTTCCCCTTCTAACATAGGCTCGTATTGTAATATGGAATTCTCGCGTACTCAAACGTATCTTTTCCCTCATATGCTCCCACCCAAAATAGAATCTGTTATAACTAGGAGCTGTTATGGGTCCAGGGACTGGAACAGGAGTCAGAACCCAGGATGTAGCCTTGACTCTGCTTCTAAAGCTCTGTATGACCTAGACCTATCTTACACCCAGTTCTATGTTTATTTCTGAATTCCATGAAAAACATGGAATTAGACTAAATCAGGTGTCCCTTATTACACTGAAGTGATATTTGCCTTTTACCTGGAATTTTTCTGGAGGCTCCTTTGGAGATGAGAATGATAGATACTAAGCACACTGTGTAGAGCAGCTAAGCTTTGTAATGAACTGTATTCCCTTTCCATATCATGGGCACTATGGGAATTACCTGCTTGAAGAACCACAGAGGATGAGATTTTATCTACTGAATAGGGACTACTCTACTAGATGCTGTCTAAGGCCATTTCCTGCACAAAATTTCTGTGTTCTGATTCCAAACATATAACGTGAGTCATTGTTGTCCCTATCAAATGATACATGGAGTATAAATTGGAGTTTGGACCCACAGAATTTTAGAGCAAAATGGCAACCAAAGGGTTGGTGGCTTTCAAGTCTGAACTTAGTCCTCAGAAGATGCCAACACATAATATGGAGGGGATATGGGTTGACATGGTTGAAAGTGTGCAAAGTGTATTTTTTTAGTTAAGGAAGAAGATAGGATACAGAAACCTAAACATGAATATGGAAGAATAAATTTAGGTATGAGCCCTAATAAGTTTAGCATGACCTTCAAAAGAATAAAATGAAAGTATAACTTTAAAGTCAGAAGAAAATGCAATAAGTGTAGACTAAAAGGCAGGAAAGGAAGCAAAACAGAAGCAAACATACAAGACAATTGTGGAAACTTAACATATTTTAACAGTGACTAAGATAAATATAATTTATTTAAATCTACAGAGCTAAAGAAAGACTTTGAGATTGAACTAAAGATGACACAATTTAACAATATATTGAATATAGAAGGCACACTAAGAGCAAATGGAGGTAGGAAGGCTAAAAACAATAGAATGGGTTGGGGGAGGAAGATGTATCAAAGATTTAAGATGAAAGCTGAGCTTTAGGTTTCAGCTCCAACATGTAAAGATCTAAGACATCAGTCCTGTCCCCACAACAAGAAAAAACTGAAAACAGAAAATCAATGACTTTTCTTGAACCCATCTGAGAACTGAGTCTGCAGGGCAAACTGCCTTTCCAAAACCCAGAGAGTCAAATCCAGAGACTCACAGCCAAGACCTACTGACCTGCGGCAGAAGCTGCTGGTGCCACAAACTGGTAGGAACACTTACATGGCAATTTTGATGAGTTACTGGAGGCTGAGTGTGGGCTAGCTTGAGAGTGAGAAACTCCTGGGTCCACCAAGTTCTCAAGGCAAAGACTGAGAAAGACTCCCCTGTGGCTCTGACAGGGGAAGAGAATGAAAAATCTTTGGGAGATATATCCAGAGCTCTCTCTATTGACACAAGGCTAACTCTTCAGGAGAAATATTAATATTTTATGAGAGCCTTGTCCAATAGCCTTAGGGGAAGACATTCTTCTCACTTCAGCCCCATCTAGCCTTTTTGACTCACCTAAGAAGAAAGGGGCTGCTATACAAGAAGAAAGGCTTGTGAAGGTCACAAACCAAAGGCACAAACTCTCTAAGAAACTAAGATTAAATTGGAATATTACAGAATACTCTCACCCCCACACCTTACCTCCATACCAGCAGGGCTACAGAAGTATAATGGTGGATTACAGAAGAAAGAACTGCAAGAAATAGGCTCTTTCTGATGAGGAATACTTAGAGAAGTCAAAAGTCAAAAAGAGAAACAAAAACCAGGACACTAGAAGGATTTGAAGCCTCTGGCATCTGTAGTTACTGCAAACATTAAACAAAACCCAAGTCCAAGCCAGGTGAACATAAATCCTTAAACTAGAAGCCTATTTACTTCAATTTCTATAACCAGTTACAACATGCCCAGCTTTCAAAAAAAATAAAAAATAAAAAGTCTGAAAAGATAAAAGCGAACCAGACTGAGATATGACACAAATTTTGGAATTTTTGGAATTAGCAGAAAAGGAATTTAAAATATCTGTGATTAATATGTTAAGAGTGCTAATGGAAAAAGTAGACAGCATGAAAGAACAGATGTGTAGTACAAGCAGAGAGATGGAAGCTCTCAGGAAAAAAATTAAAAATGAATGCCATAAATCAAAAACACTATAACAGAAATGAAGAATGTCTTTGATGGACCCATCATTAAAATGTGCACAGCCAAAGAAAGAATCAGTGAGCTTAAATATATGTCAGTAGAAACTTCACAAAACTGAAATGCAAAGAGAAAAATGAATGAATAAAACAGGGAACATTCAAGGACATTGGAGAAATTTCAAAAAGGATTTTAGTGAATTCCTATGATATTATGTTGCCTTAGCATCCATTTTGAATATAAAATGGACATTCTCATACCAGAAGCTTAGGCACCAGGGGCACAGTTTCCTGTTCTCCACCCCATCCCAGTTCCTCAGAGTGGTGGGTCCAGATATCTGCCTTATACAACTGCCTCCGGTGACACCTTCCTATAGGACAGCTGAATACAACCCAACTGACTGGCCCCATTGGCCTCCCCCCCATGCACATTGGATTATGCAGATATACCACAATTTGAGTCACAGCCTGATTTCCTAGAGCTCATGCCTATTTGTTTTAAAGACATCCGTTGGAACTTCCCTTGGGAATCCTGCTTGGATCATGCCTTGGACCCCTAAAGGCGGTACCTACAGGTCCCTCTCTCTTGGTCCCACCCACTGGTTGAGCGTGGAAGTCCCAGATGGCCCCCCACTTCCCATTAGCCCTGAGAGGCCTGCTGCCCTCTGGAACCAGTAAGTCATGCACTGCTTCTGTTGTTATTCATGTGTTTTGTTGAGTTGTGCGGCATCTGTGTCTCACCTGACCGAGACACACCTGAACCTAACTTCTTTCCCCGTCAAGGCTCTTCTAGAAAGTGGCTATCTTGATAGGAATAAACCGAACACAGGTCAGACAAGAGCCCAAGGGCATCTGTCAGTAAAAACAAGTTTCCTGCGAGAAGGACACCTTGTCATGGGTCAGACATTTAGGCCTTAGGCTGTAACCAAAGTACAGAATGGTATCATGAAGGGCACACCGGAAAGATGCACAGCTGAGCCCTGCATCCCCAACAGCGCAGGGCCAAGGGTTATAGCCACTCTCCAGAGAGAGAGAGAGAGAGAGAGAGAGAGAGACCTCAAGACCAAATTAGAAGAAACTGTAACACAATTGGACTACTGAACAAAGAGAAAACAGAGAAGAAATATTTGAAATAATAATGGGATGCTCAGAGAACACAAAGTAGAATAAATGCCACAAGCGAAAATAAAAAAAAAAAAAACAATGTCCATATAAGTTTTAAAATATTTTCTTCAAGCCAGAAGGAAACTCAAATATAAATAATATATTCCCATATAAATAAAAGAAGAGCATCAGAGAAGAAATGAAGGTAAAATAAAATATTTTATCTTTCTCTTATTCTTAATTGATCTGAGAATAGCTGTGTAAAGTAATAATGGTAACAGAGTGTGGAGTGATTACAGCATATGTGTAAGTGGAGTAATAATGGCAGTGTCACAGGAGGAAAACAAGCAGAACTGGAAATACTGTCATAAGGTGCCTGCATTATGAAGTTAAATAGTATTATTTATAGTATTATAGTATTATTTAAAGATGAATTTAGATTAGTTAAAAATGTATAGCATAGAATCTACGGTGGGTAACCACAAAAAATTTCTTTTAAAACTATACTGTTTTCCCCTAAGGGAAGAGATAAATGGAAGTATACAAAATGTTCAACTAAAACCAGAGGAAGAAGAAAAAGAAGCCTCTGGCAATAAATATAAAAAAGATAAAAACATGGTTTGTATGAACTTAAATATATCATTAATCACTTTAAATGTGCATAGTCTAAGTACACCAATTAGAAGATAGAGATTGACCAGTGGATAAAAAAAACAAAATCTAACTATATATTGTCTCCAACAAACCCACTTTAAATATAAGGACACCAGTAAAAGCAAAGGATGAGGCCAGGCGCAGTGGCTCTGGCCTATTATCAAACCTCTTTGGGAGACCTTGGGAGGATAACTTGTGGCCAAGAGTTCAAGGTTGCAATGAGCTATGATGATGCCACTGCACTCTAGCCCAGGCAATAGATAGAGACCCTGTCTCAACAAAGAAAAGAGTAGAGGAGTGAGAAAAAAAGAACTAATCAAAATAAAGCTGGAGTAGCTATATTAATTTCTGACAAAGCAGACTTCAAAACAAGGAAATTTGGAGATAAAAAGCATCACTACATAATAGAAAAGAGAATACTTCTCCAAAAAGACATAACAGTCCTAAGTGTGTAGGCACCTAAAAACAAAATGTCAAACTACATGAGACAAAAACTGACAGAACTGAAAGGAGAAGTAGACAAACCCACAATTATAGTTAAAGCATTCAACACCTCCCTCTCCATAATTGATAGATCAAGCCAACGGAAAATCAATAAAGATACAGTTGACCTGAACAGCCCTATCAATCAACTTGATCTAGCTGACATTTACAGACCACTCCACCCCGCAACAGCAGAATATACTTTCTTCTCGAGCTCACATGGAACACTCACCAAGATAAACCACATTTTGGGCCACAAAACATACCTTACCAAATTTAAAAGAGTAGACATCATACAAAGTATGTTCTCAGACTATAGTGAAAATAACTGGAGAATGAATATTTAAGCCTAAAGCAAGCAAAAGCAATAACTAAAATTAGATCAGAAGTCTACAAATTTGAAAATAAGAAAACAATGGAGAAAATTAATGAAACCAAAAGCTAGTTACTTGAAAGGAATGATTAAATGAGCAAACTCTAGACAGGCTAACCAAGAAAAAATCAAAGAAAGGACACAAATTACCAGTATCAAATATGCAAAAGGGGCCATCACTACCAATCCCATGTACATTAAAATAATAAAGGAATACTATGAATAACTCTATGCTCACAAATTTGATGACTTAGAAGAAATGGACCAATTTCTACAAATACACAAATGACCAAAACCCACATGAGGGGAAAATAGCCTGAGTAGCTCTCTATGTATTAAATATATTTAATTGATAATTATTGATAATTTTCCAAAAAAGAACATACTTAGCCCAGATGGTTTCACTGATTAATTTTACCAAATTTTTAAGGAACAAATGACATGAGTTCTTCACAATCTCTTCCAGAAAATAGAAGCAAAAGGAATAATTCCCAACTCATTCTGTTAGGTCAGCATCCTTACTACCAAAACCAGATATAGCCATTATAAGTAAGGAAAACAACAGACATGACAAATTAAATTCAACAACATATACCAAAAATTATGCATCACAACCATGTGGGATTTATTCCAAGTAAGCAAGGCTTGTTCAACATTTACAAATCAATCAGTATAATTTACTACATCAACAGATTAAAGAAGAAAAATCATATGATCATATCAATTGATGCAGAAAAATCATTTGATAAAATCCCATGTCTGTTTATGATTAAAAACTCTTAGCAAACTAAGAGTAGAGGAAATTTTCCTCAATTTGGTAAATAACACCTATAAAAATCCTACAACTAACATCCCACTTAAACAGATGTTTTCCCCCTAAGATCAGAAGGAAGGCAAAGATCTCATCTCTCACCACTCCTATTCTTTGTACTGGAAGTTCTAGCTAGTGCAATCAGACTAAAGAAAGGAAACAAAAAACATATAGATTGGAAAAGAAGAAATAAATGAAACTATTCATAGATGACATGATTTTCTTTATAGAAAAATCTCAAAAATAAACCCAAGAAACCTCCTGAAACTAACAAGAGAGTATGAGATTAATACAAAATATATGATATAATACAAAATTAATATAATACTATAATACAAAATTCAACTGCTTTTTCATATATACTAGCAATGAACAATTGAAACTTGAAATTTTAAAAATATACCATTTACAATAGCACCCAACAAATTGAAATACTTAGGTATAAGTCTAACAAAACATGTACAGGACCTATACATGGAGAACTAGAAAATACTGATTTAAAAAATCTAAGATCTTTGGTCTTCTCAAAAACACATTAGCCAGTCTAATCATGAGAAAACATTAGACAAATCCCAACTGAGAGACATTTTACAAAATACCTGGCCAGTAATCCTAAATATTGTCAAAGCCATCAAAAGCAAGTAAAGTCTAAGAAACTGTTACAACCAAAAGAAGCCTAAGGAAACATGATAACTAAATCTCAAATGAATTAGAAGAAAACTAAGGAAATATAAATAAAATATAGACGCAAAAAGCACAGGCTTCTAAAAAAAATGAACAAATTGGATTTAATGAAAATATAAAACTTGTGTTCATCAAAAGATACTATCAACAGAGGGGAAAAAGACAACCCACAGAATGGGAAAAAACATTTGCAAAGCATGTCTGATAAGGGATTAACATACAGAATATATAAAGAACTAGAATCCAACAACAAAGAGCCTGATTCAAAAATGGGCAAAACATTTGAGTAGACTTTCTCCAAAGCAGATATACAAACAGCCAATAAACACATGAAAAGGTAGTCAATGTCACTAATATTAGGGAAATGCAAATCAAAACTATAATGAGATTCCATCTCACACTAATTAGGATGACTACTATTAATATCAAAAAAAAAAAACAAACAGAAAACAAGTCAGCACTTGCTTGCAAGTACACTTGCAGGACACTTGTGTACTGTTGGTAGAAATATAAAATGCTGTAGCTACTGTATAAAACAGTATGGCAATTGGATAATTGGAATTACCTTATGGTCCAGCAACTCTACTTTGGGTATATATTTAAAAGAATTGAAAGGAGGGACTTGAGTAGATACTGGTATATGCATGTTCATAGCAGCATCATTCAGAATAACTAAAATATTGAAGCAACCCAAGTGGCTACCAATATATGAATAGACAAAGAAAATGTGGTATACACATACAATGAAATATTATTCAGCATCATAAAAGAAAGAAATTCTGACACAAACTACAACATGGATGAACTTTGAAGAGATTATGCTAAGTGAAATGAGCCAATCACAAAAAGACAAACACTGTATGATTCCATCCATATGAAATATCTAGAGTGGTCAAATTCATAAAGACAGAAAGTAGAATGGTGGTTGACAAAAATTTTGGGAAAGCGGAAATGGGAAATGGGGAGTTATTGTTTAATGGATACAGAATTTTAGTTTTACAAGATGAAAATATATGAGCAGTGGTGATGATTGTACAACAATGCGAATTAACTTAATGCCCTTGAACTATGTATTTTAAAATGGTAAAGATGATAAACTTTATGTTATATGTATTTTATCACAATAACAAGGATTTTATTTTTAAAATTTAAAAGTAAACACCCAAAATAATAAAAATACCACATGAACTAGTAATTCAGCACAATTATAAAATAGAAGATCAACTTATAAAGGTATAAAAAGGTTTTTCTATCCCCCAAAACAAACTAGAAAATAAAATAGAAAATAACATTTATAATAGCAACAAAAACAGTAAAATATCCAGTATAACAGCAACAAAAACAATAAAGTACTTTATAAAGGATGCAATGCCCTTTAGGGAGAAAAACATTTAAACTCTTATAAAGTTAAAAAATGAGAACTAAATGAATATATGATAGAATGTAATGTTATAAAGATATTAAATCTGCACAAATGTCTATTAAATTTAACACAATGCTAATGAAGATTCCAACAGCATTTTTTTTTTGCAAACTTGACAAATTTTTCTAGTATTTTTATAGAAGAGTAAAGGTTTATAAAAAGTTGTCAAATTTGGTTTTGTATTTGGTTGTTTTTAATTGATTTTTATTGTGTTTATTTCCACAATGAAAGCATCTTTATTACTTTTTGCTGATTATATAAAAAATTGTTCATTGTAAAAGATTAGAACAATATACAAAGATGTAAAGAAGTCATCTGGAATTTCATCTCTCTATGATATCTACCCTTGACATGCAGTGACCATCCATTCTGTTTTGTTTTGTTTTCGTTTCTTCTTTTTTGAGACAGGATCTTGCTAGGTTACCCAGGTTGGAGTGCAGTGGCTATTCACAGAGATGATCATAGTGTACTGCAGCTTTGAAATCCTGAGCTCAAGTGATCTTCCCATCTCAAGTAGCTGAGACTACAGGTATGTGCCACTGCACCTGGCTTCATTCTTGTATTATGTATATACATAGGTTTACATAGGTAAGATTACATTATATATTCTTTCTTTACCATGGATACCTTTTCTCCACTGTCTTCCCCAGTTCCATGAAGCTATGCTAACATTCTACTTTCTCCATAATCATATATCCTATACATACACATATTCATATTTTTCTAAATTATTCTCACAACTGTAGAATATTATATAGTGTCTAAACCATAATTTAGAGTTATATTCATCTCATTAGACATATTCTTTACTTCCAGTATTTGGTGAATATAAACTATATTGTAATGAAGGTCCTTGTATATTATAAATTCATACAAATTTATGCTTTTATTTCTGTGGACAAGATTTGTCCTTTTGTTTCTGTAAGACAGATTTCCAGGAATAGAAGTGTTACATAGAAGAAAATATATATTTTTAATTTCTGTAGATATTGCCAGATTTCCTTCCAAAAATAATATAAATGTTAACATTGCCACCATTAATATATATCATACTACCCTTTCCTCTTTATACTTGTCCAATGAGCATGAAGTTATAGCTCATCATTACTATAATGTGAATTTTTCCGTCTTTCGAATTTATGCATCCCTTCACATTTGTTTCCTGTTTAAATTTGTTCTTTTCTGAATTATCTATTCATATCTATACCCATTTTTAATTTGATTGTTCATCTTGGAATAATATAGAAATTAATACTTTGTCATCTGAGTTACAAATGTCTTTTCCTTGTTCTATCATTGACTATTGATTTTTTTTTTTTTATTTCGGCATATTATGGGGATACAGATTTTAAGGTTTCAATAAATGCCCTTTCCCCCACTCCCCCCACAAGTCTGAGTTTATAGAGTGTTTTTCCATACAAAAGTTTTAAATTTTTATATAGTCAATCATTTCTATCTCCTATTATAGCTTCTGGATTTCCAATTTTGCTAGGAAGATCTCAGTAATTAATCTGTTATTCCTTTATTCTCTTAGATTTTTGGCAAAGTTTTATTTTTTCATTCTTTTTACTTTAAAAGTTTTTTTTTCTTTTTACTCATTATAGGTATATAATAGTTGTATATATTTATAGGGTACATGTGATGTTTTGATAGAGGAATACAATGCAGATTAATTGAATCAGGATAATTGGGATATCCATTACCTCAGACATTTATCATTTCTTTGTGTTAGGAACATTCCAATTCCACTAATGGATGCAAAAATATAGTGCGATAGTTAAAATGAACAATATTTCGTAGAACAACAAAGTGACTATCATCAACGATAAGTTAGGATATACTTTAAAATAACTAAAAATTTTATTTTTTATTGTTTCTAAGTCTTTTTTCATGCAGTATTTATTATTGTTTAATAGTATACATTTTTATTTCTTTCCATATGAGTAGCCAGTTGGCTATTAGGTCAATTCTGAAAACAGAAAAACAAAGAGCCAACGACTTAACCTCTCGGATATTAAGGCATGCCACAGAGCTACAGTAATTTAAAGCAGGGTGGTATTAGTACAAAAGCAAACATAGCAATGGAACAGAAGAGAAAGCTCAAAATAGGCCAATATTTATTTGATATGTGAGTCTATATTATAAGATTGACACCAAAAGTAAATGAGAGGCCGGGCGCGGTGGCTCACGCCTGTAATCCTAGCTCTTGGGAGGCCGAGGCGGGCGGATTGCTCAAGGTCAGGAGTTCAAAACCAGCCTGAGCAAGAGCAAGACCCCGTCTCTACTATAAATAGAAAGAAATTAATTGGCCAACTGATATATATATATAAAATTAGCCGGACATGGTGGCGCATGCCTGTAGTCCCAGCTACCCGGGAGGCTGAGGCAGAAGGATCGCTTGAGCCCAGGAGTTTGAGGTTGCTGTGAGCTAGGCTGACGCCACGGCACTCACTCTAGCCTGGGCAACAAAGCGAGACTCTGTCTCAAAAAAAAAAAAAAAAAAAAAAAAAGTAAATGAGAAAAGATTAAAGACAGCTTATTTAGTAGACAATTGAAAGAAATTAGTTTATGTGAAGAAAATAAAGCTAAAAACAAAAGTATATTTCAAATAGGTTAGTGACTTGAATATGAAAGTTAAAACAATGAAGAAAATAGAAGAAAATGTAGTGGATTATCTTGGTGATCATGGGGCAAAAAATACATATAAACATGTATTTTATATATAGATATCCATACATATCTCTCTATATATAATCTATATGCATGTATGTGTGTGTATATAGAAAGTTGAATAATACTAAGTTTTGAAGAGAATATAGACAAATAAGAACAAATGCAGAACTGATGGGAATGAAAGTGATAAGGTTTTCCTGGAAAGCAATTTGACTGCACTTAGCAAAATTATACATGTTCATATTTTAATCCCACTATAAGAATATATACCAGAAAAACTCTTGAAACTTCTACAAGAAACATGTACAAGCAGACAATTTTCTAATGGTGGTGGAGTTGGACCTGATTTACATTTGTCAGAAGAGGAATCAATAAATAAATAGCAGTGAGTGCACATTGTGGAATGCCACAAAGCAGTAAGAAACAATGTACTAGATGTACATGGGCCAATGTGGAAAGCCCTTAAAAACAGAATGTTGCATGAAAACACTTTTTTAAAAAACAGAATGAGATCAATAGCATAATACCAGTAGCAAACAGTTTAAGGCTGTGTATATATGTACACGAATTTATATATATATATATATATATGCACAGGATATGTATATATAACATGTATATGTGCACAGTCATAAAACCATACTATATATTTTATATATAGAAGAGCATGTATTGAAAATATTATATTGGTTGTCTATGAGATGAAAAAAATTGGAATGGAGATTAGGGATAAAGTAGAAAATGAAATAAAACAAGAAAGGGACCTTGCTTAGAAAGATGTCATGGTGTACTACACACTGATGTGTGTAGTTAATTCAATTCTGTAACTCAGAGCAACAACCAAAACAAGAAAACATACCATAGAATATAGGTCTATAAATCCCCTCATTTTCAGCTCCGGAAACTGAGCCCCTGCAAGATTAAGCTCTCTGCCCAGTTTATATAGCTGATTAGTGGCCACACCAAGACAAAACCCAGATATACAGACCACTTCACCCCATCACCTCTTTTACATAAGCTTTAAGCAATAAATATAACCATGGCATAAAAGTTGCCAGGGAGTCCAATATGCTATAAAATGTACTATCACATATTCTAAATCAACTTTACTATAGCATAGATTTGGTGTGGTAGATATTTTGGGTTTTGTCTGTCCAACCTCTTTTCCTTTGCGGACTTGCCCCTCCCTAGCTCCATATGATTCTGGGCGCTGCTAGTCTCAGGAACCCCTTCACAACCACCCCACCACCACCAAGATGGGCACCAGATCCAAGCTAATCCAACTATACCCTCTCCCAAGGAGTTGGAACTCAAGCAGAACATGGAAACTGATGCAGGTGATGTTCCTGCTCTCCAGATGGCTCGAGCAGATATTCCTGGCTTTCCCAAAGTCTGCTAGTTCAGCTCTTTCTTGGATTGTGTGGGCTGCCCAGCCTCCCCCCAAAATGTTTCTGTTGATTAAGTTAGTCTGTGTTGTTGTTAGCCTGTCTAAAAGTAATATGCTAATTACAACAAACTTGAAACATTCAATAAACAGTCATTTTTCATGGTGCTTTGGAATGTGGCTGGGCTGTGGAGAGGGTTCATCTGGATGGCCCATGTTTCTTAAAACAGATTTTCATGAAAGTATGATTTAAAAAAAAAAAAAGAGTAATTTTTGTTCTCTAGCAAACAGAAAAATTCAAATCCATCCCACTGATCAGTCATTCCTAAGGAGACATTTTTGTATCTTAATGTTTGGAGGCACATTCGGCATGCTGAGTGTTAGGAGATCTGGAATTACTAAAAGGTGAAGCTCTCTGACTTCTTTCTTTCAAATCCCCCTTCAATACCACCTCTCCCACTTCTCTCCTCATTGGAAGAAAATATAAATCTCAAATAGCCTGCTGGTGGTATGTAGACAAGGGTGCAATATTAATTGGATGACTGTGTATATTCTCAGGAAAAAAATGTTTTAAACACTTTTTTTCCCACCAATGACTCACTGCCCATGTGGAGTCTGCTACAGAAATTAATGAAGTGAATAAATATTAAATATATTAGGAAGTAAAATCCTACTATAGCTACATAGAACATAGATCATAATAGCGCAAATGCATATGTTGCTTGTGTCTCATAGAACACAAAATATGTCACATATTATCTCACTTAGTTCATAACATCCCCATGAGATAGGTAGATAACCTTCAATATGCAGAACCTTTTCCCTGGATGTCTAGAACATTCTGAGAACATTCTAGAACATCTATTTCTCCTCCTGAAATTTATTACGGCAACAGGATGACAAGGACTAAACCTCCCTGCTTTATAGTAATGGAAAAAAGGCTCAAGAAGGACAGTAATTCGTCTGCTGTCAAACTGCAATTTGGCCACAGAAGTACTGCTACTCAAAGTTATCTCCCATAAAAATCACTTAAGGAAATGAGAAATAAGATGCTTAGGTCAAAAGGAATAAAGAGGGAGATAAAAGAGGGGCGAAAGTGATGGTCACATCACTTCAAGTTATTGAACTACCTTCAAAGACAAACTAGAAAAAAATCTCTTGGTGGCTAGGACAAGGTCAGGTTTGCAGGAGAAGTGAGTCCACTTTAACCTCCTTCCTTCTCTTCTACCTAAGGTGGGTCATGTAGGAAGGAGTGAGGGTGGGGGAAGGGAAGAATGCCAGATGACAAGGCAGTTGTCCAATTGCCTTGAAAGGTCAAGCAGCCCTGGTTTTGCATTTGTTTTGTGCAATTAAAGGTAGGAGAAGATGATCATGCCTTTCTCTGATGAAAATGACCATCAATTTCCAATACAGATTGCCCGTTAGTCATGGCTTGGCAATGCAATAGTAAAGTGTTGGAAACCACAGGTGTCCTCAGTAGGAGTAACAAATACCATCTATTACCTTTATATCTCTGGCATGATCTTTTCTTCCACCAAATTTGAATTTTTTCAGAGGATGTTGGAGCTAAGAATATCACTCTCACCACAAAAGCAAAGCCAACATGTTTAAACTACTTCTCTTAATTCTCCCAGCAGTTACTCCAAAGGATCAAGAGGCTTTTGTACCAACTCACTTCTCATACTCTTAATAAAGAGAAACTAATGGTTTAGAGATTTCTGTGAAGTATTTTTGAGCTAAAAAAAAACATCACCATATGCATTCATATGGCTTCTTTATCTTTGTACCAACAAATATCCTAGCAAGGCAGAGATAAGAAAAGTGGCCACTCATAGCAGAAACCAAATTTTGTGGGATCTGGAAAAACTCTTTTGAATGAGAAAAATGGTCACTCATCAAATGTGATGTGGAAGTTGTTATTTTGGTGAATCATATACCTATTTCTACTACGGAAACACGTCACATGGAATAGTTTGTGCTAGGACAGGAAAAGAGATTCTCTAAATAAAAATGGAGCAATGAAGAACATTTCCTCCTAGCCACTTAGTGTGTCTCTAAATGCATTGCTACCTGGTTTTGTTTATAGAGATGAGAGGACATTTTTAACTCACAAACTAAGCAAAAAAAAAAAAAATGTGATATAAGTAGTTACATAGAACCTCGTTTGTGTGGACTTTTGGATCAGAAATGGAACTGATATTAGAGAAATTTGGAAATTGCATTATTTTCAAGGAAATTAGATTTTAGCTCCATAAAGAACCTGCAGTGTATTGTCGGGGCTCCACTCAGACCACTTTGGATTTCTTTTTACCATTTCTGTGCTGATCTACTCCTGACCCCCCACATTCACCTTGCCTGCCTCCAGGGACCAGCACCCCAGACTCCCCACTGAGGCCCACCCTCAGGCTACTGAAAGCACTGCTTTGCCCACTAGAATAGAGGGACAGTCCTGGGATGTAGTCCTCTGCCTCCTCTTCATCCCCCCACCCCCATACAGCCCTTAGCAGAAGAGTGGCTGGTGCTAAACTCTGGACAAGCCAGTCTCTTTGCCTATAGTCAAGACACTAGGAAGTGTGACTAATACTCCAGACCCCTCTTTGAGATCAGGCTGAGACCTAGAAAAATATCATCTGAAATCCCACTTTGCTTGGCCTGCTCCCTCCCTGCCCAGCTACCCATAGAAGGAGCTCCCTAATAAATCACTGGGCCACAGATCCTCTCTGAGCCCACTTCTGGGGAAACTAACCTAAGACAGTAGCTAAACACAACTAATTAGACTCCGCCATCTGCATTCCCTACTAATCCATAATTAGGGGTATATGTATGTGTATATATACTGCTTAAAAACAATTTCATCTGAATTAATTTATACTAACCAACTAAAATTCTACATAGTCTACTAATTACCTTCCTAAACCTCTCTTCAAAGAGAATATAATACTAAATATCAGCCAATTGTAAGTGAATAGCAAATTGAAAATTAGAAGAATACAAATTAGTGGAGATCTTAAAATTATATTTAGAGCTGTTTTGAAGATTTATTAATGAAAAAAATTAAGTCAAATTCCTTTCAAGTGATTTTTTTAAATGCTCCATATATTATTTTTTGTGCCCCTTGAAAGAGATTTGGTTGCTTTAAAATTAAGATAGAAGTTGCTTAGCTAATGGGATTTAATTTTGAAAGAGGACAAACTATGGAAATATTAGGGAGAAAGTCATGATAAATCAAGAGCATTTTTTAAAATGAGTAGTAAATGTTTTTTGACCCACTTCCAACTCATTAAAGTCTCTCTGAATCCAACCTAAATCCTTGCCTCAGAACCTTAATAGCCTTTAGTGGGAAAATTGAATTAACTTTTGAATTTAACTTGTAAAGGTCAAAAGGAACATACTTCTGATGACATATGAAATTAAGTATGTGCTATTTCACTTTCCATTGTTTAATGCATAATATATCATTTATTTCAAAACAATGAAGGAAAAAGCATTTTCGTGCAGAATAATGCTTACTTTTTAATTAGAAAAATATAATCATGTTCCCTTTAGATTAATTTTGTCCCTATTCTCTGAGAAACATCCGTATCTAGTATGTGTTACACTTTGAATAATAAGTAAACCTATATACAAGCAAGAGTAAACAGGAGAAGGGATGCAGTATGCAACCTTCAAGACAAATCCAGAACGTACATCTATTTTTTCATTCCATAAACATTTATTGAGCACCTAGTATGTATCAAACACATATATGCCTTCTCCCATCATGGGACTTGGTCTAGAAGTATTTGGCTCAGTTGTTATCCTCCTTGACTTCTTTGCAGTATTTCACACCGTTGATCCATCTACTGCTCTTGAAATTATCTTCTCTCTAGAGTCTACAAAGAGTCTAGACCTCTGAAATGTTGATCCCTCCTGGATTCCTCCTGTTTTTCTCAGTCTCCTTCTGCTCCTTTCTTTTGCTCATCTCCAAATGTTAATTTTCTCCAAGAGTCAGTTCATATCTGGCTGTTTACTTGGCTTCTACCCACTACAAGCTGCTAACACCCGGTAAACATTCCCCATCCCAACTCATCATCTATGGTCTAGGTGCATATTTTCAACCGTCCGCTTCACTGCTCCACCTGTATAACCCAGATGTTTCTTACTCAAGGTGTCTTCCCTCCTCTCACCAAAAAAACAAACAAGACAAAAATTATCCTTCCCTGACTTCCCAAGCCCCATAAAACATACTACCCCATTAATGACAAAACCTAGTTCCCTTAGATCAGAAACCTGAATCTCTGGACCACTTTCACAGTCCTTACCTGATCTTTTGATCTCCAATATCTATTCTCACCTTCCTGCCAAATCACAATTCATGTAATGTTACCAAGCTTATCAATTATAAATCAGATGTGAACCATGTTAATCCTCACTTTAAAATCCTCATAGCCCTTTGTTAATTTTGGTATAAAATCCTAACTTCTAAAAAGGGTACGTGATGCTCTTCCAGTACAACCTCAGCCTACCTGCTACGACTTAGTCTCCATCTCTACCACACATCCGCAGCGCTGGGTCATTCTTGTTCCTTGAAATCCCCAGGCATTTCCAAGTTTCTGTGTTTTTCTTCATGTAATTCTGTCTGCAACGCTTCCCTACACCACCTCGTGTCTGACTCATCCACGTAACTGAGTCTTGAAAATAGGTACTGACTTTTATTCATTTTTGTACCTTCAGAACAGAGCCCTGTGCTTGGATTCTCTTGGATGTTCAATTAATATTAAAAGTGGATGTTCCCACTTTCCTTTTCTGTCTCATCTCTAGCCTTTTGCCCAATTCAACCAATTTTCTAGTCATACAAATTATTCATCATGACTGAGCATATCCAGTTTTTCATGCTTCAGCCTCTTTGTTCAATTCGATTCGTGCTCTTAGAGTCCACTCAATCTAGACTAATCTTCCACACCCTAGAGGCATATTCTCATTTTCTCTGTGAAGGTTTCCCCATCGCTTCTCTTCAGACACACCCACGTGGAATTAATCACCCTCTTTCTCAATAGCTAATTATCCATAATACAATACTTACCAGATTGAATCATACACGTGTATGTCTTAGTCTGTCATACTGAACTGTGAGATACTTATCTTTGTCTCATTTAACATGCAGGCAGAAATCAGCATAATTCTAGGTATCCAATAAGTGTCTAAAAATTTGAACTGAATTGAAATATAGACCAGATAAATCGATGCATAGGATTCTTATATTCTCAAGATTCACAACCATGGCTAGCTAACATTACAATATTGTGGGGAGTTTTTATAGAATACTAATTCCCCTGTGCCATCTCCAGATAACCTCATTTCATTGGCCTGGGGAGAGCCCAGAACAGCCTCTCCTGCCATGTGTCGTGACGTTGGCAGTGAGAGGTGGTGGCAGCACTGGAGAATGAGGAGGGGTCAGGTCACAGAGCTGCATGAATACCAGCCAAGGAAATCCAGGCACTGACTTGCTCCAGGGCCACATCCTTCACCATGGGTTTTCTGGTTTGATCAGGGTCCTGGGAAACTTGAATGAGTGGTAATTTTTTATGATGAGGGATGCTTACTGTCTCTAAGTCAAGATGCACAGTACTAAAAAGTCCTCTCTCTCTTTCCCTCTCTCTTCCTCTCTCTCTTCCTCTCTCTCTTTCTCAACTCAGCTGCTTCAAACTAACACAGGGTATCCCTGTTTGCCTCTTGGTTTATGAGTTCTCAGACTCCTCTTCCACCTTGGCTCAAAGCAGTCACTGATGAGCCTTCCTTATAGCTCAGATCCTCCTCAGCTTCTGAGTCATTTCAACAGAAACAGCAAAAGTTACAACAGCTTCAACCCCACACTTAGCAGGCTCTGGCATTCCATAAAGCTGGCAGGCAGAACATTCAGTTCCAGGGACATGCCCCAAAGATTGCCTCTGAATCCCAGCACAGCTTATGGTTCATGCTTTCCCCAAAAGGTAGTCCCCCTGGCTATCTTCCCTGCTAGTATGTCATTTGCTTAGGAAGGACAGACAGATCTCATGGAACCACTGATTCTGCATCATCCCTCCACTCCCAAGCACCACCATGTAGACTCTATTATGCTAGATGACACCCTGTGGTCTCCCAGCTTCAAACAAATTCTTCCATACTATGATTCGTGATGCTGAGACTAGAACACTGCAAACCACATTTCTGCTTTACTGGCTGGCCCTGTTAGACTTACAAATATATATATATGGGTGTTAGAAGGAGACTGAAGAGCTTGAAGAGGAAAAAAATATTGTTTCTTTCTGTTCACTCCTGTAGCCTTCCTGTTCTGACAGCTTTGACCGGCAATCCCTCTTCTCCACTCTGATCATGACAATTAATCCCAGTACCAGCCATTGAATCCAGTTTGCAGTTTTTTCTAGCTTCATTATGCTATCTCAGAGACAGCAGCAGTAGCCGGTGTCTACTCTTCAGAAATCTGGATATTAGGTTCACAGGGCTCCTTCTCTGACCACCAAAACTAGACCAGCCAACCAGCAGCACCACCCCTTCTCGGAGGTCTGAAGTCCAGCCCTACTGGAGGTCTACTCCAAGCTTTTAAGTTTTATGACTCCAACCACTTCCTCCGTTCTCTCAGCCCTTCCCAGCCCTAGGGGAAATAGAACCAGTTTCTACAGTTGTTAACTTGGAGATGCCTTTGTGTTCTATTTCTGTCTTTTCAATTCTTCACTAATTAAGTAACAATTCGTTAAATTCTCACTGTTAAAATAACTGGTGTGGCTCCTCCTTTTGATTGCACCTTATTATTCTAGGCCTGCCTCTAACAGCAATATTGGCCTTAAGTATGTGGCAATGACTTAGGTACCTTGAAGCTCTTAGCTGTCCTCTTTGGAATCTGCCTTTGTAACCACAACCAGAAATACTTGAGTTATGGTATTTAATCCACCACTTAATGTAGTATAGCCACAAATTATGGGATAATTAGCTTGAATTTTATTTATTTACAAATAAAGGATGATATTAGTAGAGTATTCTTTTAGTATTAATGAATAGAACCAGGAGACCCTTGTCTCCTGACATGGCATCTTCAATTATACCAATACCATCACCTACATGCACACCTGGCTTTCTTTCCAAGGCTATCAGTTGCACCTGACATCAAATGTAAAAGGACAACTTGCAATGAGATATGATGGTAGGATGAGATAAACTCACTCTCTAGCAAAACAACTCACCCTCATACAATGATTTCATGGGGCACATGATGTAAAACTCTCCCTCAATGTGTTTTAATATGATGTTAACTTTTAGATTTATTCAAAGGCAATTGAATTTTTAAATAGATAAACTTATAAAGTACTGATATGTATAAGATATCACAATTGATATTCAGGGTTTAATGCATGGCAATCTATGCTAACATTTTGCATGTATTATTTTAATTAATGCTTACAATAGTTCTGTAAAGTAGGTTATATTATTATGTCTTAGTGCAGATGAGAAAATTGAGACACAAAGAGGTACAGTAGCCTGTTGATATCATACAACTTATAAGTGGCAGAAGTGAGATTCTGGCTGCAGAGTCCACAGCTGTTTGCCACCCTACTACTGTGTTGATCCCACATGTACACTTTGCTTGGGAAAGTACCTCTTACCTTAAAGGTGACCTGTAGTTTGTTTTCACTGACAGTCAGATGAGTAATTGATTGCTTTCACAATGGCTTGAGGAATGATTATCTTTTGCTGCAATTCATTCAATAATTTGATGATTGGAGATTATAAATACGATTTTCTATATATTATAGATCCCAACTTATGAACTTATGAAAGCTCATTTGCAAATCATGGTTTCTGAATAGAATGCATTTCCCTGTGGGAATTAAGTTAGACATGATCATAAGTTTCTTTAGCCAGGCCACAAAAAATGTGGAGTTGCTCCTCATATACCCAGAAAATTATGACTTAGTAGTAGTTATGTTAATTAGAAAAAATAGAGTTGATTTTTCCTTTTAAAATTATAAAATACATTTTTAAAATATTTTTTTAAATATTTTTAAAGGCTATGGAACTCACTGGGGGCATGGGAAGGCCAGGTTTCTTTGGGGACAAAGAAGGAAAATGGGAGATAACAGAAGTAACCCTGACCCTGAAGCTTCCCTCAAAGGGAAAATACTACTCCATCGTTTCCTACCTGCCTGTCTGTACATCCTCCCATCAGCATAGAGCATGTTCCCCCAAAGGGAGATAGGAGAGAAGCCAGGGGTCATGAGCCTATCAGATAAATTCAGCAGCCAGCATGCTACCAGCCAAGGACATAGAGAAAAGGGCTTCAGAGTCAAGGTCAAGAGGGAAAATAGGCTGCACCTCTGGGCCATGAAGGTGACGGGTAGAAAACAGGCAGGAAATTCCTCTGAGTGACAGCTTTGTTACCAAAATTTAATGGGTCAGATCAAAGAATGAAAACAGGAGGCCTCTTTAAGAAAAAAGCACTTCAGCTGTGATACCATCACAGATAAAAGCCAAGTAATAAATGAGCTACAGGTAAATTGGGCATATGATTGGAGCCATTCCTACATAGTACTTTCAAGAATCACACTTAACCTTGGTGTCTATTATTTAGTTGTTTAGATAAGACTTTAAATTGGTCTTGTTTCCAGGGCGAATCTATTACCCAAAGACACTTTGAGCAAAATGCTACCAATAAAGAATAAATCCCAAATGTTTAAATTAATGCTGAAGAGGCTTTGTGTTTTTAAGCTCATACACTAATCTTTCAGTCCACAAGTGTGTGTAATATCATGCACCATGTTCAGGGTACTGTCCTAGGTGCTGGAGGACATATCTCTGAATAAAGCAGACAAAAATGTCTACCTTCAGAGAGTTTACATTCTAGGTTTACATGAAATGATGATTCATCAGCAAATAAATTACTATGCAAAAAATGTTTCTTTTTATAAAGTGGCAATCCAGAACTTTAGGGAGTATTTACATTAATAAATAAGATTAACTATGCCATCTACATAGTGACAATATTGTGTAACTTTAAAGAGAAAATATGGATCCCCAGACTGATCAATAAATTGTCCTCTTAAAGTGATATCAGACAAATGTGACTTATAGTATTTTTAATTTGGCTTAAGTTTTTGGATCATATGTATTTACACTACTTAAAGCTATTGTTTGGAGCAAAAAAATAAGAGACAAAGCGAACATAAGAAATGTAAAGTATATACCATGATTTACAAAGGGATTTTTCCCTTTGTAAATTCTATAAATTCACACCTAATTGAAGCTAAAGTTAAAACTGGTCTTTGAATGTGTTTTACTAATACAATATGTAAGAAATGTCTACTTCATCAAATGAGTTCCAAATATTGTCAATGGAACATATATCAGGAGACTTCTCTATGTCTGTTGGAAGTTCTTAATTCAGGAAATAAAAACATGATACATAGCTTTTTACTGATAGCTGGGGGAAATTATCTAACAATTAAAGAATACAATACCCAAGAGAAAAGGAAATGCCAAGATGTCAAAACTTCTCTCAAATAGAATCCTATGGTTAAAGCCCAGCCTTGCTAAAGAGAATGAAATAATTGGGCTTGACTTCAACTTTTAATAGACATTTTTCTATAAAATAGATAACTCAAGCCTATGAAAAAGATAGGAGATATAAAAATGTAACTGAAATCAAAACAGTGAAATGTAATATGTAAACAGGAATGAAGTTTAATAGAATTTGACTAATTTTGACTCCACTAATTCAGAATTTGAGATAAGTTCATGAGGCATAAACTAAAGATTATCTTTGTAGTAATTTTGGGTGAAAGATCTTCTAAGATAATACTTTTCAAACTTCATTGCAATCACAGGGGATCTTGTTTGAGTGCAAATTCTGATTCAGCAGCTCTGCGATGGGCTCCCAAGATTCTGCACGTCTACCGAGCTCCCTTGAGATACTTTTGCTACTGTCCACAAACATACTTTGAGTAGCAAGAATCTGAGTAAATCAGGATAAGCTAGATGGCAAAACACACTTTCCCAATATTCTTGAGAGAACAAATGACTACTTACAAATGAGTCTATGTGGTTCATAAAGACAGTGGTGGTCAGAGTAATACTTGGCAACATGTTGTAAACAGCTAATTGGTGTTAATTCACATTGTTAAAAATGAAAACAAAGGTTTTCTTTAAAAATATTCTACTTAGCCAATTTTTCATGCTACTTTTATTCATTTATATAGCCTTCATTTTAGTTAATGAACATGTGGCATTTGGACAACTGAAAGCAAAAGGGAATAATATCATTAGCCATCTTTAATTCTTCTTGTGTTCGTTTTCCTATTAGGTTTGAGATCTTCCCATTTACTTATTCATTTACACATTCAAATAGAAAAATGCTGCTGAGAGCAAGTCCTTAGGAGGCTAATCAAGTACTGATCATAAGATGTCCTTCCTTCACTTCACCCCAGCCTTGCTAATATAAACAGATAAGATTTTTTTAAGGTCACCATTATTATGTAACTGTAACTATAAATAATAATGCATGAAAGGCTCTCAAGTGGTATTTTTATGGGTCACTACCATGGCTGACAATTAGCTGAGGTTATCCAAAAGCCTTTGACATACCTTGGCCCCATCATGTGCCACACTGTTGAAGCAAAGAATATTAAGAAGTAATGGGCTGGGCGCAGTGGCTCACGCCTGTAATGCTAGCACTCTGGGAGGCCGAGGCGGGCGGATTGCTCGAGGTCGGGAGTTCGAAACCAGCCTGAGCGAGACCCCGTCTCTACTAAAAATAGAAAGAAATTAATTGACCAACTAAAAGTATATATACAAAAAATTAGCCGGGCATGGTGGTGCATGCCTGTAGTCCCAGCTACTTGGGAGGCTGAGGCAGGAGGCTCGCTTGAGCCCAGGAGTTTGAGGTTGCTGTGAGCTAGGCTGACGCCACGGCACTCACTCTAGCCTGGGCAACAAATGTGAGACTCTGTCTCAAAAAAAAAAAAAAAAAAAAAAGAAGTAATGGAGACTGTGCACTTCCCTAATTCCAGGAAATGCTAAGGAAACAGATTCTGCAGGATATCATCTGTCCTTACTCACCAATGATGATCTGGTTTTCTGTGGCAAATGAGTAGTCCCTCCACCATAGGAAAATAGAAGCAGAGAACAGAGAAGAAGGTGCAGTGCCAGTAGTATACAGCAAGACATACAAACTGCAGCAAGACAGGGTGCAGGGGGAAAACCAAGAGATAAGAAAAGGAGAAAAATGCAGAAATGCAGCATTAAAGCAACAGAAAAAGAAAGCAGAGAAATAAAGGAGACTTTGAGAAGGTGGAAGAACTTTCAGAGCCAGAGTTTTAGCTACGCAAACTGCCTGCATCTCCCTGTAAAAGGTGGGTCCCCAAGCTCCACAGAACACATAACACCAGTACCATGCAAGATGGCAGAAAAATTCCCAAGCACAAGCATATGATCCAGGTGGAAAGCACTCTTCCATTTTGATGATGCATGGGTGATTTATCTTAGTCTCCTGCCATCCAACAACCAAGTAATAATTGGCTAGTTTGTGTCTGCTTCCATGTTCAGTTAGCAAATTTTCTTTTATCTACAGGGACAAAATTAAACCAGTCTAACAAAATAAGCACTGCAGTGAACTTGGTGTTTGCATTTCTCATTATAAATTAGTAAATTGGCACAGATGGAAAAAGAAAGACACAGAGAGAGGCAGAGAAGGAAAAGGAAGAGCCCCGTGATAAAGCATAGCTTGAGCTATCCCTCTTAGGAGTAACTTATGTATACAAATCAGGATTTGCCAAAGGGTAGGCTTGGTAGGCCCAGCTTCACAAAGTGGGGGCTAAATTAAATACCAGAGGAAGAGAATCAGATCGGAAATCAAAAGAAAACTATTAGGCCTAAAGGAAAAATTTGAACATCCTTCAGAACATTCTTTTTATATGTGTTCCAGTGTGATTCCCAGAGTGCAGAATGGACTTAGAAGGAAACTCCCAGACCTAACACCTTAATGGTCTTTTAATCCCAGCCTAGGGACCACAGAAACGTCACAGGATATCTAAACCCACCTCCCTCTGGCAGGGATGGCCATTTTCTTCCACACATGGAGAAACTGAGCAGTGAGTCCCCAGCCTGGCACAGCTCTCCAGCCCTGTGGTGCCAATCCAAGCCCTCAAGTGCTCTGCTGGGAAGAACACCTAGGGCCATGTAAAAGTAGAAGAGATAGAAGATACAGTAGCACCCTTAAGATGCCTTAAGTCGTAAGTTCTGACCTTGAGGCCATTGTTACATTGGGATGAGTGGCACCAGTCTCAAATAAAAGAGAGGAAGCATTTAGGACTACTAAGGAGTTTCCTTGACTCAGGCTCATCTATGAACTGGCCCTTCCAAGAACTATGCTGGGGGTAAGAAAAGACAGTGCGGTTCTCAGCCTTTGCTTAAGTTGCATAAGTCACAGTGCTTCTGAATGCTCCTATTTTTAGTAAGTGGTGTTCTAGACTGATGTTCCTTAAAGAAACAGAAGGGAAAAAAACATAATGACTTCAGCCCTTAGCGAGTCAGAATTGGTAGATGTTCCTGTATGTTACTTGGTGTTTTTTTCTCAGAATTTCTTGCTAGTCAGTAAGAATCCACACCTGAAAACATCAGTTTCTACTCACCCTGCACTCTCTCATTAATGATGTAATACTCTGCTTGGACTGATCTTCATACTTCTTGTTAGTGACTAATGATCTGTTGGTGAATCGAAAATATGGGCCCAGTCCAGCTCTGAAAAAGATATTCCCTGGAAATGCACTATAATAATCATGTGAGCATGATAGACTTACTAATCTCAGTGCATATTCCTTTAACATTCACCAAGATATTTTGTAGTAAAAGCAACACTTGATCTTCCCCAAGAGCACAAATGGCCAAGTCAACAATAAGAACCACACAGAAGCCTCAAGAGGAAATTTGTAAAAAGAAAGGAAAACTCTGTTCCCAAGGCTTTTCCTAGGGGTGGGGAACCTTTTCATGTTGGAAGGCCTCATTAATTTAGCTGTAATCAAATACAAGGCCACATTCAAGAAACTTCAATTGGACGTACTTAAAAACGTACAATTAGGCCGGGCGCTGTGGCTCACGCCTGTAATCCTAGTTCTTGGGAGGCCGAGGCGGGCGGATTGCTCAAGGTCAGGAGTTCAAAACCAGCCTGAGCAAGAGCGAGACCCCGTCTCTACTATAAATAGAAAGAAATTAATTGGCCAACTGATATATATATAAAAAATTAGCTGGGCATGGTGGCGCATGCCTGTAGTCCCAGCTACTCGGGAGGCTGAGGCAGGAGGATCGCTGGAGCCCAGGAGTTTGAGGTTGCTGTGAGCTAGGCTGACGCCACGGCACTCACTCTAGCCTGGACAACAAAGTGAGACTCTGTCTCAAAAAAAAAAAAAACGTACAATTATTTTGTAAAAATATAACTACTGTATACTTAATAATTTCAAAAAATGAAAACTATTTGTTAATTTTGAAGTTAACCTTTTTAATGATTTTGTTATGTCTGTTTTTTGCTGGAAAGCATTTGAGTATTTGATTGCAGTGTGAAGGTCCGTAGTTTCAGTTGATCCTCTAGATGATTATCAGTCATTTGTGGCCTTAGGGTGTCTTGACTTGGGTTAGGTAGGAGAATATAGTTTCACAGCAGTAAGTGGTTGAAAAGCAAGAAAGCATTTTTCAGGCATGTTGCTGAAGGTGTGGGTGTTCTACTGCATTTTTCCTTATTTGAATCGGATCTCTTTTAGCATCAAACAATGACTTGAAAATGTCATCTACTGAGAGCTCAATCAATTCTATCTGTAGTTCCTTAGGTTGCTTGGTGATATCAACTAGGTGAGGCTGAAATGCTAATTTGAGTGTGATGTCATGATTTTCAAAGTCAGTGAACCTTCCCTTGTATTCTCCAATTAGTAGGTCTATGACACCTGCATATTCTTCAAGTGATTCATATATATCATCCTGCTCATCAATGACCTTTGTTATTATAACTGGGGAAAATGTTCATCTGAAATTTCCTTTTGAAGAAGCATTTTGAAAAAAGATAGCATTTTTTCAAAATGCCTGGGGGTTTTGCCACGTATCATATGTAGACTTAGTTTTACTTTGTAAAGAAATATTCAAGTTGTTTTGATTTGACATAATATCACATAGAAAAGCTGCATTCCTATAGAATATTCTTTCAATAATTCACATTGCTGATTCTGTCCATCATAAAATTTATCTGTTCTTGTGGAGATAAAATTTTGACTGGCACCTGTCCCTGCAATAGCCAATGCATTTTAGAATGCTATGGCAAATCCACACTGAATACGTCATCATTCAACTTTAGCATGTTATGAAACTGATGATGCCATGTTGCATTTGCACGAATATATCAACAATCCTTATAACTTGCTGCAAAGTATCACTTAAAATAATAGCTTCAGCACAGAGATTTTTCTGTTGTAAGATATAATGAAAAGAAATGAGAACATCTGGATCTGTAATACCTTTCTTTATCTGTGCAATAAACCCTTCATGTTTTCCTGTCGTGGAAGGTACACCATCTACACATACACTCATTAAATTTACCAAATTTAGCCCAACTTTATGACATTTATCTTGAAAGCCATTGAAGATATCTATTCCTAATGTTCTATTTGCAAGAGTGCCCAAAATGAGTTACTATTTGTAGCAAAGAAAATCTTCTGTTATGACCCAAATGAAGTATAAAACCTGTGCCAAGTCAGTAGTATTAGTTGACTCATCCAAAGTGATTGAATAATATGTATTTTCCTTTTGAAGTATTACATGAAGTAATTATCTTAAGTTGAAGGCTAATTCATACTGCCAATCAGTTATGGTTCTCCTTGAAAGAGGCAATTGTTTGTACTTTGAAACATTATCAGGGTCTCAGCATCCTACAATTTTAACAATGCATTCTTTCACAATTTCTACATCACTGAATGGCTTCCCTTTTTTCCAGAGTATATAAGCTACTTTATAAGTTGCTTCAGTGGAATTATTTCCAGATCTTATTGCTGCTTGAAAAATTATCTTTACTTTTGCTTTTCATCTTTTGATTTCTGCAATACAACTGTTCACACCTCTCCTTCTAATTTAAAATATCTGTGGTCCTTGTGAATGTTAATGCTGCTGAACACTGAATTTCTTTAATGGTGATATTGCAGTATCATAAAGCAAGCAAATCATCTTCTCTTTAGCAGAAACAAGAAAATATTACAATTCCCAATCCTCCTTAAAAAAATCTGTTTTCTTCCTTGAGCGTTCTCTTGATCTTCTTTGATATCATGGGCTGTTAAGCAGATAGAATTAAAAAATACTGTCAAACTGTACAACTATTCACAAATTCCACTTCAAACAGAAACACATGCACCTTTGTCAAAAGCTGGTAATAGACTGGTGTACCCTACCCAACAAACTCTCATGAACCAGCTTCGTGAGGTTGTAGCACCAGATGGGGAGAGTTAGAACTAAATTATGAGCGTAGCAGCCATCAAATTTAGCCCTATGGCTCACTAATGTTCTAATTGTGCCAGTCAATCTGGGAGGATTATTTCATTGAAACTTATTTTATTCTTTGGTATTTTAAATATATTCATTTTAAAAATAAAATAAAAATATAAAAGACCAACAAAATGTATTAATAAAAATGAAAGGATTTGCTCTTTAAAATTTGGATTCAGTCAAAAGACTACACTTAAGGACCTATAAAGCCACATGTGGCCTTAAGGCCATAGGTTCCCTACCTCTGGCTTTTCCTAAGCAAAAGTGTGAAGACAGGGAAATTTTTCTTTGGACTCTTCTCATCTTACTTTTTCTGGGTCTTTATTTCAACTCTCTCCTATGATACCCATGCCCCCCCAATACGACCACCCTTCCAGCTGCATCTTAGTAGCCCAGGCACACGAGCACCGTTGGAGCAGTTCAGTTTGGATAGAGCTTCTCAGGCAGTGTCCTACCCATAGGCAGGCCATGGAGCAAGAGCAAGGTTAAAATCAACACATGGGTCCAGAAATAAAATCCTGATGAATCACACTATCATGGCCCCAACAAACCTATTCTATACTGTCAGAAGTCAAAATAGTGTTTACCCTTGGTTAGGTGGTTAATTATTGGAAGGGAGCTTGGTGGGCTTCTAAGTATTGGTCAATATTTTATGTTTTTTGATCTAGTCCAGGTTCCATCAGTTTGTTCAGTTTGTGAAAACTTACTGACCTATATATTTATGGTATGTACATTTTATTGTATGTATAATACATCAAGAAAATGTTATAACAGTCTTTGAATGGTACAACGCAAGAGATTGAAGAGGTTCAAAATATAATCAACATTACCTGGATTTTTTTTTTTAAAGTAGGATGACATCTAACAATACTATCAATACAAATCCCATGCAAATATTTTTACTCAGTCCATCCTCACTAGGAAGCAGTTTTTAAAAAGGTTTTTACTAGCTAGCCCCAAGCTAGCATCCAATGTCTTGGGTCTGCAAGGTTATCTGTAGGAAAAGAAAGAGAGAATGTCTCTAGCACTGTCCTGAGAAGAGGGCAAGTGCTGTTGAAACAGGGCATCAAAGTTAGAGATCAGGGTGTTGTGGCACGTGTCTGTAGTCCCATCTATTTGAGAGGTTGAGGTAGGAGGATCACTCGAGCTCAGGAGTTTGGGGCTGCAGTGAGTTATGACTGCACCTGTGAGTAACTATTACACTCCAGCCTGGGTTACAGAGTAAGACCCTGTCTATTAAAAAAAAAATTAATAAAGGGAGTTGAGTCCAGACTCTATCCCCCACTCCAAGACCCTGTTTCAGTGGTCCCTACACACACACATACGTACACAAACACACACACACAGGCACAAGCTAGAGGTCACTAGTTGATTGGATTATCTAGCCAATTCCCCTTGCTTAGAGTCTCCTACTTAGCAAGCCATCCGTAGAGAAAGAATAGAGATTATGTTATTGCTCCAAGTTAATAATGTTCTAATTTTACATAAATCTCTGTATAGACCCAACCTTTTTTCAGTAGGACTCTTTTTTAAACTAAAACAATTTATCAAATTATTGCATAACAGTGACTATCAATAACTGTTTATTTAGCAACAACATTTTCAGTAACAATGTTTGCAGTAAGCTGAGACACAAACTAATCCCCCCTCAAAAGCAACTCTTGCAAAGCACAATCAGGCACTGGGACAGGCTCCCCCAAGGGGATGTGTGTCCGTTTCCCTGGGCCAATCCAGTCAGTCTCTGAGGACAATGACCTGCTTTACCCGTGAATAAGAATGTGTGTGACTTCTGCTGTGTGTCAGCTATAACAAAGGATGTTATATTGAGGCAATAGAAAAAAATGTTTTGATATTTCTACCAGATTGATCCTGTGCATTCTCAGAGAAGTCTTAAAAGAGATTTGTTACAAAGTACTCTGGTAGTAGTACACAGGGAAAAAGAAAAGCTCATGAATTTGAGCAGGTGTTTGTATTAGTCTTATACCCATGACACTGAACATGCTTCCTAATATCTATTGATTTAGTGGGATTTGATCATACCTAGAAAGAATTATAAATCACTAAAGGAGAAGTGCACCTGCCCACAACTGTGAAGGGACAAACATTGAAAGACAACTTTAAATATTTGTAAATACATAAGGTTTCAAAATTTGCCATTAATATGTTTGTATGTTTTCTAAAATTAAAATCCATTTGTTCTACCAACTAAAAATTCTTCATAGTTATTTATTTAACTCATTTTTCTTTGCTGTAATCTGTCAGGTAGCCTTCTGCTACAAAATGAAAATATTGTAGCTTATATATTTTATGCAGACATTTCAAATATGAATCTTCCTTTCAGAGAAAATCTTGTCCCTTCCCGTTTGAGAGAAAATGTCAGCTTCTAGTGCATGCCATTATCTGAAATGTACCTAAAGCATTCTGTATTGTTAACCATTAGTTCCTAAGCAATCATGAAGAAAATATTCATGGAAACTTCACATCTGGTGTTTAGATGTACCTAAGTTCCTGTTTTCTCATACTTTATTCCTCTGTACCCAACAAGGAGAAAAACATCAACTGCTCTCCCACAGTGATCTTGGAAAAATATATAAGATCAACATCAGTTTTAGATCAATTGTTAAAATGATGCCTAGACATAAGTTGAAGTCATCCCCATCTGGATGTGAGCAAAAAGCAAGCAATAAAATTGTCTTATTTTAATTTTTTTAGCCTGTTTTTTTTTTCTTTTTACTTCGGTTACAGTTAACTAAATTAAGTTTGTTAAAAATCACCACCACCCAATATTCTTACTCAGAATATTATTAATACTTGCTTGGGTCACATGATGCACCAAAGCCAGGTCAGAGGAAAAGATAAAATCTGCAACCTTACATGCATGGGGCGGGGGGGAGAAGATTCTAGAAAACTTACACAATACTTGGGGAAAAAGAAAACGCAGCATTCTGTTTACATATAGAGTTATTAGTATTTAATGCCTAGTAATCTCCACCCCTAAGCACAGAATTCTTTTGTCCCTAACTCTTGTAGCAACCATTCTTCTAATACTATAAAATTGTGAATGATTCTCCATATTATCAAAAGATTTTTTTCCTCCTTTCTGCAAATTGGATCAGCTAATTTAAATTATGAAGGAAAAATTATACTTTTTTGTCTTTTGTCCATGTAACACAGTGGTTCTCAACCAGAGATCATTTTGACCACAAGGGGACATTTGGCAATATCTGAAACATTTTTACATGTCACAACTTGGGGAGAGGGTACTGCTACTGACATCTAGTGAGTAGAAGTCAGGGATGCTATTAAATATCCTACAAGGATAACAGCCTCCTCCTCTTCCTCTCTAACCCCCCCTTCCAAAAGAATTATTGGTCATTATTCAAGTCCACATATCTACCTAGAGAAAGCATGAGATACTGACAGAATGCCCTGAGACCCAGATTAACTGGTATAGACATAGAGACGTGATACACAGATCCACCTTCAAGGAATGAACTTCTGTCCCAGCTGCTGGGAATATTGTCAGCAAATGGCCTCTAGTTGCCAACTTCTTCAAGGATTTCTTCAGCTGCAGAGACACTCTTAGCCAAGGCCATGCCCTTACAGGGGCAGACCACAACCAATGACTGATTGCAGCAAGGACATAAAGACCTGGTCATTGCAGCCCACCACGAGACAACTTTAGTGGAATAAATACATCCCAGAGCTCCCATGGGATATGGGGCCAGCATTGCAATTCAACTTCTCTCTCTGCCCATTCCTGCTTCCTTCCACAGGTGTTGACCCATAATATACATCCTTCTCACCAATCCCTGATTCAGCATCTGCTTCTGGAGAACCCAACCTGGGACAAGGCTCCCTTGGACAGGAAACCTCTAAAAAGAATTTGGAGGAACCGAATATGCTACATAGGAAACAACCAGAAGAGGTTTATGAAGTCTACAGAACCACTTAGGAAGGGTGCTTGGCCAACAAACATATGAAAAAAATGCTCAATAACTCTAATTATCAGGGAAATGCAAATCAAAACCACAATGAGATATCACTTAACTCCAGTGAGAATGGCTTTTATCAAAAGTCCCAAAACAACAAATGTTGGCATGGGTGCGGAGAGAGAGGAACACTCATACACTGCTGGTGGGATTGCAAACTAGTACAACCTCTATGGAAAATAGTATGGAGATAACTCAAAAAACTAAAAGTAGAACTACCATTTGATCCAGCAATCCACTTCTGGGTATTTATTCAAAGGAAAAAAAGACATTCTATAAAAAAAATATACGCACTAGAATGTTTATAGCAGCACAATTCACAATTGTAAAGATGTGGAAACAACTCTCTAGTGTCCATCAATACATGAGTGGATTAATAAAATGTGGTATATGTATACCATGGAGTACTATTGAGCCATAAAAAGTGGTAAACTACCTCTTGTATTAACCTGGATGGAGCTGGAGCCCATTCTTCTAAATGAAGTATCACAAGAATGGAAAACTAAGCTCCACTGTACTCATCGTTAAATCGGCACTAATCAATCACAACTTATGTGTACCTACAAAGTAATATTCAGGGAGTGTTACTGAATGTTACATTTCAGTGTTAGGGAGAGGAGAGGAAGGGATGGGTATATTAACACCTAATGGTTGCGGTGCTTACCGTCTGGGGGATGGGCACACAGGTAGCTCTGACTCTGGTGGTACAAAGGCAATTTATGTAACCAAAGCATTTGTACCCCTGTAATATTCTGAAATAAAAATTTTAAAATTTTAAATTTTTAAAAATTGAAAAATGAAAGGTGCTGAGAAAGTCAGTGGATGTGTGCCCAATCTCAAGTCATAGAGAACCATGCTACAATAACAGGTTAGAAATAATCCTGAGGAGTCACCGAAAATGGCTTATCCGATGAAAGAGAGCTACGTGGTTTTTAAAAATCAAAAAACCTTCTAAATAATGGCAAAAAAATTGCTCTGAAGTAAATTTTGAGATTTAAAACAAAACCAAAACCAACAAAGGTACAGTATTATGTTAGTGACATAGAACAGACAGGTGTTGAACTGTTCCAGGCAGCTGAGATCCCAGCATCCTGAGGCTTCCAGGTTGCCTCTTCCCAACTAGACTGAGTCACCTCTGACCACAGATACGTATCTTCGTAAGAGGAGAGTACAACCCGAGGGTTCTGCTTCGATTGGTCATAGCTCAGAAACCCTGGCAGTGACTCAAGTCAACTAGGATCACAACCTTGGAACACACCCTTCAGCACCTTAGACGGAGAGACCATGAACCCACAGGTCATGAACCATGGCTGTTTTTAGCAGTGAGTCATCCCAACACAACTAAACCATAAGACTTTGAATTTCACAAGTGATCTCCATGTCTGAGAAATAAAAATTTGAATACACTTGTTGTCAGGAGGAGGTGGGGCACAGAAGCTATTTAAAAGTTAATTGAAACTGAATAGTTTACACATGACAGTGTACAAAGAACTGTATTTTATGGGTCATTATAACTTGTATACTTATGGAAATTAATTTTCCAAACACTGTATTTTTCTATATCTTTGGTTTAGCATATAGGCATTTATTTTTGACAGATGATTCCAGCTTTTACAAGGAAAAATACTCCTGGAAATTGTATCTTAAATGAATCTTCATAAAAATAAGCATAAGCTTTCACATTCATTGGTTAGTAAATACTTGAGGCCGGTGAGATACTCAATAAATGAACAGGTAAAATTGAGAAGCAATACATATGAATGTTTATTAAGCAGTAGCAAACAAGCAAAGCAGAGAAAAATAAAGACCTTTTAAAGTGCTTTTTCTTATACCCAGCTTCAAAGAAAATCTAGTAAATAAACATCAATCTAGAATGCAAATGCCTTAAGCAGTTTAATGCAAATGCCTTAGCATTGTGAGGCTTAAGGTCCAATGTGGATCATTTTTTGCACATGCCTCATCTTACAGTTTCACAGGCACTCAAAGGCAGCTCTACAGAGCTATGGGCTACCCCAGCCCAGGGCAGTGATTATGGGAGCCCAGTTAGAAAGAAGACATGCATGAAAAAGATGGACTTCCATCTAGATCTAGGTCCATCTAGGACCTAGATCCCACTAGAAAAAGAACAAACAGAAGAATGGAGAAGGAAACAAAGAAACCGTCTGTTGGGGTCAAAGGGGAACGAGGCAGGCATCCTACAAAAGAATCTTGGACATAAAAGACAGGAAGGTCTCATTGAAGGAGTGAAACCACCAAATATCAGAGCCTCTGAAAAGTGAAAGCCACTAAGAAAGTTCCTATCAGGGAGTCTGAAATTCATGGTATGTCACAGGAAATTAAGTCCCTGCTATATACAGTCGTGTGTCACGTAACAGTGATTCGGTTAACAATGGTACATATATGCACAATGGTGGTCCCGTAAGATTATAATGGTGCTGAAAATTTTCTATCACCTAGTGACATCGTAGCTGTCATAATTTCCGTCATAGTGCAACACGTTACTCACCTGTTCATAGCGATGCTGGTGTGAACAAACTTACTGTGCTGCCAGTTGTATAAACGTATAGCACATACAATTAAGTACAGTACATAATACTTGATAATGGTAAGAAACCACTATGTTGTTGGTTTATATATTTACTATATGATACTTTTTATCAATATTTTTTAGAGTATACTCCTTCTGCTTACAAAAATAAAAATAAAAAGTTAATTGCAAAACAGTCTCAGGCAGATCCTTCAGGAAGTATTCTAGAAGTTGTTGTTATCATAGGAAATGACAGTTCAATGCATGTTATCGCCCCTGAAGACCTTCCAAGGGGACAAGATGTGGAGGTGGAAGACAGTGATGTTGGTGATCCTGACTTTATACAGGCCTGGGCTAACGTGTATGTTTGTGTCTTAGATTTTAACAAAAAACCTTTAAAAGTTAAAAAAAAAAGTATTTTAAAAATAGAAAAAGTCTTATAGAATAAGGATAGAAAGAAAGAAAATATTTTGTACAGCAGTACAATGTGTTTGTGCTTTAAGCTAAGTGTTATTACAAGAGTCATGTTAAAAAAAATAGAAAGTTTATAAAGTAAAAAGGTTACAATAGTAAGCTAAGGTGAATTTATTATTTAAAAAAGAAAAATGTTTTTATAAATTTGGTGTAGTCTAAGTATACAGTGTGTACAAAGTCTACAGTAGTGCACCGCAATGTCCTAGGCCTTCACATTCACTCACCACTCACTGACTCACCCAGAGCAACTTCCAGTCCTACAAGCTCCTTATGACAAGTGCCCCATAGAGGTGTACCATTTTGATCTTTTAGACCATATTTTTACCGTACCTTTTCTATGTTTAGATACACAAATACCTCTGTGTTACAATTGCCTACAGTCTTCAGTACGGTAGCATGCTGTACAGGTCCATAGCCTAGGAGCAATAGGCTACATACACCACAGAGCATATGTGTATGGTAGGCTGTATACCATCTAGGTTTGTGTAAGTACATGTATGACTATATATACTTGTATATCTGTATATCTATACCTCTCTGTATGTATGCATGTATATACATATGTGTACATATACACATTCTTACTCATATACACTTACATAAGCACATACGTATACACACAAGCATACATGTGTACAGAAACACATACATTGAAATGATTATGTGTTAGTCCATTTTGTTGCTATAACAGAATACCACAGACTTGGTAATTCACAAAGAGCAGAGAAGTTTATTTGGGTCACAGTTCTGGAGACTGTGAAGTCCAAGATCAAGGGTCCACATCTGGTGAGGACAAAAATCATCACATGGTGAGAGAGGATGAGAGCATGTGAGATAGACAGAGAAAGGGAGTGGCACTCATTTTTTTTAATAGGAACCCATTCACATGATAACTAACCCACTCCATAAATAATGGCATTAATCCATTCATGAGACCAGAGCCCTTATTACCTAATCACCTCTTAAAGACCCTACCTCCCAACACTATTACAATGGCAATTCAATTTCAACGTGAGTTTTGGAGGGGGCATTCAAACCATAGCATCTTGGAACTCAGGTTCATACAAGAGATCTTTGAGAATTAAGCCTGAAAGTTATGATCTCATTGACAACTGTCCCTTTAGTCATATTCTCAGCAAAGAACAATGTGATTAAGAGTTAAGAACTGTGACTTGTGGCCCTATGTTTGCTACCTGAAATCTTGCTAAGTTTTCCAAGGTTTTTAAGCATGCTTTGTGTTCTTTGGGTAAATGACAAAGCAAGCAGAGACTGGCCTATCATTATGTATTTTTACTTTTCTATATTCTGTTCTTGGTGGTAAAAGTAGAAAAGGATTTAGGAGATGCCATGTTAACATTTGCATTAATTCACACTTTCTTTGGAAGTTTAATCCTATCAGTCAGGAAATGTAAAATTTAAGGTTCTTCCATTTATGTAAATTTGCATGCCTTTAATTGGCTGCATTTTTAATTAGTAAGGAGCAACTATTATTTTATTGTCCCATTCTTACAAAATAGCAAATTAAGTTTCCATTGTACCACCTAATTGTCATGTCATCATCAATTTTGAGCTTAAACTGGCTACGTTACCATTGCTCAATGCAGAATATTGTTTAAAAGAGTGTACATTTTGCACCTCCAAAATGATATGAATGCACAATGATTTCACAACTTACAATGCTAAATGAAGTCATAGAGCAATTGGAGAAAGCAGATTGGTAAGCCAAAAACCTAAAGCTTTTATAAATGCATGAATGTAGCCTCCAATTTATCCACATCCCTGGCTTCTCCATCCCCCACAGTCTCCCTCTCTTTTGGGAATCTCAGTGATCATTATCACCTCTACCAGAGAATAAGCAAGTGAAAAAGAAAAGGCATGAAATTCAAATCAGCTTGTTGCGTTTTTTGTAGACCCTTCAAGAGGTTTGTTGGAGAAGAAGTCAAAATTAATGGCTAAAGTGGGGTTTGAAGAATATGTTAGATTTCATTTATTCCTGCTCTTCTGCACTTGTTCACCCCATTAGCACTAATAATTGAAAGTTTGTTTCATTTATCATAGCACACTAGGCAGATGCTGTAGTTTTAAGTCAAGACCACAAAAAGAAAGCAGGATTTTAAATTGCTGCAGGAGAGACTATTATAGAAGTAAACTAAATGACTTCAAGGAAGACAAAAGCACTAGTTACTAAAAGAAGTTATAGAATCTTCCCCTCCGAAAATTTTTAAGAATCACGAACACAACTCCTTCAATGAAGACCTCTTTGGATACAGAGAAATCAACCTGCACTTTCTTAAGGTCCTATGCTTTATAGTTTTCTATTAACTCACTTTTTAAATGTGCAAACTGTGAATTATTTTAAAAACAAGGGACATTTGCTATGGCTTAATTAACAATATACAACCTAAAAGTCCTCAGTGCTCCCCAAGGTGGGGAAAACCAAACAAAATGTGGTTGCATTCAATAAAATCCACTGTATAATGACCCCAATCACCACATTCCTAGAATAGTAATAGTGTTCCCTTCCCCAAACACGCAAATTATGCAAGATCCCCAGGTTGGTTGGTTTTGGTTTGTGAATCAGACACATCCTGTGTAGATCTCTACAACTGGTTAATTTCCAGGCAGGCTGACCTATTGATCGTGGCTCACCTGAGTTCCTTTATCAGTAAATACCAGAACTTGAATATTGGACAGAAATGACCCTGTCCCCAGAGATGTGCTCCCTGTTTGCACAGCTACTAAGGAAGTGTTCCATTAATTAACCTAGAGTTTAGTGGTTTCTTGAGAAATAAAGGGAAACAACTCCCCCTGCCAAAGACAAACTAAATCAAAAAAGGACTGCTTGGGCTCCAAACATTAGTTGATTTTGTAACTCTTAGTGATTTGGCTCTTTGAATCCATATCTATTGTACTTATAGACAGAAATTTCTTTTCCCAGGAAAACTATGCATTAAATCAAGTTACATAAGAAAATTTGGGTTATAATATTGGGTGGAAATATTTAATTTCAGTACTCATTGGCTCCCCCCAAGGTACTACATGTAGTTTGACCATATAGTAAACTATTATCGTGAATAGAAAACTTCTATATTTCCTGAGGGAAATTATAGTGGCTCAACTCAATATTCCTAACTAAACAAACGTTCACTGAACACCTATTGCTAGTATGCATTGCATGTGAACATACAAAGGCACCTGCTAGGCTTTGCTAGAGGAAATACAAGACACTGGGGAAACACATGGAGATACCTGATCCAGTCTTGGGGGATCAGGAAGTGTTCCTGGAGAAAGTGACAGCTAAATTGAGACCTAAAGGAAGATCAGGAAGATGTCAGGTAAAAAAGGGAAATGGGTGTATTTTCAGCAAAAGAAAACAGTTTGTGCAAAAGATTGCACATGGGGGAGGACATGTTGTGATCAAGGAACTTCACATGATTCAGTATGGCTGGGGCAGGGAGCAGTGAGACACCACTAGAGAGGTCTGCAGAGGGCAAGTCATACAGGATCTTGAATGCCATCCTAAAGAACTGGAACTTTACCTTAAGGGCTACAGAAAGTCATTAACTGTATTTAAGCAGAGGAGTAGTTATAAGACCAAGTTTATGATTTAGAAAGATAATACTGAAAATTGGCTGTAGAAGAGTGAGACTGGAGCCCTTTGGTTAAGGTACAACATAGTGTTGGGATGTAAAAAATAGAATAATTCCTTAAAGGGGATGGAATTTGAGCTAGGCCCCGGAATTGGAAAAAGGCTGTTCAGGACTAATGGTACAGCAAGAATAAAGTTAGGAGACAGGAAAATGCAAGGGCCAGATGTGTCAGGAGCAGAAAGTAGATAACTAGACCAAAGTGTGGGCCTCGAGAAGGAATTGGATGGACAGTGAAACTACATGAGTAACAGGGATGAAATCAGATAACAATCTAAAATTGCACACTGCCGAATTTTATTCTGATGGCAATGTGGACTCCTTGAAAGGCCTTGACATGATCCAGCTTTAGAAAGATAATTTAAGGAGTGAAGAAATGTTCTTTTGCATGTCTATCCTGAGCTGTGAGCTTTTCAGTGGCAGAGATCATCTCTCATTCCTATTTGAATGTTCAGGACCTTATGCTGCCTAAGTTTGGTAGATTTTCAGTAAACATTGTTTAGATGGAAGATGGTTGGATGGATGAGTGGGTGGAAAGATGAATGGATAGAAGGATGAATAAACAGATGAGTCATTGCACCACAAGGATAAATGAGCTTTGGGTGAAATAATTTATCTGAACAAGTAAAAACCTAAGAAACCCATGAAATATGCAATGGGACCTTTATTATGTCCTATGAAAGCTAAAAGAGAAAAAAATCTTTATCATCTCTAATGCAGTCTGCATCTTGGTTCTTGACCACTCTTTTAAGAGTATCTCCCCAGTATATTCCATGTGTATTGTCCATTGAGACATTGTTTCCTTCAAGACTATCTTCAAAACCTTGAACTTTAATGGCTATGAGTTCCCCTTTGCCATGAGGAGTAAGATGAAGGGCTCCCTTCCGTGGGGTCATATATTGAACCTTGGGTACAGAAATGAACATACAGTGCATTTTATAGGACAACCATGTTATTTTTTTCCCCAGAAATCAACATCCCTTCTCACACCTAAAATAAAACTCTTAGAACCAGCTCCTTAATTAGAAAGAATAAGTTGTTTCCTTGATTAATTGCACATTGCAGAAAAAAAGACTATGAAGGAGGTAATAATTTATGGTAGCAATTTGAGGTTGATTTTGTCCTAAATGTTCCATGGTTTCATGTTGTAGATTTTGGAAAACATAGTACTTTGTCAAAAAGAGAAGGAGGTGGAGGAAGTAAAATAAATATTTAAGCCCAGAGAGATCATTCCAACAAATGTTCATTCTTAGATCATCTGTTCTTCATTTCATGATATATGTTATAAACAACAGCCTCACTCCAGCTCTCACATTGCTGCACACTTTAAAATTCAACAAATATGTTAGTGCACATATATAATGTATTGTTGTAGTTTGCATTCACAGATAACACTACTAATGGAGTTGTTTGCCATGTATATGGTTAAGGTTAAAAATCTCAGAGGGAGATTAACAGTTTTTCCACATGGGCAGATGCATGGGAGGACTGTCTTATTTTTGTAGCTCTAGAGACCATTTTAGAACAAGTCATTTCTTATGACTGTTTCTTTGCTCAATGGGTTACCGATGTCTTTGCTCTAAAAGAGCTACATGGATTTACTCACTGCCAAGTGGGTCTTTTGGCTGCTGCTATACCCAGAATATTTTAACAATATAGCAAGGCTTTAAATTGTATTTTAGGATGTCAAGTTAACATTTCTTCCTCTGGAATCTGCAGTCATCTCCTGTTTCAGTTTTCCACAAAGCTGCTAAAGTTTGTCTATCTTTTGGTAGAGGAACAACATAGTATTAGGCAGGGTTTGCAAATACTGGTCCATGGGTAAGTTTTACAGTTTTCAGAAAAGTAAACAAATAAGCCAAAAATGCAAACATACAATATTGTAAGTTTTTCAAAAAGCTAAATTTACTTCATGTAATTGACTGAACATTTTTATATTATATTAGGATCATGACATCAACTCTCTTAATTTTTTGAGTGTGCAAGACAGTATTCTTAACTATGGACACAATGTTGTACAGAAGATCTCTAGAACTCATCTTTTATAACTGAAACTTTATATATGTTGAATAGCAAATCCCCATTTCTTCCTCCACTCAGCCCCTGGTAACCACCATTCTACTTTCTGCTTCTATGAGTTCAACATTTTAGGATTCTACATATAGGTAGGATTATGCAGTATTTGCCTTTCTGTACCTGGTTTATTTCATTTAGCATAATGTTCTCCAGATTCATCCATGTTGTTGTAAATGACAGGATTTCCTTCTTTTTTAAGTTTGAATAATATTCCATTGTATTTCTATACCACATTTTTCTTATCCACTCATCCACCAATAGACATTTAGGTTGTTTTCACATCTTAGCTACTGTGAATAATACTGCAATGAACATGGGAGTGTAAATATCTCTTCAAGACCCTAATTAGAATTATTTTAATAAGTATCCAGAAGTCAGATGGCTGAAATATGTGGTAGTTCTATTGGTTTGTTTTTGGCTTTTGTTTTGTTGTTTGAGGACCCTCCATACTGTTTTCCATAGCAATTGCAAGACTTTATATTCCCTCCAACAATGTACAAGAGTCCTAATTTCTCCACATTCTTGCCAACACTTACTTTTTTTCATAGTAGTCAAGTGTGAGGTGAGAGCTGATATCTCATTGTGGTTTTGATTTGCATTTCTCTGGTAATTAATGACATTGAGCATCTTTTCATACACCTGTTGGCCATTGTATGTATTCTAATCAATTCTTTTGCCCATTTTTAAACTGGGTTATTTGGATTTTTTGTTATTGTGTTACCAGAATTTCTTATATATTTTTGGATAATAACCCCTTATCAGATATATGTTTGCCATTATTTTCTCTCATTCTGTAGGTTGATTTTTCACTCTGTTGATAGTTTCCTTGGCTGTGCAGAAGTTTTTAGTTTGATGTAGTCACACCTGTCTATTTTTTATTTTGTTGCCAATGCTTTTGGCGTCATAGTCAAGAGATCATTTTCAAGACAAATGTCATGAAGACTCTGTCCTTTGTGTTTTTCTAGGAGTTTTACACTTTCAAGTCTTAGGTTTAAATCTTTAATCCATTTTAGGTGATTTTTGTGAGTGCTGTAAGATAAGGGCCCAGTTCCATTTATCTGCATGTAGACATCCTGGTTTTCTAATATCAATTGTTAAGGAAACTATTCTTTCCCCCACTGTGTATTATTGATACTTTTGTCAAAGATCAGTGGACTATATATGCAAGGGTTTGTTTCTGGGCTTTCTACTGTTAATAATTTATATGTTTGTCTTTATGCCAGTACCATACTGATTTTTTCCATCTTTTTTTTTTATTTCAGTATATTATAGGTTACATATATTGCCCTCAAGCATGTCCATCCCCCAGATGGTGCACACCACATCATTACGTCTGTATATACTCATCCCCTTCTCCCCCTTCCCATCTGCCTGACATCCAATGAATGTTATTACTATAGGTGCACTTAAGTGTTGATCAGTTAAAACCAACTTGATGGTGAGTACATGTGGTGCTTGTTTTTCAATTCTTGGGATATTTCACTTAGTAGAATGGGTTCCAGTTCTATCCAGGATAATACAAGAGGTGCTATATCACCATTGCTTTTTGTGGCCAAATAGAACTCCATGAGATAGATAGGGATATATATATGTATATATATATATACCACATTTTATTAATCCATTCATGTATTGATAAGCACTTTGGTTGTTTCTACATCTTTGCAATTGTGAATTGTGCTGCTATAAACATTTGAGTGCAGATGTCTTTTGTATGGAGTGTCTTTTGTTTTTTTGGGTAGATGCCCAGTAATTGGATTGCTGGATCAAGTGGTAGTTCTACTTGTATCTCTTTGAGGTATCTCCATATTACTTTCCACAAAAGTTGAACTAGTTTGCAGTCCCACCAGCAGGGTATGAGTGTTCCTATCTCTCCTCAACCATGCCAACATTTATTGTTTGGGGATTTTTTGATAAAGGCCATTCTCACTGGAGATAAGTGATATCTCATTATGGTTTTGATTTGCATTTCCCTGATGATTAGAGATGTTGAGAATTTTTTCATATGTTTGTTGGTCATTAGTCTGTCTTCTTTTGAAAAGTTTCTGTTCATGTCCTTTGCCCACTTTTTGATAGGGTTGTTTGATTTTTTTCTTGCTAATTTTCCTGAGTTCCATATAGATTCTAGTTATCAGCCCTTTATTGGATGTGTAACTTGCGAATATTTTCTCCCATTCTGTAGATTGTCTATTTGTTCTCGTGATACTTTCCTTGGCTGTGCAGAAGCTTTTTAATTCGATCATGTCCCATTTATTTATTTTTGTTGTTGTGATTGCCTATGGGGCTTCATAAATTCTTTGCCTAGGCCAATGTCTATAAGAGTTTTCCAACATTTTCTTCTAGAATTCTCATAGTTTCTCACTTTAGATTTAAGTCTGTTATCCACCATGAGTTGATTTTTGAGAGAGGTGAAAGGTGCGGATCCCATTTCAGCCTTCTACATGTGGCTATCCAATTTTCCCAGCACCATTTATTGAATAAGGATTCTTTTCCCCAGTGAATGTTTTTGTCTGCTTTGTCAAAGATTAGATGGCTATATGAGGATGGTTTTATATCTGGGTTCTCAGTTCTGTTCCATTGGTCTATGTCCATGTACTTGTGCCAGTTCCACACTGTTTTAGTTACTATAGCCTTGTAGTATAGCTTGAAGTCTTATAAATTAACACCTTCCAACTTGTTCTTTTTGCTTAAGATTGCTTTTGCTATATGGAGTGTTCTCTGATTCTATACGAAGTGAAGCATAGAATTATTTTTTCTATATCTGTGAAAAATGATGTTGGCATTTTAATAGGGATTACATTGAATTTGTAGATCACTTTGGGTAGTATAGACCTTTTAACAATGTTGATTCTGCCTACCCATGAGAATAGTATGGTTTTCCACCTGTTTACGTCCTCTGCTATTTCCTTCCTCAGTGTTTTGTAGTTCTCCCTGCAGAGGTCTTTCACCTAGTTAGTTAAATATATTGCTAGATATTTTATTTTATTTTCAGCCTTTTTGTTCTATTCAGACCTTCAGTGAATTGGATGAGGCCCATCCATATTGGATAGGACAATCTGCTTTGCTCAATCAATCAATTCAAATGTTAATCTTATGCAGAAACATCTTCATAGCACACACTCAAAAAATGCTTAACTTTGGTTAATATCTGGGAACCCCATGGCCCAGTCAAGTTGACACAAAAAATTAACCATTGCACAACTTTTGGCTTTGTCAATATTCTTGCCTGCACATTTTTTTTACTTTATTTATTTTTGCTTTTATATTTATATATACTTTCTTCTGCTTTGTGTTTAATTGACAGTTCTTTTTCTGTTCTCTTGAGATATAAGCTTTAATTATAGGTTCTCAATCTTTCTTAGTTTTTAATGTGTGCATTTAAAGCTAAAATTTTCCCTTTATTCAGTTTTACCTGTGTCTTATAAGTTTTCATATGTCATATTTTCATGAGTTGTCAGTTCAAAATACTTTATAGTTTCAATCAGGCTTTCCTATTTGATGCAATAAGTTATCTTGGAATGTACTGCTTTAAAATTTGAGATTTTCAAATATTTTGAGATTTTCCTAGCTGTGTTTCTACTATTGATTTCTACATTACTTCTAATCTGGTAGGAGAAACACACTCTATATGTTTTCAATTTTTTTATATTTTTTAAGACTTTTTCATGACTCAGCATGTGTTCCTTTTATTCAGTGTTCCATGGCCACTTGGAAAGTGAGTGTATTCTTTCTTATGTCAATTAGGACAAGTTGATTAATAATGCTATTCAAATTTTATGTATCTTTACTAATTTTTTCTATTTGTGCTATCATCAATGCTTATTGTAAATTTGTATATTTCTTTTTTGTTCTATAAACTTTTTATTAATACAACTTAAACTTATGTTACTTGTTGCATACAGATCTAGATTATGTTTTCTTCTTTTTTCCACATGAAATATATTTGTTGCCTTAAAGTCTACATTGTCTGATGTTAATATAGCTACCTCAGCATCTTTCAGTTAGCATTTCATGTTATATATTCCTATATTTTTTAAACTTCTACCTACTTATGTTCTTATATTTAAAGTGTGTCTCTTGTAAATAGGATATAGCTAGGTCTTTTTTCTCATAAATATACTCTAGTAATCTTTGACTTGAGGTTTTTATATCATTTATATTTTATGTAATATTGGTATAGTTTAATTTAAATTCTATTAATACTATTTGCTATTTGTTTTCTATTTATCCCATCTTTTTTTCTTCATTTTTTTCTTTCTTGCCTTATTTTTGGTTAACCAAGTACTTTTTAAATTCTATTTTAACTACTTCACTACTTCATTTTAGTTATATTTTTCCCATTGGTTACGGTAGGGATTAAACGATGGATTCTTAACTTATAGTTGAAATTAAATTAACACTTTAGCATCTTTCAAAGAATACAAGAACATTGAAGAAATTTAACATATAATATACTCCCTCCCATCCTTTGCTCTGTGGTTGTGATATATTTTATTCCTAAATGTGCTATGAACCTCAAAAGATACTACTATAATTTTTGTTTTAAACCATCAATACTCATTCATATTTATCTACACATTTACCTTTCCAATGCTTTTCATTCTGCCTTGCATTTCTTTACTTCCCTCTGGAATACTTTCATTTAATTTGAATGAATTTATTTACTACTTTTTAATGTATACTGGCAACAAATTTGCTCAGCTTTTATATGTCTGAAACCCTTTTAATTTTACCTTTATTTTTGAAGGGTGTTTTAACTGAATATAGACTTTTTAGTGGGATGTTTTTTCTTTTAACACTTTAAAAATGTCATTTTATTATTTTGTGTTTTCTGTTCAAAACTTAGCCATAAGTTTTATTTTTCCTCCTTTAAAAGTAATTTATTTTTCCCTTTTTAGCTAATTGTAAGACTGCTTTTTTTTCCCATTATCTTTGGTTTTTAGCAGTTTAAATATGATGTCCCCAGTTGTGATTTTCTTTGTATGTATTCTGCTTAGAATTTACTGAGCTCTTTAATCTATGGGTCAATGATTTTCATCAATTTTGAAAAAATTCTTCCCTATTAGGTCTCCAAAATTGCTTCTTTGCCATACTCTTTCTTTATTCCCTCTGAGACTATAATTACATGAATATTTGACCATTTGAATGGATCCCATGTATCTCTTACACTGATATGTTTCTTTCCATTTATTATTTCTCTACATTTTATTTTGACCTATCTCTAATTTACTGTGTTTAGCTGTAGTTAATACAATCAAATGAGTCCTTAATTTTAGATATTGTATATTTCAGTTCTAGAATGTCTACTTAATCTTTTTTAACATCTCCAATGCTCTGTTGAAATTTTTACCTTTGTATCTTTGTCTCTATATTTTTTAACATACTCAAAATAGTTTTTTTTTAAGTACTTATCTGTTTACTCCAGTATTCAATCATTCATGGGTTACTTCTATTTACTGTTTTCTCTCTTGGTTATAGTTACATTTTCCTCCCTCTTTGCATGTCTAGATTTTATGTTAAGTATTTTATTGTTTTGTTATTTACTTTTAATTCTTTAATTCATTTGGATTTAGTTTTATATAAGTGAAAAGAGGAATCCAATTCATTTTTTCTCCCAGATAATAGCCATTGTCCTTCATTAAGTAATCCATGCATTTCTCACAAATTTGAGCTATTACTTTTGCTATATATTAAATCCTCATGTATATCATAACATATCTGAATTCTGTGTTCTGTTCTTCTGATGTCTATGTCTATTAATATACCACCACAGTATTTTTGGATTAGAGTGCCTTTATAGTATGTTCTTGTGTCTGATAAGTCAAATCTTCTATCACTGATTTTCTGATTTGAATATTTCCAGATAATTCCTAGATTTTTATTTTTCCATAAAATTTTAAGTTCTTTTAATCTAATCAGTAATCTTCCTTGATCACTTGGTTTATATTATATTTCTTAAAAATAGCATGTAATGAATAAATTTAGTTTGTTCATACTGAGTATAATATTTTTATTTATTTTACGATTTATTTTATACTTTTTATTTCATTACTTTTCACTTTTATCTACTTCCTAGCATTTCCATTTTTCACCCTTGTTAGCTTCAAAATTTTGCCAGAATATTCTAGCCTATTAATGATGAACTTTCCTGGTGTTCGTTATCTGATCTATATTTCTTTAATATTTGAAAATAAGATAATAACCATTTCTCATCAAATTTCATTTCTTCTGTATTTCTTCTCCATGCTGTTAAGCTCAGAGTCCTTCCCCAATTTGCAGTTTTGCTGAGAAACAATTGCATCTTTTTAGTTCTACATTATTACTTAAATTTTCTTACAGAATGCCAACGAGTAGATCATTATCAACTTAGATATATATGTATATATAACAAGGTTAAATGCTTACTACTATTTTCTTTCTCCATCATATTTCCCTAATTCAATGACTCTCTTCAGATTTTGCCATTTTCTTAGAGTCCTTATACAGGGTCTCTATGTGTCTTTGTCTATGTTGCCATAGAGGAATACCTGATGCTGAGTAATTTATAAAGAAGACAAGTTTATTTCACTCATCATTTTACAGGCTGAACATTAAGTATGGGTCCAGCATCTGCTTCTGATGAGGGCCCTCAAACTGCTTCCACTCATGGTGCAAGGTGAAGGGGAGGTGCTGAGTGCAGAGATCACATGTCAAGAGAGGAAGAGAGAGAGAGAGAGAGGAGGGAGGTGTCAGGCTCCTTTTAACAACCAGCTGTCACCAGAACTAACAGAGAAAGAACTCACTCATTACCACAAGGACGGCACCAGGCCACTCATGAGGGATCCACCCCCATCCCCTAAACACCTCCCATTAGGCCCCACCTCCAATATTGGGGATCAAATTTCAACATGAGTTCTGGAGGAACAAATATCTAAACTCTAGCAATATGTAACAATTTTATAATTTCTTGGACATCTCCAGATACTTTTCTTCCTCCCTAACAAGCATTATGTCTAGGTTGGATAGAAAACTTAGGGTACAACTCTTTTTCTGTAACTGATAGATATTATTCCACTGTCTTTGGTGTTCTAGTGTTGCACATCAACGATTGAAGGTATTCCAATTCATTTTCTTTGTGTCTTTTAGAGATTGAGTTGGCTTTTATTAATGACTCATAAGTCAGCAAAATTTCATCCAAAGATGGAGCATGGCAGAGGAGGTGGCTTTTGTAATATATAACAAGGGCAGGAAAAGGCTGAAGAAAACAGAAAGAAGAAACAAAATGAAAATTAGTGGTTTCAAGATTACTTTTCTCATAGGGTTAAAGCAGAGGGAATCTTCCTTACCATGCTAGCTCAGGCAAACTGGGACCCTTCTGATTCTGTGCTGTGAATCTCCTGTTTTTGGAATACTGGCTTGATTTAAAGTTCACTTAGTATCACAAGAATGGAAAAACAGACACCACAGTACTCACTATTAAGTTGGTACTAATTGATCAATACTTATGTGCACATATGGAAGTAACATTTATGGGGATCAGGCAGGTGGGAGAGAGAAGAGGGATAGGTCAATTCACACCTAAAGGGTGTGGTGTGTGCTGTCTGGGGGATGGGCATGCTTGTGGCTTTCAGGCAGTGCAAAGGCAATTTATGTGATCATTTTCTTTTCTATAATATGTGTTCTTTTGCTTGAAAATTTGTAACATATCTTCATACTTGGATTTCAAGAATTTTATAGGTATATGCCTATGTGTGTGTCTTTTCCTTTCAATAGTGCATGGAATACTGCATTCAAATCTTTCTTCACCTTAGGAAAAAATGGTTGTATTACTTGTTTAATAATTACTTGTCTCTATCTGTTGCATACCCTTCTGAAATGCCTATTTTTGTGTTAGATGTTCTGAAGCTATTATACAAATCATCTATCCTTTCACTCATGATTTTTGACTCTCCCTATTTTTGCTCTGTGCTTTGAAAAATTTCATCCACTTAGTCTTCCAAGCCATTAATTTGCATCTGAATACCGACAATCCTCTCCTCCATATTATTAATATTTACTCATTTATAGATGCTCTTTATCTATTTGAGGAAGTTCCCTTCTATTTATAGAGAGTGTTATAATGAATGGATGTTAAACATTAATTTTTTCATCTATTGATATGATCATATGGGTTTTATTTTTTAGTCTTTTAATATCGGAAGATAAATTAATTTTCAAATGTTAAAGCAATTTGTATTCCAGAGAATAAATATACAATAATAATATGTTATGCTTTTTCTAAATTGCTGAATTTATTTGTATATGTATATATGTGTGTGTGTGTGTGTATTATGGAATATATATATATATATATATATATATATATTAGAAGCAGGGTTTTGGTCTGTCACCCAAGCTGGAGTACAGTGGCAGAATCATAGCTCACTGCCCGTTCAAACTCCTGGACCCAAGTGATCCTCCTGCTTCAACCTCCCAAGTAGCTGGGACTACAGGTGCAAGCCACCATATCTGGCTACTTTTTAAAAACTTTTTGTAGAGATGGGGGTCTTGCTATGTTGCCCAGTCTGGTCTCAAACTCCTGGGCTCAGGCTATCATTCTGCCTCATCCTCCCAAAGTGCTGGGATTACAGACATGAGCCACCACACTTGGTCTGCTAATGTATTCTATTGCCATATCTTTCAGTTCATCCAGCTTTTTATACAGAATTTACTCTGCTATTAATTCCTTGCAGTCAATTTTTTATTTCAGTCATTGCATTTCTAGCTTCTAGAAGTGTCATATGTCATTTTTATATCTGCTGTTTTTCTCCTCATTATATTCATGGTTCAGTTTAGATACTATAGCATTTTAATGTCTTTGTTATCTCCATCATCTGCCGTTTTTAAGCCTGTCTCTATTGATTGATTTTTCTCCTTGTTATCAACATATCTTTTCCTGCCTTGTCATCTCTAGTAATTTCACTGGATGCTGAATATTGTGAAATTTACATTGTTAAATACTGGGTTATGTTTTCTTCCTTTAAAGAATAGTGAACTTTGTTGAGATATGTACTTAAATTAATAAATTATTAGAATACTTAATCCTTCAAAGGATTATTTTAAAACTTTCTTAGGGTGGATTTAGATAGTCTTTATGCCAGATCTAGATTCGTACTAAGTAATGACTCTTCTAGGATTTTTCACTGAATGCCCTGGATTTTCAACAAGGACACTCTGCCCTGACTAGTCAGAACTCAAATGTCTTCCCAGTCCATGTGAGCTCTCAGAATAGTCATGGACTTTCACCTCAGTAATGCAACAGATTAAAGGGAACTCCTATGAAAATGTCTGAAGCTCTTCTCTTCATAGTTATTTCTTCCTTCTCTGGTGCCTAGCCTCAAATTTTTAGCTGCATTGAACTCCCCAAATTCTGATCTCTGTCCCCTTAATTCAGTAAAATTTCTGTATTCTGTTTGGAAGGTCATACATGCACTGTGATCTATAAGATGTCTACAGGCAACAAACCGATTCTAGATTGTAGAGCCTACCTCTTTTGTTTGCCTTCTCCCCAGAATCAATATCCTATGCTGCCTGTTGCCCACTATCAGAAAACTATTATTGTTCCATTATATTTGTTCAGGTTTGGGTTGTTTTCTGTGAGAGAGTAAGGTAGTACCAGTTACTAGATTATCATTGGCACTCTTCTATCTACTGATGTATTTAATTAGAAATTTATGTGTTTGACTTATGTACTGCATTTAGATCTCTTTTTGATATGTAGCTCAATTTAAATTCCTTCAAGTGTAATTATTATTTTTCTGTTATGTTGTCATTTGCCTGTTTCAGTAGTTCTAATTTACTAGGCATGTGGTCTATTTATTACATAACTTTTCTCAGGCTTTTGGACCCACTAAGATAATGATGGTGATTTTGTATGCTTTGAGATTTTGCTTTTGTTTTTGACTGCTCACTGGGCCTCGTGGTTGTTGGATTACTCTCAGAGGCAGTATGCCCCCAGATGGCTGAGTGTTAAATGGTATCCCCTACAATGGCTTCTAGTCCTCTGATGAGAAACCTGGAGGAAGCCTCCCTCTTCCTCATAGCCTTCCAAGCTCAGAGGTGGAATGGCTCAGCCACTTCTTCTCCTATGGAGGCCACGGAGACCAGCATTATTCATGATATACAACCAATATTACCTTCCTCCATCCATAAGGCTTGTAGATCAAGCTATTTTCTAGAGATGCTCACTTCACAGTCCTTATCCCAATGTTCCCATGCAGATCTCCGAGTACTCCCTGAGCTCAGTGGGGAGAAAGCCTCTCACTAGTGCTCTCTGCTAGTGCTCCTGCAGAACCAAGGACCTCACTGAACCTGGAAGTCCATTGGCCTCAGTAGATGTTTAACTGAGAAGACGCAGCTAAGTTGAAGTTGGATAAGGAAGGAAAGATGACAACGTGCCTGTTGCCATTAGGCAATATTAATTTTAACTCTGAAGACATTTCTTTTTGACCCTCCCATGTGTCACTCCCTTGGTACTCTTGTCTAGGAGATAAAAGCTAAGTTCATTAAATAATCCATGTTGTCAGTTAATAATTTATTCCTCCAATGAAAGATATTTGCACTTCAACCACAACCTTTTATAAACAGTAACTTAATCTAAAGGCATGTACCTGTTTGTAGGACTTGAAATATCATGATAAGCTAGGGAGGAAGACATTTTCAGTGTGAACACAATTACAATCATCCTAGATATGAAATTGCTGCATCATAATATATGAAAACATTCATCTTTACAAGATAGTGCCAGTCATTTCACCACAGCAATGCATAAAACTGTTGTTGCTTCTCATTCTCTCCAATGCTTGTTAGTATAAGATATTTAAAATTATAGAAGTCTGATACTTGTCAAATGATATTAATGCATTGTGACTTTATTTTTCATTATTCGTTACTATTTGGATAACCTCTTCAATGAATTGATATATCATTCTAGATTTTTTTCCTTACTTCCTGGTAGGTGGCCTTTGAAGAGTCTGGGTTTGAATCTTATGCTATAATATTGCAAATATCATTTTCCAAATCTGTGACTTACCTTTTAGATTACAATGTTTAATGTTAGAATTGTCAAATTTCAGTATTTCCCTTATAGGTGGCATATTTGTTCTTGTATTCTTTTTAAAAAGTCTTTTCCTACCCTGAAATCATGAAGTTATTATCCTATGTTTTCTTGTAAAATGTTTTTAGTCTTGATCTTCATATTTAAGCTATTTCCATCTGGAATTTATTTTTGTATGGTGTGAGTTATGAATATAACCAAGGGATATAATGATATTTTTCCTTAAAACAAGCCAATTTTTACAGTCCCGTTTATTAAATCTTTTCCCTACTGACCAGTAATGTCACCACTATTTTATACCAAATTCCTCCATATGGGTCCATTTCTGGCCTCTCTCATCTATTTGTCCAACCCTGAGTCAGCCCCAGAAATCAATGTATTGCTATTAGGGAGCACCAGAATTTTTGAGAAGTTCACCGGTGACTATCCTCTACCATAAAACTGAGCTCCAGATTGGAAGAAACTTGTTGGAAACACCTAACCATCAGAGGCAAGATGGATATAATTAGGAATAATATCATAGCACAAAGACCAGGTAGATATTTAGTGTGCTTGACACACAAGGATTTTCAGTGATGGTCAATAGATCATAACATCTGCGGAGCTGAGATATAAGAACAACTATTGTTTGATTTGTGTAAAAGAAAGAAAAGAAAAGGAAAGAAAGAAAGAGAAAGACCCATTGAGCAGAAGGCTCAGGGGGTACCTGGTGTCAGGTACCATTAATATAAATGGAAAATCCATATTCACCCAGTTTCCAGATCTGCATCTATCAATGTTGTTTGAAGAAGAGATTAGATGCCACCAGAAGTATATATAATCAATATTGTTTCTTTATTCTTCCAAAGAAACTCTAAGCCACTTGCCAAGGTAGCGACCACTGGGGAACAAGTGATACCCAGACTTTCTGAGGCAATGCAAAATACAATCTCAGTCCTCCAATTTGAATGAGGGCTTGTGGAAGTCAGGTAATCAATGCAGTTATAGCCCAGGATCATCTGATAGTGAGTACACAGGTCCTTGAGCCCACTCTGTGGTTATTTTCTCAGGTTATAAATGTATAATTGATGCAGATATAGGTAGCAGTTCACAATGGCTGAAATGAAAGATAGTATGAAACTTGCATCCTCTGGCCAAGGTGAATAATCAGAAGTAATCAAAGTAAGTAAATGAGAAGAAATGCCATATCTTACAAAGAATTGAAGGATACAGTGCTAGTGCATCCTATCTCTATCAATTCATCAAGGCCTTTACAAACACAGGCTCAACTATGGCAGATGAGGATGAATTACTACAAATGTAATAAGGTAGTAGCTCCAATCTCAATAACTGTGCCAAATATAATCTCTTTACTGGAACAAATCAATGCAGCTTCTGGAATTTAGTAAGCATTTACTTATTTAACAAATTGTCTTCTCAGTTCCCTAAGTACAGAGGATCAAAAGTAGTACTTTTTTCTTTGCAGAAAAGCAGTTTACTTTCATTTTCCTGCCTTAGAGTTATTTGACTCTCTTACCCTCCATTGTATTTCATCAGTTAGTTGGGTACTCAATAATAGAAATATTTGTGTACATGTATATTAATGTGTATATGTGTATGATTCTTCTCTTTGAAACTGCTAAAGGTAAAATGTATTTGACAATGATGATTTTCCATTTCATTTCCTAAGTTTCCATGTTTTTAATACATGGATAAACTAATCATACCTAGAGCTTTTTAATATATTGGTCAAATCTTTCATCTTTTTCTTATTCAGCAAATGTTGAACACATGGAGCTCAGATGTGAATTTTCCTTTGACAGATAATAATCTTTAGACATTTTTAATGGAACACAAACTTTTCTGTTCTTCTGTTTCATAAGGTAAGAGTATTCTGAAACTCTTCAGCCAGTTGAAGCTTCCTGTATTATGAAATACATAAAATGCTGTAGGTTTAGAGATTGCTAGTTGATTTCAACATGCAGTTGAAGCTATCATGACTGCTTTATTCCAACTTTGATATTTCTGCTACTACATTTTATATTCTTTTCAAATCTCAGTGCTGAAAAATAATGAAAACTTTTTAGCAAAACATCCTTAAACTTGTCCATGCCTAATTTCATAATAATAACCAGTTTGGTCCTACAGAGCTCAGGAGTAGTCCTAGTATACCATTTTCATTTCCTACACTGATTTTGTTAACCTATCAGGAGTTATGAAACAGATAACATAGAATAGTTGAGCATTAATGATCCATTTTTACAGATGTGCTTCTCTCTACCTCATTAGCAGACCTGACTCCATATGATTGTCTATGAATTGCCCTGAAAATATCTCACCTCAATGAATTAGATACTCATACTAACACTGTCTTAGAAAAAATGTGCATATGTTCTCCCAAAGGTATTCATCTAGTTATTTCCCATTTTCACATTTACAAAGGCTAATTTACCTGACTAGGTGACACCTTTGGATCTGAGAAAATTAGAGTGGTAGATAGTAGAACTAAATCTTCAAAGACACTGCACCAAGACATGTGAGCTATATATGTAAAGGGATTGTTTAAGATGATGGCTAAGAAGATACCAAGAGCAGATTTTACCTAACTGATAATTTTTCTTAGGACTAGTAGGACTTATTAATAACTGTTAATATTAGCATAGCAATAAGTCCTTCAAAGAGGATGGAAATATTTTACCCAGCAAATCAGAATGATGTAATGAAATGAGCAGAAATTCTGTTAGCTTTGACTTTAGACATCAATCAATCATTTATCAACTGTGTGACATAGGGCCAGTTATTGAGCTTCAGTTTTACCCTCTATAACTGTGAGTAGCAATGCATACCTCAAAAGATTGTTGTGAAAATTAAGGAATGAAATACATCTAGCATAAGATCTAGCACATCCTAAGAGCTCACTGAATGTTAGCTTTAAAAAAAAATGTATTTTAATAGGAAAAAAAATCCCCCAAATTAGAATGTTAGACAAGATGATTTCTTAAGCTTCTTCAAGTTCTGTGTTTCTGATTGTGTGATTCCAAACGAAGGCAGAAGAATCAGGGAAACAATTCATACGTGGCTCTTATTTAGAAGCTCAAATGCCACCAAGCGTCCCATCTGCAGCATGGTGCTCTCACACGCTGTTGGTTTCAGCTTATACAAAGCAATTTGACCATGCAGAGTATTCACTGTACCACTGGGACAGGAACAAGTATTCCAGTTAAGAAGACAAACTTTCCTGAGTTGAAATTGCAGTCCCTAAATTCAAACTTAACTCCCAGGATATATCCCTTTCCAACATGCCTGAGAACACAGACTAATCAAGTCCATATATCTCCTACCTTAAGGGAGCCTGTGCTAACCACTTTGTAAATACTACTTTTTACAAATCTTAAAAGTCAAGATTAAGAGTAAAATTAAATGCATACTCATGGGAGATGCTGATGGTAAAAATGATGATGAGATTGCCTCTAGGCCTCTTCCTGATGGAAAGTTTTTAATGATTCTCTTTGGATTTACAATTGTTTTGTGAAAGCCTATTCTGTTTTTTTTGTATTGTTTTTGTGTTTGTGTTTTTGAAGGTAGGGAATAAAGAAAATAAGGACTGTATAGCAATTATGTAGTTCATGAGATTACTTGAAGTTTTATTGGGTGTCATGTTAATAATAATATTGAGATGTATACGTGAAGAAATAAAATTATCTCTATTTGCAGGTGATATGATTCTATATATGATAAAACCACTGAAGTTCCACAAAAAAATGCCTATTAGAGAAGGCATGGGCGCATATAGCGATAAGCATAGCTGCCTTCCAAAAAAGCCTATTAGAACTAATAAATAAAGTCAGTAAAGTTTTAGGATATAAAATCAACATACAAAAATCAGTAGCATTTTGATACATAAATAACAACCTAACTGAAAAAAAAAAAGATCAATAGAACCATCCAATTTATAATAGCATCAAAAAAATAAAATACCTAGGAATAAATTTAACCAAGGAGATAAAAGATCTATGCACTGAAAACTATAAAACATTGATGAAGGAAATTCAAGATTACACAAATAAATGGAAACATATTCTATGCTAATTGATCAGAAGAATTAATATTGTTAAAATGTCCATACGACTCAAAGCTATATATAGATTTAACACAATCTCTATCAAAATCCCAGTGGCATTCTTCATAGAAATAGCAAAAACAATCCTAAACATCTTATGGAACCAAGAAAACCCTGAATAGCCAAAGCAATTCTGAGAATGAAAAACAAAGTTAGAGGCATTACACTTCCTGACTTAAAATTACATTACAAAGCTAAAGTATTAAAAACAGTATGTTACTGGTATAAAAACAGACACAGACAAGTGAAAAAGAAAAAGGAGCCCAGAAATAAATCCAAACCTATACAGTAAACTAATTTTTGACAAAGATATCAAGAAAACACTGTGGGAAAATGATAGTATCTTTAATAAATGATGCTGGGAAATTGGATTGCCGCATGCAAAGAATGGAATTGGACTGTATCTTACACTTACACAAAAATCAACTCAAAATGGATAAAAGACTTAAATGTAGAATGAGAAACTATAAAACTCCTAGAAGAGAACACAGGGGCAGATCTCCTGAAATTGGCATTGGCAATGATTTTTTGCATATCACACCAAAAGCTCAGGCCACAAAAGCAAAAATAAATAAATAGGAATATGTCAAGCTAAAAAACTCCTGCACACAATAAACAAAACAAAACAGCAGACTACAGATTGGGAAATATATTTGCAAGCTATATATATAATAAGGTATTAATAGCCAAAATTTATAAAAGAACTCAGACAACTCAATATTGGAAAAACATATAACCCTATTAAAATGGGCAAAAAGCCTGAACAGACATTCCTCCAAAGAAGACATAAAAATGGCCAACAAGTGTATGAAAAGGTGCTCAATGTCATTAATCATCAGGGAAATGCATATCATAACCACTGTTAGGATGACTATTATAAAAAAAAAAAAAAAAGGATACATTTTGGAGAGGTGTGGAAAAAAGGAAACTCTAAGTTAGTGGAAACTTAGATTGGTAAGGCCATTATAGAAAATAGTATGGAGGTTTCTAAAGAAATTAAAAATAGAACTATCATATGACCCAGAAATCCCTCTTTTGGGAATATACCCAAAGGAAATAAATGTATCACCTTGTAAAGATACCTGAACTCCCATGTTCATTACAGCACTATCCACAATAGCCTAGATATGGAAAACATCTAAGTGTCCATTAATGGACAAATGAATAAAGAAACTGTGGTAGATATCCACAATGGAATATTATTCAGTAAAAAAGAATGAGATCTTGCCATGTGCCACAACATAGATGAACCTGGAGGACATTATGCGAAGTGAAGTAAGCCAGACATAGAAAGAAAAATATTGCATAATCTCATATGTGGAAGCTTAAAAGAAATTTGAAATACACAGAACAAAGCAGTGGTTACCGAGGCAGAGCAGGGGTGGGCGGAAATGGAGAGATACAGATCAAAGGATATGAAGTAGCAGATATATAGAATCAACAAGTCTAGAGAGCTAATGTACAACATGAAGACTGTAGAAAATAAAATTTTACTGTACACAAGATTTGTGTCAAATGAGTGGCTGTTTTTATCACAAAAACACAAACTGTTTCTATCCATTTTTGCCACAACTAATGGGTAACTGTGTGAGATGATGGATATGTTAATTTGCTTAACTATAATAACCTTTTACTATCTAATGTATTCCATAACATCATGTTGTATACCTTAAATATATACAATAAAATTTATTTTTTAAAAATAGATGAATAATAAAAGAGCATTGCTTCTAGTGCCTTATTAACCTGTTTAAATTCTAATCCCGCCACCCCCAGCTTTGTGACCTTCCATGAATGCTCAACTTGTCTGACCTTCAGTGTCCTCATGTGCATAAAGGTGGAATCACATGAAATTAATTCAGAAAAAATAAACGAAACTAGTATAGTAGGCTGCAAAACTTCAGTTCTTGCTTCCCATTGCTATATTTCTTCTGTATTGCTTCCTCATGAGAATCCAACAATGTTTAATAAAGAATATTCTCTCACCCCACAGTGTTTGTATTTTTTACAGTTTTCTCCTTACCTCCATTCCTGATACAACCAAAAAAAGTAGTGTTAATAAAAGGCAAATAAAGACTAAGGAACTGTTACAGATTAAAGGAGACCAATGAGACAAAGCAGCTAAATGCAATATGTGATTCTGGATTGCATTCTGAAATAGACTGGCCTTTAGAGAAATAATTGGTAAAATGTAAATAAAATCTGTAGCTGCAGTAACAGTATTTTATCAAGGTTAATTTCTTTGTTGTGATCATTGTAATGTGGTTATGTAACATAATGTCCTTATATTTACTAAATACACATCAAAGTATTTAGAACTAAAGAAGTATCATGTGCAATTTACTCTCCAATGGTTCAGAAATATGTGTGTCTGCTTATATCTATGTATGGATGTATGTTTATGAATGTATATATAAACATGCATAGATACATATATGGATACATATAGTCCATCTTCATTACTCATGGATTCCATGTTTGGAAATTCACTGACTTACTAAAATTGATTTGTAACCACAAAATCAATCCATGTGGTGTCTTCGGAGTCATTTGTGGACATGTGCTGAATGGCGAAAATTTGAGTTGCCAAACATGTACCTTCCCAGCTGAGGTCAAACAAGCTACCTACCCTCTGCCTTCCTGTTTCACCTTTCATACTGTAAACAAGCGTCCTTTTCACAATCTATTTGGTGCCACATTTTTCATGTTTGTGCTTTCTCTTTGTGATTTTGCTGTTTGAAATGTCCCCCAAACATTGTGCTAAAGTGCTGTCTAGTGTTGGTAAGTGAAGGAAGGCTGCAATGTGCCTTATGGAGAAAATACATGTGATACAGAACCTTCGTTCAGGCATGAGTCATAGTGCTATTGGCCGCGAGCTCACTGTTAATGAATCAACAATAGATTTTAAATAAAGTGTCTTTAAATAGAAACACACATCAAGCAAAATTATTTATGTGCTGCCCAGTTGTGGAAATTATTGTGACCAGAGGCTCATGGGACCGCAACCCTGTATTTCCCGTAGGAACAATGACTCAGTATTCACTAATTCGGTGTTTGCAGTGACTTTATAGAACAAAACCAATATAAACAACAACACAGAGAGAGAGAAAAAAAAAAAAGACAGTGAAAGAAGGAAGGATAAAGCAAATATGGTAAAATGATAATTTAGGCAACCTGGAAGAAAAATATACAGGAATTCTTTCTACTATTTTTGTAGGTTTTCTCCAAGTCTGGATTTTAAAATGAAGTTCAGAGATTAAGAAACAAAACAAATGCAGTACCCTTGGTTTAGAAAATCTTTCAGGACCAAAACCAATCTAGAGGCACTGGACGAAGGCAAGCAAGAAGGGCTGCACCAAGATGAGAGATTCTAAGAGGCAGGCATCTATTTCTCTTGGGTGTTCCTGGGCAGGTAATGAGGAAAGTGTGAATCATGGTCAAGAAGAGAAGTCAGGGATGCAGGACGTGTGAAGAGCTATGATGTGAGAGGAATCACAGAGTCAGAAGCCACTCAGATTTGCAAGAAATTGGGAATTGAAGTATAAGATCAACTGGAGCAAGCTCTCAAGCCCAAAATCTCCAACAACAGGAGCAGATTGGAAATCCTGCTGTATGGACACTGTTTACACAGCCCTGGGTCAGCCTGTTAACTTTACAAGGAGTAGGCAGGACCCCACATGTCCTTCCTCTGCATTAATATCCATCTTTTCTCAACACCGAAATTCTTCCAGAGTCATTTGTCAAAATGTTTTCGAGAAAAAGGAGGAGGAGAAGGAGGAGGAGGAGGAGGAGAAAAAGAAGAAGAAAAAAATGATGAATAGCAGTAAAAACCTTCTGCTCCACCTGGGGAAAAAATGTTTATTTGTTTACTGACATTGATATATGTTTCTTTGGTTGTGTGGGTTTTGAAATAGCTTTTTGTTTGTTTAAAAAATAAGCACATTTAAAACTATATCCTGAATACATTTTAAGTGAATTTGTTATTATAGTGTATCTTAGTCTGCTTTGTGTTGCTATAACAGAATACCACAGATTGGGCAATTGATAAGAAAATGAAATTTACTTATTGGAGTTCTGAAGGCTGGGAGGCCTGAAGTCACAGGCCCCACACATGGCAAGGTCTTCCTGTTGCTTTACCCCATGGTAGAAGGCAAAAGCTCAAAAGAGCAAGAAAACAAGAGGAACTGAACTCACTTTTATAACAAGCCAACTTTAGTAAGAATAAGAATTATAAACTCAACAAATACAGTATGTTTAAATCTGTGATTTCATCATTATATTCCATTTTTCTTATTGAATTTGATAGGACTTCCAGTATAATATTGAAAAGAGTGGTAAGAGGGAATATCCTTGTCTTATTTCTGATCTTGCAGGAAAGCTGCTAGTTTCTCATCATCATGTATGATGTGAGCTGTGGGATATTTTAGATATTCTTTATCAAGTTGGGGAAATTCTACTCCGTTGCTAGTTTGCTGAGAGTTTTTATCATGAATAGGTATTGGATTTTGTCAAATGTCTTTTCTGCATCTATTGATATGATATGATCATGCACTTTTTCTTCTTTAGCCTGTTGATATGATGGATTACATTAATTGACTTTCAAATATTGACTTACACTTGCATATCTGGGATAAATCCCACTTAGTTGTGGTATATAAGTCTTTTTACACAATACTGGATTTTGTTTGCTAATCTTTTTTTATGGTTTTTGCATCTATGTTCATGAGAGATATTAGTTTGTGGTTTTCTTGTCACATCTTTGTACGATTTTGATCTTAGAATGATTTTGATATTGGTGGAATCAGGAAGTATTCTATCTTGTGAAAGAGATTGTTGAGAATTGGTATAATTTCTTCCTTAGCATTAGATAGAATTCACCAGTGAACCCATCTGGACCTGATGCATTCTGCTTTGGATGGTTATTAATTATCAATCAGAATTATATATATATTTTTTAAATGAACTGGTTGACTCCTGAGGATGATTAGAAACCAATTCATTATCTTCAAAACTAGGCAAATGAAAGCATTTGTCCCGGCTTTCCAATACAAATTGTACCCATGGGTAATTATATAGTATAGGTGGAAGTTGTCTCTTTATGAAAAATATAAAATTAAATATATAAAATAATAAGTAAAATTGAAAGAAGAAGAATATCAATCACTCTTTTGGAGATAAATGCTTTGGACAGGGCAAACTAAGTTCCTAATAGACTAGAAAGGAACTGTACACTCTGGATGTCATACCAAAAGCAACCACTTGACAGTACTGCTGCTTGGAGAGAGGCTGGCAGATTCTGGTGGGGAATCCACACCAGGAGAGGAGGGATATGCACTGTGTTCTTGCCTTCGTCAATTTACCCAGAGGTCAGACACATTCAGCACAGTTTTATTCGTAAGAGCCAAAAACTAGAAACAACATAAATGTCTATCAACTGGTGAATGGATTAGCAAATTGTAAATCTATACGATAGAATACTACTCAGTCATACAAAAGGAACAAACTACTGATTCATGCAGACACAGAAAATCTCAAAAGCATCCTGCAACATGGAAGAAGCTAGACACTAAAGACTATACACCATATGAATCCATTTATCTGAAATTCTAGGAAAGGCAAAACTACAGTGACAAAAAGGAAATTGGTGGTTTTCAGGAGAGACTGAGGGGGCTGTTGGAGGAGTTTGAGAGCAAAGAGGCAAACAAGAACTTTGAAGGGTAATGACAATGTTCTGTATCATCACTGTGAGAGTTTCTTGACTGCATGTATTTACCAAAACTCATCAAATATTGTATATAAATTACACCTCAATAATTAATTACACTGATTTTTAAGACAGTGGCCAAATCCAGACATCATGTGCTTCCTGCTGAAGAATCTCCAAGCCACCTCTCCTCTTGCCAAAGTTATTGGATGTGAGTCTGATCAAGGCTTTGGATCCAGCTGCCGATTTGAAAGAAAGAAGGAGAGAAAATGACCAGTAAACTGCTCCAGGAGTGTGAAATCCACAAGACCCAGATTATGACCTGGCCTGCAGGTCAAATGGCCAAAAGTCTTCAACGTTTTAAAAATTGAAGGAAAAAACCAGGCAAGTTCCTCTATAGTGTCTAAGGATTCCCACTTGAGTGATGAAAACACAAAACTGCAAGGAAGTGATCAGAAAATTCAGGGTAGTGGTGACTTTGGAAGGAAAAGATTAACCCTTATTAGAATGAGCCACACGGGGGGCGAGGAGGGGGGTCTTCTAGAATGGCAACAATGTCCTATTTCTTCAATCACATTGTGGTTATGAGCCTGTTCGTGTTATAAATAATTCATCAAGCTAGAGGTTCTCCAAGCATGGCTCTCATTATGTAGCATCAGTGTCACCCAGGTACTTGTTAGAAATGTAAATTTCCAGACTCCAGCCTAGGCTTAGTGAATCAGAAACTTGGGCCCAGCAATCTGTACTCTGAAAATTCCTCCAGGTTATTTAGATACACACTGAAGTTTGAGAACTATTGCACCAAGCCTTATATTTGTGTGCTTTACTGGTTCGGTGTTTTGTTTTACAATAAAAAGGTTAAAAAATACTTTTAAAGTTGAGAGTAATATGTTTTTTAAAACGGCAATTAGGAACTTCCATTATCTATGTATAATATACACATTATATCTATGTGAATAATATACATGTGTAATATGTATGTTTTGTATGTTTATATAAAAAAGTGTAAAATGAAAACTTTAGCACGATTAACTCAAGGAGGTGGAATTAAAAGCAAGAATTTAACTTCATTAAATTTCTTTGTATTGCTAACATTAATTTTTTATGTTTTTTTTATTTTTATTTTTTTCAGCATATTATGGGGGTACAAATGTTAAGGTTACATTTTATATTGTCCTTTCTCCCCCTCCCCCGTCAAGTCAGAGCTTCATGCTAACATTAATTTGAGTTGAATATTGATCTTATAATTTAAAAGAATTATAAAGTTTCAAAAATGGAGAACACAAAAACTAAGACTTTTTGTACTTAAGCATTTTTTAAGTTTCCTGGAACACTGATATTCCACAAGATGTTAAGAGGTGTTCCAATTAAAATGTTTAGTACTCAAATACATGTATAACATCATAAAATTTCAAATGCCAATTAGCATTGTAAATGTTGTTAGAATCCCCATGTTTAACCTCACCACGTATTTCCCAACATTTTTTAAACTATGAGTGCTTTCTTCCCCAAATTCCTAGTAACACCCAGCATCCATGGTGTGTGGGAGACAGCTCATACAGCTTGTGAGATTCAACTGTGCATATTTCTTTCCAATTTTGCATTCAGTGACATCAGTCTGGTAGCTTAGAATCAGTCATGATGGGAAGATTTACACCATGGAAATCAGCAATCACTGTAAATCAAGACTTCACCTCCCTCCCAGAGCCAGTTGTTAAATGTTTTATAGCACACTACAGTTTAGTCGACTTAACATTTAAAGGACACAGGGAAATTCTGCTTTATATTATGTTCTATAAACTGGAATCTGGTAGTTCTCACCAATTTTAAGTTTGTTATATTCCTAATTTATAAATCAAAATTTTATTACTCCTGGCATGCTAAAATGTATTCATAAAGATTTTTTTACAACACTAAAAAGAAGATGGAAAAGAGTCGAAGTTGAGATAGTAAAAGAAATTCAAAGGTACCTTCTCCTAGTGTTGCTGTACAAGTATAGAAATCTGAGGCCAGAACAAAACATTTATAGCACATTCAATGCAGCAGGAAGAGACAACTGTAGTAATTTTCTATTGATGTGATGCTGCTTTTCTTAGGTAATATAAAGTTCTAATTATTTTTTTCTCCTGCTACAACTACCCCTAATCCATCATATAGGAATAGTTCCAATTTCCCAGAGGATAGTGCAAGTCGTTCTAGATTTGTGTATTTGGGCTGAGGTGACCAGTGTCCTAAAGAACCTTGTCACATCCACGTGGAACCGGTGAGCAACCTCACCTGTCTGACGAAATACGTTTCTGGTAAGTACCATGCTTGCTGGTACATCCGTCATTCCTTTATCCTCTCTCAGCTACTTTTCCACAGACTCCCCCGAGATTAAAACTTAGTACACCAGGAGAAGAGTGGGACAGGGGCCAGTGGCTGGAGACTTTTGAACAGGTGATGGCAAGCAAGAGTGTGACGATAGCATCGGTAGAGCTCATCTTTACAATGGAAGATTTATTACAGCAAAACCCCCAAGAGGCCAGTGTTATATAACCAAAGTCCCACCTTGCCAAGACTGGGTTGCTGGCAGCAGCCCTCCTTAGACAGAATTAGAACACACCACACAGACAAACTATGTAGCCTGCGTCTATGAAAGCGAAGTGGGAACCCCAGCAACGGGAAAACAAACCCCGTTGCTCAGTAACACCGTGGCCGTGTGCCGTACAGTAACGTCGGGCCCAGCCCTTGAAGCAAGACTCCAATTCCTCCTCCATGGAGTCATGCATACCAGAATTACAGGCTCGAATGCCGTAGGCTTCAGAGTGAAAGAGGAAACTCCTATGGTGAATTGTACTGTGGGCTTTCCTCACACACAGTGGGAGAAACCGCGTGAGCTCCACTACAAGTCTCCCTGCACTGTCCTAGCTCAACTAGAAGTCTCCGACTGCTCAAGGCAGGATGTAGGGCCTTTTGCCATTTACTCATTCATGGTAAGTCACGGTGAAAACAGGTACAAAGTATGTTAACATCTTGATAATAGCATTCACATGATCATACTTATATAATTTTAATTTATAATTATATAACATTTGCATTTAATTCAAGGAAACATTGAATAAGCAGTTGAATTTTTATAATTCAACCTCCTCAAACACACACACACAAATGATGAAAATGAACACGTGTTAACAAAAAGTCAAGCCTGCTTCTAGCCATCTCCACTGTCAAAACATCTCGGACTTGTAAAAGCACCATTTGTTTTCAATGATTATTCTGGATGTCTTCATGCTGACAGGTGAGCTCCGAACATCTTTTTAGGCTTATGTGAGAAGCATACCTTGTTCTTATCTCATAATCAGACCTATGGGAGTTGGAGATTCTCTAAGGAGTTGTGAAGACTTATTTTATGTTCTTGATCACTACCAGTTGCTTCCAAAGTTTAACACTTTATCTGACTGTTGAAAACCTAGCTATCCATGTCCAAATCTCCCAAATTAAAGGGAATATTCTAACCTTGGTTCTATTTCGCCTTCATCATAATAGCTAATACTTATTGTGCACTTTTTTCGGTTACTTTAGTGACTTTATTTTATGTATTTCCTAAACCAATCCTATGGAATATACAATTTATAGATAAAGATTCTTAAGGGACGCATTGCAAGAGATAGAGCTAAGATTTGAACTGTCTTCCTAAAAAGCTGTTGAGTGTTCCTGCTTCAATATTCTCCCTCCACCTGGCACCAAATACTCACTGTTCCTCTCAATATCTTGCTTCTTTGATTTCTTGAGTTAGCAAGACATAAGCACTATATTCCAGACATCCTTGTGAAAATCAAGCACAGGGAAATCAGTAACCTGGTTTGTTTCCTACTGGGTATTCCTGTTGAGAGTGAGCCCAATAAAAAACCTCTGAATTGCCTCTTAGAGTTCCGAGGAAGAAGGCCATTGCCGCGTTGTAATTGAGAGGAGCTGACTTTTGTTCTGTCTCTGTGAGATCTGCCCCTGGCACTCACATTTCCTGGCCCTACCCTTGAAGAATGTTGGCACAGCACAGTGGCTCTTGCTTGCAGCAGCCTTAATGAATGATTGCATTCTGATTGATTTCTAGGCCGGACAAAATGCTGAATATACTCAGTTTCAATACCCAGTGGCTCCTCTGGTAATGCCCGTGTGAATTGTACATGTAGAATAAAGGTAAAGTTAGAGTCAGTCACAAAACTACAAATCATCCCATGTGACTTGCAGCAGGTGGAAAGACATCAAGGTAATAGGTGAAGGTTTGTATTTGTAATTCTATGGGCCTGAAAACTGGTAGCTCAGTGAAAACAAAATGATTGTGGATTTTTCTTGGAAACCATAACTTCGTTTCATTAATTTAGCTTTTCGTAATACAGTACTTCTAGGAATTAAATGTTTCTCCATCTATCTTGAGTGGTGCTGACACAATGGCAATGCCGTACGTTATCAGGATCCTAATAAAAACTCAAAGGAAAGAGGTACCGAGAGCACCAGATTGTACTTTCCAATGTCAGTGTGCATACACAGTGCAGGTGGAGTGCTGGAAGAGCTCTGTGTGTCCTTAGACGAGTAACTTTTATCTCTTGGAGTCTTAGTTTCTCCATATGTGAGTTGAGGATAATGATATCATCTTCAGGGAATTGTTGTGAAAGTTAAATGAGGCAATGACTGTGAAAAATATCCTAATCTATAGCGTTCTATACAAATACTATTTATTAATATGATAGAGAAACTTGCGATTATTTGGCTAATGTTCCAACTTTTCAATCATACTCAGTGTTTGGGGAGGAAGGCAATAGAGTAATATATTTGTTTATAGATACTATTTCTTTCATAGCAAAAAATAAAAGAATATTTCAGAAAAGGTATTTTTCAAAGCATTCTATTCTGCACATTTATTTGGTAGTTCTCTCCTTGTTCTTTATTTTCCAAATTATTTGTTTTCATTATGAGTAATACATCCCTAATGAAAAAATTAGAAAATACACAAAAAAGGGCATGAAAAATTATCTGTACCATCACCTAGAGATAAACACCGTTAACATTTAGCCATGTTTATTTTTAAACATTTTCTATATACTTCTATTTTTTACCAAAAGTTGGACTATGCTATTTGTTGAATCATTTCCTTTATAGTAATAATAAATATTGTTATTTTTTGTTTTCCTTGTATCATTAAAGATTCTTCAAAAAATTGTTAGATATTCTCCAATATACTATTTTAATGTATGGCAAAAATAACTAATCATGTTATTTACATTGTTTTTCTATTCAAATAATTGTGCAGTCAATGTAGGCAATTATAAATCTTTGCTCAATCTGTTTCCAGGAAGCAAAAATACCCTAACAAAGAATTTAAGCTTTACCAAGGTTCTTGAAAGATATGCCCAACTTGTTTTTCTCATAAATTGTATTGATTTACAAAACTATCAGTCATGAGAGGGTCCATCTCAACACTCATTTGTTAACATTGGCTATTATATGTTCAAAAATCTTTTGCTCACTTGATTGATAGAAAAGGGTATCTTAATTCAATTTTATTTCTAATGATGTTGAAATCAATTATCCATATTATTAATAATTTATGTCTAATTGAGCTATCATAGTAGTTAAAATCTCTCACAGTAACTAAATTTTTCTACAACTTCTTTGAATTTGCAAATGCTCTCACCTCTATTAATAATATATTATTCTGCATATGAAAATTTTTTAATGTTTTTACCTTCATTACTGATTTTGCCATCTTTTGATTAAAATGATCCATTAACAGTATTTAATCTTTTTGCCTTAAATTCTGTGATCCAACACTAATATTACTTTTTAAAATCTCTACTTTCCTTGAATTTATTTGCCAATATTTCCAAATATATAATATGTGTTTCAGGTATGTAAATTATAAGTAGCATATCACTGGATTTGTTCTTTCATTGGGGCATTTAACTAACATTTGTTGGTATAACTAATATTTGGTCACACTTCTATCATTCTTCTATATGTATTTTCTTTTTGACCTTTTTAAATATTTGCCTGCTGGCTTTTTCCTATGTTTTTTTCCTGGATAAAAGTTTGGTTTTTGCTTTTGGGTTGTTTTTATTTGTTGTTTGGTTGGTTTTATTTTGTTTTGTTGCTATTGTTTTTTAGCTTTAGTTTGGAAAGAAGAAATCCTACATTTATTCCTTAAGTAACTACTGTAAAGTTTTCCAAAAAGAGTCTTAAAAGTATCTTAAACAACCAAAAGAGTTAATGGCAAAATAATTATTTGTTAGCTATCATTGATGGAAAATAAAATGCTTGTGTTTTTGCTTTTGAATACTCTCCAATTTCTAGATTTTAATTTAATTTAGAATACTAATACTGTATTTTTCCTTCTTAATATTTTATATAATAAAAATCATTTATTTTAAAGGGAAACCTATTTTGTAACCCATGTGGTACTTTAAAAATTTTAATAGGCCAATAATTTAATCTAATAATTTTTACTAATAATTGAGACTAGTGGCCCTTCACAGACACTATTTTCTCTGTCAAGAATTCTGATTTTTGATGCAACCAATAAATTATTTGTTATAATTCAGGTTTTTAAATTTTTATTCAAGTTGTCTGGATAGCATATCTTGAACTCACAGGTATCAAATAACACTTTTCTATAGCCTTTTGTACATTGATAACTTAGCTGGGTATAAAATTATTCCAAAGTTTTGTAATAAAAACAACAACGAGAAGAGGAACAAGAGGAAGAGGAGGAGCACCAGGAGGGAGAAGCATTCGGCAGAGAAGCAAAGGAAGAGGGGGAGGAGGTGGGGAAGAAGAAAAAGAACTTATATTTTGCTTACTATGTTTAAGATATTTTTCTAAGTACTTTAAATATAGTATTTGATAATTCATTTAATTCTAACGATAACCACACAAAAGTACATTTATTATCTGCATTGTATTGTTGATGAAAATGGAGCACAAAGAGGATAAGGACTTTGCCCAGGCTTAAATAAGTAATATTCAACAGAGCTAGGTTTTGAAACCAGGCAACCTGGCTCTAGCCTCCCCATGATTTTGACCATTAACCTTTTCCTTTATAGTCTAACATTTAATAGTAAATAAGTTAAAAGTCAATCAATGTCCTTTGTTGGGAACTTGGGAAATTTATACTAACTTTGGGGGAGGTTCTTTGTTTTACTCGATGTTTACGTGATGCTGAATTTTTAAGGATCATATAAGAATATGTCCAAGTGTGGCTCCATTTTTATAAAGTTGACCTATACTTCAATCTGCATTCTAGCTTTTGAAGCTGAGATCATCCTTTTTTCCAGGTGGTATTTTCCTTTTCCTTTGTCCATTGTTATTAAGTCATTCTTTCTATTTTCTATAGAATCCTATTTCATATAGGACACTCTCTTGGATGGGTCATCTATGTCTCTCATATTTTTCTCCTCTTAATCTTTGAATTCTGAGTATATTTATCTTTTACTGCCACAATTTTCATCATATTTTCTTCTATTTAACTCTCCCACTTACCTATTAATTAAACAATTACGTTTTCCATGTGCATATAACACCTCCACATCATGAATTGTTAGATTATTTTCCTTTTGCATAGTGATTCCCCACACATATACACATACTTCTCTTTCTCTCTGGACTTTAATGGTTTTTTTTCCTAAGTGAGATTATTTTCCTATTTAGTTGTCCTACAGTGAAAAATGTATGCTTGCTTAGTGGTAGTTTATATTCAAATAGAAGACTGACAGAATTTATATGGGTCCCTGAATAAAGCTTTCACATTTTCAAAGACCATAGTTTAAGTCAGAGAAATAAGGTATAAGGGAGAAATTATATTCACAGTAAATTTGCACCATAGGTTCTTAGATCCATAAATCTAGGGGAATTGTGGAGAGACTTGGAGCCATAGACAATTATAGCAGACAACTTCATTTCAGTATTTGTATGGAAGCTGTGCTGGACAACCAGGCCTTGGCATTACCCAGATCTCTCTAAGGTTGCAGCTTCTGGCATCTGAAACATGTCCCATCTCAGCCATATCCAACAACTCACTGCTCATTCTACTTGCCGCCTTGCTCAGCGGCCAGTCATGCAATGTCTTCCTGCAATGTGCTAACCAAGGAGCTAATTACTGCAAACATAAGGAGGAACAGACTTTTCCTACTTTCAAGGGTCTAATAGGGGGCACAAACACAAAAACAGTGTGTTCCAACATAATATGGCAATGGATGTGATATGTAGATACTGGATTCTATGATGGTTTAGAGAATGGACCCATATTGTCAGGTTGTAATGCAATACATGCCAGTGAAACTATTTCTATAGGACTACCAGTTGAACCTCCTTTGATCAAATTGATCTTTGATTTGTTGGGACAAATTTATGTGTTGGTCTGACTTGGTTTGGTTTGATTTTTTTAAACCTCATTAACTAATAGTTAATTTTGTTCTTAATAAAATTTAGCTGTTTTCTCCTCTCTAAGTCATCTTAAGCCAAAATCGGGCTAACAAACTGTTCTTTCTTCCTCACATCTTTATATATCTGTGTGTCTCAAGAGCTCATTCAAAAAGTTGCTTCTAATGAAGTCAAAAGTCTAGACACAGTATAATCAACTTGTTTTACTCATGCAACAGTAAATCCATTTGCACAGTAAAACAACCATGATCACCAAATTTTATCCATAATCCTCTCCTTACAGTTCACATAGACTATTATAACTTGCCTTGAGAAAAATTATTTAATAAGTTAAACATGAACTAAAAAGATTGTCTCTTTTTGTACATGTATACATAAAATATAGAAATAAAGACATATTCATATATAATATACATACTTTTATATATAAGATATATATACTTTTATATATAAGCTGTATCTATAGCTACAGATACATACATAAACATATATGTCAGTGTCAGTTTGAAATTTGACAACTTATTGGTGTGAAAAAGTATATAAGCATTTGCACAGGTGATGCATTCATTATGAAAACCATTTTCCCTATATAACAATAAGACAAACACCAGAAGAACAAATCAGAAAGGAAGAGTAAGGATGAAAACTCAAAGTCTTGACAAATAACTGCAACAAGAGATTCTTTTCTCAATTTGCTGATGGTCTGTTTCTCCAGATTAATAGTAATCCGATACCATATGTTTAATTCAACCCCTACAGTTTTTAGTGCTTGCCTCTTTCGGACTCAGCCTGCTAGGTCAGCGGCTTCAGCTGCTTTTGGCAATGTTTTGATTTTTCCGCAAGAATTGTTACTGTAACTCTGAATCTAACTGAGTTTCTCAGATAAACTTTTAAGCTAAAAGCTTTTATCTCTTTACTAAGTATCAGACTGCCAAAGAAGCCAACAATGTGCATGAGCATTTATATTTATTTAGATATATGAGCCTAATCACATACTTATACTCTGATAGTTTATAGAAAGGTTTGAAAAATTGACAATCTAGTGTGATATTTATATTTCCAAGTTAAATTTTTTAGCATTTTTATTAACATTATTTGGATATTTAGCTAGTATTTCGGTAAAAGTGGGATCCAGAATGCTTAGAAAAATATTAATTATTCCCTGTACATGTTATAATAAATTTTATCACAAATTAAAGCCTTTTCATAGAAATATTATTTACCTTTTGGGAGATTAAAATGTCACACACAGGCCTGCCACAGTGGCTCGTGCCTGTAATCCCAGCACTTTGAGAGGCTGAGGCAGAAGTATCAATTGAGCTCAGCAGTTTGAGGCCAGACTTGGCAACATAGCGAGACCCTGTCTCTACAAAATATTTAAAAATTAGCCAGGTGTGGTGGTACATGCCTGTAGTACCAGGTACTCAGGAGGCTGAGGCAAGAGGATCGCTTAAGCACAGAAGTTGGAGGCTGCAGTGAACTATGATGATGCCACTGCACTCCAGCCTGGGCTACAGAATGAGACCCTGTCTGTAAAATTTTTTTAAAAAAAGGTATCACAAGTATGTAAAGACAAATAAGTGGGAAAAAAATCAAATGCCCTAATTTATAACAAATGTACCCAACACATTTTTAATATACAAAAGAGTCAATAAAATGAATGAGCAAGTGGACAATCTAGATAGGGCACTGTTTACAGTTCCCTGGAAGATCTCAGATACTCTGAATTTGCAAGGAAAAATAATTCCCAAATCTATTTAGATTTATCTAATCATTGATTTTTTTTTTTTTACCTGGTAAGGAAATATCACTCTATATCATTCTCTGAAAGGCATTGAACTTTGTCATTTGAATCTTAGGCAAAGGGAGGGAACAACAGGTGTATGCGATGACTTCAGTGTTTTCAGGGAATATTTAGCTCAACCTTAATGTGAGTGGACTGACTTGGAAAGACATATTCTCTGGGACAGTTCTTGCCAACTCCTGGGGTTTAAAAACACTGCTTGGAGAAGTCTATTCCTTATATGATCTCTAATAATTCATTTAGGGAAAATGACCTTGTTGTGCAATTCTGTTTGGAACTGTTAATTAAAATTAACGAGGATCTTGCTGTTTTGCACTGGCTTGTTTCTTAGATCAAGCTAGTTTAATCTGGACTGGTCTGACGTCCTGCTTGGACAGGTTTGACAATCTGCCAAGAAGCCAGCGATAGGATGAGGAAGGTTAAAAATCTGAGCTACCAAGTAGCAGAGTTCTGAAAGTTGAATTTGGGACATGAACAACAGAAAGGAGAACTGAAACCCCAAACTAAAGGTGGCGAAATTCTAAGTCAACCAATGTTGAAGAAAGCCACTCCCTCTGTATCAGAAAGATTTCATATGCTTTTTTCAGTTATCAGTTAAGAAGTGTGCATAGAAATTCAGAAATTGTCAGTAAATAGCTAGAATTGGCACTAAAAAATATGCAGACTCAAGAAATACTGAAATATTCTATGTCAGAGACCTGCATTAAATCTGTTTGCCTATTCTGTATCTTAATAATAATAATAATAATAAAATTCGTTTCACATAAGAGCCCAAAGTTTTGCTTTTAAGATCAGAGAAGATATCACTTTTAAAACATATTTTTAAGAAGTGATGAATTTTTAACAATTTACTGGATTCCCTAAAGACCTGCAAATGATATGTAACTTATACTTGGCAGATATAGATGTTTCAGTAACACAAGAGGGAAAACTAGCAAATTTAGAGGGGACTGTAACAAGCCTCAAATATCACTGTTCTCTCCAAATCAACATATTTTATTTCCTTCCCTGAGCCAAGTACATAAGGTAGTATTATTTTGTTGATATTTATATTATATGAAAATTTAGGAAATAGACATTCACAATTTCCTGACTATTTAACAATCACGTTTTAATAAAGGTCTTCCTTTCATTATATTGTTTATGTTTGGTCCCTTTATGTGACTACTAATTAGTAATAAAATAAGAGGATGTTGTTAAGATGTCAGTTTTCCTTAAAAATGATAAATAGATGGAACAGAATTCCAATCCATATCCAGCAGGATTATTTTTTGGAAATAAGCTGGCTCTAAACCATATATGAAAAGGCAAAGGTACTAAAATAGCAAAACTAATTTTGAAAAAAGAAGAACAAAGTCTGCCTTATTTTCAGACTTTCTGTAAAACTACAGTAGTCAAGCCAGTGTGGTATTGGAGAAATGAGACATACAGATCAATGGAATAAAATAAAAGAGTCCAGAAATAGACCCACACATATATGGCCAATTGATTTTCAATGAAGATGCAAAAACAATTCAATGGCAAAAGGATAGTCTTTTCAATAAATGGTGCTGGAAAAATTATCCATCTGTCTAAAAAGACTATCTTGATCCATACCTTGTACCCCACACAAAAAGTAACTCAAAATGGATTATATAACCACATGTTAAACTATAAAACTTTTAGAAGAATATTTTTGTGAACTTGAATTAGCCAAAGATGTCTTAAGGCATGACAACAGTAGCACAAACCATAAAATAAAAAAGAGAGACTCCATAAAAACTAAGAAATGCTCTTAAAAGACACTAGTAAGAGAATAAAAAGACTAGTCCCAGACTGGAAGAAAATATTTGCAGTACACATACCTGGTAGAAAAAAAACCTCTATATATAGAATATAAAGATATCTCTCAAAATTCAATAATAAGAAAGCAAACAATTCAATAATACAAGTTGAGGCCGGGCGCGGTGGCTCACGCCTGTAATCCTAGCTCTCTGGGAGGCCGAGGCGGGTGGATTGCTCAAGGTCAGGAGTTCGAAACCAGCCTGAGCAAGAGCGAGACCCTGTCTCTACTATAAATACAAAAGAAATTAATTGGCCAACTAATACATATAGAAAAAATTAGCCGGGCATGGTGGCACATGCCTGTAGTCCCAGCTACTCGGGAGGCTGAGGCAGTAGGATTGCTTGAGCCCAGGAGTTTGAGGTTGCTGTGAGCTAGGCTGACGCCACGGCACTCATTCTAGCCTGGGCAACAAAGTGAGACTCTGTCTCAAAAAAAAAAAATAAATAAAAATAATACAAGTTGGCAGCTACTTCACCAAGGAAGGTACACAGATTTCAAATAAATACATGAAAAGATGTTCACCATCATTTGCATTAGGAAAACACATTAGAACTACAAGATAACACCTATTGGAATGACAAAATTTTTTAAAGTGCTAGTAAGAACCTGGAACAATTGAACTCTCACACATTAATGGTGAGAACGCAAAATGGTAGAGTAAGTTTCAAAAACAGTTGGCAATTTCTTAAAAAGATAAACATACATGTGCGATAAGAGTAAGCAATCTGACTCCTAAGTATTTACCCAAGTGAACTGAAAACTTACATTCATACAAAACCTCTGTGCAAATGCTTATAGAAGCTTTCTTTGTAATTATCCAAAACTGGAAATAACCCAAATGTCCCTCAACTAGGGAATGGGTAAACAAACTATGGTGGGGCCATACAATGGAATACTACTCAGTAAACAAAAAGAATAAGCTATTGATATTCACAACAACTTGGGTGATTCTCAAATGTGTTCTGTTAAGAAAAGAAGCCAGACTCAGAAGGCTATAATTTTATTTATATGACATTCTTGCAAAGGCAAAACTATAGGAAAACAAAATAAATCTAGTGGGTGAAAGAGGCTAGGAATGAGGAGAGAGGTTTACCGCAAAGGGTTCAGAGGAAGTTTTGGGGTGTCAGAAATGTTCTATAGATTATGGTGGTGGCGTGGTTACACAGCTGTGTGTATGTGTTTGCCAACACTCGCAGAATGCTGCACTACAAAGAATAAATGGGGGGGGGGAGTGTTGGGTGAGGTATTACAAAAAGATGGAAAGAAGACAGAGGGCAAAGTTTAGAGGCATTGAGGAAGAGTGAAGTGTAGTTGAGCTAGGGACCTGGGCAGCACAGACCAGGGTGAGAACCCCATGTCAGCCATGTGTGATCTTAGGCATGTGATAGATTTGGGTCCTTGGCCCAGTGTTATTCAACCTCTCAGTGTCTCCATATCTTTTATGAAATGCCAATACGTGACACCCATTCTATGGGCGTGTGCTGTGGCTAAATGAGAAGACACATATGCTTTAAGACATATGTAGCGTTGGACACAAAATGAGTATACTTAGTAAGTGGTGGCTGTAGCAGATGCCTCTGGTACCCTGGGGCACAGCCCCTTCACCCACCTCTGGTTTCAGACACAAACAGGGGGGATCAGACGTGTGTGTCTCATGCTCAGGCTCACTGCCAGCGTCCCATCTCAAGCTTGTGCCTCTGATCCCTCTGCATTCTGCCCCAGGTCCAGGGAGCACTGCTGGGCCAGCAGCAAGAGCAGCCTAGAAATGTCGTGGGAAGTAAGAGCCCTGAGACAACCCTCAGCGAATGGCGCATAGCAACCAGCGTCTTGTCCTTTAGGAGAATTGTGGAGGTTCTAACCCAACAGAGACCCCTTGCTCACAGCAACAACCATGACGATGTACCCTAGTGTTATCTCCCTCTTCCGCAATATCATACTCCTTACTACTCCTCTTCAGCATCCTGAGATCACTCCTCAAACTAACTGCCTCTCCCGATGCCCCATTCCAGGTTTTGTTTTCAAGAGAACTCAAGCAGACACAATAATTATAACCAGAAAGCTGCATTTTTAAATTGAATGCAGTGACGTAATGCAATGTCTATTCCTCATGCCCCCACGTCATGCATCTCCTTTTCAGTCAGTGCTATTTATATTGTGATTTGCAGCTTGCTAAGTACCTGTATCTATATTATCCCATTACTCTGCAATTCCATGCAGCCATGGAGCATAGAATTTACAAAGGCAGGCACCACTTTGCTGCCTGTAGCTTTTTAGCACAACCATGTTTTAATCTAACAGAAAAGCTCTGCTTTAGAATAGGTGACACCCCTGTTCTTATATCTCCTATCCCTGCTTTTTCTATGGCATGCCTAGTTTCTCCCTGTCCATGATACCATCACATCGCTACATACCATTAACATGAGCTACTCTGAAAACAGTGCTGGGGTGACCCTATGGGCTCCCAGGTACACTTACCTTCAGCTCACAGGGAGCTTTCATTATCTATACAAAATAAGAACACAGGGAGAACTCTAGCAGAAAGGGCTAAAAGGAGAAACACAGATATAGCAATACCCTGCCCCATCCCATGAGATTGATGCTTGAAGGTTCTCCAAACATCTCCTTTTGCTATTTCGTCTGCCCCTCGCTCCCATTCATAGTTGTTTGGAAAACAGCTTGTAGCTATTTGCAAAAACTACTTATACTATCAAAGAAATCTTAACCCTAGACTGTGTAGCAAACAAGGCCCATTGTAACAAGATTTAGCAAACACAAAAGCAGTCTTGAAATATTGTTGTATCCTTTAAAATGCAATTATTATCTATATATGGCACTCCACATCTGGTTATGGCACCAGGCTGTGCTTTCGATGGTTTTATAGCTTATACTAGTGATGTCTAATAGAACTTTCTGTGGTGATGGAAAGGCTCTATATCTGTGCTGGCCATTGAGCACTTGAAATGTGGCTAATGCCACTGAGGAACTGAAATCTTAACTCTGTATTTCCTTTTAAAAATTTACAGAAAGTTTAAAGAAACAAACAAAAACATGAGAGGCCTGTTAAAGGCTTCTTAAACAGGAAGGTTTACCTTAAAAATTGAATATATAGTTTGATACTAGCCTTTATATACTCTCTGACTCCCTTAGAAAGGACAGTTTTAAGCAGGTTATCTAATAAATCTTGGCTTCTTACATTATTTTGTTTCCCTGATTGGGAAAATAAAGAATCCTCAATAGTGCCATTGCCTGCTTCTTCATCTATTGCCCATATCATTGTTGGAAGCCTGAAGACACAAATGCTCTCTTTCATAGACAATCTAACCTACTTAGAAACTATCAAGATGTAAGCAGCTGACAACATCTAGTAACTTCTTGGCATCAATAAAAATATACAGTCTTCCCAACCCTTCACCAATTTTGATGTTGTTCAAAGGATACAAAATTTCAGTTAGACAGGAAGATTAAGTTCAAGAGCTTTATTGTACAACATAGAAAATATAGTTAATAACATACTGTATCCTTGAAAATGGCTAAGAGAGTAGATTGTGTTTTCGCCACAAAAAAGTACATGAGGTCATGCATATGTTAATTAGCTTGATTTAGCCATTCCACAATGTAGACAATATTTCAAAACAACATGTTGTATACCATAAATATACAAAATTTTTATTTGTCAATTTAAATAAATAAAGTAATAATAAAACTAATAAATAAAATTAGGTCTTAATCCCCTTGGTCCACCAAAGCTATAATCTCTAATGTCAAGTGACTTTGTGGTTAGTTATTATGCAATTCAACCATCTTTACTCAGCCCCCTTTGTTGTTGCATTCTCAGCAACATCGGATATCATCGAAGATGGCTTCCTTCTTGACCACCTTTCCTCCCCTGTTGTCCGAGCCTATGTTATCTTTGTTTCATCCTCCTTCCCTGACCATTCTTTTTCCCATTCCTTCTTCGGTTCTTCTTCTGCCTTTACCATTGCTCAGACTCTCTCCTTAGCCTTACACACTTCTCACACTATACCTCTTGAAAACAGAATTTGTCCACTTCTGCAATTTAGATCTCAGCTCTAGGATGATAACTCCAAAAACCCAGCCCCTTCCGTAAATTTTAGATCATGTTCCAGAACCCTCTGTGCATGAACATCTCACTTCTATCTCCATTTAACGTCCCTGAAACCTGACTCAGCACCTGCCTCCCATAAACAGGTCTTCATCAGTCATCTAGACCAAGAAGGTCAAAATCATCTTTGACTCCTCCTCAGATAGTAAATGAAGAAACCAAATCCTCTAATAGTAAATAAAGTAACCAAATCTTCTCTTCTTATCACCACCACTGTATCTCAGTTCTTACACAAATGCAGAGTCTCCTAATTAGTCTCTATAATTCTACTTTTCCTCCCTTCAATCCAACTTGCACTGTTACCATCTCAATCTTCTAAAATGATTACTTTCAAATCACTCTTCTTATTGAAAATCTTCAATGGATCTCCATGACTTATCCAGTATTAAATCTAAATTCTTTAGCTTTTCACGCAAGGGCCTTATTCTTTTTTTTTTTTTTTTTTTTTTTTTTTTGAGACAGAGTCTCACTTTGTTGTCCAGGCTAGAGTGAGTGCCGTGGCGTCAGCGTAGCTCACAGCAACCTCAAACTCCTGGGCTTGAGTGATCCTTCTGCCTCAGCCTCCCCAGTAGCTGGGACTACAGGCATGCGCCACCATGCCCGGCTAATTTTTTATATATATATCAGTTGGCCAATTAATTTCTTTCTATTTATAGTAGAGACGGGGTCTCGCTCTTGCTCAGGCTGGTTTTGAACTCCTGACCTTGAGCAATCCGCCCGCCTCGGCCTCCCAAGAGCTAGGATTACAGGCGTGAGCCACAGCGCCCGGCCTGGCCTTATTCTTAACATCAACTCCACCTTCTCTACCATTACTGCCTTCCTAATGCAAATTCTGTCCCTCCATCCAGACTTTTATTGCTTGGAGCTTCTCCCAACTCCCTGCCCATGAATGTCCTCTCCTGCTGATGCTAAAAATCCATCCAACCTTTTCCTGTTTCAGGTCCAGGCTCAATTCAGACTTCTCCATGTGGCCCTGTAGATGTTTTAAGCCCCTTCTGATCTTTAAGAACAAATACTGTCAACATCACTTATTTGTCATTTATTGTTGGTTGACTGTGTGTGTATCTGTATGTGAGACAGATTTAGTACATGTAAATACATGTAAAGCCCTTAAACAGTGCCTAGCACAGGATGAGTGCTCAATAATTATCAGCTATTGTTAGTATGATTGTTCTTATTATTGCTACTGCTAGTAGTATACTAATATCCTTGCATAGCGTCGTGAAATTAGTATGTTCTCAATAAACACAAACCCTATAAAATAATGGTCATGCATGGATGCTTTGTAAAGCAATTTGCAGAGGCACAGAGAGAAGTGAGCAACGGAGGGGGAGGCTTAACTAATTATTATGAGTTTGGAAAATAGATTTTGCATTAAAAATTCTTTTATGAAGAGCTTCATCCAGTTTGTGTATACATCCAAATTATAATATATTTAGTCTCTTCTCAGGGATAACAGCCCTCCTCCTACCCATCTGTCATGTCAGGTTGCACTGAGCAAATGCTAATCTACCTTTTTGATATACCATTTGACAATTTCTGGTTTCAGATATCACACGCAAGGTTGCACATCAGTGAATTAAATTTGAATCCATATTGTCAAGTGCATATTTAGAATAAAATTATGTTGCATCTTTTATATAAGCTTAAAAAGTAAAGTTGTATATCAAGCAAGTGTCTGCATATAACTCGAATGCAGAAGATAAAAGCAAGGCAAAGGAAGACATCTTATCGGCTATGAAATCACTGAATCACTCCGTTGATTTATGGAAGAAGGTCTAAGCAGCTCCGTTGAACTTTTGCGGTGCAACTTCTGGACGCCTCTTCCATTAATTCATTAAATAAAAAGAAGCATTCTTTTTGTTCTAATTATCTTAGTTATACATGTTAAATATGCTGAAAGCTAAACATAAGCAATGATATTCCTGTCATTTTATTTCATCTGCCAACTCCTCAGAAATAATTAACCTATATTGAGAGAAGTAATTCTTCACTCAAAATGATTTTTACCAATGCAAGGGAAGCAGCACGCAATAAAAATTCATATAACCTAGTATTCAATACAAATATAGAACTGAAAAAGCACTAACAGCAATTTAGTTAAATACAAAGGAGAAAATTGCTGGTGTTTACTTTAATTTCATAGGATGAATTTACATTTCAGCTTTACCAGATTTATCGAAAGATTTTTTTTTAATTTGAGAGACTAATTTTATAATCAGAAGTATCTGGAGATTTTTCAATATTTGAATCAAGAACATCAATGTTTAATATATTTGAATCCAAAAAGTATTGATACGATTTCTGACCTCTAAAGTCAACAATAGAGGCAAACAGTCAGGTACATGAGGAATATCTTTAGTCCCTCCTTTGCTAACTAGGTAGATAGATAATGGTAGAAATAGAGATAGACACAAAGGTATGATTAATATGATTCTCTACAATGTGGCAGTTCATACACAGAATTCACCTTGGTTCATACCCACATTTTCCTGGCTCCTTAATGTTTTGCACCACCAAGTAAATGTTTTGCATCGCCAGCTGACCACAGCACAAATAACCCAGCTTGCTGCAGCAAGCTGCAAACGGTCGCAGTACTAAACTCAGTGGAACAAGCACTGTCTTGGAATTGCTCAGTGAGAGGTTTTCCTCCTTTTGTGCATTTTGTACAAAGTCTGAAACTGCTCCTCCCCCTGTAACTTGTTCCTCTTCACTTATCTTCTTAACTCAGAAGCTTCGACCCTCTCCTACATTCACTGCCATCCAGTTTCATTCATTCACCTTTTCTTTTTCCCCAAGGGTGAAATCGAAATTTACCATAGCTTTTTTTTTTAAAAAAAAAGTATTGCATGTCTTTTAAAACTGTATTAGTGTTAATAATTAGAATTGTTGGTTTTTTGTTATATACTGGTTATAAAGTTGCACAGGTTTGAGTGGCCTGCCTCAATTTTACCTTTCCACTGTATTACTTTTTAGACATGATTTTGCAGAACATGAAGTTTTTCAGAAAAGCATGCCTCATGCTATAGCAGAAGAAATGTTTGTATTCTAGTTTAGAATTTCTCAATAAAATATTTTATTCTTACCATAAAAATCATATTACCTATGTTTAAGCTTTAATACATCATACATATTTATTTCTAAGGTCCTCTCAAGGCATTTACAAATTCCCCCTCTTTTTCCTATGACCTGATCTAGCCCTGAGCTGTGGGAAAACCTTCAATATATAAATACAGCTATGTTATTTGCAAATCTACATCGCTGCCGCAGAGCACTCGTCGAAAGGGTGCTTATCAAAAATTATACTTTTCAAAAATATGATTTGATACTAACTGGTTAAGTCATTAATGTTTTTCATTCTACCAATAATCTGTGATTTGCAATGTTCTACCTATCTGATTACAGCACTGTGGCTCATCTCTTCTATTTCATTGCACAAGGCTCCTTGTAAAAGATAAAAGGTTTTGGTTCACCTGTCATCTCTCTTTTCTTTGCCTTCTCTTCATTTCCCATGTTGGTCTTTGTCATGCGGACTTTGGGATGCTAGTCACCCGCCTGCTATCTTGCTGACATATTTTTGCAAGTATTTTTGGCATCTCACTGAACACCAAGCTTGCCCTTTCTCTCACATAAGCTACAAGCTTTAGCACGTTCCCCCTCAACTGAACTCTTCCATCTGTCTAATAAGCAATTAATTCCCTTGACAAAAAAAAAATAATAATAATAAGCGTCCGAGGTAGTTTTTACTACATCAAGAGAATGTTTTGGTCCAATCTGAATGGAGATCCTTCAGCTGTTTTTTGTTTTATTTTGTTCAGATCAGTAGATTCCCTTTCCAAATTAGAAGAATGGAGTACATAAGTCAAGAACATGAACTCTAGAGCTATGCTTTCAAGTTCACATCCTCTTCTACCGTTTGCTCACTATGTGGCCAAGTTATTTAACCTCTCTGGGCCTCAGTTTCCTCATAGACTTGTGGGTATATTTAAATGGATAAATATATGTGAAGTGTTAATAACATTGCCTGGAACAAGATAAGAATAAATAAATATAGAATGCTATTACTATTACTATTATCCTCCAGGAGGCTGTTTTTTATGACATGTCATTCCCTGATGTTCTTATACTGCGTGTGTGTGGGTATAAGTCATGAAATACACTCTGGAGTTTCACAGAACCAAGATGTGGAGAATCAAAGTTAACATCTTCAAACACACACACACACACACACACACACACGTCAAGAAAGAATGTTTTAAAATCTTGTCATCTACTCTACCACACTGAAACATTGACTGGGAACCCAATGGAGTAGACCCAGTAGAGTGGAATCTCACATCATTGGTTGACTCTTCCAAAACAACCATCTAATAATCTGTAATGTGTGGAAGTGTGAATCTGGATTATACTCTTTGGTTGATAAATGGGAATAGGACATTTCATTAATTCACTGAGAAAATTAATTTTAATAAATAGTCCTCATCCTGTGCCAACCACAGTGTAAGAAGCTAAGGGTAGGCAGGCAAAAATAAAAGGGTCCTTACTGTCTCTGAGTTTATAATCCAGTAAAGAAAATATACAAAGAAAACACTGTAGCATAAAAGCTAAAATATAAATAATGCAACGTTTAATGAGAGGACACAGGAAGGGTGTAGCTATTTAACCTGGAAGGTCAAGGCAGACTTCAAGAAGAAGAGCTGTCTAAATGGAGAGCTAAAGGTTGAAGAGGAATTAGTAAAAGTCTGGGTAAGAAGTTTCCAAGCAAAGGGAACAGCATATGTGAAGGCCATTGGATCTATGGCCAACCACAAGGAGGCAATTATTTTCATTGGATGCATCTATTTCTCTACTAGAATAAGAGCAGAATATTTGTCTGGTTAATGCACTGCTATAAATTTTTCTCCTATAAAAATGCATATACAGTAGTATACAGTAGAACTCTATAAATATCTGTATATCTGTGGAATGAAAGAATAAATGTCAACAGCTCTGTTATTTTCCACTTACAGTTTCCAACCAGGAACTCTGGTTAGTTTAATACAATGATTAAACTTGAGAGTTTTCAGCAGTACCATTTATGCATGTCAAGGATCTACTGTACAAATAACAGTACATGTCATCCCTGTTCTTATATTAAAAGCTATAGCTTACTCTTCAGTGCTATTAAGGGGCAAAGAGACAATAAATATTATGTTAAGAAAAAATGATATAAATATTTCTCATCTCTCCATGAGTTTTATGAGCTGCCATTAAGATTCAGCTACACATACCTATGTGGGCATGGGAGTGGGTGTATTCAAATGCTTGTACACCAGTATTTAGTGCAGCTTCTCAATTGTCTTCCCATCCCGATCATAAAAAAAAAAGTAAGGAAGGAATCCTCCTTCTCAAAGTCCTAAATAGTGGTCCTAAAAATTTGCATTCAATATTAGGTTTAAAATACAATAATTTGAGATCTAGGTTCAAGACAAAAATTTTGCCTTGGTTCCTGAGGGAGTGCTAAAGTCTTTCTGAGGAACCATAGTAAAGTACTAGTGGAAGCAAACCTAACAGATGTGAAAGGTAGATGAGCTCAGTTCTAGAAATCAGTAATTCTGGTGTATGCACAGGGGTCAATTGTGAACCACTAAGTTTATTTCTGGCATCTTTCTACTTCCCCATTCAGAAATTTTTCCTTCTCACTGGCCAAACCGCCACCACCACCCTAATGTACTCCCAACCTAAGGGTTATCCTCTCAGGGAATACCCCAAGCTTTCAATTTGTCTGGTTATCCTCTTATCTTTCAACATGAAATCTACATTGGAGATTTCATGCCTACAGATCTGAGGTCTTCATGAAAGGCCCAGTAAATAGCACAGAGTTGAAAGCTCAGTTCAACCAGCTACCTGCTGTGCAACCCTTGAGAAGTTACGTGAGCTCTCTGAAGCTCTGATTCTCATCAGTTATGACAGCGGTTACTTTTTTTAGGGGTAAAAACTCTCAGTTGCTATCACATTGGGAAAATACGATCAATGAATCCGAATTGCCAAGTTTATGATTAAAATACTCAATGCATCCTTCCAGAAATACCTGCATTTTCAAAGGAAAAGAGCCCAAAGGAAGAAAACACAGGAGATTTTCTGGCATCATCAGTAAAACAATATTAAAATTAAAGAGTTTCTAAGAGAACGTTAACCCACATGTCATGGGTTCATCTCAAATACCTACTACATTTGGTATAACGTGGTACATACAAAAAGTGATTAACAAATAGAAACTGCTAAATAATCAAATAATTCCAAACCAATTATTGGACCAGGATTTTGCCTTGGCCTAGAACTAAGCATATATTATGTGCTTTAATTTTTGACTAAATGAAACTAAGAACTCTCTTATTAGTGTAGTGTACAGTTGCCTTCTGAGTATATTTGATATACTCCAATAGTGGCAATACTTTTTATTAATGCTAAAATATACACTTTCCCTCACGATTATATCTCTGAAATCAGGATACATCTCACCACTTACTGCAATTAATGAGCCTCTCTCCTCTTTCTTGGTGGTACATAATCGATGCAATCTCAAATTAATTAAAATGCACTCCTTGTGCATTCCAGACAATGAATATTTGGTAAGTCCTGATGGTAAGTCAGACAGCAAGTGTAGTCACCCCTTGTTATCTGTCAGGGATTGGTTCCAGGACCCCTGCAGATACCAAAATCCTCCCAATGCTCAAGTCCCTTATAAAGTGATATAGTATTTGCATATAACCTATATGCATCCGCGCTTATACTTTAAATCATCAGTCCCCAACCGTTTTGGCACCAAGGACTGGGAGCAGGGAGGCAGAGCTCAGGCAGTGATAAGGAGCAGCTGTAAATACAGATGAAGCTTTGCCCTCCCACCCACCACCACTCACCTGCTGTATGACGCCCCATCCCCCTTTCCTAACTATCATGGAAGACAATTTTGTCATGGATGGGGGTGGGCGGGAGAGCAGTGGACCTCTGCAGCCTGTTTCCTATCATGCCACAGACCAGTATCAGTCTGCAGCCCAGGGGTTGGGGACTGCAGCTTTACATCTTCTCTACATTACTTATAAAATCTAATGCAGTGTAAATGTTACATAAATAGTTTGTTAGACTGTATTGGTTTTTTGTTTATTATTATTTATTTATTTTATTATAGTTTTATTATCATTTATTAACATTGTTTATTTTTTTATTGTTGTATTGTTTTTTTTTTCCTGAATATTTTTGATTCCCAGTAGCTTGAATCCGTGGATGGTTGAATTTGTGGATGCAGAACCCACAAATATGAAGGGCCAACTATACACAGTTTAGTGAACCACAGGGATCTATTTTGCTTCTTGGATGTTTACTCCTTGTGCATCAACATTAAGAATATTTAAAAAGACGGATATGAACAAAGTGTATGTATAAAAAGGAGTGTGCTTCAAGCTGCTTAAAGCACAACTTCTAAAGCTATTAATATATCAATAGATGAAGACATCATTCAAGCTTTTGAAAGAGTTGACATCCTAGCAGTTTTTGTTTCACTTTTTGATATTTTTAAACAATGTTTAAGACATGTACTTTTTAAAATTAAAGTGAATATATACTCATCTTATTTTGAGATTTGCTCACACTCCCTGAAATAATTATATATTCCCTGGGTCATCACAAAACCTGACTCTGAAAATCACTATCTTGTACTCATCAATATTTGTGCAAGAATGGCCAAAGTATTATGTCTCCTTTAAGTAATATCTAAACTGTTCAATCTACCCAAGTGATTTTGGGGAAATCATTTTTTAAAAAGAAAAAGAAAGAAATGTATGCATCAATTACAGAAACACAGTAAGTTTACATTTAATTTTACAAATCTTCCAATATTTAAGGTTGATGTAAACATAACCCTGTGACTCACCACAGCATGATTAATGTTCCGAATAGCACAATCATCAGTGTTGACTTTCATGTACTCATCTTCTCTAAAAGATTGATTATTTGTTTTCAAAATGACATTTCACCGTGAAGATGCAAACATCATTATTGCCTTCGTATGTTTGGGTTTTATATTTTTTATTTGCTACCATGATGCAGTCATCTACAGACCAGATCAGAATATATTACATAAAAACAATACATAACATAAAAACCCTATCTTCCCACCATGACTTCACACATCTGTGCCAATCAAAGAGTATAACCAGTTCCAGATGCTCAAGTCTGTAATATTCCCTACAGTCACAGGAAATATCACATCAGAGAGACCTGTTGCACCTCAGATTCTCAAATGTAAAGTTCTGAGTCATGTCAGAATGGTACAACCTGGCATTCTGCAGCTACTTATCACAATGTTCAATATAACTCTTGCATTGGCTTGAATAATTCCCCTGTGGGGGGAAAAAAAAGACTTAGATTAAAAACAGGGATAAATCAAGGGACCCAGAGACATTTCAAAAGCAAAACAAAATCGTACAACTGCTAAAAGAAGGAGAGTATTTTCTCTCCTTTTCCCTTAGAGCAGACCATAGATGACAAACATAAAATTGAAAGAAAAAATCAATTTCAGAATGCTAATATTACAAAAAGCAGTAGAAACAACTCAAATGTCCATGAACTGATGAATGGATAAATAAAAGTGGTAGATCCATATAATGGAATATTATTCTGTAATAAAAAGGAATGAAGTACTGATATATGCTTCAACACGGATGAACCTTGAAAATATTGTGCTAAGGGAAAGAAGCAAGACACAAAAGATCACACATTATATGATCCCACTTACATGAAATGTCCAGAATAGATGAATCCATCAAGACAGAAAGTAGGTTAATGATTGGTTAGAGCCAGGGATAGGAGGTGGATGGGGAGTGACTGCTAACAGATATGGGATTTCTTTTGGGGGTAATGAAAATGTGATAAAATTAAATTTTGGTGACAATTATACAACTCTAATATGCTATAAACCATTAAATTGTGTACTTTAAATGGGTGAACTCTATGGTATGTGAATTATATGTAAATAACACCATTTCAAAAAATAAAAAAAAGTAATTTAAAGGCAAAAATTTTTCCTCCTAGAATGGAAAAAACTTCCTGCATGGGCAGAGATAGAAATGCTCTGCCACATACATTCTAAAAAACTACGTGTTGTCTGTCTGAAGTTAAAACTTATTTGGCTATCCTGCACGTTCTGTTATTCTTGTCAAATCTGCCAACCCATGCCTGTGATTATTTATTTTTTATATTTGTATAGTGCTTTCTTACAAAGAGCTCAGAGCAGTTGAAAACAAAACCAGGGTAGGCCTAGCTGAGAAGGGGAGAAATTTGTTCCATGCCCTAAGTCACCCACTCATTTACTTGGTTCTTTGTATGCACGGCGTTATTCACAACACTGGGAATACTGTAGTAAGAAAGATAGACTCACAACTTTTAGAAGATAAGTGAAAATGCAGTAAGAGTAAAGCGTGATAAATGACCAAGAATGAGAAGGTAGCAAGTGAAGAGGAAAAGTCAGAGCATCGCAGGTGGAGGGAAAGACTGGCAGAGACTGAGAGATAAACAAGAACATGGCTAGTTGAAAGAGAGAAAGAAATTCCATGTGATAAAATAGCGAAAGTGCAAAATGGAGAAGAAATTGTTTTAAAGAAGTATAGAGAAACCAGATCACGAAGGGTTTTTATTTTAAAATAGACTTCAATTTTTAGAGCAGTGTTTTAAGTGCACGGCAAAATTAAGTGGAAAGTACAGAGAGTTCCCATATAGCCTCTGTTCCCAACACACAGAGGCTCTGCCATGATCAACATCTCGCACCAGAGTGTTACACTTGTTACAACTGACGAACCTACATTGACACATCATTATCACTCAATGTCCATAATTTCACATCATGATTCATTCTTGATGTTGTACATTCTATGGATTTGGATAAATTTATAATGGCATGTTCCTACCGTGATAGCGTACAAAGGTGTTCATTGCTCTAAAAATCTTCCATGGTCTGCCTGTTCATCCCTCCTTCGCCCACTAAACCCTGGGAGCCACTGATCTTTTCACTGTCTCCATAGTTTTGTCCTTTCTAAAATGTTATATAGTTGGAATCATACAACACATAGCTTCTACAGATTGGCTTCCGTCATCCAGTGGTATGCTAAAAATTTAGGGTTCCTTCACATCTTTGCATGGCTTGGTATCTCATTTCTTTTCCAAGTGCTGAATAATAGCCCATTGTCTGGATGTCCCCATGGAGGCTTTTCCTTGATTTTGCAAGAGCCTCAGGCATTTACTTAGTCTACCTGCTAGATAACCTTGTTCTGCCAACAGAGTGTGTTTAGCAGTATTGAATGTTCAAGAAGACAATAAAGTTAAAACTTCAACAAGCCCACTGGGTTTAAGAGACAAAGATAATGATAAACTTGGCAAGTATGTGTAGAGAGATTGGTCAGAATAAAGATTGAAATTAGTCGTAGACTAAATAGAAAGTAGGTCAGAGGCAAGGAAATGGAGACAATGAATATACACAACCGTTTCAAGGAATTTGGCTCTAGAGCAAAGGAGAGAGTTAGTGCAAAGGCTGGACTGGAATGTGAGCTTCAGAGGTTTTTTTCTCTTGTCTCATTTTTTATGCTTTTAGCTCCATACAGCTTATAGCTCTTTTTCCCAGCTTTATTGAGGTATAATTGGCAAATAAAAATTGTATGTATTTAAGATGTACAACATGATGTTTTGATATAATATACATTGCGAAATGATTACCATAATCAAGCTAATTAATATATCCACCACCTCACATGGCTACTGTCTGTGTGTGTGTGTGTGTGTTGATAATGCTTAAGATCTACAGACTTATCAAATTTCAAGTATACAAAAGAGTATTATTAACAATGGTGCCCATAGATCTCCAGAACTTATTCATCCTGCATAACTGAAATTTTGCACTTTTTGACTAATATCTCCCATTTTTTTTCCCACCTCACCCTGCCTCCAACCTTTGGCAACCACCATTCTACTTTCTGCTTCTATGAGTTCCACGTTTTTTAGATTCCACATACAAGTGAGATTGTGTAGTATTTGTCTTTCTGCGCATGGCTTATTTCACTTACCATAATGTCATCCAGGTTCATCCATGTTGTCACAAATGACAGGATTTCCTTCTTTTTTAAGTTTGAATAATTTTCTATTGTGTTAGAGGCAAGGACCCTCAAAGACCCTCAACTCCCCTATGACTCGTCCCACGCACAGGCTTCGCCCTGGAAAATTCCAGCTATAGCTCCGAGAAGAATGCATTCCATGACATGCTGACCACAGGATGCTCCAGGGAGTGCTGACTGCAATTGTTCCCGACCACCTGCCAGGTTGGGGTTGAGTAATCAGTCACAAACAGGATACCAATAAGACGCTGATTGGGGCTGATTAACCCAGACCCAAGCCTCATCGTCACCCTACTCTATTTTTCTGTTTCTACTTCCTTGTTTCTGTATGCTTATAAAACCTACAAAGAATCCAAGTAAAGTAGACCTTGACAACCCTTTGCTTGGTCTCGTTCCTTTCTCTCGCCCATCTCTTTCAGGCATGGTCCCCCTTGACCTCACAAGTAACAGAAGGTCCCGCGGGCCGGGACAAGTGGCGCCCAACGTGGGGCCCGAGGCCCAACGTGGGGCCCGAGGTACGGACTTTTGTCAGATGCACTCGGTTTATAGACAGTTCTCCGGAGAATCCCTGAAGAGACCTCCTTTCTGCCGCTCAAAGAATCGACGGTCTGGTGAGTAGATTTTTTACATTGTCATCTCATCGAGATGGGCCATTCTTTGTCTAACGAGGCCGTTTTTATCAAGGATCTCAAGGCCTCGCTCAGAGAGAGAGGAATTAGAGTTAAGTAAAAGGACCTAGTAAAGTTTTTTGTGTTCATTGATCGTGCTTGTCCTTGGTTCATTGTTGGTGGACCTGAGATTCACCCACGCAAGTAGCAAAAGGTAGGCAGAGATCTAAACAATTTACTTCTGAATCAGGGCCCAGATGCCGTCCCTGTATCCATTTTCTCGTACTGGGGACTAATCAGAGATATTGTTGAGGGGGCAGATTCAGACCCCAATAAAAAGCAGCTGCTCTCAGTAGCAGAATTCTGCCTCCAACCCGTGTCGTGGTCCGCTCGGAGAACATCTTTAGAGGCGACCAGAGGGTCAACTTCCCCTAATAATCCTGAGAGACCAACATGCGCTTCCCCTTGCCCCTCAGTTTGTATTAATATGCCCCCTCAGGACCCCTCGGCTGAGCTCCAGATATCTAGGGACGAGCCCCCGATTAGTAGGCCAGACACCAAGACCCTCTATCCTCCCTTACCCGAGGGTACAGCCCCTCATGCATTCAATTACCCGGTATTCAAGAAACAACCCCTCCAAGAGTCCCTCAACCCCGCAGAAGAGGCAACCCTCGAAGAGGAAGCGGCCCGATGTCACAATCCCGAATGGCCTCCTCCTTACGCGCCCCAAATTTGCGCATCTTCATTAATGCCTCCCCTTACAATGCCCTTACTTTTGCGTGCCAAAAAAGACTTAAGTCAAAGGGTTACGCAATTAAAGGATGTCTTACAATTTCAAAAAGAGTTTGCCCAGCTTTCCAAAGACTTGTCCTCCCTCCAAGATATGCTTAAAGATTCTGTTTTCATTAGCCACCCACGTCATGAGACCACCCAATCATATGCCACCTTAAATAAAAAATCCTTAAAGTCCTCCCATAAAGCCCTAGCATTCCCGGTAGTTACCAGGTCTAATAGGCAAGGAGACCTTGCCGCCCCTTCTTCTAGCCAGTCCCCGCCCCAAGATTCAGATGACGAGAATACAGAAGAGAAAGAAAGGGAAAGTGAAAGTGATGACCCCCCGGAGGAGACAGTCCTGGGGCCCACTGCAGAGCCCACTGAATTTCGCAGACTAAAGTTTAAAACCTTAAAAGAACTGAATTCCGCTGTTAGGACGTATGGGCCCAATGCACCCTTTACCTATCCCCTCCTAGAGGCAGCCTCAGGGGGCGGCTACCTGCTCCCCGGAGAATGGGTCAAACTAGTACAGGCGGTCCTTTCTCGCGGGAAGTTCCTCTCTTGGAAGGCCGACTTTCTCGACCGCTGTCAGACCACGGCTGCTAATAATTTTTAAAAACCCAATTCTGCATCTTGGACCCTTGAAAAGCTTAGCGGACAGGGGAAATTTGCCACTGAACAGCGCCAAAGGAGACTCCCAATTGGACTTTTGTCCCAGACCGCCGCAGCCGCCTTCGGCGCCTGGGGAACACTTCCCTCTACGGGATCTGTTCTTACTCCCCTGACAAAAATCACCCAGGGAGCTCAAGAGGGTTTTAGTGAATTTGTGGGCAGGCTTTTAGAGTCTGCTGAATGAACCCTCGGACATGAAGATGAGAATAATAGGCTTATTAAACAATCGGCCTATGAAAATGCCAACAGCACTTGCAGGGCCATCCTCAGGGGTAAACTCAAAAATAAAGACCTTAATGACATGATTAGAATGTGTAATGATGTTGACCCCTTCGCCCATAAAGTATCGCAGGCCGTACAGCTTGCGGTTGGGGCCGCCATCCAAGGGACCGCGGCACAGAGGGACTGCTTTAAGTGCGGTCAAACAGGGCACTTTGCGAGGCAGTGCCCCCTAGCCGCCTCCTCTGCTACCCCTAACCTCAGTGAGCCGCCAGGCAGGCCAGCCCAGCCCTCCTCCCTCTGTCCTCGCTATAAGAGGGGAAAGCATTGGGCCAATCAATGCCGCTCCAAGACTGATGTCTTTGGAAACCCCTTGCCCCCCCTTTCGGGAAACGGCCTGAGGGGCCAGCCCCAGGCCCCCCGTCCTATTCAATTTCAGTCGGCCTCGGAGAACAGCCGACAAGAGAGCCCTCAGACTCTAGACTCCTCCGAGCAACCACAGGGAGCACAGGAGTGGACTTGTGTGCTTCCTCCGACACAATGTTAAGACCTGAGGATGGTGTTCAAATTTTGCCCACTGGCTCCTTTGCCCCCCCCCCCGCTAATATGTTCTTTTTTATTCTGGGCCGAGCCTCCTCCACTCTTGCAGGGCTCATAGTCCACCCCTCCATAGTAGATAGTGACTTTATCGGGGAAATTAACATCTTAGCCAGTGCACTTACAGGCCCTGTGTGTGTCTCTAAGGGACAGCGCTTAGCTCAGGCATTACCCTTGCCCCTTAATACATCTTTCCCAGCCATCGCCTCTAACCGAGGTGCTTCTTGCCCTGGCTCTTCTGATCTCTATTGAGTCCAAGCTATCACCAAAGAATGGCCCACCCTGCGGCTAAAATTAGATGGTAAATTTTTTGAAGGCCTTCTTGATTCAGGCGCCGATTCCACGGTTATTGCCCAAGACACCTGGCCCGATTCATGGCCACTGCAGCCCTCCCTTACGCACTTACAAGGTATAGGACAGTCTAGAGATACTCTCCAGAGCTCAAAAATTTTGACATGGGAAGACTCTGAGGGAAACAGAGGTACTACTCAACCCTTTGTAGTCCTGAGCCTACCTATTAACTTATGGGGGCGTGATATCCTTGCACAAATGAATGTCATTATGTGCAGCCCCAATGAAGTTGTAGCCAGCCAAATGCTTAAACAGGAATTCCTCCCAGGACAGCATTTAGGCAAAGAGGGTCAGGGACTAACAGCACCCTTAACCACCCTCCCTAAGTCAGACAGATCAGGACTAGGGTTCAAAGACCATTTTTCGTAAGGGCCATTGATCCCCCTGCACTTCAGGCAGATAAAATCACTTGGAAAAGTGACTCACCTGTCTGGATCGATCAGTGGCCCCTCCCATCTAACAAGCTAGCCGCAGCTACAGAGTTAGTGCAGGAACAATTAGCTGCCCGACACATAGAGCCCTCTACTTCACCATGGAACACCCCCATTTTCGTCATTCAAAAAAGGACTGGCAAGTGGCGGCTGCTACAAGACTTATGGGCTGTTAACCAAACAATAGTCCCCATGGGGGCACTCCAGCCTGGTTTGCCTTCGCCCGTAGCTATCCCCAAAGGCTACTATAAGATAGTCATTGACCTAAAAGATTGCTTTTTCTCCATACCATTGCACCTAGATGACTGCAAATGCTTCGCGTTCAGTCTCCCGGTAGTAAACTGTATAGGACCCTCCCGCGTTTCCAATGGCGAGTATTGCCTCAAGGCATGGCCAACAGCCCCACCCTTTGCCAAAAATATGTGGTTCAGACAATTGATTCTTTTAGAATTCAACATCCTCAGCTATATATAATTCATTATATGGATGACATTCTTTTTGCCGGAGCCGACGAGGCAACCTTACATCAAGTTACCATGCAGGTTGTCTCGGCCTTACAAGCTCGAGGCCTCCGCTTGTCCCCTGAAAAAATTCAGGTCTGTCCCCCTCACCTGTTCCTAGGCTTTGAATTGTTCCCCAATAAAGTCCTCTCTCAAAAGGTACAGATCAGAAAGGACTCTCTTCAATGCCTTAATGATTTTCAGCGCCTTCTAGGCGACATTAATTGGCTTCGCCCATATTTAAAACTCACCACAGGACAGTTAAAACCCCTATTTGACATCCTGCAGGGAGATGCCAATCCAACCTCTCCACGCTCCCTAACTAAAGAAGGGCAGCAAGCGCTTAATTTAGTCGAGCAGGCCATAAATGCCCAGGCCATTGGCTACTTCTCCCCCGATTCCCCTTGTACTTTATTGTCCTCCCTACCCCCTTTTTGCCTACGGGACTCTTCTGGCAGGGCAAGCCTCTTTTTTGGGTTCACCTATTGGCTTCCCCCCATAAAGTCCTTCCCACCTACCCTTACTTAGTAGCTAAGATTATTCGCTTGGGGCGAGAAAACTCCCTTAAGCTCTTTGGAAAGGATCCAGATATCATAAGACTCCCTTACAATGCTTCTCAAATTCTGTGGCTAATACAAAATGATGATGACTGGGCGGTTAACTGTACGTCTTTCCAGGGCAAACTAGATAATCATTACCCCCCTGATAAACTAATTCAGTTCCTCTATCAGACACCTGTAATATTTCCCAAAAAGACAAGAGTCTCGCCCATTCCAGGAGCCGTCTTAGTCTTTACCGACAGATCCTCCTCAGGCACCGCGGCCTACAGCATTAATGGCCAGGTCCGCAGTTTTCCCACCGAATTCTCTGCTCAACTCGTCGAGTTAGCAGCCTTAGTCGCAGTCTTCAAACACGTAGATCAGTCACCATTTAACTTGTATACTGATAGTTCTTATGTTGCTCATGCTGTCACCACTTTAGAAACTGTGCCTCATATTCAGCCCCCCTTCTATGAGGGTGTCGCTACATTTGGTAAATTATTATTTACTAACGACACCAGCAAACTCACATGGAGCCTAGAGACCCATGATGGCCTGACACTCAGCCAAGTCACAGGCCTAGGCCTTTGCCTTCTTAGCCCAAAAATGCTCCCCCCCCGCACCCTTAAAGAAAATATGCAATCAGTCAATTACTGTCGACTCCACCTTTCAGTATATTCAGGCATCTAATACCTCTTATTTTGCTTGTTCTTCCGGCCTTACCCCGTATGTAGTCACTGCAACGTTTCTTGAGCATAGAGAATATTGTGTGTTAGTCATGCTTTTCCCCAGACTCACTATACGTCTGCTGACGAATTGCTCAAATTTTGGGAGCGCGGCACCACAATGCCCCGAGAAAAGAGAGAGCCCATCACAGCCATAACACTCGCAGTTGTTCTAGGCCTTGGTGCCACAGGGGCTGGAACAGGCATAGCCTCTCTAGTCACCTCCAACCAGCAATACCTACAGCTCTCTGCTGCCATCGATAACGATCTCCGAGAGCTACAGCAGGGCCTAAAATATCTCAAAGAATCCCTCGCTTCACTTTCTGAGGTAGTGTTACAAAATAGAAGAGGCCTAGACTTAGTGTTCCTCCAAGAGGGAGGTTTGTGCGCAGCACTTAAAGAAGAATGTTGCTTCTACGCAGACAAAACAGGTCTGGTAGAAGATAGCATTGAAAGGGTTAGACAGAGCCTAGAAGATAGAAAAAAACGGAGAGAACAGAGTGAAGCGTGGTATCAAAATTGGTTTTCCACATCCCCCTGGCTATCCACATTGCTTCCCAGTGTCTTAGGGCCGCTTGTAGGTTTTCTGTTGCTCCTCACCTTTGGGCCTTGGGCATTCAAAAAACTAACTGATTTTGTCAAGTCACAGGTAGACACAGCCACACAAAAATCGGTCTCCGTGTTTTACCAACGGCTAGAACAAAGAGGCTCCAGAGAAGACCTCCGTGAAGAGTCTCCCAATACACCCACTGAAGGTCTAAATTTCTCAAACCTTGCCTCAGACATGGAACGCAGTTGGTTCCAAAGGCTGTGGAGACGCCCATGACGGGATTATCGCAATGCCGTGTACCAGATGCACACCCCGCCAACGGTGTGGTGACTCCATGACGGGAATATTGTAGGTCCATGCCCGGGGGCACACTTCATAATCAGAAGTGCCGGAGCTGGATGCCACCTACATAGCCTAAGACAGAGGCCTCACCTTCACGTTAATCGCCCAATCTTATATTTGGGGTGCTGGTCGCAGAAGCCCATCACGTAGCCTAAGACAGGCTCTCCACCCACCTATATAAATCTCCCTCATATTAATAAAGAGAGGGGGAGATGTTAGAGGCAAGGACCCTCAAAGACCCTCAACTCCCCTATGACTCGTCCTACGCACGGGCTTCGCCCTGGAAAATTCCAGCTATAGCTCCAAGAAGAATGCATTCCATGACGTGCTGACCACGGGATGCTCCAGGGAGTGCTGACTGCAATTGTTCCCGACCACCTGCCAGGTTGGGATTGAGTAATCAGTCACAAACAGGATACCGATAAGACGCTGATTGGGGCTGATTAACCGAGACCCAAGCCTCATCGTCACCCCACTCTATTTTTCTGTTTCTACTTCCTTGTTTCTGTATGCTTATAAAACCTACAAAGAATCCAAGTAAAGTAGACCTTGACAACCCTTTGCTTGGTCTCGTTCCTTTCTCTCGCCCATCTCTTTCAGGCACGGTCCCCCTTGACCTCACGAGTAACATAAGGTCCCGCGGGCTGGGACACTATTGTATGCATGGGCCACATTTTTCTTGATTCATTCATCCTGGATGGACACTTAGGTTGATTCTATACCTTGGCTATTGTGAATAATGATGCAATGAACGTGGGTGTACAAATATCTCTTTTGTCTTCTTGATAATAGCCATACTAACAGGTGTGAGATGTTACCTCATTGTGGTATTGACTTGCATTTTCCTGATGACTAGTGGTGCTGAGCATTTTTTCATATATCTGTTGGCCATTTGTATGTCTTCTTTTGAGAAATGTGTATTCAGGTTCTTTCTCCATCTTTTAATCAAGTTGTTTGTTTGTTGCTATTGAATTGTTTGCGTTCTTAAAAGAGCTTTTAATGGAACAGTCTCAAGTGTGTTTAAATACTGACGTGAGGTACTGAGGTCTGTAGAAAGTAGAGGAAGATACTCCACAGAAAGGTGCCAGGTCAGCCCTTAAGGAAGATGGACTCCTGCTTTGTGAGAGGAATAAGGCAGACAAGAAAAGGTGTCATTGCTGACAGACTTGTCAATTGCATGGCAGAAAGTTGAAAGCATTTGGTCTAATGGATTCACTTTCTTATGAAATAGAAAGAAAAATAATTTTCCAAATGTAAAGGGGCAAATGGAACAGTCAGAAGTTCAAGGTGAATGGTGAAGAAATGGGCTGCTGGACAGAATGGGGAAGTTGAGTAGGAATCCACCGAGGCTAGGAAAGTAAGAGTGTAGGACAAAACATTGATGATATAGCTCTTATTTTAGCTGAGTAGATATTCTTAAAGTAATAGGAGACTATGAGGCCATATTAATATATCTATGTGTGTACACACACACCAATGATAGAAATATATTCTTAACACCACTTTTGCTATATTTTAAGGATGCAAACAAAAAGAACTCCATCTATAAAAGAAAAATCCTTCCTTCAAAGACGAATACACCAGAATGAGAGTCTAGGAAAGTCAATTGCTACCATCCAAGTGCTTATAAATTCAGACAATCAGGTTCAATTTACTAATCATATACAATTCCATTATCCACAGCTGATGCTAGAAGCATTGATCTGAATAATCTAAAACAGCAGATATTCCAAAATGATTTAAATTAGGTTTTGAAAAACATAATTATTTACATTAAATTTACATTTTTAATTTGCCTTGCTTAGGCAAATATTAAGACTAGTTTAAATTCTCTGAGAAAATACTCAGTGATATCAGGGATTAGAAGATGATTAGAGTGTAGAGAAAATTCAGAGATTAACTGTTAGCAACAAATGATAAAGAAAATAAATCCCCTCATTTGTATTGAGACAAACTTCTACCAGAGCTTTTTTTTTTTTCATTTATGGAATAATTGATAAATAAATGATCCCTAAATTTTCAGAACCAGAGCTGTTTCCCTTGTCAACCTGATCTTACTCTTATCCTTAGCTAAATCTTGACTTAAGCTCCAAGTGTATCCTTTCCAACACCCAAGCTTAGCTAAATTATTTCCCAGTAACAAATAGTACCACCATGTGTGTGCATTGGATGGAGATGTAGCCAGGACACATGGCCAACTCTAATGTAATTACACTCCCCTCACATCCTTCACCTACTCATTCATTCATTCAATCTATTCAATCTCAGTCATCATGCAAGTACTGAGAGTTTACTATGTGTCAGGGACTGAGTGAACTTCTAACATCACACAGATCAATGAAAGAGATGACCTAAGTCAATCACAAATTAAAAGTTACATAATATGATTTATGATAGGTATGTACTGTAAGGGAAAGCAATGGACTGCCCACCTAAGTCTGGTGTTAATTTATGAATATTTCCCAAGAAGATGGCCTTTGAGTTAATTCTTAAAAATGAGTAAGAGTTAACCAGGTGGAGAAGAAGAAGGATCAGGAAGAATAGTAAGGACAGGGGATCAGATTGGACAAAGAAGCAAGAGATGTCATGGTGCATTCAAGAAAGTAGTTTCCACTAGCTGGAACACAGGGGTTGTGCTATGGAGAGATGATATGCCAAGATAAGGATATGGATCATATCCTAAAGGTTTTAAAAATTCATTGATGGAAGCTTTGGAATGACATGATGAGATTCATATTTCTGAATAGCCACTCTAGATGGCTTAGAGGGGTTTGGGAAAAACATGAAGCAGGTAGATGAGCTCAGGAGTCTAACTAAGACAGACATAGTGGAACTGGAGGAGCTGAAATCAAGAAATATTAAAGGGACAAAAACCACAGACTTAGTTACTGGTGGAATGGGGGCAATCATGGGAGGCAAGGAAGAACCTAAGTTAATTCTAAAGTTTCGAGTTTGAACATGTAATGAATGTTGGCATCCGCGCTCTCTAAGTTAAAGATTATAACAGGTTTGAGCAGAAGGCAATGAGTTCATATTTGGACATGCTGAGGGATACCTTGGGAGAGATAATAGCTAAGTGAATTAATTAAATAGATCTGTCACTCAAGGGACAGGTCAAAGCTGGAGATATACACTGAGAATCACTATAATATAGGTGGGCATGGATGAAGGCATAGCTTATAGCAAGAGGAACAAAGAGGAATAAGCAGAGAAAAGCAGGAATAAAACAAAACAAAAAAACAAAGGCCTGTACACATTATACCAACTATACACATATACCAACACTTACTAAGAAATAGTAAGTGTCCTATTTAATGAGGCCAAAAGGGCTATGGCTGAGATAGAGGTCAGCCTTTCTTTATCCCAATCAACTGACTTTGATAATTCCATTAAAAATAATTTTTAAATTTTTAATATTTTTGATGAAGTATATTTCTTAATCTTCGATTGTACATAAATATGACATTTCAATAGCTCCTAGGTTAAGGGAATTAGGTTGACAATATATGCTTACTTTTATACTCCAAGAACCTGAATCGATCTATAGATGACTTAGTTTATTCACATGATGCTATATTCAGTGACACTCCTTGACACAGGAGAATGAAGCATAATATTGAAGAACACCCTATGGTATATGACAAATATACCTATAAATTCCTCCTATTTCTGTAAGCACACCCCTACGGAATATGGCTTTTCTTTTCCTCCCAAAAAGACAGAATCTTTATCCCACTTCATGACTCTTAGGGTTGTTTTGGTTCTGTTTGGTTTGGTTTTTTTTTTTTTTTTTACTTGGTTTGGTCAAAGGGCCATTAGCAAACAGGATGCAGGCAGAAACGTGAAAAGGGCTTGTACACTGGAGCTTGCTCTCTCACTCCTGGCAAACTACCATGTGAGCAAGGCCAGGTGAGCCTCCTGGCGACTAAGAGACCATGTGGGACAAACATTAGCCCCTTAGCAAAAGGGCCCTTGATCCGACCAAACTTCTATGCAACAGACATGCCAATAAAACCATCCTAGACCATCCAGCCTCAGTTTGAGCCGCCAGCTGACTACGGAGATTAACAAAACTGCTTCAGAATAGAAGAGCCACCCAGCTGACCCAGGAAATTGTGATCCCATTAAACTATTATCATTTTAAGTCATATGTTTTGGGATAATTTGTATGCAACAATGAAGTCCACCTTCTAGAGTTGAATAAGAAGTCATTTAATTTGTTTTAAATAGTTTCTGCCCAGGTGTAGTGGCTCACACCTGTAATCCTAGCACTCTGGGAGGCCGAGGTGGTGGATAGCTCAAGGTCAGGAGTTCGAAACCAGCCTGAGCAAGAGTGAGACCCCCGTCTCTATTTTAAATAGAAACAAATTAATTGGCCAACTAAAAATATATGGAAAAAATCAGCCGGGCATGGTGGCATGTGCCTGTAGTCCCAGCTACTCAAGAGGCTGAGGCAGAAGGATTGCTTGAGCCCAGGAATGTGAGGTTGCTGTGAGCTAAGATGATGCTCTAGCTCGGGCAACAGAGTGAGGCTCTGTCGCAAAAAAAAAATAACATAAAATAGTTTCCAAATTATAATCTTTGATATATGAAGAAAACCTTACGGCCTGTAAACTTTACCTCTTCTGCAACTTCTACCAGAGAAACATCCTATACTTAAGCATGTTTTAGAGTGCACAGACATATCTTAAATCATGACAATTAAGTATTTTGAATTTTAATCATAGTTAACAGCCTGGATTAAGACCGAGTATAGACAAGTAGCTCTAACAAGTTTTCACCCTGTAGCTACACATTTTTAAACTATAATAATTGTAAGGAAGGCACATAATCAAGTTTTTTAATCCAAATAATACACCGATCCTTATTACTGACCTTTTATTTTATTTTTGCTTAAAATCCAATAGATGTTCTGAAAACTATTTTGAGAAGGATGCCACAGAAGTTTTTCAAGAAACCTAGGGCAAAAATATTTCATAATTGACATTAATACTGCCACAAAAATTCAACAGGATTCTTTTAGGATACCAATCTGACAAGTTAAAACTAGTTTTCATGGGATAATTATGGACAAAGTTTATAAATTATTCATCTTTATATTGCCCATAATACCTCCAGTGTGGGAGGCTCTTGATAGGTATTTGTTGAATGGGCAAATGATTAATGGACCACTCGCATTGTTTCGGGCTTTACTATGCATGGTTTTTGTACTTCAGGAGATGTGATTTGACCCATGATATAACTGCCTTGATATAATTAATGCGTCATTTCATAACAAGGTGCGAACGGTATTATACTTATAAATGAAACCATGCTAATGACTCAGAAAGAATCATCTCAGCTAAGAGACCTCTCTCTGTGCAAGTTAAATTTATCAGTTTCTACCCAGTAACTATAATAGATTGTATTCTTATTTCAAAAGAATAATCAGCCAATCTAACTTTCATATAATTTATAAGTTGTGTATATAGTTATAGACATAGATGTTTAAAATATATATTTATCTTTATATTCAGAGATAATGCTACCGGTGGCGATTGTTATCTGAGTGAACAGGTGTGGCTGAAAAACCTTTGCCTGGCCAACTGTCGTTTCCACACTGTACACTTGTAAAGTCTGGTCTATGGTTGGCAGCTGTAACCCTATTTGCAGAGCCTACTGCTATTTGTGACTGCACCATTTAAAATCATACTCTACCCATTACCATTATTCATAAATAGCTATGCTTCTTCTAATGAGTGCAAGTAAAACTGTCCGACCTATTATCACTTGAAATTCCAAAATTACACTAAATCATATGGAGTTTTACTTTGTGGGATCTGTATAGTTTTCCTTCTGCTCACTGTTTTGGCTAGCCATCCTTTCGCTTAGCAAACAGAGTCCCTGAGTCTCACATTGTCATACCTTCTTCACACCTGTCCAGTCTTAAAGCTTGTTGCTTCAGTAAGGACATACATACACTAGCTAATTCAGGTCCTCACTGTCTGACCTGCCTATCTAAAGTTAAATATCACTCGAGAGGGGGGGACTGATGGAACTATTGAAGAAATAATTTGTTCAGTCACTTACTGCTTATTTATTGAAGCACTAGACACTGTTCTGGGTGGTGGGAATACAGCAATAATCAGAGCTGCTGCCACAGTGGAGCTTTTATTGTAGCCATGCACGTTTCTCTTTTCACTTCGGAACAGAGATAGCATCTCTCCTTTAATGTCTCTTAGACCACTGTTTTGCACCTAATAAGTGCTTTATAAAAGCTAATATACAGGTCACCATTCTGGAAACCCTCAGTTTATGCTGGGTTTCTGATTGATTCCATGTCTTCTCCTGCTTCCTGGGGCTCCTGAAGCTCCACACGGTCTATATAACACATGCCTTGGTTGCTTTAGGTCTCTATTGCCAATCAAAATAACTAGCTGGAGACATCATTTCCTTTCTGTAAACTGTGATATGATTTTGTTCTTCCTAGACTTATTACAGGCCTATGGCCCTATATTAATCCTGCCAAGCTTTTTCATATGCTTTATTAGCATTTTTCCTGAGTGTCCCAAATATAATTCTAGGAGTGAAGGCAGGGGATCATGGCATGGATTTCAGGAGGCTTGTCTGTGGCTTGACACACTGCCCCATCCTCTCTCTATGTATATTTTTCAAACACCAATATTCATCAGAACACCCACATCAGCTGGAGGCAAGACCAAAAAAGAAAAAAAAAAAAGGTGAGTAGTAATCATAGACACAAGCATATCATTCATTTACCTACTTTCTGTGCCCTATGGGCTCAAGCGTCTTAGAGGTTTGTTGGTTAGTTGGTTGTTCTCCAGACTATATTTTAAGAGTCAGGAGTCCCAGAGAGAGCTACTGATATATTCCTACTACAAAAGTTCTTAACAGAAAACTTTATATTTTCTTACTCAGTATAAATTCTCCCCCAAAAGATTTTGGTTGTGTTCCTAGATTTGGATTCAAAAAGGTTAAATGTTATATTACCCAAGCTTCATTTCTTCTTGGATTTTTTTGTAAATAACATGTAATTTCCAGTATTAACCCTCTGTATCATCTAAGACAAAGTTGGAAGGGAAGAGAAATAAAACTCTAAAATGTATTAATACAAGATAAGTATACTCCTAGAGAACTAGTAATTGAGATTGTGTAAATTGCTTTGTGTCATGGTCTGAACAGCAGATTACACATACACGTATTTGTTAAAAATTACTTGAGTATTATCTCTGTCCCTCAGAGCTCAAACCACAGAACAATCAAAAGGCAAGTGTTTATTTTATCCTTCCTGTGTTCATAGCAATATGGTAATTCCTATGAAAAGGAAAAGATTATCATACCCCCCACCAAAGGTCCCTAAAATTTTAGCGAAACGATAAGTCCAAATCATAAAATGAAAACATAAAATGGCCAACAACAAAATCATATTTCATACTATTTTAGCAAAATCACAAATGTCATTAAAAAGGAAAAATCCATGAGTAACTGAATGGCACCACTAATTATCACCACAGGAACTAAGAGACAAGAGTATTCTGAGTAGTCTGGGTGCTCTACTCAAGAGCAAGTAGTCTCAGAAAAGGGATCAAATGTATACAGTCGGACCCAGGCTTGGGGCCCTGTGGTTGGATGTGACACTATAAGGCACTGAGGCAGGAATTAGCAAGAAAGCTTATAGGGGATGGATAGCCATTTGTCATCCCTTTTTGGCTGTCCAGGAGCTTTTGAAGATCATTCGTATGTTGGAGAATTTATGCCTACCCAAAGTAGAAGCTAGAAAATTGTTTTCCTAGCTTCCCTTGAAGCTAGAGTGTGGCCTCTTGACCTAGGCCTCGCCAATGCACTCATGAAGACATGACTTTAGAAGAAGACGAAGTGAATGAGGAAGTGCAGTGTTGAATTGCTACCAGCAAGGGCAGCAAGACAGTCAGCCTTAGAGGCTGCTGTGATGGCAGTCTTAGCTCAAGTGTCCACTGAAAACTTCAGAGCCTATACTCGGCAGCAAGTCGTATAGTGAAGTAGTGTAACACTGGAATTTGGAGATCGTTCCTGGCTGCAAGACAGCCAAGCTTGATCCTCTGGTATTGCAGAGACTTTATGATGTGCCCACTAACTAGTAAATTTCTTACTCTGCTTGAAATAGTGGAGGTAGGTTCCATTGAGTTCAGCTAAAAATCTTAACAAAGACCAGACTGATTAGAGCAGAATGTGCATCTTGAATCAATATTTGTCTGGGAAGAAAGAAATGCCATTCATATTAGTAAAAATACTAAATTCAGAACAAGCTCTGGAAAACTGGGGGGAAGGAGGAAACAAGTGGCAAAAGGATATAGAAAGAACATGATAAATTTAATAGGATGGTATAACATGCAAAACAGCTTCACAGCTGAGTATTTGATAGGGAAGTGCAGCTCCCTGCCCCCAGCTGCACTCTCCCCCTTCCTCTCCACGCTGCGCCCTGGGAGGCTGAACTCTGTCCTCTGCATCACTGGGCTCACCTGTTGTCTGCATTTCAGCTGGTTCTGCTAATGAGGAGTCATAGGAGGAAGGAGTGTGAGATCAGAGAGTCCATTCTTTTGACCTCCTTCCTGGAAGGCCTCGTTGGCCAAAGCCTACCCTGACCAAGGTTCCCAGCTCCTGTCAGGCAGCCTATTCTACCACAGTCTCTTTGAGGACCTTTTCTTACTCTTGAAGGATGGTAATGGAATTCCTAAGCCACTAGTTCTGGCTACCACTTTATCCTCTGATGTTTCTGTACTTTACCACATCTCTGAGACTACTATCTTTATAAACTCTTTTCCATTTACCTAATTGAGTGTGCCATCACTGTCCTGTTGGGGCCCTGACTAATAAAGTATTGCATATTATTTGGGAATACATGTCCTATAAAACTATAAAAACCTGCAAGGAAAAGATGAACTAAACATTCAGAAGAGTGGTTAACCATAGGGGATAGGGAGAAGGGGAGAGTAATTAGATTGGAAAATGGTAAACAGAAGATGAAATATATGTCATATAAAGGTTTATTTTTAAGCTGGGTCACGGAAACATAAATGTTTTCTGTATCATTCTTTATGATTTTTATGTTATAGTCCATAGCTTAACCAGAATTTTTCACTCTCTTAAGGATACCTTTTAAGTAAATAAAATTCCTAATTTTAACGTAGTCAAAATTTGTCAAACTTTACTTTTATCGTTAGAACTTTTTATGTCCTATTTAAGAAATTTTTGCCTGTTTAGGAATATCTTAGTCATTACAATGTTCTCCATGTTATTTTCTAGAGGGTTTATCAAGATGCATTTCTCATTTAGGACTGAAATTTATTTTGATTTTATTTTTTGTATGGCAATATGATTTGTATTGTTAACATTGTGGAATTCTCGTGGCTAATATTGTGTTAGGATTTTTGCCTTTATGTTCATGAGTTGAATTTTTTTGTAATGTTTGGTAATTGGTCATTGGTGATGTTTCCTCCTTAAATATGTGGAGCAGAAATTGGGCCTGAATATTTCTTTCTGAGAAGATTTTAAATGAGAGATTCAATTTCTTTAATAGAACTATTCAGACTTGGTTTTCTTGCATCAGTTTTCATAAGTTGTGGTTTTAAAGTACATGTTTATTTCATCTGAATTTTCAAATTTATTGTCATAAATTTTATCTTTAGTATCCATACAGATACAACAGAATATTTTTATCTTCTAAAACAACACTTGGCATCTCTGTGATAGATAACTTCACTATCATACAGAAACACCCCAAGATTAAATATCAGCATTATATTTGTATAACTTAAGAAAGCAAAGATCTGTTCCAAAGAGTATGTCTGCCTTTACAGATAAAAGCTACTAGTAAGTTTTAATAAAATTCATTCATTGGAAACACAACTTCACCTACCACTAGTACCTCACCTGTCACTAATTACAAAAGTTCTTATACAGAAAGCCAGTGAAAACTCAAGTGCAACTCTGATATCAAATCAGAGCAAGGGATTTAGATTTTTAGTTACCAAATTGGAAATTGTAGATAAAGCCATAAGAAAGAGCTCACATTCCAGAAAAAATGTGGAGAGTGACTCTAGCACTGCTTGTATTTTCCTGGATTGAGCTTGAGCCCATTATCCGAAGTTCTATACCATAGCCTCACCAATGAAGGTGTGAAAAGGATAAGCAATTTAAGCAGTTAAACCCTTTCTTTTTGGTGCAAGCTGGGACAATAATTTCACTCTCAGAACCTTTAGACTTATCAAAGTGCTACCTGAGATTCTAGAATTTGGAGGGTCCTACATCTTGGAGATTTCCAGCAATCACTTAAGTTTGGATACAAGGTGGGAAGAATAGGCTCCACGTGTACTCGCCATCAAATTGGTACTGACTGATTAACACCATGGTGCTCACATGGTAGTAATATTCTCCAGGGATTAGGGGGTTGTTGGGGGGGGTTAAACTCACAACTAAAGGACATGGTGAGCATTGTGGAGGGGAAGGGCATACCTCCCTTGCTAGGGAGAGGCAAAGCTATAAAATATAACTAAAATGTTTATACTCTCATAATTTCTTGAAATAAAAAAGAAAGACTTAAGAAACAAAGGAAAATGTATAAAATGCAAAAGAGAATGTATACAATGCAAAAGAGAGAGGAAAGCGGAAAGAAACTTGCAACAAAAATAAAATAGAGAAGGTGAAAAGTAGGAGGACAGAGTGATGGTATCAGGCATGTCAAAGCAGGAGACTTTTAAGAGGGAAGAGTTGGACAGCCAAGTCCCATTTGAATAGTGATTTTGGAGAATAAGAACTGATTAGGATCTTTTGCTTTGGAGTAACATTTAAGAGAGCAGTTTCAGTAAAGTAGGAGGAAATAAGTAGTTAGAAAATATAGGTCAGAGATTCTTTCTCCTGATTTCAAAGGAATGCCCATACTGAATAGCTATGGTAGCAAGTAGTCAAGAGATTTTGAAATGTCTCTATGTGAAAAGAGGGAAAGTTCTATACCATAGCCTCACCAATGAAGGTGTGAAAAGGATAAGCAATTGAAGCAGTTATAGGTAAGCCAGGTCTACAAGGATATTACAATTCAAGCAACAACCACTTCTTTCTTAAACCGGATGTTTAAAGTCCCATAGATTTTATATAATAAAAAAAAAAAAACTCTGCTTTTCTTCTGGCGCCTTGTATCACTTGAAGTGTCTTACCAATCTCTATTATAATAAAAGAAAAAATACAGCAATTCTAAGAGAAGTCATTATACTCTATCATTTTAGCTATGTTTACATGAAACAAAGAAGTAATGTGCACTCTGGGAAACCAAGCAGAGTGAACTCTGGTTACCCTCACTCTGTCTTTAAGGACAGTCCAAACTTAAGTGATTTCTGGATCTCCAAGATGTAGAACCCTCCAAATTCTAGAATCTCAGGTAGCACTTTGATAAGTCTAAAGTTTCTGAGAGTGAAATTATTGTCCCAGCTTGCACCAATAAGAAAGGGTTTAAAAGGAAACTCCTTAATTTTAGGGAGAAGTTCTGTCTTGGAAACTTGCAGTATCTTAAAAAAAATCTTTTTGTTTGTTTGTTTGTTTGATATAAGTAAGGAGCTTGTCACATGAAAACCAGGTCAAGCCATCTCTTCGATGAAGGTATTTCTCAGGTTAGTATAGATTAACCTCAGTGCCTCAAAGGACTTATCAAACTACTTCAATTCAGAGAGGCTAATTATTTATAAAAAGTCTGTTGAACATTTAATTGAAGAAAATACATGAATTGTAACTTGCCCAATGTCTCAGGGTATTTTTTAGCTTCCCCTTCCCCCCTTTCCCTTCCTCCTCTAGAAAAGAGTCTTGCCTTTGTCTTCTGCAGCAGAGACCAGGACTGATGCCTTGGGGGAAGGGGTGGCCTCAGGGGTGGCTCTTCCCTGGGCAGCTTTTGTTATCCTAGGCAAGCCACCTCCATTTAAGCTGGAATAGTGGAACGTTTTAAATGGTAGAAACATTTTTCCCCCTCACCTTTCAGTCTTGTTGAAAACAGTTTCTTATAACTACGTGTATGAATTAAAATGAAATCATGTATAAGGGACTTTTTCCTAATACAGTTATGCATTGCTTAATGATGGGGACATGATCTGAGAAATGCATCATTAGGCAATTTTGTCGTTGTGCAAACATTGCAGAATGCACTTACGCAAAACTAGATGGCACAGCCTACTGCATACCTAGGTTACAAACCTGTTCAACATGTCACTGTTCTGAATACTGTAGGCAGTTGTAACACAATGGTAAGTATTTGAGTATCTAAACATAGAAAAGGTCCAATAAAAATATGATATAAAGGATAAAACAATGGCACACCTGTGTAGGGCACTTGCCATGAATGGAGCTTGCAGGACCGGAAGTTGCTCTGGGTGAGTCAGTGAGTGAGTGAATGTGAAGGCCCAGGGCATTACTCTATGATGCTGTAGGCTTCATAAAAACTATACACTTAAGTTACATTAAATTTATTTTTAAAAAATTTCTTTCTTTAGTAATAAGCTAATCTTAGCTTACTATAATTCTTTCACTTTATCACTTTATAAACTTTTAAATTCTTTTAACTTTTTGACTCTTTCTCAGTAACACTTAGCTTAAAACGCAAACACACTGCACAGCTGTACAAAAATATCTTTTTCTTTTTATCCTTATTCTATAAACTTCTATTTTAAAAAAAATTTAATTGTCTTTACTTTTTAAACATTTTTGTGAAAAACAAAGGCACAAACACACACAATAGCCTAGGCATACACAGGGTCAGGGTCATCCATATCACTGTCTGTCTTCCACCTCCACATCTTGTCCCACTGGAAGGTCTTCAGGGGCCATAACATGCAGGGAGCTGTCATTTCCTGTGATAGCAATGCCTTCTTCTGGAATATCTCCTGAAGGACCTACGTGTGGCTGTTCTGTTATGGTTCACTTAAAAAAAAAAGTAGGAGTACTCTCTAAAATAACAATAAAATTCAACCATAATAGCTCATACCTGTAATCCCAGCACTTTGGGAGGCTGAGGCAGGAGGATCACTTGAGCCCAAGAGTTTAAGACCACACTGGGCAACAGAGAGACCCCATCTCTACAACAACAACAACAACAAAAACTGAGCAGGTTATGGTAGTGTATTCCTGTAGTCTGAGCTACTGGGGAGGCCGAAGTAGGAGGATTGCTTGAGCCTGTGAGTTCAGAGTTATAGTAAACTATGATCGCAACACTGTACTCCAGCCTGGGGGACAGAGGAAGACCTTGGCCTCACAATAATAACGATAAAGATATACAACTATTGTATACCCATAATAATTAAAAATATAGGATAGTAAATACTTCATAATAATAAAGTATAGGATAATAAATACTTAAACCAGTAATAGTTAGTGACTTACTATATTATTAAATATGATATACTGTACATAATTGTATTTTCTATACTTTTATCTGACTGGCAGTACAGTAGGTTTTTCTAAATCAGCATTAACACAAACATGAGAGTAATACATTGAGCTATGGCATTTTGACAGCTATGACATTGCTAGGTGATAGGAATTTTTCAGCTCCATTGTAAACTTATGGGATCACTGTCTCATATAGGTGGCCCACATGTGGTCTACAGTTGTCCAAGATGCAGCATATGGCTATACTATGCTTTGCTGTTTTCTGAACAACACAAACCCACAGTCCTGGACCATGTGAGTTACATTGTCAGTGTTGTAACACTGTAGAGTTGGAAGGGACTTTTAAAATGTTCTTATCCAAACCTCTCATTTTTCTAACAAGAAAATGACCTGGTGTGTAATTACTTACCCAAGGTCACACAGTTATTGGAAGATTAAGGACTAAAACTCCAGTTATGTTCTACCACACCAAAGTTTTCTTGCAACACTAAAGAACTAATTTCTTTTCTTCTTTCTTTTTTTTCTTCCTTCCTTCTTTTCTTTCTCTTTTTTCTTTCCTCCTTTATTTCCTTTCCATCTTTCTTTCCTTCTTTATCTTTCTTTTTCTTCCTTCCTTCCTTCCTTCCTTCCTCCTTCCTTCCTTCCTTCTTTCCTTCCTTCCTTCCCATATCTATCTATAGGTAAATAAGAGGAGATATATATATATATCTCCATCCTATTATATATTATATATAATATATATTATATACATATTATATAATATATAATATATATATTATGTATATAATATATAATATATAATATCTCCATCCTATGTATATATATTTATATATATATATATCCATCCTATTAGTTCTTTTCTCTGGAGAACCTTAATATTCGTCTTTCTTTACTTCCTTCCTTCTTTCCTTCCTTCCTTTCTTGAATAGGAATTGAAACCAAAGACTAAAAGTATTGCATACTTTAACCCACCACACCATCTTCCCCTCTACGCACCATTAAGAATCCTTCAACAGTTCCTTTGAACTGAAACTTGTCATACTGATTCTCAGCCTAGGCACAACCTCATTATTTGTGGGGGGTTTTTTTTGTTAATTTGAAAATAATTCCTTATGCATTTTACTATTTTTTATTTTGCATAACTCGGTTTATCTTTGTACTATCTATTTTAACATTGGTCTCCTATAAAGTCATTTAAAATGTATCCATTGAAACAATAACATTTTACGATACAGCTCAACAAAAGTCATGGGCTTTATGCATCCAGATTTATCTTAGCATGTTAGACACACTTTTTGTTTTGTTTTGTTTTCCAAAACAATAGAGCCATAAATTGTTTAATTGCCCAATTAAGTAACTACCAGATTCTTCTTTAGTCAACACTAACAGAATTCCCATTTGAGCTGGTCAACAAAACATATAAATATTTAACATCTCTCAAATATAACTACATAATTCTACTACATACTACATAGAGACTACATAATTCTACTCATTGTTGTGACTGTAGACACACTTTTAACTTAGCCTTTGCACTAACAGAGTTTTAAAGTTGAAAAACATAAACTTGAACACGAATCCAGTTTTACGAGTAACTGTGATCTAGAGGAGTTGAGTGGCACGCTGAGGTCATGTAGTTAATTAACAATAGAAACAGCAGTAGAACTCAAGGCTACTGGATACAATTCCAGTTCAGTTGTTTATTCCACCACATCATGGTGACACGCCCCCCCCCCAAAGCAAAGTTTACAGATGAACACAGAGCTATTAACATTTGTATCTTTCCAGTCCCAAAGTTCCTAAAATAAACTTTTATCTGTGAGTTTTGCTTCAATAATCACCCTTCTTATTTGGGGATGGGAAGAGCAGAGGATGTTTTGGTTCTGTCTTCCTTTCTTGGGTTCCACCTTTCTTTCATCTTTGGCCTTTTACTGTAGTCACCCTATTGAAATGGTAAACAAACCTCCAGGTTCTTGTCTTATATCATCAAAGAAAATTTTTAAAAAGCAGTTCCTTGCATGCGTGAAGCAGGTTTCCTTCCTGGCTAGCATAAGCCATCAATTCTTATGAAAATAACTCCATCGAGCAATCAGCTGCACAATTCCTTAAGGATCTGGGCCTAATAGGAGAGAGCAGAATGAAACTGAGTTTCATGTTACAATTTTTGTAGAGACTACATAACTTTACTCTTGGAGGAAGAACATCACTTTGCCTTTTCACCTACAACATCTCCTCTTAGTCAACACTGAAGCCCACCCAAATATCTTCCTGCCGGTATAATTTCCTCACTTCAATCTTTCCAAAATGTCTTCCTCTTACTTGATGAAGTCCATACAGCACAAAATCTTTAACCACTGGTAATCATTCCCTCCTTGACATTCTCAATATCTTTGATTTCCAAACCAGCTCCTCTCCTGGGTCCCACTCCCCCCTTTGCCTAATCCCTGGTCTTCTTTGGCAGACTTCTCTTCCCCTGCCAGTCCCTTAAATATGGTACCCTCCTCTTCTCTCAATACACAAGCTCTTCTAGCCAGTGCATCTATTAAATCTATTAAATCAGCACTTAACTAATTCCTTACAAAACTACATCTCTAGCCCAGATCTCTCTCACATACTGAGCAGATAAATATGTAGAGCTGCACCATCCAATGCAAAAGACACATTGGCTATTCACACTTAAATTTAAGTAAATTAAAATGTAATATAATTTAAAATTCAGTTTTAAGCGCTCACTAGCCACATGTGGCTACTGGATACCATATTGCATAGCGCAAATACAGAACATTTCCATCAATGCAGAAAATTCTATTGGACGGTGTTGCTCTAGAATCTTCTACAGATGGCATCAAAATAACTCACGTCTACTTTAAAATGTCTAAAACTTCTCTTATACGAATGTCTAAACCTGCTCTTCCATATGAATTATCTTTCCTGTCTCCCCTCTAACCCAATTGCTATTGCCTTAGTTCCCATAAACTTAACAACAGTATCATAACTGGTCTTCTAGCCTGAATTCCTCCACACCAACCCCAAACTTGCTTTTCACAATGTAGCCCTGAGTCTCTTTATAGAATGCAAGTCCAGTTGTGCTAATCTCTTGCTAATAACCCTTCAGGGGTTTCCTAGTGGCTATATAAGGTGAGCAAATACTTTATCATCTGAATCCAGGCAATTTTAATAATTTGGTCCTACTAATAATTACACTGCTATAATAAAATTCAATTGGAACTCTCCAGGCAAACTAGTATGCATGGGAACCCTGCATAGAGTCTAAATTTCTTAGCATAGTTTATAAGTTCTTATAAACTTATAAACTATGAGTCTGGCCCTATCTATGTCTTCAGCACTATGCAGCTACTTGCCATTCACCAATGGGATGTCCTGTCTCACAAGTCTGTAAATTTGCTTGTTCTGACCCCAATGCTTGAATCACCTGGACCCTCCTTATCATGCCTGCAAAAATGTTGAATTCTAAATGATGTGTATAAGCACATATTCTAAATATGTACACACTATTTTATTTTAAAATATATGTTTCCTACTTGTGAAATAATTTATATTTCTCAGAAAAAAATTGGAAAATGTAGAAAAGTTTTAAAGAGAACAAAATCATCCACATGTCTACCACTCAGAGACAACTACAGTTAATATTTGATTGTGTATTTTTCTCCATTCATGTGTACATGTATGGTTTCCTCCCCCAAATTTAATTTTTCCTATTTTGCAACAAGCTTTTATCATATAATATATTGCTTGTATCTTCTTTGTCATTAGCCTTTCATAATATGAGTTTTGATGACTGAGTATTAATTCATTGTATGAAGATACAATGCCATAATTAACTAATCTTGTGTTGGATATTTAGATTGCTTGAAATTTATAAAACTTATAAAATAAATATGTTTTCTCATAACAAAAGCAATTCATATTCACTGCAGATTTGTGGAAGAGAGATGCACAAAGAAAAAAGGAGATTTATCACATTCTGAAAATGACTTTTAAGATGTTTGAAAGATAAGGCTACATGAAAACATATTTCTTTGTTTTTAGACTGAGTCTCACTTTGTCACCGCGGCTAGGATCCAGTTTTGTCATCATAGTTCACTGCAACCTCAAACTCCTGGGCCCAAGAGATCCTCCTGCCTCGGCCTCCTGAGTAGCTAGGACTACAGGTGCATGCCACCACACCTGGCTAAGTTTCCTTTCTTTCTAATTTTTTTTTTTGGCTTGTTTTCAGTAAAGACAGAGTCTCACTCTTGCTCAGGCTGGTGTCCAAACTCCTGAGCTCAAGGGATCCTCCTGCCTCAGCCTCCCAGAGTCCTAGGATTACAGGTGTGAGCCACTGTGCCCAGCCAAAAACATATTTTTGAAGTTGTTATTAAGTTAGTCAGAAAATAATGCACTCCTAGAAACACAGACATGTGAAGTTTATACAAGGCAAGTATTGTATAAAAGTAGATTTTTTTCATAGCTGTGAATATTTTTTCTGAGCATTTGATACTGCCACTAAGCTAAATTCTTCTAAATGTATACATGTTAAACATGTTTATAAGAAATACTTTTAAAATATTTAGCAACATTTCAGAAATTCTGCCCATGAATATTAAGATGGAATTCAACCTTTCTGAAAATTTGCACCACATTTTAATCACAGATGAAATAGAGAGAGCTTCATTTTTCAAATGTTATGCAAAATTTCTGACCAGGAAATTTTTGAAAATATAAATTATTTAAACCAAAGATGTAAGACTTAACCAAGTGTAACTGACCTGAATTTGTGGTTCTAGGAAACATAAAATGATTAATATATCACAGATAAAGTCACCACTTGCCTTTTCAGTGAAAGGTAGACTTATGAATATATGAACACCAGAATATGTGCCAAAACACTACCATAATTTTATCACTTGCTGCTGTTCTGCTAATTTTAAAATGACTTCATTCAATCTCAATTAAACTTTTAATATGCCACATCTTGGCCGGAAAATGTCACAAATTTATTGCCGTGATCTCTGCACACTTATCTATGACAGAAATATTTTAACTACCTCCTTTCAAAAAAGAGATATCAAAATATTTGGAGCAGAGACATAGACAGTGACTAATATTAGTATGCCACTAGATTTTAGCAGAGGTGGTTCAGAAAAATACCAATAGTTTTTCTCTACTCTAAGCCCTAAACATATACATAGCATATGGCCCAGAAATCATGGGTAAGAAGCCACCTTCCAGAGTTTGGGCAGAATTTCAGCAAACTCACACCACCAGCATGTAAACATAGCACCAACCTGCTGCCATGAAGAAACTAAGAGGCACAGTGGCACTTGGCCATTCTGAGCTAGACCCCAAAAAAGAGCATGTAATTTACCCTTCATAGGTGATATGTGGGTGTATTTGGGAAACATCAGGTGTGAGAATGTAGCCCTCAGGCCTGGACACTTTTTGCAGGCTGATTATGGAAATGCAGAAATGTCAGCAAACACACCTCAGTCTCTCTGGCTGAAGAAGAGGGGTGGGGAAGCTAAGGTGAACAGCTCTAGACAAAACTGAAGATGTCTAAAGTGTGCTGATTATTTCAGAAGATACAGAACTCATATTCTTCACTCTGAAATGTATAATTACTCCCTCTACTAGGACATAATGCTAACTTTTTTTTTACTTAACTTATAAACATTCTATTAATACTATGCATAATTATTCACCCAAATATATATATATTTTTCTCCTCTAGCTGTTAATGTTACAGATAAAACAGATATTTTTATAGATAAAATCACAATTTCCTTTGGCTTCCAACATAATTTTGTAGAAAAAGTCCTTAAGGCACATAAGCTAAGTTGATGACCATTATGGGCAGGTAAAAAAAAGATGTCACATCTATTTTTTATGTTGAAGAGAGATTTACAGGTTTTAAATTACTTTTACATTACTTTATTTCATGACTGCAATAACCTAGTAAGCAGGACAGGAGTTATTATTGTACCAATGTGTAAACTGTTCTGGGTTTAGAGATGTTTCATGTGTTGTTCAAGGACTTATGACTAGTAAGAGTCCAGGTTTTCTAACCTGGAGTTCAGCACTCTTTCCTCTACAGTGTAAATTAGATTACTGCAATATTTTTTCAAAATTTCAAGATATAGATAGATGTTTCTAGATAACTCTCTATATGCAGAAATCTAGATAAGTTTATATATATATATATATATATATACATATATGTTATATATATTTTTTGTTGTATATTTTTTTCTGGAAAAGAGAGCGATCTATCTGCCTAAATTCTCAAATTCCACCCCTATCCCAACTCTAGAAGGAGACAGGAATATAATATTTTTTGGAGTCAGAGTAGTAGAGGACGACCCCTCTGCCTTGCCTACATGGGAAGCAACTCAGAAGGAAACAGCGCTCCATGCTGGAAATACACAGGCGGGAGTCCTCTGTTTTAGTGTGATAGCAATGGTCTCTGCCATCTAAGGTCACTGCTTGGAGAGAGTTGGCAGAATAATTTCAACCCACAAGTCAGGAACTTGGGCTACTGAAAGTTTTATTTGAATGACCCTTCCCTTGAATGTGAGGATTCCTTCCACTCCTGCAGACCTCAGGCTATAAGTGCAACACAGTAAAGAGAGGAATAAAAATGTCAACAAGCATTGAGTCAATAATGGGAAAGCTGATGATACCACAATAGGGGAGGTATGAAAGATGGATGTCTGAGAAACGTGAAAACGTCAAGCGAAATGAAGGCAAAATTTGTCTCAAGTGATCTGAATTTCTGAACCCCTTAGGAATAATTTTCATAAGCTTCTAAATCTTAAGAAATAGTGAATTGTATTTGTCAATGCAACATCAATTGGGGCTTCTATCTTGTTGTATTTGGCACTTTAGTAAGGTACTTTTGCACAATTATGTCAACACACTGAGTTAGCCTTCGTCAAGAAAGGCAAGCACTTCAACACTTGTCAGCCATTCATTTCGTTTTTAAAAAGGGATCTAAGAGTCAAGAACAATAAGCAACTATTCTTGGCTTCATTGGTGCTTTTATTTTGATCTTTTCCTTCTGACACTCTTTCTCAGGCACATCTGGGCAAGTCTAGTTATACTAAGCCCAGTTTAGAGGAAACTGAAAATTCACTTCACCATGGAGATGTTTCAGTCTCAGGAAGAGTGGAAATTGAATATGATTATCTTTCACTTTGAGATTCATTTGTAATTGGAACAGGTACACCAAAGCTAGGTTGGGGTTAGTAATGAATAGGAAGAAACTAGAGTGACTCTTGGGTTCAAGATGCAACCCAAATTAACATGAGCAAGGCAGAGAGGCTGACAGAGAAATGGGATTGAGGGTAGGTTAAACACCACACATCTCATTTGTGGGTACCTAGGACAATAAATAGTAGACTCTATTCAATTACATTTAAAAATGAAAGCAAGCATATATTAGGGAGGTACTATAATGTTAATTATTAATTAGATACATAAATATTCTTAATTAGTTCACATTTCTCAAAGTAAATACTCAGAGATAATGTTTAATTCTCTGCTAATGACAATGTTAAAAATATTAATCATAAAAAAGTGAATTCCTAGAAGTAGTACACCTATGCTTCTCATGCTATCAGTATTTTAAGTGGCTTCATGCAAAGATGGAAATATTAATTATTTTTCATTCTCAATGTAATTAAGTATTTTATGTAGTCAGAAATCCTAACTCTCAGGGAGGGGAATTAGGGAGACGACCTATGGTGAGTCTTCAGAAGTAGTTTTCAGTGCATACATCTTCCTGGGGAGAATGATTATCTCTGTCTTTTGAAGAAGAAGTTAAAGAATGTTTCTATAAGGAATATCTTCGCAACCCTTAGAAACAAAATGCAAGAATAAAAATGGTCACATTCTATTCTTGTTTTTCATAATTATTATTTTTCTTTTCTTAAAGTAAGCATTTGAGGACTGGAAGAAACACATACCAATAACAGGCATTTGCGTTTTTCTCCTGACTAGGATAGTAAACTATCAAACTACCCCACAAGACAGTCCCACTCCATGAGAGTAGGGGCCCCATGTTGGTTTTGTTCATCAGCATAGACTCAGCTCTTATGACAATACCTGGAACACAATAAAATCTCAATAAGTATTTGTGGCATAAACAAGTGAATTGCACTGTGTGTTGGAACTGACTTCTTAAATGTTAAACATCTCCACACCCCTTTAGAAATTTCATGGTGAAGGAGGGGGCACAGACTTTGGAGTTAGACCAGGGCTGAGTCCAAATCTAGGCTGATCACAATGAATGAGACTCACTTCCCCCTTATATAAGATGAGACTTGTAATACTCACTTGGCCTGGCTGTGCGGTCATCTCCCGTTATCCAAGCGGGGTATGTTCCAACAATCCCAGTGGATGCCTGACACTTCAGATAGTACCAAACCCTATATATGCTGGGGTTTTTTTCCTACACGGTAACAGGCAGGTTATGTATACAGTGCGGATATGCTGGAGAAAGAGATGATTCCCGTCCCAGGTGGGAAGGAGTATTGTGCAGGATTTCATCACACTACACAGAATGGTCCATTTAAAACTCATAAATTGTTTATTTCTGGAATTTTCCATTTAATGTTTTAGGAACATGGTTGACCACAGGTAACTGAAACCTCAGAAAGCAAAACCACAGATAAGGAGGGACTACCATGGTGTAGATTGGAGATAATGCACAAACACACATGCACATGCACACACAAACATAGTCCAGTAGAGTATTAGACAAATATTAAATATCCAATAAATTGATTTTTTTTTACCATTTGTCACCTAGATCATTCTAGTAAAGTAAATTTAAAATAAAGCGTTAGCCAGGTACAGGGGTTCATGCCTGCAATCGTAGTACTCTGGGAGGCCAAGGAGGGAGGATTGCTTGAGTTTAGGAGTTTGAGACCAGCTTGAGCAAGAGCAAGACCCAGTGTCTACTTAAAAAAACAGAAGAAGTAGCTGGGCATTGTGGCATATGCCTGTAGTCCCAGCTATTTGGGAGGCTGAGGCAGAAGGATCACTTGAGCTCAGAAGTTTGAGATTGCAGTGAGCTATGATGATGCCACTGCACTCTAGCTAAGGTGACAGAGTGAGACTTTCTCCAAAAAAAAATAAATTAAATTAAATTAAATGTTAAGCCTAAGGTTAGCACAACCTCTTGTAAATGAGAAAAATTAGCCTAGAAAGAACAAGTGATTGGTGAAGGGTCAGAAAGCAGCGCTCTCCGTGATGGTGGGGGCCTGGACTGGTGCCTGATGAAGAATTCGAGGGCATATTTCACAGAGTTAGTCCTCTATTTTTAATTGCATGTTGATTTTGATATAATTCCACATGTGTTTTCTTAGGCCCCCACAAAGCTAATGTAATCTCTTTTAAATATTAATCTTAAGCTCTTATTTTTTTCTCAGCTTCTCTGTCTTCCAAACAAGGTAAATAAGCTTGTAAACCCTGTGTGATGATGAATCAGCTCTCCAAATGATTTTAGTAGATACTGATTTAGATTGTCACAAGTATTAATTGAACTAGTTCAATTAAAAAAAAATTTTTTTTAATGTTTTACTTCAACTTTTTAGAGTGTAATTAAGAGCTCAACAGTGCTTGGTAAAATACTCCTTCACCTTATCAAAACACTAGAAAAACTTCGTCTGTGCCTAAGGCAAGGGGTGATCCTGTTAGGTGGCATCTTGCCACTTTACAGAGGCCTCATATCACACTGTTATTTTTAGCAAATTAAAATTATCCTGGATGGCTTGCAAACATCTGGAGAAGCCTTCTTAGCTCCCAGCACTGCAGTTGCTCCCTACGTCTGCCCCCACAGCGCCTCTTAGCCACCTTCCCCACCATCATTTCGTGCCTTATTCCTGCTTCTCTGTTCACTTACCTCCCGGCCCACTGTGTAGGGTTAGGGCTCTGAACCATCAGCATAGTCATTTGCTGTCAACCTCGAGATCCAGCAGTGAGATACCAAGAGCAGGGAAAACACAAGAACTGGGGACAGGAGGTTTCTGTTTGGGTCCTGTCACGCAGAGGCAAAAGGCCTCGGCCAGACTTAAACCTTGGCTGAAGCTGCCTGGTCTATAGCCTGAGGGTGGTGAAAGCACTGGCCGTGGCAATTCCTCAAGGTTATTCAGAGGTTCCATGTGTGTGAAAACACTCTGAAACTAACAGTGCTCCACAAATATTGGTTGCAAGGATTATTACAGAAAGATCTCCTTTCCCCCAGGTTCACTTGCTATGATACAGTTAGTTGCAAAGGAGTTGACAACCACCAAAGAGGAGAGCTACGATAGCCTTAGTGAACTCGAGTACATAGAAGGGGTCAAAATAGTGTGAAATATCAGAGACACCCCAATAGATGAACAATGCACTGACTTGGAAGTTAGGTAGAGATGTTTAATTCAGCCTCTAAATCTCCTTCTATAAATAGAGAAAGTAACTTAGTAAATTTGCAATGAATTATGTGCCGCATATTGTGCTAGGTATATGATTCACGTACTTTATCGCTAATCTTCAAATATTATAGCAAGGTGTGTATAATTATCCCTATTTTGCAGATGAGGACATGGCAACTGAGTGGCTCAGCAGCATGCTTGGGATTACAAACATACTAAATGGCAGTCCCAAGATTCAAATCTAGTTCTCTTCCAAATTCCCTCCCTTTCCTATTTTGTTATGTTACTGCTTTCTCCCTTAGTTGTCTCATCTGTGAATTGAAGGGTCACTCCAGAGGTTTTCTTAGGTCCTCTTCAACTCTAAAATGTGGTGAATGACTATAGGTGATGAGTACTTGGCCAGTAAATGGACTGCTCAGATGAGCTCTTAAAGTAGCTTGAAATGAATCGACCTAAGTGCCTATGAATAGATTAAAAGGGGACCAAGATGTTGATACTCTGAGCCCTCAGGCTCCAGGGGACAAACAGGGGAAGCTGGACCCCTGTCACTATCACCATAGCCATCTTCTACCACTTACTCCAGTTTGCTATGCAAATAAGACAATTATCTGTGTGTTATGAGCAAAAGTGTTTTTGGAAGTTCTGCAGTAAATGAACCGCATGGTTATATTAGTATATATATAACAGAGAAAGTGCTTTGCAGCTTATAACAATTGAATCAATATCATTCAGGACATGCGACTCTGGGAATGACTTGGTTTCCCCAGCAAAAGCAAAAAACAAAAAGTATAGCATAATTTATACATTCCACAGCTTGTCTAGTTGGAGCAGCAAATAAATTGTATTATAGAAGCAGATAGACTGAGTAGGACAAGAAAACTAAACTTCAATCTTTGGAATATTTCTAGGTAACTGTATTTATGTGAAGGTTTATTTAAACAAATAGTCTTGCTGCACCTAAAGAATTTATTTGGTAAACCAGTATACATGTGGCAGGTGGACCTCACCCTGCTGACCAAACTCAGTTGTGAATTCTGAGGTGCAATATGAAATTCTACTTAAATGATACTAATCTTTTCTTTCCATTGATTTGGTCATTTTTAAAGTACGTTGCATTGTAGAAACATGCGAAGTATAATAGCACAGACTACATCATTGACTTAGTTGATGCTTAAAATGTTATCAAGCATATACATCTTTGAAATATTAAGATTAGAGTTCCCTGGACAAATGAGAAAGCTGATACTTCCTTTTGGTTTGGAGGTCAGCTTCTACAGTTTATAGCTAGAAATTGACCTTGATCTCTTCATGAAACAGAACTATGGAAGTACAGGCTGCTGTGGTTGCTACAGAACCCTTCTTTCTAGGGAGGGTCTTCTGGGGATGAGAAAGAGACAAAGGGGAATGAGTCAAAAACACAGTATCCTGTGGACAAAACCTCACCCATGCAATTAACTGAACCTGCAACTCCTTAAAGGGACATGCACCCTACAAACCTGCTCTTGCAAGAAGCAGCCAGATATTGCAAAGTGACTGCAACTGCACCCCACTGATTCATCTAGGACAAGTAGATGTTCTCACATTGCATGCAGAACAAAAGTCTCCATTGCTTCTCTCTTCAGCCTTTTGCCAATATACATGCTTTGAGGACAGCTCAGCATCACTCAAAAATTGCAGAGTTATTCAGACTTGTTCACATAGGAAGTTAAGACAAAGGTGGACTTTCTCTAATAGAGAATAATAAAATTACTGGTTTCAACTATGAGTCACAGATCACATTCTCTATTAAATGCACTTCATTATTTATGTACTCATCGTGCACTAATATTATTAAAGAGTTTAAAGCGGAATGCTACTATCTCTTTTGCATTTAGAAAAGAAAACCAGTAATTCATGCCTACAACCATAATAAGATTTCCTTTCTTCCTCAGAAGTCAAATTAGCATCTCATTTTGCTTGCTGTCTTAAAAATGACACAGTTGACCGGGGACCAAAGTTTATTATCCTTCAGAGCTTGTGAAAATGACAGAATGAAAATAAATTAGTTTAATTGTAATATAAAAAAGTATCTCTAATTCAGTTTATTTTTAAATATAAATATTGATTTTTTTAAATGTAAAATGTAATAGGCCTTTAAATAAGACTGCCAGATTTCTAAAAACCCAATCATTAACTGGGATTTTCCAGGATAGAACAGAAAAGTTATGCCCACTAACAGTCCCTACAAACTAGAATGTCTGGTGAGGTCTCTTAGAAAGATAATACTAAGTCAAATAACTAGCAGGGTTCAATAATGTGGGGTGCTTGTTTTTGCTTTCTCCTTTCAGAGGAAAAGAGAGATGCACTGAGGATCTGAGAGACTCTAGAAGCCCCTGTTTGCATGAGCCCCTGTGTGTGTCATGCAGCATCATGCCCGCATCCTTTTCAATGTCTGTCCTCTCTGTCCTATATGCCCAGCCCCTTCTCCCAATAGCAAATTTAGAGCCATCATTTAAAGTCTTATTTCAAGGTGACCCCCTCAAGGAAGCCACCTTGGATACTGGTTAACTTGATCCATGCTATTGGCATGGTGATAGCTCTAGTCTAGCCCTGCTCACATCACTTGGTTAAGAAAGTCCCCATTGCTGCCCTTTTCCCTTTGAGCAGAATGCAAGTTAGACTTTGCTTTGTTTTTTGCCCCAAGTTGTTGTTAGGATTCAATGTAATGAATTAAACCACCTAGCACAAGATTATATGTTTTGTCTATGCTAAATAAATGCTTTCTGGCGTTATTGTTGTGATTATCATTAGGTTGCACAACCGACAAAGAGCACAGCTCAAATTCAGCCAACACAGACACACTGGACTTGTATAGATAGCAGCGCTGAGAGGTCATTTCTATGGACTCAGGCACCCGGGTTCTTCACTCCCTCCCCTGTGCTCTGACTCTACCCTAATGCAAGGTGGATACTTGGTGATGTGTGTCAGAGATGTGGAGTGACAGATTAGTGAAGGGAACTTGTCCGTGCATTTAGTCATACAGATACAGAACCATGTACTTTTGTTAAACTCTCACTGACTTCTGGTAGAAAACCATGTTTATCTGCTGGTATGTAGAACTAGTAGTTTTTCTTTTTGTTTAACTACTGATATATGAAAAATTACAAATCAACTGTCGCAGTACCAGGTTGATATGTTTAGGAAATTTCAACACTATTAGTCTTTGCTTTCATTTGTTCTTAAACAAGGAGGAAGTTTTTGGTATCTAATATTTCTACAAAAAGTAAACCAAGTAAAAAGTGACCATTTGGGACAATTGATTTGTTTGTTCTTCACAATATTTAACACCATAGATATTTGGAAATACCTAGCTATTTGGAAATATCTAACTATTTGGAAATACCTAGCTATTCGGAAATACCTAGATTTTTTGTCAGTATGTTGGCACAGATATAAATTAAAATCTACACACATATTTTCATTCATATATAGTATATGATTGTAAAGTGATAAAATTGATTTCTCATGCTATATACAAAATTTAGTCTTTATTTTACAGTCAGACTAGTTGTGTGCTTTTCTTCATCTCAGAATTACAATGCATTAAACCAATCATAAATGCCAACAATGTGTGAAACAGAGTGTTTGATGATCTCAAGGATACAATGATATATTCCTGATTTCTAGGAACTTACAATTTAGTAATATGTATTCCTTGTCTTTGTATTTTTCCTGTTTTTTTTCTTTTTTTGCTAGAATATGAAATTTAACTAGCAATTTTAGAGGCCTATAAAATCTGAAGCAGATTGACTCTCAATCTTTAAAGATTTCAAGCAGAATTGTAATGGCAGCATACAGGAAAATATGGGAATAAGGAAGTAATTTTTATAATTAAATATATTATCTCCCTGGTTAAGTATACATGTATTCAGCACTCTCATATTAACAAAGGTTAATGTGATTCTTGCATTACCATGGTATCTGGGAAAAGTACTTACTGTTGTAACCTATGGTAGTAAGTCCCCCCCCCCCGCATATATACCTATACCCCTATTATTAGTGGCCACTGTTTGAACAGCATTACTTTTCTGTGTGTTTGATCAATGGTATCCAGGATGTTCTGTAGCCCCTTGAAATACTCTTCATAAAGTTGAATCATTTTACCTAGTAGGGTATACATAAATTCTACACAGCAATAGAATTTTTACTAGAGTAAAAATAATATTATAGATTTTCTAAGAATAAAGACCTGTACATGAAAGTCAAAACTGCTATGTGTTAGTGTGCTAGGGCTGCCATAACAAAATGCCACAGACCGGGTGGCTTAATCAACAGAAATTTGTTTTCTCACAGGTCTAGAGGCTGGAAGTCCAAGATCAACGTGTCAGCAGGTTCGGTTTCTCCTGAGGCCTCTCTCCTTGCAAACAGCTATCTGCTCACTGTGTCCCCATGTGGCCTTTTCTCTGCGCAAATGAATATCTGGTGTCTCTTCCTCTTCTTATAATGACATCATATTGGATTAGAGCCCTACCCTTATGACCTCCTTTAACCTTATTTACTTCTTTAAAGGTCCTATCTCCAAATATAGTCACGTTCAGGGTTTCAACATATGAAATTGGGCAGAAGGACTGGGCTAGGGGTGCAAAAAATCAGTTCATAACATATGGAAAAAAAATATTCAAAAATCATGACTATCAGTAATCCCATTGAAAGAAAGGCCACTTAATAGTTCTGAAAATGCTTTCAAAACCTCTGAGAAAGTAAATTAGGCAAAGTATAAAATGCAGCTGTCATGAATTTTGCTTTACATCTCAGGTTTAAGACATGCCACATTTGTTATTTTTCTAAATGTTATTTAATCTGCCCAATAGGGTGTGTGGAAAAATCAATTTGGGTTATTATTGGGGCTCCATCACCCCAATTTCTCCATGCCCAATGTGTAGCCTGAAACTCATACCTGGCTGAGAACATCTGGGAAACCCCTGAGGTTCAGCCCTCACTGATAATCACCGTGGCCAGTAGGCTGCCCCTAGTCCAACCACATGGTGGCTGTAGAACTGAAGTGGGGGTTGGGGGAGTTCTGCTGAGACTGAGAGCCCTTGAGTCCTACCTTCCCAGGGACATGAGAAAGAAAGAACAAAGGAGAGATTTCTGTCACTCTTGGAGCCCCCAAACAACCCACTTTCCCCTCTTCTCACATTTGGAGAAGAGCTCCACACCTTCCTCTAGCCTACCCACCTCTAGTTCCTCTAACCACTTAGCCCTCTCCCTGAGACTCCCTGTCAGTGGGGTTTAGAAATGCAGTTTTCTCCTCATATCCTCACATCAGTCATTTTTTTTCTTACTATTAACAAAAATAAAAATAACAAAAGACCTGAAGTGAGCTGTCTTGTAGGCTGACTTATTCAGTGGAAATGACAGCTGAAGTCTACACAATCCATGAAAATGAAAAGTTCCACATCTGGCTCATCACAGCAACCAGGAGGAAAGCAAGATCCCTTGTAAGAGACAATGAGAGACGTCATAAACTAAAAAGACAAATCAAGTGAATTTCATTGCAGGCTCTTTAAATGCCTTTTAAGTTGTCTATGTTTTACTTTCCTCATCTGCCCTGCATTCTAAGTTTTTAGGAGTGTCACAGCGAACCTCCGTCCCATTCATGGCAGGAAGAAGACTGACATAAAGAGAGAATTGATGGAGGGGAATGTGACTTCTGCCTCCAACATAGTCTTCCCATTTCATATGACACTACTGTTCTAATCTTTTCCAAAGTTCTACAAAACTACACACTTGGAGAAATCTCAATAATCCAATGACCATTCTGAAGTCAAACAAATTTTGCAAATGTGCTGCTAAGAAATTGAATGAGCAGAGTATAAACACATGAATTAGGTAAGCAGAATATAAAACATTTTTTAGCTAAAACACCCACTCAATATTTGTACTAGTTGGATATTTTACTTAGTCCCTCTAACTAGCTCCCAATATTTGAACAAGATGGACAAAACTAATTTCTGTCTTTTCTGATATTACTCAAGATTTCAACATTCAGGATCCTTATAATAAAGAGATACTTTGCATGACTATCTTTTGTAAAATTAAATAAAATATAAATCAAAATGTCATAATTTTTTTAAATTGTCATGCTAAAAGTATTATCACTAAATTTCCCTACATTAAGCTCCTTTTGTCAAAGACCTTTGACATATTTTCTAAAGAAGTAAAGGATGAAATAATATGAGTTCTGGGATTTGCTTCACAATAATCCGGGGCTGGGGAGGGGGGCAAGAATGACGTGGAAGATAAAATAAGGTTGACTGTGGGATGTTAATTGTAAAAGCTTTGTGATAAATACATAGAGGCTCATTATATTATTCTCTCTACTTTTGTATATATTTCAATTGTTCTACAATAGAAAGTTAAAAATAAGGAGTAAAACTTTAAAATAAAATTCAGGACTCCTTACCGCAAAAAAAAAAAAAAAAAAATGAAGCTCAACAATAAATATGATAGAAAGGTAAACCAACAACTAGAGAACATGGGACAAGTGTCGGGGGGTGGGGGGTTCAGAAAATTTCAGCTACTTCCCCAGCTAAAGTGTTCAGTACCCCAGGGAAGCAAGCTCTTTTGTCTCTTTCTGTCATGGTTGTGAAAGCTGATGGGTGTGTCAGTCACCCCTGAGAGCGGTGCTTTGGGGAATAACATCACCGTGCCAGCCAGCGCCAACTGGTGCGCCTGCTGCTTCAGTATTCTCTAAGGTCTTGTCAATCAGCAGCTGCACTTCTGAAAAGAATTTAAAACCAAAGCCAGTGGCAACTTTCCTTGCCCTAATAATCAAATCGTGGGGCACAGAAACAGCGAGAGGCAGAGAGGCAGGCTGTTTCCCTCCTTTGACCTTAATCTTCTGGGTCTAGAGCTGGATCTTCCCCAATTTTTACCTTAATCTTTTGGGTTCCTCTGCTGAACAAATATACTCATTCCAGAATTATCTATTAAATGATGCGGGAAACCTTGCCAAGTGTTACACAGAAGCATCGGCCATTCTCTCTTCCTCTAAAGGTCGGGCAACAGGATAGAGTCAGGACACGTAAAGGTGAAATAAGTTTAAAATGTGAGGCAGGGTAGGGGTAGATGCCCACTGACTAATACAGAGTTCAAATACTGTAGGAGTTCAGGGAAAGGAAGGGGTCATGGTTGAGGGAGTAATTGGAAAAGCTTTACTGAGAGGGTGGAATTTAAACAGAGGCTTCATCCCTACCCAAATGCTAGGACTGAGCGAGAGGCACATTAGTGAAGTAGAAAGAGAGGAAGAACTGAGTCAGACTCATCTGCCCTCCAATTCCAGCTGTTATGGAGTCTTTATTCTCTCATGCGTAAATTGTGCAAAGATTTAAAATATCGACATTTGGGGAAATGCCTGTAACTAAATGGGCCCCCAATAATTGTTTGCTTTTTTATTCTTGGTGTAGGAAGTCACAGGATAAAAATCTGTAAATAAAAATTACAGCCAGATTGTAGCAACCTTGAGTATCAGACAAAGGGATTAAGACTTTATTCTATAGGTGTCCAGTGGCTTTAAGCCAAGAAGGTTATGGTGAAAACAATATTTGAGTAAGATTATTGTAGTGGTTGCACAATCTGTTGATAGGAGAGACCTGAGCCAGAGAAATTCATTAGGAGGTTAATGCAATGGTCTGAGCACAAGGTATTAAGGGCTAAAACTAAAACTGTGGCCAAAGATGAATTTACAATTAGATAATGAAATTTGCATTGACCCCTTCCAAGGCCTCAGAAAGGACCCTAGAAATACCCTCACATAGTCATCTGGTTTTGTCAAATTTGCGAAAATAAGATTGGTTGGTTAAGACCCCTGTCTCTTTCCATGTCTACTTTCCTTTAATATCAATTTTTCTCTTGTGCTCTGGAGTGACAGTGGGCATTTTGGAAATCAAACTAGGGACATAGAGATCTAGTTAGGGTTTAGTGAGGTATGTTGATGTGGTTTTCAGTCACTTCCCTGTGTAGTTATTCCTATCTTTACCTACACAGAACTAGCTTCAGAAATACTCCTATGCCCCAGAGCCAACTGACATGAAGGCACAGGGCCACAGGTGGTATTGGAACATAACACGTCCTAAGGTTATACGCCCAAAGGTGATGGGTGAAAGAGAAGAAACACATTTTGGAATGTATATAGAGCCAGAAGCAAGTAGGTGGAAAATTCTTCCAACCATCAGTTGTATACAATTGGAAGTCGATGATTTGGTTCTCATTGATGGTTAATCAAAATAGATGTTTTCTCCTATCAGGAATATAGCCAACAATGCAACATATACATTATATTAATAACTACTATATAACTGTGTTAAGTAATACACATTTCATACTTTGTTTCTTTTTATAACAGAATCATAAAAAATAGAGTTTATCAGAATTTCTAGGTTTATAAAACACAAGCCTTTAGTCCTGTCTCACAGTAATTCTAAAGCAGTTTATTTATGAAAAAAGTAATAGTTTTTTTCATAGATTTGAGAACAATTTACATGACATTACCAATAATGAGCCGTGATGCTGAAAGGAGCTTTCTAAACTATTAATACTTCTTTTTCATTTCAATCCATCAAGTTGGAGACAAAAGCTGAGTTGTTTTTCTACTCTCTCTACAGAAAATATAACATAGTACTTAGCTTATAAAGAGGTGATCAACCAATATATGGCCAGAACATTTTTTAAAAATCAGCAAAAAAAGGGGTGTTGAGGTATATTGGGCAGTGAATTAATAAAAGTGTTGTGTTATGTTTACAGACTTTTGTAGTGTTCATCTACTATGACTCATTTTCCTAGTCTATATAAAAATTAACTTCTATGCCTAATTTTGTATTTATAATTTTTTATTTTCTAATTTATAATTTTGATCCCTAATCCTAGACCTGCCCCCTGATTGTGACAATGAAAATAATACTAAAGGGACATATGCAAACCTTAAGGAGGCTTCCCAGAACATCTTAGTGAATCACATTTATGTTGGAATCACAGAGAGGGATGAGGTCCGACCTGGGTAACTGGAAGCACAAAAGCATCACTTGAACTTGGTTTTTAGATATGTTGGGCTGACTTGCTGGAGTGAAATAGAAATGTCATATATGATAATGGGGCTTGATAAAGAGGGTTCAAACTAAAGACTGTTTAAGATAACCTTCTCCCTGGAATGGTTTTGAAGTGTGGTTGCAAAGAGGGAACTAGCCCCAATAACCTTTTCTTTTCTCTCTGTTGCCTCTCTGTAGTATTTCCAAACTTCAAAGACGTAATTCTGTGGGTGGTTCATAGGTATTACACGAAAGAAGATCCAATGTGACAAGTATATGTGGAAAGCTCTGGGTCAAAGAAAGTTGGAACCTGGTTCTTTAGCATACTATTTCTCAGATCCTTTGAGATGCTAATTTGCATTATTAATCTCCTAGAGAAGGCTATTTTGTTGACCACAAAAACATTTCCCACTCCTTTTGGGGTGCCAGACTTTTTGGTAAAATGTTCTAATGTCTTAAGTTAGGAACACTCAAATGTAGCAGAAAATAAACAGAAATGAACACCACAATGCCCTCAATGTCCCATTGCCACCACCCACCCCATCTCTCTCACCTGCAGCAAGCTCCCATCTTCCTTCCTCTCTTCAACCTTATCACCAACACTCCTTCACCAGAAACCATTCTCCAAACTCTGGACAAAGTCCTCTCTCTAATATGCAAATCGGGTCATATTACCCTCCGATGAAAACTCTGTTACTTTAAGGACTTCAGTCCTTAGCCTAGAGCTATGGACATTGCAGGATCCCTTCCCAAGCTGCTGCCCCCATCTATCTACTAATATATGGCTTCTGGCAGAGCCACATTATTACTCTGGTCACACTTGGTAAGTCTCTTCTTCTGGATTTTAGAACTTGAGACTAAGGGAGTCAGTGCTCATGTTTTCTGTTATGTGACCCTTAGAAGCAGAGGTGTCTGCAGAGAGAAAGAAGACAGATGCACCGAGGATAAACCAAGCTGAGAGAATGCTGGTGGTGCTCAAGTTCCGATGTTTCTGTGAACTTAGCCCCACCCCTGTCCTTGGGCTCTAAAGATGATACTGCATATTTATGATAAAAAAAAAAATCATTCCTTCATTTTAGTTGGTTCAAGTGTGCTTGGGGCCCTTGCAACCCAGAGTCCCCATGAATGCAAATCATTTACAAAGCCTTTCATAATCCTGACCCTATTTGATTGTCTCTGGCTATTTCTGCCTTCCCTTCCACCTCCATCCCATACTACAAACACGGCAGGCCCCTCTTGCTTTCAGATCCTTCTTCGCACAGGCTCTTCCCTTTCTCTATTCATCTGGTAGGTCTTTAATAAGATGTGTTTTTGTTATAAAGACTTTTCCTGACCTCCAAGTCTGGGTGTCCCTCACAACTGTTGTCCCCTGTGAGAGGACTTACGTCGCTTTGTGTCATCCTCTGGTTGTTGTCTCCACTGTGTTATTTCTTCACTACAAATCCCTTCTGCAAAAGAAGGAGCCATGACTTTTAACACATGCTGGGCTCCTATTAGGCTCTCAATATATATTTTTTGGATGAATAAGTAAATTAACCATTCAGTCGATTTGCACAAAATAGCAGTAAGTGAATAGAGTGTGGGATGAACACCCATGAACATATATTCCCATCTTAAAAGCACGCAACTGTTGGAATCTAGAATGTCCCTGTGTGTTCTGCTCTGTTCCTTCATCTTGCCTCCCATAACCCCCAGAAGTCAGCCCATCCCAAATTTTGGGTTTTTTCCCATTGGCTTGTTTTTCCCTTAGAGTCATACCATATCAGTATGTATCCCTAACCAATAAAAATATGCTGCTTATGTTTTAAAACTATTTTGAAGTTTATAAAAATAGTAGCATGATAAAACTTGCGGTTTTAACAATTTGCACTTTTAACAACACACACTATTTCTAAGCTTCATCCATGTTAATGTATATAGTGGTCATTCACTTAGTCTCACTGCCGTATGGGATTGCATTGAATAATTGATTTACCCACAATTGATTTACCCATTTTGTTCCCATTCTTCTAGCCACCCAACTCTCTAGATTTCTTCCATACTCTCTGTGACAAATTTTATTTTCTAAAGAATGGCACAGTACTATTTCTCACACCGCATGCTCTTCTCCTACGTGACTTTGCCAGTATCCTATCAGGAAGTGGAGTTTAGTTCTCTCCTTGAATCTGGGTGGGCTTGTGACTGTTTCAACCAACAGAGCATGGCAGAAGTGGCACTGTGTGACTTCTGAGTTTGGGCCATAAGTCTTACGACGATGCAGTTCCTGCATTGTTCACTGGAATATTCATGTTTGGAGCTCTGAGCCTCCACGTAAAAAGCCCAACTACCCTGAGACCACCATATTTCCAGGAAGCCACGCTACATGGAAAGGCCATGTATCAGCACTCCGGTTGGCAGTCCTAGTCTTCAAATCCGTGCAGCCCAGGTGTCAGGCACATTAGTGAAGGAGCCTGCTAAAGACCCCGGATCCCACCCATTGAGTCACTCCTAGCCTTTGAGGCTTCTCAGTTGAGGTCCCAGAAATCCTAGAGAAGAGACCAGCTAACCCGCATGGCCCCAATTCAAGTTCCTAATCCATGGGCACAATAAAATGGGTGTTGTTTTAAACAACTAAGTTTTGGGGTAGTCTGTTATACATCTCTAGTAACTGGAACAATCTCTTTAGCAATTCTCCCATCTCTGCCTGGGAAAAATCCTTCTCTTGCCTTCAAGGCTCTTCAATATCATTTTTCTTATACCCACCATAGCTCCTTCTAACCAGATCAACTCATAATTCTTCATTAAAATGTTATAACAATTCTTTACTAAAATCTCTTCTCTGCCCTCACCAGTCTCACAAGACTCCAGGCATCCTGCTCGAGCAGAACCACCTGTAAACCATTTGTCACTCATTACAACATTCGACTTCTCTACAGACTTCTTTACCTTTGAGTAAATTTGTCTAAACAGTGTTTCTCAGTGTGGTCCACAAACCACCTGCATCAGAAGCACCTGGGTTCTTATTTAAAATACAGATTCTGGGCAGCACCTCAAACATGTTGGATCGGGATCTCTACATTTGTAACAAGTACCCCAGGTGTGCCTCTAGAGGGTGGGGTCAGGGCATGTAGCATTTGGTGTAAACTTGAGGAAAGAGACCTGGGAGAACTCACTGAAATCCTTTTCTTTTTGCCAACTGAAACAATTAAAACCCCAGTGTTCTATTTCTCTCGCCCCGTTTCTTTTCCCAGGCAACCTGTTTCTTTCCCAGTTTTATACTGTGACCCCCCCAAATTATACAGCAGATGCATAGCAAATCTTGAACTTAAGGCAACTCCAATAAATACATAAATGAAGGCATGTAGAACTTATTGTTTACAAATATTACAAAAGATGTTCTGGTTTTCAGATCATGATATGGGTTAGTGTTGAGGCTGGGAAATACATTTATAATTTGCAATGATATTCAAAACACATAAGAGTTGTATATACAAAGATGCATGACTAAATATCACATGACTTACCCCAGGAATGGGTATTTCACTAATGCTAAAAAAATTCCTCTGTGAAATTGCTCTTTATAAACATTCTTTCAATACTGTTTTTCTGTTTCCAAAGTTTGTTGTTTATATGTTTGTGTATACCCTGCCTCACTTCACAGAGGATTTTGAATATTTATTCCACATGTGTATAGAAACAATGCAAATAAGTAGCAAGAATGTTTCCTTACTCAACTGTTGCCCAACGTTAGAGGAGCAAAAGCAAAAAGCCATCCTCTCCCCAGCCCTGTTTACCTGAGAAAATTATAAAATTTGCCTGCTGCACAACTTGTCATGAAACTGTCGAATAGGGTTTGAATTTAACATTAAAAATGTGTTCTTAGCTTTATTCATGTGAATGTTGTAAGTTCCTGTTTCTCACTATTTATTGTTTCTGTTCTTGTAAGCCATTACAAAAATTGCATGCCAAAGGCAGGAAAAACAAGAAAGAAAGGAAAGAGAAAGAGACAAAGAGAGGAAAACCTGATGTAAAAAGAAATATTCCTAAATAGAGGAAATCTATCTCTTATGTCATAAGAATCATTGAATTCTTAAATTTCACAGATGATTCACTGGATTGCTGCATCAACTTGACACTTGCCTTGTGTTATTTTCTCTTACATTCTGCTCTGTTTATACAGACATCTTCCATAAACTTTATAAATTCTTTGAAGCTACAGATAAAGTGGATTTTCACTAGTGAACCTTAAGATTATGGCAGTTGCTACATGTCCTTTAAGTTCTCTCTTAGAGAATTTCTCTCTTTTAATGAGACATAAAATAGTTCACTTTGCAACAATGGGCTATAAAAATAGTAACTACGAAAGCAGCGAAGATGAATCCAATGCTTAAAAATACACAGATCACATATATTGTTTTATTTGATCCTCATTGCAGCCATATAATGTAGGTGAAAAAAGAAATTATTATTTTTTCAGCCATTTTCCATGTGCTCTCTCTTTTCCTGAAACATACTTTCCTCTGATATCTATGTAGCTTTTTTCCTCACTTCTTTCAAGTTTTCCCCCAAGTTACCTATTCAGAATTTTCCTTGACCAGCCAATTAAAATAGTGCCCCACTGCACCCCAACCCACATCATCCCTCCTACTCTGCTTTAATTTGCTCCATGGTCCTTTTGCCATCTGACAACACATAGTTTTTGTTTGCTCTCTCTACTTGAATGTAATCTCCATGGGGGGTGGGAATTTATTTTGTTTGTTATTATTTCTCCAGTCTCTAAAGAGTACCTAGCACATAGTAGATGCTCAAGAAATAAACAGATGCATGTACTATTTCTATTTCATTAAAAAAGCAAGTCAGGAACAGCAGGCTTAAGAGATTTGATCAACACGGCACATCTAATGAGTGGCAGATTGAGTTCTGCATCACAGGTGTCAATTCTGAGTCACCCTATATTTTCAGGACAGCCATAAAACAATTGTGCTAACTTGATGTACACTATTGACTTCACTGGCCTTAATTTCTGGAACAATGTGGGATCTGAAACCTTCTTTCACCATTTTATGAGTGTTATCTGGAGCAAAAAAACAAAATTAAAATGGGCTACCTTTACTGATCCTGGGTAGGATGGTCAGAAAACATCTAAACTGTGGGGTAGGCAGAGCAATCAGCACCACGCCGAGAACTGTCACGCACATTTCTTTGGGTGCCAATCTTACTTTCACCATCCCTAAACAAGACCTTGGCAAACCATTCCAAAGCACTCTTTGACAATAAGCAAACAGTAATGTCTGCTACAATAATAGCATCTTGAGGGATGATGTTATTAAGATACGAAAGCCATTGGCTACTCCCAGGGGTGCACCACTGAGCAGTACGACAGGTATGTGATACCACATGAGCAGTGGAGAGGGGAATGGCCTTTGACAATGGGCCCAATAATTGTTCTGCTTCAGTCTGATTGTAAGTATAGCAATAAGGAAGATCTCACATAATTTTAGATAACACTTTCTCCTGGTTTTTAGGGATGATTAACACACTTCTAGTACTAAACATAATTTAATTTAACCTGACTCAGAAACAGTAAACTCTCCATTGTGCCATTCTATTAGCCTGTGTACCAACCTATCCTCTACTGACCAGCACTTTCAAACAAATCCTAGAAGTGAGTGTTCAAATTGCAAGAGGCCTAAAAGATCATCCATTAAAAGCCCTTGATTTTAAGGTGAAGAAACTTAGGCTAAAGTGACTTCTCAGTTATACCAGGCTGGGAAGCAGTGCAGAGTCAGCCCAGCACCCCCAATGTACATCTTACTGCACACAGTAGGACCATATTTTGCACAGGGTCTGCCTTTTCCAGCGAACTGCTAACTGGATGGATTTGGAAATGAACAACCTTGAAGGCTGGCAACATCATGAAGTAATTCTTCATAAATCATTGTGAGGAACACACATTAAATGATCTTCATTACACTATTAGTGTTCTTTAGGTAGTGGTTGGTCTCTGACAATTTATAATGTCAGTGAGGGTTATCTATAATACATGTTATTATTGAAAATATTTGGTTAAGCAGTACAGTCTATTCCCTGACCAAACTTAAAAGCATAATGTTTATTTTTCTTGGAATTACAATGTTGGAAACCAATAAGGAATCAGAAAGGCTGGGCACAACTGATACAGGATTATCCCAGCCAATGCCTATTCTATAATAATTTATTCATTCACTTCACAAACATATATACTGACCATCTTGCATGTGCCAGTGTGCAAGACATTCACTAGCTCTTCACCAAACCATTTTCCTTTTCCTCCTGGGTGCAGGTAGACTACTGTCTTCAGCCTCTGTTGCAGTTAGCTGCAGCCATGTGACTGACTGTGTTCTGGCCACTGGGTTGTGAGCAGCAGGGAAATAGGCCACAAGACCCTCCTACATGTGATCCTCCATTTACCTCCCTCATTGTCCAACCAGATGCAGAAAATCTAATGAAACAGTCTGAGCTGCTTTCATTAGACAGCAGAGCCACAGGATTAGGAGCCTGGGTCACATTTGGAGGAGAGAGATGTAAGTGCCATGAGAACATAGCAGAACAACAGAACACCTTAGGAAAGGCTTTCCAGAAGTTGTGGTATCAGAATAGGACACTGATTTAGGATTCAGATTGGAAGAAAAGAAAGCAGGGTCACCTTAGGCCAAAGAGAAAGTATACATAAAATTTTAGATGTGAAATCTTAAATGTCATAAACAACAGGTTGTCTACCATAGGTGCAGTACACAGTAAAACACAGGCAAAGGTCTGAGTCTTAAGAAAAAAACTGAGGTGTGGTCAGATTATGAGAAGCCTGCGTGCCAAGGTAAAGAATTTAGACTTTACCCTAAAGGCAGTAGAATCCGGGTAGCAGACTACTGGAAAAGTCCAGGCAAGAGACAATGCAGGACTGATCTGGGCTGCATCAAAGGACATTGATAGAAAAAAACAGATATAAAAGACCATTCCGAGGCAATAATATTCAAGTCGCTATTAGGTATAAGAGTTAAAAAGTTAACATTAACGAATGTAGGGAACACAGAGAAGATACAGATTAGAAGGAAAAAGATGATAAATTTGCTTTTAAATATGTTGAATTTGAGGTCCAAGTTGGAGATGCTATCCAGTGGGCATTTTGCATTACATATGTAGAATTTAGAAAAAAATTAAAAGTTGGAATTATAAATATGGGAGTTGGCAACATAGGGATGGTGTTTCAGCCAGTGGAGTGGATGAGATCTGTCAAGAAAAGAGTGTAGAGTGAGAAAGGAAGAAAGAGAAGATTTCACAGAATATTTGAAAGAGTAGTTAGAGGAGTATAAAAAGCATCACGACAGGACAGTGTCATGAAAACAAAAGGAGGAGAGACTTAACGTGTTAGATTTTAAAGACCCCTCATCTCGAGGTCAGACCAGCCCCAGTGGGGACACCTGCTATACAAACTGCCCATAGAGTAGGGTTACAGAGCCTATAACAGTGTCAGACACTGAGCATGTTCCAGGATTTGCCAGAAAATGCAAATCTGTCATCACATTCAAGCAATCCATTCTGGCTGGAAGGCAGAGATGGAGCAACAGCTCAAACATCAAGTAAATGCAGACCCTAGGAGGTGGACGATCAAGACTGGACAAAGGAAAAAGGTCCAGGAGTTTTTCAGAGCTCCTGTTTATCAAATTCTGTCCAGAGTGTAGTCAGAACAAACACAACAGGTGGTCGGTTGTTTCCAGGAATGGAAGCCCTGAAGGATGACTAGGGAATAGCAGTTGGGTGTTTGGGCAAGTTTGTTAGTTTTGGAGGTAGATGCCACCTTGCCCTTGAGGAAGTCGAGGCCAGTGACTGAAAACGTCTTCCTCAAGAACGTTAATGGACTTTTGTGTGAAAGTTCTAGTAGCAAGCAGGGTGAACAGGAAACTTCTTCAGGATCTTTTTAGGTTAAAGGTAAAAATCTACTGGAGAATGAGAAATGAAAGATCGAAAGAGCATGTAATATAAGGAGTTAAGGTGGAAATCAGAGGAGATGGGACCAGAAGTACCTATGGAGAAGCTAGCTGTGAAAACAATGTCTTATCTTGCATTATTGTCTTAGTTCATGCTGCTAAAACAAAATACCTGAGACTGGGGAATTTGTAAATACTAGAAATTCCTTTCTCATAGTTCTGAACTATGAACTGGGCTGGAAAGTCCAAGATTGAGGGGCCAGCAGATTTGGTGTCTGGTGAAGGCTGCTCTCTGCTTCCAAGGTGGTACTTTGTTGCTGTGCCCTCACATGGCACTAATCGAGGGCAAAATGTCCTAGCGAGATCCCTGTAGCCTTTCTATAGGTCCTTAATCCCATTCATGAGACCTCTGTCACATTGACTTAATCACCTCCTAAAGTTCCCACCTCTTGATACCACATATCACATTGGTGATATGAATTTTGGATGATATGTTCATACCACAGCATTTATCTTGCCCCTCACTCTCCCCACCTTTTTTTTTTTTTTTGGTGGTGGTGGTGGGGGAAACAGTAGGAAAATAAGGATGAACAATGAGGGATATTGAGGGCATTTGTAACTGATGGTCTTTATTCTCTTAGTGAAGAGAATAAGCTGGGTGATCCACCAGAGAGCTGAAATGTGGAGGATGCACAGTTTGAAGAGAGAGTAAAGTCGTAGAATGGGGGCTGCAGAGAAAGAGGACTGTCCCGCATATATGAGTAACTAAATGTTCCCTAAATGATCAGGAACCTGAGCTGGAGCCTGGTGATGTCATAATTGTGCTTGATCAGAAAACTCTAACTCAGAGCTAGAATGTTCTTAGAGGTGATTAGAGCCAAAAGAGCTAAGAACAAGGAATTAAGTAAATAAATCAGATGTTTTTCCTGGTGGGAACAAAGGAAAGAAAAGGGGATGAGGAATCCAAAAGTGTCAATGGGGGCATGATGGGAAGGACTGACTGACTAGTCTACTATCAGCTGTTCTGGGCTAAGCTCATACCCTATCACGGTTCCCATCACAGGGCCTGGCCCATAAAAAGGCAGTCAAGAAATGTAGAATAAATGAATGAACAAGTGAATGAATGAATGAACAAGCACATGCCTGAAACTCAGGCTGGTGATGGGAGAAATGAAGGGGGAGGACGTTAAAAGACTGAAAGACTAGGAAGGATTCAAGAAGCGGGAGAGTGTGATGAGGCAGAAGAACAGGTTTTGTAGAAGTGAAAAGGTTTGGGAAGAATAAAAATGGAGTCATTTCAAAATTCAGATTTTCAGAGGAGCAGTTCAAAATGATCTGAACAGGCGGCGGCGCGGGCGGGGAGGCGGCGTGGCCGTGACGCGCGGGCGGCGGGGGCCGGGCAGGGGGCGGCGGGGTCGCGCTGACCGGGCCCGCCCCGCCCCGCAGAGACGAGATGGTGAAGGAGACCGAGTATTATGACATCCTGGGGGTAAAGCCCAGCGCCTCCCGGGAGGAGATCAAGAAAGCCTATCGCAAGCTGGCGCTCAAGTACCACCCGGACAAGAAGCCGGGTGAGGGCGAGAAGTTTGAACTTACATCCCAGGCATATGAAGTGCTTTCAGATCCCAAGAAAAGGGACGTTTATGACCAGGGCGGAGAACAGGCAATTAAAGAAGGAGACTCAGGTGGCCCCAGCTTCTCTTCGCCCATGGACATCTTTGACATGTTCTTTGGTGGTGGAGGACGGACGGCCAGAGAGAGAAGAGGCAAGAACGTTGTACATCAGTTGTCTGTAACTCTTGAAGACTTATATAATGGAGCCTCAAAGAAATTGGCCCTCCAGAAAAATGTAATTTGTGAGAAATGTGAAGGCATTGGTGGGAAGAAGGGGTCCATGGAGAAGTGCCCGCTGTGCAAGGGGCAGGGGATGCTGACCCGCACCCGGCAGACGGGCCCGGGCGCGGTGCGGCAGGTCCAGACCGTGTGCGTGGAGTGCAGGGGCCAGGGCGAGCGCGTCAGCCCCAAAGGGCGCTGTGGGTGCTGCCGCGGTGCCAAGGTGCCCCGCGAGAGGAAGATTAGCCAGCTGTTCTCCAAGTGTACCCTGAATATTTTGTGGCTTTCTAATCCCATATCAGAGATGAGACGAAAAGTAAAAGAATCAACACCCAGAAAGAAGAACACAGGTATGAAAGATGGGCAGAAGATGCTGTTCCACGGAGAAGGAGGTCAGGAACCTGGGCTGGGGCCCGGTGATGTCATAATTGTGCTTGATCAGAAGGACCGTAGTGTCTTTCAGAGACGAGGCCATGACTTAATCATGAAAATGAAAATTCATCTTTCTGAAGCTCTTTGTGGCTTCAAGAAGACAGTAAAAACCCCGGATGATCGGATTCTTGTTATTACATCCAAATCAGGTGAGGTGATAAAGCATGGGGACCTGAAGTGTGTGCGAAACGAAGGAATGCCCATCTGCGAAGCACCCCTGGAAAAAGGGACTCTGATCATACAATTTTTGGTAATCTTTCCTGAAACACACTGGCTTTCTCCAGAAAAGCTTCCTCAGCTGGAAGCTCTGCTCCCTCCTCGACAGAAAGTGAGGATTACAGATGACATGGATCACGTGGAGCTGAAGGACTTTAATCCCAGTGAGCAGAGCTGGCGCCAGCACGGGGAGGCCTACGAGGAGGATGATGACGGGCCCAGGCCGGAGTGCAGTGCCAGACGGCGTGACATGGCAGTCAGCGCAGCCCTGCCGGACTAGCACATGAAGAATGTAAAGTTGGCACAATGAAAATGGCATCGCTTTAATGGCCTCGTGTTTGGGGTGTCCTGTGTATGTGTTCAGCATTCAATTGCTAAGTGTCTTTTTGGGTTTTCTTTTGGTTGTGATTCAAGTTATAGCTTAATTTATCTTTAAATGTTTTAAGTGTAAATCACCTCTAGTGTGCATATGGAATCTGTTCATTTACATTTTCAAGATATGCTTTTAAGGTGCCAGTGACCACACTGACACTCTGTGCTTCTCTTGGCTTTGCCATGTTCAGTTCCACCAGTAAAGCACAGCCGGTAGCAGCACCCAGCCCCCTAGCGAACCCCAAGGCACAAAGTGGACATCCTGGCCCATCTCTAGGTCTGTGGTTTCTCTTCCCTTCCCCTCTCCCTCCCTTGGCAGAGTTACTAGGGCATGATCTCAGGGCTGCTGAGATGACATTTCTGAACTAGATTCTAGATCCTCTAAAGAATAAAAGCACATCTGTGGATCGGGCTTGGCTGCCTGTGCCTGGTTAGCAGACCCAGTTGCAGGGCCAACTTAGTCCCTACTGTTCTGTGCCCTTCAGTGGTTGGAATGGGGGATGTGATACAATCAGATACAATCATCTCTCTTGGAAGTCTTCTGAACCTTCCAAACCCTGTGGTGAGGATAAACCAGTGTTGTTTAAATGATACACTGATATCACTGTTTGCCTATGACTTCTGCACCTTGTTTTTTGTGGTTTTATGACTTTTCTGTTGACAGCCTTTGCAGTGCTCTCCCACCAAAGTGCTTGCTTGTAAAGACGAAACCCTCCCATGCACCCAGCAGGCTCAGTGCAGCAACAGAAGCCACGGGAGAAGGCTAGTGGTTTGGCCGTATGGCACAGCCAGCTTCTCCTCTGACCAGTGATCCTGGGTGACTTGGGGATCTGGAAAGGCATAGAACTCAAGTGTTTTCCACCTCGTTCTCCCAGGTTCAGCTTCCCTCCAAAGGATCGTTCCTCTCATTGCACAGCCATATTACAAAGGGCTTCCTGCTCAAGTGATATTTTGGCAAGAACTGCTAACCGACTTCTGTTGTGGACTATAGTTTGTATGGACCACCACTGTAAATTGTAGCTTGGTTGGAGGGATATTAGAAATTATTTTATCCCTGGAAGGTAGACTATAATTTGAACTTAGGGTTATCTCAAACCTTTAGCCATGACTGTTTCTTTCCTACAAGTTGTGAAGAAAAACTGCTACCTTCAAAGCTGCTGGGTTAAAGCAGAAGTCACCTGTCAGATCTACCCTTATTTGGTTATATGCTACCTAGAGTTTTGACTCAGACCAGGGACCTCCCCTAAGAGGGGCATAGGGCAGATCAGACCATGGCAGGTAGGGTGAGCCAGCTGGATGGACCAGGTTGAACATTGGTCAGCACAGATATAAAACTGATACTTCCAACCTAAACTACGTGAAAATCAAGTTATAAATGGACCACAACTCCAGGGTGTTGTTTCTGTGCTGTGACTTCCTTCCTAATAAATTATTGCTAAATAATTAGTTTAGTTGGTGATGGAACAAAATTACATTCAGCTCCTTGTCATTTAAGAGGAATTTGGAGGGTGTTGCTTAATTTTATTCCACCTGTACTTTGTCACCTTAAAATTAAAACAGCTGGTATGAGAAAAAAAAATGATCTGAACATCCAAAACCTGCCCCTGTAAATGGAATTGGCAAAATGGAATGGGCTGGATGTGGTGGCTATAATCCCAGCACTTTGGGAGCCTGAGGCAGAAGGATCACTTAAGGCTAGGAATTTGAGACCAGCCTGGGCAACATAGTGAGACCCCATCTCTACAAAAAATTTAGAAATTAGCCAGGCATGGTGGCACATGCCTATAGTCCCAGCTACTCGGGAGACTGAGGCAGTAAGGTCACTTGAGCCCAGGAGTTTGAGGCTGCAGTGAGCTATGATGGTGCCACTGCACTGTAGCCTGGGCAACAGAGCATGACACTCTCTCTAAAAAATAAATAAAAAATGGAGATAAATGTCACTGTGAGTGCAGACAATTAGGTGGCTCATCGGTAAATATCATGATGTACTTAAGATGGCAGCAGATGATGAAGTGAGACTATAAGCCAAGCTCCAAAGTCCTTGAGGATTAAAAAAGAAATGACCCAGAGACAACAGTAACAAGAACTTGAATATATCATTGAGATAATAATATGCATCCTCCCTACCACCTAGAAATCTTGTAAAGATCAAATAAAAGGATAATTGTATTAATGTCTTTGTTTGGAATTAAGAGATACAAGTGTCCTTCAAAGGAGGAGAGGTTGTTAAATGAAAGCCACATAAAATTGTCGGGAAGAAGTTGCAAGGAGCCAGGATAACATGGAGTCTTCTTCAAGAAGCCAAAACATAGGAGCAACCCCCAAAGTACTGTGGGGAAGCAGTGCCACTTGGAGTAAAGCTGGGTTTCCGAACAAGGAAACAGGCAAAGAAAATCATTTTAGCTACTACTTAAGTGCCAAATTTCAAGAGCTTTATCTGTTAATATATCTCACGTTGAATTCTCGAAGCAACCATGCAAAACAGGCACCATTATCTTCAAATTACAAAGGAGGAAGCAGGGATTCTGGCCAAGCAATTTCCCTAAGTTGCACAGATATAAAATTTGAATTTTAAAATTTCAGAATTTGAACCCAGCTCAGGCAGATCAAATCCCATTCCCTTTCCCCTATAGGACTCTATGTTAAACTTTGATGTATTTAGCACTCTATAGGGGAAATGAGGATATAAAGCATTAGAATGATACACACATGACTAGAGGAAGACAGAGGCAGAAGAGAAAAGCTGAGCTGGAGAAGACCGGAGAGTGGGTGAGGGTAGCTCACAAGAGGGATCTGCCTTTACTGATGGGTGGGGCTGGGGCTGCAGGGAGCTGGGAGGTGGCAGGAAGAGAGCAAATGAAACTAGTTAACCTTGATTTTCAACCTGGATGTTGATACTCAGTGGTTGTGGTGTCTGTATAAAGTCCGTTACCGCCAGTATGTAGGTTAACTGGCTGCTTTTTTTAATGTTAGATTATTATTATTATTTACATGAAACAGTCAAGCAACCATCTTGTCACTTTAACAAGCACCCTTGAGGAATCGATTAAAAATTCCCATCTCGGAGGACTTACATATGTACAGTAACAGCTTGGGTAAATTTACTAATTCATCTAATCAGCCTGCCATGTTATTAGCCAATTTCCCTAAATCTTGTTATAATTTACACATTAAAAAGGAAATGTCTTCCAATTATCTTTCTGCAAGATTAGAGGAAACATATAACACATCCTTTCAGATGATCACTCATGACTCTAAAGTATCTTATAGAGGACAGTAGATAAAATCACATTCCTAAAGCATTTAGGTTGTTTCAAAACTGCTCTTTCAAGCATTTTGAGTGTCATTTTTATGATCGTTTTTGTGCCATTTATTTTTTTGACAAACGCTTTCTTTATGTGTAGCACAGAGACATACAACAGTCAGGTTCCAAATGGCTCATCAAAAGTTCTGAGTTAGAGAATTTAGAATAAAGTGAGCTATTATTTAGGATAAATGCTGAAGCAGGGATAGCTTTGTAACCCAAATATGACTGGGCTATTTGGGGCAGCTTCTCTTCTTCTCACTCCTGGCCCATGTTGGAAATCCTAATTACATTTAGTTGTACTCCTCAACATGTCCTCTGCCCCTTACCAACCTCTCTCAATATTCTAACTCCATAAATATTATTTCTTCACACAGCATACAAAGGAAAATTTCTTCCATTAGACTTCTTTGTCTAGTGGCATTTCCCCTCTTCTCTCTCCCCATTTGGCCTCTCAAACCCATCTCTAATTCAGCTCTTTTTCACCATCCTTTAGAATAAAGAGGGGAATTAGATTTTTTATTTGCCCTCTAACACAAGGGAGTCATTTATACCCAAATACTCATTTCACTGATCAAAAACTATTGACTAAAGAAGGTTTGGTGTGGCGCAGCTAGGCAGAGAATAGGGATCTTTATGTACAATTGCTTTTCTCACCATCACATTCAGTAATCTCTGAATATTCTTCCAACTCTAACATTCTATCATTTGCCTGCTCTGTCGTTCACAATGAATTTGGACACTGATGTATAATGGTCTACGTAAAGTTATAACACTGTGAGTGATTTGGGATGGGGGGACTCCCTGTCTCTAATTTTTTGTTGTTTTTTTAATCGACAAATAAAAATTGTGTATATTTGTGTGTGTGTGCATACAGTGTGCAACATGATGTTTTGAAATATGTGTATGTTATGAAATGGCTAAATTTATCGTATATTTTCTTAACTGTAGTCACTATGTTGTATAATATACCTCTTGGGTCTATTTCACCTAACTGAAATTTTGTATCCTTTGACCAACATCTCCCTGATTTTCCCTACCCTACAGCCCCTAGCAATCAGCATTCTACTCTCTACTTCTGAGTTCAACTTTTTAGAATTCACATACAAGTGAGATCATAAGATATTTGTGAGATATTTGTCTTTCTGTGCTTGGCTTATTTCATTTAGCATGTCTCCAGGTTCATGCATGTCATTGCAAATGACAGGATTTTCTTCTTTTTTAAGTTTCAATAATATTTCAGTGTGTCTGTGTATGAAAATTATATATATGTGTCTATAATATATAACATTTTTTATCCATTCATCCTTGATTGGCACTTAGGTCGACTCTATATCTTGGTTATTGTGAATAATGCTACACTGCACATGGGAGTACAGGTATCTCTTCAACATAATGATTTCATTTCCTTTGAATATGTACCCAGCAGTGAGATCACTGGATTGTATGGTATGTCTATTTGTAATTTTTGAGGAACTTCCTTACTGTTTTCCATACTGGCTGTACTAATTTTCATTTTCATCAAATGTGTGCAAGGGTTCCCTTTTCTCCACCTCCTTGTCAACCCTTGTTATCTTTTGACTTTTGATAATAGCTGTTCTAACAGAAGTGAAGTGATACCATATTGTAGATTTAATTTATATTTCCCTGATGATTAGCGATGTTGAGCATTTTTACATATACTTATTGGCCATTTATACATCATCTTTTGAAGGTCCTATGCCCATTTTCAAATTGGGTTATTCATTTTCTTTTGCTATTGAGTTGTTTGAGTTCTTATATATTTTGGATATTAACTCCAAATATATAAGCCTAGTTCACAAATGTTTTCTTCCATTTTATAAGTTGTCTCTTCACTCTGTTGATTGTTTCCTTTGTAGTACAGAAGTTTTTAGGTTGCTGTGATTCTATTTGTTTATTTTTACTTTTTGTTGCATGTACTAGACCAATGTAATGGAACTTTTCCCCTATATTTAATTTACTGTTTCAGGTCTTATGTTAAATTTTTAATCCATTTTGAGTTGATTTTTATATGGTATGAGATAAGTTTCTAATTTTATTATTCTGCATGTGGATATAAGGTTTCACCAACACTATTTATTAAAGAGACTACCCCTTCCCCACTGTGTGCTCTTGACATCTTTGTCAAAAATCAATTGATTGTAAATGTATGGATTTATTTCTGGTTTCTCTATTCTGTTCTGTGAGTCTATATGGCTGTTTTTATGCCAATACCAGGGTGTTTTGATTACTATGGCTATGTAATATATTTCAAAATCTGGCATGTTTCTAATTTCCTCCAGCTTTGTTATTTTTGCTAAAGATTACTTTGGCTATTCAGAGTCTTTAGTGATTCCATGCAAATGTTAGCATTATTTTTCTATTTCAGCAAAAACTGTCTTTTTTTTGATATCTTGATAGGGATTGCGTTGAATCTGCATCTTGCCTTGGATAGTATGGGCATTTTAACAATATTAATTCTTCTAATCCATGAAGGCAGAACATCTTTCTGCCTTTATGTGTGTCTTCTTCAGTTTCTTTCAGCAGTGTCTTATGGTTTGCAGTATACTGATCTTTTACCTGCCTGATTAAATTTATTCCTAAGTATTTTTGTGGCTATTGTAAATAACATTATTTCCTTGATATCTGTTTGGAATAGTTCATTGTTAGTGTATAAAAATGCTTCTGATGTTTATGAATTGATTTTATATTCTGAAACTTTACTAAATCCATTTATTATTTCTAACAGTTTTTTGGTGGAGTCTTTAGGGTTTTCTCTATATAATATCATGGGTACAAACAGAGACAATTTAACTTCTTCCCTCTGGATTTGGATGCCTTTCATTTATTTGGCTTGCCTAACTGCTGTGGTTAGAACTTTCAGTACTATGGTGAATAGAAGTGGTGAGAGTGGGCATCCTTGTCTTGTTCTTGATCTTAGAGGAAAAGCTTTGAACTTTTCACCATAGAGTATGTTAGCTGGGGCTTATCATACATGGCCTTTATTGTGTTCAGATACATTCCTTCTATACTTCATTTGTTGAGAGTTTTTATCCTGAAAGGGTGTTGAATTTTGTCAAATGTTTTTTCTGTATCTATTGAGATGATCATATGATTTTTGTCCTTCATTCTGTGAATTTGACACATCACATATGTTGATTTGAATATGTTAAACTATCGTTACATCCCAGGGATAATTCTTACTTTGGTATTAGGTTTTGTATCAGGGTAATGTTAGCTTTGTAAAATGAATTTGGAGGTATATTACCTCCTCTTCAATTTTTTGAAGAGTTTGAGAAAGATTGGTATTCTTTCTTTAAGTATTTGGTAGAGTTCAGCAGTGAAGCCATCAGGTCCTGGGCTTTCTTTCATGGAAGACTTTTTACTACCTATTCAATCTTCTTACTTCTTTTTTTTTTTTTTTTTTTTGAGACAGAGTCTTGCTTTGTTGCCTAGGCTAGAGTGAGTGCCGTGGCGTCAGCCTGGCTCACAGCAACCTCAAACTCCTGGGCTCAAGTGATCCTTCTGTCTCAGCCTCCCAAGTAGCTGGGACTACAGGCATGTGCCACAATGCCCGGCTAATTTTTTCTATATATATTAGCTGGCCAATTAGTTTCTTTCTATTTATAGTAGAGACGGGGTCTCGCTCTTGCTCAGGCTGGTTTCGAACTCCCGACCTCGAGCAATCCGCCCTCCTCGGCCTCCCAGAGAGCTAGGATTACAGGCGTGAGCCACCGCGCCCGGCCCTTCTTACTTCTTAATGGTCAAATCTCTACTTTGATAGAATGATCTTTGACTGATCTGAAATACACATATACAAAGAAGAGTTGATGACCATTCCTAATATCACGTACACATACACAACTAATTACACAAAAAACTGCTTTATTTTCTAGCTTGTAGTGAATATGTGAAGCTTGTTAGGCTCATCTCTTTTTTGTTTTCCACTGTAAATTGTTTAATATATGAAACACTGCAATCAGTCAAGCATAAACATACTTTTTGTATAGTTCTACACAGAAATATAAATGTGTTTTATATGGTAAATAATTTGTAAAAGTTACTAAAAGGCAGTGACTACAAATTTGATTCATGCACAGCCTTATAATGTATTCAACAGACAGTTTAAAGATGATCGTCCTTATAGAGATGGGGCTTAACGTGTTTATGTCTTCGGGTCCAGAATTTCTTTCTTTTTTTTATAGATGCATAATGTAAGCATGCCTTCTTTAGGATGCATCAAACATTGTTTTCTTTCACTGAGTGCAACAGTTTGACAAAGTAACATGCTTGTAAGCAAACATTGCAAATATGTTATTAGAACGTTTTTCTTTCTCTGTTGGTTCACATTATGCAGGTTTACAAACCCAGCTGTAAAAGGCAAATGTAAGCATGCTTTTTTTTATTGTTGTTGGAAAGAAATGAGTTAGTTTTTATTTATTTCAATAGATTTAAGGGGTACAAGTGGTTTTTGTTACATGTATAAATTGTATACTGGTAAAGTCAGGGCTTTTTGGTGTACCCCTCACCCAAATAGCATATATTGTACCAGATAGGTAATTTTTGATCTCTCACCTCCCTCCCACCCTCCCCTCTTCTTAGTTTATAATGTTCATTATACCACTTTATATGATCATGTATGCCCATGGTTTAGCTTATAGGTATAAATGAGAACATGCAGTATTTGTTTTTTTGTTTGTGAGATACTTCCCTTAGAATAGTGGTCTCAGTTCCATCTAGGTTGCTGCAAAAAACACTATTTTGTTACTTTGTATGGCTAAGTAGTCTGCTGTGATATTTCTGTATGCACTCATTAGTTGATGAGCACTTAGGTTGATTCCACATCTTTGCAATTGTGAATTGTGCTATGATAAACATTTGGGTGTAGGAGTCTTTTTGATATAATGACTTCTGTTCTTTTGTGTGGATACCTAGTGGTGGGATTGCTGGACCAAATGGTAGGTCTATTTTTTTGTTTTTTTGAAGGATCTCCATATTGTTTCCCACAGAGGTTGTACTGATTTACAGTCCTACTAACAATGTATAAGCATTCCCTTTTCACTGCATCCATGCCAACATCTATTATTTTTTGACTTTTTAGTAATAACCATTCTGACAGGAGTAAAGTGGTATCTCTCTGTGGTTTTAATAGTTAGTAATGTTGAACATTTTTTCATATGTTTGTTGGCCACTTCTATCTCTTCTTTTGAAATATGTCTGTTCATGTCTTTTGCCCACTTTTTAATGAGGTTATTTGTCTTTTTACTTGCTGATTTGTTTGAGATCCTTGTAGATTCTGGATATTTGTCCTTTATTGGATATATAGTTTATGAATATTTTCTACCATTCTGTAGTTTGCCTATTTATTCTGTCAGTTATTTCCTTTGCTATGTAGAAACTTTTTACTTTAATTAAGTCCTATTTGTTTATTTTTGTTGTATTTGCCTTTGGTGTCTTAATCATAAATTCTTTGCCTAGTCCAATGTTCAAAAGAGTTTATTATAAGTTTTATTCTAAAATATTTATGGTTTCAAGTCTTACATTTAAGTCCTTAACCCATCCTGAGCTAATTTTTCTATATGGTGAGGAGACAGGGATCCCATTTCATTTTTCTGCGTACAGCTATCCAATTTTCCCAGCACCACTTATTGAATAGGGTGTCCTTTCTCTAATGTATATTTTTGTCTGCTTTGTTGGAGATCAGCTGGTTGTAGGTATATGATTTTATTTCTGGCTTCTGTATTCTGTTCTATTGATCTATGTGACTACTGTTATACCAATACAATCCTGTTTGAGTTACTATAGCCTTGTAGTATAATTCAAAGTTGGGTAATATGATGCCTCCAGATTTGTTCTTTTTGCTTTCGATTGCTTTGGCTACTTGGGCTTTTTTTGGGTTTCATATGAAATTTAAGATTGTTTTTTCTAATTCTGTGAACAATGAAGTTATTATTTTGATAGGAATTGCATTTAATCCATAAATCACTTTGGGCAATATGGACATTTTGACAATATTGATTCTTCCAATCCATGAGCATGGGATGTTTTCCCATTTATGTCATCTATGATTTCATTCTTCAGTGTTTTATAATTCTCCTTGTAGAAATCTTTGACCTCCTTGGTTAGGTATATTCCTAGGGGTTTTTTTATAGCTATCATAAATGGTATTGAGTTCTTGATTTGACCCTTGGCTGTTACTAGTGTATAAAAATCCTACTGATTTGTGTACATTAGTTTTGTAACCTGACAGTTTACTGAATTTATTTATCAATTATAGTACTCTTTTGGAGGAGTCTTTAAGGTCTTGAATTTCTTGACTAATGTATCAGGTGCCACAGTACTAAATGAGGACAATAGAGTATTATTAAATGACAATATATTTGTATCAGTTAGTTATTTATTTAGTTCATGGCAATTTAGGCTGAGCTCAGCTGGCTAGTTGTTCTGATCTCAGCTGGGCTCCTGCATGTGTCTGTGGTCAGCTATAAGTCAGCTTTAGGTCAAATCTGTTGATCTTGGCTGGGCTCTCTCATGTATATGGGACCTCTGTTAGGATAGCTGGCCTGAGTTAGTCCTGGTCCCTGTGGACTCATCCCTTAACTACATAACCGGGGCTAGTTTATATGTTAGAGGAAGGGGTCACAAGAAAGAAAAGCCTGCAAAGTTTCTTAAGTGCTAGGCTTGGTACTAGCACATCATCTTTTCAGCCACATTCTATTGATCAAAACAAATCACAAAGTGATCCCCAATTAAAAGGGTGAGGAGAAGACTCCAACTCTTGAAGAGATCTGCAAAATTGTCTTGCCAATAGCATGGATAAGGGATGTGACAATCATGGCTGTTAGATGTGCCTAGCACAGTGCTTGGCTTCACTGAAAAAGTGTTTCACTAGTTAATTAATTCACTAAATATAAATGACCCTACTACTATAGGGTTATCATAATTAACCAGGTAAACCAGACTACTTGAATTCTTCACTCCTATTAAGTGAGTGCTATTGTACAAACACAACCCAGAGTTGAAATCTTAGAGAAAATATAACTGGTCCTTTCAATTCCCGTTCCTTATACTTTGGGCGGTTGGGAATTTCATAATAACCTGTGGGGTTGCTTTGTGCTTTCCTGAAGACAATGCAGAGAAAGTAGCAGCAGTGTTTGACATGATATGAATTTGGCTCTAGAAAGCTCTATTTGAACAGCCTCACAAGAATTTGCTTAGCCTCCTTCTAGAGGGTGGTCCAATCACCTTTATCAACTAGAGGTTGAAAAACGTTAAAGTACCTTCAAAAATACTTCAATGTAACAGATAATAGAATCACTGGTTATATATTCTGCAGTTTATATCCTAAATACTGTTTAAAATCAGTATTTCAGGCCGGGCGCTGTGGCTCACGCCTGTAATCCTAGCTCTTGGGAGGCCGAGGCGGGCGGATTGCTCAAGTTCAGGAGTTCAAAACCAGCCTGAGCAAGAGCGAGACCCCGTCTCTACTATAAACAGAAAGAAATTAATTGGCCAACTGATATATATATATAAAAAAAAAAAATTAGCCGGGCATAGTGGCGCATGCCTGTAGTCCCAGCTACTCGGGAGGCTGAGGCAGAAGGATCACTCGAGCCCAGGAGTTTGAGGTTGCTGTGAGCTAGGCTGACGCCACGGCACTCACTCTAGCCTGGACAACAAAGTGAGACTCTGTCTCAAAAAAACAAACAAACAAAAAAAAATAAATAAAATAAAATCAGTATTTCATTAAGTGCTCCATGATGAGTAGTTTGTTCAGATTAAGCATTGGAATTATTTTCATTCACATTCATATGATCAGCAAGATAAAACTTGAGCTCAATTTTTAAGAATCTATTTCTGTACCATATAGTTTTATTCATCCTATTTATACCTTATAATAATGTTGCACTGGTAATGCAACATTTTAAGGAATAAAATTCTATTTATGACAAATATCTATTTACCTGCTATTTTAAAATGCTGCAGGGCTTTTATTTTTTGCACAAAAATGTGAAGTGTACTTTTCTAAGTAGCTTGTTGTATATCTTTGTCACTTTTGAAATCTTACTCTATGGAGTTTTTTAGTTTGTTTGTTTTATATTCTTTTTAAAATTCAGATTTCAATTGAACAGACAGATTTCTTTCCTAAATGCTCAGATGTGAGGTGATATGGTGAACTTTATTTGATTTTTTTGATGGAAACTGAATTATAAATAAAAAATGGAGCATACCTGTTTGTTGGAGTATTAATTAACATCTAACTCATTAGTCTAGTTGTCTTAATAATTAACTGTCATTTAATTTAATATAAGAAGTTTGCCAAACTGGCTACTAATTTATGAATTTATGAATGTATTAAACTCTTTTACCTTTAATAAAAAGAGCAATACACTGTATTTATTACATAGCTAGACTGATTACTTTTGCTTTATTTGAAAATAGCTGCACCCTGTCAGATATGTAATATTACACAAGAAAGAAACAATAAAAAATCAAGTAGAAAACAAAACCCAAACTCAAGTTCTGAATATTTATGTATGTAGGTAACTACAATTCATCTTTTAAAAGACAGTTTAATTTTCTTTATCTCTCTATATACAGTATATTTTAAGTGAAAGGCAAGAAATTGATTTCAAAGTAATAATTTTTCAATTAAATGTAGCACTTGAAATTAATTATTTTTAATATCAGAAACACTAGTTTTCATTATTATAAATTATTTTAGAAAGAAGAGTCTCAGAATCAAAATTAGACCTTTCCAAGAATTGTTATCAATCTCAAACTAAAGTGATCCGGGGAGCTCTTGGGCTCAACTTAACCACTTTCTCTTTTTTTCAAATTGGAAAACTGGGTCTACTTCCATCAAAAACTTTTGGAAGTTAGGGGGTAGGGAGGTGTGAAAGCATTGGAGGGATATGAAGAAAGGAGGTGTTAGAAATGGTAATTTAATGTAAACACAGATAATTCAAAAAAAACTAATTACTTCACTTTACAAATAATAGGGTTCACACTTTGAATTCTGTGGAGGGTTTTTTATTCTGACTTCAGGGCAATAGGAATGATTAACTATAGAGATAAAAATAATATCTCACTCCAAATCTCAGCAGCCATCCCTCATAATTTAATTAAAACCTCTTATTGACAAGATAGTATTATTTGATATGTAACTTTAAAGTCATTAATATATTTATGACATTGTGAATTTTACTCATTAAAATTATTTTTTTTTGTTTTTATGGTATGACAATCTCTTAAAGAACACAACTTCAAGTAAACATAAAATATGCAGATTTTTATGTGTGAGCGATAAGCCAACTAAACAATCACAGTGACTTTGAACTCTTCATCCCAAAGATGCACTGGGTGCATTTTTTATAAACTGAAATAATAAATAATAGATTGGGTCTAAAAGTCATTTGTGTTTTTGCTGAGCCATCTACTCCCAAAATATCCAGATTCTGAGTCTCTAATACATTGTACTATGAATTTTATTCTGATCTCAGACTCTTCTGTGTGTAGGCAAAGGCAAGACCTTGGTAGTTTTGTGTTCCTTTTTGTCTTTTCTTTTTGTCAACTAAAATAGTTCTCTCTTCATTTAGAATACACAAAGAGTAGGAGATTAGAGGTGATGTGACATTCTGCTCCATCCATTCCAGGTGGTCAAACACTCTAATTTATTAAAATATGGAAGTTTTCATTCAAAAGAAGTAATTCTTTAATTCTTATCTAAATTCTGTAAGGAAAAAAAAAAAACATTTTAGAAAGGCACAGGCAGCCGTCTGCCTTCCCATCTTATTCCCAGTGGGCCATGTTCTCAGCCAGCAAGCCGTGCTATAATTTGCTACAGTGATAAGGCAGGCAGGCAGGAGGGCATTCTTTGGACTTTGCCTGATTGGGAAACTGGCAAATTTCCTTTTGCTTTCTGATGCTATGATGGAAATATACAGAGTTGTTAATCATCCTACTAGTGCTTATGGTTTGCATTCTTACACATCACACTTCAGGAGATTCAGAATAGTATGAAAGAATGAGTGTTCTGTGACTCAATGAATCATTGATTCTGGGATCCAGTTGAAGTTACCACCTCTTGCCTTCACTTACTGTGTGATCTTAGACAACCTCAGGTTCTATCTGTACCCATTCATGTGGCACTGATTACATACTAACTTTTATTTTTTTGCTTTTCATATGTCTGCATATTATCTTTGCAAACATATTGCCAGCCTTAGGTAATTAAGGACCCCATATGCAATTCATATATATTTGTCTTTCCTATTCTGTATATCCTACAATATGTATTGGTTGATTTTTGAAGCCATTTGAATAGTGTTTTTACAAGTCAATCCTATTGAAATTTTATTCTGGTAGAAAGGCTGTTAGTTCTTGGACCCATTGTAAATAAGCCCCAGTTCCATTCTCTTTGCTTCCAAGTAGACCCACTGGATGTGTTTAATTTGCAATGGAAAGTGGAAGATTGCTTAGGGCACAGTTTCCAAAAATGTGTTTCTCTGTCAGATGTTAATAGATGTTATTTTTAGGGTCCCATAGTCGAATGAGTTTGTGAAATGGAAGATTAAAATTAATTAAAACAGGTTTTCTAATGGAAAGACTGCTCAGGAAATTTAATATGCTAATGAGCAATTATAAATCCCTGAGAGAGTGATAAAGTATGTGGTTTCCTACCTAGTTGACCATAAAAACCATGATTTTGGAGAGCAGTTCATGGGACTAGTTTTCTGCAGAATACTCTTTGTGAAATCCTGATCTTGAAAGTGACAAAAAAGAATATTAAGTAAATACAGATGGCAAGAAGTAAGAAGAGAGATCAGAGTTGGTAAAAGTGATATTTGGAACCAAAAGGTAGCATCAGCATGAACACCTAGGTTATGCTGCAGTGACAAATAGCCCCAATGTGCTAGTGATTGGCAAAATAAAATGTTTGCTTTTGGTTAGTGCCTCATGCTGTTCACAGGACTGCGGCTGAGTGCACTGACCCACATTATGTTCCTTCAGAAATGCAGCTGGAAGAGCTTCTACCATCTAGAATGTCCTAGACCACCATGGTAGGGGGAAAGAAAGTTGGAGAATTACATTTGGACTAGTAAGCTTGTCTACCCAGATGTGACCCATACAACTTCTGCTCACATTCCATTGGCCAAAGCAAGTTACATGGCCAATTTTAACTTAAAAGATATGGGAACATATAACGCTACCATATGCCTAGGAGAATGACAGAATATTGGGGTAAATGTTCCCAATGACTACACAGAGGCTAAGGACAGCTGCTTTGCCAGGGTCATGCATCTTCCTATTATTCAGTGACTCATTATTGCAGTGGTGTAAAGGTCAGGGCCCTCGCCCCAACCCAGGACAATTTGGGGTGGCAAGTTCAGTTTCAGAGGCCTTCAGAGGAGTTGACTGAGGTCTTTGTTAAGACTGCATCATGGTCTAAACTCTCCTTCTGCCCAGTCCTCCTTCCTTTCCTTTCCTTCCACAGGATGTGGTTTCCAAAAGAACCTCCTAATTGGTAATCTCTATCTCAGAACATGCTTTGGGGGGAACCTAATCTGCTATATTATATATCACATGTCTTTGTATGATATAAAATATTGTTTGGTGTGTTTTTAAACTTTATATAAATGTTATGATGTACACACTCTACAATTTGCTTTTTTCCCTTCAAACTATATTCTTGAGGTATATTCCTATTGATTCACATAGCTCAAATTAGTATATTTGAACTGATTTTTGGAAAATACCATGAGTTACTTATTTATTCCTGTTAACAAGAATTTGGATTTTCCCCAATATTTTGCAATTACAATTTTGCTAAGATACTTTGTACATATCTACTTGTTCACATATAGAAAGAAGAATTTCTCTAACATAGATACACACCTAAAAGAACTGCAATAAAATAGAGGATGTGCATTCTCAGTTTTATTAGATGTTGCAGTTCCCTGAATGCTAGTAGAGCAGAGCATAAATGGCCATTTATTTGTCTTTTTCTGTGAATCGCCTATTCACATCCATGCCATTTTTTCTATTGAATTCTTATCATTTTCTTATTGAGCTTAAAGAATGTATATTCCTGATACCATTCTTTCTCAGATATATAGTTTGAACTATCTTTTCTGAGTCTATGACTTGCCTTTTAACTTTCCTCATGTCTGTTTTTAAAAAGTAAGCTTCAAATTTTAATGTAGTCAAATTTATTCATCTTTTTTTAAATGATATATGCATTTTCTGTGTTGTTTATAAAATTTTTCCCTATCCCAAGCCTTGGTAATATTCTGTATTTTCCTTGAAGGTAGTTTTTGGTTTTTACATTTGAATTATTAATCCCCCTAGAATTTATTTTATTTTTGTATATGATATAATGGATATACCTTTTTTCATATAGTCAGCCAATTGTTCCAGCACCATTTTTTTCCAACCAGATATCCCACACTAATTTTTAATGTCACTTCTGTAGATATATAAATGTGCATTGGACTTTCTATTCTGTTTAGTCTATTTATTTGTCTATCCCTGCACTAACATCACTCTTAATTAATGAGGCTTTATAATAAATCTTGATGTCTGCAAAGCCAAGTCCCTTTTTTTAATTCTTCTTTAAAATTACCTTAGCTATTCTCAACTTTTTGTTCCAAGTGAATTTTAAAATCAGCCTGTTAACCTCCACTAAATAAAATTCTCTGTTGGGATTTTGATTGAAATTGCAACAGATTTTTATATATGAATTTGAGGATATTTGATATCTTTATGATGCTGATTATTTCCATTTATAAAAATGGTATGTCTCTAGAGAGATTCTATTTTGCCATATACTTGCCCAAGTTCCACTTTTTCAATGTTGTGATACACCCAAGGGAGTATGGAAGTGAAGGAGCAGATCGTGCATACACATTGCTTCCATGTTTTCCCTTTCAGTATAAATAGATAAAATTTGGCGCAAACATGATTTGAAATAAGTGCAGTGCTTCAAGAATGACTGATGCCACACTGAAGGAGCTAAGTAGTAGCATTTGAAATGATCTGAAAGGCTGAGAAACTCAGTGAAGGAAGACCAGTTATCATATTCAAGGGAGTTATAAAAAGGTCTGAAACATTACGTGGGAAAGACAAAGAAAAAAGATTGTCCTTCACTACGAGGAGTCATAAAGTTTGGCAGATTGACATTCATTCATTCTTTCATTCAATAAATATTCATTTGAGTACTCACTATTTTCCAGGCAATGTTTTGGCATTGGGGGAAGATTAGGAAACAAAACAAAGCTCCTGCCCTTAGTGAATTCATTTAGGGAAGGGATTTATCAACCACTTAGTAAGTACTGAGCACCCACTGTATAAAAACTACAAATCACTATTTGAGTGATTTGTAGTTTATTTGTAGTTTCAAGCTGCTTATGAGAAGATTAACCATCATAAATGCACCAACAGAGCAATAATAAATGTCATGTGGCATAGTACAAACTATAAATGCAACTAAAGTTTTGAGAAGAAAGATTAATTGGAGGTTGATGGAGGGTCAGAATAGGCTTCCTGGAAGAACTCTGTCTTGTGCTGGAATTTGAGGACAAGCAGGATTTGGTAGGTAGAGAGGAGAGTGGGGAGTGTTTTAGGTGAGAACAGTGCCATCCAAAAAGACACTGAGATGAGACTCTCCATGCTATGTGAGTAGACAGAGAGGAACTCAACATTCCTGGAAAATAGAACCATGCTGGGTAAAAGGAGATGAGGTTAGATACACTGAATGAACCAGATGGTGGAGGAGTTTGGCCACCAGCAAAGGAGTTCAACACGGTGGCACAGAGCAATTATAGGGCCCTCCTCTACCCTTCTCCTCTTTCTCCTTCTCTTTTTCCTTCTTCATCTATAGAGCTGGGAACTGAACTGATAAAAGCAAAGTTGTAAGATTTGTTAGCCCAACATTGATATAGAGAAGGCATTGGAAAATAAAGAGGCAAGAGCTGGAAACAGTTACTTGGAGCTTCACACAATGTGATGGACTCTGAGGCAGAAGAGACGATGTGGTGTCTGCTTCATAGAACTTATCATCAACATGGGAAGGCAAGACTAATGTATCCAATACTAAGCTAATGAGCATGCGTAACCCAGATGTTTGTTGAGTCCTCCTGCTCCTTGTCTTGAACCCCCAAATCCAGACCTGGTTAACTCCCAAATCCAAACCTCTCTCATGCTTTCTGCAAATTCCCATGGGCTCGGATGGCTCATGGCCACTCTTCGTGGCCACTACAGGGCCTGCGTCCATATGCGCTGCCTCTGTTTTCCCCCTTGACAAGTGACACTCAAAACTCTATCTCTTTGTCAATTTCCATAAAATATACATGCTCTACAAGCATTTTATGAGTTTGTTTTAATTTTCTGAGAAATTTGGGACAGGGAGAATGATCACATTGGGCTAGGCACAAACTCTCCTGCTCACTGTTCCACTCCCCTGCTTCCTCCTGACCTTTGATCCCTTCTGCTCATTTCTCCTTTTCTGAATTGCTTGCAAAAGCCTGCTATCTTGCTCTCTTTTTTATGCAGGCCAGTTCAATTCTCCTCCACTACCCCACCATACCTAAACAAATCAAGGTGCTAACAAACAAAAAGGAAGATATATATTTTTAAAGGCAGTTTAGTTTGCAAGCAAATAAACCAAAAAATTCTCTTTCACACATAACACATAAGAAAATAAAACAAAGCAGAAAGATAAATATGATTCAGAGAATGTGGAAAAACTAGGAATATAAGGGCTACATAGTTCAGAGATGGAAAAGATCAATCAAGGAGAGTTTTAATAGAGAAGATCATGTTGAACTAGACCCTGAAGAAAGGCTAGAATTAGTTTTACAGAGACAGGAGGCAAGAGGTCATTCAAGGTAAGGAAATAACTTTAGGAAAACCACAGAGGAAAAAATGAGCCTGGCATCTGGGAGAAGGCAACTCTCAACTGAGAATTTAGAAGCAAGATAAGGCTGACTGGGTGCTGGAAATGCCAGATTGCCAGACTCAAGAGTTTGGACTTCATCCAACAAGAACCAAAGGAAGCTCTAACAAATATGCTTTGGAAATCAGGGAAGGAGGGAAACTTTGGGAGTGGTCCCAGAAACAAAAAACAGTGGTCCAAATACCATTATAATTCTTTCTCTGTTTCTGATATCTGCTTCTTTTTGTAGGGTGGCTTCCATTTATTGTCCTAAAAATTTGCTTTCTCTACCCAGGGACTGGAGTGATTCAGCAGATTTCTGGCTCACTGTCCATAGAGGAAAAGCTCTTACCTTTTGCTTCAGCTCTAAAAATCCAAGAGAAGGCTTCTATTTGGCTGGCTTGGCTCAAGTGCCCATGCCTAAAACCATCTCTGTGATCAGGAAGGTAAGGTCATGGAAGAAGATGGCAGCTCCTAGTGGACCACATAACAAAACATGACCAGATCTGGGAAAGGGAGAAAATAGGGAGTAGAGAAGAAGGATGAATCTCCCTATTTTCTCTCTTCTCTAAATCCAGACATGACCACTGGGGGAAGAGTTGTGAGTAAGAAAGCAGCCACAGTTTGTGTCTAAGTTTGGACCCAATGACATATTTTATATAAGAAAATTTTATTTATTTTTCTGCAAGCATTTATTGACAACCTACTATTCTTAAGTTTCTATTATATCTTCCTGATTTTTTCCCCTCACTTTCTTCTGATTTAAGTCACTAGTCAATATTTTGTGTGTTCTTTTAAGCCACCTTAAATTCTTTGGGGGAACAATAGAAAAGATTAAAATCAGCTGCTTAACAGCTATTATGAACCAATTATTATGTTAAGACATAGTTCCTGGCCCTGCGCAGTGGCTCACGCCTGTAATCCTAGCACTCTGGGAGGCCGAGGCAGGCGGATTGCTCGAAGTCAGGAGTTCAAAACCAGCCTGAGCAAGAGCGAGACCCGTCTCTACTATAAATAGAAAGAAATTAATTGGCCAACTAATATATATAGAAAAAATTAGCTGGGCATGGTGGCACATGCCTGTAGTCCCAGCTACTTGGGAGGCTGAGGCAGGAGGATCCCTTGAGCCCAGGAGTTTGAGGTTGCTGTGAGCTAGGCTGACGCCTCGGCACTCACTTTAGCCTGGGCAACAAAGCGAGACTCTGTCTCAAAAAAAAAAAAAAAAAAAAAGACATAGTTCCTGTTTTTAAGCATCTCTGAGTCTAGGAGTAAAGATACTATGTGCACAAATATCTACTACAATGGAGAGAAAATGATGGATGCCATTAAGGATACAGGTATAGATAAAATTCTGTGAGTTCAGAGTTTATCTTGCTGTAGGAAATAATATCACTGAACCAATATTTTAAGGTACAATAGAACAGAATAGATGAAATTAAGACCTGAAAATATGGCATTGAAAGGCTTTCTATATAGGGAAGCAGCTTGAGCCAAGAGCATGGAAATAACAGTTTGTATCTGACAGGATGAACCTGGGACTAAAAGCGGAGTGGGCACAGAGAAATGGAACCCTTCCATATCTACACCGGGGTAGTGAGATAGCCTTGGGAAGGTGATGAAGAGATACTTCTAAAAATTTTATACAAAAATGTATGGGACATTGTGACAGGGTAACAGAGGAGCAACTAAGATGGAGAAATAAAAGAGACTGCAAGATGATGAGGGTGGAGGAGCAGGAGAGTTAGTGGTGTCCTGGGGAGGGTTTATATTACATAGGAAAGACCATCCTCATGGTGAGACGTGATCACTGCTCATTTCTGGAGCCTTCAAATTCCAATCCTAATCCCCGAGACATGTGTGGAGAGGAGGAGAGCATCTTCCTTTCCTCCCACTCTAACCCTTGCCAGGGTTGGTGGTGACTCTGTGTGGTCTGTGGATCCCTCAAGTCATGAAGTCATAAAACTCACTCATGCATGGTGCCACTGAGAGGCCTTTACCCCTCAAAGATCCAGACAAGAGTATTCAAACCCACAATCCACTCATCATGGAAAGTCGAAGATTTTTGTGCAATCCCTGGTGGTTGGGGTTGGCTCCAAGATGCCATTTCCTCTGAGTTAAGTAAACTTTCTATGCAGGCCCCTGCTCCACACCACGTCAGCCCAGGTGGGGGACACATCCCAGTTCCTTGATGGCCACAGGTTGACTATTCACACATGGTGTTGGTGCTTACAGTAGACTTTCCTGAAGGTCTGAGAAGTGGAAGGGGATTGATGTAACAGAAAACAGCTTCAAATGGGATTTTAGACGCATCTATTTTTTTAAAAGTCTCAACAATTCCATGACTAAAGACTTTTTCAGAGGCCACTTCACCTAACGTAGGGCCCAGCCTTGCTCCAACTCCTATTCATTCCATATTTCCTTTTCACTTCTTCCATTCACAACTTCCCCCTAGAACTTTCAAACTCTTCACACTCTGTTATAAACAGCAGTGTTTTTCAATCAAGGGTGATTTTGCTCCTCGCTTCCCTTGCTCAAAGGGGTGATGTGACAACGTCTGGGGACACTTTTAGTTGTCATAACTTTGGGGAAATTACCACAGGCATCCAGTGAGTTGAAGCTTGGGATGCCACTAAACACCCTGCAATAACAAGACAGCCCCCGACAAGAAAGAGCTATCTGATCCAAACGTCCAAGAGAGCCAAGGCTGAGAAACCATGATATAGGGCAAGTCAGCTCTCTCTGTACTCCATGCTCCCAGATATGCAAAGTCTCCCTCCTCTTTGTATGTTTTCAACCTCTAAGGGATTCACTCCATTAAACCCAAGGAGTTTTCTGTCACCACACACAAGAGCAGCTGAACCCCCCCAAATGTCCTTTAACACAAGCTGCCCTTCTTAGAAAAAGTTGTGGTTTTAAATAGCATATTTCCTCAATACATATAGAAGAAAGTTCTCATCCACACTCAATTATACTTACTCTGCCAGGAGGAGAAAGAGAGAAAGAGAAGAATGTAAATAGTGTGGGTGATTCTGTCCCACGTTCCACTAAAGCATATGCCCCAGAGGAGCGCAAGAAGGGAGATGTGAATCCGATGTTCCTTCAGTTGGTCTCAGTTCCTGAATTGCTCTCATAGTATGAGCATCGCACCATGCCGAGTGTGATTCAAGTGTTTAAAGATACATTTTTTTTCTCTTGTACAACATGGCCCCTAAATGCAAGCCAACTACTTCATCAGGTGTTTAGCTGAGAAAACAGCAATCTGTTCCAATGCTGGAGGAAAAACTGGCTGAGTTGGATGGTATAGCAGCCTCAAATGTGATGCATAAAAACGGCCATGTATATTACACTTGAAGGGTGAATGAAGGGATTTTTTTTTAGTGTACTTCTGACTTTGTATGATTTTTCATCTTGCTCAATGATTTTAGAGCCAAACTCTGCATAAAATGCAACTCCACATTAGGAGGAGGATGGCCTGGGGGAGTGAGGGAGAACTAGAGGTATTAGGATAGAGCCTTGAGAGATAGTACAGGTTGGGGAAATGAGAACAAAGAGAAAAGAAAATAAAGAATGATGAGCAATCATCAGAAAGGCATAGAGGAATGAAGGCACATTGCTACTCTTCAGTTTTCAGACACGTCTATTTGATAATTGAAAGGAAAAGTTTACTAATTTTATAAAAGGAAAGCTGTGCCACAGAGAGCTTACTTGGTTGCAATATTAATCTTTCAAAAATACAACTGTGCAATGTAGGATCGCGGTCTGTAAACTTCCAACGTAATACCTGTTGAAGTGTCAACTCTCTTCTTGCACGCGTGATGTAAAATTTTGGCAGTTAACCATATTTGCCTGTTAATTTAATAAGTAAGATGTTAGCTTATTTTTTTTTCTCATTTAAAAAGCCATCAAGTATATGCCATAAATTCTAAACAATTTGTTTAAATATTAAACACTAAGTGACAATGGCAGATTTTGCAGGTGTGCCTTTGAAGTCTGTTTATACTGTGTCTGCAAGTGGCTTTGTGTATGCATGTGTACACAGAGAGTTTGAAAAATGAGTGGTCTCTAGGTGTCTCTAACTTTGCTAGCACCCATTCTGACAGTGGCCTGCCCTAAATAACTTGAAGTGGAGACTTTTTATTGCTGAAATAGTATTTTAGGTTGGGATTCTTCTCTTTCTCTTCGTGGCAGAGTAAGTACAATTGAGTATAGATGAGAACTTTATATGTATTGAAGAAATGTGCTATTTAAAACCACAACTTTTTCTAAGAAGGGTAGCTTGTGTTAAAGGAAATTTGGGGGTCTCAGCTGCTCCTATGTGCTATAAGATAGGAAAAAGGAAAATTAACTCATAAATGTTTCATAGGTCAAAAATTTTATGTGAAGTGTTGAAAAATAAATGCTAGAGTGATCATTTTAGAAATTCCCATTTTAATTAAATACAATATTTTCAAAATTGTGCTATGTTGCATAACATAGGCTTTTTAACTTGGGAACTTTCTGAATAATGCACTAAATAAAGGGGAAATTGTTCTCTACTAAGTACTATTTTCAACACATAAAATTTTATAATGATTTTCTTTCATTTGGGCACAAATTAAGGATACGTATACGTTTTTGGGACCAGATTGCTACCCTTTGTTATCAAGACTTTAGTTCCATGCTCTTATGAAGCCACATTTCTGAAAAGTAGTTGAGAATGTAGAATCACAGAAATTAAATACTGGATTAGATATATCAAGAAGGGTATGGGGATGGAAGAGTTTACCTAATGGGTTTTAGTTGACTTACTCAATAATGCTATTAGAAAGAAAGTATTATTTGGATTCCAGAGACAGAATATATTAATGTCAATGCTTAAAAGTGTTTGGAACAGAATTTGAATCTTGTTCTGTGGGATTCTACAACTCATATCCTTTTTTCTACAACATGCTGCTTGGCTACTTAAAACTCCACAGTGAGTTTAGTAATACTGTTTCCTAGTATAAATACATCCAATCTTTACTATAATACTTTTTGCTATAGACTTATATTCTGTCCAGATATTCTTATTCTGTACCACCTAAATTAATCATGGCAATGCGGTGGCCTATAAACCCCAAAATCTCATATGGTGCACACAATGAAGATTTCTCACTCACATCTCCATCCAATGCAATTCAGGCAACTTTCCTTGTTAGCTTTCCTCCAAGAGGTGACTCAGAAATCTTATCCCCATCTAGACTAAGATGCTACCATCTTAAATTTGAGGCATTCCAGACATTCATCACAAGAGAAAAGAGAGCTTGAATAATCACTCAGAGGTTTTATGAACCATCCAGGAAGTGGAATATATCACTTCCACCAATACACCAGGATCCAGATGTAGTCATATGGACCTAACCTAAATGCAAGGGAAGATGAGATGTGTAGCCATTTCTATGTGCCCACAAAGAGAAAAATGAAATAAATCTGGTGAACCCATAACAGTGTCTATTCCATACTATCTAAGATAATTTACTAATTCAAATAGAAAAATAGCCCTACAAATATTATCTAAAGGTTGAGGTCAAGTTCATGCCATGGAGTACTGGGTTACAACAAGGAGGAATGGAATTGTACCATGAGAGAGGCATGTTTTGCAATGGGTGACTTGCGATATCAGAAGTGTATATGCCTGAATGTTAGTGGGAGGAAGCCAGGTAGACAGCCCTGAATATCAAATAACCCAGGGAGGAAAATACAAAAAAAGGAGAAATTATCAATAAGGTTAGATGCCAAGGGAATGGAGAGTAGGAAAGAATATGTGTAGAGGAATGAGTAGGAGCAAATGGTTTAGGATTAAGGGTATATAAAAACATTATAGCTAACTTTTGTTGTTAACTGTAAACAAGTTATTATATAAGTTGTTAATCTCCATAATAACCTTATGAGGTAAATTGTATTATTTCATTTTACAGATGAAGAAACTGAGGAACAGAGTTTAAGTAATTTGTCTGTAGTCACACAGCTACCCAGTGGCAGAACCCGGAACCAAACCCAGGCCAAGTTTGGTTCCAAGGTCTATGCTTTTAACCTTTATACTTTACTGCCACTATAAAAGACAAACACTGCTGAATTTCTTCTTTTATATGTTACCTGGTATATGACATAGAGGCAACTTTTCAAAAAACTGTGAAAGGCTAAATGTCAAAGTTCCAATGTGCTTTATTTCCCACTGAGGTATCAAGCTACATTGGTCTTTTCTTTCCTCCTGATCTCATTTTCTCTGCACAAAGTAATTATTTAAAAGGCTAAACCCAACCGATAGGTACCTTACTCCATTTCCCTGCTTGCGGACCCCTGCCATTGCCACTCCAGGCAAAGGAAATTCTACTTCTAAATTCCTCCAGAGTAGTTCATAGCTTCTTTTGTAATCTATCTCACCACTTAGCAATCTGAAAGTAAAGTTGATATGTTGCATCTGAAATGCATGGAAATCTGGAATTCTTCATCAAAATTCCAGGAAGGCCAGTAAATCCTGCATAGCGTGTGACCCAAGCCTGGTAAAATGTAAGCTTCCTGCAGACCCTTCACACTTATCTCCAAGTGTAGACACTTTGGATAAATAAACCTGGGTGTCTTCTCTGTCTCCATTTTATCTATTCCAAAGGTAGAATTTTTACAGGCTGAAGAAGAAACTACTAGCTTTTTCTTAGGAAACCTTCTTCCTTGGCCTTTTGTGGTCTGAATATCTTTCAAGAACATTCTGAGTAGCCCCCTGAAAGCAGAGGTAATGCTGATAATGTTTAATGACCTGTATGGGGTGGCTCTGATCAATCAGTCCTGGGTGTCAGGCAATTGGAATGGACTCTGGCTGTAAGCAAAGAGTCCAAGCTGTCTGGCTACCCACCTATGTATCAGTGCACCCCTAACCTTGTGCTATGGTGTTATGGCAGGCACACTAAATGACTAGGATCTACACATTTTCCCCTGTGCTAACATGCACACAGAGACCCACATACTAGCTCTCTCCCTGTGACAGGCATAGATTAAGATCTGTGCTTTTTTTGTTTTCTATGAAACAGTATTACTTGCATTTCAAACGTTGCTGATTAATCTCACATAGCTGAAATTCTTGTTATATTTCAATGATTGTTTTTTGAGATTGGTTTGCATTAGATATGTTTCTTCTCGTTTTAAAAAATCATTAATTGAATCTAGCCTGTTCTGCAAACTTGCCATGTGGCTCAGTAGAAAGATTAGCTCATCTTTCCTGGAATATTTAGGTACCTGATTCCAGTATCTCTGTTTCCTGCAAAAGATAGCTTCCTGGATTTTAAGAAGGTAAATCCACATCATAGTGTCTGCAATCTGGTCATTGAATGCATCCTGCCTTCCATTCATCATTTCTCATACTTCTCCTTAGCTATAACCTTAGATCCTTATTCCACAGTACAAGCCCATTTGCTCAGTGGAGCTGGTCAGCTCTTATGGCAAAGGCCACTAATTGTCCCCCTGTATGTACTCTTCCCTTCTTCCTTTTAGCAGTAGAACTCTAGTTTTATCAGGGCACATGGCCATGCAACCTGTCTTGAAGTTTGCTCTGGTTAAAGCAATGTAAGCAAAAGTGATATGTGTGAATTACCTGGTCGCAGTTTTTGTTTTCTTCAATAGAAAGTCATGGCCATGGTGCTGGTAATACAGCCTCTACTATACACATAATGACAATACTCTATGTTATGGCAGAACAACAAGGAACTCAGGTTCCTAAAGACCTCATGCAGGGAACCACCTGCCCACTCTGGACCACGTTTATTTTTTTCAACTTTATGTGACATGGAATTGAAATCTCCTATTTGAGCCTCTGTATTTTGAAGGCATCTCTTTGTACAGGTGCTTCATGACCAATACATCAGTATATATAAAATACTTCAAGATTATGTCTAGGTTAAAAGTCGAAGTATTGCCACATAAAGTGAGTAAACTCGATGAATTCCTAAGCCCTGTCCAATTTGGACTAAACACTTTTTTTTCCTAGAATGAGAGTCAAAATATTTAGCAATTCATGCAACTTAGGCTGACCAACCAGAATAGTTCTGATAATAACTTAAGATTAGCATGCAATGATCTGTATCATCTCTGCATTTTGGGTTGAGTAAAAGATGATTAGAATTAATTAGGCTAAGAAGAAAGAAGATCAGAAAGTGACCCAATAAGGAGTGCCGTTGGAATGATTCGAATTCAACTGGCTCTGTTCCAAGGACCTACAGGCCCTTAGGTGGGTAGTTCTCATTGTCCTGCAGTCGTCTTCATTCATGATTTCACAGAGAACAGTTGACTTTTAAATTCTTGGCCTCGACTGAAACCATGAGCTGGATTACCTACCTAGCAGTTCCCCTCTGAGTGTTGTTTGGACCCGGAGGCCTGGAGGCCACCCCAAGTTTTGAACATGTCCAGAACTGATTTCCTTTTCTCCAGATCTGGGGCAGAAAGTGACTGCAATATTTAGGGCTTATAACAACTCGTGTAAACTCCCAAGTGGTGAAAGCCCTATCTCCCATGGTTTTTGCTCTCTTCCTCTCCATCAGTAACCCCTACCAAGAAATGGGAATGTATCTTACTCATGAAGTTTTTATACTTCTGTAGCAAATATGACAAAATGTTCACACCTAGTAATATGAGGGTGGTGACTACTTTGGAGCCTGTGGGTTTTTAAAATTTTTTTGGTATGCTCGAGATATTTTATGGAACATTTATAAACTTATGAAATATTTTATGCTTAATAATATTTATAATTAAATATTCCTATAACAATATTTAAAAGAAGCAGTCAAAAACTCCAAGCAATTTTCACAGTTGCAAAAACCACAATGAACTCAATGGGTTACTTGATTTGTTATGATTAGTTTTTTTACGATGTCCCTATCTACCAGGTTAGGGAAATCTAATTTTTTAATATAAGTCTTCCTTACAAAGACTGTTAATGATGTTTGTCTTTCTTTCTGAACTGTTTCCACACTCTATGGATTAGCTGTGGATACTGCTCTAACCAGAGACTACTGCTAAGTTTAGCAGCATGTTCCTCTCAAGTGGAGTATTCTACACTCTTCTTTTCAGTTTGCTTACTCCACGTGAAGTTTGATGCTAAGTGACACTACGAATGTAGCTTTATTTTATTCTGTTGAGTTCCCTTGATTCTTCATCAGGCCCATCTCTACAAAAACAGTAATTTCATCTATCTTGATTGAATTTCATTTTTTACCTTCTTTTTTCTTTTCTTTTTAATTTGAGACAAAGCCTCATTCTGTTGCCTGGGCTAGAGTACAGTTCCATTATCATAGCTCCCCGTGACCTCACACTCCCCTGCCTCAGCCTCCCAAGTAGCTGGGAGTACAGTCGCACACCACTTTGCCCAGCTGATTTTTTTTTTTGTTATTCTGTAGAGATGAGGGCACCCTCTTGCTCAGACTAGTCTCCAACTCCTGGCCTCAAGCAATCCTCCTACCTCAGGCTCTCAAAGTGCTAGAATTTCAGGCATGAGCCACCATGCCCAGCCACATTTTTTGCCTTCTTCAAGAAGTGAGATCCTACAACGTCAACATTGTTTCTTAACAAAGGGATAAAATTGTTAACAGAAGTAAACTGGAGGGTTGAGTACCTGAGAAAAATATTGGAAATCTTCTCACACAATAATTACCAAAAAACTAGTAATGTTCAGTTTTGCAAGATGAAAAGAGTTCTAGAGATGAATGGTGATGATGGTTGCACAGCAATATGAATGTACTTAATACCATTGAGCTGTATACTTAAAACTGGTAAAGGTGGTAAATTTTATGTTCTGTGTATTTTACCACAGTAAAAAAAAAAAGTGTTACTAATTTAATAAACCAAACTAGGAATGGCCACTAAGGCTTTGTCAAAATCTCTTCACCTAAATAATTGATCTACGTTTCCCTTATGATAGCATGAAAGCTGAAAAAGAAGCATCACTGAAAATCTGCCACAAGAGTAATAAGCCCATCTGTAGGACATACTCAGGATAGAGGAAGAAAAGTGATCTGAACTTGACCCCAGTCAAGTGCCTGCTAAGGTAACTGAGGGAATGAGATTTATCAGTTCTCAACTCCTCCAAATAAATTCAAGTTAGTTAGTGCCTAAGGACAATACAATAATAAATTAGCAGGTACTTTAAGAGGCTGCAAGTGGTAAAGTACTTCCCAAATACCAATTCAAGGGAAGAATCAAGAGATCATAAAAAATCGCCATATAGTCTGAGGGCTGTGTATTGAAAGATAGGAGGAAGTCCTCAACATCAGCTAGCCAGGCCCCTGATTCCAATGATTATGTGACTGTGAGGGACACCCTGTTATCACTACAAGGCTCTTTCTTTCTTCCATCCACTACTTCCTGCTGCCCTCATGCTCCATCTTCAGCAGTTAGCTGCCTGCAATAGCTTAAACTCTGCAAGTGAGCAGCCTGGAGGCAATTATTTCATTTGCTATACTCTAGAGTAGTGGCTCTCAAACTGTACTCTCTAGATTAACCTCATCCACATCAACCTAGGAACTCCTTAGAAATGCAAATTCTTAGGCCCCACCCCAGACCTGCAGAATGGGAAACTCTGGGGTGGAGTCTAGCAGGCTCTTTTACCATGCTATCTAGGTGATTCTGATGCAAGCTAAAATTGGAGATCCACTGTTCTTGGGAAGAGAGTTCTTAGATGAGTGTAGTGCTTGAGGACCCAAGCAGAAGCTTTGATTCTCCAGGGACCTCAAAACCCTTTGAATTGGCAATGTGATCTTCAATCTTCCAAAGCAGTGCTTCCCAGAAAAATACAATCTTTGATTTCCTGTGACAAACCTTCAGGGGTTGAAGGCTAAAATTTTTTTAGTGCAATTACTAGCCCCAGGTACTGTGATAAGTGCATATCCCATTGTGGTACCAATAATCTTATTTCACAAGTGAGGAAATTTCAATTTACAAAGGTTGAATTATTTGCCCTGGGTCATAAGATCAGTAGGTGTTGGAGCTAGGATTCAAAGCCATGCACACTGACTCTACTGTACTGCTCGATTTGCTTGTCCTGTGAAAAGGACCTGTGTAAAATACAGCTCTAGGCTGAAAGTTTCTGCTTAGACTTTTCATTAAAGAGACTGAGACTTGGGATTCCTTCTTGGGCTTTTTGAATTATCTGCAAAAGTTAGTGTTTGCTTGAGCTTCACAAGTGGACTTGCTGTGATTAATTGTCTTGATTTAGCTCCTGGGTCCATAGTTTGTTAATTTGTTAATGTACCACTAATTGCTTTCTAGTGTTGTAATCTCATGGTACCATCAAAATAATATATAATATATAAGAAGATATGTGGATATGATATTCCATTTTATCTTTTGGCAGTTGTTACTGAATTGTAGCAATAATAATTTTTTTTACAAGTAAAGGTAATTTAAAAACTGTTAAATATATTTTCAAACAAAACATGAGTACAGTGATAATTAAATTGGATATAAAAACAACATAATTTATAAATGAAAAGGTAATAGTATAAAGTATGTTGAAATGATAGAGTTATGAATATTATTTTCCTGGATTTTTTTCTTCTTTGAGATATATAATTGCAAAAATATGGGTTTTGTATTAAAAACAACAAAGGAAATTACATTTATACATGTCTTAGAAAAATCCCAAGATTTTAGGGGCTTATTTGGTCCTTTACAAAAGCAAGCAATCACTACTATCATCGTACTTCGTACACTTGCTTCATGTTCATAGTGAAGACCATTCAAGAGTTTTGTTTTTTTTTTCTTTAAGTAATAAACTAGGTGTATTATTAAACATGGCTATTTGTTTTGATGAAATATTAAGGTTTAGCTATAATTAGCACTATTGATTATGGTTCAAATATTAATAATTGACATGTTATATACCTTTCATATAGAAATCATTCACAAATGCTTCACTTTTTAAACATGGATAGCTAATGTTAAAAATGTATACATTAATAAAATCATATAATAATCTATGACAAACTATCAACACTGAAAGATTTGCACCTGCCAGGGGGTTTGTGGCAGAAAAAGAGGAAATGATAGCTAACCTTGATTTTTACTAAAACTGCACATATCTTTTCAAAAAAGTTCTACCATACAATTAAAAAGGCTTCATATTGAAAGAGCTAATAGATTAGTAACCCCCAAAGGATTACAGAACACAAATGCAATATAATAAAAATATCATTTGATATAAGAATGCATAAATTCCTCACTGTGCCAGCTAGATGAAGTGGAAAATACTCAGCTGCCTTACTTGGGACCAACTCAAAACTTGGATTAGGTCCTTGAAATGAGCAGATGACCTCTGAATAAGATGATTCAGTTGGCTTCTTTAATAGGATACCATTACCCCCACTTGCCTTGGAGCAAAAATCACTCAATTTGGGAAAACTACAGGTGGAAGGGAAATTTGACACTTGCAGAGATTTAGTTTTAGTTTGCTTTGTAAAGCATTACCCATAGCAAATTTACCTCTATCTTTAGGAGTAAAGATGACATCTGTCATGAAGCTTCTTCCATTTTTTTGTCTGCTGTTTCCAGTGTCACATATCTGACATGTGATAACCTCCCTTTATAAACTCTAATGTTAGGGAAAAGATTTTATTCATTTTGGCTGCCCACATGGCTATTCTTGACCTACTTGCAAATATATGACAAGACGCACTGTGCATACTTTTATTCTGACATTTCTGTTCCGACATTGGACATACCTTTTAAGAATAAAATTATCTTTATTATGTGTAAATACACATCAGAAAATTAAAATTTAAAAATCAAAGTTGCCTCATTTTATGTGGATATCTTATTGCCTGTCCCTGATGCATTAATAATATTTTATATCACAAGTTTTTTTTTATGGCTAAACATTTAAATCCTGAAGCTTTTTTTTCTTGCAATCGTCTTCGCTAGAATAAAAAAAATAGTGTTGATCAAGATGTTGTCTTAGTTGTTACTGACAGCTGTTAAAATGCTGCTAAAAATATAGTGCCAACTACTGAAAAGCTAACTGCTCCTGTGAAGTCCTAATGAGAAATTCTAAATGAGTTTTTCATCAAGTTCAACAGAGATTTAGGTTTCCCACACATGACCCACTGGATTGTTTCACTTTTTTGTGGTTGTTACTGCATATAATATCAGAGAAACAGTCTTGATGCATAATCCTAATAAGCACACAAATCATGCAGTTATTTATGTAAGATTAGCACAGTTATTTAAAGGTGATGTATCTCCTATACTAACCAAGAATATATATTAAAAAAAAGATGAGAAATTGAAAATGTCTTTATTTTTATTAAAATATACTGCTCTAAGTTCCTCCCCTTTTTCCAACTACTGTACATTATTTCTAAATTTAGAACATCAGTGTAGGCACAGTGAAATCTGATTTGCTTCTAATAATATGGCATACTAATTGTGATGCATGTGCTGTTTGGTGCTCTGTCATCTCAAAATCTGGCCATAAAAATGTATTAAGTTTGCATATTTTCTATTTAAAATGACTACAAATGGAATTAAGATAGACAGATGAATACATAGTTAGGTAAACAAATACAAAAATTAATGAATCACCAAAGCTAATAAAAATATCTCAAGTAGTGTAGAAAATTGAATTTGGGCTATTTTGGATATTAACAAAAACCCTGATATGTCTCGTATTTATCTTCTGGTCCACATTTTCTTATTTGCTTGCAGTGTTTATAAACTGTAACATGTGTGTTTTGCAATAAACAAAGAAGTTCTATCTTATATTATTCCCCTATTCATCTTTTCTCTCCAACAACCCCCCTCCTTTCTTTCTCTGACTCTCCCTATCTTTCTCAACTCCTTTCAACAGCTGGTAAGAAACAGAAAAAAAAAAAAAAAAATCTCAGCTTTTTAGAAAGAAAAAAAAAAATGCCAGCATGGCTAGGCTTATTAATGAACTTAACTAAGACCAAATGCTCAGCCTTCAACTTTTAAAAATTATTGAATACAAGGAAATTATATGATACCTAATGGTCTTTGCCTTCCTGTTAGAAAGTAAAAATATAAAAGAGAGGTACATGATATGTTTCAAAATATGTTCAATTTTTTTTGGGGGGGGGCTTAGGATTTTACAGTTTAAACAACTCCATTTCTCCCGAGTGTCAGCTGTTGAAGAAATGGAATTAGGAGCAGGGAACGAAGGGGTGTCTCTGCTCAAGCTGAAATAGAGAGCTAGGGAGGATTTTTTCCAACACAAACGTAGATGATATTAGGCTTTGTATCTGAAGTTACATAATAGAGGATGTGATGTCACACATGTAAATTGCAAACGCTGAGTCGTGCACTCTACTGTGGCAAACCTCAGGGAGTTTGACACTAATGGGATGGGGGAGGGAGGTGTCCCAAGGTTCTGCGACTGTGAACAGAGGGTGAATAATTGTCTAAGGGGAGATGTCTGGTGCTGCTTCAAGCTCTAAGCTCTTTGACAGCTACACAGGAGATGAAGTTTAGGTCCTTTTCTGTGCTTCTCTTTTCTTAATTTTTATTTTGCTGAAGAAATATCCTTTTGCAAAGAAAAAATCCACTTATTTAAAAGGATGAAAAGAATAAACTTTGTTAAGAGATAGCTTAAAAAACAATTAAGTATTGATATTGCAAAGGACAAGAGAGCTCTTTATGAAAAGGTATTGAAATTAAGAGTATTCCTAACAACCTGAAAACCCTGCATCCTCTTCTTTGATGGGGTCTGTCTGAGGCATCGCTTGTGAGGGGATTCCAGGGAAAAACCAGTGAGTGTCAGCTTCTCTTTACATGAGGGAGACTCTGATCTTACCCTGGAGTTGGTCTCCTTTCAGGGTGGGCAGGACCACATTTTGTCTTACAGCCAGCAGAGGAAAATAAAGAGAAAGAGGTTTACCTGAGGGAAACGTAAACATGGAAACATTTGGCCAAATTTCTAACTACTCAGATATCAAGAAAGCAAATAAAACTTTGCTTATTAACAATTGCAAAATCCCCTAACACCTCTCCCGACGGAATAAAAGAAGCTGATACTGTGTATAAGGGCATCCGGACCCCTGCCCAAGTTATTTTGGTGTGAAAAAGTTTCAAAAGAATATCTATATTTGTTTCAAAATCCAATCTTAGCCTTGTAATACCAAACTGTTTTAAAAGCAGGGAAGATGAAAATTTGACAATAGGGCTGTGTGTGTGTGTCTCAAACAGACAAGAAGAAACACAGGAAAAATCTTCTAAATTTCTAAAATGTTGCAGTTATAATAACCACTGTACACTATAGTTGATCGAGTTGTCTGTAATTAAAATTATTAGTTAAAATAATGGTGGGAGTACCTAGGTAAAGAATTCTTATGGCAAATCATTTTGTAAAGGAGGAAGGAATAATAAATGCCTAATTTATCAATTTTGTAAAAATAATTTACATTGTAGGTCACCTTAAATGGGCTTTTTATCTAACATTTTATTATGAAAAATTTTCAAATATACAAAACAGTTGAAGGAATTTTACAGGGAACACCTGTATACCCATCACCTAGATTCTACCATTACTATTGTATGATAGCCATGCGTTGTCACATATCTATCCGTCCTTCTTTCCGTTTCATCAATCGATCAATGTCAATCTAGCTTATTTTTCATGCAGTTCCAAATTCAGTTTGCAGACATCAGTACACTTCTTAATGTTTCTTTTCAAAGTTCACTGACTATATATTAATTTGGAAAATATATCAAATATTTTCTTGATCTCACCTAATATATACCTTAAGAACTTCACACATATTAATCTAGAAGTCACTCCTACAAATAAGAAACAGACAAAAGGTGGATTCGAGATGCGAAGCTTGATATTTGGACAGTGGGAATGTGGTTGGAGAAAAGCAGAGATTGTTTTAACAGGGCAGCTCCGTGTATGACACGGTCCTGTGTGGGAAAGGATTAGCAACTTTCACAGCTATTTAGGAACAAAACCGGGAAGAACCCAGAGGAAGGAGGGGGAGAAGAGCCTGCAGAAAAAGGAGTGTTAAACCAGAAAAGGGGTGTGCGTGGCCAGTTCAGGGGGGGTTAATTGAGTTATAAAGAAAAACAAGCAGGGGAGCCCGTAAATGGAGGTGACACTCACAATTCTTCCCCCCGCCCCGCAATCTTCCACCTAAGGGTGTGCGTAACGGCGCGGCGAAAGAGTCTGGGGCAAAACGCCTCTCGCATACCCTCGGACGCGCGAGAACCCGCGCGCGCACACACACGCGCACTTATCCCCTAATGGGAGTGACCCGTGCGGCTGGGGGTGGGGGCGTGGGACTTCGGCGACGCTCCGGAGTGAGGAGGCGGCCGGCGGCTCCGCAGAGCGGCGGGCGCGGGAGAATCCCGGGATCTCGGTCCACTGGTCCATCCTTCGCCCCCCGCCGCGTGCCCGCGCGCCCGCGCGCCGCCGGCCGCCCGCCGGGCCCGGCCGCCCCCCTTTCACTTTCGCGTCTGCGTAGGTGTCTGTCCGGGCGGGCGCGAGGGCGCGGGGGCGCGCGGAGCGACGCGGGGACGCGCGGCGCGGGGCGCGCGGCGGGGGAGGGGTCCTGGCGCTCAGCCCCTTCCCCGGCTCGCCCCTCCGAGGCACCGCCGCCACCGGCGTCTGAGCCGCCGTCAGAGCGAGGGGACCGCTCGCGGCCGCCGCCCCGCGCCACTCGCCCTACACGCCCCCGCGCGCAGACACCCGGCCCTTCCCCGCGCCCCCCCACGGTGGGGGTGGGGCGGAGGCGCGGCGAGCCCGAGGGAGGCGGGGAGAGGCGCAGCCCCGCGGGGTGGGCAGCCGGGGAGCAGGAAAAGAAACTTTTCCCTCCCGCCCCCCGCGCGTGGTCCCCAGCCCTCTCCTCCCCCCGCGGGCGGGAGCTGCACCTGAGGCCAGGCGCGAGGTCAGGGCCGGACTTGGGGGGCCGCGGGCGGGGTGGAGGCGGTGCGTGCATTCGGGTGCCGTTTTCCTACAGCTGTCTCGCTGTCAGTGGCCGGGGTGGGAGGGCGGCCACGGGCGCCCCCAGCCCAGTTTCCCACCGGCGGGTGGCTAGACGCCGTGCTCCCTCCTCCTGCCAGCGAGGGTGTGACCCGGGGAGGGGGCCGCGGCGCCGCGGGCTCCCCGTGCGGCCGCCCCCTCATACACACGCTCCGCCGCCCGAGCTGTCACCCGCCACCCGCCGGGGAGGGGGCGCGGAGAGCGGCGCTGCGGGCCGGCCGGCGCGGGATCATCCCGCCGGACTTCCCTGCTCCCAGGGCCGCCGTCGTGAACGCGGGGCGGACAGTAGCCCCGGGAGAGGGGCCCGCCTGGGGCCAGGCCGCCGCTACTGGGGGCGGGCGGATGCCCGCGGCCCCCTCCGTGAGATTTGGCGCTGCTGCCTCGCCGCCTCCTGTGGGTAACACTATTGCTCCATCGCTCTACCCACCGTCAGTAGGGCGACTGCCGGGATTACCATCTTCTCCATCCTCACCGCCGATCGGCTAGTATTGGACTTGCTGGTGGCGGCAGCGGCGGCGGCGGGAGTCTCGCTGCCCCCTCCCCCCGCCCGAGCCTCCCCACCATGTCCTAGAAAAGGTGAGTGCAGCGACAGTCACTTTGCGCTGACAGCGGTGAGAGGGGGCCCGGAGAGTGCAGGGGCGACCCCGGGGAAGGCAGGTTCCGCGCGGAGGGCGCGGGCGCGGGCTAGCGCGCGGAGGTGGGCTGCGGGCGGGAGGCGAGGTGCCCGCCGGGCTGCCGCGGGGCAGGGGTGCTGGGTGGCGGGAGGGCGAGCGACCGCGGCGGGTGCCCCTGCACGGTTCTAACCTAGATTTTGCAAGGAGCTAAGATCCAGGGCAAGACCGGCCCTCCCCAAAGGAGGTAAAAACTTAGTAAAAGAGACACGTCCATTCCTTTAATAATGAATAATTCGGCAACGCCGGCTGAGCCGCCGCCGCCGCCGCCTCCGCCTCGCGCGCCCGGGCGCTGGGTCCGGGACTCCCCCTGCTCCCGCCCGCGCTCCAGCAGCCGGGGCGCGATCGATGCGCGACTGCAGCCGGCCCGGGAGAGCGCGCGTGACGGCGGCCCCGCGGGAAAGTTGGGGCACTCGGCGGGGACTCCTGGCCGCGGGGCCGCCGGGGGCCGCTCCGCGCCCGGGACTGGAGGGCACCGGAGTCGGTGGTCAGAACCGGCTCGCCCGCGCCGCCGCTGTCGCCCCCGTCTCGAGGGAGTTTCCGACTGGAGCGGCTTAGAGTTCGAATCTCTGTGGGTTCGGGGTCGGGAATCCCGACGCTTAACTAACTGCGAGGAGAGGAGGGGCCTTTGGGCACCGGGTGTCCCTCCCCCCCGCCGCCCCGGGGCTCTGGCGCGCGCGGGGCAAGGGCGAGAGGGGAGGCTGCACAGCTGCCGCCGCCCGGCCGCGGGTCGCCGAGGGCCGGGGGACCAGATTTAGGTGTGTACGTCACTGCTGCTGACTCCAGGCCGGCCGGGAGCCAGAAACGGAGCCTCACACACGGGGCCTAAAAGTCCTTAGACATCAAAGTTAAGAAAGCCATCCTTTTGCTTAGTAACTGCAGCATTGGGGTGGGCGGGAGGAGAATCGAGGTGGGGGCGGTTGGAGGGAAACCGAAATTTCTTCGTGCAGACACGCGATCCTTGGAAAACAGTCTGGTTCCTTCCCCGCTCCTGTGGGTTTCTCCCAATTATGCCTCCCCCCCCCATTATAAAGTGAATATCCTTGATGGTGAGCCCTCTTTCAAATTGAACTAGTGGAAAAATCCAATACTAAAGTAGAAAGTACAGTAACAAAATTATAGGGAAGGAGAGCAGCAGCTCTTGATCCTGGCACTTTTTTTTGTTTTGGTGCTGGGGGGTTAGGGGGCGGGAGGAAGGCTGTGTTTAAAGGGCTTTTCCTGCACGGTTAAAACAAGGAAATTCAAATCGAGTGGGAACGTGATCCTCTTGCTAGCTGGCAGCGGAGGCTGCGGCTGCTCTGCCGAGAGGTAACTCCGGAGCCGGAGGAAAGGGGCGGAGAGAGGAGCCTCGGGGGTCGGGTGAAGCCCACCCAGAGTCGTCCCCTGCGCGCGGGCGCTGTGGGCGGTGCTGGGGTCTGGGCTGCCGCTCACCTGGAGCTGCAGGTGGAGAGCGTGAGGGGACAGCCCCTTGACTGCTCGCGGAAAAACCCACTTCTTCCGCGTCACCACACTTTCCGCCTCTCCAGATATCCTGGGGTCGGCCAGGAGGAGAGCGGGGTGGGCGTGAGGAAGTTTGGGGCGGCCGAGCGAGCGGGGCCGGGGGCAGCGTGCGGGAGGCACCTGGTGTCGTAGCCACCGCCCGGCGGCCCAAGCGCCCACCGCTGCTGCGGCTTTAAGGAAGCTGCCGAGTGCAGGCTGTGTCGCAGCAACTTTGTATCAGTCATGTCGCCCGCCTGGTGACTGACAGCCCGCATTGTCCAATGAGAAGCCCGCCTGACCCGTGCGGCGTGGAGCCTTGCTTCCCTCCGGGCCAATGGGAAGGGCTCAGGGCAACCTGAACTTTATCTGGACATGTGACCCGCTTTTAAAAGGGCCGGCCCTCCACTTGGCCCACTCCCCCTCCGGGCTGTCGCCCGCCCTCTCCCTCCCTCTTTTGCTAGCTCTGGCCCTGCCCCTGCCCCCTCCCCTCAGCCCCTCCGCGCCCGGGGTGTCATTGGGCCCGGGAGACGCGAGCCAACTTCAGGCTGCTCGGAGGAAGCCCGTGCAGTCACCTGGGTGCGGGAGCGGTGCCGCCTCGGGCTCTCCCGCTGCAGGGAGAGCGGCACTTGCTGGCCTGGATGTGGTTGGATTTAGGGGGGCTCCGCAGCAGGGGTGTCGTGGCGGTGGCAAGCGCTGCAACAGGTAGACGGCGAGAGACGGACCCCGGCCGCGGCAGGTGTGTAGGGGTGCGCGGCGGGGCACCGCTCGCCCTGCTCGGCGTGCGGCCGACGCGCCCGCCGGAGCGTGCACTTTGCAGGGAGAGAAGTGGCTGCGTAATCCGGAGGCACAGTCAGTATGGTGCTGTGTGCTTGTTGTTTTGTTTTGGTTTTCCACTTTCCTCCCCCCCGTTGGCCGCCAGAGGACTATTTTGGGAAAGTTTGGCCACTTTGGATAAATGCCCTCCAAAGAGCAGCTTTTGACCGCCTTTGGCAATGGGAGGTCTACCTCCCTTCCCTTTCCCCAAAGATGAATTTCGGATCGTTTTCCTTGTACAATTTTAAAAGGACGTTTGAATATTATTTCTTTCCTCTGTCAATTGCGGAAGCTCCCAAATCTCAGCTGGAGGTGCAGCGGAAAAGGGCAGTTGAAGGAGATATAGATCCTAATAGATCCCGTATGAAAGGGGCTCTGGAAATTCGTGCATTTAACGTCCCCTAGGATCCACGAAACTCCAGAGAGACGCTACGCTTCCTATGGCATCAGTTACAATTCTAAGGGCAGGGAAGAAGGGATGAAGCTGCTTTTGGTGGCATCCTTACCCTACTACTGAATTTTAGGTGCGTGGCTTTGCCTACAGAATTTTAAAAGACCATGTTTAAATCATAATGGCTTATGGCACCGTCAATTTTAATTATTTAGCATAACATAGGAGTTTGGAAAACTTTTGTTAGTAGACTAGCTTTCGAAACCGCGGAATTTTAAATGCACCAAATTGCTGCTTAACATTTTGTATTACCATTTCTCTTGGTGCTGTTATTGATGACATTTACATAGTAATGATAACAGCATTCTCTATCTATAAGGTCCTGCTGTGAAGTTTTAATTTTATGTTTTTGACATCCTGGCCCCCTGTCTTGGAAATGCTTGAGGAGAGAAGTTTTTAAAAAATAATCTAAAGTGGAGCTTTTTCCTTTAAGGGAGGCATAGTTTTGTTTGGGGATTTTGGAAAGATCAGGTGGCTCAGTAAATTAGGTGAGTGAATAGAAATCAGGTGTGCTCAGTTCTAACTGGTTCTCCTGCTCTCTTAGGTGACCTTGGGCAGATTTCTATCATTTACCTCGTCTATAACAGAGGAAAACATACTAGTTCTGTAGTAGGAATGACAAAAAGTAGTCACGTACAGTGAACTTTTACAACTATGCAGCCCGATGTTGATTTTTAAATTATTTAGCCTTAGTCTTTAAAGTACCTTATTATAGTGAAATAACTATAGAAAATGATGCCCTTAAAATGAGACTGTGTTGGGGGGGATATTAAAAGTGAAAGTGTTTTCAGATAAAATACAAATTTGCAAGGATCTTTGTTAATTTTCTTTAAAAAAAAGCTACTTCCTTATGGAAGAGGGCAATTTAGTACAGTTTGTAAAACGTAACATTTTAAAGTCAGGTTTTCCTTTGTGAAATAGTGTTTCAGATGTGGCACCTTCACCAGTACTTTACTGTACTCTTGTGAATTTCCTTTATATTTTAGGGAGAGGCCATTTACATGAAAATTACAAGTTCATAATGGGTTTTGCCTTTGTCCCAAGAGAATCACTGGTATAGTTTCCATCGTGAGGCAAACAAGCCTGATTTTACATTAGCTAGATTTGTATACCACTACCTGCCTCACTTTATACTTCAGTGACTAAACTTTCCCTTTACCGTCTGGATATTAAGTCCTGTGAGAATCATATTTATCAACTAGTCATTCTAGTATTTACTAGTAAATTCAGGTTGACTGAAATTCTGCTTAAGGGGGGGGGGTCATTGTGTCGATTCTCAAAAGACCTCTGTGCCCTGGGTGCCGTAGGAAATAAATTCCTAACCTGATCCATTTGTTTACAGAAAAGACTAATTAAAATAATAGAGAGAATGCAAGATATTTCAGTAATATTATTTTTTAAAAATCTGATCTAAAAAAGATGTTTGCAGTGGAAGCCATGCAGATGCTAAATATTTGTCCTCTATTCTTTTGTGTTTGACTGTTGCCAGCCTTTACTTCCTTTGTGGAGAGGTGCGTTGGGTTGGTAGATGAGAATACCTTGAACAAAGCTACTTTAGATTTCAGCAAAGCCTTTTGCAGATTCTTTAATGGTAGCCTGTCCATAATGTGGTGAGATACATGATGTTTTCTGTTAAGAGAGTTGAAGGCTAGTCAAATAGGACTAGGAAAATTGTGATCAGCTGTAGTTAGATGATACAGGTGTTTCCTCCGTGAGTGCTTTAAGACTATCTTTGGTGTCACCATCTCCATTATGGGTTCTCTTCAAGTCTTCATACAGCCTCATGAATCTGGGCTGTGGCTCGTGCTTTGGGGCACCGTGCTGAAAAGAGTCCCTCAGAATCTTAGTAGGTGTTCCGTGAAAAAAGGATGCCATGGCCAAATTATTTAGGGAATGCTGGATTAAGAGTAAACCGGTTTCTGCACTGTACAATCTGCTAGGTGGTTTTAGCATGTAAATTTATACTGTGAAATTTCAGAAAAGCGATGCGTGACCGCTGTTCCCAAAAGGTAATTTGGAGGATGGATTTTTGGAGAGGGATCTGGGCAGGGACCCCGTTCAGACTCAGGGTAGAGAGCTCTGTTGCCTAGGACAAGGAGAGAAAATGAAGCTGTAACCGTGTGAGTGAAGAGGAGTTCACCAATGAAGGCCTCTTGGAAAGGGCACCGAGGCAAGAGTAACTTCTAGGCATTTGGGTAGATGTTGGTGCACTTGGCCAAGAGAGGGAATGTGAGTTTGGGGGTACGTGGGGTGAGATGCACAGAAGGTATTCTATTAAACATGAACAGACCTGTTTCTCGTGGTGTTTAATGAATTTGAGCCTGAACCATCTATATCACAGCTATATATTCATTAGTCTTTGATATGGGGAGCACAGAATATTCTTAGGTAGAAGTAGAAGAAGAACGTGATATTTACTGACATTTTTCAACCCATAGCTATGAGTAAATGGCTTTTTAGTAAAATAGAAGAGGCCAGTATTAGCAATTTGGGGCCCAATTCACTGTGTGTGTGTGTGTGTGTGTTTCCTTCCTTCCTTTCACCTTTTCCTAGCTTTCATCCACACCAAATTTTTTGGATGGAATTAACAGATAAGCGCCTCAATCTTTGTATTTTGATTTATTTTCTCCTGTTTTGTGATTTTTGATTAGGAATTCGCAGGATAATGTTCTTTACATAAAAGCAGACTACATAATTGGTAGATTTAAATGTTCACGAATCAATTATTGATTATATTATACTAGTTTAAATTTTTATTTGTGATGTGCTGTCCACTTGGGATACAGTGGTGAGATTAATAGTTTCTACCTTCAACTTAAAATCTAGTGTAAAACACAGAAAAGTAAAAGGTTATTATAATACTTTGACAATTCATTATAGAGCCTTGTGCTATCTAGTGCCAATTTATTTAGTAGAGCCATTATTTTATTTTTCAGTGCTACTTAATATAAGTTCTGTAGCAAAAGGACTTCCTAGTCTCTCTATAGTGAGGGGAAGGTGGAGAGAATGGGGGTAGGTAGTGAGTGCCAGGGGAGGGAAAGATGAGAGGCCTGATGTCATGTTTGTGTACAGAATGGCAGAAATGGCATCCTTTAGATCAGGACTTTTATTGGGTCTTGTTTACTGACTTGAAAAGATTAGAAAAATATGTACAGATTTCAGCGGTTTTAAAATGCTAAAATGTACAAATAAAATTTTATCGAAAATGAGTTTATTTAAGATTCATTTCTTTAGCGTGGTGGCTCTCAACCAGGGGCGATTTGGTTTTGCCCCCCAGGGGCATTAGATAATGTCTAGAGACATTTTTCTTTGTTGCAACTGGGGAGGGGACTGCTACTGGCATGTAGTGGGCAGGGGTCAGGGATGCTGCTAAACATCGTACAACGTGTGGGGCAGACCTCCTCAACTGATAGTTATCGGGCCCAAAGTGCCAGTAGTGCATAAGTGGAGAAACCCTGGTATAGAGAGAGATCCTGGACCAAAGTCCAGCTCTTACACTTAGCTGTGTGGCCAGTGCCTCGTTTGTCTACTTGTATTACTTAGATAATACTTTTACCAGTCATAAAGGGTTGTTTGTGAGGATAAATGAGTTCATATATGTAAAAGGCTTGTAATAGGTCATCGAATTATATAATATGTAAGCATTATATAAATATAGCCTATTATAATCTGTCCATGAAACAAATTTATTTATAGAGCTAATGGATATGGTTTTTTATATATATATATATATATATTTATATATGTATAAAACAATCTTGTGGACTCCTTGAGGATAGGGACTGTCCCTGTTCTGTTTATCCCTATGGATTCAGTGACTGGTCTTAGGCCCAGGACATAGCAAACACTTACTTGGTAAATATTATTGAATGAATGAATGCTCAAATTTTCAGGACCCCTCTCAAACTTCATTTACTGTTGGGAGTGAAAATTGTCTGATTGTTGGGAGTCTTTTCGGCAGAGGATGCCACTAGCTCAGGGCGTGTGTCACAGTCCTTGCCAGGAGTGTCATACAGAACAGAGTTCTGGCATTCCTGGGTAGTCACACAGCCTCTCTGAGCTGTGGACCACCTGCATCAGGATATATAAATCTTTTCAGAGTTGACATTAAATTATCTTCTTCACTGATCTAGCTGAAGAAAGTCTTATTATTTTAGAAATAATTCATAAATTATTTTTCCTGTGATAATTCACTTGGTGAGTTTAGACTTGGAAAGGGTAACTTTAATTGCATTTCCATATTGTTTCTAACAAGGCCACGTATTGGATATGGAAGGCAGCTTCCACATGATGGAAAGATTTAGTTTTAAAACCCGCTCTGTTGCTTACTGTGTCTTTGACTTTGGGCAAGTCACTCACCTCCCTAAGTCCTCAGTTTCCCCCTTTGCCTGTCTCATCAATGCCCAGGATTACTTTGAATATTAAATAAGTTAGCATTTGTAATTATTGATTCCGAGCTCTAAAGCCTGTGTTATAGCAAGCATATTATTTTTATGTAGCTACAAAACCGTTGTATATGATTGCTTCTCTTATTCTGGCATCTGGACAAGTTATAGTCAATACTCTGTTATGTCAGCATTCAAGAAGGTAACATTTTTAACTTAACTAAAAACAATGCTTATAATCAGTTAAGTGTTTTGCAGCTTAGTAGATGCAATTTTAGAATGTCTTTTAGAGTAATATTGCTATAACTGACTCTAATTTTTTTTTAATATAAATTTATTTGTTAGCTATGGAGACCAAAGGCTACCACAGTCTCCCTGAAGGTCTAGATATGGAAAGACGGTGGGGTCAAGCATCTCAGACCGTGGAGCGTGCTTCCCTGGATCCTACGGAGAAGACTGATGAGAACAACTACATGGAGATTGTCAATGTAAGCTGCGTTTCCGGTGCTATTCCAAACAACAGTACTCAAGGAAGCAGCAAAGAAAAACACGAACTACTCCCTTGCCTTCAGCAAGACAGCAGTCTGTCTGGGGTTTTAACATCTGACATTAAGACGGAGCTGGAGTCTAAGGAACTTTCAGCAACTGTGGCTGAGTCCATGGGTTTATACATGGATTCTGTAAGAGATGCTGACTACACCTACGATCAGCAGAACCCACAAGGGAGCATGAGTCCAGCTAAGATTTATCAAAATGTTGAACAGCTCATGAAATTTTACAAAGAAAATGGCCATCGTCCTTCCACTCTAAGCAGCATGAGCAGGCCCTTGAGATCGTTCATGTCGGACTCGGGGAGCTCCGTGAATGGTGGGGTGATGCGCGCCATGGTTAAAAGCCCTATCATGTGCCATGAGAAGAGCCCGTCTGTCTGCAGCCCTCTGAACATGAGCTCTTCGGTTTGCAGCCCCGCCGGAATCAACTCTGTGTCCTCCACCACAGCCAGCTTTGGCAGTTTCCCAGTGCACAGCCCTGTCACCCAGGGAACTCCTCTGACGTGCTCCCCTAACGTTGAAAGTCGAGGCTCCAGGTCACACAGCCCCGCGCACGCTAGCAACGTGGGCTCTCCCCTCTCAAGTCCATTAAGTAGCATGAAGTCCCCAATTTCCAGCCCTCCGAGTCACTGCAGCGTAAAATCTCCAGTCTCCAGTCCTAACAACGTCACTCTGAGATCCTCTGTGTCCAGCCCCGCAAATATCAACAACTCAAGGTGCTCCGTTTCCAGCCCTTCCAACACAAACAACAGATCCACGCTTTCCAGTCCGACAGCCAGTACTGTGGGATCTATCTGTAGCCCTATAAACAATGCCTTCAGCTATCCTGCTTCTAGCACCTCTGCTGGATCCGGTGCAGCCCGGGATGTGGTTCCTAGTCCGGACACACACGAGAAGGGTGCTCGAGAGGTCTCTTTTCCCAAGACTGAGGAAGTAGAGAGTGCCATCTCAAATGGGGTCACTGGCCAGCTTAACATCGTCCAGTACATAAAACCAGAACCAGATGGAGCTTTTAGCAGCTCCTGTCTAGGAGGAAATAGCAAAATAAATTCTGATTCTCCATTCTCGGTTCCAATAAAACAAGAATCAACCAAGCATTCATGTTCAGGCGCCTCTTTTAAAGGGAATCCAACAGTAAACCCATTTCCATTTATGGATGGCTCATATTTTTCCTTTATGGATGATAAAGATTATTATTCTCTATCAGGAATTTTAGGACCACCGGTGCCCGGGTTTGATGGTAACTGTGAAGGCAGCGGATTCCCAATGGGGATTAAACAAGAACCCGATGATGGGAGCTATTACCCAGAGGCCAGCATCCCTTCCTCTGCCATTGTTGGTGTGAATTCAGGTGGACAGTCCTTTCACTACAGGATTGGTGCTCAAGGTACAATATCTCTATCACGATCCCCTAGAGACCAGTCTTTCCAACACCTGAGTTCCTTTCCTCCTGTCAATACTTTAGTGGAGTCATGGAAATCACATGGTGACCTGTCATCTAGAAGAAGTGATGGATATCCGGTCCTAGAATACATTCCAGAAAACGTATCAAGGTAAGTCGGTTTCTTCTCTTCTTTTGGAAAATCATGGCTCTCTGAAATGTTGAAGGTTAGCATTATCTTTGCAGTTGATAAACATGTTTCAGCATACTGCTTTATTTTTGCTTTAAGGATGGCCATTTAATGCTCTTCCCTTTGCTTGATACAAGGTTACATCTTTTATTGAAGTGTAAGAACAAAAAATTCTTAAAATCTCTTAGAAAATAACCGTGTTGACTTTGAAGGGGCATATATAGATGTCTCCCCCAAACCCTTGTTGCCTGTTTTAGGTGTTTGGAAAATGTTTATTTTTTTCCTGCCAGTTACTATATTTAAGAGACTAGTGCTGGATTTTTTTTTCCCCTTAGCTGTTTTCTGGTTCACTAAAATTGCTTTAAATTAGTTTCTTTGTGGTCTCAGTCTTTTTTCCTTAGCTTTATTAATCACTTCATTGGTTGTGAAAAATAAAATTGAATTCCAAACCTGTTACCCACAAGCTTCCCTCCCTCCTGCCCTTTTCTAGGTAGGTTAATTATATGAAAGTTGCGGTTTTCAGTGCAAATAAATCATTTCCTTAACTGTTGAGGGCTTTTAAAGACTCAGCACATCTAAAATTACTAAGTGGACAGTCTTGCTTTCCTATTCTTTTTGGAAGTGAAATACGTCACAGCAGTTTTGATTTCGAATATTTATAACATTTCAGATCTGCAAGAAGACATACTTTATTTACTGTAAAATATCTCTGGCTTTCCTCGTAGCAGATAGCATGTTGTATATATTTAGAAAAAAACAAGGAAGAGGTTTTAGATATGACGTTAAAGGGTGGTTCTAAGTTATACAATGAGTCCTTGCGTTGGACTTTGCTTCAGTGCTGTTTTTATTACATGGTTGTGATAAATGATTCCTTTATGGAATATAGAATAGATTTTGTAGATATAGTTTATTCCTTTAGCATCTAGCAATATGTGAATATTTTTCCTTATTTCCTTGAAAATTTATTTGATGGGAAATATGTCCATCCCATTGACAGGATATAGGGTTTACATGTACTTTCATATCTTTCTCCTGTTCTGGTTTTTTCCAAACCCAAAGCAAATACTTTAATTTGTGCATTCGTTTCATTTTCATTGGCTCACACCTTGCTTTCCTTGCTTTTATGGGAGCAAACATCCCATAAAGGATATATTCTTATAGTCTTCCATAGTGTGACCTCTTCAATCATATTCTAATGCTGTCTCTGAACTCCAACAGGGGTCATGAGATAGCATGGCTGCCATCAGAACCAGACTCAGCATGTGTTTTACTGCAAGTGCTTTGCTTTACTTTTAGGGAAGGGAATTTTTGCGTGTATGTGGATATTTTTGTAACTCATGATTTTAGTGAGTTAGCCTGTATACCCTGGTAGTTAAGAGCATGGCTGGTTGAATTCCCCGGTCTGCTAGGTAATTGATTTCTGTCCTTGTGTACATCTCTTTACCTCTCTGGGCCTTTGTTCTCTCATCTGTATAAAGGGATTAAATAGTACCCATCTCAAAGGTAGGTAAGACAATTTAAGTGAATTAGTTTATGAGAAGTACTTTGAATATCTTCTGGTATATTAGTATGCATTATATACATTTTAGCTGTTAAGTGGTTTCATAATCTTTAGTTTCTTTTTTTTTCTTTTTTCTTATATGAAATTCCACAAAATCTTTTAAAGAAATATTTAACTATTAAAATAAGTATTTGATAATTTCTTTTGATTAAACTGATTTATTTTAAGGGTTAGGCACTGTACCTCTGCCACTACAATTCTATTTATGGTCTTTTTGTTTTGAAAACTATTGCTTTGGGTCATGACGTTTCTGGTGGAAATATTAGAGTCAATAAAATCATTAAGTATCTCTTACATTTGTTAAATATCTTATTTCTACTTTCATCGTAGTTTTCATGCTCAACTCACGAAGCATTGCCTGATGGCCCAGTGACTCATACATAGCCTTAAACCTGTTCATGTGAATTAGTGACTTTGAGCCTATGGTATATTTGTGGGCCCTGGAGGTGTTGTCTGGTGTCTACTATTGAGTATTCCAAAATTCCTTATATATTTGTTAATAAAGTCAACGGGGATTCATTCTATTTACATACTTACTAGTTTTGTGCCAGTTAAGTTTTCCAAAACTTTAATCTCAGAGCTTTAAAGTTCTTTGAAATCTCTTATAGATTAATGATTCTTTATAAACTTTCCCTGTAAATATCATCCAAAGCTATTTGTTTTGATCATTCTCAGAATAAAGGCTCAAGGATCAGAGGATATTTAGACCTCCTTCTAGATTTCAGTCTGTATATTACAATATTTAATTTAACCTCATCCAGGCTTCATCATTGGTCTCTTATTTTGTGTCTTTTGGACCAAAATCCAACTTAATTGCCTATTTCTTAATTTATGGTGATGATTCCTCATTTCAGAGAATGTTGAATAAATAGAACATCATGAAAGATCAAAGCAGTGTGTACTGCTTCCAGGTTTAGTAGTATTCTTCTTCATCTTTAGATTGACTCTGAACTATACTATCTTCTAGTAGATCTCAAAGTGTCATTTGGGGCTCCTGAGACCTTCTCCAGGAAGTTTATTAAGTCAGAAACCAAGTAAAATATCCACTCAAAATGGAAAGTAGACTAATGAATTTTAATATAATAGTGTCTGAAAAGTTCATTGATATTGTTTCAGATTCCACACTGCAACTAACCTTTAAAAAAACTACTCACTATTAATTTTCAATGTAGTATCAAAGAATCATATCTACAGTTATCTGAAAAGACCATTAAAATATTCCTCCTCTTTTCCAACAGCATATCTATATGATGTCAGGTTTTCTTCATATATTTGAAGCAAAACATAGTACCACATGTTGAATACAGAAGTAGATATGAAAATATGGCTGTCTCCTATTACGTGAGGCAACATTCTTGCAAAAAATGTAGTAGAGTATCACTCTTCTCACTGAAGTTTTTTGTTTGAGGAAATATATATATTTTTTATAACCATGAATTTAAGATGTAATGACTCATTTTCAAATGAATTAAAATATTTTAATTTCTAATTTAATTTAAACTAATATTAGTTTTAGTTTTTATTATGACAATCATCAATAGGTATAACTCACATAAACAACAGCTTTTTGGGATCCTGAATGCTTTTTAAGAGTGAAAACTGTGCTGGTCTATTCGATATACACCCTTTGGAGGTTAATGAAGAAAGAGGATATTACATTATTTGTATTAGCCTTCCTGAATATTATTCTGAGGAAGGAGTATACTATTCAAATAAGAAAAATGATTCTCACCAAGATTAATTTTTCAGGCTGACAAATGAGTAATGGCTGCGAGGTGTGTGTTGTCTTTATTTCGGTCTATGGGCATTCTGTGAGCGTGGTGATGAAAGTCACCTGTTAATAATTTCCAGTGACTGAATTGTCTGAGTGCCAAATTGTAAAGTAAATTATGACAAAGCTAAATGTAAAGCCCTTGAAATGGGCGCTGGACCTAGTTGTGTCATGTAGATTGGTGTTCCCCTGTCAGCTTGGACACAAACAAAACTGTGACCTTGGGTGAGTTACAGCTTCTCTCTGCCTCAGTTTCTTCATCTTAAAGTGAATAAGTGGAACTGCGTGCTCTCTGAGGTCTGCCAGTGAAAACTACCCAGTGGTTGTACAGTTTCCTTTGAAGAATCAAAATAGAGTGTCCCTTAACATATTTGCAAATCTGGTTTCAAGTATTCTTTAGTCACAAGGCTAGCTCCATAGTTTTCAGGGTAGTCTGGATAGAAAAAGATCATTTCTATTTACCATTTTAAATTAAAAGTGAAGAGGGGTGCCCCTATCATTTTACTTGAAAAGATGAGTTTCTGTGTATGTGTTTTTATCAGGATTTTTTAATAAAATCTAATATTTACTATGAATTCCTAGTTCTTTTTATTTACTCTCTTCCTCATGGAAACAGGGTATTTGTGTTGACATAACATTGGCTGTTTATGGTTGATGGTCATAGTCACTTCGATAGCAGCATAACGCGTTTGTAAATTTGACTTAGACTTTTGAATATAAAGTTCACTATTTCAAAGGGCATATTCTGCTAGATTTCAAGACAAGTAATTAGATATCTAAATATATGCTGAATTTTTTTCATGATAGAATGAAACAGTTTAGTAAATAATATGGTTTTTTTTTTTTAATTTTCCATTGTCCCTGAAGTTTTTTGAAGTTCACCTTATATGATAAACTAAAAGCTTCATAAGTCAGGGAATTTGTGACAAAGTTTTGCCCTTTTAGTAAACTTTCAGAATAAACTGTTGAGATGTAAATATCTGTATGGAATGCAAAGAGCAGAAGCCTGGGGTGTGTGTGTGTGTGTGTGTGTGTGTGTATTCATGTTTACTATGATAAATAAATCCATTAGAGCATTGCTTAGGTCATTTGGGAAAGAAAACATGTAACTTTCTTTTTCTTATTATTTGTCTCATATTTTGATTTTGAAATTGCGAATGTACCTAGAATTTTTCCAGGTAAATATTTTAGATAATATTTTTAGAAATTATTTAAAAATGAGACTTGCTTCTCCAGATGATTCATTCATTTACTTTCATTCACTTATGATATTTCTTGGAAGAGTGGGGATAATTTTATTGAAAAAAAACTTAGTGCTCTATAACTGCGGTCCCCAATCCCCCCAATCCCCGAGGCTGCTGACCAGTGCCAGTCTGTGGCCTGTTAGGAACCAGTCCACACAGCAGGAGGTGAGTGGCAGAGGAGCGGGTGAACTTTCATCTGTATTTACAGATGCTCCCCATCACTCGCATCACCGCCTGAGCTCCGCCTCCTGTCAGATCAGCGGGTGCATTAGATTCTCATAGGAGCGTGACCCCTACTGTAAACTGCACATGCGAAGGCTCTAGGTCACTCCTTATGAGGATCTCATGCCCACCCTGATCCGTAGAAAAATTGTCTTCCATGAAACTGGTCCCTGGTGCCAAAAAAGGTACTTCATAATACAGAAATCACTACAGTGTACTTTTTAAAAAAATAAGTTTTGCTTTTAAACATCACAAGTAGCTTAGGTTTATATGTGAGCCTGTCTGCCTTTTGTCATCTAAAATATTTAGAGCTGTTTACTTCATACTTAATAAAGTTGAGATAAAAGGTATGGTGTCAGTTAGAGAACCTGAAATTATTCAACTTAATATAGTTTTTATACCACGGACATGCTTGAAACTAGGACCTGGAGATCTATCATTTGTAGATTTGATGACTTTTACAATATTGAAATTCTGGGTGTGTCTGCCCTTGTCTGTCCTTGTGATGTCAAAGTAATAGCAGATGTTATATTGATCACCAGTAAGTTAGGAGCAACACTTTGCTTCCCTTAATGTAGGGGTCCCCAACCTATGGTGAATTGTATAATTATTTCATTATATATTACAATGTAATAATAATAGAAATAAAGTGCACAATAAATGTAATGTGCTTGAATCATCCCAAAACCATCCCCCTCCTTCCACAGTCCATGGAAAAATTGTCTTCCATGAAAACGGTCCCTGGTGCCAAAAAGGTTGGGGACCGCTGCTAATGCATTGAAGTCATTTTTTTCTCTAAAATAATAATTTTGTCCTGGTTTTCAGCTGTTGCTTTATTTTCATACTACTCATTTGCTGATAAAATTTCAGCCCTAATGCTAAATGATTTATCACTTTATTTACTAAATTCAAATTGAGAGTAAAATATTGGCTTCTTGAGTACATTTAAATATAGCCATTAACATGGATATCTTTGTGGATGGCATTCCAAAATTATTAGAGAAGTCAAAAATATAAACATGTTAATAAATAAATCTTCATTTTAAATTTTAGGATCTCTGTTTAAAACTTTAGGTTTTAAATTTGTGAAGTATAGGCTTTCTTTTCAGTTTTAAGAGTTTTATTTCATTCTTTATACAGTATGGTAACGATGAAGCAAAAAATGTAATTACATATAAACTCTCGTTACTTAGTCGATGCTCTAGAAACCTCTGGATTTATAAATGTTAGTGGTATGGCCAAAATTTCTATGTATACAAGTAGTAGAGATTGCTTGTATTTTATGCTAGAAATAGAAAACGGTTAGTCTAAGGAAGGAAACGGGACAAACAAAAAGCAATTTGAATACTTAAAAAGTTAATACCTTAGGGAATGAGTGTGAGATAATAATTGGCCATCTGGATTCATAACTGTGGCTCTGACTTAATTTTATTCCTAATGAATACTTCATTGGTATATAACCTCACCTTATATTAATATATTAGGAGTTGTTGAGACAAATATACAAAAACTGCAACGTGAAACAATGAAATTTGGATTGGAAAGGGCCAAATTGCCTTTGGTATTCTGGAAAGTGAGGTGTGTGGGGTGGTCAGAGTTGGTGTCTATACCCAGTCTTGAACTATTTATTTGCAGGGGTTGCGGGGTGAGTACTTCCTAGTGGAGGGATCTCTGTGAGCAAAACCCCCGGGGTGGGGAGAAAACACTGAGCCTGGCTGAGCTACGTGGTGGGCTGGAACGTGGGGGTTGTGAGGAGGAAGGCCTGGAAGAGGCTAGTTGCAACTAAAAAGTCACACTGGAAAGTTTGTACTTAATTTGGCGGGCAGAGAGGAGCTGTGGCAGTGTTGGAGCAGAAGTGTGGCAGGAGTTGAAGTGCACTTGGGGAAACCTTAATTGGGCAGAGGTCATGGGGTGGATTGGTGCATAAACAGCCTTGTTCAGAAGTCATTCCAACTGCATGGGGGGATGGGAACTGGGCTTTCTGGAGCGAAGGTGTCGGGAGCAGTGGAAAGAAGGGGACAGACTTGAGATATCACAGAAGGAGCCTTTGCAGGAGTTGATTTTTGTATACAAAATTCATTTTGAAATAATCACAAATTTACAAAGAAGAAGTGCATTGCAGAGACCTCCTATAAACAAGGATGAGCTCTTGCATAACCATGATACAATCCCCCAAATCAAGAAATTAGCATTGACAAGTTTATGCACATCTACTCCTTAGACTTTATTCTGGTTTTGTCATTTGTCCCAATAATGTCGTTTGTAGCGAAAGGATCCAGTCAGGATTGTGTATTATGCTTAGTTGTGTGTCTTTGGTCTCTTACACTCTGGGGCAGTTTCTCAGTCTTTTCTAGATTTCATGACTTTATACTACTTCTGAAAATTAAAGGCCAGTTATTTTGTAGAAAGTCTCTCTGTTAGGATTTCTTTTTTTCTTTATGATTAGATTTAGGTGATGCACCTTTGGCAGGAATATCCTGGTCTTTTCAACCCTATCATGTGGTTTTATACCACCATCTTTCACTGGAATGGAACGATAATGTACCAGAAAGATAAAAGGGCGGGATTTTACTCCCGGCTCTGTTTTACACATTCTTTCCATCGTATCCCATCCGGTGGCACACGATTTCCATTTGTGTTATTACTGTTCACTTGGATCACTTAGTCCAGGTGCTGTCTGCAAGGTTCTGCATCTTATACTTTTCCTGACCCAGTCCTGAAATCAGCCATTTCTTCAAGGAGTGGCCCCCTCCCTGCAGACGCTCTCCTCTCTCTGGTTGCAGTCTAACTCCACATTCGGGCTCAAGCCCCCCAACCCTCATGGATGCCTACCTTACCCCTGCTGGGGACTGACTCCCATGCTGGGCTGTGCTCACCATGCTTGAGTTCTGGCATCCTGCGCTAGACCACTTAGTCCAGGTGCTGTCTTCAAGGTTCTCCATGGTATAGTAACTCTTTTCCTTTTGCAATTAGAGGATACCTTGTGGAAAGGTACTTTGAAACTATGTAAACATCCCATTCTTCCTCAAACTTTGTTTATTCACTTATTTATTTATATCTGCATGGTATCATTGCTATTTTATGCAGTGGGTTGCACACAGCCTGTTACTTACTGTCTCTATTTTGCAGTGGGTTACACACAGCCTGTTACTGTCCTTATTCTTGATGTTCAGTCTGTTCCTGATTAAGCCCAGGGTATCCCCATTCAAGCTAGTGTCTGTGTCCTTTCTGCCACGTCTCCATCATTTTCTCAGTCCTTCCTTGCTTTTTAGGCCCATCTTATACTTTTCCTGACCCAGTCCTGAAATCAGCCATTTCTTCAAGGAGTGGCCCCCTCCCTGCAGACGCTCTCCTCTCTCTGGTTGCAGTCTAACTCCACATTCGGGCTCAAGCCCCCCAACCCTCATGGGTGCCTACCTTACCCCTGCTGGGGACTGACTCCCATGCTGGGCTGTGCTCACCATGCTTGAGTTCTGGCATCCTGCGCTAGACCACACACACACAGATGCCCTCCTGTCACTGCTTGAACTCGTGACTCTCTACATCAGGTATCAGAGCTACCCTTGGGCTTGATACCCCACTGTAGGCCACCGTAGCTGTGCACCCTACCCCCACTATGAAGTCCTGCTTTGCTGTGCCATATGTAATGACTTTAGGACTAAATTGCTAAAGGAGAGGAAGGGGAGGGAATTGATCTTTGAGTGGATGTAAAGTATGTGGGAAATTGGCAAAAACTTCACGTTATGACCTTGACGGTCATGGATAATGGTGAGCAATGAAGAGAAATGGAGAGGTCAAGAACAGGCTTGGAGAAGTGGTGTTACCTTGGTTCCATGAGTTTTAAGTACCAGAACTACTTTTGATTGGAGACATTCTCCGTATGGGTGGCAATGATGGTCTGGGGGTGTGGGAGACCTCTCCATAGAAGTGGCAACTGGGGGGGTCAGCGTGGACACTGTTGCCCAGGGAGGGAATGTATGGAGTGACTTAAGTCCAGGTTAAAGTGCAGTTTGCTAGGAACTTGGAAGAATAGCACCCTCATTAAGAAGATGAGCAACATATCCTAATAAAAGAGACAGAGACCAAGACAGTGCTGAGTCATGGATGCCAAAGGGAAGAATCCTGTAGTCTTAGAATTTCCACATTAGAAGAGCTCTTGGGCTATCTATAAATCCAGCCCCCTACGGGCATGGCTACTGAAACTAAGGCCCAGGGAAATGGCTTTTCATGGCTTTTTTAGTATCATATAAAGTAGTTAGTAACAGAGCCGGGAGTAGAATCCTGCCTCCTTGTATTTTTGTTCCACCATCCTCCCCTTCCTGTGGGAGATGATGGGATACAACCTGAAGATAGGGTTGGGAAGACCAGGTCTAATGAGACCTAGTAGTGACAGACGGGTGCGGGTGACTTTAAATGAGCAATGAGGAGGAGAAACTTGGGCAGTGTGGGCATAGTGCTTACTCTTGAGAGGCATCTGTTTTGGTGACAAAGAGGAAGGGGTAGAGGGAAGAGATGGGGCCTCAAAGAAACAGCAGAATTGGAGTAAGAAATTTTGTTGGACAGGTAAAATAGGAAGAAGGCAATGGACTTGTGTAAGATCAAACATGTATGAGGGAGACAGGAGAATTGATGGGGGGGGGCAGTGTCCTGGGAAGGTGAGAGTAGAAATTGGACTGTGATCAGGCTCAGAGTCAAATATTTAACTGCCAGATTGACCCAATATGTTTTGGCAGTTGTTGGCTGCTGATGTCACCATTTTACAGATGTGGAAACTGAGGCTGAGACAGTATATGTAATTTGCCTAAGGCCACACAGCTGAAGAAAATGAAGAAACAAATACTTGAGATGGAGAAGAAGAAAGTTGAATATCCTAAAAAAAAAACAAAAAACAAACAAGGAAGCCAGATGAACTTTTAACAACAAATCATATTATGTAGTTGATATTTTAAAGCCCTCTGGTGGCTTCTCATTGTAAGCAGCTTAAAGCAAAATAATTCAGGGTCTGTAAGGCACTCATTTGTCAGGCCCCTGATTACCGTGTTTAGTGTCTGTTTCCTCCTGGCTCATTCCCTACACTGACCTTTCTGTGGCTTCTGTGAACCAAGCCCCCTACCTTTTGGGGGCCTCTGTGGTTGCTGATCCCTCTGCCAGGAAGGCTCTGCCTCCGGATTTTTGTCTCCTGCATCTTGTCTTGTCATTCAGGATTGCTCCATTGTCACCCTCTCAGGCCTTCTCTGACTATCTTATTTAATGTGACTCCCCCTGTCTTCTAACACCGTGGTCCCCTAACCCCTAGGCCGAGGACCAGTACTGGTCCATGGCCTGTTAGGAACTGGGCCACACGGCAGGAGGTGAGCAGCAGATGAGTGATTGAACCTTTGTCTGTATTTACAGCTGCTCCCCATGGCTTGCATAACCACCTGAGCTCTGCCCCCCTATCTGTGGAAAAATTGTCTTCCTTGAAACTGATCCCTGGTGCCAAAAAAGTTGGGGACTGCTGTCATCACTCTCTTTTGTTGTATTCATAGCACATACCAGTCAGAATGATCTATCTTTACTCCATTTCCTGTAATTAGAATGTAGACCTCTTGAGAGCAAGGACCTCGTTTGGCCTTTTACCATCACATTCACCATACCTGAGACAGTGCTGGGTACACTCTTGATGTTCAGTAAATACTGAGTGAATGTGTGAATGAATTGGTTAGCAAGAGGGACTGGGGGTGGGTATGTATCTGGCATGACTAGATAAATATTGGTGATTATGTAATATCAATAAAATTATTGTTAAGTAACAGTGAGAGTTCTGCCTTGTTTAACAAAAAAATTATTGTGACCTCTAGCAGCATATTTTTAGGGTTTTCACAAAATAATAATCAACAAATGCTGTTCTTGCTTTTTCTCATCTCAACATAATAGTCAGCCGTGATGTATTCCAAGCTAATTGGTGACTTACATTCTGAGTTTCTATTATGAGGTTACTTATTTATTTTTAATTTACAAACAGTAAAATTCACTCTTTTGTGTGTGCAGTTCTACATATTTTGCCAAATGCATAGTAATGTAACCACCACCCATTCAAAGATACAGAATAGTTGTATCATCCACCAAAATTCCCTGTGTGGACCTTCTTGGTCAACCCCTCCTCTCACTCCTAGTGACCACTATATGTGTCCTATCCCTATAATTTTGTTTTTTCTAGATTGCCATATGAATGGAATAGTACTTCATGTAGGCTTTTGATTCTGGTTTCTTTAATTTAGCATAATGCCCTTGAGATTTATCTATACCATTACATGTATTGGGGGTTAATTTCTTTTTATTACTGAGTAGTATTCCATTTATGGCTGTGCCACATTTTGTTCATCTATTTATCTGTTGATGGACATTTGGGTTGTTTACAGTTTTGGCTATAAATAAAGCCACTGAAAAGTAATTTACGTACAAATCTCTGCATGGACATATGCTTTATTTTTTCTTCAGTAAAAACCTAGGTATGGCATGCTTAGATCATATAATAGGGGGGTAGGTTTAATATTTAAGAAACTATCAATTGTTTTCTAAAGTGGTTGTACCATTTTACATTCTCAGCAGCAGCGCATGAGTATTCTGGTAAATTACATCCTTGCCAACACTTGAGTTAATCTTTTTAATTTTAGACATTATGATAGGTGTGTAGTGATATCTCATTGTGATTTAAATTGGCATTTCCTAATGCCTAAACGATACTATACATCTTATGTGCTTATTTGCCATTCATACGCTGCCTTTTCATGCCTGTTAACTCTTTTGCTCATTTTTATTGGGGTGTTTATATTCTTTTTTTGAGTTCTGATATCAGTGTTTTTTTTTAATGTAAACTCTTTGATAGAAGACCTAGAACTAAAAGAGAAATAGCTATTTGGAATTCTGTATTGACAGAAGAAAAAAATAACAGGCAGTTTACAACTTATTTAGTAACCACCATGTTCTTTATTTGGGTGAACAAACCAAATGAATATGAAATTGTCCAACTGTCCCCACTGTGTTCCCTTCTACTTGGGGAAGATGACGCACAACAGTGTATAACAGCCATTTTTGTTCTCTAATTGTGTGTTTGGTTGTTTGATACAGATAAGAATTGTTAGCAAAGATTAGAAAAGGAAGAGGTGTATGTGAGCTAGAATAGTCAAAGAGGTGAAGGTGAAGATTTTGGTAGACATGAGGTGAAGATTTTGGTAGACATGAAGACTGCTGGTATTTGGGAGGGTATAGGGAGGAGGATACTAAAGGAGTAAGTAATGGCACAAGTCAAGGTGTGTAGACAAGACAAACAAAACCTGCTTGGAGGGGTATAATGGTAGTTGAAGAACACTAGATTATAGGAATCTGTGAATGTTTAAATGAAGTATTGGGCACTTTTAGCATAACCCTATTAAACATTTTTTTTTTTTGACCTAGGAGTGACATAAAAGGGTAGAAAGGTTAGTCTTGTGAGGGTGATAGGAAATAGCAGCTGAGACAAGCACACAGTTGAGATGCTGACATATTGGTATTGAATAATTCAGGCAGGATAAGGGCCTGGTGGGCAACGGTTAGATATTAGAGGCGGTTTGTAGGAAGAAATAATCGGGTGCCAGGCTATCTGACCCAAAACCTGTTCCTTTTCCACTGTACCACTAAGCCATGTGTGTTAACAGCAGGAGTATAGGAAAGAAAAACACAGAGGCTTATAGGAGCAAGGAGAAACTTTAAGCAGGATTATAACTCTATTATAAGGGAAAAGGAGCTAAATAGTTTTGTTTGGATGAAGGTAAAAACCTGATAATTTCAATACCAAAATAGAAGACTTTTTATTAGGCTACAGAAAAAAAAAAATACCCCCAGGAAATGGAAACAGGAAGAGCCAACTACTGGTTTGGCAGAGTTGGAAAGCGAACTGGTGAAAGATTATGTAAATGATTAGAAATAGTGACATATGGAATTCTGGTGTGCATACAAGATCTCGGCTTATTTGGAATTCTATTAATTGTGTCCTCAAGTAACTGATGTTGGAATTCACAGTACTTTTTCCAAAAGTGGAAATGAGCTTATTTTCCTCCATCACGTGGTAGAGTTTGTATTTACTTAACGTTTTCTTTTCTGATATATTTGAGATTCTGGGCACAAAGTTTGGGAGTGTAGAGGTGGAATGGGAGCAGACATTCTTCAGTTTATGCCAGTTTGAATTCTCACTATCTTTTTTGAAAAGGAAATTATATTCTGAGAGGCTTTTGTTCTTGGAAACTTTGAAGTATGACTGAAGAATTTATTGTCATATGATACAAAATATTCCTTTCTCCATTTCTCTGTCATTTTCATACCTAATCTAGGTCTAAGTGTATATAGTTATTCCTTTGAGACTTCTGGAAGCATTTTGGGCTTTCTATATGTGGTAGAAATATGATAATTTCATTGACATATACCCTATATTTTGGATTTGGTTGCTATGATTCAGGTGAAAATAGCACTTTTTTCCCCACTCCTAAGTACTGTTTTTTAGGGAACTGAAGAAATTGACAGATGCCTAAAGTAGGGAAGGAGGAGTTACGAACAGCAACCTTTAATTGTGAAAATCTAAAGCTGATAGCCCCTATACTTATATGACTTAAGAAACATTCAGTTCCATGGGTGGTTCTTAGATGCCCATTAGCAGGTATCCCCTATTTTCAAGCTAATGTTCATTTAAAAAGCAAAAGATTTTTATAAGAGAGTATAATTTTGTGAACTGTGCATTTTTTGAAGGTTGAATTTGTTGCCAATACCTGAGAATGGAAGAAGTAAAGAATAGAAGTCTAACTGTGAACATGGCCTAGCCTCTATGATTTCATAACACTGATGAAATATGCTTTAAAAAAAATTCAATTCTTGCCAATTTTACTCTAGCAGGAATAAGCAAACCTAGTATTCTGAGAGTTTTAAGGAAAGTAGACATAAAACAAGTTTTTTTTAAAAAATGGGAAAATGACTAGATTTCCATGACTGTCAGAGTCAGTACATGGTCTCTTCCAGATACAACTGGGGTGAAGCATGCTAACCCTGAGCTATTTTAAGACTGTATCAATGGGGAATGATAAAATGTTCTCACCCTATTCTTAGTGTTTTGTGATGCTTTTGAAGTTCCAGTTGCTGGGCTTTAAAAAGGGGGTGCCCTTCCCTGGGCTTTGTCCAAGAGGCAAAAGAAAGACTATTTTAAGAAAGAAAATGTAGAGATTTTTAAAAAAGGAATATACTGCTACCTACAAATAACTATTACATATGAAATGCCAGTTCTATTTACTAAACTACCTGGAATCGATAACAACCAACAATGCACATTAAAAGCACTTAATCCAAAAAGAGTTCTGGAGGTGGATGGTGGTTATGGTTTTACAACAATGTGAATGTACTTAATGCCTTAAAAATGGTTGAAATGGCAAACCTTATGTATGTTTTACTGCAATAAAAAGATAATTTAATCCTAAAAATACAGGTGCCTTGCACTGATGAAATTTGGCACACAATAAAAGACTCCAGGGTGTACTGAAAGTCTGGCGTGTAAGCCCCTCTAAGCCAGGACTAAGTTGGGACTTAGCTTTGACTTTTCTGCATTGACTAATAAGCACAACAGCATACACGTGTTCTGTCCATTACTGATTTTCATTCAACAAGCGTTTATTAAGTACTTGATTCTGTTAAAGCATAGTCTTTGGTGTGTGGTTCAGAGAGAAGAATGAGAAATTCCTTATTCTTCGGGAACACCCAGTCTAGACACATTCAAGATCTATTGCAGAGTAGATTGTAGTAGGTGTTATTCTGGAGATACCAAATAATGTTTTGAGAACATGAGGAGGGAATGCTTAGAAATTAAATCTTAATTTCATTAATTATGTGGTGGTTCTAAATGAATTTAATGTGATTAGTCAGGACTCTTGTTTTGCAAACGCACAAGAACCCATCTCATACCAGCTGAAACAAAATGGAATCTCTTGGGAAACAAAATGGGAGAAGTTCAAGGGGGTAAACCTCAGGCTTGGTTAGATCCCAGGTTTTAAATGGTGTTGTCATAAATTTCTTTGTGTCTCCATCTACTGGAGCTTTTCTCTTTTCATTCAGGTTTATTGTTGGGCCAGCATAATTCAGAGCTCATATTTTCATTGGTTATTGATCTTGGTAAGAGGAATAGGTTCTCTCAATAGATTCTGATTGACCTGGCTTGGGTTACATGTCCAGCCCTGAGTTAGAGGCAGTGCTGTGTGCACACGTGTGTATACACGTGTTTGTGCATGTTGGCCTCACCTAGCCCATGGACTAAGAATACAAGAATATGCTTCTCCAAAGAGTCTGGCCAAACAAAAACTGTACCCTGTGTCAGTAGTTTCAAAAACTGATCAGGCTGTCAGTTATTACTCTTTATTTAAATAGAAAGGTTAACCACATTGCTTTATTCTGTGAGCATTATCATTATTAAAACTTAACTGTTATTGAAGTCAACTATGTAGTAATATTGCAGTCTTCTAGAGAACAGGAAATTAGTGATTGGAAAGGGCCAAAGCAACATGTTTTTTAGAGCGAGAGAAGATCTGGTAGTTTCTTTTGTGGAGTACATTTACAAATGCTTTAGTAATAAGAAAATTAAGTAATAACCAGAATGTTTTTCCAAGAGCAGTATACTGCAGATTTGCCCTAAATCTCTGATACATAAAGAATGTTGCCATTAATATAATTCTAAAAGGCTCAGTAAATTGGCTCCATGAATAAATGTGGCTCTAAACCATCCAGTTCATTACCATTGTCTACCTAGGAGCACCTAAGTGCCATATCATCCTCGGCCTCTCATTGAAGGCCTGTGCTATTCTTGATGCAAGTAATCATTTTGTGTTTGAGAGGATTACTAACAAAATGAATTTATACCTGCTCACCAGTACAATGCACATACTTGCAGGTGTAACTTTACATATAGCTTCAAAAGATTCATGGACCACCTCTTCCACCAACCATTTCATGAACCCATGGATTCCAGATTAAGAACCACTCCTCTTGGTCGTTGTTCAAATATAACTCCATAGTAGGAAGAGGACTGTAGTGATTGACTACCAATAGAACATTTACAGTTGAAAATGCAGTTTGAACTGTTTGTTCATCAGCAGTGCTAAGTTATGCATTAGTTCACATCATCTTATAACATGTGGTAGATATTTATATGTGATGGTTAGCTGGGCAAAAGAATCCCATGAAATAGGGAATGCTAAGTGACTCACACAAGCTAGAGATATAGTTGAAAAAGATGAGGATTAACAAGCTTGTAGATGTTGACAGGTAAAGAGATAGGATCATCTAGGGAGGATATGATCAGGAGTCAGAATAATCTTGGTGAATTAGAGAAAATATAAGAAAATGAATATGTAGGAGAATGGCAGGCCAACTTTGGGGTCATTGTATGACCTTGAGCATACAACCTCTCTAAGAATGGGTTTCCACATCTGTAAAATAGTGACAGTAACAGTCCTTACCTGCTATGGCCATTGGGAAATTTATCTGAGCAATTCCGTGAAAATGCTGGCATATAAAGCGCACAGTAAAATATTTTAGTTATTATTGATTATTATTAGTTCCAGTTAGAATTGAAATAAAGGAATAGGAACAAATAGAAACTGCAGTGGGTGAGTAATTACTCATATGAGAGTATGAGCTAAGAGAGTCCATCTTGAAAAGAATTAACAATTTAATTCAACCACAAAACTAACATCATTTTAGAGAGAGGAAATCCTTTCAGTTCTCTCTGCCTTTAAGAGATCCTTAATGGAGAACGTCATTCTTTTCTGAATTCCCAAAATAGAGATTATTATGAAGAGAGCTTAGATTAGTGATTTCTCAACTCTTTTTAGATCAATACAAATGAAGATTAATATTCATGTATATCACATACTCCCCGGCAGATTGGATTTAGAAGTGTTGTGTCGGAATGCATGTGTAGGCAGTAAAGCAAATAGCACCATAAGCTTTTTGTTTTTGTGATATTCATAAAAATCAATACTCAGCATAAAAATGTGACTCAGTGAGAACTGCTTATTATGGGCGCTAACATAGATGAGACAGGCTGCACGGTGATGCATAGTGACGGTTTTAATCTCTACCTCTTCTCCTGCTTGTGAAAACCATCAGAATGCAAACGAGAGCGTGGCTTTACTATAGGAAGAATCACGAACCCATTCTGTTTCTACTTGAAAAGTAAATCATCCACAAACATCAATATTATTGTTATTACTAACAAATTACTTGGCACGCAATTCACAACTGATCATGCCTTCTTGTATACAGTACTCTGATTATAAGGACCTCTGGTTTGGAGGAAAGCCTGAGAAGTCAGTGAAAATGTAAAAAGAAAAAAAAAAAATCCCTGCCTCTTCCCTACAGAGTTAGAAATCACTAAATATATAATGCTATTCAAATATAAGCACTGTTAAGCAAATGGTAGCAAAATACATAGTTGATATCTTCTCTAGACAACAGAAGAAAACACAAAAAGAAACCCTCTTAGGGATTTAGATTAGGCTATGAAAAATATGCTGACTTTATATTATTGTTAATATTGGGCTAGATTTGTTTATAGAAGGGCGGTGAAAGCATTTTCTCTGTGAGTTTTTAAAGGTAAAAATAACTTTCGTGTTTGAGATGCTTTTGATGTGCCTATAACCAGAATAGAAGTGTTTTAGATTATAACTTTATCTCGGATTGAGTAATTCTGTTGTAATAAGTCAGCATATGTTGCCGTCTAGTCTAAAAACTGCATGAAGATAAAAACATATTATGTAAAACCATCTATAGTATCAAGTCTTTACAATTCCACTATGCTTCAGATATAATGCCAACACCATACACTAGATAATTTCTGGATGGTTTAAAGAGAAGAACACTTAGCTGAACACATATCTGACTCCTGGACAGTATAAGAATAGAGTAGTGGAAGAAAACACACACACTAAACATTGTGATTATATAAAAATTTAAAATGCCTATATGCCAAATAAAATCAGGACACAAGATGGGAATGGTGCATAGGTTAATATCTCTCTACTAAGAGCTAATACAATTTGGTAAGAAGACCATGAAGACTACAGAGAGATGAGTTAAAAAACAAGCTAAGGGCTGGGCGCGGTGGCTCACGCCTGTAATCCTAGCACTCTGGGAGGCCGAGGCGGGCGGATTGCTCAAGGTCAGGAGTTCAAAACCAGCCTGAGTGAGACCCCGTCTCTACCATAAAAATAGAAAGAAATTAATTGGCCAACTAATATATATAATGCCGGGCATGGTGGCTCGTGCCTGTAGTCGCAGCTACTCGGGAGGCTGAGGCAGGAGGATCGCTTGAGCCCAGGAGTTTGAGGTTGCTGTGAGCTAGGCTGATGCCACGGCACTCACTCTAGCCTGGGCAAGAAAGCAAGACTCTGTCTCAAAAAAATAAAAAAAATAAAAAATAAAAAAACAAACAAAAAAAAAAAACACAAGCTAAGGACACAAATAAGATAGCTCATAGAACAGCGAATACATGCGGAGGGTCTGAACTTCTAAACTGTTTAGTCATGCTAGTAAATAGAGAAATAGAAATGAAAACAATTATATGCCATTTTTAATCAGATTTTCAGGAAGAGCAAATGGCTGGTAGGGAGCAGTTAGATCACCACTCTTGGATGTCAGTGGGGAAGTAGAAAGAGACACAAGTAATTTGGCAGCAGACACCATCAGAAGTAGTGCAAGGTGGTGATTTCAGAGCATGAACTCTCTGGTTGGATGGCCTGGTTTGAATCTCAGCTTTCCCACTTACTAGCTGTGTGATCTTGGGCAAGGTACTTAACTTTTACTGTGCCTCAGTTTTCTCATCTGTAAAATGGGGATAATGATAGACTGTACCAAACGGAATTGTTCTTAGGCCTTATTGAGTTAGCATATGCAAAGTGCTTGTCACATAGTAAGCCCTACATAAGTACGTTTGCTTTTTTTTTGGAGACAGAGTCTCATTCTGTTGCCCAGGCTAGAGTGCCGTGGTGTCAGCCTAGCTCACAGCAACCTCAAACTCCTGGGCTCAAGCGATCCTGCTTGCCTCAGCCTCCCAAGTAGCTGGGACTACAGGCATGCACCACCATGCCCGGATACTTTTTCATATATATATATTTTTTAGTTGGCCAATTAATTTCTTTCTATTTATAGTAGAGACGGAGTCTTGCTCTTGCTCAGGCTGGTTTTGAACTCCTGACTTCGAGCTATCCGCCTGCCACGGCCTCCCAGAGTGCTAGGATTATAGGCGTGAGCCACCTCGCCCAGCCAGTACATTTTCTTTATTATTATTAATTATTGTTGTCTTTATCTCAAAAGGTCTAGTTCTAGGACTGTGTCGTCAGGAAATCATACATTTGGAAAAGATTTATGTATAATGGTGTTCATTTTAGCATAATTAACACAATTTTAAATAACTTTTTTCCCCAATAAGTTGGAGATTAGCCAAATTTTGGTAAATGTATTTTTATCATTATCATATAATAGAAGCAGCTATTTCTGTGAAGAAAATTTATGGGAAATAATTACAATTTATTTTTTTCTTCTTATTGCAATATGCAACAACTTTGTATACATAATTTGTGTGTGCAGTTATGTATGTGTATACTTCATTTTCAGTGGAAACAGACATGTATATTACATTCTTAGTGGAAGGAAATGCCTCCAAATCAGTGGTGTTTATCTTGGAGTCATAGGATTGATGCTTTGTTATTTTTTCCTTCTTGTGTTTACCGAATTTTCTACAATGATAATGTATTGTTTCTATAGCAAAAAAATTATTAAAAGAGCAGAAGTAATGATCTCATTTGAGAGCATAATAAATATCTCACATATAAGAACAAGATCATCTTTGCCTCCAGATGGCACTACCATTTCCACAGTGAGGTAAAGAATTCTGGGCTGAGGAGCATTTTGTTCATTTGTGATCTAGGCTTGATGGATGTGTTTGTCTTGCTTTCCAAACAAGCACTAGACAACCTGGTAGAGCTTGGGGGAGGGTCTCTTCACATGCCCCTCAGAATGCTGCTCTTTTTCTTACAGGTTTTTGCCTGCTTCTAGATATTTTAAGACTGTAGAACCATTTGTTGTAACATCTATTAAAACTACTCACGAGTAAATTAAATTCTTATGTTTATAATTATCTGAATAAGCATGCATGATGAATAAAACAGGTTTTTCATAGTATAGTTTATTTCCTAAGCTAATAGAGTAACTTTAAGAGCTATTAGGACAGAATGAAAATATTGCATAAAAAATCCATTATCTTCACAATGATTTCTCCTCCACATTAATTATTTTTCCTTTTGCTCCATCATTTTATCAGGGCTAAAATTTGACTCTTTCAGTTCTTGTGATCATGTAAGAATAGTTCTTGCAGGTACTTAAATTATATAAGCAATTGTTTGCTTTTTTTTTTCTTTTTTGTTACATTTTTTAAAGTTGCACTGTTCCACTGTTCTCTCAATCCTTTAGCTTAATGATATGAAGAAAAATTAACTGTGAGTAAATAGGAAGAGTTTTATTTATTGGTATTAGGTGAATCATTGGAAATTTTGTGATCCTAATGGATTTTTTTGGTAGGCTAATCAGTTGTAAATATTTTAAGATGTGCATTAATGCATATCACAGAGTATTTTAAAACAATTTTGTTAATAACCCTAATATTGTTAATAACATCATGGTTTGCAATAGGCCTGCTGACTGAATATTATTCATTGAGACTCTGGAAGTAGTGAATTATTATTATTCTAATTATTATTAATATCTAATTATTAGATATACACTTATAATTTATTCAGCTGTTATTACTAAGAAATATTTTTATTGTAAAAACTAAATATTTCCTAAGGCAAAATCATTAGAGAAAAAATAATTTATACATTTCTTTTGAGAAACTCTCATGTTTAACATCAGTATGTATGACAAATTATTTTCTGAAAGACCTTAATGCTTTAAATTTGACCTGTTGGTAATCATTTTTGACTATATTTTTCAAAAGTGGCATATAGTTCAGAATGGAATTATTGGAGATAAGTAACAAGCAAGGTAGATTAGTATCAACTGGGAAGCTGAATTAGTTGAACTAAACAGAGGCCAAATCATCTAGAAAGGGGTTAGGAATTTTCATATGATGCCTTATTAGTCTTTTTCTTTTTAAATTAAATTATTAATGACAATAATACCATCCATATTTTCCCACCCAGAGTTAATAAATGTGAATTTGTCATTTGGTTTGGATCATTTCTTAAATGAGAGACAGAATATTACAGGTGAAATTCAAGTCCTGTTTAAATCCCTTCCCCACCCCTTTCACTTCCACTTCATCTTTGCAGTAGCAATCTAAGTCAAGAATGTCATATGTATTCTCTGCCCCTGTTTTTATCCTACATATATAGGTACATGAATATATTTAAAAATTTAACAGGAATGGAACCTTACCCTTGCAAAACATCTAACAATTTTTGAGCTCTATGTGTGATGATACTTTTAGATCTAGTTCATTCTACCTCAATTGCTTGATAGTATTTTTTCGCTTATCTAGTTCTCTATTTATAGACATTTAGGTTGTTTCCAGTTTTATCACTAATAAAAATAGTACCGCAAAGACCAATTTTGTGAATGCCTCCTCGTACACCAGAGCAAAGATTTCTCCAGGATATGTAATTAGAAGTTGAATTTCTGGGTAATGAAGAAATGTATATGTCTTGAATTTTTACAAATTTTGCATAATGCTGGCTGGTGTGTTTATACTGGTTTCCACTCTCAATAGCACGTGCGAGGTTCTGATTTTCCACATCCTTGCTGACACTTTGAATTGTGAGGGGGAAATGGTGCATCATTTGTAGTTCAAATCTGAATTTCCTCATTACTAGTGAGGTTGGGCATATTTTCATAGGTTTATCAGACTGGGTTTCCCCTTCTGTAAATTGCCACTCATATCCTGTTTACCTATATTTCTTGTAACTTGTCTTCTGTTTATTGACTTATAAAAGTTAGTAATCTGTGCATTAAACCTTTGGTTATGTGAGTTGAAAATATGCTCTCCCAGTCTGTGGCTTGTCTTTTGACCTTGTTATAGTGTTCTTTTTCATACAGATGCTTTACATTTTGATGCAATCATAATTTCAGTTTTTCTTAAGGGTCTTGTGCTTCATATGCTTTGCCTAAGAAATCTTTTCCTGCCTTACATTCATAAAGATATTTTTCAATAGATTCTTCCCATAGTATTTCTATTTTTCTTTCTCAAAGCTTTTCATGTAGTAGTTGATAAAATAATTTATTTTTCAGAAATGTGCTTACTGTAGGAAATGATGCATTGCTACCACCATTCTCTAAAATCATCTTCACAAAGATAGGAATAATTTCCTATGATATTTTAGAGGCTAAGAACAGAAAACAGTTTGCACACTGTGACTTACCAAGAGTAACTACTACATAGCTATTTAGAAGCTTTCAATAAACACTAAATAAAATACAGAAGCTGGATTATGTTTATTATTTGGTTTTGAGGTTCAAATATTTGTGAAAATATGCCAGTGTGGGAAGGTAAAGTAGAGGAAACTTCTAGTTTTGGTGATCAGGTTATTCAGTGTAGGTTTAGATTATTATCTTAAAATTTATTTTGGAAACATAAGGCCACACAGACCGGTAAAGTTCAAATATTAATCATATATATTTCTGTTCTGTACTCTCAACACAGTTTATCACCTGAAATGTGATAGGAACACTCAGTAGTCCTTTTGGGATAATCCCTAATTAGGCATATATATATATATATATGCACATATATATGTAAAGACAAAAATTATATACTTTTAGAAAATATAAGTAAAAGAATGTTCATAAGCATAGAAGGTGCTGGCAGTTGAGTTTTTGAGGATACAGTTAGTGTTGGCATTGTAAGGCTCTCAGATGAACCTGGTTTTTGTTCCTAATAAAGGAAGGAATATTTTTTCAGTGTTTCTCTCTACTTCTCTCACTTCTGCCTCTCTTGTTAATTTAAATTACCGATAGACACTGCCTGCATTTTATTATTGAAAGGCTAAATCTGAATCCCCAAACTGTGAATACTTAGCCAAAAATCTAGTTAGAATTCCAGCTTGATCTTTTTTTACTTCACTTATGTATTCTAACGCAATTTCAGTCTTCTGAAATTTAACTAATTTGAACTACACTTTTAGGAATAAGTCAAGTCCCTGGGAAATAAGGGATTAAGTATGAGGGATTCATTGCTTTCCTAACAGTAAAAATGGCCCAGCTCCACCCAGCCCTCCCTGCAAAGAGGAAGGGAAGTTGGCCATTGGTGTCTGGCAGGGAGGGTGTGTGTGGCCAGGGTCAGCACTGCCTTGGGAGCTCACCAGGCACCACCCTCAGTTGTGACTTGCTTTCTAGGCATTAGTCTCTGTGCTGACCCTAGGAGACAGGAGTAATAGCCCTGCTTTGCTGATGGGGAAACTGATCCTTTCCAGAGGCTCAGTAGCGTGTTCAGAATCACAGAGTTAGGAAGTGCTGCAACTGGGGTCAAGCCCAGCTCTGACCGACTCTAAAATCCCTTTTCTTTTTTTTTTTTGAGACAGAGTCTCACTTTGTTGCCCAGGTTAGAGTGCCGTGGTGTCAGCCTAGCTCACAGCAACCTCAAACTCCTGGGATCAAGCGATCCTCCTGCCTCAGCCTCCCAAGTAGCTAGGACTACAGGCATGCACCACCAGGCTCCGCTAATTTTTTTCTATATATATTAGTTGGCCAATTAATTTGTTTCTATTTATAGTAGAGACTGGGGTCTCGCTCTTGCTCAGGCTGGTCTCTGAACTCCTGACCTTGAGCAATCCGCCCACTTTGCCCTCCCAGATAAAACCCTTTTTCTTATTGTTACTGTCTTCCTAGTTAAAATTGAGCAGTGGCCAGCTTTATAACGTTAATGGCTTTGTGCCTTGGTGTGAGTGGATTTTCTTCTTCTCTCCTTGGGAAGAGGTGGGGTGGGAGAGGAAGAAGAGCCATGGGGTTCCTTTGTCTGGTATGTGCCTGCAGAGGAAGCAAGGTGAAGGGAACAGTGAATATTTATTCCAGCAAAGACTGAAGTTTGCTTGCTTAGTAGTTAATCTTAGAGCTTGCTCTGGATGTATATGCAGATGGTTCCTTACGTAACTTCTTGGGATGTGACACTGTCTGAAGACGACGTGAGTAGGACGACACTGTCCAGAAGGTTTGAGGATGGATCTCAACAGCATTGTGTTGAATTAAAAGGAAAAAAAGAAGGAAAAAGCAGGTTGTAGAGCAATATATACTATGTGATACCATTTATATAAAATTTAAAATATAAAATATGTCCATTTATTGTTTCTATGTGCAGTATATAATGGAACTATAGAAATACACAGCAAAGATATCAACCAAAATTGAATTAGTGCTTGCCCCCGGGGAAAGAGGGACAGAAAGGGGACAAAGGAGACAATTACCCTGGTCTGTGATATTTTAATTTTATATTTGAAAAAGATATGAAATAGATTTGGATTCCATAAAATGTTAATGTCTTTTAAATCTAGGTAGAAAGTATATGGGTGTTTTATTAGGCATTATATTCTTGCTTCTACTTTTAGGTATTTGAATTCTCTCCCCCCCTCCAATAACAGCACCAAGAAAATGTGGTTGTAGCCAGGAGGATTTGCTACTAATTGCTGTGCCCCCAAAACAAAAATATTTTGGAGTCTAGAACTAAATAGTTTCTTTGATTTTTTGTTTGGGCCATTGGAAAAAAAAAAAGTCATTGGATGCAGCCAGCTAAAACGACAAGCATAAAAGCTCTTCTTGCCACAACTAAAAATGTATAGTTGGGACACAGCAAGAAACTGCAGTTTAGGTCTCCCAAATTGTATAAAGTGACACAGAGTTAAGAGTTAGAATACTAAAAATTATCTGAGGTTTCCCCATCTGATTTGATTTGGTTTATCGCTTTGGGGGCTGCATGTGTTCTGTGTATCTGTGAACTCTGGCAGTGGTCTGCAAAGCACACCTTTGTCACTACTCCTGGCTAAATGGTGTGCGACACTATTGTGCTCTGTGGGCACATACATTATAATGGTTCAATTAGTTTAGGTCTGAAAGAAATCTGAATGGCCAGTCTACAAGTATTCACTGCTTGGAGTGACCTTTTCTCAACTCACAGTCTAAGATGTTTAAGTAAACTCACAGATAGGTGAGAAAAATAAATTCTTTGAGAGACTCTGCTGCTTTGAGTTATAGTGAAATGTCCCCAGCCGTGTACATAGGTCATAAGACACTAGCTTGTATTTTATTTATGTATCTTAAACTTTGATTTAAGCTTCTGCAATTAAACTAGGATGTAGTGTTAACAGTTCCCTGAATTAAGTGTCTATAAATTTGCAGCCCATAAACTGCTGTTACTGCTCAATTAAAGGGGGATATGCTATGAGCTAAGAATTCGGGGGAATCTGGATTTATCTTTTGGAGGATGGTTTGGAGACTTCTCTGTCCATCGCCTCATTTTAAGAATGCACTTATGTTCAAAACTTTATTGTTGGATAACTTGTCTTAAGCACCATTTCATTTATTGAAAGCAATCTGAGTTGGAATGGTATGGGTAAGAAGTAGCCTGCTGGTTTGAGATGAGCTTAGTTCAAAGAGTATTTGATTATAACTTACGTTTCATAACAATGAGAAATTTATATATATTTTTTATATGTATGGTCATTAGCATATTTTCTAAAACTTTTGACATGGTTTTTGGATTTCACAATTCAGAAACTGGAAAATAAACATATGTTGTTCTTTAAAGGGTTTTCTTTTTTGTTAAAATGAGATCGCTCTTTAAAGATACCTGATTTTTTATGTGACTTATATTTAATGGTCTTTATAGAAAACATGTATAGTAGTAATTATTGGAATTTGTGTCATTTAAAAAAATAGTTTCAACGAGTTAGACATGATGTCATTTAGACTCATAACATTCTCATGTGATTATGGGGAAGTTTTCAAACTCTATTATGTGTAGGGGTATTTTTAGTAAAGAGAAATAAAATACATTTCCTTAAAGTCCTAAGAAATATTACTGGTTAAAAACAGGATTTAGGATTAAGTTAGTAAATTATCTTCCTTGGGACATTTTACTATGAGCTTATTTAAGATAGGATGGTTAAAAGACCTTAATATTTTCACATGAAGTTTAAATCTGAATACATTTCAGTTTTAACAATATATTTTCAATTATTACCATTTTATTACATAATGTACTTAATTTTCAAAATACTGACCTAACCTAGAAATTGACTTCTTAATAATTAGGGATAACTTTTTATTAACTAATTCTTGGGAAAATAACAATAATGTTTATGATATGGTTACTATCACCTGAGAACAGGTCCATCAGAAATGATGAAGTTCAACTTTAAAAGTTTTGACAAAGACAAAATTGTGGCAAGACAGACAACCTAAGTCTAGAGAATGAAGACTTGGGAATATGTGGCCGTCCCTGAAAATGGCACCTCATGGGTTCAATAGTTCATGGCTCAATTTGATAAGGAGAAACACTAAGAATTTTTGTAGAGAAAGAATTGAAAATATAAGTGGCGAATAAACATATAAGATTTTATCTCACTTAACATCAAGGAAATATAAATGAAGACAAAAACCTATTCCTTGCTTTTCATATTGACAACATTTTAAAAATATACAGTTTTTAAAAATGAGAATGCACATATGCTTCTACTGACAGTACAAACTGGGATATCCTTTCTGGAAAACAATTTGGCAATATGTTCAGAGCCTTGTTTCTTTTCTTTTTTTTTTTTTTTTGAGACAGAGTCTCACTTTGTTACCCAGGCTAGAGTGAGTGCCGTGGCGTCAGCCTAGCTCACAGCAACCTCAAACTCCTGGGCTCAAGCGATCCTCCTGCCTCAGCCTCCCAAGTAGCTGGGACTACAGGCATGCGCCACCATGCCCGGCTAATTTTTTACATATATATATATCAGTTGGCCAATTAATTTCTTTCTATTTATAGTAGAGACGGGGTCTCGCTCTTGCTCAGGCTGGTTTCGAACTCCTGACCTTGAGCAATCCGCCCGCCTCGGCCTCCCAGAGAGCTGGGATTACAGGCGTGAGCCACCGCGCCCGGCCTAGAGCCTTGTTTCTTTACCCTCTGACCTAGTATCCCCATTTCTAGGAAACTATCCTAAGGGAATAATGAAAAATGTAAACAAACATTTCCAAAGATTCATAGCAGTGGTAGAAAGACCTAGAAAATGACAACTCATAGAATTATGTAATTTTATTTTATTCTTTGTGAATAATTATTCTACAAAGTTTGGTATATTACTATTATTTAGAACTATATAGCTATTTTAAATATTTTCTAATAACCTTAAAGACATAGAAAAATACCATTTCTTATAATACTGAGTGAAAAAAAGCAGGGCATAAACCAATATATACAGTATAACTTCTCATCATATATCCATATATGCAAAAATATACCTTCTAAAATGTATTTATCAATGAATTAGATGAGATACACTAAAGATTTCTTTCTCTGGCTGATGATATGACTGATTTCATTTTTCTCAACACTGTTTTCTATAGTCAAATATATTGTTTTAGAAATAGTTAAAATAGTTGCCTGTGGATAAGCATAGATGCCTGCTGATAAACAAAAAATGCTATTTAACATTTTTTTGAAAGAACATATTCTTCTTTGAATGGTAAAGTTTTTATGGACGACTTGATTATTTCAATGAGGTTAAGTCACTGCGTTTGATGCCGTGGAGCATAAAGAAACATAGCACGATCTCTGCCTTCCAGTGTGTAAAACTTGGTGGGGGAGACACGAAGAAACTGTACTGAAAATCCTGAAAATATGATCTCTGTCTGCATTTTTAGACACTACCTCTATGGTTACCTTAAAATAGAGACTGGAAATCTAGCTTGTGTTCTTGTATTTGTTTTTTTATCAGTTATCTGATAAATAGGCACTGATTAATAGAAATTAATCATTTTGATCATTTAAGTCACTGAGGCGTGGTTTTGGCCCGTTTGTGACATGTGACACCCTCTTCCTACCCTTTCCTATGTTTAGATTAAAACTTGAAACACATTTACTTAGAGGTAGTGGGTCCCTGCTGGTTCAAATGTGACAGCTAATAAAGAACCTTTTTTATTTTTTTAGCTTCAGGATATTAATTTGGCCACATGTTGGGTTTCCTCCTGTTTCAGCATAATAGCAGGAGGGAGGAAGGTGGGAGGGAAGACTCTTCTAAGGGTATGTGTGGTTTTTTGTTTGTTTTTGATGTGCTCTGCAAATCTAATCTAAAAATTGTTGCTTTTTAACTTCCAAGAAGGTTTTACTTGAGAGCATATCAACAGGTTATTGGGATTCTCTTTACATTAACTTGCTAATACATATTATTGGAAGAAAATGCTCTAATAGGGTTAAAATTCAAGATTGAACACCATTCCAGTAGTAAATAGTATTGGCATGAGGATATTGATCTTTTATAGAAAGAAGGATGGCATTTTGTAGTACTACGGTATGACTAAAATAGTTAGAAGAGCTAACTAATGTAAAAATGGGATGGTGAACTAATTTCTTTAGAAGGATGAATTCCTAATGAAGTGGGACCTCTGATAGATTTGAGTGATTTACATTCATTTAGATTCATTATGTGCATATGCTTGCAAATCATATTCTAGAACTATGAGAAAAGCTATTTGGCTTACTTGGAAGTCTAGTGAAATCCTGTCTGTCAGTAGTAATTTATGCAGACTTTAACACTGTTTTATTTGAAGAATAAGCTGTTTAATGAATGGATCAATAAAATTTCACAAAAGTAAACTATTCAATCAAAACTAATTATATGTTTGAGAGACATGATAAAATCATTTTAATATGGGAAACTACATGAAAAGGGATACATTTTTATGGCCTTTAAGCCTTATGGCCATAGACTCTGATTTTAAGACTTCCTCTGGTTGAATAAAATATAATCAAATGAACTCTACATGTCATAGGGATTTCTGTTGTTATTGAACCATCTCTCTCCTATATTATAGATGCCATCTTCCTAACAAATATCTGTGACTCTGAGTACTGTATAGTGGCTGGAATTGAAATTGCACTGCTTGGATTTGAATCTGGCTCTGGACAATTGTCAATATTGTGACCTTGGGAAATTTTTAAATTTCTGTAAGCCTCAGTTTCTGCATTTCTAATAATCTACTTAATTTATTGGCTAGTTGTGAAGATTAAATGAATAATACCTACAGAGTCCTTAGCACAGTGCCTGGCACTTATGTAAATGTTAACTCTTTATAAACGGTTGTCATTATATAATTAAGATTTTTATTTTTAATTACTTGCGATTACATTTTCTTAGCCTAACCTGTGTAAGTCCAATAATTATACAACTTAAATTCACATCTCCCTGCAACTCTTAACTGTCAGATTTCAACTCTGAGACCTGTACCTATTTTCTGTTTTCCAGACTGTACATTCTGATGGTCAAGAAACTGAAAAAGTTATTTTGTTTTTTTTTTTTTATTTTTTTGAGACAGAGTCTCGCTTTGTTGTCCAGGCTAGAGTGAGTGCCGTGGCATCAGCCTAGCTCACAGCAACCTCAAACTCCTGGGCTCGAGCGATCCTTCTGCCTCAGCCTCCCGAGTAGCTAGGACTACAGGCATGAGCCACCATGCCCGGCTAATTTTTTATATATATATCAGTTGGCCAATTAATTTCTTTCTATTTATAGTAGAGACGGGGTCTGGCTCTTGCTCAGGCTGGTTTTGAACTCCTGACCTTGAGCAATCCGCCCGCCTCGGCCTCCCAAGAGCTAGGATTACAGGCGTGAGCCACCGCGCCCGGCCTGAAAAAGTTATTTTGTATAGCAACGTATTATTTTATTTAAACATTCTTAAGAGTTTAGTATTTGACAGATTCTAAGTGTAAATGTTTAGGGTCCTATCAATCATGATCCTTAGTTAAAACTTTTGATGGCTTCCCATTGCCGTTAGGATAAAAAGTCCAAACTCTTTAATGTGGCCTGCAAGACCCTCGTCTGGCCCTGACTAGCTCTCTTATCTTTCATAACTCAGCTCTAGCTGTGCTGAATTTCTCCAAGTTTTCCAACAGTATATATACTCTCATCCCAGACAATTGTCTTTCCCTACCTCCTGACCACCACAATGCCCGTGTCCCCATCTGTGTCTTGTTAGAACTTCAGGGCTCAGTTTAAACATTGCTCTATCAAGAGGGCATTCTGAACTCTGGGACTTTAAATTCCCTTTCTGTATATTCTTACCACTCTTCATACTTCCTTATCAAAACATGTAGATTATTAATAGCATTATTACTATCACTGCTTTACTATGTTCTTATTACTGAACTGTCTTCCCTTCTAGAATGCGTTTCCTTGTGTGGACAGTGCCGCGTCTGTCTTGTTCACTCTTATCTTCTTACTGCGGTTAGCATCCCATTCAAAACTTGGGAAGCCTGTGAGTTGGAGAATAGTGGCAAGGCCAGCAAGAGCCCCTGTGGGGGACTCAGAGCCTGTTTGACACACAGGTGCCCCGTGCCTGCCCTTTGCATATGAAGCAGGTACTTCCCTTCAGAGACCTTCTCTAACTTCCCACCAGAGACCTTGCATCTGTAAAGTGCTTTGAAATTCCAAAGGTGTCTCAAATTTTTATCAGTACAAAGCATTCAAACATGGCTGGAAATAGGCCAGTTCCTCTTAGTGAAGGTAAAACTACACTACAGAACTAGTCAGTATTTTGTTGCAGTGGAATTTTGTTGAACTTGGTAACTTTCAAAGGTCCCTTACTGGGGAGAAGTGAAGTCTTTGTGCCTTTGCTACCGGCATGTATGTAATTGAGGTAATGTCGTTCTAGGGATGGGCAGGTACATCTTGAACCTACTCTCCCTCTCCTAGACCCAGCTTGGAAATACGTGAGAAAGGAATGTGTGTATGCTGCACGTGCGTATAATTGGAGAAAGATTGCGAGATATTTTCACCCTTGAGAGTTGGAGAGAGAAGGGTGATGGGTGTATCTGATGTTCTTTGCATAGCCTATGGTGAGAATAGTGTGTCTTTCAGTACAAAGACAAATAATCTTTAACAAATTGTCATTGTTACGATCTGTTGTTTCCATCTCCTGGGTTTTCTTTAAGCAAATAAGTCTATTTTGGATTTTTTGGATGTTACATGAGCAGAAGACAATTTTGAAAACCCTACTATCTTATTAGAAATTAATCCTCAGTGATATAAAATATTTGAAACTTAACAGCTCAATAACTTTGTTTGCTGACATAATTTGCTAAACGCTCAATGTATGAGTTTGGAACCATCTGATTCCCCACATGCGTTTAAGTTTATAAGCTTAGAAGATTCTGCTAAATATATGCTTTTATTTCTGGTTATTTTAAGTCAGTTAAATTTGATTATAATTTTTTCCTTCAGGTAACATTCTCAGAAGCAAATATTACAAATAAATTGTGAATGTAAATGAAAAACATTACATAGACTTTCATTATTGCTGAAAGTATGCCCCTAAGTACATTTCTTCCTTTTTTATTATGTTTTCTTGTGCTTTGATATTATATTTTAAAATCATTTTATCATTTTCCTTCCCAAAACTTCATCAAGTTCCATGTATATTAGTTGGAATTTGAATTTCTAGATGAGCTGGTAGATCATAAGTGTTAGAAACGACTGCTTGAAATTAACAGAGCATTACACTAGCATTATACTTATGTTTACGGCAGGAGATGTGAAATATTTTGTTTGCATTTTTTGTACACAAATACTTGTCCCTCCTCTATCGTCTTCCAAAACAAACAAACAATACAACAACAAAGGTTCTGGGAGCCTTAGAACAGTCTTTGGCCAATAAAAAAAATTTTGACTATTAAATGTTAGCGTATCTCATTTAATTAATGTGTTCTTATTCTTCTTTTGTGAACTTAAATTCCCTATCTCGTAGTTAAAGTTGCTTCAGAAGAACTTTTTGTTTAATGAATCCTATTCTAAACAAAAATACTACGTCATGTAAATAATCAGTGAACAATTTCAGTTTTGAAATGTACATTTTTATAAACTAGAGTTTTCGATTATTTTATGCCTAGATCCCAGGCTTTAAGCCTGATCTGTGAAATGAAATGAAGACCAATTTGACATACTTTTTTATTTGGAATTATTTAAAAAATATATCCGACTTGGGTTTTTGAAATCATATATATCTGAGTTCAAAATCAGACTCAGCTCTCTATGCCTGGGTAAAATGTGTAACTTTTTCTCACTTTGGATTCCCCATCCAAGAAATGGAATAATACCTATCACAAGGAGGAGACAAATAAATATGGAAAGTTTGTAGTGGTGGAGCGTGAAACTTTATATATTTAACAAATGATTACCGCCTTCTCTAGGTAAACAACTCCCCTGGTAGGTTTAGGATAGAAAGTACATAAATGAGAATCTAAAACATTTGGTATTACTTCAGAGAACATAGTTTCACTTAAAACATAAAGATAAGCTAATTAGCAGTGGAAGTAGAAAAAAGTGCTCATAATTTTCAGAATCTTCAATGTCTACGCTGGTATTTATTTTCCACTATATTATTTAGAACATTTAGATTTGCAAAGTACTATGATTAAATTTAGTACAGTAAAAAGTTTGTCTTAATTTTAAGGCCTCGTTTTTCTTTTTTCTTATAACTTTGGGTACCAGTGGCCTCATTTTTCAATCAACATCTGGCTCTGTATAAAAGTGTATTTTCTGAAGCAGGAGAGCAATTTAGAAAGACTAGTTAGAAATAAAGTTGAGTAATATTATGTAGGAAACGCAGGCATTGAAATCTGCTAGAAGTAGATATTTTTCTCCCTGTCGTTGGAAAATAGACCATCTCCCTAAACTTCTGTTTTTCTATGGGCGTGATCACCTTCCTTTCAACACTTGACTACTTTCTAATAGAAGATTTCCTTTTGAAGCCAGGAGGGATTTAGTCTGTAATAAAGATATTATTACCCAGTAAATGGAAAGCAGACCATAACAAAGTATAAAAAATTGAGGGCTGATAAAGTAGAACTTTTTCCTTTTCAGCATCCAATGTGTGTTTGGCTCTCAAATAGTAATTTATTGAAACACATAATGGAAGCTTTATAGTAATACGAGAAGGGATTGTAAGGATTTAGTACTGTAGACTGTTTTTGTAATTTCAGTTTTTTGAGTTAAATTATTTGGGTAATACTGTTTTATCAGGTAATTTTAAAAAATCATTTTAAGTGCTTTGTTATAGAATGCTTGTTTAAAAATATGTGGATGTTTATATGTGTACTTGCATACACATGCAAATATATATGTATGTATGCAATAATACAGAATTTTGTATAAAGTAAAAAGTTGCCTGTTGCTTCCCTACTACCAAAAAGACACTCTCAAAATCACGGGAACCACTATTTGGTATATATCTTTTCAGAGATTTTTCTGTATATTTTAATGTTTATAACTTGCCATTTTTAGTTTAATAATGTATTTTGGACTTATTTGAATTTTAGACAGTGTTGCCTTTTAAACCTGTTCCCCAATGTATGTATATATTTAAAACTTTTTTAAAGTAATAAATTTGAGGCATGTCTTCCTTAATATAATAAATATTTATTGACTGCTTATCATTTGCCAGATAGGTACCAGGGCTATTGAAATGAAGATATAGCTCCCTGACCTAGAGGACTTAAATAGTGATTTTTGTGTTCATATACAAAATTAAGATAAATATTGAAGATATGTTCTAACTGCAAATTTAGCAATTCTTACTAAAGAAGAGCCCAGTGACTACAGGGTCTCTCCATCAATCTCTGAGGTGCTGCAGTCCCAGATACTTGGTATGAATTTATGTCTTACAACAAACCTGAAACTCAGTAAATACCAGCTTATTGATTTGAATGTAACAAGACATATCCTGGCCAGATATTTCATCCATGTCTGCTACAGCACGGATGTAGTTGCTGATGATATTTCCGCTGTTAAATATCGGGCGTCTGTTATCAAGTGCTTCACCTTGATTAGCTCCTCCTCCCTCCCACACCTCCAGTTTTTCCTGGTTTTGAATAATTACTGAAACTTAATTTAGTCTGGCAGTTTATTGTTAAGAATGCAAAGCCCAGAAGGTAATTGTCATGTCTACCTACTGTCCACGAGGCTTATTACTGTAATAGAACACTGATCACTCCACTGGGCTAAGATTAAACGCCTGTCCATAGTCTGACATTGGTGCCCCATTTTGGAACCTGCAGCCTAGGTATTTCCATAGTTGAGATCATGCACCACAATTCTTCTGCTTGATTTAGTTCTTTAAAGTATTTGCCATTGCCCCATACCGTTTAGGACCTGCCTCAGACTGTGAGTAACAAAGACTTTAAAGAGAGAGGCTTAATCATGATTGGGGGTTTTTTGGGTTGGGTACAACAAGAAGCTTATGGAAAGCTGGTTTCTGGCATTGGTTTAGAAGCTCAGGAGCATCGGGACTGACAGGTCTTTGTGTTCCTCTTGGCCTTTTCCTCTTGGTCACACATATTTACTGAATGCTACATGTGTAAGTGACATAGATCTGTAAACACAACAGATCATCGCTGCCCTCATGGAACTTAACATCTTAACATTTTAGCATGGAGGAAAGGGTGGTGTCTATTTTAAGAAATAGAATCTTACCAGATGTCCTTAGTAAGCTTCTACTTACATCTTATAGGCCAAAACTGATGCTTGACCACCTCTAGCATCAAGGGAAGCTGGGAAATGTGGTGCTTAAACTTACTGCCACTCTGAGCAAAATTGAGCTTCTGCTAGTTAGGAAGACAAGAGAATAGATATTCTCCTAGCATTCCCTTCAGTACTCCCCCATCTGTCAGTAAGCTCCATGTAAGAGTGATTTCTTATAGTAGTGCTATGGAGGGCAGGATACATATCTTTTCACCTGGTTGGTTCACATAGGGGTATCCCATTAATCTCACTAGCATATTGCCACCATAATGATTATAATGCCTACTTTGTGAAGTTGTGAGAATTAAATAAAGCAATGTGTAAAGCATCTGGCCAGCACCTGGCACATAGTAAATGTTCATAGTGTTAGATGTTATTTGTAGCTCAGTAAATAATTTTTGATAATGTCAATGTTTAATATCACATTTTATGAAATATATAAAATATGTATATTTAAGGTATACAACATGATTTTATAGGATATTTAGAGATTCTGCAAATCAGAGTTAAAGGAACCAAAAATTATTCTCTGCAATTGCTAAAGCAGAGTTATCTTGTATTTCTATACCAAAGCAGTCTTGAAAAATTAATAATAATGCTAAAATATCTCTATGTGTAATATAGGATTGGATCTCTTGTTCTCTTATGGATTGGGAACAATTTTAGCAAAAAATGAAGACTGGTTTTCTGAATCGGTTAGGAGTTAAATAGAGCACATGTCTACTTCCCAAGACACAAGTATTAGTATATGGTACTAAAAGAGGGAGCGGGGAGAAGACAATCTTGAAAAATGGCCTAATTGCAGTGCCAGCCTAGCTCCCCACTTCCCGCATGTACACTGCTGGCCCAGCCCTTGAAGGCATCTGAGTTTTTTATATTTGCCCTAAGAATATGAAAAAAGTAGACTTGGACTTTTAATCAAATCCCAGATTACTGGGGTGTGAAAACTCATGAAAGCTTTAAAAAGGGTCAATTTTTGATAAATGCCAGTATGATTTTCCTCTACACAGAGAGGCATAAAACATTGTATGTAGTATGGCTTTAAATGCAAATAGTTTCTTGAAAAATTAGTATAAACAGGAAGAAGCTGCATACTAAATCACTGTTTGTCAATGTGTTTGGAAGACATTAAAGTAGAAAAGTTTATAATGTCTGTATCCAAACAGCCATGCAGAGAGCTGTGCCATATTTATAGTTTTTAACTCACATGTGTTGGCTCTCACAACTGGGTTGATTGTCCATGGGCTTGGATAAAGTAAACTTTTTAGGGTTATTAATCAGGAATAAAAAACCAAGGAAGAATGTCTAAAAATTATTAATATAGCTGATATGATCTATAATTGAATTTGTGTATATTTGTATTTTGAAACTGTCAATGATGGGGGGCGGTGTTTATGAATTTTTTATAAACAAAAAATGTTAAATATTAACCTCGATTATTACAATTTTCAAGGCTAATGTTAAAAGTTTGTTTTCTCCCAGGATTTTATTTTGAAAATTTGATATGAATAAACCTTCCAGGAATTGAAAGCTTGCCAAAATGAAGACATTTGTTTTACCATTATCTAATGTTTTGAAAAAGTATGTTCTTATTAATTACATAATGTGTATTATATATAATTATATGTATTATAAACATTTAATGCATAATACAATATTTTGTATGGTTTGGAAAAACAATGCTAAGTATTAAAAATAAGTGAATAATAAATTATGACATAGTATTCAGTAGAATATTATGTTGCCATTTTAATGTAATCATGAGGCTTATAAAATATGGAGAATGTTTACTACGCGTAGAAGTGGAATAATCTTCCTTGTATTTTGAGTACAGGCAGGCGTACGGAGACAGTTACACCGAGGCTAGAGGCAAGAGTGGGCAGGCTGTTTTAAGGGACTGAAATAGGTACTGAACGGATGGCTGAAGCATAGAGTTAGAGCTGGGGAGAGTGGCAAGAAATGACCCTAGAGAGAGAGAACCAGGACATGGTTTATGAAGAGCCTCATCGGTGCCATCCCAAATATACACTTGTTCTCTTTTCCTGGTATGTTCTTCCCTTGTGTCATATGACTGCTTTGCCTCTTTTTCAGGCTAAGGCTACACAGTTACCCTACCCCTTCATAAAAGGCCTTCCAAGACATGCTCTGTGAACTCCTCACTCTCACCCACGCACATAGACACACGTGTACGTATAGTTACTCTGTCCCACCACCCTGTGTTTCTTTCTTTGCTCATCACAATTGGTGATTATTGGGAATTTCTTAACTTCTTTTGTCTCCCTACTAGAATGTAAGATGTAAGATCCTTGAAGGCAGGAATGATCTGTTATGTTTATAGATTTATGTAGCTTACATATGGAGCATTCAGTAAATATTTTCAATTGAGTGAATCAGGAGTTTGAACTCTCTTCCTAGCACCATTCTTTGCTAACTGTGTGGCCTTGGGCAAATTACTTACCTTTTTGAGTCTATTTTTCTCATTTGTGAATTTGGGATACTTACACCTTAGGTTCCTGTCTCAGATTATATAATGTGAGTGAGGGCAAATTATATAAATTCAAGATCATTGTATAAAAATACATAGAGTCATAAGACAAAATCACACCCTGGTGGTTTCAGAGAAGTGGTATTTTATATATCTACTTGGATACATTAAGGATACACACTTCAAAAGAGTGTACTGCCATTGTTTTTTTTTTTGTTTTTTTTTTTTGAGATAGAGTCTCGCTTTCTTGCCTAGGCTAGAGTGAGTGCCGTGGTGTCAGCCTAGCTCACAGCAACCTCAAACTCCTGGGCTCAAGCGATCCTCCTGCCTCAGCCTCCCCAGTAGCTGGGACTACAGGCACGAGCCACCATGCCCGGCTGGTGGGCATATATATATATATATATATATTAGTTGGCCAATTAATTTCTTTCTATTTTTTATGGTAGAGACGGGGTCTCGCTCAGGCTGGTTGTGAACTCCTGACCTTGAGCAATCCGCCCGCCTCGGCCTCCCAGAGTGCTAGGATTACAGGCGTGAGCCACCGAGCCCGGCCCTGCCATTGGTTTTTAATACTCGTTTGATTTGGAAAACTGACCTAGGGTGTCAAAACATTCTAGGTTAACTTGTAGTTTAGAGAATTAATTTTGCAGCTTTTGTGACCAATAGCTATTGTGGGTTGAATAGTATCTCCTACAAAGATACGTCCAAGTCCTAATCCGTAGTATCTGTGAGTGATCTCATTTGGAAATAGGGTCTTTATAATTATCCTGGATTTAGAGTGGGCTCTACATGCAATGGCCGGTGTCCTTGTGTCAAAAAGAAGGAAGAAGGGAGATTGTCATGGAGAGACACGGGGTGAAGCTATGTGACAATGGAGATAGAGATTGAAGTTATGCTGCCACAAGCCGGGGGGGACACCGAGAGCCACTGGAAGTCAGAAAGAAGGCAAGGAAGGGTTCTCCCCCAGAGTCATCAGAAGGGAGTGTGGCTCTGCTGACACCTTGATTTTGAACTTCTGGCCTCCAGAACTGTGAGAGAATGGATTTCTGTTCTTTTAAGCCACTAAATTTCTGGTAATTTGTTAAGTCACCCCTGGGAAACTAACACAGTATCCCAGGTATAGTGGGTTTAGTGAAAAATGGAAGTTTGGGCAATGGTTTCCATTTCGGAGCTTCAGCTATCTGTTTGATGGACCCACTCACTGTCGATTTAGGGTAAAAGGATCTACTCACACTTATAATAAAAGAGTAAAATAAGATGCTTAGGGGATTAGGAAGGGGAAAGGAATTTTTTACATTAGAATTGTCAATGAATTATAACAATGCTATAAAGTAAAATGAAGAATAACATGTAAACAGGAAAAGATAGGGTTTTTTTTTTTAATTTGTTTTTTTTGCTAAAGATATGATACTACATCTTGGTATGATTCCCACCTGAGGGCTTGGTGGCTGTATGTATCCCCTATCCACTCTACAGAGATTATCTGAGTGGTCCAAGGCTACATAGTTCTTAGGCAGTAGAGTCAGGATTAGAACTCAGGATTCTGGCTGCAAAAGCTTTCCTGTTTTCACCACACAGGGCAGCCTGAAGTATAATCATGATGAAAGCTCCTGGCTCACCAAGGTTTGTACACCAGGCACTGAGGCCTTGGTGTCAAGAGTGAGGCCACCTTGCCCCTTAGGGATGTGGGACCCTGCCTGGTGGCCAGGACATCAGGTCGCAGGTAAGGGAAAGAGTGAGGGATGGTCCTCACTGCCCACATTTCCCATCCTGGGGCCCAGGAGGAATGTTAAATGAAAGCAGCTGTTTTATAACATGGTATATGATCCATGATATATAATGCCTAAGGAGCTGTTCAAACTCTAAGTTTCAGCAGGGTTCATGTGGTACATTTTGATATTGCAACTTCCAGAGAACATTTGTAAAAGTTAGTTTATATTTAACACTTAGTCTTGGAATCTATTGAGATGAAGGGCTCTTAGACTTTTAAATAGGAAAAAATGAGCAAAATGCGAGCTTCTCTAAATTGAATCATCCTTTGTATGTAGAAGGGATTGGAGAGAACCTAATTCCCTTTTGTGATGTGCTTACTTTGTAAGGAAAAGTTTAGAAAGTTAATGAAAAGATTCAAAATTGCTTTAGAATTATTCAAAGTTTATTAGAGTATATTAAGTTTTCAGCTAATCAAGAATAAATTTTACTTTATGGAATACATTAAGATAGGTTGTTGTGTGATTTCTAAATGAATTAAAAATATCTTTTAGTGCCTACAATGTTTTCTAAGGAGGTAGCTTTATAGAAACCTGTTTCCAGGGACTCATACATTTTTGTCCCTATATTATCGTTTTGGGTGAAAAACGTCAAGTCATGGTATGAAAGTTGTACTTGTTTTTCTCATAGTTTAATGAAACTGTTTTCCTCAACTTATTTAGTTGACTATGGAAGGAAAATAAATCTTTTTTGTTGTTGTTGTTTTGCAATTTAAAAAATTTAAGTTAAGCTTCAATTATTTTTCTAAAGTCCTTGTTAGTGAGAGGTGCCTAGTTATACAATGTTGAGGGTAATTTGTATGTATACAGAATGGTTGGATATAAATTTTTCTCAAATTGCCTTGAACTTTTAATGGATAAAATGGAGAAACTTTGCCCAAGGGAAAACATAACCATTTCAAGTTTTATTACTCATAAGTACTAACATATGAATTTTTAGTCTCTGTTTACATATGTAATTTTTTTATGTGCTGCTTTATATTTATATGATGTATCATGAAATATTGCATATGATATGTTCAATACAACTTTGGCATTGGGATTGTTCCAGAGAGCTGAGAATTTGCTTAAAATTCAAGACTGTTTTGTTTTAGACATTTGGAATAGAAATCTGTGTAAAATAAATTGCCCGTTTTTCTGTCTTCTTAAATAGATTGTACTGACCACAACCTTTCCTTGATGAATGATCAAACTATGGTTTATTTTAAACTCCCTAGGAACTTAGTTGCTTTTGTAAGCATAGTAGAATGCCTTGTCCCTAGTTATAACTACCACCTTTCTCTACTTGTAAGTACACTGAGGGCAGGAGTAACATTTTTTAATTCCTGGCACACCTAGCACAATACATGGTCAATCATTTTACTTGAATGAATGAAACTATTATGACAAAATATGGCGCCCTTAGAATCAACTATATACACTTAGTGTACTTTGCCATCATGATAAATAACCTCAGAGTGCTGTTGCTGCTTCCTGCTTTGGGGTTATTATCTTGTCTGGCTTGCATAGCTCAACCTAAATACCTTCTTCCTCTGTCATGAATTTCAGATATTTTAATTGAGTACGGTTGGGTCTTATGTACAGTGAAAGCAAATAAGCTCTAATCGAGAACCTTGCTCTATCTATGCATGAGCACTTTTAGCACATAAATTTGGCATTGTCTGTTTTAATCACTGAGGTCTGTTTTTACTTGATTCTTCTGCCATTTGCTTTAGTCCTTCTTTTTTTTTTTTTGAGAAGTGGATCTGTGAAGGTTTGAGTAATCTTTGTGGCCCAGTTGTAGCTCCATGACTCCTTGTTGTCATGTTCCCTCACCTTGTTGGGACCTTTAACTGATGCCAAGTTTCTAAAACTGACAGGGTGAGGATTCATCTGGGTGGCTTATCTCATTGCTGCTCCAAATAAATGCGCCTCCCAGAGGATTGAGGGTTATAGCCCCAAACCACCAGCCACAAGAGTAAAGTTTTTTTGAAGTCATTCACTATATCTTTTTTCTTTTCTTTTTTTTTTTTTGAGACAGAGTCTCACTTTTGTTGCCCTGGCTAGAGTGAGTGCCGTGGCGTCAGCCTAGCTCACAGCAACCTCAAACTCCTGGGCTCAAGCGATCCTCCTGCCTCAGCCTCCCAAGTAGCTGGGACTACAGGCATGCACCACCATGCCCGGCTAATTTTTTGTATATATATTTTTAGTTGGTCAATTAATTTCTTTCTATTTTAAGTAGAGACGGGGTCTCTCTCAGGATGGTTTCGAACTCCCAACCTCGAGCAATCCGCCCGCCTCGGCCTCCCAGAGTGCTAGGATTACAGGCGTGAGCCACTGTGCCCGGCCCATTCACTATATCTTAATGCCAATTTAGAATCTATACATAGTATGTTCATATTTATTTTAGTGTAAAACAACATTTGAAGTAACTAGTAGGAAAACATTCTCTCTACACACATACACACGTGTATTTGAATACATATCCTGTTTTTTCTCTTAGTGTTCCTCCTGCCCCCACACACACTGGTTACTTATCACTTTCAAAGCTTTGAGGGTGAGAGAATTATTTCCAACCCACCAAATCCTGCGCACTCTAGTTTCCTCCTACATTCTGCTTGCAGACTGAACAATTCCTTCCTTAGCTCATTTTCTTCCCCTCCCTATGCCTTTATCCTAGGCAGAAACCAAATGATATTTTCAGCATTCTGCTTAGAAATCTTCTTAGCCAGATCTATAAGTTCATTAGGTGCATTTTGTTATCTTCCAAGTTCTTCCAGGCAAAAATGTTGTCAGTTATTTCACCACCACAAGCTACTGTTTCCCTCCCGTCTTTAATCATCTCTTTATTACTTTCCCCATTTCTGTGCACCACCCAGTCCCTAAGCTGATGCCACATGGATGAGTTTTTATTATGGTAGCACTCTACTTTCCAGTACCAATTTCTATATTGATTTTCTATTTCTGCTTAATGAACCTCTCCGAAATAAGTGTGGCTCAGGCAGCAGCTATTTGTTTGCTCATGATCCTGCACTTTTGGGTGGGCTTAACTGAGCCCACTCGGGCAACTCTAGTCACCCGGTGGCTTACCAGGGACTGGAGAGTTAAAGGTGGTCTCATTCATGTGCTGGGGTTCCTGGTGCTGGGCACTGGCTAGGCAGGCCCTCATCTCTCTCTGGTCTTTTGTTATTTAGTAACCTAGCCCTGGCTTGAGCATGGTGGCAGGAGGAGTGTTCGAAGGAGGGGGAAGGTGAAAGCTGCAAGGCCCCTTGAGGCAGGTCTCTGGACTCACCCCGTGCCACTTCCGTTGTGCTCTGGTGGGCAGAAGTCACAAGGCCAGCCTAGATCAAAGGGTGGGAAAATAGATTCCACCTCTTTATGGAAAGAGCTGAAAAATACTACGGCCAAGTTTCTTCTCACTGCCACTCCACTATTCCATACCATCAGAGTGTTCCAGTTATGAAGTCAAATTAGTCAGTACTGTTGCTTTTTCTAAAGTAGAGATTCCAAACTGACTGCCGGGGCCTCAGTGTCATCGTTGGCATGTTTTAAAATCAATTAACCCAACATTTCAAAATCAAAAGGTTTTACATGAAACTGAATTTTGATTTCTGTCTTTTTGTTAACAAAATGGAAGCCTTGGTAATACCAGGCTTGTGTCCCTGTGTTCCCAAGGGGCTGGAGCCAAGTTGACTGCCTGGTGGGGCATGTCTTCTCCAGGTTGTCACTGTCCCCACCACTGTCCGTTCACTCCTGCAAATTGTCCACCTGGTTCCCGAGCCATCTGAGCCTGTGCTCGCTCCTCTTGAGCTGGGGCCATGCACGAGAATCACCTGGGAAGCCTTTACACCCTCACATGTCAGGGCTTCTACCCACGGCCTTTGGCGGTAGATTTGCTGGCAAGCAGAGCCTGGGTGGGTGCATTTTCGTAAAGCTTCACAAATGCTTCTCATGTGCACTCATCATTAAGAACCACCAACTGAAGATAATGTTCCCACAGTTTAGTATGAATAGTTGGGAAGTGACTGCACTTTGAATTTAACTTATTTCTCTACTAAAAAATGTCATGTGCTTTCACATTTATTTCATCCCCCTTCCTAACTTCTCTGTGAGTAAAGTATGTGATGAAATGAAGATAGGGAAATTAATTTGTGAATTGGCTGGGAAATCTCATTTTGTCTCCTGAAACTCTACCTTCTCCATATTTAAAAAAAAACAAAAACAAAACTTCAGCATTTATTACAGCTTGAGGGATCTTTCGCATATAGGAAACTCACATAGAAACAATAAATTTTAGTAATGATCCTTTCACTAGCACCTGAATCTCTACCTCTTGACAGATGTGTTTGTAAAGATGGAAGAGAATTGTGAACATTAGCGGCTGCTGACTGCTTTGGGAAGGTACTATGGAGATAGTGCCATTCACCTCGAAATTGAGGGAAAGTGTGAAATTGCATTAAAGGGACCAGGTAACACAGGATGTATCTTCACAGAATGTACATGTCTTAAAAAACAGCTTCTGTTATAATAATTTTATTTTAGTAAAATGTTTTATTTACAATGATCAAAATTATATGTTTTTAAATATGCTCAACCCTAATTTGAGATTCTTTCCAAAGAACCACGTTTAAAGACCAGCCTTTGTTTTCCATGACCTGCCTTCTCAAGTTGGGCAAGCCAGTCTTCTCTATCTGTGTCGTGCACGATCACAGGGCAGTGGGCAAGTGCTGAGCTTGGTCCTGGGGACACCAGCAGAACACGCCTACCCTCATTGAGCACAGTGGGAGGAAGGTACCTCACGGTGCACTGCAAATGCCCTAAGAGCTGCTCTGGAAGTCAGTGGGGAAAAGCAATTTAAATCTCGCTTATCTTGCAAACAATTCAGTGAAGTCTGAACTTTAAAAGGCCGGTAGGCACATTATTATGTTTCCTGTTTCATATTTTAAGGTATTCATAGAATATCTGAATTGATACATGATGACCTGAAAAGAATCATAAAATAGTTTCTTTAAAATTTCTACCCAAGGTCTACCTCTTCTAATTCAAATTTCTCTGTAAATATTTGGTAAATGTATCTTACTTGTTTTGTCAGATTTGTTTTTTTTTTTTGTTTGTTTTGTTTTTTTTTTTTTGAGACAGAGTCTTGCTCTGTCACCCCAGCTAGAGTGCAGTGACACTATCATAGCTCACTGTAACTTCAAACTCCTGGGCTTGAGTGATCCTCCTGCCTTAACCTCCCGAGTACCTGGGACTACAGGCGTGTGCCATCACACCTGGATAATTTTTCTATTTTTTGTAGAGATGGGTTCTCGCTCTTGCTCAAGTTGCTCTTGAACTTCTGGCCTCCAGCAATCCTCCCGCCTCGGCTTCTCAGAGTGCTGGGATTACAGGCGTGAGCCACTGCTTCTGGCCCAGATCTTAAGTGTATTTTGAAAACTGTATACAACAAATATATTTGGTTGACCACATTCTTTTTAGGCCTTTGAAATATTGCCCCAAATTTCAGATGTAGTACTCCTTGTTTAAACCAAGCAACTGGTAAGTTATTAATTTTGTATTTAGAAAATTATTCACCATTTTGAAATAGTAAATTTATTTTCCCAAAGGCTTTTTTAATTATTCAATTTATTGGAATGGTTTATTATATAGAAAAATTCTCACAAAGTCTCTATTGAAGGACATTTGACCTTTTATTTAAGTACTGTATATATTACTTATTAGTATGTGGTTTGTCAACATCCTGCTGAATTTGGATCAGGGCCATAGAATTCTCTCATTTCTTTGGGGAGCAGAAGTCTCTGCTTTACTTGCAGGAACTATTCAGTGGATGGACAAGGTTAAACAAAATATTATCAAGGCCAAAGACAGTATTTCTAGGAATTATACAATATGCTATTAAAAGATTTTCCAAAATTAAGAAAACCTTGATTTTTTTCTTACATGTTATTGTAGCTCACTTTAAATATGTAACACCAATTGTGAATCAGAGTAAGAAATAGAATAGAAAACCATTTGCATCATTTCATGCATTGTTACATGTCATGATTTTGTGAAATAGATTTTATAAGCCTTGGGATCTAATAAGAGGCTGAGACCTTGTTTGGTTTATAAATATGCGTGGGATATTATTTAGGTCTTCAGAAATAAAAGCAGAGAATCATTTCCTTATGTTATCAATTCCTCTATGGGAAAGCATATTAAAATGTAGAAAATATAATAGTATATAATTTAGCAACATAATATACAATGTGGGTTGAGAGACAATTACAGTGTTTTATTTCCCTATATTTTCCATTTTAACTGAATGCATTTTAGCAACAATTGGTTTCTGGCTGTAACATTATTTTAGCTGTTTCATAAAGCTTTATAGTAAATTACTGTGGTGTACCAGATAAAATAAATTCCCGACTTCACTCTTAAAAGTCATATTATGAGCAGGCATAATTTTTTACTTTTATAGGTAAGTGTGTATTTTATAACAGTTTTTTTTTTTTGCTGTCAGAATCTTAGTTCAGGATTGCTGTCCCTAACGTTATGTTAGTGGTTTCCCCTGTATTTAAGATTAAATGTTGATTTTATGCAGCAAATCAACCATCTTATGACTATTTGGTTCGTAGTAAGCTGATATATACAGTGCTGAATTTTGGGGTCACACACCACCAAGTAAACAGCAGCTACTTGAATGGGACCTTGTTGTGTTTCCCATTGACACAGTGCCTGCAGTGTACTGCCTCCCTAGGCAGTCCTACCTTGCCCTCTTCTCAGGTGATTCTGGCGCTACTCTCGGGCCTTTGTGAATATCCTTCCTGCTGTCACTCTCCCAAAACATTTGAATTCTTACGACAGTCTGACACTTCTTACCTAACCCTAAATCCCATTTGGGCGTGCTTTCACCTTGGGAACATTGTAATTCCACCCCTAGATATTTTTTCAGACAGAAATGACTGGAAATTAATAAACATTCATGCATTTATCTTTCAGATTTAATTGTCAACATTTTGCATATTCACTGCAGACTCTTTTTTTTTTTAAGGAATGTATTATATTCGTGCAGTGCTCCTGGTCACATTCCCTCTCCTCCTTGTCCAGATGGCACCACTCTCATGGTGCGTCCCTTTCCACTCTGTGTTTTATCCCTTTACTGTGTCCCTATTTTTCCACAAACAGTATGAACTATCACATGTTCTTAAACTTGCATACATAGAAGGTCATGATTTTAAAAATTAAGGCACAGTGTTACAGGTAAAATCCTTCCAATAATCTGATGTCTTTTACTATTTAAATTTCATAACTCATGTTTCCCTTTCTTCCTTTAGTATTTTTGTCCTTAATGCTTCTGTTATAGTGACCAAAAGAATGCGTTTTGTAAATTTAAATAGGATAATGTACACGTGAGGCTTGACGGTCTCAGTGTAATCACCTGTGGAATGCATGGAAGACATGAGAGATATTTCTGTCAGTCCAAAAGTAACTTCTCCAGCACTATTTAGTTTTTAAGTTCTCTTCTACACAGATTTTGTTATTAAAACTAAACTGGCAGCTTCTCTAAATGAGGGCTTTTCCCTGTAAATGGGAAGAGAAGAAAGCACCGTCACACTCTAAAAAAGTAATACTAGAAGATAAATGAGGAAAGAACAGAACAAAGAACAAGATGACTTTTAAAACTACAAAACTTAGTATATTTTAAAAGTATTATATACTGAAAAGGGGGGAGAGAGGTTAAATTTACCAAATTACTATCCTGAAAATAGTGCATTTACTTATTGAACTCTCATCTAGAGAATTCTGCAGCTGAACACCTTTCATCTGTGTCCTATAGAATCATGGCAAAGCGCCTGCCTTCTCTTCCTGCAGGGTCTGACCAGAGGCCTCACTGCTATTAATTGCAAGTTGGATTATTTCAAAAAACCTGGGAGTGTGGCTGAGAGAGGCTTTTCTTTACTCTTAGGAAGAGCCACGTGCAAATGAAAGTGGAAATCGGAGATGAAAGATAACCCTCTGAATTGGACATTGAGTCAATTGATTTATAACATACATCTTTAAAAACTGACTTGTACCACAACTGAGTTTAGGATCTGTCAGCCTGGCAAAGCTTCCTATTTTAAGCCAGTGTGCTGTCAGTGTCCTGCAAAGGCACTGTGTGCGAATGAATGCATGTGTTTCTTTCTAACTGGCTTGCTGTAGGTAAATGCCACCCATGTCCCCTGGGTGAGGTTGGCTGATTGGCTAAGGAGTCAGGAAAACTACACTTTCTCAACTGGGACTTCTGTAAGCCCTGTGACTAAAGAGTACTTTTCATTTGTCAGCCACCCCTACTGGTTCTTCTCATTTATTACCCTTTTTATTAAGCATTTGGGCAAGGTAGTGACTAAATGATACTAGTTGACAGTCCCACCAGCAGACATAAGAATGTTTTTGTCTCTCCACTTCCACACCAGCATTTGTTGTTTTGGGACTTTATGATAAAGGCCATTCTCACTGGAGTTAGGTGATATCTCATTGTGGTTTTGATTTGCATTTCCCTAGTGATTAGAGATGTTTAGCACTTTTTAAAATATATGTTTGCTCACTATTATTCTGTCTTCTTTTGAAAAGTGTCTGTTTATGTCCGTTGCCTATTGATTGATGGGGTTGTTTGATTTTTTTTCTTGTTGATTTTCTTAAGTTCTGTATAGATTTCTTAAGCAAATATTGTCTCCCATTCATTCTAATGGTTGTCTATTCACTCTAATGATAGTTTCCTTGGCCGTGCAGAAGCTTTTTAATTTGGCCATTTGTTTATTTTTGTTGCTGCTGTGATTGCTTTGGGGCTCTTCTTCATAAATTCTTTGCCTAGGCCAATGTCTATAAGAGTTTTTTCCTTGGAACATTTTGCATTTTGGAGTTTTCAGGTTTTGGATGTTCACTCGGTAAATACAAATGCAAATATTCTGAAATCCAAAAAATCTGAAATCCAAAACACTTCTGGTCACAGGCAGTAAGGATGAGGGATGCTCTGCCTGCACTTTAGTTTTTCATAACATATTGGGTTTTTATTTACTTGCCTAATATTTGGAGAAAAAAATAAAACAACCATAGCATATAAATGATTTTCTGAAGCTGTTTTCTCATTTTACCTTTTTTGATTTCCAAATGAGACCGGAATAAAAAGGAATGTTTCTGGTAGAGATAGCAGTTCAGAATTCTTGGGTGACTCTAGACATAGACAGTGACGTATCAGAAATGCAGTGTAGGTGGCAGGATTTTCAGTGATGTGTTTACATTCTGCCTACATTTCTGGCCACAAAATATTTGATGGTCAATGGGCAGCAGATTGTCTTGATGTTCTTTGTATCACCTGTAAAATACTGCCTGTTGTGAATTTCAGAATTAAGACATTGAGAATCAGCTGTTTATAACAAGAACAACATGCCCTCTTCATATGGGGGTGGCGTTGTCACTCTTACATTCTTAGGGATTACCGCAGTACTGACACAATAAATCTCATCTTTTCTCAGAATATAACCATTTTTAGCACTTTACGCATTGATGATTGTTTTTACAGTGGGACATACCATCCCTACAGAGGCCAGCTCTGCTCCCTCAGCACTTTTGTCATGTTCCTTTAAATATGTTAGCATCGGTCAGCAGTTGGTGTAAACACGTAACTGTACAAGATTTGAACTATACAATTGAGATTTTCTTTATCTTGTCGACGATGACACTCGTTGACATATAGCAGTTGGAGATAATTCCAGCTGTATATAACAGAAAGCTCAAGTTACAGTGGCTTAATCAAAGAGGAGTCCCTTTTTCTCTGTTTTAGAGGAAGCAGCCCAGGGCAGGTAGGCAACTTCAGAACCTGATTGGGTCTGAGGTTCTCTCTGGCTTTCTGTTCCGCCTTCCTTTGATTGTACAGCTTTCATCCTCATGCTTGCTGCCTCATGGGGGCAAGGTGGCTGCTGCACCTCCAGGATCCTTGAAGAAAGTGAAAGGCTCTCTCAGTGAAGAGCAAAAAGCCCAAACCAGTTAAAACCTGCTTTAAAGAACTTTCCCAGGGGGCACCTGGGTCTCTGATGACTTTTGAGGGAAGTCGCCTTATATACTTGTCATTTTACAGGAAAGAACAAAATTGTATCCCAAGTGCTCACACTGGCATTATCCATGTTCCTAGCTTACCAGCGCAGGGGTGTGAAGTGACATCTCATTGTCTTTTAATTTGCATTTCTCTGATACCTTACAGAGGCTCTCTTTCATCCCAGGGTCTCAAAAATATTTCCCGTATGTTTTTTCCACTAACCCATATTTTTACTGTGCATATTTAGGTCTTTAGTTAATTTGGAGAGTTCTGTTGTTTGCATGTTGGGTAGGGGTCTGCTTCTGTTCTTCTCCATTGATGAGCTCATCTTCTCAACACCTTCTACTAAACAACAACCCACCCTCTGCTGTGCATTGTGGTGCCACTTGCATCATCTATTAAAGTACCTTCTGTACAATAAAATAGAAATTAAAAAATAAAACCTGCTTTAAGCTTTCTGCAGGAAGGAAAAGTCAAATCTGCTTAAAAAGCTTTCCCGGAAGCTCCAACGGGTGGGGGGGGGGGGAACCTTCTGTTTATATCTCATTGGCCGGAACTAGGTTTCTTTGCCATCCGGAGCTGGAATGATGTTGGGATATGTAGTTTCTTAGCTGAGAAGTGCTGCTCTGCACAAAACAGGGGTTGTGTCGCTAATTAAAAAGGAGAGTAGACTAGACTAGGCAGGCAGAAGGATCCACCTCGCAGTGCTGTGTATCAGAGACTGCCCTGGCAGAGAGGCGGAGAGGAAGCCCAGGAAAAGGGCATGTGTGTGTGTGTGTGTGTGTGTGTGTGTGTGTGTGTGAGGGGGGAGAGGGGGAGAGAGAGAAAACTGCATTTTTTTAAATCATTGATTTAGGAGCAAGACAAAACTCTATTAGGAACAATAGGGTAAAAAGAAGTTAACATTCTGTAGTCCCTTCTTTTGAAATTGACCACAGGGAGTTCTTGAATTACAGCAATTTGTAGTGTAATAGAAATTCTACAGACCCGGAGTTAGGCGACCGCTGGGTCTGGCCCGGGATCTGCTAATATCTGAATTTGTTATGCTCAGCACATGGCTTCATTCTTCTTGGCCGTAAGGGTTTCCTCCCTTCATCTCTAAAATGAGGGCGTTGAACTAATCGCTGTGATCCTTCCAAGGTAAAAGACTTTTTGATGATCTGAGTTTGTTGTTTGCAATTTACTTAGTTGGACTCCAAATCCAGCTCGCTTTAGACATCGCCACATGTGAAGTCGGTTAAGCATAGTATTTGTGGTCATTTTTATGAAAAATTACCATCAGGTTACTTGTTTGCCTTTGCTGTTTGTATGGAACGCTAAGGTATGCTCTTTTTCAGGAATGTTACCCCTTTGAAACTTGCTTGTGGCTCGGACCTGTGACCACACAAGGGAGTGGCTCTGTTAGTTTTGGTGTTCAAGTCGGATTTTCTTTTTTGGACTCTAATGTTCGGGGCTGTGGAGAGAGGGAAAGGAAGGCCTCAATTTCGTGTGAGAGTGAGGGGAGCTTATTCCCAGGTGTTCATTGGCAGGATGTTACAGTAACTCCTCCTGGGGGTTAGGGAAGGCCAGGGATTTAGAGCACTTTCAGGCTTGGAAACGCAAATAGCACTGCACTGTGTGTGTTTGCATTCCAGTCTAGGACTCCCCCCAACCCCGGGGCTCCCTCATGGCCTCGTCTGCCTAGAAAGTAACTCAAGGAAGCAGTGGTAGCTTCACTCATGATCCTGAGCAATGCTGGGAAGGAATTTGGGGGTTTTGGAAAGTGCTCTAGCAATGCTTCTATCAGCCTTTAGGGTTGCAGAGGGTCCTAAAAGCTGGGAGCAGCACAGGGTGTTTGAGGATGCAGATGGCCTGGGAGGAGGACTGCTGTGGGGGTGCGGAAGGAAGATCCCTGTGCAGAGTCTTGTCAAAGGTATGCTTGGTCTAGGATGGTGAAATAGTGTGTCCATCTTTGTTTCTCTCTCTCTCTCTTTTTATCTTCTCTCCCTTCCTCTTCCCAGTTTTAATTTAGTGTTTTATTCTAAGCAAATATATCTTTCTGTTCAGTGGAAGATGGTGGATAGAAATTTTGGTCTCTTAAGGCATTTGCCCTTGAATAAGAAAAAAAAAATGATTTCGTATAGAAATCTGAGCAACCTGAGGTTTCTGCATGGAATAGAAGAAGAGTCGCAATGAATAATTAAACAAGTTATAGCTAATAAAATATACAGCGCATTGCTTCAAACTAAAACATTCTAACTCTGCCTCAGGGATGAATGCTTTTCATTATTTTTTAATTGTTGCCAGGGTTGACCTTGAAGGTCTTCTCTGGCAGATAATTTGTTATGGTAAGAATGAGATCACTACGCATTTTAGCACGAGCTACGTGATGCACGGTTTCCTCCTATTATATAATGGCGATGTGGTAAGTCTGCTTTCCTGGGAGTTTGTTCATTCATTGGGATGGTGTTGTATTTCTCCCATCCTGTCTCTGGCCATCCCATTGTTGCTGTCCTGCAGGAGGATCTCACAGCTCTGGTGCAGGTTTCTGAGCCCATGTCATAACTGTGCTTAAGTGACTGCTACTCCTGATGACCTGGGAGCACCAAAGGCGTGATTGTCCATTTGGACAGGGCAGGCTCTTGCACCTGCTTTCTGCTCTCAGGAAAATGGCATTCTGGAAGATCTTCCCTGTGTAGAACTGTACAGATTTTGTCCTGATGGCCTAGTTTACGCAGCTTTTGTTACTATTCAGTTTTCCTTTGCACTTATTATAGAACGTATAATTGCAGAGGGGTTTACTAATATGCGTACTCACTGATATTTTGATTTTGAAGGGAAACACAATGAAATGTAATTAAATGTTTTATTAACTTAATTCCCATTTTTTCCATTTATATTGCATCTTATGAAGGACAAATAATAGAACATTTTGGCTACAAAATGGTAAAAGCATAGGAAAAATCTGTAGTTTTCACTAGATAGAACAAGAAAAACCTGTTGTATTCAATTGGGGAATTAAAGTTAGCAAATATAGTTTCTCATTAGTTTGGAATGTGTACTGAATCTTAGATTTTAGTGTGAAGTTCAAAACCACATGGTGTTTATATGCATAATATTAATGGGTTTTATGTATGCAATTTGAGACAAAAATTCTTATTCACTTGATTGTATCATATGGTATGTCTTTATTTCTCTCAGTCACATCTAGAAAAAAATAATGCAATTCTCATGATATTTTCTTCCTGATAAAACCCAGTGTTCTTTTTAAATAAACATAAAGATTTTTACTATGTATGAGGCATAATAAAGACTAAGAAATAAAATTACTACCAAGTATCCTCATCTTGATGTGAAAATTTTTAGTTCCTGTTACTGTATGGAAAATATCTGTACACTTTTTATATTTTTGTTGCTAGAAAATATAAATTATTATAAATGATCACTCGAATTCTATTTTGACTATGTAAAAAGTAGGTGTCAAGTATAGGCTATATAAAATTTATTGTTTTTCCCTCCCAGAAATTGCCAGTGAATCTTGGTTCTTAAAAACCAACAAAAACCTGATCATTTTGCTAAGTGTGTAGTTCCTTATTGCTGCCATTCAGTTTTAAAAGGTGCTTATTTATAGAGCTTGTGAAGCCAAACTGTGTCCTTGGATTATAGCGTTAACGTTGTAAACTTAGACCCTTTGCACTGGCAATGTTAGTTTACATTTCGGCATGGTAAATCCGTAGTCAAACAGCTGTTGTTTGACATGTATAAAACTTCATAAAATTGCAGAAAAGCTGTCATGTTTGATTTCAGATATAGTACATTCAAAATATAGAAAACCCATAATTGTTAACGAAGGGCGAAAGTATGAAATCATTCTAAAAGAAACAAAGATCTGCTGTATTTCTAGGAAACTACAAACTGGAGCATAAGAAAAATATGACTCAGTTGTCTTGATTTACATAAAGATAACATACCTCTTAATACAGGAGATTATCTCTTCCTTAATGCTTAATGCTTGACTTTGCCAGCTCAGAAAGGAAAATGCTAGAAAATCATTCAGAATTGCTGCTTTAATTCCTATTACAGCCACTTTTTATACAATATAATGAAACATGCAGTATGATGTCGTTTCATGCTACCCTACATATTATCATATATTAAAATACCAAGTTGTCAATACTTTAGTTTTTGTCAAGTTAATTTTGAGATTCTTTTGAGTGTTTTTACTTATTGTCCATTTTATGGGTCTTCTTATTTATACTTTGTGTAAATTACTACTTTTTTTGTAGTTACAAACTGTATTTGAAAATGTTTTCTCCAGTGAAATTGAGGCTTTAGCTGTTTGCGTTTCTTGAGGATATGGGGAGCAGAGCAAATCTTTTTTCTTTTTTTTTTTTTGAAGAGAAGGGGTAGTACCATTTAACTGTTTTATGTGCAATTCTACTTTATTAAATCCTATATCCTTCTTTTATTAATAGAGTGATTTCTATTTTACTTTTTTTCTCCAGGCAGATCTCTTGGTTGACAGTAGGAAGTTGGTAACTTACAAATATCAAAAGGTTATGTTATAAAAACTGAGTGTTAAATTGATTACTGCTATTCATAGCATTTAAAAAAAATAAATAAGAATTAAAATACCCAGACTAGCTCATTTAATGTATGTCTTGGAAATTATAGATATTAATTTTATGTTTTATAAATGCATAATTATTGCATTTAAATACTATATATTTAATACCTTTCATATACTCCTCACTGATTGAGCTACTTGAGGCCTTGTGGTTAGGTGGCTTTGGAGTTGGACAGATCTAGATTTCGATTAAGGCTTGCCTACTAGTTGGTTTTGTGAGCTTCGACAAGCCACTTCTGAGTATTGTCTGTATGCAGTAGGCACAATGTTAGGGTCTTGTTGTGAAGATGAAAAGTAATGATGTGAGTGTGGAGCAGCTGTTTCATAGTAAGTGCCTGATTAATATTACGTATTTATTAAGTACATGGATTATCTTCTTATTTTTATCCTTAACACCTAGGTCATGGTATGGCATCGAGGAGATGGAATAAATGTTCAGTGAATGAATGAATGAATACATAATAAAACTCATTTAGAGATCCTAGAAAGGACGGCAACTGCTTTTCTGCCTTCTGATTTGGAGATTATTCTCTTTGACTTGACTCTTTCCTTCATAAACTCTTATGTGGAAGAGATGTGGCCTTCTATGCAGTCCACTAGAAGCCTGGGGGTCATGCTTGGTTCTTCAGAATCCAAGCTGCTTTTACCTACCTGTGAATTTAGTTGCCCACACTGTCGTATGCGGTGGCTGTTAGGTGGAGGGAATGGCTGGGACAGGTTTATATGGAATATGGAATTTGTACTGGATCTAGATAGATGGCAGCGGTGAGGGAAAAGACCGCGTTAGGCAGGGAGACTTGCTTGAACAGATGTGTGGAGGCCGGAAGTGCAGCCACTAGTGTATTGGGGCACTACTGGTTAGACCAGAACGTCTAAAATGCACAGACACAAGTGTTACCAGAGCTTAGTAAATGGGTTTGGTACTTTCAGCAGAAAAATTATGGTATTACTTACTAAATGGTAAAGTGAGCATTCCCTGAGTTACAGAATGATCAAAGTCTGAATGAGTTAAATGTTGCTAACAGCAGTACCTTGAACTTTTGATTCATTATGTTTCAAAAAAATAGAAACATTTTGATTGAATTTTCCATATTTTAAACATGATTCTCCATACTAACTTTGATTTGTAGAGGTCTTATATGTCATGAGTGTGGGCAGTAATGTATTTTGTCATATGGGTTGGTATACTTTCTAGCACTTAATAATGAAATGTTTCTGAATATAATTTAAGTTAATGTTTTATTTTGGTCTGACAACTACAGAAAGGTCACAGGAAGTACGTTTTAAGACACTTTAGAAAGTTTAACAAGTAGTGAAACTTTTAGTGATTATTTAGAATCAGAACATTTTTCTCTAGAAATAATAAATGGCGTTTGAACAACTGGGCTAGCTCACTTCCTACCATTTGCTGCTTCGCTGTGTAAGATGTTGAACTGCTTTTTCCAAGCTTTATACTTATCCTAATGTTCTTTTGATTAACCATTTTTGGTAAAGCAGGACAAAGTGTGATTATTATAAATATATAAATGTCTAAAATTTTATATTGCATATAATTTTTAAAGATTTACTTTTTTATTATCTTCTGATTTATTCACAAAATACTATATGTAAGTCTGTTAGTGACGTTTAAATATGTAAGAAAAATTATATTAGAATTTAAAAAATTCATTATTGGTTGGTATAGCACTTACTAGATCAATCTAAACTATATAGAAAAACTATTATTCTAAAAGTCTGTGTGCTGAAAAGATGCTCAGCATCATTGGTCATTAGGGAAATGCAAATTAAGACCACAGTGAGGTACCATTTCATGCCCACTAAAGTGGCTATAATCACACAGACAATAACAAGTGTTGGTGAGGATGTGGTGAAATCGGAACTTTCATACATTGCTGGTGGGAATATAAAATGGGCAGCCACTTTGGATAACAGTCTGGCAGTTCCTGAAAAGGTTAACTATGGAATTACTGTATGACCCAGCAATTTCAAGAAAAGTAAAAACATGTTCACATGAAAACTTGTACACGTATGTTCATAGCAGCATTATTCTTAATAGCCAAAAGGTGGAATAGCCCAAATGTCTGTCAACTGATGACTATGTAAATAAAATGTGGTATATCTATATGGTGGAATATTATTGAGCCATAAAAGCGAACATACTAACACATGCTACAACATGGATGAACCTTGAAAACATTATGCCGCATGAAAGACACCAGCCACAAAAGGCCACATACTGTCTGATTCCATTTATATGAAATGTTGCACAACTTCATATAAAATGATGGCACAACTTTGTGAATATACTACAAACCAGTTGCACACTTTAAAAGCATGAAATGTATGGTATCTGAATAATATATCAATAAAAACAAAAGGAAAATGTCTATGTGCATTTATAATACCACTGCCACTGTATTTACCCAAATTACTACATTTTAAAGATTCCTAACTTTCCTTTATGCCTTTTTGAATAACATAAGAATCATTTAAATCTATTTTTATGAACTTTTTAATACAATCCTTAATTTTAGTTTTCCGATTTAGGTGAGAATAGAGGATTAGTTGGTATTAAAGTGTATTTGTGCTGAAATATGGACTTAATAAGTGAGCATCTGTGAGGAGGAACAAGTGCAGAGGCCAGGTTTAATGTTATCCTGCTTCTTGTTATCGGTAAGCATTGAAAATATATTTCCTAATTATGGTTTGAACCTTTTATTGCATCTCTTCTTTCTCTTTATCACTGGCATCATTAGAAAATGGAAGTTGCTTATTTAGTAGATAATGTGGGAGAATACAATACAATTTTGTTTTTTTATTGCTAAATTGGCCTGTTATTTCTTATCAACTCTTGCTGCTGAATAGAGACTTACTTGTTACAAAGGGGTGGTTTCTTAGACCCCTTTGAAAATGCAGCTCAGAAGATCTGCTGCCTGGCTGGTGTTTCTCCATGACCTCGTTTCTCCATGCAGAGGTGGCCTGGCTCACCAACAGTGGGGCTCTGGGCAGGGAGGGTGAGTGAGTGTACTATGCACATCGCCCTTGCACTGTGCAGTTCTGCTCTGCCCGTGTGCACGCCATGCTCTGAATCCTATCCTCTCTTCCTGGTGGAGGTGGGGAAGGAGTTACATCCCTGTCTAGATTCATTGATGAATTCCTAACCACCTCAATTTGAGCATTTCTGGCATTAAAAAAATACTTGAGGCTGGGCGTGGTGGCTCATGCCTGTAATCCTAGCACTCTGGGAGGCCAAGGCAGGCTGATCACTCAAGGTCAGGAGTTTGAAACCAGCCTGAGCAAGAGCGAGTCCCCGTCTCTACTAAAAATAGAAAGAAATTAATTGGTCAACTAAAAACATATAGAAAAAATTAGCTGGGCATGGTGGTGCATGCCCGTAGTCCCAGCTACTGGGGAGGCTGAGGCAGGAGGATTGCTTGAGCCCAGGAGTCTGAGGTTGCTGTGAGCTAGGCTGATGCCATGGCACTCTAGCCCAGGCAAGAGAGCGAGACTCTGTCTCAAAAAAAAATATTTCACTTACATCCCTAAAATGAAATGTTAAAGAAAAATTATTTTAAAATAATAAAATGCATACTGTCAAAGAGATATCCAGGTTTTCTAGAGGGTTAAATTTAGACACATAATTAAATCATGAGATACATTTTAATTCCCAGTCCTTTTACATTAGTTGCTTAATTTCTAAGTATTGTTTTACAGCTTTTAATCTTCAGGTACTGTATCATATTGTGTACTCTTTTGTAACTTATTTTGTTTGCTCATCTTTTTATTGGTTTTGGGTTTTTTTTTTTTAGTTTTTTGTAGGGTAAAGGTTGATTTAGTGAATTTATTTTCATTGCTATGTAATATTTTATTATATGAGCACAATTTGTTCCTTTTGGTGAAAATTCGTTGTAATCTTTCTTTATTCCAAATCATAGTACAATGAATACTTTTGCGTGCGTGCTTTTTTTTTTTTTTTTTTTTTTATTTTTTTTTTTTTTGAGACAGAGTCTCACTTTGTTGCCCAGGCTAGAGTGAGTGCCGTGGCGTCAGCCTAGCTCACAGCAACCTCAAACTCCTGGGCTCAAGCGATCCTTCTGCCTCAGCCTCCCAAGTAGCTGGGACTACAGGCATGCGCCACCATGCCCGGCTAATTTTTTTATATATATATCAGTTGGCCAATTAATTTCTTTGTATATATAGTAGAGACGGGGTCTCGCTCTTGCTCAGGCTGGTTTTGAACTCCTGACCTTGAGCAATCCGCCCGCCTCAGCCTCCCAAGAGCTAGGATTACAGGCGTGAGCCACCGCGCCCGGCTTGCGTGCTTTCTTATACAAAGATAAAACAATTTCTCTGGGATGTAGTCCTGTAAATGAAACTGACAGGGTCTAGGGTATGTATATCTTTATTGTTTTAGTTGTTTCCAAGTTTTTCTATAATACGATTTAAATCCTACCAGCAGTGTAGGAGTCCACCTTCCTTCACATGCTTGCCCATGTCGTTATTAATGAGTTTAATTTTTTTGCTAGTATGATGGGTGTGAATGTTTTCTTATTGTTAACTTTGAATTACTCTTTTCTTTCTTAAGAGCCCCTGGGCAACTAGCTTATAGGGAAATTGAATCTTCCTGGTTCATACTCGTTGTTATTCCTCTAATCGCCTCTGTGGCCCATGTGAAGGATCCAGCAATTATATACAGAGTGGAACATCGGAGAAGGTTCCTCTGAGCTGTCAGTCTCCACTTCCCCTCCTCTATATTTGGCATGTCTGTCACCCGAGTGTGGGTTACCCCTTGAAGTGGCACTAAGACTTCCACGCCATGCTTGCGTGGTCTTTATGTGTGCCACACACCCATTGTTTCTTAGGTCCTGCTGTCTCCTGGGCACTGGGAAGCCCTGATGCCTGTATCCCAGAGAAGTTCCCTCCTCCATTGGCCACCATGAGGCAAGAAACAAAACTGTGGAACAGAACAAAAATAAAGTCTCAGCAAACTAACTAAATGTAGAAAAGTCTGACATTGCCTTGGTGATTCCCCTACTTGGCTGCTCAGGTTCTCAAGAGATGCCTCTTCTGGGCTTTAAGAGTATAAACTCTTTGCAAAGGTCTGTTGTGCAGCTGTGATAATTAATGATCATTATTATGATTTAGGGCATTGCCTCCAAACCTTTCCTTTTTCCACCATTTCCCAGCTGCCCGTTGCTTTGCTGTTTCTCCCTGATTTGTCTGCTTTTCTCTTACCTTTTGTCTTTTACGTTCTTGCCAGCTGCTGGTGCCACCCTTCCGTTACTGAGGCAGTTTATGAAGAGCGTCTATGTTTAAATAAAATTCTCTGCTGTCCCCCACCTTGGGGAAGAGCTTCACAATAGCTGAGAATACTTACTCCACAGGAAACCCTACCTGTTGCTGGGCAGGACAGGTAAAGTGCTCTTCTCCATGGCCCCACAGGCTAGTGCCCTTATACCACGCGGGTGTGGACGCCAGAGTCACCTCCCTGGGAGACCTTCCCTGACTCCTATCCGAAATTTTATATTCTTCTTCCCACCTTAAATCACATCCCCTCATTCCTTCTTTGTTTTTTCACCTTAGCAGTGACCACTATTGAATAGTCATGTGTATGGTGCTTACCTTTCTTTTGTCTTCCTTCCTCATTAGAACAAAATGCCAATGAGAAAAGGAAAAGTTAAATCGGGGATGTGTTGTTTTTTATGTTGTTTAAAAAGTTTGATCTAAGCAAATATGTAACCCCAGATACATATAAAGAAATTAGAAATATCATACTTAATTTTAATTTCCATTTGATTTGGGCATAGTTTCCAAAGAAGGACAACTTTGAGGGAAAAGAGTTTTTTGTTGTTGATTTTAATATGTTGCTCATGACACTATACATTTTTACTTCTGGAAATAAACTAGGAATATACTATATTACAATGGTAATTGAGTCTCTAATATAATTTTCCCAATGTTATGCTGCCTATTTTTAATAATAGAGTATAAGGATATATTTTAAATCTCACCAAGAAAATTGTAGTTAGGGGTTTTGTTTCAGGTTTAGCTGTTCGTGAAAGGCTGAATTACCTATTAGAACATATTGCTAAACATCATGTTTAAGCTTTTGAAATTCTAAAGTTAAAACTAAATTAATAGATAGGTTGCATTTTTATAAGTAAAATGAATAGTTATTTAAAGTTGAAGCTAAAACTCTTGGAGCAGTAAGCTCTCTCTTGCCCTTTTAGAGACTCATTTGGCCATATTTTGAAAGTCATTGAGGAGAGCGAGCTGTAAAAAAGGAAAGGGTCTATTGCATGTGGGGCTACATTCCTCCTTTCGACAATATTTGAAACACACAAAACCAGCAGCACCACAGTGAGCCCTTTGTTCTTCCTGTTGGGCAAAACACTAGATACTTACTGTAAATATGGCCGACTGCCAAGCTGTGGCGCAGATTCTTTTTTTTAAATACTGTAAACTGGCACAGGCTCAAGAATTACAGTTCTTCCTTTTATTTACTTTCTCCTTCTGCACTGAAGAGTTTCATCTATCGTAAGAGAGAAAAACAGTTGTGGGAAGGGGAAAAAAATGCCCAAACGGTACCTTTTATCCCCCCCCTTCTAACCTTGAGTAGATATCTGATGAGATAAGCAGAATAACTTTATTTCTCTTAAATTTTAAAAGAATACCGTCCTTTCATGACAAATGAAAAGGACTTATGTAGAAAATTGTGAATAGAGTTGAATTCAGAATACTCGTTAATGCCATACTGCTTTGAAAATTGATTCTGTATTGGTGTTCATCTACTTCTTTCGTTAATTTCAGAGATGTTATCATGGTTTCACTTGTTGTCCTACAATATTTTTGGTTTTAGATTCCATTTTTAATGTGCCTGCTCTATTTCTGACGTTACTAAATCACTTCCCCTTGTGTCTTGTGCTGGAATTTGTATGGCTGCAACTGAATTGAAAAGAGGTACAGGGAAGGGTGTGGAGTTTTGCCTTTCAACTACAGGGTGTGCCCCTTTTGAAACTTTTTAATTTAAGATAAAGCTTGGAAATTTTGCATTTTGAAAGGATTATTTGCTATGTTACTAAAATAGAGATGCCAGAAATCAGTAGATGCCTTTTTTGATATAAGTACCATCTTGTCAAAATTTTTAAATTTTGCATTTTTATTAATTTTGTACAGAGAACCTTCTTCTAGGCCTAAGTATAATTAAATATATATTGTGATTATTTTTCAAAAAATCAAGCTAAGATTATATATATTATCTTTGCCTACTTCATTGACATTAAAATTAATTCATACAATAGACACATGTCAACATATTTACTTTTCATTTTGTTCATGAATCTGTTTTCTTATAAAAAGGAAATTTCACTAAGACATAAATAAAAAGATATTCATCTTGTTTTCAGCTATAGTTAGAGGGAACTTTTTGTAATCAGGTTTTATGTCGGTCTTTTAGGATCTGTAAAGAGGTCTGAGAAAGCATGACAATTAACAGGAGTTAGGGAGCCTGCTTCTACAAAGATGCTCTGCTAGTTACTGTGACGGATAAAAATATTTTTAATTTTAGTGGTGATTGTCATTGGACTGATTAAAAATTTTAAAATTTGAGCAAAATATATTGGCATCCAAGGATCAATGAAGTTCTTTGGGGCATTGACATATATAGTTGACAATTCTTATTTTCAGTGTTCTTCTAGAAATTTTGTATATACTTCCACCAGTATATTGGGTAAATTAATTTGGCTGGGAGTGAGGAGGCTAGCTTCTTAGCCTGGCCTTCATTTAATAACAGTATGACCCTTGAGTATATTGAATGGCTCTGGGCCCAGGTTCCTCATCTGTGAAATAATGAGTGGAACTAGATATTCTTAGAAGTTCTTTCCAACATGAAGGGTCTAGACAAAATTCTGTGATTATTTTGCCTTTTTTTAAGACTGCAATTTATGAATAACGAGAACGTGATATTCTAATGTAGTGAATATTTAATTTATATTCAAAGAATGTAGGTGTAGAATTTTGTAATGTTACATAACTTGAAATTTTTCTTGTATCCTTAGTTCCCACTGATCTTGGAATTCTTTTACTTTTCTGATAGGCTGTTGTCATGCGATGTTATTCACAGAGAGTATGTGAGTAAAAGTGGCTCACAGATTAGGGTATTTGGTAATTTTGAAGATGTTCCAGTGCAGATAAAATCTTCTATGTAAGGGAACCATTTCCTATCTTGAGGGGCAGCTTCAGAGCCCCACACAAGACGTGGGGCCCAGACTCTGTGTTTGAATCCTGGTTCTGTTGCTCAAGGGTTCTGATCCCGAGAATAACTCATTACAGTGTTCTGATTCTAAGTTCCCTTGCCCCGACAGTGAGGATAATCATGTCTGTTTCACAGATATATCATTGAGTATTTGCTGAGTTTAAATTAGATTGTATGTGTTTCTACACTTAACTCCAATTTTAACATATAAAAAAAAAATCCTCTTTTAGTTCAAGTCAGCAAACCTTGTTGGGATCTAAGGTAGTGTGCTCAGTGGAGGCACGTGCATACCTGGATAACAAAAATGTAAGATGTGAGATGGAATAGTTAGTTGTAAACCAGGTGAATGAGAATGTAACGTGGATGGAATGATGGATTGGAACTAGTGAGATTGTGCAAGAGTGCATAAGAAGGTGGAGTGGAGCCAGGCTTGAAGAATGGGGAGGATTTTACCAGTGGGAGGAGGAAGGAGAGCAAGCCAAGAGCTCCTTTCAAACAAGAGGAAGAGCGCCATCAGTGTTGAATGCTTTAATAAGTCGATGGAACTTGGCTTCCCTTAGAAAGAAAGAAAAACAAATAGAAGTTATTTCAGGAGGAAATCAAACTATAGCATGGCTTTAAGAAGTGATGTTTAATCCCATTAGAAATTTGTTTTATTTATATAAGTGTTAGTTTAATTTCTTATCAAAGATGTCTGCCTTCTTTTGATACTTTCCAAATCATAAAACAAGCTTAAAATCAGATATTGCTGAAAAAAAGTCTTAGAATTTCAGGTAATATATAATTCCTCTAGAAGTAAGAGTATTGCATTCCTGGTTTTTTTTTTTTTTTTTTTTTTTTTAACTAAGATGAAAAAGTTCTTTAAAAGGGGTTAAACTATCTGAATTATAGTCAGAAATTAGTGGAAGAACTGGCATGTTTAATCTTGGTGATTATCCCTTAAAAGCATGCTATAACGTAATAACTTTTCTTTGGAATAGATCCAGTGAATATGTGAGTTTAAGCGTCAATGACTTTGAAGAATAAAGAAGTTATCAGGTTTTTCCTTTTATTTGCCTTCCATTTGGTAACAAGCCATTTTTAACAATATTTCATAATACATTTTTTTTTTTTTTTTGAGACAGAGTCTCGCTTTGTTGCCCAGGCTAGAGTGAGTGCCGTGGCGTCCTAGCTCACAGCAACCTCAAACTCCTGGGCTCGAGTGATCCTTCTGCCTCAGCCTCCCGGGTAGCTGGGACTACAGGCATGCGCCACCATGCCCGGCTAATTTTTTTTTTTATATATATATCAGTTGGCCAATTAATTTCTTTCTATTTATAGTAGAGACGGGGTCTCGCTCTTGCTCAGGCTGGTTTTGAACTCCTGACCTTGAGCAATCCGCCCGCCTCGGCCTCCCAAGAGCTAGGATTACAGGCGTGAGCCACAGCGCCCGGCCCATAATACATTTTTAAAAATAAGTTGCTATGAATTACATTGCTTATGGCACATTGTATTTCTGACTGCCAATAGGAATTTTTTTTTTTCTCACAACTTGAGGCAAATATTTTTTTATATGCTAAGAAAGCTGCTTTAGTGTTTGGCTTCATCCAAACATCATTCAGTTTAGGAATGTTGAGATCGCTGGTCACACAACCTCCAAGGATCTGTATAGAATCACCGAGAAGCAGTGGTCAATACCAGGGCTTTTGTTTGAAGAAAATTAACTGAGCATATAAGTGAGGGAGAATATAACATATTTTAAAAATAGGAGATCAGAGTATAGTATGTAGAATTCTATTTCTGTCATTGTGATTAAGTCACTGGGAGGTTTTTTTTTTTCAGAAAGTCAGACCTTTTTGCTTTGGTTTATCCTTGGAACATTTTTAAAGAAGAGACAGAAGATGGTATTTGATGATATTGTATGTGGACAAAGAATAGATATTAATTTAAATACATTATGGTTGAAAGACATGTCTTTATTTGCTAAAAACACCATGCAGATGTATTTCACTTTTAGTTTTAGATATAGTCTACTAAAATTGTGACCACAAGCTTTTTATACATCAACATTATTCATCCCTTGCTATTTTTTTTCTGACTAGGAGGCAAACTGTAGTTGGAATATGATATTATAGTAACAGATGTTTGTGGAAAGAGTAAATTCATAAAAAAATTAAGGGCATAGAAATAATCATTTTCATGGGAAAATTTTGAGAAGTTGTATTTCTCCCCCTTCTCCTTTTAATCTTGTACTGTTTGAGTTCTGTCACTCACTAGTGTATGGCTTAAGCAATGACTTTATTTAATGTATCCAATTTTTAGTTTCTCTAACTGTAAAATCTCATAGTACCCATCTCTCAGGTTAGTGAGGATTAAGTTAGATAATACTTTCATTTTAACATTTTAAGGAAAATGTGCAGTATAAATTTGTTTGATACCTATTCTTGATGTTTTTGAATATATTTCTCTAATTTTTTCTCCTCTGGTGAATTAAACACTGCATTTAAAGGGATTGCTTATGCATGAAGTTATTAGGTATAAGATTTTTCACTTTCTGTAAGAAGGGATATGCTTGTTTGATTCTGTGGCATACTAGTGTGCCTGGGAGCTTTGTCTGTGTGTGTTTACAGAATTGCAGAGTCCTAAAGTCATCAAAACCAAGGGGTCCTTGAGCATTTATCTAGTACTCTCTGCAGACAGGTCCAGAGAAATTTTTACCACGTGATTATAAAAATAAAAAATAATGAAAGGAGCTTCACATTTTTAATTCCCTAAATACTTATTAAGATTGATTCTTCTCCTTTATTTTAAAGTAAACCAGACTGTGGGAGTATCTTCTGTTTTTTCTAGATATCTAAATTTCAGCACCCCCTCCCATTCATCCATTTTAATTTCTTTTGAACTGCATAGTTGGAGAAACTCCTATCAAAACCCCTTGATTTTGACAGCATCCCATGTAATTTTGCCCAAAACAATACACATCTATTTCTTGTACATGTAGACATACTGATACACACACGTATAGTATTTGAAGAAAAGTGATGTAGGAAGGCTAATTATATGCTGCTGCTAACCATACCAGGTCCATGATTACACCCACAGAAAAAACTTTGGCAAAATAAAATTGAATAGCAACCTTTTCATTGCTTAGTATAGTTTTTTTTTTTTCCCTTGCTGTTGAATTATTTTAATTGGTTTGCAGTGAGGTTGCTCGAAATACTGATCTCTAGGAAAGTAAGCATTCAGCAGAGAGAGAAATTGCCTTGTGAACTCTTGTGTTGGGTTTTGTATCTTCCTTAGCCCAACTGACCAGGTCATCGATGGGGCTCAGGGGGCCCAAGGTGCAGGTTTCTCCCCATAGGGAGCAGGAGCTCCGCTTTGTTCTGTGGTCAGATTGCATGGCTGGGTCTGGCCAGTTGTCTTGCACCTGTCACTGGCCCTCTGTCCCCACGGGACAAATCTTACCATCCGTCACCACCGCTAGAAAAACACTTCAAAGTGCATGCCTTCCTGTGGATGGGCTGACTGCATCATCTCGGGATACAAGAAAGTGGGCTGTTACTGATTTAGAAAGTCATTGCTTCTGAGAGGGTGGTGCTTGGTTCCAAACCCTCACCCCCATCAGTTGTGCCCAGTTCTGCTTGGTATGTAGAGAGACGGTGACAGCCAGCTCCTCGTGGGCACAGTGGCAGGTCTTGTGTCAGTCTTTGTTCACTTCCACTGTCTTTCCTTCTGCAAACTATTGTGTTTCTTTTGTCTTGTTCTCATTAAATTCCTGCCAAAGGGTCTTAATACATACATGTCTCTGGATAAAGATTGATTTAGTGACTTCAGAGTGTAAGCTGGGTGTGGGGGCTCACATCTATAATCCTGGCACTTTGGGAGGTTGAGGTGGGAGGATCTCTAGAGGCCAGGAGTTCGAGACTAGCCTGAGCAACATAGTGAGACGCCATGTCTACAAAAAGAGCAGGGCATGATGGCTCATCCCTGAAGTCCCAGCTTCTCAGGAGGCTGAGGCAGGAGGATCACTTGAGCTCAGAAGTTTGAGGTTGCTATGAGCTATTCTTTAAAATGAAGAGAAACCATGAAGGATTTAAGAGAAATGGTAAGCCTGATGTTTTATACTAAAGTGCCGAAGAAGTATTTAAATTTCGGTTTTCAGATCTCTTATCAGTTAAGTTTTGTCAGTTGATTTTTTAAGTCCAACTCTTATTTTTCTTGCTTCAAAATGAAGTGTATGTTTCCAGTAATACTACCATTTGGGGCATTTATTTCTATGGACAAATACTGTCAGCCTAAAATGTGTAGGGGAAGTATAAATTAAACACATTGGAAGGTGGTTTATATATGTCAGTGTGAAATTGTGTTCTAATTTCTTTTTAGTTCATGTTATGGATGCTTTAAGAAACAAATCTTTTAAAGTGTTCTTCATTTTATCAATTTATAGCAAAAATTTTAAAACCATTAAAATCATGAATACGATGCCATGTATGGAATCATGATTCAGATACTTGCCCTTGTAATGCATCCTGGATTCTTTTTGCATAAACTAGATCAAGGGAAATAATTTCTTCCTCCGATGACAGGTAATTGCCAAGTGTGACCAGCCCCATAACTTCCCAGGAATTCTAAAGCGCAGAGTATATTTTTACAAAATGTAGTTAATGGCAACAAAGGGTTAGAAGAGGGGAGGTGGAAAGGAGCTGAAGCTGTAGGAAAGCGAGGGGAAATATCCCCGGTGCAGTGTAAATAAGTTCTGCCTCCACGTGGCTCTGTCTTTTGGGAAGTCACACTAGACAGGGCAGGAGATTGAGATTGAGATTGAGATGGATAAACCCCTTTGTGTAGGGTCTCTCCATGGATATCTTCTAAATACTTATTTGTCTTTTATATTGTCCTCTCTTTTCTAGTACTTACTCTCTCCAATGCCAATATACATACCAGTGCAGTGGTCAGATACTGCTTCCTTTCTCACCCACGTTTGAGATTCGGTGAGCCATTGTATACGGATACAATGTGCAGGACTCCTCTTGTGTGCGGTGTAACTAGGGCCAGGGAAAGACTAAAATATATGGTTGTGTATGTGAAAGTACCATGTTAATTTTGTTAAAAAAATATATCACTATCAGTTATTTAGTATTGCTAATAATAATGATAATGTATTATTAATAATAGCAGAGACAGGGTAGGGAAGCTGAAAATTGGCCCTGACATAAAGCAGCGCTGCACAGCTCAGGATTCCATTCCCTTCCCTTGATTCCCTTCCTTGAAGAGGTAGCCATTCAGTCGGACACACTTTCTTAATAGTAAAGCACGTTCCAACCCAAGAACCGAGTAACTGTTGTTATTATGTGTCTTCCCTCTACAGTAAGGGACTTGAAGCTGAAACTAGTGTGTGCAAATGCTCAGAGGTGAGAGACCCAGCAAAGGTCTCCCCTGGGGTTTGTGGGGCTGTGGGGTCTCAGGGAGGGTGGAGGAGAGAGGGCGGAAGAGGTGACTGTCGTGTGGAGAGAGGTCAGTCCATCACCCAGGCAAGGGCATCAAGAGAAGTGCTGGATCTGAGAGCTGCTTGGGAGGACTCAGGGAAACTTGGCGATTTGATGGATGGAGGGGCTTGAGAGAGGGAAAGTGTTTAAGATGATTTCTAGGGACCAGGTTTGGGCATCTGGGTAGACGGTGGAGGAAATACAGCAAGAGGGCAGGTTAGTGGAGGAAGACTGTTGCTTTGGTGCATTGCAGGGTGGAAGGATACTGTGCAATTTGCAGAATTTCCTTTTTTATTTCTTTAGAGACACGGTCTCTCTGTGTCCCCCAGGCTGGAGTGCAGTGGCACGATCACAGCTCACTGAAGCCTCAGACTCCTGGAACTTATTAAGGCATGCACCATTGGGCCTGTGGTTTTTTTTTTTTTTTTTTTCTCCTTTTTAAAGGAAGAATGTATTTCTTTTTTTGAGATGTTTGCATTGAACCTAAGAAAAATACAGGTTTTCAATGTTTTTTTAAAAAGTGAACTTCTTTGTCAGAGACTGTTCTAGTTCTCCCTTCACTGTCGCTAAAGTAATGCCGAGCATAAATCCTTCCTGAATAATGAAAAATTTGTGTAGTTCTCTAAACTTAGGAGGTATATTACATTTGCCTTTGTAACGTTATGGATATTAGGTTGGGATTGTGGTTAAGCTAATGAACTGAAGAACTCAAGCTGATGGTCTCATCATTCAATCCAGCAGCCTGTCTTAAGTTTCAAGCTAATGTCTGTGTTTATACATGATTGCTTAGCGAGAATTCTTTTGGTATGATAACATTTTTCATACTTAAACCCAAGCTGAATTTTAATAGAGAAGCTTTTTTAAAGTTTAAGAATGCCATTAAACTTTTTAATATTTAATTGTTTTTACTTATATGGTATTACTGATTTAATATTACAGCTGTATTCGTGTGACATGACCTAGACCAATAGTACAATTATACTGAAAGGGTTGCTGTATTAGCTCAAATAGTTGCATTCACTGAAACCACTTCTTAATTATTGGGCGCCTTTTGAAATGTAGGAAAACACAGTCCCTTGACAAATCCATTTTATTATATATTTTGATTATTTTTTGGACAGTGACTCAAATATAGAGGTACTTTTTGCATTTTTCCAGGAAGTGACAAAATGCAGTTTGGAGTTTATAGAGTGTAACATATCTCTTTCTGCCTATATAAGGTTGTTTTTTACTTATTAAAATATTGTAGTATGTTAGCATATCCAATAAGTAAACCATGCATAAATCATAAGAGTGATGTAGTTTTTTTGTAGCTTGGCATTATTGAAATCACATTGCTGGATGTAATTATACATTTTGTTATTGTTTAACAATATCTAAATATAACTAATAGGATGTTATTTTACTGTATGATATGATAGTCTAGAATATTCTATTATGGCTCTGTAGAATTTTTGGGGTAATTTTAGCTTTTGATATTTAGGGTGGAGTATAGTCACTCTGGACTTATGTAAGTGGAGAAAGAGGAAATAAAACAGATTTTTTTTGGAGGATTTGATAGTTCTTATTTTTGCTTCATGTATGAGGAGGCATGTGAACTGATGAGAACGAATGGAGACATTTGTTTGGTTTGAATTTACCAGTTGAGGCTTTATTGAATTAGTAATTGTATCTTGAAATTTATAGCTGAATTCTAGAGCCAATGATTGTATTTTCCCTCCTAGTGTATCTTCTAGAATGTCTTACTGTTCTTAAAAAAATAAGGCATTTCTGTTAACCATACCCTTCTGAGATTTGTATTTCCTTCAAGGCTGTTCCTGTGGACGAAACTGTTTGTATGCCCATCAAAACTAAATAAAAAGAGAGAGAAAAAAAAAAGAAACCAAATATAGCTGAAATTACCTCAGAAATTCCTAAACATTTCAGTCACGTAATAGGCAAAGAATTATGATGCCTCCCTTCAGTGCACAGTGTGTAGAGTAGGCATGTAGACTAGTTGCAGTACAGGAAGGTCAGCCTTATATCTAGAAGAATAAAGAACTCACCTATGTGTGCATTAAATTGTCCCTTATGTATTTTCTGGGAGCCTTCTGCTACCAAGTATTTTCTTTGGCTGTTATCGCAAGTGTACCTCTCCTTGTCAGACCACGTCTCTTTGAGTTCAGAGACTGTGGTCTCTGTATCTCTAAGGAATGAATTTGAGGTCTACCAACAAGAGGTACCTTGGTGTGCTAGATAGTGCTGTGCAGAATTATACTGCAGCCAGGAAGCCAGCAATGAGTGCACAGAATTCTCGGAGGGAAGGGCACACAGGAGGAGCTGTGGGAAAAGGCATGGAAGCAAATATATCCTTCTTCATAATTTTTAATATCCTTGCATGTGGATATACCTGCTGTTACCATTTTCTTTGATTTGGAAACCAAAGTGAAGTTATCCAACATTATATATTTTCACCAGACTAGGTGTTTAAAATTCCATATCTCCTGAATCTTCTGAGAGATTTATATGAAGATTTGGAATAAGATTGGTAGAGGTTGAGAAATAAAGGCTTTGAATTTTTGAAATGTAGAATTTTCTGGGTTTTTTTGGTTTCATTTTTAGATTTTGATACTGATATTAAGGACAAATTTTGTTATATATTGAAACACTTTAAAACTTCCTGTGGCTGTCTTATAAATTGGTGAACTTTGTTGGGAGAATTGGCAGGGGTCCTAATGGGATCAGAATTTCCTAGAATTTCCAGGAGTTTGTGAACTTGCATAGGGGAAAATATTACACTTTTATTTTCACTGATATCTACCTGAAACTTACCATTTCCCTTAATTCTGAAGACAATATACCTTAGCAGTATCAACAGAACCTGTGATTTTGCCACTGATAGAAATCACAGATATTTCATATCACATTACAGTTGTTGTAGAGATATCAAAATATTTAAGCTCATCACTACTTTAAAGTTACAGTCTTTATTAATTACAGCTAGATCTTGTTATTTCACACACTAATAAAACAGGACATTACTATATCACATTTTAAAATATTTTGATAACTGTCAGTTTAATTGATTTCTATGTAGTCTAGTTATGGCACTTAAAAAGTAATTCCGAGAAGGGATCTGTAGGCTTCACCAGACTGCCAAAAGGACCCATGGCCCAGAAAAGGTTAGGAAGTCTTGAGTAGGGGAACCGAGAAGATGCGTATTCTAGAGCCGGTTGTACCATGAGCATCCGTTATCTGAAAATCCAGTAACCACAGTGCTCCAAGATGTGAAATTTTGGGGGCGCTGGTGTGATGCCACAAGTGGAAAATTCCATACCTGATCTCGTGTGATAGGTCACAGTCAAAGCGTAGGCACGTAACACACAGTTTGTTCAGCATTCCCAAGGGAAAAAAGGCCCGCCCAGCCCCCTTCTGCTATGATGTATTTTTTTCTTGCATATGCCAGATATAGATGTCATATTTTTTACTGTGAAGCACTTGTGTGTGAATAAGTATAAGAAACTGACTGCTTATTGGTAGCATATAGATTCAGAGCCAGGAATGATGGTGATGCCAGACAACCACAGATTGTCCGTATGGGTGGCTGAGAAAGTGACACCTTCGCTTTTGGATGGTTCAGTGCACACAAACTTTGCTTCATGCACAAAATTATCAAAAACATTGTGTGTAATTACCTCCAGGCTATGTGTATAAGATGTTTATGAAACATAAATTTCATGCTTATACTTGGGTCCCATTCCCAAGCTATCTCATGTATATGCAGATATTCCAAAATCTGAAAAAATCCAAAGCATTTCAGATAAAGGATGCTCACCTTGTACCTTACTGTGCGACCTTGGGTAGTTAGGCCATATGGTACATTGTGCCATATGATGATACCATCAACTTATGAAATTATTATAAAGATAAAACAATGGAAATAGCTTTGAAAATTTTTAGTATTATGCATGCAGAAAATGTTATTAAGTCAAATTGTTTTTTTGCCTTTGTAAGGACATGATACATATTAAGGATTGTTAAGACCATAAATGAGGCATCTAATGTGAATTGTGCTTTCACTCTACAGTTTCAGTGTGGCTCAGTATCATTACTTTTTATAGGGAACTGCAACGGGAACATGGCAATTCCAATATAGTTACAAAAACATTACCATTCATGGAACCAAAGAGGATTACTTTTCCCTAAATATTTCTTTAAAATTGAGTCCTATAATCTCCAATTCTCTAATCCAAATGGATGCGCTTCAGTGCTCCCTAAAGCAATGTGTCAATCAGGCAAAGCATGGGAGAAAAGTACATGTTTCATTTCCAGTAAACTTAAATGTAGTAGTGTGGTGAAACACCTTTATTTATTAAATATTATTAATCAAGAAATATAAGAAATGGGAGGAGGGAAGAACATATTGAGCATTGTGTTTGGTGTTTTGGCTAAATTTAGTTTTTATTACAACCTTATGTAGTTCATAAATACTGTGCCACTTAACAGATGAGTAAACTGAAATCAGTAGGCAATTTACTAAATGGTCACCTTACTCAGGAGTTATAAGACTTAGATTCAAATTCAAGACTAATCGACAGGACTTGTGATCACTGAATGAAATTAATTAGGCATTAGTTTTGAAATGTGAGGTCTTTAGAATTTTCTATCTCTAATGCACAATTCGTTTTTTTATTGAGACCGAATACAAAATAGGCAGAAGAGTGTTTTTACAAATCCTTTGACATTGTAGATGACATTATAGACTACAGTGATGATGAGTAGTAGCATATTTTCATTTTAAAAATCCTATCCCCTAGTGCCTGCAACTTTGATACATAGACATGTTTTGAAAGTCTGTTAAGAGGCCGGGCGCGGTGGCTCACGCCTGTAATCCTAGCTCTCTGGGAGGCCGAGGCGGGCGGATTGCTCAAGGTCAGGAGTTCAAAACCAGCCTGAGCAAGAGCGAGACCCGTCTCTACTATAAATAGAAAGAAATTAATTGGCCAACTGATATGTATATATAAAAAAAAAAATTAGCCGGGCATGGTGGCGCATGCCTGTAGTCCCAGCTACTTGGGAGGCTGAGGCAGAAGGATCGCTCGAGCCCAGGAGTTTGAGGTTGCTGTGAGCGAGGCTGACGCCACGGCACTCACTCTAGCCTGGACAACAAAGCGAGACTCTGTCTCAAAAAAAAAAAAAAAAAAAAAAAAAAAGAAAGTCTGTTAAGTGAATGAGTGGAAAAAAGGTGTGTGTAATGGGTCAAAATTCTGACTAGAAGGAAAATAGGACTTTGACGTGGGATATTTGAAATGTCCCTTCAGATAACACCCAGTAGCAGTGAAGAGACAACAAAAAACAGAAAAGAGAAGAGAAAAGAAAAACAAGAAATTGCACTGTTGACAGCCTGTATGGTCATTGAGAGCTGTGGCGTGTCCGATCTCACATGCTGTCCTCACTCCCAGGAACTCTTGAGGTGCTGGGTTAAGGAAACCAATGTCCTTCCCAATTGAAGGATCAAGCACACGAAGATGAAGCAACATTGTCACGTTCACAGATGACACTCAAATACTGGGTCTTCTGACTCACAATCTTGGGCCACCTTTCAACCATATCCCGCTGTTGTCATGTGTTGGGGTGGAGAGAAATAAATCCTGGAGAAAGTGAAAAGCTGCAGAACAGGATGCAGAAGGATGTCACGAAGGAAACACCATGATCTCCTTGGAGCAGGGGCCCAGCCGCTCTTCCTTCAGTCCTCTGCTTAAGTGGTCCTCTATTAAGTGAATAAGTGTCCCTCATTCCTTAACCCACTCCTCTGCCAAGTCAGGTTTTCCTGTGATAGACGCTCTCTCACATACTCCACAACAGTCATTACAGCTTGTTCACTAGTTATTTGGATAATTTTTTTGGCCAAACGGCTTTTTTGCTTTGACTCTAGATTATAAATTCCATAGCATTGGCAACTGTGCCCATTTTGCTCACTGCTGTAGTCTCAGGGCACGATGCCCGTTAGTGTGTAACTTTTGAGCAGATGGAAGCAGGAGTGAGCACATGTACAATTCTACAAATGGATGGAAATAATAGAACACCCAAAGTGGAGGTAAAGACTCAGACTTTTAATAAAAAGAAATGGCGCGCCAGCCTACAGTCTTGGGAAGTGCCATGTGTCCTGAATTTTCTAGAAAATCTGTGTATTAATTTTAGGCAAGTTGTCTGGTTATGTCCTTTTTGGTTCAGAAAATATGGTTACCTATATACCACAGTGATGGTTAAAAATAAGGTACACCTTGTAAGAATAGAAGGAGAAAGAAAGGCCCTGACAGTAGTGAATGTTCATGCTACCTATACAGTAGTCAATAGAGTGGTATTAACTTCAGTTTAAAGGTTGAAGAGATGCTGGGCCAGAGAGATTTAACTTGTCCACGATTCAGATGATAAGCTCTCAGGGCTGGGATTAAAACCAGAGCCCATGATTTTCCATTAATTAGATAGTATTTGAGGAGAATGGAAAAGGACAAACTCAGAGGCCCCTAAGGGCATCAGCCTGCAGAGCTACCGCTGGGCAGGGCTGAGTCTGGCTCTCTCATTCTTTGGCTTTTGCCATCTATAGTTACAGCTACCTCCAAAGTCCTGTACAATGGTGATGTTCACAATAATTACTGAGACAGTGACAGAATGTTGAATTATATTTAGGGAAGAAAAGAATATCATGGCCTGGAGATTTTTTTTTACTCGAAGTGATGAAAGGTTTAGCATTGTAATTCTGATACTGAGGAGTCTTGTGTCTAAATAGATTCTAGGGTAACTGATGTGGGCTATCAGTTTAGAGATAATTTATTTTCATTTAAAATTCATTCCGGATGTGTATTACCTTTGCATTTTTTTAAATCCTTAATTTGGAAGGTCATCTGTAAACAAACACTTCATTGTTGTTATTCAGCAGAGATTTATTATCAGGTGCTAGAATATTCCACAATTAATACGTGGTTTCTGTCTTCCAGTGGCTTCCAGTCTAGTAGAGAAGAAAGACAAAGATAATTACAGTCCAGGGTGTTAATGCCACAAAGGGGCTTGGGTCTGAAGTTGTGGTCTGTGAGGGCGATAGCTGTGGCTAGAATCATACACTCCATTGTCAACTGGAGCCCCAGACTTCATGGGTCTAAAATATAACTCACCATTATTATTTCTTGTCAATCCATATTAAATACGGTGTTACAAGTGATGTGAGCATTATATGATTAAGATGAGAACTTACATGAAAACTCCCACTAAAATAGCTGGCACATAGCACTTACAGAGTTTCTTAAAATTCTTTTTTTTTATAAACTCACTTAATTACCCTTGGAATTAGAAGATTTCAGAATCTAAGAAATTGTGTGTCCAACAGTGATTCGAAAGCATGATTCTGTGTATAACCCCAGTACATCCTACATCCAAATAGGGATGATTAATCTTTAATGTGTCAGATGCCTATACATTTTTTTCAAGGGTTCTTTAGGGGAAAATGTGTTTGTTACTGAGGAATATATAATTCCAGTACAGTTTTTGCAATGCATTTGGCTGAAGAGTTTGTTTTTCCTGTGAGCACCTTAGCTTTACAGTAAGAGTCTTTAATACCCAGAGCACACAGAATGGGGGATTAATGAGCATACTCACTGCAGTTATGTAATGTATAGATCTTGGACTATGTTACTATGATCCAGGTTCAGTTGAAGCTTATTTTCCAGTTTTGTTTAAAGAAGGAAGCACACCCTGTTGGGTAGGACAAAGAGCACAAATACAGTATACTTAGGTGTATGTTTGTAGATATTGATTAATAATGTTAATTACATAATTAGTTTCATTTTTCCAGAGTATCTCTACAGTGCTTCATGTTAAATAAGCAAAATGATAATGAAATGTGAAGTAGGGGGAGATGAAAAACGATTTTGACTTGCCAAGATTTTGCTAAATGGCTTAGGATATCTCCTCTGTATTTTTATACTTGAACTGACTTGCCTTAGAAAATTCCAAATCTTCCCACCTACCACCACTAAGAAATTTTTTTTCAGTTTATGGTGCGACCTTTTCTTCCTGCTTACGAGCAGTGCAAACCCCAGGGGCTCGCTCACACCACTGTGTACCAGTTCCACATCCATCTTAAACGTCCCTCTTTGGATGTAGGATGTATTTGGGTTATAAACAGAATCAGCATTATATTTTCAACCTGAATGCTCACTTTCCTCCAGCCTCCTATAATTAATTAATTACATAGGATAATCTAATGTAAAGATTTAGCTCCCCTATACATGACATTTACATTCTTAAAGTTTATAAATTCTTAATTTGGGGGTTTCTATGAACCTCTTGAAATTATATGTAGCATTCTGTGAATATGTTATACCGCATGGGAGGAGTGGGTACACAGCTTACATCTTTCTCAGAGGGGTCTGGGACACCAAAAATATGGGGGGAAAAAGTGGAAATGGACTCAGATGTCTACCAATCCATCATAACCTCTTTTTTAAAAAAATTAAAACTCATTATCTTTTTTTTTTCAACAAGCAAATTCAAAAGAGAAAAACATACTCTTTAAATTCTGATCCCTGAACAACAGTGAAAGATGTAGTTATGACTAATTTATTTTTGCATATGTAAAACTTAATGGTACTCATTTGTTTATCCCAGATATATAAAATATATAAAGATACGTCTGCCAATTTTGAGTGGTAAAATCAAAGGTCACTAGAATCCTTTTGTTTGGGTGGAGGACCAGATCCTCTGTGTAATACTAGCAGATGTATGTCACCGATAGGTGATAAAAATCTTAATTTCTGTCAGGGACATGTAAGAACTATAGTCTATTACTTTGTAAAAAATTTTATCCAGGTTATTGAAACATTCAAATTATTAACTTTCTTTTTTCCCCTCCTATTTAAATACCAATGGTGAGGGCAAGGTGGCAAACCTAATGACATTTGGTCAAATTTGGATATAGTTGTTCAAAAAAAACTGGCTCATGCTGTTTTCAGATGATATCCAAGTTGAATAATTCAGAAAAGAAAATAAAGAGAGGGAACTACGTAAGGAAGTTGGACCAAAATTATAGATGAGCAGAAGTGTTTCATTTATCAATTCATTCCAGCATGAATTTTTCCTTTTTATAGCTCTCTTCCGGTAAAATAATCCAAAGGAATCAAGCTTGAAAAATGGGTGCCTTCCCTGACCTAACAAGTGAATCACATACATAACATTTCAGAAATTTTTTTCTTTTGCAATCTGTTTGCCCTTTTTGTGTGTGTGAGGATTGTAGTTAAGCTTATTTTGTATTATCTACTTAGTATTTTTATAGATGTTTTCCTTTTTCAGGAGCAAACTTGGCTTATGGGAATACTCTTATCAGTATACTGTTATTGTGTTTTAAGGAAATTGCAAATTAAATATTAACTTATTAGCCAAGTACTTTAATGGATTTGTTATAAACATAGCTATAAGTGTCTGGAAAATGGAAAATTTTTCTTGAGAACCCAGGACCTACTGCTTTTAGAACCTCAGTGATTAAGCAGTTTTGTATAATTTAAATTTAGCAAATAAACAACTGACGCATGGCATTTTAATAAGGGGTTTACCTCGTATTGGGAACACATAGTTGAATAAATGTCGTCCTTTGAAAAGGGACACTTTAAGTGCATTTTCATAATTGAAAGATACTTGTTTTCTCTTAACAATTCTCTCTAAATTGAGAGGTGAAAACTTCAGTTCTCAGTATGTTTATCCCTTATTTGACCCTCCTTCTAATCAAGCCTTTGTCTTGTTTTTAATTCTAAAATGCCAGGAATTAAAGTGGATCACACCTCTATTGTGTGTGTGTGTGTGTGTGTGTGTTTAAATAATTGAAAAGGAAAAGATTTAGTGGGGATTGATAAACAGAGAAAAATCAATATACATATGCTGTAAGTTAGCAGAAGTAATTAATGTTAAAGAAAAGAAGACCTATGGAGACTTTCTTGTATTTGACATAAAAGCTTGTCATATTGGTATTTTCCTAGATTCTTCTGGGAAAAAGTTTAAAATTTTTAGGTATTACAAAAACTTTTATATTTGGAGAAATATGTGTTTGTATTTGCTTAACTTTGGTGCACTTATGACCTGGGGGAGACTTTCATGTTATATTCACCATATTAGAAGATACTTATAGTTTAGGCATTTAATAGTATGCTGAATTTATATTGAGAAATATGCTTTATATAAAGGAATTTCACCCTCTGACTACAAAGGAGGAAGATGCTTATGATATTAAAAAGCATAGGTACTTCTTTCAGTAGAATAAATGGGTTTGTCTGGGGTTATACTAACGCTTTCAATACAAAAGTGAATGGATCCTAATTTTAAAGATTTATAAGTGAAGATTTAACAGCCATTTTTGGAAGCTCATCTTAAAATAAAAGTATTTTTTGATTTAAAAGTGTTTTCTAAGGATTTATCTCCACATGTACCAGATCAGCCTTCGAACACACACATACGCATCTCTGTTATCTACTATAGGATTATAGGTTTTGAGGATATTTAGGAATATATAAAATATTTTGATTCAGAATATTTAAATTGTCATTTAACATTTTCAGTCCCTCCATAATAATTTTTCATATGAAGACCCTGCAGTTCTGTGCCTTCCAGATCACAAACCAAACCACACCTATGTCAACAGACACATGCAGTCTTGTTGTGTGCTTTTGTTCTTTGACAATATAAGCATATGTGAGAAAGGGTTCTCAACCACAGTTTGATTCACTAGGTCGTTTTCTCCCTAGACGTGCTAATAACCAGGATTTCTTGCATTAGAGAGTTGTGGGAAGGTAAAATTTTTATTTTGGTTACAAGACTGTCTTTACATACACACACATATAGGATAGGCTACTGGGACAGCATTTCTATAAATCAGTCCTTTAGGATCTGTGCCATATAAATAGGGCTACTTTAAGAAGCAGTCTTGTTGATTGTGAAATTATTTCATAGCTATATATGGATCCTAAGTATTTCTTTAGCAAATTCCAGTTTTTGATGCATAATTTTATATTAAGCTCCCGATATATTTTCATGTAGAAAAATTGTGGTTTAATCAGCAACACATAGATATGTCACCTTTATGGATAGAATACTGAAAAATATTCATCCCCCCCACCAAAATGTCTATTTCACAGGTGTCTATCTTCAAATGAAAAGCTTTTGTCCATTCATTTAATTTTCTTTAAAATTATATAAAGTGCACATATACAGAGGTACATAGTTTAATGGAATGAATGGAATTGGCAAAATCATTTGTACATTTATAACAGATTTTAGTTTTCATCAGTATTTTAAGTCCATCAAGTTATTTTTCAGTACCTTGAATAAAACTTTCTCCCATCCAAGTACTAACCAGGCCTGACCCTGCTTAGCTTCTGAGATCAGATGAGATCTGGCACGTTTGGAGTGGTATGGCCACAGGTAAAACTTTCTCAAATATACAGAGATCATACTTTATTACAAAACAGTGGCTTCCTTTGAGAAGTGTAATGTATAAAATGTTTTTTGATCTGTCTTTTTTGTATTCTTAACTTGCATGATGAGAGTTTTATTCTATATATCTGAAGTTTCCATGTGACAATTATTTGATTTTCACATTCAAGGTCTTCACTGATAGTGGCACTCAGTAAACACCAGCTACTTGTCAGGTACTAGGCTGAGGTCGTTGTGCACGTGACTCATTTAATACTCAGTCACCCAATGTGATGGATACTAGCCCTGTTCCCATTTTAAAAACAAGGAAATAACAGGATCGGAAAGGTTAAGTCATTTGGCCAGGGTCAGGTAGCAGAGGCAGGATCTGATCTCCAAAACTGAAACTTTGCTTTTCCTCTTTAGATTTCTGACAAGAAACCTCTTTAGTTAAAGTGTTGTTCTTAACGTTGTTTTTGAGCTTTGCTGGTAGATGGCTTGCCGGTATCCTCCCAGTGACCGTGGTGGACCTGCCAGCTGTAGATGTTTCTGTGACATTTGTTGTTTGCCATCCAGGAGGTGCGAATGATAGATAGGCCACTGACTAGGGGACTGCCCTGCACTTCCTGTGGGGGGCGGGGCTTCAGAGGCTGCAGTGTGCCGCGCTGCAGGTGTGCCGCCTTTGTCCCCAGGTGCCCCGGGAGTGCAAAGGCAGCACTGCCTGGGAAATTCAGGAAGGCTTTCTGCTGGATGTTGTGCCAGCGTTGAAGTTAAACAGTGATCTGGAAAAGAATCAGAGTCAAAGTGGGCCAAGGAGTTCTGGGCAAAAGAGATAGAATGAGCAAAGACAGAAACATGGTAAATGCAGGTCCTGCAAGCATATTGGTGCTCTTGTGTCAGATTATCATTGAAGCTTCTATTCCATAAAGTAAACTTAAGGTGTGTGCCATAGTTTTCCTTGGGACTCCTTCTTTCTGGCCTACCTCACTTTCCCCAGGAGTTACATGGACTTCACTTTGAGAAGCCTAGTAGAGGTATCTTTCTGATAAATAGGGGAGAGAGGGTGTGGGAGCAGGAAAAAGAATCCTTGCTATAGAACATTTACACGTAGCAAAGTTCTGACAATAAGAACAGCTCATTTTAAACTTTTGAATGTTATATATAGACGTGATAATCTAATTTTGCTAAATTCTGTTAAAAACTTGTTTTATTGCCCCCCCCTTTGTTTAACTAATTTAATGATAGTTTTGTGATGGAGGTATTTATTTTTTTTAATTGCATAAACTTGTCCTAAAATCATCAAATCACTTCTTAATTTCTATTGCTAATTTGAAGTGTAATGTTTTTGTTATTTCATGTTTCTCTTAGCTACAAAATATCTGCTTAATTTTGTACCTTTAGAATGAAAATATCCTTCACCAAAATGGATCTATATCATTCACGATTGGATGTGGATCCAGTTCATGATATTTTTCATAAAAATTTCATGAAATTTGTTTCATTTAGAGATACTTTGTGCGCCAATAGCATTGAAAAAAATCTGTATTATTATTATTAATCTTCCATCATTGTCTTGTATCAGAATCTTGTTATTTCAGAATACCTAGCATAGGCCTGAAAAAAAATGCCTTGACAGCTTTTTATCCTACAGAATAATGTAATTCAATTTTGTAATATAATCCTTTAGAAATTTTTTTTTTTAATTTTCTTCATTGGGTGAGTAGCTATTTGCAAGGTTGTATAGATTCAAAATACAATTGAGCCTTGGATGACGTGGGGGTTAGGGAGCACCAATACCCCGACACAATCAAATCTGAATATAACTTTTGACTCCCCCAAAAGTTAACTACTAATAGCCCACTGTCGACCAGAAGGCTTACTGATAATACAGTGGATTAACACATATTTTATATCTTTTTTTTTTTTTTTTTGAGACAGAGTCTCACTTTGTTGCCCAGGCTAGAGTGAGTGCCGTGGCGTCAGCCCAGCTCACAGCAACCTCAAACTTCTGAGCTCAAGCGATCCTCCTGCCTCAGCCTCCCGAGTAGCTGGGACTACAGGCATGCACCACCATGCCTGGCTTATTTTTTCTCTATATATTAGTTGGCCAATTAATTTCTTTCTATTTATAGTAGAGACGGGGTCTCACTCTTGCTCAGGCTGGTTTCGAACTCCTGACCTTGAGCAATCCGCCTGCCTCGGCCTCCCAGAGAGCTAGGATTACAGGCGTGAGCCACCGCTCCCGGCCATATTTTATATCTTGTATGTGTTATATAATGTATTCTTACAGTACAGTAAGCTAGAGAAAAGGAAATGTTATTAAGAAAAGCATAAGGAGGAGAAAATCTATTATTAAGTGCAAGTGGATCACCATGAAGGTCTTCACCTTCATTGTCTTCATGTTGAGTAGGCTTAGGAAGAGGGGTCAGTCTTGCTGTCAGGGGTAGCAGAGGTGGATTTCCACATATGAGTGGACCCGTGCAGTTCAAACCTATTGTTCAAAGGTCAACTGTAATTTTGTATATGTCTAAATGTATAGTTATCTTAGGACATGAGATTTTCCAAGTACTTTTTCAAGCTCTGTAATACTATTTTTAAAAAATAGTGAAAGAGGCATTCATCCCTAAATGAAAGATGCCTTTAAGTTGACCCTATTTGACATGCAATAAAACATCACTAGGATATAGTTCCTTATTTACATGGGTTGGCCTAGGGTGAAACTCTGTCCTATAAAACAATAAAATCTTGATGAAACATGTTAAGTCAATAAGAAGAATGATATCAGATCCTCAAATATGACTCATCTACACGGTATTTATTGTTTTGAGTAGCAGTAATGGCCTTCCCATGTAGAAATATAATTGTAGGAACAATTAGCAATTTGTCTTAAAAGTATAGCTTTCTACTTTGTAAAAGTAAAGCACATGTATTGAAGAAAACTTGAAATTCCAACCTTTACTTCCATGCTTCTATGCCTGTCTATACATATTTTTAAGAGTAAAAATGGGACAATTTTGTACACAGTCTTTTTGTAACCACTTGCATTTACTATGTCATGAACATTTTCCAGTGTTACATATCCTAGAAAATACACATATATGTGTACATATGTATATATGGAAGATGTATATATAATTATCTTATGTTGATGTACTTAAACAAGCTGCTATTAGATAAGTTGTTGCTTATGGTGGTTTTGACAAGCTAGGAATTCATAGAGGCTTTTGGATTTCCATAATTTAAAAATTAAAATGAATTTGTATAATGAAAATATATTGGTGTTTCACTTGTATATTTTATCAGGGTTTTCAAATTAATTTAACTGTAGGGCTTTTATTATAAACCTCCTTGCATTTTTTTAGAATAAAGCAAGCTATAAATTAACATTAAAATACTACATTATTTGGTTTAGTCATATGTTGGGAGTATTTTGAGATTGAGTCTACTTACTTAGGCAGAAAAATAAGATCCTTCTAGTTTTGTCAGGACTGATACGCTTCCCTAAGTGAGTATTTGACTTTCTTTGCTATCTGTAATCTATACAAACAGCTTTTCAGGAGTTTTTTTTTTTAAATGTTAAGATCTGCTTTCTCACCTCTAGTGTTCATTCATTATTTGACTTATGTTAGCTATTTTACATTTTATCACATTATATAAGAATCTTTAGTTTTTAGGAGTTTGCTTTGTGAGTTTACTGTTCAGATTATTTACATCTCTATAATTAAAAAAAAAAATCAAACAAACCTAGTTGTCATTTCCAAAACATTTATCACAATATGATATTAAAATTATGTAAAATCTATAGTTTTCACTCTACTGGGTTTCGTTGTAGAGGGAGCTCATTGTTGTTTAGTCTTGAACATGATTAATTTTACAAAGAAGATAAATAAAGATCAGTGACCAAATGTACGCAGTTTCTCATCTTTTTTCAGTGGCATGCTGATGCCAGGAGGGGAAAATGCCAGTGTGGTATTGAGATGGGGCCTTTCAGTTCCATGTGAGTGGCAGCCTGTATGAGTCCCTCTGTAGTTTGCAACCCCTAGGTGACTAGCATCTCAGATGCCAAGCATCATTTTGGCCAGATGAACAAGGATATATATTGTCATAGTTCTATGTAGAGTTCAGATTTGTTATTTTAACTAACACAGAAGAGAGAAATCAAGTACTCTGAGTGACCTCAAAAATAAAGTATAAAACGTCACCTCCTAAGCTTTACCCCACAGATCACCTTTTCTCCAGATGACTTCCCAAAACTGAAAAGTCCAGAAAAATACTTGCAGATGCTTCATTGCTGGAGAGTGGGTAGGACACTGTTCTCTCAGGACCAGGACTAAAGTTGCAAAAATACATCCTCGTCATTTTAGGGATGTCTGCAAAGAAGCAGATCTGATTTTCTCTATCAGCCCTCCTCCTCTGGCAAGAAAGTCAAAACCTGTGTTTCCATTGGTTACGTAAGAAGAATATTCCAAAATGTCTTTACTTTTCAACCACACGTTCATTTACTCTTTCAATATCCTGAGTTGAGGATACTGGGGAAACCCATCTTATGGTGCTTGACCAGCCAACACTTAAGAAGAGAATGGAGGCTGAATTTTGAGAGGCCTCTCCTGAGCGAGTGATGTCACCTACAACATCTAATGTCATCTTTTAGGTAGGCGTTCATCACCCTTTCATGGGCAAGGAAACCTAGAGCTCTTTCACTCACTCATTTATTCAACAATTGTTTGCTGATCACCTGCCAACTGTCCTGGGAAGAGGCTTGGGACACACACTGAACAAGATGCTGCCCTTGCCCTGCTCCCAGGCGGCCCCCAGCCTTGCCGAGGCTGTTGCTGAGCTGTGGTTCCAGGGATCTGGGTAGGGCTCTTCCCGCGAACCCACCACTGACAGTGGTAGAGGGTAGGGACATCCACTGAAAGGTGAAGTAGTCGCTGTTCCTGACCAGAAAGAAGAAAGAAACTGATGTTAAGATAGGAGATGATTGGCTTGCATATGCAGTACTTTTTACATGTCAAAAAATTAAAACATAGACATAGGAGGCCAGTTAAGGATTTTATATTATATCAATTATATTTTCTTGAATGCCTACTGTAGTATGTTAGATAGTTTGGCATTCAGAGGTGTATACGATATAATTTCTTTCTCTCACGATGGAGAAAAAGAAATAAAACATGAAAAAGAACAATAGAAGGACATTCTGTGCCAGGCTTAAGGCTATTAATTTAATGCATCTCCGTAAACATTTATTGAACTACTTGCTGCTTGCCCTTGAGCTCACAGCCATTTAAAACACATGTAACAGGTGCCAGCCACCAAGGGCTGTTTGCTATGCCAACAAGACTGGTGTATGTTCTGAAGGTGATGGGAAGGATTGAAGTCTTCTCAAAGTAAAGGACTACATTTAAATGTGTACTTTACGACCTTACTATGGGGACTTTATAAAAAAGGTTTGAGAGGCTTGGGTAGGCGATTAGTACTCTAACAGAGAAAATATCACTGGCTGAACTGGGGTGTAATTTGAAAATCAAGTTTAAATTTTTTTTTAAAAAAAGGCTTTTAGAGATATTTCTAAACCTTTGAACTTTTTCTATTAATGTATTAGTGCCAGTTGTTTGAAAAATTAAGTAAAGGGTGTGTAGTTGGTCTTTGCTATCCAAATACATAGCAATAAAAAGTCTTATTCTTATTTTTCAATGTTCCAATTAGTTCCAGTCTCATCACCCAAAATTTCTTGCCAATTCCCAAATTCAGCAACAGAGGTCAGTAAACAGAGGCTTTCAAAAGGGTCAGCATGCAAGGGTACTCACTTTGGAGCCACACAGACCTCCTTCCATACTTTGTGGACCTCGGCTTGGTCAATTTAATCTTTCTCAACCTCAATATTCTCATCTATACAATGGGGAGAATGCCCGATTCCCTGGTCTAGGCAGCCTAAAGTAGATAATGAACATAAAGCATCTAGCACAATACTAGCTCACATTCTAAGCAATAAGTAACCATCGCTTCTTTTTATTTACAATGTACTTGTCTTTCAGGGAAGAAAACAATATTGTAATTTGGGGCCGCTTAGTTCATTTTGCCACTTGTATAATAGAATCCTTGTTTGCATATTTCCTGAATTTTATGTTTTATGTATGTATATACTTCTTTCAAGTGTTTTCCCTCAGCCTCGTAATATTACCTGGGGAGCAGTATACTGTAGTGTTATTTTATACCAACAATGTAGACCATAAACCTTTCTTTTATACTTTTCTGGGGATGCAAAGAAATTTAGCAAATAATGAAAAGTTCCCTAATGGGAAATGGAAGTAATGAAATTAACTAGGATATTGCTTATCATCCATTAGCATCAAGAACAAAGAATCAAATGTGTTATAAACACTGAGGGAAGCGGTCATTACGAACCTGTTTTCCCAAGCAGCCAACAGAGCCTTTATAGAATGGTGAGGATTCTTATTAAAAAGGTTTGCTCAACTCTCAGGCCGGGAAGCATCTTTGCAGGCATTTGTGACCCCTTTGTGTAGGAGCCCTACCTAAAGAAGGTGGTAGACATTTGTCATGTGTCCTTCCTTCCCAGCACAATTTTTTTCTCTTTTAGGCTTGTATCCTAGATGGCCTTGATAGCATTTTTAACAAGCAAAATTATGAGTTATCCCTGGAAAGCTTCATCTTAGACTCAGGTTATAGTACAAGAGAGATGTAATGAAACCAGAAAAAAGTGTAGAGATACCCAAATAAAAAGATTGCGGACAAGGAGGGACTCTTACCAGTGGAAATGCTTTTTTTTTTTTTTTTTTTTTTTTTTTTTTGAGACAGAGTCTCACTTTGTTGCACAGGCTAGAGTGAGTGCCATGGCGTCAGCCTAGCTCACAGCAACCTCAAACTCCTGGGCTCAAGCAATCCTTCTGCCTCAGCCTCCCGAGTAGCTGGGACTACAGGCATGCGCCACCATGCCCGGCTAATTTTATATATATATATATATATATATATATATATATATATATATATATATATATATATATATTAGTTGGCCAATTAATTTCTTTCTATTTATAGTAGAGACGGGGTCTTGCTCTTGCTCAGGCTGGTTTCGAACTCCTGACCTCGAGCAATCCGCCCGCCTCGGCCTCCCAGAGTGCTAGGATTACAGGCTTGAGCCACCGCGCCCGGCCTGGAAATGCTTTTAATCCTAGGAATACAAAGGCTTATTTTGCGTAGCATGTAACAGAATTTTCAACACCAGGAGTGGCACAGTCTGAGACCAGTAATTTTTCCATGGTAGGTTCTAGGTTAATGATAATGAAAAGTTCCCCTTCAGACCTTTGGAAGTTGTTGCTACTGCTATAAAGCAAGTGAGTAAATTAGCTTAGTTACAGGTTCAGCTATTTCATTTTCTTTCTAGATTTATTTTACTTGTGCTTGGTGATACTACTTTGCACCAAAAATAGAGTCACACTGAAGTTAACCTAAGGCTTTAAAATGGTTCAAAAATCAGAAGGAAGGAGAGAGGAAAGTCATTCAAGTAGTAAGAATTGATATAGCAAAATGTCTGCAGTAAAACCCATTCCCTTTTGATAAGGCCAATAAACAAGTAACAGGCTTCTTGGATTATTGTTTGTTAGAAGCAGCAAATTAGGATATGTGAACAAACATACCAAAAGTGGTAGCATAGGTTATTAAAACTCTTACAAGTAAGATACAGCGCTTAGCACTACAATTAGGGTGCTATCTGTTATCCAGGCGGAGGACCCTGTAAACCTCATTAGCTCTCCAATGGCATCTCTGCAGTTACAACCAAGTACAAAAATTAGAGTTCACAGTGATTACCCTGGGAAGGTATAATTACATTTATTTATTTCAAGCTATACAAGAAGGCAGAGAAAAATAAGAGGTGTGGTAAAAATACAAATGTAGGCATGTATCTGAATAAATGTCTTGAATTTGGAAAACTTACTTTCATTCATTTAATATTTTCTGAGCACCTCCCTGTGTTCCAGCTAGATTTCTAGGTTCTGGGGATATGAAAAGACATAGAGTGCTTGCCTTCATGGAGCGTACAGACCAGTAGGAGAAGCATACATAAATCATGTAGTGTAAGTTACCACCATGGTACATGCTGCTTTGGGAGGACAGAGCACATGGCTGGAGAATGCAACCTGGATCCCCACATTGAGAGCAACCTGAGGGCCGGCAGCTCTGAGATGAGCTTTAGATGTGTGCTCCATTCTCTTTGAAGTTCTCTGGAGTGAAGGAGAGAGAGAGACACCAACCAAGAGTGTCCACTCCTCTTCTGTTTAGAAAAGCCAGGGTCAGGAAATAAGGTAATGGGGAGCCACCACTGCTGTGGTGCTAGTTGGTTGTTCGTTGTTGTTGTTGTTATTATTATTATGGAAGTGTGTAATTTATTTTTGTGTCACTGGCTTTTAAGCTCAGTGAGGGTAGGAACTTTGGTTTGTTCACTGCTATCTCTTCATTGGGACAGACAGTAAACTCTCCATAAATATTTGTTGAATAAATGCTTTTGGGAAAGTTAGTAGGAAAACAATGTGCAAATGTTTATTTGGGTGTATTTAGTGAAACCACCCATATCTTGAGAGAACACTGATTTTATTGAGGATAGAATGAAGAATGATGGTGACATTAACAATAGATGCATATAATTTTAGAATTGGAAGAATTTTAGAGATCATCTAAATCATTGATTTTTATAGTGGTAAATATAATATGACCCCAAAGAAACAATAGGAATCACAGAGTGAAAGGAGATGGGGCTTGAAAATAATAGAGTATGTCCTGTTTCTATTCTTTCATTGGTTTTCAGTCATGATGTCTATTAGGGGTTTCAAATAATCTTGGAGGAGTATTTCAGGGGTGGTAGTGAGAAGCATGGATTAATAAAAAAGACTTTGATTTAAGATGATATGCCAGTTGGAAGGCAATGCAATAAGAATTTGGAAATTTGTAGTAAAAATACACAAAAGCAGGAAAATTAAATTACAGTAATAAAATTATAGTTTTCCACAAATTACTATTTGGGAAGCCATTTACTCTTCTACCTGTGTTCTAGCTCTAATATGCATTGCAGTCCTTTTTTTACTTGGCCTCCCAGCAGAATTTGACGCTCTTGTCCACTTCTTGGCTGTTGAAAGCCTGTGCTTTTCTTGTCCTCTGTTGTACCACATTGTCCAGCTCTATCAGCTTCTTCCACGTTTTCAGCTTCTCTCTGCCCCACCCGCCCCTCGTGCCGAGCCTCACAGCTTCGTCAGAGACCAGACTCTCCTCAGTGCTCATCTTTACTCTCCCAAACTTCAGTTACTGTCTATGTCAGCACTGCCCATAGAAGTATAATGTGAGTCACAAGGTGAACCTGACATGTAATATTTAAATTTTCTAGTAGTCATATTACGAAAGCAAAAAGAAACAGAAGAAATCAATTTTGTAGTATATTTTGTTTAGCCTGATATATCAAAAAATATCATTTCACCGTGTCAGTATAAATATTATTCAGATCTTACATTTCTTTTTTTCATACCATCTTCAAAATCTAGTGTGTGTCTTATATATAGATCATCTCAATTTTTCCTGTCGTACTGAGGTGCTAGGTAGACACCTGTGGCTAGTAGCTATACTGTATTAGACCCTGTGGATCTGTATGCTCACAGATACCAGGTCCTTGTCTTTAACCCATAACTTTCACAGGGCTCTACCCATTATCCAGTTGCTGAGTAAGCACTTCAGACTCAGCCTGTCTACAGCTAACAATATCATTTTCCCTTCCCTCTCCCAACCTGCTCTGCCTCCAGTGTTCACATCCCATGATGGTGCCTTCATCTACCAAGTTGTCCATGCCAGTATCCTGGGCATTTTCTTGGACACTGATTTCTCCCTCGCCCACGCATGCAGTCCTATCAGGTGTAACACCACTCACCTTTGGATCTGTTCACTGTCCACCTTCATTGCTGATTCCTTGGGCTGTGTCACCGTCATTTCTTATCTGTGCTGTGGTGATAGTCTCCTATCCAGTCCTCCTGCCTTCATTCTTGCCATAACACAATGTTGCCCACAACTCCCCCCACACACACCAGTTTCAGATCTTTCAATAGTTTCCATTGCCTCAAGTATAAAATCCAGACATGCCTTATGATATCCATCAAGGTCACTTCTCTGCCTTCCTTTCCAGATGTCACTGTCCTCTCTCTCCATTTCAGCCATCCTGGCTGGCTTTCTCTTCTCACTCATATTTTTCCCTGCCTGGAGCATCCTACCTACCCTCTTCTCTCCTCATGTGTAACCAAGTTCATTTTATCCCTCTGATGGTTTCCATGAAATCTCTCATTGCCCCTAGCCTAGGTTTCTCTCCTGTCTCCTGTAACCCTCATCATGTTTGTAAGTCCTTGTATTTTGTCTTCCTTGCTGGACTGTACGCTCTGGGAAGGCAGGGACTGAGTCTCTCCTTTGCTCTGCCATGTATGTAGTATATAGTGAGGCAGCTGGCCTTTAGTCAGCATTTCATAAATATTTGGAAGAGTGAACAAATCCAAGAACAACAGTGTTGAAGTCCTCAGGTTTAGTTAACCTTTACTGAGTACACAAATTACCTTTAGAATATCCCAGCCTCTGTTTGAATACCTAGTGGTGCAGAGCTTACTAACTAGATGAACATTTCTTCTTTTTAAGAAATCTTTATTAAAAAGCAGTTTCCTTGTATATAGAAATTATGTCTTATGTAAGAAAATGGTTTGTAAACTACAAAGCATTATCCCCTCCCCCCGCCACCAAAAAAAATCTGATAAGATAAAGGTTGTATTATTCTAAGTATTCTTTTAAATTAATTGTCATTGTTGAATGTGGTTAATACTTACATCATGAATTTCATTTTCTATTGAAAAAATGGAACAATTATATGTATTTTTTTATTCTTGGCAGTTGTCTACAATAGAGAAATAAAACGTGTCAGTTCATTTTTCATTTTCTGTCTTGTTTATGTGGGTCTGTGTATATGCGTTCATATGCATGTGTTTGTATATATTGTCAATTTCTCTCTGCAATAAAAAACTGATCTTTCTAACTGTGAAATATCCAGTGTTTTCCATTAGACTTCATTTGTTACACATTTTTCCTTTTAAATTACTTCTGAACCACAGAATCTGGCAGGCCTCATTGGAAGGCATTTGAGGATAACTACTCTATCTGGAAACTAGCCATTTACAGTATTGAAAACAAAGAACAAAGCAAAGCAAATTGAGATTATTTTGTTGAATGTTTAAAAGTTTGGGGAAGAACAATTAAAATTGAAAAGGAATCCTTCATTAGTGCATGCTTTGAAAACACGACGGAGTTTTCTCAGCCTTTAATTTTGTGCATCTGAAAACCAACTTGAATTCGCTTGTCTTTAATCCTCTGCTAGCCAGTGGGAAGTAAACAGGCAGGATTGCTAATCCCGAATGGCCTTGGAATAACGTTAAAAGGAACAGGATGGTTTAATGGGTTAATCAATCTTCTTTACAGTATTAGAGTCAGATTCAAATCCAGCTGAGAAGCAAATCTTAATCATGTGCATTATTCCAGTTTTTTCTCGGGAGAATTCATGTGTAATCATCTAGTTGTTAGAATTTCCAAAACCTCTTAATAATGTGAAGCATGTTGAGCAATAGTAGTAATGTTGACCTGACACTAATAACGCCAGTGCAGTGGAAGTAAACAGATGTGGGCTCAAGTCCTGGCTGGCCATTGGCTGTACTCCAGCTCCTGCTAATAGCAGCTAACATTTATTGAGTGCTGACTAGGTGCTGAGCGCTACACTGGGTGATTTAGCTATGTTATCTCATTTAGCGTTGAGAATGATAGTGGTATCTCCATTTTTTTAAGTTACAGAGGTTGAGTAATTTGCCAAGTTTACGTAGTTCCCAGTGGAGTTGGTGGAGTTTGAACTCAATCCTGGTGTCTGGCTTGAAACCCTGTGCTTTTGCCAGCCATCCTGTCTCTCTGATGTTGAAATTTCTTGAGTTATTAGCTTTGTCGTTACTTATGATTCCAATATTTCACTATGTTAGATATAATTCTAATAATATTTTAATTGACCTGAATATAAGGAATACATCTGAGTATTTTCAGGAAGTTAAAACATAAAAACTCTAGCTATTAACGTTTCTGAAAATATAAACCTGCAAATGGCCATTTGTGTTACTTTAAGAGAGAAAGTGGGTGGAAGTCTCTTTTCCTTGTTGGAGTAAAGTCAATCCTAGAAAAAAAGAATAAGGACTTTAGAACTATTCTTTGTGAAGTTTTGAATAAAACATGGGTCTATCGTCCTTTCCCTAGATGTAGCTTATGCCTTAGTTGGCATTCAACAATTAATTTGAAGCTATATCAGGAATTGTCACTAACTTCAGTCCTGCTTATTATCCTTGAAGCTCAGCAAACAGTAATGCAGATGGCCTCAGACTTTTTTTTAGCTGAACCAGGTGCCACTCTGCAACCTGTCTTTCTATGGAGTTGTCACTTACCCCCAAAACTCTGAATATCCAGACTTCAAAAGAAGTATAGTATTTATTATACTTTCTTTTCCCTTTATGATTTTTTTAATTTGTGTTGGTGTGTGTAGGTTTATGTCACTTAGTGACTGTTGCTCCCTAATCTGACTTTAACTTTTTTTTACGTATCTTTGAATGATTCTCAGGGGGGATTTTATTTTTCCCTATGGGAAGTTTTAGTTTGCAGAAGCTTAGGTTGGAATTGTGTACAAACCACAATGAGAAATCTGGACTTGATACCATCCAACCCCACCTCAAACACTGAGGATTAGAAGATTAAAAGGAGTGAACCTAGTTAAATCCTGGGGACCAAGAGCTTGCCAGTCAGGGTGTGGGTGTCCTGAGGACCAGGGCCACCAGTATGCTAACCTCTCTTCCCTTGAAGTTCAAGTAGGTTAAAAAGAAAAATTAGGGATTCCCTCCCTATTTACTGTCTTGCCACTTGCTTGAATCCAAAGTGAGATGCAGAGATCTTGAGTTTGGGCTGAAGTAAAGGGTTAAACTCTTTCTTATTCTCTTGTAATAGTGCAGAAACTGAGGAAGGTGAAATAATTGAACTTGAGATAAAATGACAAGGATTGAGTATTTGTCTTTGCTTTGTAGTTTTCAGGGTTTGTGCTGCTTAATAATCTTTCCTGAGTTTGATTAGGGAAAAGATGCCACAATATTTGATTTAATAATTACCATGAAGTCAGATGAATTCCATTCTGTACCCAGCTACCATATTAATCTCCAAAATGGGTAATATTTTTCTTTCCTGGAATGGGTTGAAAATCTGCCCTTGTCTTTAATGAACTAAAGAAAGATTACTTTGTATCTGGAGTAGTTGCATTAGTAATGGATTCATTCCAAGTACTTTGAAGTTTCTCATACTCTGTAAGAGATGTCAATTAACCTTATAGCTAAAGTAATTTACAGGGAAAATACAGACAAAATGCTTGAAATAGTATTTCTTTGAAAATCTTACTGTTAACTCTTACAAAAATGAGATTTAGAAATAAAGTTTTTCACAGTTTTTTAATGCTACTGCACGATAATTGTATGTGTTAATAATAAAGGCATAGCAGGGGATTAGAAGTTTTAGTCACTGCTAATAGCAGTTTAAAAAAATCCCCGCAGCAGGTTCAGATATGTGGGAAAGGATTATAGCGAAAGCTTGGCTTAGCTCATAAGGGGCTTATTATGCATCAGCAACCCAGGGCCTCATCAGCTACGAAATACAGGTGTATTTTCAGACTTGCTTGACTTTGTGCCACCTGGTACCTATCACAGTGCATGTATGGAGCACCTAAGACAGCAACAGCTCTTCAAGTAATTCTTATCAAATATTTATAATGGCTCAGAGCCTTGCATGTGATTTATTTCCCATAAATGCTTACTGAATCGAACAGATATCTTTCTGAAATGTAATGCTGACCATCATGTACCTTTGTCCCGAGAACCTAGGGCCATGGTTGCATGTGTGCGTTGTGTATTATTTATGGTGCTAGTTTGAAGTATATTGCTGTATAGAAAAGCCACCTGGGCCCTTTGGGTGAAGTACCTTGCAATCCACTGAGCCTTGTTGGGGTCAGATTGGGCAATGTGACGCTTCATCAAAGATCTCAGGCTCTGACATTGAACTCCTTGTAGCTGTCACTCTCTGACCTGTCATCATCTTTTTTTTTTTTTTTTAACCATTGGGTCTATTGTTATCAGTGGGACTGTCTTCAGCAACCCACTCTTCCCCCCAGGCTGATTGCAAAACATGTAAAACCAGAGTAAGACAAGTTAGAAGAGGGCAGCAGAGGTTTCCTTGTAGATACAGTGTGTGACCTCTCTGTTTTCTGCTCAGAAGCCATTTTGCTGGTCAGTTGGCTTTGAGAATAGGCAGGGTTTGGGGTATATCTCAATTACAGACATGTGTTTTCTAGTTTTCAGGTACTTTTTTGTGACTTAAAAAATACATGGATATATTAACATGGTTGTGTTCATATATAATGCAAGGAAGGGGTGTTTTGGTGGCCATTGTTTGCATTTATTTGTTTTGTTTTTTATTGACACATGATAGTTGTACATATTTTGGGGGGGTACATGTGGTATTTTGATACATGCATACAGTGTGTAGTGATCTAACCAGAGTAACTGTGACATTTCCTAACTGCAAACGTTCAACCCTTCTTTAAGTTGGGAACATTCCAATTCCTCTCCTCCAGCAATTTTGAACTATATAACAAATTCTTGTTAATTATAGTTGGCCTGTTGTGCTTTCAAACACAAACATCCTTCTATCTGTGTATTTGTAGCCATTAACCAACCTATCTTCTTCCTTCCCTCCCCCTTCCCTTTCCCAGCCTCTGGTAACCACCAATCAACTCTCTACTTCTGTGAGCTCCACATTCTTAGCTCACAGATATGAGTGGGAACACGGGAGATTTGTCTTTCTGTGCCTTACTTATTTCACTTAACATAATAATCTACAGTTCCATCCATGTTGCTGCAACTGACAGGATTTCATTCTTTCTTATGGGTGCATAAAAAAGAATGTATATATGTACTATATTTTTTAATCCATTCATCCATTTTCAGGCACTTAGATTGATTCCATATCTTGGCTATTGTGAATAGTGCTACAGTAAACATGGGAATGCAGATATTTCTTTGATATACCGATTTCCTTTCGATTGCCTGATCATATGTTATTTCTAAATAGTTTTTTGAGGAACCTCTATTCTGTTCTCAGTAGTGGCTGCACTAATTTAAATTTCTGCCAGTAGCATATGAGGGTTCCCTTTCTCATCATCGTCACCAGCATCATTACTTTTTGTCTTTTTGATAAAAGCCATTTCAACTGGGGTGAGATGATATCTCATTATGGTTTTGATTTGCATTTCCCCGATGATCATTAGTGATACTGAGCCGTTTTTTTCATATGCCTGTTGGCCATTCGTGTATCTTCTTTTGAGATGTCTTTAGGCCATTTTTTAATTTGGATTATTTTATTGCTATTGAGTTGAACTGCTTGTATTAATATAGTCTTGTTATTAATCCCATGTTGGATAGATAGTTTGCAAATATTTTCTTCCATTCTGTAGGTTGTCTCTTCACTTTGTTGATTGCTTCCTTTGCTGTGCAGAAGTTTTTTAGCTTGATGTGATCTCATTTGTCTGTTTTTGCTTTATTTGCCTGTGTTTTTAAGGACTTACCTAAAAAATCTTTTCCCAGACCAGTGTCCTTGAACATTTCCTTGATGTTTTCTTCTAGTAGTTTCATAATTTCAGGTCTTAGATTTAAGTCTTTAATCCATTTTGAGTTGAATTTTGTATATGGTGAGAGATAGGGATCTAGCTTCATTCTTCCACACATACTTATCTAATTTTCCCAGTACCATTTATTAAAGAGACTGTCATTTTCCCAATGCTTGTTCCTGATACCTTTGTTGAAACTGAGTTGGCTGTAAATGCATGAATTTATTTCTGGATTCTCTATTCTGTTTCAATTGGTCTCTGTGCGTGTTTTTATGCCAGTGCTATGCTGTTTTGGTTACTATGGCTTTATATGCTATATTTTTAAGTCAGGTAATGTAATGCCTCCAGCTTTGTTCTTTCTGTTCAGGATTGGTTTGGCTATTCGGGGTCTTTTGTGGTTCTATACAAATTTTAGGATTGTTTTTTCTATTTCTGTTATTGGTATTTTGATAAGGATTGCATTGAAATAGATTGCATCTATTTCCAATCTATTTCCAACCAACCTAGGGTTGGTTGCCATTGGACGTTGGGCTTACCCTGTCCCACCCTGACAACTTTCCTCCTGCATTTTACCTGACTAACCCCTATATTTGAGTTTTGACCCAATTTTTGTCTGAATAAACCAACCCTACATAAATCATGAGAAAGCTTTTATACCACTAGCAAAATATATAGTAAGATTCTATCATCTCTACTATTTAAAAATAAAAAGATGATATAATTTTTCCTTTTTAAAAATAACACTATTTTAAAAATCACATCACATTTAGCCCTTAGATAGCCTATCTTTGATTATGACTCTATAAATACATTGTCTGAATCTAATACTTATACCAGATGCCTTAAGGTATAGAGCACCAGATCTGCTTACTTTGTCATTTAACATTTCTTTATTAATTAATTGAATATTAAATAATGTAGTCCAATAAAGATGAAAAAGTTTATATCAGAGTGTATCTTCTTCTAAGGTAGTTATTAACGCTATAGGAACAACTGGAATTTCTAAAGGGAAAATGACCTTTGTGAGTTACATTATAGTTTTGCTATTCCCTATAATGAAGTAAAACCTTTCTTTTTTGATAACGAATAACTATTCCTAACAATAACAATAATAGAAGAGTCATATATTGTTCTAACTCCCTGCCTATATACTTTATGTATAGCATTTAATTCTCATAGTACATTAATGAGGCCAGTTCTTGTATAATTCCAGTGCTACAGATGGGGAAAAAATGAGGTATGTAAAGTTTAGAAAACGTACCCAAGAAGGAAATCCAAGTTTTCTGTTTTTATAAGCACTTATCTACCATCAATGCTAGTTTTCCAAAATTAAAAGAGAAATCCTCTTTCTTCCACTTTCTTTCCCTAAAAACAAAAAACAGAAAAAAAAACCAGAAAGTGAATCCCCATATTGTATAAATCTTTTGCATTAGAAGTGTGCTGGTGAGAATACTGATTTTATTTGCCTGAAATGTTAGCTTAATTTTGGGAATGTACTCTATTTCTGCTCGTCCAAAGGAACATTTTTAACATTGATTTTCTTTTCAATTGTTAAAAGTTATTCAAACTTAAATATTTACCCAACACTGAAACCAAAGCTTTTCAGACCTAACTAAATCCTTTAACAAAAGATAAATGATATTTAAACTTATTAGCAGTTAAATATATTTGAGACATGAAATAAGCCTTATTAATAAAAAGACCTCTTTTCCCTAATGTTTTTACTTTGAATACCTGCTTAGAATTCGATAAGCCAACCACTAAACTATAACTTGTATATCAGGGGAGATACTGTGAAAGTCAGGAATCATAAGAAATAATCAGCAGTAGGTCATGTAAACCCAAAATCAACTTGACTTAGGTTTGAAAGGAAAGAATATTCTAATCATCTGTTCATTTTGAATTGTTTTTCCACTTTAAAAGTAATACAACCATATTGTAGAGAAAAGAAACAATGTCTCTTCTTCCCATTCCACTGAAAGAGGAAACTGCAGCTATTGGCATTTTGATGTATTTCCTCATAGCCTTTTTCCTGTGTACTTTAAAACAACAGTAATATATATGTGTCATCATGCCTCCACATATTTTTATATTCTGCTCTTTTTCCATAACATTACATTATTAAAACTGCTTGGCATAATTCTAATGTTTTTGTACCCATTTTAATAGTTAGGTAATACATGTGATTCTAAATCTACAAACCAGGGTATGTGAGAGACTTATACTTTATTTCTTCTAAAATCTAGGAGATCTTGACCTGTCAGGTTAGGGGAGGTCATTCAGCTTATCAGTGATAGCTTCCTCCTCCCGAGGACTTGCAGAGATTCCATGGTGTGTGTGGGGGCAGGGTGGGGTCTTTCATGACACTATGGAGGTCCCCCAGTTATGGGGCCTTGTGCTATCACCACTAGTATGCCCGTATGCAAGCTACCACGATCCATCTGAGTTTGATGGCTCCATGTCTCGGTGCCCTACTGGGCATGAGAATCCTGGCAGGTGCATGACCTCTGAAGCTTGAGGCTTTGCCCGCATGGACCTGTGATGCAGCCATTTCTCCTGGCGTGCCACCCACGCGCAGAGGCCCGCCCTGTTCTTGGCTGGGACAGATCTCTTTAATGCTGCCATCATCCTGCAGCTCTCAAAGGCATGCTCCTCTCTTCCCCTCCCACCCACAGGAAGACTTGGTCTAATCCGCTCTAGGAGCACAGGCATCCAGAAGATGTCAGGAAGTCAGGTTGCCTGTAAGGGACATCTGGCTCTCTGATACATTATCCCCTAAGGCAAGAGAGGGAAATACCATGGTTGGCTACTGGGGGAGAGAAGGAATTAGGAGAAGGCTCACAAAACAAAACTCAGCAACCTCGTATGTTATTAATCACAGTTGCATAGTGCATACCTCAGATATACTATAGTCTTTTAACAATTCCCCTATCTCAAACAACATTGTTTATTATGTTTTCAGTGTTATAAATAACACTGCAGCGAACACTTTTGTGCCTAAACATTTTTTCCCTATTTATGATTTCCTTAGGGTAAATTCTCAGAAGTAGCATTACAGGTTATGAAGTTTTTTGTTTGTTTTTTTTTTAATTGCTGTTGTTCTTAATGACTTTTTGGACACATCGCCAAAATGTTTCTAACCTTGAACTTGAAAACTGATTAGAGCATTCTGGGAGGGGTGGTATACAACTGTGTAGTAAGTAGGGCAGGCTTTCAAAGTCATTCCCCTTTTCAATTTTTTATAAAATGAGTATTCAAGCAATTCTAATGCTTACTTTTAATAAATTGTCCCCATTTAACCAAACACGCTGAGCACACTGAGATACTTGAGAGAAGACAATGCTCTCCTCAGTGGATGATTAAGTGGCTGCTGTTGTGTTCGGACCGAATGGTAGTTCCGTGGGCAACCGCTCCTGTGGTTTTGCCTGTTTGGGATGTGGCCCCATCTGTGTGTACGTCTGTAGACTTTTCCCTAGTCATTACCTCTAAGAGCCTCTATTCAGTTAAACATTAGTTGTATTAGTTATTTATTTCAGTTATTTTGTGATCAGATACTTTGTAGATTAACATTGTCTCATAGACCTGTATACTTACAAAAAAAAAAGGATTAATGTTAAATGGTAGCGTTATTAACATTCACTTGCTTTTACCCAGCTATAATGGGAAGGAATCAGAATCACTGGGTCTATTACCAGTTCTTAGAGGTTCAATTACACAACCACTCCCCTCCTCCGGCAATTCGTATGTTGAAGTCCTGACCCCTGGTACCTCAGAATGAGACCTTATTTGCAAATAAGGTCATTGCAGATGTCACGAGTTAAAGTGACATCACACTGGAATAGAGCGGGCCCCTAATCCAGTACCACTGGTACCCTTATAAAATGGGGAAACTGGGGCACAGACACTTACACGGGTAGAACGCCGTGTGAAGAGGAAGGCAGAGACCAGGGTGATGTCGCAGAAGCCAAGGAATGCTGGAGATTGCCAGCAAACTGCCAGAAGCTAGGAGAGAAGTATGGAACAGATTCTGTCTCCCAGCCCTCAACAGGAAGCAACTCTACCAACATCTGGGAGGATACTGGGAAATGTGGTCCTTTAGGTGGGCAGCAGTATGCCCAGTGTAGTATCGGAGTTCCTTTGCTAAGAATGGGAGACTAGATGTCGGGTATCCATTGATGATACAAAGATGCCAACTTTTCTGGTTGTTCACAATATATAAAGTACACCCCTCAAAACAACCCTTTGGAAAAAAATTAAAACTTTCTCCCAAACTGAATAAAATTGTTATTCCATAAAGACTGACTGGCTGTATCCCATGGCTATCTCTAACATGCCATCATTGTACTGCACTTCCTTTGGGACACCCCTATCCCAGTGTGAGAAACAAGGGTCTAAGGTCACATGGCGTCATTACCTGGGGTAACGTGTGATGTTTTGACTAAGATGTTTGGCCATGGATATTAGCATACTAACGACAGTGTGATAGGCATTTTGGTACAAGGCATTTTGACACAAATCAAAAAAGCAAACAAACCTCTCAGAGGTAACTACTGCTAACAAATGGTTGTGTATATTCTTCCAAACTTGATAAATCGGGGTATGTATTAAATATATTCAAACAGATGTCACCTAAATATTAAGCAAAAACATTCCCACTGGAATTCTGCATTAAAGGTTATAATGGTTTAAATTTTAAGACATTTTAAAAACATGGCCTCCTAAAAGATTGAATCTATTTACTTTACCAGTGGCAATGATCATTATAAGTATTATAACCTTGGGCAAAAAAGTGAGGTTATTATTTTTACTTGCAGTTTTTTGTTGCCATGATTATATACTTGCATAGATTTATTGAACACACTTTTCTTTCTTTTGAGTTTTATTTAGATATAATTCACATGCCATACAGTTCACTCACAGTGTGCAAAGCAATGATTTTTAATGTGTTCATCATCATAGCATTTCTTATAGTTTTATAAAGATATCTTGTATTTATGCTATTTTCAAGTTTATAAGTTGTCTTAATATTTTTGAAATCCTTTTTTTCTAAAGTAATGATAGCTATTTCAACCTTTATCTCTAGGGTTTCTGGTTTTAGGACATTTTTTCCAAGTTGATAGAATGATTGTAAGTTGTCTTCTGATAACTCTCCTAAACTATCAAACTTTTAGAATTGTTTAAAACAAATAATTTAAAAAGAGAGTTTTCTAGCCCCTCTCCTACCCCCTCAGGGGAGCTGTGAGGGGGAATGGATGAGCCCCAGGTGGGAGTGGACAGGTGCACCTATTACTCAGTAATAAGAGATGGTACTTGGCATGTGACAAGGACAGTGTCCTCTGTAAGATGTTATGTTTAATCCTCTCACACCCTTTGTTCACCTGGATGTGGAATATCAGAATCTATAGATATTATCATCTACCTGCATAGTGGCATTAGTGCTCTTTTACTAGGAAGCTATTTATCTTCTTTCCATATCCAAAATGAAAGTCTATGCATATATATTTATGGAAATGACACTATTTCATAGGATTCATAGAATTTTTACATAAAGTTAGAAGAAAAACTTAGGTTTAAACTATTACTTTGAAACTTTATAGATATATCATTTATGTAACTTTCATCCTGGAAAGAAACTATCATATATCTGAGACTTAAGCTTTCTAATTGCCATGTCTTTATTTTGTGAATGAGAAGAATTACCTTGGTCCGTTTATATTAAATATATGTAATGTTTACACTTGAAAGACACAGTCACCTCTTTATACTGCTCCATTATGTTGATGGATATAGTCCTGTGAGGGGATTTTCCTAAACTCCTGTTCTTCTGATTCTTTTTATGTTTGGGGCAATCTTTTTTCATATTCGTTTAAGTTTTTCTTTTATCTCACCTGCTCCTTTGTTCTTGTAAGAAGAAAATTCCAAAGGAATGACTTTTGCTACTGGCAGAATGACTTTGTTTTCCTTTTTGCGCTTGTCAAGAAACTTTATAAATGCCAAAGATTAGGACTAGATCTATTCCTATGGACCGATTTTGGAGAATATCATGTGTCTTATTTATATGCCGTGAGTGTGAACCTTTGAATAAGAAGTTAAATAGTAGTATAACCATGTTTGGCTATTTCACATGTAACATAGGCCTACAGGTTAAAGTTGAAAAAGTATGTGGCTTATTCTTCAATCTTTATTTGCTAAAATCAGAGAAAGAGAAATAGTATTAATAAGGTATAAAAAGATTCTATTTTGGTGTCTAAATTGGATTGCCCCTGCTTGTTACATGAAGAGGGCTGTTTTCTGGGATGCTATGAATTTGGTGGGTGAGGGGTGGGCCTCATGAAACCTCTGCGAAACACTGGGCTATAAATTGATAAAATAGACCTGGTTATTTCATCAGGACTTTAATCCAAGACTGTAACTCATAATGTGTGTGGGCCAAAGGCCTCATAAATTATGAAACCACAACTTGTCTAGTTTATAAATGCCTATTGAGAATGAATCTGACCTTGTATATATCGTGAGGCTTTCATTAGGATTAATTAGCTAATATTTGCTGAGTTTTATGAAGATAAAAAACATGTGTAGATGTTAAGAGGCATATTAATTTATTTCCACTTACATGAACAGCAAAATATTTTCTAGATAATGAGAGGTTAACCTTACAAACTCACAGTTGAATTTTTAACTCAATCATCCATTTTTAAAAAACTTATCCCCAAATTAGTATTGTAGAAATGTTTGCATTGTCAGAGAAGCAGCCTCCCTGGCTAGTCAGAAATAGATAAAAGGAGATCATTGGCTAAGCCAGTAAATTCAGCACATGATCAGAGAGAACAACCATTAGGCACCACTTAATTTCAAGTTAAACTTACATGTTAAATAAAACTTTTTCCAGTTGGAAGGTTGAAATTCATAGAAGAATCATTCAGTATTTTTAATTGGGTGAGTTATTGCCTTTAGAATGGGTCAGAATTCCAATCCAGCCTCCACCACCACCAAAGTTACTGAAACTTTCTCAAACTCAGTTTCTTTACTTGTAAAATGTAGAAGCTCCTAAAAACTTACTTTTTGCAGGAGTTGCATGAGGCTGTTATATGTAAATCTACTACCGCGCTACATGGTGGGTGTTGAGCAAATCACAGTTACTTATTTCTTTTCTCTTTTTAAAATTACTTAAAAGAATTGTCATCTAACAGAAAATGCTCTTGGTGCTGTGGAGAAAAGGGATGTGAAGTTTTAGAAGGAACCAAAAAGTATAGAGTGTGTAAGCAGTGTAAATGAAAGAAATCCTAATTGTTCTTTGAATGACTTGAAAAATAAAGATGTTCCATTTTAGATGATTTGTATAAATTAGGAGTTAGGGACTTACACACATTGAAAAAAAGAGCTGCTATATAAAACATGCATTTATGTGTATGTATATATGTACATATGTGTATGCATGTGTGTATATCTTATGTCATTTTTGGTAATGCAGTCTAAGATTGAATCATATTACATCACTGGCAGAGACAGAACAGGAAAAGAAATATAAAATAAGACAAAGGGATAAATATGCACCACTTAATGGTTCTGGAAGTGGAAAGATTCTGTAGACCCTGTGCCCATGGAAGCTGAGGGACAGGGCTGGAGCTCCTCAGTTCACCATGGGCCCAACCCCCCCCCAGAGTCTTACACCGACACCCACTTTCTTCATTTATGTGACCACTTAACAGGCCCCGGAAGGTGTTTACAATTTTGACCTCTAATTGACCTTCATCGCACCATCTTATTTCTAGTCTTTTATAAATGTAGAGGTTTTAGATTTCTATAGATGCAGAGAAATTTGAAAGGGGAGAAGATAACACATTTTATCATCAGGACATCTGACAGAAGTGTCTTTGGAGACTCAGAGAACCTGCATGCTAAAGGAAGGTTTTGCAATAACTGCGAATTCATTTGGAATCAGAAAGCCCTGAGTTTGACTTTGTGCTCCACCATTTATTGGCTCTGAAGCTTTGGATAAATTCTTTAAGCCAGCAGAGCATCTGGCTCACTGGTGGTCATTAACCTGTTGTTAGTTTCTTGACCCTTTTGGTAATTGAGAATTGAATATAGTTCTGCATTAGTGATGCTCTCTTTACTGCTCAGACTAAAGGATACCAGTTCAAGAATCTGGATCGGCTGGGTGGATAAATGCTAAATACTGAGGACAAGTAGCTTGGTTGCTGTTACCCAAGAGAAGTCTTTTTATTGGGTGGTTGGTCCTACTCTCATTCTCTTTTGCACTGTGCAGAGTTGGTCACCATTTCTGTTTCTTTGGCAGAGGAAGCCAAAAAAGATGCTAGGATCTACTTCAAAGTGAGGGCTTTGGCTTTGTATCTTTTCTCCCTTGGGAACATACTGGGCCCACCTTGCAAGAAAGAGAATTGGTAAAGTGTTCATGTGGCGGGCAGGTCTGCTTTGAGTCACACAAATGCTTCTCTTCTTCCCCTTACACACACCTGCTTTCCCATGCTGGTTCCTCCTTCCTCTGCCTCCTCTCCTGCTCCTACAGTGGTAAATAGAATCTTCCATCCATAGCCCCTCATGCCCCTGTACTGTACTATGTGGGTTTGAGTTGCTGCAGGCAAAGAGGGGAGTGGAACGATCGATTCCGCCCCCCACCCCCAGCAGCTGCCACCTCTTTCCTTGTTACTCCCGTTGTCATTTGTGCGGCAAATGCAGCCTGGGCTGCAAGGGGCAGAGCCCTGGCAGGACGCCAGTGTTGAAGTAAGCCCAGCGCTGCCGGGCCCCACTGTTGCCTCTGGAAATGGACAAGCTGGGGCATGGTATTAAGGCAAGAGACTACAACTGCAAAGACTGAAACCCCTCCACGAGAAGGAAGAGGCTTTAGGGGCTAGGGATGGGAAAACCTGTTGCCATTAACGTGCAGGTACACATGCTGCCATCTGCCTAAGCTGTATGGCGCCGCGTGCAGGTCACGGTGGTGCACGCGAGAGCACAGATGTGAAGGAAGCAGAGAGAATGAAGTGAAGTGTAGCTGGTTAAGTCAGTTTCGTAATAGTACCGCTGTGTCAAATACTAGCAGGAACAATTTGTGTGACTTCTGTGACAGTGCACACCCTGCCCGTGTCCAAGCATATCAGCTCCTGTCCCCTCATTCCTTCCACCCCCCAGGAAGCTGTTGCAGAGGGACTTTGGGAGCCCCAGTGCACTGATGTTACCAGCTCGCTGCTGACTGTGGGAAGAACAGGCATATTCCAGAAGCCATCACTGCAGTAGCTTTGGAGGTGCTCCAGACTGTAAACACAATGTTGCCACAATAATTGTCCCCAGCATCCCATAATATTCTTGGGGACCCCTGTGGTGAGTTTGAAGAGTATAGGAATGTCCGCTGTCTGGGTGCCCTTCCCTCCCCCTTTTTTTTTTTAAATTGAGGCTGTTTAAGGTTGAACTTAACATTTCAAGATTCACATATCCTGAACAAAAGTAGCTACATATCCTTAATTTTAAACATACCTTTTCTCCCTACTACTTTCTGAAGTTCCAGAAATAGAGATTTTTTTACTCAGTCATTAAGAACATAGGTTTCTTTTTCTAGATAAATCAGTGCTGCGTTGCACCATTAATCACAACTTAAAATTGAGGAAATAAGGTATTTTTATTTATATTCCTCTTGAGCTGCACTGATTGTTGAAGATTCATGCCCTAAGCCCCCTCCCATTTTTTTCTAATTTAATTCTAATTTCTTCCCCTTATGTAACTTCTACTTACATAGACCTGAAAATCTAGAACTGAATAATCAAACAAAAATAATTCTTATTCAACCATGGACTTGTCCTAGATGGTATATCTATAAAGAAGTATCTAAACTAATATTTTAGATCCATTTAAGCTGTGCTTTATAAATATAATGTATTTTAGTGGCATTTGTATTACTGAGCTTTTACTTCCAATCATTCTTGCTTTTCTATTACCAAGCAGATTTTTTTTTAGAAAAAAATTTTTATATCTAGTCATAAGCATTAGACAGTGGATTCCTCAGCACTGTGGAACAAACTTCCTTTGTGAAAGGTAGACATTGTTAGTAGTGGTGAATGAAGCTTTACCATCACAAAGGTTAACTGTATCAGTCCTTGTCCTTAGTGTATGATTTAAATCTGTATGTTACTTAAACAGTTGGTGCCAAAATCCTTCAAGCCCTAAAGGAAAAAAAGACACAAAACTTCAGTAACTCAAGTCTTTTAAAGATTGACAGCTTGCGTAACTAAAACAATAAAATAATAATAAAATGCTTGCCTGGGTCACCTCTAGATGTGTGGCCTCTTCTTTTCTCTGAAGAATACCGTCATCTTGGAATACTGACATTGGCAACTTGAAACTTTACATAAAGCTTATAAAGATTCTTTAAAAAAATATTTTAAAATGAAACATCTGTAGTTTTTACCCAGTCTTGGGCTCATGATCTTGCTGGTTGAAGTTCATGTCAAAATTGAATTGTAAATTTGCAATTAAGTATATTCTTGAGGATCAGACTTATTTGTCCACAAACTTAACAGTAGTATGATTTAGTGAACAAAATAAAACTTAAAAGAATTTAATAAATGCAGCCAAGCTAGCACGCAAATGTGTATATCTCCTCCTTAACAGACAAAATGAAACAAGATCTTAGATAACATTTACTGTAAGGATTCACCTCCAAACATATTAAGGATAATTGTTTGATTGCCTAGGTAAGGAGAGGTATGTGGTTTTGTTAATGAAGTCATTGGGAAAACTTCCTTTACCACCTGCTTAGTTAACAGTACTAGTAAAAGTCTGGGCTTTCTATCGCTGGTGAATAAATTATAATTGTTCAGATCTGTTTTGATCTTACCCTTTTTATGCAGTAGCACATTTGATGGGTGACAGTGACGCGTGTGAAATACCCACCTTGCTACTGTGGAAGAATATCAGATTGTGTGCAGAGTTACCACACATTAATGTAACGTCTTGACTTCATGCTTGCCTTAGTCCAACCATCTCCTTTTCACTGATGTCCTACTTACCTGTGTGTTGAGGGAAACAACAGGGACAAAGTACTAGAGATTAAAGAGAGAGAGAGAAGTTGAAACACACATATACACAGAGGCTGTGTTGCAACTTCAGTTAGTCTGCTTATTTTTCTCTGCAAATTTGGTGAATTGTAGCGTGTAATACAGGAAAGACATCATTTTCCAGATGAGGATACCAAGGCCCAAGGTATCTTGTTCAAGATTACAAAGCTATTCAGTAGCAGAGCTGAGTGATCTTTGTATGATGAGAATGTATATTATGGGGCCTGCCCCACCCGCTATGTGTACACACTCCTGCTATACTCCCTGCTTAGTTACAGTAGCAGATCTCGTGCTGCTTGTATTAGAGAATTACCGTGGTAAATTTGTGCTTAGACAAATGATCCAGGGATTTGAATCTTCTGCAATATGATTTTAGTTTTCTCTCTAGGTACAAAACAACATGATTTAGTTATATTTAGTTGAAATACTGCGGTTATGAAGAAAACAAATACGATGGTATTGTCTTAATTTTTGCAACTGAAAAATTTAAAAGTAACCTTTTTCTACCCAAATAACTCTTTTATGAGAATCTTTCTAATATGTCCACTAAATTTCTAGTGTCTTAAGTGAGTAAATCCCTAAGCATTAATAAGACAATGATTTTCCTTTAAAAATGCTAATAGAGGACATTTAATTTTTAAGTGGAATGTTGGAACCCCAAATTCATGTTTTCCTAAAATAATGAGAAGCATAAATATATAGTATCAAATTGGAATCACATCCATAAGTCAAAAATCTATATAACTGTAAGCATAATTTTGGCTAATCATAAGAATTTCCTTAAAACAAATTGAAAAGAGAGCATTTCACAAATACCTATACCTCTCAAAATTCTAAGTGACACCTTATAAGTTAAATTATACCAATTTGTTCATCTCATCTCTTTTGTAAAAATGTGTAAGATAGTGTTTTTCTCCAAATTCTGTAAGAATTGTCACTTTTATTAAATTAGTGCCTTATAGAAATTTATGTACAGCAAATTAAAGCTAACTTTACATAGATTTTGGCTTATCAGAAAGTAAATAATCTAATTTTCCCCTTAATACATAGGAAATAAAAATAATTATTATACATAATAAATAACTACATAGCACACATAAAACTAAAGCATAGGCAAAGTAAAATTATTTAACCATACCAAAGAAAACCACTGTGAATATTTTATGTATTTCTTTCCAATCTTGTATGTGTATACTAACATTTGATGAATATAAATGTTTTATGTTATGATTATTTTCTGCTTTTTTCACTTAGGATATCATATTTTCAATATGGAAAATATTTTTAGTGCTTGAAAAAACTTATATCCTATATCATGTTTTATAATTTGAGTTTTCTCTTTTTGACCATTCAAGTCAGTGTTGTTAGTTTTTTCTCATATAACTCCTATAATGTGCATATTTGTACATAAATCTGTCTGAATTTTGCTTCTTTAAGGTGATTCTAAAAAAGGAGGGGATTGTAAGGCAAAGAGTAAGAATTTTTGAAAGAATATATCATAAGACTCTTCATAAACATAATTTACATTACCATTAGCATTGTAGAAATTGTACTTTACTATTTTCTCACAAATTTTAGGTATTTATTGTGATAGAATATAGATCAAATGTACATGATAATGTTTTGAAACATTAAGATTTATTGTAATAATTTATATTCCTAATGGTGGATTCTGAAATTCTTCTTTGGTTAAAGACTTTCTTGTAAGTTAGTTTTATAATAGGATACTGAAGTTCTTATATTTGAGTGTGTAATGCCAGTTAAGCTAAATGATATTTTAGTCTACTCATAAATAAATAAAACCATTTCTTTAGAATGTTATCAAATAAAGTATTTTGGTTAATCAGAGAGTTTTAAAAAACTAATTTGCAGAGTTATATGAATAGAAAATATTCTTACAAGCTACTTCAAGAAAAATATTCAGAAGGTGTTATAGAATCATGCAACCCTGAGCCCATCTTTGTGAAAGAACACTGCTTGTTGGTTAGGTAGAAAGTAAGGGGTTCAGAATTTTCCAGAAGTTTATTTTTATCTCGCTCAAAATTTTTTTAGGAGTTGGATAGTCAGGAATACTAAGACAACACGGTAGCTTGGAGGTGACGCCGCAGATCATTTTGCATGACAGGTGGACACAGGCACGGTGCCAGCTTCAAACCACCAACAGTGGCTGTGGCTTACCATGGAATGAATGTCTGAGTAACTAAGAGCTGAGTACGGTCAACCCTGGGAAGACCCTATTGGAGCTTATGAGTAACTGGCAGATCAAAGTGACTGAACAGTGAGCCTTCAATGTAGGAGGAGAATGGGGTGCTGGCCCAAACTATTCTGGTCCCATGACATACTGCAAAAGCTGTTTTTTTAAAAATAAATTCTCATAGCAACTTTGATACTGTCAAAACACTGGTTATTTAAAACTTCTATTTGCCGGAATTATAGATAATCAAGAGTGTTTGACATTAAAAGTACATAATTGTCATTTATTATGTAATGTTTGCAGAACATGTTTTCAGTGTTAGGATTTTACATTCTAGAGATTTTACATCATTTTCATGGTATAAAATTCTCAAAGTGTTTACCATGTTAAAGATAGTAGTGTAATGATTGGATGGATGTTTTCTTAGTTATGAGAATATTATGTAAGTTTATTTTCATATCAGAAATAGGTCCAGAATTTGCCGTTGTTGTGATAAATGAGTTGTAATGGAAGGCTTTAGATTTTCATTTTCCTTTTAAAATCTGGACTATTGGGAAGTCAGACAGTTAGTTTTTACTTTAGCACCAATGTAGACATTAGGTACTGCAAATGGAGTTATCCTTTCTAGGAAATTACAAAAACTATTTACAGGTGATTATTAATAACATCATTATCATATTTAAAATATGGACATGTGTGTAGTTTTATTCAAATATCATATTAAATGAAGGCTGTAGGTACTCAATTTTCATTACTGTGTAAATTGTAACATATAAGTGTAAAATATAATTTTATATCAAATAGGCCATTTTATAGCAAAACACCTACAAAACTGTGTGCATAGTAAATGCACGACACCTTTTCGATGACAGATACTAAATAAAGCTCTCAAATGCAAAGAGGTCTAATGTTTTATGTGTGGCTCTGTATCTGCAAGAATGACCATATTTTTCACAGAACTAAAAAATAGCCAAGTTTAATACTGTGCTAAAATTAGTGTACTGGCATCAGCTACTGTTGATTTCTGGTGAGGTGTGGAAAGGTAGATGCTTCATCTCGGCCTTGTCATGCTTGGTCTTCTTTCATTGTCACCTCAAACTATGTGAACACATTACTTTTTGAGGCTCTTTTCCCCATGTAGTCCTTTTGTGATTTCTTTTAACTAAATCCATTCTTACCTGCTCTCAATAGAGTTTGTGACTCCTTAGTCATGTTTGGCATTGCAGTGCCATGTCCTTGTGCTAATAATGAAATACACCTTCTCTTTCAAATAAAAGGTGGAATATTTTTAGCTTCTATATCAGAGACCCTTCTATCACCCGTGTTTATCCTAGAAAAGATGCAACATACAGGTTATATTAGCCACTTTTATGAAACAAACAAGTTTGTGCTAGCAAGAAAGACTTGCCATAAGATTCAGGGGTGTTAGTTTTTACTGTTGAGCTTAGCAAGAGAATTGCTTTGCCTGGGGATGTGGTCACCATCTTTGCAATACAGAATACATACAGGAAGGTGAAAGCCAAGCTGTAGGAGGTAAGGTTAAAGAAAACTTCTAAGCATATAAAGTTTAAAAAATGATATCTGGGCTGGGTGTGGTGGCTCACACCTGTAATCCTAGCACTCTGGGAGGCGGAGCCAGGAGGATCACTTGAGGTCAGGAGTTCGAGATCAGCCTCAGCAAGAGTGAGACCCTGTATCTACAAAAAAAAAAAAAAAAAAGAAAAATTAGCTGGCCATGGTAGCTTGTGCCTGTAGTCTCAGCTACTTGGAAGGCTGAGACAGGAGGATCGCTTGAGCCTAGGAGTTTGAGGTTGCAGTGAGCTATGATGATGCCACTGCACTCAAGCTGGGGCAGCAGGGTAAGACTGTCTCAAAAATAAAAAAAAAAACAACTAAAAAAAATCTGAAGAATATTTGAGAGCTCAACATGGAATAATGGATAACAGAGTCAAAACCTGGGGCCCATTTTCCCACCTTATTAATTGTGGGCTGTGGTAAACCACTAAAGTTTAATTTTCTTTCATTTTTAAAAGTGAGGCCAATAATAGCTACCTGCATAGATTTGTCCTCAGATTTAAAAGGATTCTAGCATTTGGCTAAATTTCCAAAAACAGTGTTTTATTAGTTGTTTTTAGTTTACAAAATGTTAATGGAAAGAGGATTTTTCAATCAATAGAAGGTCTATTAGGGACTATACCAAAGCCCGGAGCAAATCGTTGTCATCTGTCATGAAATTTTCTGACAAATATTACACGTTAGATGGTTCAAAAATATTTTTACACGTGAAAATTTGTGCTGAGTGAAATGGACTTAAAATTAGAAGTTTTCAAGACTAAGTATGTTTAAAGTGGTCATACTTTGTGTTTTTTAATGGATTGCAGTAAATCTGCTTAATATAAGAAAAATGTTGGACTGCAGCCCAAGGACTTTCTAAATACTGATTATTGCCTTTCTCTGGTAAATTATCCGTTGTGTTTTATCTCATTTTAGTATGGCTTATTCCCTGCAGTTGATAATAAAAAAAGTCCTGGGTCATTTGAACAAGTAATTAAGAGGACCATTTACTATTTCTTGCCTTTGAAAAGTGTTAGTTTTATTTGTTGTGGGTTAATGATGCATTTATTGTCTGTGCTTAACAGTTTCCAGGAGTTCAAAGGTGAATCATTTAAAAGTAAAAGAATTTTTTTTTTTGGTAATATTTAATTGGGCTACTGATCTTTAACTAAAGACATATGCTTTTCAATTAAAAAAGCCTTTTTATAAATTTACTGAAATGCAAAATTAAACATAACTCTGAAGCAAGAATGTATCAACCTGGAAAGTCTGGTTATTTATTTATTTTTTTTTTTTGGAAAAATGCCAGCTGTAGCTAAGTTGAATCATCATTTTATGAGACGTTTATTTGAATTAATGTGATATTATTTAATAGAAAGCCTATCATATAAAACTGTATATGGCTTGTCAAATGAGAATACATTTCTAGTTTTGTGGTTTCTTTCTTCTTATTATTCTTTTGCAAATGGTGTTCAGAGAAATTCATTCTTTCATTCCTCCAATTTTTTAATGTCTACTCTGTGCCAGGTACCGTACTAGATGCTGGGATATGGCACAGTGGAGTTGGACAGACAGTCGTTGCTGTGCTGGTAATGGTAAATGTTTAACAGCTATTTCTCTGGAGGGGAAGAAAAGCCCTGATTTTTAACATTTGTTGATTTTGGTGGTGTAAATAAATACTCTGACCACAACCAATTTCAAGCTAGCAATGTGATGTTAGCTAAACACAAAGTTGGGAAGAGATTTATATAGCATTTCCACCATACAGATGAAGTATATGTAAATAACCTAAAGAACATAAAGTGAGATGTAGTAAAATAATTAGGAAATGATGAGTTGTGAGCATTTGTTACCTTTGCTTTCTGTATAATTGTTAGTTTATAGACTACAATTTTTAGTAATAGCTACAGTTTAATGACCAGTTTGCAAAATGACTAAAAAGTTAACAATTGGCTTCCACGAGCCAATACCAGCTGTCTCCAGTATACCACTACACAACAAATAAAATGAAAGTAAAATGTGATATGTTAGATAGCCATGAGTGTTACCAAAAATAAAGCAGAAATAAGAAGTAAGCGTTGCTATGCATGTGTGTACATACGTGCACATTGAGAAGTTGAAATTTGAGCAACCTTCTAAAGGGAATAAAGGAAGTAGTTATACAACATCGGAGGAAAGAGCATTGCAGGCAGAGTGAACAGCAGGTGCAAATGTTGTTAAGTAGGAGTGTCTTGGTATGTTCCAGAATCCTCAAGGAAGGCAGGGTGGTTGGTGTAGGCCAAGCAAGGGGATAGTGTAATAGGCTGTGGGATGATTAATAGGGCCTTATGTTGTAGGCCATTATTAGGACTTGGGTTGTTATTTAGGCTGTTGGAAACTTTTGAACAAACAAATGCCGTCTGACTCCTGCGTCACAAGATTACTCTGGCTGCTGTGTGATTCTTGGGGACAAGGGTTGAGGTATGGAAACCGGTTAGGATGCTACTGCAGTCATTCATTTGGTGGTGATTCCTTTTCCCATGGTGGTAGTAGTGATGGAGGTGGTGAGAAGTGACCAAAAGAAGGATTTGATTGGATTTGCTAACGTGAGATGTGAGAGAGAAAAAGATGACTCCAAGGCTTGTGCGTGGCCAGCTGGAAGAATGGAGTTGTCATTAACCAAGATGGAGAAGATAGCTGCAGCTTTAGGGGGGAGAAATACATTTTTTGTTTTTTTTTTTTTTTCTTTTTGGCTATGTTAAATTTGAGGTGCCACATAGATATTGAAGTGGATATGTTGAGTGGGCAGTGGGATTTCAGACTCTGGGGAGAGATCCGCTTTGGAGATATAAATTTTAGAGTTCTTAAAAGTAGAGCTGGGTGAGGTTACGAAGAGAATGGAGGAGAGGAAAGATCTAAGAGTAGTTCAACATGGTGGGAAGATAAGGAGGAGCTGACAAAAGAGATTGAGAAGTATAGCCTAGATGATATTAATAGAAAGGAAACAAAAAGTGCATAGTGGTCAGGTGCGGTGGCTCACACCTGTAATCCTAGCACTTTGGGAGGCCGAGGCAGGAGGATCACTTGAGCTCAGGAGTTCGAGACCAGCCTGAGCAAGAGCAAGAACCTGTCTCTACGAAAAATACAAAAATTAGCTGATCGTGGTGGCACATGCCTGTAGTCCCAGGTACTCAGGAGACTGAGGCAGACTTGAGCCCATGACTTTGAGGTTGCAGTGAGCTGTGATAATGCTACTGTACTCTAGCCCAGGTGACAGAGTGAGACCTTGTCTCAAAAAAAAAAAAAAAAAAATTGCATAGTGTCTGCAAAGTAAATAAAGGCCATGTTTCAAGGAGAGCAGAATCAAATATATCTGATGCTGCAGGTTACAGGTCAGATAAAATGACAACTGAGAATTGTCCATTGGATTTAGGCTGAAGGTCACTGGTGACTGTGGTAAGCAGTTTTGCCGTGGCAGTTTTGCACACACGCTGACCACCTGCAGAGAATGGGATCATGAGAGTATGGGAGGAGAGGAATCGGAGACAGGGAGCAAAGAGAATTCTGTCATTTTGCTGCAAAAAAAAAGGGAAAGAAAAACCCCAGAAATTGGTGATAGCTGGCTGGGGAAATGGGGCCAAAGTGTTTTGCTTTCTTTCAAAAACAAATTATTTTAAAGAAATAATAGCATGCTTATCTGCTAATGGAAATGGACAAAAAGAACCAAAAGGAACAAATTGAAGTGGAGCACCATTTCTGAGCAGTCAGGAGAAGGTGGGGATCTGATACACAAAGTGAGTAGTCAGCATTAGTTAGGAATATCTTTGGGTCATCTGTAGAAACTTGAGGGAATGCAGAGTAGATAGGCCCAGGTGCTGGCAGGCAGTTGTGCTGCTAGATACTTAGCAGAGGTCTCTTCAGCTCACCTTTGCTGTCATGATTAAAGGGGAAGATGTAAGTAGTTTTCTAGGTCCATGTGAGAGTAAATTAGACTAGGGACATGCACTGTGATGCCTGGGAGATTTCTGGGCAGAACTAAAGGTTCACTTGCATTTGCTGATCTTGTACTTAAAATGAGACCCATCATTTCAGTTGAATTTTTTGTAGTCATGTTCAGCTGCATGGATGCAGGTGTGGAGTGGGCGGAGCCTTGGATTTAAGCAGAGTTGGGGTTCTGCTGGGCCAGTATGATGAAATGAGCATTAGGTAACGGGGAATTGAGGATATATGCAAGAGGAGTGATTAAAATATTGGGGAATGAAATAATCTAAATTCTAGCATAAATCTATGTATTTTAGGAAGAAGTAGCTCAAAAGTTTTCTGTTAAGTTTTCATTGTAAAATAGTTTTAGTTATTTACTATGATAAAATAGTTGTATCATATTCATTAATATTAATAGTTTTCAATAGCAAAGATAGTATTTTTTTAAGCCCTATGATTCCCCTTTTTTATTCTTCCACCCCCTCCTTTGGAAAATCTTTGTTTTTGTTTGTTCATTTATGACTTATTTACCAGATGTTTATTACTAAATGCCTATGATGTGTTAGATATTATCATGTAATTGTTCACTAAATACATTCTACAAGTTTATACTTACTATGATAAGATAAATACCACATGGATATGCCCATGTGAGCTTGGATAATTTCCACAATCACCCAAGAACTGTAAAATGAGACAGATTTCTGAAGTCTATTCCTGTTCGTGAAAACATTACATGTTTTAACTGTATGTTTCTCTCTTCTTACTAGATTATGTGTTCCTTATGGGCAAAATTGTGTTTTGTTCATAGCTATAGACTAAATAATCAATAATAAGTGCTTGCTAATTAAATAACTTTAGTTTTAAACATAGTTTTAAGAGGCAGACATCACTTTTATATTTTATGTATTATTTCTCTAGCACATAGTAGTTTTAAATGGTGGTGTCCTTCCCCTTTTCTGATGGCAACTCTGTAATAAGCTGATCCTCATTGTGTAGTTGTTTAGAGCAAATATATCAACTTTACGTGCTGCTGGATTTCAAATAGAAACTCAACTGATCTTTGAGATTCATATGTGCAGCAAATTTGCCTACCATATTTCTAGCATTCAAAATGTTTGCGGGTTTATTATTCTTTAGACATTTTCCCACTAATATGGATATTTCTGATGAGTTTGTACATGTTTACATTTGTAGCTTTCTAGAAAAAAAAAAGCTGCCTTCTTGTCAGCAAGGGCCTTCCTCAAGCACGAGAGACACCTGGACATGGAACTTAGCTTGTCTTTGGGTTCTAAAGAACCGAAACAATATAAATTTTCTTAACTTTTTTGCAGTGGAGACAAAGGAAGGACATTGTATCCCTAAAACCTTGCAGGTGAAACCAGAAATCCACCGTTAAAGAGTTAGTTCCCTTCTCCGGATCTCTGTTTGGCCCTGCCACCTTGTGTTTTTCTCTGCACCTTGGGGGTCTCATCCTCTTTAGTTCTTCTTTGTGTCAATGTGAAAATTTCTTTTTTCTTTCAGAGTATCTTCAATGCCTGTTTCTTCTGTGATACAGAGAGTTTAGCTTAATACTAGCTCATCCCCCATACACAAGCTTATCTAAAACAATTTCCTTCATTAAGTAGAACCCATCATCCTTAGCAAACATGTTCATTGTCATATTTTGTGGCTTTACTCTTCCTTTTGGGGAAGAAGCTTGTTATGAGTGTTTCCCAACCACCCCAAGGTAGTGCTTGTACCATCTTTCAATTATGTATGTTAAACAAATATAAATATGAACTCTTGAAGACCCAGTCATGCTTGGCTTTGTGTGTTGTGTATAAAGGCATTCATAAAGTATAATATCTTGTTATTGAGATGTAAAAGATATTTTAGTAGTTAGCTGCTTGCTCTGTGTTGTGCACACATCTCTCAGGTTCTCTGGTTCTCTTGATTTGTTGATTGTGGCCTACCAGTCTCATTTGATCCTCATGTGAACCTGAGAGTTAATGCTTTGGGCCATTATGTTGAAAATTGTATAATAGAAGTATAATGTAGAATAACTGATTGATTGCCTTAGCTTACCATTTCATTTCCACCTTTTTAGTACACAACACATTTTAAGTACTGTCGTAAGTTAGATCTGAAGTCATCAAAAATGACTGATCCAAGAGAGAATTCAGCAGAGAAAAGCATCTTAAGTAGAAAACTTTTTTTCAAAGATAGTTGTCATTTCTCTTTACCACACTTTGTCATTTTGCATTCTTTACCCGATGTAATATAATAGCTAGGTCTCTTAGTGTTTGAATATAACTTGGTTTCTTATTAGTCAGGTAGAAATAGAAAAAAATTAACATTTAAAAATGATACGCTGTCACAAAAATATTCATGTTAAAGAGAAAGCCTTTCCTCTTATACTATGTTAAGATTTTAAGATGCAAATTAAGGAAATAGTTGTGTTATTTATAAAGCTGTCACACTTAATCCATTAATTCTCAAGAGACACATAGTTGTAAACAAGTATTATCTCTTAAGTATGAGTTTATCCACTATAAAATTCCTTTTATCATTTCATTTGCCCCATAAGATATATGTGCTGTAATCTATTTTTAATGTTTTACAGCATATTTATAAGGTGAAATTATGCATTTAACTCCATGGTATATGGTTGGAAACCATCTGTTAGAACTTACTGAAAAATAGAAACTTCCTTCATTAATATGCGTTTTCTTATTATGGGGACTTAAACATTTAATATTATCCTTCCTAATCCACAACTGAGAGATGAAAAACAATATTGCAAATGAGTTCTGTTGTATTCCCACAGGGAGATTCTAACTTTACTGCTTTGTAGTCTGATATATTCCAGAATTGTTGTGTTACAAACATTTATGACCTACTAAGACAGGAAAAAAACTTGTCCAGTTTATGGTAGTTTCATATTTTAAACTTTAGGAAATGTTGAAAGAATAGACTTTAGAGTTATCCTCAGATATAGGAGTGATACATTTTCAAGTGATTCATTTGAAAATTCACTCAGTTGAAGCAGGTGGAAAAGGGTGTGGGTTTGAAAATGCATATCACAGAGTCCCTGGTTTCCAGGAAGCTTAATAGAGCTATATAATATGCATAATAATTCATAACCTAGGGATGTGATGCATCTCCAAAGAGGGGTACATCTAAGCCTGTATTTCACTCCCTGCCTCCTTGGGCATTTACTTGATCTGCTTCCATTTCTTTCTTGAAACTGTAGGTAAGATTGCCCAGAACAGTGCCTGATACGTACTGCAGAGATATAATTCAGTTTGTGAAGAGTGTAAAGTGTAACTGTAAAGTGCTGTGCAGACAAATGTATGGCACACATTGTTGGGCAGATGGCTGTCACAGACTATTCCATTTTATTTATTTATTTTTTATTTTTTTAGAGACAGAGTCTCACTTTGTTGCCCAGGCTAGAGTGAGTGCCGTGGCATCAGCCTAGCTCACAGCAACCTCAAACTCCTGGGCTCAAGTGATCCTCCTGCCTCAGCCTCCCGAGTAGCTGGGACTACAGGCATGCGCCACCATGCCTGGCTAATTTCTTGTATGTATATTTTTAGTTGGTCAATTAATTTCTTTCTATTTTTAGTAGAGTTGGTGTCTCACTCTTGCTCAGGCTGGTTTCGAACTCCTGACCTCGAGCAATCCGCCCGCCTCAGCCTCCTAGAGTGCCAGAATTACAGGCTTGAGCCACCGCGCCCGGCCTCCTTTTAAAATAGAATCAACTTTTGTCCTTCTTATGAGTCTATCCTCAGAATCCTTTCCATGGCCCTCTAGCTCCGGCAGGCCTCTCTTCTGAGAACTCTGGCAGCAGCTGCTTATTTGACATCCAATAGAAGCAGCTGCAACAGCCAGGGCACATATTGAATCTATAACTTCTATGAGTTTTTATAAAACATTCATATTCCTGAGAGAATGCTCACCTGTTCAAATAGGAGCGACGTTTGTTCGATTCTGCGTTCCCAAACTGAGTCAACACCTGCAAGTCTCCACTTTTCCCAACTCTGTGTCATTCATTTTCACGCGTGCACAGTGTGCTATTTTGCTCAGAGAGGAATTTTTAATGTGCGCGACGACAGAATTTTGTCCTAAAGTTATCCAAAAACTTAGCCTTTTCTTAATTTTTAGGTTTTCATGGGAGTTTCACAAGTTGTGGTTTTTTTTTTTCTAAGAAAGAAAGGTTAATTGGGAAATGATCCAGGGGACTCTTAATTCTGTAGCATCGTGCTGTGTCCCTTGCTTCACCTTTGTGTACAGGCCTAAAAGTGGCCACACAGCAAGCCGGTAGGAACCAGAGCCCCCTCTGCAGGACTGTAGGTCTGCTGGGAAAAGCTGCTCCCTCAGCCTGTGAAAGGCTCTTTTTAGTGTTCCTGCTTCCTTTTTTTCATTGGCTTAAAAGAAGACTAAGGGAAATGGAGGGGAATACGTTTTCTATTTCTTCCTAGACCCAAAGGATATTTGATCTAGAGCAAAAATTGAGAAAAAGCAAAGCAAGAACGTGAATTAATTAGATGGAAAGTGAATGATTTCATACTTCCTTCTCAGTGTATATAGGTCCCAGATTTTTTCATTATTCCAATGACACCAAAAATGCTTTGTGTTTTTTTCCCCATTATTTTATAAATGAGGAATTTCTTTTTTATGTCATTTCATTGACCACTCAGAATCTGCGAGAGATGGTAAAGAACGTAGAAAACTGTGTACAGATTGCTTATTCTTTACATATAAATTTATATGTGAAAGCCTCATGTTACGTAAGACATAGCATATTTGCAATAGCATTTGTCATTTCTCTGCAGCAGGATAACTAGGGTTTCTTGTGCCTCTTGAACCCTGATCAGCCTGAGTGCTGATTAACAGTGGATGATGAGAGTCTACTAAGGAGTTGTAGTTCTGCAGAAAGCACTCTTTGATGATTACTCTGCTGTGTGCTCTAAGACATCCACATAAATCATTGGATCATTTTGTCATATTTCAGTGCCTCGATTTGCCGTTACTGATTTGTGAATTAGCTGTGCCTTTGCTGGTAAAGAGGAAACTCAGCAATTAATTTGTTTTTATTTTATGACATTTCTTTGTTTTGGTTAAAAACTCAAGCCTATATATTCTAAAAGTAGGAGTCAAAGTATAACACGTTCCCATCACCCTACTTATTCCCCTCCCATCAGAGGCTTTTACTGTTCTGGGTTTTGTTTTGCTTTGTTTTACTATAGGTTAGTTTTGTGTGTTCTAGAACTTCATATAAATGGAATCATACAGTATGTTCTTTTTCTACTTACCATATGTGTTTGAGATTTATTTATGTCATGTATAAAATTGTTTTTTTATTGCTGTGTAGTACTCTCTTGTCTGAATATGCCACAGTTTTTTATTGTGTATAGGCTGCTTTGAATATTCTACTACAAGTCTATGTGGATGTGTTTTCACTTTATTGGTCAAATATCTAGGAGGGACAGGTATGTGTTTAGTCTTAGAAGAAACTGCTAGATATTTTCTAAAATAGCAATAGCATTTTACACTCCTACCAACAATACTTGAACATTCCTTTTTCTACACATTCTCACCAGCATTTTGTGCTGTCCATCTTTTTCACTTTAGCCATTCCAGTAGATGTATATTATGTGACTTTTTAATATATAGGTGTGTTTTAAAAGAATTCTAAGGTTAATTTGAATGCTATGAATTATGCTCAGTCATACCATTGCATTTTGGTATTTTTTTAAATTGTGGGCTCTTTTCAAACTTACACAGGTATTTTTGTTCACTGGTTTGAGTGGAGAAATTTAACAATCAAAGACGATAATGATTAAGGATAAATGATAATGAAAGATAATTAGGCAATTAAGAGCCTTCCTCACGTTTAATGTAGAAATTTAAGTTTTTAATAGGTTTGTTTATTCATTAGATAAGTCTTTTTCTTCATTGATTTATTCATTCATTAATATAAACAATTGTTTGCTGTGATTGTATACCAGCACTATCCCCCAGATCATTTTGTGTTGATGGAAATGATCATTCTGTGCTGTTCAACATGGTAGCCACTAGCAACAATATGGCTATTGACATGTGGCTAGTGCAATGGAACAACTGATTTTATATTTTATTTTTTAAGTTATGGCCACTGCATTGGATAGTGCATGTCTAAATAAATACATTTAGGTGTTATCTCATCTTCTATTATATTGTAAAACAATGAAAATGTCTTATTTATATACTAGAAAGTGCAAGCTAGCTACAATCACTGCCTTTAATATCATTTAAATTTTTGATGTTTGGAATTTTAAACACAAAATTCTCAGTATTGTGAACTTATATTTTACATATTTTTGGTCTAATACTTAGATTGTTTAAAATAATAGCTATATATAAACACATTCATTCTGGTCAGTTGTTTCTATGCAGAAAATGAAATGGGCAGCTGATTCGGCACCCCTTTGATTTTTGCCACTGGAAAACTTTCTCGTATGTTCCGTTTGTGCTATAGGCACATGTGTTTTTTTAATTGTTCAGATCATTACTGAGCAGATTGAGGTCATAAAGACAATCATTAAAAACAATCCAGTTTTCTTAAGAATGAAGTCATTTGGTTTTATGATGATGTGTTTATGAAAGGTATAATGTGTCAATGTGAAGAAAGAAAACAAATAATTCTAATTAGACAGTGGTCTCTTTCACTGTTGAATATAATGGAACAAAATAAAATATTGTTTCTGTGTTTTCAAATCTAGAATCTTTTATAGAGCTTCAGGAATAAGGTACCAGAAATGTGATACCATCCTTAAGTGATGCTAGAGCACAGATCAGTAACCTGACATGGGAAAATATTACTTTCATCTTTCAAAATAATCTTTTAAAACAATAGATGTTAGATAAATACATGTTTTGATCATTAATTTAAGGAGAATGTGAGTACAATAAGATATTTTGTGGCCTTCCTAAGCTCATTCTTGCTTTCCCCAGCCCTGTCTTGGTGATCTATCTCTACTCTTTTTCTTTTTCCTTTCTTCTTCTTCTTTTTTTTTTTTTTTTCTTCTTTATAGAGCTGGAGTCTAACTCTGTTGCCCAGGCTAGACTGCTGTGGTGTGATCATAGCTCACTGCAGCCTCAATCTCCTGGGCTCACACAATCCTCCCACCTTAGCCTCCCAAGTAGCTGGGACTACAGGCACACACTGCCATGTCTGGCTAAGTTTTAAAAATGTATTGTGGAGATAGGGTCCCACTGTGTTGCCCAGGCTGGCCTTAACCAATCCTCCCTCCCTGGGCCTCCCAGAATGCAGGGATTATAGGTGTGAGCCACTGTGCTGGCCTCTTTTAACTTCTTTTGGCCTTAGTTCCTGTTAAGGCTCTGTCTGCTTTAAGCTAAGTATTAATATTAACTTGAATAAAATTGTCTTATGTGTTCTGTTTTTGCTATAATTCTCAATGAAATGGGTTGATTCTGTTATAAAAAAATACAATCGTTAGTGCTCCTGTTGGGCTGCAGTCCATGAGTGTTCCGAGTGGCGTGGAGGTGGGAAGCTGGCATGGGTCAGCAGGACTGCTGCAGCTGCCACTGTTGAATCCCTTCAGGATGCATCAGTTGCTGCTTTGTGCAAGTGCCTCTGCTGGGGATGTGGGGATGTGAAGATGAGTTAGTCAATATGGACTGATTCCTGTCCTTATTGAGCTTGGGTTCTAATGGAGGGAGTAGACGTGTGTTAGATGAGTTCACAGTAATGCCAGTGGTAAGGGTGAGGGGGGGAGAGAGCATCATCTTGGAAAAGTAGGGACGGGCGTGTGGAGGTGCTAGCAGCAAGGCATGGCCTTAGGCTGGGCAGGGATTTTGGTGGGCAGAGATGGCAGGAGAAGTCATCCTAGATGGAGCGGATGTCATGGATACCAGCCCAGAGACCAGAAATATCAGGAATGTCTGTGCATTCAGTCTCCAGAATATAGAGTGCACACAGGGAATTAGCACAAGGATGGGGAAGTTAGGTACTGCAGGCAGAGCCCGATTCTGGGGGTCTTTAAACCAGGGCTGGCTGTGGCTTTTGGACTTTATTCAGTGCAGTGATTATTTTCATACTTAAGTGTCTCAATTCATTCTGTTTTCTTAGTTTTTCTACAGTTTTGTCTTCTTATATCTGCATATCTTAAACATTGAATTCCAGAAAAGATGATCTGACAATATATCTTATTTCAAAGAAAAAACTTTCATTTGTGTAGAATATCTAAAATCAGTTAAAATTTAATGACCTTCTTCTGCCTCTTTTTTATCTTTTGTAGTTTTCATTTCTTTGTGGGTATGTATAAACTGATTTTTAAATATTTTTATATTTTTTCTAATCTTTAAATAATATGGTAATGTTTATTTTATCATCATTTGATTTAATGGTATTAGAAAGCAACATATCTTTTATATCAATGAGGAACTCTAAAAGGAGTTTTTGAGCTAAAATGAAGGTCCAGGTACTATAATGTTAGATTGAAATTCAGATTATCCACAGTTGAGGTAGTTGTATTGAATTATAGTGGAAAACAGGAAAAAAATTGTTTGTGAGTGAGTGGGTAGTGATATGCTTAAGATGTTTCCAGATAATTTAACTGCTATACTGTTAAAAACAGCAACACATAGGTTTTCTCTATATAGAAAAAACATATAATAATGTGTAAATGTAGTGTATAATATACTTGAAATCACCTGGAATTTATTAAAAATAAAGGGTGAAACTGCCATGTACTTACCCAGATTTATGACACTTGGAGATTGGTATTGACCCTGTTCCTAGTGCTCTGCTAATCCATTTGTCTTAGCTAATCCTCAAAGCAGCTGTGAAGCAAGTACTATCCCCATTTTGCAGATGAGGAAACTGTGGCTCTGAGGCTGCACATATTTAATTCAAATCACATTGCTAAGTGGGTAACTGCAATTTGAACCTAGTTTTTTGTTTTGTTTTGTTTTGTTTTTGCCCATAGAGCTCGTGCTTGCAACCACCAGTAATTTCACAGAATCAGTTTTTGAATGAGTGTACAGGCACCTAGGAGTTACCCAATAGGGGCCAAATCCCTTATCTGGGGCAAGGGTATGTGGAGAAGGGGCCTCTGAGTACCAAAGACAGCCTTCATGACTTTGCATGGAAGATGAGCCCTGTTCCCATGGAGAGAATTCTGCTCTTACGCAGAGAGCAGGTCAGCGGCACTCAGTGAGCCAGGGTCATGTATAAATAGGTCGCTGGTGGGTGGCAAATTTTGTTTCCGGGAAGACTTTTGTAACCATCACTTCTGGAAATCTGTAATGATGATATCTAACACGTAGCTCACCAAACTGACCTCCTACACCATTAGAGGCAGTGAGCAAGTCCAATGTCAAGTACGTGGCTCTTCATCTTCTCTTCTACCTCTGAAACTTACTACATTTGTGGGCCAGACCCTGATGGTTTATGGCAAATGCAGAAAGCACTCACATAGAATGAAACTGTTTCATAGTGAAGAAAGAGCAAGACTAGTTGCAATTGTAGGAAAATAACTTACAGCGTCGGTATTTTAGGTGTGTGTCTGTTGTTGTTAAGGCATTTCCGGTCAGTCATGGATTGGAAGAGGGAATGATGTACTCACACCTTAGCATCCATGTACCCATCAGTGAGATGGTGGAGTCACTATCTGGAACTTCAAAAACATTCACAGAACAACCTGATTAAATACCCTTTTATCTGCTTGATTCAAATGCTGAGTTTGGTCTGAGGACTACCATAACAAAATCATTTCCCTGTACACACCCAAGTGACAGATTTCATCTTCAGAATGAATGGTTATAAAATGACTTAGCTTTTTTTGAGAAGTGTTTATATCTAGTTTGATTTTGCCTGTGGTCCATGTTCTGATATTATCATAGGTGGGTATGTATTATTTTGTAGTTGTTGGAAAGGGGTGTAGAACTTTCCTCATTATAATTTTAAGTTAAGTTTAAAAAACAAAAAAACAAAAGAGAGAGAGAGAAATGCTTGCCATGAGTTCAGATGTTATTACTTTGAGGTTTTCCAAGGTCTTCTAACCAGGAAGTTAATTGTTAACCTTGTTTCATATCGCACATTCTTTCAAAAGCTCTAAATCAATACATATTTTAGTTTTCTGTACAGCTGTTACTCAATATTGTCTCTGTATCCCCTTTCACTTACATAGCCCTTGTTTCTGGAAAGCAGAGAGTATACTTTGCTTTTTTAAGAGAGTATGCAAAATACATTCTAAAAGGTTGTCTGTCTAATCCCATTTTTCTGTAGACTTTAACCTATCATATCAGAATTATGATGGGTTCTGTTGCTCAGTTTCTGGTAATAGCCCTGTGTAATCTAAAGACCTTTGACAGCTGTAGTTGGGAGGTAGTCAAGAACTCAGCTGTTTCACTTTTCAAAAGAACTTATTAAAATTTTCAGTATTCCCTTCCTTCACCCCCTTCAAACCACAATCTGAGAGAAATCTCATACGCTGGACACCAACGTGGAATGGATTGTTTTGGACTATAATGATTATCATTCAGGGACCAAGAGGAACTAGTATACTTTTGTATATAAGTTTTACATTCCAACTTTATCAATCATTATAGCAAAATGTTGCATGTAATATTAGAATTTTCTCTTTAAGATCTCTTTATGATATGCGTTGTCTATTATAATAAAGGTTTTTGCAATATTAACATAGTTTATGTTTTTCTAATTAACATATAATTATATAAAGCAAGAAATATTTAGTGGGCATTAATACTTGCCAGATAGCATTTCAAGTAAGAAAATCATAAGAGGTAAGAACAGGCAAGGTGGCTCACACCTGTGATCCTAGCACCTTGGGAGGCTGAGGTGGGAGGATTGCTTGAGGCCAGGAGTTTGAGACCAGTGTGGGCAGCATAGCAAGCCCATCTCTGCAAATAAAAAAAATTAGGTATGGTAGTGTGCAGTGTGCACCTGTAGTCCTAGTTCCTCAGGAGGCTAAGGTGGGAGGATCACTTGAGCCCAGGATTTAAGGCTGCAGTGAGCTATGATCACACTAATGCACCGCAGCCTGGACAACAGAACAAGACCCTGTCTTAAAAAGAAAAAAAAAAGTACCATAGGAGGTAAATATAGAACCAGGATATCAATTTATTACAGAAAATGTTATGATGACAGCTGATTCTATGTGTCTAAAGTGGTTTATCTTCTCTGTGCTATAAATTATTACTATATCAAAAGATAGTGGTAATCAATTGTAATGAAGACCAAAAGAAGAAAAATTTGGCAAACTGAAAATATAAGATGTAATAGGAAAGCATACTGGAGAAAATTAAAGCAACTCCAAATTAAAAAAAGAAATATAATCCCAGACTTATGATGGTTCAATTTAAGATTTTTCAGCTTTACAGTTGGTGTGACAGTGATAGACATTCAGCAGAAACTGTACTTTTGGGTACCCATACAACTGTTATATTTTTCACTTTCAGTACAATATTCAATAAATTACATAAGATATTCAACCTTTCATTATAAAAATAGGTTTTGTGTTAGATGATTTTGCCCAATTGTAGACTACTGTAAATGTTCTGAGCATGTTTAAGGTAGGGTAGGCTAAGTTGTGTGTTTGGTAGTTTAGGTATATTAAATGCATTTTCAACTTGTAATACTTTCAACTTATGATAGGTTTATTGGAACATAACCCCATTAATGAATGGTATTATAAGTTGATATTATAATACCATTATAAATGGTATTATAAGTTGAGGAACATATACACATTAATAGAAGTAAAGTTGATAATGCTAATGCTTCTGTAATGTTTGCTCAATGGGAAACTCAATGTTTTGAAAGATGTTAAGAAATTAAAGTAACTACACATCATTTATAGTATAGTGAAAAGGTCGAAGAAAAGCCATGCAGAATCTCTTCATTATATGTAAATACTGGTGGGAACAGAATGAAAAGTAATGCTAGTGGGCAAGAATTGGATTTCATTGACTAATGTTCAGTAACATACAAAAATATTGATAGTAACAGGAAAAGATATAAATGTTTTGTCAAACCCAAATTAAGATCAATACAAATAATACACTTTAAAAACAACATACAAAGCAATTCTCTAAGATGGATTTTTTTTTTTCTCCCAACACATAAGCATGAGACATTTTTGGAAAGTTGTGTATCAAAAGGCTAAATTTGGGATGTTGTCCATAATTTTTTTCTTATATAGCAACTCTAGAAATCATTGACATAAAGGTTTAAGTGGTAAAGGCATGTTGGGAATGGTTAGAAAAAAAATTGTCGTAGTGTAATTATAGGTTTGTAATTAGCAAGGGGAAAATGAAATAAAAATGGAAAAAGCATAGTTTTCAGCCTTTAAATAATGTGCATCATTTATTTTTAAGTAACAAATGGAATAAAGAGTAGATGTCAGTCTAGAGAGCTAACGTGTTTACTGTCTTGCAATAAAATGCTGATTTACTTGATATGGTTTATAAGAGGACAAGTGCTGAAAGCAGGTTCTTAGATAAAGGTGAATAGAAGGAAGTAGATGATATAGTCATAAATTGTTGGATTGCTCGTTCTAATGGATGACTATAAATCTCAAAATGAAAATATTTTGCAAATATAGAACAGAAAAATATCTTTTCTTCAAACTGATGAGCCTCTGAGTTTTCAAAATATTACATTTTGATGCAAGTATGAGCAGTAATACCAGAAGTAATGATGAACTAGCACCTATTAAAAGGATATTTGAAATCTGGAATTGGTGTTTATGAGATGGGTATGTTCCAGGTTCATGCATGACAGTTGTTACACCATTATTTGCGTTCAAAGGCCGTTGACCATTTCGGGCATATATACCTTCAAAACCAGGAAGATATGGAATACAAGTTTGGGTTTATGATGTTTAAATTTATATAAAAAGTTTTAATAAAGTTTTTTACTGGGCGCAGATGGTGAATGGCGGGTAACTATTTTATCTGGTATATTAGTTATCTATTGTTGCATAATAAAGTACCCGAAAACTTAGTGGCTTGAAACGACATTTATTATCTCACATTTTCTGCAGATCAGGAGTGCAAGAGCAACTTTGCTAGGTCCTTTGCTTTAGGGTCTGTCATGGACTGAATTGGGTCCCTCCCTTTTCCTCCTGCCCCTTCTCCCCCCCCATTCATATGTTGATTTCCAGTGTAAGTATTTGGAGATAAGGTCTTTAAAGGGGTAATTAAGTTAAAACGAAGCTGTTAGGGTGAGCCCTAATGCAGTATGGCTGGCGTCCTTATAACAGAGGACATTTGGACACAGACCTGTGCATCCTCTGTGTACAGAGGAAAGACCGTGTGAGGTCACAGAGGGGAAGCAGCCATCCTCAAGAAGACAAAGAGAAAGGCCCAGAAGAAACCATCCCTGCTGACACCTAGACCTTGGATTTCCAGCCTTTAGAACTATGAAAAATAAGTTTCTGCTGTTTAAGCCACCCAGTCTGTGGTACTTTGTGATGGCAGCCCTAGCAAATTAACATAGGGTCTCTCACAAGCTGCAGGAGGATCCATTTCCATGAATGCTCCTGGCGTGGTCAGCCACATTCAGTCCCTCGCAGGATGTTGAACTGAGGGCTTCAGTTCATCGTAAACTGTCTCTGATTGCCACTTGAGCCATGCCGTAGGGCAGCGTGCAGCTCACTTTATCAGAGCATGTGAGCAAGAAGGGAAGATGGGAGGGCGTCAGGAAGTTGCAGTCTTTTCTGATCTCATATCCAGAGTGACCTCTTATAACATTTGCTGTGTTCTGTTTGTTAGAAGTGAGTCTCTAGGTCCATCCCAGCACTCAATTCTGTTGTTTATAAGTTAGCCAGTCTAAGGTATTTTGTTACAGTGGCCTGAATGGACTTGTGTGCTCCTTATGATTGTTAGTGTCATTTTGATTTTTTTTTCTTCTTTTTTTTTTTTAAGAGATGCAGTCTCATTCAGTCACCCAGGCTGGAGTACAATGGTGTAGTCATAGCTCACTGCAGCCTTAAACTCCAGGGTGCAAATGATCCTCCTGCCTGCCTCAGCCTCCCCAGTAGCTGGGATGACAGGTGCCTGCCACCACACCTGGCTAATTTTTAAATTCTTTTGCAGAAATAAGGTCTCACTGTGTTGCCCAGGCTGTTCTTCAACTCCTGGCCTCAAGCAGTCCTCTCACCTTGGCCTGCTAAAGTGCTGGGAATCACAGGCATGGGCCTCATTTTGATATTTTTTAAAAATGCTATAATTGGTTGTATAATTTTTAAGTACAAATATAACAACTTGTGTATAGTTTTAACTTGCTTAGTTGAAGTCTTAAGGCATATAACAGCTTGTGAATACCCATACGTATTGAGCATACTATGTTTTTAAAAAAATTTTTATTATGAAAAACATCAAATGTAAGAGAGTCAAGAGATGTATATAAGGCACGCACATCACTATGATTTATTAATAATTACTGACTGTCATTTTCTCTCATGGGCTTTTTTGGTTGTAAATATTAAAAGTAAAATTACATCATGGCTTTTTTACTTTTAAATCTTTCAGTAGTCATCTCTTAAAAAGCATATTTTGCCACAGAAAATACTATCACAGTGATTGATACCTAATAAAATTAACAATTATTGCAGGTCTAGTTCATATTTAAATATTCCTTAGGTGTCTCAAAAATGCCTTTTTATAGCTGATTTGTTCAAACCAGGATCTATTCAAGACCCACATATATGCCATTTGGTTTTTATGTTTCATAAGTTTCTTTTAATATACTAGGTCCCCCTACCCCACCCTTATTTCTTTTTTCTGTGTTATCAACTTGTTAAAGAATGGGACACATTGGCTGGGCGAGGTGGCTCATGCCTGTAATTCTAGCACTCTGGGAGGCCGAGGTGGGAACATCGTTTGAGCTCAGGAGTTCAAGACCAGCCTGAGCAAGAGTGAGACCCTGTCTCTACTAAAAATAGAAAGAAATTAACTGGACAACTAAAAATATATAGAAAAAATTAGCCGGGCATGGTGGCACATGCCTGTAGTCCCAGCTACTACTATGGAGGCTGAGGCAGAAGGATCGCTTGAGCCCAGGAGTCTGAGGTGTCTGAGCTAGGCTGATACCACGGCACTCTAGCCCGGGCAACAGAGTGAGACTGTTTCAAAAAAAAAAAGAGAGAGAATGGGACATATTTTAAATTGGTGCACTTTTTTCCCCTCCATATATATATTCTTTTAGTGCTGACATTATTCGCGCTAGAATCTTGCACAAGAAGCCTAGTATATTAAGTAGAAGGCATAAAACTGATCAAATAGAGGCGGCCACTCTGATTTAGGTACGACTGAGTGACCTTTATTCTCAAGCCACTGCCATCTCCATTGCTGGCCACCTTCCTGGCAAACTACTGTCTTCGGCATAATTTGAAATAGTTTAAATCATAGTTGGTGAAGACTAGAAGACAGGGTAGGAAAAAAAGAAAGGACCAGATAGAGTGAATAAGAGACGAAGCAAAACAGCTGGGCAGGACTCAAATCTTACAGCCTTTCATAGACTCCAGAGCAGTCGGCTGGCGCCCTACCCTGTGCTCAGTGGTGGGGCGCGGGTGGGTTGACTGAGGTGCCACTCGTTGGCATTTATGCCACCAGCCACACTCTTCTTGGTTATACCTACTAGCATGACAGCTCCATGAGGGCAGAGGCTGTCCAGGTTACCCACCCCAGTGCCTGCAACAGTGCCTGGCGGGCACTTAGGCACACAGAATTCATATTGGCTGAATGAATTTAGAAATGAATGAATTATGAGTGAACCAACATTTACAGAACACCTACTTTATGTCAGGGATGCTTCGTGCTGCTCTCATAATTAAGATGTTTGTGTATTACTAGATCCTTATGAGGTAAGTATAATTGTCATAATCTTATAAGAAAGAAACTGAGCTACAGAGCAGTTTGAATTTGCCTAAAATTATTCAAAATAAGGTCTGGCAAACTCTAAAATTTATATCACTCGTATAGGGATGTTAATGGCACTAGAAATAGAAATAACGAGAGCTAGGTTTTAATTTCAGCTTTTCTGTGTGCTATTTACAGACTGTTTTTTATGGAAATGACTTTATGGAAATCTTTTTGGTTTTCTGTTCTTCAGTCCTTTTCTGAAAAATGTAGTTAATTAAATGTTTTCATGGATCTTTATAAAGGTGAATTTGATATAATGTAAACAAAAGTGTTTTTGGAAAAAAAACAACTCAAGCTCTTATCCCCAGGTATTATCTACTCTGTATGATGTTTAGCATGCAGTTGGCATTTTTTATTTTTTGTCTGACACTAAGAACTTCTGAATGATAGTTTACACATGCCACCTTGTGCATGCTATGATTGTGTAGGGCTGTGTAACCAAAAACCATTATACGCTTTTCCAGGAGGAACTGTATAATATTTACAATACATACCCAAGGAGCTGTGTAAAATGTATCTAACTGGAACTTGGTTAAATATAATAGTGAACTAAGATGAAAATAATATGGTACCTGATTATCTTGTCACATGGTTTTCTTTTAATGGTATTCGCCTTAATAGAATTTGAATTTTTTAAGTATAGTAATTTTATAGGAAAACTTTGACAGTTTTAGTTGGCAATTCCAAATTAGCCCACTCATTGTGTTCACTGAAGTGTTCTTCCAAAAATAAATGAGTAGGCTGGCATTGTGTTTTAAACATCAAGCTAATTTTGGTTAATTACATAAATCTAAAAGCCACGGGCAAGGCAGCGATTCAGTCTCACTAGATGACGATCAGTGGAATTGTAAGACAGCTCGCTGAGTGGTGCACATCACACTAATAACCTGAGTGCATTGTGTCCGAAAGGACAGTGTCTGGCAGAGCACCAGATAGGCAGCCTTCCCAGGCTTTAATAAGGGGCTTGTGAAAGCTTGCAAAAGAGGGGACAAAGTTAGAAACCATAGTAAGGGCTCTGATCGGAATTCAGAAACATTCGAGGAGAAAAAATGGTTAACATTAGAGGAAAAAAAGAATTGGTCACCATGCAGAGCTAATAATTCTCTGTTAAATAGTGCAGAGCTGGGGTTGAGCGGTCTCCTGGGCCATCCCTTAAACTTGCTCCTTATCTCTAGTTTTTGTTTAAATAAAATGAGCAGGCCACATTCTGTGGGGCTTTCATTTGACTTAGTTGAAATTAGTATTCTGCCACTAGCAAACAGGAAATACAGATGCAGAATAAGAATGCAGTGCAGCGGGAGAGTTTAGAGCACTTGACTCTCTAACAACTTTCCCATTCAGAAAAGCATTGTGCCTCCCTTTGTACATGATTGTAAGGTAATAATGGGCAGAAATTATCTTCTGAGATTTTTTGCTGTTATTGAGTTCAATTGGTGTATTTATGTTGATGTCTACAAAATAAGAGGTTGAATTTATTAAAATGCTTCTGTGATTAGACTTAGATTTCTTTAACCCTGTATTTCATCCTGTGCCTAAAAACAGCTGGATGTCACTTTTTAGAAAACATACTGTACTTTACAATTGCATGATTTCCTTATCCTGGTTGAACTGATCTGTGATGGTCTCTTGGATTTATTTGGGAATGAGGTACATCTCTCTGTCCAAATTCCACTGGATGAACCAAGAATGAAATGACTGTTGGGGCTGCTTTACTTAATGAAATAACAAGATTTGACTGAATTTTCTTTTTTTCTGTGACCATATGGCCATTGTGAAGATCCATGCAGTAATCTGTAGAAGTGAATCACAGGGAATTTCTATTGCTGTAGATTCTAAGCAATCGATTCAGATAATCAGATCATTTTCCTCAGCTCTTTATAACCTGATTTTTACTAACCTGTACAATCAGGGGCAATGACATGAAAGTACTTCAAAAGACAACAGAGACAGACATAAAAGCCAGTAACCCTAGTTGGGTTTTTACAGTGTTTCCTTTGGGTTTGTCCTGTTACTGTTATCAACTGGCTTTACAATTTTATAATATCTTAACAGTTGAGCATGTCCCAAGAAAATTATATTCCTGTTCCTTGTAGCCTTTTATAGAGTTGGAACTACTGGACAAATTTAAATGACATGATTATTTGTGCTGCACACGCAGGCTTGTCCTGCAATGTTGCTCTAGATAAAGCAAACATTTTCCAATTATTTCTGTTTAATATATTGTTTCCAAACTCTCCTAGTCCTATGTTAATTATAGAACAAATGATGTGTAAAATTTCATTTGTTTTGAATTCTTTTTGAAGAGATATTGTAAAATCACTCTTCGAATAAAAGTAACATGTTAAGATTTGCCCTCTAGAATAAATTCTATCAAAGATATATGTATTTTATAACATACCACATGTGTGAAATAGGACATTGATGGAAATGATACAAGGAAGCATCAAGGTTTTTAAGGTAACAGCAGATTTGACTGTCACTGAAGGTACCTTGCCACATCTCCATGTGGAAGGGACAGTGAGGCAGCTGCAGGGGGTGCCTGCGGAGTGAGTGTTTTAATTTCAAAACATGACGTGTGCTCTCTGACCCCTTCTCTGTAAACCAGATTTGTTGCTTCTGTTGTTGATGCCAGTAGAATCTATACCACTCCAGTATCATTGTTTGGGAAAGATACATTTTTTTCTTCTACAGTACATGTTACTGATTAGAAATCCCTGAGTATTTTTTAGTGTATTCATTTTCATGAGAATAACTTTCCTCTTGTGGCAGAAAACATCTGGGCACTGGTCTCTTCTGAGACCCTCGAGTCACTGTTTCAGTATGGTCTCAACCCCTGGCAGTTCTAGAGGAGGACCCCAGGGCGCTACGGCTCTCCCCAAGAGATCTGGGCTCTGGAAATGAGCCATGCGCTGCTATCGTGTGCAGAGTTGGAGAGAGAATTTGCTTCTGAGTCCAAAAAACTTGGGTTCAAGTCTGCCCTTGCCTGTACCTGTCCTGTAGCTGGGAAGTAGTTACATTTTGCTTTTGCGAGACCTGGGTTTCTCATCTATTGGATGGGTACAATGGTTGATATTGGGAAGGCATATTGATAGGATTAAATAAAGCAGTACAGGCAAAGCCCCTAGTCCTTCAGTGCTTTCAGGGTCAGTACCTATTAGTTTCTTTCCTCCTCTCCTTGAAAGAGAATGTGGACAGTGGCCAGAGATTACACGGTGCTGAGGGCCAGCGTGCCTCTGATGGCAGAAAGCACTGATCGGATCTCTGCGTGTCTGTGTAACATGTGAGCTTGGCTCACAAAATAGGATCCTTTTACCTTCCTTGCTGGTAAGAAGGCTATACCTGTGAGAGTCTTGCCAACAAGATGGACTGTCAGGAATCCTTATAGTAAATAACCTGAATATGTTTATTCACTTACCTGATTTATTGGGGGAAAAAATCAAAATTCTTCTAAAGAGATCCCTGTATTACTGAACGTAGAATGATTACTTACACTTGATTCAGCCATGAGCTATCTATGAACACTCAGACATGTTCTTTCATCCTTTGGTTCATACATTCTTGTGCATAAGTCAGCAAACATGCATTGAGTATCAGTATAGGGCAGATCTTTTGCTGGGGAATTGAAGATTAGAAGGCCAACCCTCTATTCTCAAGGAGTCTGTAGGCTTATGGGGTGGGGGGGCATGTGTGCTGGTGGAGGCTCATATCCAGACCAAGACACCTCCGTACTCCTGGAGTACCCGCACCCCTTTGCCATTGCACTGTCCCTGTCGTCTTTATGGCCTCATCTCCCCCATGGGACAAGGCTCATGGCAGAACATCCAGAAAATATATCCTGAGTGAATTGGATTAGGATGGGAGCACTTAAATAATAATTACTCGCATGGAGAAGATCTGGTGATCACCCTTTGCCTCAGTTGTCCTACGTGTGACATGGAGGGGTTCACGTCCTTTTCAGTTTCTGTTGTAACTACTGTTAAACACTGAATAATGATTTTCCAGAAACTGATGGAATAAAATATAAATTAATGAACTAAGTTATGTGTTGCACTAAGCAGCACTTAACGAATTAACAGATTAACCAAGAATTGAGTTATAAGGTATTTTTCATTATATAAGTTGCATAATTTTTAGCACATACGTTCTGAAACCAGAAAGAGAAACTACAAGTGCCTTTGCCAATTTAGTTAGAAAAAAAGGTAGATGAGGCACTAAATGTATGGCCATAACTTGCAGTTTAGCTAAAAAGCAACAATCATCTGAACCTGAGGTTGTTAACACTTTTTCAACTCCTCAAGTCTTTCAGGATCTTCCAACACCCGTTAGCGATCGCAGTGGGAAAACACTGAGTCGTTGGGGTCACTGTCACTCTTGTGTTACCCTTCTCAATAGATCGTTTAGGAAAATATCCATCGGCATGAGGGGAACACTATAAATCTGAGGATTATAACCTGGTATCATTTATTTAAAAGTTCAGTAATCCTTTGAAAAACCTCATCAGTTTCAAAATATTGTAATTCCTAAGATTGGTACTTACTTTTTTTTTTTTTTTTTTGGATCCATTCAGTTCTATGTAATGGCTAAAATTGGCTTCTTTGACCCTGTTCTTAAGCAAGGCTATTTTAATTTTTATTTACTTTTCTTAAAGATACCTTTTTTCAAATGCTTCTGCTTATCAGTCTGATTGTTTACTTCTTTAGAGTGCTGTATGTTTGCCCTTGTAGTGTATATACTATTTTAAGTAACTTTTCTGTCTGGTTTGCTGTATATGACTTTTCTTCCACACTTCTGTTTCACTCATTTTCCTTCTAGCCTCTTCTCTCATTTCATTATTGTTTTCTGTTCCTCACATTCCCTGCACAGTCCTTCGACTCTCCTTCTGGCCATATCCTTCCTTTCTCTTCATTCAGTATTGTAAGTGCTGCTTTTCCTGTTAATGCCGTCTCACTGTGTCCCTTTCACGTCCTTCCTTGCTACTCTGTCTGTTCATCTGCCTGTGTGTATTTTCCTGACTTTTATTTTCCTTCCCTCATCACTACCCTTGGAATTGTTGACTACTCTTGCCAAATGCGGTTTTGGCGATATCCTGATATTTCTGTGCCTGCGGATGTCACCCCCTATACACACACACTGTGCTTAATTGGGACGTTTCTTCCTAACATCTTTGCTCCTTTCCAGCAGGGACCTTGTCGCCATCCTCTCTGTGCTCTGCTAACACAACCTGCTCAACGAATGTTGCTTGAAGGAGTAGACTGTTTGACTTTTCTACTTTTATCCCTACCGCACATATACTCTGCTACTGTGAGAGATGATAGACTTGTCTGTAGTATTTATCCTGAAGAAATTTCCTTTTAATGTTCTAGTTTTACAGAAGATGGTTCTATTTCTAATTGTTGTCTAAGCCTGCCATGTAGGAAATATGTAATCCACAAGAGATATTCAACAAAATTAATGAAAAACTTTTAGATGTTAAAATCGTACCTATACTTGAAGGCCCACTTCAAGTGTCAATGCCTCTAAAATGAATTAATCTCTTCCCATTTTGTTTCCATGACAACACTTCCATATATTTTCTTGCATCCATAAATGTTACATACGGTTATCTTTACATATCTTTGTGTTTCCTTAGTTCCTTGAAAGGCTGGGAGTCATCTTCCCATCTTCCCAAGCATTTAGCATTGGTGCCCTGCATGGCAAAGAGACTTGTCAGAGCATGGCATAGACATTTGTTAGACTGAATTGAGAGGTTTAGTGAGTATAGAAAATGAAAATTCAGAGAATATTGCTATTGAGCTAGATCTCTTCATAAGGTGAAAAGAAGCAGTGTAGCCCAGGGCAAAGATTGGACCTTAAATTGAAAAAGCACTAAGAGCAGGACATATTCTAGAAAATACTGATTTTTGAAGCCTTAAATAATGAGTATTTCAGTGTTATTTTTTTGTTTTGTTTTGAGACAGAGTCTCACTTTGTTGCCCAGGCTAGAGTGAGTGCCATGACATCAGCCTAGCTCACAGCAACCTCAAACTCCTGGCTCAAGTGATCCTCCTGCCTCAGCCTCCCGAGTAGCTGGGATTACAGGCATGTGCCACCATGCCCGGCTAATTTTTTCTATATATATATTAGTTGGCCAATTAATTTGTTTCTATTTATAGTAGAGACAGGGTCTCGCTCTTGCTCAGGCTGGTTTTGAACTCCTGACCTTGAGCAATCCTCCCGCCTAGGCCTCCCAGAGAGCTAGGATTACAGGCGTGAGCCACCGGACCCGGCCTATTTCAGTGTTTTACAATTGAATTTTCTTAATTTGTGAAGGAAAATATATAAATAAGAATATTTGGTAATGACTAAAAGTATGTTAATATGCATAAAGAGCTCTTTTGTTGTTGTTTGAAAGGACGCAAGTTATCATAATAATATAAAGAACCATGGAATGTACTCAAGGATGTTTGAATGAATTCAACCTTCGGTTTCCTTGAATATAGTCAACTACAGTTCAAACGATTATCCCTGCATTTGCATGTAACTGCAGGCTTTGTAGAAGGAAAAAAAATGCTTTCTGTCACCTTTCAACAACTTATTCCCACCACAGTTTGTCTCCTCCTCTCTTCTTGAGGTTGTAACTGGAAAAAGGGATAAAGAAAAAGCAGAAGGGTGGTCAAATCCGAGACATCTTGAACTTAGAGAATTGGGGAACAAGAAAGAGCGAAGTGTTAGCCGTAGATGAAGGGTGCGACAGACGCTGAGTGGAGGTCTCCAGGAAATGGCTCTAGCAGGCGCCTGCAGCTCTGGCCCAAGGAGCAGAGTCAGCCTGGGACTCGGTTTCTCATCCTTCTCCTTTCCTTCCCCAGCCGACTTCCACCTCTTCTCTCAAACACAGATTAACAATCAAAACTTAGAATAAAAGAGGAATTAGTGCACATTAATCTATTGCTCTTACCTTTGTAGGGTTTACCAGAAGTAATGCCATGTGTGTGTATACATGCTCTAAAACAGAATTAATTTTGTTAAGTACTTGACATGTGAAAACCCTGTCCCATTCTTCTCATTTCAAAGGACACTGGCTTTTTCCTTGCTATAATTGACATTCTCTTTGGTATTGCTCATAACTTACTTTCCACATTAGCCTGTCTAGGCGAATAGGTAACTGTATTTATAAACTGAAAAATTTCAGAACAAGTCATTTTTATTTCTCCAGAGAAATAGGATCACATTAACTCTGATAGTAGTTAGCAAAAAAGTGCACTTCAGAAAAATTGTGAGAATACATTATGCTTTAAAATTTCTTTGAACAGTTGTTGAAAACTAGATTTATTCTCCCATAGGAACTCAGTGAAATTCTGTTAAAGGCTAAGTTTATCTGCTGTTATTAAGTTTACATTTTCCTGGTGCAAACAGATTATTTTCAGGTAACAATAACATTTTTTTTTTGTCAGTTAGAAGCCAACTGACATTACTACTTTACAAAGTATGGTAAGGAATGCATGCAGTGCTTTATTTGATTAAAATTAAATTCTTAGTTCATCCTACATGAAGCATACTAGGTACATTTTATGTTTATATAAAAATTTGTCGATATATACATTGCTTTTTTGAGAAGACTCTGAACCCTTCTGGTTGATACTATGAAATAGAAGACCTAGGGCTTGGCTTTGCTCTTATTTAATTTTCAAATTGTTAGTCATGAATTTTTAGAGTGTCTTGTTTCCTCTTTCCATAAGCCTGGCATAAAATGTATATTCTTGATAGGGATAGCTCTTCCAATAACAGGAAGAAAAGGAATTAGAGATTGTGCTCATTTAGTGTTCTGGTATCCACCAAGTTTTGATCTAATTTAATCACTTATTATTTTGCCTTAGAAATAACAGTTTCTAAAGTTTTTCCACCAAAATGTTAGGGTGAAATTTACCTATTTCACAAACCGAGAAATCAATCTTAATTTTTTTTCTTCGACACTACTAGTGTTCACATTTCGGGATTAGTTTCAAAGACAGAATGTTGGGGAAAAAAGGGGGGGAGCAATGCATTTGCTGCAGTACTGGTGGTGAATAGTTCACATTTTAGAGAATACATACTTTGTCTCTTAGTGTGAAATAGAGTAGTCTGTGTATGTGATGTTTGTGGGTGTATGTATGTTTAAAATTTTAATTTTATTTAAATTAAATTTAATTTAAATTTAAAAATCTAATACATTTCTCCCAGTTTCTAAGAGGCATTTCCTAACAAAATCTGAAAGAAAGACTGAGCTCTCTTGAGGGGTAAGGGGTTTGGAGTGTGGTAGTAGAAGAACCAGACATTCTCCAAGACTTTAATATATAAAAAATATATATTGTTACATTTATGGTCATATATTCCCATTTAGTCTTCCCAAGTTACCATTTACAATTAGACCAGGGTCCTCTGAAAGTTTTTTTTACGCATCATTTAGCAAATCTGAATGCAAGTCATCTTCAATTCACAACAGATTGTATTTCACAACTTGGTTCTGCAAGTCCTTTGAAATGTTTCCTTAAAACTATTTCCTTAATGAAATAATGTTATGAATGCAAATAGAGTTCCATCTCGGGGTACTATGAATGTATTTTCATTTCTTCTTGGAGAATACAGGTTGGCCCCCAGGTGGTAATTCATTCAGGGATGGACATTTGGGTGTTCCTTTCATGAGGTCCCTTAGATGGAGAGCTGTCTCCCACCTTTCTGAGTCATGGCCTTTGGGGTTGGCTTTGGGTGCTGACGCTGCCACAAAGCCCGCAGGGTGTCTGGCATGAGTGCAGGGGTGCGGTGGGGTTATGGGAGCTGCCTTCCTGAGGTGTGGATTATTTAAAATTTGGGCACCATTTTTAGAACTTTAATTTCCTGTTACTAACTTGGACTTTACAATGCAAATAAAAGAACACATAATTTTGTTGTAGATTAATTTGTCATATTTGGATAGTTTAATACATGATTTAAAATCAGGTAGTACTTGATATACCAATGAGCATGACCCACATCTATGAGGATTCAGGGTGCATTGTTTTCTGTACAGTGACGATTCATGTTGTTTTAATAGTCTCTAAATGTCCTCTTATGCTATTTATTATCTTAATATTACGAGGTAACTGTCTTGAACTCTTTTTAGAGCTGAAATTTAAGCTTTTATTTAGGAGAGTTATTATTAATTTTTCTAGTTTGTAGAATTTTATTCTAACATTTACCAAAAAAAAAAAAAAAGATGATTTTGATCTTTAGGTTGCTACTATATACATGGTTCCCCTAAAATATTTTATTTTTAAACAATAGTCCAGATGATTTTATTTATAAATATTTTGATTTCTTTTGTTGGTTGAAACTTTGCTTCTAAAGATCAAGTGAAATAAATGCTATTAAATGTTAAGTCACTGAACACACGGTAAATTATGTTCACTTTTTCCTTGAAGTAATATACAAATAAGTGTAATGAGATATTTTAGCTAGTGAAAAACAGCTGTCAATATTCTTGAAACTTTATAAAAGAAATTTATGACTGAGTTATGATATTAATGTTATAAATTAGCAGTGAATTATTTCATATTGAAAAAGAAAAATAATAAAGCTATTGCCTTTCCTTGTAGAAAGTGTTACCCTACTTTTTTCTTGAACAAACAATAGGAAATTGTAGTACACTTCTTAATGATTGACATTTCTTAGGAACAGCCTATTACTAACTGTGGGAAAGGGAGGTTGCCCATACTCATCTATTTTCTTCCAGTTCCACTGCTGAACAAGCACTGTTATGTAACTGTTGTTATCAGACAATAGTCCTTTATCTGGATTTTGGGTAAAGCTCGCTGAGACTGTACCTATCATTAGAAAGAGGAAATCCCTGTCCCTATATTACTGTAATATCATTATTTGTTTCATTTTTATACTAGATCTTTTAACTTTGCACAGCTCTCCTGTCTTTGGTCTTTCATGAGTATATTCAGAGTGGATTTCAAGATCTGTAAAATGCAAATCATAAGCCCCACTGGGCATTTAGATAACATTGAAAAAAACCACACAGGCAAAATATATCCAAATGAATCAGAGCTTAGAATTACTAATTTATATGCAAAATTCCAGTATTTAATAGGAAATCAATACTTTCTAGTAATAAATCAAATTGCTCATACACTCTCCTTTGCTTTTATAATTTATATTTAGGAAATGAAAGTAAAACTTTTTTTAGCCTAATTTTAGACTTCAACAAATTGTTTTTTTACTCCACAAACATACAGTAGAAAGTTTTCTTCTATTCTAACAAATCCATTTTCCTACCTTTAATTTGTTATTTGCACTTCTTAGAAAAATTCATTGACTTACATGTGTCTTTAAGGTCATGAGCAAAGTTCTAACGATCTTTCTATTTATTATAGCTATCATCATTTCATTAATAAATAGTCTTCTGTACTTAGAAGATAAACAGTGAACTTAGGTGTGTACTTGAGAATTATTTGCCATCTATCTCAAATTTTTCCTTCAAAATACATGCCGTTTTTAGGTAAATTTTCTGACTAAACCTGTGTATATCTTTCTAAGACTCCAATAAATGATTTGCCCGTTTGTCTTTTTGAACACCATCTGTTCTTTACAGCAGTGTCCATAAAACATTTGCCCTATTTGGAAAGTTTATGCTGCTTCTGTCTACCTGCTTCCTTTAAAGATGTATCTTTCTCTTTCCTTTCTCACCTGCATTGCTTATCCTTTTCCCCATGAACTTGTTGAACCCACTGGCTTCTCTTTTGCCAAGCGTGGCGTGGCCAGGGCCGGGCTCCAGCGCTCCCAGCGTGAAACCAGCTTCTGTGGACCTCAAAGTTTATCTGCCCTTGACATTGTTATCTGCATCTGTCCCCCAGCTCCACCCCGGGCTGCACCAGCTGCCTGGCCCCTTGCTGTGGAGTGCAAGCCCATGCCCACTGCAGAATCTCTGTGATTCTGTCGCCCGGCTTCCGACTGCCCTTGTGACTTGGAACTTTTCCTTGATCATAACTTTATGCATCTCTGCACCCACTGGCTCTTGCTGGCTGCCTAGCCTTGGCCCCACGTGCCTTCTCTGCCTCTCATTCATTTTCTGCTTCCTGACTACCTTGCAGTCCCAACCCTGTGTTCCTTTCTCAACTGCCTGTGTTGGCTCTTCTAAGTTGCCTCTTTTCCCCATGACGTGCTGCACTGAGAACACAGCCCAGCACCCCTGAGGCTCATTCCCTTTTCTTTTGTGGCTTTTTAAAAATTATATTTCAAGTTGGGTAAGTTTTACTAAATTAAGGCCGGGGGAGGGGGGGGAGGGGAGGGCCAAGATACCATCCTGATTCCTAGACCTTATTTTACTGTATAAAAACAGTATATTGGCAACCATATTCTTTCAAGCATGGTAAATTTTGCTTAGAGATACACATGCATGTGTCCACATTTATATTTTGCCCCTTATTTCAAAGTATTTTATATCACCCTCCCTCTACGAAAAAGTAAATATACTATATACCTTGTTTCCAACACTAGGAAGAGAATATTGCTGTGGATTTCAAAATTTTCATTGCAAATAGGTGTGAATGGTACAATTTAAATAGAGAAACATACACAATGTCCTTGAAATCAAGTCAGAACATCTGGCAGAATTTATTTTATGACGTTGAAATGAAACATGGGCGGTTTCATAAATCTTACTTTAGATAAGATTCACTTAATAAAATGAAAGGAGAAAGGCCAGGTTGACCCACACCTTTGGTGGTGGGTTGTCAGGGTGGTAGCAGGGAAGCGATCTGTTTGTCATCTGGCAGCCGTACAGCGCAGGAAGATGTTTTTGAAGCGAGATAGATCTAAAATGACTTCACTGCTTCTTGCCTTGTTGCAGTTAAAGCCAAAGAAACAGCCTTTCTTAACTTCTTTATCATCTTTCATCACTATTTATAGGGATACTGAAATCTTTCTCTTTTTCACAAACTCCACTGCAACTACTACTTACTTGTGACCACTAAACAATGCCATGTTTACTTTGATAGCTAGGCCATTTGCCTTATTTTAAAAGCCTTTTTCATCTTTTCTAAGATCTATTCCAAAGGCAGAAAGCCTAACTTTAATTTTAAAAACTTTTGAAAAAAAAGCTTCCATAATTGCTTTTAAGAATGTTAGGGAAAACATAAAAGTTATTTTGGCATAATTTAACAATTGCTTTTTTTTTTAATGCGAATTTTCATAATCTTGGAAAATAATTTAATTGAGGATTAAGGTCAGTAGTAAAAATATGAATGCCTTTTCGAAGGACTATCATATCTCACTGAAAGCAAGAAAAGACTACAGTATTTGCTTAAATAAATTCAAAGGATATTTTCACACACACACACACACACACACACACCCACACACCCACCCACCCACCCCAGGCTTAAGCAATAAAAGTATGTAAGTATTTAAGTCCTGACTCAATACTCTTGAGAGTACTTTCTTGAATATCTATGGTTTTCATCTCATTTATAAGAAATAGACGTTACGTTGTGTTAACTGAATTTAGAACTTACATTTTGGTTTTTCTTGCCCTGAGAAAAGGCTATTTTAAGCAGACTTGGTATATTTTTGTAAGAGTGAGGGAAGTAATATGAAATTGTTACAGAAGTTACTGTATGTGTTAATATTCTTTTACTTTCTATAGGGATTTGTTGGTACCACCACCCCACCACCTGAGTCCCTGGCATTAGAATCTGAATTCTAAATGTTAGGATTTTAGTATATTTCATTAGCTGATATGTATCAGAGACCTAGAACAGTGCCTTGTATATGTTAGGTGCTCAGTAAGTGTATTGACTAAATGAACAGAGGGACAAGACAGTTGTTTCAACACCTGCTTATTGAGCATGACAGTCTACAGGCTTTGAGGGAATAAATATTTGGAGATAAGTATCCCAAAGGGACTAGGGTCCCTTAATCCCAGGACAGCAACAGAGATAAGGTAAGGGAGGAGGTACTAGCTAAGTGAACTAGCTAGAGAAAAGGTGGGCCCTGATTAGTTCTTCCTTCTTCCGTTCCAATTACTGGCAAATATCTAACTAGTCCTTTTAATTTAAACTAAATGTTGAAATAATTTTAATATCTGTTCTGATAAGGACCAAATATACCTATATCTCTTGTAATAGTGACAGATTTTTTTTTTTCAAGGCCAAAATATGTATGAAAGGAGGGGAGTGGTGGGAGGAAAGGGGTCAGAGATGGAAAGAGGCAGAGTATTTAGTAGATTTTTTTTTTTTGCTTTATTTTCCTTAAAAGTAGGATATAGTGCAAAATATCTAGAGAAGATGGTAACTAAGGAAATAAATACTGTGTTTTTATGTACCTTCGTGTTGGCCACATGGAACAGCTCTGGGCCAGGGGCTACGTGTTAGCACACGTGTCCCAAAAATCGTAGCAGCCAAAGAAGAGCCTTTCTGAAACCGTAGGCTTCAAATACTATTGAAGGGAGGAAATCAAAGAAACAGCCCCAAACTCCAAACCCTAAGAAAAACAAAGACCCAAAGAAAGTACTTAGGATTCCTTCATTGTTCTATTCATGCCAAGTCAGGAAATGAGCATAGTCATTTTTTTAAACAAATATTTATTTTTTACTTAAAAGCAAAAACAGTGAAGCTGATCAGAAAAAAATTAACAAAGTGAATAATTTGTTTATTAAGAAATGATAAAAATATCAATACGAATTTTAACAATAATGGCCAAGATTGGTGGAGCATGCGGTACTGGGAGGGAACTCTGCAATCTGGGAGGGGAAACAGTATCTAACCTCTCCTCAGTGCTTCAGCGTGTTTCCCATGAGGGCCTGTGAACACCGTAGCTAGTAGAGTTACTTGCTGTTGCCCACATAATAGCAAAGAATCATTTCATTAAATTGGAAATGTTCTCCTATGGCAAACCCTGGTTTTATCATTAAAGCCAGAAATGTGTTAAATTGAACCATAAGAAATTCCTGATTTTGCAATCAGGAATTTGAAAACAGCAGAAAAACAGCCATTTCATATGGCTTAATCCTCCAAATTGTGCTCGAGAGGGAGGATTTTCAAAGGGGGCTCTGTAGGGAACTTGAAGGTGAGCATAGGAAGCTGTCGTTGGAACAGTGCGGCATTGATTCATCAATCCCGAAGAGTATTGGGGGTCGGGTAGAAAAGTGGGCTATGAATGTCTTTGCAGACTCAGTCATGGAAATCTACTGACTAGTGCTCTGTGGCTGCTCTGACATAATGCCTCTGCCATTTTCTACTGGGGGATTCTTAATGAAAAATACTTGAAGAGCAGCACATCATGACACTGCAGAGGATTTTTGTATATTTGAGGGTACGTATGTCTCACTGTACGTGTGTGTATTTGTGTGTGTTCATAGATTCCCAGTGAGCTGGTCTGTCCCCTGAGAGGCATTTTGGCAGCTGTTTTGTGGTTTTTTTCGAGACACAGTCTCACTCTGTTGCCCAGGCTAGAGTGCTGTGGCATCAGCCTAGCTCACAGCAACCTCAAACTCCTGGGCTCAGGCAATCCTACTGCCTCAGCCTGTAGGTAGCTGGGACTACAGGCACATGCCACCATGCCCAGCTAATTTTTTCTATATATATTTCTGTATATTCTATATATATTTCTATATATATTCTCTATATATTTTTTCTATATATATTTTTAGTTGTCTGGCTAATTTATTTCTATTTTTTAGTAGAGACAGGGTCTCACTCTTGCTCAGGCTGGTCTTGAACTCCTACCCTCAGGGCGATCCTCCCACCTCGGCCTCCCAGAGTGCTACGATTACAGGCATGAGCCACTGCACCCAGCCCATTTTGCAACTCTTGACAAACATACTCTTTTTGGCACTGCCTGCCTGTGGGAGCCAGGTACAAGTTATCTTGGCCCTAAGCAGAATAAGGACAGTGTTGCTCTTTTCTGTGTGTGGTTTCACTGTAGTCACCAAGAAAACTTTTGATGACTTGAAAAGTTCATTATAGTGCTTTGAAAAGGGACATATTTTTTTACTTGTTACAAGCTAATGCATGAAAGGGAAGACATTTTTTTTCTGATAGATTCCTTATTACCTTTATTGAAGAATGACTTCAGAGTGTTAGCAGATATGTAATTTCACAATTGTAGAATGAACCCTAACAAAATAAGTTTATTGCCTGGGAGCTTTTACTCAGTTTTTCCCCCTAACTCCCATGCGATATGTCATCGATTATTCAGAAACCGAAACGTTAAAAAATGAATTTATTTGAACCCATGAATATAGGATTCCTTAGGAGTTTTGATACCCCATTAAGATGCCATATTTAATATTTTGAGGGGTGGTAATTCTGCCAAAAGTCAGGTATTGAGTAGATTTGACAGAGTCATGTCAGCAAAAGTACCATGACATTGTCATTAATTGTCATTAATGACTGTGAAATATTTATAGATTTTGGAATGAGCTTATCTAAACCCTATCACATGTGAATTCCTAGAATAGTGAAGGATATCCTTTTATCCTGTGTGAAAAAATTTATGAGAGAGATAAGAAGAGAGGGTGCAGGTCGACAGGAAAGCTTCTATGATCTTGTGTGGGAGTAACAGCAGCAGTGATAGCTGAATTGAGTTGGCGAATCGGAGGGCAATACCAGAGGCAATGAAAATGATTATTTCCAGAATGCAAGAAAAACGACTTAGGGAAAAAGCTGTTTGAAGCTTTGGCTCATTAGTGAAATTTATAGGAAAAAGCCGTATTCGATTACTCAGGCCACGATGAAGCATGTTTTACATCAACTTTTTGAAAATGCAGTAAACGTAAAACACACTGAAATCAATAACTTCTAAATAGCTCAGGTTCAAGGTCCACAGCTAGGTCTGATAGCCATCAATACTTAGAGTCTTATGCCATCTGTATCAACGTCTAAGTCTGCATCGTAACGTAAGAATTGCATAAGGGGAAACAGTTAAATTATGTTATACATACACACACATGGTATTTTTAAAAGCAGAGTCACTGTATTTAAAAACATGCAAGCATTTAGTAGTAATCTCCTTAAAACATACTTTGGCAATAACTTAATGGTTCCTTCCCGGGGAATTCTAAATAACTTACAATGTACACGGATACACTCACACATGCCAATGATTGCAGAGACAAATAAAAGGTGGCAGGGGTTTTTTTGTATGTGAATTTAGATTTGCTCATTGTATTAGCACCTGCTAATTGGCCTATACATGCTCAGTGAATGTTTCTGGAGATGATTTGATGTTAGATCTTTTTAGGGACTCTGTATATGCTCAAGTGTATAATACTAGTAGATATGGTTGTATGACAAAACAATGTCCCTGAGTGTGGAAACTCCTTAATAGAAAAGGTGTGAAGTACTTTTCACTTCAGTATAGTTTATATATGCTTTTTTTTTTATTTGGAGACAGAGTCTTGCTTGTCAACCAGGCTGGAGTGCAGTGGTACAATCATAGCTCACTGCAACCTCAATCTCCCAGGCTTAAGCAATCCTCCAACCTCTGCCTCCTGACTAGTTGGGACTGCAAGTGCACACAACTATGCCAGGCTAATTTTTTGTAGAGACAAGGTTTTGCTATGTTGCCCAGATTGGTCTTGAACTTCAGGGCTCAAGCTGTCCCCCTGCCTCAGCCTCCCAAAGTGCTGGGATTACAGGTGTGAGCCACCATGCCCCACCAAATTTGTATATGCATCTTATGCATGCTCATATGTGCTTAAAAACCACCATTGCTAAGATCAACAGTATCAATGATTACCACTTCCCAGTGATCACCCTTAAGTCTTGTCGTTTTAGTGGCATTTGACACTGTTAAATACAGTCCATGGTTGATGTTCCTTCCCTTTGATTCCAAGACTCTGCATTATCTTGCCTTCCCACTTCTTTGGTTTTTGTTCTTCAAGTTTGTTAGCAAGTTCTTTCCCTACCTAACAAGAAATATTGGTTTTCTGTATGTATCTATCTAAGATTTTTCTTCCTTATTTCAGTTTTCCCTGGGTAGGCTCATTTGAAATCTGTAGTCCTTGCTCCCTGAGGATAACTTATCTTTTATGTTCCAACCTTTCTCTTGTTGAACAAGCTTATCAAGCTAGACCCGTCCAATAGTCCCTAGATTTTTTTCAGTTCATTGGGCCTTTTTTTCCCCTTGTCTGTATCTTATGTACTAGAAGTTGTAACCAGTCACTTAACTGTGTCTTTTACCATGGTAGATTTTTGTACCTATCTCTTCATTTTCCATGCGACATATTCAGTTGCCTACCAGATGTTTCAACTCTTTGCTCCAGAATCATTTCTAACTGCTTAATCTCATGTTTGAGACTCTTTGTGATTTGGGCCATCTTCTGTACTTATCTCTAGGGTGCAGTTGGCTGAGTTTTGGAGCCCAGCGTGCTTTGCTGTCATCTGGACTTCTGTCATTTTTCTTGGCTCAGCTCCGTTTTCACCTTTCCCCCTACCCTAAGCAAACAAAAAAGTAAATTGTAGAAGATAAGTCAATTATGACTGTGCTTCTAAATTTTATTTTCTAATGTATTTATGTCCTTGAATTTTCTCAGTGTCAGGTAACTTTAGCTCTAATTTTATTTACACAGTTCAGATTGTAAGATGTGCATTGATTCTTTAATTCCTGTCTGTAGTGAATTAGGAATCATGGCTTAAGAGGATGAACCTTATTAGTTGCGAATTATCCCCCAAAACATGCATGATTCATTTGTCACCAAGACAATATCATGAAAGTAAATACATCACCAAAAAACACTCCCAAATAATCCCCCTAAATAATGGGAAAATTAGAATAAGCTATGACTGGAAATATAAGCTTTTCAAAACAAAAGGAAATAGCGAAGAGTTTTTAAAGCATATTTTATGTGTGGGTGAAAATAAGGATTTCAGTAAACCAGTTGTTAAAGGTCGATTTATGTTTGTGAAATGTATTTTTTTTATATGAAGTGTTCTCCAAATCCTTATGTTTCTTAGCTGTAGTGTTCTTTATATAAAAGAGTATATATTTGAATCTCAGTTGTTTATCCTAATGATCTAATGTGGTTGTTCTCAACCTACACACTGCAGACACGAGGGGAACCAGAATTCTTACAAGAAATCCTGAAATCCATATGTACACAAAACACTGCCTAAACAGTAAACAAACGGTATGGCTATTGTAGTACTACTATTTTAAAATATATTTTTAAAAGCTCTTTCTTCTGCTATTTACCAATGTTATACATGCTCGTACAAATTCAAAGCTACACAGAAAAACATAATATAGAATGGTAGAATCACCTGTAGTTCCACTGTTCCGGCAGCCAACATTAAGAATTACAGATCCAGCTGAGTGCAATGGCGTGCACCTGTAGTCCCGGCTACTCCGGAGCCTGAGGCGGGAGGATTGCTTGAGGCCAGGAGTTCGAGTCCAACCTGGGCAACAGAAATGAGACCATATCTCTACAAAAAATAAATAAATAAAAATAAACTGGAAAAAAAAAACCAATTAATTAGTAAAAAAAAAATTAGTAATACTAATTAATAATAGCTAGAATTCAAATGCCACTATTTGTGAGACACTGTTGAGGTGTTCTTAAATATATTGAGTAATTTACAACACCCCAAATCAGTGGGACCTTTGTTATCACTGCTTTACAGATGAGGAAACTATGGTGCTGAATGGTTAAATAAGCCTGACATACACTGCCCCCAGTTTTCCTATGGGTAGATTATCATTTACTCTTATTGATTATATTATTTACAAAATAAGAACATACCAGCCTATATATATATATATATCTCGTGTTCTACAGCCATCAGGTCCAAAACATACCCCACCTGCTCTTCCTCCAGTCTTACATACCAGCTAACAGTCCCACCATCCAGTTTCTCTGCCAGTCTTATTCTCTGAACTAGCTGCTTCTCACCACCTGTCCTGCTTTGCCCCACGTCTTTGGCTGGTCTCCCCACCTCCAACATCACCAGCTCCTGCAGTCCATTTCCCATGCACCAGCCAGAGTAAGATTTTTAAATGTTACTCATGTATGTCACCAGTCTCCTTAAAACACTCCAGTGTTCACAACACTCCGATGGACTTAGAGTAACATTCTGCCTCTTTCCCATGGCCTTCACAACTCAGGTGAGCCAGCCCCACCTTCTTGGCCCTCTCATGCTACCACCTCTCAACTCTTTTTCCTCCGTGTTGACTACATTTTGGCCATATTGCCCTCATTTCTATCTTTGCAACGTGTCATATTCGTTCCTGTGTCAGGGACTTTGCACTTGCCCCTTCCTTTATTTGGCATCTTCAAATGGCCGGCTACTTTGTCAATTCAGCCTCCCCACAGGAGCCCTCTTAAGCTGCCCTCTCTAATGAATCCTGTTTCCCCGCCACACTCCCCATCCAATCTCAGCCTCTGCCATTTTCTCCAGAGTACTTGTTGCTATCTGTATCATCTGTCTATTCCCTACTATTACAGAAACTCCGTGAAGATACGGACATTCTCTTTCTTGTTTTGCCGGGTGCCTAGGAGAGTGGAGACTACAGTAGGCTTTCAGTAAATAGCTTAATCAATAAATTTAAACACACCGGCATATTTATATCAGTATGTAAGGATGTTTACTGAAGTATATAGTTTGTATATTCCTCTAAATTCTCATTCTGCTCTAGAGAGCTGAATGAATGCCTGAATTGGTTACACATGGGGAAAAAAAAACACTAGAAAGTGGTGGTGGTAGTAGAAGCTTCTATTTGATTAAGTGATAGTACAACAGATGAGTTAGTTTAATTCATGAGCAAGTTTAAGAAATAAGACAAAGTGTTTTCTATATGAAGAATTTCTGATCACTGAGAGTGGATCAGTCAGTCCTGTGTTGTTATGCAATTACTGTAAAGATGGGAAAGGCAGTTTTATGTATGATAAGTCCTGGGACAACATAGTGCGTTATAGATTCTCAGTGAGCCAGTTTCTCCAGTCATGTTTTGATTTGTAAAAAATCATTTTTTTCTTGCATAGCTTCTTATTACTACTCCCTGTCACTTCCGTCTTTTGGGGGAAAAGAAAGCCCAATAAGTATTTTTGATGATTAGCTAGTTTTAGTGTATCTCTCCCAAATATGACCAAAATCAGAATAAACCTTTGATTAATCTTTTCTATCTCTTCACTGAGTCATTAGAGCTGTATTTGATTCTGCAAATAGTTGCAGCTTGCTTGTGTCTCCCTAAGAAATACTGTCTTTAGTAATGGAAACATAATGTTCACTATTCATTTCTGCTTTATAATGTTTTAACATTTGTATAAAATCCTATGAATGACTTTCCTTGATGACAAACTTCTTTCTGTGAACAATGTTTTTTGGATTACCAAGACTGAAAATGACCCATTTGGGTAGTTTTTCTAACTCATCAATATTAAAATGGCTTTTTTTTTTGAGAGGGTAGAATACCATTTAATGCATACATTTACATAGAAATTTTTAACCAAAATCAGCATACATATGCTCATACAGATGCAAGAAAAGATTTTAAGTGTCATATAATTAACTGACCTAGAAAGAATAATTTTTTGCATTTGGTATGTTTGATCCAGATCGACCAATGGTTATTTTCTGTGTATCATAATGCATTGTTTTTGAGCTCAAAACTCAGTGTGAATTAAACTTGATCACAACAGGCTGTTCCATTTATTTTTTTGTACCAATCTGAATCTTAAAAGGATATCTTGAAAAGGATCTCAGGGATCGGATCATCTATTAAACTTGTATGATGAGAATTGTGGCCCAAAGAGGAAAGGTGGTTTTGCTAAGGTTTCACCAGTTAATGGCTGAGTTAAAGCTAGAGCCCAGGCCTCCTCACTGAGCTTGTGTTCCTGTCTTTGACCCCCTACGTGTTTGGCACTTCTGTTTGGGCCTTACATCCTATGTGTAGATGTTTAGTAAACATGTTATACCCTAAAGCTGAATTCTGACAGTCAAATCACTGAACAGTTCATGCTTTGTATTTATTTTGGTAACACTCAGTAGTGTCCAAGAAAGGATTGAGTTCAGAGTCTGCTGCCCTCTCTTCCCTCTCTTCTTCCCTCCTTCCCTCTCCTCTAAAATGTATATTTCTTAAAACTGGTTGCCTATAACCTTCCAACTATGTGCCATCTTTCAAAGATAACCACATGATAGAGTGTCAATAGAGACAAGAGATTTCCAAGCCCATCCACACTTAGTGGCCTGTCTCTTATGTGAATAATGCATATTTGTGAGACAGCTGGCTGAGCTTTGAGAATAGTCCCTGTTCCTGGCCCCCCCCCCAACTCTTTGCAAAGCTAAATGAACTGTATGGGAATTGAACTGATAACCTTGACCTCATTAATTTACCTTCTGTAAAATTGCCTTTTGTAGATTTACGCTCCACTGTAATGAGATTAGGAGTGTGATTTCATTCACTCAATAAATAGTACCAATGCTGGGCTAATGGCAGTGAGCGCACATAGATGCATATAATAAAGCTTTTGCCCTCAAGGGATTAGGATGAGTACGTGGGTCACTACTGCAAGGCAAAAGTGATGACTGCCAAGGAGAGGGGTTAGCAAAACACAAAGGCGGGTTAGGAGAAGGGAGAGTGGTAGTTCCTGCTGGGAGAACATCAGGGCTCTTTAAGGTTGGATGGAGTTTCCAGGAGAGGAAATGCTGGGTTATGTAAACGGTGCTTGGCCAGAACACCACAACGGGGGTGTTGGAGGGTGCTGAGCATAAGGTTAGACATTACAAGGAGACCCTGCAGGAGAAAGTTGTAGTAAGGAGAAAGATTTAAGTGTCCCCTAGGAAAGTTTTTATTTATGGTGACATTCTGTAGGGAGGATGGAAGATTTCCAAATATGAAAGTATGACAGTCAGAACTCTCTATCATCACATTCATTTGTCGCCATAGAATGAATTGAAAGGAGAGGCTAGAGTTAGGGAAATACTCTTAGGAATTAACAAGGGCTTGAACCAAAGTTACCAACTGTGGGGTGCACAGAAGTGATATGAGAGTTTGCAAAAGCTGGACCAAGCAGAACTTGGTAACTGATTAGATTGGATACTTGAGGGAGGAGTACAGGGTTTAAACCTGGGTAACTAGCAGATGGCAGTACACTTCCAGAACACCAAAATCTGGGAAAAGGAAGGTAAATACGGTTTTGAATACAGTATGTTTAAGAAGCTATTAGAATGCAGAGGCAGAAGGGTACATAGAGGAAGGGAAAACATGACATTGGAACACTGGGGACAGGTCGGAGCTGGCTGTAAAGATTTGGAAAGTCATTCACCGAGCGAGCTGTTTGAAGCTGGGATAGTAGAGGAGATCATTAAGGGGAAGGGTGTAGAAATAAGAGAAAAGATGGCCAAAGGTAGAACTCTGAAGTTAGTGACTAAGAAGATTAGAAAGTGCCTGAAACATAGAAGGAGGCACTGTGGGGACAAGAAGGAGCTCAGTACAGTGTTAGTGACAGTGAAGAGGCAGGGAGCCATTGAAGGGCACTGTAGAGGCAGATTTGCTAATTCGTCACTGAGGGATGTGAACAGAAGGAAAAAGAATTCATTTTCTTTAATTTTGTAATTAAATTTATTTTAATATGGATTGCACAATGCATTTTTTTAAATGCTGCTCTTTCCCTTCAACTTCTTTTAGTTTGGTTCAGCTACATACTTTCACTCTCAAAACAACTAAGAACAAGTCACATTCCTTTATGTAAGGACTGCAGTAGGACATGAGAATTGATGGCATGGTGGGTTTTATGGTGACAAGTGTCGATTGGGTGCTACTGTGAGCCAGGTGCTGTTCCATGTTCTGGGGACATGGCAGTGAATAACACAGATGAAAATATTGGCCCATGTTGAGTTTATGAATACTTGTATGGATGAGACAAACAATAAACAGACTGAAGAAAATAACATGGTGGATGCTTATATAGGCTATAAGAAAAGTGAAGCAGAAAAGAGAGGAGGGAGTGCTGGGAGGAGGAGTGTTTTCAGTTGGATCATCAAGGAAGGCCGGATTGAGGAAGCGATGTTCGAATACAGACCTGAGGGAGGGGACTATGTAGATATCTAGGTGACAGCAAGTGCAAAGGCCCCTAGGCGGGTGCACGCTTGGCGCGTTTGACACCAGCCAGGGTAGCGATGTGGAAGTGGAGTAGGCGAGGGAGAGCGGTTAGAGAGGTCTCGGGGGCCAGATCATGGCCCGTGGTCACGTGGATGACTTTGACTTTGGCTCTGAGTGTGAAGAAAAAAACCCTGGATGGCTTTCCGCAAAGGAATGAACGCATGAGGGTTCTTCTGACTCTGAGGGAAGGAAGGGAGCAAAGAGAAACAGGAAGACCAGCTGGGAAGCTTTTATGGAATCCAGGCAAGAGGTGTTGATAGCTTGACCTAGATGGTGCCAGAGGAGGAGGTGTGGGGCGTGATCAGAATCTGCAGGTGAAGCGAGTAGCATTTAACAGAGTGGGGGGTATCGTTTCAACGAGAAAGAGGAATCAGAGATGAGTCCATGTGTTTTCATCTGAGTAACTGGAAGGAAAGAATTGCTGTATTAGTTTGCTAGGCTGTCTCAACACAATACCACAAACCAGGTGGCTTAAACGACAGAAATTTATCGTCTCACAGTGTTGGAGGCCAGAAGTCCGAGCTGAAGGTGTTGGCTGCGTTGGTTCCTTCTGAGGACTGTGATAAACAATCTGTTCCATATCTCTCTCCCAGCTTCCGTGGTTTGCTGGCAATTCTTGGCTCATATAAGCATCCCCTGATCTCTGCCTGCATCTAGAACATGGTGTTCTCCTTGTGTGTGTGTCTGTGCCCCTATTTCCCCTTTTTATAAGGACACCAGTCATATTGGTTCAGGGGCCCCTATTCCAGTATTACCTCATCTTAATTATTAATTCCACCTCCAGCAACCCTAGTCCCAAATAAGGCCACATTCTGAGGAACTGGGGGTTAGGACTTCAGCATGGGAATTTGTGGAGGACACGGTCCACCGCATAATAGTTGCCGTGAACTGAGATGAAGAAGTCTGAAGTGAGCTGGTTTAGAGGCAGGGAAAAGATGGACATGTTGAGTTTGAGGTGTATATTAGACACCCAAGTGGAGATGTCAGCCAGGCAGTTGAATAAATAGGTCTGAAATTCCAGGGAGGGACCAGGCTGCAGATTTGGAAATCCACAGCATGTTGATAATATTTAAAGCCAAGAGACTAGATGAGGTAACTTTGAAAGTAAGTTTGGACAGAACAAGAGGGGCGTTCCAAAGACTGAGGCTAAGAGGCTGTGAAGTATTAGGACCAAGACCAAAGCCCACAAACATGTTGAATAAAAATCCCACGTATGCTTGTAGTTGTGAAAAAGCAATTACATTTTAATGATGATTTTAAGTAATCGTCTAAATATTTACGAATTCGTGGCATTTCCCTGTGAAGTGTAAGATGAGTCAGACAGTATGAATTGAGTTTTACGGGCGAATATGTTGAAGAAGTTACTGGGGCTGAAATGGAATGTTTTCAGTGCCATAAAGAAGTCAAAGGATGCTAATAAAAATAATAAAGAGCCCTTTTCTCAGAAGGAGCAACAATTTGAAGAACGTCGTTTCAGTCCTTAATTTAAGAAGTCATTTTCTAGAAAGTCAGAAAGACTTTGCTGCGTTTCTCTGAGCTGCGGAAGGGTTTGTTCCTTCATGTTTTTGGTGAGAGTAGAGTTCAGACATATAAATTGGTTTATGAAAAATATTAACACAGTATTATCACAGTTTAGCTGATTTTAAAAACAGAAATCGTCACTATAACATAATCATTTTAGCATTTGGGAGTATTTTCTTTGTCTTTTTTCCATCTGCCTGCCGCTTCACATGGAGCCAGAAGCTCTGACAGCAAGGTGACGCAGGTGACGTAGAACTTCTGCCCAGAGTTCTCTGGAAGTGTCCGGCTCACGTGTGTCCAAGGCATTGCACATTCTTCCTCTTTTGTTTGGCCCCTTTCTTGGTGTGGCGATCACCTGGTCATGCTTCCAAACTCAGTTCAACTGTCACATTTGGAGAAGTGTTTTCTGACTTCTTTACCTCCACCCTTCCCAGTATGGAGGGCTGAACCCAGGGTGTGCCACCGTTGTACCTGCACCATAGCACTTACCATAATAGCTTATGTCCCTGCTCAGTTTGAGGGCAGAGAGTGGGATTTTTTTTTTAATGTTTGTTTCCTTAGTACCTTGCACAGAACCTGTAGATAAATATTCAATAAATACATGTGGACTACGTCTGAAACAAATGAATTCATTTGCCTGCTTGATATACATCTAAACAGTCACTGAACTATTCCTTGTTAGAATTTAAAACATTTTGTTCAGCACATATCATTAACTAATACAGTACTGTGTAATATACTTGAGAAGGTTCCCCTTAAAAGATACTGAGATTTGCTGCCTAAAGGGGATAACATTTTCCCCTAAATACTGTTGCCCAGAGCCCTTCAGTTTCTTATCGTGAAAGATACCTGGGATATTTACTGTGTATGACTTTTTGTTTTAGTATTGACTGAGTCCCTTCAAATTAGTAAGCAAAATGAAGTAATTTGAACAAGCCTACCTATATAAGGTAACATGAAAAAATGTGGTCACTTAGAGGGATAAAACTGCTGGCAGTTGAGGCAAGAAAAAATATTTCTCAACTAGTAGATTATTTTGGAAAGAAAAGTTTTTCTTTTTTTAATCTGACATAATTTAGATATATTATCTGAGTCCGAGCGAAGAGTGTTGAATAGCTCTTTGATGCAAAAATAAAAGGACAGAAAATACTTCTATGATGACTTGGTTCAAGATTTTTCTCACTGCCCACCTAGAGTGCAAATAATGTGTGTGTGGTTTTATTTATGTATTTATTTTTGGTAAACTTTTTCAAAAAGAGGAAAAGATGGAAAAAAGTTTACTAGTAATTATTTCTCATTTCTCAGTCCCAAGAAGAGGCTTTACTATATAACAATCTCGATAGTGTTACTCCACTGATAGGATTTTATGTTCACTTTGCTAAGTCGCATAGTATATGACCGCTGCATACTGAATTCATTTATGGAACCGTGATTATTGACAAATTTTGAGCTAAGCTGTAGAGCATACTAAATGTGCCATTACAGTGTAGTTATTTAAATTTTGATTTCTTTCCCCAGCTCTACTTTACGAAGTGTCTCTACTGGATCCTCAAGACCTTCCAAAATATGTTTGGTGTGTGGGGATGAGGCTTCAGGATGTCATTATGGGGTAGTAACCTGTGGCAGCTGCAAAGTTTTCTTCAAAAGAGCAGTGGAAGGTAAATGTTCATGTGGGTGTTCCTTTTGCACACTTTTTTCTGGCATGTAGTTTACTTGCACATATAATACTATGGCATGATTGGGAATTCTTCAAAAATATTTTTGATGTGCTCTGTCAGCAATAAATAGTAAGCGTGCCTTATCTAAAAACCATCGGGAGATTTTCCACCAAGCAATATTAAATGAGCAAAATCTGAGATCGTGAGCAAGGATCAACCAGTCAAAAAGTCTTTTTTGTTATTGTTTGTTTGTTACAGTTTGGTTTTTAGCGAGACTTAGGAAAACAGTTTTGTGCCATCGTAAATTTAATTTGTGTAATCTGGAATAGCATTTTTTACTAGGCACGCCCAGAAAACATCATCTCTTCCTTTTCTGCGTGTCTATAAATACGTGTTTGTGGGAAATGAAAACATTTATATCAGAATCAAGTCAGTGGTGTACATTGGGCTCCATACAGAATAATTTTATTTACCAGCTACTTCATTTGAGTCCTACCGCTATTTCCTACTGGAGGTTTCCAAACATGTATATTAAATGAAAATTGTAACTGAGATTCACCATGTGTATTTAGGCTAGCTTGTGCTTCTATCCAAGTAATTGTGTTTCCTAAGGGGAAATAGTCTTTAGTTTGTTTTTGCCTTTCCCCACCCTCACTTACAAGCAGCTAATTAACATCAGACTTAGGCCAGATGGTTTTATTGATGTTGAAAACTATGTCTGGTGAAAGTGTGGAATTTCTGCTATTAGTAAAAGTATAATTGTGTAATTGACACTTGTATTCACTAAGATGCTCCCTAAGGTTTGTTTCTTGGGGACATTTTCTGAGAGATGAATTGGTGCTTCAGAAACTTCAACTTTCCTCTTTGTTTTGCCAGAGACCACAGGTAGTATCTTTAGTTGTGGGATGAAAAAGCTAACCAAGTAATTATTTCTTTGCTTCTGGGCAGGATTTTGCATTATTTAACTGATATTACATGGTCTTACATTATTTACAAGTATATATTGGTAGTCCTCAAACCCAGCATTGAATTTGTAGTAGTAGCTCAGTAATTCTTTCTCAGGATATAGGCTCTTGGTTACAAGTGACAGATGATTCAACAAACTGGCTTAAACACCAGTGGAAATTCATTGACCCACAGAAAGTCCTGGAGTAGACTTGGCTTCAGGCAAGCCCTGGTCTTAAGCCAGGTCATTAGAACCCAGTCCCTCTCTGTCCGTTGCGTGGTTTTGTTCTGATTGTGTTCTCATGCATGTTCTCTCATGGTGCTGAGGCAGCGACCAGGCCTCCTCCGTTAAGCAGAGGTTTTTTATGCCTAGCAGTTCCTGTGAAGCTCCTTGTGGAATCTCCTCAGACTGAACTAGGCTCACGTGCCCACCTCTGCTCCCGTCACTGCGGCTGGGGACACAGTGGTCTGATACGCGGGTTCTGGCTGGAGTCGGACAGGGGAACCATCTAGACCAAAGATGAGGAAGGGCGTTTTTCCTTAGGAAAACGTGGGTTCTGTTACCAGAAGACTGATTTTCAAAAAGTGAGAAGAGTTAATTTGTGCACTACTGAAGTCAGTTTATTTTTCTATGGCTTCCCTTCTCATCCCCTGCCCCCTTTTGTCTTTCCTTAGTTCTGCGATTGGCTCAATAGGAGATAAATTGGTGAAATTTACTTCTGGCACCTTCCTGATATAAAGCTCCCCTTCCTAAGTTCACTAATGAGTGAATAAACTGAGTACTGTGTAAAAATAAAGGAATGTAGAGAAGGACATTTGGGAGCGGACAGTGGAGGCCATGAGTCAGCCTTCACGTCAAAACCCACATTTTAGCAATTTGCAGAATCTGCCCTTCTCTACTTCTGCAGCAAAAACTTATAGAGGTTCTCCCTTCGTTTTTATTTTTGTTTGTTTTATGTAATTTCTATGGTAGTACCTGAGGAATAGTTTTTATAATTTAGGTATAAATATATATGGAAAAACCTAAATGTTTCATTGGAAAACTGATCAGTTAGTCGATATTGAAACGTGATAAATGCCTTTTGAGACTTTTAGTAATATCGTTTATTCTCTATTTATTTGAGAATTAGAGTTTTATCATGCACCTGCATGAAACAGGCTATAAATTTAAACTTCGTGAGAATAGAGACCTATTTGTCTTTATGTTTTTGTATTTTGTATTTGTTCACTCTTTTATCCCGTGAATGTGAGAGAGTGTGTGTATAGATAATGTGAGAAATATGGCTACCTTTGTATCAGAGCTTTTTGAATAAGAGATTATTTTTAATAATACTTTATAGAGTTTGAAACACTCATTTCACAAAATAATGGCATATGGGTGTTATTTTTATTCCCCCTTTCCAGATGAAGACATTTGGGATCAGACCTAAACCAATTATTCCAAATCATAAGGCCAGACTTAGACTCATACTAAAGTCTCATGACTCCAAATCTAGACCCAGCCTAAAGTCTTAATTCTCAATCTCGTAATATATTCTTTCCATTTTACCGTATCAGTTCTTGAGTTCATAAAAATTTTGCCCTATATGTTAATCTTTTTCATGCCTACTAGATCTTAATAAAGGAAGTAACCTAAGCACTGAGAAGATGCTGTTTGGCACTCTTAGTCTGTGTGTACATGTGACTGCGTACGTATGTACATACAGATGGATGTATTATATGTCTGTGTATTTAAATGATACTAAGTTTGTTTTCTGATTTTCCTTACTATCCCTAAGCTCCTCTTTAGATTGCAAGAGCAGAGAATTCCAGGCACAGTGGGTAGAGGGAGCTGGGATGAGGGGAACTGGGAACTGCAAGGAAATCACAGCACCAAGGACAGGACAGGGCATGCTCTAAAGGCAGAGGGGAGGACAAACAGCAGCCTGAGCTCTGAGTTCCTGGCCTCGAGGCTCTATGCTCTAGAGTACATCACTCCAAAGCTTGCCATAATAGCATAGGGGTAACTGTATATGGAGACTGGAAATTATTTTTTAATTATAAATTATATTATTTGTGTTCTATTTTTTTTTTTTTCTTTTGAGACAGAGTCTCACTTTGTTGCCCAGGCTAGAGTGAGTGCTGTGGCATCAGCCTAGCTCACAGCAACCTCAAACTCCTGGGCTCAAGCAATCCTCCTGCCTCAGCCTCCCGAGTAGCTGGGACTACAGGCATGTGCCACCGTGCCCGGCTAATTTTTTGTATACATATTTTTGTCTAATTAATTTCTTTCTATTGTTACTATAGACAGGGTCTTGCTCAGGCTGGTTTTGACTCCTGACCTCGAGCAATCTGCCCGCCTCGGCCTCCCAGAGTGCTAGGATCACAGGCGTGAGCCACCGCGCCCGGCCTATTTGTGTTCTACTTAATGGGATGTATTTGTGTTGCTTATTTTTTTTCTTCTGAAACATTGAATATAAAAGCACTTGGAACTGTCTCCCCACATAACTTCTATTTGCCAGGAATGTCAGTCAACAGCCATATTACCGTGCCTTGCCAATGAAAAGTTTATAATTTTATTTTAAAATTTGATTCACTTATTTGCCTTGAAGGTTTTCAGGACCATTCAGTCTTAAAAAGAAAAATAGTTTTAAAAATAGGATTCTTCTTTGTGGTGGAAATCAGACTTGTGGAGTCAGAAGACTCATCTTTAGTTTCTGAGCTCGCTCACCAGGCATGAGATTAGATGAGGTATTCAACTTATCTGGGCCCCAGTTTCTTTGTCTACAAGTGGAGAAAGTGGTACTGTCCTCCCTTAACATTGCTGTTGAAAGTTACATGAAAACACAATGCTTATGCAGATTTTACAGATTATAGAGTGACAAAGTATTAGGTCATTCTTTCTTTCTAGGAACATGTGCTAAAGTTTTCTGGTAATGTCTATGCGAAGAAGTGATGTAAATAGCACCATCCCATTGCTTTGGTCGTGCTTCATTTTTCAGCCTTTCGTTTTTTTGTTGTTTTTTTTTTTCATTAGGTCTTCATTTTCTTGTAATACGTTATTTTGTCCTTAGAGCTGCCCTTTGAGTTGGTAAGATCCTTCTAGACTAGCAGTTCTCAAAAGGTGTCTGTGGGGATTTGAGCGGGGGTCGGGGGAGAATAGAGGTCAATGAAAATTTCCTGGAGGGGCTTTTCCAATGTGGACAAAACTGTTGAGACCGACTCAGGTGATGAGGTCTGTGGCTGGCCCGGGCAGCCCCACCTTTGGGATTCCCACAGTTGAGAGAATGTTGAGAGCCATCAAGTCCTTAGGGCAGGACAGAGTCTTCTCTCCAACCTGGCAAGACTGTAGATGTGTAGTGGGCATCAAATAAATGTTTGAACATGCACCCGGATGTATCTATGTGGCTTAAGAGCAAATCGAAGTTGAATAACTTCCCCACCAAACCAGTAAATTATCATCAACGGAACTTGCCCAAGAACTTGTAATTTCTAATTCCAGTCAGTTTTTACTATCTCAGTCTCTTTCCAACTGTAAAATGCTGTTAGTTTCATCTCATCTGCGTTTTTTACTTTGTGCTCCCTCAGTGAACAGAGTTGAGTAGATTCAGCACACTATTTTATAACTTAATTTCCTTCTTAGATGTTTAGCACACACGCAGTGTCTGGAAGACACGGCTACCACAAATCACTGAATAGTTAAAAGGCTGTAAAAGAGGAAGGGAAGAGAGTTCATTATTACGTGGAGTCAACTGGATTTATATTTTTGTAAGCAGACCTGTTAGGCTGAAGAGTTCCTATCTTGGTCAGATCAGCCAAATTGCATGATACCAGTTTCTACACTCAGACATTTCCCTGGAGAGAAGAGACATGTCTATTTCTTGAAATGAGAAATTGCTTTAAAAGACATAATTGTAGGTTAATCTTAAGGTTTTTCAAATATGCGGTATTTTAAGACAACCAAGCCTACCTATGAACAAGTACCTTGTACCTTTTATGTATATTTCACAACGTACATTTCAAAAATCTGTAAATTTATTGATCTTATGGTAGAAAATGTTTTTAAGGAAATATAATGGTTGATACATAGTTAATTTCTTTGCTTCTCTGAACTTAGTGAGTAGACTGAATAGGTCCAGAAGGAGGGAGTGTATCTCACTGTGTCATAACCCTGGTCGTCCCTGGCATTGCTCTGTGTGTGTGTGTGTGCTCGCAGGCGAGAGGGAAGAGCAACTGAGGATGTGAGCGAGTGGGAGATGCGTGTTGGGGGAGGGACAATTGTGGACCGTTGTGCCACAAAATGGAGAACTTCAATTTAGTGGACATAGCTAAATCAGGATGATATTATATAATAATTCAAATATACCTATCCCCTTATAGCTGGCGATATACAATTCAGGAAGTGATAAAGCAAGGAAATAATCTAATGCATATTTATTAGATGTCTTCAGATAATGATCTAAGATAAGCCTTAGTGTTCCCATGAACCGTGTCCAGGAAGCTGATGGGCATCCAAGTCCATTGTCACGACTGTAATACTTGCGACATCAGAGGTAGGAAACCAAGAGCTGCTCTGGCTTAGTTTTCTCATGAAACACTTCAAAGATTAAGTTGAGGTGTTTTCTTTTTTTTTTTTTTTCTTCCCCCTTTACCAGAAATTAGGAACCAGTTAACCTGACTCTAATTATTTACTGTAAGAGCTTAAATACCTACCCAGTAGGTTATATCTATGATTTTTATGAACATTCTCTTCCTCCTTACATAAGCATGAGGCTGTAATGTTAATGGCAAATGTTTGCCCAGATTTCTTTTATAGCCTTTCAGTTGGCTGCTATGGTAACACGCAGAGCCATGACATTTTGGCCACCCTGGAAGGTCAGGGAAGACTTCTCAAAGAATCCACCACCCCCCTATCCCCCCGGCTAAATCTCTAAAGATTAGAATTGGCAATGCTCAGCAGGGATAAGGACAGGCTGTCTGCACAGGGCACCAGAAGCAATTTTCTGTTACCACTGTGTCAAATTTGAGGTGTGAGGTGATAGAAACGGAGACTTAAGTGAACAGATTGGGACCAGGTCTTAGACTTCAGGGGGGAGACTGAATTCATCCTAAGGCAAAACAGAACCTCTGGATGTTTTCACGCAGCTCAGTTCTACATTTAAGACCTGGCCATTGAGGGGTGTACTTATTTAAAGGTGGACAGTGCATTCATCACATGGGCAAGGGACGACCTAGGGTAGAACTAGGCCAGCAGCATTAAGGATTGAGAGGAGGGGATAGATGACAAGACTGTCTGGAAAGTATTGTTGGCAGCTCTGTATTGGAAGTGGGGAAGCAAAGATCTAGGATGACTCCCCAGGTTTGGCTGTTGATGCCTTGTGCCAAGATTAGGGATACTGCAGTTGGGAGCATTGGAGGAGAGGTTCTTTTATTCATCAACCATTTACTCAATACCTGCGGTATATGCCAGGCATCATTCTAAGCACACCCAGAGATATCTTGGACAAAGATCAAGTGAGCGAAGTTGAAAAAGATCCCTGTCCCAGTGCAGCTTACATTCTAGTGAGGGGTGGTGAAGAGAGCAAACATAAGAAATGAGTTATTTACGTGACATATGAAAAGATGGTAGATGCTGGGGAAAATAAAAAGTACTGCCAGGATAAAGAGGATTAGGATGAGGTTTGCTTTGGGACAAGTTTGAAATGGCTATGGGGACATTCAGGTGTGTCTAACAGGAAGTTGGACGTGGGATTCCGAAGCTTGGGGAACAAGGCAAGATTGAAAATAAAGATTTTAGAATCATCATCCACATAAAGATATGCAAATACCGAAGAAATGAGTATTTAGAGAAATAAAGAGTAGGCCGGGGTTAGAACTTTAGAGAACATATATCGAGGACACTTAGTGTGTCCATGGCATGTGTGTGTGAATTATTGTCTCGCCCCTTCCTTCCCAAGTTGCACACAGAAAAGTCTTAATTACTTAGTCTCCATTTGTTCAGTATTTTGGTGAACTTGAAGACATTATTGAATGTGCAGTTTGCAGTCCCAGTTTTGGTTCTTATCATCATGCTTTGATTATTACTGAACCTTAGTGAGATCAGAGCCCAAAACCAAACGTGCTATGGAGGGGACTTGATTGGCTAACCGGGGCAGAGGCAGTGCCCAGCTGTCGCAGGTGCTCAAGCAGCATTAGTTGCTTAGCTGTTGGATAACAACTGGAATGTGTGTGTGGGGGGGTTCACCCTTGTTTCTGTCACCATGCCGTTTATTTATGTCTCTGAAGCAGAAAATATGTTGAAACAATTTATTACAAAATGATTAGAAATAGGGACATGTATGCCAAAAGTAAATCAGTGTTATGCAAAGAGAGCTTCTTGTAGTTTAACATTGCAAATCAAGGTGCACTTCACATGGCAAATTTAAATAGTCTAAATCAGGAGCACAGTATGTAATTTTCAAAGTTATTCTCCATGTTTATGTGTTTGTTTACACCTGATCTTGTTCCAGGAAAAGACAAAAAAAAACCAAAGCAGCTCACAGGTTTCCTTGAATTCAAATGGAATTTAAAATAAGTGAAACAAAAAATAGGAGAAAGGGAAGATTAGAGCAAGAAAGAGAAAAACAGTCCCAGGGATGGCGTTGCTGCAGAGAATATATGCCCCAAGTCTCTCAGCTGTCCAGCAGCCAACCTAAAGACAACGGTGGGTCACCTGACTCACTTTCTTAAAAACTAGTTTAGGAAATTCCCTGTTTATAAGAAAATTTTCATGAGCTATGTCAGTTTTCATGTGTCTGCTCTTCCCATCTGAATTGTAACCTGAGATTGAAAAAGTAACTCTCTGATTGGTACTAATAGAATAGTTTGGTTTATGTTTAAAGAGCAGTTCTGAAAAAATACTTTGCTCTGTGTCCCACCTACTCCTATTAGAAAAGCTATTGAGCGCTCTCCGGGTACCAAGCACAGTGCCAAGTAATCCATATTTTGCTGTATTTATTCCTTATAACAACCCTCCCTAATAAAAGTTTTGTGAGTTTGGAAAGGTAATATCTTTGAATCTGAACTCCCTAAGCCCCTGTTGTGACTGGGAAAACATTGACTATTTTTTAACCTGCCTTAGCGGATGATCCTTCAACTCTTAAAAATAAATATTGAATGCTGATTTTGTGCTCATTATGCCAAGAACTTTAGTGTATGTTCTCATTTTAATCCTCATAATAATCCTGTGAAAGAGATTGGATTGTTATCCATTCTTACATTAGAGTTCAGTCCACTAAGACATGTAAGCAGGAAGTCATTTGTCCGAGGACACCCGGTTGGAAGGAAGAGGCAGAGCTGGGATTTGAACCCAGATAGCTCAGCCACTCCAGCTCTATGCACTTAACACATAAGCTGTACTGCCTCTCCCAGAGTTACAGCAGATCGCAACTATTTTAACCCATCGAAAAGTACGGCAACAGTTCTGGCTTTAGGGTACCCAGTAAGAGTACATTGTAATTTAACAGTTATCTTGCTCTACTCTAAATAATTAACTCTCGGCCATTCTAAGTTGAAATTCTAATTTGAATTTCTCTTGCCCTAACGGGAAAGAAATTGGGTAATCTCTATTTTTTCTTAAGGAATGATCTTCATATTTTTAAAAAATTACCATTACCATCCTGAAGTACATCTTGATATTAATCTAAAGCTTTATTTAAAATTTTTATCTTCCTATGTTTCATTTCCTGTGTGTGATAAAAATTACATGTAGTCTGTCAGGCTCGGAGGACCCTTGGGGAGAAGGTTCTTCCTCCTACAAAGCTGAAAGCTACTAATTCTTCAGCTCTTTAACGTCTGTTTCATGCCTAGTAGCTCAGAGACGTCCCCAAGAGTCATGGGACGTGAAGCAGCTCTCACAGAACTTGCACTGGGGGTGTAGTTAGGATCATAGAACTTATGTGGTTTGATATTCTTTTTTTTTAAAATTAATTTATTTTTATTTTAGCATATTACGGGGGTACAAGTGTTAAGGTTACTTATATTGCCCATGTCCCCCTCCCCCCTTGAGTAAGAGCTTCAAGCATGTCCATCCCCCAATGATTTGATATTCTTGATGATGATCTAACACCGAAAATGGAAAACTGCTAAATTGACTGGAATCAAAATGGCAAAATCGACCCCTAGAAGGATGAGTAGGCATTTAGGTTGACGCTGGGGAGTGGAAAGATGGAGGCTGGACCTGAGGACACCCTCTCTAGCAGACCCAGCTCCGTGAAGGCCTGGCCTGGCCAGAGCAGGTCCATCTTCAGCAGGCATGGAGGAAGAGAATGAGCAAAGACCCTGGGGTCAGATGATGTAAGTCCCTAATACTGGAATGAGAAATCTCAGCCCTTCTCACAAATAGACTAAGTCTTTTTATAAAGTTCTTCACAGTAGGAAAAAACCAACACACACTGGGTCAGGCAGGTCTGTTCCTTGGTGCTATGCAGTGGCTCGTGGACGGTACCAGCTGGAGGAGAAGACAACTGGGATGGACTGTGGATAAGGGAAAACAACAAGGGGCTGCCCACAAATGGAATTGCTCTAGTCAAGTGGAAGGTGAGACTGACCCGTGGGGTGAGAAGGAAGCATTGGTAGGACTGGATGGTAGAGCGCTTTCGGGGGACGATGACAAATCTCTGACAGAAAGAAGACTGGGAAGAAAATGCTTCACGAATAGAGCAGGTCAGTGGCCTTTGGAACTGTTGAGGTTTTGGAGATGAGTTTTCCAAAAGGGACGAAGCAGTCCAGGTAAGTAGGCATAGAGAAAACAGAGACAAGATTCTCAAAGAGTTTATTCTTTTCCTGGAGGTGTTTTCTTGGGAGTTTTAAAATAAAGTACATAGTTAAGTATCAGACAGTTTGGCAGTGGGTCAGCTTGGACGGCCAGATGTTAGCAGCAGCTGCTGTGGCCATTTGGTGCAGCGCATGGGAAAGTTACACAGTGAGATTGACAGCCTGGCAAAGGTATCGGGATGTGAGCACTAGCGGAAGGAACAGGATGGTTTGGTGTAGTTCATTGAGGGGAATTGCGTGCTGTTGTTACTTGTGGTATTAGATGTACTAAATAATGATTTTATCAGCTTATGACACCATAGGGAGCCACAATATGAACTTATTAATGGTTGGAAAGGCAGAAAATTCTGTAGCAAATAGAAAAAGATGTCAGTCTTTCAAGCCCCCCTAATTTTTCATGTAATATTTTGTTCTCTAAAGATATACGTATCTAGTATAGTAATTTTTTTTAACCTTATTCCTTGGTATATACACTCACTGCCCATCTTAACTTCTTAGATAGGAAAGAGAGACTGATAATGATTTTTCTAGAGATGAACGCATACATGTAAAATGTATACACACATTTTCCAGAGCTCAGCCCCACCTCCACAGTCACTCAATAATTGCTGATCTGGGGCAAAGTAGCAGGGAGAAATCATGAATGTTCAAGAAGACTTCAGAACCACCTGAAATTATCATAAAATTATCTGTGCACATGCTCGCATTCCCTCTGTCACTCATAGCTTCCCAACACTATACACTATAAATCCACATCAAGAGAACAGGTTGACACCAAAGAAGGATGCCTAGAACTCTCACAAAGCAGTGTGGATCGTTTCCATTTTGCCCCCAGGTTGGTCCTATTTGAACTTGTCAACTATAACGTTACATCTACAAAAACATCTCTGTGCTCTGTGTGCTGTGTTGCTAATTAACGGTGAACTCTCACAGGTCACATAGCAAAGAACGATCCCTAAGGAAGAGTGAGAAATGTATTTTCTCCTTACAGGTACAAAGCCTTTCGTCTTAAACCTCTATGGAGTCTTCAAAGTCTTTAGTGGAGCCTTTAGCTCCATTAAATCACTGACATTTGACAAGGGAGTACATCTTTATAAAAAATGTTTACTTTTCTAGCAGTAAAAATGTGAAAGCAAAAGATGAAAGAATAAAAATCTAGAAGGGGATCATGATTCTCAACAAGAATGCAAAGTCACTTACATTGAATTAGCTGAGGAATAGGTGGTTCAGGGTTTTTAGGAAGTTTGATAAATTCATACTTAGATACAGCACTTTAGATACAGTACAGGCTCCTTAAGTTCATTTTTTTTATTGTTTCAGTAGAATCAAAATGATTGAATTTGGGGGGAAAAGAGCAAATACCTCCCCCTTCCTCTTAATCCCTTCTTATACTTTATTTTTTTCTCCACTTTGGGAGGAAGAACTAGGACTTAAGTTTGGCAATTCATACTACCTTCTTAGAAGCCACACTGACCACTTAATGATATTTTAGTAAAAGGACACTTGGATATTACCCAGCAATTTGAACCTTTACTGTGAGAGATCTCCAGGAAGAAGCTGTATGATAAAGGCGTTACCAACACAGGTTGCAGTATCATTTTTATGTAGAGGTATACAGAATGGCACTCCCCACTCTGAGACTGAGCAAATAATCCAATGTCTATTTCCTCTTCCATAAACAAAAGAAAATAAATTCTAAAAGAATCAGCCCTGCCCATCTCTGAGTTATGAAGATAAAATTTGTAACATATGTTTAAACTGCTTTAGAAACAATAAAGAATTGCTTTAGAAACTTTACATCTAAAAAAACCAGTTTTCTCCTTCTTAGGAAGTAATTTCTTTCTCAATAAAATATGCAATATTTAAATTATATCATAGCTATTTTATGTACATGTTAAATATCTGATTTAAAGGAGAAAATTACAGAAGTGACTTGAGGTGAGACTTGAGTTTTGACCTCCTTGTCACTGGTTTAGGTAGATCTATATTGTTCATGAGTGTTGTACCAAAGGACCACAGTGGGAAAGCCTTTGTATTTAAAACCAGGATTTAAATTTAATGTGCCTCAATACAGAATCAGACAAAGAACACAGCTAATTTTCACACTCTTTCTATATCTTAAACAATTTGAAGATCACAACCACTTTTTACTTTCATTTTTTTCTCTTTAATTAACTATACCAAGAATTCGAAACCATATTGCATTCTCCTACCCTCCTACTCTTGTTGAACAACTTAATTGGAAAACCATTACAGAGTCAGTCCATGTTGATCGTTTTTCACCTGGTCTGCACCATAGCATTTTCCCAGTTGAACCAGGCTCAGCAATTTGATATTGCTAGGATTACATAAGTACTAATTGTTTTGTTTTTTATTATGTTTAATATAAACTGAAATTACATTCAAAAAAGAATTGGAATGGTAACAGTATGAGTAGCCATTCATTAGAAATCTTACATAAAAGGCAGTGCTTTTTTTAATAATTTTTCCTTTTATTTCCTCTTATTATGGGGGTACAAATATTATTAGGGTTACATATATTGCCCCTGCCACCCCTCCCCCACCCCACCATGCCAGAGCTTCAAGCGTGCCCAACCCCCAGGTGGTGCGCACTGCACCCATTATGTAAGTACACACCCTTCCCCTCCTCCCCCCCTCCCACCTGCCCACCTCCTGATAATAGTTTTTTTTTAGACATTTTGGCTACATTGTATATCTTTGACTCTCCCCCAAAAAGGCAGTGTTTTTAAAGGAAAATAGTTGAAGAAATTGTTATAAGAAATGCCATTCCTAAGTGATATTAAACAAAAAATTCCTTCAAACAACCTTCCCTTTTAATTTTTTAAATTAAATGTACTTGTAATATATCTGACTAGGATTTATTTAAAGATCTTAAGTTGCTCTCATTGATGATACTTAAAATTCAAAATATTTATGTTGCATCTCTGAAATATTGAAAATGGCTGACCTTTCCCTAATTTAACCAGCATCTCCCAGGAAAGAGCTGTAAGAGTAACTAAGGTCAAATCTCACTGAAACACGTAAAACCAGGTTCAGAACTTAGAGAATCAAGCCAGGAGCAGGTGCTGAGAAGACAAATTAAGAGGTACAGTGACAACAGGGCTAGAGCCCATCTGGGATAAAGCAGTCATGGAAAATGGAAGTGCCCCTCAGGTGCCTATGGGACAGAGGCAGGCATATTCATTCAATTCAGCAGCATCTGTTGAGCGCTTACTGCATACTGGGCACTGGGCATGTGCTGTAGTCCATTCCCATTAATGAAAATGGACAAGGATCAAAGATAACCACAGTTGACTTCATGCTCAGCAGTATGCATTTTTTAAAAACCATCTACTGTATCTTGAAAATTACCTTTAAAGCAGAATAATCATATTAAGCCTTAGGAATTAACTTTGTCTTTTTCAGTGAAGCAATGAAGATTATACAAAAATCAAATGAAACCAAGAAAGACTTCCCTTTTTTACAAAGTTTCTCACTATTGAACTCAGTTCAATAGGCAGAAAATTAGAGTTTGCAGATACTGATAGCTATTTTCTTTATCAGGCTAAGTCGTAATTTGTAGTAATGACCCACAGGGAGGAGATGTGAGCAAAAAAAGGAATTCTTTTAGTGGGAAAAATTAACCTTTATTGAGCCATTAACACATTCTATGTAAAACCAGAAAAGTATTGCATTTTTTAAATTACTTGAAAAATTGAGCAAATTATATATTTCCTATAGTGAGGGAGCACATTGAAGTATAACATGAAAGTATATTCCTTCCTTTATGTAGGAAAACAGAGTAGGCTTCTGTTTTGTCTTTCCTGTAACTTACCATTATGTAAGTACCAATTGTGCTTTTTTCTTTGTATTTTTTTGCTATCAAATATGACATGAATTTACATTTTAGGAAGGAATAGTAATAAAAAGAATGTTAATACACATTAATAAAAAACCACTGTTTTGGCCAGGCGCTGTGGCTCACGCCTGTAATCCTAGCTCTTGGGAGGCCGAGGCGGGTGGATTGCTCAAGGTCAGGAGTTCAAAACCAGCCTGAGCAAGAGCGAGACCCCGTCTCTACTATAAATAGAAAGAAATTAATTGGCCAACTGATATATATATAAAAAATTAGCCGGGCATGGTGGCACATGCCTGTAGTCCCAGCTACTCGGGAGGCTGAGGCAGGAGGATCGCTTGAGCCCAGGAGTTTGAGGTTGCTATGAGCTAGGCTGACACCACGGCACTCACTTTAGCCTGGACAACAAAGTGAGACTCTGTCTCAAAAAAAAAAAAAAAAAAAAACCACTGTTTTAATAAGAGTAGATCAAGAAATACTTATACCATTATGAAATGGTTCTAGATATAAAATTCCTTCAAACAATTTTCCCTTTAAAATTTTAAAATTAAATATACTCCTAACATATCTGATTAGGATTTGGAGATACTCAGTTGCTAACTGGACTAGAAGAAGAACATTATTTCAGATACTTGTGAATGCAATATTTCGATAAAGAATTCTTTTAAATCCTTAACTCTGTATTACATTTTTTTTACAGTTACTGAAATAGGGTTTAGATTTAAGTTGAAAAATTAGTAAACCATCTTCACCTTGTAAATAATTTTTCCTTTAGTAATTTCATTATGACATCATTCTACTATATATTATAGGTGTTTTGAATTTTTTTGTTCTTTTAGGAAAAACAATTACTAAAAAAAATATTATGCAAAAGGGCGTGTACCTGAGATGTAATCACAGTGCCTATTGTAGACCAGTCTTTTTTAAAAATAGAAATTGCCTCATGTAGACTCCTGGAAAGGGCGTTCTTTCTTTTGTATCCTCTGACCAGGGGACACCAACCATTTTCTTACAGTTAGGTTTCTAGAACATATTGCATGTACCTATTCAGTCTTATTGACTGGATAATTAAGAAATCAATGGGGAAATTAATCCCAGGCAAGGATTTATTTTATATTACACAGGTAAATGATAGGATAAGTATTCTTCCCACTGTTGAAGCTTGTATTAAAATCATATAATAATTCTGTCATCTATAAAGTAGATCATAATTCCTCTTTTTCAAACTTTTCATAGAAGGTAATATTTTCAGATTCAGTCTAATAAAGTTTAATGTCTAAAGGTTTTGTTTGACATATGCTTTTTCTTCATTTTAATTGCAATTGAGACTAGATGATAGCGTCTCATTTTCTAGATTCAATTTAGATATACTGGGTTGTAATTGAATCATAACCTTAGGAGGCTTGCGTTCAAATTCTAGTGACACCATTTATAGCATTCATCGTAGTTAACATTCATCAAATGCTACTGTGAGGCAGGCACCAAAGCGGACATTCGGTGGTTTTATTTCTGCACACTTTCTATAGGAGTTAAGCAGTGTTCTAATTTTTGATGAGGAAATTAGAGAAGTGAAGCAATTTTTCCGTAGTCCCACAGTGAAGCACAGAGCTTGGAATTGCATGCAGGTCTTTCTAACTTCATAGTATCCCGTATTTTATTTCACTATGTAATACCACTGGCTCTAGGATCTTGGGCAAGATACCCAGCCTCTTCCAAATTCTTAACTGTAAAATTAAGATTAGGTGACACCTAGCTTATCATGGTGTTTCAGGGATTGGAGATGAAGTATGCCAAGTACCTGGCACATTGTAGGCATTAAGTAAATGACAGCTGTTCACTGTGCTCTTATTACTTGTCAAACTGGACATATACCACATAATATGCAAAGCTTTCTAAGTGGTTATTTGTTAGAATGGTATGTAAAATGTCAGGGGAACAATAATTTTGGATGTCAGATTCCAACACCGCCCGGCCCCCCCAAGCACTAAATATAAAAATGTATATTTGAAACCAATAAGGAGTTTCTGTGAACCCTGGTGAGGGGGAAAAAAACAACCTTTGAAATTGGATGTAGACCTAAGGCAAGCAGCTTTTCCAATTGTTCAAATAGCTCTGTTTTATTATCAAATAGGCTGATGGACGGCATTAAAAGCTATAATACTATTTTGTTGAAGACATTCACTGCATGATATGAGATGTGGGCACAGATCAAAAGTCCTAAACTATAATTTTTCTAAAAGGTGTAATTTAAAGTCCAACTTGAAACAATGTTACCAAAATTCTGACTATGTAGACCTAATATGGAAATACCCTTTAAAAAACTTTCAGAAGAAAGAGAAGGGAATGCAATAAGTGATAAAAAAATTATTAGGCAGTTCTTCTCCCTTTAAGAACAGTTCTTTAGTAACCAAATTACACTGGCAGCCGGCAGTAGGATAAGTTAAGAGCCTGTGGGCTTGTTCGTGGAAGAAATGCACAGTGAAACTCATCTCCGTCTCTTTATATACAATCATGATAACACGTGGTCGTAGCAGTAAGCATTTGCAGGTAAGTGATTTAGGCAAGATCTCACAGCTAATAAACGATAAAACTTAGACTCCAGTCCAAATTTGACTTCAGAGCCATTGCTGTACCCTGACAAAATAGCTAAAACTTTTGAGTGTGATGTATTGGAGAAAAGTGGAGGGAGGGAGAGCCCTTTGGTTAAAAAAAAGTTAAATTGCCATTGATTTACATTGCCCAAAATATATATTTTTAAACTTCTGGTAGTTTTCCCTAGAAATACTTGGGATGCACACCCCTCTCACCCCAAAACCTATAGCTTACTCTCTAGACACCAATATGCAAACTAAGATTAAGAGGGTACTGTTTATGAGGATGGCTTTTGCACTGGCTTTTTAAACAAAAGGGAGTCCATAAATGTCTCAGGACAGGACTGTTGGCACCACCTGTTGAAGTGGTTGTTTTGTCAGCAGTTAACTGCCATCTCCACCTGCGTGTGAGCTGGCCCTGCTGGTGCGTGTGAGGCAGAATTTACTGTGATTCGCTCTCACGTAAATGACTGTCCCTCCAACCAACCTGTCTTAGTAACTGTACATAGTGCCACCTGTAAATGATCTAAGCACAGGAAACTTATCAGATGCAGAAATTATGGCCGTCATCAGAGGGCACTTTTCTTTAATAAAGTAGCTCCAAAGTCATCCTTGGCACGATGCTGAAATCACCAGATGATTTGCTTTCCAAGAGTGCCAAATGCTCTGTACTATGGTAAGATATCGGAAGGCTCCATTTTTTTTGATCTGTGAGTGTGTTATCGTGTGCTTTCTTTGACAGCGGGTGGCAGGGAGCTGGTCACAAGCACTGTTCCAAGCTAGTTGGGTACAGCCCATGTAAAGAAAGCCCTGTGGAAATCTGTATTTGTTAAAATGAAAATTGTATAAATGAGCCTTTAAGTGGTATGTTACTCTTCAGTATATAAGGAGGTGCCATGGAGCCCTTTGAAACCCAGGGAATCAAGTATGGTCTCAGATAAAACTCAGACAACATACTAAGTGGATACTAGAAATCCTTTCGAAAACTAATCGTTGAGGCAGTTAAAGTAAAATTAACTCTGGTCTGAATTGGTTTTTGTAAAAATAGCATATTAGTGGTATTAGAGGAGATGCTATTTATTATATGATGATCTTTCCCAAAGTTAAAGAAGTTAAAGGTAGAAGCCTTTAATAGCCAACTACCTATTTTATTAAAATAAAAAAAAATCTTAAAGTATGAAGAAATCCTGCCACCTAAAATGGTAACCTTCTTGCAACCAATTAAAGCTCCTATTTTTATTAGAATCATTTTAATAGTATTTCTTTGTGCTTTGTTAGTCTCATCGAGTAAACATAAAATTTTTGATTTGACAAAATGTCTTGGAAAGTGTGTAAAACTTAATGTGACAGCAATTCACTCACTCATACCTCAGTTTCTTGTATGTACAAACTGTTTCTCTTTACTTTATAATAACAGATTTGTAAACTTCTTACCCTAAAGGAGAGCTGATTTGATGATAACCCTGCATTGGTTAACCAGTTTTTTAATAAGTAGTCTTTTCCTCTCCTTAAATAAGAAAATATTTTATGTAAAATTTTAGAGAAAAAGAATGATGAAGATAAAGAAATTACCTATCCTTTAAGCATAACAGATAATTATATGAGAGTTAACTGTGTTGTGTTGTTGGCTTTGCTTGACCAGTAAATTCAGGGCCCACATGAATTAAAAAAAAAAAAAAAATACATGTGCTGTGGACCCTCCCCACATGGAACTGGCAGTCCAGTGGGGAGTGCGTCTCAGAAGATACATTACATATGTACTTTCTTAACCCTTATTGCATTTGATAGGTTTCTGGACTAAGATTTCTGAATCAGATGAGGATTTTAATTTTAGATAATGACTCACATTTTCACCAGTAGTATGTTTGAGTACCCTCACTCCACCCCTACCAGCAACGTGCACTGCCACACTTTTTACCGTATGCCAATTCGGTAAGTGTGTATCATTGCTGCAGCCTTAAATGGTGGTAAAATACACAGAACATTTATCATCTTGACCGTATTTTAAGTGTACAGTTCAGTGGCTTTAAGTACATTCATATTTTTGTGCAACTGTTACCACCATTCATATCCAGAACTTTTTTTGTTTTGCAAAACTGGAATTCTGTACCCATTAAATATTATGCTAACCCCCCTCTCCTCCTTCCCAGCAGCCCCTGGCAACCACCATTGCACTATCTGTCCCTATGAATTTGACTACTCTAGGTACTTTATGTTAAGTGGAATCATATGATATTTGTCCTTTTTTGACTGGCTTATTTTGCTTATTAGCATAATGTTTTCAAAAATATTTTTTATTCTGAAAAATTCCTTAAGATATTATTTGCTATAGTAGTTCAGTGATGAAGATCTGTACTTTAATAGCATCCGTTTATTCACATAATCATGAAATGTTTATTGATCATCTCCTGGGTACCAGGTGCTGTTCTTGGCACTACGGGCAGAGTGTTTCACTGCGCTCAAAGAGAATAAGTTCTAGTGGGGAAGACGGGCAATTTACAAATAAGCAAATAGCTAAAATAAAAGGGCGGGAAGGAAAAGGTGATAAGGTAGAGTAATTGGGGGTGTGTGGGGGATATTTATGTTCATCTGGACATGCCAGTTAGAGAGTAACTTGGAGTATGAGGTGGAAGGGAGCTCGAAGTGTTCTCTGGGTACAGTGCAAAGGCCCTGGGGCAGGAGGGAGACTAGAATGATGGAGGAATATGTGGCAGCCAGTGTGGCGTGAGAGAGACGGTAAAAGGGAGATGAAAGGAGAGTGATGTTAGAGTTAGGGCAGAAAGGTGGGTAGGACCAGGTCATGTAGGACCTCAAAGACCATTGTAAGGAGGTTGGATTTTATTTTTTTTAAAAGCATTTGGAAGTGAGCCATGGAATGATTTTTACCCTTCCTAGTTCCAGGGGTATACATCGCTTCATCTTAACAATAAATTCAGAGGAAGTGAGAAAAATTACGAAGGACCTTCTCTGCCATGCACAGCTCTGAGCAGCTTTGCATTTCCTCCCATTTTGTAGATGAGGTCACTAAGGCTGAAAACTCTCCCCGCTGTCTCACTGCAGCAAGGATGAGCAGATACGTCACTTTGTTTCTAGACCTCCAGTCTTAAGTGATAGGAGTGGATGGAAAGAGTGTTCTGGAAAGTGAAGCCCAGCAGATACTACATCAGGAACAGCTCTGCATCTGTGATGGGGAGCTGTAGGTTTTAGGTTTCAAGTCCATCATCTTTTGCTGCTTCACCCCACCCCAACCCAGCTTGTCTCTGTACGGTCCGTCCTTGGCCCCTGGGCATTCTCTGGCTTGAACCTGATGACACTAGCATCTCCTAGCAGTGGAAGCCGCCTGCAATCCTAGGCTGTCTGCTTCTGCCATGAGAAAAGCGTCTGTATGTTCTGATGCCTTTATGGTATAAGGCAGATGGGATGCTCTGTAAAATACTCAACCCACTCTATCCAGTGTGGTAGATACCAGCCACATGTGGCTTTTGAAATATGGCTAGTCCAAGAGATGTACTGTAAGTGTAAAATACACACTGGATTTGAAAGACTTGCAAGAAAAAAGCACGTAAAATATCTCTAATTTTTATAGTCATTACGTGTTGCATTAACAATATTCTGGCTAAGTTGGGTTAAATAAAAGATGCAAAAAAGTTAATTTCACCTGTTTACTTTTTAATGTGGCTACCAGGAAATTGAAAATATTTACCTCTGTGCCCTTCTCTACTGTCATTTGCTTCCCTTGCCCCCAACACTCTCAGGTACATGCGTACATGCGTACATGCGTGTGCATATTACCCACAGCCTCCTGCTGTGCCCCCCAGCACGCTGTCCTGTGTGTGCTAACCAAACACCACTGCTGTGGAAGAAGAGGAGGGGAGAAAATCAGACGCCATGACGATGTCCTTCCTGGAGCTTCCAAGATTTGACCCCTGAGGAAAAAACTTGAAACTTGGTCCACAAAAACTTTGAAAAGGTCCCATTCTCCCAAACCGTGGAGAGTCTCCCTGCTCACACCTCATTTTTCCATATGACGTTTTCTTCATCTTCCCAGTACTCCAGAAAGCTGATCAAATGTTTCTAGACACTGTGGGCCTCATACAGCTGCTTCCAGCCAGACATATTAAGCTTGTTAGCAAGTTTTAAGCATCGTGCCTTCTGGTGACCTCGTGCTGCTCCCTAACAACTCACCAGTTGCCTGTCCTCTGTGTCCTTGGAGTTGTCACCGTACTTTTCACATATTAGAAACTTGAGGAATACAGAGGACTCTTGATGTTGCCTATTTAACTGTGGCTTTCCTCTCGAATAGACTCAGATACCCCCAGCGAGCTGGTAGGTGACTAAGTGTGTGAAGGAGGAAGGGCAGGCCCCGCGCTGAGCTGAAGACTCGGGCCTGCAGATACCCAGGTTGCAAACCGTGTTGGCCAAACGCAGCTTGCCAGTCTGAGACCCCAGCCTTCATTGAAAGGCCCATGACATTTAATTACGCTGCAGACATGTCACTTGGAATCACTGTGTAGCGAGGGTGACTCCTGACAGCAGATGAGCCTACACAGCATGCACACATCCAGGTTGGTTTGCTTTCCAGGTTCCTCTGAATCGCTCAGCGTTGTATGTTAGCTTTGGAGCCTGCCTGCATCTCTCTCGCTCCATCACTTTCCCACTCATGCCTTGGAGTCTGTTCTCCAGCTGTGCTTAGCTTCTGAGAGTGCCAGCCCCTCCCGTCTGTCTAGCTGGCTGTCTGTCCCACCTGCTGGCCCTTGCACTTGGAGATCCCTCTTCAATTCCTCTCTCCTCTGCCTCCACTTCAGCCAGTTCCTCCTAGAACTTCAGGTTTTAACATACTCTATTAAAATGTCTTCTTTATGTCTTTTTACTGGGCTGCTGAGAGCAGGACTCTTATTCCTGCAAGTCGCACGGTAGCTAGTGCATTGTGGGTGAATGGATAAGTGAGTGAGCTGTAAACCCAAACACCAGAGTCTCCTCAAAGTTCTATGTAGATGCTGGACAGTTGTTAAATGTCTATCTTATATCAGATCTTAGAGAATATAATGTCTAAAAATTTAATAGAGAAAAACGGGACTTATCTTCTGAAGTAGGTCTCGGGAGTGCACTGTAATTCAACATTTGATGATAGTCTTTTGATGCAATTTATATCTATTACTATTTTTAAATTGTTCTTACACTTTCAATAGCTTCAGTTCCATTTCTGTGCTGGTTTCTCTGACCTCTCCTTTGTCTGGCAAAGGGACAATTTTTTTGTTGCCTGCTTGAGTCATAGTGATTTGCTCAAATGTTTCCCCTTCTTACAGATGATACTAAGAAACTAAAGTCATTTTTGTCCTATAGGATCAATCCAATAGTAAAAGTCAGCTAAGAGGAAACACGGTTTTGGCTTTGGGAAACAAATATCAGAGATAAATTTGAATGTCATTTCCATCTATGCTTGTATAGTCTTTCCTCCTGAGGGCTTCTTAGGCAAGGATGCCTGAAAAAATATACTTTTTGCAAATAGAGTTTCTAATTTTAAATAAAAATATAAAATAGTAGTAATAGTAGTGATGAGTTAGGAAAAAGGAAGTGTATTTGATGGTGTCCTCAGGTGGTTTGCTCTAAATATTAGTAGAAAAGTTCAATTGAGGTTTCTCATTAGAGATCCTCAGAATATTTCTCAATTTCTCCTTGCAATTTCTCCTTTCAATATCTTACATAATTGGAATAAACTGCCAGAACAGATATTTAAGCTGATGTCATCTTAGTGTCAGAGTATTTAAATGAATGATGTTAATAGTTTTGGAAACTCGTTCAGAAATAGTTTTAGCTTGTATATTGCTTGTTTTTGAGAAGCAAATTCAGGTTGCAGCTATTCACCTATCATAAACCGTCTTAGCTTTTTGCCTTGAATTTTATTCTGTAATTTAATACTTAAATGTAAATCATTTTGGCTTCTGCATAAAAAAAAACAACCAAAAATTTCCCGTTTTGTTTTTGGGCAGTGCTCCAACTTACACAGTTATTGAAGTTCTACAGAATGTAAAATCATTTAGTCGGACTAATAAGTTCATAAAATTGTCCCATATTTCATTATAATCTCTTTACTACAGTGGAAAATCCTTCTGGTTTATAAATTTCAGCTGTTTTTAATTTTTTAGTTTGATTTATGTTGTAACATTCATAGATATAAGTGCTACTGAAAATTTTAATGAGGACATTTTTAGTGTGAAGAGACCTTAAAGGGAATTGAAATGTTATTTAAATTCTAAATGACATAAATGATATAAATGGTTTGGGGGAGCACCTCTAGGTTCACTTTTTCCATTTTGGATTTCTGATTTAGGCATATAATCTGAGTCTCAAAATTGTTGGTATTTTATATTGATAATGATTTGGGGCAATGTATCTTAAACAATTAAGTTATTCAATTGGAAATGACAGTAAGTCCTTTATAGAATTGGAATTTTCTTTCAAAATTTGACAGTTTGGTGATTGTCACAATTCTCACTTGATGAATTAATTATAATTGTACTATATTCAGTACTTAAGTTCATAGTTTAGTGATACATAAAGATAAGGATGTTAATGGTACAAAGATAAAATATTATTGCATCTCAAGGAATGGGATGATAAAAGAGATTCCCTTAGCTTCTCCTTTACTGATGACTACAGCTTTCCAAAAGTAGGAGATTGAGAATAACTCTTAAAGAATTAATTATAACTTCTGAAGAGTTGGGAACTATAGCTAAACCTTATTAATCTTAATGTTTTTGCACTGCCTTGTTTATAACTAGAGTGATCCTGTGTCCCGGTTAGTCTGGGATAGTTGGGGTTTATTCCTGTAATTTTTAATAGCACCTCCTTTCACACTCAAAAATGTTTAGATCATAGATTCTAATGGTTATTCTATGTATGATACACTATTAATTATGACCACGAGTGTCCAGCTAATATACTTTCCCAGAAGCATTTGATTTTTTAAAATGCTCAAAACAGTGACATATGAGCATTATTACTGATTGTAAATTCATATATACTTTATTTATGGCATGCCTAAACCTTCAGACAAAGGTTTTCTGAGCTTTTTTTTTTTTTTTTAACGTAAGGGTATCAATTGCTAGTTATATGTTTTAGTTGTTGTCTGTTAATACTATTATATATCAATGATAGTTGCCCAAAATGAATTATTCTAATGCCATTAGAATATAATTAGAGAATAATTTTCACTCATGTGAAAATCCTATAATATTTCATTAGAAAAATCAATTGAGGTTGGAAACTTGAAAACGAGAGCACAAATGCTGGTTTCTAGAGCTGACACTGCAGTAAATACAGAAAGGCTCCTATACAAACAAATCAGAAGCCATTGATAGTTGTGGGGATAACTCACCCAGATCCTCTGAAGCCTGGGCAGAAATGATAGCGAAACGGCAATACAGTTGGTTTTCCTGAGCTTACAGTCCTATTCAGGTCCACTTCAGTGTATTCGATTTTTTCCCCCATTTCCTCAGTATTCCCAAGGGCCTTGGGATGGAGGGTGGGAGCCCTGCCTGGAGCTGCCCTGGTCCGGCCCTAGAAGCCCGGAAGAGTCAACTCGGGTCTCCAGTTTGCCTGCTGCTCCCGGCATGGGCCGCCTGCTAAGGGAGAAGTTCTATGGAAACGGGGGAAAAAGTGTATATTTCTTCCTCTCAACTTGGCAAGGAAGAAATATGTCAGTAAAGATGGAGGAAAAAAGATAGTTTCAGTCACAAAATCAGCTGCTGATAAATACTGTTTTTGAAGAATTATTGGTATTTGAAGAAGAGAAAAATAGACATGGTTCTAAGGCATGGTTAAGCTCTTGTGCTAAATGTTTTCTTTAAATAAAACCTTGTTTCACAACAAAAATAAATAAGAAAGACTCCTCTCTCAACAAAAATGTTTCCCATTAAATCATTGTTTCTGTGACTGTAACAACTATACAAACTTACTAAGAATCAGTGGACCGTACCCTTACAGTGGGTGAACTGTGTGGATATTAATTATAGCTCAATAAAGCAGTTAAAAGTAGAAAAAAATAAAATAAGATTTCTGAGAGGCTGTGTTGTAGCTTTAAACTTTAAAAGAAAAAAGTCTACTGAGCCATTCTACTTTTAATTCTTATATTTTAAAAAAGCTTTTTAAACTTTATTGTGGAAAATTTTACAAACATACAGAAGTAGGTTAAAATAGTATAATGAACTCTCACTTAATCCTCGCCCTGGCTTCTACATCATCAGTATTTCCCCTTTTTCGCCGCACTGGATTAGTTTAAGGCATAGCCCAGGCATCCATAAATTCTTTAATGTATATCTTTAGGAGATAGGACTCTTAAAAAAACATAAGAAATTATGATTGACACTTAAAATTTTTAAATATAATTATTACTAGAAGTATAATCATTGAAAGTTTCCTTAGTATCACCTCATTAATGTCTTTTTATAATTGTTTGTTCAAATCAGATTCCAAGCAAGCTCCACAAGTTTTAATATAAACAGCATATAACTAGGACTTTCCTATAATCAGAAGTTGTAATTTTAAATGTGATTTATTGACCACATGAAAGCCCTTATGAATATTTTCACGCTATAATATCATAAAACAGCAGATGCAATTTAGTGTGAAATCCTGCTAAAGTATTTTCATGTCTAGCAGATCTTTCTAGTTTAAATTTTAAAACTATTGATTATATCTCACCTTCCTATCATCTAGCATAGAGAAACTGAACATGTTGCTATAGTGTATTCGGTAGGTAGAAGGCTTCCTGGTAGGACTCTTGACTTCAGTGACAGAAACCAAACTTGTGCATGGAAATTGTTTTTGGGAGATTGCTTGTGGCTCATGGTCCATCCCATCATTATTGAGTATATGGGCCACTTACTTCAAATGATCTTGCAGATATAGGCATGCCTTGTTTTATTGCACTTTGCTTTATAGTGCCCTGCAAATATTGCCTTTTTTACAAATCGAAGGGTTGTGGCAACCCTGCATTAAGCAAGTCTATATTGGCACCCTTTTTCCAACATGTGCTCACTTCATGTCTCTGTTACATTTTGGTAATTCTTGCAATATTTCAGAATTTTTCATTATTATATCTGTCATGATCTGTGATCAGTGATATTTGATGTTCCTATTATAATTGTTTTAGGGTGCCACAAACCACGCCTGTATATGACAGCAAACTTATTTGATAAACCTTGTGTGTACTCTGACTGTTCCACCATCTCTCTCACTCTTTGGCCTCCCTACTCCCTGAGATGCAATAATATTAAAATTAGGCCAATTAACCTGACAGTGGTCTTAAGTGATCATGTGAAAGGTAGAGTCTAGCATCTCTCACTTGCAATCAAAAGCTGGAAATGATTAAGCCTAGTAAGAAAGGTATGTCCAAAGCAAAGACAGGCTGAAAGCTAGACCGCTTGTGTCAAACAGTTGGCCATATTGTGAATACAAAGGAAAAGTTCTTGAAGAAAATTCAAAGTGCTACTCCAGTGGACACATGTATGATAAGAAAGCAAAAGAGCCTTATTGCCAATATGGAGAAAGTTTTAGTGATTTGGGTAGAACATCAAGCCAGCCATAACATTCCCTTAAGCCAAAGCCTAATCTAGACCAAGGCCCATCTCTCTTCAGTTCGATGAAGGTTGGAGAGAGGTGAGGAAGCTACAGAAGAAAAGCTAGAAGGTAGCAGGGGTTGGTTTATGAGATTTAGGGAAAGAAGCCATCTCCATGACATAAAAATGCAAGGTTGAGGTAGCAGGTGCTGATGTAGAAGCTGTGGCAAGTTATCCAGATCTACCTGACATCACGGATGAAGGTGGTTACACTAAACACCAGATTTTTTCAATGGAAACAAAACAGCCTTCTGTTGGAAGAAGATGCCATCTAGAACTTTGGTAGCTAGAAAGGAGAAGTCAATGCCCAGCTTCAAAGCATCAAAGGACTGGCTGACTCTCTCATTAAGGGCTAATACAGCTGGTGACTTTATGTTAAAGCCAGTTGTCATTTACCATTCTAAAAATCTTAGGGCCCTTAGGAATTATGCTAAATCTACTCTGCCTGTGCTCTGTAAATACAACAACATAGCCTGGATGGCAGCACATCTGTTTACATCGTGGTTTACTGAATATTTTAAGCTCACTGTTGAGACCTACCACTCAGGAAAAAAGACTCCTTTCAAAATATTACTGCTCATGGACACTGCACCTAGTCACCGAGGAGCTCTGATGGAGTCGTACAAAGAGATTCATGTTGTTCTTGTGCCTGCTAACCCAGCATCCATTCTGCAGCCCATGGGTCAAGGAGTCATTTTGGCTTTCAAGTCTTTTTATTTAAGAAATACAATGAGATATCACTTAACTCCAGTGAGAATGGCCTTTATCAAAAAGTCTCCAAATAACAAATGCTGGCGTGGTTGTGGAGAGAGAGGAACACTCCTACACTGCTGGTGGAACTGCAAACTAGTTCAACCTCTGTGGAAAGCAATATGGAGATACCTTAAAGCGATACAAGTGAATATACCATTTGATCCAGCAATCCCATTGCTGGGCATCTACCCAAATGATCCAGTGACACTCTTCAAAAAAGACACCTGCACTCGAATGTTTATAGCAGCACAATTCATAATCGCAAGGCTATGGAAACAGCCCAAGTGCCCATCAATCCAAGAATGGATTAATAAAATGTGGTATATGTATACCATGGAGTACTATTCAGCTCTAAGAAACAACGGTGATATAGCACATCTTATATTTTCATGGTTAGAGCTGGAACCCATACTACTAAGTGAAGTATCCCAAGAATGGAAAAACAAGCACCAGATATATTCTCCAGCAAACTGGTATTAACTGAGTAGCATCTAAGTGGACACACAGGTGCTACAGTAATAGGGTATTGGGGAGGTGGGAGGGGGGAGGGGGGCGGGTATATACATACATAATGAGGGAGATGTGCACCATCTGGGGGATGGTCATGATGGAGACTCAGACTTTTGGGGGGAGGGGGGGAAATGGGCATTTATTGAAACCTTAAAATCTGTACCCCCATAATATGCCAAAATAAAAATAAATAAATAAATAAAAAAAAAAAAAAAAAAAAAAAAAAAAAAAAAAAAAAAAGAAATACATGTCAGCTGGGTGCGGTGGCTCACGCCTGTAATCCTAGCACTCTGGGAGGCCAAGGCGGGCAGATTGCTCTAGGTCAAGAGTTCGAAACCAGCCTGAGCAAGAGCAAGACCCCCATCTCTACTATAAATAGAAAGAAATTAGTTGGCCAACTACAAATATATATAGAAAAAATTAGCCAGGCAGGGTGGCACATGCCTGTAGTCCCAGCTACTCGGGAGGCTGAGGCAGAAGGATTGCTTGAGCCCAGGAGTTTGAGGTTGCTGTGAGCTAGGCTGACGCCACGGCACTCACTCTAGCCTGGGCAACAGAGTGAGACTCTGTCTCAAAAAAAAAAAAAAAAAAAGAAAGAAAGAAATACATGTCTTAAGGCTACAGCTACCATAGATAGTGATTCCCTGGTGGATCTGGGCAAAGTAAATTGAAAAGCTTCTGGAAAGGAGTCATGATTCTAGATGTCCTAAAGAACATTTGTGATTCATGACAAGAGTTTAGAAGAAGTTGATCATAACTCTCATGGATGACTTTGAGTGGTCCATGACTCTAATGGAGGAAGTAACTGCAGATGTGGTAGAAAAAGCAAGAGAATTAGAAGCTGAGCCTGAAGATGTGACTGAATTGCTACAGTCTCCTGATAAAACTTGAATGGCTAATGTATTGCTTCTTATGGATGAGCAAAGAAAGTAGTTTCTTAAGATAGAAACTGCTCCTGGTGAAGGTGCTGTGAACATTGTTAAAGTGACAACAAAGGATTTAGAATAGTACGTAAACTTAGTACACAAACTTAGAATAGTACATAAACCGCAGTGGCAGGTTTTGAGAGGATTGACTCCAAGTTTGAAAAAAAATTTTTACTGTGGGTAAGATGTTATCGAACAGTATCGCAGGCTACAAATGAGGAGGAATGAATCAATGCAGCAAACTTCATTGTTGTCTCATTTTAAGAAGTTGCCACACCCCAACCTCCAGCATCCATCACCCGGATGAGTCAGCAGCCATCAGCATCAAGGCAAGACCCTCTGACCAGCTGAAAGATTATGGCTCAGATGATCACTAGCATTTTTCAGCAATAAAGTATTTTTTAATTAAGGCATGCACATTGTTTTTTAGATGCCATGCTGCTTCACACTGCAGTAGTCAATTATGGTAAAGTGTAAACATAACATGCACCAGGAAACCAGAAAATTCCTATGACCCACTTTATTGCAATAATCACTTTATTATATCTGGAACTGACCCCTCCACATCTCTGTATGTTATTTTATCCTGACTGTGAATACACTAGAATTTGCCAGTCGTTGTTGCAAATCTTATTTACCTTTTGGTTTTTAGGACAAAGGAGCTGAATTTAAAGTTTTAAGTAGTTGAGAGAAATCATTTCTAGTTTTTTATCTGAACGTAGACTCTAGGTCCTTACATGCATTAGAGGATTATGTCTCTCTAAGAAAATATATTTTTAGTCATCAGATTAGAGCATGGTGCTCTTAACAGAATACTATTTGAGTTGATTAATTGTTATAGAGATTGGCATACTCACCAATGGTTGAAAATTAACCTTGACAAACAGGATCTAAGATATCCTTTGGCTGGTACTAAGAATAAAAAGCAGTCTTATCTGTTAGGTCATATGATGACCATGTACATCTTCAAATTGATTTGAGTTTATATCACTAGAGCTTGTTTGTAGTAATCAGTATTTAAATTTTGAACATTTGCAGAGCAGCTCTTTGTCATTTTTTAGCTGTTGCTAAACCACATGGTCTGTTGGATTTAAACCAAGACTTAAAGCATAGTTACATTCTCCCATTTTTCACGTGGAACTTGAACTTACGCTTATTCTTATTTCATCGCACTGCACTGTTATCACTGAGTGTGCAGGCTGAAATGAAATACAGGGAGAATTTAGTTATAGCTAAGACAAAGGCATTGGATATTAAGTAGGATATTTTATCATTTAGAATGCTTTGACTATAATTTTTTAAACATCCAACACAAACTGACTTAAAGAGTATAAAGTATTATTGGCTCACATAATTGCAATTACAGAGGGAAAGCAGAGATTAGAATTGGCTAATACAGGAGAATGGCAATATCAAGATCCAGGATCTTTTTATCTCTTTGTTCTCCCCTCTAAATGCCTGTTTTTATCCCAACGCTGGTTTTCCAGTACTGGAGCTATGTGCTTTCTCACTTGTGTATAGGAAGAGAGAGAGAATTCTCTGATTAAAAAGGAGAGCTTTGTTTTCCCAGAAGTTCTCAGCAAATCTCTGGCCTCCGAGTTATATGGTCACTTGTGAACAATCTTTCACAAGGGGGTTGCTATTACCTTGGAGAACTAAGCCTTTCCCCAGAGTTGAGATGAAGCTTAGGACCCTTGGTGATACATACGCTGTGTGGGAAGAGGTAGAGGAGAAACCAGTGTAGAGTTCTTTCGGGAAGGGAGAAGGAGAAATGAGTGGTAGGTAGGCTGCAATGATTTCTTCTCCAGTGTCTTTTAATTTCAAGTGGCTTATAAAAAGTAAACTTTGTTTTTTTTTAACTATTTAAATTGACATCTTTGGGCCAGCAGTCACCCTGGTGACTTGCACTGTGGTGTTTTGCCGTAGGAGGTCTTAGAACTAGGAAACCTGGATATCACAGGCATATCTGTGGCCTGTTGTGCATGGCATGATGACATGTATCTGTGGGCTGAGAATGTCCGTCCTCTCTAACCATGACTCACCCCTTACTGCCAGGAAAGCCACAGCCCAGATAGCACTGGTTTATTTAGAATCAAGGTCTGATACCCTTTCTAGTCCGAGAATTGGCCATGTACACAAGACTGTAGTCTCATTTGCTTTGGTCTACTTTCAGCAAAAAGCTACAAGGTGGCTTCTTAGGCTCAGACCCTGTCTCTTTGCTCAGCAGTCTTCTTTGTGGAGCCTGGAAAAAAATCTTCTCTTAGTCCTCAGCTCTGTCCCCATAATCGTTAATCTCTTCTGTGCCTCCCAAGTCTTTTATTGGCATCATACAGATGTTTGGACTATGCCCTTGCCTTTCTCTCCTGTCAACAGTTTGGCCACAGTGGAAAAATACTTTCTGTTTCTCTGAACACCTTTATTATATAGGCTTCAATATAAGGTTTTGTAAACTGTGTTTTCTCCTATTTTGTATATTCAGCCACTTTTAAAAATAGGTGTTGAGTGGTTCTTCTGACTCTAAGTTGTATTCTGCTTTACTGTCTTTTCAAAATTTGGATGCATTAATCAATACGGCATCATCAAAATTTAAAGCTCCACTCATCCAAAGATGCCATTAAGAGAATCATAGACTGAAGAAAATATTTACAATACTCATCTGACAAAGGGACAGTTTCCATAATATATGATGGAGATGTGTACCTTTAAAAAAAGACAGACCACCCAGCTAAAAACAGGCAAAAAATTATTACAGCATTGTTTTTTACTGCAAAATATTGGGAACCTAAATGTCCATACATAGGAGAGTGCTTAATTAAGCCACCTTATGTCCACACAATGGAGTACTGCGCAGGTTAATAGAAGAATGAGAGATGTCACTCTGAATTGATGTGAAAGATGTATTAAGTGGAAAAAGCAAAGTATCAGAGTGCTTCTGTATAACTGTTCAGATGAAAAAAATATAATATATATATCACATATATATATGCATATTTGTGCCAAAAAATACAAGAAAGATAAACCACAAACTAATGAAATTGATTAGGAATGAACCCTATAGTGTTGGATTGGAATAGAAAATAACAGTATGAACTCATGGTTTTCAATATGTATACCTGTCTGTTTATATATACGTATCTACATCTCCTTGTTCTGTCTGCTGAGAAAGCCCAGATGCTGTGACACCCAGTAGCACGAAGCACACACACCTACCACCCAGGTCTTGCTTTCTAAATATCACTCACCACCAGAAAGAGGATCTTGAAACAGTGGCTGGATTCAGGGCTGGGGGCAGAGAAAATATAAGATGATCCTGGAATATCAATACCTTGTGACACCAGAAAGTAAGAAGGGCCTCCAAGAATGATGGGGGCAGGTCAAAAGAACACAGGAGCCAATGTAAAGGAGCTCCTGGTGGCAAATCTGGGACTAATCAAAATAAATGAATGATAGTACTAGATTATAATCCTAGCATAAATTAAATATCCATGATTCTATCTGTTAATACAATATATATATAAATGGTTGAAAAGGGGTAGCTCTTCCTTACATAAAATTCCATTAATATATAATAAATGTAGAAGTAATGAGGAAAATAGAAAACCACTACTTGGCTAACACCACAGTACTAATTGTTATAAGCAAGAATGATTAACGGGTGCTAAATACTGGGTGAAAATATAAAAAGCAGGATATTTGCCTCGTCTTGAAATATCTCCCCAAAAGATACTTATTAACAACAGGGAAAAATAATAACACTGTAGTAGAGAAACCTGGCAGGTGCCACCTTCATCAAGTGATCAAAGTTAATATCACCAGTAATGAGAAATATCAATATCATATTCCACCCAGTATTACGCACTGAGAAGGGTACAGCCTTACTTTTGTGAAATTCTTGCCAAAATGCCTGACTTGAATTTGAATGAAGCAGCATCAGAGAATTCAAATGCAAAATCACTCTACAAAATAACTGGCTAGTACTTTTCAGAAGTGTCAAGGTCATGAACAACAAAAACTGAGAGATTGTTCCAGCTTGGACACTAAGAGGATATGACAGTAAAATGCAATCTGGGATCCTTGATTGGATCCCGAGCAAGAAAGGAACTTAAGTGGGCAACTGATGGCATATGAGTAAAGCCTGTGGATTAGTTTATAGTATTATATCATAATCCTGTGATAAGTATACTATAGTTTTGTAAGATATTAACATTTGGAGAAGCTAAATGAAGGTTATACAGAAACTCTCTTTGTTAGTGTAAAATTATTTCAAAATGAAAAGTTAAAAATATTAGCAAAAGACTTGAACACACACTTAACCAAAGATGCTGGCCAATTAGCACAAGAAAAGAAATGCTCAACATTATTAGTAGTCAGAGAAATACCAATCTCAAATTAAAACCTCGGTGAGATGCTATTTTACCCCTGCAAACATTAGTGATAAAGATATCACCAAATATTGGCAAGGATGTGAATTAGTTGGAACTGTTAGGCTTTGCTGGTGGGAATATAAAATGGCACAACCACTTTAATAAATGGTTGGTCAGTTTCCAATGAAGTTAATATATATGTACCCTAGGCCTAGCTAGTATATACCTATGCTATAACCCAGAGATTCTACTGTAGGTATTTATCCAAAAAAGATGAAAATGCATATCCACACAAATATGTGCACATGAATGTTTCTAACGTCTTTATGCATAATATGGGTAAACTGTGTGTATTCACATAATGGAATACAGCAACGAAAAGAATGAACTACTGACACAAACAACACAGATGAATCTTAGAAACTTTATGTTGAGTGAAATTAATAAATCTAAGTTATATTAATATATTTTATATCATGGATTGCAGATATCTAAAAATACCTACTCTTAGTTTAGTAAACTTCTGTATAAAACTAGGACATTTATGAGTAAGTTAAAAAGTCCTTGCTGAAAGGGAAAAAGTGACCCAGTGAGTGATAAAGTAGAATGCCACATGTTCAAGTTCATTTTAAGAGTGTAAAAACATTAGGATTATAATCTTCTGGATGAATCTGCTGTTAAGTACCTTGCATTCATTTCCTTTCCTTTAGGAGTGTAATTTGTGTTATTAAAAATGTTTTTCATGTGTTTTTTAAATTGCATTTTTCTGGAATTGAGTAAATCTGTTTTTAGTACAGAAAAGATTTTTAATTTTTTTTTCAAAACAGTTCTAATTATTTCAAAATTATTCAAGTTTTACTATCCACAAATTATATGTAATTCATTAGGAGATAATGAGAATGAATATTTTCTAAATGAGTATTTGTGTCGGTTTAAACAGAGAAAAAAATTAAACTCCTACAGAATTCATAACATTGTTATATATAAACTTTTGAAAACAAAGTTCTGGAGATGAGGGAAGTTGTATTTTTATATTTGTCTTTTGGGGCATGATTTTATGTTGTTTCATAATGAATTATATTGGCAAACATTAACTCATATTTCCTGATATGTAGATAGATAAACTTTTCTGTAAACTCACAGAGCATTTTCTAGACTGTTGTTTTAGCTGTCATTCAGCAGACAGCCCATGTCAAATTGTCTAACCTCAGCATGTTTCCTATAGTCCACCCAGATCCGTATAGGTTCGGTGACAGGATGCTCTAGCATCTTGGGTAAGCTAGGGCTGGGAGTTGGAGAGCCTGCATTCCAGTTAAGTGAAGGAGACCCACAGGAGAGAGAGCAATAATGGATGTTCATCATTGAAGGTTCCAGTCTCATACATGACATCCACTTCTGAAGTTATAATTCCTGGTACTAAGTTCCTTTTTGTTCATCTGTTTTGCCTTGCTTCAGCAAAAAGAGGAAATGCTTTAATAAAATGGAACTAAGACGCTGAAATCTCAACTCTAGGAGACTTTTCTGAATGCAACTTTCCTGAAATAAGAAGGAAAATAAACTAACAACATCATTATCATTCTTACCATTTTTAATATGAGGACATTCAAGGTGTCACTTTCAGAAGAAGCTTCACGTTTTTTAAAGAAGTGGCAGAGCTGGAATTCTGACCCTTACGATTCCACTCCAAAGCCTCAACATTTTCTCGCATGGCACACTATCTCTTGAAGGATAGAATCTGTTGGAAACCATTAAAAAGTAAAAAAAAAAAAAAAAAAAAAAGGTTTTTTTTAAAATGATCTCCAGCTGTGGAATATTATTACTGGCTTTGCCCTAGAGTTGAGAGAGAGCTTGTTTTCCACATCTCCACCATGTAATGCTACCTCATGTTTCTCACTGGAGAGAAGCATTTTGCATGTTTATATGACAAACATTTATTTAGTGCTTGCTTTGAGCTTCACTGTGTGTAAGGGCTGAGGAGATGAAATGAACAAAATCATTGTGCTCTGAATGTCAGATCACAAAACAGTATAATACATTTTATTTTGACTAATATCCATGTGTATATATATTCTTTTATAAAATCTTTAAAATTCTATTTTTCCCTGAATCACAACAGTCTTGACTATCCAGTTCATTTAATTGTCTGCAAGATAGCCTATTTCTTCCTGAAATTAGGAATTAGGAAGTTGTCTGTGTTGGTTCACTTTTTCCTCTGCTGTTTTTTTGTTTGTTTTTTTGATACACTCTTATTCTTATTCTTCCTATCTAATTTGAGACTTGAGGTTCTGGCCTCTCTGGTCTTTTCGTTGGGGTAGGGAAGCTGCAGCCTTCTGATTTCATGATTGTTCTTTTTTAAGCACCAAAGGAGTCAAGAAAAGCTTCAGCTTTCTCTGCTGCACCCTTTCAGTAAAAGGACTTGTTTTGTAAAAATTGGATTCAGTCAAAAGGCCACACTTTAGGACCTAGAAGGCCACAGGTTCCCCACTCCTTTTTGTTCTTTATGTAAAATCAGTCTGTGAGTCTCATTAAGTCTTCGTTCAAAAACGTTTCTGTTCTACCCCCTCCTTGTTTTCAATTTCTATTCAGCTATTTCTTCTTGTTCACTTGGCAGACTCTTCCCTGTCCCTAAACTAACCATACTACTTCTCAGCTGGTATTTTGCCAATGCTTATTTCTTTGTGCCTTCCTTTAATAAAAGCTTATCATAGCTCAATAACAGTCTGACTTTGCTCTTAAATCGACTTCCACCTTAATCAACTACCAAATATTTATTGACAGCCTGCCTGGCACTGTGGGAAAGACACAGATTTATGTAGTACATCGTATGTGTGCTCAGCCAGTTACGGTCTACTTGGAGAATTAAAACATATGTGTGCAAACAACACTAACAATGCAGGGTAGTGCTTGATGAAGGTCCAATAAGTGGTTCCTTGGGGGTCTTAAGCTGAGTCTTGGAGAATGATTAGAGTTCCATACACAGAGAAGTAGGCGTGCATGTGAGGCTGGGGAGAAAGAATGAGCCGAGGTTTGAAGGGGAATATTTGGAGCCTGGTGCATAGCTCTGTATTGCTAAAGGGGAACGTCAAGGTAGGGCAGAGCAAGAGGTGGGGCTGGAACCAGAATACTTTTTATTTCTTTAATTTCTATCTTCCTTTTAACACTCTTTATAAAATGTTTCTATTTTTTTTTGCTTGATAAATATTTTTTATTATTACTATTTTTAAAAACTAGGTAACTTTTCCTGAGACAAAGAAATGAACAAATAATGAGACTATTTGCCACCAGGATTGAAACATCTAATATTTTAAATATATAAACTGAGCAAAATCTCAACTAATCTCCAAAGAGATATTTTATGAAAACTTTTAAGACATTCAAAAAGTGTGTAAGATTAAGTTAGAAAAATTTGGAAAGAAGTACAATCACAGGGTGCTTGCCTCTGCAAGTATTAATGTATGTTAATTAAAGCTAATATTCTTTGTGTATTTGTATACAGAAGGATATATGAAACAGAATAAGGGATTTGTAAAGAGAACAAATAGAAAGTATATTACAAAAAATTATTAAAATTAGCAAGGGAAGTATGAAATATTCAAAACTGATGCTAGGACATTTAAATATTGATTTAGAAAAAAATAGATCCTTTATTCATACTACATACAAAAATAAGTTTGATGTAGAACAAAGAGCCTTCTGGTTAATGGTATCTGATCCCTTTTACCCAATTACCCATACTACCTTTACCACACATTTTTACTCCTGATCCCTTTCTCTCTTTCTCCCATAGACACATTTATGTATATAAGTCTTGTCACATCCAGTCTATTCTATGAGTTCCCAAGAACACAGAATGTTATCTGAAACAGCTTTGTAATCCTATAGTATCTAAGAAGCTGGTAGGCACATAGTGTGTTGAATTGCAGTAAAATAAATAGCAGGCTCCTGTCTTCTCTGCTCCTTCGTAGTCAACATGTCAAATGGCAAGCTATAAAATTATCTGAATTAAATAAGAAACTTCAGTCAAACAGAATGTATAACCTGCATTTTAAATTGTGTTGCTTTTATTCTGTTTTGTTAATTTCCTAAATGCTACCATTTGTAATGGAAAAACAAATTATATTGGGATATTCCAATCACCCAACCATTAATACATCAGTATATATATTACTAGGTACATTGCATCTCCTTCAACTATCATCTCTTGAAAATTTCAGGACTTAATGCCACTTTTACCAGAGAGCACAATTGCTATTGAAGAAAATCCGAATTTATCAATCTTCTTTTTTAGTAGCATTGCGCAACCAAGGTGAATTTTTTGCAGGCAAACATAGTCTTTGGGCTCTTTTATTAAATCAACAAGTTGCTGAGTACTTAGCACAGTGCCCCTCCTAAGTAAGGAATCTATTGGGACTTTTAATTATTCGTGCCCTCCTAATGCCCTATAATTGCAAATAATAGAAAATCTGTCATTTTATGTGGTATTTCATGACTCTTCATAACATATGTTCTAATTCCAATGAAATTTCCTTAAATTCAAGGTAATATAATGATGGTGTTTTATAGATTGAACAAACAAAAATCCTGTTTGGTATCAATGACTTTTGTGTCAATAACAGTCACAATAATAGCTATTAATAACATTTAATGATTGCTTACTGTGTACCAGACATGGTTCTAGCTCTTCACATATTATATTAGCTCATTTAATACAAACACATGCACAAATCCGTAAGTTAGGTTACTATAATCATTCCATATTGGAGATTAAGATTGCAGCACTTTTTCTAAAACTGACTTCACAATGTATTAAAGATATATTTTGATTTAAGTATTACAGTTATGAAAAGTTTTTTTCATTTCTAGTCTCGATAAATAGAAAAAAGATAAACAATCTTTTATCAATTTGTTTGAAGAAATGTATCTAATTTACTCTTTTACTTTTTATCATCAATTTTCTTTTCATTTGTAATATTTCATGACATATAATGAGCAATTAAATAGATAATCTTTTTCTGTCTAAGGATAAAGTACAGTGATTGAGAAAGAATTATTCTAAGAGTTGTACATCGATTTCATGTGAATTTATAGTACCACTATTCTGGAAATCTTGAGGCTTAGCAGATGTATTCAGAAATAAGTTATTGGTAGTTTTTCATGATAATAAAGGCTCGCAGCTTACCTTTCAAACTCTTCAGCCACTGTCTTATGACAGAAATGTCCCAGGAGGTAGATGAAAAGGCTAACATTGCAAGCAAGAGATAAAGAACATCCCAGAGGCAGTCTGTTTTAGATCCACATAGTGCACAGAGTTTATCAGATCTTCAACAATAATATCATCAGACATTTGCTCTCACCTCCATGTGATCTCTGCACATATTTCAGTGGCGAGCTTCTTGGTTTCACTCCTCAGCATGTGATGGTAAAGGGCTCAAAGCCTTCAGAAACGTTTGTTAAATCTGAATTAAAGAAGCAGATGTTAAAAACCTGGGGTTAATCACAGTCTGGGCCACGTATCCTTTTACATCAACCCGATGTGCTGTCCCCACGCGCCCCGTCCACATGAGGAGCAGACTCCTGCCACCAGCCCCTGCCCTGGAGAGCACCAGCCTGTCCCTGCAGACGTGGGCCACTCTCTTATTCCTTACACCTCTAGTTGGGTTCCATGAGGAAGTTGTCCTGGGATTATAGGAATTGATTGTTTGCTTGACTCTGGCAGGTGGAAATGTTTTCTGGTGGCCTCTGTAATCTCAAGGCAGTCCACTACTTCCTTAGCATGTGGTTTTCCCACGTCAGTGGTTCTCGAGCCTTTTGCTTACAGGATTTCTTCACACTCTTAAAAATTATCGAAGATCCCAAAGAAGTTTTGTTTATGTGTGTTACAGCTATCAATATTTTTCATATTAGAAATAAAAACAGACATTTAAACAAATAATATTTAAATAATAATTTATATATTAATAATATATTAATAATACATTATTATATATAACATATCAATAATGATATATTAATAAATAATCATATTTAATAACATTTAAACAATAATATTTATTAATTCCTTCAAATATAAGAGTAAAAACTCATCACATGTTAATGTAAACGAAATGTCTATTTTCTGAAATAAAATTTAGAAGTAGTGAGAAAATGGCATTGTTTGTATCCTTACAAACCTATCTAATATCTGGCTTAATAGAAGACAGCTGGATTCTCGTGGTGTTTTAGTTGAAGTATATGAAGAAAATTGGACTCCCACAGTTATATAGCTGGGAAGGGGAGGAGTATTTTAAGAGCATTTTCAGATAATTGTGAATACTTCTTATAGCCTCCAGAAAACTCCATCGTATACTCATAAAAGAATGAGAATGAAAATGGCTATTAATGTCTTAGTATAATTATGAAAATGCATGTGACTTCTTGGACTCCCATAACAGTCCTCAGACCCTGGACCATAATTTGAGAATTCTTGTTCCAGCTCATCAAATTAAAGTTTAATTTAACTTTAGAGTTCCAGGCAAAGTTAAAAACATTAATTGAGGACTTGTTTTCAAAATATATAAAGAACCCCTAGAACTCAATGATATGATGACAACTCTTAAAAATGGATAAAAGATTTGAATAGACACGCACCAAAGAAGATACATGAATGACTAATAATTATATGTAAAAATGTTCAACATCATTAGTCACTAAGGCATTGCAAATTTAATTGCAAATTAAAACCATAATGAGATATAACTTCACATCCACTAAGATGGCTATGATAATAATTTTTTAAAAAATAATATTGAGTGTTGGTGAGGATGTAGAAAAATATCTCATACATTGCTTGTGGAAACGTAAAATGATATAGCCAGCTTGGAAAACAGTTTGGCAGTTTCTTAAGAAAATTAAACATACACTTAACCTTAAGACCCCACAATTCTGCTTGTTATCTACCCAATAAAAATGAAATAATATATATACCCACACAAAGATTTTTATGCAAATACTCATGAGAATTATTCAATATAAGAAAAACTTGAGCTATCCAATGCCAATCAGTTGGTAAATGAAAAAACAATGTGGTGTATCCATATAATAGAATACTATTCAGCCAAAAAAAAAAAAAATTAAAAAGAGAACCAAGTGCTGTATATGCTGCAATGTGGATGAACCTCAAAAGCATTGTGCTAAGTGAAAAATGTCAAAAGCAAAATATTGCATAGTATATGATTTAATTTATATGGAATACTCAGAAAATCCCATATAAAGAGACACAGGCAGTTGAGTAGTTTACTAGGGAGTGGGAAAAGGAATTGACCTCAGATGGGCACAGGGACCTTTTGTTAGGGTAATGAAAATATTCAAAAACTGGATTGTGACTCTGTAGATTGACTAATAGTTATTGAATGGTGCACTTAAAATGGGCAGAGAAAAACATAATTTCTGTGTTTTAAAAAAAATGTATATTTGAAAATAAGATGGAAGAAATACACCAAACTATTAACCAACCAAAACAAAACAAAATCACTAGGTGAATATTGAATTCTTGTTACTCATAACATGATATGTGGTTATGATCTGTAGCTTTTTAGATCCCTTAGGACATTAGCATTTCCTGTAATTCTGCAGAATCGTGCATCGTTTGTGTGATGGACTATTCAACTGTAACATGTTGGTTTTTACTTAAGGATTCTCTGTGGACCAGACTCTCAAAGTATTATTTAATTTTTGCAATTTTGCTTTATATATTGGTGTTGCCAATGGTGCTCATGCATTCTTATCCCTGAAATCTTCTCTTATTTTTATTTTTTATCTTTTTTTTTTGAGACAGAGTCTTGCTTTGTTGCCCAGGGTAGAGTGAGTGCCACGGCGACAGCCTAGCTCACAGCAACCTCAATCTCCTGGGCTCAAGCAATCCTTCTGCCTCAGCCTCCCGAGTAGCTGGGACTACATGCATGCGCCACCATGCCCGGCTAATTATATATATATATACATATATACATATACATATATATATATATATATATATATATATATATATATATATATTAGTTGGCCCATTAATTTCTTTCTATTTTTTTTATAGTAGAGACGGGGTCTCGCTCAGGCTGATTTTGAACTCCTGACCTTGAGCAATCCACCCACCTCGGCCTCCCAGAGTGCTAGGATTACAGGCGTGAGCCACCGCACCCGACCTATTTTTTATCATTAATGCAACAGCTATTAATTGTAGCCATGATGTTTGCCTTTGTTTTTGTACTTAAGCTTATTGCAAATTCACAGCCTTAACACACCCCAGATACTGCACTCCTAGTGTCTTAAGATGTTAAGATCAAATGTTGGTAATTTTTTCTTTGGTACTACTCTGCTGAAGTTACATGGTCCCCCTTAGAAAATTAGAACAAGACAACAAAACTATTTATCTGATGGAGTAAACCTCCTAGCAATTAAAGACATGTAGCTATAGTGGATTTGCCCTGGATTTAAGAGGTTTTCGTTGTTCTTATGTTCAAAGATAGCATTGTTGAAAGTTCTTGCTCGTGGCTACAGATGTTCATTACAGGGACCGCAGTCCATTACAAGTGGGTTCCATCTGCGGTTTAGATACAGAGTTCTTTTCATTGTCTCACTTTCTCTGTTTATAGCTCTAGGCTTCTTGAGTACTTGATTTGCAGCAAGGACTCAAGACTAATCAGAGGGTGGAAAACTTTAGACTGTCCTGTTTCACATGGCCCTGGATATCCATCCACATTGGTTGTCAGAAACATGTGAGTGGACAAAAGATGGGAAAGATGGACGGATGTCAACAGAGACAGCGGCAAGCATACCAGCATGGGTCAGCAAAAAGGAGAGACGGAAAGAGGCAGAAACTCCACTCGTAGAGTGAAATCACCGTAGATCTGAGTAGATCTGTTCTGGGAAGACTTAAATAGGGGCAGTCATGTCATTCCAGGGAGTTCCTAACAATCTGTTGCACGAATGGCCGCTTATTTGGAGAAGTTCAGGATGACATGACTGCCCCTGTCCCCAGGTTGAAAATGCTCTGAGGCATAAAGTGCCAAGTGGGGATCTGTGGCAATGAGAGGTTTTTCTTTTGCATGTCCTGAGAGCTTTCTGTATTTGTATCGTGATACAGAAGCACAATTCTCTGGGCAGATTGCCTTCCCGAGTGGTTTGCATTGGGTTAGAGCTAGCAAGGGAGCTCACACAAGCTTCATATGGTGAATTTTCTCCCAGCCAGAGACCTAAATACTTTTCAGAGCTCTGAGGGGGGAATTCTGACCACTGGGAGCCCATTTCAGTCATGCGTATAAATGCTTTGCCACAAGTTAGGTTGGTTTATCTATGCCTATTCTGTTTAAACATATTATTTAAAGTTCGTTGGTGATTTGTGTTGTCTTTACTAGCTGTCTTGCTACTTCTTGCTCTTGGTATAGTTTAAGCCTCCAGGTTTAGTTCAGTTTTGGCTCATCCTCAACTCTGTGGTGGTGGCATTCAGCAAATGAGGCTTTGGTAATAAGACTCTGGCAACAGTCTGAGACTTCACTTCTCATGGGCGTGATCTGTAATTTAATACCTTTGAAGAACTTTCTGTGATTGTGATCATGAACTAGAACTTTGGACAAAGTAACAGGTCCAAATAGCAGGGTGATCTATGTTCATGATAAGTTCTTTATCAGTGGGACCTTATCTGATAATACTTGGTCCAAAAAATCAAAGGTCTGGGCACATAGTAGTAGGTCCTGGTTGTTCTCAGGAAACACTTGTGGTAAACTTTTTTTTAATTTAACATAGAGAAGCCTGTGTACCATGTCCAGGGATTCTGATTTAGTAAATTGGGGGATCTAGATATTTTGAAAATTCTCCAGTAAGATTCTGATACCCCGCCAGGGTTTAGACCCACTGTGTGCACATGTGACCCTCAGAATGGAACATGGGTCCCAGAACCAGTCTACTTGGATTCAGATCCTGGTTCCTTTATTTAATCTTGTATATACTTTGACTCTTCCAAGCCTCAGTGTTCTCATATGTAAAATGGAGATGATAATATTTCATAGGGCTGTTATCATGGTTAAATAACCCAATAAAGTGCTTAGCACAGTCTCGATTTATAGTAATTGATCAGGAAATGCTATTTTCTCTTTTTTGGCCATTACTGTAGGTCAAGATCCAGATCTGGACTCCTGACTATTTTTGTATGGTCTAGGAACTAAATGCTTCAGGGGGGAAAAAAAATCAGGAGAAAAATCATATTTTGCAATACATTAAAATACATGAAATTCACATTTCAGTGTCCTTAAATAAAGCTTTATTGGAAGAGAGCCATGTTCATTCATTTACACATCATCTATGTCGGCTTTCACATTACAGTAGCAGGGTTGAATAGTATAACAGAAACTCTGTGTCCCACAAAACCTACAATATTTACTACTTGACTCCTCTACAGAAAGTTTGTTGGCGCCTGCCCTAGATCGTTGTAGTGCTCCGAGCCTAGCAGGTTAATCGTGCCCTCTCTCAAATGGACCTAAGAACGAGGAAGTCGTTTTTTGCCTTCGCGTTCTTGTGCTTTTGATGCCCAGTGTTACTTTCAGGGTATGTTGAAGGGAGCACAAGTTCAATAGCTGTTTCAATCTCGATGTTGCAAATGCATATCTTTGGTCATGTGTGGCGTTGCTGTGATGCAGGTTAATAAATTACCTCCAGCTTGTCCATACTGTTTATCCACAGCGTTTGCTTCCTCATAAGGAGAGCCTGGATCAGCTCCTGTCAGCTTGCCCAGCAGCCACCACCAGCAGCAGTTCATGGATAAACGCCTCAAGGGCATTTAATAACATTTGCAGTTTAGTGAACTGGAATGGCTTTCCAGAGAACGGAGGGTCGATTTGAATGTTTTCTTCCCAATACCCATGAAACACCGGGGGCATCTAGCAGTGAACCCCAAGGACATAAGGGTAATGCTTAGGGACATGCCTGTGTTCTAGATGCCTCGATTTCCCTTTTTCATACCCGGACCAGAGTTTTTGTTTTGTACCTATTCTCATTGCCAGTGTCCAGGATTTGTTTTGAGTTCTTAGGCATAAAGATAAGAATCCAAGTTCAGAAGGAAACAGAAGGCCAGATTCCTGCCCTGCAGTGCTTCAGTGGGGAATGGCTCTCGCCCCAAACCCCGCCCCTTTCTCGATGACGGCGGCCCCTGCAGCCCCGGCCTGGGCGTTCTTGTCCTTTCAGGGTTCTTAATCTGATTTCTCCAGATTGAAATCCAGCCTGCTGGAGTGTTTAGTTTGACCTGCACGATTTGTTTTTAATTTTTAAATGAGTTGCCAATATTTAAAAATCAGGAGATTTCATACAAACTCTGGACGTCCAGCCTCTCCCGAAGCAGTGAAGTATCTGGCAGGGCAGCCCGCATTCCGGCATGCCCCTGACTGGCATGCCTGCAGCTGCAGCAGCTGCTCTCGCCTTGAGCCAGGGCGTGCGGTCGCCTGCTGCTTCACTCCTCTCCTTGTCTCACGGCCCAGCCTTGTGGCACTTTGCTGGGCCCCACATTTCCTAGATGCCACTCAGGTAGCTCCTCAGGAATAGCCTTTTCTTCCCTGGCTGCTTCGTTATTGGAAATTTTCAGTTTTCCATCTGAGCAGTCACAGAGCTTTCAAATGCATTCATTGTGACCTAGGCTATGATTTGGAAAATCTCTTGTTTAATTTTTTTTTTTGGGGGGGGGGTGAGGAGTTGGAAAAAGTGACCCAAATTGTGGAAAGTGGGTGCATGGTTGTTATATTACTCTAGTTTTTGTATTTTTTTCTTCTCCAAGCAAAATAAAAACCAACTAGACAGTATGGTTGACTGACAACCAGGAGATCTTATCCTAGTTCAAGGCTCAACTTTATAATCGATATTAATAGCTAAGCTCTTTGGGTACCTGTTATGCTAAGCATTATCCTTGGCACCTTAAATGTTTTTTTCTGTCCTTTGCAATAATCTAGCAAAGTAGATTATATTTTTACAATTGTACAGATAAGGAAATTGGCCCATATGAAGAAAAGTAACTTGCTCCAAGTCACAGATGTTGAGTAGTTTGGTTTCAAACCAAGGTCTTCTGATACAAAGTGTGGTACCTCTCCATGATCTCTGTGACCCAGGATAAGCCCAACTTAGGATGAAAACCCTTCTATTTTCTTCCATGAGAAACACAACTTTTAGTCCAATAATTGAAGGTACTAACTAGTATTCAAACTTCAAAGAGAACCATTTGTACCATTTCCCCTACCTCTTTAGGGTTCAAGAACAAGGGGACTATGTTAGTTGAAAAGTATGCTACAGACGGCCACAGTGACTACAGTTTCATGGCATAGTCATTTGGCTTTTCTGGATAATATAGAATCAGATTACAAAGATGTCATTTACAGAAGTTCTAAGAACCTTGCACGCCCTATGGAAGAAGATTTTATTTTAGTTTTAATCAGAATTAAATATTTTAGAGTGTTTTGAGGCAAAATGGTTGTCTGAAATGTAATGTCTTCCTAAACTGTTAGATTGTGTTAAAGGTTGAGTACACATGAAAAGACCATACCCTTTGGAGCTGCCGCATAATAATGCTCAGCTTTAGTTTCATATGGGATAAACATATTCAGTTCAGAATTCTGTATTAAAGTAGAAAACTGATTCTTGGGTAAGTTGTCATGTAACTGTGAATGCACAAGAGAATTCCATCATTATTGGGGCGGTCAGTTCCTCGCCTTTAACATTCCTTAGAGTTTAGCACCATGTCTAATTTCACCTTTCCTTGGGTTTAGCAATATGATTGTCTTTACTAAAGTTTTTTCTTTGGGGGGGTGGGTATCTTTATTGCACTGAATTTAAAATAAATTCCGTGACTATCCAATTTTACAGTACATCTATTTAATCAGTTTGTTCTGAGTCCTATCGAGAAGCAGGCTGTGTGCCGTGGCACCCTGTTAAAGCAGCTGGGACCCTACCTAGGGCGGGCATGGTCTTGTCTAAGAGGAAGCATCGTTGTCCTTCCTCTTCCTGCTCAGCTTGGAGAAGTTTGCATTTCTCCTTTAAGGTTCAGATGAAAGATGACCTCTTCATAAAACCTCTCTGATCACCACTGCTATCCTCCCCTCCTTCCTTTATCAATTTCTTCCTCCTCTGTGATCTCTTAACAGTGTTTTTTTTTTAACCTTAAAATGCACTTAGCACATTTTATCATACAGTTTTGTATGATACAGAATTGATCATACATATGATACAGTTTTGATCATACATATGATACAGTTTTGTATGTCACAGAATTGTATACAGTTCTGTGAACTCTGTGCAAGCAGATATTTTTTCTTACATACCTTTGCTCAATAAACATGATGCCTGTCACACAGCAGGTGCCTGAAACCATGCAATCAGAAAATATGCTTGTTCTTGTCACAAATATATCATGAGATTAAATGAGAATCTATTTTTTTCCTCTTGTTGCAGACCAATAAAAATAGTCAAAATGCACTTTTCATTTAAATTTTCATTTCATTCCAATGAACTTCGCATTCACTTTTAGATATTTTCTTGTCTTCCCCTGTGCCCTTGTGTGTTTGCCTTCTTATATGGTGATACAATGGCGGATGACTCCCGTGCAGCATGATTTTAAACCGTAGCTCTTACTACTCTGCCAGACTAGGCATTGAGAGGTTTGGGAGTAAAGTTCGGGGTCATAGCATAGGGTTGGTGCCTCAGCTGAGAAGGAACAAGGCAACCTGCCCCAGGCACTAGCCTATTGCTAAACAAGAGAACTGCATTGCTGGGGCTGGCTCCGCCCAGACTGCAGACAGTGAGGGTATTAACTGCCCAAGCCATGGATCAGGCACCCTGCACTACTATTGATGCATAAGGCATGATCCTTACCTTGAAGATGTTCTGGTATATATAAGAAGAAATGACATACCCAACTTCCACATAGGGAAGAAAGCAATCATTGCCAGTAAGAACCTGCTAGGGCAATAAGAACAATATGAAATGGGAATACTTTTAATAATGGATGGTATTCTTGCAAAGCTTAATTAAGATAATGCAGTGCTTTGGGGCCCAACTTGTAATAGTGCTCAGCCAGTGTTAGCTGGATCCCTGAGGTCTCAATAAAGTGTGGGGGTGTTTCAGAGAGAGGAGATGTTTCTGTCCAAGGTCAGAGGTTGCAAGGGAAGATGAGGTTTAGTCAGGGCCTTAGTCTTGTGCAGTGAGGACATGAAAGTTTCTGACCCTGCTCTCCAAAGGGAAGGAAGAATGCACTGCTGATGATGGCCAAAGCCTCGCTTAGGTAGACAGTTACACAAATTCCATTAAAATTGGTGGTTGATTATTATTATAGATAATAAAACTAAGTCCATAAAAAAATGATTGGATCAGTCCAGCTATATATACATTGCTGGTATCTGATGAATGCCTTCCACCTTGTTTTGACAGATGGAATGCAGAGCTGGGAAAAACTAGGCTATTTTTGGCTTACAAGCTGTATTTTGTTTATCTCCATCCTGCTTCATACAGGTACATTATTTCACGTTGCTTGATCTACGGTGTTAACCAGAGTACCTCTTTCTTTAGTATTCTTCCAGGGAAACCATAGCTTCTCAAGCATGATAAGCTCCTTTAATTTTTCTTTGACTTAAAATACTCCTTTTAGACTTTTTCCTAATATGTTTTATCCATTTTATAACTGCAACATAAAAATAAATACATAAACAAGTACCCTCCTTTAAAACTTCTAGGACTACAGTAAGCAGAGAAAAAAAAGAGGAGTGAGCCTTCTGTTCCTGCATTTTATTATCTTAACCTAGGATCCCTAGTGAAAAATTCTAAACCTTTCTAAGCATTCTAGTGTGATCACTTTCAACACTGTTGGAGCTATTTAAAATATGAGTATGAATAGATGCGTGTACACATGCATACACAAACAGGGTTTTCTATTTATCTCTTGGAGTGCTTACCCTAGAAGTATTTTTTAAAAAGTAGTTTCCCTTATTTTTGCCCACCTTTCTCATCAAAGGCCACGGTGACTGCTTTTGAATTGTTGTAACTAATTTGGAGTTATAAGACTCTTATTTGGGATAAGGACAGTGACTACAGCTCCCGTTCCTGTCTTTAGCAATTTGCTCTGAATTGAGCTTCACAGGTGTCTACGTCGTAGACCACAGGCAAGGCTGTATGTCTGGACTTACTGCCTATTTATCCATTCTAATGATCATTTACAGTTTTTCTTCAACTATTCCTCTCTTTAGGGCCATGGAAGCAAAGAGGTAGAGGGACAGAGCCAATAGAGCTCATCTAATCTTATCTCTGTGTTGTACTGACGAGGAAGAGACATAGAAAGGTTTTAAATTGACCATGATAACCCAGCAAGTTAGCGATTTACAGATTATAGAGGAATTTATATAGGAAATGTTGAGATTTCTTCATTCTCGTGGCATGGTGTTACACTTACAATGAATCTTAGGACAAATAGGAATAAGTTCTAGAGTGGAAAGGGCATTAGCAGTCTCCAGCTGGTCAGGCAGATGGTTGGCATGAACCCTCAGAGATGACGTACCAGATAGACAAAGGTGTAAGAATGAGAAAGGTGGACGATTGGATGTTGGAGCCCCAGCTGTGGTTTGTGGGGCTTCAACCACATTGTGAAGTACAGGGGTGAGAGGGGGGAAAGGAGTAAGGGAATGTAAGACAGGTTCTTGGGAGAGAGACTCAGGATGGGGGCAAGGGCCCAACCCTGCCTCAAACCACAGGGTGTTCTTCCCCCTTTGGTAATATGCATAAGGAACTCTGACGAGTGGGAAAGTCAGTTTCCTTGTCCTGATTCACTGGGCTTGGGTCTAGGGAAGGTACCACTCCTATGCCCGTTTTAGAGATGAAGTGTGTGGTGAGGCTGCCTAACCCCAGCTCTCACAGTCTCAGTGAGCGCGAAACCAGGTGGGAACTGAGCCATCTGCTCCGGAACAGTGCTCTGCCATTGCATTGAAGTGCTTCCCGATCTTGAGGGCCACGACCTCGGGGGAGGGTGGTAAGTTTGTTGAGCATGCGTTGTAATCCAGGCATGGTGCCAGGCATTTTAAGTATACGGTAGTCCCCCTCTACCCATGGTTTCGCATTTGACGGTCTCAGTTACCCACGGTCAACTACGATCTGAAAATAGGTCTGTATGATATAGTAAGATATTTTGAGGAGAGAGAGAGAGAGACCACATTCACATAAGTCTTCTTATAGTATGTTATTGATCTATTTTATATTTAGATATCGTCATTAATCTGTTACCGTGCCTAATTTATAAATTAAACTTGATCATAGGTATGTATGTATAGGAAAAAGCTTGGTATATATAGGGTTTGGTACTATCTGCAGTTTCAGAAATTCACTGGGAGTCTTGAACACATCCCCTGTGGATAAAGAGGGGACTGCTGTGCTGTTACATTTGATCTTTATAAGCCCCCTGTGAGATAGGTTTTGTTACTTTAACTTTATGGATGAGAAGGTATAAGGTTAAATGGCTCACTCAGTGTTACGTAACTGCTAAGTGAACAGAGTCTGGATGTAACCCACTGTGTCTGACCCCAAAGCCCATTTTTACTCCATTATGAACTACATTAGGGACCACTTTAGCCTTGAGTTTCAGCTGCAGATAAGAACCAAGCTAGTTCTAGATGGGAAATTATTTTAAGCAATTTAGTCAAATGACCAAATGTACCAGGTTAAAATGTATATATACAAAGCCTTCTTTAGAAAGCATGGCATGCCTAGGTGTGTTCATGCATCTTACAGTTTTGTTTTATTTTTTTATTTTATTTTTTTTAACATTAGGCATACAAGCTAACTTTATTTTTTGTTTTATTTTATTTTATTTTATTTTTTCATCTTACAGTTTTAATATTGCTCCTGCGTGACTTATGAGGTGACTTAGGTGGGCATGGGCTTTTGTCGGACCTGGGTTCTAATCCTGCCATCACCGCTGTCCACATAAAGCACCACGGACAGCTACTTACTTCCTTGTTCAGGATATGAGATAGTCTCCCCTATCAAAAAAGGTTATCATAAGCATTAAATATGATAAGAATGTAAGTTTCCCAGCCTAGTAGCCTAGAGCCTAGTTGATACTCAGCAAGCTTGAGTCCTCTTCATTTCCGTGTCCTGCTGTTGGTCATATTTGCATGGCTGCTCCAACACACTTACAATCTGGTCCCTCATCCAGCCCTGCCCTTCTCGTTCTCAGCAGATAGCTCATCCCATTTCACAGAACAAAGACTAGTGGGCTCAACTTCCCACAGTTCCTCTCCCTCCTCTCATCTGAGTCTAATATCCAACTCCAAGTGGTAAAATACCTTGCACAAAGTTCCAGTGTGTGCAGATTTACCCCTTGTACCACTTTTTCATCATAAGCACAAGAATTTTCAGTCAGACTGGAATTGTGAGTCATTCCTATTGGGAATAATTGGATAAAAGGGGAACTGGTAAATTTGGAATGTTAAAGCAGAAAATATGCACTCTGCTTTGGCAAGCTAAGTAGGTAACTCAAAGGCTGTCATTTTTATCTCAAGCACACACATTATTATTATTATTATTAATATTTTTGAGACAATGCTGGGACCAAGGATGCAGAAGTCAACAACTTTGAGTTATAAAATTAGAAAAGTGTGAATACTTGCACAGAGAACTAGAAGGAAGTGATTTAGGATGGCTTTAGCCTTTCTCATTTGGACAATGAGTGAATGTTGAGGCAATTGAGATATGGAAAAACAAGCCTGGGGCCAGAGAGCAACAGAGATGAAAATGATTAGTTGGAAACTATATCTCATAACTACCCTCTTTGGAAAGAGTCACCTGGATTCTGCACTTAACCAGTCCATTTGCCATTACTCTAGGACGTCTGCCACCGAGTGCCGGAGTGCAATGCCTGAAACACAAACTAGACCTGGCCTGGCTTCCCCGTTGCCTGAAGATTAATGTCCAGACCTTGTACCGTGGCATAACAAGTCCCCACAGTCTCATTTCCTGCTTCCACGCATAACCCCACTGTGCACACATCCCACTAACCCACCCCCATTTATTTTTTTTAATACGTTGTTCTTCTGGCTGGAAAACGTCTCTAACTCCCTTTCCATCCAACAAACATTCCTGAAGATGCAAATCTAATGTTACTTCTTTTGTGAAGCCTTTTCTGATTTGAGGCGAAGCTCCTTTCTCTTCCGTATTCCTGTAGCCCTTATTCGTGTGCTGTTCTTGCCCCAGGGTTTAATTTGCTTAGAAACCTCTTTCCCACACTGGATTATGAGTCCCTCAAGGGCAGGGATCTTATCTTATTTATCTCTCTGTCCAGTGCTGTAACTGTCATGTAATGGCCACCCAATAATTATTTGTTGGATTAATAAAAGAGCAAGCAGACATATTGAATTAATAATGCCTAACTTAACAAACAGAGCATATTTACTGTGGTTAGAAAACATGTATCCTAGAAAAACCTCTGGAAAGATACAGAGAAGTTGATAACAGTGGTTTGCCCTGGGGGAAGGAAACGGGGTGGTTAGAGGATAGGGAAGGAGGAGAGAGAGAGAGTAAGTCTTTTCCCTTAAGTCCTACGGTGCATCTTGAATTTTGTAGCATGCGCGCGTATTATATCATTATGTACCCCACACTAGTCTAATTTAATATGTGTGTGTAGCAAAGCAATATCAGATCAAATGGTTTCATCAGTTTTTTTCTAGCAAAAATTTAGATCATTGGTAGAAGTTTATGAGACAGTTGTCCTTTATTACCAGTATCAGCTCCCATCTGGGTTTCATTTAGGTCTAGAGTTATACTGGTGTTCAGAAACTGGGCTGAGCCTGAGATGGCACATAAGGACTCACGGAACTGTGTTGAAACCCTCAAATCTTAAATAGTTTGAAGCCAGAGTGGCTGAACCAACAGTCCCTTCTCTCTACCCTGGCCTCATTTCTTCTTTTGAGGTTTTAGGGAATTAAACCGGTTAGGCCAAACTCTGATCCCTGGGAACCCAGCACTCGGGATGGATTTTTTAATTCTTGTAAGGGCTGTGATGGTGTCGGCTTCCAGGTCTGGGACTTAGAGGTACATTTAGATCAGGCAACAAGGGTGGATTAGGCAACATATAAATTTGGCGTCCTATGTATGGCGTAATTAGAATGGTAGGTATGCCTAAATTCATGCATGCGATTCCCTTTTCCCAGTGTCAGAGTAGTTAGTGATGCTTTGGTCTATGTCTCCTTTATAAGGTAGCCTGAGCATGTCTTTCACTGCAAAGATTTCTGTTTCTGTACCATTTTGCCCTCTAAATGTAAGTATTAATATCTTATGGATACCTCTAACATGCATGAGCCATAGAGTATAAGCGTCGTAATGAAAGTGCTCCATGTGTGAATCCCAGCTAAGCTAGACGCATGATTTAACTTCTCTGTGTGTGTCTTAATTGACAAAATGGGGATAATAGGACTAATCTCATAGGGTTCACCACGTAAGATCTTTTTTAAAAAGGATTCAATTATATGATTGGTAAAGCACCTGTGACATAATAGGAATCCAACAAATGCTGGTTTCCCTGCCCACTGCCCTGAATAACTTATTAGTTTATCTAGATAACAGATGTTTTTGCATAGTGAAGCGCAACTATGTTAAATTCCTAGTACTGAATGTAAGGCGAAAGTCACTCCTCTTAAAAAAATGTTCCTCGTTCCTTGTTGATAGCTTACTTGTTTCTTTCTTATTGCACACCATGATAAGTGTTTCTGGCGGTTAAAGTCTTATGGCTCTTGCATTTTGTCATATTTCATCTTTTTAGTAATATGTTCAAAATTTATGATCATTAAAAGTTACATTTTGTAAAAAATGAAAAGCTAACACCTTTCACAACAAGAACGTTTATTTGAGAATTTCATGCTTACCCACATGGGAAGAACTCTTGAAACACCACAGGGAAAGCATCAAAGTCCAATCTGACTCTTAAATCAAAATCTTAAAATCCTAAAAATATAACTTCAGAAGATTTGTGCTTCAAGGTGGCAAAGGCAACTCATACTGACTTCTCAAGTCAGTTCTTTTTCTCCCCCCTGGCATTTGAAAGCATGTTAATCCAGACTCACTCATAAACCTCAGCAGCGGGGGATCATTGTTCATTGGTTTATTCTGGGCAGCCCGGACTGGTTTAAACTGAGCAGAGGAAGTTAATTACCGCATGTTTTAGTTGGCTCTGACAATGAATAACCAGTTCTTGTTGGACACTGTCTTAACTCGCCATGCAGCATTATAAGATTGGGGGCGGGGTGGGGGAGGGGAAATCACCCATCAGAATCTGCAATGCGGGAATCTGCTGGGACTGCCCTAATCTGTTTCCCAGGTTGTTCGAACCAGTTCAAGAGCAGTTAAACAAGGTTATGTAAGTGACATGTGATGTAGCCCAAAATAGTGACTGCAAACACAGGCTGCTGTTGCTGGGCAGTTGTCAACTGCTTTTAAAAAAAAAAAAAATCTTGCAGCAGAACAACAAATGGACCTTTAAAAATGAGAAAGAGATTTAAGCAAAAAGTTAGTTTTAAAAAGGATTTGGTGAAATTATCTTTCTGATGCTGAAAATAAGTGATTTTTTTTTTTTAAAAAGGGGGGACATATATATAAGATCTGGTTATTCCAAAATACCCACCAGGAGTAGTTATCGAACAGATACTCTTAACAAGTTTGGTGCCTTGCTAAAGAGCAGAGTTCCCCTGTTTGAATGAACAACAACAACTAAACCCCCAGAGTTGCTAATGGCTCTGGCATTGTAACAAATTACTAAGCAACGTATCATTTAGATAGTGATAGATATTAAACTATTTTATAAGTTACTGGCCCTTTTAGTTAAACTCTCTTGTAGCTTCAAGGTGTGAACAAGAAAACATTTTGCATAACATAAGCATAAAAATAAGGTTTGCAAGGAAAACAAGATTCTGTGGGTGAAATTTATTTGACAAGCTTGCTTTTTAAAAGGAAACAACAACAACAACAAAAGGGTTTAAGCTGTGCCTTAACTGTCATCAAGAGGTTTGTATCCCAACCTTTGGATTCCCACCACAGGGACCACATTCTCTGGGGTCCCTGCCCTTTAATCTGGGGAACAAGGAATTAAGGAGTAAACTACAGGAGAAGAGGGCTAAGTGGGGTACCTAGGACCCTTGTTGCAGGATTCAAGCTCAGGAACTCCCTTCTGCGTGTCCCTGTTGCTGAGATCTGAATCTCGGGGACTCTGGTGCTAGCTAGGCTGTCTCTCAGTCTCTAAGGGACCTGTGAAACAGCACGTTTCCCCATTGAGATTCTGAAAAAATTGAGTTATAAAGCAAAGAGCACCTAGTGGAAGATAAAATGTCACCCTTTGTTGGATAGATAAATGACTCTTAGTGATAAGAGTCAAAAGGGCCTGTGACCTGAGCCTTGGAATTGGGCACCCGCACGGGCACAACTGGCCTCCCCCCCACCCCACCATCCCCGGGACTGGAGGCCGAGCACCTGATCCCTGAGGCAGCCCCCCCCTCCCTGCCCCCTGGCCCCAGAGGAGGAAGAGCCGCTGAGGCAGGCCAGCCAGACTCACTCTTCTCAGTGTCCTCAGCAAAGCAGGGGAAGGGAGTAAAGGGAACAGCAGGAAGGGTGGCATCTTGGTGCCCCCTTTGCCTGGAAGGAAAGGTCAGAGGTGGGGCAGAAGCGGCCTCTCTAGGAGGCTCCATCTGGGTCCCAGCACTGCTTCTTTGGGGGCATGGGAAGGAATCTGGGTGCTGGGGCAGGGGCAGTCGTCAATGTCCAGTGTTTTGCTTATTTTCTCCACTCCTTTCCCTGTGTCTAAAGGGCTGTGCTCCCTAAGTGTGATAAAAACATGGAATTTGGGCATTCTCTTCATAAGATCTAGTTCAAGCACCCCTTTCTCTATGTTCTTTAAAGATGGTAAAGGGTATTTGTAGGTGATTGCTGTAGTTTTAGGACTTCTAGAACCTGGTTCTTTTCATACCTAATTTTCCCTGGGAACTTTAGTGTTTTGCTTGATAAGAGGGTCCTACCCCAATTCTCACCCAGGCTTATTGAGGATAGAGTGGTTTTTCCAGCTGTCGTTAGAGGCGCAGGACATTGACGGGGAGCTGAAGGAGATGTATGTATCACTGAATGAGAAATTAGCTGAGCTAGAGAAAAGCAGAAACAGGACTCCTTCCTAAGATCAAATAAAAAGAGGTAATGGCGGCGGTCTGGGGGCAGAGATGTGCATGAAGTGTTGCCACTACCTAGGCATGAAACTTAGCCAGGGTCGGCAGGCAGGGGAAAGGGGCATTGCAGGCCAACGCCCGTCTGTGGTTTAGGATGTCTGTAAGAATGGTGTTTGCAAAAAAAAAAAAAAAAAAAAAAAGAATGGCATTTGTGAGTTAGGACTGACCTATACATCTGTACCTGTGAATAGAGATACAAATACACAAAGAACCAATCTTCTGAGTTTTTCATTTTGTTAAAGTAAGCCACAAATTGGTGGGGTGTTTATTTTTTTATTTTTTTTTTTGAGACAAAATCTCGCTTTGTTGCCCAGGCTAGAGTGAGTGCCGTGGCATCAGCCTAGCTCACAGCAACCTCAGTCTCCTGGGCTCAAGCAATCCTGCTGCCTCAGCCTCCCGAGTAGCTGGGACTACAGGCATGTGCCACCATGCCCGGCTTATTTTTTCTCTATATATTAGTTGGCCAATTAATTTCTTTCTATTTATAGTAGAGACGGGGTCTCACTCTTGCTCAGGCTGGTTTCGAACTCCTGACCTCGAGCAATCCGCCTGCCTCTGCCTCCCAGAGTGCTAGGATTATAGGTGCACAAATTGGTTTTTAACACCAATTATAGTAATGATAACAATAAAACACCAATAATAAAGAAAAAAAACAGTAAAAATAATACAGTATTATCAGACCCTATGCTCCAATCTGAGCTTTGGTTACTTTTCCTGAAAACGGCCTTAAGTTTTGCTCAGCACATCTCGGAGCTCTCACCTGCCCGCCTCCCAGCCCTGTGCCCTGGTGACACCCTGGAACTTTGAACATGGTGCTTAAGGGTAGGAGCTCAAGAGTTTAAATAGTGAAGGGCCCTAGGAGGCCTTTCAGCAGACAATGCCACGTTATCGGATTTGTCTGGAAGTTGGATGATCTTCTGGGGAGGCTCTCGGCCCTGAGCAGGTGATCCAAGGAGCCCGGGTTTCCAGCCTGGGTTCCAGCAGAGTACCGGCCACCACGGCATGGGGAGTCCCCTTCATTCCAACCAACATGATTCTTCTCTTTCTTTTTTAGCATATTGAAGTCCATATGAGTCTTTTTTTTTTTAATTAAAGAATTATTGGATTTGAAGTGGTACATTAGTATAGGTGGGTTGACTAGTTACAAGTCCACTGCAACTATAATGATAATAGTAGTAATAATGGTAATAGCAGAAATACAGTGGTAACAAGAACAACCATTCACTGAATCCTTGCTGTATGCCAGTGACTATTTTAAATGCTCTATGTGATGCATTTTTCACAGTAACTCATGAGATAGGCACTTTTATAATTCCCATTAAACAAATCAGGCAGCTGACATACAAAACGGTTAAGTAACTTGCCTGAGGTCACACAGATAGTACGCAAGGATTCAAACTCTGCATTTCAGCAGTGTCACCAAGACAGCCTGAAGTGAGAAGAGAAAGGACCGGTGGACATAGGTAGGACTGGAGAGAAACTCGGGACTCCGTGAGCAGTTGAATGTAGAGGGCGGTGGGAGGAAGGGGCGTAAATCAACCATGACCCTGAGGCTTCTGGTTCAGACAGAGGGTGGTAGCTTTAAAATGGGGAACACGGGAGACTGCAGGGGGGCTGTCCGTGGGGTGGCAATGTTACATTTGATTTGTGAACATGGAGAGTTTGAGGTATCAGAGACACTCAGCAAACTGGTGGGCGTGTGAGTCTGATATGCCGAAGAGAGAAAGTGTTTTTGGAGCCCACGGGGCGCTGGCACACCCCCCCCACCCCCCCGCACATCCTTGGGTCACCAGACTGTGTAGACACCGCCTGCTCCTCCTCTGTTCCCTACTTCCCCAAGATGCAGCCAACCAGCCCGGCGGCTCACAGGGACATTTAACTATGTCCCTGCCTTTCCCTGGGCTAGTCCTTTGCTCAGGATGCCCATACACCTGTCCTCTCCACGTTTCAAATCCAAAACATTCCTTGAGGCTTATGTCAGATGCTTGCTTTCTTCCTAAAGGCTTCCTCACCGCCCAGCTCAGATGTGATGACTTCCTTCTTTAAAGTCACACCCTATCAATGCCACGTGATTTCTCTCAGTCATTTCAGCTCCCCAACTTTATTCCGCTGTAAGGGCTTGGAGGGAGTGGACTGTATTTTCTCTCTTTATATGTTGCTTTGAAAATCTTTGTGGAGTGGAATTAAATTATTGTCTGGAAACACATTTTAAATCACAGACCCTTCCTTTCTTCTTTGTGAGGGCCTTTCTCCTCAACCTGCTGGGCTCTACGTATCTGCTACCTCCACCCTGTCATCCGCTGGGGGGCGCAGTTCCCCTCAGGGCTCCGGCAGAGCGGAATTCAGCCTCCCGGCCTCACCTGGCCCCGAACACATGTGCCTACTTACTTTTGAGAGTTTTAAAATCAAGTAATATTGAAAACCAGACAAGAGCTATTGAGAGCAGCAATACAGGGAAGTTATAACTTTCCAGCATCTCACACCAGTCTTACGGTCCTGGGCCCTGGTCTAGAATCCTCAGCTGAGTTTCAAACAGATTGGAAAATCCTGGCTTTTTGTCCCATGTTTACCCTGATATAGTCCAACACTCTCACATCCTTGCCACCTTTTTAGAGAAAGTTGATTTGAAGATGGGATCAGAGCTGACTAGTATTTGTCTTGTCTCAAGTGGGCTCTTTTCGTCGAGAGGCCTTCCGAACTTAATGGTGACATTGTGCTCCCACAGGAAGCTCTTCACTCACTTGTATTTAACCAAGAGTTGATTGTGTTTGTTCTCTGAATTTTCTATTCCTACTTTTTTTTTTAAGAGTGACCTAATAACCAAGTAGGCGATGGATGATAACACCACTACCACCGTTTTATTTCATCTTATTTTTTTCAGTTCTTATTTCAGACCAGGCTTTATGCCTCTTGTCATATATATGGCAAGATAGATATATATGTATATTTATATTTTTATAAATGTATATTTATATTTATATATGTATATATTATATATATATATATCTTAATTTGAGTTCATATAACAACCTAGAAAATAGGCATTCCTATCTCCATTTTATAGATCCAGACACCGAGGCTCAGAAATGTTCAGCACCTTGGCCAAGAGTCTCTCAGTTCCTTATTGACTGAGTTAGGCCTGGGACCCTGTTCCTCACTGTCCTTTTGCTCATACTCTGAGACCCTTATATCACACAATCTGTATTTTCTCATTTGGGGCCAGCCCAAGTATAACAAAAAGTTGGTTCTTGATTTCAAAGTAGTTGAAAATTTTAAAAGATAATTTTCATCGACTTCAGTAACTTTTAAAATAATGAAGTTAACTTTGAAACACAAAATAAATAATTCTAGAGTTAAAAGCAATATCATAGTTTAAAACACTAGAAAAAGGGATACTTTTGATTTTTTTTTTTTTTTGTATTTTTGAACTCAACTTTATTGTTTTAAGTCCATAAGCCATTTTCTCTTTTATATGAGTATATCTGGCTTTCTATAAGTATGTGAATTTATGTTACATTTGTACCAACGGACCTTAGTGTCTTGGTACTTGATCCAGATTTATTCTAACGCTGGAGGCTTTCTATTTTCTAGAACGGCTGCCTCGTGTCCAGAAAGCTGCCACAACCTCAGGCAGGAGGTACATTGAACTAGTGCACGCAGAGGCATGAGTGACTGAAGTTTCCTGAGCCCTGCTGGACACATTTTTATTCTTAAAACAAGATGCTTTTACATTTAGATGATTCTGTAAAGGTTTAGATTTAAGGCAACCTAACCAACTTCAGTGGAGAATGATGTAGGCTGTAGGGGGGAAAGTATTTAGGATCTGGATGCCAAGAAAGCCCAGAATCCTTGCTTGGGATTCTGCCCCAGGCTTAAGCAGTTTCTGCCTTTCACAAAACCATCTACTGTTGCCTTGCAAATCCTCAGAGTTCTTTTTCTTAATTAAAGCAGGGGTAGGGAGTTCAAAAGTTAGAATACTGAAGACGGGGCAAAAATGATTGTATGTGTGAGTCTTTTGTAAATCAGCCACTTAGGAGCCAATAGGAGTCTTGTGTGAACATTCATTACTGTGGGGTTCCTGTCTATATACAGTATATTATATGCACATGTAAGCTGTGTGTGTCGTAGGTGTATTTTAGTTGATCCATAATCATGCCTTCATTCATTCTTCCAACATTCATTCAATTTCAGCTGTGTAGCAGGCAGGATGCTGTTCATACCACCTCTGCTTTCTCCATTACCTTATAGAATAATTCTCCTAGGTGCCCAGTAGAGTACCGTGGTGCCTATGGATGGAGGCGCAGTAAATTTTGTACAAAAGCTTTATTTTAGATGAATTTTTTTTTTTGAGACAGAGTCTCACTCTGTTGCCCAGGCTAGAGTACTGTGGTGTCAGCCTAGCTCACAGCAACCTCAGACTCCTGGGCTCAAGTGATCTTCCTGCCTCAGCCTCCCGAGTAGCTGGGACTACAGGCATGTGCCACCGTGCCCAGCTAATTTTTTCTATATATTTTTAGTTGTCCAGCTAATTTCTTTCTATTTTTAGTAGAGATGGGGTCTCGCTCTTGCTCAGGCTGGTCTTGAACTCCTGAGCTCAAATGATCCTCCCGCCTGGGCCTCCCAGAGTGCTAGGATTATAGGCATGAGCCACCACACCTGGCCAAAAGTTTTAAATGAATATTTTTAAATGTTTAAATCATATCCCATTTACTTTAAGCTATTTCTTTCCATTTTCTGGAAATGTTTATTTTTTCCCCCTTTTGGAGTATCATATATTACAGTGCTTGCTACCACACATCTAGACAGAACTGTCTCTACATTTTTTAAGGTGAAGTAATGGTTATAATCTATTTGAAAATTGTCCAGAAATTTGCATTTCCTCCTAAGCTTTTAATTTACTTGGTTTCCAATTTTTTGTACAAATGCTTGAATATGTATGCATATTAGCAACCCATATTGATAGAATAGGTTGTGGGGTTTTTAACTTGGGGATGGGGTGGTAACTAGATTACATTTTTTATTGAAATAACCCATAGCTGTTTATTTTCTTCAAAAAGGGTATGTATAAGATGCTGGCAGCTTCTTATTCACGTTTTAGAAAATTAAGCTATTTATGGACATAGCCTCATCTTCATCTATTAAAATTAATTTGTCAAAAAAAAAGCAGTAATGTGAAAGGTTTATTACTTCTGGGAGGAACTTATCTTATGGAGGCTGAATTTTGTCTTCTCATGTCCCCATCACTGAGGTAGTCTCCAGGGTGCTTCCCCCTGTATTTCCAGCTCCAGGTCTTCTGGGCACAGGTAAGATTCCAATTCCTGGCCATCTTGTGGTTGGATGAGATCATTGCACTAGATCTGAGCAATGAATAGTGAGTTTGTCCCTTCTGAGTTGGAGTGTTTGATTGCTTAAGTCAGATTCTGCAGAACAGAATTCCCAGCCTGTCTGCATTTGCCTAATTTATTCATCTTCACAAAGAGCAACTTTTGGCTTTGTTGGTTTTTCTCTGTTGTTTATCTTTTTTCTTCACCATTGATTTCCACTCATTATTATTTCATTACTTGTATTTACTTTGGGTTTAGTTTCTCTCATTTATAACTTAGGATAAAATCTTAGATCATCAACTGTAAATCTTTCTTCTTTTTTTTTCTTCTTTTCTAATATAAGTTTATAAAGCTAAATTTTTTTTGTTTAAGTACTGCTTTAGCTGTATCTCATAAGTTTACTAAGTTGAATTTTCATTATCATTTAATTTGAAATATTTAGTAATTCTTATTGTGATTTTTTTCTTTGACCATATAAATATTTAGAGATATGTTGTTTAATTTTCAGATACATGGGCTCTTCTAGAGATCTTTTTGTTATTGATTTATAATTTAATTACTTTATGATCAGAAAGCATTATGCATGATTTCCATTCTTTCAAAATTTGAAACTTGTTTTGTAGCTCAGGATATATTCTGACTCAGTGAGTGTTCCACATGCACTTGAAAAGAGCATGTGTGTTTTACAATTATGTTACTTGTATGCTAATTAAGTCAAAATGTTTGATAATATTGTTCATACTCTCTATATACTTACAGATCTTCCAGTGATCTTTAGTTTCTGAGATAAGAGATGATTGTGAATTCATCTTTTTGTCTTTTATGAATTTTTGTTTGATGTATTTTGAAGCTCTGCTATTAGATGCATAGATATTTAGGATTGTTCTATCTCAATTTGACTGATATGAAAAGACATTTTTTTATCTTTGGTAATATTTTTCATCTTGAAGTTTTCTTTGTCTAATATTAATGTAGAAAAAGCTTCCTTATGCTTATTGTTTGCTTTGTGTGTGTGTGTGTGTGTGTGCGCGTATTTCCATCCTTTAATCTTTAACTGGCCTGTACCTTTATGTTTAAAATGGATATTAACACAAACTTGAGTCTTGCTTTTTTAATCCAGTCTACCACTTTTGACTTTTAATTGGAGTATTTAACCCATTTACATTTAATGTAATTACTGATATACAGTACTTGAGTTTTTATCTTTTATTTTGGTATTTTCTTTTTGTTGCCTCTTATATAGTCACTTGTTTTTCCTTTTCTGTCTTGTTTGGGTTATTTGTTAGTATTCTATTTTATACCTCTGTCTCCTGATCTACCTTTTTTATTCTAGTGGTCATATCATGGTAGTGTTTCTCAAATATTAGTGTACATAATAATTATGATTATATAAAATATAGATTTCTATCCCAGAGTTTCTGAATTACTAGGTTTGGAGTAGGGACTCTGAACTTATATTTCCAGTATTCTTAGATAATGCTGATGCTAGAAGATCATTGCTCCATTACAGGATATACATTCAGCCCTCCATATCCATGGATTCCTCATCCATGAATTCAACCAACGATGGATCAAAAATGTTCAAAGAAACAAAAATAAAAATACAACAATAAAAAATAAAATTTAAAAACCCAATACATTATAATGACTATTTTACATAGAATTTACATGTAGTAGGTATCTACTAATCTATGATTTAAAGTATACAGAAGGGTGTACACATAGGTTTTATGCAAATAACACATCATTTTATATAAGGGACTTGAGCATCCCAGGAGGTATCTATGGTGGATCCTGGAACAATCTCCCATGGATACCAAGGGATGACTACTCTTTACTTATCATAATCTACCTTGAATTTCTGTCATTTCAAGTATGGTGTAAGAAACTTGCAATAGTAGAGTTTCATTTATTTCCCATCCTATTCTTAGTGCTATGCTGATAGATATTTTGTATGTACATATTTTATAAACCCCATAGTACATTTTATTATATTCACTTTAAACAGTTATTTGACTTTTAAAGGGTTTAAGAAAAGAAAGAACATTTCTTTAAAATTTTTCCATATAGTTACCATATGCAATTCTCTCCTTTTTGATATACCCAAATTTCTATTTGGTTTAATTTCCTTTCAGCCTGAAGAACTTCCTTTTTCATTTGTTATAATGTGATTCTGCTAGCAACAAATTATCTTAGCTTTAGTTTATCCAAATTTCTTCACCTTCATTTTGAAAAACATTTGCACATTTTTCAACCTAGAATTCTAGGTTGACAGTCTTTAAAGATGTTACACATTGTCTTCCTCTTTGCTAAAAAAAAAAAAAATTATCATTTATATTCTCCCTCTCACTTCTCCTTTTGGTACTGCAGCTACACACATATTAAATTGCAAATGCTGTCCCACAAGCATTGATGCCTTATTTATTTTTAAATTTTTTTCTCTTTGTGCTTTAGTTTGGATGATTTGTATTTCTATTTGTTTAACTTCATTGATCCAGTATATTCAGTGTCCAATATATTGTTAATTCTAACCAATAAATATTTTATATAATGTACTTTTCAAATTTCCTATCACATTTCTATCTGTTTTTGTTCCTATGTTTACTTTGTTTTTAGTTTCCAAATCTCTCCTGATAAGTCCACATTTCTTCACTCTTTCTAGTCATCTTTTCTTGTATATTCTAACATATCAGTTTAAAAATTCTCATCTGCTAATTCTAACCTGTGGGTCATCTGTGAGTTTGTTTCTACCGACTTGCCTTCCTGTAGTCTTTGGTTCTTCTTTTGTTTTTTGTATTTCTAATAGTTAGTATTGTATTCTGGACATGATGGAGACTCTGGATTCTATTTCTCTGAAGAATATTGGGTTTTATTCTAAATTACTGACAGATCGCCTTGAACTTGTTGAGCCTTTGCTTTATGCTTTTTTTTTTAAGTATAGGTCTGTTTTGCTTTTGCCTTTAATCCTGGAATTAAATGCCTTAATCGTGGGGTATAGTATTTCTTTGCTAGGGCATGGGCCCTCTGGAATTTCAGTGGAAAGCCTGAGGTATTTATTGAGTCCTAATTTAGTGGGATTCCAGCTCTGTGCCCCTGTGGTGGGCAGCAGCTGACATATCTGCTCAGAGTTTTTAGCATTAAGTTACTGTTTTACCCCCCCCCCCAGACTCTTTGGAGTCTCATGCCAAAAATTCGAGGATAGTTAATATGTAGATTTTTGTCTCTCCCCCCTGCTTCACCCAGACACACGGCTTTCCAGAATTTTCTCCGTCAATTCTAGCTGTTCTGGCAGTCCCCAAGTCTGTTCTCTGCCTTCTTGGATCAGTAAGATTGAGGCTTTTTGCTTGGTTTCTAGCCCCCCTGCTCTATGTGTGGAGTCCAAGGCCTGCAGGGAAAAAGCCATCCAAACATGCACCTTTTTTAGACTGCTTTTCTTTTTTTCAAGAGTCTATTTTCATACAGCTTCTGCCTACCATTGGTCACTCCTCAGTATCCTCAAATCTTCCTGTCTGCCCCCTACTCCTTTGGTGGACAGTTTATAATTGTCTGCGGGGGGTTTATATGATTTAAGCTATTCTGCCAGACTAGAACTAGAACTTTCCTCACAGTGGACGTGAAACTTAAATGAGAAATAAAGCCTTGTTTTGTTTACCACTGATTTTTTTTTTTTTAACCACAGGATTATTCCTGTGGCTACATATTCTAACTAGTAAATTGCTCCTAATTTGCATAGGGGCCATCTCTGAGAACTTTCCAGTGGACTGTTAATAGTGTCCCCTACTCCCATTCCACCTACCTATTGCATAATCTTCAGACTCGCATTTCTGAAACACAGCTCTGGAGCTCACATTGTCTCAGCAAGAATCTGCAGTGACATCCTGTCGCCTGCTGAATAAAATCTGAGTTCCTGAGCTTGTCATTCAAGGCTTCCACTGTCTGCTCCCCAGCATTCTGGGCTGTCTGCCGTACACGAGCATTATAATAAAAATCCTTTATCCCAAAAAGCCTAAGTTGTGACATATTCTGGATTTGCTTTCTTAACACCAGGAGAGCACAGTGTTGAAAATGGACATGACCGGATGCTTTTCATGTTTTCTAGATGCATTTTCTTGTTTTTGTTGTGATGGGTGTTTTAATACAGATTAAAGGATGAGACACACATTCCATAGTTGTACAGGTACAATTAAGATCTTTAATGTTTCCACAATTAAAAATATAAATGATGAAGTTGTCTGAAAACTATTATGACATGTCTGCGACAGTACGTTGCAGCTCTCCTGTCCTGTTTGTGGAAGGTGAAATGTTGTACCAGGAAGGAAATCATTTTCTAGTTGTTACAGTAACATGGACTAACTGACTTCTCCTCTCCTCTCCTCTCCTCTCCTCTCCTCTCCTCTCCTCTCCTCTCCTCTCCTCTCCTCTCCTCTCCTCTCCTCTCCTCTCCTCTCCTCTCCTCTCCTCTCCTCTCCTCTCCTCTCCTCTCCTCTCCTCTCCTCTCCTCTCCTCTCCTCTCCTCTCCTCTCCTCTCCCCTCCTCTCCTCTCCCCTCCCCTCCCCTCCCCTCCCCTCCCCTCCCCTCCCCTCCCCTCCCCTCCCCTCCCCTCCCCTCCCCTCCCCTCCCCTCTCCTCTTTCGTTCTTTCTCTTCTTTCTTGATATAATCTATTTTCTCTTTTTTAATTGACACATAATAATTGTACATATGTACAGTTGTACAAATGATTGTACATTTATGGAGTACATAGTGATGTGATATATATAATGTGTAGGATTTATGGGGTATTTATTTTTAAAAACTCCTTATAGAACAGTTCCAACTTTTAGAAGTCTTGGCTTTTGAATACCCAGAGAAGAGAATCTTCCAGTGTGTGTGCAAGACAGTGGCTATTTCTTATGCATTTTTGTATGCCTATAATCTAAAAGTCTTAGTTCCATTTATTATGAATTCATAAAAGTGAAAGAAAACCTTAGACTACATCAGACCAACTCCAGATGCAAATTTTTTGTGGCCTTGCACACATTGGAGATTACCCATAAGTACTTGTTGAATTTTGTTGAACAAAATTGTATTTAGCTATTTCTTTGGACTTCACAGTTTATTCAGTTCAGTGTGTGTTATAGATGAAATCTGTGGTTCTGTATTCAATCTCATACCATCCAAAAGGCACAGAGTGCAAACCGCCAATGGAGATGCTGGCTAGTAAATTGTTCACTCAAAGAATATTCCTCTGCTTCTCATTTCCAAAGAGCACTTTTAGTGTCCCATTAGACCACCAGTAAACTATTTGGCAAATTGGTGTTTAGAAAACCCTATGGCCTTGTTACATAGCAATATTAACAGACTTCCTGGATTCTGCTTCCACAAAGTGACACCTTTTTGGTAATTCACTTTACCAGTTCTATCGTGAGTTTCGTCTTGTGAACAATAGCAATAATGATATTTTTCTCCCCTGTGTCATAGGGCTATTGTAGAGCTTAAATAAGATACTACCACAATATGGCCTTGCAATTTTACTTCAAAACTGGGTACTTCTTCTCTATAATATTGTACAGCATCATGAAATGTTATATTAATCAGTTACCATCTTAACTGTGGATATTGATTGCCATTGTGTAATTATCTACACCTACCTATATTCATTAAGAGCCTTCAATTTTTTTTGAAAAAGGCATTGGATTACTATAATGGTGGAGTTTCATGTCTTCACTTTGATAGAGTTCTGTATTCTATTACCATTATTTTATTGTTATTATTATTACTAAGATTGACTATAATGTTACAGAGAATGTGCTCTAGATTAAATTAGTTCAATTACATTAAGCAGTGCACATTATTTTTATTGAGTATTTGCTGTAATTTGCTTAGTAATTCTCAGCCACATGGACATGGCGGTACTGGGCTAGAGAAAGTGCCTTGGAGCCTCTTCCGTACGCTACGGTTATCAGCAGGACCCCCTTCTTCTTTGCGTATTTGCAGGGCCCTGTGACTCAGTCCTGATTTCTCTCTCCAGTCTACGCTTACCCACCACATGACCTCACCCAGTCTCATGGCTTAAAATAACTTCCGTCAACTGATTACATCTCCAGCCCAGCCCTCCTCCTAACCCTGAGTCTGTGGCTCTAACTGCCAACACCTCCACTTGGATGCATGTTCCCGACTTAGCATGTCTGAGACTGAGCTGGGGTGATTCCCCAAGAACTTCCCCCTTTTTAATTAATGGTAGTTCCATTTTTGTATGTGTTTAGCCCAAGAATTTTAGTGCTTCCTTAATTCCCCCTTTCCTCTGGTCTACCAGCAAATCCTAGCAGCTCTGCTTTCAGAGTACAAGTTGGGTCTATCCACTTCTCATCACTGTCACTGCTACTATACTGACCCAGCCACTCTCATCCCTACCCTAGCTGGTAATAATTGCCTCCCACCCCTGGTCTCCCTGCTTCTGTCCTTGGTCTGCTGCAGTCAGTTTTCAACACAGCAGCCAGAGGGATGCTGTGAAAAGTAAAGCACATCAGGTGACTTCTGTGCTCAAAGCCCTCTAGGCTGGTGGCTTCCCATCTCAGAGTAAAGGCCAAAGTCATGAATGTGACCTCCAAAACCCCACGAGATCTGGCTCACATCGGCTCTTTATCCTTATCTTTTCTCACTCTCTACTTACTCTTCTCTGCTTATTCACTCTGGTATCCTCGCTGTTCCTAAAACATGCCAAGTGTCCCGCCTCACCCTTGTCCTCCCTCATTTGCTTTTCCCTCTACCTGGTTTATTTTCTCCATCCAATGTCCACACAGTTATACCAAAGCATCTTTAGACTTTATTTAAAATCATCTTCCCATGAGGCCCAACCCGTGTGGTCTAAAATTTCAATACCCTCTCCTACCTCCATCCTATTATGTACCCCTTCCGTTCCTTTTTCTCCCTGGCACTTCATTGCCGTCTACCATTTTGTGTAATTTTCCTGATCCCCTCATCTGTCTCCCCCAAATTGAATGAAAATTAACAAGAGCAGAGACTGTTGTCTGTCTTGGCCATTGCTGCATCTCAGGTGCTCCTAGTAGTGCCTGGTACCTAGTGCATGTTTGGGAACTATTTTTGAATAAATAATGGAGGTAGGCTACAATTTCATATTTGCCAGTAAATGCTACTCAGCCTATGCATTGCCTACATCTGAATTTTTTTTTTTTTTTAGTTCCAGGTTTGTTTACAGAATGAAATAGTTAAGCATTTCCAATTGTATAATTTGAAAGTCTTCCTAGTGAAGTCGCACGTGTAAATGGTGGGTGGGCAGGCATTAAACGGCTGCAGTGGAGCCTTTGTTTAGATGGTTCTGTTGTGATGCCTGCGTGAAATTTGCACCATTGCCTGAAGCCATGCAGCTATCCAAAACTTTAAACAATGGGGAAAGGTGTCTCTACTTATATGAGAATCTGTTTGGAAATAAATATAGTGTTAACCTATGTAACATAAAGTCTCAGCTGCATTAAGCTGACCATCTCCTTGTCTTTACTATCTGTAAGTCGTGTTTTCCTTCTACTTTTTTGAAAAAGAGATGTCATGGCAAGAAAGAAGAAGTTTTGTATTATTATTATACATATTAGTATTTTATTTTAGTATAATAGTTTTTTTAACAATTGTTTTTCTATTATTTTAATCAGGGCAACACAACTATTTATGTGCTGGAAGGAATGATTGCATCATTGATAAGATTCGAAGAAAGAATTGTCCTGCCTGCAGACTTCAGAAATGTCTTCAAGCTGGAATGAATTTAGGAGGTAAGTTTTGTGTTTGTTGTTTAACAAAAACTTTAGTATGTAGTATAACATCACTAGAATCTATGAACTCCCAGAATTGAGGATGAACCTAACATGGTGCAGAGATTTCTAAAAATCTAATGAGTTCTATTTTCATTCTAAAACATTTGAGGGAAAAAATATTTCTTAGCTGGAGTTAAAAAGAGGTATGTTGTATGACTATAGTCTTAGTGAATTTTTCAATCCTGAGTTTGCTGAGTTTTAAGAGCTGGGTACTTAACCAAAACCAAAACAGAAATAAGTGACTTTATACCTAAAACCATAACTTACAATTTTTATTGCCATGTCTGTTTAGAAATTAGACGTATATGTGATAACATTACTGAGATAAGAATACATACCTAACTCTAGGGGGTAAATGTAGTAAAGGAAGATCTATACGGAAAAAAAAACTTTAAAATGTTACAGAGGCTCATCTAAAGAAGGGGAGAGGTAATAGACTAGAACCAAATGGAGAAGTATACAACATCCATGGATGGGAAGCTTCAGCATCTTAATAGTATAAATTTTTCACAAGTTAATTCACAAATATAACACAATTCTAAGTTCCTAAAGAACAGCCAGGAAAATTCTAGAAATGAAATAATGAAGAGAACTAGCCCTACCAGATAGGAAAACATATTATTCAGTTACAGTAATTAAAATAGTCTGTGGTATTTGCTTATTGATTTATCAGATCAACAGAAAGTCAAGAAATAGATCCAAATATAATAATATGGGGATTTTGTACATAATAAAGCTGGCATTTCAGATCAGTGGGGAAAGGATAAATTATTCAATAAAAAGTATTGTGACAACTGGATAGCCATATGGAAAACAAGAAAGTTGAATGCCAACTCTTACTGTACACCAGAATAAATGCTGGTGCTTCAAAGATTTAAACTTTGAAAAATAACCAGAGATACTAAAAGAATTAAGAAGAATGGATTTCTTCTTCTACTCTCCAAGCAGAGAAGACCTTTCTAAGTCCTTCTTTCTGTGTATTCCACATCTGCAGATTCAACCAACCATGAATTTAAAATATCTGGGGAGAAAAATAATAATAATTAAAAAAAATACAACAATAAAAATAAAATATAGCAGCTATTTATATAGCTTACATTGTATTAGGTATTATATAATCTAAAGATATTTTAAAGTATTGAGGAGGATGTTCATATATGCAAATACTATACCATTTGATATAAGGGACTTGAGAATCTGTAGGTCTTGGTATCCTCCAAGGGCTCCTGGAGCCAATAATTCCCCATAGATAGAAGCCATGGATGAGTTTATAAAATAAACTCAGAAGCTATAAAAGCAAAAGATTGAGAAAATCAAATCATACTTACAAATCAAATATTATTGCAAAGGCAAACAGTATGAAACTGGAGGAAATACATGCATCTTGCAGACAAATGGTTAATTTTTCTCATAGATACAGAGCTCCTACAATTTCATAAGGGGAAACCCCAGCTCATTAGAGAAACAGGTAAAGGATATGAACAGAACAACCGCAGATAAAAGAATTACAGTTGGTTCCTGAAACACATGAAAAGATTCTAAATCTAATCATAATAATAGAAATGCAAATTAAAATGCAACATGATATAATTTTTTACCAATTCACAAAGATAAAACATTTTTTATGACATTGTTTGATGAGAGTATAGAAATAAAATCAAACTCATTGGTGATCTCGTGCGTTTTAGGTAGGAGTATAAATTGGTACAACCCCTATGGAGAACAATTTAGCTGTTTCAATAAAATGTTAAAAGGCACATGCCCTTTTACTCAATTCCACTTTTAGGAATATATCTTAAGTATATTTTTGCAATGTAAGAAATGATACTTGCATAAAATATTCATTGTAGCATTGTCAAAAATGAGAAATACATTAAATATTCATGTGTTCAGGATTGATTAAATAAATTACAGAATACTCTTCAGACATTAATAAAAATAAAGAGAGCTCTATATGCATGAATAGGGACTGATCTCCCAAATACTGTTTAGCAAAAAAGTCAGGTTGCTAAATAACATATTTTGTATACTATTTGTGTACAAGTTGCATATCTATTTTAGAAAAAAGAACATATTGGATAGAACATTTCTGGAATGATTTACAAGGTACTAGTAGTGGTGGTTGTCTCAACAGAAAGGATTTGGGTAGCTGCAAAATAAGGGTAGGAATAAGAACCCATTGTTACCATATATCCCTCTGTGCCTTTGAATTTTGTATTGTGTTGCAAGGGTATACTGTATACGGGTATTATCTATTTTATTTCAGAATATTATGGGGGTACAAATGTTTTGGTTACATAGATTGCTTTTGTACAGCTTGAGTCAAAGCTGTAAGTGTGTCTATCACCCAGATAGTGTACATTGTACCCATTCGATGTAATTTCACCCATCCTCCCTCCCCTCTCCCACCTGCATGATTTCCCATGAGTTTTACTTCTTATACATACTTGTGAGTGCTGATTGGTTAATTCCAATGAACCAATAGTGAGTACATGTGGTGTTTGTTTTTCCATTCTTGGAATACTTTACTTGGGAGCACCAGCTCCAGTTCCATCCAGGCTATTATAAAAGCTATTAATTCATCATTTTTTATGGCTGAGAAGTACTCCATAGTATATATGCCACATTTTATTAATCCACTGATGAACTGATAAGCACTCGGCTTGATTCCACATCTTTGCAATTATGAATTGTACTATAATAAACATTCAAGCTCTGACTCCAGGGGGCAGGGGGGCAAGGGCAATATATATATAACCTTAACATTTGTACCCCCATAATATGCTGAAATAGAAAAGAAAAAAGAAAAGAAAAAAAAACATTCAAGTGCGAGTGTCTTTTTGGTAAAATGGCTAATAAACATTAAAAATGCTCAATGTCTCGAATGATGAGGGAAATGTAAATCAAAAGTACAATGAGATATCGCCTAACTCCTGTAAAAATGGCTTTTATCAAAAAGTCCCAAAATAACAGATGCTGGCGTGGGTGCAGAGAGAAAGGAACGCTTACACACTCTTGGTGGGACTGCAAACTAGTACAGCCTCTGTGGAAAGTAGTGTGAAGATACCTCAAAGAACTAAAAGTAGACCTACCATTTGGTCCAGCAATCCCACTAACTGGGTATTTACCCAAAGGAAAAAAATGCCATACTACCTGTTTAAAAGAAATAAAGTAATTCAAAAACTTATTCAAATGAGACGTCGTTCTTCTTTGCTTTGATGAATGCATTCACTGGCTGGCTAGTCAGGACTAGGGGGTAAACATGGTTGCCTGGAGAGCAGCTCTTGGAAACGTCAAGAGGAAGATGAGTGTGGCCTGGGAGGACTGCTAATGTGGGGGGCGTGCTCCAGGTGCCTCAAACAGCAGCCAGAAAGAAAGGCGCACCCTGGTTAAGAGGGCACGCTCTGGAACCAGAGTGCATGGTGGGGAGACCCGTGTTCTGCCACTCACTGACCTTGTAACCTGATTAGGTCACCCCTCTTCTGTGCCCAGTGTCCTTATCTGCACCTGCCGTTGATCACCAATACTACCTCTTGGGCTGTCGTGGCGTTCAGTGAGTAAATGTAGGACAAGAAGATGTAACTCGAGCATGTTAGTTGGTGGTGGTAAAGCTCACTGAGGTTCCATGGCACAGTTGCACATAATCTCATTTCATCCTACCAACCCTCTGAACCCCCCGAAAAGGCGTTATTGCCCCATGTTTTGGGGACGGTGGGCCTCTGGTGCCCAGAGGCGTTAAGTGCTTTGCACAGGCAGTGAGATAATGGAGAGAGATCTAGGACCTCGGGGCTCCTGGTCTGGTGTTTGCGTTGCACCACAGTGACCCCCTTGTTCTGCTACCCAAGTCCACATGGACGTGGCTCAGAAGATCCCTTTCTGTAACATGTGAGTGAGGATCAGGAGAGATTATTAATCATTTAAAAGGTAGATGGCACAAGGGTATAGCCATTGGTTGTAAAGCGAATTCAATCTATTTTATAAACGTATCTGAATTTTTAAAACAGCACACACTAGGAAGATATGTTTTAAAGTATCTATATATAATTTTTATATTGCTTTACAAATAAAGTATATATTTACATATAATATGTAAATATTACTATGAATATGATATGTATATCATTATACTGTATAATACATAATTACTATTGGTTACTATAAAATAATAAGAAAATATCTATACTTATAATTCCTACCTCATTGGGTGTTTTAAGTATTAACTGAGTTAATTACCTTCAGAACAGGGTTTCTCAACCTCTGCCCAGTAGACATGTGGGGCCTGAAGGTTCTTTGTTGTAGCGGACTGTCCTGTGCGTGGTAGAATGTTTATCAGCACCCTTGGTCTCTCCCTACTGGATGCCAGTGGCAAGCCACTCTCCCCTAGTTGTGACAACTAAAAGAGTCTCCAGACTTTGCCAAGTGTCCCCTGGAGGCATTGACACCCATTGGTTTAGCAATAATAGTAAATAATAGTGAGCGTTATTTCGGTGTTAGGTTATATATGCCATCAAAGGAGGAATTTTTGTTCATTTTTTTCATTCCTTTATCCCCTGTGACTAGAACAGTGCCAGGTACAAAGTAGGTGTTCACTAGATATTTGTTGAACAACTGAATGAACAGCTGGTATTTTTGAGGGCTTGCTGTATTCTGAGTACTCTGCTAAGCCCTAGATATGTGTTATCCTATTTAAGCCTCCTAAGCAACACTAGGAGATAATATGTCCATTGTACAACTGAGTTCATAGGAGGAAAGAGAGGTTCAAGAGCTGGCCCAAAGACACAAAGGCAGGGAGTGGCAAAGCCAGACCCCAGATCTCTGTTCCTGGCACCAAAGCCCATGCCAGCATTGCTTTGCTATACAGAGCAGGTCCAATGTAGGTAGGTTGGCTCAACTGATCTATTAAAGGGAGCCATGGTACACAGGTGTTTTACTTGCATCAATTACCTACAATTACCTGTGAGATTTGGCACAAGACATGCTATAAATTTTACATAATATGTTACTGGCTTCTGTATATACAGGATAGATTTTGTGGGTTTTGGTTAAAAAATATATATATATATGTTAGTAGAGAGAGCTCGCTTTGAATCTTGAGGTCATTGAAAGTAGTCAAAAATAGGCAGAGTGAAAATTGATACTTGTGCAAGTGGTATTTTCTTTAGGCTCAGGTTATAATTTAACAACTTCTGGTTCATGAATTAAACAATTAACTCTTACTAGTTGTCCAGTTGCGGTAACATGCATTGTAATTTTTTTCTTTTACACCACTTCTTTTGAAGCCTTGCTTTTAGTTTCTTTGGGAAAAAGAAATGCAACCTTGAATGTGAAGCAAGTTCTAAAATTAAAAATGTGAATTAAATTAAAACCTTAGTATGCATGTTCCAATTGCACGCATATTCCTAGCAAAGCCGGGCCGTCCCATCTCTTTTTACCCACCCTCTTCCCCAGACGTCTTTTGGGAGACAAGGCAGATGGCAACGTAGTGTAACACTTGGAAGACCTTTACTTTTATTGAAGGACCATGACTCCAGGAACAAAACCCAAACTACTTTCAGAATATTTTTCTTCCTATCCCGTTGGTTGACTAGCATACAATCCTAACTGTGACCCCAAACCAGCCTCTCCTTAGCAAGTGGAAGGAAGGAAGGTAGAGTTTGTAGATTTATATTTCTCAAAAATGAAAGCTATAAAATGTGCCTCTTCCCTTCTTGCTAGACCCATTGCCTCCTTCCTGCCACAAGTAGGATTCCTTTTCTTTAAAATCCTGCTGGGCTGTAGGCTGCATGCAAAGGAAAATACAGCAGAAGATGTGAGAATGTCAACAGAGAAATTGAAAGGAAAATAACAGCTCTTTGGCCCCAAGCTGAGCCTGCCATTCTTGCTATAGCCCCATTAGTGGATCTAAAAAAGTCGCGATTCTATATACATGAGAATTGGCTGCTTTGTATAGCCTTCTCCAAAGGAATTAATCACTTCTGTTTTATATGCCAGTGTTCTGAAAAGGGTGATGTATACATGTCTTTTAGAGTTTTTCCAAAAATATACACAGCACAGCACTAAAGTTATCTGGCCTTTCGACCAAGTCCTTCCCAGTGCTCCTGGCTCGACTGCACTCTGATGGCAGAACACAGAGGGGGATATTAGAGGTTTTTCTATCCTAGTCCTCCCATTTTACAGATGGGAATTTGGAATGGAAGATGGTATCATTAGAGACCTGAAAAAGGCAACGTAAGGATCCCAATTCAGTTATCTTTCCTCCTTTCTAAACCACCCCTTATTTCATTTTTTTAGTAGATATGCTAGGAAGTCCACTTTCACATTTCATTAATGAAGACTTTAAAATATTAAAGCTTTGCTTGGTTTAGATTTAACAATGTAGACTTTACAGGCCACAGGATGTTTCTTAAAACTGGTTCCTACTTCTGGTTCCAGTTTCCTTCCAAAAAGTATCTACAGCTTTTTTAAACCCCAGAAATCACTTGACTCAGTTTAGCAGAATTCTTTAAGGGTGGCCATATTGGGTCCACCTTTCCCTCTCAGAATGTGACATGTCACATGGAAATCGAGAAGGATCTCAGACACGGACGGGAGGAGCAACAGCAGACATCACAGTTGCTTTTGGGGGATGGAGAGAAGGAAGCTAGGTGAAAAGGGAAGGGAAACATAATGCCAATGCTGGAAATTGTTCGATGCCCTGTGCATTACTGGTAAGAATGGAACCAAAGCAGAGAAAATATTTAAATTAGAACTCATCCACATAATGCAAAATTAATGAGCCAATAAAATTATGGCTGTGAACATTTTATAACTGCATAGAATACTTTCTGAAAAAAGTAACAATGAAAAATTAGCATGCAAGTTATTTAGGTTACTTATTCTGTGATTACAACTATATATGAAAAGATTTGCATGAGTCAAGAGACCAGGAGGAAGTGTTAGAGCACCAAAAATGGTTTGTTAGTGAAGTAAGATTATGGTTATATTTTTTTCTTATATCTTTTCTAGTTTATTATTATAACATGAACTTGTTTTATAGTAATAATAAAATGTAAAGAAAATAGACCTCACAATTTTGAATTAAAAAGAAAGGAAGCATAAGACCGGGGTGGGGAACCTTTCATGTTGGAAGGCCTCATAAATTTAGCTGTAATCAAATAAGGCCACATGCAAGAAACTTCAATTAGATATACTTAAAAATGTACATTATTTTGTAAAAATCTAACTTCTGTGTACATAATAGTTTCAGAAAGTGAAAACTATTTGTTAATGTTAAAATTAACCTTTTAATGACTTTCTGTTGGCTTTGTGTTGGAAAGCATTTGAATATTTGGTTGCAGCATGAAGGTCTGCCTGATTTTCTAGATGGATATCAGTCATTTGTGACCTCAAGGACATCTTGATTTGAGTTAGGTAGAAGAATGTAGATTCGCAGCAATAATTGGTTGAAAAGCAAGAAAGCATTTTGGGGGGCATGTTGCCAAAGGCGTGGATGTTCTACATTTTTCCATATTTCAGTTGGATCTTTCTTAGCATCAAACAACAACTTTAAAATGTCAGCTACTGAGAGCTCAGAGCTCAATCAATTCTTTTTTTCTATTTTTTATTCCAGCATACTACATGGGTACAAATGTTTAGGTCACATATATATTGCCTTTGCCCCACCCAAGCTAGAGCTTAAAGTATGTCCATCCCCCAGATGGTGCACACTGCACCCATTAGGTATGACTATACCCATGACCTCCTCCCGCCTCCCACCTGCCCAACACCTGATGAATGTCATTACTATATGTGCATATAAGTGTTGATCAGTTAATACCAATTTGATGGTGAGTACGTGTGGTGCTTGTTTTTCTATTATTGTGATACTTCACTTAGTAGAATGGGTTCCAGCTCTATCCAGGATAATACAAGAGGTGCTAGAACACCATTGTTTTTTGTGGCTGAGTAGAACTCCATGGTATACATATATACCACGTTTTATTAATCCACTCATGTATAGATGAGCACTTGGTGTGTTTCCATATCTTTGCAATTGTGAATTGTGCTGCAATAAACATTTGAGTGCAGATGTCTTTATTATACTTTTTTTCCTTTGGGTAGATGCCCACTAATGGGATTGCTGGATCCAATGGTAGTTATACTTTTTGAGAGATCATTTGAAGAATACACAGCTGTTACAGACCTATTAATTGGAGAATACAATGAAAGGTTCCTTAACTTTGGGAATCTTGACATCACACTCAAATTAGCATTTCAGCCTCACCTAGTTGATATCACCAAGGCACCTAAAGAACTACAGATAGCAATTGCTCTAGGCCCTTTAGCTACCTCAGTGATACCAACTAAGTGAGGCTGAAATGCTCATTTAAATGTGATGTCAAGATTCTCAAAGTCAGTAAACCTTTCATCGTATTCTCCAACTAATAGGTCTATTTTGAATATTTGTATTTTGAAACATTATGAGGATCTAAGCATCCTACAACTTTGGCAATGCATTCTTTCACAACTTCTACATCACTGAATGGCTTCCCTTTTTTCCAGAGTATATAAGCTACTTTATAAGTTGCTTCAGTGGTATTATTTCCAGGTCTTATTGCTCCTTGAAAGAATTGTCTTTGCTTTTGCTTTTTTCACATTTTAATTTCTGCAATACAACCTTTCGCACCTCTCCATCTAATTGAAAATATTTGTGGTCCTTGTGAGTGTTATAATGCTGATGAGCATGGAGTTTCTTTCATGTTGATGTTGCAGGATCACAAAGCAAGCAAAATCATCTTATCCTTAGCAGAAACAAGATAACATTGCAATTCCCAATCCTCATTAAAAAATAAGTTTTCTTCTGCGTTCTTTTGGTCTTCTTTGACATGATGGGTTGTTAAACAGACAGAATTAAAAAATCCTGTTGAGCTGTGCAACTATTCACAAGTTCCACTACAAACAGAAACACAGTGCACAGTTGTCAAAGGCTGGTAACAGACTGGCATACTCGACCCCCATAAACCCTCGCCAGCCCGCCTTGTCCAATAGTGGCACCAGTCAGGCAGGGGAAGTTAGCAGTAAATCATGAGTGTAGCAGCCGTCAATGTAGCCCTTATGGCTTACTAATGTTCCAGTTATGCTGGTCAATCTGGGAGGATTATTTTGTCGAAACTTATTTTATTCTTTGGTATTTTAAATACATTCTAAAGATAAAATATATAAAAGATGAACAAAAATAAAATAAAAGGATTCTGTAAAAATTGGATTCAGTCAAAAAGCCTCATTTAAGTAAGGACCTAGAAGGCCACCATGTGGCATTAAGGCCATAGGTTCCCCACTCCTGCAGGAGACTAATAATGCTACCAAGCAGCAGAGGTAAAGCATAAGACCGTGGATAGCCAGAGGAATTATCTCTGAACCAGAAAGAAGAAAAAAAACAAGAGTCATCTGTAAGTCACCCACTGTGAAATACTTTAAAAACTGAAATGGAGAAGTGAGTGGAAAACCAAAGACCTAGAGACCAAAGAATCATAAAATCATGACTGGCACTCCAAACCCAGAGAAAGAGAGAGAGAGAGAGAGAGAGAGAGAGAGAGAGAGAGAGAGATTTTTTACTTGAGGAAAATCAGCCTCACCAGCCAGCAACTTACTGGGTCTAGTCTTCCCTGTCACTAGCCACACTCACTGGCGGTGTAGGTCTGGTGAGAGAAATCACGGGATCAACGCCAGTGAGAGAGCAGGTTTAATATCTGAAATCCAATAAGGAAATCATTTTTGGGTGTCCTTAAGGATCTCCCGAGGCAGGATATGCAGTAGTTGTAGAAGTTTAGAAAAAGCCCAAGTGTATGGAGTTTTATGAAAGAGATGTCATTTCTCACATTCTTTCTTTCTATTCCTCTTGCTTATAGAAAGTAAGAATTTCAACGGGACTTTTGAATGGTAAAGTCGAGGGAGAAATAACATAGTTTTATAAATCAATGGAAGTATGTCTTTTGAATTTTCATGTTTGTTAAGCTATATTAATTGCCATAGTAATATAACTGTTGACATAAACAACTGGAATTTTTACCCTGCAAAATTTTGTGAAGAAAAGTTCAGGACCGGTTCTAAAACAGATAGAACTTAGAAGATTTACTCTATGTCTTCAATTATAAGATGTTTTTCCATTCATATTTTAACTGTATGATTATAATTTGCAGTCACTTTGTACATTTTATATTATTAAGTTTCCTTCAAAACTCAATTAAATTGGTGTCTTATTTTATGACTGATGACATCTTAGAAAAGAAACAGTGTACAGGCATTCAATACAAAAGTCCATTCCTCTTCAGCAAAATATATACATTGGTGTACACTCACGCTTCGGCGAGCTCACCCAAGTAGGGTCTTTTTAAATATAAAACTCAAGGATGTTGGAAAAGTTCTGCTTGGGTATCCAAGTGTCCTCTGTTGCTTCCATTTTTCTTTTAACTTTTTCATTTCAGTCTGTCCTGGTAGGCTGTCATCCCAGTCTTCCTTAAAGAGCCTGAGAGCTTAGTATTTCAGACATTTTGGGTCTAGGAAATCTTGTCATTTGTCCTTGGTGGTCTTAGGAGACCAAGAATTCCAGCTGTCCTACCTCTTTCCAAGCAGCATCCTTAATACACAGTCTCTTCAGGCCGGGACCCCAGCAGCCTCCCAGTTTTACACACTCACTGATATTTTCTGTAATACACTTATTTTCTATCTCTGTTACAGTAGTAGAGGGGTTTGGTTTTGTTTTTTGTTCATGGCACCTCACATTATTGTTACAGTCTTTCAGGTTACTTCAGATAATGGGGTTTTATGATAAGAATATTGATTGCACAGCCAGTCTTTGTAAAAGATTAGGGTGTCATTCAGTATATAACAGGCTTTCAATTTCTAGGACTTTTCTCTTTGTTTTTTCTCTTTTTTTACCTGCTGCTTTCTGCTGCTTTCACTCCACCTAATTCTCTCCGCCCTACCTTTTCGCTTTTGCGTGCTCGTGGTTTTCACTACACATAGCTGCTTAATGCCTTCTCTCTGCCTGTCTCTCAGCTTCGTTGTCCTCTGAGGGTCCTGCCTTCAGAAATCCTGGGAGAGGGTATGGATCAGTTGGTTGGTCATCGTCCAGAACAAAGCTGCCAATTGAGTCGAGTCCTCCAAAGAATATAGACAAATGTCCGCCTTTGTCTCCCTTTCCTCACCCAGGCTGATGTGGTCAAACTTCAAATTTTAACTGAGTGATTATAATTTGCAACTAGAATGTACATTTTATATTGTTAGGTTTCCTTCAAAACACTTATTAAATTGGTGTCTTATTTTATGACCAGTGACATCTTAGAACAGAAGCAATACAGGCATTCAATACAAAAGTTCATTCCTCTTTAGAAATGTACACATTGGTGTGCACTCACACCTTGGTGAGCTCACCCAAGTAGAAAGCTTGATGACCTGTGACGACAAATATTTTGGCCCCATTTTCCAGAAAGGAGGTATGCATACAGCATTCAGCACGTGGTAGGCACATTTCCCGTACAAACTCGTTAACAGTTAATCAACCGTTAATTGTGGAGCATCCCTGAAATCACAGCGATTTTTCCAACACCATAATTTTTATTTACCTGTTTTAAGTTATCCATACATTTAAAAGTGAAAAAGTATTCATTTTTAACAAGCAAATTGGCAAAGCAAAATAATAGCTTTTCATGCTTCTTGGAACAGAACTACTAAAGGCTTTATTTTGAAGTTGAAGTCTTTTTGATATAGCTACTTTGAAAACACATGAGCCAAAACAAAACAGAAAAGCATAAATAAAGCAAATCTTGGGTTTTTTTTTTTTTTTAAATCAACAGTGTATAAGGTGGATATTCTTTTGTAGAACATGTTTCTGTAGCTGAATTGTTCTCTGTCCCTAAACACTAGCACTGATCCCAGGCCCTAAAATTGGGCATGGTTTCTGGGGTCAGGGATGAGTAGGAGGTGAGGGATATGGAGATATTAGGGAGAGGAGAACAAATCACTTATAACCAAGCATGGTAGGTTTACTACATAGTCACCTTAGAAAGGGGCAGTCAGTCATTCTAGGTGAAGTACCTGCCTGCCCTCTGAGGAGTCACCTGTGTCGTGTGCCCCAGACTTTCATTTCTCAAAGTTGTAATCATTGAATTTATTCACTTTCAATTAATAGGTATGCCCACTGAGAAATATAACTTAATCTTTTTTTAATTCAGAAGTCTAGTGACTAATGATCTGCTTCTTATAGGGTTTCTGAATAAACTTCTTCTTTTTTTTTTTTAACTTCTTATCCCCATGTTCTCACTGAACTAAAAGATTGTGAAAATGGGGAAGCTATTTATGTTACAATTAAGTCCTCTGTTCTCACTCCAGAATGTATAGAAAACCATTCAACTAACTTTCCTTCAACTAATGATCCTTCAGTCTTTTGCAGTAATTAAATATGTGTGATATTTAGTGTCTTTTCAGGTGATGATTTTTCTGGACAGATAATACGACTTTAAAGGCTAACCCAGTTCTAACCTGTTTTAAAACTATCTTTATTGATTTGCCAAATTATAACATATATACTCGTTACCTATCATGACTAGTAAAGGAAAGTAAAAATTCTTTGTAATAAATTGGGGGAATAAAGATGAAGTAACAGTCAAACTGTTTGCTGAGCACTTTATTTGCTGATTAAAAAATAATGATTTACAGCTTGACAGAGGGGTTCTTAAAAGCTAGCAGAGCAAATAAAAAAATGGTTTCATCAGAATGTGCTGCTTCATCATTTTGAAAAGAAGATCTGGCAACAATGTAAAGACAATTCCTGGTTTAGATCTTGTAAATAAGAAACTCCAAAATGTAATTGTTCTATATTCCTCCTTTAGTGTTTTATACAGTATTTGTCTTGAGAGCAAAATGATGTAAAATATTTTAAGTAGTAATGAAAGTAAACATTCTGTCAAATAATTATTTTTATATTAATATTAATTTGGATAGGAGGGGACCATAGTGTTTAAAAAGTGCATCTCTGACGAAGCCATGAAGTCATTCAGCAAATGTTTATATTTGTCACATACCTCTGATAGGCCAGGCATTCCACACGTTGATGCAAATGTATCAATAGTAAGGAGAAGGCAGGCACTGGCCCTGCTTTCAGGATGAAGAAATTTATCATAGGTCTGATAAGTATTGAAAATTTAGCAAAAAGGGTACTTGAAGAACACCTTTATGTTGGCAACGGCCCACGTCCCTAAGTTCTTTCTCTTTGCTTCAGAGTGTTATCAGCAACTCCTTGACTTCTATCTATTGAAACAAGGTGGAGACAGCTCAGGACGGCCTCATGGGACTCTCTTCCTCACTGTTTTGCTAGGTTCTTCCGCGATGCCTCCTTGTGCATCCATCCCATCACGACCCTGTGGTGTCTCCCGCTGCTTGCATGGGCGCTGTCTGGAGCGGAGCAGCTCTGCATCCTGGAAACCTTGCAGAAGGCCCCGGGTCCTTCTCAACTGCTCCCACCTCAGTTCCACTGTAGACTTCAGCATCTACAGTGGAAAAAGCTGCTCCCTGAACTCAGATTATGAAAATCAGCCCTATGCATTCTTAACCAAAAAAATTGAATGCAACCTTTCTGTACAGATTTCTGGTCCCCTTAGAGTTTTTTTAAGTCATTTCTCATCTGAGGACTATTGAGGCAGCGCTGGATGATGTCCGGGGAACAACTTGCTATGTCCACATCTCTTTGATTTCTCAAAGTTGTAATCCTTGAATTTATTTACTTTCAATGAGTAGGTGGTGTGTCCACTGAGAAATGGCTGTGAAAGGGTCTGGCACTGGGGCAGCCTCCGTCCTAGGGACCAACTTCCGTCCCTCTCCCTTCAGTTCTTGAACTGCCTCGACACGCCACTGTTTCCTCATTCCTCTTTAGAGCTGATCTTCAATAACTGCCAGCAACACTGGGAGGCAAACTTTTATGAACAATTAAAAATTTTTAAAAGTTCATGAAGATGTATTTTAACACAAAGTTTTTTTACTCTAATGATCTTCAAACCAAGCCATTCTTAATCCTAGAATGAGACTAATTCACAAGTGAAAATTCAAACAGTTTCATACGATTTGCTATTTACATATGGAGGCATAAAATATACCACAGTAGAAAAAGAATAAATGAAAGGGATTTTATGTTATTGCAGAGAAACATCTGCATATATTAATTAACTCACTGTGTATTGTATGTATGTGTGTATATATATATATTTTTTTTAAGCAAAAAACTTAAATCGCATGGCATAAAAACTTTTTCAGATATACTCAGATTTTTAGATAAATGAAGTTGAGTCAGATTAAAAATTCTAAGCCAAATTCAAAAGATTCCATGGAGGAATGGTACTAAGCTAGGAAGACTGAATAATTAAGTCATCCTTTTGGACAGTTCTCACTGCATGTCAGAAGCTTCTGTCAAGTCTTTGTTTCAAATATACTCCCCCATGCTCTGCTCCTGATGATTCTCGTGTAGTAAATCTGAATAGAGCACAGGTATCCTTACTTTTATAAACTCCACATGTTACGATCAGTTCACTAGAGCTGGGAACCACTGTTCCAAGGGTTGTTGACATTGGCAACATTTTTCTCAGGGTAAGAAAGCCCTTTAGTTGATTTTTTTAAAAGCCCTTTAGTTTTAACTTTTTCTCTATTTAGTGTTACTTTGAATTTTTTTCGTGGAAATCACTGACCAGAATTCTGTAAATATTTCTTTGTTGGGAGAAGTCCCTGAAAATGATGTTTCAAGTTGTTAATATATTTGCAATTTTCTTGCTAACCCTAACGCAGGCCTTACAAAGGGACATGTTAGCTTTTAGTCTGTTGACTTTACCGGGTTTGTGTCTCACGAAGCACTAACTTTAAATATATTTGATAAGCTGTACATTTAAATGCTACGAACATTTAGGGTAGAGGGTTCAAATCTCGCAAATGAAGGTATAAGTCTCATATCCTCAAGGAAGACGAGCACTGAAACAGTGACCCCACCTTTCTGTGTCAGGGAGTCGAGAGTGGGGAGCAATCTTGGGAGGAAGATGAGGGGGATGGGGAGGGACCCTGGAGTGGCTTGTGAGTCATTAGGGGAGAGGAAGAACCAGCCTGGCGATGCCACCCTAAGTGTCACCTCACTTCCACTCCTCTGCCCCCACCCCAGATCCTGGACACGCATAGACATTTGCACCCACTGGGGAGAGGCAGAGAGGAGAAAAGGGGGTCAGTCACCCCAAGCCTGCCACACTCTCTGAGCCCCAGGTCCCCGCTGTGGTCGCCTTGTCTCACGCGTGTAGTCAGCAGAGTCAGAAGGAAATGTCTGTGCACAGCCGGGGTCTTCCAAGCCCTGAAGCGGATGTGCTTACCTCCATACTCTTCGTTCTTCAGAGGAAAATAACCTCTTGAGCCACTTCTAAATCCCTGCTCAATGGAGGTGGTTTGGATCATGCCATTAAACATTTTCAGATAATATTAGTGGTGACACTATTGTTGGCTTTCCGGTTGTTTTATGGGCAAAGAAAAATCCTCACCTGGCTTCTAAATATTACGTAAGAGATTTGATTAAAAAACTCTGGAGTTGAAAAACAGATCCGGAGAGCAAAGGAGAACCTTAAAAGGTGCTGACTTTATTTGCTCTGAGGCTCACTAACTGTCTTGTTAGCAAACATGCTTTCATATCCAGTTGGTCAGTTTTTCTCAAGTCATTTGACTTATGTTTTTTTTTTCTTTAATAAACAAAATCCAAGCATCCCCTTGGGTTATTTGAAATTCAAGACAAAGGGAATGCTATGACCGAACATAAAGCAGTGAACGCAATGATAGTTCATTTCCAACCCAGGAACATGCACGCTCCTTTCTGTCTCTGCCCTCTCCCTGCCCCTCGAGAGGTTCTCAGACACTCCTGGGAATCGTCCTGTCCCATGTGACTGGTCCTGCCACCTGCCCCTCTGGGCCCTCCGCACAGTCAGCGGCTTCTCCGCCCACACGCCCTCTTCTCCAGCGCTGCCCCCATTCCTTGGCTCATAGCCCCCCATCTTCAAAGCCAGAGTAAATGTGTCATGCCACCTCTTCTTCCAGTTGCCACATCTGCTTCTCTCCCTGCCTCCATCTTTCACTACTAGTAAGGACCCTTGTGATTACATCTCACAAGATAATCCCCCTGTCTTAAAATCCTTAAGTAACTCTGCAGAGTCCGTTCTGCCGTGTAAGGTAACACATTCCCAGATTCCAGGGGTTAGGAAGTCAACACCACCCAGTGACCATTCTTCTGCCCACCACACCATGTCATGACCCATGCCCAACAAAAACATGCCACTGCTCTGCACCTTCTGGATACTTCCCTGATTCTGACCCTCTTTATAGTCACCCACTTCATTCTCTCTCCTTACTCCCCGATACCACCCCTCCTTTCCCTGAAGTCACTCTGAATTGTCGCTTCCAACCTCCCAGTTGTGCCTTTGTCCACCAGGTTGTTATGACTGCACATTCCTCCCCTCCGCTGGTCTCTATCGCCCCCTTCAGACTCGCCTTAGAAAACTCACCACCTGCCGGGCAAGCACACTCCTCCCAGGCCAGTCTTTCACACAGTGGGGAGAACTTTCTTTCCCTTTTAGGCAGTTTTATAATGTTGTATATTTTTATATTAATGATTTATTAAGGCTTTGCCTATAAAGCTTTTTATGACTTCCTTAGATGAAGTTCATTAGTACCTTCTCTCTCCTTCCAAAGTCTCTGTTATAGCTCTCATTGCATTTTATTATAATTATCTGTTTATAGATATTTCTTGCCAAAGAAACTTTGAACTTTCCAACAACAGGATTGTCTTTTTGTCTTTATATCCAGAGAACTCAGTGCAGCAGATGCTTAACAAATGCATATTGAATGAATGAATGAACATGCAGTTAAACCTCGCCCATAAACTACTAAGTGGAATTTAGCACCCACCACAAAAAAAAAAACAAAAAACAATGTGAGTTTGGTTATACATTTATTAAAGACACAAAGGACTTCATTATAAAAACAGCCAGATAACCAAGATTCAAAGGATGGTATTTTAACAGAGTTCTAGTATAATATTATTTTTTCCATCCCTGTGTCAAGAAGGTGCCATTTCAAAAAATAAAATAAGTTTTGATCTTAATATTGATTTATACAGTGTAATTTGGCAACTTCTTAAATGATAATGTAGTACAGAAAAGATTTAGGTTTAACACATCTCTGCAATTTTTGATTGAGGAATTTTAAGTGATGTTTGAACTTGACTATGCTTACTTAGCCATGGTTTTGTCACCAGCATGAGAGAATATGGGATGTTGGGAATTGCTGCTGTAGTTGTTAAGGTGGGAATTCTAGTCGTGTGGTTTTACAGTGAAGCATTACGTCGCGTGTGAGAGAAAGTTAGGATAAGTTGACCCACCATAGAAGAGCTTGGAGAAATGAGACCCTAAAATAAATGTAAAAAAGCAAGAATAGGAGGTAATGGAGAGAAAAGAAAAAACCCAAGGAGTGAAGCACAGCCGGGATCAGTAGGTTCAGATAAAGATTTACTTGAGGAGCTTAGAGGAATAACCCCCCAAGGTTATCAGCTACATTCATGGAATCCATGGTTTCTGGAACGGATGTAATCCAAGGTCAGAGTTGGGGATATGGGCTGATTTCACATGGGAGGAACACCTGCCTTCCTGGGAACTCTAAGACTGACAGAAACCCTCAGCCCATGGCCTCAGGGTGGCCAGTGAAGTGGAGTGGAAATAAGCAATGCTATATTTAAGACCATAAACACAAAGACAAGTATTGACGTTCCCCTTCTGGGAAATAGAGGAGTCTGCCAGCTGAAAAAAAAGAGGGTTTTATCAGGAAGGACCTATAAGGCATTCATCCATGAGAAAAATGTATGCTTACGTAACTAGCGAGTGTGAAACTGCATTCACGACTGAAGTGACTCCGTATGGGCCACACGTGGCAGTTCCTTCACACTGTAGTCATCTTAATGGTATGCGTAGGTTGGCGGGGTGCAAGGCTACCATTCATGGGACAGGGAAAGAAATGCAACTTTGAAAGACGAGAAGTAGGCTGTAAATCTAGGAGTGTGGACCTTTTTACCCACAGGAAGTTGACCATGGGGAGCTATCCCAGCAACACAGCTGAAGGAAGAGTATGTTTTTGAGGGGGGGGGGGCTGTTTCATCACAGGAACAAATACTCTTCACAATGGGATGGCTAGTGAGGAAGACTATTGTAGAAAACCCAGCTTGGATTTTAATATAACAACGAACGTTGACATCAGTCATGACTCATTTTTTTTATGAGTGTAATAACACACAGGCTATGCGCCTGTCGGGCAGTGCGCACGCCCTCTGGGTGTGGCAGGGTGCTTAGCTACGCCTTGTGAATTGTAAACGTGATGTTACGATTTACACTAAACTTGGGGAATTTCTCTAGTGGGCTGTATGTTTGTGCTCGTGTTGCTTAAAATGATGTTTGTAGTTTAAAAGTGTGACACTGCTAATAAGACTTGGGCATCTAGGAAATGTAACTTTTTAATACAAGAATAGATGCTAATCTCTTATAACACCAATGAGATATTTAAGGAACTTTTAATCAAATTCACCTATCTATAAAGCTTGGGGGGAAGGTGAACACTCGGTCCAAAGGGAGTAGCCAGTCCTCACTTCCAGCTGTTTGTTGCCATGAGGGGAAACAGGCAGGTATTGCCGGATGGTAAGGATTTTTTTTTTTTTCAAGAAATGTCACAAATGTAAATTTTTGCATGAAATATGCCAAATTTTGAAAGACGAAAATGAATTTTTTTTATTATGCTTAGTTCACTTTCTAATTTATAACTTCTATTAAACTAACTTTAGGAGCATAATAAATTAGCATGCTTCTTATTTCAGTTCTCATTTGATTGTTTTTCATATAGCCTCGGGATTTCATTATCTTTCTCGCTTACTGTTCTTGTTTTCCACAATTTCCTTAGTGGAGACCAGTGATTCTGAAACAGGGGTAAATTTACCCCCAGAAGGGACATTTGGCAAAGTCGGGAAACGTTTGTGACTGTCCCAGCTGGGGCTTGGGGGACTGCTACTGACATGGATTGGGTAGAGGGCCAGGGATGCTGCTAAACATTCTACAATGCGCAGGACAGTCCCTACAACAAAGCATTGCACAGCCCAAAATGTCAATAAACTTGAGAAACCCTGTTGTAGACCAGGTTTTTAATACCTGTCCTTCCCTGCCTCCTTTCTTTCCTTCCCTTTAAAGAACTCTCTTTTCCTAGTTTCTCTCTCTTCCTGTAATCTCGTTCAGAACCTTTAGGTTGGTAGTTCTCAATTTCAAAATGCAAGAAAATTTACACGGGGAGTTTGTTAAAAACTAAGACCCCCCAGCCTGCACTTCTAGGTATTCTTATGATGATCTTTGTTTTCACAATCTTGGTCTTATGCTTTTCTTATTTTTTATATTTTTTATCACTTTAACTTCTCAGTTATAGCCTGTTACTTTTATTAAGCCCTAAAATATTCACAGTTTTTAGTGGTTATTTATACTTTGGGAAGTAAATTGAAATGTAATTGGGTATAAAGAGATGAAATTATATGCAGTCATATTTGGTCTTTATAAGTTGTCCAAGTAGCTGGATAATATATCTTATAGGGGTTTCTTCCCCAAATTTCTCATTTCTTTTCCCTATATTTTTTGGAATATATGTGTGCCTCATAAGAAGCTGGTTGATAGGGGCTCCTTGCAAATCAAAGGGTAGCATTTTGTTTTTTAAGCATATGGACCATTTTCATCAAATGTCTTCCAGCCTACCATAAATAAACATAAATGAATGTCTTGTTGAGCAAATGTGTTTTCACATGTTTCTTTAAGCTCCTCCTACATAAAAATTCTGAGGCTAACACTGCAGACGGACCCCTGAACTTGAAATGTTGAGGCTCAGTGTCTGTACCACCTCCACCAGCTGGAATCTTGGGCAAGCCAATTCATCTTTCCGGAACTTTATTTCGTCTGATATAAAATGAGATCAAACTGGCTTTTTGGTGAGGTCTTTTCTGGTCTTAGAAGGCTTTGATTGTCTTAATGTGCTCACAATTTGGGTACTAAAACCTTGAACTGATGATGGTCATTTGGGGCCGGAGGATCTCAGCCTGTCTCTGCGTTTCCCACCCCTTCCACAGGATGGGAAGGGTCAGGACAAGGACATTTCCCATCGTTCCACCTGCAAAAAGCAGCCTGTGATGCTGTTCTCATTCATTGATGCTTACTGGGCCCTACAATTAGGGATATAGACTGCCTCTTCTCTGGCTCCTCTCTCTGAAGTGTGGTTTTTCTACAAAGCTAAAGGGGTCAAAACCCCTTTGTGGCTTCTCTCTTTTTCTTCTCCCTTTACACTCACTCCAGGTTGGAAATGGCAGGACTGGCCGCCTGCCTATGTGCTGTGCAGCCAGAGAAGCCCACAGCAGGTCTCCCTGGCTACAGGGCTACCAGGCCCTCTGCTGCTGTGCTTGGCTTGCTGCTGCTTGGAAGTTGCTTAACCTGGCTTTGTTGTCAGACTGAGGCTAGGTTGAGCCATGGCTGGAGTTGTGTTTTACATAGACTAGCCTGGTTTGTTGGAATTTGGGGTGAAACTGAACATCCTCTTTCTTTCTCTTAAAAACCTTCTTAGAGAATGGTGGCTGTGGTTATCACATTCAGAAATCTAGGCAGTTATAGAGGCTCCACAGAGTATTCATTTATTTATTTGCTCTTTCATTCCCTTTGTACAGTAAGCAGTTATTTAATGCCTACTGTGTACCAGGTGACAAGTTCTAAGCATAATAATCTAGAAAACAAATAGATGAATGTGGAATATATCATTATGTTGGGCATGGTCTCATGACCTTTATTCTCCACGATCATGTCTGTGAAGGAAAAATGTCTGAATTTAAAAGAGAATTTCTAATCCTGTTAGTCCAAAAAAATTTCGTTAAAGGATAGAAATTCTTTAAAGGGAAAGTTACAGGCTTGTGTTATCCCCACTTAAATATGGATGTTAAAAATTATTATGGAGTTTAAAAGTTGAATTTAACATGTTACGTGACTTAGAACCACTTAATTCATTCGAATATCACAGCATAAAATTGGCCTCACTCCAAGTTAGCAGCAAAGAACTGACTCCTACTCAAAGCTTCACTGTGGGGTGACAGCCATGGGCCATGGCCCCTGTAGCACCAAGAGGGGCTTGTCCTGACACCTGAACAAAGCCATCCGTAATATCATCCACCAAAGACCCCATCCATTCTTCAGAGCTACAAGTAGGAGTGTTAAATCACCATGTTCCAGCAGACTTTGTTTGAAATGAAGGGAAACCTACCTTTGGAACGCAAGCAGAGAATACTAACAAGGAAGTTGCAGACCATTTGAAAAAAGAAACAAAAACCCTTTTTAACTAAATGTTATGTTACTTTAAGAATTGATCCTGCAATCCCACTAGTGCATATATACCCAGAGGGAAAAAAATTATATCTATAAGATAGCTATACTCATGTTTATCCTAGCACAATTCACAGTCGCAAAGATATAGAATCAACCTAAAATCCCATCAAATGATGAGTGGGCTAAAAAAATATGGTGTGTATGTATGTGTGTGTGTGTATGTATATATATATATATATGTGTGTGTGTGTGTGTGTGTGAATAGATTACTATTCAGTAATAAGAAAGGATGAAAAAAATGTCTTTTGCAGAAACTTGGATGGAACTGGAGACCATTATCCTAAGTGAGATAACACCACAACATAAAAATAAATACTGCATGTACTCACTTATAAGTGACAGCTAAACTGTGCCTACACAAGGGCGTACACAGTGGCATTATGGACACTGGGGACTCATAAGGGGGGAGGGGGGAGGGAATAAGGGAAGAAAATTTACCTATGGGGTACAGTGTACACTTCTCAGGTGATGGGTACACCAAAAAGCCCAGTCTCCACCACTATAAACTGTATGCATATAATGAAATTCAAATTGCCCCCTCTAAATCTATTAAAATAAAAAAATTATAAGAAAAGACAAAAATGGAAATACCCCAGAAGGAAAAAAATTAATAAAAAATAAAATATATGTCAAGTAATTAAAAAAAGAATTACTAATAGTGATTTAAACATGCATTGCACCCCCTCCCCCCCAAAAATAAAAACTTTCAGAAATGACCCAGTTATCGTTCCTTAACTACTTAAGTAAAAATCCCCAGAAGTCTTCCCCAGGGCAGCTCACCTCCATAGCTTTGATGGATAACACGGCGAACTGTTTCCATCTAAGGGTAGGGTTCTATGTCATGTGAACGAAAAACGCAGATTATAAGGAACCACAGAAAATAAAAAGCCGTTTGATATTAAACTTCTCCTAACAGTTTCTTTCCAAGGAGTTAGCATCTTATGTATGAAGAACTTTCTTAAATTTTCTCTTAGACCTTTTTTCTTTGCAGGGAGAGATGTATGGATAAATGATATAAGTGCAGAGAATATTTTTGAAACTAAAATGGAAAGCATATTTTTTTTTAAAAGAACATTTGTTCAGCCTGCTGTGCTGAATTAGGTTTTGAGAGTCACCAAAGCTCTGGAATTTACACTGTGGCAGAGTCCCAAATGAAAAAATAGAAGTTCGCCTTGTAAACAGAGCCGGGCAGGGCAGGCCTGTGTCTGTGCCCCGTCCTGGCACGGCTCAGCTTACCACCGGGTCCTCCGCGGTACCCTGAGACCTGCCAACACTCAGGATGCCGCAGTGCTAACCCTCGATGCAGAGAAAAACTGGCACGAAAACATGAGAAGCAACTGCAAAGAGAATCACTTATTCAAAAAAAGTCCATTTGGTTTGGCTCCGCTTTATCTGGAAGTTTCCAGACCAATTTAGCCTGTATCCTGAAGAGTTCCTAGCCTAGAAAAATAACTTTTTTTTCAAGTACATGCATCATTGGCTACTATTAATTCTTAATTTAGACTCATTTTGATAATGCCAGTGGAATAAAATGTGGAGTGATATTTATTTAAAATGCATAAAAGCTGTAAACATTAACATTTGTTTTCTCTTTCCTTAGGCCTATTTAATTTTTCCCCCTGAGTGGCATCCTGTTAACTTATTAATATGTACTTATTCTCATCGTTTTTGATAGTAGTGTTAGCTTCTAATACGAAGATTTTTTTTTTTATTCTGCTTGGCTTCTTTGTCTTACGTTTGTAAAATATTCATAGTAATGGAGCATTAGTACTCATATATACAGACTATTTTACTATGTTATACCAATTGTGAAAAATATATGTTTTGTATCAATTCACAGGGTTGTGATTTTCCATTGGATTATCTGGCTTGTCAATTCTTTGTCTTACTAAGTAATTTGCATAATTTTTAAGCCTTCAGTGCCAATCTCCACATTGGTAGTCTTGAATAAAACTCAGTTAGCTTTTCATATAAAAAATGTAAAGGATGACTTATGATTTGATTAAAATTAAGGTGGTTTTTTAAATAAGATATGCTGTTAAGTATTAGTCCTTGAAAAAATAATTAAAATTATAATGATGTAGCTATGAGTAATTATTAATATTTTGCAGAATATTGAACTAAGAGGGAAGAAACATTTTGAAGAAAATTAGTATTAGAGATAAAAACTGTTCTCCTAGTATATATTTTTTTCATTCCTCATTAATAGTTTTTGTTTCTATATATACAAATCATACTAATCATCTTTTAAAAATTCTGAAATTGAATCTAGGCAACTTCATCAGTTGCCTTAGAGTCTCAGGTACTTCTCAGTGGTAAGATCACTAGGTATAATCAAGGGACCAAGATGGGGAAATCATTGTGGTAAAGTCACAGCAGGTGCTTAGCTGGAGAACAAACACAGTAAATGAAACATGCCTAAAGAGTGATGTGCAAACAAGTGTCCATGCATTATATTTTAAATGTTCTTTGAGTGCTTATTGAAGGAATCTTCTGCTGAAAATTTCATAAAGAAAAATACCATTGGCCAGCCCCCTGTCTCACACCTGTAATCCTAGCACTCTGGGAGGCTGAAGCAGGAGGATCACTTGAGGTCAGCAGTTGAAAACCAGCCTGAGCAAGAGCAAGATCCCATCTCTACTAAAAATAGAAAAGTTAGCTGGGGATGGTGGCGCATGCCTTTAGTCCCAGCTACTCAGGAGGCTGAGGCAGGAGTTTCGTTTGAGCCCAGGAGTTTGAGGTTGCTGTGAGTTAGGCTGATGCCACAGCACTCTAGCCCAGGCAACAGAGTGAGACTCTGTCTTGAAACAAAGGAAAAAAAATATATATACCATTATCTAGTGTAAATAGCTCCCTTATATATCTGCTTTGTATACTCTTATTTTTATGTCCTGTTTGCTTAAGGTATAATAGATCCTGCTTCAGTTGATGTACCGGTGTGAGAAGGTACGATCTGCAGGTACACAGGCCCGATCTGCAGGTTTTTACCAGTGTGTGTGCTAGCATCTGACTAGTTCTTTTTAGCCCAAGCCTTCTGAGGATCATGCTAGAACTTGCGAAGGCATAGTAAATTAAGCTGGGTGCTGTGGTCTATTTCCAGCATTAGCCTTTTGCCTCTTTCTCATACCTCATTCACCCCTGTGACCTTGTTAGAAGAGTGATGTTTCTTCATAAAACATTCTTAATGAGTCTATTTACTTTGCATATCCAATGAGATCGTGTTTCATGTAATAAATTCTCTGCTCAAACATATGCCAAGAAGGCAGCCCTTGCAGCTGTTAAAGAATTAACTTTTTAACTGAGGGAGGGGCCTTTTGCCATGTGACCACAGCTATGATAGTGATCTTTTTCTTATTTTAAGTGTATTATAAAACTGCTTGGAGGTTTTCTTTTTTGTTTTTTGTCTTGTTTTCCATTGCATATATATATATATCAATCCTCAGCATAGTTATTCCCAGAGAATAACAATTTAAAAAGCAGATAAATACCTTTCTAAAGAATGTTAATTTTATTTACATATTTATATTTAAATACTTACATATTAGTCTGAAGAACTCAATTATCAGCTACAATGGAGTTTCAGGAACTTTATTTTTAATCAGAAGTAGTGAGTTCTTCCCCTAGTATACTCTTTTTTAAAATTAGACTGACTGGTTTGATTTCTGCTCTCTTAAATATCTCCTCCAGTTAGAATTAGGTGTCATAACAAGGAGCAAAAGCAAAAAGCCTGAGTTGTCTGTAACAGTAACAGCCCTTGGGTATGAAGAAGTGGACTGTGCTACTCTGGGGATTAGAAAAGAAAACACCTTGTGTATTGAAACAGATTGTTCTACACCTCTTGTTTAAAAGACTAATCTCTATCAATAGAGATGATCCAATGCTACTCTTACAGATAATTTAGAAAAGCCATTTTGGCTCTAGATCCTCTTCTCACCGCTTTGACCTCCTGATTAGATGTCATGTGAAAATATAATGAGGTTTCTCTATTGTAGTTTTCCATGTCATTACAGCCAATCACTTCCTCCTGAGCCTAATGTCCACAGTAACGGAAGCACCATCCTCTGTGCTCAGTCACTCTGTACGAATCCCTTTACCCCCCGCACAATGGTGGCAACACGGTAACACCTACCATAGGGTGCTTATGATGATTAAACCAGGGGATGTGTTTTCTTTTGCATTAGGGCTAAATTTACTTTTTTTATCAGCGTATTACGGCAGTACAGATGTTTAAGTTACATATATTGCCTTTGCCCCACCTAAGTCAGAGCTTCAAGTGTGTCCATCCCCCAGACAAATGGTTCACTTTATCAGGGTAAAACTACTTTTAAAAAGGGGTTGGGTTCATGCCTATAATCCTAGCACTCTGGGAGGCCAAGGTGGGCAGATCAAGCTCAGGAGTTCAAGACCAGCCTGAGCAAGAGCAAGACCCAGTCTCTACCAAAAATAGGAAAAATTAGCTGGGCATGGTGGCACATGCCTATAGTCCCAGCTACTCGGGAGACTGAGGCAGAAGGATGGCTTGGGCCCAGGAGTTTGAGGTTGCTGTGAGCTAGGCTGATGCCATGGTACTTTAGCCCAGGCAACAAAGTGAGACTCTGTCTCAAAAAAAAAAAAAAGGAGGGGGAGGGGTGTGGGGTTGGAAAAAGAGTAGAGAAGAGAGGGTAGAGGGCAGTAGGTGTTTGTTTTTTCTTTTTTCTCCATGGTGCTGAACAAGCTTCCAAGCATGCATTCTGAGATCATAGCATTTGCCCTTTGTGCATATTTTGGAAAAATATTTCTAAAATTATCTCTTAACTACACTTATAAATATAAGGGATTTATTCGTGTTTTTCAGAAAAATATGAACCAGACAGGTTTCTTTCGGACAAATGTTAAGGCTGGAATGTACATTGGAGGGTCTTATTTACTAACATTGGAGGGCCACCGATCTCAATAACTCATTTAATCACTTTCTTCTACCTTAGGGCAGAACTGCTCTCAGGCAAGCGGGATACCTGCCTACCTATTACTTGAGAGTTTTTAGAAAAGAATAGTACATGTTCTTGCTGGCAGTACATTCCAAGCTCTCTCCATAACACATTCCAGAATGCTTGGAGGAAATTCTCCTAATGTCTAATCTAAATCCCCTTTTCTGCCCTTTAAACCCTTTATATTTTATCTTGACCTCAGTGGAAATAAAAAATAGATGCTCACTGTGATTTGGCAAATGTCTCTAAGTTCTTGAAACTGCTTGTTGGACTTCTCATCGCGCTTAGCTGCTACTCTGGAGTAAGTCAAACGTGGTCTTTTTCCACCTTTTTTTCTTTCATAAGCATGTTTTGTCCAGGGCTTTGTGGGTGGAGGATCTGTTATTTTCTTGCTCCTTTCTGATACTTCCACAAGGTCTATATCAGCACCACAGTTGTCTCATAGCATCAACCCGCTGTCCACCCCACCCTGGCCATGAGGCGCCGCTGCCTCTCTGCCCCACCCTGCTGTGGTTCTTCCTGAGATGTGCCGGGTGGGCCGCTCAGTCCGGTGGTGGTCCGTCTTATTTTAGTTCAAAACCAGCCAAAGTTTCAGCAGAGAAAGCTCTAGAAGCTTACTCCATCCCCCAGGAGGGATCACTAAGAGGCTGTTTCTCTGACATGCTGAGTTTCCTCTTCCTCTGAGGTTCTTGCCTGGCTTGCCACAGTCCCCAGCCCGGCTAGATTTCAAAGACGCGTTCTCTCAGCTTTAAAACTCTGGCCCTCGATGAGACCCCCCACACACACACACGTCCTCATGTGTACATACGTTCCTGAGTCTGGCATTAAAAAAAAAATGAAAAATTTTTGTTAAGGATTAGAGGAGGAAAAAAAAAGATATAATTACAGAAAATACAAATGCCATAAAAATAATCAAGTTCACCATCTGTGGAGCCCCAGAAGTACCTCCTCACAGGCAGTTCCTAGCTTTGCTCCGTTCCAATTCCCTGTCTGTCACCAGTAGGGAAGGCATCGTATTTCTGTCATGGGGGAGTCATCTTCCAGAAACGGGTTATTCTCTGTAAAAGTCAGACAACCCCTATTCTGACTCCCTTAGATTGCCTTGAGCCTCTCTGCTTGGCTCTGGCTTCTGGTCCGAGGGACTGTCCTCTTAGTGGGTCAGTGGCACTTGACTCTGGATGGATCCCCGTGCAGGGCAGTGGCCTGGTCCACGTGGGCCCTCGATGTCATTTGAAGCTCACTGAAGGCAAACCAGGGCTTGGTGGGAATTACCACGAGGGAATAGGCACGCATGAGCTCCTGTGGAGAAATAAAACAACTTCTCCCTGCTGTTGTGTTTTCTTCCAAGTATATTGTCAGTGTTACAGTACTTACCATAACTTACCCAAAACTTTACCATCGCCTGCTTTATTCACCTAATTACTTGATTATGTATTGATTCAACTTCTCCAAGATTGCAGTGTCTTGTCAGACTCAGATCTTGTTAGTCAGTATTGCATGCTCACAAAACAAGGTACTTCCTACACAATGGGTTGATATTAGTTATTTGCTAAGTAATTGATAATGTATTCTACAGCAGTTATAACAAAGTTACATTTATTATAGATATAGATGAAGATATCTATGGCTAGCTTTACACACACATTAAAATTTAATATGTGGAGCTCCACTAATCTGGAATGTCTTTTAACGTGGTCAGAGGTTAGGTTTGTGGTTTCCTGAGCATGTTTCCTATGCTAATAAAATCAATAATGCATGTTAATTTGTTAAATGATATAGATTAATCTGAGAATATTTAGAGACACTTTTAAAAACGCCCTGTTTTCAACTTTGTTAAACCATTCTAGTAGTATGTATAAACAATTAAAATGCTACTTCTCTGCTAATTAATCGGGAAGCTAATTATTGATTCATGAAAGCAACTTGCCCCCGTACCCTCAGCCCAGTCCTATTAGCGTGTTGTGCCTGGAGACCCATTCACATGCGCGTCTTTCTCTTAGTACAAGTAAGGGCAGCTTCGCCTCACGACCAGTTAAACCTGTAGAAAGATGGCATTCCTTCCTTTGGTTTCATGACACAAAAATACTAAGTCGTCCCTCTGTCTCTCGCGTATCCCTCCTCTGGCAGCAGAAAGGCAAAGAGAAGTCATGCAGACAAGAGGATGAGGAAAAGAGGAAAACACAAATCGAGATCATTGGGCTGAAATCGATGCCACATGTACAAGGGTGGTGAGGAAAATGGGCTGTTAAAGAGGATGGTAGGGCGCAGGGTGGGGAGAGAACGCTGTTACTGTCCTGTGGGCTGTAATTACTTTTGGCCAATGGACAGAAAAATACGTCTTTTACTATAACCCCCAAATATCCTCTCTAATGTTTACTGCCAAGACCTAAAATTTCGAGAGATGGCATGCTTGGAACATTTCTGCAATGACAGAATTCTCACTTCTAGTGAAGTGTTGTGATTGAAAAAAATTCCATATTTTTCTAGCTATCGGTCTCTTATTCTACTCTAGAGGGGGAAAGTTATCCTGATTACTGTTTTCAAGAATAAAGAATCTATAAGGGGTCAAAGAACTACAAGAACCCTTTTTATCTCATCATCTTACTGTGGGATGCAAGGATGGTGTAACTCCTAGCCAGCCATCATCTGACCACACCAGCGGGTTGCCAGAAGGGTGTGTAGCAGGGCATGTCAGCCTCAGGAGGTCAGACAAACGAAAAAAGGAAATCTTGCAATGCCATGTTTCAAGGCTTTTGTGAATCTTGGGATCCCATTGGAAAATGTCCACAGTCTCTCTAGGGTTTCACCAAGATACTCTCTGCTTGCTGTTCCACGTGTTGCTCAGGATAGTAAGAAGTTCTATCCCATTACCAGTTCCTGGTGGAAAAATTCATGGAGAATCCATGGAGTTCTGTCTCCCAGCAGTGCCAGGAGAAAGTGACTGCCAAGATGCTACTAGTAATTAAGGACTTGACACCAAAGGGCAGCTACTGAGCACGTACTAGTTCCTATAACCTCCAGGTAGAACAAATGAAACTCCTATTTTAAGTGTGTTTAAGTGGGACTGGGAGACATGTTTAATCATATTCATGCACCCTTCACACACACAACTACAGTTCTGGCAATTAAGAAATGGTGTGTGGCTCTGGCCACCTGGGAGCATGAGATCCCCAAGCCCGGTGCCATCAACTCCATGTTAATTTTAGTAAGGTACTAAATAGTAATAAGACCCCAAATTTATGTCCACTGATTCTTTGGACAATGAAAATATGCTCCTTAAGTAGCTTTCGCCAAAAACTGTTCCTGCATAATTAGCAAACATCTTAATTATACACTTGGATTTGAAGCTCGTATTAATCTTAAACTATAAAAAATAATATAAATTAGGTGAGGAGAAAAGGATTAAAAGACAAAAGACTGCATTGCGTAGAGGTGAAGAGTATGAATTCGGAGCCACAACTGGATTCATATCCTTGCCTTGGTATTTACCGGCTCTGCAGTCTTGAAAAACTAGTTAATCTTTCTATGATTCAGTTTCTTCATTTGAAAAATGGAAATAGTAACAGTGCCTAATCATAGGGCCATGGTAAGCACTGGAATGCTCAAAACATTAAAAATTACTTTGAACTGTGTTTGGAATGTAAATGCTAAATAAATTTAGCTTATTGTTATTTTAGAGGTGGCATTTAAGAGTAGTAACTCCACAAATGGATCATTACACAGTAGAAATTTTGAAAAGGAGTAATAATTAACAATTCAGAAATTTTATCATAAAATCTCAAAAGCTTGCCTCCATTTCCCACAGGGAAGTAAGTGAATACTTCATATATGTAATAGTTTGTTAAAATATATTAAAATTAGAAAATAAATTTATTCAACAGACACTTATGGAGGACCCATAAGCATCATAGGAAGGGATTTGATGTTACAGGTATACATAAGACATTGCTACCAACTTCGAAAACCCTAAATTTTAAAATATGGCATGTACTAGAAGAACAGTATAAAATTGTTAGGCATTTTAGAAATGTTACTTTGAGTGATATAATTATTAAGGTAGCTGCACTACCAGCATTTAGAAAAGATATTGGGTAAATACAATTGGCTGAAGAATCTGCACACTGAAGATATTTATGACCTTGAACTATTTAAGTAAATGTAGATTGTTACTCAATTCTGAATATGCCACATATATTCACAAAATCACAGCATAAAGTCAAATGTATTAATGCTGAATGTGATGTTGATAATCTACTTGATAGGGTTATGCTACAGACCACAGCCTTGTGTGTAAGTGCTAGAGAAAATATTAAGTATTCTTCATGATATTTCATAGCATTGACCTTAAACCAGCCATGAGAATAAACACAGCAGTGTAGACGTACAGCCTAAAACAAATATGAGTTTTATCATTAATTTGCAAGCAAATATCACTTTTAATAAAATTTGAAAATATCACCCTTGGCTGTTTCTAGCCAATTAAATTATGCTTATCATCAGATGTAGTCTTATGAAGGATGAGAACATTTTAATGTACTAGAATATTTTTAATATTTATAAAATTGTGGGAAAGAATGGAAATAATAATGAACTATTTCAGATGTTAGTATTATAGTGATTTCTAACATTTTTCTCATACCCATTTAGTCCTCTGTGAGATAAGAGAGGGGAACATTATCGTCCCCATTTTACAGATTAATCATTTGAGGCTTAGAAAAGAGTTTGCAACACAGAAGCAGTCCCAACTGTCTAATTGCCCAAGTGACTGATGAATGCTGTTGAGGATTTCCTCAAGCTCTTATGGAGTTACCAGTTGACCAGCATTTTGGATTATCTAGGTGTTTGGTTTTTTTTTTTCTCCTTCTGTTTTGTCTAGTTTTCGAGGCACTTTGCTGATTATTTTTTCATGGGTGGGTTCACTCGTTCATTCATCAGAAGTGTCTTGGTTACCTGGACTCCGCCCAGCACTGCCGAGCAGTCCTATGCCAGCTGCTTCCCATTAGCCTACATGAGTGCGATGCATCTGCTTTTCAGTGGGACAATTCAGAAAGTCAGACTTTCCTGCCTCAAATCTTTCATTAAAGGAGACAGCCTATAAATTAATTATTGAGATTTGAAAATTGTTTTGTTAATCCTAAACTCCATAGTGACAAAAAGCGTGTCTTACTCATCTTTTAAGCCTAGTTCCAATATTTAATCTGTTGTTGGATGATGGATTATCTTTTATCTGAATTAAGTTTTGCCGTGATGAACGTGATAAATGTTAATGGCTGTAATTGTAAACAGGAATGATTTTTTTTAAATCAGGTTAATTGGCATAGTATAGCCCTACTCTCTGTTAAATTTGTGTCTTGTAAATTCCTCATATATGTTAGGATTAAGTAAAAGGTTTCCTCAAGAATTTTTAAATACATTGAAAACCTTACAATTGCAAAGTAAGTTGTTATCACAGACCTAAGCACAACTTGGCACTTCTAAGCTCACTTTTTATTTTAAAATCCATTCTCTCATTCATCTGTCTTCACAATGATCTATCCATCTACACGTATCCACCTCTCCCACCTCCCATCACGTTGGGATATGAAATAATTTACCCTTCCTCTGAACTCTCTTTCACATACGCTACTAGCTGTATGAGCTAAGATAGATTTCTTAACCTCTCTGGTCACTGTTTCCTTATTCTAAAATGAGATTCATAATAGTACCTACTCATAAAATTGTTAAATTGGTTAATTTATAGAAAGCATTTATAACGGTGCCTGGTATCCATAAGCATCCAGTACGTATAGTTGTTTTCATTGTTATCACGGTACCTAGCTCTAGCTGCACTGCAATACAGTTTTGTGCCTTTCTCAGCTCCTGCCTCACTAGGCTGAACCCTTGTTGAGGAACAAGTAAAGCTCGATCATATTGAAAATATTAGCCGGGTTCCTAACGCAGCTTATGCCATGTCTTGCGTAGAGAAGACAAGCACTGAAGATTTGTTGGATAAATGAAAGGAGGGAGGAATTTGTTCTCCTAATATCCAGAGTAGTAGTAATCGGGCTTTGTACACTGTCTCTGAATGGAATATTGTAAAAAGATACTATTTCTATTGGCATAACAAGACCTATGTAGAAGAAAAGCATGCTTTAACCAATATCAGTCAATATTTGATTGTAATTCGTCTCATGGAATGTATTTCAAACATAATTTTAATTTGCTCCTATCATTTGATTTTTTTTTTCTTTTTTTACTAGCTCGAAAGTCAAAGAAGTTGGGAAAGTTAAAAGGGATCCACGAGGAACAGCCACAGCAGCAGCCGCCGCCCCCACCGCCGCCACCCCAGAGCCCTGAGGAGGGGACGACGTACATCGCCCCGGCCAAAGAGCCCTCGGTCAACACTGCCCTGGTCCCTCAGCTTTCCACCATTTCCCGAGCTCTCACGCCTTCCCCCGCTATGCTCCTGGAAAGCATCGAACCCGAAATCGTGTACGCGGGCTACGACAGCTCCAAACCAGACACGGCCGAAAATCTGCTCTCCACTCTCAACCGCTTAGCAGGCAAACAGATGATTCAAGTCGTGAAGTGGGCAAAGGTACTTCCAGGTAGGCTCGCCTCCCCTTTCCCAGCTGCATCCTGAGCCAAACCAGTCAGGGCAACCTTCTTCCCGGTGGCCATCGGTGCACTTGGAGTTAGCTTTCTATTAAATCCCGATACCAGGTTTTTAAATTGATTATCAGATTGTTTGAGTGCACGGGGAAACTCGAGTTCACGTGCTCATTTCTTCTGAGAATAGCAGGTTAAGGATTCTGTTGTTAAAATAACACATGTATTTCTTCTGTTGATGGTTGAAATGGAAAATTTCATCCCCCAAATATTAATAAGATGAAATACATTGTGTTCATGAAAGCGCAAGTTGTGCCCATCGTTAGCTGTTTGTAACCAGGGTTAATCTAAGCAGAGGCCAAGTAAGCCAAAGATGCTCAAAAACTCCTTTGTCTAAAAAATACCACCTTTCCCCAGCACCCTTGAAATTCCCATTTTTGTCATTTTTTGTGTGATCAGGCACCCCTCTTGATCTACGGGAACATCTCTTGGAATTGTTATCACATTGTCCCAGTTCGTTGATGTAAAGCAATTTCTTAGATCACCTGTGGTCAGCCGGTAGCCAGAAGGACAAAGCTTGGGGAAAGCTGGGATGACTGATTCTTTGATAGAAGCAGTAAAATTCCACATATGGAAAAATAACATGATGCCACTGGGAAAATAGAGGGTGAGAAAAGGAACAGAAGAGGGGCTTGAGGACCCAAAAGGGAGTCTGTCGGAGAGGGGAGGACAGGTGCCAAGGATGCTTGTTCTACTACAGAACTTTGTCAAGGTCTAGCATTATGCCAGGCTGTGTGGGAAGCAAGGAATAATATTTTTTTAAGCACCACAAGCTTAAGAAAATGAAAATCTTCCACCATTACGGCAGATAGCCAGGTGTTGGCAGTTATTAACTTACCCTTTATTTTACTGTTATTAATTGTAGGTGGGATGGAGCAAATTTGAAAAGTTAATACAGATTCTCTCAGGCTAACCAAGGATTTTAGGCTGTCATCCACACGAAAACACTGAACCCTCCAGTTGTAGTTTGCCCTAGCAGTTCAGCCTCATGGGGAATTCAGGGTGAATTTAAAATGAAACGTGGAACAGGGTGGGGTATGTGGGTGCTTCGTAAATGACTGTTGAATTGATTGGAGTTTATTAGGGTAAGGTGGCTGTTTGGGGTTGACTTAAGCTCCTTCCTGGAATTTACTTCAATGCTAAGTGTATTTCTGTGATTAATTGTTTTATCCTTCAGGATTTAAAAACTTGCCTCTTGAGGACCAAATTACCCTAATACAGTATTCTTGGATGTGTCTATCATCATTTGCCTTGAGCTGGAGATCGTACAAACATACGAACAGCCAATTTCTCTATTTTGCACCAGACCTAGTCTTTAATGAGTAAGTACCTATTAATTAGCCTTCATAAAATAAGCTGCAGTTATTATGTTTTTTTAAAAAAAATAATTTCTAAACGCATGTTTGTGAAAGAATCTACTGATACTGGCATTTTTTAAAAGTTAAAAATGTATAGATTTTCGATGACTTTAAAAATTACTTTGCAACGTTATACTGTGCACTTCTGAGTATATATAAAATCAGTATATTATAGATATAAATCCCACATAATAGTATGTGGGAAATGTCTCAAAAGAAAGACGATCCAATTGGCTCTGAAAATTTGACTGGTACAAAGCCACAATTAATAGAAAACAGTCTCTTTTGGTATCTACTCCGGTTGGGAAGACTATCTAATTTCTAGGAAATGTGAATGTATAAAGTGCCAGTTTTTATGAGCATCATATAATGGTTCTTTTGTTAACAGTATACAGCTGCTCAATGTGTTTTCATGACAATCATAATTACCCTTCTTTGCCATCATAAAAGAAGGCAAAATGTTATTCTATAGTGAGACATTTTTAGTTCCATGATGCATTTTAAAAGATTGAAAGAAGAGTAATAGATTTTTCTTTGGTCATGAATTCCTTCCCACTTTAAGTTTATGTCTTAATACTGTGCATTCCACATTAGCACATTTCATTTATGGTTCTATCTAGCAGTGCTTCTTTGTAATTGTTGGGTCAAGAAATATTTAAAAAGGAACATTTGAATTATGATAGTAACCACAGCCACATTCTAACAGGTGGCTCTCTCTAGAGATATGAAAATAGGGGTTTCAGTAGGGAAGGAGGCAGATGAGAAATAGGTTGGTGATAAAAAGAAGACAAGTAATGCAAAATATTAGAAGTAGACGCCTACTGCCAAGATACTCCCAATAGTACCAATAGAAATTTACCTAAGAGTATACCAGTTCACCCAAATGTGATGTACCACAAAGACAGTTTTATTCCAAACAGAAATTAGGAACATCAGTTGTTGATTCACAAGGTAGCCCTTCTTTTGGCAATTAGTCAGAACACATAATTATAGTGCTGTGTAAATTTTCATCGAAAGCATGAAGTAAAGCCAAACAACTGAAATGCATGTTTTAATTTACTTGTATTCCTCCGTAACCAGCTGATATTACTAAATAGTAAACCTGTCTTTAAATACATTCTGCAAACCAAAAGAAAAAACATATTAAGGCAAGTCCTTGTTTTAAAAGGAAGAGTAAGTAAATAAGAATCTCTGTTAATGCCAACAATGTATCGGCATTTCATTTTGGTTTTTAACAGAAGATTAAAACAATTCATTTAATCTTATTTAGTATATTCTAATTTTTTGTCATAACATATATATAACATGAAATGTGCCATATTTAAATGTATGGTTCAGTGACATTAATTGCATTCATATTGTTGTGCAGCCATCATCACTATCTATAACCAATACTTTCTCATCATCCCAAACAGAAACTCTGAACCCATTCCACAATAACTCGCCATTCCTCCTCCCCTAAATCCCTGGCACTCTTTAATCTATGAATTCGCCTATTCTAGATATTTAACATAAGTAGAATCATACAATATTTACCCTTTTGTGTCTGACTTATTTCACTGAACCTGACGTTTTCTATGTTTATCCATATTGTATCATGGGTCACAATTCCATTCCTTTTTATGGTAGAATAATATTCCCTTGTATGTATCTAGAGTCAATCCTCATTATTCACAGATTCTGTATTTGCAAATTTACCTACTTGCTACATTTATTCGTCACCCCAAAGTCAATATAGCATGTTCCTGGTCATTCGCAGTCCTGTGCAGAGCAGCAAAAAATTTGAGTGGTCCAGAGCTCCCATTCCAGCTGAGATCAGACCAGGAGCTGCTCTGCCTTCTTGTTTTGGCTCTTACACCGCAAACGAGCATCCTTTTCACATTCTACTTAGTGCCACGCTTTTTTTTTGCATTTTTGTGCTTATCTTGGTAATTTCACTGTTTAAAATGGCCCCCAAGCAGAGCGCTGGAGTGCTGGCTAGTGTTCCTAGCTCAGGAAGGCTGTGGTGTGCCCGACAGGGAAAATGCATGCTGGAGAAGCTTCATCCAAGCATGAGTTAGAGCGCTGTTGGCTGCGAGTTCAGTATTAAGGGATTGGCAATATGCATTTAATAAGATGTCCTTAAACAAAAACACACACAGAAAAACAAGAACAGGAATAGATCAATTGATGAAAATTGTGACCAGAGGCTCGAAGGACCATAATCCTGCATTTTCCCTAGGAGCAATGGTTCGGTATTTGCTAATTCAGTGTTCGCTGTGATTTTATACAACATAACTATAGCAAATACAAAGAATTGACCACATTTTGTTTATCCAGTCATCTGTTGATGGGCACTTGGGTTGTTTCCACCTGTGACTATTGTGAGTAATGTTGCTGTGAACATAGACGTACAGATATCCCTCCAAGACCCTGTTCTTAGGTACATACATAGGAGTGGCATTACTGGGGCACATGGTAGAACTCTATGTTTAACTTTCTGAGAAGCCACCAAACTGTCTTCCACAGCGTTGCACCATTTCACATTCCCACAAGCAGTGTGCAAGGGTTCTAAGTTCTCCATAGCCTCCTCAATGCTTTCTTTCTTTTTTTGGTTTTAAGAGCCCTCCTAGTAGGTGTGAAGTCGTATCTCATGATGGTCTTCATTTTGCATTTCCCTAATAACGAATGATATTGGATGTTTTCTCATATGCTTATTGGTCACTTGCATATCTTCTTTGTAAAAATGTCCATTTAAGTCCTTTGCCCATTTTTAAATTGTTTGTCTTTTTGTTCTTGCATTAAAGGAGTTCTTTATATATTCTGGGTATTAAACCTTAATCAGATAGATGATTTGTAAATATTTTCTCCCATTCTATGGGTTGTCTTTTTACTCTCTTGAAAATATACTTTGATGCACATTTTTAATTCTAATGAAGTCAAACTCATCTTTTTTTTTTGTCTTGTTGCTTTTGCTTTTGGTGTCACCTATTAATTTTTAACTCTGTGTAAGCATCTGAGCATAAAGGATTCCAAACAAAGTACAGAATTGTAAGAATATTTTCTAAGAAATGAAACTTAGAGGAAAGTACCTTATATTCAAAACCTAGGAAAATTAATATCATTAAAGGGTTTTAGAAATAAATATAAAGAAGAAACCTTAAAAAAAAAGGCTGCAGAAGCTTTGTGTACATTTGTCTGTTCTAGAAAATATATTAAATAGATACAGATAAAATGGAAACAACAAAAGATCACTGCTTTCTAATACTATAAATAGTTGGATGTTATTTTATAATTATTAGAATGAAGATTTTGTTTTCTGTTCTTAAAACTTTTCACCCAACCAAGACTTCTATAGGGTTTTCTCTTAACAGGACAAAATCAGGTCAAAGCTGCATTTTTCAAGGGGGCAGAGTGGGTGCTACTTTCAAGAAACAGTTGGAAATAACATAAAGCCTTTTGGTCAAATCACATTGATACATAGAGCTTGATGCAACAATAGCTCTGTCGCAGGGTACTATGATAGACCCTATATTTTTTAGGGAAATCACTGAGTTACAGAGGATGGCCCAATGCATGTGCATGCTTCATCTTGCACTTATTCAAGGAATATTTAACTATTGTCAGTATTCTAAGAAGTGGTTTAAAACAGTGAGAGGAATAGAAAAGAGACCTAGTTCCTATCTCATAGAACATACAGTCTAATGGGGAAACAGAAATTAATCAGAGTCCTATAAGTAAAATATAATTGTGATAGGTGTTGAAAGGAAAAGTGCTTTGAGAGCAGTTCATGGGAGGGATTGATCTGGTCGGGAAGGACTTCCCTGGGAAATGATTAAGCTGGTATCAACTAGGTGAAGAAGTACAGGAGGAGGAAAGGGAAAGTCGATCTAGGCCGACAGCCCAGCTTGTGCAAAGGCCCAGTGGCAGGAAGCAACACGGGTCCTTCAGTGAAATGGATCAGGAGAGTGTACTGAAGCACCATGGATGCCCAGCAGTTCAGTGAGGGTGGAGGGGAGCAAGAGCCAGGTCATGTGGACTGTGACAACCAATGTAGGGACTTGGTTCTTTATTTTAAGAGAAATGGAAAAGCTGTTGAAGCGTTCTAAATGATGAGGTAACATTTCCAGATTTACTTCTTGAAAAGATCTATCTGAATGCAGGATGGAGAATAGCTTGAAAGTGAGTCAGAGCAGATTCTGGGAGCCCAGACCATGTAGGCTGGGATGGAAATCTAGGTGATGTTGCAAGGTGGAATTAACAGGCATTGTAAGCAGATGAATATTGGTAAGGATTCAAGGAGTGAAAGAAGTAGGTGTCTAGGAAAACATTCAAGCCTGTGTCTTAAGTGCCAGGAAGAATTTGATGCCACTCGCTGTGATAGGGAGCAAGGGAAGAACACCAGGGTTTAGAAGCGTAAGGGAAGGGGGAGCTTGAGGCCAGCTTCAAACATGTTAGGATTGAATTGCCTTTGAAAGATGATCCAAGATGAGGTATTAAATAGGCAGTTGTTTATACAGGTCAGAAGCTCAAAGTGGTGTTCTGGGTGAAGACATAGGTTTTGAACTCATCTTGCAGGTAGCAGGTGAAGGAGGAGTGTTGTGTCATAGATCCCAAGGGAAGAAAGGGCTCTGAGAAAGAAGATGTGACTAATCCTGTTCAATGCTGTTGCAATCACAGCTAGATGTGAAATAGGAAACTCAAAGCCTGCCTGACCCATTCCCTTATACACAACACCTTATACACTCATGTCTTCTGAACATGTCCCTACACCTTCTCTGAGCCTGTGCTCCCGTAGCCTACCATGGTGTCAGGGAGCAACGATGCATTCACTCAAGGGAGGAGTGCATGAATGTGGTCCTCCCTCACTCTCCTTCCTGCTCTGGCTGCTTACGCCACCCCCCACCTGGCATCACCAGCTCTTTTTTAGGAGTCTGCATCCCTCCCTCCTTCTACTGGTCCTTCCTCCTTAAAGTCACTGACTGTCTTAATCATGTTTGAATTTCCAGCACCTGACACTGTGCCTGAGTCATAGCAGGTACTCCATAAATATTGGCTGAATAAATGAATTATTGAACCAATGAACCAAGTCATCTATTAATCAGTCTGGAAGGGGCTTTCTAAATTTACATCTCTAATTATGAGGATGAAGCCTATGATAAAGAAGTATGATATGGGTATGTGTGGTTTTCATGAACAGCAGACTTGCTATTTTTAAAACAGGAATGAAACGTTTAATAGTTGATCATTTGTGTTTGCCTTGAACTGTGAAACAGATCTGACAGGCCCCAAAGATCTCGTCCTCCAGTATTAGAATCATTGGAGATGGAGAAAAGGCAGGAAGTAGGAAATAATAAAGGAAACATTCTTTCCCATGTTTTATTAAACATTGGGATAAAGATAGCAGTTAATACTTTAAATTAACATAGAACTTTTCTTATTATAAACTCAAAACTTTTCAAATATATATTAAATGATTAATTATTCAATATTAACTTGAAATAGCTTATCCTATATTGCTACAGATCACTGCAAGTATTCAAATTTCTTATCAGTTCAATACACATATTAAAACTCCCACTGAAGCCTGTAATGACATTTTTTTTTCAATTTTTTTTTTTTAATTTCTAGAATGAAGGTTCAGTGTTATACTCTCTTTTATGCCTTGGCCAATATTTTAAAATTAAAAGTATATTAAAGGCATGTTTATACTGTCTCAAGTAGAAGCCCATAGTCTGAACCTTTTATTCTTTGGGTTCAGAGACTGTTGGTGAGAGTAAGAGAGGGTTTGAGTCTTGGTGACACTTCCTGAGCCGCTGTGGGGTTCTCTGAGTGTCTTGCTGAGGGTGGAGGTGACGGAAGGTGAATTCAGCCCACACCAGCCTGTGACGTAAGCCTGGCTGTGCGATGGCAGCGCCGTTAGAAAAGTAGACAACTAAGTTGTTGTCAGTTACTTCCCGTCATGTTTTCAAGGGGCCGTCCTTTGTGTTCCCTGGTGCTGGGACCGTGTGCTGGCATAGTCCGGTTGTCCTCAGTGAGGACTCTCCGAGGCCCACTCTGCCAGTGACACAGTGCCACTGAGGGCCCTCTGCACCTCACATTCCAAAGTCCCAGGAGGCCAGGCCTGGCTTCGAAATGGGCTTTGGCTCCAGAGTCTTTCTCACCGACGTGGAGGCTGGGGTCGGAGTACCCCAGGGAGGCCAAGAGTGGTCAGAGTACAGTGTGGTAATCCCCACCACCACCACCAGGAGAGTGGCTGGGACTCCTGAGCTACTAGAGGTGACTTTTGTGCCTGTTTCCGAGCTATAGGGGGGTTAGGGTCAGTGATGGAAGAGGGACAGGAGTTCTGATGAGAGGAGCTGGGGGAAATAGGATGAACCTCAGCTTCCTCTTCACTGACTCTCCGCACCCCCCACCCCCCAGCTCGCCTCCCTTTCTACTTCTTTCAACTTAGGATTTCTTGCTTCCCCTTGGCGCACTGGGAAACTGCTCTGTGACATTTCCAGGGTCAGAACTCTTCTCTCTTCCCTTTCTCCTCCCTCCTCCCATTCCCTTCCTCCTACCTTCCATCTCTCTCTCCTCCTCCCCCACCCCACAGACACCTCTTTTTCTTATCATTGAAAACCCAGCAGGCTTCTGAGATTTCCAGTTTTTTTCCTTACTTCTGGGTAAGTATGAGGGAATAAACTTTAAAAGAAAAAAAATCCTCCTTCTGTACCTTATTTTTTCCATTGGACCCTGTGAAAACCCAGGACTCATCCCAGCAGCTGGAGGGCCAAGGTCCGGCCATCTTGTGTGTTGGGCGGGAGGAGCAGCTCGCCCTTGAGGTGGCACCGGTGCTGCTGGCTGCTGTGTGCCTGCCCTTTTCACTCTTACCTGGGCCTTGGAGTCTCTTGAGTTTTTTGAATAAAGGAAAGCAATGTTGTAAGCAGAAACATGGTTGATCCTTGTCTGCAAAGGGCAGAGGCACCCCCGAATGGAATTATCTTTCTCTTGCAGAGGAGTATGTATGGAGACCATGTCACCACCTAAAGGAAGCCAGGCAGAGAGGATGTCGGGCAAGGGGCAGTGGGGCTTAAGGAGGGGTTATAAGCCGTGAACAAGAGGTAGCCTTTCAGTCATATATGGGGACAGAGGGAAGATAGATACTGTCCCCAAAACAAGAGGTATTTCCCTCTCTTCTCTCCCTGCCCCCTTTTTAAAAGCAGTATTTCTTCTCCTTTGTTAACCTGTCATAGCGATAAGAATTAGAATTGGAGTAAAAAGTCACTTCCAGACACTTCTGCAGAGGAAGCAAGAAGAGGGAAGTTGAAGAAATGGTAACTCGGCTGTGATGCTGCTCTGAGCTCCGGCTCACATGGAGCGAAGTTCCTGGACTGAGCTTGCAAAGGATAGGGACTGCCCTCACCTAAGAAGGGTGGAAACACTCAGGAGAGTAGTAGTCATTTAAGATAGGGAATCTGGGAGCAGGAGGGCTAAACAGAAACCTCCTGGGATCATCACTCCTCATAAAACATCAAATTCAACAACTATCCACACAAGCCAACACCTTCAGAAGAACCAAAACTCAGGTGAGCGACCAGACTTCCTGGTTTTTTAACATTATATCAAGGAGAAGAGGCACTGGAGAGGGCAGAAGAGCCTGTCTTAGGTTCCCCACGCCACCCCTTCCTCATCCCCTGGCAGTGCCACACCAGCACGCCCAGTGCAGAGAGAATCTCGTGCCCAGGGGAAGGGAGAATGAAGTGATTGTGGGATTTCACATTGAAAACCAGGGCCAGCCTGCCTGCCACGGGTACACAGCACAGGGAAGAATTCTGCCGGTGCCCACAGAGGGAACATTTTGATCAGTCTGGCCAATGGAAAATCGTGTCCCCCACTCCCAAATCCCAAGTTGTGGCTAGCCCCACCACTGGCTTTCAAAAAGCATCCTGGAGCCTGGACTAAATTCCTAAGGCAGTCGGACCACAAAGGCTGCAGCCCCTGGGCAATTCCTGCAGCTGTGCTGGCTCAGAGCTGGTGGACTTGGGGTGAACATGACCCAGTGAGACACCAGCAGGGGTGGCTGAGCCAGTGCCTGTGTCACTCCTCCTCCAGCTACAGGAAGTGCCTGTGTCACCCCTCCTCCCACCTAGGGAAAGGAAAGAGAAAAGTTCAGAGTACTTTGTTTTACATCTTGGGTACCAGCTCAGCCACAGTGAAATAAAGTAGGAAGCAGACTTCCCGAAGCCCCTGAGTCCAGGTGTTAGTGCCTATCAAGCATTTCTGGACCCAGCCTGGGCCAGAAGGGAGCATGCTGCCCTGGAGGGAAAGACCCAGTCCTGGCATAATTTACCACCTGCTGACTAAAGAGCCCTTGGGCTTTGAATAAACTATAGCCAGGCAGCAGTCACCATTGGCTTTGGATGAGACTGGACTTGGCGTCAGGTGTGAACTGGTGCTGGTGGCCACAAGGGAGTGCTCACCTCACTCCTTCCTCAACTTCAGCAGCCCAACACAAAGAGTGAAGGAAGAGAGTGAGAAACTTTGCCTGGTAATCTAGGAGATTCTCTTGTATCTTACTGAAGCTCATCAAGGAGGTGCCACCAGGAGTCTCCAAGTGTAATAGCATTACTAGGCTTAGGGCATTCCCTAAGCCTGCAGTGACCAGAGTTTTAGACCACAAGATTCAGTTCCCTTTGAGTGTCTGGAAAACCTTCCCAAGAAGGACAGGTTCAAAAAGCCCAGACTGTGAAGCTTAAAGTAAATACCAAATCTTCAATGCCCAGACATTGACAAACATTGACAAGCATCAAGAACATCCAGGAAGATATGACCTCACCAAATAAACTAAATAAGGTACCAGTGACCAATCCCAGAGTGATGGAAATAGGTGACCTTTCAGACAATTCAAAATAGCTGCTCTGAAGAAGCTCACCGAACTTCAGGACAACACAGAGAAGGAATTCAAAAGGCTATCAAAGAAATTTAACAAAGAGACTGAAATAATAAAAGCAGAAATTCTAGAGCTTAAAAATTCAATTGACAAACTGAGAAATGCATCAGAGCCTCTCAGTAGCAGAATTAACCAAGAGAAGAGGGAATTACTGAGTTTGAAGACAGTCTATTTGAAAATACACAGAAGAGGAAAAAAAATAACAACAATGAAGCACACCTCCAAGATCTAGAAAGTAGCCTAAAAAGAGCAAATCTAAGAGTTACTGGCCTTAAAGAACAGGTAAGAAGAGATATTGGGGTAGAATGTTTATTCAAAAAATAAAAATAGAAAACATTCCAAACCTAGAAAGATACCAATATTCAGGTATAAGAAGGTCATAGGACACCAAGTCTATTTAACCCAAACAAAGCTACCTCAAGGCATTTAATAATCAAGCTCCCAAAGGTCACGGATAAGGAAAAGGTCCTAAGGGAAGCAAGAAAAAGATAACATATAAAGGAGCTCTAATATGTCTGGCAGCAGACTTAGTGGAAATCTTGCAGACCAGAAAAGAATGGCATGACATATTCAAAGTGCTGAAGGAAAAGAACCATAATACTGTATTCTGCAAAAATATCCTTTAAACATGGAGATTTCATCAACACCAGACCTATAAGAAATGCTAAAAGGAGTTCTTCAATCTGAAAGAAAAGGTCCTTAATGAATGGAAAGAAATCCTCTGAAGGTATACAACTAACTTGTAAGAGTAAATACACAAATACAGAATACTCTTGCTATAGTCATGGTGCACAAACCACTCACATCTTGAGTAGGAAGGCTAAAAGACAAATCTATCAAAAATAACCACAACTTTTTGAAAGATAGACTGTATAAAAAGATATGGATGGAAACAAAAAATAGTTCAAAAGCAGGGAGATGGATGGAGTTAATGGGTAGATTTTCTGTTAGATTTCTCTTTGCCTGTTTGTTTTTAAGCAGTTGTCATATGTTTAAAACAATTGGTTATAAAATGTTTTTTGCAAGCCTCATGGTAATCAGAAATCAAAAAATCTGCAACAGATACACAAGATATAAAAAAGCAAGAAATTAAAACACAATACCAGAGAAAATCACTTTTAACAAAGGAAGACAGGAAGGAAGGAAAGAAGGACCACAAAACAACCAAAAATCAAATAATAACATGTCAGTAGTAAGGCCTTACCTATCAATAATAACATTGAATGTGAATAGACTAAACTGTCCAATCAAAAGACATTGAGTGGCTGAATGGATAAAAAAAGAAGAGCTAACCATATGTTGTCTGCAAGAAACACACTTTTAAAGATGCACATAGACTGAAAATAAAGGGATGGAAAAAGATATTCCATGCAAATGGAAACCAAAAAAAAAAAAAATGAGTAGCTATACTTCTATCAGCCAAAACAGATTTTAATATAAAAATTATAAAAAGAGACAAGGTCATTATATAATGATAAAAGGGTCAATTCAGCAAGAGATTATAGCAATTATAAATATATATGCACCCAACACTGGAGCTCCCAAATATATAAAGCAAATATTATCAGAGCTAAAGTGAAATAGACCCCAATACAATAATTGTTGGAGACCTCAACACTCCAGTTTCAGCATTGGACAGATCAGCCAGACAAAATCAACAAAGAAACACTTGGGCTTAACCTGCACTGTAGACCAAACAGACCTGATAGATATTTACAGAACATTTCATCCAACAGCTGCAGAATACACATCTTCTCAACTCATGGATCATTCTGAGGGATAAACCATATGTTAGGCCACAAAAAAATTGAAATCATATGAAGTATTTTCTCTGACCATAATGGAATAAAACTAGAAACAAATAGTAAGAGGAATACTGGAAAATATACAAGCACATGGAAATTAAACAATATGCCCCTGAATGATTAGTGGGTCAATGAAGAGATTAAAAGGAAATTTTAAAATTACTTGAAACTAATGGACATGAAAACACAACATATCAGAACCTATGGGATATAGCAAAAGCAGTAATAAGTGGAAAGTTTATAGCAATAAATGTCTATATCAAAAAAATAGAAAAGCTTCATATAAATAATCTAATGATGTCTCTCAAAGAGCTAGAAAACAAGAGCAAACCAAACCCAAAATAAGTAGAAGAAAAAAAACGATGAAGATCAGAGCAGAAATAAATGAAATTGAAACAAAAAATACAAAAGATCAATGAAACAGAAAGTTTATTTTTTCAAAAGATAAAATTAACACACCTTTAGCCAGATTAACTAAAAAAAGAGAGAAGTCCCAAATAAACAAAATCAGAGATAAAAAAAAAAAAGGAGACATTACAACTGATACCTCAGAAATCCAATAAACTGGAAAATGTAGAAGAAATAAATAAATTACTAGACACATACAACCTATCAAAATTGAACCAGGGGCCGGGCGCGGTGGCTCACGCCTGTAATCCTAGCACTCTGGGAGGCCGAGGCGGGCGGATTGCTCAAGGTCAGGAATTCAAAACCAACCTGAGCCAGACCCCGTCTCTACCATAAAAATAGAAAGAAATTAATTGGCCAACTAATATATATATATATAAAAATCAGCCGGGCATGGTGGCTTGTGCCTGTAGTCCCAGCTACTCGGGAGGCTGAGGCAGGAGGATCACTTGAGCCCAGGAGTTTGAGGTTGCTGTGAGCTAGGCTGACGCCACGGCACTCACTCTAGCCTAGGCAAGAAAGCGAGACTCTGTCTCAAAAAAAAAAAAAAAAAATTGAACCAGGAAGAAATCTAAAACCTGAATAAACCAATAACAAGTGACAAGATAGAGGCAGTAATAAAAAGTCTCCCATCAAAGAAAAGTCCAGGACCTAATGGCTTCACTGCTGAATTCTATTGCATTCAAAGAAGAATTCATAGCAACCCTATTTAAACTATTCCAGAAAATCAAAGAGAAGGAAATACTTCCAAACTTATTCTATAAGGCTTATATCACCATGATAGCAAAGCCAAACAAAGACACAACAAAAAAAGAAAATTATAGGCCAGTATCTCTGATGAACATAGATGCAAAAAATCCTCAACAAAATATTAGCAAACCAAGTTTAAGAACATGTTAAAAAGATTATTCATCCTGAGCAATTGGGATTCATCTCAGGGATGCAGGGATGGTTTTACATATGCAAATCAGTCAGTGTGATATGTCATATCAACAGAACAAAGGACAAAAACCATATAATTTCAATTAATGCTAAAAAAGCATTTGATAAAATTCAATATCCCTTCATGACAAAAAACTCTCAAAAAACTAGGTATAAAAGGAATTTATCTCAACATGGTAAAAGCCATATACAACAGACCCACAGCCAGTGTCATATTGAATGGGGAAAAACTGAAAGCCTTTCCTCTAAAATCTGGTACAAGACAAGCATGCCCACTTTCACCTTTATTCAACATAGTACTGGAAGTTCTAGCTAGAGCAATCAGACAACAGAAAGGACATCCAAATTGGAAATGAAGAAGTCAAATTATCCTTGTTTGCAGTCTCTGTGATCTTATATCCTAGAGAAACCTAAAGACTCCACAAAAAAACTATTAGAATTAGTAAATTTAGTAAAGTTGCAGGACACAAAATCAATATACAAAAATGAGTAGCATTTCTGTATACCAACAGTAAACAATCTGAAAAAGAAACCAAAAAAGTAGTCCTATTTACAATAGCTACAAAGAAAATAAAATACCTGAGAATAAATTTAACCAAAGAAGTGAAAGGTGTCTATAATGGAAACTATAAAACATTGATGAAAGAAATTGAAGAGGATACAGAAAAATGGAAAGATATTCCATGCTCATTGGTTTGGAAGAATCAACATTGTTATAATGTCCATACTACCCAAAACAATCCATAGATTTAATACAATCTTCATTAGAATACCTATGACATTATTAACACAAATAGAAAAAGTAATTCTAAAATGTATGTGAAACCACAAAAGGCCCAAATAGCCAAAGCCATCTTGAGCAAAAAGAATAAAACTAGAGGAATCACAGTACCTGACTTTGAATTATACTGTAGGGCTATATAGTAACCAAAACAGCATGGTACTGGCATAAAAACGGACACGTAGACTAATGCAACAGACTAGAGAACCCCAAAATAAATCCACACATTTGTAGCGAATTTGCCTTTGACAGAGATGCCAAGAACATACAGTAGGGAAAGGACAGTCTCTTCAGTAAATGGCGCTGGGAAAACTGGATATCCATATGCTGAAGAATGAAACCATACCCTTATCTCTCACTATATATAAAAATTAAATCAAGATGAATTAAAGACTTAAATCTAAGACCTGAAACTGTGAAACTACTCAAAGAAAACATTGGGTAAATGCTTTAAGACATTGGTCTGGGCAATGGTTTTTTTAGTAATATCCCCAAAGCACAGGCAACCAAAGCAAAATTGGACAAATGGGACCACATCAAGGTAAAAAGCTTCTGCACAGCAAAGGAAACAATCAGCAAAGGGAAGAGACAACCCACAGGATGGGAGAAAATATTTGCAAACTACACATCTGACAAGGGACTAATAACTATTAATAGAATATATAAGGAGCTCCAACAACTCAATAGGAAGAAATTAAATAATCCAATTAAAAATAGTCAAAGGATCTGAATAGATACTTCTCAAAAGAAGACATACAGATGGCCAGCAGATATATGAAAAATGTTCGGCATCATTAGTCATTAGAGAAATGCAAATCAAAACTACAATGAGGTATCATCTTACCCCAGTTAAAATGGTTCTTATCAAAAAGACAATAACAAATGCTGGGGATGATGTAGAGAAAGGGGAACTCTTGTACACTATTGGTGGGAATGTAAGTTGGTGCAACCACTATGGAGAACAGCATGCAGGTTTCTCAAAAAACTGAAAATAACACTACCATATGACTCAGCAATCCCACTGCTGGGTATATGTCCAAAGAAGGAGAATTCAGTATACCGAAAAAATATCTGTACTCCTGTGTTTGTTGCAGCACTATTCACAATATCCACAATTTGGAATCAACCTAAGTGTCCATCAATGGATGAATGGTTAAAGAAGTTGTGGTACATATACATAATGAAATATTATAATACGTAGCCACAACAAATGAATGAAATCCTGCCATTGCAACAACACGGATGGAACTAGAGAACATTGTGTTAAGTGAGAAATAAGCCGAGCACAGAAAGATAAATCTTGCACATTCTCATATGTGGGAGCTAAATATTAAAAACAGTTGATCTCATGGAGACACAGAGTAGAATGATGGTTACCAGAGGGTGGAAAGGGTTATTGGGAAGGAAGGATGAAGTTAGGATGGTAATGGGTGCAAAAATAGTTAGCTAGAATGAACAATATTTGGTAGCACAACAAAGTGACTATGATCAACAATAGGATATACTTTAAGGAAGAGTGGAATTGGAATGTTCCTAACACAAAGAAATGATAAATGCCTGTGGTTGTGGATACCCCAGTTACCCTGATTTGATGAATTCACATTGTATGCCGTATCAAAACCTCACAAGTGCCCTATAAAGATACACAACAATTATGTACCCATAATTATTAAAAATTAAAAAGCTTTTAAAAATTAAAAAATACTAGAGCTGGGGCTAGACTTTCTAACTCAATTCCTCAGCTGTCTTCTTTTTCACCAAACCCCGCTTCTCACTTTGGACCACTCTTGGAAGAAGGAGATAAGTGATATTCATTCGGTCCATTCATGAAACAAATATTTATTGAGCAAGTTCAGTGTACCTAGCACTGTTCCAGCCACTGGTGGGGGGATAGATGGGTGGGATAACAGGAAAAGAGAAGGTGGCATTGTGAAAAAATCCTACCTGCAGTATCACCAGAGAACATGGCTCAGATGATATACCCTCATCTTTGTGTACAGCAACAAGAGTGGTATTTAAAGCAGGTGGAGTTTGGATGGATTCCTTCAGGAGGTTTACCTAGTGCCATTGGTTAACCACATTGACTTCCTTTTGATGCATTCAGGATCCAAGTTCATCCTTAACTCGTGTCCTTTTCACTTGCTGTTCACTCTGTACAGGAGGATGGCTCTTTCTAACTTTCTTGTCTCAGCTCCAAATATTCCTTGTTCAGACAGATTTTACCTGACCACCAGATCTAGGATCGACCCTCTGCCCCTTCCTCCTCATATCATCACGTTGTCTGTTTTCTCTGTAGTAGGTCTCCTGCCCCCACAATTTAGGCTCTGGGAGAGCAGGAGCCTGGCCTCTCTGGTTTACCTTTCCATTGCCAGACCCTAGAAGACTCTCTGGCATTAGTGAAGTGCTTGATGAACTAATTAATTTTCAAATGCTATTTGCAGCGTGACTTCCTGCCGCTTTTCTGCATAAACTCTGCACCAGCCAAATTAACCTTTCTCTTCCCTTGGTGTCCTGTCTTTCCACTTCTGTGCCTTTGCTCCCAACATTTTACTTCTCCTTTCTGCAAGCCCAACCCAGAGCACACTTCCTCCATGCTTTCTCTTATTGTTAAAGAGTGACATCAAGGGAGGCTTCTCCACCCCCAAACTCTTTACAGCATTTTTTTTCTGTATCAATCATTTGCTAGTTTTTGTGTTCTATGTATGTTTATTACTCCAGATATACTGTAAACTAGAAAACAGAAAGTATACTTTTTTAAGTTACCCATATTTTGTGTCTAACAAAATACTTTACGTGTAACTGGCACTCATTAGCTGTTTTTGGTTTGTTAATGAGTACTCTTTCTGGCAGGTTGTTTGCAAGCAGGGTTCCCAATGTGGGTTTCCCTTATATTTCCCTTATGTTTTTCTGGGCTTACCATGTAAGCTTAATAAAAAGGATTCACTTATGTAGACTTCTTTCTAATTTTACTTCAAGAATACTAATATATGTTACTATTTCTTGCATGCTTTTTCTTGTAGAGTACTTGAGAAATTTCCTAACAAGTTAATGAAGCTGGATATTTGCCAGTATGGTATGAAATTAGAGCAAAACAAATATGAGGCTGCAAATGGAAGGAACTGTTTGAGCTATACCGGACTATATTGGGATCAGACATGGTAGTTGTGATGCAAGAAATACATCCAAACTTTATTCTGGCTACCTAGAGAGAGCTATTTTTCATTTTTGAATAAAAGTCAAAAACAGTTTAAGATCATAAGTTACCTTTAAGAGGCTCAGTGTGGCTAATATTAGCATAGTGCTTCTTACCTCACTTAACATGCTCAAGGGCTTTGGTCCCTTCATCTAAAAATACTTTTCAATATAAAATAAAATCACTGGAGTAGATTTATTTATTGCAAATGTGATAGAGAAAAATTGTTTTTTATGCAGTGATTCTGTTACAAGATTGGGCAGGTGGTAAGGAATGGATCAGTCAGTTATAAAATCTAAGGAGGGCTCCGGGCTTCCGCCCATGACAAAGGTCATAAGATGTGTAAAGAAACTTTGGTGTCACCAGTATTGCTTGAAGGATTGGAACACGTATGAATGTGTCTTGATATGTGAAATGTTTTCTAAACTTGTATCTTTGGACACTCCTAGAACCAGAACTGGGTCACATGATTATCCATTTTTATTGTATCACACATGAGAATTCATTTTTGTTTTATATTCTTCTCCACTTCCACCCATGAATCCCAAGCTAATTTAATAGGGTTGTGTGTGGGAGGGCTCCGAAAAGGTTATTTAATTTTCCTTGGGTTCTGACAATTTACACTTTTCTGAAAGAAAGAAGTAGAGCCACAGTCCCCAACCCCCAGGCCATGGGCCAGTACCAGTCCGTGGCCTGTTGAGAACTGGGCTGCACAGCAGGAGGTGAGCTATAGGCGAGTGAGGGAAGCTTCATCTGTGTCTACAGCCGCTCCTCATTGTTCACATCACCGCCTGAGCTCCGCCTCCTGTCAGATCAGCGGTGGCATTAGATTCTCATAGCATGAACCCCACTGTAAACTGTACATGGGAGGGATCTAGGTTGCACGCTCCTTATGAGAATCTAATGCCTGATGACCTGAGGTGGAGCTGAGGCCCTGGGGAGTGGCTGCAAATCCAAATTATCATTAGCAGAGAGGTTTGACTGCACAAGAAATGTAATGCACTTGAATCATCCTGCAACCATACCCCCACCTTCGGTCCACAGAAAAATTGTCTTCCATTAATCTGGTCCCTGGTGTTAAAAAGGTTGGGGACCACTGAAGTAGAGGATGAAGGGAAACAAAAAAAGGTGGTCATATTTGGAGACTCTCAGCCTCCTTATGAAAGCACACCTGTGCATTTAAATCATTAGCACACGGTAGGAGGGTTGCCCAGGCAAGCACAGGTGTGGCAACATTGTCTAACATCACCATCACAGACCTCTCTGTGCCCCTCGACCTTAAAATAGACACCACTACAATAGAATCAATGCAGTCAGCAGTTTATAAACTCCTCCCTTCCTGTCCGCTGCAGCTGTATGTCGCCGTCCACCTCCTTGGGCACTGCAATGCAAAAACAACTAGTAATCACGTAGTTTAGAGGGGGATTTGAAGGATTTTGAGCTGATGCTGAAAGCTTATGAAAGACATTATGCTAAACGCTGTCTTCAATACTCTGTCCCGTGTAAGCCTCACAGCTCGGTGAGGTGGGTGTTTATTATGTCTCCTCTTTTAAAGATAAGGAGGCCAAGGCTCAAAATTTTGAACCCAGGAGTCTCTCAGTCCAAAGCTCAGAATTTTTCAGCTACATAAAGGCTTCTGTATCAACTGGGGAATTTGGTTTTTCTGGCAGTTGCATACAGACCTTAGGAGCCTAGTAATGGTGTTCAAATACTGTATATATTTGGAATTCTCACTGACCAGTTGTCATAATCCATATTATGCTACTATAACAGAATGCCTGAGACCGGATAATTTACAAAGATCAGGGATTTATTTCTTATAGTTCTAGAGGCTGGGAAGTTCAAGGTCAAGGGGCCCACATCTGGTGAGGGCCTTCTAGCTGTGTCGTCTCATGGCAGAAGGTGGAAGGGTAAGAGAGAGAGAGAGAGTGTGTGCACTTTTTTGCAAATAACCTTTAATCTGGTTTAAATGAAGACAGTTGCATTCTCTTATCTGCTTCTTACATTCAGTCTGTTGTGATAGGCTGTTTTGGATAACGTATATGGGGGGGAAATCAGCCTTACCCAGATAAGTAGTTGGAAAAGGAAGGACTTTATAGACTCCTGAAAGGGTTTTGGGGACACCCTGGAGTCCTCATACCACACTCTGAGAAATACTAGACTAGATTAATTTTAAAACCTAACCCAGACTCTAATTCTGCGTGGCCTTGGGGAAACCTTACTCAAGGTCTGGACCTCTGTTTTCTCGTTCAAGAAAGATGTAATAATCTATATTTCAGACACCAGAAAATCGAAACTAAATAGAAGATAGTCCCTGTACTTAAAAGGCTCTCAGCTGAGTAGCAGAATACTCACTGAGCCTATCATGTGCCACGTACTGTCCTCGATGCTTTTGTGTGTTGTTTCGTTTGTAGACAATCATATTTTAAGGCAGCTGTATTATCACTGTTTTGTAAATGATGCAGCTGCCTTAGGCAGAGAGGCGTGCAGTAAATTTTCCAGGATCACACAGCCTCCGGGCCTCAGATTTGAGCTGAGCCTCAGGTTTGGGCTCAGAATTTCCCTCAAAGCTCATGCTGTTTTTGTTATACCACATGTCTTCCCCATGTACAGAATAGTGAAGATGTGAGGGTCTCTGAGGTTCCCCTATCCATCTGTGGTTATGATTATATAGTACTACTTTCCCCAGATAACTTATTCTTAAAGCTATGAGAACTTGTGGTTAGAATGAGATTTAAAAAAAACAAAAAATAAGGATAAGAAAAATGTTATAAATGAATATCCTAATCACTTCCCCTGAAATGAGATTCAAATCTCTTTATATTTACTGTTTAGCTAAAAGATTATGAACAATGACTAGCATTTCACTAGTCCATACTAAATATTGAGAACATCTACAATATGCAAAGCACCGTGGTGATTGTAAGGAATCCAGTGTAGAGAAGGACAAAATTTCCATGCTCTGGACTCAATAGTGTGGTTGGTGAGTTATTGGACAAATAAATCACGGATGCATAGCTACTGCTCTAACAAGATGAAACCAAATGACAGTGGACAAATAGGCTTTGTAGATGGCTGTTCCAGGAGTTTAAAGAGAAAATGATTCTTTTGGACTGTAGTGACCAGAGCAAGCTGCCTGGCAGGACTGTGTAACTTAAAGTCTGTGTTATCTGCTAAAGGAGGGCTGGGATTTGGATGGGCCTGGCGAAGAGGGCAGTACGATCCAGGCATGAGGAGCTGTCGCTGGGCAGGAAAGGGCATGGGTCTCTGCCGTCCAGAGTGGAAGCTGTCAGACCACAAAGCATGAAGAACTGCGGGCTTGCACTTTGGGATGGAGGGCTGTTTCTTTCCCACCCTCCTTTTGTTCCCTCACTGTTCTGTCTTCCCAACTATATCTTTCCCTCCCTTTCTCTGGACTGGTCTCTCCCCCACACTTTTTTTCTCATCTTTCTGTTTCTGCTTAACCCCTTCCCCTCGCTTTCGCTATGTAGCCCTTCCCCATTTCTTATGCACAGTGGGACAATATCAGCAAATATTGCATTTATTCAATAAATATGTGCCATCCCATCGTCTTACCTTTGAAATTAGATGTGTGAAGGCTTCTATAGACTTTTCTAGAGAGAAAAAAACTATTTGGACAAAGTTGCTTTTTTCACTTCAGTATGAACTTTTGTGCACTTTTTTAGGGGATGGTTGCCCTAAATAGAGAACTTTCTTGCAGCTCCACCAGTCTTGCTGTTAAACAATCATTAGAATTTCATTTCCACAAATTTCTTGAAGGAGTGACCTGGCTTCATTGTTTTTTCCTCCTGATCATTTATCTTAGTTCATTTGTGCCACTAAAACAAAAATACTTGAGACTGAGTAATTTACAAAGAACACAAATTTATCTCTCATGGTTCTGGAGGCTGGGAAGTCCAAGAATAAAGCGCGCCAACAGATTCAGTGGCTGGTGAGGGCGGCTCTTTGCTCCTAGGACTGTGCAGAGGGATGGAAGGGCCAAACTCACCCATCAGGCCCTTTTTTAAGGGCCCTAATCTCATGTATAGGGCTCTGCCCTCATGATGTAATCATCTCCTGCCAGCCTCACCTTTTAACACTATCACATTGGTGATTGTCAACATAGGCATTTTGGGGACACACTCAGACCATACCATTGCTGCTACTTTTCACTGTTGCAGGGAACATTGCTGCCAGTTTACCAGCTGGCTGTCCCCTTCCCTTACTTCACACCCTCTGTGTACCCCGGTTCTTTGTGCAGAGCATCACAGTGAGGGAGGGAGGGGCTTGGGTCCCACTCACCTCTTTCTCTTAGAAGGTGCCAGAAACCCTGTGCTTGGCTGGGGACTGGGCCCCTTCCTGCTCAGAAATCACAGGGAGCTAATTTCTCCTCTGGAGGAATTAGCCTTAACACTCACTGCTTCTAGGCAACAGACACAGAAAAGTAGCAAGACAAAAGTGATCTGCTGTCACCCTTTACCCAAACAATAGTCTGGGAACATTTCTAGATCAGCAGTTAACTCTGTTCACATTCTTTCAATTCAGTAGTTATCAAGTAGGAATCCTACCATTTTATGGCCCCTTTTTTATAAGTGAGGAAACTGATCATTTACTGAAATTAAACAATATCTTTAAGTTTATACCCAAAATGTCCTTGTATGAAGCAATGATAGCTCACTGAAGGGTTTCTGTCTTCTGTAATATTTAACCATCTGAAGTTTGTAAACTGCCAAATCTCCAGTTCTCCAGAGATTAGTATTAAAATCTACACAGCCTACAAATAGGAGGCTTGATATTTAAAAAAAAAATCTTTCACTAGAAAATATTGTTCTTTTGTATCCTTTCTATACATGTGGCAATTCTGAAGCATTGGGGAGTGCAGGCTCTGAGACTGGGATGCCTAGGTTAAAATACTAGAATACTGCTTTTAGTGAAGTTAGACTTTCCTTCCAAAACATTTCTTGGAATAAGTAGATCACTGTAGTCTAGTGAAGAACTAGAGCCTGCTCCTTTATCAAGGACTTATATAAACTTCGTTACCAAAGCCTAGAATCAAAAATGTTGGTTTACTAAATGTAAAAATGTCCAGTGAATTTCTACTAGATGGGCCTTTGGGAGAAGGGCCCTCCCGTAGGAGTGGACGCCAGTAGTATTTGTGTGTTTGCCTATACGAAGCCCCCAGTGTCAGTATAGATAAGGTACAGTGGGTTGTTATTCTTCTTTAATCTTCAGTTGCCGCGTGCATTCCTTGCTTTATTTCAGTGTGGAGTATCTAGTCACATATCTCAGGGACAGGAGTGCCTCACATGATGCAATAAGCAGAGTCCTGAAAAGTTGCTTAGAAATCACTTTTTTAAAGTAAATTATATTGTTACTGGCCTGCCTGGGGAAATTCACAATTCAAGGAATACTCAGATTACATCTTTGGCCAAACCAAAACATTTTTGTAATGTGATTTATCACAGACACCCCAAATTTAACTTTGTCTAAAATCTAAATTTTCACAGTGGGTTATATAGCTGCATGATTTCTTTCCTCTACCAAAAAAAACACCATATATCCTTGTACCCAAAAGAAACTGCTAACACTCTGTGTGTTTGTGTGTGTGTGTGTAAATCTTCAATACAAAGGAATGTTTTAAAAAATACTGTATATATATATATGATTAAAAAAATTTTTTTTCAGACTTCTAGGACTGTCAGTGGTAAATTATGGTTGCCATGTAACCAGACCCCTTCTAGATTTTTGGATTGTCACGGGCTATCCTGATCTGTGTAATATCCATTAAAGTCAGTGGAAACCATGATGCTGAAGTCCAAGGGCAGTTCTGTGAAAACATATGCCTTCTAGAACATCCGTTAAGGTGACAAACAAAACACTGAATTCACTTTTAACTATTACTAGAATTGACCATGTAAAATTAATAGAGAATAGATGAATGTGATAGCCACCAGTGGGACACCAATCTCTCCAACACAGTAGTCCTGTGGAACAAACCACAACAGCCTTCTCAAGCACTTCCTAGACCTAATGGCTGAGTTATATACCCTGGTTGTAAATAAATTATGTCAATGCTATAAAAATGAACAGACATCAGAGCCTCCACTAGCAAAATGGCCCTCCTACAGACATATCTTGTTTGTCGGTTAAGGAAAAATCTAGTAAGACTGAAAAAAATTAAACAGTAAACTGGAATAATTTGAATGTTCAAATCAAGGTCATTTTTATTCTAATTAAGGTTTGAAAGGAATTAAAAAAAACTATTTCTGCATGCTGTTTCTCAGGAAAATAACAAGCTCGAGACACGGACCATCTGTTACACTGACCATGTAACGAGATGTTAGATTTATTCAGACATAATGATGTGGTTTGCAGTATCAGATGTAAGGTCTGGTCTTTCAGATCTGCTATAATTATGTTGTGCACCACACTACTTAAGTTATTTAACTCTCTCTTGTGAGATTTGGCACTATTGCTGCCTGCATTCTGACAATTTAACACAGACGCGCACATTCCTAGAGGCAGTGTATTGAAAGTCATAAATAGCATGTTAGCAAAAATATTTATTGAGAGGCCTGTTCTTGAGATTCCAGAGACTCAAGGAAGTTCAGCCCTGATTGAGCAGCACTTTGTTTTGTTTATAACTACAAAGAAAAGAACAGCTCAGAGTCTGTGAAATCCGTTGGATTTACCTGTTCTGTTTGCTGCCTGGGTATTTATTTCCCACTCATGTAATTATGGAGCTATGTATTGTACAAAACTCAGTCATAGAAAGACAAGCAACCTACATACAGGAGACAGACACAGACCTTCCAAATGGTGAGAATTGCCTACTGTTTAACCCAAGGGCTAATGGGAAATATCTCAAAGGTTTCTTTTTGCAGTTCCTCCTTAAATAAAGTGATGTCTTAGGGACCTAAAAGGTGTTTAGTGAACAGGGTATAGTTTAGTGCAATATTACTAAAGGATCTTAAGGAGAAAAAATGTCATTGTACTTTTCCTAGTTTCCCATAGGCGGAAGACTTGGGAACCTCTTGTGCTTTGGCATTTATAAAATCAGCCAATGTGGAAGGATTACATTTGTTAAATGTGAGTTCATGGAAGGAGAAAGGAGTGATAAAGGTAGTTCTATTTTCCTTTCCTCTTAAGGGGACCAAAACTACAACAGGCAGGTCTTTGAGGAACTGTTCTTGAGTGGCTTTTTGAAATCATGGTTTATTAAAGAATTTTTGTCCTTCCTGCTTTCAAAAAGCATTTGGTGCAGCTTGCAATAAAAAAAAAAACAGATCCAGCAAGACTAAAAATCTATCAAGATACAAAAAGACAAATTGTAAAAATAGAAGAGAGAGACTTTATGTGTTATAAAAGGAGAAATAATGAAATACCTGAACCCTAAGACAAGTTACATAATCAAACAGAAATCTTGGTTTCTTAATCACTAGCAAAGTATAGCAGGTAAGCAGGTAAGATCATGGGTTACAGGGATTCTTTTTTTTTTTAATTTTCAAAACATTTTTAGTGATGATAAAATACCCATAACATAAAATTTACCATTTTAACCCTTTTAAGTGTACTGTTTTGTAGTAGTATTATCACATTGTTATGCAACCTGCCTCCAGAACTTTTTTATCTTGTAAAACTGAAACTCTGTACCCACTAAATAACAATTTCCCATTCTCACCTCCCCCCAGCCCCTGGTAACCACCATTCCACTTTCTGTGTCTATGAATGTGACTACTCTAGATAACCTTATACAGGTAAAATCATGCAGTATTTGTGTTTTTGTGACTGGCACATTTCACATAGCATAATATCACGAAGGTTCAGCCATGTTGTAGCACGTGTCAGAATTTCCTTTCTTTTTAAGGCTAATTTTCCGTTGTGTGTATTTAACACGTTTTGTTTACCCATTTATCTGTCAGAGGGTACTTGGGTTGGCTATTGTGAAGAATAGTGCTATGACATGGATGTTCAAATATCTCTCCAATACCCTACTTTTAATTCTTGCGGAGATTCTTTAGGTAGAAGTTAGCATTAAGAAGGAAGCTTTTTCCAGGTCCAAAGTTCAAGGGCAGCGTATCACATGTGTCTTTATAAGGATGATGAGTAACAAAAACTGGAATTCCTCCTTAGCAGCCGTCTTGCAGAGACACAAGAAATGCATCTTCCACAAAGGGCTGTTTCTTGGGGCTGAGTTCCGTGGAGGCATATTTTTAAATAATATCTCTGGAAAATGCACTGCCTTGGAGGCCTGCCTGTGTGGTCTTCTAGTGATCTAACTGAATGTCAGGGGTAACACCTCAGGACACCATGGAGGAGTGAGTGGTAGGCATGCCCTTAAAACTAGCCACCTGAAAGGTGACCTCAACTGAGCCCTTGACAAGATCAATGCAAGGGAGTTTAGAATGGAGGTTACTGGTGAGAACCTAGAATGGTTGGATGGGAAGTTCAAACCGTCCCGTGGATCTAGATGCTAAAAGATGGAAGAGCCTTGCTTCTGCTGTCACTGTGGTAGAGTGGCCACTGCATGAGGTGTCCATGCAGGTGTTAAGACTGATACTTACAGTTTCTAAGTTCCGCAGGTGCCTGTAACCTGGAACGCTTTGTAGCTCGGGCTTATTAAATATTGACTTCTAGCAAAGTAGAACATGAATATGATTCTAGGATTACATTTAGTTTGGAGCAGTAATTTCCCAAATCAGCTGCTGATTAACCTCCAGGTAACTGAATGACTAAGTCAGGTGTCCTCAAACTACAGCCCACGGGCCACATGCGAATGTTTTTTGCCCGTTTGTTTTTTTACTTCAAAATAAGATATGTGTAGTGTGCATAGGAATTTGTTCATAGTTTTTATAATTATAGTCCCGCCCTCTAGCGGTCTGAGGGACAGTGAACTGGCCCCCTGTTTAAAAAGTTTGAGGACCCCTGGACTAAGCTTTTGATTTTTTTTTTAAGTAGTGTCTACCTAAATACCAAAACAGGAATGTTCCCTCTGACAGCCATTGGCCAATAGGTTCAGTGGACTATTCTCATTATGTGAAATAGGGCAACACTGTTGACATGTGAAGATGGCAAGATAGCATGAGTCTTGTAGGTCAAAAAAGTTGTTCAGAATGTTTAGGTATTAAGTAATTTAATTAGCCAGCATCCAAGTAATTTAAATTGTGAATGCCCTACCCACCCTGATTTTAATGGAGCTTTTTCTAATTCCCACTATTATTTGTGAATTAAACCCTATTTCTAATCCAAAATTCTCTCAAAAGCAAGGAAAAAAATATTTTCTAACTCCTGATTATTCACTTTTCTTCCAAGTAAAACAGATTTGGAGAAGTTAGATGATTTTAATTTAATATTTTAAAACTATTTCCAAATGATCATATGATTTTAGTTTAGTATAATAAATGTTCTAAGAGAGGACCAGATGAAGTTATAGCTACAAATAAAATTGGTTTCCTAGTTTGACAAAATTTCAAGTTTATGAAACAATTAAAATGTTTCTTTAAAAATATTTTGGAACTGTTGTTTTCATAGATTTTAACCCAAGTGCCTTAGAATTAGAACAGGGTCTCTAGGCCCCCTTTGGCTGTTGTATATATTTATCCAAAAGTAGAGTTTATGCTTTTCTTTCAAATGAGATGTTTAGATATGGATAAAATGTGCAAAAACAGTAGTGCCCATGGTTCAGAAGTAGAGGCTAGCACCTATCATTTATTCAGGTCTGATGTTCACTTTAATACAGCAATGTTTCCTACCTAAATAAACTCTTACCATCTTTATATTAGTCCAGTGATCAAGGGTGACTTTTGCTAGGAGGCCAAGGCGGGTGGATTGCTTAAGGTCAGGAGTTCAAGACCAACCTGAGCATGAGCAAGACTCAGTCTCTACTATAAATAGAAAGAAATAAATTGGCTAAATATATATATATATATATATATATATATATATATATATATATATATATATATATATTAGCCAAGCATGGTGGTGCATGCCTATAGTCCCAGCTACTTGGGAGGCTGAGGCAGGAGGATCGCTTGAGCCCAGGAGTTTGAGGTTGCTGTGAGCTAGGCTGACTTCATGGCACTCTAGCCTGGGCAACAGAAGTGAGACTGTCTCAAAAAAAAAAAAAAAAGAGTGACTTTTGGTCATGTGTTTACTTTTGCTTTATAGAAGCATTATACAAACTTGCTTCTCTTTCCCGAAGTAGTCAATATATTTTTACATTATTCTATTCAAAATGGGGTAAAATGAATAAAAGCATGTAGCAAAGAGTATTGCCGTGAAGGAATATTACAAAATTAATACCAGTATCATATCCAAAAGATTGCCCTTGTTTCAACTTCTTGTACATTTCTGTACAGTTAATCTAATTATGCAAAAATGATGGAATGTACAATGTGTTTTCAAGATGGCCTATTTTCTTGAAATTACAAGCTATATTGAGTACTCAGTACTCTTCATTTAGAGAACTCAATTTCATGCAGTAGAAACAGCAACGGAATTCAAAAACACAAAATCTTACCACGTAATGGGGAGCAAAGGATAAACAAATGATTGACTATAATAACAAAGCATATGAAGGACTGAATATCTCTTTATAGTTGTCTGACTCTGGAAAAAAAGAGCTAAAAACTATTACTCAAGCCAGCAGCCTGGAGAGAGGAAGAGGCCTGGGTTTCAAAATAAAAAACCTGGGTTTGGATCCTGGCTTCATCATGTACCTAAAATTCCTTCTCACGAACATGAAGATAATTCCTCACAGGCGTTGTGTGAATTAGCAAGAAGAAATTTAGCTGTGGCGTGTGGTAGGTAATCTACACATGGTAGCCACGAAGACTGGGTATTATTTAGGTAATAGCTATTATTTAGGTAATAGCTCATGAAAGAGTTAAAAAAAAGATGCTATTCATACTAAAGTGGCAAGAAATGTTTTCTTTTGGGTATGTTGTCACACATTAACGTTCTAATCTGTTTTCAAGTCAAATCTGAGGTCTCTCTTTAACCTTTAATCCGTGTGTGGATGTTTTGTTAAAACATCTGTTAACAGAAACACTCTGACAAGGAAGTGTTTAGTTCTCATGTTCTACTCTAGGCATGTCACTTTCACCTGCTGAAAATCTGCTTTACCTGTGGTTTTTTCCTAGATTTACACTCCTATATATAGAAATACTAAAATAATAATATAATATTGTTTTCCTGAAAAGTTGTTTTAAGAGTTTGATTTTTCCTTGGTTTGTTTCAACCAAAGTGATCATTGGTCTCTCAAGAAGAATTTTTTTTTTTTTTTTTTTTTTTTTTTTGAGACAGAGTCTCACTTTGTTGCCCAGGCTAGAGTGAGTGCCGTGGCATCAGCCTAGCTCAAAGCAACCTCCAACTCCTGGGCTCAAGCAATCCTCCTGCCTCAGCCTCCCGAGTAGCTGGGACTACAGGCATGCGCCACCATGCCTGGCTAATTTTATCTATTTTTAGTTGTTTGGCTAATTTCTTTCTATTTATAGTAGAGACGGGGGTCTCACTCTTGCTCAGGTTGGTTTCGAACTCCTGAGTTCAAAAGATCCGCCTGCCTCAGCTTCCCAGAGAGCTGGGATTACAGGTGTGAACCACTGCGCCCGGCCAATTTTTTTTAATTTCAGAATATTACAGGAGTACAAACATTTTGGTAACATGAATTGCTTTTGTACAGTTTGAGTCAAAGGTGTAAGTGTGCCTGTCACCCAGATAGTGTGTATTGTACCTGTTAGGTGTGAATTTACCCATCCCTTCCTCTCCCTCCCACCTGCTTGATTTCCATTGAATTTTACTACCGTGTGCGCACAAGTGTTGATCTTATTAGTTCCAATTTAGTAGTGAGTACATGTGGTATTTGTTTTTCCATTCTTGTGATACTTCACTTGAAGGATGGTCTCCGGTTTCATCCAGGTTGTTAGAAAAGGTATTAGTTTACCATATTAGGTGGCTGAGTAATAAATACTCCATGGTTTACATATACCACGTTTTATTAATCCACTCATGTATTGATGGGTACTTGGGTTATTTCCACATCTTGGAATTGTGAATTGTGCTGCTTATAAACATTAGAGTGCAAGTGTCTTTCTTATATAATGTCTTTTTTTCCTTTGGGTAAATACCCAGTAGTGGGCTTGCTGGATCAAATGATAGGTCTACTTTTAGTTCTTTGAGGTATCTCCACACTATTTTCTATAGAGGCTATAGAGTTTGCAGTCCTACCAACAGTGTGTAAATATTCCTTTCTCTCCACATCCATGCCAGCATCTGTTGTTTTGGGACTGTCTGATAAAAACCATTCTCACTGGAGTTAGGTGATTATCTCATTATAGTTTTGATTTGCATTTCCCTGATGATTAATGATGTTGAGTATTTTTTCATATGTTTATTGGCCATTAGTTTATCTTCTTTCAGAGACTTCTGTTCATGTATTTTGCCCACTTTTTAATGGGGTTGTTTCATGTTTTCTTGCTGATTTGCTTGAGTTCTTTGTAGATTGTGGTTCTTAGTAAGCTTTATCAGTTGTACGGCATGCAAATATTTTCTCCCATTCTGTAGATTGTCTATTTGCTCTATTGTTTCCTTGGCTGTGCAGACGCTTCTTCATTTAATCATGTCCCTTTTTTTTTTAAATTGATGTGATTACTTTTGGGGTTGTCTTCATAAATTCTTTGTCTAGACTGATATCTATAAGAGGTTTTCCAACTTCTTCTAGAATTCTTATAATTTCATGCCTTCATTTTAAGTCTGTTTCTTTTATAAATTTAAGAACTTTCATATAATTGGTTCCTACATCCTTGAAACATAGGAATTATTGTTAGTATTCTAATTTTATACATGACAAGCCTGAGTCTCAGAAGTTAGACAGTTACAGGATCCCAGAGCCAGCACACTGAAGGGCTGATGGGCCATGCATCTCTAGGCCCTGCTGTGGCAAAGCCAAGGATGCCAGCTTAAGGAATCACATGTATATGAGAGCACTTTTAAACAGCACAGTGTCAAATGCATATTGTGTTATTTTTTTAGAGACAGAGTTTCACTCTATCGCCTTGGCTAGAGTGCCGTGGCATCAGCCTAGCTCACAGCAACCTCAAACTCCTGAGCTCAAGCGTTCCTCTGGCCTCAGCCTCCCGAGTAGCTGGGACTACAGGCATGTGCCACACCACCTGGCTAATTTTTTTTTTCCTATTTTTAGTAGAGATGGGGTCTCACTCTTACTCAGGTTGGTCTCAAACTTGTGAGCTCAAGTGATCCTCCTGCCTCGGCCTCCCAAAGTGCTAGGATTACAGGCATGAGCCACCGCACCTGGCCTCATGATGTATTACGTTCCTTGGGCATCCAGTTTACCTCATGTTGCAATCTAAATCTCTCTCTCTATCTTTTTCTGGAAACTTTTTGAAAACTTCACAAATCCCATATCTAATTTTCTGGCCTCTTGATAATCTTACTTTTTGTAAATTACCAGTAGAACACTCTGCATAAATCCACAGCTCTATAAAGATTTCACTATTAACAAGAACAATAAAACTCAACCAACTAGCCAGTATGGCAAGGAAACTGAAAGAAGTAAGAAACACAAGCCTGAGCCACATCAAATGTGGAGTCTAAATTTAAACTGTGCATGTCTTGGAAAAAAACATTTAACCCGAGAAATAAGCATAAGCAAAAAACCTGCTCTAGAACAAGTGAAATGCTTACACCCATGCCAGTTATAAGTGCTAATACTATCTCCACAGTCTCTTCCACAAGCCAGTACCCATGGGATTTGCCCAGAAGACAATGCATGCCAAAACAATACATGTTGGACATGTACATTGACATCCCCCAAAAAATGAATAAAAAAACTGTTATAAAACTATAAAATAAACATGTTTAAAATATATAGAAATGTGAAGTGATATAATAACCATATAGGATGAAATATCTGTGGAAAACAAACAATAGAAGGGTTTGAGAAAGAACAGAGTATTGCTAAGCTCAACATGAAGAATATTGCCATTAAAATTAAAACACTATAGATAACAGTATATTAGATGCAGCCAAAGAAAAAAGTATTTAATTGGAAAATAGATCTGAGAATATCACAGATAAAAAGAAAATATGAAGGAGGCTAATGTGGAAGACACAATGAGAAGGTCCACATTGCTAATAGGAGTTCAAAAAGAAAAAGTAACAAGAATGGAATAGGCGTGATATTTGAAGAAACAATGGCTAAAAACATTTTAGAACTGAAGCAATACTTACATCTTCAAATTGAATAAGGACATTGAATCCTGAACAGGGGAAATTAAAATCAGTCTACACCTAGGTACATCATAATGAAACTGCAGGCATCAAATAAATAGAGAAACATTTTTTAAGTTACCAGAGAGAAAATGCAGGCAACCTATGGGAGATTGACAATTAGACTAATAGGAAATTTCCCCAAATTTGCCACACATAAGGCCCAGATGTAGTGGAATACTATCTTCAAAGTACTGAAGGAAATTACCTGTCAAGCTAGAAATCTATACCTTTTTAAACTATCATCCAAGAATGAAGGTGAAATAAAGACATTTTCAGACAAAATGAGACCAGAAGACTTGAACATTTAGCAAGTGATCACTGCTGAAAGAATTACTAAAAAATATTCTTATATAAGTAAAAAAAATTGAACTCAGAGGAGTGAAGTGCAAGAAGTGATGGTGGTCAAAGAAACACCTGGGTAAATCTAAACAGACGTGGAGTGTGTATGTATGAGAGAGACAAACTATTTTGAAAGCAAGCTGAATTTTAAATATTAAAGAACAGTAACAGGAAGATGGGAAGCAGTAAAGATAAAAATATTATGAATATTTTCTTTTATGGGGGAAAGCTATTGATTAGCTTTAGATCTGTAAGTATGCAAGCCCATAACTTAAGAATAATTATTTAAAGTATAAAAATATAGTGTATACTTTGTAAATCCAGTACGGGGAGGGGGGTAGTTAAAAAGCTCTATCAATCCAATAAAAAGAAGGAAAGTACAATGAAGAGAAAGAGGAAAGAAAGAAAGTTAAAATGGTAGGGAAAACCCAAATATATGATTAATCATGATAAATGAAAACAGATTAAACTGAGCTATTAAAATACAGAGATTCTCAGATTTTTTTAATCTAGCGTTTTACTGTTTATAAGATACATGTGTGAAATATAATTATGTGGGAAGTTTGAAACTGAGGGGTTAAAAGAAAGGGGGGGGGGTGATGCCAGAAAAGGTCTACAGAGAGCAAGAAAAAGAGATGAAAGAAAAAAGAACAATGTTAAGATTAGACAAAAAAAGAAAAAATAATAAAACAACAGTGCTATGTAGTGATAGAAGGAAGATCACCAAAGACAAAACCCAAATGGTCAACATTTGGAAAAAATGTTGAGCCTACTGGTGATGATGGAAATGGAAATAAAAGCAGTGATGTGCCACCTCTACAACCCTCATCCGATGGAGGAAAATTTAAATCGGATAATGGCAAGCACTGGTGGAGACGTGGGGTAAGGGCAGTCTCGGGCCCTGCTGGCAGGAGTGGAAGCAGAGGTTGAGCACAAATCCATGACTCCACAGGTCTGTTTCTATTCTGCGTCGTATAGAAACGCACAAGGGATGTTCCTTGGCCATCCTTTGCAATCGCAATAAGGAAGAAACAACCGAAATGTCCATCAGCAGTGGGATAGATAAGTAAATTCTGATATATTCAAACAAATGAAGCTTGAAGCAGTTAAAATGAATTAATTTAGTGTTACCTGTATGAAAATAGATACAGCTCAGATTTACATGTTGCACAAAAATAAGTTTGCAGAAGGATGTGCATATCTAATTTCAAATTTACATAAAACAAAGCAGTCCTGTATGCTGTTTTTATAGATACATACATGTGTGTGGCAAAATACACACATCTGAGAGGAAATGATAATCACCCAAAATGGGTGGTTCCCTTCTTAAGTGAGGAAGAGATGGACGGGAGCCGGGAGGAGACGAAGAAAGCCTTAACTCTGCCATGTTGAAATTTTAAAAAGCTGAAGCACACGTGGCAGAAATATTAGCGTTTGCTAACGTTGTTCATTCCGGATGGTGGAGTAGTAGGCTCCTGTGATTATTTTGTGTGTATGCTTGAAATATTTCCTTCATTAAAAATGGCTTCTAGGGCCGGGCGCGGTGGCTCACGCCTGTAATCCTAGCACTTTGGGAGGCCGAAGCGGGCGGATTGCTCAAGGTCAGGAGTTCGAAACCAGCCTGAGCGAGACCCCGTCTCTACCAAAAATAGAAATAAATTAATTGACCAACTAAAAAATATATATACAAAAAATTAGCCGGGCATGGTGGCGCATGCCTGTAGTCCCAGCTACTCGGGAGGCTGAGGCAGTAGGATCGCTGAGCCCCGGAGATTGAGGTTGCTGTGAGCCAGGCTGACGCCACGGCACTCACTCTAGCCTGGGCAACAAATTGAGACTCTGTCTCAAAAAAAAAAAAAAAAAAAAAAAATGGCTTCTAGCTTACTGTGGCAGAGGAGAGACATACAATGCAGAGAAAAGTGCACTGTGTTTCATTACGGGTTTCTCGTAACTGGCATTTGGAGTTGAGATGGGAGAAATTTCTGCCAGTTGAGGGGGGAGCCCAACAGTGCATCCTGGAAGAGGAATCACAACGTTGCTTTCCTGCGTCCCCCTTAGAAACAGATCAGCCATCATGACCTCTTTTTCTGTTCCTTTGGCCTTTGTCAAGTCCTTTCCCATTTTTCACTAATAGTCTCTTTTTCACTTTTTACAGTCTGGTCATCATAAACCAGTAGTTCCCCAGGGCTTCCCAAATGGCTTATTATAATACTTTGAAAAAAAAAATCTAAAAAACAAAAGTGATGCCTTGTTTCTCAAGGAAAGAGAAAATAATGACTTCTGTTGTTATATAATGTGGATTTTTATGGAAACATTTGGATGATGTGGGGAGAGGACTGGTTGGTTCTGTGTGGAAACATTTGTATATATTGTGCTAAACTCCCATATCTTGCTCTCACTTTATCTGAGAGATTCCACTGTTGCAAATACTTAACAAACATGTTCCACGACCTCTGTACGGAAGGCCCGTGCAGAAATAAGATAGACCATCGCTCTTCAATGTTCCTAGGATCTAGTCCAGTCTTTTCCAAATAGTAAGTTCTTGCTGTCTGTGGCCGAAAAGGAACAAGAGTCTATGGGCTTTGCCCCAAATCACAGCAGCGACTCTGCTTTTTAGATGATCTCACTATAACATACACCACATTACTCTTGACATAAAATGAAATCATGGCACATTTTGAAAGGATTGGTTTCAGCACTTCTGACACATTCTTACATGGTACTAGCAAATAACCCAGCAGTGTTGGTCTAGAAGCAGTTTACCAATCACTATGAAAGGCATCTAACTTGTCTTTAAAATACACATCTGCTCCATGTTGGAGCCAAAAGGAAAATTCTGACTCAGATCGCTTATTGAGCTGCCTCGGGCTGCCGGTCTGGGTTTGATAATGAATCTTGCATTCTCAGACGTTTTCTTCTTTTCCTCTGCAGAGAGAAGATGCATCAGTCTGCCATGTATGAGCTATGCCAGGGAATGCACCAAGTCAGCCTTCAGTTCGTTCGACTGCAGCTCACCTTTGAAGAATACTCCATCATGAAAGTTTTGCTGCTACTAAGCACAAGTAAATTGATGTCCGCCCTGACACCTTTTCCACTTTGTCAGATCACCTTCCCTGTAGGAGAGTTAGCCTATTTATACCATTCAGGTGGTTGGTACTGAAAAAAAAAAAAAAATGGGAGGAAGGTCTTGGCTTTTGAGGAACTAGGTTACTTGCAGAGTATGAAGTTTGGGGCATGTAGAAAGGACACATCCCTTCGTTCCTTCATCCACTCATACCCACTAAATGTTTAGTAAATGTCTGTTGTGTGGATGGTAGGACTGGGTAGTTCAGCAAACACAAAGGTTAATGAAGCACAGTCTCAAGTTCAGGGAGCTTATACTGTAAGACAAGTTCGAAGACATCTTTAATACGTGTGGAAAGTGATGATTTGGTTATTTACTATGATAGGAGTAAGGAGTGTATCATGATGGCTCAGAGACGAGAAAAGCACGTTCGGTTCTGGGGACCTGGGAGGGAAACATGGTACATACAGCTGATTTTGGTGGGCTTTGCTAGGGCCGTATAGGGGACAGGAGGTGTGACACGGCAGCCCTGTCGGGGACCAATGTGAGTGTGGGCATGTGGGAAAGCATGTTTAGGCAATAGCATGTAGTTCCAGGGTTGAGGAAAGGGCTTGTTGTATCTTTCACTTTTAAATTTTTATTTTATTGATGTATTCATTTAACTTTTCAAGGTACCTCAAGTTATGTGGGGAATAAGTTTGGGATGTAGATTGGACCAGAATATTCAGTGCCTAGTGAAGAAGTCTGGACCTTCTTAATGGCAGGCAGGGACGTGCAACACGGAAGGCTTTTGAGCAGTGGGACGACATGGTTAAAACTGTAGTTTATGGCTTTATGAGGACATACGTGGCAGTGGAATGGATTCAGGGGGAGGGAGATGGAGGAGAGAGACAGAGACAGATGCAGATCTTAGCCTGACTGAAAGCACAGAGACCTGCCTAGAAGCTGTCGAAATCATGATGATGGGTACCACGGTGGTCAGGAGCAGGTGGACTAGAGACATTGCAGACTTGGCCTTGGCACCCGCCTGCAAGGGGAAACAAAAGGGCTGTGGGTCAGAAGCAACACAGGTTTTGAGTACAGAGAAATGACTAGCGCAGTAGCGCTGTCATTAATAGGAATATGTAAATGTCAAAGAGTTGGAGCAGAATTTGTGGCATGTAAGATGAGTTCTGTTTTGACTGGGTTCATTTATTGATGGCAACTCTATATCCTCATAGAACTGGCCAAAAGATGGGGAAAACTTGGGACTGGAACACAGAAGACAAGTTTGGGCATTGAGATGTAATCTGAAATCATTCTTGTAGAAAACCATAGGGTAAACTCCAATGGTGAGTGGGGTCCCATGGTACAGAAAGAAGAGGAAAGAGCCAGTGGAGCAATGAAAGGAGGGTGGCCAAGGCTGAAGGTGCAGAGACAGAACTGTCAGAGAAGTGGAGAAACTGGGAGAGTTTGTTGTATTGGAAGCCAGGGGCTGAGGGTTTCCAAAAGGGAAATGGCTAACGAATGGCATGGCTTCCACAGAGAACAGTTCAGAACACTGACAGAACGCCACCAGAGTTGACCACTGGTCGCCGGGCAGGTGCCAGAATGCCAGGGACTTGCAGATTGATGGGAAGCTTGTTTAGGCTTTTGGAACCAAGTATTGGAAAACAGAAGTTGATGGCATAAGGTGCCAGAGGAGATGAGAGAGGACCGATTAGCCTTGGCAAGGATGTCGGGCACTTGTTCCTCAGACAACGGCCCAGGCATTTTCAAACAGAGGGGAAAGAATTTGAGGACGCTCCCACCAGATGAGGGCTTAGACCCAGAATGGTGACAGGAGATGGTACAGAGAAGAAAGCTCTGAGCCAAGTGCTGTGGCCACTGAGGAACTGAGAAACGTTCCAGATGTCGAGAGCCAGCAAGGATGCCACGGCAGGTGGCGTGGGCTTCAGAGGAGATGGTGTCCACTGACGGCCTGGAAGCAAAAATGAGTATCTGGTCCATTCCCAGGGCTCGCCCTGCGCCCTGGATCAGAGGTGTGGGAGAAGGGCCGTCTTCAGGAGGGTGATTTGGAGGCATCGCTAGGCAAGGCGGTCAGGGTAGAACAGGGAAGAAGAAAGAGATGTTACTTCCCGCAGAGGAGGACTGTGTGTGCAGAGAGTGAGCCTGAATCAGGCAGTGACCAGAGCAGGAAGAGGGGACACAGTGGCAACGGGGTAATAATCATCCTGCTTCATGTCCTCTTAGCACCTCGCAATTTACGAAGTGTTTTTCCAGATATCATCAAATTTAATGCTTAAAATATCCCTGGGAGATGGCTAGCGACATTCTGAAGTTGACAAAACGGAGGTTCCTAAAGTGTGATCTGTTCAGTATCCTGTGTGAGTTAGGACTCAAACCCCGAGGGCTTGGGACGTCACATCCAGTGCTGTTCCCGCTCTCCCAGGGTGGCGGGTGGCACAGGATGGCAGCAGGGGGCGCGGAGTGTCCAACAGGTAGAACCACAGACTCCGTGGCCGGCCTAGGGGACAAACCGGCAGCCCTGGTAGGGAGGTGAGGCCAGAAGTTCACAGCTGTGTTTTGTTTGGCCAGCACAGGTCTTTTGGGTTGCTTTTGGCCTTTTGTGTTTTGTTTTATTTTCATTGAATTTGATTGCCTGGGGCAGGGCCTGTTCTCTCCAGTTTGCCACAGGCCCCACCATTCCTCACTAATTACGCCCAGCCCGGTCTCCTGCCACTTCTGCATTTGCAAGCGCTCCTCTGCAGGGTCACTCCCTGCTGTGCACGCTCCTCAAGGTTTCTGCTGTTCCTCCTTTATCCTTTCTCGGGCATCACTTTGGAACTATTGTCTTTAAATTCAGTGAAAGTGATTTCATTCCCCTTCCAAGCTAGATGATTAACCATTACTGGTGAGAAAAATGTAAATTAAAAAAATGTTAGATGGATGATAGCATTTAAAGGAAAACATTTTTTTTCTAAAAATGCTTATGATACTAATTCTTTATAAAGTCTGACTACTTGATTTTAATTGTTGTCTTATACTTACACCCTTTTACATACTTTTCAGCCTATAATAGATTCTGAAATTATTTTGAAACTACCTGAATTAATTTATTAGCATCCAAGGAACTCAGTACTATCAGTTCCGTTGGTTTTTTTTTGTTTTTTTTTTTTTTAATGCAGAAAAAGCAAAATAAAAAGCCAGGAAAACATTGGTAAAGAATTTTATGAATCATAGAAACGGCAGGCTTTTAGTTTCTTACCTAAGCTATAACAGATTAGTTTCTTTTGCTAATCTGTGAGAGAGTTCATGAAAATGTTTTGTCTCATGTAGGAGTATTGAATTGCACACCTGATGTCCAGTAGTAAAGTTTTTTAGTAATGACATCAGGAGAATCTCATGTTCTTTATGCTTATGGAGGAAAACAGACAAATTTCCACCCCATTTGTCTCTTTGCTCTTCTCCAACCCATAGATTTTGGGTGATTTCCAGCAGTCCTGCTGCATTTAATAAGGAAATTCAGAAACTCTGGGCAGATCTCCAAAATTTAAGGTTTTGCTTAAGTTCTCTTTATTTGTGGGTTTGTTTCAACTTTAAAAAAAATCTGGGTGGGAAACTGGTACAATATATTTCAGTTACAGCAATAAAATATAGGTAATAGTACTTGACACAAGTTATAATCTTTGGAATTTTTGATAACACAGCTATAAGACCTATGGATTTGCTTGTTCTTAGCAGATGTACCAATTAGTATTGAAATTTAATAGTGAAATTGATTCACTCCATTCTCCTGCTAGTTAATGTTTTCATATATAGGATGACATCCAAATAAGTATCTATATTGGAAAACTAAATGTTTACTTTATACAATTTTGTAACTTAAAAAAAAGCTAATCTGGATGAGCAGTGTAAGATGTTATTTGCAAATTTTCAATTTGTTTTAGAAATTTTTAAGTTTAATGTTAAAATTTTGGTAGAAGATGAATCTATAGTGTTACCTTTAACATCCTGGTTATTATCATCCTTTTTTAAATATACTTTTAAAACCAGGTTTGAATTTTAAGGGAGACAAACTATTTGTTATATAATGGATAGCATTTAACACTTAATGTGAATGTCAGATATTTAAAACCACAATTAATATTGTGGCAGCCTCGGGAATTTATGCAGTTGCTATTAGGGATTTATTTTTTCCTCCACGAAAACAGACTTACATAAACCACAAATCTGCTTTGCGCAGTGGCAGTATCGTAGCCAATGAGGTTTATCCAAGGCCTGATTATTGCTAATTAAAAACTTTTCCCAATACCCTGCCATGACAACTTGCAATATAGTCAGCATTGGGAATTTTTGACAATCCCTACGGGGACTGAATTAAGAAAAATAATTAAGAAAAATAAACCACAAATGAAAAGCCTCAACAATTAAACTCAAGGAGATTATTAACATAATATTAGAAGTTAATTTGCAAGATAATCCATATCTTTTTATAGGATAGTAGGGTTTATTTGGAAACAGTGCTATGCCTGGCTCCCAGGGTTGTATATAACACCCAGAAACATCCTTAGCCATTCCAAAGTGCTGATAACCAAAGTAAATTATTTATACCAGTTATGAGAAATTAGCAAATATGATGTATTAATTAAGAAGTAAAATTAAGAGCATTTTCAAACTCAGAATGTTAATATCACAAGATAAATTTCCACTGTCTTTATCTCTTAAAAATAAACTTCTAGGTAATTCTAGCTTTCAAAGTTAAAGTATAAGCATAACTATTTATTGGCCATAATGAAAAACAAACATATAAGTAGATTTTCAAAGGGAATTCCTTTGACCTTTAACCTCTGGCCCAACACCACCTCTGGAGCGCACGCACACTCAGGTGTATCCTTAAAGCATCTTCCTGTGTCCTGAGAGAAGCAGGTCACAGAAGTACTTGATATGCTTCCAGGTCCTGAATGTCAATATAGTCTAAGTGAAAAATATTCTTATTCAAATATAAAAGCTAGTCGCTACATAAAAGAAGAAAACATAATCCTTAATTTTCTTCTCATTGAAGGTAAAAATGTGAACATGGTTCATTCTCTTGGAAAGTTTTAAACTTTGCCTTGCATGCGCAGCCATGGTTGCTATCACACCATTGCAAACACAAGCCAGCGTGCAGACTCAACATGAGGCTGTTCAGGGAGGTCACATGACAGCACCTCCGTGGTCATGTGATCTTGGAGCATGCAGCATCAATGAGGCTGTTCAGGGAGGTCACGTGACAGCACCACCGTGGTCATGTGATCTTGGAGCATGCAGCATCTCCACTTCCTAGATGATTGCCAGTTTCCCGGAGTGTCTTTGATATTTGAACTTGACTGTGAAGATGTTGCTTTCTAATTCTAGCCCCAGCTTAGTTTGTCTGTGGGTCTCCAATTGTCCTGCAAAACCAATACAATTTCCTACCTCTGAGGTATTGGCAAATATTGGTGTCAAGATTAAGTGAATTAATATATGCAAAGTATATAATAATAGACATCTAGTAAATGGGAGTTATTTTCTTATGTATGCATGTGTACAGGTGTTTGCCAATAGGTAATTGCCATTAATGGAATTTCAGTACCTGACCTCCAAATCAGTATATGACCTTAACTGCTAAGATGCTAACGTTGTTTTCCATCCTGGGAATTTACTTGTCTGTATTCCTTAACACAGTTCCAAAGGATGGCCTCAAAAGCCAGGCTGCATTTGAAGAAATGAGGACAAATTACATCAAAGAACTGAGGAAGATGGTAACTAAGTGTCCCAACAATTCTGGGCAGAGCTGGCAGAGGTTCTACCAACTGACCAAGCTTCTGGACTCCATGCATGACGTGAGTAAAGCTCTATTAAGTTCCTATTAAGTGAAGGATAACAGCCACATGCACGCAGACACTGTTGACCACTCAAAACTAGAGAGCTCAGAGTTTTTGGGGCTTTAGAAAGAAAAGGGTGAATTATCGATTGGGGTTATTATCCAGTGAGACAGCAAGAGTTAAAATCTTATTAAGGAAATGTTCCTGCAAATAACCTTTGGAACAAACCTCATTCACAAGCAAAGGGTATGGCTCCGTGCCCTGGGGCAGGGAAGGCCCTCGGGCTTGCTACAGGTGTCAGATTGAGTTTCACATTTTTGCTTGCAATTTAGGAAATGTTTGGTTAATAAAAATGTTTGCTTTAACATTACATAAATAGTGTCCATCTTCTAAAACTGTTAATCTAATAACCCAATCTTTCAAAAAACATTATTAGTGGTTCAGGGCCAACTTGGATTGTCTCAATCTTTGCCAAATTTTGAATCCTATATTCATTATTCTTCATAGGAGTCACCTTTCTTGTCTTGGGTAAATACAGAAAGTGGATTCTGAGCTTTTTTTCCCCCCTCATTTAATCAATTATAGATGTAGTCGAGGTGTTTGTTAGCAGTTTCTACAAAATATTGATTTGGATAACTTGCTTTGTGTGGCATTTAAAATATGCTTCTTGTTTCACTGTGCAAGCAGCTTCTCTGGTTCTGGCTCCCGGAATGTTGTAGGCAGTCGTGCTAATTTCATTCTTCATATTTGTGAGGTTTCCATGCTTGCTTTTGGAGAAGTTATTGCCCTCGTTCAGCCTATACAATTTGAATAATAAACTCTTTTCAAAAATATTTTTCTGTTGTTAATGAAAACCTTGACAGGCTCGAGGGCCAGTGTTAAAATAGTGTTACTGTTAATATAATGATTCATCCTTTAGAAGTCCCTTCGTGCCAGTGGAATGTTCTCTCTCTGGGATGCTAATGGCATAGGGTTGATTGATAAAAGAATGTCACTTTCTAATGTTTTACACTGAGACCTTGTGCGCATCATTGACCTTTGCTTTCTCTAAGCTTTTCCTATGACAAGAGTCAAACTCCTGCAAGGTGAATTTAGTGATAAATGGTTTTGCTAATTATCAGTGGCTTAAAGAGCATGGTTTAGTAAGAAAATATTAGAAAGGAGCTGATGGCAAGCAAGGCTTTGGGGAACACAGCAAATGATGCTCTCTGTGACTCACACAAAAGGAAATGCAGGAAGCTAGAGCAAAAGTTCTCCTACTCATTTTATGTTGAAACCACAAATCATCTGCATGAGATCACATAGCAGACTTACTTTCTTCTGTTGATTTTGTTGAAAGGTCTTTAGGAGAGAACAGAAAGGGGTTTGTGGTTCTTTCTTACATTCTCTTATTTGTACAAGTAGGTAGGACAAATGCAGTGTCAAAATTAGGATGTGACTGTCATCACCACACGTGATAACAGATGACACATTTCGAAGCAATTTTCTTGTAATGAGACTGACAACAGAAGTTAAAACCTGCTTTTTCCACTGCCTTTCAGCATCTGCGTACCTTCAGCGGCATAGCACAATGGAAGCACTTAAGAGGCCACACCTAGTGGTCCCTGGGTCAAAACCTCCTCCGCTAGTTTGGTTTTTGTGCCAACACGGTGCTTGGCACAAGACAGGAATTCAGTGAATAGTTTTTGAATGGCTATATCATAAACACTGATTTTCTGCAAAATTTCCAAGAGCAAATTAGTGTCTTTTTGTTTTTTTTAATCAAGGTATAATTGATACAAATAAACTGAACAAATTTTAAGTGCACAAGTTGATAAGTTTTGACATATGTATACACCTATGAAGTTATCACCACAATCAAGACAGCAAACATATCAATCACCCCCAAAGTTTCCTCCTGCCTTCCTTTCACCTTTCCTCCTGCGCCCCAATTACTCTCTACGTTGCTTTCTGTTCATAGAGATTAGTTTGCATTTTGCTTGCGTTTCATATAAATGGAATAATGCAGCATATAGTCTTTTTTCCTCTGGCTTCCTTCACTTAACATACTCATGTTGAATTTCATCCATGCTATTGCATCGATCACTAGTTTGCTGGGCTTTTTTTTTTTTTTTTTTTTATTGCTGAGTAGAAGCCCATCGTATGGATAGTCCAAAATTCTTCTGTGCAGTCACCAATTGATGGGCATTTATGTTGTTTCCAGCGTGGTGGCTATTACAAATAAAGCTGTGCTAAACATTTATGTTTTAGTGCTAGTCTTTGTACAGACGTCTACCTTCTTTTTTCTTTGGATGAATATCTTGTAGCAGAATGCATGGATAATATAGGAGGTGTATTTTCATTTTTAAGAAACTGCCAAACTGTTTTCCAAAATGGTTGGACAACTTCATATTCCCTTAAAAAGTATATGAGAGTTCAGATTGCTCCACATCTTTGCTGACACTTGGCACAGCTAGTCTTCTTAGTTTTAGCCATTTTAATAGCTGCATAGTAGTATCTCACTGTGGTTTTAATTTCCATTTTCCTAATGATTAATGAAGGTGACCATCTTGTCATGTGCTCATTTACCATCTTTACGCCATCTTGGGTGAAGTGTCTGTTCAGCTCTTTTGCTCCTTTCTCTTAATTAGATTGTTTTCTGATTATAGAATCTTTATATATTCTAGCTAGTTCTTATGTATTCTAGCTATAAATCCTTTATCAGATACATGATTTGCAAGTATTTTCTTCCAATCTGTGGCAGATCTTTTCATTCTCTTAACAGTGTCTTTTTAAGAGTAGGAGTTTTTTGTTTTTTATTTCAGCATATGATGGGGGTACAAATGTTAAGGTTATGTATATCGTCCATGCCCCCTCCCCCCTCAAGTCAGAGCTTCAAGTGTGACCATCCCCCAGACGTTGCACATCTCACTCATTATGTTTGTATATACCCCCCTGCCCCCCACCCCCCTCCCACCTGCCCAACACCCGATAAATGTTATTCCTATATGTCCACTTAGGTGTTGATCCATTAATAACAATTTTCTGGTGAGTACATGTGGTGCTGGTTTTTCCATTCTTGAGATACTTCACTTAGTAGAATGGATTCCAGCTCTATCCAGGAAAATACAAGAGGTGCTATGTCACCATTGTTTCTTACAGCTGAATAGTAAGGAGCAGGAGTTTTTAATTTCAATGAAGTCCAGTTGATGACTACTTCCTTTTAAGGTTCATGCTTTCAGTATTCTGAGAAGTCCTGTGTCACAAAGCTAGTGTCACGAAGCTTCTCTCTGTTTTCTTACAGCATCACTGTCCTTCATTGATATCCATTGTCTTGGAAACCATTTTGTCATGTTTCTTTTTCCCTGAGCATTTTTGGTTGTTATAAATGGAAGGGTAAATTCAGTTCATCTTACGGCGCACCTTAGCTTTTTGGGAACACTGGAATAATTTTAATTCTAAAACCTTTATTTTAAAGCGTCAAAAAATGTTTGATCTTAAAGGTGGCCTAACACAGAAGCATCTTGAATGCCCTATTTATATTCTTATTCCAGACAGAACATTGAAAAATGCATTGTAAGTCTAGAGGGATCTTTCTAACATTCACACTTACTCAGACTTGAGACTGCCTACAGCTTTTTCATTAGAGTAAATTAGTGGATCAACATTTGCGGAATTTTCTTCAAGGGAACAAAGAGCCATACGGCCCACTGGCTTTAGACGTGGAGCCGAGTTCTGGTCACCTTGTGCAGAAGAGAGCATATGTTTCTAAGGGCCACACAACCAAGAACCCTTTGAATGTAGATCAAAGCTCTGCTTAAAGAGCACGCATGGCATGCCAGCTCTCAGGAGACATGTACACAGCTCTCACGACACACTTCCACATGGTGCGCATATGTGCTGGCAGAACAGTGCCAAGGTGGGTGAAAGGAAGATTCTCTGAAAGGACAGGTTGACAGTTAAGTGTTTAAATCGGCCAACAACTTTAATGAATCATTAATAAGCCTTCTGAACATCAATCTTGCCCCAAAAAAATATTTCAAAGAAAACATCTGTGGTTTAAGGCTCCTAGGAGTAGATGTATTTTTGCATTGTAAATGTTTGGGTGTCATATGTAAAGCATATAGAATCCTTATTTTACTAGCAAGAATTGACAATAGTAATTTTTTAGCTATTACTAGGAGTAGCATCTACTTTCCTTTGGGTGAAAGAAGCATATATCTTATGGATTTATTGCTAACTTCTATTCATTCTTAGAGACCAAGGGCTGTTTATGCTGTGGTCAGTGTATAGCTGCGGTCCCCAACCCCAGGGCTGCAGACCGGTACCAGTCTGTGGCCTGTTAGGAACTGGGCCACACAGCAGGAGGTGAGTGAGCAAAGCTTCCATCTGTATTCACAGCCGCTCCCCATCACTCACATCACCGCCTGAGCTCCGCCTCCTGTCAGATCAGCAGGGCATTAGGTTCCCATAGGATCACAAACCCTACTGTAAACTGCGCATGCCAGGGATCTAGGTTGTGTTCCTTGTGAGAATCTAATGCCTGATGAGCTGAGGTGGAGCTGAGGCGGTGATGCTAGCGCTGGGGAGCAGCTGCAAACACAGATTATCGTTAGCAGAGACATTTAACTACACAGAGACCATAATAAATCAGTTGCTTACAGACTCACATCAAAACCCATCAGTGAGTGGCAAGTGACAATTAAGCTGCATCTGGCGGCAGGCTTTAAGTCAGAATCCTACACTTATTTTAGTCCACACATGGCCCGCGCATTATTTTATTTACCACTTCCATCCGCGCCTCTTTCCCGCACCGTGCACTTGTCTCACAGTTTGGTAAGCCCACAAGCCGACCCCAGCAAAAATGAGTAGAAAACAAACGTCGCTAGAGAGCTTCTTTGAAAAGGGGGAAAGACCCAATGATGAGACAGCAGAAGACTCTAAGACTGCCAACAAAATGAAAGCTGCATTTAAAAGAAAATACCGTGAATCCTACTTAAGTTACAAGTCATTGTAACAGGTGATTCACATTCTCCAAGCCCATTTTGTATAACATGTGGTGATCGCCTATCTAACAAAGCCATGAAACCTTCAAAACTGCTTTGCTACATGGAGACCAAGCACCCTGCATTAAAAGACAAGCCTTTGGAGTTTTTCAAAAGAAAAAAGCATGAACACGAAGAACATAAGCAATTATTGAAGGCCACCACTTCATCAATAGCTAAAAAGTTACGTGTCTGCACTGAGAGCATCATTCTTAGTGGCTAACCACATTGCTAAAGCTAAGAAGCCCTGTTCTATTGGTGAAGAGTTGATCTTGCCCGCTGCTACGGACATTGCCATGAACTTTTAGGAGAGTCTGCAATTCAAAAGGTGGCACATGTTCCTCTTCGGATAGCACCATAACTAGGTAGATTGATGAAATAGCAGAGGATATTGAGGCGCAATTGTTAGAGAGGATTAATGAGTCACCGTGGTATGCAATCCAGGTTGACAAGTCCACCATTGTTGACAACAAGGCATCCATGCTTATTTATATGCAATATATTTTTCAGGAGGACATACATGAGGATGTGTTATGTGCACTTTTGTTGTCAACCAACACCACAGCTGCAGGACTATTCAAGTCTTTGAATGATTACACGTCAGGAAAACTGAATTGGTTGTTTTGTGTTGGTATAAGCACAAACAGATTGGCTGCCATGACTGGACGGCTTTCTGGTTTCATTACTCAGATCGAGGAGGTCACTTCTGAATGTGAGTCTACGCACTGTGAAATGCTGGTTAGCCGGAAAATGTCACCTGAGCTAACAACATTTTGCAGGATGTGATTAAAATTATCAAGCACATTAAAGTACATGCCCTTAACCCACGTCTGTTTGCGCAGCTCTGTGAGGAGATGGACGCAGAGCACACACGTCTTCTCTATACACAGAAGTGAGATGGCTTTCCACAGGTGGATCACTGGCCAGAGTTTTCTTTTATAAAAACAGTCGCCACTGGTGCACATTTCAGTGACACACAATGGCTTGTAAAACTTGCTTACTTGTGTAACACATTCAACCTGCTCAACAAGCTCAATCTGTCACTTCAGGGGAGAGCTACAACGGTGTTCAAGTCTGCAGATAAAGTGGCTGGGTTCAAAGCCAAACTGGAATTATGGGGCGGCAAGTAAACAATGGGATTTTTGACATGTTTCAAATAGCATATTTTGAAAGAGCCTGAGTCTTCTTTCTCCCACTGGTGCATGATCACCTATCTCAGCTTTCAAAAGAGTTTGAGCTTTACTCCCCAACCACAAAAGACCGAGCCCCGAACTGGAAAGGAATGGATCTGTGACCCACTTGTGAATAAGCCAGGGGAGTCGATTTTGTCCGTGCTAGAGGAGGATCGACTGCTTGTGGTTGCAAATGATGGTGGCCTTAAATGTATGTTTGGGACAACTTCAAATCTCCATACATTCTGGATTAAACTCAAGGTGGAATATCCTGAGATTGCCACAAAAGCACTGAAGAGCCTGTTTCCATTTCCAACATCCTATCTTTGTGAAGCAGGGTTTTCTGCAGTGACAGCAACTAAAACGAGATTACAGAGTAGGCTGGACATAAGCAACACACTTCGGGTGTCACTATCTCCCATCACCCCCAGATGGGACCGTCTAGTTGCAGGAAAACAAGCTCAGGGCTCCTACTGATTCTGCACTATGGTGAGTTGTATAATTAGTTCATTATATATTACAGCGTAATAATAGAAATAAAGTGTACAATAAATAAAATGTGCTTGAATCATCCTGAAACCATCCCCCTGACCCCACTCCCCTTGGTCCCTGGAAAAATTATCTTCCGTGAAACCAGTCCCTGGTGCCAAAAAGATTGGGGACCGCGGGTGTAGAGAACTGTTAGTAAAACTGTTAGCAAATATCAAAAATAATATTTATAATATCTCTTGAGGCAAAAATTGCCCCTTTTCTGTTAAATTGCCTACAATTACAATGTTATTTCAGTATAAGCATTTGGGAGAAACATGCCTCGTGCCTAGCAATGTAGATAGCGCTACAGAGGCTATGAAATAAATGTATGATGCTAACCCAACCCTCAGTTGGCTTAGATTCTATGGAGGTGACAGGAGCATAGTGTAAGGTGGAAAGTAATCAGGTGCCGAAACTGGTCACCTGGGCAGTAGGCCCCTTGAGAGCACAAGTGTGTCCATGCATTCATTTGTGGAGGTGTCCTACTGTGTTTCAGGACCAAAGGTGCAAGTGCCAACAGAGTGCCTGTCCTTAGGAATGTGGCAGAGGACAACGCTCATCTCGTTCAACAGATACTCGAGTGTCTGAAAGCGCCAGGCAGCGTACTAGGGGGAAGAGACCCAAAGGCAGAGCAGCCGGGCAGCACCTGGATGTCACAGGGCTCCAGGTGTGCCGAGAACTCTGGGGAGGTGGGCACACCGTGAGTTGTGGGCTCACTGATATTTATTCCAAGCTGGCGCACCAAGCCTTGCAGAGAAGGTAGAGGAGACAGCCGCGCTGGGCAGGGGTGGTGGGAGACTTCCACAGGGGTGTCAGAGAATCCTTATTCAATGGCAGGAGAAACAAAGACCCAGAGAGTGACTTCTCAAGTTTCCCAGGTAGCTGGTGACAGCTGGAAGCCTACTGGACTTGCAGTTCAGTCCTCCCAACGCCGCCATCATGATGAGGGAGTACTTCCGGCTACTAGCAGCTGCTCGTGTTTGGGCCGGGCTGCATTTTGGAGACCAGAAAACCAGCACTGAGGAACCGTTAGAAGCAGCGGCACTGCTCTCCAGCCCTCCAGCCTCATTTGGATCCTCCCCGGCAGGTTCTGGAATGTGTCATTTCTGGGACATGCAGGGTTACATCTTGCAGGCAGTCAACCTGGTTTCGTGTTAAAATGTCATGCACATTTAGCAGCCCCCAAAACAAAATGTTAAGTCTGCCTCACCGTAGAAGCTGAGCAGGCTCGGAGTTGGAGGCTTTTGGGTTCCTGCCTGTGAGCATTAAACCCGGATGAGCACCTACCCCTTGGCTGGGCAAGCATCGGCGTGTCACTGCGACGCTGTGCTCTGCAGAACCCTGCTGCTGAACAGCCGCTTGCTGTGCCTCCAGGACTGAGTGCTGGACGGCTGAAGTGGCCCTTTGCTGTCAGAGCGCCTGTCCTTAGGAATGTGGTAGAGGACATCACTCATCTCGTTCAACAGATACTCGAGTGTCTGAAAGCGCCAGGCAGCGTACTAGGGGGAAGAGACCCAAAGGCAGAGCAGCCGGGCAGCTCCTGGATGTCACAGGGCTCCAGGTGTGCCGAGAACTCTGGGGAGGTGGGCACACCGTGAGTTGTGGACTCATTGATATTTATTCCAAGTTGGCGCACCAAGCCTTGCAGAGAAGGTAGAGGAGACAGCTGCGCTGGGCAGGGGTCGAGACTTCCACAGGGGCGTCAGAGAATCCTTATTCAATGGCAGAAGAAACAAAGGATACCAATACTTCCCTTCTCCAAAAGGGCACAGCGGGTGGCGTGAGGATCAGAGATCTGGTGGTGCCGTAAATACTACACGTGCACGCTGCGGAGACTTCATTCCTTAGGTGAAAAGGGCGTTAAGTATCTACACGCTAATCAACAAAAGAGACGCTGCTGCACGCAGCCGAGACTATTAACAAATTATTTTGAGATTCTCGTTGCTCATGTAATTAGTGGCTGCATTAGCATCTGGCTGTGGTAGTGGCAATTTCCATCCTGATCACACGATAGGTGGCTTAGAGATAGACACAGACCTATTTTAAGCCTTTCTTACCGCACACTGGAGAACGCAAGCTGCAAGCTGGGCTCGTCCTACCGTGCATTTGGGCAGCTGGCTCGCTTTCACGTTTGACTCTGTTTTACGTCTTTCTGGTCAAGAAAAGTTTCTCCGTAGGAAAAGCTCCGAGGACAAAATAGGAGCCTGCCACGAAAACGTGACCACTACAGACAACAGAAAGAGGGTGGCCTGTGGCGCTACATAGCCCTTTCTTTCCATCACCTTGGCACTTTATTTAAAGTTTCTTCAACTGTGTAAAATGTCAATAATATCCATCATATAGCAGTTGGGGGAAGTGAATGAGGTAGCACAGGTACTTAAGCATCTACTGCGTAACAGACACTGAACGGATGTTCACCCTCTCTTCCTGCTGCTCGGATGACAATGAAAGAGAGTATTTGGTTTGTATCTGCAGAAGTACCCAGGGCTGGCAGTACCACGAGTGTGTGTGTAAGAGAAATCAAGGATTCAAAGCCACATTCTGTCTTGCTGAGCTGAACAACTATTCAGTGTAATTGTTAGCGGTGTGACACTGCCTCCTTCTTTGACAGGACCATGACTAAGAAAGGCTCTAAATAAAGGAAGAGGTGTGTATGGCAGAGTCAGCTAAGTGAACAAAGCCTGATCTTCCAAGGAACCAGGGGAGAGGGGAGGACACAAACCATCCAAAGAACCAATTCCTCCTGAAAAGGAAATATTCATAAACAAAGATTTCAAATTAAATGGATAATGGACATGGAGGATCTTTCTTTGTGTCTAGTTGGTGAAACCAGTGGAACAATTATTAAGTTTATAGTATCTCTTTTTACTTTTTTTAATTTCAAAAGATTTAGGGGGTAAAAGTGTTTTTTTGTTATGTGGATAAATTGTACATTGCTAAAGTCAGGGCTTTCATTGTACCTATCAAGAGAATAGTGTACTTTGTACCCAATAGGTAGATTTTTATCTCTCACCCTTTCCCCTTATTAGTTTCTAGTGTCTATACTGCTCTTTATGACCATATATATCTTTCCTTTAGCTCCCACTTATAAGCGAGAACATGTAGTGTTTGTTTTCCATTCCTGAGATACTTCACTTAGGATAGTGGTCTCCAGTTCTATCCAAGTCGCTGCAAAACACATTATTTCATTTCTTTTTATGGCTGAGTAGTACTCCATGGTGTGTTTGTGTGTGTACAAATATATATATATAAATATATATATCACATTTTCTTTATCTACTCATCAGTTGATGGATACTTAGGTTGATTCCATATCTTCACTATTGTGAATTGTGCTAAGATAAACAATTGGATACTGGTGTCTTCTTTATATAATGACTTTTGAAAAAATGTTCAACATCACTAATTATCAAAGAAATACAACTTGATATACTACCTTACCCCTGTCAGAATCAGCATTGTTAAAAAGTCAAAAGGTAATAAATGTTGGTGCCATTGAGGTGAAAAGGGACTGCTCAGACACTGTTGCTGGCAACGTAACTTGTACAAGTGCTATGGAAAGCAGTCTTGAGATTCTTCAAAGAACTAAAAGTAGACCTACCACTGGATCCAGCAATCCCACTACTGGGTATCTGCCCAAAGTAAATCTTTTTAAATACCTGTAGCAGATAGGGGCTGGCACTTGCATTTACAAGTTTCCCATTTCAAGGGTCTAGTCTAGTTCAGAATGCATTTCTCTGGGTGAATCGTGCCAGTGGATGCTTATTTTCATTTAAAACATTTTTGTTTGTATAATTAAAAAAATACATCAAATATATTTAAAAATAAAAATGGGGGATGGGAAAGTATTGGTTAAAATACTCTGTTATTTCAGTGTGGAGGATAACTATGGACTTAGTGGCTTTAGATGTGGTGTGGAAAGGTCGGGGCAGTCCAGGGATTGGCGCGTGTTGCGTGCATAGCTGAGGCTGTGAAGCCCAGCTGGAAGACCTAATGCCCCATAGAGAGGTGAAGGGTGGACACCGTCATCCATGTTGTGCCTTTGTTCTCCACATTAATGACTTAAGGGCAGCATCAGTCAGTGGCCATGGCAGTGTCTCTCGAAGCTCCCCTAAGGGTTGTCATCGGTTCGTATTGCCACGGGCCGCAGAAGAGTTCAATTACTGTTCTCCCTAAAACTGTTGGGAAGACACTTCCAATAACCAGGACAGTCCATAAGAAAAGATATCTTTCAGTGTCCAGTTGTTTTATAGTCTCTGGAATGAGCCATCCCTACCTCAGTTACCCCTTGTAAAGAGCCTCCAAGGCTGGGCGCCAAGGAAGGGCTGCCGAGGGGCCCCGCTTCTGCGTGTGGGCCGCGCGCTGGGACCACACGCCCTGGCAGGGGAGGCGTGTGACGGGCACCGTGCTGGGGCCGAGGACACAACGCCAACAAGAGACGTGGGCGCTGCCCTCACAGAGCGTGATCTACTGCGGAACACGGATAAGTTACCTGGAGTTAAAACACAGCTGAAAGGTGCAACGATAGGAACCAGAAGGACCGCGGTGGAGCTTCTAGAACGTCCAGCGATGGGAGGAGATGGGTCGGTGGCTTGAGGCCAGGGGATGGTTGCCAAGCGGACACCCAGAGGTCAAGTCGGAGTTTGCCAGATAGAGGGAAACTACTTTAAGCCAAAAGAGTTAATACCCCAAAGGAGAGAGACTATGATGATCCTGACAAATGGAGAATTTCTGAGTATCGCAGAGAATCGGAAGAAGGGAGAGAGGGAGGGAGGAGACAATGGAGGGATCTGGAAACAGGTCAAGGAAGCTACTGAGGGATTTTCACCACATTGGCAGAGAATCGTGAGCTGCTTCGTCCAATCCAGTAGCCACTGCTGTGTGTGGCTATTTACATTTAAATTAAGTAAAAATTAAAATTGAGTCCCCCAATCACACTAACCACATTTCAAGTGCCCAGTGGCCACATGTAGCTAGTTGCCACCATTTAGGGCAGTGCAGAAAGATGTGCTGGATGGTCAGTAGATTCTAGAGAACCTGTCAGGGCAGGGGCATGAGGGGACCGGAAGGCCAGTGGGGCTGTCGCTGCCCTGGTCCAGGCGAGAGGCGGTGGGGCCGAGTTGGGGTGGGGCACCAAGAGAGGGGTTCAGCTGGTGGCATGATGGCTCTTGGTGACGAAGGGGACACAGAGGTAGAGGAGGGAGCAGGCCAGAGATGAACCCTCAAATTTGGAAGTAGGTAGCTGGGCAGGGGACACCCTCACAGAAGGCAGGACCCAGGGCAAGGAGACCTGGGAGAGAAGACGAAGCGCTTGTTTTGGATGGACAGAATTGGAGACACCTTCAGGCCATCCTGGGGAAATAGCAGGGACACTTGGAGCCCTGTGGATGAAGACAGAAGGCACCTGCTGCTGTAGACGGGGCAGGCGGCAGCACGTGGGCGGTCACTGCAGCCTGGGCGTGAGTGGGCGGCACGGCCCGGGTGTCGGTGCAGGTGCAGGAGGCAGCGCAGTGTTGAACCCAGGGGAAAAGAGTGGCCGCGTGGCCCCAAACTGGGAAGAGCCTGGGAAGGCGCTGCTGCTAAGGAAGGAAAAGGAGGCAACACGAGGGGCGTGGGTAACAAGTCAGAAAAGAACGTTTCCCCTCTTCGCCAGTGAGGGGTCTGAGGGCAGGGGCTGCAGGAAGGTGGGCTGGCACAGACCGTGGTCTGAAAGACTGTTCGGTTGCCTCAGCCACGAGGAGGCAGCGGCGAAGAATCGCGATGGACTCCACCCGCGGCAGTGATGTTGGTGAGGTTTGTGTGCCGCATGCCGCAAAGCCGGCAGTGACTTTGTAAACAACGTTAAGAGTGTTTATTCAGGGCCGGGCGCGGTGGCTCACGCCTGTAATCCTAGCACTCTGGGAGGCCGAGGCAGGCGGATTGCTCAAGGTCAGGAGTTCGAAACCAGCCTGAGCGAGACCCCGTCTCTACCAAAAATAGAAATAAATTAATTGACCAGCTAAAAATATATATACAAAAAATTAGCCGGGCATGGTGGCACATGCCTGTAGTCTCAGCTACTCGGGAGGCTGAGGCAGTAGTATCGCTGAGCCCCAGAGATTGAGGTTGCTGTGAGCCAGGCTGACGCCACGGCACTCACTCCAGCCTGGGCAACAAAGTGAGACTCTGTCTCAAAAAAAAAAAAAGAAAAGAGTGTTTGTTCAGTAAAGCTCCTTAGGAAAGTTGCTTTAATACATTGAGAAGAATTACGACTCTTTGTGTTATGTGATGAGATGTATGTAAATGAGCATTTTAAATGTGGTTGAGAGGACATTCAGAGTTTGTGTGTTTGTGTGTTTAAGTATGACTAAGACATCACAGTCATTCAACAAACCCCATCTTTGTAATAACCCAAAACAAACTTTATTCCAGCCCGTGGCCAGCTGTAGCCCACCCTGTGCACATACCTGTGTGCACACGAGCAGGTGTGTAGATCCTGCGTATACAGAGCTTGGCATCAAAAGCAGCTGTGAGGCTTCGGAGCTGATCTTGCATTTGGGGTCATGTTCTAGTTCAGCGACACGGATCCTGAGCCCTTCCTTAACCCATCAGTTTCACATTAGACCTTCATTATAGTGACAGTTCATTTCCACTTGCAGCCGCAGAACTTTTTTATCTTCTTTGGTCTTCTGTGCTTGGTTATGATTTTTTATGGCTGACTTAATGCAAAATCTGGGTCATTTGCTTACCTCTTTGGAAAAGGTTAATTTAAAACATTCCAGCATTTTTGGTGGCTAATTTGAGACTATTTGCAGTGCTCACCAATGGTTGCTCAATAGCCAGGCAAAATTCTAACATGCAATTGTACTAGATTTGAAGGAAAAAATTGAAATATAGGAAGGTTACCATTTCTTTTTTTATTATTTTAAATTGTGGTAAAATACACAAACATAAACTTTACCATCTTAATGATTTTTAAGTGTACATTTCAGTAAAATGCCTTCATATTGTTGTGCAACCAATCTCCAGAGCTCTTCACCTTTCAAAACTAAAACTCTGCCCACTAAACAAAAACTCATTCCCGTCTCCCCAGCCCCTGAAACCACCCTTCTACTTTCCGTCTCTATAAATTTGACTACTCTAGGTACCTTATCAAAATGAAATCATATAGCATTTGTCTTTTTATGGCTGGCTTATTTCACTTAGCGTAATATCTTCCAGTTTCATCCATGTTGTAGCGTGTGTCTGTACTTCCTTCTTTTTTAAGGCTGAATGATATTCCACTGTGTATGTACATATCGCATTCTGTTTACCCACTAATCTGCCAAGAGACAGTTGGGTTGCTTCCTCTTTGGCTACTGTGAATAGTGCTGCTATGAATGAACATGGATATACAAATATGTCTTTTGAGATCCTGCTTTCAATTTTGGGGGGTATGTTCCCAGACATGGAATTTCTGGATCATGTGATAAGTCTACATTTAATTTTTTGAGGAACCACCAAACTATTTTCCACAGCAGCTGCACACTTTACATTGCCACCAACAGTGCACAAGGGTTTCAATCTCTCTGCACCCTTGCAAGCATATGTTATTTGGGGGGGGGGGGTTGGATAGGTGCTCATCTGAATGGATGTGCAGTGGTATTTCAATGTGGTCTTGATTTGCATTTCCCTAGTGATCAATGATGCTGAGCATTTTTCCATGTGCTTATTGGTCATTTGGATATCTTCTTTGGAGAAATGTCTTCTCAGGTCTTTGGCCTGTTTTTTAATTAGTATTTTGTTGTTTGGTTGTCGAGTTGTAGGAGTTATGTATTCTGGATATTAATCAACTTACAAGATGTGTGATTTGCAAATACTTTCTTCCATTCTGTGTTTTTGTTCCTTTTTGCTTTGGTGTCCAAATCTTCTTTCTTTTATGAACTTATAATGATAACAGAGAGTAGTTTGTTTCTTTTAATTCTTAATTGGAAAAATTAAAAGCCGTGTCTGATCCCAATTTATCAAAAGAGAAGGAGAAAATGTGTTTTTTGTCATGATCCCAACTCCTTTTGCTTCATTATTAACACTTCACAAATTACAGCCCCATAGTAGACCATATGCCTTTGTTCACAGCTGGTTTTGAAAATTTATAGGAGAGTAACTTTCTATAAGAATGCTGGGGAAAAACTAGGACCCTGCCTTGTTCTGGGAGGAAATTGTGCATTCCGTTCCCCACCAACTCTGTGAGATTTGTGCTGCCACGGGGTGAGCTTTCTAGAAAAAACAAAATTTTAGGTAGAAAGAACCACAAAGGGTCCTGTAGGTCATGCTTCTAGAAGATCACGTCTAAGTAAAACTGGCACACAGGAATCTCTTCTGGATCCGAAATATAACTAGGGGAGATTCTGGAAAACTTTCTCATTGTCTAACGCCTGTGTCAATAAATTCCCCCTCCTACGCAGCCTCAGTCCCTCTTACAATATAGTAATAACTGCATAATACCTGGGATTTACATAGTGCCTTTCTTCCTAAGTCCTGTCATTAAATCCTTCTAGTGTTTCCATGAGGTGAGGATGAGTAAATATTACCATTTAAACGTAATCACCCCCTGCCTTAATTCCTTTCTCTATAAAAAGAGAATAATAGCAATATTTACTTGAGTGATTTCTTACCCTTTTTATAGAGAAAGGAATTAAGATGAGGTGAGTAAGTGCATTTTCCTAGGTTCATAAATGCTGCAGGAGCCAGGTGCAGGGGTGCAGGAGGGAAGGAAGCACCCAAGGGAGATGTCACCCATGGGTGGCAGGACCAGCCCTCCACCTGGATGGCTCCATTGCCCTGGTAGGTTAGGTGTCACTCTGGACTTCTCCACAAAGAGGACATCACCAGGGCCAGTGTCACAAGTGTTGGCTTTTGCAGTCCCACTCTTGACATGATGTTATCCTGTCACCATCTTGAAATTCTTAATGAACTTTGAACAAAGGACCCCATATTTTCATTGTGTACTGGGCTTCACAAATTATTCAGCCCGTGCATAATATAACCTATTCAAGGTCGTGTTGATCAGAGGAGAGAGAGGGGCATGGTGCAGGTGTGCCCAGGGACAGAGGTAGCAGGGGTGTGAAAGGCAGATAGCATGGGGGAGCTAGCACGTAAAAATTCAAGGGAACAAGTGATCATCAATATGGTGAAAGGAGCTTTAAACAACCTAAGGCCTAACTTGACACAAAATGGAAATAGTGAAGGAATTTCATAAGGAGAGGAGACTGTAAAGCCACAGCAAAGAGGAACGTTATCGGTGACATTTTAGACTAGAGGAGATCATTTTAAATGATTGGTATTGAACAGGCCAGGAAAATGTCAGTTGACTAATTAAGTTCATCAAGGTGATGGTTAAAGGGACTAGAAAACATATATGGTCACACTGTGTGCAGTCCATCCTCATTCTCAGAATCTGCACTGATGACCTCACCTGCTCACTAAAAGTTATTTGTAACCCTAAAATCAGTGCTCAGGACACTTTTTCAGTCTTTAACAGACACAGATCAGGGAAAAATGTCTGCCACCCAATGTGCACCTCCCTGGCCTACATCCAACAAGGTGACTCTGCTATCTTGGTTCGGCTCTCATGCCATAAATCATCCTTTTCGAGGTCTATTTCCTGCCTTTTTTTTTTTTTTGCATTTTTTTGTTTATTGTTGGTGATTTTGCTATTGGATGGCCCCCAAGCATAGAGCCCAAACACTGTGTAGCATCCCTAAGTGCAAGAAGGCTGTGATGTGGCCGACAGAGAAAATATTAATGTGTGCTAGAGAAGCATCCTTTGGGCATGAGCTACAGTGCTGTTGGCCATGAGTTGGATGTTAAATAGTCAGCAGTAGACATGAAATAAGGTGTCTTTAAACAGAAACTCACGTAAAACACACATATGTGCTCATCATTTGATGGAAAACTTGTGCCCAGCAGCTCATGATAACCTGAGCCTGTCATGCCGTAGGAGCAATTGCTTAGTATTTGCTAAATCGGTGTTTGCAGTGGCTTTATAGGACATAAATACCTCAAATACCGGGGGGAGATTTGACTGTGAGTATACGTAACCCGCAGGGAATGTAGGCTCAAAGGGAAATGACTCAAAAAAACAGCCAAAAATGGAAGGCGTGAGTGATGGAGCCTCTCTGTTTGAATGACAAATTCTGGAACCTTTAAGCTAGATGGCATCTTGTACCTAGCCCAACCCCTTTACATAGGACGATTCTTTATGAAGCATTTCCTAATAAAGACTAGAAAAATCTATATAATAATTGGAAAGCCAGATCTAGCTCTCATCATATCGTTTCATTTCAAGACTTTTTTCCCCCAACATTTTAGTACTTTTGAAATCAGGAAACATCTTATACTTGATTTATATACTTTAAACAAACAAAACCTGTTCTCCAAAAAGCTGTTACTAAATCTCTGAGAGGCCTTCCAATCCATGGGTCAGGAAACTTTTCTGTCATGGGCCACACACTACTGTAGGCTTTTTGGGCCAAATGATCGTTATTACAACTCCTCAGCAGCGCCATTGCAGTGTGAAAGCAGTAATAGATAACTCATCAATGACTGTGGCATGTTCCAGTTAAATCATTTCATATAATTTTAACATGTCACAAAATACTGTTCTTTTACTTTTTTTCCCAACCATTTAAAAGTATAAAAAACATACAAAATTGAAAAAACTTACAAAAACATTTGACCAGATGTCACCTACAGGTCATAGTTTGCTGACCTGTTTGATATGAAATATTTCATAGAATCAAGGAAGGAAAACAGGCCTTGTTCTATTGACTTGAGACACCTTAGTTTCAGTCATTCCTACATAAGGCTGTCCCTGCCACAGGGATCTGTTCCTTTTTTTTTTTTTTTTCAGAAATTGAAATAAGGATTTAATGGTCTAATCTAGCTAGATTTAACCTGATATTAAAGTTGGTAACATATAAACATATGGTTTGTGGTAACATATAAACATAAGTTGGTTTGGGTTTTTAATTTGCTCAGTGTAGTGTACATTTACAAAGAAGATCTAGGAAATATTGAAAACAAAATTAGGAAAAGTTCATACTTCTATATACAGTAACATGCCGATGCATCTCAAACACAACCCTTTCATTAGATTTCCTTTGTTCGGCAATGTTCTAATTATCCCTTTATCTTTAAGCCCTACTTTCCTCTTTTCCATTGTGTCATTTTTCTTTGTGCTTTTCACATGTACAATAGACCTGATTCACAAGAAGGCAGAGCTGTGATCTAGAACGAGGCTTGTAATCCAAGGAAACTTAAAACAGGATAGAAATTAAATAAAACAAAAAAAATTGGAAGGAAATTGAGCCCATCTTGCTTAGCATAGCATCCAAACAACATATGTTGAGGATTTACCATTCATCACTGACCAGAGATCAATGATGGGTGTTGAATTTGTTATAGAAGTGGTGATGAAGAACAAAGTCAAACATAACCTCAGATAACAGACGCTAAGGGCTGGGGGCTGGTATGATTTTTTTTTTAGAAATTCCCTGGGTTTTTCATGAGACACTGAATGGCACTCTCCCCCAGCAGCCAGCCCGCTCCTGGGCAGGCCCTGGTCTGACCCAGACTGCCCAAGCCCACACAGTCCAGACCCTGGAGCAGCCCTGAGAGGCTGCCTGGGACAACACGGCTCCATCACTGCATCGGTCAGCTGGGCCTGTGGGTGCAGGGCTGGAGGTGCCCACCTCCTGGCCTGGAGCCCTGGCTCTGCCCACCCTCACAGGGGGTCCCCTTGCCTGGAATTTTCAGGCATAGCGCCCATGAGAATGGGAGGCAAGCAGCCTTATAGAGGCCCATCCTGCTGCCAGTACACACTTGAATCCAGATGCCTCCTACCCACTGTGTGCTGACCCTCCATAGAGGTGGGTGGTCCCTGAATATGGGAAATCAACAAACCGTTCCCTTTCCAGATGGTGGCTTTGCTGGGAGAGGCATGTCAGAGCCTCCAAGTGTCCCGCTAAGGTCCCCAAATGCCTCTTCCATGCCTAGCATTTAGCTGACGCACTGGCTTGCTCATCTCTTGGTCAGATCTAGGGAAGCCTTCAGGACTCTCTTAAACTCACCCTCTAAGAGAATCTGCCAGGAACACTCAGCTGAGTAGTGGCACTTCGGAGCCTGGGGTTTTGGAAGGAAATCTACAAATGCTAGTATGACCTTGCATGTCACTAAGTGGGTGGGGGAGGGGCGTTTGTTCCCATGTCACACTTTGCTGTGACAAACCAGCCAGAGGAAAAGCAGTGCCACATGTGCACATGCAGGTGGCTTCCCTGCCAGCCTGAGCTGGGACCAGTGTTTGGGTTTTGAGCCTGTTGAGATTTTTTTAAATTATTTATTTTTATTGTGGAATATTATGCATAACATACAATTTACCATTTTAGCTATTTTTAATTATACAGTTCAGTGATATTAAGTACGTTCACATTGGTGTATGCATCCATCATTGTCCACCACCCCAAACAGAAACTTCTGTACCCACTGAACCCTAACTGCCTATCCACGCTGCCCCCTGCCCTTGGTAAGCACTGTTCTACTTTCGTCTCTGTGAGCTTGACTACTCTAGGTGCTTCACACTAGTACAATCATATAATATTTGTCCTTTTACTCATGTCACTTAGCATAATGTTCGAGGTTCATCCATGATTTAGCATGTATCAGAATTTCATTTTTTGAGGCTGAATAATATTCCTGTGTGTGCATACCACACTTTGTTCATCCATTCATTTCCTGTGGACATGTGGGTTATTTCCACCTTTTGGCTGTTGTGAATAGTGCTGTACCTGTTCAAGTCCCTCCTTTCAGATTCTTCGGTATATATCTGATAGTGGAATACTATATTATATGGTAATTTTATGGTTAATTTTTTTGAGGAACTGTCATGCTGTCTCCTATAGGACTGTACCATTTTATATTCCCACCAACAGTGCACAAAGGTTCCAGTTTCTTTATATTTTTACCTACACTGGTTCTTTTCCTTTTCTTCTTTTTTGAGCTAATAGCTATCCTAATGGGTGTAAAGTGCTACCTCAGAGTCCAGAGTGCTAACCGTTAACATTATAGAACCTTCTCCAAGTGCTTTCTCATTGTGTTTTTAGTTTTGATTTGCATTTCTCTAATGACTAGTGATGTTAAACATCTTTTCATGTGTTTATTAGCCATTTGTGTGTCTTCTTTGGAGAAACGACTATTCAAGTCCTTTATCCATTTCTGAAAATGTTTGTCTTTTGTTGTTGAGCTGTTGGAGTATTTTAATATATACTCTGGTTCTTAACCCCTTATCAGATATGATTTGAAAACATTTCCTCCATTTCTGTGGGCTGCCTTTTCGTTCTCTTGATAGTATCTTTTGATGCCCAGAATTTTTTAGTTTTGATGTAGTCGTGTTTATCTATTTTTTTCTTTGGTTGCCAGTGCTTTTGGTGTCATATACGAGAATAAACCTGTTTTGTTTTGAATGAAGGCCAAAGTCCTTATGTAATCACTGCAGGTCATTTTCCAAAGTTCACGAGGCTATTTTTGGAATACCTGGACTAAATAAATAGTCACTAGCCGTTTGTGTCTCACGAAACTATCAGCATTAGAATATTTACAGTTGAATGCATGTATCTTTTGCCATAAACGCATTCATGTAGCTGGCTACAATTTTGATCTTTGAAAATAAAGTTTCTAGCCCCCCCCCCCCCATGCTCATTTCAGGCAAAAGCTTGATCCTAATTAGGTGAACCTTCTGGAGTCAGCAGATAATGGATGAGAAATGAGCATGCCACTGAAATCAGTGGGACCTACTTCAGAGAGGCTGTTATGGTTCAGGCTCTGTCACCGCTTAAGCGATTGTGTAACCTCAGAGAAGCAGCAGCAGCCCCAGAGGTGTGGCGGGAGGGAGACCCTCCCTGCAAGGCCTTCTGAGAAGCCGTGGCTTGCAGTGGGAGCAGGGAAGAGGCACACAGGGGCCCAGTGGCCTCATCATGGGTACTGCGAGCCAAGTGCCATCAGTCGCTCTGTGACCTTGCCAGGCTCCTCTGCCACCCTGACAGCTGTGGCCCATCAGGCTGGAAGAATCATGTCACTAAACTGCTGTGATGCTAACAGATGCATCCTGCACAGAAGGAAAAGTCAGCCCACGAGTCTTTCTCTGATTCCTAATAACATGGGCCTCTTATTGCTGATTATAATTAGAGTTCTTGCCTCTCCATCCAGCCGGGTCAGGCCACTGGGCACCAGCTTTGAGACCCGGGCCAGGCCATTGGATGAAGGCAGGCGCGCTGCCCAGCAAATGGGTAGGGTGCTGTCATGTAGCTGTGACCACGTCCCACTGCCCCTCAGCACAGCGAGCAGGGACTGGCGCTCCTCGCCCTGCGGCAAGGCATGGCGTGCATAGGAAATCACATCAAAACGCAGCAGAAACAAGTCGGAGGAAACCAGGATCACGGGGAAAGATGGAAAGGGGTTGTCAGCTTCATGGATACAGTTTCGCATTATTTTACTTGGTGCCACTAAGATGAAGATGCTCATTTCAGTCACCTAGTTTTTGTTCATTGATTAAAACTAGCAACACACTGTCCTAAAAAAAAAAAAAAAAAAAACTATTGAAATAAGTTATTCCCAAGCACTGGAAGTTTGGAATAAGCAAGAGCCGGGAGCAAGAATCCGGGCAATAGTAGCTTTGCCGCAGGAAGGGGCCTGTCCCGGTGCGGGGGTGGGGGGGCTCCCAGAGGTGGGGAAGGGGGAGAGCCGTCCCGCCCATGAATATGAAAAGTTTAAACAATGAGATGTAAACAACAGGATAGAAGCAGAAGTGATGTCACCTGACTCCACGGCTAACTGGCGAGTCAATCAGACAAAAGTGTCCCCTGTGAGTCAGAAGAGAGGCAGGATTCTTTCAGGGTGGGCCCCAGGAGGGGCTGGGGAACAGCAGTGCGATGCTCACATCCTCTGCAAAGAGTGATGCTAAAAAAAAAAAAAAAAAAAACTCCATGCCAAGTGAGTGTCCAAGGAGAGTGCTGGATTATCTCCCAGAGAGCCGTCCACACTCATCCTCAACTGGACTGACTTCCAGAGGTCGTGTTTCCCCCACTGTTCAAAGTAAATCACCGGCTCTTCCCTGACCCCAAGACCGAGACCCCAAGACCGAGACCCCGGCAGAGACCGCCAACCGCTGGCTCAGTACCGGGACAGCAGCGGATCCTGCACCGAGGGGGGTGGGGATGGTATGTGGTGAGGACTCGTGGGTACCTCGTACCTCTTATATCCTGGCTCTGGGCTCACACGAGGGCCACGTCTGCTGTACTCCTCAGCGTGCGCCTGCGTCGTGCCAGGGCGGCACCCAGGAGCCGCGCAACTGTATGGGGGCTGTTAGATGCTTCTCCGCAGCACAGCAGTGTGGCTTACGGACTATTGTCTGTTCAGGCTGGTCAGCATCCTCGGTGACCCAGTTGTCTGATATGTGACTCTCGTCCATCTCTCGTGGCCTTGTCCCTACCACTCAAGGTCTGACCTTCTGTGGGTCCCAACTTCATGCGCCTGGTGTTTTCCAGTGGGGATGGTGCCTCGTACTGCGGCTCCTCCGTCCCTTAATCACCTGCTAAGGGCCAGGCACCCGTGGAGGGTGCCCCCTGGTCCTTCCTGAGGGTCTGCAAGCACCTGGGGACAGCTCAGACCAGACTAGGTCATGGTCTTACCTAGTGGCTGGGGCCGCCTGGCTTCCATTCTCATAGCTGATCCCTGACCTTACCAGCTGCAGTCATGGCCCAGGGTTGAGGTCTGCAGCCCTGTGCCAGGGCAGGGTCGCTTCTGTGGCAGCCAACACCTTCTGCTGAGGCCTACTGACCCCCCGGCCTGCTAGCCGCCCCAACACAGGGTGAGCCTTTTCCTGGGCATGGTTGCTGGTGACACCCACACCCCCAGGTGATACCATGCTCACAGAGTCAAAGGCTTAGTCCCTGGCTGCCAGGCCAACCCCACGTGCTGGCCCTGACACCAGGCCCACGTTCTGCAGGAAGGTCCCCACCCCTCCGAGGTGTAAACACAGGCCCTGCATATCAGCTCATGACTAGGAATGAGCAGCTCTCTCATCTGTAGAACATGGGACAGAGGTGGGTGGCTCATATGCATAGGCAGTGAGTAGTGTCTGGGACATCTGTCCCCAGCCAACCTGTGAGGACAAACAGCCGAGCCCCTGGCCTCGCTCCATGCCTCTTAGGCAATGCTCAGTGCTGAGGACACAGTGCTGCAGGTGTGACAGGTGTGGGGACAAAGGCACCCGAAAGGCCTGGGCTTTCTCTCCAGTAACAGGCCCCCAGGGGTGCTGGGCTGCGTGCCGCCTCGTGCAGGGCCAGACTGACTCGCTCCTTGTCTCTTAACGCACATGTGAATCAGCGTTGCTGTCACCCGTGTGCACATATGAACCTTTCCATGGCCCCAGCCCTGCTGTGTAACTTGCTGATGGCCACGCAGCTTGTCTCCCGCAGGAGGCTGTGTGCTGAGCCTGCTTTCCCTGGGAGCCTCTTCGAACAGCACCTCCTCCTCTCCCCCCCGCCGCCTGGCACTGGCAGCCCTGACTTTCTGTGTGTGTCGTCTGCGCTCAGTAGAGAAATACGCAGATGCCCCAAGAGCAGGCTTTGCCGTGTCACTGCAGTTTCCCCAGTGCCCGGCTCAGAGCAGGTGCTCGGTGGCTCGGATGGATGGATGAGGATGACTTGTGGGTCAAGAACCCTGGCCACCCCCCACACCCCTTGTGGCCTGAGGACAGGAAACCTCCATCCCTGGACAGGAACAAGGCTCAACCCCAGATGAAAGGTGTGGCCACCAGGCAGAGTCATCTTAGTGGTGGTTGATATTGCCTAGAAACCGAGATTTCTCGCCTCGGGTTCAAATTTTTTAAAAGGAAAAAAAAAACCTGCACAGGCCTGCAGGCTCCCACACGGAGCGACTGCAGGGGTCAGGGTGAACTTGGTCCCAAGCACCTCCGCGGGGGCACGGGACGGTGCCAGCCTGATGGAAGGGCACGGCGCCCGACAGGCGGCACCACACCTGGAGAGCTGCACCCAGAGTGGCTCTAGCTTCGACTGGAAAGGCAGAAAACAAGGTTCTCCCATTCCTCATTTTGTCAAAGGGGGACCCGAGAGCCAAGTTCCACAAAGACGGCACAGAGCAGGTTTTGCAAACTGCATCCTGCAGAGGAAAATGGTGTTTTATGGTGGAAGGAGTTTGAGAAGGACAGAATTAAAGAGGTTTTGCCCCAGCAGTACTTCTCAACCACTTGAATTATTGACATCTGTTTGGCACTTGCTCCATGTGGGTGAAGTTTAAAGCACTTGACTGGGTCACTCGCTCAGTCCTCTGAGGCTCACAGGCTATTGTCATCCCCACTGAACAGATGAGGAAACTGAGGCATAGCTTTCACAAGGTGAACATGGCCATGTGCCAGAGGGTGGTGCTGTTTCTCAGCTTCCTTGACCTGTAGACGGGGTCAGTTATTAAATCTCACAGTCCTTAGAACCTGCTTCGGGGAATATCAATTCAGGCTGAGGACCTAACACAGGCACAGACAGAAGCAATCTCACCGGATCCACTGTACTAAGAGTATAGATTTATTTCATGGCAGGTAATATTAATATTGTCTGCTGCAAATGCACTGGGAAGTGACAAAAGTCATTTTCCCATAATGGGGTTTGGAATTAACTAAAAAATTAGAGTACATTTTTTCTGCTTTGAAACCAGGTTCCTTGCAGATGGAATGGCAACTAGTAATGCTGCACAGCGTTCATGGTTTTTTTGTGTGTTTAACTTACAGAATGGGGAGTTGTTCAGGTGCAGGGGGTAGGAAAGGTTCTTGGGTCACAGAGTAGGGAAAATTGGCTGGAGGGACAACCCCGAACTTAGCCTTGATGCTTTTCATGCTCTCAAATCAGCCTGAAAGAGAAAGCAGCTGAGGAGTCCCAGTCTTGCCCCCAGCAGGGCAGGAAGCCTGAAGGAGGGAAAGAGGTGGGGGCCGCAGGTGGAAGCACTGGCCACAGTGCCCCCCCTCCATGCCCTTCTGGGCATCTGCCACCGGACACCCTGAACAGCCAGTCTCCTCCGTGCAAAGAGACCAATTCACACATTTAGAGCAGTTCAGCAACCCAGGCTCTATTAACATTGTTACTGTCCCTGTTGCCTCTGATCCATTCAGCGTTCAAGAACCACACAGCTCTGGCTGAATCTATTTTGCACAACAGGCATGTTCCCTGACAGGTGACATGAACACTTTCCTCCCCCAACACAGAGCACTTGGCTAGATGAATTATGACACAGGTTCCCGGTGGGCTTCATGAATGTGGCTCTTTGAGTTCACACCAGAGTTAGGACACGATGGGTCCAGGGACAGAAATGAGGCCCCCATGTCATGTCCCTTCTGTGTCTTGCAGCTGGTGAGTGACCTCTTGGAATTTTGCTTCTACACCTTCCGAGAGTCCCAGGCCTTGAAGGTGGAGTTCCCGGCCATGCTGGTGGAGATCATTAGCGACCAGCTGCCCAAGGTGGAATCCGGGAACGCCAAGCCGCTGTACTTTCACCGGAAGTGACAGAAGACGTCTTGCCAGAAGAACTTTGCCTTAAGTTTCCCCGAGTTATTCCACACCCACGAAGGACCCAAGAAATCAGATTTTTTTAACATGTGATGGTTGATTCCCACTTGTGCAGCAGTTTCTCAAGTTTAAAATCATGTCGGGGGTTTGGAGCTGGGAAAGCTGTTTCACCACGTGGAACGTGACAAGACCCGAGCAGTCTAAAAGGATTCTTCCCTCTCCAGTCCCCAGTGCTTAGAAACATGTTCCTGTTCCTCTGGATGAAAAGCCATATCTAGTCAATAACTCTCTGATTTTGATATTTTAACAGATGGAAGTTTTAACTATGCCATGTAGTTTCTGGTATCGTTCGCTTGTTTTAAAAAGGGTTCAAGGACTAACGAACTTTTTAAAGCTTACCCTTGGTTTGCACATAAAAAAACGTATAGTCAATATGGGGCATTAATATTCTTTTGTTATTTAAAAAAAACACACAAAAAAGAAAAAAAATATATAAAGATTCCTGTTGTGTAATAACAGAACACGTGGCATGGGACAGTGGCCTCCTGCAGGCTCTGGTTCACCCACGGCCCTTCTGCATCACTGGTATACACACTCGTTAGCGTCCATTTATTATTTAATTAGAATGGATAAGATGTTAAAACAAAATGCCTTGGTTTCGATTCCTAGTATCTATTGTGTTGGCTTTACAGATAATTTTTTGCAGTCTTTTGCTGTGCTGTACATTACTGTATGTATAAATTGTGAAGGACCTGAAATAAGATATAAGGAACTTTTGTAAATGAGACACATTCAAAAAGAAAAAAAAAATTCTTTAATGGTTAATAGGATGAATGGGAAAGTATTTTTGAAAGAATTCTATTTTGCTGGAGACTATTTAAGTACTATCTTTGTCTAAACAAACAAGGTAAAAAAAAAATTTTTTTTTTTTGTAAAGTGAAATGTTCTGCATGCATAATGAACCGTTTACAGTGTATTTAAGAAAGGGAAAGCTGTGCCTTTTTTAGCTTCATATCTAATTTACCATTTTACAGTCTCTGTTGTAAATAACCACACTTTAAACCTCTTTGGTTGTCTTTAAGCTTTTCTACTTTTTCTGTACTTTCTGTTTTGTTCTTGGTCTCCTGCCCAGGGCGTTTGTGGGACTCGAGCACCATCACGTTTTCCTGGCTTCATCCTGCTCCAGGGGAATGACAAGCTGCAGGGTGTCTGCAGCTCCCTGAAGGTGTCATTCGATGCCACACGCGACAGAGGTGGTCCTGGGAGCACGGCAGCTTCAGCCAAGCTGCCTGTTTCCCCTTTTCCCTCCGGAAGCAGACTGGGCTCCAGGAGAGTGGGACTGGGAACTCGACAGCACATTGTCCTCCCATTTTAAGAAAAGCAGATTTTCTCCCGTGGCAAAAAAAAATTCCACACTACTCTCTCTCTCAAAGATCAGCTATTTCCTTCCGATCTCGGGAAGGGATTCTGCACTCCTGGAGAAATGTATTATCATGGCAGGATTCTCTGGGACGATCCGTCTTGGCGAGATTCAGTCTGAATGGCGTGGAGACCGGGAGATAGAGGGTTTTTAGATTTTTAAAAGGTAGGTTTTAAAAATAAATTTTATACATAAACAGTTTTGGAGAAAACAAAAAACTACAGATCATATAAAGCAAGACAGTGGCACTAAAATTTTTAATTCATTAATCTGTTGGGCACTAACGCAATGTATGGCTTTTCTCTTACACCAAATCAAAAACGTGTTTATCTTTGGGGAAGCTAACAATAGGATTGCACTAAAGAAACTACTTTGAATAGAGGCCAAAATTAATCTTTTAAAAGTGGTGATAATCATGAAGTACTCAGTGAAATCCTATTATTTTCCCAAACCTAAAACCTGTAGCTGGAGAAGCCCAAGGCCAGGAGAAGGTAGCCATCAGATCAACACTTTTTTCCAGGGTTCACCATGCAGGCAACATTACTTTGTCTTTCGGAAGACACCTGCCTTATGCAAGGGGAAACCTGTGAAAGCTACACTCAGAGGGAGGAGTTTTTCTTACATAATTTGCAATTTCAGGAATTTAATTTATAAGCAGATCTTTAAATACAGTCAACTTACATGCACAGCAATATGAAAGCCACACTCTCTGAAGGTGATAAATACACAGCATGCAGACTGGGAGTTTCTGAAAAAGAAATGGCTTGCAACAGCAGTTTTTTAGTTCAGACTTTTTTATAAAATTGGAATTTTGACTTAACCAGGTTTGGGATGGAGATGGTCTGCATCAGCTTTTTGTATTAACAAAGTTACTGGCTCTCCATGTGTCTCCCTGGTAACTTTGCTTGATTAAACAGCAAAGCCATATTCTAAATTCACTGTTGAATGCCTGTCCCAGTCCAAACTGTCTGTCTGCTCTTATTTTTGTACCATATTGCTCTTAAAAAAAAAAATCTTGGTTTGGTACAATTCATAATTCACCAAAACTTCATATAATTAAAGAAAACACTAAATTAGTTCAAAATGAAGCAATTTATATCTTTATGCAAAAACATATGTCTGTCTTTGCAAAGGACTGTAAGCAAATTACAATAAATCCTTTACTTTAATCACCTGTTGTTTTGGAAACAGTTCATTTGAATGTCTAGAGGTACACCTGGATTTTGTGCCCTTCCAAATCTTCACATGTGCTTCTGCCTACATCCAAGATGGAGTAACAGTGGTTTTTTTTCCCCCTGTTAGGAAGAGGCCTGTGTTAGCCACATGTTAATTCAACTCTTTGGGGACTGATTTTGATACCTTGTCTCTAATACTGTTTCTAATATTTGGCTCACCAAAATTTAACAATTTAATAAGAATAACTTGATACCATGTAGCTGCTAAGCACCATATGTACATTGCCTCATTTATCGTCACAACCACATGAAAACATGTTCATTCTGCAGACAGACTCAAGTCCCTGGATCCCCATCTTGCCCCAAGGCTCTTGGTCTGTGTGGTCTTGTCCTCTCTCCAGCACGTCCCTTGGGCAGGCGGGAGGCTCAGCTCCCCACTGGCTGCGCCGAAGCTTCTTGCACTCCTCGTGGGCCTCTCTCCCGACTCCACTCGTTCATAGGGACCACGGGAGAGCAGTTACCAGCTCATTTTTAAATAGAAAACACTGATTTCCCACAAGCTAAATTCAAGTACAGCACATGTTTAATGTTTCATTTAACTGGTAATTGTTCACATTATTTGCTTTCAGAGAGAGAAGGCTATTGGATAGTTCAACGAATCCAACTTCAACACAGTAGAGAGATTTCTGGAACCCAGCATAGCCATTGAACACAGCATCAGAAAAGAGTTGTGGGCACTTTTACCAAAAAAAAAAAAACAACAAAAACATCTACAACTGAAAGCAATTTTGTATTTAAAAATTTAAGAAATTTGACCTGTCAGGGAGCAGGGCTTTCCACAGAGAGCCCCTCACTCGAAACAAAAGCCATCTGGGGGTATAAGCGCACTGAGGTTGGTGGGAGGCCCCTATCAGAGTGAACCCTTGGCTAAAGTGGGTGCCCTTTCTGAATTGAGCAGGCTCGTTCTTGGGTCAAGTATGACCTTATTTCTAAGAATTTCTAAAAGTGCTCTCAGGCCCAAAGAATTCAACTACACATTTAGGAATCATTAGCTAAGAACTAAGTCTTTGCCACCCAGTCGGCCAGCTGCTGAATGCTACAGCAGCACAAATCATGCCTCGTGATGCCTCTATAGTTAGGGGTTTGTTGGCTTCTGTATGTTGAATACCCACCAAACAAATAGAAAACATTGCCCCTTTATGTAAAAAGTCAGCTCTAACGTACTTTTTGATAGACTGTACAAGCGTACCCAGATTAAAATGACTTGATTACAAGTATCTCTGGCACTGTAATTTCAAGACATCCAGTTGCTAGTGTAGCAAGTTTCCTGGAAATAAAACACTGGCTTCCTGAACGACATTGCATAAGGGAAGATTAAGACACGATCTCAATGTTCAGCATGCATCAAGACTGTGTCCAAAGCAAAGTGAACAGTGGGACAGCGTAGCAGGTAAGTTAGCTGCTACATAACACCCTAAAACTTAGCAGTTTAGACCAGTCACCCACTTATATTTCTCCATCGGTCTGAGTGGGTGTGGGGCTGTGGTCAGCCTGCCACTGTCTGGTCTCCGATGGCTTTGTTCCATGTGGCCTCTCATCCTCCCGCTGGCTAGCCTGGTCTTATTTTCATGGCAAAGCTAGGGCTCTAAAAAGTACAATGGAAAGGTATACAACACTTCCCAAGCCTCTGATTGCATCAAGTTTGCTCCTAGCCCATTGACCAAAGCAAGTTGTAAGTAAAGTCAAGCCCCGAGTCAGCCTGAAAGGGCTGGATCCAGGGAAGGATAAAAAACTGGGATAATTAAATCAGCCTACCATTTGCAGTTCCTCAAGTGTTTTTCCATAGAATGTGAATTGCAAGGACAGTGGGTTCCAACTTCTCCCCAGTATCAAAAACCCATTTCTATGGGTCTTCATGCCCTAGGCCAGCCTGACAGAAGGAAGATCCCAGCTGCTGTGAAAACTGGCTTAGGCTGGGTCTCGTCATGCTTCCCCCCCCCCCATGCAAGTTGCTCCACCTTGCAGTGTTTCCTCCATTGCTGACCCTCCAAGGAAGAAGTCCAGACCCCAACACTTGGCCCTAAGCTGCCTGCATGTATCCCATCCCGTGCATTCACTGCCCAAGTTCAAAGTGCAGGCTCTTGATGGGCCAAAAACAGAATCAAGTTGATGTTCAGAAAGAAAGTATTCTCCAATGTGTTCTTCTAACCAATAGACCGAGATACTTTTAGGCAGACATTAAAGCATTAGGAGAATGAGGCGGGTTGCCCAACGGAGGAAGCAATCAATCAACTGCCCAGGCCAGGCGAGGAGGAAGCGTGCTGACAGGCATCTGAGGCGGCATTTGCCGAGTGAGGAGCAGGAAAGCTGTTTGAGGACACGTTCCCAGAATGACATCCTCAGACAGGGGAGAGGAAAGAAAGTTGCATGGCTCAAGAAGATTCAAGAAGTCATGGAAATCACATGGCCAAGGAAGGAGTGACCAGACTGGCTTTGAGAGACTTGAACAGAGAACCAGCAAGAAGGCGAGAGGCCGGAAGTGAACGGGAAGGAAGACAAGTGAAAGGTGGAGGACGCCCTGGGGAAGGAGGGGAGGGGCCGGACAATGCCAGGGGGAAGGACGACAGCAGGGAACGGACTTTGGAGAAGAGACACTGGCAGGAAGCAGGGGGAGGCTAAGGGATACGAAGGGGGACAGAGATTTGTGCCACAGGGCCCTGCCACTGCCTTCTGTCTCCTCCATTCACTAAGCCCTGACCTTCCTGCCGAGCACCCTTCAAGCACCTTTCACTCATTCGCATTTAACTTCCGTAACATGCGACGAGGCTGGTGCCACTCTCTCCATGTCACAGAAGGAAAGAAACCGAAGCATAAAGAGGTTCGGTCGCTTATCTGAGGTCACCAAGCCACAACATAGTGAAAGTAGGATCTCAAAACAGGTTGCTGTTAAATACAAAACATGCACTGTTAGCCACTGCATGCATTTCCTGGAGAGATTGTTAACAAAGCACCTACCATGGAAGTCTGAGATCCGGGCGCCAGCATGGTTGGTTGCTCCTGAGGGCTGTGGGGAACGGATCTGCTTGGCTTGGAGACGCCGTCTTCTCACCGTCTCCATCCGTCTTTCCTCCGTGTCTGTCTCAGCGTCTGGACTTCCCTGTTCTAAGCACATCACTGTGCTCATCTTAACGCCAGTTACGTCCACAGCGAGGCCACATCCTGAGGTCCTGGGGGTTAGGACTTCAACATACCTGGGGGGCAGAGAACAATTCAAACCCATAACAGCCCTGGAGACAAGGTGGCACAGCAGGAAGAGCACGGGGCTAGTCACCGGCCCAGAGCGAGTGCTACACTCCGTTCTCTCGTCTATAAGACTGGGTCATTCCTCCAGAGGAACTGGATCGGCTCTCACAGTCACCATAAGGAACAAACGAAGCCTCCGCGAGGGGCACAGGCACTTTCCCCTCCCGCTCCTCCAGCCGCAGACGCTCTGCGACAGAGGTAGCGGGGGCTGCGGCCCCACAAGCCCTTTGGCCCTGTTCTCACCTGGCATCTCCTTTGCAGGTGTGGCGGCTGCCAGGGAAGGCGCAGGGTGACCCCGCTAGTTGCAGGCCCCACGCCCCCCGCTGTAAACAAACACCGAGTCTAAGTGAGCTTTTTTTGCCGAAAGCCACCAGGACAGCCTTCAGCAAGGGCTCAGGGACCAGCCACACCCCTCCAGCAAAAAACGGCAACCGCACACCTCCTTTCTCTTCTGGGGAAATGAAGACCATCCACCAACATGAGAAACCATCTCACCATCCCATGACTAGGTATATTTTGCCGGAAGCCTTGGCCAGCCTGGTGCTCGCAGCCCACGTTCTCAGAGGGAAGCAGCCCTGGCCCTGTGGCCTTCCCCAGGTAACCACAGGGGGTCTGCAGCTCTTGGGGGCTTCGGGCACCTTTGCAGCCATGCTGCTGTGAAGTTTCACTACTGTCACGCTGTCATCCCACAGAACACAATGGCCCTGATGGCAGGGTGCAAGTCACAGTCACAACAGTACCAACAAAGGGAACGCTTTGTACCACCTACTCGGTGCACTATTTCTATTAGGTCATGTCAACCCCAAACCTGTGGGCATCACTTCTGTTTTAGCAAACAGGAGCAGAATCAAGGAGGGGCTTGCCCTCACCCACAGGGTACCAGACTGACCTGTGACTTCTTTAAGTGGTGGTGAGAGCACGCTGGGGGCAACACTAGGTTGGATGCATGTCACTGTGAATGACGTTGATGCTCCTCAAGGAAGCCAATAAATCCAGTCCTGGTGCAGTGGGCCTTTATTTGCAATGCCCTGGGGGTTACAGCAATCAGGAACACTGCCAGGAAACCACCCCCAGTGCCAGCCTGCGCCCACCACGGCTGCCTGTAGGTCGCCTTTCCTTCAGATGGCTTTCAAAGAAGTGGGAAACACCAGCAGCCTCTTCTCACAAGCCAAGTTTCCCTTCTACACCCCTCGAGCAGCGAGCAGGGGCAAGAAATGCTAGCTCAGAAACAGGACCCTGCAGGTTCTGCCACCCGGCCCCAGGGCCCTGCTGGCTCGTGCAGCTGTGGGAGGTGGCCCTGGGCTACTCAGCAGTCTCAGCGCCCTCCACTCGGCCCATGGTTCAGTATTTCAATTATGTTGCATTGAAATTGTCATTTTTATTTACAACACAGACACTTTCCAACAAGCACATTCCCCCATCCACACGTGACCCCGAACGCCACACCCTGACATGGTCCATGGGATGTGACTTTGGAGCTGCTAACCAGCAAGTTCCTGAATCAGTTCATCTGGGGAAGAAGCAACAGACACATCCTCCTTTATGGTACATTCTTGAGAGAAGTCCGACAGGTCCAGGAACCTCCCATGGGGTGAAACATGCCAGAGTAGGGCCACACGGTGTCCGAATCCTCCAGTCACTGAAACGAAGCTCGACATTCCAAGGGGAGTCCCCTCCTCCTCCCCGAGAGGTCGGTTGAGCCTGTGCCCAGAGTCGGAGGCTGAGAACGAGGACGCCTCAGAGCAGGGCCTGTCCACGCCGGGGGTGGCCGTCAGCCTCAGGCAAGGCGGGAGCAGGGCCAGGGCCGAGTCCCGCAGGACTGGCCTGTGTGCCTGAGCTGCCAGCCCCAGACGCAGAGACCGGCTCCCAGGCCTGCGGACAGAGGGCCTGTCGGGGGCTGTGCAGGAGAGAGGTACGCAGGGCGGCTACCTGGCAGGGCTGGCCTCCGCCTTGCCCGTGTGGCGCCCGTACAGACTACTGGGGACGAAGCCCCAGCCCCGTGCAGCTGGCCGGAGGGACCTCCTCGATCTCACCCATCAGAGAGGGCCGCTGCTGCCACCCCCAGGAGCACGCCCCGCCAGGAACACTCAAGGCTCCCGGCGACCAGATCCCACCTGCAGTGTGAGCCAGCCTCAGAGGGAAGGAAATGGATTTCCACCCACGGCTGCAGATCATAAATCCTTGCAAAGGGAATGAATTCCACCATCGCTTCCCCATATTAGCACAGACAAATCAAATAGTAAATTACATTTTATTTCATTTACAGAGACCTTGAGGCAGAAAGGTGGTGTCTGGAAAACAGCACACAGGTGAGGAGCACCGACGAGAAGCCCGTTATAAATGCGCTGGTGTGCTCTGTCTGGGCACGTGTGCGAGGGGTCCCCAGGGCGGCCGTCTAGGAAGGAGCAGGCTTGCAGAGAGCATCCCTGCTTCCCTCTCGGTAGAGACCATTCCCCCCCGGCACAGGCAGCTAGAGCCAAGCGTGCACCTTGCAACGTAACACTGCGAGGAAGCACAGTTCCCTTTAAATCTCAGCAGCAGGTGCCCGGGAGCGGGGAGGACAGGGGTCTCGGGAGTTCTGGCCGTGTGACTGCCGGTGGGGGCGGCAACAGGCTGCCCTCCCTCTCGTTCTATAGGCTAGTTAATTAAAAACCACAAGTCCTGATGCTTGATGTATGAAGAGTCCATTCTGCTAATCCTGATGTTCTTCGCCTGCTGCACAAATCTACGTGGTTCTGTGCGTCGCATCCCCCTGCCCCCCGCACCCCGGTGCTGATCACGATTCGTAATTCCCGGGAGTGGAGGTGGGAGAGTTGGGGTCCAGCCCGGGAGGAGGAAGGCAGCTCACCACGCCCAGGCAGGTCCTTGGGTGCCAGGGTCAGCGCGGCTCCCAAAGGCCCGGGCTACAGCAGTTTGACGTAGTTCTGTGGAATCAGCCCCCTCTTGCCGTTCAGAGTCCCTTCTAGCCAGCCAGGTTCCCTCGAGGTTTGCACTGCAAAGGAAAAGAAACCACTTTTTACCAAGATGCCCCCAAGCACTTGCCTCCTAGGTGTTCACTATACGGCTGGGTCTCTTAAAGGCTCAACCAGGAGTGGCCAGGAGAGAATGGGCTCATTTCTGGGATGTTCGGTCACAGAGTTCTGTACAAGGGTTACTGATAGGCTCTGCCTCGCTGGTGTGGTCACCACCATCCTCACCCACCTTCCTGTAGCTGCCTCCCAACTAGCCTCTCCATTTCCCGTCTGTCCCTTCCAATTCACTGGGCAGAGTTGCTAAGGGAACTTTGCAGAATATGGAGCTGATCACATCGTTCCCCTGCCTAAAATCACACCAAGCTTCTGATCGGTCTGGTGCACGGGTACCCCTCCAGGAGCCCTCCACACCCCACGAGTGTATCATCTGCGTGAACTGCAGTGAGTCACCCAGAGAAATCCTAACTGGGACTCCGTGCCTTGCATGTGAGCACCTTCTGAATGCCTCTCCCCCACTCCTTCACCAGGTAATTCTTCCTCTTTAGAGACCCGACTGGATGCCTCCTCCTCTGGGGAGTCCTCCTCGACCCTTCTCAGCACTCACAAGCCTCACGGGCACTGTCTGGACACTGGCCTGACTCCCACGCTGGACAGGGAGCTCCTAAAGGCTGGCCTCGGCCTTGCACATCTGGGCACAGTGCCGGGCACACAGGAGGTGTCCATAAAGACCCACGACGGATACTTAAGAGAATGACGGCAGGCTGCACAGCAAAGGGCACAGGGTCCAAGCGCTCATCACCAGGTTCTAGAAACCTGATCCAGAGACGCCAGGAGCAGGAGCAGGAGCGGCAGCCGTGTGCATAAAGGAAAGAGAGGGGCGGGCTAGCCCAGCACAGCGACTCCAGAGCCAGCAACTTCTGATCACAACCATGACAACTGTTTCATACCAGAAACCAAGAACATGCCTACATGTACGTAACACACAAAATTTCCATGAAACAAAACTTACCCTCACTATGTGCAATGTCCTCTTTCTCTATTTTTCTCTACTCTTTTTTTGAATGCTGGCTGCAACTCAACAAATTGAGTTCATGGTCCATTCACATGTAGCAACCCACAGTTTGGAAGACACTGAAGATTTGATCTCAACAAGGTAAATGTTTGTTCCTCCCTACCTTCAACGTAATAAGCTTACGTTCTGGCTGTCTGGATTACCTTGGCCTTCTGTCACTGCCCTATGTTCAGCAAACTTCTGGCTTCGAGGCCTCTGTGTAGCTGTCCCCTGCCTTTATGCCTGGACAGTCCCAACTCACCCTTGAGATACCAGCTTCAGGGTCCCCTCCCTCTGGAACCCCTCCCAATACTCCAGACCAGGTCAGGGCCCTTAGTTATACATCCCACATGGCGGGGGAGGGAAGACGGGAACATGAGAGAACACTTGAGTGCATGAGCCAGACTCCCTCTCTTCTAGCCCAGGCTCTAACATGAGAGCATTTAACATACAACATGTAACATGAGACCTTGTATTCCCCAGCGCCTAGCACAGCGTCACACACGATTATCTGTGTAACGAATGAATAAGGAAATAAATCAGAGACACGCTTTCAAAGTGGTCTGGCAGCAAGTCCCTTTTTCCATGCCCTTGATAACCTTTACCCTGACACTGTTCCTCAGAGCAGGATTTTTAAAGGCTTCTCCCTTCATCCAAGTGCCCAGGCTGGCAATGCCACCTGTATGCAGCCACCACCAGGGAAATGGTCTGGATTCTATGCAGGCATTGCCTTTAGGGTTGCAGTGACGTCGAGGCCTGGGCGGACAGGGGCCCAGGGCTGAAGCCAGAGGCCTGGAGGAGACTCCTGGCTAGCTGGGTGCGCCTGGGAAATGACTCGAGCCCTGAGCCTTGCTTGGCTCTTCACTTGCAAGGTGGGGTGACCAGGACTGAGCCTGCAGGACCCGCTGTGAGGAGTCAATAAAATAGTTTATTTAAAACTAACCTGCGTGTGCGCGCGGTTTCTTCTCCTATACACACACAGACACACTCTCGCATAAACATAGGCCAGGTAGCAAAAAAAGGCAGGCTGAAGAGAAGTGATCTGCCACAAAGCTGGGGTGAAAGGAGGCTTGAATGGGGGAACCAAGGCCAGGCCAGGCACCCTACACAACCCACGTTCCCACCCACCACCCTCCAGAGCCCTCACCTCTCTGGAAGGCAAGAGCTAGTAGGGAGAAAAATGCCACTGAGTTAGGGAGGGCGTTGGGGACTCCTCCGAAAGGCAGGCATGGGTGGGGTGGGGTGGAAGAGTCTGAAGCACCAATTACTAGGTGTCCCCAGGCACAGAAAAGGGCCTCACGTGAGGCCTGAGAGGGTCTCCCTGCCTCTCTGAAGACCTGACCACTCTTGGTAGCATCAAACCCCAGAATACCCCTCCCAGGATCCTCTCTGCACCTGGTTTATCAAACTGCTTCCTCCAATGGCAGTGTGATAGCTAATTTTATGTGTCAACTTGGCCGGGCCACAGTACCCAGATATTTGATCAAACATCATTCTAGATGATTCTATGAAGATCTGGTCAATTATTCTGGACGTGTAGATGTGATTAACAGTTAAATCAGTAGACTCCGAGTAAAGCAGATTAGCCTCCCCTATGGAGGCAGCCTCATCCCATCAGTCGACAGAACGAAGGCTGGCGCCCCAAAAAGAGGGAATTCGCCCACCTTCACGCCTGGGCTGCAGTCTTCCCTGGTCTCCAGCCTGCCGACCTACACTGCGGATTCTGGATTTGCCAGCCCCCATGATCACGTGACCCAATTCCTTAAAATAAGCCTCTGTCTGTCTCTCTGTCTCTCTCTCTCTCTCACACACACACACACACACACACACACACACATACACACACACTGCACAACCTGTTGGTTCCCTTTCTCTGGACAGTGCTGACTAATACAGGCAGTTTCAGCAATAAGACAGCATCTCATTTGGGGGAAGATTTTCACTCCAAGAGACAGTGAATATAATGGGAATGGGGTGGGTTCTAGAGTCCCCACGATCCTGGCTGGAACTCTGGCTTTTTAATGACCAGGACTCTCAACAAGTTGCCTATGCTAGCCTCTTTGGTGTTCTTCATTCCTCAAAGAGAGTAAACGATGGCTCATTAGCAAGTGCTGGAAATATTAAAATGAGACGATTTATATCAAAGTGATGTCAGGAACACACTACATTCCCATGCTGTGTCCAAGGTAGGCAAGGGAATGTATAATATTTCGAAAGCAAAACAGCAGCTAAGTACCTCTTGCCCATCATTCATTCCGCCTGTAAATACTGAGCACTGGACATGGGCGTGGTGGGATTTGCAACCCGCTCCAGGGCCTCCCGCTATCCCTGGCACTCCCCGTCAACACCCTGCACTCCAGTTCTGTGTCCTTCTGGGCCTGTGCACCCCGCTCAGTGCTCTCTGGGGGTGAGAAAAACCAGGTATCTTCATTGTTTCTTAAATAACTTTCCTGCTTGAAAGTTGGGTAGAACACAACTACGTTGCTGCACCTAATATAAATTTAATGAACATTCACGCCAATAAACACAACCCTAAATAACCTGCTCCTGATAAACCAAAGCAGTTTAGATTTTACAGCTGAACTGGGAAAGGGTAAAAGAGGATAACAAAGGCTCGAGGCTCCCAAGCTTCCCGGCAGGTGCTCCCCACACCCAGAAGGTGCTGATGGGAAGTCACTGATGGCTGGAGTGGCCCAAGTGGCCTGCTGTCTTAAATGGCCCCAGAACTGCATGAGGACTGAATCCAGGCACTCTGGTCTGCACGGCCAGAATACCATTTTTCTACAACAGACTTTGCCTTTTCAGAACGACTCTGATCACAGCTAGTGTCACAGGTGAGCCTCTATCCTATCAGCAGAGTCGGCTCAGACCCAGAGCACCCAGACACCTCTCAGAAGAGGAAGCCAGGGGGGTCACATGAGACAGGGGAGGGCCAGGGACCTGGCATGGCAGCACCTCTCCTCTCCCAGGAGAAAAGGGCTATTTTTATTCATGTTATTTTTAAAGACACTTTCAGAAATCGGCATTATTTTGACAGGCTGTCACTTAGGTTTCTGGTAGCTGGATTCTGAATACTTCTGGGAGCCCCATTTCTAGCTGTAGGGCCTCAGGCTCCCACGACACATCAGCCCAGCGGCTGGCCAAGAGCTGTGACACCCCATGACCTCAAGCCCCCTGTCCCCACACCTGCTGCAGATGCTTTCCTGGGAGACAGCTCACTTGTGAAAACTTGAGGAGTATCTGTTCATTCATTCATTCATTCCCTCCCTCCCTCCCTCCCTCATATGCCATCTCAGGGCAGGGGGTGCTGCCACCTGGGCAGGCACAAATCATGTGGAAGGAGCTGCAGAGTGGCCTCTTCCCCAGAGTCCTCCCTGTGAGCATGGCAGGGGTCTGCTTGTCCATTTTTCTGGGCGGGAGACACGGCAACTCCAGTGCCATTCCTCCGTGCCCTTCCCCGTGAGCTGTACTCCGCCTGTAGGCCTCGGTCAAGCAGCCCGACTCTCCTCCAGCCTCGGAGCCATGGCCAGCCTCACACTGGGAGGAGACCACACACAGAGCAAGACTGGCATGGGGCAGGGACACCGGCTAGCACTGAAGACAGCAGATGTCCTCCACCGGCACTCCGGGGGCAGGAGACGAGAGAAAGGACGGAGAAGTGAACTGAAGACAGGTTTCCTCACTCCCAGCCACAGTCTCCTTGCTGGGGGACAGAGTTGGTCACCCCAGGAGGCTGTGGGAGCCAGCTCATCTGACACCTCCGAGACACGCAGGCAGGAAGTACGGCAGTCACCCGAAGCACTGGGAGCACCAAGTATGTGCCAGGAACGGGGTGGAGCCCACACCACAGACCCTGCTCTGCCACTTAGCAGCTGTCCAACCTCAGGTGACTCACACATCCTCAACCACCTCATGTGTGTCGTACTAGTACTCCCTGGTATTAGGGGAGTTTTTTAATTGTAGTAAAATATATATCAATGTAACATAAAATTACCATTTTAAAGTGTGCAGTTCAGTGGCATTAAGTACATCCCCAATGACGTGTAACTATCACCACTATCTACTTCTAGAACTTGTCCATCTTCTCACACTGAAACTTCCCATTCCTTCCTCATCAAGCTCCTGGTGGCCTCTATTCCACTTTATGTCTCTATGAACTTGCCTATTCTAGATATTTCATATAAATGGAATCATGTGATATTTGCCCTTTTGTGACCAGTTTATCTCACTTAGCGTAATGTCTTCAAGGTTCATCCATATTGTGGCAGGGGTCAGAATTTCTTTCCTTTTATGGCTGAACTAAAGCCCTTTGTATATATAGACCACACTGTGTTCATCCACTCATCTGTTGATGGACACCTGGGTCGTTTCCACCTTCGGGCTCTTGTGAACAATGCTGCAATGACCACAGGTGTGCAAATATCTGTTCAAGACCCTGTTTCAATTATTTTGGGTACATATCCAAAAATGGAATTGCTGAACCCTATAGTGATTCTATGATTCATTTTTTGAGGATCCACCACCCTGTCTTCCACAGTGGCTGTACCATGTTACATTCCCACCAGCAATGCACAAGGGCTCCCATTTCTCCACGTCCTCAATACTACTTGTTTTTCATATTTTTGCCAAGAACCACCCCAATGGGTTAGAAGTGGTATCTCGTGGTTTTGCCATGTCAGCACGATTTACCATCCATAACAAAAGGGACACTGGAGCTAGTGACAATAGCAATTTGTGAGAAGCTACCTCCAGAACAGAATCTGGACTTTTTTCACCCCCAGAATAATGTAAGCAACGCACGTGACAAGTATTTAAATCATCGAAGCAGTATCACAATACAGTCCATACCAGGAACACACACTCGAGAGCTGCAACGAGACCACTAGGGAGGCCTGTGTCCCATCGCAGGCTGTGTCCTGTCTCCCCACCTCACACCCCTCCCTGTCCCTCACCGCATCGGCAGCTGGAGTGCTGTGTTTCTCATTCTCTTACCCCAGCTAGGGCTAAAATACAGTTTATCACACACATACATATCCCTTTAATAATATCCCATTGATGTCGCACATTTCTAAGCTTAACCAGAATTACATAATGTCTAGTCACCTGGCACTTTATTTTTCCACTTAACATTTTTTCTATGATCCCCTCTCCCCCATGTTAGGAATATATTTAGGAATCACATTGTTGGCCTGTGGGGTCCACAAGATCAACTTTCCAAGATAATGCCACACTGTTTTCCAAGGATTATTCTAGGTCTATTGGAGTGATTAAAGTTTAATCACCAGAGGGTTTTAAGGATTAATCTGGGCCACACCTGCTCCCCCAGCCCTGGCGCGATCCCGCCTGTGTGCAGAAACACAGCCTGAGCGGGCCGCTCCTGGGACCCTCCCGAGGGGCGGCCCTGGCAGGGCAGCCGCTCCCCGCCTGCCTGGAGGGTCTGGCAGCTGCAGGGCCGCCTGTCTGGAAAGGGAGCGGGACTGACCAGACACCCACACACCGTATTCCTAGGGTTCCCCGGGCCCAGAGGAAAGAGAAAGGTCCCTCCGAGGTCACAGGGACATCCACTGCCCTGAGACTTGACCAACACAGCCTTCCCTGGGGGAATGTGGGAGACGCTTCTCGGAACAGCAGCTAAGATTAGTGTGTCTGCTACAGAAATTAGCAGCTTAGCCTAGTGTGTCTGCAGCCTAGAATTTGAACTCAAAACTTAAGTCCGGGCCCACCCAGCAAGAGCAAAGGGCAAGGAACGGTCATCGAACTACATAATTACTGAGGACCCCTCTGCCTGCTACACTCTGGGTTCAGATTTCTCACTGTTGTCCACGTTCCAAACCACAGCACTACTGATGGTGCAGCCCACGGGTCACCCTGACCTCGATTTTGGTTTCTCCAAAGGCCACTGAATGCCATAAACCAATTTCCTTTGTTGTCTGTACGAGTACAAAAAGGGATTGCACTGCAAGAGCATCCCTGGATGCTGGAAGGTTCCAAACGGATAAGTGAACACAGGAAAAATATCTTGGGCATTTCAGGGACACTAAGTATTTCAGGGAGTGTTCTTGGTGACACTCCTGTGGGCTGACTTGTAAATAGTGGCCACTTGGAGCACGGCCTGGCTCCACGGAAGCTGTGGTCATAGGACGGCCAGTCTGTCTTGCTCTGACAGTTGTCAGAAGGGAAGACCCCACAGCCATTTGAAGAAGGGCGTCACTATTCGTGTTCTGGGCAAGCACACACTTTTAACCGCTTTTAACCAGATCAACTGCGCACAGAGGAGGAAGGTGCAAACACACACACACAAAAAGAATAAACCCTGCTTAAGGGCCTTCCACCTACTATGCCCTTAAGAACCATTCGTATTAAACAGCAAGTGTCACAGTGTTGCTCCTGGATGCCTCCCACTATGCTTAACCGCAGTACAACAGAACCGTGAGGCACCGCGAGACAAGCAGCTCACATAAAATGAGACTCTCACGTACCAGGGTAGGGAGGGTTGTCAACACATCAGAAAGGCATTTTCAGAGTAGCCGGCCTTTGAGGAGGGACCAAGGAACTACTAAGACACCCTGGGCGCCCCAACTAGCAAAGTCCAGACACAGCTGGATGCCGGCACCACAGAGCACAAACTCCGAGGAAGATGTGACCGGGCTCAGAAGGCAGCCATGTCCGTGGCATCCCGAGACGTGGCCAGTGTGGCTTCATGCCCGGTAGCACCTCCCACGAATGTCTGCAGCAGACAAGCCTTACCTTCCAGGAACCCCAAATGCTACCTGACACAGCATCAATCTTGCAGACATCCTTGGAGATGAAGATGAAGACTCTGACACACAGAGTACTTAAGGGTCCTGTCCAGGGTCGCACAGAAAGTGGAAAAGCCAAGGTCTGATCTCAAAGTAACTCGCAGGGTTTACATCCCATGTTTACCTGTTTTCAATGGCTCTCCTTTTCCAAAGCTACACTGAGATACTGGTATGTGTGTATGTATGTGTACATAATGTATGTGTGTGACTATATGTACAAGCACACTCTCTCTCTGTTTTTTAGGAAGGCTACTACAAACAAGTCATCTGGTGCCTTTAGAGCTGGAGAACTTGTCTCCTGACTCAGACCCCTCCCAGCCCCTGCCCTGCATCCGTGCAGGCAGACTCGCGTCTGGTTTAGGCACTGACCCTCACTCTCATGGCTGTGTGCCTAGAGGAGGTGTACCTTGCCCAGTACCTTGCCCAGAATCCAAGGATTCTGTACCTTGTCCAGAATCCAAGGATTCTGACTGGTCTGAATCCTTCCCAGCCAGCGATGGGTTTAGCCTATGACCCAGTTCTGGCTACCGGGACGTGAGGGTAGGTAAACTAGGAAGAAAGTTCTGGAAAAGTTTTCTCATTCTTAAGAGAGTACAAGCATGAGACATCCCCTCTTACTGGAGTTGAGTGTGTCCATGATGTGGCAGTCATCTCGCCCCCACCAGAGAAACCAGCCAGAGGCCCAAGTACACAGGCTGAAAACAGTTCAGCAGAAAGATGGAAATACTCTGGGTTTTGATGACATTTTCGAGAAGATGAATTAATCAACCCTGAAGCTCCCTACTTTCAGACTTATTATTTTGTGAATCTAATCATTTTTTTATGTATATGAGCAGGGGTCTCGCTATGTTGCCCAGGCTGGCCTCGAACTCTTGGGCTCAAGCGATATTACCACCTCAGCCTCCTGAGTACCCAGGACTACAGGCATGAGCCACCACACCCAGCTTTAGCGAATCCATTTTCATGACTGATTTTAGCCAGTTGTGCTAGTCTTTGTGACTTCCAGCTCAAGGCATCCAAACTGATATACCTTCTACCAAACCATATCTCACAAACCACACTGTGCAAGGGATTTTAGAGGCTTCTAAACAATGCTAATCACACAAAATAAAAATTCATAATCATTACTCAAGTGGGTGAGTTTCAATACTACCCTCTCAGCTTCCCCTTTGGGCATACAATGTGCCAATGTGTGACAGGCCTGGAGCAGGGCAGCTATTTGACCATACTTCCCTGGCAAAATATGTATGGTGATAAAGGAATGATCTTGCTTCTACTCCAAGAGCAAAATTTCTCAACAAAGTTGTATATACTTCTGTTGTGTGTGGGGTTTTGTTGTTTGTTTCCTGACACAGAGAGTCTCTGGCTCTCAAGAGCACTTGTCGCACACATATAGAAATCTATTCTAAATGAGGCAACTTGCTTTCTGTAAAACAATCGTCAGCAAATGCTGCATTACTGACAATACACCACTGTGCCTCGTGTCGATATATTCCATAAATTCCAAGCATTCTGGCTAATCAACCATTCCATTGCAAGCATCTAAGGTTCCCACTGCTTCCCCAGAACTCTTCTGGAGAGCTCCACCCACACATGACATCACCGTTTCCACAGCAACCAATGAATTCCATAATAAGCAGGAAGGACTGGGGAGGGAGGGAAGAAATCAAGGCGGAGGGAGGGGAATACATGTGCTGAACCATAGAACTTTTTGAAATATTAAACCAGGCATGGCTCCTAAATGCTCTTCTGTATAAATATTAAACACTCAAAAAATCTACAGCCTTGTTTCAATATGCACAGTCAATACCCATATCTGGAGACTCACACACTGCTTAAATAGGCAAAACTGGAAAGCACAAAAGTGGTAAGGGAAATAGAAATCAACATGGTTTGAACGACGTAGTATTTCTTCTCTGACAACTCAGATTTGGCCAACCAACCCGAGACGTTTAGGAGGCTTGGTTGGAGACTCTGGGAGAACAAGGAAAACAAAGGAGGCAAACCAGAAATATTTCTTCCCTGCCAAGTGGCACTAGCTTCTTAGCATCAGGAGGAAGATGCCCCTAATGAAGAGTCACAAGAGTTAGAAGGGTGGGAGAACAATCGAGACAAGCGCAGAGTGGTACCCCAGCCACGCACACGGCCCCCCGGGCGCCAAACAAGCCAGCTCCCTCCGGTCCAAAGCGTTAGGGAGAGACGCACCCTCCCAGCTACGGCACCATCAGCCACTGTTCGGTGTTGCAGATATTCCCGGGCGACGGAATATAGCCCACTGCAAAGCTCCCATTCACACTTACCATCCTCAAAAATCGCTCCTATTTCAAAAGACAGTTCCGAGCTGTGTTCCGCTTCGCATGGGTACACGGCGCGAGCCTTCCGACTGGTGACGCTGAGAGGGAGCAGGAGAGACACAAATGAAAACGTGCACACCTGGGAGACAGAAACCTCATCGGCCCCCACCCCGTTCCCCAAATCCCATTGATATGTTACCAGTGGGGCAAGTCCTTCCAAAAAAAAAAAATTAACAGGGAAGTGAACACCAGGCGAAGCCACGCAGCACTCGCTTTTCCAGTAAATGATGGGTTTCAAATGCAAAGCGTTCCTTAGGGAGCCTGAGAGGCTGCCACTGAACCACTTCACCTAATTCTCCTCGCTGCCTGGTGAGATGCCCTCCCCATCACTCAGCCTTGTCAGAGGCATGTGTTTATTTGCAAGCGCCTCGGCTGCTCTGTTAGGAAAAGCACCAGGGCACAGGCACATCCACACTAAACAGGCCGGGCAACGAGACACTGACCCAAATCCGTCTGGGAGGACGACCTGCTCCCCACCCCACTCTGGAAGGGGCTTGTGTTTCCTCAGGGCTTCTGTGTTTAGACCCCCTCTCCCCCAGAGGCACGCCGGGCTCGGCTTCTCACCATCTGTCAAAACATCCTCTGTGCCCTTGTGGGAAAAGGCCGCACTGGGGAAAGATGGAAACTGCGCTTTTAGCCAGATCCAGCCGGAGCAGGAGAAAATGTCCCATCACACTGGGGAGCAGGGGAAGCCTCTGATGGAAGAGGCACCTCAGCTGCTACCAGGTGGAAAGGCTTGCTAAAGGCCTTTGTCCTCTAGAGAACTGGCCACTTGCTGTGGAAATTAATGTTTCCAGGCCGGGTGCGGTGGCTCACTCCTGTAAACCTAGCATTCTGGGAGGCTGAGGCGGGAGGACCGCTTTAGCTCAGGAGTTCGAAACCAGCCTTAGCAAGAGTGAGACCCCTGTCTCTACTATAAATAGAAAGAAATTAGCCAAACAACTAAAAATAGATAAATTAGCCAGGCATGGTGGCGCATGCCTGTAGTCCCAGCTACTCGGGAGGCTGAGGCAGCAGGATTGCTTGAGCTCAGGAGTTTGAGGTTGCTGTGAGCTAGGCTGACGCCACGGCACTCTAGACTGGGCAACAGAGTGAGACTCTATCTCAAAAAAAAAAAAGTTTCCAGTGCCAGTCTGCTTTCCTGTAAAACAGAGAGTGTGCTTTATATCCATGCACAGGAAGTTCTCCCAAAATAAGCAGTTTCATAAATGCACAGCCAGCACCAAAAAGACAGAGTAGGTTCAAGCAGGTCCCACGTAAGGCAAATTTCTCCAAAGAACCTACTTGCTATTAAGCTGAGTAAGGCACAGCCCCGAAACAAGGCCATGAATGTTGTCCATGAAGTCCAGGATGCCAGGGGAACCTGGGCGAGCCTTTTCCAGCAGAGAACACACGAGCTTGCTCAGGCTTATCAAGCCCCTTCCGGGGGCCGCCACCGTATTCCACGTCACTCTCCAAACCACATACCTTTCAGGAGGCTTGTCCACTATGGGGGCAGGAGGACAGAGAGGGAAAGGAGACGACCTGGGTGAAGGAGGAGTAACAGCCGAGTCGGAGCTTGGTGTGGTCGGAGACTGTGGGTTAAGCCACTGGACCATAGGTGACCGCGTCTGACTTGGGCTGAGGGTAGAAGTTTAAAGGACAGGATTAATACCAAAAAGGCACAGAACATCAAATGCCTAACACCCCCAATCCTAAATGGCTAGAATACCAGCTCCCTTATGTCCCCAGACCAGTGGGGACAGTCTTCCCTACATCCTCCCAGGGCTGTAGCCCAAACTACAGATACCAGTAACCCCAAACTCGTCACAACCCCAAACCGGAGATATCTCATTGTACTTCTCCAGCTTTTCTGAAGAAGATCTAATCTTGTCCAACCCAGCACCGTATCAGTTCACTCATTAGAAAACCAGAGTCTAATGGCTCAAAAAGAAGTGATTAGGACTTTCAAAGTATTCATTTTTTTCTGCTTGTAAGGCAAGTTACAAGAATCTAGAGTCAAGCCCATGACTTGTAGCTGGAAAAGATCAACACATGGCCTTTCAATGTTTAAAGCTCTTTCACTTGGTCATATACATGGCAACTCAAAAAAGATAAAAATCACCAGGACTCGGGATTCATCTAGAGAGAGCCAAAGACTAGAGCTCAGGGGAGAAACCAATGAACAGCAGAAATCTTTGGTGACCTGAGCATTGCTTAATATTTCCAAATTTAAAAAAAATAAAGTTAATGGAAAGAGGTCAGTGAACAGACGCCCAGAGGGGCCTGTAAAGACGGAGGGGGATTTCGGTAAATGGGTGCCGATCGGAATCATCCTTCCATTATCTCACAACTGGAGGCTGTGGCCGCAGTCTAAGCAGCTCCCTTTAAAAGCACAGTGCTGAAAGCTGCTTGTCTCATCCAGGGAGATCTTCAACATCTACGTATTCCTGGTCTGCTATGCCCAGAGGCTCTTCACCTCAAATTCACCCTCTTCAGCTAACACCAGTTTCCATGAACAGCTTGCTGGTCCTTCCACATTCCTGACCATGATCTTTGATTCTTTCTTCTGTAGCAGAACACATGCCATGTTCTTCCTTACCAGTGTGGTCTCCTGGCTCCATTCCTCCAGAGCAGCCACACTCAGACATCCATGACCAGACCCACCCAGTATGTCTCCCCAAGAACTGGCCCCTCCCCTGCCCACCTACCCCAACAGATCTGCCAACAGCTCTGCTTCCTGGGGCTCCCCCTTCCTCTCTCAGGCTCTCCCCTCCCTCTGCCTGCTCTAATCTCGCCTTTCCACAGCTCAGCTCCAGTCCTGCTGCCCCAAAACTCCTCCTGTGGCCTCTCCAACCCCCACACCTTCTCTGACGGCCTGTCACACCAAGAGATGAGAAGGCAGGCTGGCACCGGCTGTTCCCTGATGCCTTCAGATATTTGTCTTGCCTCTGTGGCAAGATCAGGTCTTTAACTCCTTTTTCTACACCTTCACGAAGTCAGGCAGAGTGCTAGAGACGTGAGGCCTTCAGCCAACATCTAAGCAACCAATTTAGAAGTTCCAAAACTGAAACTGAATTTTATAAATCTGGTACATTATTGACTTGGGACATATTTAATACACAGAAGGTTTCCTGTGCTTTGGTCAGGAAAGGGGGGGGAACACTTAAAAAAATATTTTTTAAAGAATGAACTTAACAATTGCCCTCTCCAGCCATTCATTTGAGAGTTACAAAGCCTAAGTCATCCCAAGCCAAGATACCTATAAAATCCTAAAGTGATCTGTATCGCCAGCCACAAAAGTCACTCAAGTTCTTCAGCAAAAAAAAAAAAACCAACCTTTAAGGTTGTCTTACTAATGAGGAAGGAAAGGAGAAGAAAGGGTGAGTGGAGCTCTGGCAGGAAAGTTAAGGCTGCAGGAAGCCAAACAACTCCCACGTTATCTCCCAGCAATTACTCAAGGTGCCTGGAGCTCCCCGGCTGTGGAAGATGAGATGTTTGGCATAAATAGGTGAGTAAATGACAGCCATCCATCTGCTCAGAGGGAGGACAGTGACAGGACGAAGATAAAGTAACAATGTGACCATATTTACATGGCCCTTTACAAATAAAGGTCATAAATTTTATAGCTATCGTCTGCTTAATCCTCTCATCTTTAAGGAAAAAAAAAAAAACACCTCAGTGTTTTGGGCTTTGTGTACGCGTGAAGGGAAAATACCCCTTAGTTTTCAGCAAATGAGAACTGCTGTAGTAGCAGGTGCAGACGGGAAGGGGCGGCCTGTCCTTCAGCTCCGCTTTCTCCAGCGTGTCCCAAACCAGAACTCAGAGTCAGCAGTCCTCGTCCAGGGTCAAGTTCTTAGCACGAGTCTCTGTTTCCTGAGATGTTTTGGTTGCTGTTTCACATATATACACGCTATGTAACCCAGCACTAACCAGCTCACCAAGATAACCTTCCAGACTTCCCATTTAAACTTAATTCTCTATATTTGAGTTCCGCAGTTTCCCCCGCAGTATCTCAGAAGCTTCAGCTAGACGCTTCTTTGGATTTCAGAACCCCACACGGGCACAAACATCGTGAGCTGGGATATTCATAAGGAGTGGCAAAAACGCAAGTCTCTATGGAGATGAAGCAGGAAGTCCCATGGGGGAAAGAGGAGACTAAGGCAGCACAACCAGATCTGGGAAACACCAGTGTAGTTGCTTGGACAGAAGAAACTTTTCACAGGCCTGTTGGCTGGGAGCAAATGGGGATGAGGGGAGGAGCAAATACACACACTCAACTCATGGACTGAGTTCACACGTCTGCTGGTCAAGGTCAGACGATGGGATGTTTCACAGGCGTTTCTCCAAAGCAAGCGGCCCATATTTGCTTTAAGGCAAAAAACCGTAAATATCAGCTTCATTATATAATCATCTCCTATGTGCCCAAATTTGGGTAATTTTTTTGTAAGAAGAATCTGATTTTTTTTTAATATTTAATTCTTTAAAATATAATGCCTCTATTTTCTCAAAAAGCAGTAGGGGAAAATATTAGTTGCAAAAGAGAGTTTCTGATATTCTCTTTCCCTTACTGAAGGAAGGAACAATAGATATTTCGGTATGGCAGCCTGTAGCCAAGGTCTAACAGTTTTCCCTCAGCCTGGGCTCCAAGAGAGAATTGAACACACTAAGGCATCCGTGTATGTAATGAATTAACCATTCTCCTATACGTCTAGAATGGTTCTAGCCACATAACTATTGGGAGACGGTGCTCCCTGGCTCTCTTACATTTCTGCACATCTAGTGAGCCAGAGGAACTGGCTGCTTTTATTCTGGACTGTTTTTTTCTAAGGTATTTGTAAGGCAAACAGCCTTGCAAGACAGAGATTCATTCTCATTCATATTCTCTCTCTCTCTCAAAGCCCATTATAAAAGATTTGGGATTTCTAAGCTCTAGGTCACTCTCTTGTAGCATCTGACATGCAGGTGTCACCTGGCCCATGTTTCATCACCTTGTGAGAATTGGGACTCGGGGAACTGGTGCAAGAAGAGGCTGACACTGTTATTGCTGTAATCAGTAGAGTCCTATGGCTCTGACCAGGAGTCTCATACCAGCAACCCTGGTAACTAACCAGGTAAGTAGCCAACCATGGCAGGCTAATTTACCAGCGTGCAGGCAGGTAAATTTTGGATCCTCCTTAGCTCTTGACAGTATCATCCTTGGGAGAACTGAGGAAACAGTCACTAAGATTATTTTTTTTTTTTAATATACTGTGGGTCAGGGGAGAACCCCAGCTGAGAATGTTTCTGGAATAAAGATCAAAAATGACTGGTGATATAAAAATAAAAAGCTCATTGTGTGCTAGAACTTAATGAAATATTTTGAGAATCCTCTCCTACCACTTCCCCAATTTAAGTGGTTTTTAAATCTATTTCCTTTTTCCTGCTGCTCCTTTTAACTACAGATTTTTGATTAGTAAGACTGGCATGAGCGCAAACCACTGGATTCTATTGAAGGTTGAGCAACTGACCAATTACAAAAAAGTACCTAAGTGCCACATGTTTCTTGAAAGCCAACTTGTGGTTTGCAAAAATGGAGAAAGAAGTCAACTCTTCCTAAAAAGCTCAGAAACCACATTTACCAAGACAGAAATAAATTAAAGAGAACTACTAATATCTGTTCACCATCTTCCTGATTTAACACACTAAACTGCAAGAATCTTCTCCTAACGGCAGGACTCCTCTCCAATTCCAGTGCAAAAGAACCAACATCAGCACCTTCCTTCCAGGGGAACAGTTTCCTTCTCAAAGAAAAGGGGGCAGATGGAAACAGGCCTGTTTCACTAAAAACACAGGAAGATTTCAAATTGCTAACTCAGAAACACATTCTTGAAAACACTCATCCTGAAAGTCTACCTGGCTATCCCCCCTAAGGCAACAGAGAAGTTTCCTGTGTTGGGTAGGGCAGGGGAGCAGCTGGGGAACGCAGTGGGCAGGAATAGAATACGATCTGTGTGAGGAGGAAACACTCTTCTCTAAAAAGAATCAATACTCCTGCTTTGGAAAAAACAGGCCTGAATTTCAGGGAAAGACCATATAGCTTTCGTGGGGGGGGGGAACAAACCGACCCCCAAATCTGAAATTATGAGAGTGGCTGTATCTGTGTTCACTTTACAGAGTTTATTTTTATAAAATGTAACAAATCAGCAGTCCGTGCTGCTTCTGACTCAAACCGTGATCCAATCTTCTTCAGCACCAGACCCTACACTCCATGCATATTAAAAACTTGTTGGCAGCAGAAGAGGACAAACGTTTCAGAAAGAGGAAGGGGGGTTAGGGCCTTAACTGTTAAAACCCAACACCAGCTGCAGCAGTCGCCAGAGAAGTCCTGCGTCTAACAAACATTTCTTGCATAACACAGGCAGGTCTGGCTCTGGGCAGTGCTGATGACACAGGCGCCCGATTCCAGGCTGTTTAAGCAGGAGTGTAATTTAAAATTCGAAGGGAGAGAGCAGGGAGACTACATCTCAAGAGAAGCAATGACTACTTATTTCAAGTGACTAAATCCCCCAAATACCAAGATATGTGACTATGGTTATATGATATCGGAATCAAATCAGAAGTTTGCGCTGGAATGGAAGATTTTAAAACTTCATTTGCAAGGTCTCTGAGCAGAAGCGAACACATTAGTGAAATGATCTTTCGTGCCAGTCTGGGGAACGTACTGCATGAGTCTAGAACAGCTGTCCTGAGCAAAAGTGTTTGGAAATGTTAATAAAGACAGAAGGAAATATTGTAGATCTGTATATTTTAGGAAAATCTCTGTTCAGATAAATGCCACAGTTATTCCCTAAGTGCCAAGAGAGGGAGAATTCCACAGCAAGCACATTGTTTGGTTCCAAATGAACACACCAAATGGGAACAGCAATGGAGAGAAGACAAAAAAGTCACCATAATCCACAGGGTGGGGTGGGGAGGTCTTTGCTACCCATTAGAAGGGCTCAAAATGGACCCGTCTGCTCATCATCTATGGGTCTGAAAATTGATTGTCAGGCCCTGTGCTAGTCCCTGGACCGGCTGTCCAGCCAAGTGGGTGGAGAATGCCCAGTAATTATCATAATGCAGAGTGCCACAAGTGCCATGCAAAGATCTGCCAAGGTCCCCAGAGGAACCGAGGAGAAAGCATGTAACACTTATTAGGGTATCCAGGAAGACTTCCTGTAGGAGGCGGTGTCTGCACTGAGATCATGGCGAAGCCCACAGGGCCAGTCATCATCACATCACTTCCCCACACCCAGGGTCGTGCGAGGCACAACTGTACAGTCTAGCACTGTGCCAGACACTACTTACAAACACGAATCCACTCATCCACAGAGACCCTATCATTCCATGTTACATAAGAGCAGACGGTGACATCTCAGGAAGGTAAAAGCAACTTACTCAAGGTCCTGTCGGTAGGAAACCCTGTTATGACAAGACAGCACAGAGCTCATACCCTCAAGTCCTTCTGAGTGACTGGAACAGAACAGAAGAAGAATGGAGAGGGGGTGAGAACAGAGATACTGAGCAGGCAGGATCTAGGATCCTGCACTAACGGCATAGAAGGGCAACTGAAGGATTTTAAGCACAAAAATTACAAGTGCACGTTCTGCGATTCTCCAGACAGACCCGAGTCCCAAAGCCAGCACTGCCACTGCTGGCTGTGTGCCCATTTGCAGTTTCTTAACTTCCCTCAGCTTGTTCCTCTTTTTGTGAATATAAGAAAGGCTATTTCTCACTGGCCAGAGGCCAGGGAGAGAAGGAAGAGAATGACTTAAGAGTGCCCCCAGAGGCTGGCCTGCAGCAGAAGGCTGCACTTGACCGTCACCCACAACTGAAACTTGGCTGAGTCTCTGTTTCCTCAACTGAAATGGAGAAAGCAATTATCAACAGGCTGGGCCACTGCAAGATTTAAATGAGATAACACCTTGTCCAGCAAGCAGCAGAGACTGGAGCATAGTAAGCACTCAATAAACAAAGCCCTCATTACCATTTCGTATTTCTGAGCCAGCTCTCACCTCTGATCTCCAAGGTTACATCATCACTAATCATTTTCCTTACCAAAAGATAGCAAAGTAAGTTATGCAAAGGGAAAAAATTAGAAACATATTAAGTGGATGTCACCTTCTTTAAAACAAAAAAAGTTGCTAAATGCAATACGTTACCCTGGATCCTGGAACAGAAAAAGAACATTAGTGGAAAAACCAGTGACATCCATACAAAGTCTGTAGGTAACAGCACCGCATCAAAGCTGATGTTATTATATTTTAACAAAGGTGCCAGGGTTCTGTAAGATGTTAACCATGCATGGCAGGAAGGGTGGTGAAGGGGCTCTGGAAACTCTGCACTATCTTTGTAACTTTTCTGTAAAGCTACAACTATCTCAAAATTAACATTTTATTTTAAACGATCGGTTATAAAAAGAACAACCCCAAATAAAATTTGTAATCATTGAAATAATAGAGATGTTTTGAAATTGTAATCACATGCTTGAAGGCATCCAAAACCATAAGGAGAACTTTTGGTTGGTTTAATGACAAGAAAAGATGCATGAAAGTTAGTTGTATTTTAAAATCACCTGCACTGCCCCATCCAGTGCAACACTTAGTGGTTAACTGCACTTCTTGAAACTGGATTTTAAGGAATGTGGACTATTCCAAACAGATGAGCTTTGATTATAGTTTACATCAAGGTCAGCAAACTTTTTCTGCACAGGGTCAGTGTCTCTAGCTCTGCCACCACCACCATGGGGCAAAAGCAGGCACAGACACAGTGTAAACAACTGAGTGCAGTTGTGTTCTAATAAAACTTTATTTACAAAGATGGGTGGCAGTCAGCCACAGTTTGCTTACCCCTGGACTAGCTGGACCAAATGAGAAGCCACTTGGTGGGAGGTGCAGGAGAGGAAAACAATGAGGCTAGTGAACTCCCCCAGAGGCTGAGAAGCCCCTGCTCCCCACTCCTCACTCATCACTGGCTGGGGGCGTAGGGCTCCCTGTGCGGGCCAGAGCTGACCCACAAACGCCCAGTGCTTAACTGCAGCAGCAGTTTTCTTCGATTGCTCAAGATCACCTCTCATGCAGGAGGGAGCCAGCCAATACAGCGTGCCGGCACATAAAAGTAATAACTTGTTCACCCTTGAGGAAAAAATATCTTTTGCACAAGGTGTGTGGACAGGGGGAGGAGGAAGGGCACTGCCATGTTTAACACTCAGTCCCAACCTTTGGGATGCGGAGGCTCCTACGTGGGCTTCCTCCTTTAACAAGAAAGGACATCACCATTCTGGCATCTGACAAAGTCCACTCCCAGGGCGCGCATTTTCTTGGTGTGGCCATAAGAGAACAGTCTTAGAATTACATCCCTGACCAAGTTTCCACCCAGAGAGTACCCCCGGAATCCCACTTTTCTTCCTTCCAGATGATCCCTTGTGGAACCAGGTAAGAAGGCTGAACTTTAGCTCGCTAGGTGAAAAGAAAAAGAATGATAGCTTCATTTCAGAAAATGAGGAGGCGTGAGAGGTCTGAGGGCTGTTAGTCCTGCAAGGTCACTGACAGCAATGTTTCCACCAGCTCCCTCCTTGCGTGGAAAATAGCTGCCCCCCGACATGAGGGCTGAACATCTAGAACAGGGCCAAGCAAAGCTCAAAAGGGGTGCAGAGATGCTCTGCTATGAAAAATTCTCTAGTTACTCACAGAGCTGATTGCTGGGTTGCTTGTTAGGATAGATGAGTGGCCCACATTGCCCAGAACAATTTACAGGTTTGGCTGGGTCCCCGTAGGTTCCCCATTCCTTGATCATGTGATATCCAGGAGCTTGTTCTCAGAAGCTTCTACAAAGGAGATACCCAGAGAGGCTGGGAGCAGAGCCTGAGCTGAGTCCTCCTGGAGTAACTACAATAACTGCTAAAAAACAATACAACCTCAGGACAACATCTAGGGCTTCTCCAAGACCAGAAAGGTTATCTCCCTGAGCTGTTCAGTGAGGAGATTATGTAACTGATGAACCAGGAAGTTAAGGTCAAGTGAAACTAAGAATATTAAATTACTCAGAAGGAAGGAAGATACCAGCAGGTGGCTGCCCAGCACTCCCAGGGGAGCAGCCATTGGGTTTTATTACATGTGGTCTCTTGAAACCTCACAACCACCCAGGGGGGCGAATGGTATTATTCCCCTTTTACAGATAATCTTGCTAAGCCTTGGTTTGCTTAAAGAACTTATATAAGGTCTCCAGGGTTTTAAGAAGCAGAATGTGGACACAAAGCCGGGCCTGTTTGACTCTGGTATCAGTGCCCTCCCAATCTAAACCGTCTCCTACTTGCAAAGAGAGCTCATGAGGTTCCTGCCTAATTTAGATATTGAGACACAGCCAACCAGTTCATGAACAGCGGATAATAAATTAAAACAAATGGCAGCAAGTAAGAGAATCTTTACTATAACAACAAAAACCAATGAAACTAAAACAACAAAAACAAAGCAAGACTAATGCACGATTTTATTATTTTTAAGGTCTTAAGCAGCAGAAAAACCACTACAGAATTTGTACATGTGTCTTTATTTTAGAAAGTCAACTTTTTATGATGGGTCTTTAAAGTTATACAGACAAACCAACAATCTTGCTTAAAACTAAAAGTACCAAATTTTCCGAACGTGTCACTACAGTACAAGCAAAGGAAGACATGAATTAGGCCACACGCAGTGCCAAGTACACAGCACAAATACCAAAAATACCCCCAGAGAGCCACAATGGACATAAACTGAAGGATTTAAGGTGCCAGACAATTAGTATGGCACAATGTCTACACACAGTTGGAGAGAAGAACTCAAGGAGATACACAGGACCAAAGCTGTACCTCCAAACTGAATGTGAACAGACATTTATGGTCAATGGCCAAGTACACAGGCCCTGTGATTAGCTTCTAGAGCTTTACTGAAGCTGAAGGGAGACAACTGAAGATCACATTACTCATAAAAAGATTATGGATGCTGCTCTGTGGCAACTATCAAATCTCCAAGTCTCCCAGCTCCTCCCCGAATCTCAGCCAAGGTGTTGGATGATGAATGTGCAGCAACCAGATTCAAGTGTTTATTCCCCATAGATAATTATAAACCATGGCCGCATGACTTAACGCAAGGTCAGCGCACCGTCTTCAGAGCAAGGGCACCGAATGGCCGACAGCCGTGGCTGTCTCACTGGGTTTCCGAATCAGGGTGGGTAAGGAATGATACCTACCTATCCGGATAATGTCCCCATGTGCAACTAGATAATTTCGATCTGTACAGTAAAACAAGTCTAATGGAACCACACAGCTCAACCAGGGCAGGCAGATGGGGGTCAAACTCCACCTATCCTTTACTATTATGTGGCGTGGGCCAATTTTCTTACGCTTTGTGCCCTTGTTTCCCTACCTTTAAAAATGAAGATATATCTCCCCCTGAGCCTGGCTGAGGCAAGCGTTAAGATGAAATATCATTTACAAAGCAGCTGAGACAAAGTCCAATGGACCACAGTCCTTAATGTTCCACAGTCTCTGGTCTGAGAAATGCAAGAGGGGAACTATCTAATCAAACCTTTTCTGCATCTAGTCAAACCTTCTCTACAACCCCAAACCACCAACTTCTGCTAAAGCAAAAGGTTCTATTCCTTCAAATCTCCAGACCCAGGAGGTACAGAAAAGGAGCTAACCTCTGAGCAGAATTTAAAAGGTCCAGTGGGTTCACAGCAAGGCAACCTACTGCCCCTGCTCAGGTGGCCCCATTCTGCCTTAGATGTGTGAGTTGTCTTACACCTCCGTCTTTCTGAACCCACCCAGCGACCCAGCTGCTCCCTTAGGTATGGGAGTGGGTACCGGGCCCTAATTCATTCTTCACAGTGGCCAGCACTGGAGAGCACATCCTTCCACATGCTAGAGATCTCAGTCAGAGTAACCCACCACATTCTGTAGCCAGGGCCAACTGACATGTAGGCAGAGAAAAGTCGGCTAACCTTACCAGGAAACGATCTTCCTAATAGCCAAAAAAGATGCTGCATATTGTCATACTAGGCAATTCATTCCTTTGGGTCAATGGATCACCCTCTCCTGATCCTAAATTTACATAGCTTTCCTCTCTTATTACAAAAGCTGTATGTGTTCATTTTAGTCAAGATAGCAAAAAAGCAGATATGCAACAACAAAAAAGGAACTTTTAAAAAATAAATTCCCTATTTTCTTCTTCTGAAATAATAATCACAATAAGACAAGTAGAAATATTAAGACACCAACTTCTGGGGTGAACTGACTACCCTTGCCCGACAGGGCAGGCAGTTCCAGGACTGTCGGTGTTGGGGGGGTCCTCTTTGAAGGGTGAGAAGAGGAAAGAAGGAAGGACAAAGGGGGGAAGGGAGGAGGTGGAGACAAAGTTTGACAATGACTGCTATCCTATAATTTCTAGGTATGTGCCAAATTTCAGAGAAATCTGCCAAAATTGCTTAAAATGATTATTCGTCTGAACTTTAGGCAAATCATTCATGGTTTATGGCAATATCCTAAGCCACAAATCACATTTAAGGGGTACTTTGATATCTCCCAGCAAAATTCATCAACTTCCTGAAAAGCAATCACAGAACCAACAATTCAAGCAATTTGAAATGCCAAGTGGTCGTCTCTGGGAGACCTCTATTTGCTTGCTCAATTTAAAAGAAGCAAGTTATTTCATTGATAAGAATTAAAATGGTTACCAGAGAGTACACACAAAGTATATGGAAGAAGTGCATAAGGCTATATTTGGGAGAAAAAGGCACTCAGTTTTAAGTAACCAACATCAAGTCTGGACGAGCACGAATCTCTGTGGCACAGTAGCAGTTTAAGGCGGTGGCTGGGATAAATGCTCTAGGAATACCCTAACAGCCAGGATAAACATAGGCAAGGGGCTCAGTGGGTGGGGGAGAGGGACCTACTGCTCTCCAGGCCTGCCAGGCACAGAAGAGATGAACCTCACAGCACAGACGCCCCAGCTATATACAAAGCTATTCTAAGACACTGTCATCTTGAGTTTGAGAATGTGCTAGCAGAAGAGGTGGTGTCCCCTTTTTCCATTTGAAATCTACAGAGGAGGCAGATTGCAATGCCTGATATTTCCTAGAAGAGAGTTTCTTTTGTGGCAGAGAATCTAAGAGGATTACTTGTCAAGGACCTGGTTCCATCAGTTACACAATGGCAGAAAACCTGTTTAGAGAAAACTACTTTATTGGGGGGAAAATGACTTTGGAACATTTGAAATACCTTGACCTATGATGTAATATGTCCTCCAAGGAGACTGAGCTAGCAATTCTTCACTGGCAATGAAGTCACCCATCCCCTTAACTGAGTGTACAGGTAAGTAATAGCTCCCGATTGATTGACTGCAGTGAATATACCCACAAGTCATAAACATCAGCAGAAACCCGGGAAATCCAATTCTGCTGCATTGTTTCCACCTGTCAGAGGCCATAGCTGTATCTACACACTGCCAATATCAGAACCACGGCTGCTGTAGGTTTTCCTCTACTAATTTGCTTTCCGGTGGTCAAGATTACAACATTTCTGCAAAAAGGTCCGACTGGAGTCCCATGTGATCCACATACATTTGAACTATATTCCTCAAGACCTGAGATAGCAGCGCAGGCAGTACCTCCTTTTAATGACCCTATAGTGACTTTGGTTAAAGGAGATCTTAATGAGAACTTACTTAGAGCCTACCATATTCCATACTGCATAGCTGTATGCAGAGATGAAGGGGGAAGAGAAGAGAACACACACAATGAGAACTAAAGTTATACATGCTAAGGAAACACAGAAAAATGCTTTAAGGAGACAATGATATTAATTCTGTGGAATTTCTAAAAGAAGAGTTTTTATTAATAATCTTTATTTCTGAGGAGGAAGCATGATGGATCAGAAACCAAATACAGCAGCCCAAGAGACATTTGATGACACAGGGAAAGAAATGGAATTTCCAAAAGAAAAGTATTTTTATAAATGCATAATTCAAATAAGTAATTACCTATCAATATCACAAAGAAGTTCAAAGAGTATTAAGATCCAATTCCTATCATTAAGCATCTTATGATCTAGCTTGGGGTAAGGGAAAAATTAGATAGACAGATACACTTAAACTACAGTATCAAATAATACTAATACTCAAAGACAATTTGGATTTCTTAATGCCAAAGAGCGGGTACGAGCAGAGGAAAGTATTATTTAGAGGCTCCCTGTCCACCAGAGTACGAGGGGACATTTCCTGGGGATGAAGATAAAATTAGACACTGGAGACAGGTCAGGATTGCCTTGAACGAAAAAAGCAGGAGAGATATTTCAGGCAGAGGGAATCAAAGTATGTGGGAAGCACGCAAGGGCTACTGGAAGGACGGCAAGCATGCCACCCTGGAAGAATGTTTCACAAAACAACAGGGAGAGAAATCACGTATCCTAATCACACTCCTGAAAGAAGCAGTTTGCAATCAACACAGGCCTAGAGCCGTGGCGGGGAGCAGGAGACAGTTCTCTCTAGCAGGGCTCGCCAAGCCCTGTCTGGGGACCGGTTAGAAATGCAGACTCTTGGGCCCCTTCTCAGACCTACTGAATCATGAGCTCTGGGTGGGGCCCAGCTATTTGGGGGTTTCTCAAGTCCCACAGGTGGCTCTGACATGCGCTCAGGTTTGAAGCGCCCTCACCTAGATCCAAACTTTCTAACGCAGTGATAAATCTGGACTGATACACGCACACAAGTGAATCCCTTTAAAAGGTACAAGAAAACATTCTAGTATATGTATATACTTCAAGAAACACAGGTGTAATTCGTCCATTGCACACAAGACAATCAAGTTCTTAAAGTAGGAGAAGGTCTCCATTATAACAAGAATCTCCTTGCTAGACTTGCTTCAACTATTTTTCTCCCTCCCTTTTTGGGCTCTCAAGGTTGGAGTGCTTTCCATGCCAATTTAAAGTCCGTATGAATAGAAAGCTGGGGAACTCACTCCTAGGTTGATTTATAACCAAAAATATCAAGCTCTTCTTGTTTCAGGCACGGACGTTTTGTGAATTGAGCATTGGCTGTACCACGGCTCATAATGTCACTTTTCTGCAGAGCCACTATGGAAGAAAGATGACTGACTAAACTGTCTCCCACTGACTGTGGCATATACGTACCGAAAGGAATAATTAGGCATCTGGTTTTCACTAAACTGCACATACACTGGCTAAATTCCACCTTGCCTGTAACCAGGATTACAGATTCTGGTTTCCTACGTAACTGCTGCTATTGTTACGTGTAGTACTGAAGTGAAAGAGAATTTTTATTGTGGAAAAAGAATAGTAAAGGTGACAAGCCTATTTGAGTAATGTGTAATTCAAATCCACAATACACAATCTTCAGCATATAAAATATGTACATATGACAAAGTTGGGGGGGATCTCATCTGGAGAATATATTTCCACACTTGGACTTTCAGTCAGATTTTCCAAGTCTTCAGGTCACCCCCAAATTTTAGCATACCAAATGCCTCCCAGCTTCTCTTAATACTTAATAAGTTCATAATGATTTCATGTGGATCCCACAGTGACTATAAAAAGCCAAGTAATCTGAGGAACACTTTCCAATCCATTTAAAGTCCCAAGAATGCCCAGCTAGGGTCAGATGACATCATTATCTATAATTTATTTCAAGCAACCTTGGCTTAAAAAATTATTTTAATACTCTCTGGATGAATTATAAATGTATTTTTGGATGTAATTTGATTGACTAATCAAGTAAGGCCTTGTAATTATTAGTGGTGTTTTCTCTTCTCTGCGCACATGTTTGAAATGGGATGCCCTTCTGATGTCTCACACTGCCACCGTTCTGCCTTTACTCCGCAGCCTTGGTCAACACAGCCTGACAAGCCCTCACGTAAAGGTATTTTGTTTGTATTCGTATTATTTGTTCTAATACACCTGAGCTGATGTGTACATGCTTGGCACGAAATCAAACTGAGAAGATACACCATCCATCAAGTCTCGACTCTGTGTAACATAGAGTAGAGTGCTAGCAGAAAGCTCTCAGAAGTTCATATAATTAAATCATCATTCTATAGACAGTGTCAAGAGTCTGTCCATCACAGCGCATGCACTGTCATATCCTTAAAAGGTTGCGTAACCAGCAGAAAAACATCCTGAGTGGGACAGTAACAAGTTTCCTTTGCACAACCCAAAACTGCCATGAATTGAACTAAGATCAAATTCGAAGTAGCACCCACCCACCCTTTCCATACTGGGAACACAGAGATACACTATTCGAGAAAGACCTTGCTTTATGGATGTGCCCCCACTGATGAGAGAACAAGAGTCCCAAGATCTAACAGCTTCAGCACCCGCTGGCCACATAAAACTTCAAACCGAAGCCCTGGCCTCCTGCCCTCAGCAGCACAGTTACTTACATGGGGGATGCCCAGTCCCCAGAGCCGCCTCCGTCTGCCAGAAGGTGGTTTTTGTCTGGTCCAGGAGGCCCATGCACAGCTGCAGTCGTGGGCGACGGGGAGGACAGTGAGTCTGCACTGCTGGTAGGGGTGTCCTCCTTAGGAGGGTTGGAACTGTCACCTATGGGGAAAAAGGATCAAATTTCAAACAAATACTCAGAGAAGAAAAACAAACAAAAAAAAAAACTAACCACTAACAATTACATGGCATTACTTGATTAGTCCATCAAATTCTATCTAAAATCACATTTGCAATTCAGCCTGAGAGTACTTGGGTGTCCTGTCTTTAAAAGTCTCGGCGTTTTTTAACCAAAGATGCATAAAGTAAAACCATAGATATTACATAGTGAGGAGTGTTGTCCCCACTAGAAAACACAATAATCAAAATCAGATCAAATGGAAGACAAATGCCTGGATGGTAGCCACGACGACTCCTAATCCCTAAGCAGCCCAGGAATAAACCAGCGACATCAAGAACAGCTCAGAATAGCACACCAGCCTCACAGGCCCCAACCTCTCTCCTTCCAGGCATTTGTTGGTTGTTTAAGCCCTTCTTAGTCACGACTTAGTGCATGATAAATTGAACAACTCTAAAGGAACCTTGTCTTCTGAGCTGGTATCTTGGATTATAATTTCTAAGAGTCTAACATTAAAATCCCAGACAGAGAAATTTCCATTTCCTGACTTGTACAGGGTCAGGGAGGATGCTATACAAGTCAGGCCCCTGCAGTGACTGCACAGGATGAATTTACATCAAAACTGAAGGCATTTCCTAAATGAGTTGCACGGTGTATGAATTCACCGAGGACCATTTTAGTAAATACGTTTAGTATCATTTATACATATTATGGGTTTGGGTGCAAAATATGGAAGATGAAAAAGAGAGCACACAAGAGCAGCTGTTTCCCTGAACTGGACTTCATGCTCCCACGGAACTCCCAGCTCCCATAAAATGCACCTGAACTGCACCCTTCAGAGCCTGGCCTTTCAGCCTAATCCACAATTTCCATTAAATATTAACTCCTCTCGGGTGCCCTGCAGAAGACCAATTTTCTATGACGATGACACAAATTTGACCTTGATTTCATAGGTACAGGATCACAGCAGTGGCCAACAAACTGCCACAGAAGCAGATGACACACACACGGAGGACCATAACCCTAGCCACCAACAGCTCCTGGCAGATTAAACCTTCATGTTTCTTCAGTCCTAGGTCCTAGAAACAGAGAAAGCATGAACATCAAGAACAGCGAGGAACTTGCTCTTGGAAAACCACCTAAATGGATTTCATTTCTCCTAAAAACGAAGCACAAGAGAAATTCCAGACTCTTCTTAAGCTAGATCCCAAGATGCTAATCTTGAAAATTGACTGGACAAAATAATTCTTCTTGACCCCTGCCCCAGCTTACAACTAAGGCTAAGAGGGAGAATCTTAGAAATGGAGATCTAGAACAGCAGCATTCAGGGAAGCAGAAGTTAGAGATGGTGGTGATGGCTAGAACATTCTGATAGGGAATATTCTGCACAGAGACGGTGGAACAAGAAGTGGGCCCCCTCTCTGCAGGCAGGTCTTCTCCCTGGGCTGAGTCTGACTGTTGCTAAAGTCCAGAAGACTGCATGATTCCTCTCTCAGCGAAGCCACTTTTTCCACAGCCCTCACCACAAAAGCATTTAGCTAATGGGAGAAATTCAGCCTCATTCAATGGGCCAATTTTCAGGCAAATAGACCAAAACCCACTGATAGACCACTGCTATGATTTCCTTTTATTTTCTTTCTGGGATACAGTCCACTGTGGAACAAAGGCTGCTTCATCCCCTGTGCCTGGAGAGCTCAACTCCATGCAGTTCTTTTCTGCAAATGAACCCGAGAGCAGCAAGGGGCTAGAACTCCAGCACCCCCAGGCCTCTCCCTGGGCCCCTCAGGCATCACAAGCAGTGGCTCCCTTTGCAATCTAGAGGGACTCACATGTAACCCCAGCACAGAGTAAACCCTCAACATTGGCCTGCATCGAGGCTTGGCAAGAAGCAACAAAATCTCATCAGTTCTGAAGCAGAACAGGATCACCTCCACAGCGACTCGGACACCAGCAGCTCCCTGGCTTCAGGAGGCTGGCTCCTGGCCCTCCGCCTCCTCCGGCCCCAAACCCTGACTGCAGGCAGGACACGACACGGGGGAGCAGCAGCAACTGAGACAGGGACCACCTGATTCCCTGACTCACCCCTACCAGGAGAAACCTGTCAATGAGAAGCAACTTTGGGGAACTGGAGACTGGGGTCTAATGTTACCTTTAAAAGATGCCTGAAATGTTTTTACAACCAGATACAGCAGCTCATTTACATTGTTTCTAATCCTTTCCCCAAGCAGACTGATACAGCACAAATTGTCATTCAACATATTAAATCACATTCTATTAAGAGAATTCTCTCTTCCTTCCTGCCAAACAGTGGCAATCTGAACCCTTAAGTGAAAGTAATATTGGTAGAAGGGAACGTTTACGCAGACTGATCAAATGAAGACACACCTCACCCTACTGTCCAAATGCACAAAATGCCTTCCTCCTTCACTGTTCAGGAATGAGCTTATCTATTTAAGAGAATCACTGAATTCAAGAGAGAATAAATATCAGGTACATAAACACTCAGTTCATATAACCATTTCTGAAACTTTAGTTCTCCAAAAATCAAATTGCTACTTTTTAACTAGTATGAAAATAATAAAACTTAAAAAAAATTCAATGTTCAATAATATGTGGAATAAGATTTTAAGTCCTATGAAACTAAATTTATAATTGAGAATTGTCGACGGAAAAAAGCCAAACTCTGTAAAATAATTTTAAAGAGATTTATTCTGAGCCAAATTTGAGGACCATGACCCGGAGCCACTGCCAAGAGGCCTTGGGCAAGTGGACTCGCTGTGGCTGGGTTACAGTTCAGTTTTATACATTTTCAGAGAGGCAGGGGTTACAGGCAAAGTCACAAATCAATACATGAGAGGCATACATTGGTTTGGCCCAAAAAGGTGGGACATCTCGAAGCGGGGGGGCTTACAGGTTATAGGTGGGTTTAAAGATTCTTTGGCTGGCAATTGGCTGAGAGAGTTAGTCTTTATCTAGAAGACCAGAAAGGATATGCTTACTTTAAGATAAGGGTATGAGCACTCTGGGAGGTCCAGACAGGAGGACACTTTAAATTTACAATAGGCGCCTGCTAGGATGTTTTAAGATGGTTTAAATTTAAGAATAGGCATCTGCTAGGATGCTTGAGTTAAGACAGGGGCTTCTTATCTTTTAGGTGATGTTAATGCCATACCAGAATCAGGTCAGGAAGTAAACCACTGCTTCGTTTGGTTAACAAAAGCCGCTTAGTGGGAATTTACTGTTTGTCAGCCTAACCCTGCTGGCCTCCTTACCATTTGCCAGCCTAACCCAGCTGGCCTCCTTAGGACAGAGTTTTTAGCAAAAAATTAGAGTTCAGTCCTCAGAATTAAAGTCAGATACCCTCAGCATTTTCACCTATCACTTCCTCTGAGAGGGCATACACCTCTTCCCCTGGGTGTTACATTTAACAGGCATCCACAAACACAGAAATGACCTAGGAGTAAAAAGGTTGTTCAACAAAAATGGTGCTGAAGGACTCGCCTTAGGAACAGACTCCAAGATAAGAAACTCATTAGAAAACAAATAACCCGCCATCTAGGAGAGCAAATGACTTCCTCACAACACCAAGCTTAACGCCCACCTTCTCCACAAAGCACCCGCCTCTGCTCTGGTTCTCACAGCTGTAAGCAGCGGCAGTGCAGTTTTGCAATTCACCGTCATATCTTCATTCCATCACCTGGTTTTAGTTCCCCATTTTTTCAGGGTGGAGACCATGACTTGGTCTTGGTAATCCTTACGAAGACATGATGCAACACCAGGCAAATCAGGAGTCCCCAGGAAATACTGTGGACTCAATGCCACAAGACATGCCATGAACAGGGAATGCCACTGCCTCTAGAAATGGAGAAGGGGGGCGCGGGGGGGGGGAAATCTCAAGGTATTCTCACAAAATCTGCATGCAGTTTCTCATTTTCATCCTCTCCCCTTCCAAGCCTCAAGCATCCCAAACCCTCTTTATTCACTCAGCCAGTCTACTTGCATACAAGGCACACCATGCATGCCAAGTTACAAAGCTTGTAAAGAATAAGTCTCTAACCCAAAGGTGCTCACAGTCTAAAGCAGAAGACAGGTAAAGACCAACACCGAGAAAAGGTGGTGTTTGCTATAATACAGCAAGGAGCTTGGAGACCCGGAAAAAGGAGTTTCTAAACCTTTCAGTGGTAGGGGTGAAAGACGTGTCAGAGTCATCAAAGGATTAGGAAGAAATCATTATCAGACTTTCAAGCAAAGAACCCCTGGTAGAGAATATATCAAGGGTGAAAGAAAAGAAGCAGGAGAGAATGTGGCCATTGTCAGAGCCACAGCAGTTGGATTTGGCTGGAGGACATGGTCAAAGGCAGAAAGCAGGTGTATGAAGTCGGGTAAAGGGGTTGTCATGTAACACGAAGGCGTGTGAACTTATTCTGCAGGCACTGGGAAGTTACTGCAGGGACTAAGCAGGGGAGTGATATGCTCCAGGGAATGGATCCAGAAGATATTCAGGTATTACAGCCAAGAGAACTCAGTGGATAAAGGTGAAGGGTGAGAAAGAAACTTAGGTGACCCTCAAGTTCTTTGCTTAGGCAACTGGTTGAATGGTGGAATCCTTAACTGAAATAGAGAATAAAAAAATAAACATGGAACAAATTGGATGAAAGAGATAAGACCAGCTGTATACATGCTGGGTTTGGGACGTCAAAAAAAAGTCCAGGCAAGGGTATCTAGAAAGTTGGCTACACAACACAACAGCTCAGGAGAGAAGCCTGGGATGGTTTTATTGATTTGCCATCATGCACGCAGAGATGAAGTCAGGGCCTTCGATGGAGAGAATAAGGGTGGAGAAATAGAAAAGTAAGAGAACCTGGGGGAATTTCAGATGTAAAGAGCAAGCTTCTCTATACAACAATGTTGGTAGCAGTGTTTTAAATGCAGAAGATTTGCAAATATTTAGGACTTCCCCACAAACATCAACTCTCATAAAAACTGGACAAAAAGGCATTCAGGAGGGCATACTTTTCATGACAGCTACTGTATTTCACTCTTTAGTCTGACTTCTTTACGAGCCTGAGCATATGAAAAAGGGCTTTATTTTCCTGACGGACTAAAACCACCTTCAAAGAATGGCAGAAAATTAGACCATGAAGAAGGAATAAGAACTTGATAATTCTCCCACATCTAATAATTTAGAGGATGGCTATATCTTTAATTGTAATATATGGATAAGCTTTGACTGTCGTGGGCTTAACTTTTTTGTTCTGATCATGACACACTATTCTGGCCATTCATCTTCTGGTCATTTCGCTTAAACAAAACTGCTTTTGCATTGTTGGAATAAAGTATTGAGGTTCCCTTCTATTTCATTCATTTCTTCTTTCTCTCCTCTCAAATATACTTCCTAACAGTTAAGTCAGAGATAGTTCCCTTTAAAGTCCTTTTCCTGCTGTTCTTCCACTTAGCCGAAGATGTCTAGGTATGGTAGGAAACCACAGAAGGTTTCTGTTATTCCTCAGAGATGGGCTGTCTCCACCAAAGCAAGGCTATTCCATGCTCCCCATTCTTAAACATCTGGCTTATGTATTAGCAGAAGTAAGGAAGAAAAGGAGAAGACAGAAAAGAGGAAAGAAAAAAAAAAGCATAAAAAGAGGAGATCTAATCTATTAGATGGTTTTAATTTAAGCAAACTTCACAGTTATGCATTTGGTTAGCTGGAAGACAGCTGATGACTCCTTTGGTACACAAATACTTTTCCTATTGGATGAGGAAAATCTTGGATGCTTCTAATTATCCAACAGTTAATCACTAGGATCAAAGGAAGATTTACTGAGAACAGAGTTAACTGCACTTATGACACAGTAACGCTTTTATGATAAAGTCCAGTCGGGAAATCTCCAGCCAAGAGGGCAATGAAGTTTTAAGTGCAAACCCACTCCTCCTTCCCACATATGCCGAACAAAAGCAAATAATAGTAATTAATAATAATATTTAGAAAATAAAAAGATAAATTACACTAAAAAAAAAAAAACTTGCTACACATATCTGTAGAACAGAAACAGAAAGGGAACATTTGGAGGTTGGTGGGAATGCCAGCCAAAGGCCTCTGGTTCCAAGACCAATCAAAGCCAGCAGAACCAGCCCAATGCTAAATCCTGTGGTGTTCCTAGTACCTACCATACACTAGCCATGGGACAGAAGGGATAGAACCAGGCTCTTCGTGTGGAACAAGGGACTGAGAGAAGCACTCCATATGAAATGGAGGCCAAAATCTATGACCAAGTTCTCCACTTACCTAGGGAACGGATTTGACATTTCTGCCCCTCTCATACCTGCAACAAGAGTTCTAAGCTAGCAATGGCAACACCTAGTTCTGAAACAAGCACCTAGGTGAGCCCAGAGGAGGCAACAGTCTGAGAGGGGAAAAAGGAAGAAGGAAGGGAGAGAGGAAGGGTCCAACCCACCATAACCATGCTTAAACACACAAAATCGTTCTTCACTATCGACTTGGATACCACAACTTCTAAGAACAGAAAAAACTAAGATAGTCAGCAAACTCAACAAATAAGAAAATTCAGAGATTTAGAGGTTTGTAACATAGAGAATTGAAGTGGAATTTCCAGCATCCAGATTCCAGAAGAAGAAACCAATTGAGAGGAAGAAATATTTAAGGAAATGACCAAAGTCTCAAAATTAAAAAAACTTCAAAGACCTCAATCTGTAGGATTCAGAGTGTCGAATAGAGCAAAAAAGAAAATCTTGCATGTAAGACACATTGTTGTGAAATTTAGCATTATCAAATACAAAGAAAAACCAAAAAGCATTAGTTAGAAGGAACAGACCATATAAAAAAGAAAAAAAAAAAACAACAAAAAACCAGACTGACATGAGACTTCTCAACAACATTAAATACAGAATAAAATTGATGTAATAGTCTTTAAGTATTAAAGGAAAAGAATTTTGAGCAAAGAATTGTATATTCCAACTGCCAAACTGCCATTCAAATGTGCGGGTGTAATAAAAATATCACAGGACATAAAAATCCCCAAAGGTTGGCCACATAAAGAATAATATTGATAACACTCTTAGAGAAATTCTTTGGGTATTTAAATAAATGAAGCAATATAGAATATTCAACTAACTTAATGTCTACTGTTGTCTTAATGATCTAGGACAAAAGTAAAACAATGTAATCAAAATAATCCAGAGCCAAAATTCTAGAAAATAACAACATAGTTGGACTTGGTAGGCCAGAGGGAATTGAGAATTCATTATTTGTCTTATTGGGGGTGGGCAGAGAGTTTAAGAAACTGATAAATAAAACTATAAGTTTCAAAATAAAGGCAAGCATTCTAGAAACAAAAACCAGAAGATATATCATTGAAAACAGCAGGACATTTGCTTTTTTGAAGAGAAAGCAGAAAAGAAAGGGAAAAGTATCAAACGTCATTAAATGAAAAATATAAAAAAACAGAAATTCTAATATAATGGTAATTATAATATATAAATGGATTAAATTCACCAATTAAAAGACAGTGACTCTACAAATATATTTTCAAACCCAACAATATGCTAACTAAAAGAAATATGCTTAAAATAAAAAGACAAAGTCTGTAAAATACAAGAATAAAATATGGATATATTAGGCAAATATGAACCAAAAAAAGGGTAATGATCTTAATGAATTACATGAGGGTCATTTTATACTGATAAAGGGACAAGATAATTAAACAAGGCCACAAGCACCTAATACAGCTTCAAGCAACATGACAAAACTGTAAGGAAAAACAGAAAAATCCACAATCATACTTGGAGATTTAACACTCCTCTCAGATGCTAATATCAAGTAGGCAAAAAACTACAATCAATAATACAAAGTTGATATATTTCACACAGAGAGAACTCACAATAAACAGATATACACATTTTTTCAAGAAGATATGGAATATTTTTTATGGAAAACTATAAAATCTTAATAAATTCCAAAGGAGGAATATTATACAAATTGTCCTGAAAAATATTGCAAAATAATTAGCAGAATAAACAAAAAGATATTCTCACAGTTTTCATATACTGGTAAACTAAACATGGTTAAAAAGAAAATCATAATGGAAATTAAGAAATATTTAGAACTCAATAATAAAATAATTTCATACCAAAACTATAAGACACAGCAAAAAATATAGCTTTACAACATTTATTAGGAAACAAGAAAGCTTTACAACATTTTTAAGCCACATTTGAATAGATATTTTTTCTAGATATTGATAGTCAAAAGACAGTCATGACTGCTTAAATATTCAAATTAAATTCAGTCAACATGAAGTTGACTATGAAAGTAGAATTCACTGAAATACATTTGATGTCTTTATTTTCATATACTAATTCAACAGGAATTACTTGTATACTATAATTAATATATAGAACTACTCCAGAAAGTAAAAAGCTAATATTCTTAACTATTATTTTTATCTACTGGCATGTAAGACTTTCTGAGGAAAAAAAACCTCCAACATCAAAGTAGAAATCAATGATAAAATGTGATCTGACACATACAAACTCACTCTAAATACAGAAAAATAAATCTCAAGGCGAAATATTTTAACCTTTGAGGGGTCTTCAAGCAAAAAAATACGTGAACTTTTCCACCAGCAGGGGGAGAACACAACTGCTCTGGTTCACATCCACCTCCTGCCCTCTGCCCTTGGGTCTGATTCCTCCTCCGGGCATCCTGCATGCTCTGTTTTCAATAGGGCCACCCAATAATAACTTAGAATCTCTTGATTAACACATTTCAACAGCTTCTTTGCCCAGCTGATGTTTCTGTTCTAATGATGTTGTACCCAAGGAGGACTAAAGCACCAAGAACTCAAGTAACGTCCGTGTATGAAGACAGCCCAAGAGGTGGGGAGGGGAGACAGGATATCCCCAAGAAACACCACACCTGGGTACAAGTGACCCATGGCAGACAAACAGCCCTGGGAACGAAGTTGATGGGAAGAGCCTGAAACTGGGATGAGATTATGAAATGCTGCAGTAGGAAGAGAGTTCTGTTCCTTTGGCTAACTTACATAAGCCTGTTTAAAACTAACCTTTCAACTAAGCAGGAGATAGTCGCACCCCAGTTTCCAGCATGTGGCAGGTGTGATGACATCAATAAAGTCTCCTCCTAACCACAGTGACCTTCCCTCCTAAGTTTACCGAGGACATACAGGACCCTGAAAAGGAGAGCTGTGCCTGGTACCAGGAACAGAACTACCAAACTCATTTCATATATATTCTGGCATAATTTCTATTTTACTAAAATAAAGTCTGGGTTGCTATATTTTATCACATAAAAAAAAAAAAACTAGTGCCTAATGCTACACTGACTAGGATAAACTAAAATATTCCAAAACTGATGGTTTTCTCTCCCCCAGTTCAAAATGCTGTAGGACTTGACAACAAAAATAAAACCTAATGCTGAACAATGAATGTGGAGGTAACCTACAAAGTAAAGTTAAATCTGTCTAGGAGCCAGTGAGAAGCTTCAGCCAACGTAAGAGATGCAATCGGACCCAACAATTGAATTTGAAGATTGATAAAGATCAAAGGTAGCTACCATCCATTCTTTAATGATCCAGTGCCTGAGAAGAGTAGGGTGCACTAGGCAGTACTGTTCCCTAACATGTGGCTAATACAGGTCAAAGTATACCACTTGACTGATAGGAAATGAAACACTTTAGAATTGTTATATGGGATCAGAACAATGACCCATCTGGTATGGAATTCTGCTTTTTTACAAAGACATCCAAAGATGTTCTAGTTGTCCATGGCCTCATCCTTCCTACCCAGCTCTTGGAAGTACAATATAACATTTGCTTGCATTTAGACTACTAGGTGAAAATTGTCATGGACAGTGATACATTTAAGACTTCCAACTCTGAGTAAAAGAGTATGACTTCCAGAACAGCTTTACTACCCATTATTGCTCCAAAGGAAAGATTATGGTTTTGTCCAATATTTTGATTTTGCATCTTGTCCTTAGCATTAGTACTCCAATAATTATTGGCTTTCAGAAACCAGGGCAGCCAGATACCCAAACTTACTGTGAGACTGAGGGAAACGGGAAAAGATCATGCCCCCGAAACACAGAATAACAACCTATCTCACCTAGCCGTATTATCTAAGACTGGTTTCTTCCAAGTAGCCCATTCCTTGGCTGTTGAAGGAAAGTGAATGGGCTTGTTTCTTCACGTCTTACCCAGATGCCTGGGTGGACTAGAACATCATGGAGTTCTAGGAACCTGTCTAACTAGGAGCTGCAGTCTACACATGGAAGGGCCAGGGCACAGCAGAGCCATCTGTGAGCAGCATGGCTGAGGAGGGTCAAGGTCAGGTCCAAAACCCAGTTAATACCTAACCAGCCAAAGAACACCTGGCACTCCCCTCATGTCTTTCCATATGCTAGTCAACTTGATCTAACGTGGCCAAAGAATTGAGTGAGATAACTTTCTTCCCAAAGCACTATCATTAAAGGCACCAAACAGGTAAGATCTACAGAAAGAAATAGTGCAAAGCAAGATAAAAATTAAAGTTGAGCTATTTTTCAGGCTAAACATTAATATTTATTCTCATCCTTCTCAAAACCCATGCCAGAGAATTATATCATATTATTTTATACATTAGTTTTAACTGGAAAAATACACACATACACAGTTTCTTTATTAAACAAATCAGAATAATGAAAGACAGGTCAGGGAATTCAAAGTTTGACTTTAAAATTGAACTTTTAAAATTGCAAATGTATTAGGCATCTTTCTTAAAAAAAAAAAAAAAAAAAACAAGTCCAACCTACCATTCAAAGGAAATTCTTCTTCACTGTCCATAGAGTAGCAGGTATTAAATGATTACTGTTAGAAAACAGTCTAGATTCTCTAACAAGAAAACCTTCCTTATGTCTTACATTAGGAAAAAAGGAGAGGAGCATTAAGGAATTAACCCTGCCAACTGCCCATTAAGAAAGGAAGATAATTGTGTTTCTCTGCAGGGGAAGATGCATTGAGACACAGGTTAAAATTGCCAGGTGGAAGGAGAGGTTCCTAAAGTCCCACTTATCCCAATTCTCAGTGACACTGAAAGTTCGAGTAATGTCATCCTGGGGAGGGGGCAAAGTGACCCCATTCCTCTCACACTTCAGTTCTCTCGTGAAACAAGAGAAAGCAAATGGGAGCCATAATGAAGCCAAATAACATACATTAATAAGATTAATGACAGTCAGTAGCTAGATAAGGAATAATTCACTGGGGTAATACAATTTATCTAACTGAAATCATGTCTAGGAAAGGGAAACATGACTCACGAGGAAATAGCTGCCCACCCCTCAATCCCGAAGGCACAGAAACAAAACTACATTCAGATCTGCATCCCTCAAAATAACTGAATAAGAGAAGAAGCAACTCTCAAACTATAAATTAAAATGTCACAATAAGGCACGAAAAGATGTAATGAAATTGCCATAAGTTTATGAAGCAGATTTTATTTTCTGTTGCCCAGAGATTTAAGATATTAAGCATAATACTTGCCGAAAAAAGCTACTGTGAACAGCTAAAATATGCCCAAAGTTTGTGCTAGGGAAAGCTGATGAGGGAATCAGCTGTATGATCAATCACATGACAAAAACTCCAGACCTTATCATGACGTTACAGCAGCAGCTAACAGGCATTCGGTTACAGCCCCAGGAACTACCTCTTACCTCTTGCAAAGGTCGATGGAAGACTGCGGCAATTCAATTATAAAGCCAAGTAAGACCAATTCAGTTGCAATGTCAATAGAAGTCAAAGCAAATTGCTTTACTCTATAAAGCACAGAGCATTTTTATATCATAATCACAGTCCTGGGGCATTATTTACAGACTCAAATTTTTGCCTACATAAACAAACAAAAAATATAATCACCATGGACTATTATCCTTGGGAACCAAAAAGTAATCAGATACTGAATCAAACTGCCTTCCATAAACTTCTGAGGAAGACTGCCACCTTGACAGCTCAGGAAATTTAGAGCAGTGTGCTTGGAACACAGACTCAGCCTCGCTGAGACAATGAAGGCTGTTACACTCCTCCCCACCCGCCCTCCCTATCCACTCCTCTCCTAGCTGTTCTTCTCACCGGAACGACATTTATTCTTATCAACGGCCTGGTGAAGACTCTAGTAACCAAGAAGCCTAGCCATTACACTGAAAAAAAACCACCACAGATAAAAGACTAAATTACATTTTCTTTGAAAGCATACCATACATGAAAGTATATCTGAAGCCCTTCCGTGTCGTCCTTATCAGGCCCTCAAGAAAACATAAGCGAAAATTCTTGACTATGTACTACTTATTGGCTGGCGTACATCCATTAACTCAGTTTGTTCTTGGCAAAAACTATGTCAAAGTTTTATTGCCCAAACTTGTGAGGCTTACAGGGGGATTTGCTGAGACCATAAAAGACATCAAGAGTAGGGCAGGGATTTAAATCCAGGTTAGTTTAAATCCAAACTTAACCACAAAGAAATCTACCATTCACTAAAACTCTTTGCTGCCTCACTATTTCCAGCAATGGTGATCCTGAAATGCCAGGACAATGTGGCTATGAGAGCACAACCTAGGTAAAGGCGAAAGATGCGGTAAACCTACCAGGCCAAGGCTAAGCAGTAAGGGCTAGTCATTCTCAACGTGGTGCCAGTGAAGTCTCTCCAGTCAACGTGCTAGAGGGACCCCATACCCTTCCTTGAGCTCTACTTCTCAGCCTTTCCGCTTCAAAATCTTAAACTTGTACCCAACACATCAAGTACAAAGTGCAGGTTGCCTCAGAGTTAAGCTGAAATTTATATAAATCCATATAAAGATATGTTGTGTGTATGTGTAGATAAGTAACAAGTAGATACAGTCTAGAAAAAAGTAGGAAATACAGACATGTATAAAGAAAATCACCAGACTCTCCCTGCCTACGGACAACCATTGTCATAAATGATGATTATTTTTCCATATTTATTTCTACGCTTGTAGATTTACTTGTTTTAAAACTTGCTTTTTTACATTCAAAAGCATATCATGTGTATTATTTCTATGGAAACATTTTTATCATCCTTGGAAGGCTCGAAGCCTGTGTGTGGTTAGCCAGGGATATGCATCATCTGACTGTGCTTGGCTAGGCTGCAGAACACAGGTCCTCTTATGAGTACACCCATATACAACAGAACACACAGAACACTACACAGCAGTAGAAAAAGGATGAAGCTCTCTTTGTACTGACAAGAAAAGCAACACAAGATATATTATAAAATTTACAAAACAAAAAACGTACAGAACTGACTCTTGGGTGCAAAGGAGCTAAATAAGAATCTATATTCATATTTGCTTATATATGCACATAAAGAATTCTAGAAGGGTAAAATAGGTTAAACCATATGACACTGATGACATTCAATTATTTTTGACATATATAAACAGCAGTTTCATGTTGCACAACCTTACTAATAACAGTGACCATCAATCCACTTTGGATCTCGCCTCTGGAAGGATTTCAGTCTACTGGCTAAACTACATGAAATTCTCAAAGCGTTACTGTTTTTAACCTACAAAATGGGAAAAAAAAATTTGAAATTGCTGAGATTCATTTTGGACCTAAAGATGGCAATTTTATATGGATCAACCGATTAACACCAATGGTTACAGATCTGGTTTGCAGATGCAGGAACTGAGTCGATGGGATAGAATGGAGTCTTCTACTTCGTATCTTTTTATAGTCTGATTTTTCAAACCTAGGAATACATTATTTATTTTAAAATTTTTTTAAAAAGAAAAGAGGGGAGGGGAGAGGAAAGGAGAAAAAAAAGAAAAGTAACAGTAAAATCTGGTATATTCAAGCAGCATCAAATTCCCAATTGTGTTCATTTTTTAATTTCTAACAACCTGTTAAAGCATCAAGTACCTGAGATACCCTCGCTATAACCAACCCAAAACCAGATGTTTATTCATTTAGCTAAGTAGTTGCATAAATCACAGTAAAATATTGCTGTAGTACTTAATATCCTTGAATGAAAATGGGTCCTTCCCCTCCTACCTCTCCCATAAAAATGGGCCCAGCTTTTCTCCTGGAGGGCCACTGCTTGTCACAGTGTATTGCGTCCCTGGTTTAAAACCACAGTCATCTCTGGCTTCTCCTCCTTCATCTCCTGGATCAAGACCACAGCTCTGATTCCCTTACAACATAACTTTTTTTTACATGAAAAAAACTAAGAATCATTCTTAAAATTTAAAAAGAATAAATTGACATATTGTTTGAAACATACAGAGTACCTCTGAAAGGACTCATGAGACAACTGGCAATGTCCGCTGACTCCAGAGAAGAGAAGACTGCTCCCTGTGGCACTTGTGTTCCACACTTTTGCAAGAGGTAAGAAGCTGGATCCTGGGATTACATTGCCTGGATTCAATCCTGGCTTTACCACTGACCAGTGGTGAGATGTGGGTGAGTTATTGATCCTCTCGGTGCCTCAGTTTCCTGAACTATAAAACAGGGATAGTAATACTATCTATAGGATTCCACAGAGGATTATTTAAGCCTAATAAATATCACTAAGAACAGTATTTGGCACACAATATGGTGATATATAACTGTTCACCATTATTACTCTCTGAATCTTATACCATGTACTTGCATTAACTATTAAAAGTTTTAAGAAAAAGAATATACCTTTAAAATAACCAAGATAGTAAAGAGATTTCAATAATCATTATTTCTAGTCTGAACCAAAGAGAAAAATAAAACTATGACCATCATCACATTTTAAGCTCAAAAGTCATGCTGCTGATATTTGAGACTATTAGTAGATCCAAAAGGCCAGCCCCAAAATTCATTTTAATAGGCTTGAAGATTTTTTTTTTCTTCATCCAAAGATGACACTGAGCTCCTTAATACTGCTTGGAAAGCACACAGGAATGCCATGGAATGCAGAATGAACATTCCAAGGGAGCCAGGCTGCAAAGATGCTCCCCAGAGCTAAGAAAAGCCAACTAGAGACAACTCATGGTAAATAAAAGTGGGAGTATTCTCTACAGTTGACTCAGTCTTCTATTGTTTCTTTCTCCTCAACAGCTGGTAAGGTTTCAGCAAGCGAATTGGCCACACGTTTGTTTTGTTATATTAATTGTACAGAACACCCTTATATGGTGGTAATTTTAATCATGGTCCATAGTGCTTTCTTGAGTAATACAAGTCACTTGGAATTGACCACACTGAGATAATACCTTCCCTTTCAAGATTTCTGCTCATCTTCCTGGCTACCAAAGAAAATGTTTCAAATCAGTCTCTCTTGACAGCCTTAAAAATTGTTTCATTCAGGATAAACAATACTTTGGTTGGTTTGAAAAGATGTTTCTTAGACAGCCCAGCTACCTCCTACGCCGTAAGAGTTTCAAAGAGGGCTATAAAGAGAGTGACAGCTGCTTGAATTCAGAACTAGAAATTAAAATAAAAGCTATTAGAAGTGAAGGGGGAAAAAAAAAACCACTCCACGGGGAGACAAGCTTTAAAGAATTTTTCTCTTTTATAAATTCTAGTTACCTGCCATGAACTTGTTTTCACCACAGAAGCAGCTATGTATTTTTTTAAAGGCATTAAATAAGCTTTTTTTTACCCCCTCCAGAGAAAGAGGGAAGCGTTCATCCTACACAGAAAGCACAGTTGAGATTATATAGAAAGTCACAGGAGAAGTTGCCTTTTCACTTTGTCACTAGCATTAGGGAGGCTGAGCTCCCAGGGAGGTTTCTGGGAGGCGCCAGCACAGGGGAGGCGTCGCGCGTGATTTATAGGCACGCCACAACTCGATTACAGCCCCGAATTTTCTGGCTGCCTTTTCCGACCCATTGATCTCATCACTGTAAAAGTGAGTTAAGAAATAATCTGTCTACAAACGCTGTCACCGACTCAAGCCTGGTCTTAGATTTGACTTCAACACACAGTAATTCTGCGTCAAGCAATCCTAACATTGCTCTGAGGAGACGGCAAGAGGCCTCCGGGCTCAGGAAGCTATTATCCAGAGCCCACCCACCAAATGTCACGCGAAAACACAACGATGAGAATGGAGAGAAGAAAGACTGCCAGGGTTAAGACAAAGATCTACTTGTGCCCAGTTACCTGGATTGACTATATTAAATAATGCTGTATATCAAGGCGACCAAGCGTGTCTACAGGAATCACCAGCAGCCATAGAATGTCACTGAAAGTCCATGCCAACAATGGCTTTCCAGACATCCTCCTCACACAGTGTCCTGATAACCTTATGGAGAGGACAGGGTGGTTGCAATTCACTTACAAATGCATGTTTTCATAAAGGAGCTTTCTAGAGGCGCTCTCGTGGGAACTCAGATTAGAGAACACCCAGCTGCCGTGAACGTCAGCCATCCACCCTTGACTTCTAGTGAAGTTAGGGTCTCTTACTACGGCAGTGTGGCCTTCCATCCTTCAAGACAAGCCTATGGATGAATGTGGATCTATGTCTGTGAGGCCAAGCAGGAGAAAAATGAGCTCTACCTTGTTCACGGTAGAACATGGGCATGCAACTACCCTCTCTCTAGAAAGATATAACATTTTAGTAATTATTATTTCTCTCTTTCTACTGTCTCTCCATATACATTCTACTTACATGAATACAATTTACATTATATTTTTACTAAACCTATTTTCCAAAGCAGTTACATATAAGAATATATATTGAACACACCAACAAAATGGCATGTTTCCTTCCTTTTGATGGAAAGATGGTCTAAACTATTTTTAAATTGCAAGAGAAAAAAAAACAACTCATGGCAAAAATGAAGACATGAACACAAGGATAGATTTATCTGTGAGCCTAAAGTGTGGCTAATGACACCCATTTTGAGTATCGGCCTTCATGTCCCTGTCTAGTCAGTTAAGAAATCCCACCAACTTGCTCTAAGAGCTCTCCCAGATAGCCATTTCAGTTTCCCTTCCTCGTGCTAACTCACGTCCACGTGAACCTATGCTTCAATTACTTAACCACATTCTACTGTGGCCTTCCTGATTCCTACCAGATTCAGGATAAAGTTAGATTGAGTTTCCTTAAATGGTATTTTCAAAATGTTACAACTTTTCTCCCTTGCTGGAAAATACTCCATGGTTCTTCTTATCATTGTAAACAAGAGGCACCTTTCCTTGGCTTGAAGAACACTGCTGTTCACCAGGACCTGGCTCGAGTGCTTACTATGTGCCTGGCCTTGTGCCAAATGTATTAACTACCTTAACCCTCTGAACCATCTTCAGTGGTGGATACTATTATTACCCTGATAGTAATGTAGTAAATTAAGTAGACTTAGCCTAAGCAATTTGCCCATGAGTACGGGGGCACAATACATATTCTCCAGCCCAGGATTATGTCCACCCACTCATCCCTTAGGTAGGCTATCTTTCCTTGGTCTGGCCAAGTCTCCTTCATCGGGCCCACCTCTCCTGTGACGGTCAACCCTGGCCCCATCTAACCAGGTGGGCCTCTCCTCCTGTCCTCTATCTGGCTCCTACTCTTAGCGGCTGCCATGCCTCAGCCACGCTGGTCCCCTCACCTGAAACCTTTTCCCATCTAACTGCCAAAATGGCTCAGCTCAAGGAAACCATAAAACCTTTCCTATATACTACAACCTGAGAGTTCCCTTCCTCAGAACCCTCACAGCCCCGCAGCCCAGCGCTGGGCACTTGTTGCCAAGCTGTTTCATATTTCCCTGTAGTGACAAACAGAAGGAGAATGGAAAATTAACTCCTTGAAAGGAGAAAGTGTGTGTGGCAGGATGTGGAACCCATAAAAGCTCTTCAATAGATATGCGGTATAATCCCAATTTTAGTATCCAGTATATTTTAGCATTAACCACTTCGGTACGAACGTCGACTATAGTCGACAGCCACAGGTAAACGCACAGCTGAGCGGCGACTTTAGCCGACAGCCGTGATATGACTTTTCTAATCTTTCATTTATCAAAATAAAATTGTGAACATTTAAAAATAACGTAATGAAAACATATATGTATATGTTACCTATTCTGATTTACAAGTGAAGCTGCCTGTAAAGTAAGATAAGCTTTCAGTGCTTTAAAGCTTTCCTCATCACACAAGAGCGAAAGGGATGCGCTGTCAATGCACAGCACAGACCCTCGTGAGGACTGTGAATGCCGGCTGTGGGCAAGGTTTCACAGCCGGTGAGCGCCGTACCGAAGTGGTTAAAAAGCCACTTTGTAAACACCTTGCTGTGGCCTGCTTTCTAGTTTTCTACTCTCTTGCTCATGCCTCAAAATTGAACAAGATTCTTCCAACCTACCTAAGATGGTTAATTTATAAGATCATCATTACTCTCACTGACACGTGATATCTAAATGTTAGGTATATCTAACTATTCAAAGTTCTAATTTGATATTATTCAGGCTGATACACGTGTTACTTGTCCTACTCTGATTTTAGAGACTGAACCAGGTCGGGATATGTTCCCACTCAGGATACGAGGAAATGATCATGCTTCATTGTTTATCCATCTCCTCCTCTCAACAGCAGTTGAGTTTTCACTTTCTGCTTATAAGGCTCTGAATCCTCATCATGGTATCTACCACGCTGGAGGACTACAATAACACATGCTCGACAAAATGTGCTGCAGTTAGCACATTCGTGATCCAAATGTTAAAGTGCCAACCCGACGATACCCAAGTAAGACCAACACTAAAATGATATTAAATCCTGCCAATTGGCTTGCAAGATGATTTTATTTTCAACTCGCTATAAATCATATTTTTTTAAGTTGCCTAAATAAGTAAGCTGCTATATCATGTTACAAAAGAAGATAGGCACAGAATACCTAATTACACAAGAAGATACATATGAAAACTAGGCCTGGAAATGTCTAGTTCTGTTTAAAATTAGAGCTAGCATAAAGGAAGAAAGAGCTTCAGATGGTAATCCTCTTCTCCCCCTTACCCAAACCTTTGCTTAAAATTTCTTCTGCCTTGAATGAAAAACAACAAAGATCACTTTTATCTCATATGGCCCCATGAAATTTCCTCGTATTGGGGGGAATTTCAACAAACATGACAGCCCCTCTTTATATAAGAGGTAGTAAGGACATAAATTTGGGGTGGGCAGGAGAAAACAAACATACGCTTAACTTTTTTAAAGTGCCTTGCCACTAGTTCTAAGGAAATAAAAACACGGATGATAAATTGAGAATGAAATGAAAGCAAACCTCCTTTCATTTTTAAATCTTCTTTTTAGCACTTAGCAGCCCAACTCATATTTTGCTTTTTCACAACTCAGCCAAATCTACTCAGCTTTGAAGTTCGTGAGATTATTAAATGCTATATAAAAATGAACAATAAGGCTTCTACAAAATAATAAAAGATGAGACTCTCATGAAGATTTAATAGCCACTCTAATTTAAGAAAACTGGCCAGACACTATTAAATATATCTGTTTTACTCTATATTAATCATCAATAAATATCCTTAGGCAAGTAGCTAGCATTTTAAAGTCTTTTGCAAATAAAGTTTAATATCACTTAATCATATATTACAAAGAAAAATAATGAGCATACATAGTAAGGCTAAATGTGCCAATGCCAATTAAAGTCTTTATTATCATGAAGCTACTACGTTTCTTTAGTTAAACTGGTCATCTCACGATTGGGGGTGAGGGTGAATAAAACATCATGAGAGCCTGTCTAACAGCAGAGTTCTCTCCTATTTCACACAGGCGGGCTTTTTTGCTTCCAGGCCCCACCCTATTGCGGCTCACGCTAACAGGCTTGCTCACTCTTTGCTAATGACTTTTTGATCTGCCTGATGTTGAATTGAAACCAATTCTGAATGTGTTCCAAGACCGGCTGTTTGGTATATCGCATAGTTTCAGAGTCTACTCCATGCAGAACAAGAAATAACATACCACAAACCACTTCACTCAAATACCAAATCCGTGACCAAATCACAGGGCTGAAGAAAATCGCCAGTCTTCCAATCCAGTTCCTTGAATCCTGGCAGATAGTCCACTTAACTTTTAAGTAAAATCTATTTGTCCTGGATTTTATTAAGTCAAATTTAACTTACACTATCATGAGTAAGGGGTGGAGGTGGTATCTGCATACAAATATTCAATCTGTTCCCTATAAACTAGAAAATTTGGGGGGAAAAATCAACAGAAATTGTCTATAATGCATATTTTTAACTGAAACTAGATAAACATGAGAAGTGACTTCATTGCTATCAATAAGAAAAAAATACCAAAAAAAGATTAAACTTTTTAAAACTTTCAAGTAATATTGGCAATTAGATGATTCAGGCCACTTAATAAAAAAGTCCTAATGACAAGAACATTCAATAACATGAATTTTTGGGTTTGTTTTTTTTTTTTTTTTGAGACAAGGTCTCATTCTGTTGCCTGGCCTAGAGTGTAGTGATCATAGCTCACTGCAACCTCAAACTCTTGAGCTCAAGTGATCCTCCTGCCTCAGCCTCCCAAGTAGCTGGGACTACAGGCATGCACCACCACACTAAGCTAATTTTTTATTTTGAATAATTTTCTTCAGTATTCTTTCCTTGTATGCTCCTGTTCAAAAAATGTATTTGCCACCTCACTTCATTTATTCCCCAATTTTTTTAGAATATGCAAGATATGAAAGCCTATAACAAAATATAGTCCCTACTTTGTTCTCTCTGAAATAGCTTTTCATACATCTTGAGTTTCACTAAAGCTTAGCTGCCAATAATTGGGGGATGGAAGAATAATAGTTTTTAATTGCTTTATCTTATCTTATGACCTCTAAGATAAAATAAGGCTGGGCATGATGGCGTAAGCCTATACTCTCAGCTGCTTCGGAGGCTGAGGCAGGAGGATCACTTGAGCTCAGGAGTTCAAGGCTACAGTGAGCTGTGATTGCACCACTGTACTCCAGCCTGGGTGAAAAGAGCAAGAGACTATTTCTTAAAAAAAAGATAAAATAAAATCACTCCATGACCAAACTCATGTGTTTTCCTGATTCTTACAACTTTACAAAAAAGAAATTCTAAGGCTGCAATCAAGACGGATGAATGCAAAATATAAAATGTAGAATAAACCATCATATATAACAAACATAAAAACAGACTAAAAGGGGTTTGAGTATTTGATGATCATTTTTCCCCTTAAAATCAAATAATTTTTAAGAATTATTATATCACCTAAAGATTAAGAAGGCTATGATTATATACCATCTTGCATATTCCCATGATAGATGTGCTTAATAACACTACAGAAGCTTCTTACTCATTAATAATCATTAAGCAATCCAACAAAAGATTAATGCACTACATAAGTTTGATCGAATATTATAATTCCATTCCTAAGAACTACCTACCGAAAAGTAGATGTGATTCTAAGACAAAATGTCCCTTCTTCTGGTCATCTCCTTTATGAAATACAGTCAATTCTATTTTGCTCAAAGGCCAATGAACCAATTTAGGTAGTCTGTGCTGTCTTGATTTCTTTTCCCCTTCCTGCTTTCCAACATTTGCTTATTTCACTATTTATTAGCACTTCCACCAGAGGACAAGTGAGACGTAAGAGAAGGTGCAATTCAAACCAGTCAGTTTTGCTCCTTATTAGCAACTCTGCTGAGGAAGAGTGAATGTGAGAAAGACAGAGAATAAGAAAGTTAGCTGGGACCAGAAGTTGAAACTAATGTCTAAAAGGAAGTTCTGGAATTATAAGGTTAATTTTAATGATTCATGTCCTTCCTCTAGAAAATAAGGATCTGATTATAAAACTAATACTTGTACCATATGTACATATGTCTTGAGCAAATTAAAAGAATCCCAGAACCTCTTAGCCCCTCGGTGTTATTACAGGAGGTATTCTAGTCTTCCTGGGAGATACCTCTGAGTCAGTGGAGTTGAAGACAGTTAGTTGCTGCTCGCTGGCATGGATCTTCGGATATTAACTGCCCGGCCGTTTGTGTACACAGCTGCTTAAGATGAAGGCACTGTATTTGTTTCCATCCTCAACCCCCTTCCTCTCTCTGACAGTCAATCTCACACTTCCAAACCAATGTAACCTCAGTAACTCAAAAGGATAATAAATGAAAGCTATTTTAAAAAAAGAGGACCAGAAGAGAAAGAAAAGTGAAGACTAACTTCAAATTCAGGGAATGTTCTCAGTAAGGGGGAACCTCTCAGGAGGAGTCACAGTTTCAGATGTGCATGCTATAAAAAGCAGGTTTTGAGACAAGGATCATCTTATTCCCCACACCAATGACCACACGATAACAAACAGCCATCAGTGGCCCATACACATGGCTTATAGTCTTGTTTTGTATAGGCCAATGTTGAGCATTCAGATTTCAAGGCTCTTTAAAAACTGGGGTATCTGGCATCCCTGAAACAAGTGGCCACATGGTCACAGTTGGCTGGAGCATGGTAGCTTGGATGGGATGCGTGAACTTCAATTTTTGCAAGAGTCCCACTGCAGGCCAGTTCACTCTTCCTGGCCCCAGAAGACGGGTCAATTTGCCACCCTTGCCGTAAGATGAAGTGCCCTGCCTAATGACAAAGTCAGAAAAGCAGAGCAGGTAAGGGGTAGGAGCCATCAACTCCAGTGCAATGGTGAACTGTGCCTTTAATCCAGATGCATTTAACATTAGACTTTATCAGCTCCTCTCATAAAAGATCTGCTTTAATTTTAGTTCCCCTTCCATTTGTCTCTGGGTTATGTAACATCACAGGAGGTCACACAAGTCTCCCAAAAAAGAAATTTAAGCTGTCTTTTAAAAATAAAAAAAGAACCATGCATAACAAAGACAAACACAAAACTGAAACTTGCATTTTTCTCCCTGACAAGAAAGCTTCACCCTCCCTGTTAATCTCAAAAATTATAATCTTAAGGGAAAAAGAAATTAAAACATGGACGACAGAAAACCATGGCCTGCCCTGAGGACTTCCGATATGCCATATTCTCAACATGTTGTTAAGCAGAAAAACAGAATTAACATCTTACCATCTTCCAGCTCAAGACAAAGATTATAGACAGCCACAGGTCTCTTCGTCCTCTGGCCTTGTCTCTTTGATTGCCTTGGTGGAGCATTTGGGGGTGACGCTGACAAGCAGGTGGTCTCAGGGAATGTGGCATCAGGCGGGGTCCGAAAAATCTGCCATCAAAGCATAAAGGACACGAATTGTTTACCACGAACAGAAACCTGGGTATTGCCACAGCAAATTGGCATCGAACCACAGGTGATTTGGAGTTCATACAAGACAGGCTAGAGCTAAAAATCCATTCCTTCAAACTTAGGGTATACGTCACAGGCCTTTTATTCATTTATTTTTAACAGAATATTTAAAAATAAAAAATTCTTCATTAAGTAAAAGCAACATCAAATCATTGTAGTTCAAGTAATTCATTCCAAAGCTAACCAAGTATAATTATCTTTACCAGGTATAGACAGTTCTATAGCTCTTCAACCTCAAAGGCAGTAGCCAGGATAAAACATTAAAAGAAGTATCTCAGTAAATTTCACAGAAGGTTCTATTTATATAAAAATGCTGGTCTTCCATTTTTTTCCCCAAACTACATAAACAGAAACATATGACTGCAAATATTTTTTATACATTTAAAAATGGCTTGTGCTTATGAAATTACCTTTCCGGATTCCCATTTACATTTTTCATAAAATGTTTTCTATATTTTATCAATTCATTTAATACCCTCCAATCTCTTAATAATTTGCCCTTCCATTTATGAAACCTAGACTATTAGCATGATTTATCTATAATGTCATTCATATATCAGCAATAACAACATTAATTAAAATGTGCTGCTTCTTTGCTTAGCAATTTTTTTTCTTTTGAGAAAAGCAATCTGTGCCACAAAAGGAAGCATGCGAGGTGATTTATAATAGACCTCCCGTAGCTGCCAAGACCTGAGTTCAGAGGCTTCCTTCCAACAACACTGGAGGCTCTTCAGCCTTCAAGAAAGTCATAAAATAAAATATACGAGAGACATCAACCTAACAGACACTGCACCTCCAAAGGGCTGACGTTCCTCAGGTGGTAAAGCAGGAAACAGGAAGAAAGCCAGCTTGAAACAAAACATAAACATAAAACTCACAATAAGAGGCACTGAATGAACATCCCACTGTTACAAGGAAATTAAGACTCACACATTTAAATAAAAACAGGCACTGACCTATGATATGAGTGTCACTTATATATGTGTAGTACATTTAATAACTAACAATGATGTTGGAGTTTTAACTGCACAGTCTAAAAGTTCTCACCTAAAAACTATTACATACCAACAAAAATAAGTAATTTCAAGAGAGCACTTGCTTTATAGTACCATACTGCCCCCTCATGTGTAAATGGAATAAAAAATGATTTAAATTACTGTGGACAAATATTTGCTCGTGAAAATTTAATTTATTGCTCCAACTGGTAACCTGCTAACACCATATTTCCACCGAATCCGTGTTCCAATAGGGCACTCTGGCAAAATAGCAAACTACTTATCTGCCTTAAAAATCCTCTGCTGCCTAGACTATTGTCCACGGCTGGATTTACTGACATCTGTCATGGTTCAGATTAAAGGAGGCTGTGGAGTGAACAGGAGAGCAGTAGGTTAAGAAAAGCATGATAATAGTGAAGGAGAGAAGAAAAGATGAGAAATGTAATTAGAAAATAGCACAGAAAATAGCACCTGTGACCAACACTTAAAATAGCTCCATGGCCAGGCGTGGTGACTCACGCCTATAATCCCAGTAAGATGGGACAATCACTTGAGCCCAGGAGTTTGAGACCAACTGCAGCAACATAGTGAGACTCTCATCTCTACAAAGAATTTTTTAAAGATTAGCTGGGCGTGGTGGCACATGCCTATAGTCCCAGCTACTGAGGAGGCTGAGGCAGGAGGGTCGCTTGAGCCCAGGAGTTTGAGGTCACAGTGAGCTACGATGATGCCACAGCACTCCAGCCTGGACAACAGTGAGACTCTATCTATCTATCTATCTATCTATCTATCTATCTATCTATCTATCTATCAATCAATCAATCAATCAATCAATCAATCTCCTTGACTTACCTATGTTTGAGTTGTTTTTGTTTGTTTGTTTGTTTGTTTGTTTGTTTGTTTGTTTGTTTGTTTGTTTTAAGAGACCGGGTCTCGCTATGTTGCCCAGGCTGGAGTGCAGTGGCTATTCACAGGCGCGATCCCACTACTGATCAGCACAGGAGTTTTGACCTGCTCCGTTTCCGACCTGGGCCGGTTCACCCCTCCTTAGGTAACCTGGTGGTCCCCCGCTCCCAAGAGGTCACCATATTGATGCCGAACTTAGTGCGGACACCCAATTGGCATAGCGCACTGCAGCCCAGAACTCCTGGGCTCAAGCGATCCTCCCATCTCAGCCTCCCGAGTAGCTGGGACTACAGGCATGCACTACCGCGTCCGGCTATGTTTGAGTTTTACAAATATGGCAGATGCCTCTGGGATGTTACCAGAATAGTAAAGCAAACCGCACACAGAATCCATATATCCAAAGTATAAATAAGCAATGGAAAAGTTATATCCCAAGAACTGTACTGGATTGACAACAACCTTCCAAGCAGACCTTCCTGGAAGATCACACTGACTAGAACAGTGCACACACTGAAAATTGCTTTACTTCCTTCTCCTCCTCCTCCACTTTGAAGTGGGGGTGTCAGGGAAGGTGTCAGGGAGTAAGGTATGGAGGTTGTCCCTGTGTGCAGAGCCGGGCTAGCAAGCAACACGAGCCCCAGGAGTGTGACTCCAACAGTCCTAAGGGAGTGCTCTTAGTCCTGCCCACCCCCAGTCCCAATCCCAGGCTGGGGCCAGACTCGGCTGGTCTCCAGAAGACTTAAGACACCATCCAGTTTACATCAGAACATCTGGGTACGGGGACATGGCTTCAGGTTACAAAGCTCCCCAGGTTGTTCTTCTGTGCAGCCACAGCTAAGAAACACTGATTTAGATAGTCATTCCCAAGTATGCTACACTTGTCTTGGATGGATGAAAGTCAAAATCAAAACACCAGAAGAATTATTTCAGAAAAACTGGCACTGGATATACACAATTCCTTAGACCTCCCGTAAGTCCTAATTAGCATCAAATGGTTAAAGATTCTGAATACCCACCACCCCCCTCAGTGAGCTCTATGTCACAGAGGCTGAGTATGCCAAATCCGAAAATCCAAAATCTGACACTTTTTGAGCACCAAACCAACATGACGCTCAAAGAAATGCTCATTGGAACATTTTGGAGTTTGAATTTTTGGATATGGGATGCTCAACCAGTAAGTATAATGCTGATCTTTCAAAATTAAAAAAATAAATAAAAATTCAAAATACTTCTAGTCCTAAGCATTTTGGATAAGAGATATTCAACCAGTATTAATATTTCAACAAGCTAAACTATTACCCAGATTAATACAAGTATCAAATCACAGAGGCTAATTTGAGACAGCACTATTCCGGCTTTTAAATTTTACCAGCTTAGACATATTTCTTACAACAGTATACCTCATTTTCTCATGCGTATAATGAGGGCATAACACCTAAATCTCAAGTTATTATAGGGATTGAGATGATGTTTTTAAGTGTTCAGTATAGTAGTTGGCACAGAGTAATCGGAAATAAATGGCAGCTACTTATACTTGTAAATATAGTCACGACAGTAAACAATGATAAAATGACTTCAGACCCTCATTACTCTGCTCAACCACCATTCTGAGAGGGCATTAATTTCCTGAGGTCATGAATATTCCCCCAAATTCAGTGATCTGAGCAAAGTAAACCTGGAACACAACAAAGTATTCTGGGAAAGGACATCAGGCAATGGGCTAAAGGGAAGAAACAAATTGAGCACCTTTTCAAAATTCCCAAGGCCAAACTCCCTAAGGCATGGAACCCAGAATCAAATTATTCTGTGTATTCCTGTACTTTTAGCACTGAAATTTTAGATTTAAATTGCTTCCTATTTAATTCATTGAACATTTAATAAACAACTACTAGGTGGCAGGCTTTCTCAGAGGCATTTTAATATTCTCAACAACCTCTGAGGTACATATTGTCCCCCACATTTTGCAAATAAGAAAATCTCAAAAATTAAACAATTAACCCACATCTGCACAGTTTTAAAATGGTGAATCTGGCATCTGAACTCTCAGCTTTCGCTCCAAAGTCTCTGCTGCCAAACTATAAAAATATTATAGGTTCATGAGACAAACAAAATGTAATTCTTAGGGGAAAAAAATCACCAGCTAGTAATGTTCTACATCTGTTTAGAAAGAGTAAAACTGGAGAATATCTATATAAACTGGCCACTATGCTATGGCCTCCTAGGTGTTCCAAGAATGCATTACCTTTTATATGCATTTATCTGTCTTCCAATGCACTAGCCTCCGTTCTAAAGTCTTTTTCTGTATATTTGTTTTTAAGCTACAAGGCAATGTTCTTATAGTCTCTCAGAATCACCAGGAATGACTTACATGGACATTTTCTTTTTAGATCTAGAGGAAGAAGAAATGTTAAAACTATTTACTTTAAAATTTTGACCTGTTTTTTTGGCAATCTGGTTCTAGAAGTTAAAATTAAGCTTATCTTATTTGACATTGCCAAGATGTGTATCATCTCTAAATATAACATTGATTTTTGAGTTCTAGAACCACTGCATGCATGGAAATTCCTCTCACAGCCCAGGTCTCTTTCCAAGATCTTCCAGCTCCCCTACGTTGCCAAGCTTCATACCTCATGCTGCCTTTGTTTCAGGGTAGATAAACTCATCTTAAGCAATACTGAGAATCAAGAGATCAAGTCTATTCAAAACGTTTTTCCCAGGGTAAAAATTTCTTCACCGCACCTACGTATTTACAACATAAGAAAAGCTCAAATCAGACATTTCAATGACACAAAACAAAACTCCACACGTAGGCATGTCAGGTAAGCAAGTGCTTGCTTACTCAGGTCTCCTTAGAGTGCCAGCACAAACAGAAGTCTGGCACCACTGTTCAGAGTCACAGATTTCTCAGACACAACAAAGTGGATGTTTATGCCCATGGGACTGAGCCCATTAATAGAAATCCCTCCCCAAGTCCTTCATGCTCTGCTACCAGGGACCACCTGTGGAAAAGACTGCACCACTTCTACCGGAAATAGTTTGCAGATGACAAGAAATAAGGATGGTCTCTGGAAATTTTGCTTCAATACCCAACTCAAACCTGCAGAATCTGATTCAACTGAATTAATAAATACTATGGGTAAAAGAAATGAAGAAAGACGAAGTATAATATTATGATATGTATATATGTTGGTATTCATCCATGGTTCCTGGCTCATAATGCCCATAGCTCTTGTTGTAATGATGGGAGGTGCTTTAGGCCACAGAAAACAGAATCAATCTCTCTCTCTCTCTCTCTCTCTTCTCCCCAAGTCAGGAATCTTCCTCCATATTTCTATCTTGGAGCTGGCCAATAAGGAAATTCTCTGACCTACCTTGTCTGACTGTAGGTGATAAGACCCACATTTCAGACAGGGTTCCACCCCATAATCTGGAGGAAGGAAAGCTGCACAAAGAAGAATCTCAACAGACCAGCCTTGTTGGGTTTCCCACTCAGCTCATTAGTAACAGAGCACACCCTTTTTGTCCAATCACATTTCTACACAGTTGTCAACCATGCCTATCCAAAGCCGCTCCACATAAGTCCCAAGAGGACTGAGTTCAGAGAGTTTCCAGGTATCTGAACTTGTGGAGGCTACTGGAGGGGGTGCACCTGAGGAGGGCAAGGAAACTCTATGCCCCTTCCTATCCCTCACCCTACCCATCTCTTCATCTGTATACTTTGTAATAGCTTTTACAATAAACAAGTAACTGTCAGCGTTTTCCTGAGTTCTGTGAGCCACTCTGGCAAATTAACCAAACCCAAGGAGGGCATCACAGGAACCCTAACTAAAGCCAGTCGGTCAGAATTTCCAGAGGTCTGGACTTGCGACTGGTGTCTGAAGAGGAAACTGAGTCCCCAGCCATGGGACGTGACACTATCTTCAAGTACATACTGTCAGAACTGAATTGGCGAACACCCAGGGGTGTCCACTGCAGAGCTGGTTGCTGTCTGGTCACAGAAGCCTTCTGTGTTGATTGTTATTGTGGTGTGACAGTAGAGGAAAAAACAATTTGTGTTTTCTTCCCCTTCCTATGAAGTAATTCTCCTTTAAAAAATATTTTTCTACAAAACAGTTCAGTTATAATAACAGGAAGATTATCAGTATGTTTGTATATTCCTATCATCTTGAATGATAATGATTGAAATTTTGGGGTACTTGCAATATGCCTGACATTATACCCACTGCTTGGCTTACAAACACTTGAACCAGATTTCCTCACTCTGGTGCGCACATCTTGGCCACTCTGCCCCACTCCCTCCACTGTCACCTAGTCATAGTTAGCTCCAGTTATAGTGTGTCTTCGGTGATGTCTTATTGCACAGAACTACATCCACTCATCTTTCAGAAGACATCTGGAAATCAACGTATGTGCTCTGAAGTAAACTTTTAACGTAGAAAGGAAGGAAAGGAAAACAATCTCTGATCTTTCTAAAACAGCATAATTGCAAAATGGCCAAATATTACTTTCAGCTTCCAAGTCTACAGTGCATTTGGGCAAACACCAATCACCTTGGGGCCGTGTAGACTAAGTTGCTCCAAGGCAACATAAACTTCCACCTATGACTCGCCCGCAGATTCTAGCTACCATGTGAACAGCATACGGCACTGAAAACTTTTTCCAGCAGTCTGTCCTTGAATCGATACTACTCCATGACTAAATATGGGTCTCTCCTAGAAAATTTAACTAGAATTGATATTAGGGGCTGACAGCAAAATAACCAGTTGGGTTTAGGCTTGAGGCTGGAAATATTCTAAGGCTTCATGTTTGTTCTGGTTCATTAAAACTCAGAATCTCAGAGCTCAAAAGTATCCAAGTTCTCTCTTAGGCCAATGTCTTTATTTCACAGTTGGGCAGACTAAGGCACCTGTGGTTAAAGATTTGCACACATTCATACCACTGGCGAGTGGCAAACTCAAGCCTTACCCCCAGAACAGGGCCTTGAGGCCAACCTCTATTCCTATCCTGCTGCACCTGATCCTTTCTCTCCCACAAAGTATCCTTTATGCGTGTATTTCCTCTTCTTGGGAGACTATGCTCAGCGGCTGAAATTCCTCAAAGTGCTTTCCTAAGTCGTGCAGGTGCATGGGGTTCACGCTGGAGCACATTAAAGGTCCTGTCTGGGGTCCTGCTGCTACGGTCAGTACGAGGCCCTTTCCACTGTGCCACGGGAGATGGGAGAAGGGCAGCCAGGAAGAAAGGGAGGGAAGGAGGGAATGGGAGACACTCCCCATCCAGGATACCTAGCCCACAGGCTCGGGCCCTGATGATGGCCCTGACTTAGCACAAGCTTTTTGAAAAACAACTTCAATTTTGGTTTACAACTAAAAAAAAAAGAAAAAGAAAAAGAAAAGGAAAATAAGAGTACTTTTTAGAATATATCAAACTGGTAGAAATTACGGGCTTTTTCCTAAATGTTTAGGTTTAATTTCAAGAGACATTTTCAACCGTCCTCCCCAAGTCCAAATGGAGTATGCTATATTGATTTCTATACCCTAGTGACACATACCAGACTTTGGTTGTTGCCTTGGAGATTGCAGTAAACAACCACCTTTATCAACCAGACTTTATAAAATGGAGCATACCCCCAGAACTACCCACTACAAACCATAGGCATCTTCTGTCGCATTCACTATGGATGCAACATCAGTGCCTTGCTTCTTCCAGTGTTTAACAAAAGCCAATAGACGGAATTATAATAACAAATAACTTTGATAATATGCTGGAAACCAAATGGCATTAAAGAAATTTACAAATTGTCATTAAGTAACTTTCCTCCAATCTATATAAGGTGAACCTCTCCTGATTAAACCAAAGCTGCATCATTGTTATGTTCATTGTGTGAACATATATTCCCAATTATAAAATGTTGTTTTCTGGTTTACAAACTTTTAAAAACACCCCAGGTGCAGTTTTATCAATTTGCACCTGCAAACATTTGGAAAATGCAGCATCTGGTTTCCAAAGTCAGAAGAAAATGCTTTCCTACATACAGCTGTAACTTTAACTTTCATAACCCAAATCTCTACAAATGTTCTTCACTGAGTGAGGAATTCACCAATGAATGCCTCACTGGAATTTTTTCGACGTGTCCTTTGTTTGCATGCAAACAAAAAGTTTACGTTTCAGCAATAAAGGCCTAGAATAACATTAACAAAATATGCTGTATGTCAACTATCAGACATACTCCACACATGACATTCCTTTGATTTCTTTTCTTTCTCCTCCTTCAATGTTGGCTGCAACTTCTTTTGAGGTTCTTTTATCCCTTCTCTCTTTTTTACCCTTCTTTCTGGACTTCAAGCCTCCTTTAGAATTTACTTAGTGCCACTAGCATCACAGAAGATCAGAATACCAGAAGCATACTATTTGCAGCCCCAGGGAGAGGACTCTACGCTCTGAGCTCATGAGAACCCGGAAAAGGATCTTCTTTCAAATGTCACCTGTGAAATTTTAAACTGAATATATATGAACATATTTGTAACATATAGACTTATCAGCTCACAAAATTTTCAACATGAAAGATATTTTTCTTTTGGAATCTAAGTCATGACCCTAAGTCATTCTGGATAGGCCCTAAGATTAACCTAGAATGAAAAATGAAGCCATGAACATATTAATTCTCCAAAAGGAAATGCATGAATATTAATCACAATAAAGAACACATCTCTTGAAGTCATGTATAGGCGCGTATCAGAATCATCTGAAACCTGTTCCAAGTACGTATGCCCACAGGCATATTTAAGAAATAATGCAACACCTTTGGAATATTATCAGGCTCTGCATTTAATCACTGTTCCTAAAATGTATGGAAATAATTTGATTTTGCTTTATTGATAAAGTTTTTTTTTCCAAATTACAATTTATTCATGTTACAAAGGTGATAACTAATACACATTATATTCCTTATGGAAATGCTGATAAACACAAAAAGCTCTGGAAAGAATATAACCACCCATCATCTCACACATAAAAACATTTATATTAAAGCTTTGATGACTATTCTTCAGAGTTTTTCTTTTCTTGCAACATTTCATCTCATTTTATAGAAGAAAACAGTCAGTACAACTATTTATGGACCTCAGGTTCCTAGAATTTACCTGTGTTCAGTCCCTCATTATACGTGAGATCTGGCCTCTGATGTATATTCACCTATCAAGACTTAGCTTTGGGGCAAGATTTTATTTCTAAATACATGAGGACACTGGTCCCCAACCATTTTTGCACAAGGGTCCAATTTCATGGAAGATAATTTTCCATGGACCGGGGGAAAGAGGTGGGGGGGATGGTTTTGGGATGATTTAAGGGCATTACATTTATTGTGTATTGCATCTCTATTATTATGACATTGTAATATATAATGAAATAATTACACAACTCACCATAATGCAGAATCTAATGCCACTGCTGATCTGGCAGGAGGCAGAACTCAGGCAGTGATACAAGCGATCATGAGCGGCTGTAAATACAGATGAAGTTTCCCATCCTCACTGGCCCACAGCTCACCTCCTGCTGTGCAGCCCGGTTCCTAACAGGCCATGGACTGGTACTGGGTCCTCTGCCCAGGGGTTGAGGACCACAGCATTAGGACACAGCTAGATTTTACTTTCCAACTGAAATGTTTCCCACCAGAGGTTTAGAAAATCTTCATGAATACATTTAAAAAACATTCCTAACAGCCCACTGTTCCCACTCTCACCCTTGCCAACGTCAGTCTCTGTGGAGGTCACACATACTGGAGCCAGACACCAGCCTCTCCTTCAGTGTGAACTCTACAATTCATTTTAATAAGTCTTAAATATGATGACAAAGCATAATCTTTCCCTAGTTCCTGCGCTTTAAAAGGAATAAAGGTTGCTGTGTAAATCGTTGCATTACCCGTCAGTTTGGAACTTGCTGCAGCCTCTCGGTCATAGCAGCTTCGTTCAAGAGCACAGAGGGGATTTCTCTCAGCTGATCTCACTTCACCTAGGTCTAGGACCACCTTTGACACAATGTTTCCAATCATTATGAATGGTGTAATGATGCATTTTCCTGTCCATTCCTTTATTTGGAAGGAGCGAGGTCAGGATAATAGCCATAGAACCTCACAAAGAGGAGAGGAGAAATCCTTCATTTGTATTAATTACTGTTGACATCCTCATAATCAAGTGTTTGGCACTTACATCAGTAAGAAATGTTTAATACCTGTCAGATTGGGTTCTGTATACTTATCTTTGTCACAAGAAGGATCTCAAGAATGCAGCACTGTTTGTTGTGTCACTATGTGTTTATTCACTGGGAGATAAGCACATTAAGATTATTACGTAATTTCAATCCCAACTCATAAACACAGAGGAGTCAGCAATGAATAAAACTAAAGGGTGAAAGTTTGCTGAGGAACAGGATTCTCAGAGTATCTCCTGACAGATCACTCTTGATCACAAAGAGAAAACTGGTACATTTACAATTAAGAAGTCCGGCGGCTACCATCTATGGCAGTTTTAAAACATGGCTGCAAATTCTTGGACACTCTTTCCATCAAGTGGTGGTGTCCAAACCATCCCCCCACCAACTGGAACCTGGACAAGCTCCCGATTGCTTCAATCAATAGCTATGCGAAAGTGAACTATTTATGACTTCTGATGTTAGATCATCAGAAAAAAGCCCTACAGTCTCTGAGTTGTTTGCTAGAACAAACTCTTGGAGCCCTGAGGCTGCCATGTGTGTGAGGAAGCTCAAGCTACCTGAAGAGGCCATGTGTAAGTGCTGTGCTCAACAGTCCCAGCCTCTGAGTCAGCCTGGCCCAGGCACTAGATGTGAGTCCAGAAGCCTCCAGATAATTCCAGCCCAAGCCCGTTGCAAACCTCCCAGCTGAGGCCCCAGACATCACCCTGCCCTGTCTGAATTACTGCCTATATAACCACAAGAATAACAAAATTGGTTGTTTTAGGACATTAAATTTCAGGGGGGTGTTGCTATGCTGTGATAAATAACCAGAATACCACCCTAACCAAGTGATCAAAGTGACTTCACTAGTAATGGAACAAACTGACTTCATGTGCCCTTGCTGTGATGCTCTTAGAAGAACCAGCATCATTTATGTACCTCTCGAAAATATATACCCTGATCTAATTATGAAGGAAAAGTCAAACTAACGATCATTTTATAGAACGACTGCCCCATACATTTCAAAAATGCCAATGTCAGGAAAGACAGACTAAGAAACTATTTGAAAGTAAAGGAGTCTAAAGAGGCACAGCAGTTATTAAACCCAGTGCTCGGTCCAGACTGGAGGGAGTTTTTCTATAAAAGGTATCATGTGATGACAGGTGAAGTATGAATGAATATGGACCACCCAGTAGGGCAGTCCTTTTCCAACATTTACGCACACATACAGCACCTTGGATAGGAGGTGTCTTACGAAAATACAGGTTCCGATTCAGCAGGCCTGGAGGAGGGCCCAATAGTCCACATTTCTAGTTAATGTCAATATGTTGGACTATGGGCCACACTTAGTGTCATGATGTATAGATAATAATATTGTGTTCATGTCACATTTCCTGAATTTGTCCTTGTTTTAAGGAGACACATGCCCAAGAATGTAGGGATGAAGGACCATGATGTAAGGGAATTCAGTTTCCAATGGTTCAATAATTGCAATAATAATAGAATTATACAGGGTATAAAATGTTTATTGTATCGTTCTTGCAACCTTTCTGTGGGTTTGAAATTTTTCAGCAGAAAAATCTGAAAAAGAAAAGTATGTAAGTTGATAGGACCAACCCTTCAAAGATGATATTTTGATTCAATGATACAGATGAGGAAACAGATGGTTGGAGAGATTAAATAACTAGTACCTGATCATATTACTAATAAGGGACCCAAGGTCATAAAGTTAAGTAATAATGTTCACTGCTATTAAACTTCATTGTGGCCTTGGGAGAGTAACTTAAGTTCTCTGTGCCTCAGTTTCCTGATCCAGCTAAAAGGGTTGCACTGGACGAGAGGATTCTGGCATCTCAAACACGTTACTGACATATGTCCACCATTCAATCACTATATTCCTTATGCGCTTCATGAGGGCAGGGCTTCATTCTCTTTCCACCTGCACCGTAGAATGAAAGCTAAGTGCCCAACAAACTTAAAAATTGTATCCTTATGACTAAGGCCAAATCACAGACAGCGCTGAAGTCTTGAATTAGTTAACTATAGGAAACGTAACTCCAAAAATTAAAAAAGGTCAGTAATTAAGCCACACATTCAGTAAAGAACAACATTGTGCCCTATTCCAGAAACTTAGGTCTCGTGAAAGCAAACTTCACAATATTCTTACTACAGTTACATGTGCTTCCAGTACTTGAGGTCCCAGAAGGGAAGTCAGCTCAAAGGGCCAAAGATATTTTCAAAAATTCATTCCTAACTGCAACAAAAAATTATGCACATGAGTGAGGAAAGGCAACTGAAGCTGAGTGGATCCTCTGACTACACAGAAATCCCAAATTAGGCTCCAGATTGATCAATACAGAAATGGTGATCACCTAGAAGAGCAAAAAGTATAACCAGAACTACCACAAGTTCAGTAGAAACATATGAGTTAATTTCTTGTAGTCTAGGACCTCCAGACTGGGAAACATATCAAAATTCTGTACATCTGGATTCTAACAAAGCCTTTGAAATTGTCACTCATGATATCCTCACACATAAAATGAAGAAATACAGCCTAGATCATAGGATCTTAACACGTTTCATCTCACCACTTCTTTATACTCTTAAAAATTACTGAGGATCTCAAAGAACTTTTGTTTGTGTGGATTCCATCTGTTTATATACTGACAGTGTCAGAAATGGAAAACTGAAATTGAAACCATTCTAAATATACATGAATTGATTAAAAATAACACTGTTACATAGTAACATAAATGTTTTTATGAAAAAAATAACTTTTCCAAAGCAAAAATAATTTAGGAGAAGAATGGCATTGTTTTACATTTTGCAAATCTCTTTAATGTCTGACTTAACAGAAGGCAGTTGGATTCTATCAGCTTCTGCATTCCATATGTTGCGATATCACATGTCACATCACCTCTAGAGAAGGCCACTCTACAACTGTAAAGAATGACAGTGAAAAGAGTAATTGTCCTAAAAATAGCTTTAACCTCACATCACAGCTCCCGGAAAGAGTCTTGGGGGACCCCCAGTTCACACTTTGACAATCCAGACTCAGATGCTAACATAAGTCCGATTAACAAGATTAAAAATCGCACACCCAATGGGCACTTTAGTAGAACAACATTAATCTGATGAGGGCTTCTCAATCTCAGCCCTCCTGGCATTTGGGGCCTGAGGTATCTGTTGTGCAGGGACTGTCCCATGTACTGGAAGATGTTTAGCACCACCCCAGGCCTCTGCCCCCTACAGGATGTCCCAAAAGTCACCATCCGCAGGGGAAACGGGGAATTGTAGCTAAATATACCTTTACTTACAAAATACTCATTACAAAAATTTTCCTTCCTGTGGAGACTTCTGGGACGCCCTGTGGATACCAGTAGCACCCCTAACCCAGTGGTGACAATCAAAATTGTCTCCAGACACTGCCAAATGTCCCCGTGGGGGCAAAACTCACTCAAGGTTGAGATCCACCATTCTAAACCTACAGAAATATTTCTAGTAGTACGTCTCAGAGCTCTAGTTCTGTATTTATTAGCCTTGGCTTGGTTTTCATCAGCAGATGACATGCAACTGGGAGAGATACCGAATAATTTCCTGAGTAAGGATTGTGTCCAAGAAGCTTTCAGTAGGTTGGAAACAAAGAGACTGGCAATACAGGATTCAACAGAAGCAACTATCAGGCAGTTCCTACATGTTTTTAAAAAGCAGCTGCACAAGAACAGTGTGGAGAACACATGCCTCGGCAGCAGCGATGAAAACAGCCGGCATGGACAGTAAGTCCAGAGTGAGGCCACGACACATGGCGGCTGGCAAGTGACAAAGCTGTAGATGACAAGCACAGAGCACACCTAGGAGGAAGCCAATGCTCACCCTAACTAACTGTACTCCTGGGACTGGACCACACTGGGGCATCGCATTCAATGCTGCTGTAACAGAGTCACTGAGAAACAGAAATGTCTCCAAAGAGAGTGACCAGGAGGGTGGAAATTCAAAACCAAGTCATACAACTGAAGGAGCCAGAATAAAACCCAGCAAGTGAGACTGCACTAATTCTTAAGGTCTAAAAACACTAACAATGTGGAGGAGAGATTAAGCTTGTGTATCTGGCCCCACAGGTTAAAATCGGGGCTAATGGGTTGAAAATGTCGGAATATTCTGATATAAAGGGGGTGGGAGGCGTGAGGAGGAACCTTCCGAACTGCTGAAGTTATACAACTTTGACACAGGTTAATTCGGGAGAGAGTGAGTTTCACAAGACTGGAAGCTTTCTAAAGAGGTTCACACATTGCATGCAGGGCTTGAATAGTTGACCCATGAATCTATGAGCAAGAAAATATATACCCATGCCCAAAAGATATTCTCACCAAGCTATGTGAGCCAAGTGACTCACCCTGCTTGCTACAGAGCAACCCTGTCAGGCTGACCTGTCACCCTCTTTTACAGGGCAGGGTAACCTTCCCCCAGCCCTGGCAAAGACACACTGTACCATGCTGGACTCTGAGCTCCCTTCCTTCCCTGAGTTCATCCACTGCATAATAGTGTTAACATGCCAGAGGTTGCCCTGATTGTTTCAGGGAGGTCCTGTAATAGTAATCTCATCTTATTATTCCTTTTATTCCAGTTTTCTCCTTTCTAAAAGATGAACATGTCAGATAATAACTACATAAAAAAGTTTTATAAACTATAACCAATTTGTAACTATATTCATCATAAATAAAGTTATGCTTATTTGGTCTCCTAAACAATAACCCTTTTCTTCCTCTACAGAGAGAGACTTTTGTCCAAGAACATAATGGTCAATCTCCTTGAAGTTTACTAAGTCCCACTACACCTATCAGCATTTTAATCCTATTTTCCTACATCCTAGTATGCAAAACAAACAAACAAAAACCAAAAAAAAGAAAGAAAAAACAATGCAGGTACTATAGTACTACTGAGTACTCTTCAGAAAAAGGCCAGGAAGTCCACTGATCAGTCAAGCATGAACTTTGGGAAGGCCAGTGGGGAGGAATGAAAGGTAAGATGGGAAATCCTAGCTGGGTGGCTAAAGCTCTCAAACTGCTATCAGTATAGAGAGACAGTATAAGAGGATAATTAATCACCTGTAAGATCACACACTGTATTTTCATTATCTTTTTATCATATGGAAAGATTCAGATAACATTATTCTTCTTTACATGAATAATCTTTTAAAATATTCTTTTTTTTTTTTTCTACAAGAACACTCCTCTGGAAGTCAACAGCAGTCAATAAAGAAACAGAATTCATAAAACCAGCATTCATGTTCAGTGAAATAGTAGGACCCGGCTTCTGTTTTTTGCTGATTAGACCTCTCTACAGCTCAGTGGTGTCAAACCACCACCATTTGACTATGCTTATAATATCCTGGCTCAGCAATATGGGCATGGCACAGCAAGAATGATCGGGCTCAGCTGCGGTCAATCACAAGGCTGGACAGAGTGACATGGGCCATACATCTGAAGTCTCAGTTTCAGCTGTCAGTTGGGTGTCTCAGTGTTCCCCAGGTCATGTCTGATGAGGTCTGGTATGACCGAGATGCCTTTTTCATATGTCTCATGGCTTGGATGGGAAAGCTGGAGCAGCTAGTCTTGCTGGGCAACGCTCCCCACCAGCCCACCAGCCCACCAGCCTACCAGCCCCCAGTCGGAGCTCCGCTACACAGAGCATGGATCTCCTCACGGCTTGGCAGTCCCAGGAGAGCTGGCTTCCTCCAGGAAGAGTATTCCAAGAGCAAAGAGGTGTCAGCTGCCAGTCTCTCTGGGTCACAGTGAAGAGTCACTTCTGCCACAGTCTAATGGGCAAAACCAGTCTCAGAGTCTACTCAGGTTTAAGGGCAGGAGACATAGAACCCCCACACCTCTATGGCAGGAGGGTGAAAGAATCTGTGGCCATCTTTAATCTGCCACAAAGAGACATGCATTTCATTTTTCATCATGTGTGTAACCAGATGACAGTTTGCGTATGAGTAAAATAACCGTTCCCAAAGTGACTTCAACAAATAAATGCTTCACAATAAACATAACTTACTAAACAGATCATATACACAAATACATCTCTCACTACTTCAACTTTTGGTCATCTAAGGACAAGACACAAGGACTTCATTCGTCAGAGAGGAAGGACAGGGAAGGACACAAGGAGCTCAAAGAAGAATCAGACTCAGTGTTAGAAGTTTCTTCACATTGAAACCTGGTCTCCCCAGCGATTTCCAGTTTTAGCCAACAAATTGGCAGATATTTTTACACTCTGAAATACAGAACTTGAGTATTTGTTTATTCTGTAATATAAATTTAAATATGCATTGGTTGCCTTTTTGTTTTTTTAGTCAAAGAAGAAAACTACAAATGGGCCTTAATTAATGATACTCATACATATAGAATATCATAAAATTCATTTACTTTAGCCTTTCTTCTCCCAAACACTGAGTTCCTCCTCCCCACCAAGGTAACCATTTATCAATAGTTTGATTCCTTTTAGGAAAACAAAAATTAATTGCCTATGCATATGCCTGCATAAATATATAGTTTTCTATATATGTGCATTAACATACAAGAGATCATAACAAAGATAAAGGTCCATACCTATATTTTTAATTATCTATTCAAATATAGATAACTGAATGCCCACTAAGGGACATGCAGTGTTCTCGACATTGGAAATAAATTAATAAGTGCAAGGCCCAAGGCAGAAACATGCCTGGCATGTTCCAGGAATACCAAACAGGTAAGTGTGCCTGGAGTATAATAAGTGAGGATATGAATAGCAAGTCAGATCAGTAAGTGGCATGAGATTTTTTTTTTTTTACTTAATTTGGAGTGAGACAGGATGCCAGTGTCTTAGAAATCATTCCATTTTAGTGTGTTAGTTTTCTAATACTTAACAAAATACCATAAACTCAGCAGCCGAAAACAACTTTTATTATTGTTGGATTTTCTGATTCATACTGTAAATAAGGAAGTTATCAATGATCTCAAGGTTCCCATGGGTCAGGAGGCTAAGCACAGCTTAACTGGGTCCTCTGCTTAGGAGGTCCTCAGCCCACAGAGCTGTAGGCGAAGGGTCAGCCAAGCTGTATTCTGGAGGCTGACCTGGGGATGAATCTGCTTCCAAGCCCATCTGGGCTGCTGGCAGAATTCATTTCCTTGCAGTTGCAGGACTAAGGACTATGACGTTTCGCTGACTGGGCTGGAGGCTTCTCAGCTCCAAGAAGCTGCCTATGGTTCCTGGCCAAGTGGCCCCTTCCATAGACAGCCGACATGCTTTTATACTCTGAAACATAGCACTGGAATATTTGTTCATTCTGTAATATAAATTTAAGTATGCATTGGTTGTCTTTTTTTAAGTCAAAGAAAAAAAACTATAAATGGGCCTTAATTAATGGTGATACTGATACATGTAGAGTATCATAAACTTCATTTGCTCCAGCCTTGGAGTAAATGACATGGTTGATTACTTCTTCAAGGCCAACAAGACAATTTCTCCCACCAGGCTGTGAAGACAAAATCAAATCAAAACATAATCCCCTCTATCATATTCTACTGGTTAGACTCGAGGTCTTCCCGGTATAAGGGCCTGGTCATTGGAGGTGACCTTAGGGTGTGTCTGCTAGGGTCACTATCAGTATTTATAAATCTACCTCCTCCTTCGGGGCTCAGAATGTTTATTCTCCCCCATTAAAGGCTATTTCTGACTTTAGCATTAAGAAACAACATAGCAGTGAACATGTTCCACATTTTCTCAAAATTTTAAGAGAATATCTGTAGAGCATTTGGTAACAGATTGCCTTCAAACTCTAAGTTTTTTTTTTTTTTTTTTTTTTTTAGAGACAGGGTCTTGCTATGTTGCCCAGACTGGATCCAAACTCCTGGGCTCAAGCAATCCTCTCACCTCAGCCTCCCAAGTAGCTGGGACTGCAGGTACACCTGGCTATAAGTGCCCTTTAAGCTTTGCTGGCCACTGCCAAACTCTCTCGGAAAGGATGCTCGGACTCACACTCCCACCAGCGGTATCTAACACCATTCATTTCCTCCCTTGAAGGAAACATCTTCTCATGTTTCTTAGTGAAACATCACAGCTTTCTTCATATAGGTGCTTTTGATCTAGGCTCACACTGAGATAATTATCTTTCTCAAAGACCCTGTTAACACGACCTATTTTTCCCATTGTATTTTCTGATTCCTTTATACAAGGAAGCTATCAATTTTGGTAATTACTTTCAATCCTCCCTCCTAACGGATGTCAGAGCACCATTTCTTTCATTTGTTCTCTAGAGCTATCTACATATATAGTCACACCTGTGAAGAGAAAAAAACATTCCCCGTTTGGTTTTTATATGCTACCTTTTACTTTTTCCTCTTGCTTTCCTTACCTAGTACTTCCAGGACAATAGTTAATTAGTAATAGCGGTCACGTCTTCAATAGTTGAAGCATTTCAACAATTAAACAGAATACTAAATTAAGGGTTAAAATATATATTTTTAAACATTTTTTAGGAAGCATTCACAATTTCTGCTTCATTGAAGTAATATATCAGAAATTAATGTAAATTTTGTCAAATGCATTTAGGGATCTGCTGAAAGCCTTTCTCCTTCGATTTAATGATCTGGTACATCACACTAATGTACTTCCTAACATTGAGCCACCCTGGTGGCTCAACAGCATCCCCCCCCCAGGGACGAGACCAACTCAGACTGAAATATAATCCTGTTAAAGGACTGCTCTTATTTGCTGATGTACTATTTAAGATTTCTACAAAATGGATTCGTAAGTAAAACTGATCTACCACATTATCTTTCACATGTTTTGGCATTAGTGCCTTACTGACACCAGAAAAAGAATGTGGCATTTTCCTTCACAATGCTGTGGACCAGTTTAAATACCAACTGATTTACCTGTTTCTTTCAAGCTTAAAAGAATTCAACTGTGAAAGTATCTGACCGTGGTGCTTTGGGGAGGCAAAGATGATTGCTCTTTGAAAATTTCTCTGTTCTCATTATTTCACTAACTTTATTCAAATTTTCAGAGTTCTGTGCCCTGTGAACTTATAGCTATTTCCACATTTGTTTCTATTTATACGCGTGAGCCTTTTCTCTCCTATCCCCTTTATTTCTTGACAAGCTTATTCCACGGTTTATCTGTTCCCTAACCACCCCCTCCCTCCACCAAACACACACAAATTTAAGATAAGTGCTACTTTTTTCTCTTTTCTAATTCATTAATTTCTTTTATATATTTTTATTTTCTTCTAATTTAGGGAGTGGGTGAATGCTTATTTCATCCTTTCTGGCTTATAGATATTTAAGTTTATAAACTTCTCTTAATACAAGTTTTGCCCTATCCTTTAAGTTTTGATATACTTGGCTTATACAGTATTTCTAGATATTCTATAATTTTTAAAATTTCTACTTTGATCCAGGAATCAGTTATGAAATTTTTAAATTCCCATGTGACTAGGGCTTTTTTAAAATTTTTTTGCTTCTATTATTTCTGTTGTTAATTTCTAGATTTAGAGTATGGATCAAAAAAAAAAGTGGTATTATTTCTGCCTTTTTGAAGTTTGAGATTTTTGTTTGTGACCAGAAATAGATATTCAAGACCTATCAATATCACTTCATCATCTTCTAAATGGCTGTAGGGAAATAGGAGGCAACCAGATGTATTCTCTCAATGGGTTTTTCCCCCTCAAAATCCAGTGATTGATAATACAGAATGTCTTCTATGTGGACAATTCTGAATGACTCACAATTCAGAATTGGTATTTCCTGAAATCTAGTGGACTCTTTGTACAGACTAAGTCATGCCTTTGATTCAGAAAAAAATTCCTCTTCTGCTTTATCGTTAAAATTATTCCTGTTCTACAATTTGGTTCTGTGTCCCTGACGATGCCTGCTGATGGGTCACCTTTGTCCTCCCTATCGACTGTTTCCTCTTCTTTCGTCTTTCTCCTCCCACTGAATGTGACCATTTCATCAATGATAATTTGTTTTAACTTCTGATTCTATTCATTTCCATTATTAGTTCATTTGTTTTGAAATGTTGTTTTGAGTGTCAGTCTTTTCTTAGCTCAGCAAACCCCTTTAAAAAATCTTATTTAATCACTTTATTCCATTTTACAGAATAAATATTTAGTCCTTCTATTGAGATAAATTTTAGTAAATTCATCTCTTCTCCCCCTTAGACCAGTATTTCTTCTAAAACAGACTCTTGATCTATACTTTACATTTCCCCCTCCTGCAGCGATGCATTCGCACAGACTGGATATACTTGGTTGGTGGGTCGATTTCAGTTATACTAATGTTTTAAACAAGCAGCTTTGTTAACACTTTCTATTCACACCACTACACTATGGGTGACATCTCCGTGAATCTCTTCCTGTATTACGAATGTCGGTTTTGTTCTGTGCACTACAGTTTTGCCTGCCCAATGTTCTGCGCCCTGAGAGAATGGTACATTGGTCTGCTATGGCTGCTGTAACAGACCGCCATAGACTGGGGAGCTTAAACAACAGAACTTCACTGCCTCACAGTTCTGGAGGCTGGAAGTCCAAGACCAAGGTGTTGGCAGGGTTGTTTTCTCCCAGGGCCTCTCTCTCCATGGCTTGCAGATAGATGCCTCATTTTGTCCTCACGTGGCCTTTTCTCTGTGCATGCACAAGAGAAAAGGTGTCTCTTCTTTTTCATATAAGGACACTGGTCCTACGGAGCAGGGCCTCACCTTTATGACTTCATTGAACCTTCATCACCTCCTTAAAGACCCAACCTTCAAATACAATCAGACTGGGACTTAGGGCTTCAACATATGAATTTTGAGGGTCATAATCCCGTCCCTGACAAATGGGTACAGAGAAGATAAGGTTTCAGCCAAGCCTGTAAGCAGCAAGGTCACTGCCTTTATCTCTGTGGTTTTGCCAGCACGCCCATGCCTGTGTCCACTCCCCCCAGAGGCCCTGCCCCTCCAGCCCCGACCAGGGACTCTCAGTCAGAGGTGGCCAGTTTATATTAACCACCTCTAGTCATTCTCCAGGCACAAGCTGAATGAGCTATGAGACAGCCACCTCAAGATGCTCATGCTGGAAGGTATCGGGGTAGCAAATGAAACTTCCCCCTCTATACTCAGGGTTCATTTTTGCCACCTTCCTCTTGAGGCAGCTCATTTTTTAGTTAGCTTCAGTTTCAACGTTTACATTTTTTACTGACTTTCCATTTATTGCTGACTCCGGGGTGTTTTTGACAGAGAGGCCCCAACACGCCACACCCCAGCTATCTTCCTTCTCTGAATGGAGATGAGGCCAGTCAGGAGGAGCGTGTACCTTTGTGGAAGCAGAACGTCCTTACCCAAAGCTGCCTAAATCAATCATCTTCTGCACCTCCTTCCAAAGGAGAGAGTTTCGGGCACTGCACACATACATCTGTCCCATATCACTTCTGTGGAAGGTCAAGTTGGGGATAAAGCAGAGATGGACCTTGCAAATTTTTGGAAATTTTATTCCCTGGTCTCTAGACTTTTTCTGTATTTCACTGATAGCAGGGAATTTTTTTTTTCTTTTAACCTATGTTGGTTTATATCAGGCGTCCTCAAACTACAGCACGTGGGCCACATGCGGGTGTTCTTGCCCATTTGTTTTTTTACTTCAAAATAAGATATGTGCAGTGTGCATAGGAATTTGTTCATAGTTTTTTTTAAACTATAGTCCGGCCCTCCAATGGTCTGAGGGACAGTGAACTGGTCCCCTGTTTAAAAAGTTTGAGGACCCCTGGTTTATATTGTAAGATTTAAAGATCTATCTTTACTCTGCCATCTCAAAATATGTTTGAGATTATCTGAGATAATAATAATGGGACATTATTATCTGAGATAATAATAGTGCATATATAAGAAAATAATAAGATACTGTAATCTGGAAACCCGTTACTGTGTCTCCCACGCTCCACATTGTAAGTGGACCAGATATATTTATTCAATTATTTTAATATCACCCTAGTTATTTTCACCTAGACCAGGGGTTCCTAAACAAGGTCTATTCATAGACTTTGGAGTCACTATGTGCCCTTACATTGTATGTAAATGATGTGTGTCCTTTGGTATGTTTTCAGAAAATGGGATTGTTATCTTTTTTTTTATCAAATTCTCAAAGGAGTGTGAAACATAAAAACTGGTTAAGAACCACTGACCTAAAGTAATGAATGGGAAGGCTGCCAAGAATGGGAAACAATGGAAAATCAGAAACAATTTACAATAGTTTGGATCCATCTGAATAATAAAGTCAAGTAAAAGAGTTTTAAGTTACATGGAATGTGGATAAAAACACAGCAAGACGTCCAAAAAAATTAGACTATGGATGTGTCTGTGGTCCTGGAAACACAGTCCTGCAGAAACCACAAAATAATATGATCGTGCACAAGAAACAATTCTCACTCAGAGGACCTTTCCACATCGATCCATCAATAAGTACAACTTCCTCTGTGCTTACTAGCACATTAAGCACAAATGACCTAATTCCTTCATTAAATTTTGAAAATGATGACTAATCCTCTTAGTGGTCATTCCCTCCCCCATTTCCACCTAAACAGAAATGACATTCCAGAGAAATCAAGTGTTTAAAGCCTTCCCTACGAGAATGGCTCAATTTTTACTTACTGCCAAAGTAGGGAAAGACAAACAATTATTTTAAATGTGTATAGCTTATAAATACATTTCACTTTTAATATATGAATAAAAGAACATTTATTCAGCAACAAATTAAAGAGAACAGGAGATAGACATCAAGAACAACATACTTGAGATCATGGCCCAGACTCCATATGAGTTTCTGATGTACACTGTTTCTTTATATGAACATATACAGAATTACTATCATTTACAAAAGGATTCTAAAATCTTCCCCATAATCTATGAATCCAACTACTTTAGAGATTTGGTTTGGCACAATCTAAAATCTGTGGCCCATGTGCACTTTTGGTAATTAAGAATAATGATGATGACAAACAGCACACCAGCTGTGCAGAGATTAATAAGAACTTTCTTGTCCACACAACCAGGCACTGACATATGTGGCTCAAGCAACTATATAAAGCTCATGACTTTATGAAATCAAATACAGGGATTTCCTTTCTTACGCCCACACATTCCAACAGAGACATACATAAGCACTTTTGTGCAATTTCAACTTGAAACCATCCATGCAGTAATGTTGACCGAAACACTATGCATCATTTAAACCTAAAAAGACAAAAATACCATCGTGTTTTTCTTGGGACAGGAGAAAGACCACAAGGAACTTTCAAACTGTGTGGCTTAACTGCCTGAAATCCCTTTTGGAAGAAGGCAGGCCATAAATGAATCAAGCAAGCTGTGTGACCTTGGGTAAGTTAATTTCAACTCTCCAAGCTTCAATTTCTTACATTTGTCTATACACTGCAGACACACTGATACCACCTACCCTTTTCAAGGTTGGCTGTTGATTCATGCCTTGTACAAACCAGAGTTTGCCAATGTCTAGAACGCCAGATGCTCAGTGAGCCATTAGCCCTTAACCTCTTCCCTAAGCAGACCAGAATGCTTGGGAAAGGGAATGTTGCATTTTATAATTATCTCCATTATATTCCCTGCAGGCCTAGCTCACTGCTGTGAATGAAATAGGTAAATATCTTCTGAACATACTACTACTATGTTGACTCACAAAGGATTGCCTAGTACATTAAGTCTTCGAAGTGTTGAAATGGTCTTAACCTGACTTTAGACAAAGAAAACGACAGGCTTCTTGTAGGTGCAAACTTAAACACATGATCCTCAGGCCATGTTATTATGTCTCTGTGTCACAGCTGCACTATTATATTTCTCACTAAATACTGGACTCCTAGAAAGAAAATATGTTTTTTTTAAATCTTTTGAACTTGTCCATATAGTATATAAGGCATGCAAAAGTGGCTTAATAAATGTCTGTTGAATAAATTAGTAGCTGCATAAAAGAACACCAATTCCAAATATCAGATCATTTAACCATTATCATGAATAATTTCAGATATATATAAGTAAAAAGAATAATATAGTGGACTCCTGTATACACATCACCTAGCTACATCAATTGCTAACTCATGACCAATCTTATTCATCTATCCTCCCACCCTTATGATTATTTTGAAACAAATTCTAGACTAGGTACAAATCTTTAGGAAGCTTTGAATGGTTAGGTTTGACTCTAGAATTTAGATAGTCATCTCTCTATTGTAACAAAGAACACATATGATACTATGTACTAATCAAAAGAATTCATCGCTTCATTGCTATGTGGTCAAGAGAGAACCTGAGAGAACAAACAGAAGTAAAAGCCAAATCCTTCCCCCAAATTATTATGGATGGGGGAGACTCTTAGTATGACTAGGTAAGAGATCAGAAAAGAGATGATAATTCTACAAGTATCTGCATGAGGAGAAATAAGACTTTAAGATGGCTCGTGGGAGGAGGAATACCAGCAGACAGCTAGAAACCATGTTTTAAATCTTTTTATCAATAGGTTTTTTTAGAGAAAAATCCAGAAGTAGTGGAGAGGGCAGATCTGGGGACTGGAGGTTGGTCAGTGTGACCCAGACACCACCAGGGCCAGGCTGAGGTGAAGGGGGGAGCCTGACCAGCCCCAGAGGAGAGGGTGGGACAGACATTGGCAGCACTTGGCTTCCCGAGGAAACCTGGGAGCGCAAGGACAGCACGCAACAGGGCTTAAGGTGAAAGGAGCAAGAAAGCTCTCACACGGAGTTCTGCCCTCCAGGGTCACTCTCAAGGAGAAATCAACCAACTGGAAAGTTAAAACAAGGAGGACTTCTGAGGCACTTTTCATCGTGTGCCAAATGAGTCCGGTGACATAAGGCTGCATGGCTTGTAATTTCTTTAACCCACACTGACCACATTCTTCTAGATTCCCAGGCTCCTCGGTAAACATAATCAGGCGCTTTTTGAATGTGGCTGACGACATGCACTTCACCTATGGAATGAGGGTGCCACTGCCAAAGCGAAAGAGGAAAGGCTGTGAATCCCAATGACAGAGAAAGACCTTGTAGGGAGAAACAGAACCTCATCCTCAGCCCTGGTTCCTCAAGCTCCCCACGGCGGCAGTTAAAAGGCACCCAGAGTGCAGAAAGGGATAAACACGGCAGGCCTGAGAACGCTATGCTTATAGAAAAGCCTTCCTGCAAGGCTGGACCTTGGGGTTGGTGTCTGGGAACGTGGCTGGGCAACAGTTCTTTAATCTGATATAGAACATTCCCTAAATGGTTACGATGCATCCAATACGCCCAGCCCATTTGTACAAATGTGCGAGCGTTATGCCGAACACCTTCTTGCCTTCCCGGAGCCCAGGGTTTTGGTACACACAAGGCAAAGGATGTCGGTTTGACTAGCTCCCAGCAAAAAACTTGGGCACTGAGTCTCTAATGGGCCTCCCTGGACAGAAACACCACATGTGCACGGGGCGGCGCAAGTAAACTCTGTGTGACCCCTCCTGGGAGACAACAGCATAGGGAAGCCCACATGTGAACCCCTGCAGACCCCACTTGTGTCTTTTTCTCTTACGATCTGGCTGTGCGTAACTTATTATCTGCCTGTGCGTAACTTATTATCTGCCGGTATCCTGGTCTGATGATGCAAATGGCTATATTATTACTGCAATGGCTTCAACAGAACACACACAAGATAGTAATGTAAACTTTTATCATTCTTAATTCCAAATGTTTGCTTAAAGCACACGGCTTATTCTCAGTACTCTTGCTTACAGTTTGGAAAAATTAGTTCTTTACATATTATTGAAGTGATACTTTCTTATTTATACTTTCCCCACTTATACTATTCGGTGTAATTTTATATTTCTGAAAATATATTTGAGATATCAAAATATTCTATTTTCAGTGATTTATTTCAATCCACAATTACTCTTTATCTGCTATTTCTGAGGATCCCATTATGGTAGTGCAGCCTATTAGACAGTGACAATGAAGTCAGAAGAAGCCATTTATGATGGTGGGAGCAACAGCAGAAATGAGAGCTTAAAAATCCCACCTCCAATGCCAGACAGTCCCGGGTCTGAGTCCCACTTACCAACTGACTGTGGCCAAATTTTTCACCTAAACTCCAGTTTCCTCATTGGTAAAATGAGGGTGATAATAACGTACCCCCCCAGAGTTGCTGAACAGACTATTAAATCATGACGTAAAGTACGTAACAGAGCGTCAGCACTCAGTAAATGCATCTGCTTACTCTGTATTAATCACACTGTCGGTGATGAGGAGGAGGAGGATGGTAACCCAAGCTTTCTTAGCAAAAGCTTTTTAACGAAGGTGAAGCTGAGAGGCTGGATACTCTGCCTGATGACCCTAGAGGGGACGCGTCTCAGACGGGGGTGTGCATCACACCGAGGAGAGGGCCACACTGAAAGGAGGGGGAGGTGGCCCTAGCGGTTGTATTCCCATCATTACCTACTAGGTATTCAAACCAGTTAACCCTTTGGTTTTCTCAAAATGCAAGTTATTATGGTCACTTAATATAAAATGTGTATATTCATATATATACTTTATTAGACAGCAACAGTATAAGTGTGAAGGGACAGGCTTTGGAAACAGTCTGGGTTCAAACCCCAGCTCGGCCACTTTCTAGTTCTCATTTGTAAAATAGCAGTGAGACGCAAGGGTAAGCTCTTTTCATCCTTGTAGCCGTCCTAGCAAGTAGGTACACACAGGTAAGGAAACTGATAATGAGGTTATACAGGTCACCAAAGTGACTTAAAAGTCACACAACGTGGTGGATCTGAGATTCCAACCCAAGGAATTTTACTTTAGAGCCCGCTCTGCTACATTACGATATACCATCTAGAGAATACTTCAATAAAATGTCACATAAGGAGCCGGGCACAGTGCCTGGCACATAATCCTTTTCCAATTAATATCAACGTCGGCTATTATAATTATCATTGTTCCCGATTTTATCTGGAAAGGTATGAAAGAAATAGCTCTGAAAACCCTATTTTACAAAGAAAAAAATAGCACTAGGTCCAGCCAAAAAACCAAGCCCATAGACACCCCACACTAACCTCTCCCATCAAGGAAAGGCATCTATGAAGGGACCTTCTCTTAAGCCCACCTACAATACGCCACCACACCCACCTTCTCATGCTTTGTTTCCTATCTTCCCTTCCAACCCCTCTTGATATTTCTGGGAATACAAACAACCTAAAAAGGGCCACAGTCCTCATCACATTTGACTCTGCAAATGCTGATTGCATGCCAAGTGCTACGCAGGGAGCTAGGCTCTGAGGAGCTGCTGTCTCTGCGGCTCTGCAGCTCCGGACACCCGGGCAGAGAATTTCAGAGCGAGCAGGACCTCGGAGGCCTGCTAGCTGTATGCCCGCTTCTCGGTCCCATCTCTGGCATGAACACATTCTCGTTATTATAAATATTATGAAGTTCTTCCTTCGATTGAATCAAAACCTCGCGTCCTGGCAAGTTCTGCTCACTTGTACTGAGTATGCTTTCTAAGACAACAAAGTATAAATCTGTTCGCCCTCTATTTTGCAGCTCTTCAATTTTCTGGAGACCGCCCCAGTGCTCTGTCTATACTGGGCACTAAATGCTGCAGAGTAACTCTTGTCTCTCAAATTTTCTCTTATCAAACCACTCTTGTCCCAATGGAAAATACGACACATGTATCTGCCATCTACAGAGCCACATGGCAGCACAAAGCAGAGGCTTCCTGTGCCATTGCTAAAAGAAAGCAGGCTTGGGAAGACCACATAGTTATTACTTTCCTTCTCTCCTTAAAGGGAGGAGGAGAAAGCAAGACAGAAAGTTTCCTGTGTTTTAAAGCCTCTTTTTAAACACTCCAGAAAATGCAAAGCCCTGTTGAGAAAAAAAAAAAAATATATATATATATATATATATATATTTAGCAGTAAAGTTTTCCCGGCAATGCCAAAGAAGCCAACATGCATGAAAACAGGGGAAGGGGGTGGGGGGGAGGAGAGTCCTCTGAAAATTCGTCAAATACATTCTTGCTGTGTGGTTTTGACTTTTACACAGAACAGTCACTACTCAGGCAGACATAAAGCTTTTAGAAACTTTGGAGCTTTTATTATTGTTGTTGTTGTTGTTTAAGACATTTATTTTTCTCTCACATGAAAACTTTGGTGCTGCCTAGCAACCCCGTGCCAGCAAAGCTAAATCGAGAAGCATTTTAAGCTGGATTTTTTTAAAGAGATTTATTTTTCCCATTAAATGACAGGCATGCTCTAAGACTGGATGATGTCTTGCACTTGATGGAAAATGGTTTGCATGTTACTCACTCAGTCTCTTTTAACATTAATGGATGACAGAGACCGACCTGCAGACGTGGGCTAGGGTGTATGTTGTTTGTGTAGCGACAGGAATGGTGCAGTGGGTGTCTCTTATCAAAAACAGTCCACAGGTTGCTGCCGCTGGGACAACAGCAGGCTGGAACGGAATGGGGATCCATTCTACCAATGAACCTGGGAGCAGGGGTGTGTTCTATAGCTTTTGGCAAAGACAGGCAGACGCAGGTCAAAAAGTTGACTGCAAGATTAAAATGCAGTTTGGTACCTGTGTGTGTGTGTGTGTGTGTGTGTGTGTGTGTGTGTAATTTAATATTCTGGTGATGACACTGGGCATGCTATGGTCTCAATGTGTACCCCAAAGTTCACACGCTGAAAACTTCATCCCTGATGCCACAGTGTGGACAAGTGACCTTTAAGAGGGGATTGGGTCATGAGAGCTCTGCTCTCATGAATGGATTGGTGTCATCTTGGGAGTGGGGTCATTGCCGAAAGAGTGGGTTTGTTGCAAAAGCAAGTTCGGCCAGCGCTCACTCTCACAACCCCTCGCACGCACTCTGTCTCTATTTCTGCGTGTTGTGTCTCTCTCGTGCTCTCTTGCGTTTTTCTGCTGTCGGATGCAGCAGCAAGAAGCCCCTTGTGCCAGATGTGGCCCCTTCCACCTTGGAATCCCAGCCTCAGAACAGTAAGAGATAAATCTCAATTCCTTACAAATGACCCAGTCTCAGGCATTCTGCTGTAACAGCACACTACAGACTAAGACAGATGCCTGATGGGAAACACATCTTTAAGCGTTCTAGGTTCTTCTGTGACTGGAGGACACTGGGGACTTGAGGACTCTGCAACACATGTTGCAAACAGGGATAAATCCCAGTGCCCTGAAGAAACCTCTGAACAAGACAGGGAAAGCAGCCCTTTCAACAAAGCATGATCATCACATATGGCCTCCATTTTCACAGGAAGAAGAAAAACAAACATGACACAAATTATCCAAGTCCCCATTTCAAAAGTTAAAAGGTCTTTTTTTTTTTTCTTTGAGATAGTGTCTCACTCTATTGCCAGGGCTAGAGTGCAGTGGAGTCATCATAGCTCACAACAACCTCAAACTCCTGGGCTCAAGCAATCCTCCTGCCTCAGCCTCCCTAGTAGCTGGAATTAGAGGCCCTCGCCACTACACCTGGCTAATTTTTCTATTTTTAGTAGAGGCAGGGTCTCGCTCTTGATCAGACTAGTCTTAAACTCCTGGCCTCTAGCCATCCTCCCTCCACGGCCTCCCTGAGTGCTAGGATTATATGCCTGAGCCACCAATTCCGTTAAAGAGCTCCCCCACCCCACCTATGAGTTAATAGGCCATTAGAATACGAGAGTGGTTGGCAGGCTGTATCAAACTCAGTCTATGTATTTCAATATATATTTTTAATATATTTTAAATGTAGATATACATACACAAACATTTATACAAAGATTATATGAGGTAAATACCTTACACAATAAACCAAAAGCATGTAACACCCTAAGAAGCCAATAAATATTTTCTCACACTAATCTCATGTCTTTATGCCTCACATTATACTTTCTACCCCCAAATTCTCTCAACATTTGAGCTCCGCATCTCCAACTGCCTATTGGGCTGATCTTGCTGAACAGAAAGACAACAACTAAAGTTCATCATGTTACAAACTGAACTCATCTTACTCCTACCTTGAACCCATTTTCTCCTTCCTTTTATTGATGACATCAATAATCTCCCAGGACTGAATCCTGACACCACCTACCTCTGAGATCTGCCACAAAGCCAGCCCCTAGATTTGACCCATTCCACCTCACCACCATCCACCCTGGAACCCCCTTCTCACCACCATGCCTTTCGTCTGTGCCATGTGACCTCTCCCCTGGTCTTTCGATCCTCTACTTTCTACTGCAAACTCTGCTCTCAGGCTAAGCTTTTTGAAGTAGTTTACTTGCAAACCATGAGTGGTCCCTGTACCTATAAAATTAAATGCAAAAGTCCTAAGGCAGCATTCTAACCTCCCACACCTGGCCCGAATCGCTTTCCAATCCTATCTCATTCCATTCACTCATGTTCCAACAAGAGCTGCGTTCCCGAAACACATACTTCTGTGTTTCTCTGATTACATTATCTCCCATGCCTGAAATGTCCTCTTAAAACGGCTCCACCTGTTCAAACTCCATTCTAAAACTGACTCAAACCACCTACTCAGGAAACGTTCCAGATTTCCCACAGCTGGACGCAAACCCTCTTAAGTATCGGCTGCTTTTGCACACTTGTGCACACACGCATGCGCACTCTGACGGCGCTTATTCTCTGCCATATCTTGTAGCTACTTTTGAACATTTCTCCTTTCCCCTATTGGACCCACTGTCTTTACTTCCCCAAAACTCACACCATGTTTGACTCACAGCAGGCACTCACAAAAAAAAATGCATAACAAGTACACTTTGTTAAGAACAGAACTTATGCAAAACTCAACAAATTCTAAAGCACAACCCCAATTTGAAAATCCTGGAGAAGTTCGCAGCAGCCTTCCCCACCTGGGAAATACAATTTTCTGATTTGCAAGGGAAGAAAGACCTTGATAATATTTTTGGCCCATGAATACTTCTTTTAAAACAACATCTTAACATATTATGTGCACATAAAGCCAAAACATATGGGTTAAGTTTCCTATAAAGTACAGACGGATTTTATAAACACAGCCAAGAGGGCTAGGAGAAATTGTGATCTGCAAAGCAGATTATCTAGGGGTCTTTTTCTTACTCCAAAATTCATCTAGAGCAATCTTGCTTTAATTACATGTTGACGTTTCCTCTTCGCTGTAGTGACTTTCCTAGAGGCAACACTTTTCACATTCCCAGGGAGGAAAAATAAGTAACTAAGGAAAAGAAAATGACTTCCTTCACCTGTCATTTTTCCCATCCACGGTATTCGGCAACACTACCCTTTCCTCTCCAGCCTACCCCTCCGTTTTTGTCCTGCTATCCATCACTGTGATTTTGTCCTTCCTCACAGACTATTCCTTCTGACCTTTCCTATCCTTACCACCCCCTTTCTTCTTCTTGTCCTCGGACATTTACTAAGAGAGTCTATATCCTTCCCTCCCCACTTTCGAGTCAAGGTAAGATCCTTTGGTGAGGGGATGCAGGGGTCAGTTGTCAGGGAAACCTGTGGCTAACAGGGACACGCAAGTCCACGTGAAGTTTTTCTGCACAACCACCCTTGTCAGCAGAAACATTCCTCCTCCTAGCGGAGCCTGGACTCTGCAGTGAAGTCCAGCTGAGCAGGAACAAAGAGCTGGGAGTGGGAGTTGGAAGTGTACAAGGATGAAATTGGAAAGAAAAAGGGAGGAACTGGGGAAACTAAGTTATCAGAACTTAACTAATCCAAACTGACAACTTCTCACCCCCAATCCCCACCGTACACCCCTCTGCTCCCAAACCTCAACCTGAGCACACAGTGAAGAATCTGAAACCCAATGTCCACCTCCTCCCTTCTCAATGGACAGCCTCAGAGCTTTAATTAATGTCAGTTGTGCGTTCACAGCACTATCTAGACACAGAAAGGAAGAGAAGGAAGACTGGAAGCCCTCGACTCAGCTCTCTGAGAGCGAGGCTGCTTTCATCTGCTATAACTATTATAACTGGCTCACCAGTGCGACTTGGAAATTCCTGTAAGATTTGTTAACAAGGTGAAAGCAGCACTACCTACTTCCCAGCAGAAAAAATCATGTACTTATCTCCCCAGCTTCAAATAAGGGAAGAAAACAGGCAGCTGCAGCATGAAATGGAGATCCTTTTATGCAAGAGAGAGACCCAGAGCTAGTATTTTCACAAATAAATTGCATAAAAGTTCCCTAATTAGGATTTAATCAAATGATAGTTGAGCTACTATAACATTGTTTCAAGGCTTGTAGTCTAATTATTTCGCTTTCTAAAAATGAATAGTAGCCATCTTTCCAGGAGCTGTCTGGATAGCTTAGTGCACACTAATGAGGTTTAATGACAGTTAGACAGGACCATAAAAGGAAGCATAAATTCACCACCGGCTCCAAAAAAGAAAAAACTTTTTACACCCATAAATAAGCTGCTTTTACCATACTGATAAAGAAAATCCCCAACTGGCTTCCAAGCTTAACTTTTCCATAAGAACGAATATTAGCACAAGTTAGAACTGCTCTAGCAAATGGCAATTGCAACAAGGACCCCAAAAATGCTCTTCCAATGCTTTGCTCAAAGGAATCCCTGAGCACCTCTGTTTGCCTGCCTTTTTCCCAATTCCTCCAACCCCCTCAAAATGTATTGAGTTCATTAATTCATTTAATAAATAGTAACTGAACATACAATATGTACCAAGAATCACTGTAAGTGCACAAAAAAACCTCTGCCCTCACGGATCTAGCAGGAAGAGACAAGGAAGAAAAGACGTCATATGGTACGTTAGACTGGGATAATCATTATGGGATTCCAGTCCCAAAACATGGTTTCCTCATGCCCAGATTGTGACCTGGTTTCCAACAGTGGCTGTAACGTTCATCTGCACATCCAGCACCTACTACATGCTTGGCATATAATGCAATCTCAATTCTTAAAAATCCTTTTAATAACCAAATGAGTGACCAAGTGTTTTAACAGTTTTCAAATTCTCTAAGAGGCAGACTTTTCTATAGGTGACAGAATGAGGGGGAAAAAGTTCTCCTAAAAGAGTCTAACGTATTTTTTTTTTTAAATCATACATTCCCTTGATTACAGAGAAACAAGCAACAAGACAAGTCACTTTAAGAGACGACTCATTTTAAACCAGGGATTCTTAACCTGCAGTGCACACGTTCAGGAAAGCATGTGAACTCAACGACACTGTTAGCACAATCGGGGCAGAGGGGAGTTACATGCATTTATCTGAGGAGAAAGTTGGTAACTTTTGTCAGCTTCTCAGAGATCTGCGATCCCCAAAAGATTGAGCAGCACTGCCCTACATAATAAACATGTTATGTCCTTGTTAATAGTAAAGGTATTCTTTTAACCCTGAGTCAGCATTTTCCTTTTTCTTAATAGGTGGAATCTTTGAGGGAGTTGAGAGAGGGGAGACGCAGGCACACAAGGTACAGTCCTTTTGAACCAAGCACTCCAGAAGCATCCTGAAACCACTTTTTCCACATGTCCCCCAAAAGCTGTCCCAGCCTTATAAATGTAGGCCAGCTAAACTGTTTCAATAGATTCCAGCTCCTTCAAATTCTGTGTCCAAATACAAAATGTCATGGGGCAGACCTAACACCAGCACAAGTCACACTTAGGTCTTAAAAAACCTCTCAAATAGTAACAGAACCTTCTCCCATGTTCCACCTTGAAGTTCTCTCTTAAGTTCTTAATAGAGGCAGAAGAGATGCTTCCTCCCTAGGTCAGCCATTCTCCTTGCTGGCTACCTATACTTCTTATGAAGGCAGGGGCTGGGCATGGTGGGTCACGCCTATAATCCTAGCACTCTGGGAGGCCAAGGTGGGAGGATTGCTTGAGGTCAGAGTTCAAGACCAGCTTGAGCGAGACCCTGTCTCTACTAAAACTAGAAAAATTTAGCCAGGTGTGGTGGTGTGTGCTTGCAGTCCCAGCTACTTGAGAGGCAGAGGCAGGAGGATCATTTGAGCTAAGGAGTTTGAAGTCAGGGAGCTATGACGATACCACTGCACTCTACCAGGTGACAGAGTGAGACTCTGTCAAATAAATAAATAAATAAATAAATAAATAAATAAATAAATAAATAAATAAATAAATAAATAAATAAATAATTCTTATGAATGGAAAAATTTAACAGAACACACGTGGCTACAGAGCCACTTCAAAGAGCCCCTCAGAGGATTCTGGTTTGCCAGAGTTGAAAGTTATTGGTTCAGGACGGGGATCAGCAAGCCTTTTCTATAAAGATGCTACTTTTTTTTCCTTTGCGGGCTATCTGGTCTCTGTTGTAACTACTCAACTCTGTTGGACCGTGAGAGCAGCCACAGAGAATATATAATTGAGGAGAAAAGAACAATAATTTGGAAAAGAGATCATGAACGGACAATAATGAACAGTACTTATTTCTAGAATTTAAAATGCTGACTGGGTGTGGTGGGAGGAAGAGTATATTAAAGCCGTTTCTGCTCACCCCTGAGATGGCTCTCCTAATTCAAACCCATCTCAACCCCATCCATCAAATCCCAGGAATGTGTCCCTCACTCCTACCCCCGGCCCAGGGGTACTGCCTGGGTCCATTTGAGGAGTTTACCCCACCCCGGCTTCTCCTCATTGACCTGCCACTCAGGACAGCTGGGTCCAACCAGGAAGACCCTTTGCGAGGCAGGGTGACCTTCGCAAGTACAAAGCAAACTGAGGCCAGCCTTGGCCAGCAGTCTGAGGGGAGCCCTGCCCCTCAACCCCACTCTTGATGATGCTCGTGATCCTCTGGCTCCATCTCACTTCCTTTCAACTTTCTTTATTTGCCTTATTTTCTCTCTTGCCTTCAAGTTGCAAAGCCCTAACGTCATCAAGAGTACAAGGACCACTATGACACACAGAATTTGAGTGACAAATCTAAGGACAGGAATGAAAGCAACAAAAAAATCTAAACACTTCACAGTTACCTTGCCCATATCCATTTGCATTTGGATGAAGTGTTCCTTCATTAAACCAGTGAGTAACACAAGACTGGGTATGGTTCAGATTATGAAGCACCACCAAAAGACAGAAGCTCAATGAAAACTTCTTCAAACCAAGTTCATCACGGTGATGATAAAATCATTTAAAAAAAAAAAAAAGAAAAGGGAAATCTAAGAGGATAGTTATTCATTACATGGTGACAAGCCACAACTGCGAAGTCCCTTAAGGAAAAAAAGAATTTTATTACCTTTTCATGGTTTTCAATTAAGATTTCCACAACAATATTCTGAAACTTCAAATCCATGATGGCAGCAACCGTTTCTTCCTGTGGCCTCATCAGAGTCGGTCCAAACACCACTCCTAAATTTGCCACCGTCATTAGGTTCTGCTTGGAGTGATTTGAAACACTGGAATTGACGAAGGGGGGGAGAAAAATGTCTCCATTTAACCAAAGGGGCAAAAATTGCGGAATGTATAATATGCTACAACTCTGTATTTCCTTAAAAACAGGGAGTCAAGAAACTCAACATGACTCCTCAACGTCTACCTCTGAAATAACATCTACCTCTAATTGAGGCCCCTGCCCCCTCTTTTACTTCTCTCTCTCTCATGATCTACTCTAGCCACAATGGCTTTCTTACTAATTCCATGTACAGTCTTCCCTTGGTATCCACAGGGGACTGGTTCCAACACTCTTGTGGATACCAAAAGGCACAGATGCGAAAGTCCTGCGATTTGCTCTGTGGAACCTGCACATAGAGAAAGTCGCCCTCCATACCCACATGCACCCTGTGAATGCTGTATTTTCAATCAGTGGCTTGCTGAGTCCATGGATGCAGAACCCACAGATACAGAGTCTGCAGATTCAGAGGGCCTACTGTACGTGCTAAGCTCATTTCCCTCAAAAGCCTTCATTCACTACTCCCCACTAATCAAAACACACCCCCCTCTCCCACCAGATCGTTATACCCTTTTTTCTAGGGACTACCAGATCCCACGGCACCTTTGTGAAAAAGAGCTTCCCAAATATGCAGAGCTTGGTCAGAGCACCCACACTCAGTCCTTCAGCCCAGCATCATTGTGCAGCGAACAACCTGGACAACTGTTCTCAGCAGCCCTGCCATTTATGCAGAGCTCAACTCAAAGATTTCATCCTCAAAGAGATCTTCCATAATACTCTTCTTTATAGTCTCATGCTCAACACACATTCTCTATCTCCTTACTGTGCTTTGTGGTTTTGCCACTTATCATCTGAAACTATTTTGTATTTTTATTTGTAATCTGTTTATCATCTTTTACCCCCAAGAAAGTGAGCTTCACAGAAGTTGGGATTTTAACTGTCTTGTTCAACTATCTATTCATTAGCACCTAAAAAAGGCATTCACTAAACATTTGTTGACCAAATGAATCAATGGCTACACAAGTAGTAGGGCCGTTAGCAAATCACAATATCCTCTGGTCTTCACTCTTAATGTAAAACAAAGGTTCTAAAACATAGTGTTCCTCAGCTTCCTCTCACCTTGAAAATTCTATAGTTATAATGATATGTGAGCCATTTATATTTGAAGAAAGAGCTAATCTGTCTGCTGAATTATTCAGTTTTGCTTGCTTTTAAGAGGAGGAAGAAAAGGGAATGGATTCTGTGAAATAACTACCCATTGCCGAATTAAGCAAACTTAAGGGCATGTTCAAACTTAGAGTTAGATAGGTGTGAAACTAAGTTAAATTTGCTAACTAACTTACAATCACATTTCCAGAATCTGTGTATGGGGCAATGCATAATATTCTCTTCTTTCCTTCAAATCAAATCCTGAGTTGCTGGCAGTGCTGTTAAGCAAATAATTATACAACTTCATGAAAGCATCGTATTTCAACGCCTTGTCCAAAACACACACGATGAGTCAAACGCCCAGCTTGCCCTTCCAGGTGTGGTCCCTGGTATTGTGTGTGCAGCCCCCCGTTCCAACCCTTACAGATCCAGGAACGCTGCACGGCACCTAGAGCAAAGCGATGGAAGTTAAAAGGAAGAAAGAGAGGCTTACTTTGTCAAGTGTTTCACCAAAATATCCAACATTTCTTTATTTTTCTCTGGCAGCTTGTGCACCAAGAAATGGATAGCATTGACACGAGATTCTGGGCTGCCGCTTTCTTTAAAAGAAAAAGAAGAAGAAAGAAAAAAAAAGTAGTTAGTAGAATACTCAGAATTGAATTTATTTCTCAAAATCAACAATGACAACAGCTCATCTTCAAGATTAGTCAAACACAGAGAATTTAAATGTATTTTGCCACCTTTAAAAGGAGAAAGAAATCTTTCTCCCTATCATTAATCTTCTAACGCCTCCCATATGGGTTAATTTCAGCCCAGCTGCAGTTAGTGCCTTTCCCTGGGTTTGTACCAAAAACAGACTCCTTGGATAGCTGCTGCAGAATCTCCCTCTTGCACACTGCGCTTCAAGCCTGCGTGTCACACACCAGATGGAGTCCAGTCGTGGGGTCACCGCCCCACAACGGAATGCAAGTAAAACATCAGCAAATAGGCAACTCCCTGTTAAGGATTGAACTGTATCCCCCAAAAAGATATACTGAAGTTCCAACTCTTAGGCCCTCAGAACGTGCTGCTTTAAACTGCACTTGGAATCTAATCAGGTATGGCAAGATACGGCAAGGACTGCCATACAGAGCAAAGTTTTACACCCGGGGCCCTGGAAACAGAAGGTAACCCTGACATTTTTTGAAGGATGGATTAGAATGCAGAAAAAGGACAATTTAGGAGGGAAATGGTATTTGGGAATGAAGTGACAGGAAGGAAGGGGGTAGACGGTAGAACTACACATAAAGAAGCAGACCACAGAAGTACAGATGCTCCTCACCTTATGATGAGGCTACATGCCAATAAACCCATCGTATAGTCGAAAACTGGGGACCATCCTTATAGCCTAGAGTCAGAGTCTCTGCTTCTAACTGATAGCTGAGTGGCCCTGAGCAAGTTACCTAACCACTCTGTGGCTCAGTTTCCTCATCTGTAAAATGAAGATAATATCTCAAACAGCCAGTATGAAATTAAAGGACTGTACTTAGCCTCCGTGGCTGCCACAAATAGGCACTCAACCACTGTTAGCTATTATTACTGCTGTTGCTTGTGTTGCTATTATTATGTAAGAGCTACGATGGAAAGAGAACTGACAGGATTTAGCAGCAGACTGGCAGGGGATGAGGAGGAGGAAGGCAGAGATGACCAGAGCTCCATGTCTGGCTTGCCTGGTAGTTCTACCAGTTCCACCACCAAACAGCAGTGCGGAGGCAGAGCTAGTGTGAGGAGGAAGATGACAGTGGAGGTGATTTTCAAGTGGCTGGTATCCAGCAGGTGGCTGGGAGGCTTTAGAGACCAAGTCTAGAAATGTTCTCCAGAAAATGTGACGTCTAGCACGTGGCTGAAGCTGCCTGACACCTTCAGAAAGCTAACTGAGGGCACTGTGGGGGAAAAGAGCTCCAAAGACATACAGGGGACAGGCCAACTCCTGGGCTAGGAGAAGCAGGCACAGCGAATGGAGGAGGACGACGGGGCGGGGGGGGGGGGAACCAGAGAGGTTCAGTGTCAGCAGGAAGCAAGTGAGAAGAGCTGCACAGACTGGGTGCTGCCAGTGGTATCGATAGTTAAGAACGGAAACAGTGGGAGAAGGGACCTTGGACACCACTAAGTTTATCAACAACTGACAGCCCCTTTCTACTAAAATGGGGAGGTTGAGGAGGGCGCTGCTGGAGAGGGAGCGCAGAGTGGGACTTCAGAACACAGTCGAAAAGCAAGAAACTGAAGGTGACAAGAAGGAGAAGTAAAAAGAACAAGACAGGGGTATTTATTTTTTCAAAATGATAATAGTTTTTTTTCTTATGATAAAAATTAAATACATGCTCTGCTAAAATTTTAGACAACAGAGAGAAAATAAAGACTTAAGTAAAAATCTCTAAAAATCTCACACAATCAGACTAGAAAGAACCGCAAATCCAACAGAAAAGGAGAAAGACAGGCAGACACAACCTAATGAAAAAACAGGCAAAAGACTGGAGCATAACTTCACAAAATATTCTTTCACATGACCAATTAGGAAAAAAAAAAAAGCACACACAAAAATGGGCTAAATCTACATCACAGAAATGGAAATTAAAACCACAAGGAGAGACTACTACTACTTAACCCCCACAATGATTTAAATGAATGCTTACATCCTTGAGCAATGCTATGAGGCAAGTAGAACTTCCAGGCACCAACTGGGGGGAGTGACGAAATGGCAGAGCCACTATGGGGAAATGTCTGGCAGTATCTATGAAAGCTGAGCAAACACATATTCCATCACCCAAAAATTCCACTCACAGGTAGGTATATAACCAAGAGAAACGCACATAACTGTTCACTGAAAGACACATGCTAGAGTATTCACAGCAGCATCCTTTGTAATAGCCCCAAATTGGAAACAACCCAAATATCCATTGACAGAATAGACAACTATACTGTGGTGTATTCTGGCGTCCTGTGGTGTACAACAGAACGCAATGACAATGAATCAACTACTGCTTCACACGACATGGATGAGTATCACAAACTAAGCAAAAGCAGCCAGAGACAAGAGAGGATCTTCTGTCTGGTCCCCTTTACTTAAAGTTCAGAGACAACAACCCAAGCCACATTGTCAGGAGAGTGGTCACACTTTATGGAGGCGGAAAGGGACTACATGGGTGTGACAAAGGGCTTCTGAGGTTCTGATGATGTTTGACTTCTTGATCTGGGGGCTGATCACAAGGATATCCCCACTTTGTTAAAATTCGATAAGCTGTATGCCTATTTCTGCACATGTTACATTTCAATAAAAAGTTTACCTAAATTATCAATAATCAATCTTACCCTAAGATAAGCTAGTAAATCCCATGTTTAATGCTTTCATAGTTTTCCTTCCTTTTTTATAGTGAAATGTATAAACAGCTTATTTAGTAGATCATGGATATCTTTCCATGTCACTAAACACAGCACCATCAGTTTTAGGAACACCTGGATTGTTTCCAGTGTTTGCAAAGCTAAGTTTGTTCCAGTTTAAACTACCAATAACAGTGTCTGAACATGAAAAGTGAGGTTTTGCAATAGAGGACACTGAGATAGTTGTTGCTAAAGAAAAAGGAAGCAAAAAGGCTAAGAAATTAAAAAGCACATGATAAAGTAGAACACAATTAAATCATATTATGTAATAAAAAAACTTTTATATGCAAACTAAATTTATCACTGAAAACAAAAGCACAACTGTCTAAAATGTTGGGTAATATTCTTCGAAGGGGGAATGAATGAACAAAGTGTTAGGTAATAAATTATAATCCAGCTCTTAATCTGGCATTAAAATCAAGACCTAATCAATGCTGGAGAAACAAAAATATAAATATATAACAAGTTTAATTCACAGATCTGATTTTAAAAAGTAAAATTAGAACAAAGACTCTGAAAAATAGTCAAAAATTCCAAAGGAATGAAAAGATAATTGCTGAGGATAAGAATTTTATACTTCAAAAAAGGAAAAATTAGGCTGGACGCAGTGGCTCACGCCTGTAATCCTAGCACTCTGGGTGGCCGAAGCGGGAGGATCACTCAAGTTCAGGAGTTCCAGACCAGCCTGAACAAGAGTGAGACCCTGTCTCTATTATAAATAGAAAGAAATTAATTGGCCTACTAAAAATATATATACAAAAAATGAGCCGCGCATGGTGGCACATGCCTGTAGTACCAGCTACTTGGGAGGTTGAGGCAGAAGGATTGCTTGAGTTTGAGGTTGCTGTGAGCTAGGCTGACACCACGGCACTCTAGCCCCGGCAACAGAGTGAGACTTGTCTCAAAGAAAGAAAGAAAAGAAAGAAAAGAAAGAAAAGAAAGAAAAGAAAGAAAAGAAAGAAAAGAAAGAAAAGAAAGAAAAGAAAGAAAAGAAAGAAAAGAAAGAAAAGAAAGAAAAGAAAGAAAAGAAAGAAAAGAAAGAAAAGAAAGAAAAGAAAGAAAAGAAAGAAAAGAAAGAAAAGAAAGAAAAGAAAGAAAAGAAAGAAAAGAAAGAAAAGAAAGAAAAGAAAGAAAAAGAAAAGAAAGAAAAGAAAGAAAAGAAAGAAAAGAAAAGAAAGAAAAGAAAGAAAAGAAAGAAAAGAAAAGAAAGAAAAGAAAGAAAAGAAAGAAAGAAAGAAAGAAAGAAAGAAAGAAAGAAAGAAAGAAAGAAAGAAAGAAAAGGAAAAATTTTTGAAAATTTGTCCTAAAAAACTATCTCTCACTTATGAATATATATGGTCATTGACAATCATCTTTCTCTGATGAAAACCTTGCTTTAATATTTCAGGATTTATAATACTTAGAAACACAAGCTAGAGAAATAGTTACCCTCTAGGGATAAGGTTCTTCATTTCTCAAAACTGAGTAAGTTTTGAGAAACAGTCAAACCTTTCACTTTCTCTCCAGCCCCTCTCCCACTAAGCTAGCCCCATCTCTTCTGAAATCACACATATATTTTTTCCAAGTCTGCTTTTTTTTACCTCTTATTTATCCTCTTCAAAAAAATATTTTTCAGTAAGGCTTTTAAAATACAATCACTTTTTTCTATACTTTATTTTATTTTGACATTAATCAGAGCTTTCTATTAGCAGGCATTTATATATGGCTACAACATAATATCTTTAAGGTACTCAAAAAAAGTTGTCTAAGAAAAAGTTAGCTTCAGTTGCTTCTGCTATATGCATTATAGTTTAACTGATATTAATTGATAAAGAATAAAAAACCTAACTTTTTTTTTTAAAAATCTAGGATATGAAATTAATCATAATACCAAATTCCTGAAACATGCCAGGGAATCAGGAGTTTTACTGTCATAGTGGAAAAACCATTTTAATTGTGAAACTAACAAATCGGCATCCACCACACTGTAATGTCCATCTGCTGATGATGCCGTGCCAACTCATGGAAACTGAAAAAGATATGATCCTGGAGCTTTTCAAAGACATACAGGCAGATAAATATTATCTCAATATTTAAATGTCAAAAGTCAGTAACACTGTAATTTTACAAAGGCATTAGCAGTAACCATCCAAGCATTTCTCAAGGGACAAAGGGCTTCAGTCAACAGACATCGAGTGTTCCAGTTCTTCTGTGGAGTTCCCATCTACTGTGACATTAGTACAGCAGGCTAAGAGAGATGGATGCCATTGAGCATTCAGTTCCTTTTATTCCCAAGTTCCTGAGTCCTTCTCTGCCAAGAACCATGCGCTTTTGTCTTGCTTCCCATGCTCTTTTACCAAAAAGGATAGAATATTCTGGTTAGGCAAACACCAATGTCCTGTATCCTATAATAGTTATGCTTCTCGTGATCAAGGACTAAAAAACTTTATGGTTATGATTTTGCTTCCCAGGAACCTTGACTATGGGAAGCAAATATACTGGCCATAGCAGCACACGTGTTTCTCATTTGCATGATGGTTAAGAGATTTTTCATACGATGCAACAACAGGCATCCAGGCTTTAGCTGTCGTTCTCACACTAAGTTTACTGTGTGTCCAACCCTGAAGCACAGGTTCACTCTTCCACAATGTCACACCAAGGACTCTGAGCCCAAAAGGCGGACACACTGACCACAGACTGCAACTTTCTCAAAGGGGAATGTCACGCAGCAATGCATCCACGTAGATGCCTCTCCTAGCCTTCCTATGGGGGACACAGTCTTTTGCAATCCTGCATAGACCAAGTAAATTTAAGAATTTTGACACCAAAATTCCATTACAGTCTCTCACAAGATGGATGGCCTCTAGTTCCTTTTAGCAAGTGTATTTTGGAGCTATCAGAGTTAAATTAATTCTCTTAGTTTTCTCAAAGAAAAAAAATTTTTTTTTAAATTTTTCCAATGCATTCAACATTGAACTTGGTAATAAGTAGATTATCGCAGAACAAGGAACAAAAACAATTTTGCTTTCCATGGTGACAAAATAGAAACCAAATTCATATTTGGATCATGAACTCCAGAAATTAACACAGACGTTCTCAACAGAAAACTGGGAAAGAAACTAGGAAAGAAACTGATGAGAGAAAATGAAGGGACCCAGGAGGAACCTTCAGAACTCTCAGCAGGGAGGGTAGAAGAGACAATCTCATCACCACAGAACAGATGGAAACCACCGCACATGACTGAGAAGAATCAAAAATTAGTTTCCAGGCTGGTGTGAGAGGCGGTAACAAAGACTGGCGATGCTTAGTAATTTTAGCAGTCAGCTCAGCGAACAGATACTGTAGCAAAACAAGGTAAGCTGTGTCATTGTTAATGGAAAATGAGAGCTTAACCACATTCAAAAGGGGAGACTAATTTTGGCCGACTGATTTCTGTAACTGTTTTATTCGATACTTAAAAGTACATATGCAAAAGATTAGAGAATCTGCTCCCACTCTCTTCCTAAGAGAGGCAGTCAGTGCAGAGAAGGGTACTCACAAGAGATTAAAATAAAAAAATTAAAGTCTACATTGCAAATGTTGGCCCCTAAAATACAGCCATTTAATGCATGTACTTTTTCTCATTAAATAATGTTACTGCAGGTTCCATTCCAACCACAACTGCACTTAGGTGCAAATCCATGCCAATAACCACAGTAGCGACAGTATTTCTTTCTAACAGGTCCTGTTACTCAAATCACTGTGAAGACGCTATTACAGCCCATCCCCATGGAGTCAGGAAGCAAGACACAAGGTATTGGTCCAATAGGTGACAATCCCTTTTGCACTTACACAATCCTTTTACCACACTGTTTAAAGATATCTTCAACAAATTCTTTAAACACATTTCCTACGCCCACAGACTTTATTACCTATTAAGTTCCTACCTCTTAGGAACTCTTTCATCCAGCAAAATACATTGATATTCAAATTTCAAATACACTGCCTTCAGTCATGGGGCATGATGACAATGCTAATGACACTCCCTTGTGGTAATTTAAAACCCTATTCCATAATCACTTTATCTTTTTCCAATTCTCAAAGGATTCTAGATTAAAACTGGCACTCTTTTGCTTTTTCCAGTCTCTAAGGCAAACAACATGAAACAATTGTCCTCCAACTAAGTTTAATTTCGCTTTCCCCAGTTTGCCAAAAATGCCACAGGGAAGAAATCAAAACAACTAAGCATTTGCTTGAGTTTTTGCCAAGAAAACTTTCCCCCACTCCCTTGATCACACAAATTCTCTTTTTATAAAAAGAAGTCCCCTTCCATGTGAAAACAAAAGTGAATAGAACTCTATTTTTGCCTTTTCCGAAAGTCTATTTTATATGTACAGTCTAATTGGGCCTACACATTGCTTCTTTCTGCAACATACTAAGAACCTTTACTCTGGCTGGAGCAGAGACCTCACAAGAAGATAACATTTAAAGCAATGTTCAGGCAGTCGTAACATGGGTCCCAAAGGAATGGCTCTAAGTTTTTCAAAAGATTAAGCTATGGAATACATCCAAGGGGAGAAAATAAAAGGAAATGAAAATACAATTACAGCTACTGTCAGTGCACCTGTGAAAACCAATACTGCAGGTTTTAGCCAGTGGAATTGGGGTTTGAATTTTAAATAAGGTTCCCTGTAATCTGGCAAGTTACTTAACATGTTTCAACCTTCATTTCCTTAACCATTAAACACCTAACACCAGTGTACTTTACGAGACTATGATGATTAAACAGCATGTGTTGAATATAAAAAAAGTGAGCTGTATGATAATAGAAAACAAGAAAGCCTCAAATAAGTTTGACTCACAAAAAATTTAATCACAAAATTCTACCCAACTATAGGCCTTTTCATTTAACATTTCATCACATATAATTCACTCTCCATCAAACACTGCTTGAGCTTCTGGCATCATCTCATAATATTCCTTCTGTCTGTAATTTACAACTAAATATCTTTCTCTGTGAAGCTATCTCCAACCTACTAATCTTTCCAAATCTGCTAATCTCCCCAACCTTCTGCAAGTTAAACACGTCTGCATCCCCTTAGCATTTTGCTCATGCCATTATTATATATTTTATGGTATAATGAGAAGTGTGTATGCTCCAACGCTTGCTGCAGAATTGGCTCATGGGGGCAGGAATCCTGCCCTGGCTCTACATTTCCAGTACCTACCAGTGACTACCACACAATAAGCAATAATTAATATTTGTGAATGAATGAATACAGTGTTCCTTTCTTCACCTTCTGAAACGGGGAAAAATATATTCTAAATTGATTTCTATTTTTAATACAGATTGCAATAACAATGAAGTTAAATTTTTCATGTGGAAATTTTTGGTTTGTAATACTTATCAACCACAAAACTGCTTCTATGCACCTCTACATAATACTTACTGGCTGGAACAATGAAATCTCCATGCAACTCATAGGTCATGAGAGGCTCCGGAAGACTCCTGTGTGAAAAGGACAGCTCAGAATTACAAAACAAATTCAAACAGGTCACCTCTCTCTGAGATTTTTCTATAAAAGAGTGTTAAATGAGTTGTGCATTTCTTAATTAACATGAAAAACTTCCCTAGGGAATAACTTTACATATCAAAAAAAGATATATACATCAAATGGATCACTTTATTAACCGCTATTCACACCATCTACTATCAAAGTTTAAGCAGCTACAGAAAGCTATCAGATTTAAACATATAATACTTCATATCTAATCTTGGAACATACCTTTACTAACATCTGGTTTTATATATAAAACTTCCTTCCACACATTAATGTATTTAAGCTAAACATTCCATCTAACCAAATATATGCATATAATTTTGAAAAACCATCTCTAAGATATTAAGTGAAGATGCCACAAAAAATACATAGAAAAATCAAATCCTCTTAAATATTCCCATTATAAAAATAAGAACTTTTTTACATTTATGCCTATAAAACAAGAAAAAAGATATGAAGTGATAACAAAAATATACATAGCATTTTCATATTCTATAAAACAAGTTACATAAATGGTATGATATTTGATCCTGTGATCAATAGAACTGGACAGTTCAGTTAATCTTGCTACCTACCTATCTTTAAAAGACAAGATCACCTAAGTTTATAAACACTTAAAGAACACCTAGAAAAGGATCAATCTGTACAGCCTTTCTGGAGGGCAATCTGGCAAGATATTAGGAACTTTTAAAAGATTGAAATCCTTTAACTCAGAAATTCCTCTTCAAATCTTTAATAAAAAAATCAAAGTAACATAAAAAAAGTTTTTAAACATTTAAAAGGCCAAGAATACTGCCAGGGATAAAAAAGGTCATTTCATAGTGATAAAAACGTCAATTCATCAAGACGCCAAAACAATACTAACCATTAATGGATCTAATAACAGAGCTGCAAAATACACAAAGAGAAAACTAGTAGAACTGCAATATGCAATAGACAAATCCCAATCCATAAGCAGAGATTATATATCTCTGTCTCAGTATCTGATAGAACAAGTAGAAAATCAGTTACGATACAGGAAATTTGAACAAAACTGCCAACCATATTCACCTAATTGGCATTTCCTTCACCTATATGACACACGACATAAAAGCAACAGACCACACATTCTCAGAGCAGATGGACCATTTTTTCCCCAGAATAAACCACATTCTGGGCCACAAAACAAATTTCAACAAATTTAAAAGGGTTCCAGTCATAAAGAATGTATTATTCATTGGTTATAATAACATTTGAATTAAAACTTAGAGAAACACATCTGGAAAATCCCAAAGAATGGGAAATCAGGAAGTATTTTGAACTGAAGGTAATAAAAGTACAACATATCAGAATTTGAAAGATGTAAGTAAAGCCGTACTTAGAGGGAGTTTTATATAACTAAATATCTATATTATTAATAGAAGAGAAAAAAGGTCATAAATCAAAGACTTCACTTTGTACCTTAAAGAACTAGGGGAAAAAAGTAAATTAAACCCAAAGCAAGCAGAAAAACAAAGATCAGTACAAAAATCAATGAAATAGAAAACAGAAAAAGAAAAGAGAAAATATTCCAAAACTGGTTCTTTAAGATGAATAAAATTGACAAGTCTAGCTAGAATCATTGGGAAATAATAGAGAAAAAACACAAATGACCAATGTCAGGAATTAGGTGACTGCAGAGTCACTGCAAATTCTAAAGACATTAGAAAGATAATAAGAGAATATTATGAACAATTTTATACCCATAAATTCAATTTAGATAAAAATAGATAAATGTCTTGAAAGACACAAACTACACAAAGCTCATGCAAGAAGAAACAGATAACCTGAGTAGTCCTATATCTATTAGAGAAATTGAATTTGTAGTTAAAAATCTTGCCAGTAAGAAAATGTGGGCTCAGTTGATTTCATTGGTGAATACTACCAAACCAATAAGAAAGACCAATTCTACACAAATTCTTTCAGAAAATAGAAGAAGGAATACTTTCTAACTCATTCTGTGAGATAAGCATTACCCCAATGTCAAAATTAAAGGCATTACAAGAAGACTACAGACCAATATCACTCATCATAAGCACAGAGGCAACTATTCTGAATAAAATGTTAGTAAATCAAATTCAACAAGATAAATAAAAGGATAATATATCATGATCAGGTTGGGTTTATCACAGAAATATAACACTGGGTTAATATTTTTTAAAATTTACATATATATGTATATAAAATATATGCCAATGCAATTCACCATACTGGCAAACTAAAGAAGAAAAGCTATATGATCATTTCAATAGACAATTTATGAGAAAGAATAGTCTTTCCGACAAATGATACTGGAATAACTGGACATCCATATGCAGAAATTAACTTGAATCCATACTTGATATCTTATATAAAAAATTATGCAAAATGGATCACAGATCTAAGTGCAAACCTAAAACTATAAGACTTCTAGAAGAAAATAGAAAGTCTTTGTGACCTTGGATTCAGTAAGATTTCTTGATACAGCACCAAAAGCACAGTTCATAAAATGAAAAATTGATAAATTGGACTTTATCAAAATTAAAAATTCTCTTTGAAAAACACTATTAAGAGAACAAAAAGACAAGTCACAGACTGAAGAGAACATGTGCAAAAGGATAATACTGAAAAATAACTTGTATCCAAAATACATTTAAAAACTTTCAAAACACAATAATATAACAATTGAAATTTATAAAAAGTGGGCAAAAAACATGGACTCTTCACCCGAGTGTGTGTGTGTGTGTGTGTGTGTGTGTGTGTGTGTGTGTGTGTGTGTGTATGGAATGTAAGCACATGAAAAATGTTCAACATTACTAGTCATTAGAAAATGCAAATTAAAAGCACAATGAGATACTGCTGTGTATCTATTAGAAAGGCTAAAATTAAAAAGACTGGCAACCTAAAGAGTTGGCAAGGATGAAGAGGAAGTAGAACTTTTGCATGTTGCTGGTGGGAACATAAAGTAGTACATTAACTTTGGAAAAACATTTGTCGGTTTCCCAAAAAGTTAAGCATACACCTACCGCATGATCCAGATATTCCACTCCTTGGATTTATCCAAGAGAAATGAAAGCCTATGTCCATTCAAAGATTTATACACAAACGTTTTTAGCAGCTTTATGTGCAACAGCCAAAGGCTACAAACAACCCAAATATCCATCAACAGGTCAAAAAAAGTTGTGGTGTATCCATGCGATGGGCCAGTAGTTAGCAGGAGGAAAGAATGAACTACCAGTATATGCTACAACATAGATGAATCACAAACTGATTATGCTAAATTAAAGAATCCTGACTTTTTGTAGAAAAGTATATACCTGTATGATTCCATTTAGATGAAATAAAAGGAAATGAAAATTATTGTATGACAGAAAGCAGATCAATGGTTACCTACAAATGAGGTGGTGAGAAGGGAAGGGTGCAAGAGAGGGATTTCAAACGGCACCAGAAAACTTCTGGGAGCGATGGATAAGTTCTTTGTCTTGATTATGGTGATAGTTACACAGGTGTAGAGATATCAAACTTATCAAAATGTACACTACAAATATGTGCAGCTTATTGCATGTCAATTACACTTTAATAAAGCTGTTTAAAAAATTAAAAATAGATGCAAAAATATATTTACAGGCATATATGTTCCTTACAATTTACAAAGCTACAGTATACACATGTACACACAAAATGACAATGGTAGACAAACTAATACTTTATGCACAAGTGAAGAAACACTGCTCTTATTTCCATTCTCCATCCCCTTCTTCCCCTAATTCCCATTTAAAGAAGAAAAGGAGGAAAAAATCAATTATACCACAGCCTAAATAAGGAGAAAGAAGGGCCAATCAGAAGTAAACCTTTGGGGTTTTTGTTTCAAAGAATGGACAGGCAGGAAGTAGCAAACAAGAAAAATGGTTATCTGGCAGAGAAGGAAAGTTAGAGGGTGCTGAATAGAAGGCTGGGGGCAGATGAGAACATTTAGAAAAACCATAGAGGGCATTTCTTTTCCAATAAAAATGAATTTGTATCTAAATATCTTCCGCAAGTTACTTGTATCATTGCCATATGTCTAGCGAGGCAATGTAGCATGAAAAATAAATATTGTTAACGTTAGGGAAACAGTAATAAAAATGACAAGTTCCCCATCCAAAATTTATTATACTGAGTCACCACATCTCTCAGCCTCCCACCCAACATGTTTTTAAGCCACCTTTCTTTGCCACCCGTTGGGATCTGTTGGGGGATATAAATCATAATATTTACCTAAGCTGGCATTTCCTTCCCAAAAAGTCTCATTCCAATTTCCAGGCTTAAAAGAAGTTTCCTCCAGGTAAAATCATTTTACTAGAAATATCACAGAACAGCTCATTGGTCCCTTCACAATGGGAAACTGTTGTAATGAACATACTGCTGGAAATCAAAATGATGGTCTGCATAGATAAGAAATCATTCAAAGGGCTGGTAGTCAGTCTCCTAAAACACTAGAAGTTTAAAAAAAAAAAATTGTCTCAAGTCAGTAGAAGAAAAAGGGAGATGCCATACATAGGTCCGCTGCACATCTTTTTTCCTTCTCCAAGACCCTGGAGGATCTGCTTCTTGTTTTAGTTTGGTGCTTTGGGGGTTTGGCTGTTTCCCTCCTTCCACCTCCAACCTCCCATCCAATAAGACGGCTGGGTTATTTGTAGTGAGAGGAATTCAAGGGCAAGAGCTTTTTTTGGGTGAGAAAAGCTATATTCAGCTTCACGCCACGGTGCTGTGAGTGACAGAGCTGGGACTCCAATCCCGGCAGGCAGGCTGGCTTCAGACTCCCTGCTCTTGACCATGACACTGTTATGACCTCGCCCTGGGGAAAGAAACATACTAGTTTGGGCCATAACCCTGTTGCCAAAATGGAGGTAGATAAAAATCTCAGTTTTCTCCCGTTTGGTGCATTGCACCAAAAAAAGTGTCAATTAAATCCTAATTACTGCATTTTCAGTTGCTAAAAATAACATAGGGGAAAAGAACAGCAACCCAACTTTCAAATCTCCCAAGGCATCTGCCATCTTATGATAATCACTTTATCACATTCAGGCAGAATGCGAATTTTGTTAGGAGTGAAGTTATATAATAATAGCATCTCATAATGTCGTTCTGTAAGCAACGTTTGCTTAAAAGTGGAATTCCATAGGAGGAAGCAACGTAATGAAAAGAAAACGGCAGAAAAGGCAACACCAGACCAGGGGCAACAAGGAACTAGCTTCGGAGAGTATCAAGATTCAAAAAGAAATTGTATGTACTAAATAAAAAGATCCTCTAGTGTATTAAACTAATTCCTCCCACACGGAAAAAGAAAAGAACCATGTGGAAGCAGGGAGGAAAAAAGGACACGATTTACTGCCAAAGAGTTAGATTTTTACCCTTAGTTTCCCACCAACAACTGAGTCATGCTGGCCAAACCCTGTACTAGGTATGAATTTACCAAACAGGAAAAGGTATTTAAAACCACCTCCTAGAGTGGCAGTACTTTTGCAGGTAACGTTAACATATGCAATTTATTAAAATTTTATATCCTTTACCCATTGTTTCCTTCATTCATTTGCAGGCTTTCTCGGCCTCAGCGCTACTGACATTTTGGACCAAGTAATTCTTTGGGGAGAAGGGTGAGCTGTCCCATGCATTGTGGGAAGTTTAGTAGCCCATCCCTGGCCTCTGCCAGTCAGGTGTCACCCCTCTAGCAATGGTGACAACTAAAAATGTCTCCAGACATTGGCAAATGTCGCCTAAAGGACAAAAAAATTATCCCAAGGTGAAAACCACTGCTCTAATACTTCTCGAGAGGAACAGCTCTAGCTGCTGCCAATAACTGTCATGAACAAGACATTTAAAATGCCTGTCTTCAAGGAGCTTACATTCTAATCCTAGAGTGAGGACTAACAAGATTCATTTTTACCATAATTCTCATCTAAACCAGTCACTATCAGTGGCAATCTAAATATAAGTATATAGATTTAATCTTAATGTTACCCCTTTATTGAGTAGGAATAACAATAATGTACGTCATAGCTTAAAAATTTAAACCAGTGGCCAAAAAACATCTTTCTTTATATAAAGTACTCGAAAATAGGTAATACACACCTATTATCCGTTGATAAATTTTAATATCATTACAAAGTAGGACAACCAGGCAACACAGGCCACCTGATGTGACATAACAGAAAGAATATAGCACTACAATGTATTCTTGAAACAAATAAAATAAAATCTAACCTGATCTAACAGTCTATTTGAAAACTATTAGTTCACAGGAATTACGATGGCTAGAGAAACATATTAAATGACACCATGAGGATATAATCAAAAATGACCCAAATTCATCAATAAATAAAAGCCAATGGCAGAGGAGGGGAGGGATGGTATAGATTAAAAGAAACGGAGTGAAATGTTGGCCCCTGTTTAAATCCTGTAGGATTTAACATAAAAAGACTTTTTTGAGGGAAAAAAAAACTGGTGAAAATTGAACATGGACTGAGTGCTGCATATTTGTTGGGTATAATAGCCCGATTGTCTTTTTTTAAAACTCTATCTTTTTTGTGGTGAATACTCAAGTATTTATAGCTTCAGTAAGGTGTTTTGGAAAATCTTTAAAGCATTATCTTTAAAAAGCAGCAGGTAGTGAGATTGATGAATCAAGAAGGGTGGAATGTTGATAACTCAAGCAGCAGGGTAAGAGGGCCATGAGAGTTCATTACAATAATCTCTCTGGTCTTATGTACTCAAAATTTTTTCTCATTTTTTAAACATACAAAACATGTAATGTAAGTTGATTCTAATGTACATATTGGAACCTAAATAATTTTTACCTGAAAAACAACCCTATGTATGGTTTAAAAGAACTTATCCAGCCGGGCGCAGGAGCTCACGCCTGTTATCCCAGCACTTTGGAAGCTAAGGTGGGATGACTGCTCAAGGCCAAGAGTTCAAGACCAGCCTACACAACATAGTGAGACCCCCATCTCTACAAAAAAAAATAAGAAAAATTATCCAGGCATGGTGGCATGTGCCTGTAGTCCCAGCTACTCAAGAGGCTGAGGTAGGAAGATCGCTTGAGCCCAGGAGTTTGAGGTTGCTGTGAGCCATCATAGTGCCATTGTACTATAGTCTTGGCAACACACTGAGACCTTATCTCAAAAAAAAATAAAATAAAATAAACCCCAAAAAACAAACAAAAAAGAGCTGGTCATATGAGCGCCTTGCCATGTGTTTGCCATACAAAAATGTAAGTCTTCAATGGAACTATAGCATGGGAATCAGTTATGATTTTTTTCATCCTTTTATTCACTTTTTTCTTTACTCTCTATATACCTATTCCTCATCTAATCCCAAACTTATCATTGCATTTCTTTAGTTTTTTTTAAAAAAGGATGACTCATAAAAATGCTGAATCCTCTTCTAACTCTAGTCCTAAATATTTTCTATAATAAATAGAAAACTATCTTAAGATTTCATCAAGTAAACTTCTTTTCTAATAGCTTAGTGTTTACATGTTATCATAAGGCTTTAAGTTCAAATGGTTTAAATTTAAAATAAAGTATCTTCATTTTAGCCTAAAATATAAATATTTAAGGAATTCAGTAAGTTGCCTTTATTCAATAAACCCTCAATAATAAGTAGTTTCATAGTGTTTAATTCTTATAACCCACATCTACAATAGACATCTATTTCAAAACCCAAGTCTATTCAATTTCTATTCTGTTGCAATTCACTTAACAATTGATGTTCCTCTACTATTTACCTTACTTTCTGGAACACTATTAGATACCTCATAAATTTTCCCCTTTTTAATAAGGTTTAACTATTGATATTTATGTACAGAGTTGGCATCTGTTCATGTTACATATCCAAATAGTCCGTTGTTCCCTCTTGTTACTTAGAGGAGCTTACCTCAAATACTGTTTCAGGGCACTCGTTATTGTCTTCACTTCCCAATCGATGGAATTCTCCAGGTCCACCTCATTGCATGTTTTTACATCTAGTGAGTAAGCAAGCAAGAAAAAATAATTAAAAGCTTGAACATTCAAAGGCCCTCTTAACTAGCTCATGAAACTTTTGTTTTCAAATGATCAAACAAACCACAAGTAATTAATCCTGTGGTTTCCTACAAAAACATTATATTCAGTTTCTTTAAAATGTTATAAGCCAAGTTCTATTACTAGACATTTCTAGCACTTCTAAAAACCTGTAATAGAGATCAAAGCAAAAGGACAAGGGTTGAGCTGGGATAAGAATTAGAAATAGTATAGTACAGCATCCATGACTATGATTCATGTACACTATTATCATCATTGTTGTCAAAGGTATTGTTCAGCAACCATGACCTACAGCAGGGGCCCCCAAACTATGGTGAGTTGTATAATTATCTCATTACACATTATTAATACAATGTAATATAGAAAAAAGTGCACAATAAATGTAATGCACTTGAATCATCCTGAAACCATTCCCCCCTCCACTCCTTGGTCTGTGGAAAAATTGTCTTCCATGAAAATGGTCCCTGATGCCAAAAAGGCTGGGGACCGCTGGCTTAGAGTATGTGGCATTTTCAGTTGTGTGTGTACAATTTAACTTGTTTCAGGTGGCATAATTGCTCTTACACTGTGTTATGACAGGGGGAACAGAGAGAGGCACTTTGAATGGCAAAACGACTATCAGAATGGCGACAAGCCAGTGAGGAAAGGGATGAAAAAACTGGTCCAAAACATTTCCAAGATTTGTGTTCTTTATATTATCTTTATGAAAATTAACATATGATCAACCAAAACAAACATATGATTACACATAGACTGAAAAAGTCATTTATGGGCAATCTTTCACATTAAGGTATACAGATGAGTATACATAAGGTATACACATGAGTATACAATGTGTATACTCATGCAGGAAATACTTATTGGAAGCCTCTATAGGACACTTAATGACAGTCACACTAAACTACACTAGTTTGCTTTGTCCTAAAAATGTGTCGATGATGTGTTTCTTACAAATACCCTTGGAAATGGCTAGTAAGTTCTAAGGCATGTGGCACATACACACACACACACACACACACACAATGTGCATGAGGGAGTTAGTAAATTATGGAAAGGGAAAAGTTCATCCTGGCTGAAATAAATAAAAGGAAATTATAGCAAGAAAGGCAAACACTCTTGAGTATGGTGACATCTTTGATCCCTGTAACTCTGGGCTAGCGCACTCAGCTGTGGCTCGGCCGCAGGGAGAAGTGCAGTGTTGGTGTCATAAACCCAGGCTTAAGTGCCTGTACCAACCTGGACCAGCCAACACCAGCCCAAGTAAATGGTTCCAAACCTATCCAAATTTCAGGTCTTCGTCTGCATAGTAACGAGAATATAAATGCTCTCATAAAAACTGCTGGGAGCATCAAAGCAAATGAGGAAGGTATACAGGTTTTTGTAAATTATTAAATGTAGCAGGTTATCGTCACAACTGCATTACTAAAAAGTATAAGCAATCAGTGATGGTACCTACCCAAAGGAATGAGGTGGGAAATGGACTATGATGAATGATACTGAGCCATCAGTATCAACTCGCCTGGTTTTCTACACTCCTATTATGCAAAGGAAAAAATAAGAGATTCATGGAGGAGACTATTTCTTCCTCACTCCAGAATGATGTCCCAACTAAGACAAAAAAAAAAAAAAACTAGTTGTGTCAGGGGTTTTCTTTCCCCCTTATACTGTATTTGTTTACATAGGAGAAGGAAACATCTTGTATTTCCTTTTTAAAAGCACTAAAAAGAAAAACCTGTCAAAATGGGACCACCACATTAAGTCATGCATGCCATTTAAAAAGTTTTAGGCTTGGGCATGATGAAGAATGGATGACAACTCAATGTTGGTCTCAAACTTTTTTTTGAAGAGCAAGTAAAACAGGAAGGGATGGTTATTTCACAGCCATAACATCATACATATGAAGTCAATTACTCAAAGTTCTGGAGACTTAAAAGCACTTCAACATTTCTTGATTACAGCAACTGACAGCAATATGCAATAAACTACAACAATGGCAATTGACACTGATTACATTTTGATCAGTTCCTACAATTCAGAACTCATTTGTTACTGAGCTTGTCAGACAAGCCACAGATACATTCAAGAAATCAAATTAAGCACCCTGATTAAAGGTGCAATCCTTTATAACTAGGTCTAAATAATACTGTTCTAAAGGCTTTGCCAACCAATTACTTTAGTAACTGAATATTCTCTCTCTCATTAAATCAATTATTTAAATCTCATTTTAACATACAAGTCAGATAACATTTTCAATCAACTTGCTACCAGCAAATCACCTTTTTAAAAATCCAAGAGGCTTCTAAAAGAAATCTTTTATTTCCAGCTTTCTACCAAATTATCATTCTATATTTTGAGACTTGTATCCTTTGTACAGAAAAATAAGCCATCCTTCTAAATTCATGGAATACAAAGCAACTGTCACATCAGAAGCTAATGACTACATAGTGTCTATGTTACTAATCCTCTCCTAAATTTTTACTGTTTTCAAAATAATTCAATCATCCCCAGCAGTCCTTTTACAATCAGCGGATGCACTGGGACTAGGCAGAATTTAATAATTTATTTGGGATTCAAATATAAAAATACATTTGGAGTGTTCATTCAGAATATATGTTCCATTATAAATTAAGGTAAAAATTGTTCTTTCTTTCTGATCAAGGAACAATATCTTATGGATTAGTTAAAAATCTAAACTAACAAGCAAAGATACAAAGAGTTGATTTTTTTATTTGGGTGAGTGGTTCACACTTACATAACTACTGGTAAATTTTTTGAAACTACAAACTTGCAGTCCAACCTAAATGCAAAGTGCCATTTTATGCAGCTGCTAGCACCCTACTCCACACCGACTTGGGTCCAATTTTAAAGTACTTGAAGAAGCACAGTGACCGGATGAATTTTGAGAAATATGCTTATATAATCAAAACTTAGAATTGTTTCAGCTACATTTGTTCATTTTTTTTCCCCAATCTATGTGACAAAGCTGTCATATAAACAAATTAAACAAGGTAATATTTTTAAAGTAAAACTCTCCACATTTTTTATTTCTTGTTTTCCATGGTTCTATGTCCAAAAAAAAAAAAAAAAAAAAATCATCCAGCCTTTGTTGCAAATAGATTGAGAAATAACCACTGAGTTCACCAAAGCACACAAGCTTCTACCACATTTTCTCACATTTTCTCCTTCTTCTGCTGTTTCATTCTAAAGGTGGGGGGAAGAATACATGACAATTCTAACTCATATCAGTTCTCATCTACCATGAACTATTATAATTTATCTTTTACATTCTCAACCCCATCTACTAAAAAACCATGAATCACCCAAAGACACCTCATCTAATATTTTCCCTGTCTTCCCTAAGTGCTCCAAGTTTCTACTTTAAAAAACAACAACAAACTTTTACCAGACTGTGTGTGCCCTGTCTTAGACTGCAAAGGGGAAGAAAGGAAAATGACCTGTAAATGAAAGGAAAGCAATTGCTCACATGGGCATTTTCTCAAAGGCTCCCTGGGAATCCAGCCAACTGTTCCCTTCTGCTCCCAGGGTGGAGAACATCTAAGAAGGCAAACGACTCTCACCAGCAGGGGGAGGAGGGCTGCTAGGCACTCCTTTACCTGGCCTGGAGGAGTATAAATGACTTTTCTATTTAGGGAGCTTCCTGTGGTCAACTGCCATTATGCTTTCATGTTGGCAAGAGCAGGGTTAGGAGGACTGGGGTGGGCAGAAAAGTTTGGAGGGGGGAGGGGAAAAGGAGGAAGAAAGGAAGATGATAATGGAGAGAAACAGTTTTCTATATTTTAATACTAAATGAGAAGTGGGAAAATATACCAGGAAAAGGAGGCAAGTGAAAAGAAAACATGCAAGAGATTAAGCATATACCCTTTCTTTAGAAACCATCATAAACTTTTAGACATTAGTATTTAAAGAACACTTAAAACATTTTAATCAACAATACAAAATATTCTATGTAAAAGTGACAATAAAAAAAAAAACTAAAGGAAGTAATTAGCTCTCAAGAACTAAAGAGGAACAAGTAAATGGCAGATCTTGAAAAATATAAAATGGCTTGGAATTTTTTCTCAGATACTTAAAAATTATTTTTTCATTTCTATGAAGAAAAATGCATCATAAAGAAAATGTGCATTGAAAAACTTCCAATTTGAAATAAATGTATTACCTACAAGAGTAATAATGTAAACACTGACTGGTTTAAAAAAACAAAGTTAAAAATTTGAGAGATCCACTGAATTTTTTTTCTCTTTAGGATACATGTGCAACCTTGAAACAATGCAGAGATGTGGGGAAAGTTGGAGAGAATCATTATCTATGGGATTATGCATACATGACTATTCGAAACTCTAAAATCCTTTTTATGGAAGAGGTATTAAATTATTTCCATTTCAAAACTCTAAAATCCTTTCTATGGAAGAGGTATTAAATTATTTCAATTTGAACACTTAAGGAGAAGAAAAGGAAATACGTATCTTAAGAAAATCTTAAATTGATTAGGAAATAGTGAGTTGTCAAGAACTAAGGTTTGTGTTGGTAACATAAAATAATGAGAAAATGGCCCTAATGCTAAAAAAAAAAATCTGAAGTTTTGATTGACAATCTTAAATTCATACTAGGAAATCTTTATAGATTAATTAAAATAAATTTATATTGTGTAGCCCTCTTAAATGAATTACATAATGAAGAAACAACAAGTCAGCATTTCTCTCTCACATTCATTCTCTAACTTCCTATGTTTGCAGTTACTGAAAACCCAGCATTTCCCTTGCCAGCATGTTGAATGAGGTTGTGTCATGCTTGTGTCCTGGACTTCTCTACTCTGAGGCTCACGAAAAGTAAAAAAAGTTTTCCAGGTCATGAAATGTTGAGGGTTTAGACATTTACAAACACCTTGTAAGCTAAGGACTGTCTAGGGACCTGTCCCATAAGCAGAGGAAACTACCACCCTGAGTTCAGCAATGCTGTACATGTAGGATTTTATGAGATTAAGAACAAATTTTGAGGCAGTTTAGCACTTCGAGGTGACCACAGAAACACCCTTGTTCAAACTTTCCTAGAACATGAACAAGAAGATAATAGAAATAATGCCAGGGTCCTTATGACCAATTTACCACCAAAATGTGCCTTTCAGCCAAAATTCCCATTCTGATACCAATACAGTCTTCCAGTTCTAATCATATAACACCATCTTTGAAATGAAAAAAGTGTTTCTAATTTTAAAATTAAGTAAAAGCAGATGCTGTAGTCCCATTAAACTCTTCCAGCTGCTACTGCACCACTGGCAACCTGAGTCTATTTAATTTGGAGACCACTAATGGTAGAAAGGAAAATCTGACTGCCAAAATCATATACCCACGTTAACCCAGAGAGGCAGAAAATGAAAACAGCTCATGCAAGTGAATGTATTCTAATAAGGCTCTCCAACTGATGACGGACAATTTTTCCTGTGGTTAATAACTAAAAAAAGGTTGTTGCTTATTAAATCCTTAATTCAAATACAGCCAAACAAGCAATCCTATCTGTAACACGTCAGTTGATTTTATTCATCTTGGTTTATGCTTCATAAAAATGAGCCTTTGCTACAATACTTTGAGATGCAGACAAGTTTAAATGCATTCACAGCACACCTGAGGGCACTGTTAATGTTGATTAATTAAAGTGAGATATCAAATAAATTAACATGTAGCAAGATCATAATGACAGACTGGTTTGATATGCAGGCCCCTCACCTGATGAGTTATCATCCCTCCTCAAGAGGCAGCCTGTTTTGGGGTGGGGAAGAAGTGGAGTGTCTTACAGGTGGCAACGAACTGACAGCAGCGTGTAATGTAAAAACGCTTTGTCATTCACATAATGTCTGGGGTAATGAAACGAATTCACTTTTGGCTTCCTCTAGTTTGCAATGCCAAAGAACACAGTGTTATCAGCACAGATGGAGCATGCATGGTTCTGGAGAAGAGCCTGGTGTGAACTACAAACAAGCCACTGTGAATACCAATGAATCCCCGAGAATCAGACCCTTGCTGTCAAATGACAGTTTTGGAAGCTCCATAAAAACGAGCGAGTCCCAATGGTCTTGTCCAACCAAATATACTGTCACAATTCTGGACAGGCAATTGGAAGCCATGCACATCATAGAATCCTGACTGCTACTTTCCAGTGAAAAGCAAGCATAAGAAGACATTCAACCATGAGCTGCGTTCTTTTCTGTATCTTAATAAGAGGTAGTTAATAATCTATGCTGATGCAAGTATTATTCTACTTTTCTGGGCCAACTGTGTCTGCCCAGGAGAAAACTTATCTGGGCGGTAGAAGACAAGAATGGAATCACAAGTATACTGTACATAACTATGAAATATTAAGTTGTAAAGTCTATGAACATAAACAAATAACACATGGAAAAATGATTAGAAAAGAGGCATACCCATCAACATACTCAGAAGTCTCTGGACCTTTGAACTCACCCCCACAACTCTGTACAATCCTTGGTCATTTATACCTATGGAAGAAACAAAGTGTTAGCAAAATATAACACTACCCTATTTTAAAAGCCATCATCAAACAGTTGCATTCAGAATCTTTGCTAACATTAGCACATTCTTGTTGACTACAAAAATAACTTTTGACAAAAGCAAGTGTTTACCAACATGTTTTACTAGCTTTGTGTTTGAGAGTTGTGGTTGAAAAGTAATCTCGTAAAACAATGTTATATGAGGACAAAAATGTGATGAGTCAATGTTAATAGGTATGGACACACTGAAATATATACCAACGCAATTTGTAAAGATGCACTAAAACTTTTTGTTTCTTATGTTTACTGATTGTTCACATTTTTCTTGAAAAATGCTAGCCCTTCTATAAGGTGATGATTAGTACATTAGAAAGAAATCATTATTTGGATGATTCTTGAAAACCATGAAAATTCATTCAAAACTAAAGCAGAACTATATTTTTTTCAGGACAGTTGTTACATGCCCTGTCCAGCGAGGAGCTCTGAAACTTCAAATAAATATCACCACAAACTATATATATGGCAAAATGAACCAGATCATTGCATCCTCTCTCTCTGCAGAGACCTGAAAACAAAGTACCCCTGAGCGAAAGAGACAAATAAAAGGTAAGAAAATTTATTCTCAAACATAACTTAGTATGCTAAGCAAATGCCTTTTATTTGGATTCTGATCTAAAGAAACCAATGATAAAGTTATTTTTCAAGCAATCAGGAAACTCTAGCATTAAGGATATGTAAGAACATGTCCATTTCTTAATATTGCATCCTGAAAGGGGTGAAAGTAACCTTGGATTTGCTTTAAAAGGAAAGAAGGTACAGATGAAGCAACTGTGGCAAAATCTCAGCGATTACTGTATCTCAGTGAGAAGAAAATGGAAGTTGTCTGTCCCAAGCACTCCGCTTCTTTTATGCTTGAAAAATTTCAAAATAATGACTTCCCAAAAATGTGACTTATATTTACTTCTCAAAAGAGTTGCAGCTTTCTGGTGGTGTGTTTATTTTCTGTGCTATGAATGTTAAAACTAACAAGAACACAACTGGCTGACAAGGAGATGATGCCTTGAATCTCCAAAGTTGCAAAACAAAACAACACAACAAAAAGGCCATGGAATTTGCCTAAGGGTGTTTACTTTCTTTTCACCTCCCTGCTTGGAGTGATGAAATGAACACTAGACAGAGGCTGCAGAATTAGATTCAAATCACTGCTCAGCCACTCCCAACAGGACAAGAAACCTCTCTGCATCTAAGGCTGCATTTGAGATCAAGGACTGGATCCCAGGCCCTGCGTTATGCTGGGAGGGAAATGAGATGACACTCACACATGTCCTGCAGATTATAACTCATGGCATGCACACACATTTTCATCATTCCTTGCCAAAAATCACTTGTTTCCTTCTTTCTCTACTTTTTGCCTTTTATTTATTCCTCCTTACTCATTTCTTTAAGCTTTGCAAATGTCCTATTTTTTTCTTCTGTTATGGGCTGAACTATGTCCTCCCCCCCAAAATTCAAATGTTGATGCCCTAATCCCCACTACCTCAGAACGTGACTATATTTAAAAATCAGACCTTTAAAAGAGGTAATTACAATATAACGAGGTCATTTGGGTAGGCTCCGATCCAGTATGATCAGTGGCCTTAGAAGAAGAGATTAGGACACAGACACAGAGAAAAGACCCTGAGAAGATGACCATCTACAAGCCATAGAGACCTCAGAAGAAACCAGCCCTGCCAACAGCTTCGTACTGGACTTGTAGCCCCAAGAATGGTGAGAAAAGTCATTTCTGCTGTTTCAGTCACTCAATGTGTGATAGTTATGGCAACTCTAGTAAACATACACTTGCTCTCTCAATGATCTCATTAGAGCTCAAAGAACCAGAAGAGCGAAGGCTGGCCCTTCATTTTCATAAATCTATTCAGAATGCTAAAGAACCACGGCAGCAGAGATGTGCCTTCCTGGTAGAGAATGCTCACGGACTCCAAGAGAGGAGAAAAAGGCAGCGCACCCCTGCCAGGAGTTGGGAAAAAGAAAAGGAAGAAGCCAAGAAACAAAAATCAGAGACCTTTTGAGACTGCTACAGGAGGAAAGACTGAGCCTCATTCCTTCCTTCTTTTAGAAGCCATGACGGCATGTCCAGATAGCTGAAAATACCAGCTGATTTTTTTTTCACTACTCCTCTATTTAAGAAACCTAAAATAGTTTGACCTCAATGCCAGAAGCCAAAAGAACAAGTCTTATTTTGCAGTAAAACAAACGTGCCTCTATGAAAAGTGCCTGAAATACACGGAGAGATGAAATAAGAATGTTACTTCGGCACTAATCATCACTCTGTGCTGGTAATTACTATCAGATAATTGATCAAGTTCAAATTCATCAACCTGAAAGGAGAGTTAATTGCTAACGCATAATGAGAGGTGCAAGGGGGAATTAAAGCTACTCAACACATTTTTTTTTTACTTTTTTTCAATGAAATTTAAAATAAATCTCTTACTAAAGCAGCTTGGAAATAGCACATAAAATGCATACACTCAAGAGCTGTCTGATTTTCTGTTTCTTGTTACACTGTTCTCAAAGGTTCTGGACTAACAAACAAAATGAGGATTGGAACATACTTTACATACACATACATGTTCATACAAAAGCTGTCAAATAAGAATACAGACTACCTAATATGCCAAAGCATATTAGTGGGCTTATTGTATTCCCCTCTAGCTCCTCTTCCAAATTTTCCTCTTTCAGCCAAACGGATCACTATTTCTAATCACCAAGTATTAGAATTTTGAAATTATCTTTGACTTCTTTCCTGTCACTTTCCAAATGTAAGAGGTCAATGCCCTCTTTCTTCAAACTTCAAACCAATCTCTGCCTCTTCAACACAGTCGTGAATTTCATGCACATACATTTATTAAGGAAACCCTGCAAAAAAAAAAAAAAAACAACTATAATCCATTCTAAACACCATCTTCTTTTTTTTCCCTTTTTACTTTGCAAACCACTTTGATTACTTAAGGTCCTCTCCATCCGCATGTGAGAGAGAGCCATCAGCTCAGGCTCACATTCGCCAGCCTTGACCAGTATGTAAGGCAGAAACACACAGACACCCATAGTGGGACCCACCTCACCCACCTACATTTAATGCAGAGTATTTGCCTTACTCAGGGCACACTGCTGACCATCACCCACAAATAACCAAGTGAGTTCCATCCTCCTTGACTATGTTCAGTCTGATGCCTTCCCAATAGGGAAGACTTTCCTTCTCCTCACAGACTAACTCATCTGTCAAGTATTTATTCATCATATACATATAGCCAGGGGCTATTCTGCCTGCCCAAGATTAAATAGTGAGTAAAATAAAGTCCCATCCAAACCTTCAGAACCAGATAAATCCCCTCTTCTCACACCATCCAGCAGTGATATTCCCTCATTGTGAATGAAATTCATAATTAATCCCTTTTAACACTTGATTACATTTTAAAACAACTCCACAATCTCTTAGTCACAATTCCCAAAATCAAAAGCTTGAATGAATAGGAGTCCACGGTAATATTCCCTTATCCCGAACTAACTCATAATTAATTCCTTTTAACACTTGATTACATTTTAAAACAAGTCCACAACCTCTTATTCGCAATTCCCAAAATCAAAAGTCTGAATGGCCGGAGAGGGTGGCTCATGCCTGTTATCCTAGCACTCTTGGGAGGCCATGGCAGGAGAATCACTTGACCTCAGGAATTCAAGACCAGCCCGAGTGAGAGCATTTGGTATTCTCTACCAAAAATAGAAAAAAATTAGCCAGGCATGGTGGCACACACAGAGGCTGAGGCAGGAGGACTGCTTGGGCCCAGGAGTTTGAGGTTGCTCTGAGCTAGGCTGATGCCATGGCACTCTAGCCTGAGCAACAGAGCAAGACCCTATTTCAAAAAAAAAGTCTGAATGGATAGAGAGGAATGATGTGGAAGATGATCGAACAGAAGATATCCTACTCCAATCCCCCAACAAGAACAAGAATTCAGCACCCATCCACAGTCAAAAATCTCTGTACAGAAGTCTTGGGCTTCTGATGGAGCCCAAGACCTTGGAGGGTTATTTTGAGTGCAGACTGACACCCAGGTGGCTAAGCTGCCAAGCTTGCTCCTGGGTTCAAGGCTGGAAATGGTTCAGTCCTCCAAGGGTTTTGGCTACAACACTGTTTGGCCTTGAGCCTGCAACCAAAACTATCTGCCAAGGGGTCCAGAAGGAATCACGCACATTAGAGCCTTATCTGCCTGCTGACATCAGTCTCAGCAGTACTTGCAAGTTGCCCAGTGGCTCAGCTGACCAGCCCCCCTCAGGCAAGGTCCCAGCTCAGAGCTGTTCACCCAAGGACTCAGAGGGAGACTCACCTATATCTCACACCTCGGGAGTCTGAGCCTCCCTAAAGGGCTCATCAACCTCTGTCCCATGGCAGATCCAAGCTTAGACCAGGCCCCTCCCACTGCAATCAGGGGGCTATCCTGATTATGCTAAGATCTGCTGAGAAGCACACCCATCTGGAAACTGGTACAGTAATCTAGACTCAGGTCCCTGGCCAGGGTTCCCACATAGGCCCAGTATCTTCCTTGGGTCTTCACCAGGTCCATCTAGGCCAGAAAGCCACATCAACCTAGGAGCCCTCAAGAGACTCATGGCAAGCCCAGGCTTAGAGCATCTTCTAGTGCCAAGGCAGCTGCAGTGGTCACAGGCTCAGGGAACTCAATAGTAGTCTGCTTAGAATCCCTGGAAGGTGCTCTGATGGACAAGCACAAAGCCAGACTGCAAAGACTAAAATAAATACCTAATTCCTCAATGCACAGACACTGTCACACGTTCACAAGCATCAAGAATATTCAGGGACCAGTGCAGCAAAGGGCACCTGTAGTCCCAGCTACGTGGGAGGCTGAGGCAGGAGGATCACTTGAGACCAGGAATTCTAAGCTGTAATGTGCAATGATCGTGCTTGTGAATGGCCACTGCACTCTAGCCTGGGCAACATAGTGAGACCCTCGTCTCTTTAAAAAAAATTTTTTTAAACAAATGCAAGGAAATTGGAAAATATGACCTCAAATGGACAAAGTAAGATACCAGTGACCCACCCTAAAGTAATGAAGACATGTAAAATCTCTCAGACAAAGAATTCAAAATAGCTGAGCTTCCTTCTCAATGAACTCCAATAAAACACAGAAAATAAATTCAGAAATTTACAAGATTGAAATAATTTTTAAAAATAAAAAAGGAATCATGGAGCTGAAATAGTCTGAATGCTTGACCTGACATCAGCTTATTTAAGTATTTTCCCCACTTAGTATGAGTGTTCATATTTCACCCTGTTAAAAGTAGTTTCCACACCAAACCTATCTGGATATATAATGTACTATCCAACATATGTCCTATATTGCCTTACATATTTTTAATTTAAAAAAATCTACATTCCAGAATATATCCAGCCTTAGAATTTTCACATGAAGAAATGTGGACATGTATTTCACCTTCTCTCCCCAAGTACATAGAGATATTACTTGGAAAGATATCAGGTCAACCTTAGTGTTTGTTATTGTTTTGTTTGAGACAGGATCTCACTCTGTTGCCCTGGATAGAGTGCAGTGACATCATCATAGCTCACTGCAACCTCAAACTCCTAGACTCAAGCCATCCTCCTGTCTCAGCCTCCCGAATAGCTGGGACTACAGCTAATTCAGAACTGAAAAATTAAAGTTAATATATCCAACTTATTGTAACTTTTTCAGGATATAAATGCTCACTGATAGAAATACTTTTAATAAAAATTTGTAATCTGGTCCAAGTGTTTACAGGTCCAAAAGGTTTTTTCTTTTAATAAATGAGACTGGATCTGATCATTAGTAAAGAAAAGGTAAGTTGCTCTTCACTGCAGTGATAAGCAGCCGATGACAGCTGTCCCTGGGTGAAATGGATAAGGTGAAATCAAATGTGTCTTGCTTCCTACCATCTGTCTCCTCCGATCTCCCACAACACTGTCATAGAGAACTACCCACATCTTCCTTGAGGAGAGGGTCAAAAAGTGGAAACCAGTCAAGTTCCATCATCATCTCTGCCTAGCTGTTTCTCTCCTAGAATCCAAATGACATTTCCAGAGCCAGAGTCAATTCAACTCCAGAAAACACCCGAATGGAAATACTGAACGCCAGTGGGCACCCACAGGCCCTTGGTGGGATGGAGAAGCAAGAGGGAAAACAAGATGTTCTGAGACAGTAAAAGAATGAATTGCAAAAGTAAAGTAAATTCAGTCAAATAAAAGAGGTAGAGGCGAAGGCTGGACTGGCAAGTCAATGCGGTGACTAAGGAAAAACAAAGAGAGGCATTTAGACTAAAGGAAGCAGAAGAGAAAAGAGTTAATAAAAAACAGGAAAAGTAAACAGAGACAAAAACACGAAATGGAAGGAAAATTTGCAAATAAAGGAGAAGATAATAGGCTAGAAATTATGTACCATTTAATTTCCTGTTATTTCGTAAGAATTATTGAGGACTTACTATATTTTAGGCACTAAGTGAAGACATAGGATAAAATTAAAAAGAGAATTAAAATTAAAAGAGAAAGTAAATTGAAGCCAACTAGGATAGGAAGTCCTTTTTTTTTTCTTTTTTCTTTTTGGATTTTGGAGCAGGTTCCATACCCGATCGCTCTGTATTCTTAATATTTTAGCTGGTCCCTAGCCCATGGTACGCATTCAACAAATGAACTGAAAAATTAATGAATGAAATGTGAATAAATGATTAACAAAATGATAATTAGTAAAGGGAATATGGAAAACCATACAAGACAAAAATAGATATAACTAGACGAAGGAGAAGGGCTTAAAGTGGAAGATAAACACTTTTGATGGTAACAGGCACAAAAAGATTAAAAGGGATTTTGCAGCTGTATGATTCTACAGAAACACATTATCAAATTCCATGGGTCTATAAACTAACATACACTCAGCTTTCATCTAGTAACCAGCAGAGTGCCTGGCACAGAACAAGGTACTTAATCATTATTTGTGGAGTGACTGAATCATTTGTTTGCACTTGTGTTGACAACAGGGGTGAAAGGTCGTTAATGTCCATATTTGCATTCACCAGATTTACATCAAAAGTTTGCAACATTTCATTATTAAAGAAGCTCAGGTGCATATGTATACATTTGCATGCACAAATAAAAATGTCGGTCTGCATACCCCAAAGACAAATTATCTAAGGATATGATAAACATATACTTTTATGCATTTGTAAATATTAATCATTATTTTAAATGTCTTCTAATTATATTTATATATTTTATCTGTAATTATAAATACCATATAATCTTGATTCTTAAAAATAAAAGGAAAAATGCACTACTCATGAAATGATTAGAAGAAACTTGTGACAAAATACCTAGCAACATGGCTAAACATGATATACTATAAAGGTAACTCAAAGAAGAGCAATGTAGAGACTCATGAATATTGTTCAGGTTATACGTAGGCTAGAAAAATGTGATAATGTTTTCCTGCATATATTTATAACTGATTCTCAATAAACACTATGTTTAAATGTCTGTGTAAGTACAGTAAACACTTTCCTGGCTATCTGCTGCACTGGGTCACATAAAAACAAACAAGTTCGTACACAAAGATACCCTTCCAAGATACTTAGCAATTCATAACAGTTTAAGGTCCTGTCAAAAATGTGTATTTATATCAAATTGGCTTTAAGTATAAGCAGACAGAACCAAGAATGATTTGTTCTGTTCCATCAAAGGGATATATGTGCACCATCATAAACTTAAGATATTGTATTTACATAATTCTAAAACTTTGGAAGAAGGATGGATTATTTTTAACACTTACAGTGCATTAAATACTGCAAAGAGCAGGATAAGAGACGATTCCTAAGCATTAAGACAGAAGATTAACTATAGCTGAATAAAGATGCTAAGTTCAAAATGGTGCTGAATAATATTTTAAGCTTTCTGGACCTTGGTACCTTCATTTTTTTTAAAAAAAAAAAAGCCTATCTTGAGCAACATAAATTTGTTAAGGAAGGTTGCAAGATATAAATTATTACAAGTTAAGGTGACCGATACCCTGGAAACTTCCAGCTCTGCCAACTCTTAGCTGTGTGACCTGGCAAGTTAATCTATCTGCACAGCTCCTTCATCTGAAAAATAGGGTTAATGATGAAACTAAAAATGATGTTTATAGAGCACATGCATGAGCTTCACACACACCAAGAAACCATTAAAAGCTTGAAATGAAGCATAAAATTCAAAATTAATTTCAAATAGCTAGGCATAATACACACACAAGTCACTCCAACTAAGGTATTCTGTCTACGGCCCACTTTCATAAAGTAAAGCACATGCTGGGAAGAGAGTCAAAGTTTATTTAATAAGAATGACTCAGACAGGCCGGGCGCGGTGGCTCCCGCCTGTAATCCTAGCTCTCTGGGAGGCCGAGGCGGGCGGATTGCTCGAGGTCAGGAGTTCGAAACCAGCCTGAGCAAGAGCGAGACCCCGTCTCTACTATAAATAGAAAGAAATTAATTGGCCAACTAATATATATACAAAAAATTAGCCGGGCATGGTGGCGAATGCCTGTAGTCCCAGCTACTTGGGAGGCTGAGGCAGGAGGATTGCTTGAGCCCAGGAGTTTGAGGTTGCTGTGAGCTAGGCTGACGCCACGGCACTCACTCTAGCCTGGGCAACAAAGCGGAATGACTCAGACAATATAAAACTCTTGCTCACCAATAACATTTGTAATTTCTTTTCCTGGATGATAATTATTTGGGTAGCAGGTAGAAAAACATTACATATAGCTGCTATCTGCCAGCAACCCATTTCCACTTCTCCTTCTTATAGGTTTTGCTTCCACTTGCATCTTGGCCTTCACATAGTCTTTCTGTGTAAGCCCATTTCTGTATTGCAATGAACAGCCTCCCCACCAGCAGGCACTTTTAGGAAAGGTCTCAGGATTTCATTCCCACGGTTTTCCCACACCCAAACAAACCGGAGGCTCACAGCTTGGCCCAGGAGGGTGGCCGTGCCCACTGGGGCTGGCCGTCACATCCACTACTGCTCCCATCCCAGCATAAGTCAGAAATATGAAAAAAGAACAAGACAAATATCCACTTCCAGGTCTAAATCCATATATTTGGAAGTACTGATAATTTCAGGGCTAGAAAGACACATCTAGGCTTGACTCTAAGACTCATCGTCTCAAATACAAAAGGTGGATGGCTTATTAGCTGCTATGTTTACATCAGGGTCAAAATGGACTATGTACTATCTGTGGTGGGCCTTGTTTCCAGCCAACACAAGAGACAGCACTTTAGCTTAAGATCAGACACCCTAGACTTGTTGCTATTCCTTATACAACTACCCGAGCCACTGACAAGGTGCCTAGACAGGGAGCAGAGGAAAGTGGCAGTACCAGGGAGTTTCCTCTTTCATTAATAACACTCGGAGTCCCATAGTCTCCGAGAGGTCTGATGTCTAACACCTGTCCCAGGACCTAACAGAGACACTAGGTATGACTCAGTCAATGTGCCCGTCAGTGTTTCCTCACAATGTGAACCTTGGCAAAAGGAGTATCTCATAGCTTCTGGGCCTTTCAGCAAAATTCAGCTTCCTTATCACCACCAAGTTGTGCTGTTGAACATCTATCTCTTCTCACCCAATTTCCACTGCTGGAGGATAATTATGACTTTGAGTTCAAAGACAAGGGTCTGAATCCCAGCTCTGCCACTTCTAGTTGTATGAACAGGTTTACCCTAACTTGTTCCAAGCCTCGGATACCACATGTGCAACGGAGCCTAACAAATAACATGTATCTGCTCAACTGCCTACAGAGTTTTGTGGAGATTGGGAGACAAGAGTATATGAAATACTCTGAAAACGTAAAACGCTATTAGGATTTTAAATACTGTCAGATGCAAATTCCACACTGGCATTATGTCTGCCACCAAGAGGCCTCCAAGGAGGTGCAGAGATTCTCCACAAAGGAAATGCGTCTTTCTTGTGCTGACGATCCATTTTCAGAGGACCATGGAGGAGCTGGCATGGGAAGAAGGCGGGAGTAACTTTAGGATGGCTTAACCCTAAATCTAGATGAGCACTTTCAAAGAGTGATACTTCAATCTTCCCTCTCTACTTTTCTTTCCTATTGGACTTTCAAACTTTGTTCTTTAAAAATTTATCTATTTCTCTCCTCATCTCCCACATTCTCAGAAGATTAGCCTACAGAGTCTCCATCTCCTCATGTTCGCTGTGGTTAAGAGCACAGGTATTTGAAAAGGCACTCTTGGATCTGAGCTGAGAATGCTACTCTCTAGCTCTGACACTTACACAAGTTGAATCACATCTCTTAGCTTCAGTTGCTCATGTAAGTGGGAATGAGGCCACCTCCCTCGTAGGGTTCTTAAGAAAAGAATAACACAAAGAAAAACCAAGTACAGCTGAGCTATTATCTAGTTTCTTGTATTCCAGTGACTAGACTCAATGGCTATTTCTTGGTCCTCCTCCTAACCTGAACCTTCTGCAGTATTTGACACAGTTGACTTCTTCCTCCTTGGAATCTCTCCCCATATGGATTCCTTTATACCACACTCCCTTGCTTCTCCTTCAACCCTTTGACTGTCCCATGTCTCCATTCTTCTTCTCCCTCTCATCACCTAAATGAAAGGATTCACATAGATTCTGTCCTTGTCTCCATTCTCTCCTTGTCTTACCATCTACCTGAATGACATCCCTGACACTTAAAACTCCTCCTCTCCTTCTATTTCTTAAAGATGCACATGTTATTCAAATTCAGAATATTTAAAAACCAATCTATATTCTTCGCAAACCTACTGCTTATCTTATATTCTTTGTCTTGGCTAAAGGTGTCATCTACCTTAGCTGGAAACTCAGAGTCAGTTTTTACTTTGCCTTATTTCCTATAACTAAGAGGTCAACAGATGCTGTTTTTCTGCCAAGTCTGTCTTCTAATCTCTACATTTTTCCCACAGCAAATACTCTAGTATAAGCCTTGATCATTTCTTATCTTGTTTCCAAAATCTAAGTAGTCATCCTGCCTTCCATCTTACCTCCATCAATTCTACTCTCTGTCAAAGATCTCAATACATTCCTGTTCAAATCTCACCACAGCCTACAGAACTGAGGTCAACTATGCAGCTCAGCACCTGGGATCTGCCACACTCTGGATTCTTGCTCACAAAGCATCTTTCCACATCATTCTACATCATTCCACCCACTCACCTCTACCGACATCACCCCAGGTGGGTAAGTATAGTCTCTGTTCCAGTATTTCCCTCTGGAGCAAAGAGCCAGTCTGCTTACAGTTTTGGATAACAGAGACAGTGTCTCCCTCTAGAGAAAGGGCTTGCTTTCTGACTGGCCATTATGAAAGATTCAAGTTCCCTAAGTTCAGAGTTTTCCTCCTATAATGCAACCTACTGTATCATCTATAAGTATATTCTGGCCATCTTTACAGTGCCCTTGGAAATCAGGGCTCAGGGAACCAGTATAAAATACAATAGTCTAGCTACTGAGAGTAATAAGCCATCCTTTGTTGCAGATCCAGGAGTCTTGTGTCTTCTACCAACATCCATGAAACTACACGGGATAACGTGTTAACATGCAAGTAGCATAAAATCTCGGCGCCTTCACTGTCCTAAAGTTAGACTGGAGCTAATCTTTAAGAATAGGAACCATACTTCCACCATGTTTCCCTCTAATATATTTCCTGCAGGAAACACTCCAAAAAGTGTGAACTAAACATGTGTGTGGCCAGGAATAAGGTAAGTATTAAAGTAAGCTGGAATGGATGGGGCAGCTAAATAAAAAGAAATTTATTTTCAAGCTCATGTAAGCTCAAGTTTAGTGGCAAAATTTTACTAAATTAGAAAAGAGACTCAAACTCACGGCAGAAGTTGGCCATTGCTTTCTGCAAGACTCCTTTTCAACCCTTTGCAACAGAGAGGAAAACATCAAAAAAGACCCAACAGTGTCTCGCTGCTGCCACCTGCCTCTCCACCTCAGAGCAGCTGCAGTGTCAGGTACTAAATCAACGCCAGGCAAAGCAGGACAATGCCTTTTCTTTTTTTTTTTTTTTTTTTTTTTTTTTTTTGGTGGGTGGGTTGGGGGGCAAGAGAGAAAGGCTTTCTGAAGAAAAGCTTGAGATCATCTACAAGCCATAGCGTTCTTCCTGCGACTCTGGCCTTTGTATTGCTCAAGATATTTTACAGCTGAAATGTCCACCAGTCACTGAAGAACAGGAGGTTAAAAGCCAAACCAGTTAATTTTGCTGCTTATTAACAAGAGCCACATAAAATTACTAGATAAAGTGAACTCAGGTGATTTATTTCCTTGTAAATTGCTGTTTAAAGAAACTAAACAAAGTTCCTCAGTGCTCCTAGAGCCTTGAATCAATAATGCAACCCCTTAATTATGATTGGCCTCAATTACTAGATTTATCTCTACATAAGCAACTCACATTTACTGAGCACTCAACATGTGCCAAGTGGCATCCTCTTTTAATTCTCACAACCCTGCAACGGAGGTACCACCACTACCATCATCCTGTCTTATAGATGATAATATGAAGATGTGAATGGGGTTAAGTTGCAGCCTTAAAAAGCAGTAACACTGAAATTACAATCAAGATAGACTTTGGGGCTCAAGCTCTTGGCCACTATGCTAAGAGTGGATTGAGTACCATAAAAAATGATGCCATGGACCTCATCAGAACTTGATGCAAACACACAAAGCCTAGCATGCCTACTCTGCTGCAAGATAGTTTACCAAGTTTTTCCTCTAAAAACATCTCCAGCATTACCTGAAAATACACCATTGTCATTCTCTTATACCCAATCTCAAACCCCAAATATATCCAGAAGCAAGATGATTTACCTTAATGACTATAAAGTCCTATTAATCTTCTTCATTTCTGTTTTGTGGAGATGTTAAAGACAGAGAAAATGGATAAAATCATAGGTAACAAAAAGGGAAAAGAAGGTTGGAGAATTCGTGGGCTGGAAAAAAACAAAACAAAAAACCAGTCATTGGCCGGGCGCTGTGGCTCACGCCTGTAATCCTAGCTCTTGGGAGGCCGAGGCGGGCGGATTGCTCAAGGTCAGGAGTTCAAAACCAGCCTGAGCAAGAGCGAGACCCCGTCTCTACTATAAATAGAAATAAATTAATTGGCCAACTGATATATATATAAAAAAAAAAAAATTAGCCGGGCATGGTGGCGCATGCCTGTAGTCCCAGCTACCCGGGAGGCTGAGGCAGAAGGATCACTCGAGCCCAGGAGTTTGAGGTTGCTGTGAGCTAGGCTGACGCCACGGCACTCACTCTAGCCTGGGCAACAAAGCGAGACTCTGTCTCAAAAAAAAAAAAAAAAAAAAAAAAAAAAAAAACCAGTCATTGCACAACAGGAAAGTAATAGCCCTAAACCAAAGGCAAGGACTTGGGGTATCGCATCTCAGAGGAAGTATTTGCCCCTATTAATTTAGCTCAAACATTCATGTGGAAGCTAATAGCTTTCCAGAGTGCCTTAAAAACAAATAGGATTACTAATTGAGAAAATGAATATTCAGTCCTGACTTGCCTGGATTTAGTATTTCAATTTTTCATTTGCATTTCCGCAGACACCACAAGACTCTTCAGCTCCCTCCCACATAAGACTGTCCTCTATTTCCACCCACACTCACCTCACACCCATTCTGATTAAAAAAGAGACTGCAAGCAAGAAACTCAAGTTTACTTGCTGCAAATTTTCTGAGGACAGCTGTTCTTTATTTTCTTCATTTTGCATGTAATTTGCCCTTAGCAATTTAAGATTAATGTGCAACTGTGGTAAAGTATGTTTCAAGTTCACTTTGGGTGTTTTCTCTCCCACATCCCTAAAGATTAATACTGAAATTATACATTATAATCCTCCTATCCGAGCCCATCTTGAGACCCTATACAATCCCAAAGTGTTCTCAATGAGGCAGAACAATCTTTAAGTAAACTTCAGTAAGATTTTCCAAAAATCTGAACTTAGCTTTTCAAAGGAAGAGAAATTCACTTTTACATACGACAAATCAAAGACTGTCACATCTTATATGTGGCTTCCTACCGCTATCCCATGAATTCACAGCTCGTTATAATGCTGAATTTGATAACTGACAGCTTGCCTAGACCAACATTTTAATGCCACACTCTAGAAAATTAAAGTGAATATTCAAATTATCCACATATGGAAGATTTTTTTTTTAAAAGAGAAACTTCATAAACAAAAGTGGCATACAAATTTAGTGTTAAATCATAATGATTATTTTTAAAATAGCAACTAAAAGATGTTTTTTAAGCAAAAGAGTCTTCCTTTATTTTTGCATATTATACAGCATACACACCTGGAAAACTAGGTGCTGTGCAGGCTCAGAAACGGACAATGCACTGGGCAGAGGGGGCAGCTCCCTTTTAGGAAGGGGAGTTATTTACTTGAGGAAATTGTGTAATTAAACTCAAAACTCTGAAATGATAAGACCTTTTCACATGTAACACGACATCACTTTCTGTGTCTAATATGTTACCTGCAATTCAGAAAGATGCTGACATGAATTTGTGAATTCATAAATTCACAAAGGATTAAAAAACAATCCTACATGTTATGTGAAAGTAGTAATTCCAACCACACACAATAATTCTTCCAATAATTTTACAAATCATACATAATATTGCTAATATGGCACTTTAGTCAAATTTCTGAATACTTAAGCAAAAAGCAAATACTTATTGAGTGCTTACTATGTGTGCAAGGCACTGACTGTATTTAGAAATGAGAAGAGGAAGGCCAAAGATAAATAAGATATTTTCACCATTCCAAGTAAATAAAGTTCCTGAAACAAAGTAAAATATAGGAAATATAACTAACAATACCAGGCAATATAACAGCCAAATGAGGATCATGCACGTTTCAGGATTAAATAATGTACGGGAAATGAAGATACACAATTAACAAATATTTACTATGTACAAAAACTAGTTTTTCCTGTAGAGATGGGGTCTTGCTATGTTGCCCAGGTTGGTCTCAAACTCCAGGCCCTCAAGTGATCCTCCTGCCTTGGCTTCCCAGAGTGCTGGGGTTACAGGCATGAGCCACTACATCCAGCTAAAACTAGCTCTTTTAATCCTCACAAACCTGGGTAGGCAGTAGACAGTGTGAATGAAATTCCTAGTCACTTCATTTTTTTTTTTTTTTTTTTTTAAAGAAATGAAGGGTCTGAGAGGTTAAGAGTCTTTCCAAATGCCTACCTTACTGCACCACTTTGGAGCTTTAACCTGACAACTCCTTATCTCCCAAAGGCAAGGAACACCCTTCAGCGGAGCAATCCCAGTGCCCAGCTCCCACCACATCCACTTCTGCCATTCCTCCTGTCTTGCCTCACAACTCGTAGGTCCCAGATGCATTACATTCTTTCCAACATCTATGCTTCAACACTGCTCTTCCCTCTGCCAAAATTCCTCCCAACACTCCAACTGCTTGCGAACCTGGACAATTCCTCTTGGCCGGCAGAACTCAGCTCTGGAGTCATTGACATTTCAGAGGTCCAGGAGGGGGGAAAGGGAGAATGCTACACCCATTGTCATTTTCCAGAGATGCAAGCAGAGCAACTGACTCCATGACGAGAGAGTCACAAATCACAATGACTGCACAGTGATATTTGTTTTCGGTAAGACCAGGACAACAGAGGACAGGCTGTGTAAAGCTTGTTGAGAATAATGGGTGTTTTCCCACAAAAGGACAAACCACTACAGGACACCAGAAACCAGGTGTCACACAGAGATGAGAGGCGGGACTGCGGTGACATAGTGGGCAAAGTGAACGAGACCTTCCATGGAGACTTCTGAATTTGCCTGTATTCACCTGAAAAGCATTGGAAATTTTAATTGCCCTCGGCTTCCGGCACACTGAAACTCCGCTGCTTTTAGCAATTTTGTTATTTCTTCTCTCAACCTCACATTTTAGGATGGAAGTCCTGCCCTACACATCCAGATGCTCGCTCTCATAATCCCCAAAGCTCCATGGACTCATGACCTTCAAAAACCCCGCTCTCTCAAGAAATCCCTTTTGCCTTCTTCTATCCCCAAAGCAGAAGATTAGAAAATCCCTCGCTCTACTTGACTGCTCTGTTCCTATCGGGTCTCTCATTGCCTAAGGCAGAGACCCCGTCATCACCAGTTCTGATTCCATAGATGTGGACTGAACCCAGGGACCTGCATTTCCAAGGACACCCCTGTTGATCCTGGAGTATGTCATCAGGTCTGTGAAGATCTCTGAGTCTTCTTGATATCCTTTGTTTCCAAAACTAAAACTTGAAAGTGAAATTCCTTGGAGAACTCTGATCCTCTATGTACAGCCAAACTGCTAAAGGTGACTAGTACACCTTCAGCAAAATCGCTCAGATGTATCTGTGCCATCTGCCCCTCACCCAAATGTATTTTCCAGAATCAGTTACCTCTCTTACGGAATACTCTATCCTAAGCAGAATTCTATGGCACATTACACATGGCTACCAATACAGTTTTCATATTTACCTTTTTGAGCCTGCTACTTGGCTATCCACCACCTTCTAGCACTTACCCGGTCCCCTCACAATCAAATGCACATGCCTGATCTCCTGTTCTGTGTCTTCACACTTCCTTTCCAATTAAGTTTGTCTGTCTCATTCTGTTTCCACATCTTTGCTGAGGTTTCTCTAAATGCCAAAATATACTTTCCTAACCTTTAAATCTGAGTCTATTCCTAAAGACAGTCCTCAATTAACGTCGTCTTCCAAAACCATCAGTATGCACTCAGATTCCCTTAATCTGTGCAAATTCATAACATTTTTATTTCATTACCTGATATACTGCAATTGCTTACGAATCTCTTATGTTTTGTCTGCCATTAATAAATCAATGACAATACATAACCAACCTTTCATATGTACCCCAAAGGCCTAGAGCAAGGCTGTGTACCTCCTGTGAGTGCCCCATAAATACTGGTTAACTGACTGGTTCCGGTGAGAATCAGAGTTGAACTACAATACATCATCTGTTATTGAGGAAAGGAAAAGAACATTGTGCTATTTTCTTTGGGACCTTCCTGTTATATTTGTTTGAGTTTTGATTGGGCTATTTTTAAAAAGAAAAGTTCCCCACGTAGCAGGACGCTGTCACCATGAAGATAACAATTGTGCATCCAATTGCTCATATGCACAAGCAACTCTTCCAGTAGGACACTCACCTCTCGGTTCACACCCAATAGCAATTAAGTCAGAAAGTCTGGGTGTGAGAGCCTGGCATTAGCATTTTTAAAGATTCCTGGTGATTCCAATGTGCAGCAAAGTTTGGGAACAACTGCTTTAGAAAGCCCTTCGGCTTGGTATACATAAGCCATACTTCCCTAGAGGTAGAGCTGGTACATATTATTAACAAATATTTAGTAAATGGATTAAAAATCAGTTGATTTAACTCCCACACATGCCATAATTTCATGAGCAAACAACTCTATAAAAATGAGACAGTATGATTTGTTAATTTATGCTGACACACTGAGGCAAAATGGAGTTTGTTCTCATCTCAAAACTGGAATAACTGGCCGGGCGCTGTGGCTCACGCCTGTAATCCTAGCTCTTGGGAGGCCGAGGCGGGCGGATTGCTCAAGGTCAGGAGTTCAAAACCAGCCTGAGCAAGAGCGAGACCCCGTCTCTACTATAAACAGAAAGAAATTAATTGGCCAACTGATATATATATATAAAAAATTAGCCGGGCATAGTGGCACATGCCTGTAGTCCCAGCTACTCAGGAGGCTGAGGCAGAAGGATCACTCGAGCCCAGGAGTTTGAGGTTGCTGTGAGCTAGGCTGACGCCACGGCACTCACTCTAGCCTGGACAACAAAGTGAGACTCTGTCTCAAAAAAAAAAAAAAAAAAAAAAACTGGAATAACTGCTAAATAATCCCACCCAGACCAAGACATGCTAATATTCATATATTATGTTTACTATATGTATCATGTTATCTAAGATGTTAACATGTTATTACACTAAAAATGTCATCTTTTCCTAGGGTATGAGGACAACAATAAATTTTAGACATTTGTTTGATGCTTTGCAAATATTTCAGTGGTATCACAAATAAAGTTGATAATCAAAATGTCAAATGTCATTTTCAAAAGAACATATTAAGAAAAAAGGTAAAGAGAACCAAGCCACTTTCAGAAGCAGCTGAAAGCCAGAGAATTTAGTAGAGGAGAGGTGAGTCTAATTTTATGTCATTTCTTCTTGACTTCTTAGATTTCTACAAAAGGCAAATAAGAGGGAGCAAGGTCCCAGGATTTGAATAATTTATTAATGCAGCAAGCATTGTCTGAGGCTGACTCAGTGGTAGGCACAGTGTGTGCACGTAGAGACACATGGTCCAATATTCGAGCTGTGGGCAGGATGAGATTTTTCAATACCCAAGTTAGAGACATGACATATTCTTTCTTTTCTCAATCAAATCATAGTTTGGGCTACTCTACAAGATGGCAAATTGAGTACCCCATGTCCCAGCCCAACTTAGTCAACCTCTCTGCTGTGGCTGTGAGTCTGTGCCACAGCTAGCTTGGACCAGCCAGGGGGTTGGAGGGTCACTGAGTCTAGACCAGGGATGTCCAACAGAAATACATGACCCACCTATGTCATTATAAGTTTTCTAGTAGCCACATTAAGTAAAGGACTCATGTAAAAATGATTTCAACTGGCAATATGTTTTATCATTTTAACATGGGTTTACATTGATGATACATTTTTCAAAAATCTTAATGTGATAGTTTAAATTCTTTTTCATATATGCTGGATTTGGAAGGCTGAATATTTAAATATATGTATCTCATATATGCTGTGTGTAATCAAAACAATAAGATTATAAAAAAATATCTTTTAGTTTTGATACTGTAACCAAAAACAAAAACAGGACCTTATAAGGCTGTCTGGTTGTATAACAGGTGATCAGTTTTAGGTTGTTGTTGTTTTTTTTAACCAAATTCTAAACAAGGATCTTCACAATCTTGGAGAAAAAAATCTCTTTGAATAAATGACTAGTTTAATGAGTATGATTTGAGGAAAGACCTCTTGAGTAAGTGGATTAATTTTCTTAATCAAAATATGAGGTTTTATTTTCATGATCAAAAATTATTTGAAACTAGCTCCATTCATAACAATTAATTTTGATGCCAAATATTTCCTTTTAAAAGTTTTAGTCCTAATTCCAAATCTTACATCAACATGCATAATATACACGGATTAATACAGGATAATAAAATGGCAATATTTGTCCACATTACTTTTAAAAACCCTTATGTTATAATGATCTCCCTTGGTTGTGGTAATCTACCTATGACTTCAGTAAAAATCTAATATGGCAGAATTAAATCAAAATCTGATTAAGGGGGATAAGCAGCATGTGCATAAAGTGGGAGGATGGATCCCCCACATAAAAGCCCATTGTAAAGAGAGCTCACTCCACAACCGAGCTGTCAGTAGAAGCAGCTGGAGGACACAGGAGAACCTAGTGGAGGAGACACAGCGGCCACAGCTGAACAACTTAAAGCAGCAGATGTCTCATCTGCCTACCTTGTCTTGAAAACCTCATGTCCCTAAACTGTGGATATGTCTGCTGCCTCTAATGCGTCCTCGACTCAATTCTGCCGGAACTTGATGGGGAGGGTTTATTGTGCCCCTTCTGCTCTGCGGCCACTCAGAAGAAAGACATCAGGCACAATTACCAACGAGGGAAGATGGTTTCTAGAATAAAGGATGCTGACATTCCAAGTGGATATGATCTTAGATGTTGACATAGCCATTTCTTTTTTTTTTTTTTTTTTTTTGAGACAGAGTCTTACTTTGTTGCCCAGGCTACAGTGAGTGCCGTGGCGTCAGCTTAGCTCACAGCAATCTCAAACTCCTGGGCTCAAGCAATTCTCCTGCCTCAGCCTCCCTAGTAGCTGGGACTACAGGCATGCGCCACCATGCCCGGCTAATTTTTTCTATATATATTAGCTGGCCAATTAATTTCTTTCTTAATAGTAGAGACGGGGTCTTGCTCTTGTTCAGGCTGGTTTCGAACTCCTGACCTTGAGCAATCCACCCGGCTCCGCCTCCCAGAGTGCTAGGATTCCAGGCGTGAGCCACCGCACCTGGCCAACATAGCCATTTCTGATGACCTGAGGCACATCTGTTGTGAATAGTTAAAAAAAAAAAAAATCACAAAGAGTATATTGAAAGATTCAAACATGTAATCTGTGTCCTGGGTTCCCCTAAGTTCACCTCTGGCCACCAATACTGGGAGGTAGAGGTGGACATGGGAACGAGCAAAGAACGGAATATGAGTTGTTTGCAAAGAATCTGTTAAGTGACAAGGGGCAATTCTACTGTCCTCAGAACTTAGCTTCTGGACTGTGGGCTTGAGAGGAAATGAAGAGTTCCTCTCAGCCACGACACTGGGTGAGGCCCCAGTGTCACCAAGTAGGGATTTTCCTGGATGTGGATATTGGAATCATTTCCTTTTATAACATTAGCGATGGATCCTACATTTTTACATTCACTCAAGTTTCTGCTACAGAATCATTGAGCCCATTTTTCACTCCTGCAAATCCAATTAATGAAGATCAAGACTTCCTGAGTATCTGTCCTGAGATGAATGTGGGACTGTCAGATCTCCAGTTTATCCCGAGTAAGGCAAATAAACTTTGGGCCACAAAAACATTTAGAGAAAGTCATGTTGTGCTAAAAGCTAAAAACATTTCTGCTCGGTACAACACATGCGATAAAGTTACAACAGAAAAATACGGAACGTTTCATAAATCATAAACATAAATTAAGTTGAGGAAATAAGAAAAATTACATTTAAATAGAAATATATGGAACATTTCATAAATCATAAACATAAATTGAGAAATTACATTTAAATATTAAGTATTGTCATAGTTGTCTTTTAGGTCATTTGTTTATATTTTTGTTCCAATAAACATCTTCTAAGCTCACATAAAAAAAAGGGTAAGAAAAATGTTAACTGCTTTAACAAAACCATATGAAATGGTAGTTTTCAGACAACAATAGTCAAATTTAAATATGGAAAACAGTAATCAGAAATAATTCTTCAATTAGATCTCATTAAATACTTCTGGTATATAGATCCAGTAGTATGTGGTAGTCAATAATGCTATTTTACCAACTATTTCCAGCTCTCTACCTGTCTTCCAGGCTCACAGTAGGGTTATGCTTCCAAGAGTCCCTTAGGGTTGAGTGGGGGCTACGCAGATACCGGTTATTTATGGGCAATTAGCTGTGAGCAAATATAACTCACTTCAAAGCCAGGGCATTTTACTTGCTGGTCCCAAGCCCTTCAGAGCTTCCTTTCCCTCTGCAGGGCAATCAGGCACCTTTAACTTGGCCAGCTGCTTCCTACACCCAGGTGATAAGCAAAGCCCTCAAACCAATGCTTGATGAGTAAAAAGTTAAGTCTTGTGTTTTAAGCCATGGAGAGTTGTGGGTTTCTCATTACAGGACCATAAACCAGCTTTATCCCCACTGGGAGGAAGGGAGGAAGGAAAGAAAAGTGAGGCAACACCACCATTAGCATAAAGAAAGATTTGGGAGAAATCATTAAGAGCAGTATTTCCTAAAGGAACTTGCAAATTTAGGATACAAGCCTGAGAGAGTCTACAATGTTCCTGCTTATTTTAATAATTTGATCTGATTGTTGATTCTTTTAAATCTATTTTTAGTCTATTATTCCATTAAAAGCAAAAGGTTTCAGTAATGGTCAAGTTTAGATAACATTAGAAAATGAAGATAATAAAAAAAGGTTTCAGTAATGGAAGACCTTTGAGAACAAAAGATTTGAAAAGAAAAGCATGTGTTTTTTATTTGTAAATGGAAAAATCAAGCATTAAATGTATAGACCCATTCTTCTGTTTTTAAAAATCCAGTAATTTACATTTTTATAATAAATACACATTCAATCCATCCAGATTCCAATACTTTACTACATATATCAATCAGAAAGCCTTCTTTATCCATTCACGGAGAAGCAAATATGTATAAAACATATCCTTTGGAGAAAGAATTTGATTTATCAAAATTAATAGACATGCAAATGATATGATTAAAGCTTTAACTTAAGGAACTCACAATAAAAGAAACATGAATGTTGATTAAGAGATTAAAAGTACAGTATTTTTTTTTTGAAATTTTGAAGCACTAAGAAAATGAACAAATTTGTCAGCTCAACTTTAGTGCCAGTTGAAATGAATGAAAATCTGTCAGCCTGAATTGCCGCTGTACAAGTGTGGGAGATACGGCTTTCTGTGGCTTGTGTTGTTGTTATTGATGAGAAAATCCCCAAATCATAAAACAGTTCCTATTCTTCAGTTCTCCAGCACCCTGATTTTATAGGTGGCAGTGCTGGCTTTATAACAAAGACCTTGTTTGGACAGAAAATGTGAATGCAGTGTCTCGTCCCACTAAGGCATCCAAAGTAGGACTAGAATAGACAACACATAAGAGTAAATTCAATACTCAATTTATCTATACTTCACTGGGTCTATAAACAAAGAGACCTTGAACCTCCAGAAACAGCCTATTTTGCAGTGTTCAATATCTGTTTTCTCCAAAGTCTGAAATGGCTGCAAAGTGAAAGGGCCTTATTTTTCTGTAGAGACTAATGAGGGGAAAAAAAATCTTTTGGACTTTGGGTCAGGAGGAATTAGTTTTGCTTAAACTTAAAATGGAAACAACTCGAATATGTATCAACAGGTGAATGCATAAACAAACTGTCGTATATCCATATAATGGAATACTATCTGATAAAGAGAAATGAACTAAGAATCTACTCAATGAGTCTTATAAACATTACCTAGATAAGGCCAGAGTCAAAAAACTATACACTGTATGATTCCATTTGCACAAAATGCTTTTAAAAAAAAGGCAGAACTAGAGTGATAAAAAGCAGCTCGGTGATAAAGGCCAAGGAGGCAGTGGAGATTGACTGCAGAAAAGAATCTGGAGGAAAACAGAAATCTCCTATCATTATAGCAGTAGTTACCCAACTATCTATGTCTTCAAAACTCATCAATTTGTACAATTAAAATCGGTCAATTTTACTGCATGCAAATTATACCTCAATAAAACAGACTTTTTAACGGGGACCCACAAAACAATGGAAGATGAATGTCTTCATAATGCTTGAACAGAAAGTGATTGAGATCAGTCGTCATCCAACACTGCTGACCCTTCTATGGATTCTTCTGAGCTGAAGTATATCCCCCTAAATTCACAGGTTGAAGTCCTAACTCCCAGTTTCTCAAAATGTGACTGTATTTGGAGATAGGGTCCTTAAAGAAGTGATTAAGTTAAAATGAGACCCCCCTAGGGGAGGGCCCTAATGCAATAGGGCTCAGGTCCTTATAAGAGGAGGAAATCTGGACATGCAAGAAACCCCAGGACATGCACGCACAGAGAAAAGGCCATGTGAGGACACAGTGGGAAGGTGGCCATCTGCAAGCCAATTACAGAGGCCTCAGGAGAGGCCAAACATGCTGACACCTTGGTCTTGGATTTCCAGCCTCCAGAACTGTCAAAAAAGTAAATTTCCGTTATTTAAGCACCCCAGTCTGTGGTATTTTGTTATGGCATGGATAGAAAACTAACACAATTCTCATTTCAACACTGACTTCTTCATATAGGAAAGAAATGTATATATAAAAGGGAAGATTCTATATGCAATAGTAAATGAGTAACTGACTCTGTGATACCTAGAATGAGTACGTCATATTAACGTACTTCATAACACTTAACTATGCAAGGAGTGTTTTAAATGACTTTTAGATTTTACATACCTACAGCTTTCATGAATAAAAGGATACAGACAATCACGTTACCTCGTGTTTCAACTGCACTGATGCATTTTCTGAGAATTGTGAATCCCATCTTATCCAACTGTGCACCTAAAAGAAATATAGTTATAAAATATTAAGGGCATAATTATCGTCTTTCTCTTCCTTACAAAAATAGAAAAAAAATTATTTAAGTCCAATTTTTTATTTCACTATTTTAAAAAAGCTAAAGGCCATGTGTTTCCCATTTAAATGATATAAATGGAAATTTCACATATTTAGAAGAGTACTTATTAGAGTCAGGACATCTATTACCAATAATTTATAAATAAATTTGTAAGATAATTTTTAAATTAATAAATATAACTTATTTCAGACTGTCAAAAAGAAATGATCCAAACCTCTAAGGGACGCTATCTAGAAATAGTCAAGATATATTTTGCCAAAAATTCTAACAGCAGCTCAATTAAAGAAAACTATATATATAAATGAAGGTTCTTTCTAAGAATACAAACCTTTTTTTTTAAACGTTGGAGGAATAATTTTAAGAAAAGCTTTTAAAAAATATTTGGGCAATGAGCTCATTTTAAAATTTTGAGATTTTATACTATGCTCCAAGCTTTTAAAATAATATTTTATTATTTTTATAATAAATTTAAAATGGATTCATGTGGCAGAACAGACTATTTTGGAAATATAATTTTATACTTTTTCTAATATAGATGCATGCCTGTGATTAGGCTGGCATATCTGTGTATCCCAATGAAAGATAATTCTTGTTTCAAAAATTAAATCAAGAAAAGTGGCACCTTCAGCCACTGCATGTAGAACCCAGGGAACAGTAACACTAACCCTTGGCTCCCAGAGGAGACACATAATCCAGGAATATAAACTTTGTACATAATCCATAAAACTAAGCTTGAGGAGAATTTTAATGAAGAGAATTGGGCAGTGGTTTTCTCTTCACGAATCCACTATTCACAAAGTTTTTTAAGCACAAGTATTTCTGCTTAGTAAGACTATTTTTCCAAACAAACAAAAAAGGAATGTTTTCACTTCTCTAATAAGTAAAGAAGGAAGGAAAAAGAGGGAAGGAGAAAAGCAAAAGGGAGAAGGAGGAAAGGAGGGAAGTAAAAGAAAATGAGAGGAGGAAAGGAAGAAGGAAGACAGCAGACAGGAAATCAAAGGAGGGAAGGGGGAGGGAAGAAGGGACAGGGGTTAAGAAGGCACTTATGTGGACGTGCCCCCGACCTTCTGTGGCACCTGTCCATCTCCAGTGCCAAGCTAAGAGAGCTGTGTTTTCATTCGAGCAATGGCTCAAGTGATCACCATTACTCTGAAATCAGATGTTACATAACAGTGTTTCCACACTATGAACATTTGATAAATGTAGCCTTAATGTCTCCAAGTATACCAAAAGCAAATTCATAAAGAACCCAACTAATGCGATCACATTTTTGGTTTATCTCGGTAAAAAATCGAGGGTATAGAACTGGGCAGCAGTTCATTTTCTCCTAGTACATATAGTGCAGATGAAGGTCATTGTTCTAGAATAGTCGAACATGTTTAGTTGTTATCAGTTGTTACCATTCTCCATTGTGCAATGATACATTATGTGTGTAGCCCAAACTCAGAGACTATAAGGATAAAGATTATGAGCTTACAACTTAGGAAGGTGGAGGCTGCCCACCTGAAACTCTTACGTGATTGCTTATGGTTATAAGAATAAATACCAAAGGGAATTGTAGAAAGAGTATTTTGGGTTTCGTAGAGAAGGACTCAGAAAAGCTCACAGATAGGAAAGATCAGCGAGAGCTATGGTAGTAGGTAACACGATACATACGCCAGAGAACTTAGAGAGGGTGCAGAGAATAAGCCCGCAGCAGCAGTTTGACATCAGTAATACACACAAAGCATGAAAAAGTGAGATGAGCAGCCATTTTTATAAATTAGCACTTACTTCCTTCCGGTCGTGGGATGATAGCTCTATTAAAACTATGGAACAGCTAGTAAAAGAAAGGAAAAACAATATTTTTAATAAAGCAATAAAACTTATTTAAGTAGCCACACTTAGGACCTTGTGTATTTTCATAAACTTGAGTGGAAAATAAGAAGAAATATATTTGCAAAGTCTTTCTCCCTGCTTCCTGGCACAGAGATCCTAAATTTATTGATCCTTGGAATTTACTGAGTAGGAATGTCTTTTATTATTCATAATGAGCCCAACCAGGTCACACCTCAGCTTATGCTAATGAGGTAACTTAGGATAGGCCCCCTGGTAGCCTCAGAAAGGGGCTGGACCCCAGAAAGACCAGTGATAAGAGGGTTGGGACTTTCAGTCCCTCCCATCAACCTCTTGGAAAATGAGCTGGAGACTGTTTTTAAGGGGGCTGAACTCCTTTGCTGCTTTCTTTTATAAGAGACAGGTCTCGCTCTGTTGCCCAGGCTGGAGTGCAGTGGCATCATCATAGCTCACTGCAGCCTTAAACTCCTGGGCTCAAGCAATCCTCCGGCCTCAGCCTCCTGAGTAGCTGGGACTACAGGTGCCAGCCACTTCACTAAGTTGGAGATCAAGTTTTATAAAAACTCTTAAACAATGCGATTTGGTGACCTTCCAGGGGGGTGAACACATGCAAGTGCCGGGAGGGCGGCACACTACTGCCGCATAACATCTCGTCCATGTGGCTGCTCCTGAGCTGCATCTTTTATAACATACCGGTAAACATAAATAAAATGTTTCCCTGAGTTCTGTGAGGCATTCTAGCAAGGTATGGAACCTGAGGAGGGGGGTCATGGGAATCCCCAATTTATAGCCAGTCAGTGCAAAGTATGAGAGGACCAGACTTGTGCCCCGCGTCGGAAGTGCAGGCAGTCACAGGGGACTGAGCCCTTAACGTGTGGGGTCTGACACTGACTCCAGGTAGTGTCAGAATTAAACTGAATTGTAGGACACCCACCCAGTGTCAGAGAATTGGTCCATAACAGAAAAAAACCCATGCATCCAGTGTCAGAAGTGTTCTGTGTGAGAATGTGGAGAAACAGTGTTGTGTTTTCTTACTTCCGTACTATCATGTGCTCAGACATGAGGATAAATAACAAAAAGGGGCATCTCTGAGAGCACTTTTTTTCTTACTGAGGTATGCTAATCCAGCAAAAATAAGATGAAGGGCACATGGTCCTTAAGAGACTTATTAAAAGTTTATGTACATTTGAAACACTCAGCTTTAGAACGGTAACAAAGAAACTGCTGTATTCTAATCACTAAGATGAACCACATTTTTTTCACCATTATTTCTAATATCTGGCATTTACTTAAAGAGACAACCCCTGCCCATAACTTAAATAACTACATCTGAAATAGCAAGGTGACAATTCTGGACAGCCTTTAAGAATTCTAATGCTGGCCCATTTTTACAAGGCTTACAGCACCTGCCAAAAATGTGCAGTACCTTAAGTGTCCCCATATAAATCCATAGCTGAATATCATCTTTCTGCACACTTGCTTTTGTCTATTTATCTGAGTTAATCACTTGGCTCTTTTTTTTTTTTTTTTTTTTTTTTTTTGAGACAGAGTCTCACTCTCTTGCCTGGGCATCAGCCTAGTTCACAGCAACCTCAAACTCCTGGGCTCAAGCGATGCTCCTGCCTCAATCTCCTAGGTAGCTGGGACTACAGACATGCACCACTGTGTCCGGCTAATTTTTTCTATTTTTAGTTGTTTGGCTAATTTATTTCTATCTATAGTAGAGACAGGGTCTCAACTCTTGCTCTGGCTGGTCTCGAACTCCTGAGCTCAAGCAAGCCTCCTGCCTCAGCTTCCCAGAGTGCTAGGATTACAAGTGTGAGCCACCGCACCCGGCCTCGTGTGATCTTTTGCTATGTAAACTCACTTTCCAAAGAATTTGAATCTCTGGGGAGATATATGCTAGTTAGTGTACTGCCTTACTAAAGATTAATATCAGCTGTTTTGACTCTCAGTAACCATAAGCACTGTAAATACTATTGACTCTCAGCTAAAAATTTCAAGGACAAACTGAGGATAAATAGAAGTAAAAACTACAGAGGCTAAATGCAGCTCAAATATGGTAAGATAACACAAAAAAATATGACCCCAATTTTTTTTTGCAAGGGTGATACATTCCTTCAACATAGCATCAATTTTTAAAATATTAGTGTTTTCATTTTTCAAGCCCTATGTCAAGATTGCAGACCAGCCTCCTTGCTCCCATTTCCTATACTCTCACCATGAGAAAACATTATCTTTTGCCCATTTCACAAGCTCTATTCTGAAACCTCTCTCTCTTTACTGTATGTGACCCCCTCTTCTACTTAGAAACCATGTTCTTTCCTTTTTTTCTAAATCCTGCTGAAGTGGCAAATGCTTTCCAGATAAGCCCACCTGGTACCTGCACTGGCAGTTTATTTAGAGTCATAATACTTGAAGTAGAGTGTATTTAAATTGGTTCTATGGCATTGCTATAATTATTCTTACTAAATCCCTAATTCAATGCATGATCTGCCAAATTCTCACTCCCAAAGGCCACTAGGTCCACCGAAATGAAAGTAGTACTTGGATACAGTGGCTAACAGGCTGAATTCCAGTGCCTCCAGTCCATATCGCTACCTTTATTTTATTCCTCAAAGCAATCTGAACAGAGGCCCACTCACTAAGCCTACATAATACTGCATACTGTAAACCATTAGACTAAACCATAAATTGTTAAATCAAGCAAAATAATTACAGCAGTATTTAGTAATATTATATAATTATAATATATGTAATATATTATATAACATATTAGTAAATATATTTAGTAATATTGCCCACAATGCCTCATATCTACTGTTCCATCTTCACAGAGATCAAAACGCATTCCAAGCATTTATTGTGTTCATCACCTAAAGTACCATCAGGTTGGAAAGAAGAAATCAAGAATTTAGATGACTTTCTCAACTGAAGCAAATCAGAGTGGCAAACTCGAGAAAAATCAGAAATAAAAATAAATGATACACCAGTCTCATGTGTGGCTGCTGCTAGCCCAAGCCAAATTACTAGAATGTCGAATGCTTCCAAGATGAATTCTAATATCTATTTCGGCAGGGAACTTTTCTCAAATGCTATAAAACAAAAATAACATAAAAAGGAATGCAAGTCAACTCTAAAGGATTTGAAATAAAGCTCAACCATTGATTATTCTTACAGATTCTTTTCCGCCCAGAGCTTCCAACCACTGCTTCCTTTCCTCTTCTGAAAACGCCTGCAGAGTCAGGGAAACGCCAGGCCTGAAAGACACCAGTAACAGATCAGATTACCCCTTGGCTGCTGTAACAAAACCCTTCTTGCTATTTCCAAAGATTTTACTGTGTAAGTTTTTTGTTTTTTTAATTTTTAACTGTGGTAAAATACATATAACAAAATTTACCACGTTAACCATTTTTAAATGTACAGTTCGGTGGCACTAAACACTTTCACATTGTACCACCATCACCACTATCCCCTCCAGAACTTTAACTTGCAAAACTAAAACTCTGTACCCATTAAACAGTAACTCTCCACTGCCCCCTCCCTAGCCCCTGCCAACCACCATTCTATTTTCCGTCTCTATGAATTTGACTATTCTAGGTACCGCACGAGTGGAATTATACACTCTTTATCTTTTTGTGACCAGCTTATTTCACTTAGCATAACATATTTAAGGTTCATTCATGTTGGAGCATGTGTCAGAATTTTCTTCCTTTTTAAGGCTAACATCCCATCATGTGTGTATAGCACATTTTGTTTATCCATTCATACACCATGGACACTTGGGTTGCTTCCACATTTTATCTATTATGAGTAATGCTTCTCTGAACATATATGTACAAATATCTGTTCAAGTCCCTCCCTTCAATTATTTTGGATATGTACCCAGAAATGGTATTGTTGGGTCACAGAGGATATACACATGGACATACAGATAGCAAATAAGTCTAACAAAAGATGCTCCCCCATCCAAATCATCAGGGAAATGCAAATTAAAATGAGATGCCACAACACACCTGTTAGAATGGCCAAAACCCAAAACCCTGACAGCAACAAGTGTTGATGAGGTTATAGAGCAACAGGAACTCTTACTCACTGCTGCTGGGAATGAAAATGGTACAGATGCTTTGGAAAACAGTTGGTCATTTCTTACAAAAGTAAAAATACTCTTACTGTAGGACCCATCAATCATATTCCTATGCTTACCCCAAGGAGTTGAAAATGCATGTCCAAACAAAAACCTGCATGTGGATATTTATAGCAAGTTCATTCATAACTGCTAAAACTTGAGTAGGTAAATGGATTAATAAACTCTGGTACATCCTGACAATGAAATATCAGCGCTAAAAGAAATGAGTTTTCAAGTCATGAACATACATGGAGGAAACTTAAATTGTACATTATTCAATGAAAGAAGCCAATCTGAAAAGTCTACATGCTGTATGATTCTGGAAAAGCAAAACTATAGAGATGGTAAAAAGATCAGTAGTTACCAGGGATTGGAGGGAAAGCAATGAATAGGCAAACCACAGAGGATTTTTAGGGTAGTGAAAATTCTATGTATGATAGCAGACAACAACCAACTGATGTAAGATGAGAGATTAAGTAAAACTAGATCATCCACAAGGAAAGAATTCTATTTGTTTACATCTTGCCAAATGTAAATGGCAAATGGTAACTCAAAACATTTCCACTATTGAGCATGAATTCATTACACTACATACTCTTCATAACACTTCACACTTAGAAAACATTACTTTAAAATTAAAGGGATCGGCTGCTAGCATTATGTAAGTCTAGATTCCTGTCCCATCACACAGACTGCTTGTATTCATCTTCTATTTACTGACTCCTACCCTGTAAAACATTAGGAAAAAATAAAACATGCACTAGAACATGTTTTAACCATTTTAAATTTCTCAAGTTTCTTTTCTTTTTTAATAAACAATTGCTAGGACATCATTAAGCAGAAAATGAGACTTTAGGAAACACTGGACACATTTCAAACTGCAGTATTTTTTTTTTTTTTGAGACAGAGTCTCACTCTTTGCCTGGGCTAAAGTGCTGTGGTGTCAGCCTAGCTCACAGCAACCTCAAACTCCTGGGCTCAGGTGATCTTCCTGCCTCAGCCTCCCAAGTAGCTGGGACTACAGACATGTGCAACCATGCCCGGATAATTTTTTCTATATAGTTTTAGTTGGCCAATTAATTTCTTTCTATTTTTAGTATCACTCTTGCTCAGGCTGGTTTCCAACTCCTGACCTTGAATGATATACCCACTTTGGCCTCCCAGAGTGCTAGGATTACAGGCGTGAGCCACCACGCCCGGCCCAAACTGCAGTATTAATAGCATCTCACTGTTAAACTAAACTCTAAAAATTCTGTAGTGTTTGAAACAAAGGACATGTTTTATTAATAAACTCTAATTGATATAAATGACAACATGGTGAATATAAGAATAGTAAAGAACAGAAAAATTTTACAACAGTGTGTTGTATTATTCACATTTAAATAAAGAAAGAAATAGCAATTCCATCTTCATTTCATGGAGAAGCTAAGATAACAACATTAGTGACTCCAGTGGAGTTAGAATTAAAACTGAGAAAGTTCTTATTTGGGTTCTTGAGCTAATATTGCTGCAACGCATCACACTGGTGCAGCCGAGAACACTGCTATTTTCTTATCTCAACCAAACTACAACCCAAATACCTACCTAAGTGCCAGATACTGTCCTAAGCTCTGAACAACTGACCACACGCAGTGAGTTAAAACTGATTCTTGGTAAACACAAAGGCAACAGTATAAACTTCATGAAGGAAAAACAAACAAGGTAAAAGAGAACAAGTTAGCAGGACAGTCTTTCTTTCCTTAAAACCATAATTATTATCTGTAAAGCATAAAGTTGGAAATTGAAATCTGAAGAAACATTTAACGTGAATAAACAAGTTCTTGTTCTTAAATCAGCGTCTCAATCTCTTTTCATTCACCCATTAAAAAAAATATGTATTATTATGCATCAGGCACTATCTTAGTTAGGCTTTAGCATTAGAAACTGTCTATGGAGCTATTATCTATATTTTACATTTTACTCCATGTCTATTAATTCTCTTTCAATTGCATTTTTTTATCTAAGTTCTATCAAAGGATGTGGAAAATACATGTTTTCCTGGTATTTTATCTGATAGATCACTGAGCTCTTAAATTGAGAAAACATACAAGAAGAAAAAAGTAGAGAGAAACAATCGCAAGACAAGTCTGGAGAGACATTATTGTAAATGGAGCTGTTAAGTGAAAAAACTTAGAAGCCACCAAAACTTATGATAGTAACAATCAAGAGTATTATAATGCTTTTCTAAGAGGACTGTTGAAAAGGAAATGCAAAAAAAAAAAAACCAAATCAGCACAAGTTCTGCACTAACTTTTATTATGAGGAGAGAAAAGTGTCAACACCATAACAAAGGACTTTTAAGGTTAGATAAATGTAGCAGTTGTAATCAGTTTTTCATAAGGGTTTCTGGGGAAAAAAAATATAAAGTACATCTATGAATCAGACATTTTTCCAGAGATGATAAAAGTATGTTGCCTAATTTTACTCAGGGTGAAGTCTTTATAACTTCTTTCTTCTGTCCACCAAAAAGATGTTTCAAATAGAGCAAGCAATGATACAATCAGAAATAGGATATGTTCCAATTAAAGTGAATTCAAATAATTAATCATTAGAGAACTGTTGCTCTGCTTACAATGTAGGAAATTAGGAAAGAACACGATTCCCACCCTACCAGTAAGACAGAGATAGAGAACTACAGTTGTTTCTTTTAACTCCATCTAAGAGCAAAGGTACAAAGAAAACTTAATGAACCTAAATCTAGAAAGTGAAAAAGCCCTCCCCCTGGAGAGGAGACAGACAGACAGACACACACACACACACACACACACACACTCTCTCTCCCTCTCTCCCTCTCTCCCTCTCTCCCTCTCTCCCTCTCTCCCTCTCTCCCTCTCTCCCTCTCTCTCTCTCTCTCTCTCTCTCTCTGCTTTCATTACTGGCAGACCAGCAGGACTAAGAAGAAGCCAACAGAGATGAAGAAAATAATGTGATTTTAACAAAATTTTAAAGGTAGAGTACAGGTTTAGAATTCCCAGGAGACTTAAAGAGTCTGAATACACTCCCAACTCTTAGCCTTGGGATTTCACCAAGTGCTCAAGAGGAAGTCTGAGAACAGAACAGAGAGACCAACCCTAAGGGTACAGGAAGGGCAAGGCAGGAGAAGAGAGAAAACCTCCAGGCACCCAATGCAATCTCCGAGTAGGACACAAAGGACTCTTGTGGCTGGGGCAGGGGTGGGAAAGCTAAGACAGTTGGCCCCTAAGGCACAGACCTGCAGGGCATGCTGAAGGCTGAGGACAGGAGAACCAAGACAAGCCTTCCAGAGAAGGTTGTCATGGCCTCCTCAAATCACATGAAAGCCTGTAATAAACTAAATCTAATTAAAGTAGCAACGATGCCAAATCTCAGCTCAACTACAAACTTGGCCCTACACATTAGTGGCCTGATGACAGAATGGGCATGCCTTCTACCAGGCACAAATATTACTTAGTTTCTCTGTTGTTCTCATACACACAGTATCAGCCATTCAATCAAAAAATCATGAGACACACATAGAAGCAAGAAAACTTAAACCCTGGATCACGAGAGGAGGCACTGAAGAAAACAAAAAAATAGCCAAGCCATTAGAAAAAAGTCAGACAGAAACAACCATAAGCATGGTAAGGGTCTAGTGCAAAAGGTGATCAACATGCAGAACTGATGGAGATTTTCAGCATAGAGATGAAACAATTAAAAAGAGGCAAATTGGCCTGGCACGGTGGCTCACACCTGTAATCCTAGCTCTCTGTGAGGCCGAGGCGGGCGGTTCCTTTGAGCTCAGGAGTTCAAAACCAATCTGAGCAAGAGCGAGACCCCGTCTCTACTATAAATAGAAAGAAATTAATTGGCCAACTAATATATATACAAAAAAATTAGCCGGGTATGGTGGTGCATGCCTGTAGTCCCAGCTACTCGGGAGGCTGAGGCAGAAGGATCGCTTGAGCCCGGGAGTTTGAGGTTGCTGTGAGCCAGGCTGATGCCACAGCTCTCACTCTAGCCTGGGCAACAAAGTGAGACTCTGTCTCAAAAATAAATAAATAAAAATAAATAAATAAATAAAAATAAATTAAAAAATAATAAAAGAGGCAAATTGGTATGCAAAAATATGAAAAATAAAGTACAGTGATAAAAAATTCTTTGAAAAGGCTTAACACAGTAGTAAAAAGAATCAGTGAATTTGATGATGGGTCAACAGAAATTATCCAAACTGAAACAGAAATGGAAATCAAGTGAGAAAAGTGGAACAGAAAATCTGAAATCTCTATGGGCAATATCAAACTGCCTAACATAATTGGAACCCAAAAAATATAAAGAAAATAGAGCAGAAGAAATATTTCAAAAGATAATGGCTAAGATTTTTTAAAACTGGTAAGTAATATCAACCCACATACCCAAGAACCTCAGTGAACCCTAAGCAGGGCAAAACAAAGAAAGCCATAAAAACCACTAAAAAAAAAAAATCATGAAAGCAGCAAGTGAAAAAGAGGACACATAGGGGAATAAGAAAAATGGATGACTTGTCATCAGAAAATAAATAGAGGCCCAAAGACAATGGAATGACATTTTTAAGTACAAGGGGGGAATCCTATGAATCTATAATTCTATCTCCATCAAAAATGAAACACAATAAAGACATTTTCAGATAGATAAAATATAAAATAATTCTTCTCCAGCAGACCTGCATTACAAGAAGTGCTCAAATTAAGTTAGCTTAAGAAATTTAAAAGAAATAGTACAAGATAAAAGCCCAGTTCTGCAGAAAAAAAATAAAGAAAACTAGAAAGGATAAATATCTTAGCATAAAAAATTACACATACTTGTGCGTATGTCCATGTATGCAGATAAACATTAAATTTCTTTTAAAAATCCACCAATTATTGATTGGTGATCTAAGTATTTCATAGATTCACAATGGATGTAGAATTAGAATATATAATAACAATGGCAAAGAGGGTGGAAGGGTGGTGATTAGAAGTCCACTGTTTTTTAAGGTTCCTACATTGTTTATGAAAAGGTAGATACTATGATCATTTAAAAATGCACGTTGTACTCTCTGAGACAACAGAGAGATACTATAATTTTAAAATGCACATTATACTCTGAAACAACATGTAAAAAAGTATGCAAAAAGGCATAATTAAAAATTAAAAGTCAATAGAGGAGATAAAATGGAATATTAAAAAAACTCACTAAAAAGAAGGCAGTAAAAAAGGAAGAGAGGACTAAACATGGCAAATAGAAATCAAAATCAAGATGGTAGCCTTAAATCTATACATACAAAAATTATAATACATAATTAACTAAAACCCTGATTAAAAAGCTAAGGCTAATAAAGCAGGACACAATTATATGCTATTTATAAAAAACAAAGTTTAAACATAAAGGCACAGAGAGGTAAAACAAAAAGGATGAAAAAAGATACACTGTGCAAATAGTGAGTATAAGAAAACTAGTGTGGCTATATTAATATCCAAAGAAAGTAAATTTCAAGATAGTTATTAATGAAAATGGAGAGACATTTCATGACAATAAGAGGGTCATTTCATTAAAAAGATATAACAATGTACATACACGAAAAAAGATCTTTTCAGTATTCAATACTCATTGATAAATACAGACTATGTTATCTAACCAAAATAGCACTAAAGTAGAAAAAACAATAATATTACATGTATAATATCCCCATTTGGAATTTTAAAAAGACACTTCTAAATATCACATGGATTCAACATCTATATCCTAAATCATACAGGAAATAAAAAATTATTTGAAACTAAATTATAATGAAAGCACATCAAAATCTGTGGGACGTAAATTAAAGCAATCCTTAGAAGACAGTTTATAGATTCAATCCCTACATCAAAAATAAGGTATAAAAATCAATGATCTATGTTTCCAATTGAAGAAGCAATGAAAAGAAAAACAAATTAAACTCAAATTTAAAAGGTAAATAAAAATAAAAGCAGAAACCAATAAAATATAAAATGGATGATTTCTCTGAAAATATTTTAAAAATTTATAAGCCTCTATGCAACTTATCAAGGAAATAAAAATCTCCAATATCAAACATAAAAGAAGAGGTATCATTTATAAAACCAACAGATATGAAAAGAACAGGTGGATAATATGAAAAAATTTATGCCACTAACGTCTACAATTTAGAGGAAATAAATTCCTTGAAAACCTCGATTTATTAAAACTAACACAAGAAAAATAGGAAATCTGAATATCCTTACAACCACTAAATAAATTGAATCTATAATTTTTTTCTGTTTTTTTTTTTGAGACAGAGTCTATGTCACCCCGGCTAGAGACATCATAGCTCACTGCAACCTCACACTGCCGGGCTCAAATGATCCTCCTGTCTCAGCCTCCTAATTAGGTGGGACTACAGGTGCACACCACCATGCCTGGCTAATTTTTCTACTTTTTTTTTTTTTTTTTTAGTAGAGATGGGGTCTCACTCTTGCTCAGGCTGGTCTCGAACTCCTGACCTAAAGCAATCCTCTTGCCTTGGCCTCCCAGAGTGCTAGGATTACAGGTGTCAGCCACCACACCCAGCCTGAATCTATAATTTTTAAACTTCCCACAAAGAAAACTCCAGGCCAAGATGGCTTTACAGGTGAATTATCTCAAACATTTAAGGAAGAAATAATACCGATGTTACATAAACACTTTCATAAAAACAGAGTAGAAGGGAAAACTTCCCAACTCTTTTCTGAAGCTATCATAACCTTGGTACCAAAATCAGACAAGGACATTAAAAGCAAAGATAATACACATATCTCCTATGGGCATAAATACAAAAATCCTTAACCAAATACTAGCAAAATGAATGAAGCAATATATAAAATGTTAGTACATCACGACCAAATAGAGTCTATCTCAGGAATGTAAAGGTAACATAAACTTAGAAAATTCAATGCCATTCACTACATTAACAGATTCAAGGCAAATATTTTTGTTCATTTCAACAGACACTGAAAAATATTTTGTCAAAATTCTAACTTCTTCATAATTAAAACTGAGAATTAAAAAAAAAACTTCCTAAAAATGAAAAGGGCATTTACAAAGAATTTTCAGCTAATGTCATACTTTAAAGTACAATAATCAAGGCTTTCCTCCCCTAAGATCAGAAACAAGGCAAGATTGCCAGTATATCACCACTTCTAGTTAACATTGATGGGTGGTTTAGACAGTGTGAGAAGAAAAAAAAAAAGAAGATACACAGATTAGAAAGGAAGAAATAAGCTGTCTCTATTCACATGTGAAATCACTGTGTCCATAAAAAAAACTCCTAAAGGAAATGTCATAACTAATAGAATAAGTGAACTTAACAATTTTGTGGGATACAAAAACAAGCTACATTTCTATACATTAACAGTGACCACTTGGAAAACAAATATCTTCTAAAATTACCATCCAAAAACTAAACATTATACTTAGTGAAATTTAACAAAGGATACCCCTGACCTCTACATTGAAAACTGTAAAACACTACTGGGAGAAATCAAAGATCTAAATACATGGAAACTCATGTTCATGAAATGTAAGGCTCTACATTGATAATGTTGACCTATGAGGGTTTGGGGGAAAGGCAGGCATTGCTTGGCAAAAATAAATTGATTCTAAAATTAATATGGAAATACAAAGGATCCACAATAGCCAAGATAATGTTTAAAAGAATAGAGGATTTTACACCACCTGACTAAAGCTATAGCAATCACTGTAAGTGTGGAATTAGCAAAAGGACGAAGACATGGAAGAGAATATGAATCTAGAAATACACCTACACATATATAGTCAAATAATTTTTGAGAAATGTGCCAAAACAATTAAATGAGAAGAAAGTCTTTATCAACAAATGGTGCTGGAAATAATGGTTATTTGTGGGGAAAAAAAATAAAACCCCAACCCCCACAACAAACACCCCCCTCCCAAAAAAAATCTTCATGAGTCACACACTAATTATAAAGCTTTCATAAGAAAACATGGGAAAATGTCCTCAAAAATCTCAGAGCAAAAAAAGATTTCTTAGCAAAAATTCTTACCAATAAAAATTTTTTAAACTGATAAATTCAACCTCAAATTAAAATGTTCTTCTCACCAAAAGACACTGTTAAGAAATAATAAAGAAGCAAGCCACAGATATGAGAAAGTATTCTCAATTATTATATCTGATGAATGATCTATATTCGGACTAAAGAATTCCTACAATTCAATAACAAAAAGACCAACAATGTAATTTTTTAAATTGGCAAAAATTTGAATGTGTACTTCACAACAGAAGAAATATAAATGGCCAATAAGCACATAAAAAAATGTGTTCACCATCAGTAAGTCAAAATTGCCTAAAATGAAAAAGATCAACATAATCAAAGGCTGATAAGGAAGTGAAGCAACTGGAACTCTCACACATTGCTGGTGGGAGGGTAGAAATACTCTGGAAAACTCAATTTCCTAAAAAGTCAAACATGCATAACCATAACCCAGCAATCCCACTCCAAGGTATTTATCCAAAACAAATGAAAACATGTGTCCACAAAAACCTTTGTACAAAATTATGCATTCTAGGTTTATTCACAAAAGCTAAAAAAGTTTTCTGAGTCCCAAACTCCAGTGTCCTCCATACACATTTCAAAAATAAATTCATATTAATGTCAATCTAGATTCCCACTTAAATATCAGAACCAATATAAGGCTTCCAATACATTACTATCTTTAGGACAAAAATCTTACACTCCATGAAAAACAAAGAAGCCTGTACACAAGAAATGCTGCTTCTAATTCTACCTATTATTCCATGTTCCACCAATTCCACTTATATTCTTTTAAAATAACTTCCTCTCCTAGTTTCTCTCCCTACACTGGAATCTCAGAATTCTTGAATGACTCATCCCTGGGAGGAGAGAGCCACACAGAGCCCTTTCCATTTGGCTTTCCTTCATCTCCCAGGCTACAGCCAAATTAAGCTACTGTCACACTTTTTTAATTGAAATGCACACCTCATAAATATATTCACATAAAAGACAACAGGACACTCTCATTCAATTCCACGAACATTTGTTGGGGTCTCTGCCTTATCAAATGCTTTAAAGGAGGACTTCTCGGCAGTGGCCCTACTGACATTTTAGACCAGATGATGTCCCGTGTTACGTAGCATGACTAGAAGCATGGCTGTCCTCTACCCACTAGGTATCCGTAGCAACTGCCTGCCCTCCTCCAACCCCCAATACCCACACACACTCATGACAATCAAAATGTCTCCAGATATTGCCAAATGTCCCCTGGGAACAAAATCCCCCACAGTTGAGAACCTCTGATTTAAAGAAGCAACATGTTTTTCTCAGGCCTTCCTGTGATTCCTTTTGCCTTGGGCCTCCCTCCCTTCCTCTGAGGTGCCAAACCGGTCCCCAATCTTCAAGAGTCAATTTAAAAGTCATTTTCTCTAGTAAGCTTTCCCAGTCGGCCCCACACTTCCTAATGCTGCTCAGCTCCCCACACTACCTTAGGCCTCTGAAGTGTCATTTGCTTCTAAACCCTCGTGGTCTGTGTGTTCCCAGAGGTCAGGCCTTTTCGTTTCTGGTTCATTCTCGTATCCTCAGTGCCAAACACAGTCAACAATCGTCTAGGTGCCTGGATGAGATGCACTATGAAACACTTACAAATATTAGTACAGGTAATGTGCTACATAAACATTCTTATTCAGGCCAATTGCATGGGCTTCCGGAAGCAACATGCTCTTAACTCACTCCTTTAAAGGGAGAAAAAATACAGCACTGCGCACACAGATGCTAAATCAAGTCGTGGGTATAAAAGCACTCTGAAACGCCTAACGCTTCACATACACAGGTGACTTCCTCCTCTCATCATCATGAAAGTATAAATGAGCGAATTATAAAAGTAAGAAGCATCCTACCATCCTTTCAAGAGTGATGTACTAAAACTAGGCAAAAAAAAAAAAAATCAAACCAAATATGATATTTGAAATGTCAGATTAATGAGAGCAAAATGAGAAGCATTTTCTTTAAGCAGTGCCTGAATGTGATGTGTGGGAGAACTTTCACAGAATGGTAATTATTTATCAAGCAAATGTGTGGGGGTCACAGCACAATGTGGCACGTGGCAAGCATGCCAAGGAAGCTAAAAGCACATTATATAACAGAATTGTTGGGGCGGGGAAAGGGTGCTATGTTGCCCTTCGGGGAAGAAAGCTACACCTCCTGCCAGGCTACAGCTTGCCATGCAAAAGACAACTATACAAAACACTATTCCTCCAACCTAAAATGAGGGGCATGACCATGACTGGCCTCAAGTAGTGAATGTTTATGGTCGTTTAAGACCCTTATTTTAGTTATGGTAGGTATTTCTTTACTTGCAGCTGTGTTCCTTTGTTTAAAAAAGCTTTACTGAGATGTCATCCATACCATAAAATTTACCCAAAGTGTACAATCTTATATATTCATAGACCTGTATAACCCCCACCAAAATCAATTTTAGAACATTTTTATCACCCCAGGAAAAAGACCCATTCGCCATCACTCCCCATTTCCCTCCAAACCCTAGACCCAGGCAACCACTAATTTACTGTCTATCTACATAGATTGGCCTCCTCTGGACATTTTGTATAAACGTAGTTATATAATATGTGGTCTTTTATGACTGGCTTCTTTGACTTAGCATAATGTTTTCAAGGTTCAATCACACTGTAGTATGTACTAGTTCTCTTTTACTGCTAAATCATTTTTCTTTGTATGGATGTACCCCATTTTATTTATCAATTCACCAGTTAATAGACATTTGGATAGTCTCTACTTTTTGGCTCTTATGAATAATTCTTCTATGAAATTCATGTATAAGTTTTTGTGTTGAGAAAAGAAAATCAGCTCAGAGCAATCTGAGCTACATAGGCCCAGAGAGACATGAGTTTGGGACTTCAGTCATCCTTCTTCAAGCCCCAGTTGTGGAAAACTGTTCATTTTGTTCCTGACTAGGTGTCTCACCCATTCTGTCCATGTTCCTGGAATCTGTGATCCAACCAACAATAGCTTATGTTATTTTAATGTAAATTCTTAGTAAATAACTCAGAAGCTGCCTCTTCTTTTCCTTTAAAAATCCACTTGTAACTGCTGCTAATCAAAATATATTTTGCGGGCAACTGGAATCTATGCTCCCAGCCTGCAATCCTCAAGCATAGCCCAAATAAACTCACTACTTACATTAGTTTTGCTTCAGCTTCTTCCTTTTTGGTCAACCATACAGACATAAGTTTTCATTTCTCTTGAATATATAGGTAGAAGCAGAATTTCTGGGTCAGAGGGTAATATTATGTTTAACTTTGTATAGAACTGCCAAACTGTTTTTTCCAAAGCAGCTATACCATTTCAAATTCCCACACTCAGCATATGAGGGTTCCAATTTATTCTCCACTTCCTCGCCAGCACTTGTTATTATCTGACTTTTTATTTATTGCCATCCTAGTGGGTACAAAATGGTATCTAATTATGGTACTAGCTAAACAATGATAAGCATCTTTTCATGTGCTTATCGGCCACCTGTATACTTTCTTTGGAGAAATGTCTAACTTAAATCTTTTGACCATTTTTAAATTTTATTTGTCTTTTTATTATGGAGTTGTAAGAGTTCTTTTTATGTCCTAGAAACAATTCCCTTATCAGACATACAATTTTGAAATATTTTCTCCCATCCTGTAGGCTGTCTTTTTGCTTTTTTGATGTTCATAGCACATGTGCTCTTAAATACTGCCTCTTAGCTAAGAAAATATTCAAAGTAACCTTTTAGTGACTTGAGGGAGAAAGAAAGAAAGTACACACCCAACTACCCATTGATAATCAAAGCAGTAAAGGCTAGTTGGGCCCTCTACCACCACACCCCCATTAGCCATTCTTCTCTTTGTTGTAATAGATTTCCTAAGTATCAGAACAGCACATGGATGTCTGAAAACAAGAAACAGCAATTTCCCATGGATTTAAAAGCCTCACTTGCAACTAGGTGTAATCACTTAACTCCATTCAGGCCAACAGTATGTGAGCAAGAGTGTGTGCAACCACTGGAAAGCATTCCTACAAGAGGAATGCTATATGTCAGACAGGGCAGTGCTATATGCTCTTGGACCCGAGGTGACTGGGAAGGTAAACCATGCCCAAGAACGAGTGGTATTATACCAACCCTAATCGGGCAATCTCTGGGCTTCCCAAACAAGAGAAAAAATAAACTTTGACACTGTTTAACTCATCTTATTTTGATTTATATTACATGCAACCAAATTTGATCAGGACTGATGCCACAATTAAGCGAAAACTCTTGATTTATATCTAGACAGATCAAAAGCAAGCCCAGGCTCCATTCTGCAGTTTATAAATATCACCTACTGTCACAATGCGACCTGACTGCTCTTCTAACACAAGACATTAAAAACAGCAAAAATGGATACTTGCAAAAAAGATAAAATATATTTATGTTATACATATGCAATCATTGCTATATGAAGGTACCCAATAGGACTTCTGCACAAACTCCATCAGAGATACATTTACACTACCCACACACTCTAAAATGGGTTAAGTTTATTTTTCTTTAAGCAGAAGGAAAACACTGCAGTTCACTGTGTAGCAGTGTGGTGCAGTGAAAAGGATGGTTGACTGACAGTTGCTTGATTGAATCTAATCCCAATTCTGTCAGTTCTGAGCAACAATTCAATTTCATTTAATCGAGTACAAATCTGGTAAATGGCCACCATATATGAGGCATTACCATTGTAGTACCAAGTAATACTAAGTGAAACAATGTTCCTATCCTCATGGAATTTATGATCTAGTAGACAAGGAACAAATTACTTATAATTCCCAGTAGTCTGCTTGGTCAGGAATCAGGGAAACAGACAAGAGAAGAACCCAACTCATTCACCCTTTTCACTAAATAGTGCCTTCAAAGCCCCAGAATCAGAGACCTCAAAGTACGAACACCCCCTGCCAGCAGATTTGGCCCCACAACTGGGAGACTAACAGCAAGACATGGACGGTAGGGGGTGGCAGGGAACTAAGCACACCACCAGCAAACACTATTCATTGATAACACCAAACCTGAGTAGAAATGAAGAAATAAACTAAAAAAATAAACAAAAACACCGGGAGTGTGTAATTAGGAAAAAAAGGTGGGGAGGGGGAGCTTATTCTGAAGACTCAAGCAGATGCATACATGAAGAAAATTATTTTCCAAGTAATCCAAATCTTCAGAAAAAAAAAAAATTGGACTTACAATAAGCATGTATTACTTTTACTTTGGAAAGAAGCAAAAGTTTGTACATTAGTATATTTATATGACTGAATTCCTATACCTATATAAAATGCTGGATCCCACAAAAAGAGCATGCCTCCATATTCCCCAAGAATTCTTGGAAAATTCACAAAAACCAATCACTATCCCCCATGTATGCACTGTTTGAAATGTCTATTAGACATCCAGAAACAATATTGAGACTGCAGCTAAATTTAAGAACCTAGAATTCAGGTAAGAGATCTAGATAGAGATAATAAGTTTGAGAGTTACCAACACATAGATGGTGCTTAGAGCTGGACAACATCTCAAGGGAACATGAGTGAAAAGAGACGAGATCTAAGGACTGAGGCCCAGAGAACTCCAACATCAAGAGGGCTGGAAAACACAGAACTGGCAAAGGAGTTAAAAAAAAAAACAAACAAAAAAAACGGAAAAGCCATTGAGGTAGGAGAAAAACAGGGAGGTATGATGTCCTTGAACCAAGTGATGCGAGTGTAACTTGGAGGAGAGAGTGACGGGCCCTGTCAGTGAGGCTGCCAGGAAAGACTGGGCACTGGGGATTGACCCCTGGGCCCGGCCACACCAAGACTGCTGACGACCTCAGCAAAGGCAACCGTGGGGCAACCACCAGAGTGGAGAGAGCGCGACAGAGAAGAGCAGGAAAGAAATTTGGGACCATCAACATAATAGCTTTTTGAAGAATTTTTGCTGTTTATGGGAGGAAAGCAGATGAAAGGGAAGGGTTGTTTCGTTGTTGATAATGGTTGTGGTAGACTTGGGTTTTTGGGGTTTTTTGTTGTTGTTGTTGTTTTTTTAAGATGAATGAAATAAGAGCATTGCTTCACAGACTGATGAGAAGCAAACTGAGGTTAACAAGAATGAAAAGGATTTGCTTGAGCAAATTCCTGGAGCAGTGGTCCTCAACTTTTTTGGCACCAAGGACCAGTTTCATGGAAGACAATTTTTCCAAGGACGGGGGTAGAGGGGAAGGGATGGTTTCAGGATGACTCATGCATATTACATTTATTGTGCAGTCAAACCTCTCTGCTAATGACAATCTGTATTTGCAGCTGCTCCCTAGTGCCAGCATCACCACCTCAGCTCCACCTCAGATCAGACATTAGATTCTCATAAGCAGCATGCAACATAGATCCCTCCTATGCTCAGTTTTGCGGTGCGGTTCGAGCTCCTATGAGAATCTAATGCAGCTGCTGATCTGACAGCAGGTGGAGCTTATACCATGATGTGAGTGATGGGGAGTGGCTGTAAATACAGATGAAGCCCCCTTGCCCACCGATCACCTCCTGCTGTGCAGTCCGGTTCCTAACAGACCCAGACCAGTACCAGTCCATGGGCCAGGGGCTAGGGACTGCAGTCCTGGAGAAGAGAGAGGATGGGAAAAGTGAATGGAAACAATGGAACAGAAAGGTAGGCCTTGATTAGGAACACAGCTCCCACAATAATGGAGGAAAGGAAGGGTATCTGGGCATTGATGGTGGAGGCAGATGTATACAGCAGGGAAAGAGCTCTTGTTATTGCTTCTGCTCCTCAACAAAATAGGACACAAAGTCATCAGAACAGGGAGGCAGTGTCAGAGGCTAAAAGAGAAGAAAATATGAAATATTCATCAACTGGGAGAATGAAGGAACTAAGAAAACACAGCATTGTTATGTGGTTAGCATTAATGGCCTATTTGAGGCTAGCGGTCATGTATTTGACGTGATCCCAGTGAATGTGGCAGAATTTGTCTCTCCAGAAAGAGAGTAGACAAAACTGAATCTCACCTAAATTGGGGTTGTGCTAACAAGTATAATAAAGGAGAAAAAGGGCAATGGAGCTGAGGGTATTAAAAAGGGACCAACTATGATGACTATGAAATTTAAACTAGTTAAGGAAGGAAGGGCACAAGGCACCTGAGGCACTGTAGGATCAACTGATTACAGGTCTTCACTGAGAGATCTAGGAGGTTCTTATTAGGAAAGAGTCAGCAGGGAAGGACAGAAGGTGGTGTCAGAAAGAGAAAGGTTTCCAATCAAGATCCCCAAGGGACTTTAGCTTCTAATGACAAGGTCTAAGAATGATCATAGGAGGGAATGACTATGGTGTGATAAAGAACTAGATCACTGAAGGACAGGGGTTCAAGGAGGCAATAAGCAGAGTGCTGAAAGCATCATCTGAAGTGATACTGAAATTACCAAGAATTATAAAAAGTAGAACTGGAGATTTACAGGTTGAGTACCCCTCATCTAAAATGCATGGGACCAGAACTATTCTAGATTTTGGGATTCTTCATATTTTGGAATATTTGTATACACATAATAAGATATCTTGGGGATGAGAGCTAAATCGAAATATGAAATTGATTTTTGTTTTATATACACCTTATACACATGGCCTAATGGTAATTTTATACAATACGTTTAATAGTTTTGTATGTGAGCCAGGCATAGTGGCTCATGCCTGTAATTCTGACACTTTGGGAGGCTGAGGTGGGAGGATCACTTGAGGCCAGGAGTTTGAGATCACCCTGGGCAACATAGCAAGATCCCATCTCTACAAAAAATGAAAAAAAAAAAATTATCCAGGCGTGGTGGTGCACTCCTGTAGTCACAGCTACTCAGGAGGCTGAGGCAGAGGATTGCTTGAGCCCAGGAGTTTAAGGCTCCCGTGAGCTATCATGGCACCACTGCACTCCAGCCTGGGTGACAGAGACCTCATCTCTGAAAATAATATTAATAATAACAATTTTGTACGTGAAATAAAGTTTTGACTGCAATCCATCACATGAGGTCAAGTGTGGAATTTTCCACTTGTGGCATCACGTTGGTGCTCAAGAAGTTTTGGATTTTGGAGCATTCAGAATCCAAATGTTCAGATTAAGGATGCTTAACCTGAACCATATAAGAAGCTAAAGATTCTAGAAGCAGTTCAAAACAGAGAGAAAGGTAAGAGAAATACATGTTGTAGAGAGATGTACTTCAAGAGCAAAAGCATGAAAATGGCCAGATACAGAGAGAAAAGACAACCACAGGAAAGGAAAATGTTTAAGAAGCAATGGCTGAACTGGGGAGGACCGAGAAATTTGAGGAGAACCAGAACAGTTCACCATCATGGATGTCAAAGGATGGAGAGTTTCAGGAGGTCGAAGGTGAACACCAAATCAAATGCTGCTGTAGCTGACAAGCACTGGCCCCAATTTCCTACTGTTGTTTTTTTTTCTCAATTATCCACAGCAATGTAACTAACTCAACATGACCTGAATTTACCATCTTCCCCCATTCTTATTTCTCCTTTGTTCCCATCTTAGTAAATGACACCATTTAGTTAACTCAAGCCAGAAATCTTCCCCTCCTTCACCCTACATTTCAACACCCAGTTTATCCCTGAGAAAGTCTCCTTCAAATGGACCCACTAGCCTCCACTGCCCTCTCATCCTCTCCTTAAACTACTCACTTCTTTCCACTCTTGCATCCTCCAAATCTTTCTCTATCCTGCCAGACTGAGCTTTGAAAAGCGCAAATATAAATGTCATGCACTGTCCTGCTCAAAACCATTTAATGGGTTAAGCTCAAAAACCTCAAGTTCAGGCCATGCCCTATCTGAAACCTCCTCTCCCTGGCCCTTTGCTCCAGCGATGCCGACTGCCCGTGGGGAACCCCAAATGGATCATGGCCTCTCTTGTCTCCAGGCCTCCACATGTGACACTCACTGTGCCCGGCCTATGAGCCTCAGTCCCAGCTGACTCCAAATAATCCTTCAGTTATCAACTTAGATGTCAGATCCTCCGTGTGCCTTTCTCTAACCATCTAGACTAGAGTAGGTGGCCTACCAGGAGTTCTGGGAAAGGAGGCTCTGGGTCTCAGCAGAAGTAAATCAGAGGATTTCTGCAAGAAAAAAAAGGGAAGCTAAAAGGGTGGGGATCTAGGCCCCCTACCCATATTTTATAAGGGAACCCTCTTTTTTGTTTTATATATGCATAAGTGTAAAATTTCATTTGAAAGGAGGGTGTCCCTATAAAGCAGCTGGAAACCACTAGCATAGATCACTCTTAAGGTCGTCCCCAATTCCAAGTTTCCCTGTAAGTCATCATCCTTATATGTGAAAACAGAGGAATCCTTCATCTGTCTTTGTGAGGGGTGGAGAGTGGTTAAAATCATAGTAAGGATCAAGGCTGACAAAAAAAAAAAATTGGGGGTATAATCAAGGTCTCAGAGAAAATATGGGGTCAGGCAAAAAATACAAATTGCATTAAAACAACATACAAAAATATTACAAGTAGCCTGTTTTCAAATCAAATTGGATTCACTTCATTTGCCACATTTTCTAGTAGACAACACTGCTGACTCAATTATTTAGGAAACATCCTAATCATACAGTAATCTGCTGAGGCCTATAGCGTAGTGGTTATGGGGTCAGGCTCTGCAGGCAGAAAGCAGGGGTTCAAATCTCAGCGATCCCACTCACTAGCTATGTGACCTGAGGGGAACTGCTCAACCACTCTGTGCCTCAGTCCCTCATAATAAAATGGAAAGGATAGTATCTATTTGACAGAGCCGTGGTGAGGAATAAACAGGCTAAAACATGCAAGCATTTAGAAGACTGGCACTGAGAAAGGACTCAAATGCTATCCATGAGTGTATGCACCCATACGTATGCTCAATTTGTATGGCACAGATGAATTCTCTTAATGTCTGGAACAATTTCTTATTGGCTTGAAATTTAACTTCTTTTATACTGACAATCTCTTTCATCTTTCCCAACCTTGGCAAATGCTTATTTAACTACTAGTCCTTTTCATGGTAGTGCCAAATTTATCATGTGCTTAAGGACACATTTTTATGTATAGTATCTGATCTTCATTCATTTGTTGAAAAGCACAGACCTGCCCCTTCCACACTACCCCCAGAGAGTTGGCTATCTCATCTAAGCTCACCTGAACAGAAATTTTTGCTTCAAAAAAATCTCCTACTAAAAGCTTTTATTATACACACACCAAATAGCTTTATCCAAAAACAATGGTTTTGGCAACCATGGTTGCCAAAAACAATTAAAAAAAAAAAAAAAACATCATTGCCAAAACCAGGGCCAGGAAGGAATCACTGCCCCATTAAAAAACAAATATTCAATGAGTACCATTATTTTCCTAAATGCTAGTGGAAGACATAGAAGTTAATGCCAGACAGGACACAGAGAGATTTCAGACAGAGGGATGATGAGTAGGACAGAAAGCAGAGTGGAGTTCCTCAAATCCAGGTATTGCTCTTTTTCAAAGGGAGACAAGCGTCTCCCCACAGCGCCCCCTATCGCCTCTCTCAATCCTAGCACTTCATTTGTTTTGTCTATTTCCCACACTAGAATATAAGCTTGGCGAGGGCTCTTTTATATTATTAGGGGAATAACAACGACGACGACTGCCACTTAATGAGAACTTACTCTGTATCAAATTTTGTCATGTGTCACTTCCTTTAACCTTCATCATCCCTAAGAGGTGAGCAGGAACCTTCAATCCCACGTTGTAGAGAACTGTGGCTCAGAGGGACAAGTGGCAGTGCTCCTCTTTGCTCCTGCCCTCCGTGGCCCACCTAACCCAGCACCACCACCTCTGCCAAGGCAAGGCCCACCGTCCCCCTGCCGTGTCCAAGTCAGGTCCGCCAGCACTCAGAGCCAACCTCTCAGAAAAGGAGATTTGATCTTGTCAATTTCCTGCTTAATTAATGGTTTCCTCTGGCTGCTTAGAATCTATGCTCACCCTTGCACATGGACCAGGCTTGGCAGGATCCGCCCAGGCCCATCTCCTACCGACTCCACTCTGGCTGGCCTGCTCTCTGCCCTGTGGAAACACCTCGCATGTTCCTGCCCGTGGGCTTTTGCACTTGCCGCCTCCCCCTCGTAGAACTTGCACCTCAACGCCTCCCCCTCATTTCATCTGCTTCTCCCTTCACACAGAAGACAGCCACATCGCAGCCCTAAGATTACATAAACTCTGCAAAGACCAAGTGGAGGTCTCTGATTGCAATTCCCAAATCCTGAGAGGGAGAATCTGATACACGGAAGTCAAGAATAAATCCTTGGCCCCATCAACTGTGGCCTTCATGCAGGTTGTCGTGGTAGAAACGGGACTCCTGGGGCATCCTGCTTCCTTGTCCCTCCGCCCCACTCCCACCAAGTCACTCTACAAGCTGTCTACGACAGAAATGTCTTGCAAACTACAAACTTGTAAGGACATGTTAATGCAGTAAAAAAGAAAAGAAAAAGGAAGAGAAAAGAAAAGAAATAGAAATTAATGCCAGACAAGTGGTAACACTGACAGATGAACTTTTTTCTTTTCTTTCCTCCTCTCTGGCAAAGATACTTTTATAACTAAGTAACTGAAAGTCATACTAAAAGAAAAAAATAGTCTTTGAATAAACAGAAAGCATTTGCCTAACCTCCTCTATCACATATAGACGATATACACTAAAAATTCCCATACAGGAAAATAACATCCTACGTTAACAGCTACCCACCACACCTTTTTAGCTTTGTCATCCAATGCCACATTTCACTCATTGTTCTCCTTGTGCCACAGATTATTTGGCTGGGACTAACAGTGAAATGCTCCAAGGTTATTTTTTAAGTGACAACACCGGTTAGAATGACTATCAACTTCAGGCAAGGTGAAACTATCACACCATAGCTAAACACAGTGACCAAGACTAAACAGCCTATAATGAAAACATAGCCTGGAAATGTAACAAGTTCACACACTTTCAGGCCATGGAGATCCCAGTTGCAACTAATCTCTATTTTCTTTAAATCATTTTTTTAAAATGACTCTTTCATTATATGAATAATTCCAGTAACTTACCGGTCAGCAGCTTCTATGTCAAAACAAAACCTTCTGTCAATGGAGTCTGTATGCCTTTTGGTACATTCTTTCAAAAAGAACACCTCTCCATCCCCCTGCAAATAATCATTTTAAACATTCTCAAAAACTATGGTATAAGCACATACACACTGAGCCTCCCTACACTGAAGGGTGGGAAGCCAAGGCCCAAGATTTTAAGTCCCCTCTCTCTATTCTCTTTCAAACTAATTTAAACACTGTTTAGAATCTAAACTTTTAATCTTTTTTTGTTATTCTCCAGTTCTTCAGGTTTTCTAGATCATACATTGATTATATTAAACAAAACCTCACCAATGTTAATTTTAAAAGGTAGATTAACAGTAGCTTCCAGATGCTAGAAGATTTGTTACTCTCTTTTAGTACTGTTTAAAAAGTGAAAATATGTTTTTATTTCGCATGTTATACCATATGTCATAGTCAATATGTGACTTTTTTTAACCTATAAAAACTACAATTCCATATGGATCAACCTAAAAGTACACTAAGGGCCCTACATCAGGTACTGTGATAACTTAAACCTAAAACCACTCAATCTATGCAGTTTTTGTCTTTCTATGTGAATCACCCTGAAGTTATCTTAATTTTTTTTAATATGGTCCCATTTTATGTCACTAAACCATCTTCTCTAAGAACATTAAAAAGAGGTAGAAAACTAAAGACAGAAGCAATGTAGGAATACAGGTAACTCAGTAAAGAACAAATATAAGTTGTCTGAGTACACGCTTTTAAAACATGTTAATATTTTCTAGGCTATGAGGATCTCTAATGTTAAATAAGCATTCAAATATATAACTATTGAAAATATCACTTATATTCCAAAATGTATTTTTCCATTATTTCAAGGCTAAAATGGAAAGTCACCACTAAGCAGAAATGTCTTAGGACTTGCATTAGCTCTGACAGGAAGCTGACTCAAGACTGATGCTCAACCTTAACCCCATCAGCCTTTAAGAGTGACATCCTTACGTCACTCTCTTATCCATGACCCAGACTTTCTATGTCTGTTTCATTACAACATAAATGTTTTTATTGCAAGCTTCTTTAAACATTTTTCAGGAACAAGTATATGTAAATAGGAGTGAACGTGGGTTAATTCTGTATTCTCCACAGCAAGACTATACCCATCTACCCAGCAAGCAATGAATTAACCCTGCTTTCCTAAAACGTGTTACCAATTATGTTCGATATCGGTGGGAAGCTTTGTCTCCAGACCATTGATTACTGTTATGAGATGCAGCTTCTATTTAAGAGGCATATAAAGATTACTTTTCCTACACAGCCAACTCCCCGAGGTCTTCTGCTCTTTTGTTACTCTCATGATTTTGTTTTGCTGTTTATTTCTTTGATGGGTAGTCAACTAAATGGGGAATACTTAAGTGAGAACTGTGCAAGTCTAACCGAACAACAGTGAAATTCACGACAGATCACTCTACTTTTTAATGTTTTCCAGCTGTGAATACATGTGTGCAAGTGACATCAAAGGATTCTACTGTTCTCTTACCAAAAACTCCGACTGTAAAAACTCATGCATGCAACTCAGAAAACACAGAAAACTGTTCTGTTTTCTGGCTGATTTAGAAACAAAAGAAAACAAAGATTTTCATACTAAAAACAAAATGTATTTATCCTTAGTAAATAAAATGACACCCTCGAACACTACCTCTTATGCTACATAGAGTCGAATACTTACAAGTTTCCCCCCAGATCTGTGCTCAAATGGGATCATGTTGAACTTCTTGGCTGCTTTCCGATACATGCAGTAGTGTTTGACCCAACTGGAACCGAATGGAGCAGGCCCTTCAACAAAAAACAGAACTTTATATTTCCCTCATAAATAAGCAGATATGCAGAGCTCTAAACCAATTACCAACAAGGAAAAACCCAATAAGCAGCAACTAATACGACTCTAATAAAAGGGAAACGCTGGGGAGAGTAAGAAGGCCCATGGAGATACTTGGAGAGGAAATTTTAAGACATTTTCAGCAACAGAGAAGTGATTTAAAGACTTAAATAGTTTACTAGAAAAACCAACAGTTATCTCAAACCTGAAAGTCTCTTACTTGTAAGCTCTATTTTTGGTTTGTTTCTAGGTATTAAGAGCTCACAAGGGTCTTAAAAGTTGCATCCAATATATGTGATGTTTTTGGATTCAATTCCATCCTCTCAAAATGATAGAATTACAGAATCACAGTGCTGAGAAACAGCATCTAGTCTAAAAATCCACCTAGTGCGTTAAGCCCATTAATAGTAAGTACCCTGGTAAGCAGCTGCTCTTCCTGACTATGGTAAAGTTAAGCTTTAGAAATGAAGTAGGAAGAATAAGAAACATAAGACTCAACGGGGGTAAATTGTCTCTATACGCACTAGAACATTCTCAGAACCCCTTTTCAATTCTTCCCAAGTCAGTAGTACCACCAGTGGTCTGTGTCAGGGGTACCCTAGCATCTGCAATTTGACATGCCAGTAAAAGTCCAATCATAACAAATCAAAGTTTAGGCCTAGCAGAAGCTGACAATTTTTTTCCTTTTACCAAGTAAAGACATTAAAAAAAAAAAAAAAAGCAATTAGCATCTATTATCACCGTAATTTTTTTTTGGAGACTCTCACTCTGTCATCCTGGATAGAGTGCAGTGGCATCATCTGTCATCATAGCTCACAGCAACCTTAAACTCCTAGGCTCAAGCAATCCTCCTGCCTCAGCCTCCAGAGTAGCTGAGACTACAGGCACATGCTATGACGCCCAGATAATTTTTTTTCTGTATTATGTACAGACGGATCTCACTCTTGCTCAGGCTGGTCTGGAACTCCTAACCTCAAGCAATCCTCTTGCCTCAGCCAGCCAGAGTGCTAGAATTACAGGCATGAGCTACCATGCCTGGCCTACTATCACTATAATTTTGTATACAAATAAACCTTCTATACCTAAAAAAATCAACAAAGGACAAACTCAGGAGAGAAAAAGGAGGAGAACTCATTTAAAAGGAATGCATTTGGCTTTAAGAAAAGCCAACCACATTACTTGGGAGGGGGCAAAGAGATGAAAGGGGTTACTAGACCACAGTAAATTTTATCTCAGATCATGGTTAGTCCAAAAACTTGAATTTGGGAACCACTGGTGTGTGTGTTACAAATAACTAGCATTTGTCCTGTGTTCTAGGGTTCACAAAAATATTGCAAAGATGTTTCATTTAACACTGAGAAAAAAATGTCAAGGAAGGGATGGTATATTATCCTTTTAACCTAAGGAAACTTAAGCTTAGACCAAATCCCTGAGAAATGACAAAGCCAAACCTCAGAGTATGGCCCCAAATATTAAGGTCTTTCCACTAATTAAGCCGCCATCACCTCCTTACACCCACCAGATCCTACTCAACCAGCTCTGAGCACAGAGGCTAACTATGCTTTTGCACACCTGCCCAGTTCCGCCACTGGGGGGGGGGGGGAGGCGGCACCAACACAGACTCCATTCACAAGCTGACAATTCAAGCATTTAGTGAGTGTATGATCTAGGGAACATTGTTGACCTCTCAGAGCCTCCTATGCACTGACAAATGTGGTGATAACAGCACCATATACTTCACACAGTTGTTTCATGGATAAATGAGATAAGTTGTATGAAGAATTTAGCATAGTACCAGGCATACAGTAAATGAGAAAAGAATTTCGCCACTACTGTTTATATTGCTTTTTCCCAGTCTAGTTTCAGCCCCATTTCTCTAAAAGCCAATAGTTAAACAAGAGTTATGAACCTAAAAATTAAATTTTCCTGTGATTTTCACTTGGACATATAATACGAAGAGTTCTAACATTCTTATGACTCCATCCAAGATTTTAATTTAGTTCTTTCAAATTCAATTTAAAAAAACTGAGACTACGAAGATAAAGTATGAGAAAAATTCAGAGCTCTGCCATGTCATATAAATGTTCATGAAAAGTTAAGACTATGAGATTCCAGATTAAATAATGGCAAATGAAAAAAGTACAACCATCCTGCTGACTGCATATAACATTCAATTCAAAGCACGGATACCACGTAACTGTTCCCTGAGTACTCTCTATTACTAAATCGATCAGTTTGAAAAACCTGTAAATCAGCCATGATTACCAAATAAAATGAAAATTGAAAAGCACCCTAATTATAGTTGAGGTGGGAAGGGAGGAAAATAGTAAACACAGACAACATTTCACATCCTCATCCTTTCTACTAACTAGCAACTGGGCTCTACAGTTGAAGGAGTAAACTTTAAGAGCTTAGCTGTTAAAATAACACCAAATTATTCAAAGCCTGAAAGAGATATGGGTCCTTAAATTTTCAAAGTAGGGACACCCAATGCGCCAGATAATTGCTAAGACAGCCACAATACTAAAACACCCATGAAGTAAGTTAGAGTATCATGTAGGAGTATTTTTTATGGCCATCTGTAATTTTCTTGATAATTTTAACAAGAACCAAATATCCCAGATTGTTGTGGACAGAAATGGTATAAAGGAAGAAGAGAGATCATCTCTCTTGATCTTAAAAAGAAGGAGAGGGTGTCTGTGTGTGTTGGTGAGAAGGACAGGGGTGGGAGAAAGGAGGAAAAAGTTAATACCCTCGTAGCTCTGACTCAGTTTTAATTTAGCCTTACACAGGATTCTGGCTCCCTTACGAGCAAGTTCCTGGGGGCACAGTGTGGAGCAGAATCGAGGTGTGTCTGGAGAACAGGGTGCTCACAGCCTGTCCTAACCTCACTGGACCCTCTCCAGAGCACAAATGCGTTTTCTCCAAACACGCAAAATATGCCTTCTAGGACAGGCGAGGGCAAAGAAAATAGAAATAATTTCCCAAAATGTCACAGCAATAATAAGAAGAATAGCCGAGTTTTCAATAGTTTGGATTTTTAACCAGCCATTCAGCCACTGCTTGAGGGCCTCTTACTTTTTTCCTGCACGTACAGGTAGCCTTCTGCCGTAAACTGACTTGCTCGTTTGTGGTCCTTGGGATGCTGCCTGATTTTGTTCATAAGCTCTTCCACTTCTGACCTTGTTCCTTCAAATCGATTCCGTGTCTAAAATGGATTAAAAAAACACACATAAATTTTAAGTCCTCATATGAGTTCTCTCATGTACATTTTACAGTTTCTGGGTAACTGTAATTAAATGTTAACTATAAATTATTTTGTAAATTTCTCAAAAATATCCCAATTCTTTCCAATGTGTCTAGTTATGAAGATTCATGTTCAAAGGAGAAAAAAGGTAGCAGTAAAACAGCTAATAGAGGAGTAAAGGCCAAAGAAACTAGAGGTCATCTACTTTTGAAGTTTTCTAACACCATGAATAATTCTATTATTTACCATAAAAATTCCTGCCTTCGGGTCTCACATTATTACATCTTAGGTTAAAAAAAAAAATAGATCATAAAATATGTACCTGGGAAGTATCTCCTTTGCAACAACCAATCTGACTCAAGTTGTTACTATTACACTAGCAATCTGTAAGTACTCAAAATCTCAAAACACTTAATTCTTCTTTGCAAGCTATTAATAATAAATATGAGCGTCAGTGTTTACATGCCATGGTAATTGTGCTTGAAAATGACACGTCCTCCCTGAAGGAGAAGGAGAAAATTCAGCTACAAATAATGTCTTTGATATCTGCAAGAGACAAATCACATTTCCAAAACCCAGAGGACTTGGTTTGCCAATATCTGTCAAACGGCCACACCACAAACCCGAGTGCAAGGTGAAGTGACAAAATTACCAAGGTGACTGTGATGAGTCAGCACCACCGAGTTCCTGGACATTTCTTTCATCCACACTGAAAAATAATTGTGTTAATACCAAGAAACTGCTGATGTGAAACTATAGAGGAACTGAGACAGAAAATTATCACTGAAATTTCTCCTCCCCTCCTCCCTACAATAAAAGGAGTTGTCAAGGGTCCTGAGAGCAGAAAAATGACAGAATGGTACATTTTTTTTCCTCATGGGATGGAGAGTCTGATAAATGTACATTGTAAAAGGGAAAATCTATCTGCAGAGGTTTATTTTAAACACAAACTAAGCGCTAAAAAAAAAAAAAATCTGTTTATGTACTTTAAGCAAAGATAAATCAGTTGATAGCTAGTTCCCTCTCTTCTTCCCCTCTCTCTCATGTCTCCAGGGTTTCGTGTCCATCTTTACACTGATTTCACCCTGGCTTTATTCCCCTCCTTAGTTGTTTTGCTAAGGTTCCTTCCAACCCTCACTTCTTATGTGTGCATTATACATACACACACATATACATATGTGTATGACATGCACATACTTCTATTTAAACCAATGAGTTGTCTCCAATAATCCCATTATTTATGTTAATGCTCAAATTGTCCTAGATTTGAGCAGCAAGAGCCCTCTTAGGCTGGTTTCTATGTCTTTTGACCTGTTGCCTTAATTCTTTGAGCAACTCCTTTCTTTCTAGTCCAATAAGGTTACTCCAGGTTCTTCTTATACTTCCCCTGTTCCTTTTAAGTGGATGGCAGCATTTATTACAGAAACCAAAATCTGGGCACAGTGTCTTCATAGATAAAGAGCTGCCATTGCTTCTCAGGCTTCTCAGCAGACAGACTTAGAAAATGTATGTACATATCATACATACACATACACTTACACACAAAAACACATATTACTACTTATATATCTATTTATGTATTTAAAAACCCATGACTTCCTACTGATAAATCTACTCCCACTCCAATACTTCAGGTTCCCTTCTAGCCTATCCCTTTCCAAATATGTGAATTTCCTCCCAGATAGGGAGAAACCTGGCTCCCATTATCTTCAATGTATTTGCTATTTGTTCAATTAACACATCTGCTCAACATAACCAATCTCTCAGACGCTCCAGAAGCCTCTTTCCCCATGCCACCTCTGTGCTCCCCAATACCCCATTGTCCCTGCTACAGACACCTCCATGAAGTACTTCTCCCTCACTGTTCTACTTACCCAGAGGTTTGTATCTCTGCACTGGGAAGGGAAAGGCTTGCCTATTATTTTTTTTAATAAATGCATCATTTTTAGGTAAATTATGAATTGAAGTAAAAATCACAATTTTTAAATTTGAACACTAATCAAAATGGCTAGAACCTGGCAATTTCCAAATCTAAATTCCAGGCACATTTGAAGATATCCTCTAATTATAATAATGTTAGACTGTAAATGTTACCACAGGTAACATCTGAGCACTTATGCTGTCACTGGCAGTACTGAAAACACCTGTAGTTCTTTCATTCTCACGATAACCCACAGGGCAGGTCATTGTCTGACACTACCCAATGCCAAAAAAAGACCACTGCTATCTTATTTTCCTTCCTTTTCTTCTGTTTCAGTAAATGAACATTTCCAAACAAACCAGCCTTAAATTAAGTCTTATAATCTTATTATTTTCAATCTGATTGGAAGAGAAAGTATCTTTTTAAATTTCTTTTTCCAGATTATAAAACTAATTCACATCATTATAAAACAGAGAGAGAAACAGGAAGACACAAACAGCCCTACTGGGGATTCAAAAAGAAAAAGTATAAGCAAAATAAAAAGTAACCATAAACCCACCCCTCGGGAAAAAAAAAGTCATATTTTGATATAATCACTTCTAATCTCTTTTATTAAAAAAAAAAAAAAAGCAAGCTTATTGTTTTGGTATTCTACTTTCCTCATAACACTGGAACAAAAATATTTTGTCCATATTCTTAAATGCCTCCTCGACATTCATCATCATTTCTGGGATGAATTCTAAAATTTCTCATGTTATATTTCCTTCTAGGAAGAATTCTATTCTAGTCTCCTCTTCCCCACATTCTTCTGAGGATACAGATCACAAAAGCTCAAAATTAGTTTCTTAAAATATTCTTTAATTTTGACGCAATTTCCATTCTTCTGGAAAATCTATTTTCTAAAACCCATCTTGCTACTTTCTTGCTTTCCACTTATTACTCTGGATTACAGAAAATGGATGAAGAGTGAATCTTTCAGAAAAAAAGTCTAGCCGTTTTTTACAATAGAATAGGTGTAATCAGATGGGAGGAAAAGGTTGTTTTCACTTTTAAATAACTTTTACCTTTATTCTGATTATTAAGTATTTTTGCTACTTAATTTTTTTACTATTATAAAGTCCTAAAAAGTTGATCAAAATTATCTATAATGTTATATAACACAGAGACAGTTAACTCCAAGATTTGGTTTTAACATTTCAGTCTATTTCCTTAAACACATAAATACCTGTAGTACAAAAAATAGCATGTAACTGGGATTTTTTTCAACAATATGAAAAACATTTCAGCTAACATTTTCCCCTTATTATGATAAAAACTGACATCATCAGGGAATCAGATGAATGGCTGAGAAATGAGTACATTATAGCATCAATGAGACATAGCAGATGATATAGAATGAGTGACACATTCAAAGATGCCAGTATTTCAGAAGAGAAAATAATTAGATAAAAGCAAAAATGAAAACCAAAGATGACACCTAGATCAAGTGTTTTCAGTATCGAAGGTGAGGCAGAGAGAAAGAACAGACTCTACTACTGAGAGCTGCAGAAGTGACCTCAGAAACAGCCAGACTAAAAACGAGAAATGAATATTTAGAGAATAGGTACAGGATTTAGGGCAATTTAACTGATGACCATCCTTAAGTTCTAGAGGATACAGAAAAAGGGTTGGTTTTTCGGGGTTTTGGAATTTTTTTTTATAAACTGTGATTTGCCTATTTCTTGACAGAAAATGAATGTTACTGTCAATAGTGCAAGTTCTTAATGTGTTAAGGATTATTAACCAGGCCATTCTGTGAACCATTTCAAATGATAGCCTATATCTTTAAGTTTTGCTTGTAAGATTTCATGACTGAGTACTGCTCATTCCTATCTAAATATTTAGGCTCTTTGAAATTATTTTGATTTATGTAAGGTAACTAGATTCCCTCTTCCCCTCAGGTGTGTTATAAATGTATTTCACACCATAAGCAAGCTGTGCAGAGACAGTTTTGATGAAGGCCCCAAAGACTTTTATGTATCCCCATACCTGGCCCCAGAGCTCCAGGTAAGGCTGGCTTCTTCAGCGACATGTAAGCCCGCAAGGTCACACAGGGCCCTGTGCTCAGAAGTCTCCTGCTTCAGTTAATGCTCTACTGTCTATCTCTTAATTAATTTTTAATAAGGGGCCCTACTTTTTCATTTTACATTGGTCCCACAAATTACATATATAGTCCTGCCTGAAGGTTCTCATCCAGGCATGCCCTACCCTTGACAGGCAAGGTCTGGAGAGAAAAAGTGCAATTCCACAAGTTCTACAGCCAGTTAGTGGAGGGAGGAAAAAAAAAAAAAAAAATCAGGATTATAATGTAATCTTCTAAGCTATCTAATATTCTTTTTACAAAACTATGTTCTGCTGCCTGCAAAAGTATTCTGAAAAATCACATCATTAGACTAAATTTCTACTACCTACAGGGTAGTAGAACTTCTCCTAAAACTAAAATCCTCCTAAAACTCTTTATCCAACACCTGATAGAAAGTGTACATTTTCCAAAGGGAAATAATGAAGACTAATGGCAACTATGAACAGCACTGCATTAGTGAATATGCATAAAATGTAGGGAAGAAATTCCAATTTTGAGGTGACAGGAATTAGTCTACACAAGTACATTTTAAATTTTTTAATTTTGTTACATTATAGTCATATATTTTATAATTCTCTTCACTGATCTTGGGGCCACAGCAACAGGTAAAGAAAAAATCTACTCAAGGATTCTATTATCAGTAGCCCAGCTGAATGTCTAATCTACTAATAGAATTTGACACATAAATTATTTAAACAAGAGATTTTTATCCCAATAGGGATATACATGCTCTGTATAGGAAACTAAAAGAAAAAATCTTGGAAATAAAATCTACACAAAAGGCATTCCTCCTCAACTAATTTTGCATAAAATTAAGGACAGGCAGCAAACACCACAGAGATTCCCATCCATCCACCCGTGTAAGCCGAGTTTGTCACAAAGCTATCACACTGGATTTCTAACAAGGCCTCAAATTATACTAAACATTACCTGACTAGCTCCTCAAGGAGGACGCTTGTGAGATCACCTAATGTATTGGGAAGAAAAACATCTGCCACCTGAATAAAATCACATATAGTATACTGCTTAATAGATAAAATCTTCCTAAAACTCTTTATCCAACACCTGATAGAAAGTATACATTCTCCAAAGGGAAACAATGAAGACTAATGGCAACTATGAACAGCACTGCATTAGTGAATATGCATAAAATGTGGGGAAGAAATTCCACAATAAGCCTACCTGGGAATAAAAATAGAGATGCACAGTTAATGAGGAAGAAGTTTAGTTCATTATAATTTAAATACCTTAAATCTAAAATGGCAGCTCTTTTTTCTGTTTGATACATACCGTGTTTCCCCAAAAATAAGACCTACCCATAAAATAAGCCCTAGCAGGATTTCTAAGCATTTGCGCAATATAAGCCCTACCCCCAAAATAAGACCTAGTGATGGGCGTGGCTACGCAGTGTATCTGCACAACCCGAGCATTTGGTCACGTAGCAGTCAAGATGATAAGCAGCCCTTCTCATCTGCCCCATGAGAGCTCTATTGCTCAACATGAGAGACTGGGGCCAATGGTTCTAAAGGAAATAGAGTCGCAAGAAATTCAGGATAGAATTTGGGGTTTGGAGAGTTATGATGATGTTCCAAAAGACGACAACTTAACTATATTTGAATAAATCTAGATTGTTGTACTGTACTTAAAAAAAATAACACATCCCCTGAAAATAAGCCCTAGGGTGTCTTCTTGAGGAAAAATAAATATAAGACCCTGTCTTATTTTCAAGGAAACACGGTAGCTAATTTAGAGTTAACAAAACCGATCCTTAGAACAATCCGAGAAAGTGCAGGAAAAGCCGCCAGGTGGCAGAATTTCCTGAGCAGTGGAAATGCAGTTTGTTACACCAAGAACTGACCATAAGGTGGCAACATATCCTCAGCTTCTCAGTCCCAACAGCTCAGGTTGGTCTTAGTTTGAGGCTTTTCACACACCGAATAAATGAAAAATACACATTTCAAACATCTGCTTTATACCAGATAGCTTTCATTTCCTTACATTCTGAATATTGATCTGTAGTTCCATTTTGTAGTGATTGAAGTCTTTGGCAAGTTCATGGCCCTGATGATAGAAAGTAAACATCCCCTGGAAAAATGACAGCATCTAAGACAAAGGACAAAAAGAGACGTCAGCGCACACACACAAAAAAAAACACCTCAGGGAAAAAAAGAATCATGTAAACAGCCTAGTGATTCCCCCTTCATCTCACTGTTATCCCCCTGAAATAAAGTAATTAAAAGGAAGTCACTAGTATTCAAGTAAATCCATAGTATTTATTAATTGGTCTTTTTGGCAAACAATGCTTTTTTCTTAAATATCAGAGTAATTAGTCAATTTTCTTAGCATGCTCTATAGGAAAAAAATGGAATTCTAAGTCATCCATTTGTCCTCTTTAGTCAAGAGAATCCCAAATATTCATTCGTCACTAAAACCTTACCACTATAGGCTGATACAATCTGTAAGAAAGTAAAATCACAGAATTACAGAGCTCAAGACATCCTGTGAGGTGCAACCTCAGTCTGGTGGACGAGGATGTTCAGTGACTTGCCCAGGGCAGCAGACACAGGCCCATAATTAAACCCTTCCTTTTCTCCCAACTCCCAATCTGCTCCTCTTAATTAGAGGGCATCTCCTTCCGCCCCACATGTAAGTAAATCTAAAGTGAGCAGAAGTGATTTGGGGGGGAACTTAAGGAAATCCTGAAGTTCATTTTCTTCAGGATGTCACAAAGAATAATGGTTAGGAATTTGGGGCTCTGATATCAAATGCCCAGCAGGGTCAGTTTCCAGCTTTAAGCAATGGCTTATTGGAGACTCTGGGCAAATTACTGGATTTTTCTCTACTTTGTTTCCTTATTTGCTAAGTGGGACAATAAAAATACCTCCTCATTGAGTTAGCGTGTGGAATGAATGAGTACAGTATGATAGTTAGAATAATGATTTGAACAATGAGAACTGTAAATGCCCAATAAATGCAGGCCATTTCACATAAAAAGAAAGCTTTAAGGAGGTTTAATTTTTCTCTAATTGTTTAATTTAGATTAATTCTATTACCCCAACTAGACCATAGCTTCATTAACGCTAATTTTTAATTAATCATTACTTGGTTATTCCTTTGTTTCTAAAAATCATACACCCAATTGGTAGTGTATAAGATGTGAATTACATCTCAATAAAGCTTTTTAAGAAAATAGCACACAACAAAAGTCTAGATTGAAATTAAAATAAATCTTGAGACCATGAAATCCAGTGTTTGTCAATTTTTTTTGCTAAAACCCACGTTATGAAATATCCTTTATATTGTGATAAGATATATAGTTATAAATATGCCCATATATAAATATATATTTAAACATCTATTTAAACATTTAAACATCTAATGTAATTAAAAACATCTATTTAATTACAAACAAAAAATCATGTGCTTTTCATATAAGTATAAAGAAATGCTAAAGTAACTCACAAAACTGTTTCAAATGTTCCACATACTGGTTCACAGATTGCCATAAGCATTGTAAATGGTGTTAGAAACCATATTACAAATAATTGTTTAAAGTACCAAACTTTAAGTTGGTATACTTGCTTCAGAAAAAACCTTGAGTAAAGACTATCCCATAAACAATCCCCTTTTACTTATAGTCTAACATAAATTTTTTAAAGGGTGGAGTTACAACCATGAGGATAGAAATTGCACCTGGTTGCAGTCCTTGAGCTCATGTAGCAACAGGAATAATACTCATTACATGTTGCTGTGCAAATATGGTTGAGAACCACTGACTTAGAGGCAATGCCTTGATTTCATGGCTGTGTCTGCCCTTTTCCATTTATGTCTTGCTTCAATGTTTGTGCACTACAGCCTCTAAGAACCATACATTAGATCTAGAGAGAAAAAATATTTCTATTATATCACAAAAGTCTGCTAAGCAAACAACTTGATAGAATACTCACAGGTTCCACAAACTCAAACTTCTTTCTCTCTTGGATTTCCTGAAGCTTACATACATATTCAAGAGACAGTTCATAAAAGTGCTGCCGGTTTTGTTCCACTTGGATATCTGCCTATGTTAAAATAATTGAGGTTAGTCAAACTGGAGGTAGGGAGAAGTGAAACTCATTATCAGAGGTCTGCAAAATACTGTCCTCAGGCCAAATATGTCATGTGGCCTGTTTCTGGTAAATAAAGTTGCACTGGAACATAGTCATGCATATTCGTTTATTTATTGTCTGTGGCTACTTTCCTGTTACGACAGCAGAATTCAACAGTTGCAACAGGGACCTTACGGTCCACAAAAGCCTAGAATGTTTACTATCAGATTCTTTGCAGAAAAAGTTTGCTGACCCATAAAGATTGAAGATCAAGCAGGCTCTCCCCACAACCATGACTGACACCCCACATGGATGAATCACATACATAGAATCACAATCACACAAACATCATTTCCATGAACAAATCCTCTAAGAATAAAGTCTGCCTGCAAGAGAGGGCTGGAGCAATGCCAGTCACTGGAGACTTAGGGAGTGATGGCAGCAGGTGGGGAGGCAGCCACCATGGCAGCATCTCAAGAACCTGGCTCTCAAAGGCGGGCCAGGACTGGCCGCCCATCTGCGGGTAGTCACAGCCCTCACAATGTCTGATACCCTGGGAGTGAAGGGGCACCAGCTGGCCAGGAGATTAATCCAAAAAGAGGCTCTAGCTTAGCTTGCTTGCCTAACTAGCAAGGAACTAGGGGAAGAGCACAACTCCACAGAGGAACAGTGGAGAAAGAATTCTCACCCTAGAAACTATTCTTACAAGGCATCCTGCAAGTATTTTTCCTAACTTAGCTAATTTTACTCTTAAAGGTATGTATCTACGCATTTCTCCAGAGAGGATATACAAACGGCCAATAAGTACATGAAAAGATGCTCAAGGTTGCTAATCATTAGGGAAATGCAAATCAAACTCACAATGAGATACAGCTTCATATCCATTAGGGTGGCTCCTATCCAAAAGAGGAGGAGGAGGAAGGAGAAGAAAATAAGAGGTATAACTGAGGATATGAAGAAATTGGAGGCTGGGCACGGTAGCTCACACCTGTAATCCTAGCACTCTGGGAGGCTGAGGCAGGCGGATTGCTCGAGGTCAGGAGTTCGAAACCAGCCTGAGAGCAAGAACAAGACCTCGTCTCTACTATAAATAGAAAGAAATTAATTGGCCAACTAACATATATAGAAAAAATTAGCCGGGCATGGTGGCGCATGCTTGTAGTCCCAGCTACTCGGGAGGCTGAGGCAGGAGGATTGCTTGAGCCCAGGAGTTTGAGGTTGCTGCGAGCTAGGCTGACACCACGGCACTCACGCTAGCCTGGGCAACAAAGCAAGACTGTCTCAAAAAAAAAAAAAAAAAAAAAAAAAGAAGAAAAGAAATTGGAACCCTTGTACACTACTGGTGGGAATGTAAAATGGTGCAGAAACTGAAAAACAGAATGAAGTTTCCTCAAAACATTAAAAATACAATTACCATATGATCCAGCAATTCAACTACTGGATATATAGCCAATGAATTGAAAGCAGGAACTCAAACAGATATTTGTGTACCCATTATGAACAATATCCAGAAGGTAAAAGCAATCCAAGCATCCATCAACAGATGAATGAATAAATATCAAATGCTGTATTTGCCGGGGCGGAGTGCCTCACGCCTGTGATCCTAGTTAGCACTCTGGGAGGCCAAGGCGGGATGATTGCTTGAGCTCAGGAGTTTGAGACCAGCCTGAGCAAGAGTAAGACCCCATCTCTATTAAAAATAGGAAAAAAATTAGCCGGGTGTGGTGGTGCGCACCTGTATTCCCAGCTACTCGGGAGGCTGAGGCAGGAGGATCTCTTGATCCCAGGAGTTGGAGGTTGCTGTGAGCTAGGCTGATGCCACGGCACTCTAGCCCAGGCAACAGAACAACACCCTCTCAAAAAATAATAAAAATAATGTGGTATACACACACAATGCAATATTATTCATCCTTAAAAAAAAAAAAAGGAAATTTTGACATGAGCTACAACATGGATGAACTTTGAGGACATTATGTTAAGTGAAATAAGTTAAACACAAAAAGACCAATACTGTATGATTCCACTTATCTGAGACACCTATAATAGTCAAATTAACAGAGATAGAAGTAGAATGGTGATTAGCAGAAGCTGGAACAAAAGGAAAATGGGAAGTTATCATTTAACAGGTACAGAGTTTCATTTTGGGAAGATGAAAAGTTCTGGAAATGGATGGTGGTGATGGTTGCACAACAATGTGAATGTACTCAATGCTGCTGAACTGTACACTCTAAAATGGTTGAAATCATAAATGATGTTATGCATATTTTACATCAAAAATGTGTTAAATTTGGGGGGGAAATGTATTTAATTTTTACATGTAATATAAATGTTTAGTATCGAGTGCTTTAAGTGAAATAATATTTAAATAAGAGTAGTACTAAGCTAAAATGAGAATTTCTACCTAACACTCCTCAAAATTATGATATTTTTGTGCCTCCAATAACCAGAGTTTGATAGTTCAGCCTCCAGCAGTTAACTGGCACAACTCCCAGCAAAAACATTATAATTTCACTGAGTATTTAATAAAATGAAGACATGAGCAGGGTGTTTTCTTCATGTCATTACTAGGAAAGGCTCTTCAAGAAAATTACACCAGATCTATCGAGCTGGTTTTGTCTTTTAGTGGAGTCTCTTTTCCAGTTCTTCTTGTGACTGCAGTGGCCCTCGGGTTGCAGGTCAGCCTCTATCACCAAACCCTTGATGTTCTGAGAATCCAGAACTGCTGAGCCATGTGCTTCATGAGAAAAATCACTGGAATCCCTGGGATCCTCAACAGCCCTTACTTACAATGCCAGGGACATCCACAGCATGCCTAGAGGCACAACATGATTTCCTTCAGCCTGACCAAGTCCAAAAGGCAATCACTAACCTTCTGCCCACACCCAGCAAAAGTCATTAGTTTTTAAAAGTTTCAATTTGATGGATCCTCTAATTTCTGGCCATTCTTGCTATAAATGTGTATAAGAGAGTAGGATCAGTCTGATGAAAAGTTATTCAAAGAATCTATTTCTGTAGTCATGCTCATATTATCACTTGGCTACACAGGAAGGAAAAATCAACAGGAATGGAATTTTCTCAAATATCCAATACTTGTGATAGTACAAATGTTAAGTAGAATGTAGGGATGTAGATAAAAGTGGAAGCTACTATGCCCTATAGACATAGAGCTGCAACAGCAGGTCCTGACGGACCAACAAAGCCAGAATGGTGTATGCTACAATGTCTCCTCTTATTTTCAACTGAACCAAGAGGAGAGAATGAATTATACAAGTTTCTATGTCTTTTTTCAGTACTATTCTTAGCAACCTTTATTAATCTCTTGAGCACTTAATTCACTGAAGATTAGCAATACATTAGCCACTACCAAAGTAATAAATATCCAAATCTAACTTTTTCCCCCTTAAAAACAATTCCCCCTTTTAAAGCCTTCACTCTTACAGGAGGCTGTTTCAAGTGGGAATTTGTATGTTTGCAAAGAGCAAACAGAGCAAGACAGGAAAATATATGTAATTTAAATAAAACTGAAATTATTTGATCTTTCCAAATTTCTGATCTGGAGTTTAATTATCTTTGGGATTGATGAAATTGCTGAAGCCCTAGCTCACTGTGCAAGCATCTTCACACTTGAGCACTTAATTCACTGAAGATTAGCAATACATTAGCCACTACCAAAGTAATAAATATCCAAATCTAACTTTTTCCCCCTTAAAAACAATTCCCCCTTTTAAAGCCTTCACTCTTACAGAAGGAGGCTGTTTCAAGTGGGAATTGTTAGACAAATATATATTATTGTTAGGCAAATATATATTAAGTACCTATTCCCTGACAGGTACTGTTCTAGGCATTGGGGATAGAGCACTGAATAAAATGATATTGTTGCCTTTAAGGAGCTTAAATTCTAATGGAAGAAGCTATATAACAAATATGTAGTATGTCAAATGCTTATAAGAAATATGAAAAAAATTAAGCAGAGTGAAGGGGATATTCTAAATAAGATGGCCAGGGAAAGCTTTGACCTCCGAGAAGAGAGTATTTGGAAGAATACCTGAAGGCATAAGGCCTGTGGGATCTGGGTTAAGAACATACTAGGCAGAAGGAAGAACACACACAAAGGCCCTTAGCACGGAGTATGTTGGCCCCAAGTGGGGTGAGTTACATAGCAACTTGTGGGTCCCGGGGCCTCGTGAGGTAGCCATCAGGAGGGCATGGAGAAGAGGAGGTCATGAGAAGTAGCACATTCTGACCATTTTTTGGAGCTAAAGAAAACCTATGCTAATGGACCAGATGACTCCAAAGATTTTGTGCAAGCAATGCTTAAAATGAGATACCTAATTAGAGAGTGAAGCTGAGATGGAAATTTACTTGGGGAATTGGAAATTCTCTTTAGGATACCTGAAAATAGAGACAAAAGAGAGCAGCGGTAGGAAACTGCTTGCATGAAGAGTGGGACCTATAAAAGCAACAGCTGTCATTTCAAAATTGACAGAGGGTGGGAGATGAGGGGATGATGTAATAATTGCATGGTATTCTACATAACATGGAACAAGGAGAAAATGGAGCCCTACCTACAGTATTGTAGTGAGGATTAAGTGGCATAAAAGCTCCATTCTCTTTTATGAGCTGTCAAGTGCCATCCAAATGTCAGTCAAAGGAATTAGGGAGACAAAAAAATGTCACATGCAAATAATGCTAAACCAACGCCCCACACACACACACACGTGCACACACACACACCTTTGCAACTAAATATCTGACTTTATAAAATAACCCAAGTTTATACTACAGTCAATGCTGTTCATGTCTTTTTGATGAGACTTCAATAAATGTGTATCATAGTAGTACATTATGCCCAGATTCCTTATGTGTTTAAAAACAAATAAATTGGTTGGGAGGATCACACTTTTGTGGACTGAGACAAGATCCTAACAACTGCAGACAGCATTATTTTTAATAAAAGTATATGCTCCAAAGTGTCAACAATTCAGTTTCTATTCAAGCATGTAAGGAAAACAAATGGCAGCAGATTTAGTGAGAAATACAGAAAATGAAAGATAAGATATAAATTCCTATCTCCTTACAAAAATGTCCCTCCAAAATAAATGAGTCTATTAACACAAGTAAAACAGATGCTCTCTTTCCAATGAAGCTGAACCTCGGGGGTCCTCAGCGTTAAATAAGATTAATGTTGCCTTCACATAAAAGCAAAATGGTATATGAGCTTATTAAAATCAATTCATTTCCTCAAGAACTCTTGAAAGCCAATTAATGGATCTATTCCCACAAATTAATATATCTGCTCTTTACTAATGCTAGTTAAAATTATTGTTCCTGTGAAAAAATATTCAGAACCAAAAATTTTACTTCAGTAAATCCATACTGAATTCCATATTCAATCACTTCAAGACGTATTCATTATTTTGTGTCTCGTTTCACAAGAACTTTTTTTCTTGATTTATGACAGTAACTGTTCATTTTTTTTCTATCTCTATATAATGCCAGATGAAAAGTTTTCGAAAGTAAAGCACATTTTTAAAAAAGACATGTATTACTTATTAAATTCTGGAAACAAAAATAAAAAGAATACCTCTTGTAAATGTGAGTCTTTCTTTTTCGCTGATAAATTCAAATGTTTATCAATTATACTATAATTCTTTTCTGTCTCTTTGTCAAACTTCTTTTTTTCTTCCTACAAAAAAAAAACCAAACACAGACAACTATGATTAAACAGAAAAAAATGCATGTACATAGTCAATACACTTGGAAGCTCAAAATATGAAAAATATCTGAAAATAAAATACCACTGAATGTGATGAAGCTATCTAAAAAACATATCTATACCCAGCCTACTACTTATTAATCATCAAGATAGCATTAGAACTGAAGAAACACTTTTCTTTTTTTCTTTAATGGACTTTTTCCCAAGCCTATGTTATTTTTCAACTCTTCATACTTATCAGTGTTAAGAATTAGTGCTATGGGCCGGGCGCGGTGGCTCACGCCTGTAATCCTAGCACTCTGGGAGGCCGAGGCGGGCGGATTGCTCAAGGTCAGGAGTTCAAAACCAGCCTGAGCAAGACCTCGTCTCTACCATAAAAATAGAAAGAAATTAATTGGCCAACTAATATATATAATATAAAAATCAGCCGGGCATGGTGGCTCATGCCTGTAGTCCCAGCTACTCGGGAGGCTGAGGCAGGAGGATTGCTTGAGCCCAGGAGTTTGAGGTTGCTGTGAGCTAGGCTGACGCCACGGCACTCACTCTAGCCTGGGCAAGAAAGCGAGACTCTGTCTCAAAAAAAAAAAAAAAAAAAGAATTAGTGCTATGTCACTCATCCCTCACAAAAAGAAAAGAAAAAAAACATGAAAAGAATATAAAGCTTAAAAAAGCAAACTTGCTCCAGATTTTGGCATAGAAATGGAATTCATTTAAAATGTATTAAGTTTTTTCTAGATAAAAAAATTCATAATACATATTTACTGTTAGAAAAAATATCTTGGGAAAGATATTTTTCCCTAATGGTCCACCATGAATATGGACTTAGTATCCTTTGTCCAAAATGCTTGCAACCAGAAGTGGTCAAGGTTTCCAATTTATTTTAAATATCTGCATATACATAATGAGATGTCTTGGGGATGGGACCCAAGTCTGAACATGAAATTCTTTTATGTTTCATATACACCTTATACACATAACCTGAAAGTAATTTTAAATATTTTAATAATTTTATACATGAAACAAAGCTTATGTGCTTTGTGCACTGAACCATCAAGAAAGCAAGGGGTCATGTGTGGAATTTTCCACTTGCAGTATCATGTCAGAGATCAAAGTTTCAGAGTATTGTGGATTTCAGGTTTTCAGATTAGGGATGCTCAACTTGTATAACAATAAGATCCTCTGACCAGAAATGTCATGTACTTTCCCAAAACTTACCAGTGATATCTTCCTTTCTTTCTTTTTTTGGAGACAGAGTCTTGCTTTGTTGCCCTGGCTAGAGTGCAGAGGCATCATCATAGCTCACTACAATCTCAAACTCCTGACCTCAAACTATCCTCCTGCCTCCACCTCCCAGAGTGCTAAGGATAACAGGTGTGAGCCACCATGCTCAGCTGACTTCTGTAACACTATTTAGAATGTGTATCAGTCAGTCAACAGGGCCTATAATAATAATGATGTACTATAATACTACTGAGATCCTTTGGTTAACATCACAAACATTTCTCCAGTCCTGCCTAGAAATAGTACATATATGCTTCCCTTTTGCTATAGAAGCTTTTTAAGAAAACAAAGCCAAATTTTTAAATGCAGAGCAGACTTATCCCCCCAATGCTGCATGCCAGGGTGGTAAATATTTAATAAATATTTCTGAGTGTCAGTGAGAACACACTATGTCCTCATGCTGTCAAATGTTTTCCATTAACTTCAAACTCTTCCTAACTCTCCATATCCCTGAAAAGGAACATTTTCTTTCCCATTTTTCTAAAGCAGAAATAATGAGTTATTCCAGCCTTTCCTGGTATGATTTTTTTCCTATCAGGCAAAGAGATTAAAGGAAGCATGTTAATTCTCTATTTGTTTATATTTATCTTCCCCCCACCCCCATTACATGTGACCACGAAAAGCTGTTTTGGGAACCTAGGATAGTATGTCCTCTACCAGCTCATCTAGAGACCTTAAATTAATCCCCACATTGATGGAGAAGAGACTCAGCAAGTGGCGTTTCTACTCCAAGTCTAATTACCAACTAGCTATACAACTTCACAAAAGACCACCTGACAACACAGAACCTAAGTTTTCTTATCAAAAAGATCAGGGATTTTTTTGTACTTGCTTATTCTTAGACCCAAAAAATTTTAGGATTCTTAGATCCTAAAATTCTGTGATCCTATGGTTCACCTATGTGTAAGAAAGTAACCAAAAAAAAGTAGGCAGTTTTATTTTAACCTCTTTCACTTAGCAGTCACTGTTTTGTTAAAACAAAAGGTTTGTATTTTTCTCTATGCCCGAAATTTTTCTTAATTTACAACTATTTTATAAAAATCTAGAGCATTAGTATTACATGGTTACTCTCTTTTCTGCTTTTCATTATTAGGCTCTTCAACTATTTTAATGACTAACAGAAAATAAACTATAAAAAAAATACATGCCCAATACCTAAAAATGCCCACTGTTGTAAAAAGTTGGTATTGTGGAATGCACATTGAATCAGGTGCCTGAAGACTCAAGTTCTCGCCCTGGCTACTATTACTCTGTGACTTTGTACCAGGGTCTCAGCATTCTCTCAGCATTGCTTTCTCAGGTTTAAACAAAGCAGGAATGGAAGTCGTGCCTGTGCACTGACCACAGACTGCTGCAAAGCAAGATCACGCAATAAGAAACGTTCACTCTCTTTCCAGACTAGCGCTTACCAGGTATACGGAAAACATTTTTACTCCCTTATTTGATTTCATCTGAATCACAGAAAGGCACAAAGGAAGGAGTGATGCGGAAATCAGCAGTCAAAACACCCGGCACACACAGCAATGTGTGTATGTAAATTAACATGTGGGTAAACTTGGGCAGGAGAGAAAGTGGAGAGACATCAAGGCTTTGTGAATAAAGAATTTAGCCAAGAAACAACATCACACCTACCAATTTTAGAATAGAAATACATTTTTTCATAAGTGGTATGGCATTATACAAATGGCGCTGTGTTTTATTTTTGGATCTTAAGACTTAGATAATTATTTCTTCTTGCATTTGTTCTTAATGTCATTACAGAATATTATTCTGTTTCTTTGTGCTCATATGATTTCTTGTGCTGAAATAATACATATTTTAAAGGAGACTATTCAAGTAGCATTCAATAAAGAATGGAGTTTTTCTCCTCCCCCCCCACCCCACAAACACTGCATTACAGGAATTATATAATATTATATATAATATAAATTCAGCAGCATAATCCAAATAGTTCCATCAAGATCAAGTTGAATACCATGTGAAAGTTCTTCTTATAAATCAGACATTACAAACTCAAGTAAGTCTGGGCCAGGCAGTAATCTAATGAGTGGGGCAAGGTGGCAGAGAAAGGCAATGACGAGTGCTTGGGCCATGGCAAACCAGATAGCCCCCGTTTGCTCCATAGGGAAGGCAGCCATCACTCAGTTCCAGCAGGCTTTGCCATGTGGGAATACGGGCTCAGTACACAGGCTGTGTCTTCTGATTTTTCTGGAACAGCTGAAAACCCAGTGATTTTTAAATGGTGGCAACAAGTTTTTTTTTATTTCAACAACATGAGTAAGCCAAACAAAATTTATGTTTATAGGTTAAACATGACTCACATAAAGTCAGCTTGTAATCTGCAATAAAATTGCACATGCAAAAAAAAAACACCCAAAACCATAAAAAAGAGCTACTACTGAAAACAACATAATGAGTAAAGACATACGTTGTATAAATGGTAGTGAGAATTCATGAACCTAAAAATCACAATTCAAATAACCAGATCTTTTAACTACCATTAAAAATAAATATATATTGTCATCACAAATCACTAGCTTAAAAAAAGAAAACATTGTTCAACCAATGGGGCTGGTACAATTGTTTAACTCCTAGGACACAGAAAGAAAACGTCACCTCAAATCAAAATTAATTCCAGATGTAATGAAAGAGTCACCGGTAAAAAATGAAGCCAAAAAACAGAGAATATTTTCATCAGATCTCAGGACACAGGAGGACTTATTCTAAGCAAAAAAGAAATGGAATAAGCCATAAGTACTTCTAAATATCAAAAAATATAGGCCGGGCGCTGTGGCTCACGCCTGTAATCCTAGCTCTTGGGAGGCCGAGGTGGGCGGATTGCTCAAGGTCAGGAGTTCAAAACCAGTCTGAGCAAGAGCGAGACCCCGTCTCTACTATAAATAGAAAGAAATTAATTGGCCAACTGATATATATATAAAAAATTAGCCGGGCATGGTGGCGCATGCCTGTAGTCCCAGCTACCTGGGAGGCTGAGGCAGTAGGATCACTCGAGCCCAGGAGTTTGAGGTTGCTGTGAGCTAGGCTGACGCCACGGCACTCACTCTAGCCTGGGCAACAAAGCGAGACTCTGTCTCAAAAAAAAAAAAAAAAAAAAAAAATATACAATAATCAAGCTAAAAGGCAAACAACAAAGACGGGGGTGCAACCAATGTGAGAAAATAAGTAAACATTCTTAACAGATAAAAATTCCTAATTAAGTAATTTTTTGCTAAAAGCACACATTAATACTTCCATTGAGAAATGGATAGAGAACATAAAGAAGTCAGAAAAATCTGAACATAATTGTGAACTGCCCAATTTTCTATAGGGTACTAGACTGTTTTGTAGTAGAAGAGGGGAAGAACTTTTTAAAAGTTATTAGGTGACTTTTTTTGAATTTTCTGTGTTTTATAATTTTTCTAGGATGCAGAAATGAAAAAGGCTTCTTTTCAAACTATAAGCATTAAGTAATACTTAGTGGTTGATCGGTCTAGAAAAGAATTTAAATACAGCAGGTCCTTAAATAACATCCTTATGTTGTGACATTGATTAAAAAAAAAAATGGATTCCCAGCTGGGGTCCCTGTCTGCATGAGTTTTCTCCAGGTACCCCGGTTTCCTCCCACATCCCAAAGTTGTGCACATGAGGTGACCGGCGTGTCTACGTCTACGCAGTCCCAGTGTGAGTGACTGTGGGTGTGGGACAGCATCCTGAGCTGCTGGGAAAGGCTCCTGCCACCCACAACCCTGAACTGGAATAATTGGGTAAATAATTTACCTTCCTTGTTTTTATCAATCTTTCTTCAATGTATGTGTTGCTCACACTTATTTCAATGTTTAATATTAGAAGTGTTTTTGGTCTTTTATTTAGAAGTTCGGTGATGTTTTTGTAACCAGAAATATGCCCTAGGAACTTAACTCTCTCTGTCACTCAACCTACGGGAAATTGGTTTTGTAATGCAGTTTCACTGAAAGCCCCAGTTTCCAAGAACCTATCAAAGACGTTAAGTGCGGGCTCACTGTGCTTTTCTTAAGAGATTCCAACTCTTTCTCTACCACACACATGGCAAACAAGATTCACACTACATGTCACAGAAGCATCTGGGATGCTTTTTAAAACCTAACCCTGTCTATCCAAGCTAACCAGAGTGCTGTGATCCCTGGTCGGCCAACATCCTCCAGCCCAGGTGAACCCCCCTCTTCTATGAAGCACTCCCTCAACCCTCCAGTGGAGGGCAGCACCCGGCCTCCTCAACTCCCGCCCCACCCCAGTGTTACCTATTTCTACTTGACACATTTGCTTTATCCAAACCCACTCCACCCTTTCCTTTAAGCTCCTAGCAGCTCTAAAGAGATGAGAATTCAACTTCTATCCCTATAGAGCACTTGACTCCACATCCAATAGGTGCCCAGGTGACATCTGTCAGAGGACTAGTGAACCAGCCAGCATAGGACTGAAGTGGCACCAATACCAAGAGCCACCATAGGATCATGTTTGCTTGCTCAAGAGTGACAAAACCAGCACCTTAGCACTATTTGGCCAGAAAGGTCATAAGCCACAGTGGTCTGTCATGTCACCCCAGATCCCAGCACGCAGAGAATGGACAAAAACCTGGGTAATTCTTGTTTGGCATGCCAACAGGGAGCAAGCCATAAATGGGATAATGCAAAAACTGCAACTGCATAAGCCAGGCCCCACACTAGACACTTGGAGGACATTATCAAATTCACTTAATTCTCACAATAACCTTCTGAGACAGGTGTAATTAGTCATTTTACAGACCAGGAAACTGAGGCTTAGAGGTCTTAAGTAACTTGTCCCAAATCAAATAGCTAATTAAAACACCCAAAAAGGATTCAAACCAGGAAGAATCAAGTCTTCCTGAAAAACACTCTGGTACTCCAAAACTGAGTGGTAGGGTACATTCCAGAGCACCTATGCTTGTCCCTATTATAGCACTTATCACTGTATTTTTATTGCTTTTTTTATTTGACAGTCTCACACGGAACTGCTAACTTCTCGAAGGTCAGCTGCTATTTTAGTTCATAGTAATATCCGAGGACCTCTCACACCATATGCCATATGATAGGCACTAATAAATGTTGTATTACCAGATAAAAAATGTGATTAAATCAACATTGTTTCTGCTTTATCAAACATAATTTGAGAAATTATTCAGACAAGTTTGTTTTTTGCCCATATTTTGCAGTCACTTATGGAATCTTGGGAAGTCAGATTTTATTAAAAACGTATTCATTAGACATAGTCTTGGAAAGAAATTTGAGGGGAGGGTCTGTTAATGGGCTTATGTGGTAAGTCATAAACTATAAAATAAGCATTTGTTAACCTGCTACTTAAATTTTTTTATTCTATTGGGCAGAATTATAATGGGCTCCTTCCAAGGTAGCATTTGGGCAGACTCTGTTGTCAATATAGCTAACTGCATCCACTTGCTATTTCCATGCTACTGCTTGCGCCAACTCATATTTTCATTACTTGACTGGTCAAATGTCTGAAAGAGCAATTTTAAATTCTCCCACTGTAACTCTTACCATGTTCTGGTATTTCTCAGAGTTTTTACTCAATCTACTTGGCTCTTGTACTGTTTGGTACCTATATTAGTTTCCTGGAACTAAATCTACATCTGAAGAGCAACAGTGACCAACAAAGTACTCTGGGACACTTGACCATGAACACCAAGCTCCTCGGGGGATGTTTGAGAGCTTCACAAGGGGGTAAGGACTGAGCTAGGCCTTGAAGGAACTCTGAACGGTCACTCAATAAGATGCTTCAGGGAACAACTCGTGTCCTGCAACAGCAAATGTCCTTCTTTAACACAGGTTAGAACCTAGCCAGCATGTAAGAAAATGCAGCAAAACCTCCAAAGTGGAGATACAAGCCCAAAGCAAACAGATATGACTCAAGGAGAACATATCCAAACAGAAGCAAAACAGAAGAAATGAATTCCTGGGGGCTTTCTGAAAAATCTGATTTACAAAACCACCTAGCGGTTCAGATTCCTTTCAACCACAGTTACACAAGTAACTGGGCCTTCAGAAAGCGGAGAAAGCAAGAGTACAGGGAACTGAAAAAGCTTCGGTGCAAGGCAGAGGGTATGACAGTACCAGATGGGGAAAAGGAGAAGAGGAAAGAGAAGATTAAAATGTTGACCCTGACGTCTAAAAATTCTGACGTGGTCAACTTTTAACCACTTCGGTACGAGCGTCGACGATAGTCGACAGCCACAGATGAACACGCACAGCGACTTTAGCCGACAGCCGGGATATGACTTTTCTAATTTTTCATTTATCAAAATAAAATTGTGGAAGATGGCGGACGAATAACACCGCCAGACAGAGGGTCTCTGCAAAAAAGACAGATTCTAGCAGAAACTAGAGGAAAGAAGCAGGAAGTCGAGCATACAGCGGACAAGGGCCAGAAGGAGGGGTACCTGAGACCCCGGGAGACTCCACGGGAGGAGGCTGCGGAGGAGAACTGGAGGCTGAGACCACCGGAGCAGCCCAGAGACCAGCGGCAAGGGTAGGTGGATTCGCTGTTTCCCCTCCCCTGCATTCGGGACTGCTGGTGGGCTCCCCAGCGGGTGGAGAGACCTGCGGACACCAGCCCAGAGATCGCCGCCGCCTGCCAACGGTGAGCCTGTAGCAGACGTGGCACCAGGTTCCCAACTTCCTCCGGGCACCTCCCTGTGCACGGACCGGAGCCGCACAGCAGGCGCCATATTGCCTCCTCCTCCCCTCCCCCGACCCAAACCGCGGCTGCCCAGAGAGACAATACAGCCACCAGCCGGAGGCACCTCCAGGGAACGGGACCTTCCCCTTTGGGACCCCGCCCGCCCTCCCAGGTGCTGCTGGCACCGTGTTCCCAGGAAAACGGTGCCGACTCAGAGGCTGAGAGACATAGACCCAGCTTGGGCTCCCTGTGGGTGAATTAGGACCGGAAATCCTCTCCCTGGTGGGAATACAGTTTGAACTCTGGGACCCAGAGGTCGGACCTGCAGACCAGATCCCCTGCACCAAGGGCTAGCATTGCCCGGGGCACAGAAGGGTTATTTGTGAACAGCCTACTGAGGTCTGTGTGCCTCCAGGGGCGGATCGGCGTCCTAGAGGGCAACCCTCCTCCCAGGAGGAGGCCGTGCACCCAACCCAGGTGGCATTCCTGTGCAGGGAACCTCCCCGCCGGCATCACAGTCCGGGGAGGCTTGGTGGCTTGTGGTCTGGCCTGCTGGCAGAGGCCCAGGAGTAGCTGCGGAGTTGAGGAGGGTGGAAAGAAGCGAGGCCTGCTGCAGACTGCGGGTCTCAGACAGCCCCACCCCCACACCCAGACTTTCTGGCTGAGCGGGACCATTCCAGCCCCGCCCTGACAGCTCTCCCTGGAAGCAGAGAACAGAACTTTGACCCCTGCTAACAGCCTGAGGGCAGGCTTACCCAACCCAGCTCCGCCCAGAATAAGAGCTGTTAACAGGACTCAAAATCAACACCATAGCCTGTTCCTCCAAGCAAACGCCACCTACTGACAGGGACTGCATCTTGCACAGCCTTTCCACGGCACCTACTGACTCAATATACAGGGAGTGGTCCAATTTCACCCACAGGCACCACCTAACGCCTCAGAAACTAAACAAGGTGTGTGAATACCCAAACAATAACCTAAGGAAAGAAACAACAACTGATCGACATGGGAAGAAATCAGCGAAAGAACTCAGGAAATATGAAGAACCAAACGGAAAACACACCCCCAAAGGGGAGCACCAGCCCCCTAGAAACGGACACCGACCAAAATCAGGCAACCAATATGACAGAAGAGGAATTTCATATGTGGAACATAAGAACACTCACCCAGCTGCAACAACAACTCAACAACCAACACCAAGAAACCACAAAAAGTCTCCAGGATATGAGAAAAGAAATAGACACATTGAAGAAAAGTGTAACCGAACTCCTGGAAATGAAGAATCAATTCAAGGAACTACAAAATACAGTGGAAAGTCTCAAGAACAGGGTAGATGAAGCAGAAGAAAGAATCTCAGAGCTTGAAGATAACACCCTCCAATTAAATAAATCAGTCACAGAAATAGAGCAGAGAAACAAGAGAAAAGAGCAAAGCCTACAAGAGCTGTGGGATTATGTGAAGAAACCTAATGTGAGGGTCATAGGGTTACAGGAAGGGGAAGAAGACAACACTCAAGGGTTGGACAAGCTGTTTGAAGATATAATAGAGGAAAATTTCCCAGGCCTTGCTCAAAATCTTGATATACAAGTTCAAGAAGCTCAGAGGACCCCTGGGAGATTCAACGCAAACAGGAAGACGTCACGACATGCAGTCATCAGACTAACCAAAGTATCAACTAAAGAGGCCCTTCTAAGAGCTGTAAGACAAAAGAAGCAAGTAACATACAAGGGAAAGCCAATTCGAATAACATCAGACTTCTCTAATGAGACTTTACAAGCAAGGAGAGACTGGGGCCCCATTCTCACTCTTTTGAAACAAAACAATGCCCAGCCTAGAATCTTATTCCCTGCAAAACTAAGCTTCGTATATGAAGGAGAAATAAAAACATTCTCAGACAAGCAAAGGCTCAGAGAATTCACCAAGACAAGACCAGCCCTACAAGAAGTACTTAAAACAGCGTTATGCACGGAACATCATAATAATAACCCACGAATATAAAAACAACCAAAACCCAATGATACTAAAGGCCAGATATTACAATGGCTCAAGACAGAAATCATAGCAACAACATCCAACCCAACACAATGATCAGTAATCTACCTTACCTATCAGTTCTCTCAATAAATGTGAATGGCTTAAACTCCCCACTCAAGAGACATAGGCTGGCTGAATGGATAAGAAAATACAGGCCAAGTATATGCTGTCTTCAGGAAACACATCTAACCTGCAAGGATGCATATAGACAAAAAATAAAAGGGTGGAGATCAATATTCCAAGCAAATAGAAGCCAAAAGAAGGCTGGTGTGGCAGTTCTAATTTCAGACGATTTAGTTTTTAAACCAACAAAAGTAGTAAAAGACAAAGAGGGTCATTATATAATGGTGAAGGGCACAGTCCAACAAGAAGAGATAACAATTTTAAATATATATGCACCCAACTTAGGTGCACCCAGATTCATAAAGCAAACCTTACTGGAGCTAAGCAAATGGATTAATAGCAACTCCATAATTGCCGGAGATTTCAACACCCCACTGACGGCACGAGACAGATCCTCCAAACAGAAAATTAATAAAGAAATAATGGACTTAAACAAAACTCTAGAACAATTGGGTCTGACAGACATCTACAGAACATTCTACCCAAAATCCACTGAATATACGTTCTTCTCATCAGCTCACGGGACATTCTCTAAGATTGACCATATCCTAGGACACAAAGAAAATCTCAAGAAATTTAAAAAAATAGAAATCATACCATGTACCTTCTCAGATCACAGTGGAATAAAACTAGAAATCAACCCTAACAGAAACTCACATTTCTACACAAAAACGTGGAAATTAAACAACCTCCTACTAAATGATTACTTCGTAAATGAAGAAATCAAGACAGAAATAAAAAACTTCTATGAAGAAAACGACAATGGAGAGACAAGTTATCAACTCCTCTGGGACACAGCTAAAGCAGTTCTGAGAGGAAAGTTTATCTCCATAAATGCCTATAACCAAAAGTCAAGAAGATCACAAATAGACAATCTAATGAAACGACTCAAAGAGCTGGAAAAAGAAGAACAGACCAACCCCAAACCCAGCAGAAGAAGTGAAATCAACAAGATCAAATCAGAACTAAACGAAATTGAAAACAGGAAAGCTATTCAGGAGATTAATAAAACAAAAAGTTGGTTCTTTGAAAAAATTAACAAGATTGACACACCATTGGCTAAGCTAACGAAAAGCAGAAAAGAGAAATCTCTAATAAGCTCCATCAGGAATAAAAAAGGAGATATCACAACTGATCCCAAAGAGATACAAGATACAATTTATGAATACTACAAAAATCTTTATGCACACAAACTGGAAAATGTGGAGGAAACGGACAAATTTCTAGAAACACACAGCCTCCCTAGGCTCAGCCAGGAAGAAATAGATTCCCTGAACAGACCAATCTCAACAGCTGAAATAGAAACAGCAATTAAAAATCTCCCTAAAAAGAAAAGTCCCGGTCCAGATGGCTTCACACCTGAATTTTACCATACTTACAAAGAAGAACTAGTACCTATCTTGCAGAAACTATTCCACAACATCGAGAAGAACGGAAACCTCCCCGACACCTTTTATGAAGCGAATATTACTCTGATACCAAAACCAGGAAAGGATGCAACAAAAAAAGAAAACTACAGACCAATATCCCTAATGAATATAGATGCAAAAATTTTCAACAAAATCTTAGCTAACCGAATCCAGACACTTATCAAAAAAATAATCCACCACGACCAAGTGGGCTTCATCCCAGGGATGCAGGGATGGTTCAACATACGTAAATCTATAAATGCAATTCACCACATAAACAGAAGCAAAAACAAAGACCACATGATTCTTTCAATAGATGCAGAAAAAGCTTTTGACAAAATTCAACACCCTTTCATGATACGAACACTTAAGAAAATAGGCATTGAAGGGACATACCTAAAAATGATACAAGCCATATATGACAGACCCATAGCCAACATCATACTGAATGGGGAAAGATTGAAATCATTCCCACTTAGAACTGGAACCAGACAAGGCTGCCCACTATCTCCACTTCTGTTCAACATAGTGCTGGAAGTCTTGGCTACAGCAATCAGACAGGAAAATGGAATCAAAGGTATCCAAATAGGGGCAGAAGAGATCAAACTTTCACTGTTTGCTGATGATATGATATTGTATCTAGAAAACCCCAAGGATTCAACCAAGAAACTCCTGGAACTGATCAATGAATTTAGTAAAGTCTCAGGATACAAAATCAATACACAGAAATCAGAGGCATTCATATACGCCAACAACAATCTAATTGAGAACCAAATCAAAGACTCAATTCCCTTCACAATAGCAACAAAGAAATTAAAGTACCTAGGAATATATTTAACCAAAGAGGTAAAAGACCTCTACAGGGAGAACTATGAAACACTGAGGAAGGAAATAGCAGAGGATGTAAACAGATGGAAATCCATACCATGCTCGTGGATCGGCAGACTCAATATCATCAAAATGTCTATACTACCCAAACTGATCTACAGATTCAATGCAATACCTATTAAAATCCCATCAGCATTCTTCACAGATATAGAAAAAATAATTTTACGCTTCGTATGGAACCAAAGAAGACCCCGAATATCAAGAGCAATTCTAGGCAACAAAAACAAAATGGGAGGCATTAATATGCCAGATATCAAACTATACTACAAAGCTGTAGTAATTAAAACAATATGGTATTGGCACAAAAACAGGAATATTGACCAGTGGAACAGATGTGAGAATCCTGATATAAAACCATCCTCATATAGCCATCTCATCTTTGACAAAGCAGACAAAAACATACGTTGGGGAAAAGAATCCCTCTTCAATAAATGGTGCTGGGAAAACTGGATAGCCACCTGTAGAAGGCTAAAACAGGACCCACACCTTTCACCTCTCACAAAAACCAACTCACGCTGGATAACAGACTTAAACCTAAGATATGAAACTATTAGAACTCTAGAGGAAAAAGTTGGAAACACTCTCCTAGACATCGGCCTGGGCAAAGAGTTTATGAAGAAGTCCCCAAAGGCAATCGCAGCAGCAACAAAAATAAATAAATGGGACATGATCAAACTACAAAGCTTCTGCACAGCCAAAGAAATAGTCATGAAAGTAAACAGACAACCTACAGAATGGGAGAAAATTTTTGCATCCTATGCATCCGATAAGGGACTGATAACTAGAATATACTTAGAACTCACGAAAATTAGGAAGAAAAAATCAAATAACCCCATTAAAAAGTGGGCAAAGGACTTGAACAGAAATTTTTCTAAAGAAGACAGAAGAATGGCCAACAAACATATGAAGAAATGCTCAACATCTCTAATCATCAGGGAAATGCAAATCAAAACCACAATGAGATATCACTTAACCCCAGTGAGAATGGCCTTTATCAAAAAATCTCCAAACAATAAATGCTGGCGTGGTTGCGGAGAGAGAGGAACACTCTTACACTGCTGGTGGGACTGCAAACTAGTTCAACCTCTGTGGAAAGCAATATGGAGATACCTTAAAGCGATACAAGTGAATCTACCATTTGATCCAGCAATCCCATTGCTGGGCATCTACCCAAATGATCCAGTGACACTCTACAAAAAAGACACCTGCACTCGAATGTTTATAGCAGCACAATTCATAATTGCAAGGCTGTGGAAACAGCCCAAGTGCCCATCAATCCAAGAATGGATTAATAAAATGTGGTATATGTATACCATGGAGTACTATTCAGCTCTAAGAAACAATGGTGATATAGCACATCTTATATTTTCCTGGTTAGAGCTGGAACCCATACTACTAAGTGAAGTATCCCAAGAATGGAAAAACAAGCACCAGATATATTCTCCAGAAAACTGGTATTAACTGAGTAGCACCTAAGTGGACACATAGGTGCTACAGTAATAGGGTATTGGGCAGGTGGGAGGGGGGAGGGGGGAGGGGGGTGGGTATATACATACATAATGAGTGAGATGTGCACCATCTGGGGGATGGTCGTGACGGAGACTCAGACTTTTGGGGGGAGGGGGGGAAATGGGCATTTATTGAAACCTTAAAATCTGTACCCCCATAATATGCCAAAATAAAAAAAATTAAAAAAAAAAAAAATTGTGAACATTCAAAAATAACATAATGAAAACATATATGTATAGGTTACCTATTCTGATTTACGTTACAAGTAAAGCTGCCTGTAAAGTAAAACTTTCAGTGCTCTCAAGCTTTCCTCATCACACAAGAGCAAAATGGACTCGTCGTTAATGCACAGCACAAACTACCGTGCAGACTCTGAGTGCCAGCTGTGGGCAAGGTTTCTCGGCCGGTGAGCGCTGTACCGAAGTGTTTACAGACATATTTTCATCACCACATGAAAACTGTTTAAAAAAAAAAAAAAGAAAAAGCTCTTTAAAAGAGAGTAAGGTATCTGAGATTAATCAAAGGAAACAAGACTGTGTGCTTGTCAAACTATGAACAAGTATTTAGGAAGCACAGATGTAGAAAGTAAACAAATACCCAAATTAAAACCCTTTCTGGTTCTTCTAGAACTGTTGGTTGAATAGGTTATTTACGTATACCTTACACAGTATGGTAGGGTGGAGGATGGTAGAAAATAATGAAGCAGAGTCTTTTCTCTTAAAGATTTAACAATCTATTGGAAGATTCCAATGCTTATATATCATTATGTAACATAATCACCTCTCTCTACTGTTTATTATGATATATGAAAACTGCCCGTGAAAAAGGGCTTCTCCCTATGACCCACAACAACTGGCTCCTCACAAGAAACATCCTAGGTATGGCAGCCAACACACGTGTTGTACTGAACAAGACTGCAGGATGAACCCTTCCTAAACATGAGGCCAGAAGAATAAGGAGGGATAAAGAAATGGAACTTCAGGATAGAATTTGATCACTAAATAGCTCAAAGCATAGACTAAACTATTGAAGTCATTTCTCCTTTTAAAAGGACAATTTATTTTGCACATTGCTTTGCACAATATACTCTGAAGAAGTACAACATTAGAAGCTGGGAAAGTCTGGGGTGAGGGGAAAGGAGTCAGTGGGAAGATTCGAGGTCAGAAATTTATAAAACCCAGCACGGTGGATGGCAAATAAAAAGAAAATATACATATTAATTAACTCACACTCACTTTTCATTTCCATGATATAATCTTCACACATACCCCACCATCCAATTCAAATAAGAAAAATAAGAAATGGATACATGCAGTACCTGCCAATGAAATGTAAAAGAGACAGAACCAATACGCTCAAGCTTTAGAACAGCTTAAGGAGACATAATCAGAGAGAAAAGAGAATCATAAAACTACAAAAGAGAGTAGTAAGATCCCCAAGTCCTTCATTTTAGAGATAAGAAACTAAAGCCAATTACTTTCTCAAAGTCACAGAGGAGAGACCTGACCTCCAACCTCCTACTGTGCGGCCAGAGGAGATCCCAGCTGCTTGCAGCTCAGCAAGCTATCAAAGCAAGAAGGGCTCTGGCTGGTGCTCCACTGACCTCCCCCTGTCCATAAGGTCTGAACGTCAATTCAGAGCCCTTCACAAAAAACTTTAAAGTAAGGCCGGGCGCTGTGGCTCACGCCTGTAATCCTAGCTCTTGGGAGGCCGAGGCGGGCGGATTGCTCAAGGTCAGGAGTTCAAAACCAGCCTGAGCAAGAGCGAGACCCCGTCTCTACTATAAATAGAAAGAAATTAATTGGCCAACTGATATATATATATAAAAAAATTAGCCGGGCATGGTGGCGCATGCCTGTAGTCCCAGCTACCCGGGAGGCTGAGGCAGAAGGATCACTCGAGCCCAGGAGTTTGGGGTTGCTGTGAGCTAGGCTGACGCCACGGCACTCACTCTAGCCTGGGCAACAAAGTGAGACTCTGTCTCAAAAAAAAAAAAAAAAAAAAAAAAAAAACTTTAAAGTATAATATTATGCCAAAAAAAAAAAAACAACCCTTAATAATCTAACAAATCACTTAAAGGAGAAGTAATTCTGTAAATAGCAACCAAAGAGCTAGAACTCTTTGAGTTAATCTGTGTAGTTACAGCCATTGAGGCTGTAATGTTTATTTGTACCAAGAGATTTGAATAGTTTCTTTTAGGAAGATAAAGAAAAAATTTCACAACTCCAGCCATGTGGAGGAGGGAAAAAAAAAAAGATACAAATATAAAAACTCCCCTCCCTACTCAAAATTGATGTTTATATTCTCTTCTCCTTGGGCCAGGCCAAAAATGGTCAACAACATGCAAATGTTACTTTATCTCCCTCAAGTACATACTCAAAATTCAGGCAAGATTGGTGGAAATTGTTTCTCTGGGATAATTTCGAAGCTTGGATCGCAAACTTTAGAAGTTGCTAAATATATCCCGGGCTCCCTGTGGCAAAAGCACTGCATTATTCCTGGAAATCATGGCTAAATCCCAGATCCCTGAGTGCAGAACCCACGATTCACTCATCCTGGAATAATCAGCATAATACTACACCATACACAATACTATAACAATACTGGCAACATATTAGAAGCTCAATACGTTTTTTTGTTAAATGGAAGGAAATTACATCCCAGTAACGTAATATTCTCTCTCTAGTTTCAGTGGCATCATGCCGTGTAGCAGCACTTCTAATCTTAAACACTATCATAATGCTACACTCCTCCATAAAACTGAGGTGTGCATGGAAATAACTGCACTGCCTACAGGGATAAGATGCTTCTATTCAGAGTAAATGTGTTGTTTGGTTAAAGATATTTTTAAAACTCTAAATGGAAAGGTGTAGCCAAAGAAGATTACTGGAGGTTTTACTACCCTGTCCAGGTGTTTTTGTTTTGTTTTCAATCCCATATCCCCTAAAGGGGGAAAAGCATATTTAAAACACAAAACAACAGATGGTTTGCTCCAGCATCTCCTTCAAAGCTGCCAAATGTGAATCTAATGTACAATGAAGCAACAGAGGCATCCGCGTTTTCTGTTTACAAGAATACTCAAATTAGACACAAACCTTTACAGCTCCAAGTTGCTCTTTTCTGAATTTTTCCAAGGGTTTAATCAGGGTTTCAGTTACACTTAATGCCTAGAGAACAAGAGTGATAACAAAAGAGCACAGTGTTAGGTTTCCAAAAAGGAAAAAATTAGTATTTCATTTCCCTCTTCCACTCCACCCAGAAATAAAATGAACAGCATATTTAACTGCTTTATCTCACCCTGCCAATCCCTTCTCAACTTATTAAAGCACTAGAACTCCATAAATATTTTCAGGGAAGAGGAGGTAGGGCAGATGGCCAGGGAAATGTGCAACGCAGCCCCCTCACTCAACAAAGGGGTCTATCACATTCATTAACAGAACACTTCTGTTTGGGATTGTTTCTTCCTCCCCCTCCTCAGAAATTTAAAATTCAATTACATTCCTTTATTGGTAATCAGACTACATTATGTAAAGGGCTAGGATTGTGGCTACTTGTTCAAATGTGACCAGTCTACCCTTCATTACTGAGAATTCCTCATAAGGATTTAAGGCATATTAGCAGAGTACAAGCACTAAGGATCACAGAAAAGTCACAGCAAACACTTGGGCGCACTGGCAGACGTTACGCGAGGGCAGGCGGACATGGAGAGGAGCCACACAAACTCCAAGCACAGCCACGTTCATTTCTCACATTGACTGGTTTGGGGCTTTTCATGTGAAGCTACGAAATGCTAAAAATGCAAATAAAAGGGAATAGTGACCTAAGGAGAACATACTTAATAACAATATGTTGGCAAGTAGTGGCTTCTCACCCACTATTTCCAGGAGAATAGACATATCCAAAATAGAAAAGAAAATCACAAAACATTATTCAAGAATGTGCCATCTCTCTTTCTATAAAGGTGCCCCCCCAAAATATCTAAGCTTAAAATTACATAAATAATAAGTGACTTGGAATAGGAAACGATTCTTAATTTAACCAAAGCCTCCTTAGCAGCGTTTCACTATGTGAGGTTTCTCCCAAAGAGACAGTTCATACTGTAAGGTAGGGAACACTCAACCTACGTGACTGTGCCCACATTCAAGATGCCCAGAGTTTGAACTTTCCACCCCAGGCTCGACCTTGGGTTACACTCACTCGCTCCCACCTGGATAATATGTTACTTGGATGTGAAAGAGGTGAAGCCGCAAAGAGCTGAAGCTGTAAAAGAATGAATTAAGAGTAGCAACTGGCCAGGGGAAAGGGATCATCTTCAAAATATATTCATTTTATCCTCTCTACATTATAGACCATATGACCTACAATAATGGCAAACCAGAAAGTCCTACATACTAAAGAACAGAGCAGGGACAAAGCCCCCCCAGGACATGAATCCTCACCACCCAAATAATATAGAATGCCCAAAGTTCCCCTTGGGAAAGCAGATACAAGAAGTTCTGCCATATGTATTCAAGGTGACCCAGTTTATACATGTCTCACAAATTAACTTAAGGCACATTTTATATGAGTACCTGTGTCACTTCCTAAGCTTCCACATCTGGATCTGGCCCGTTCATGTTCCTGAACAAAGCCACCGTAATAAACTTTCCGTGGAGGATGGAACACTCCAAAAAGAAGTCAGCCTGGCCTTACATGGTGGGACCACAGAGGCCAATAACTGCTCAAGTTCACAGAAGGCAGAAACAGAATCAAAATCATGTAAGTCTGAGCCCAAGCTTAACCACCATGCACTCCTGCAATAAAAGTAACAAACAGACGACTTCCCCACTCCAAGTAGCCATCTAAGTAAACTGCATATTTCACAAAACAAGTACTTGCCGAGCATCCAATATCAGGTCATGGGGACAAACACAAGCAAAACAGACACAGACCCCTGCCCTGGTGGAAATTACTGTTTAGTGGGAAAAACGTATGCTGGATACACAGACACCTAAGGAAAAAAACGTATAATTGCAAATTCTAGTAATTCCTTCCCATGGGGAAAAGAAGGGGTGTGGTGAGGAATTGAGAAGAGGCATGAAGAGAAATGTGCTCAGGGAGAACTTCACCAAAGTTGTGACATTTAAGCTAAGACCTGAAAAATGAGAAGGAATCCATGGTGCAAAGAGCAAGGGAAACTGTTTCCAGGAGAGGATAGGATGAAGGTGAAAAGGAGTTTAAACATTACAGGAAACGTCAAAAGGCCAGGATGGCTGCAGCATGAGGAACAATGAAGTGAATGCAGAGCTAAGTGACAACAGGGGACCAGAGCACACTGGGCCTTGTGGGCCCTGGGAAAGGGTTAGCATTTTATTTGGGGTACAAGGAAAGCCATTAAAGGGTTTTTAAGCAATGAATGGACACGATGATAATTAGATCTTTTAAAAAGATCAGAGGTAAGAAAACTGGAAGAAGAAAGGCTCATCATGAGGTTTCTAGAGTGGTACATGAAGATATGGATCGTGTCTCAGACAAAGGCAGTGACAACAGAAACAAAGAGAAGTAGACAGATTTGAGAGATGCTGGCAGATGGAATCAAAGTCATGGGTGATGGAACAAATGGAGAAAAGGACAGAGATTTCCAGAATCACTTCCAGATTTCTGGCATGAACAAGTGGATAGATAAGAATACTATTTGTTGAAACAAGAAATTCTGAAGGAAAAGCAGCTAGCATCGTGCACTAAGGGCTCAAGTTAAATCTGAGTTGCTGAGAGACCCAAGATCTTAGTAAAACAGGTTGCCAGAAACACTAGGTACACAGCCTAGAAATCTAGATCAGAGCGAGAAATGTCACAGTCACCAGTAAGCAGATGGGGTTTGAAGTCATGAAAGCAGATAGGTAGAATGTGGTAAAAGAAAGAAAATGTCCCAGACCAAGCACCTACATCAGAAAATGGAAGATCAGGAGGAAAAGATGGCAGTGGGACAGGGGAGAAGCTCCCAGGGTGCTGGCTGAAGGAAGAAAGGGGTTGGCTACGTGCACTGCAGAGACGTTAAAGGAGGAATGAGACCTGCGCAACATCCACAGAAAGGTGAAGGAAAGAGCCGGGCTGGAGTCAATCTATGAATGAAAGGTGAGAATATTTGGGGACACAAGCCTTCTTCAGAAGGATGACCACAAAGGGCAGCACACAGAGAGGATGACTGCAGTAAAGTGAAGGCATGTTTCTTTTTTTTTTTTTTTTAAGATGGAACATTGGCACATCTACATGCCCACGTGAGGGACGCAGAAAAGATGGCTCCAAGTCTCTAATGTGGAAAGAGATGGGATGTTGGCCACCTATGGAGGGTTAGCCTGCCACAGTAGCAAGGCTCCTTCCCTCCTTGTAATAGGAAGGGAAGGAGAAAATAAGTGCCAATACCAATGGATTTTCAGACTTTGTGAAAAAAAACTGAGGGAGTTGCTACCAGATGGTTATTTTTTCCAGGAAGCGAAAGACAAGGTCACTTACAGAAAGTCTGGGCATGGGAAGAGGTGTGAATAGAGAGGAGAATGAATCAAAGAATCATTACAGACAGAGGGTGGAGCACTTCCTAGAGAAATAGGAACATTCCTGGGCAGGGCTGAAGGCCCTTGGAGACAGGTGAGCAGGAGTTTATGAAGACACTTCCCTGCCTTGCTGTGGGATTTTCTCCAGCAAAGAAGGGAGAAGGTGGGCAGCTGGGTTCATCATGGGTGAGAGTGTTTCCAAGAGATGTAAACACATCAGCACAACATGACGTGGTATGTGAAGTGCTGACAAGCTGCACGGAACTATTGGGGAACAGAGCGGGGAGCCCCCTGGGAAGAGAAGACTTCCTAAGATCACACAGAGCTGAGCTTCACACAGTGGGAAGTTCTCTGGGCAAAGCATAAGAGTGAAACAAAGGCTCTCCACGTAGAGAGGAGAAAACAGCAATTTTAGGGCATGGACTACAGACAGTTCAGTGTCCCTAAAGGAGATGAAGACATCAGAGAGGATCATGAAAGGAGGCTAGAAATATCAGCTGATCTCTATTAGCCATCAGAATGGGACCTGGGAAATGCTAAAAAATGCTAGAAGTATGCATCAATAATACGGACATATGAAAGCCTTTTATTTTTTTTTGTTTTTTTGTTTTTTTTTTTTTTTTTTTGAGACAGAGTCTCGCTTTGTTGTCCAGGCTAGAGTGAGTGCCGTGGCGTCAGCCTAGCTCACAGCAACCTCAAACTCCTGGGCTTGAGTGATCCTTCTGCCTCAGCCTCCCGAGTAGCTGGGACTACAGGCATGCGCCACCATGCCCGGCTAATTTTTTATATATATATCAGTTGGCCAATTAATTTCTTTCTATTTATAGTAGAGACGGGGTCTCGCTCTTGCTCAGGCTGGTTTTGAACTCCTGACCTTGAGCAATCCGCCCGCCTCGGCCTCCCAAGAGCTAGGATTACAGGCGTGAGCCACAGCGCCCGGCCTAGCCACAGCGCCCGGCCTTGAAAGCCTTTTAAAGTAAGAACTCCAATACTCCACCCTCTGCAGTGAACATGTCCTTCACAAAAAGGACCAGGCCACAAAGATCATACAAGAACAATTTTAGGTCATGATATTTGTACTCTATTTGGAGAATTTGATGAAGTATCCATCTGACCTCCAAGGGTCAACACCAGTGTAGGAAAGGAACATAAGGGGTTCTGTCTTACTGTCTATAGGTCAATAAGTAAATTTCCAAAACAAGGAAAGACGCAGTTGCGACAGATAATGCTGAATCAAACTCTTTGATTTGAAAAGTTTTTTAATAAAACTACTTTCAAAAGCTTAAAATTCATTACAAGTTTTCTTCTTTAGGAAACTCCAATTTTGTGACTTCTGAACCCAACTTAAAAAATTCTATTTAAGAACAAAAGAATCAAGCAGCCACTAAACGTTTCAATAAGGCAATATTGGCTGGGCAAAAAGAATTGTTTTTTTCCTTTTCTCAAAATAGATTGGAGACTCCATGGAATCTCTCAGTTCCTTTTATAATTTCACAGAAATATTATACAATATTTGTTAGTTGTAAATGTTACTGATGTTTTCTAATGCCAAAACATGATTCTTCTTCCCCAGAGACAAATGAATACCAAAGCTATAACTGTCCCTAAAACTCTGAAAGCAATTTATGGTGATGACAGTTTCTCTGTATCACAGAGACAGCTTAAGTAATAATATTGAGAAAGCTTTCAAACATTAACATATTAGAAATCAGATAAGAAGGAGAACAAATATAGAATGTGATTTTATAACAACACATATAAAATTACATAATCATATTTGTTCCCACAAAATACTTGAACTAGTTAAGAAGTCACAAAATACCTTTGCCAATAATCCTTGGAAAGGATTTCGGATAGTCTTGCTTAGAAACAAAAGGCAGCTACATGAACATAAAATATGTCAATTAATTAGTTGTTCTCTCCTTACAGCAGGAGTCGGCCAACTTTTCCCATAAAAGGCCAGATTGCCTGGATTATTAATTAAATATTAATTATTAATCAATGGTAATTAATGGTATTTATCATTAATTCAGGCTTTGCAGCCAGGTAGCCTCAGTTGCAACTACTCAACTTTGTCACTATAACACAAATGCAGCCATAAACAGCATATGAACAAATGGCTGCAGGTGTGTTGCAACAAAACTTTATTTACAAAAACAAGAGGCAAGGTAGACTTGGCCCATGGCCTGGAGTTTGCCAAACCCTGCCTAAGAGAATCATCTTGAGTATCAAGGCATAAAATGGTCTATTTTTTTTTAAATATACATTTACCTCATTTGCCAATGACCAGAAGTCGGGAGGGAAGGTGGAATGTTGGCTAAGAGAATCACAGTCCAAGTGGCTCTCAAGCTAAAAAGAGGGACTCAAAAGTGGTGCCATAGGATTTACCTGGGATAAGCAATCTACAGGATGCTGAAAGGCAACTGCTCAGGCATAGATGCTGTCTTAAGAATAGTTTATGTAAATTTGATAATGGGCTTAAAGCCCCTAAAAATTGTAGTTAACTGAAAGTTCATCATGAGTCAAAGGAGCCAGAAATTGAGCCATGAGATAAGGAACACATACACAGGTCACACAGATTGCTCAGACCAGGTAAACACTCAACTGCATCCCTTCAGATCAGAACTTATCTCAATAGCAAGGTCACCACATTTTAAGAGAGACATTTCTTACCTGGGTAAAGCAGGAATGTGACCAGAATGCTAAACAAGGCTTAGGAAGAAAGGATTAAAAAAAAAATACACAGAGGTGTTTAATGGGAATGGGGAGGAAAAGAAGATTTAGTGGGACAGTTAAAACGTCTTTAAATATTTAAATGGGTGCTGCATTAGAGAAGAAAAAAATATCATTCTGATTTGCTTAAAGACAGCAAAGCCAGGTTTAATGGGTAGAAGCTGTAGAGAGGTAGTTTGGGGTTTGCTATCAACAGGAACTCATAAGAACTATAATGGAACAGGCTGCCTGGTGAGGTAGCCACCTCCAGCTCCTTCCTCATAAACAAGCAGAGCCTAGATGACCAACGTCCAGGAAAACTCTATCGCACACTCCTGCACTGGGAGAACGCTGGCCTAGGAGACCTCTGAGGTCCTGGATCTATCGCTATGACTCTGGGATTCTAAACGAGCTGGAAGAAGCAGAAGTACAAAAAGTACAAACTACATCTCCATGTTGCCTCACCATGCTACAATGGAAAACTACAGAAGCCATGAGAGCATCACAATTCAAAGTAAAAGAACAAGATTATTATGTAACAGTGTGGGGGATAAGAATGCTTCCCACAACTTATTCAAGTCTGAAATCCCTTTTCATTAGACATGTGGATGTAAGGATCTTAAATGTCTAAAAAGGAAAGTTAGGATGTTATCTCAATCTACCTCTACAGTTTGAGCTAGAGCTAAGAAATCTGTTAAAAGTAACAATCGACCAGCACAGAATCAGACTCTTTTCTGAGTAGGAACCACTACAGCAACTTTAAATTTACCCCACCTTGGAGATTAAAGGCTAAGTTCTGATGGCCTAAGCTAGGACTTACGGCTAGAAATCCATACTCAGTAAAAAGGCAACAAAAGCATAACTACATCCTATGATATCTTTAACAATTTTTTCAAGTCTCAGTCTAGGCAAAACAGTGAATAAGTGAGTATTAGTAATAAATCATGTCCTTCTAACTTTACTCAGCACTAACAAGGATAGACTGAGTATAATGAATCAGAAGGAATGATGTCTGTTCTCCACAGCCCTCATTATTTTAAGCCTGGATTCCAAGTGGTTTTGACCCCAGAGGAATGCATAATTGGAAAGCACAGAACAAGTCCCACTAGTTTCTCCCATGACCTTCCAGATACTTCCCATTTCATTAGACTGAAGGGAAAACTCTATGTTGCAATTCCAACGTCAAGAATAGCAGCAAAGAAACCACTCAAAGACACAATCCTTATTTTTTCCTTGAAGCAGAACCTTGAGAAAGGGTGTCAAGGAATTATCTCATATATATTAATATATATGAACATAACGAGTATTTTTCTCAAAATGGTCCCTCAGAAAAAAAAGGATTTGCCTTATATGAGAATTCTTACAGTCTTCTCAAGGAGTGCACTTTCCATTTTTTTTTAATCAAAAGATAACTGTTTGAGGAATCTTAGCCTCAAACAGTTCCAATGACATCTAGTTGCAGATACTCAAAGATCACGAACAGGCCGGGCGCTGTGGCTCACGCCTGTAATCCTAGCTCTTGGGAGGCCGAGGCGGGCGGATTGCTCAAGGTCAGGAGTTCAAAACCAGCCTGAGCAAGAGCGAGACCCCGTCTCTACTATAAATAGAAAGAAATTAATTGGCCAACTGATATATATATAAAAAATTAGCCGGGCATGGTGGCGCATGCCTGTAGTCCCAGCTACTCGGGAGGCTGAGGCAGAAGGATCACTCAAGCCCAGGAGTTTGAGGTTGCTGTGAGCTAGGCTGACGCCACGGCACTCACTCTAGCCTGGACAACAAAGTGAGACTCTGTCTCAAAAAAAAAAAAAAAAAAAAAAAAAAGATCACGAACAGGACTGAGTTACAAAAACAAGAGGAAGCTAGGAAGTATGAGAGATTTAGTTACCATTCTGAGGCTGAGCTCAAAATTTTGTCTTCAGTATTTTTCTAAAGATCACTTTAAAAGGAATAAAGTCAGTGTTTAAATTAAGAAAAATATAAAAACATATCTCAGGGATAAGTATTTAAAACAGAATGTCCAAATGGACTGCTAAAAGGTACTTGTGGCTTAAGATACAATTTCCAACGAAAGCAATAGAAAGATTTTAAAAGGTGCTATTATATATACCAAAGAACTCAGACAGACGTGGCCACCCATGCTCTGAAAAGCTGTGCCAAAAACTTCATAATATGGCTGTGATGAACATACTAATATCAAAGGTGTCAAGAGTTGGGATAACTTTTTCATGAAATAAGTGGGGAAAAATATTCCTAAAGTATATGCTGATGTTGTATATTATTTAATTTTAGAATATGGACATGTATTTAATCAACTACACAATGAAAGTAAACATCTGATTATCTAGCAAATATATCAATACATACACATACCTAAAAGCATACACATTCAAGTTGTCTTAAAAAAATGACATTGTGTTTAATTTTCTCCTGGGAAAATGATGTTATCTTACAATCAGACACATATATTACAGGTAGTGGGTATCTGTCCTTCGGGGCTACCCAGCACTCGAAATCCCTTCCTCAGTTTGAGGAATTCTCCTACCTAATGAGGCAGAGCCCACCTCCCACTGTAAAAGCCCAAAATGATAGACACCGGCTTTCCCAGCCATCTTGCAGGGAGGTAATGGCACATGGCCAGAATTCCATTAATCAGACCCTCCCACCGGAGACTCTGATTTGGAAACTAGTACTTTAAAAGAACCAGGAAAACAGAGATTCTGGTGAGGTGGCAGTAACCACTCCTATATATCCAGAGGCAGCAGTTCTACCAATAGCCACCAGGGGCAGTGGTGTCGCTGGTACAAACTACGGTGTCCACAACCAATGGCAAATAGCAGCATCTTCAGCCAGATCTGTAGTGCAGCCTGGGCATCATTCCTGGCTCCCAAAAGTCTTTTAAAGATATTGCAAGACATCTAATATTCTTTAATAAATTCCCTTTTTGTACAGAATAGCTAGTGCTTGCAAGTGAGACCCCAGACTGATACAGCCTTAATATGTTTTAAAATTTCAGAACCACATAAACAATCTTGTCGAAATACTTTCAGCACTACCCTTCTCAGCATGCCTACACAAGATTTTCCCCCGATTAACGCAACTTACTATCAATTACCTTACTCTCCCCTCCACACTCACCCTCTGCTACCTTTCTCCATCTAACCAGTCTCTCCCCCTGTACAACACCTTCCACCATCAATCTAGGCTCAAGTTTTAATAGAAAGATTAAAATGGCCAATAAAGTCCTCCCACTTTTTTTAATAGCTGAAAGAACAGAGAGACAAAAGACTCTGATGTTGACCAAAAAAAAAAAAAAAAAAAAAAAAAGGAAAATGTTTCAAAATCAATTTTGCTAAAAGAGCCCTGCAGCAAGGAAAAATGGGAGGCCAACATGTTCTCATTTGGGCTCTGCCTTAACTAGCTCTATTTTTAGACCACAGAAAAAACAATTTCCTTTTGTTACCTGAATATTCTCAGCTACAAAGATGGAATAATACTTGATCCCTGCCTACTTAACACAAGCAAAAAATGGGATATCACACTTGCAGCCATTTTTAACTTCCAAACAAATCCCTATGTGATATTTTAAGCACAGTTCAAGCTAATCTAATCCTCCTGGTAGAAAATATAATGTGAAATCTAAATTAAATTTTATGGGGGTAATAGCTCTAAATCACGAGCTAAGAACTAGCAAGATTTTAATGAACCTATACACAAAGCTCTAACTGAGACATAGGTGCAGAGGTGGTATAAATTAACTCTACCAGGTTTGAACTTGAAAATTAGGAGCCAATTAATACGAAATGGTTCCTTGAATGCCCAATTCTTTCAGACCATAGCAGTCTCACTTAATAGCCTAGGAACCATTATTTGTAAAATATGTATTTCAAATTCGCTAGTTCAATTATCACACTTTTTTCATTCAGAAAAGCCAAGAAAAAAGTCCAAAGTAAGAATTTTTAGCAACTTTCAATCCTGAATAGCTAGAATCATAATAAAACAAGGGCTTGTAGAGCTGAAGTTCTGACAACTTTTAGTCTCCAACTTAATGCCCTGAATATCTGCCTATGGCCTGGCTCTCACAAAAAAAGTTAGGTTAATACATCACCAAAGTTTAAGATTCCCTTAATATCTTCTATGAACAAATATCTTCAGGTTTGTTTGCCGCCCACCTGCAAAAGTTAGCATTGAAAGAATAAAGTGACAATTTTACTCAGATTATTTAAATCAGGCTAGGCAGGGTAGCTCACACCTGTAATCCCAGTGCTTTGGGAAGCCAAAGTGGGAGGATCATTGCTTAAGCCCAGGAGCGCGAGGTTGCAGTGAGCTGTGATCACACCACTACACTCCAACCTGGGTGACAGAGAAAGACCCTGTCTCTAAAAAATAAATACATAAAATTTAAAAAGAAAAAGAAAGAGAAATCAAACAACTCTACCAGTAAAAATTTGTTTTTAATTCTGCTTAGGAAAAAAATGGAAATCTTAAAACTATTGCGTAAAGAATAAGTTAGCCTAATAAGGATAAGCAGATATTTAACCTTGATTTTTTTTCCCTCTATGCATATGGGACAATAAGGACTTAGCTTCTATTTTGTTAAACAAAATAAATACTTGGGCAGAACATCATGAGAGGGAATAAAAATGCAACAGAAGTATCATGAGACAGAATTTGAAATGTTGTCGTTTAGTTTTAATTAAGAGAAAATTTTAGTTTCTGGAATGAATGGTATTACTCAGCTAGAAGTACAGCCTCGTGCAATAAGGTAATAAACCGTTGAAACAAGAAAATAAGAGAAAGAGCAAGAGGGAGGGGAGAAAGAAATGTTCAGAAAAGAATGACTTTAATCAATGACAAAAAGACTCAATTTCCAGCCTTCCTGTGTTGCACAGCCTACTGGAGTGGCTAAGAGAATAGAGGGGGGCCATGAGGCTGAAAGACTCTTGATAACTAAGTCTCTACTAGGTAGCCACCAGCTGAGCACCGCACCTTAGACAAGGGCCTAATTACTCACTGCATCCTCAGGTGCTAGAACACTGCTAGCTCATAGTAGGCATTAAAAAATATTTGTCTTATAAATCAATGGGGATTCTCCTATAAATTTAGATAATTTAAAGAATAGCATTTCTATACAAGTGCAACATTTCCTGCTTATGGAGAGAACAATAACTGATGAGTGACAAAGCTAAGTACCTGGTACACATTATCTCTTATTCAAAACAGTGTATTTTAATGTTAGTCTGGGGCCTCTAAGAAGCAGACACCAAGACAGGTGTCTAGATGTCTAACAAGTCACTGGAAATGCAAGTGATTTATTAAGGGAAACACCTGAGAGAAAAGGAGGAGGGATCCAGGGCGGCTGAAGAAGATCTATCAGACAGGGATGCAGGTCTGACCCCAGGGAAGGGGACAAGGAAGGCAGGCAAGCCAGGCAGATATGTTAGGCTGCTGTGCAGTTGTAGGGAAAGTTCAGCAAGCCTGCCCATCAGAAGACTCAGTGTCTCCCAAGAATGAGTCTGCTTTAGTGTCCCTGCTACGCTCAGTCCCTGGTGAGGGGCAGTGCTATGGTTTAAATGTTTGTCCCCCTCCAAAACTCATATTGAAACTTAACCCCCAATGTGGCACTTGTGAGTGGTGGGGCCTTAAAAGGTGACTGGATCATAAGGGCTCTGCACTCCTAAATGGATTCATCCATTTGGTAATTGATTAATGAATTATCACAGGAGTTGGACTGACGGCTTTCTAAGAAGAAGAAGAGAGACTTGAGCTAGCACACTCAGCTCCCTCACCAGGTGATGCTCTGTGCCACCTCAGTGCTCTGCAAAGTCCCCACCAGCAAGAAGGCTCTCACCAGGCTGGGTGCGGTGGCTCACACCTGTAATCTAGCACTCTGGGAGTCCAAGGAGGGTGGATCACTCAAGGCCAGGAGTTCAAAACCAGCCTGAGCAAGAGCGAGACCCCCGTCTCTACTAAATATAGAAAGAAATTAATTGGCCAACTAAAAATATATAGAAAAAATTAGCTGGGCATGGTGGGGCATGACTGTAGTCCCAGCTACTTGGGAGGCTGAGGCAACAGGATTGCTTGAGCCCAGGAGTTTGAGGTTGCTGTGAGCTAGAGGCTGACGCCACAGCACTCACTCTAGCCTGGGCAACAAAGTGAGACTCTGTCTCAGGAAAAAAAAAAAAAAAGAAGGCTCTCACCAGATGCACCCTCTCACCCTTGGACTTTTCAGCCTCTATAACCATAAGAAATGAATTCCTTTTCTTTACAAATTTCCCAGTGTCAGTTATCCTGTTATAAGCAACAGAAAATGGATGAAGACAGGCAGAATGGGAGAAGCATGGCCTTCACACTGGTGTGAGGAAGCAGCTGGGCAATCACGCTCCTCTCTGCATCTGAGAGGTGTCTCGTGGCTGCAGCAGCTTCCACAGTCCACATTTTCCCAATAACTACCGAGGCCACTGGTATTCTCTTGGACCTCTAACAATCCTCCACCGCCAACTCAGTACTGTATTTTCATTGACTGTGACATGCCACCCTCTCAAAAACACTCCATTATTTTACATACATACTACCAAGAAAAAAGTGCTAATTGAGTCTTGATGTAATAGCTTCTAATGCAATACCTCCACATTTATTGAAAAAGCTCTTTGAGAGTTTTCATCATGTATCTCTCTTGTGCATACATAAAAAACAAAACAAGCAAACTACATTTGTTAAGACATTTTGAAAACTTCGTCAGAGTCCAACTCTTCTGAATTGCTTTTCATCTCTGTCACCAATATCTAGTTTTCCCCATGCATGTTTTTCCTCTGTGCCACCAAGAATACTGGAAATGTGTTATTTCTTTAGGGGGTAACTCCACTACTGTATCCAGGAGTTTCTTCCAAGATGATGGCATCCACTCTTCAGATACTGCTACCCACCCTTCCTTGACCTGACCAGAAGGTCTCAATGCAAGGTTTTCGAACAGCCACCAAGATTTTTACTCCTTCCTTAAGAGGTCCTTACATGGTTTGTTGACTGAAATATTGAGGGGCTGCAGCTGTCCAAACAGGCCAGGAGAAATAACCACCAAATTCACGTCTCTTCATGACTGCTGCCTTGTGCACAGCAACTAGAAGATACATATCCATTTCACTCATGTTCAAAGGTGGAGGGGAAAATATTAAGTATTACAAAGAGATAAAGGCAAAGTATAATAATGTCTATACAGGATACCCGAAAATAAGAGAAAGATTCCATTTTCATCTCTGTCACCAACTTAGTGATGTAGGATCAAGTCACTCCATCTCAACGAGCTCCAATTTCCTCATTTTTCTTTTGAAATGAAGTGGTCAAATATAAGTGTCCTGAAGTTCTCTCTCAGTTCTTTGTTTTAAGAGCCAAGGTTATATACCATTGAGTATTTCACATCAGGATCTAAAGAATGATCTTAGGTACCCCTGGCTCATCCTAAAATATTTTCCTTGTGAAAATAGTAGATTGTGAAATAGTAGATTCGGCCAAACAAATTGCCAATAATGAAATCACTTCTCTGGATCAGAATTCAATGAATGGGCCTGTTACATTCTAGTGTTCCTTGTTACGTGTTTGGATGGGTGGGGGAGGGAGAAGAGCCCCGAGCCAGCCCATTCCTCAGAAGTAAAGAATAGGCCCCAAGGGTGGAAATACAGGAAATACCAGTTTCAATGGGGAAGTAGAATCTGATGATGTAGAGGCTGAGAGGCCACAGATGACAGTGACTCAGCCACATGGAGGACACTGAGTCACGGGGCGAGGCCTCCCAGGGAGAGGGGTCCAGGAAGGAGTCCCAGCCTCCTCCCCAAGACAATCCTCACTCACTTTATAACTTTGATTTGAGTTAGTCCCGACTGTAATCTCTACAGGATTGTGGGTCAGTAAAAATGAACCTCTCCAAAGGTACATTCCTAAAACACAGGTTTTACAATGACTGAATTATAATGGGTTTATAGAAAAAAAGAAGATGAATTATAGGAAAAGGCAATGTTGTCAAATTGTAAAGGTCAGTTCCAATGAGGAAAAGTCTTCATAGAATTAGGTCACTGACAACTTTTAAACCAAATTGAGAAATATTTTCGTCAACAAGTTCAACATGGATTTTCCCCCCATTCTGCATGTGCCTGCCAACAGAAATCCACATAAAAATGTCCCTTTACCTGTAAAAGAACATATGAAAACAGGTTTGATATGCCACATCAAGAAGATAAAAGTAAAGGCTTCATCTTTCCAATACCATCTAATGCCTTAGGGACTTGTCATACAGGAACTCACAACTCACAAGCAATATTAAGCACAAATTAAGTAACACTAAAATTCCTAACAGCAGAAACCGGTTCCATTAAAATAAACTAAACATAATCTCAAATGCTATGGAAATGACAGGTGAAAGCTTAGGCTTTCAAAGACTATTTTAGCCTTCTGGTATACACAAAGTCATCAAAAAACAATTTACAGTGTATCCAACTTTCAGACAGATCTACCTCTAAGGCAATGATTACCAAGCGAGATTTCAATAGCACCTCAGGCCAGTGGTTCTGATTTTAGCACACTTCACAATCACCCAGAGAGTTTATTAAAATACAGACTGACGGAACCCACCCCAGAGGTTATGATTCAGTAGCTCTGACGTGAGACCTGAGAATCTGCGTTTCTAGCATGTTCCCAGGTGATGCTGGTGCTGCTGGACCAGGGACCTTCGAGAACAACTGCCCTATGGCACACTAAAGAAAGAGTATCAGGAAATTTTCTCCCAGAAGGCAAAATAGATTTAATTCATTTTAGCCGATATATATTGGGTGAGTAATACTGTGAAACACTTTTGGGAAAAAAAAATAATAGCGTGGAACAAAAATCAGTGTCAAAAATTCAAAAGGTCACAGAGGAGATTCGAGACAATGAAAGAATGATGAGAAAGGAGGGAAGCAAAGCCGGCACTCGGTCTCTCCTGTAGCCATCTGAACTATGGACAAAAAGGCTTCAGCGCTTAGAAGCTCACAGCCTTCTCTATGGGGGGGACAAAAGCTCTGGGGGCGCCACCCGGCAAGTGTTCCCTGGCACAGTGTTTACACAAGGGTGACATCTGTGGTAGAGGAAAACACCATGAAAAAAAGAGAGAAAAGGGTCTCAACAGCCTAAAGAGACAGTGTAAGCAAAGGGCCACCTTGCCAAATGGGGAACGAGAGGCAGCTGGTGGAAAAGCCACCCACTCACATCTGCTTGGCGGCAGGCACCTTTGGGGCACCATCTGGCAAGCTCCGCCTTGTCTCTCCTGCCCCACCCGCCTTCCCTGCAGCTTTCCTGAACCTCTGGACCCTGGTTTGCCAGAATCCTCAGAGACCGAGCAATCCTTTTTAGGTTAGGAACAAAATCTAAACGATCTGATATAAAAGGACGCACACAGAGAGAAGTAAATACAATATGAAGGGCTTTTAAAAGAACATCATAAACACGACAGCACTATTTTAAAAGTCCTCAGATTCCTGGACAGCTGCCAACCTCAGATAAGTACAACATGTCCTGCCATGCCAGAGAACATCTCCGGAATTCTGGCAGCGACACGCCACAGAGCACGCTTTCCTCGGAGAGCACACAACGCACAAGTGAGCGCCACAATCCTGGCCACTAACTGTACCCTAGCCCGTGCCCTCATCTGAGCTATTTACTTTCACACTTAAGGGTGTCAACATTATCAGTAAAAACGACTCACTTGAAAACACTGTTCTGAAAAAGACAATATTGACTTTTGAAAGGGCTCAGCACATCCATTCACAGAAATTGGACTTGGGTGTGTGGAGGGAAACACTGACTTCTTTTCTCAGACTGGCGATTTTTCTACTTCCCCCTCTAAGAATTCGTTTTAATGGCAACAGAGCTGGATGCTGGGCTGGGGGAGGGGGAAGGAATATGCAAACATATCCTTCCCTCTTTTCTAAATTCAACCCTTTTTCCCCTGAAAGAGGAAACCAGAGCTTCAATTCATCTGGGCTAACTCTGATCCTTCAACTCCGCTCAGAAATCACCTCTCCAAGATGCCTTCTCTAAATTCCTCAATCCCTTTATTACCACAAAGCATGCTGCAATTACAGGCTTTTGGCCATCTCCTCTACCAGGCAGCTAACTACTCAAGGGTAGGAACTATGTCTTTATAACATCTAACACAGTGCTTGGCATGCAGGAGGCACAAGGTATGTGTTCAACTAAGTAGAGCCTATGTAGGTATACGGATTAGGCACATGAACATATATACCTGGTGGCTCACACAACCAACAAGGAAGAACTTATTCCAGATTGCTTAGCTTCCACCAGACAGACGACTTTATCCCCTAAAGCCCAAAGTCCTATTTATTTAAGCTATGGAAAGCTTTTTTAAATATTTGGCATTGGTCTTTGCCTTCTGAAACATAGATATATATAAACATTTTAATGACTCAGTCTTAATTACAAATATCCAATTATGATGCTGCACCATTATTTAGCATTTTTTGAAGTCCTGAATTAAATTGCCTTTCAAGAGTAAGCGATCGCTAAGACTGTTTAAATCTTTGTAACCAATTTTAGAATATTTCTACCTCTATTTTGGAGCTGTCATTTTGCATTCCTTTTTTAGTCTGTGGCTTTTAACATCCTACTGGTTTGTAATAATTTTAAATAAAACAAGAGTTTTTTAAAGGTTCTCAGAAGGCAGTGGCATGCATTTTAGCTGCTTAAAGACCTTATCTCCTTGTGACTGTGTTCAGGAGGTATGAACCTGTTAAACTACATAAAGGCCCTCCAGCGGTGTCTCCACTCCTACAAACTCCCAGCTCAAATACTATTTCTTCCATAAAGTCTTTCCTGACAGCCACAGACTCAGCACTCCCCACTCCACGTTAGCTACGCTCTACACATTTGTTATCACACGCAGCATATTATAATCAACCCTTTACCAGGTATCCTCCAGGACCACACTGGAAATTTCTTGAGATAAATACAGAGGTATTTATGGATGAAATGATATGATACTGGGCCTTCTGTCAAAATAATGGTGGGGAGCAGTGAGGGGCACAGGAGAAGCAAGATTGTTTGCAAAGCTGAGTGTTGAGTATATGTAGGTTCATTATATTTTTCTCTTGACTTTTATGCATTTGAAATTTTCCAAACTGAGAAGGAAGGAAGCATTAGGAGGTACCCTGTTAATTTTACGGTTGATTGTCGCTGCTCCCCACTGCCCTCGGCCTTTGGATAGCTTCCTGCTATTCAGCAGGTGCTTTTTGTCCCCACAGATGGGCTGTAACACACAGTGCCACTCCTCTGTGAAGTTCACGGCCTTATATAGACACCATTCTATTCTCGCTTCTGCTCCGCACTGGAAACCTAACCTTGTTACCCTCCTCCTACCTAAGACAGAAACCTCTCAACCTTATCACAGCTGAAGATTCAGTCAGCAGGTCAGCCACCAACAGCTCTGTGAGCCGTGCTATCTATACTACGCAGCCTGGAACTGATCCCACGTTTCCAGGGTTTTGACCTCATCAATTCATCTCAAGGAACCTAAAACAGACATAGAGTATCAAGACAGGCAGTGGTCACACAGTGCTACTGCAGAGCTAAAATCCAGCACCACTCTGCCCAGAACTCTCTTCCTCCAGACACCAGACTGACTCCGCATAGAGTTCTCTGCTGAAAGGGCTTCAGCAAGTCACCACTCCAGATATAACAACACTCCACTCCACTTCTGGCTCTTTATCCATCTTTATTTTGTTCTGTAGCACTAACCACCGCCTGACAATGTATTATATGTTTATTTATACGTCACCACCCCTTCCTATAATTTAACCTCTATGAAAGCAGGGATTTTGCCTCTGTATCCTCATATCCCAAACAGGAAAGAGGGTTAAGAACAGAAAACTGGTACTATTAACATAAACTAAGAACACATACCTCCATCCACACCCATCCACACCCACCTGCACTCACTTCACGTGATGTCACGGCACTATTTTTATCCACCAGCATATTTAGTCTTTCCTAAACAGCTGAAAAATCAGTGAGTACAGGATCACATGGAAATGGCTGAACCTGTCAGCATGTGCCAGAAGAACTTCGTGGGACCACAGTATCCTCACGTGCTCTCTATGGTCATTTACAAAATATACAAATTATCTCAGAATTTAGTGAACAGTGTAAATTATATTAGGGCCTTTAAAGGACATATATCTCTGTCCATTTTCAAATCAAAAATCAGCATCCTCTTCCTACTTCTGCCCTTCCTACAACTCTGCCCTGCAGAAACCACCACCCAGGAGATGACAGTAACGTCTTATGAAGCTGGCTGCAGTGAGGAAGGAAGAAGGGCTCAGGGTGCCTGCTTCTTATCACATACCAGCTCTACTTTTTAAATACCATGTGATCTTGGGCAAGGTAATGTGTCTCAGTTTCCTCATCTGTAAAATGGGGAGTAATAACTACCTCATAGGGTTGACATGAGAATTAAATGACTTAATTTAGGTAAACAGCTTAGAACAGTCCCTGGTATATTGTCCAGCTTAACTATCTTAGCTATCAAGGACCAGTATTATTATTTCTAAGTCTTTCCAAACTATTATAAAAAGGAAGATTGAAAGAAAAGCATAATGATTAATTGGATTCTTGTTTTAAGTCAAGGCCCAGAAGAAATGCATTCCTCCTATGCTTGGTAGAGCTATAGAGCTCTTCCGCACTCATTTTGAGAAGGCACAACCCAGCTTCTTTGCCAAGAGGTCCACCAACCTCAACCTAGCACATTCTCTGGGTAGCCTCTGTTTTCCAGTCTATATCCTGGCACAGAACAGGTACAGGTTAACTATCTTAGCTCTCATGTTCAGTACTCTTATTTCTACCACATTTGAACCCACTCAAAACACTTACACTTTAACATAATTCTAAGTAGTGCTCATCCTCAAGAACATAGGAAAAAAGAGTTTGTAGTTTTTTTAAAAAAAATTTTTTTGAAAAAAAAAAAGTGTCATAAACTAGAAGAAATTCTACTGTAAATCTTTGTTCGATTAAAGAATATCACAAGATGAACACTCAAAGTAGGCATAAAAAAAAAAAAAAGAATATCACAAGGAAGGCAAGCAAATACTATTCAATATCCCCAAAATTCATTGCTGAGCATATGTTAAATAAGATCACCCACTCAAGGCACTCAGCATAACACCGGGTACACAGAGAACACCCATTGAAGGTTAGCTTTTCCTATTCTTGGTATGATTGTGAATGTCAGTGCAAAGAGGGATCTCAGAGATTTCCAATGCCTGAGTTCTCTCCCTCTCCACACAGCCTAGAAATCTACAGGGGTACAAGTCAGGCGCTAACACTGCCCTGCTGTCCCTCTGCATCTACATAAGCTTTTCTGCTTTCATCTCCTTGATACATTATGGTTCTGCAGGAGAGCCTATTTAAATGAAAATGCTCTGCTGTTAACAAAAAGCTAGAACTCACTGATGTAGTCCAGCCCTCCACTGTACGGATGACGAAACAGGACTTTCGTCCAGGGGCCCAGCAACCTGTCCCATATCTGATCAAGGTCAGCACCCTCGTGGAACTAGAAATCAGGGCTCCTAAAACCTCTTTCCACTACAGTGCACTAATGGATTCATGGATAAACACACCAAAACTTACACCAGAACTACCTTCTAAACCCAGACTTTTCACCCTTTGCAATGTGATTTATTGATTTACATCCTTCTCAACTCACCATAATTTCTCTCTGTTCTTCCAGATTCTTCAAAAAATTTGAAAATTCACGTAAGGAAGCATCTGTAGGGAGAAAGGAATGATTATCTGATGGCCAAAGCAAAGGAAAACAAACCAAAAACTCATTTTTAATTACCTATGCAACGTTCATCATCAGTTTCTGCATCACCAATAAACTCGAATTTAAAGTCTCTGAGTGAATGGGCAAACTTCCTCTGGGCTGCTGAAAGACCTAGAAAGAAAGGTATAATGATTAGTTGGGTCCTTGTTTTAAGTCAAGGCATAGAAGAAATTTATTCCTCCCACACATAGTAGAGCTGCAGAGCTCTCCTCCACTCAATCTGTGAGAACAAAAGGAGTTGGGCACAACCCAACTCCTTTGCAAGATGCCCACCATCCTCAACCTAGCACACTCTCTGGGTAGGCTCTGTCTTCTAGTCTATACCCTGGCACAGAATCGGTGCTGGAGAAATGTTTATTCCCTCCCCCATCTTCTTCCTCAGTCTGATTATTTCACATTGTCGCCTAAAGCACTTTCCCTCTTTCTGCTCACTCAGGTCAGGACTTGCCTAAAGTTCCGGCTGTGATTAGGAACACACACACCTGATATCTCTCCAGGCTTGATTAGCTCTGGCTGCCTGCCGTGGTTCCAAACATAAGGAACTCAAAAGCTCAGGGTCAGCCAACCAGGTGGTCTTAATTGACCACCAAGTAAATCACCACTCCAGACAGAGAAACCCAGAAGATTCAAAAATAATGTTCACAGAAAACAGGATCAGGGAGATAACTGAAGGCCAAAATGAAACGGTAGAATTAATTCTGCAAAATACCAACAGAGGTCCTCATCTTAAGTAGAGACAGAATAGAAAACCCTGCTTCTAAAATAGGCTAACATTTATTTTATTGGCCACGTACCATGCTAGGTGATATATATTTTTTATTTCATTCAATATTCAAGAGATATATAAAATAAAAGAGATATATAAAATAAAAATTATCATCCCATTTTACAAACGAAGGCTAAAAGCTCAGGGATGTTAAGTAATTTGCTTAAGGTTGCACAGCTACAAAAGACAACAGCAAAGGCTTGATTTTAATCCAGAGCCATTGCTTGAAAGCTCATGCCCAGACCAGCGCACAACCCTGCCTCAGGTTTAAAGCACTTTCTGAGAAGCTGTTCACTGTCTCCTGCACCCCACACAGCTCCTGTCTCAGCACAATGAAGACTGGCAGAAGCACATCAAGGAAACTGCAAAGTTCAAAAGCATAAAATGCAATCCATAACTGCTGATCAGAATACGCACATGCAATAAATAAATAAATGTGGATAAGAAAGTGAAGCAATGTGCAAACTAAGCATTGTTTTTAATAACAGGGTGAGATGAAGCAGGAGCAATTTTTTCTCATATTATTCATTGTATTATAGCTAACAAGCAATAAAAGCAAAAAATTCTTATCTTTACATTAGAAAATGCTACCTGGTTTTTTTGTGTTTTTTAACCAAATCTTTATCCCCAGTACAATGCACACACCCCCCCATGCCCTCCAGGACAAGCTGGTTTCTTTCACTTTTTAAACTGTCTAATAATGCTCATTAGCTCTTTCAGCTGCTGTCATGTTTTTGCTGCTGCTGTTGAACAGGCCATTTTCAGAGCCAGTTTAGGCTCACAGCAAAGTCGTGCTGCTGGCACAAGGATTTCCCACACACACCCTGACCCACACGTGCGCAGCCTCCACCCTCATCAACATTCCCCTCTGCCACGGGTTTTGAGACTTCATTTTTCCTCTAATTCATGTTTATCTTGCTGCCCTCAAACTCTTTTTCTCTTTAAAGTTAAAAAAAAAAATCAAAACACTGTAAGACCTATATATGAAAGGCAAAACTGTAAAACTTTTAGAAGATCTTAGAGGGTTGTACTTTCTCACTCTTGGAGTATGGAGGAAAAGCACAAAGCGCCATCCCTCCTGGCAGGCACATCTCAGTGCCATGCGACTCCGCCTGTGGATAGCTGCTCTATTTTCCCACCCCTTGTATCTAGGCCAGTCTTGTGGAAAGCAGAACATGGGGAAAGTGACACTGCCAACTCAGAGCCTCCACTGCAAGGAATTCTGCACACCTCTGCTGCACTCTCTCGGAACCCCTCTGTCCTCCACGTGAACAAGCTCTGGCTGGCCTGCTGGCAGACGAAAGGCTTGCAGCACGGTGGCCCCCTAGTCACCCAGCAGCTAATGGTCAGCCTGCAGGAGCAGAGCTTCCTACATGTGCACGAGGCCATCCAGAGGGGACCACCACCCCAGCGAGCAGAGCATACACCGAAATGCATATATGGCTGCTGTCTAGCCACTAGGTTTTGGGGTGATTACATAGATAACAATATAGAAAGATTAATAAAATGTATCTTAAAATTGTAAATACATAAGAGAGTGAAGACAAGCGCACATCCAGAAGGTATAACTGCTACAATAAAATGAGGCAGAAACTCCAATAAAAAATTGAACAAAACACGTGCATAGACAAAAGTGAAGGAAACCCAAGTAGCCTATAATCACTTGAAAAGGTGCTTAAACCTTTTCGTAAGGTTTAAGTGATCATAAAAGTAAAAATTAAAACCTCAAGATACCTCAATACAATTACAGTAACCCAATCGGCAATAATTATTAAGTCTAGCAACTCCACATAGTGGTGTGGTTTTATGTATGGAGCAACAAATCTCCTTATGCTGCCAGTGAGTGTAAAAGCTGGCATAATTACTTTTTACGTAGTTTGCATTTTCTAATAAATTTGATGATGTCCCTACAACCCAAAAATTTTCCTCCTAGGTAAATACCCAAGATAAACTCTTGCACATGGGCACTTGCAGATGTGTACTAGAAAATCCACAGTAGAACCCATCATAGTAATAGCTAGCCAAATACTGGGCTGGGGTGGGGGAGATATATCAACAGAATAAGTGAATAAATTATAGTGCAGTCATATGCTATAAAGTTAAAATAACTACAAATTCACACAACAAGACAGACGAATCTCACAATTTGGAGAGAAAGATGCAAGTCACAAAAGAATACACACAGCATGGTTCTTTTATGTCAAGTTCAAAACAAGCTAAGGTATTTGTTTAGATTACATATATAGGTCACAAAATCATAGCAAAGGAAGTGAATCATCTCAAAAGTTATACAGTATTCACCCATGGGGGCAAGGGAAGGTGATGCAGTCAGAAAGCTACAAGGGGATTAAAGGTCTTTTATTTCATAAACTAGCAGTGGGTCTGTGGATACTTGCCTTATTATTCTTCTTTAATATGTACATTTGTTTCATATACTTCTGTATTTTCCTATAATTGCACAATTAATAAAAATTTTAGCCTAGCCATTAAAGCCATTCTAAGATAACTTGGTTTCTATTGTAATCCAGGCAAACATGCGATCCATTATTCCCCAAGAGCTAGCTGCACTGGCCCGCTCTTGGTTCACACATGCCGAACTCCCTCCAGTCTGGGATCCCTTAACTCGCTGCTCCCGAAGCCCACACCTTCACCCTCCCACCCACCCCTCAACACGATTCCCCGCTCAGGGGTCCTCCTCCTCTCCCAACCTCTTTAGGATGTCACCACCCATGTGCCCCAAGGCCCTCTCCTTCTAATGCCATTGAATTTTCTTCATAGCACTTATTATCTGAAACTATCTTATCTAGTCAATTTGTACTCATTGCTACCTATCTCCCCACTCTAGAGTATCATTTCCCTGAAGCAGCAACAGACAGTCTTGTGGCTTCACTACATCCCTAGAACAGGGGCCCCAGCTGTAAATTACATACAATAGGATGGTTTTCTTTTTAAATGTATTTCATATACCTATTTCCAAATATTGATAGTCTGTGGGCTTATCATTTTTAATAACTATACATGACTCCATTTTGCTAATGTTTGCTTTGCCAAATTTATAAGCTGGCCTCGTGTATATGTGTATGATCATACATATAAACATGTTTATATTTATACTTATTTATATACATACATATATACATTCATATATACTGCCACAAATAAACTGGTATAAATCATATTTTCCCCCTTTGGAGCTGTTTCCTTATTTTATCCAAAATTACCAGGCCAAAAGCTAAAGGATATTTTAAAGACAGTGTTTCATATGGTCAGGAAAAGATGCTATCTGTAAAGTTAAAACTGAAGTGCACCAGTTTTCCAATATTTACTTCATAATCCCTAATTTAATTAGTTGAAAATGTTTATAATAGCAAAATAAATATGGGTTCATTTACATTGCTAATCTGATATATTTCTTCCTATGTAAATATCATGCTTTACCCCTGTGCTAAGTAATATAGTCACATCATTTCTCATTTTAAAATATAAGCATTTTCCTTCACTCGTTTTCCCCTTTCTGTTGATCTTCCTCTGGTGTTACTAGAGTTTATTATGCAAAATTTTTACTGTTTAAAAAATTGACAGCAAATTCCATTCCTTGCAATAATCACAAATTTAAATGTCATTCCATTAGTTAGTACATTTTATTCTCCCATGCAGTTCATACTTCTATAGATATTTTCTGCCTTTCCAAACATAACACAAAACCATAAGACAGTATACTAAATTTAATACAGTCCATTAAATGTATTTTCTTTCCAAAATCATTGCACATTAAACTCGAACAGTTTTGAATGAACTACTTACAAAGGCCAGCAACACTGCTCTACTGAGATTAGGTGGGGAGCACTAAAGGAAACCAACCTCTACTACTACCAACTCGCCTATTCTATGCTAATTGATGTAAACCTATTTTGTTCACTCTTTATAGTAAGACTGCAGAGTAGGTGCTGGTATTACCCCATTTGTTTAAAAAAAAAAAAAAAGTAAATAGGATCACAAGTGGATTAGTTATTTGATCGAGGTCACAGACCTCTTTAGACTGCTGATAATAAGTCCTGGAGGCAAAGGATCAACTCCGATGAATGTCCTTTCCATTAAACCATTCTGACTTTTAAGAGATTCCACATTATTCCCAGGTCCTCTGCCCAGATCTCAACTGGTATGAAACCATCAGGCTTTCTGGATGGCCCTAAAGAAGAATTCTGACTAAAAGGAAAACTCGTAAATGCATGCCTCCTGCCTACTGATAAGCTGTGTACTGTAAATTAACACTGCTCTTGCAACATCTTCAAGGGTGGTATATATTAGTGGATAACATCAAGCCAGAGTGTGCATAAAAAGCACAGCTAACTTAAAAGAATTAATGTGATTTGCACCCTGCAAATGAACTTGCCACTTCATAGTCTTCCAGACTCGAATTTCTAGTTCCTTGATCTGCAGACAAATGGGACAGAAAATGTTGGTGATAAAATTCTTCCCAGGTTTTGGAACAGTTTGAGAGATGAGCAGTTATATTTGAGACCTGCTGAGTTTGAGATGGAGAGATCCAACCAGTTTAAATCCTGGTTCAGAGAGACTCCAGACTCAGGCCCAAATTGCCACTGCTTGCCCTTGATAATTCTACAGATAAGAAATTTACTTTTCATAGCAGAGCCACTTACTTATTAACAATTTTAGTTAAGCCCATGAAATATTAGACAAATAAGGCACTTGGCTAGGGCGGATGGGAAGCCTCTTTGTTTGGGGTCCTCTACCTTTCAGTACTTCTAGGCAGCATTGTAGGTGCAACGGAGCCCCTGAAGGTACAGGCTCAGCCCTGGTCATGAAGTCGTAACTACTATCTCCTACAACTTCCTACCCCACTAACTGAAGCACTAATGGGGACGCTCTAAAAAACGTGGCACATTCTATAATCCTGGGCTTGGAAAGAGAAAGGAAATGGTGAATAAATGCACTTTTCTCACTCAAAAGTGAATACTGGATTCTTTACAAATCATTTTAGATTCCATAGCCTTTTTTTAAATAGACAAATTGTACCTAGACGCTCACATTCCTTTGCATGTAGAGACCCATATAACTCCATTACCAACTATGCAAAAGTCTGCCAAGTGAACTGCCCCCCAATCTGCACATCAAAAACATGCACGAAAATTCTTCGATGTTTTATTTAAAGAGGAATGGGGTTCAGACTCTAAGAATTTAATATCTTTCACGCCAGATTCATGCCAAGGAAATAATGCTGATGTTAATCCAAGTAACTTGGAAGTAAAATAAAATTCCTCTAGGATTGTCGACTGGCTTCATATTTTACTTCATGTTTTCCAGATTTACAAAACTAGCAGCGATCCTATATGCAAGAAGAACATTATCCCTTCTCTGTAGGAGTCAAAACAAAAAAGTACATAACTTATTGTGTAGGTTTTCTAAAAATGGTGCACACATCTCATAAGCTCAGAATGCATTACTGGGCTATTATAGGTCTGAAGGCCAAACGGCAGGCAGTTCTAAGAGCAGTTTATGCGCCAACACAGTCTCTGGCACTATTAGGGTTAAGCATTCCTGGCCCTAACTCTCCAAGTCCAACCCACCCCGGGTGTCTATGTAGCGAGTTCTTCTGAACCATAGAATAAATAACACCTAAAGTCACTAGACTAATTTGAAGTGACAAATGTATAGGGTAAAAAAATAAATAAATAAGCCAAGCCCACAAAGTGCATATTCCCCAAAACAAATCCATAAAACTGGAATACAGGGCTCAAAACCCAATATGGCACATCACAGACAATCATGTACTATTTACCAAAATAGCTGTGTAACATGAATAACCCTTCAGAAGGGAGTGATCTGGGGACTGGAGAAACCACAGGCAAGTTCACACTGAAGACCACCACCCAACCTGCAGTAAACCATACTCCAGACTTTAACTGCACTGCACATACTAGGCAAACACAGATAAACTACTGGGGCTAGGTACTGTACACAAAAAGAAGCTCCTGCCACAATACCCTCTTAGAAGAGAAAAGAATGCTGGTGATCACCTAGCCCACTGGTTTTCCAACTGTCTTTGGACACAGATTCCCCTGTTCAAAGAAAATCTTATTTCTAGTAGGAACAGAAAAAACAAGCAAAACAACTATAACATTTATGTATTATTTGCTATTGCCAAGTAACAAACTATCAAAAACGTATTAGCTTAAAACAACACAAATCTATTATCTTACAGTTCTTGGTAGGTCAGAAATCTAAAATGGGTCTCACGGGGCTAAAATCAAGGTGTCAGCAGGGTTGCATTCCTTCAGGAAGCTCTAGGGGAGAACCCGTTTCCTGGCCTTTTCCACCCTCAAGAGGCTGCCCACAGTCCTTGGTTCCCAGCCCCAGTCACCCATCACATCACTGGCCTCTGCTTCCATCATCACTTCTCCTTCTCTGACTCTTTTAAGGACCACAGTGATTACACCGGGCTCACACATAATCTAAGAATCTCCCTATCTCAAGGTCCTTAATTTAATCACATCTAAAAGTCTCTTTTGCCATGTAAAATAACATGTTCACAACATTCCAGGGATCAGGATAGGACACATTGTAGGGCCATTATCCTGCCTACCAGACCTTACAACCTCAGGTGCTCTACCCATCACTTTACATTCATGGATTCTGTTAACTATCACAGCAACTCCACAAAGCAGGTACTATTATTATGATCACTTGACAGAGGCAGAAACTGAGATGAACAGAGGTTACCCAACTTGCCCAAGATCACAGAACTGGTAAGTAGTGGAACTGAACGGTGAGCACAGCAATGCAGTCCTGGCTGCTGCTTTAAGAACAGCAGGATGGTGAACAAATGCAGCAGCAAGATGACAAGTTAGGAGGCTACTGCTTTGACCCAGGTGAGACACACGATGAGGGTTCTTTAAAAGATTCTCTGGAAACTGTCAACTAGCGAGACTCTGAGGTCTCAACCTAACGATTTTGGGCTTTACGTGCAAAAATTTCCCCAGGGATAACAATCACTTTTGAAGCTTCCTGGCTTTAATGCCATGAAAGTCCAGTTTATAAGTGCTGTGATATTTGGCAGAGTGTTCTTGTTCCCCTGTATTATGGGTTGAATTGTGTTTTCCAAAAATTCCTATGTTGACATCCTAACCCCCAGTACCTCAGAATGTGTCCTTTTTGGAGACAGGGTCGTGACAGAGGTAATCAGCTACAATGAGGTCATAAGGGTGGGTCCTACTCCAATAAATACAATTTGTATCCTTAAAAAAAGGGGAAGTTTGGACCAGAGATATGTCTAGAGGGAAGACAATGTGAAGAGACAGAGGGAAAAAACAGTCATATATAAGCCAAGGACAGAAACCTAGAACAGATCCTTCCCTCACAGTCCTCAGAAGGAATCCACCTGCTGACACTTTGATCTTGGACCTCTAGCCTCGAGAACTGTGAGACAACAAATTTCAGTTGCTTAAGCCACCCAATCTGTGCTACTTTGCTTCGGCAGCCCTAGCAAACTCACACACCATGAGTCTTTGTTAGTAGAAAAACAGGGGGTTAGAAAGGGGTTTTAATCTTGAAGTTGAAAGCCATATACAGATAAGAATGCTATTTGCAAGTATCGTTTTTTAAAGATCATGGATATTAAGCTCAATGACAAAACACAGTATTGTTCAAACATCTTGGTACCGAATATAGTAACTTGGCAAACAAAGTGGTTTCGAAAATGTCCTAAGAGAGGGAAGACAAAAAGAGAACCAAACCCACATGCAGGAGTGATGTCAAGACAAGTTACCTTGCTAACCACAGTATATACTTCGGGCCCAAAGTCAATATCAGCAGGGATCTAAACATCAGCTATTCATCTAGCTTGATGAATAGGAGATTTTTTCTGCCATTAGAGTATCACCATTTCATGGCACAAATGAGAAACTTAGTTCCCAACCAAAGCCAAGAGGTACTGTGTAACTCCTCATTTCTCTCAAACTCTTCAATATTTATTTTTTTTAATAATTTTTTAAGTAAAAACAAACAAACAAAAAAAGACTAAAAAGAGTAAAAAGGGCTAAAACCTCCTCTTTTGTGCCCTCAGGTAGGCCAGGATCACAAGAGCTGGAAGAAATGCACCAAGAAATGGCCAATGACTTGCTGGGTATCTGCCATTCAGCCAGCAGCCGGAGGTGTTCTGTAAGTACAAAGAGGACACACAGCTTCTGCCCTAAGGAGTCCCCACCCTAGGGTTGAGAGAAATCACCATCCTATATTGCCTATGAACTAATTCCACACAAGTGCAATGGAAGACAAACTCAAAAAAACAGTAAAGCTATCAGGAAACACAGCATGGAAGGCGCAGGAGCAGTTAGGGCTTAAAGTCCCCAAAAGTTTGATTTACATCGCTGTAAATTCCAGAGGAGGCATTCAAAGCATTAGGAACAAAATGAAAGGGATCCTTTAGCTGGGAATAAGCAGGACTATATACAACTGATTTAAGTTAGGACTTTGTGAATGCAACGAATAAATTCTGAAATAATGAGAGCACTAGTGCCAAATCCCAGAAAAACGTGAGCAACTCGCCCCATGAGAAGGTATACAGCCATATACCTGGTATCTTCCCCCTGGGCCTCTGTCATTAACACAACTTGGCTTCTTTGTGTTGACGTTTCTCCCTGTCACGTGCAGCTGCCGTATCTTTTCTTCCGCTAATTCTTGCTGTCAGACTGCGGCTTACTCCGGGTCTGCTGCCATGTCATTGCCTGGTAGGCCTTCCCTGGCCTCACATTAGCTCACGGCATTCTTTCAACTTCAGCTCCCACTGCTTTTTTCCTTATTTCTCAAATTAAAATTCTCAGGAGAATCAAATTGGCCTGGTTCATTTTGTTCCCACAGAAGGTCATGACAGAGGTCTGGTGTCCCACCCGGTCAAATCAGCCACCTCCAGGAGAGGAGGGCAGGTCACACAGTCCTCAGCATGCCTTGTCCTCAGCAGGGGCTGTGAGCACAGCAGTCTCTCCTGACAGGAGCTGTGAGTTAGCACAGGCATGAGTGACAGCTTGGGTACAGGCCAGTGAGTTAAGAAAAATATCCCTTAAAGGCCAAAATAATTTCTGAAGGCTATGCCTAGAATTCTAACGACTTGGGAGTCTGAGGCAGGAAGATCACTTGAGCCTAGGAGATTCAGAGCAGCCTGGGCAACACAGTGAGACCAACTCTCAGGAAGGAAAAAAAAAAAAAAAAACCTCTGAAGACTTGACTACATTAACACATAACATTCCACAAAAAGGCCCTAAAAGCAGAAACCAGTCCATCTAAAAAAACTGCAGCAGGCAGTACACACAACTGTGAGATGAGCCATTTTAACAGAGGGAACTCTGTTCAGCATGTGGAAATTTTAACACTCATAAATAGAAAACTGTTTCAAATGCAATGTTTCCAAATAGTTTAAGTGTGTGCAATCACCATCTAATATTTACTTGGCACTCCCTATTTGCGGGTCACTGCTCCAAGTGAGTACTTCGCATGTATTAGTTCATTTAATCCTCACTATTCCAAATTAGGTAAACATTTTCACACTGCATTTTACAGACAAGCACAAGAAGGCACCAGAAGTCACACCACATTAAAGAGTAAAGCCGGGATTTGAGCCCTGGCTCAGCTCTTGGCCTAAACCATCATAATCTACTACCTCAGCTCAGAGGACAAAAACTACCCCCACCCTCCACCCCTTCATGCTGGGCCACAAGACCTTTTCTTTACAATGCCCTCATAAAATGTATGTGAATAATCAAAATGCCTTGATTATGTTGAAATAGTAGGGGGAGTAAAAAGTGGGGAGTCAGGAGGGAGGTTTTATGGACAGAGTCTGGGGAAGAAACATTTCCCAAGAAGAATGTCAGGAAAAGAGAGAGCTACACTGAGGAACAAAAAGCTTACAGGAAGAAGGAAGGAAACAAAGCAGATTTGGAAAAGTGGCTGTTAGAAAACAAGTGTGCCGGTTGGGCCATGAGGTCTGTGAGGTCTTCCTCAAGGGCCAAGGGCAAGGCAGATCCCAGGCAACAGAATCAACACCTACAGGCATACTGACAAGTGCCTGGACCTCCTGAAAACTGCTCTGTTCAAAGGCAGAAGGTATTGCATAAACACGTAAGACACGTGGCCAACTTGTAAAATCAATGAAAAGAAAGGTATGTCATTGCATATAAAATAATTTAGAAGGTAAGACCCCCAAAATCTTCACCAGTGCTCCTAAAAATATTCTTCATATTTTTCTGTATTTTCTAAATATTCTTCACTGAGCATAAACTACTTTTAAATAAGTTAATGCTTAAAAAAAAAAAAAAAAAGACATTCAATCATGAGGATCAGCAGAGCAGAGAATGTGACCATGCCTGCAAGTCAAGATTACAACTCCAACACTGTGACTGGAGGAAGGGTAGACCAAACTCCCTAGGGAGTAGTGACCCCATTGTGTGTAAACTGGATTCCAATGTGCTCTGCATTTGACTCAGAACCCAATCCAACAGGGAGCTGCCACTATAAGACAGAAAGGAGACAATTGAGATTTCCTGTAGGACGACACTGGGACCCAGGGTGCAACACTTCCAGCTGTACTTAGGGTAGGACTTAGGGGTGCAGCTAGGAAATGGTGAAACTGGGAATAAAAGGCGGCCCTGGTCACCAGAGGCTGTTGAAGCTCAGGTGGGTGATGCCAGCGATGGGGAAGGAAGCAGCTGTAAATACAGATGACGCCTCCCACTCCTTGGACCACTGCTCACCTGCTGCTGTGCGCCTCCCCTCCCACCCCTTCATGCAAGACAATTTTTTCATGGAAGTGGGTGTAGGGGGGTGGGTGGTGGTGGAGCTCTGGGGCCCAGTCCCTAACAGGCCAAAGACCAGTACTAGTCTGTGGCCTGGAGGTTGGGGACCACAGACTACAGGTATGCACCACCACATTCAGCTAATGTTTTATTTTTTTTATTTCTTTTTATTTCTTTCTTTCTTTTTTTTTTTTTTTCGTAGAGATGGCATCTTGCTATGTCACCCAGGCTGGTCTCGAACTTCTGGCCTCCAGCAATCCTCTTGCTATAATCCCGAAGTGCTGGGATTACATGCATGAGCCACCACACCCAGCCTCGATGCAGAAATTAGAAGTTAGAAGACAATACTTTTTAGTTCATCTCTACCAAGTTTCAGATCTAAGGGTCAATAATAATGATAATTACAAATAATCGATGCAATTCACAAAATAGAAACTACTAGCAAACACAAAAAAAATTTTTTTAATTTCACGAGTAATGAAAGAAATGAAATTTGTGAAGTATCTGAAGAATGGAAAAACAAACACCACACGTACTCACTACTAAATTGGAATAGATAAGCACACATGTACACAGAGGGAAGAAAACTCAACAGAAATCAACCTGGGGGCCAGGAGGAGGAGGGAATGGCCGAAAACCTACCTAATGCGGACCATGAACAACATCCAGGTGACAGGTACTCTTATAACTGTGACTCAAGTATTATAAAAGCAATTCATGTAAGCAAAATACTAAAACTATTTGTAACCCATAATATTTTGAAATGTTTTTTAAAAATTAAATTTCTCACCAAATGGCCCACTACATTTTAAATAATGAAACTCAGTAATTCCAGGAGTATCAGTAAATGATCCCTTCCTTTCCTGTATCAGTAGGGAAGAAAAAATGAAGAGCCTGTACCCATCACTCCTTCTTCTTCCCCCTCAAAAAGAGGAAATGCAAATGACCTGGCATAGCAAATTAACAAATTTGTTGTGTGTCCACAAAGAGATAATATATACACAGTACTTACAGAAAACACTCAGTGACAAGTATGACAGTTGCTAATGGTAGTAGTCCCAATCCATTAGAATTTGGCATAGTTTCAAAACAAGGTAAGGTTAAGTGTCTTCTGGAAAAGCCTTATCACAAAGCTCCTTGGCCTAGAGTATAGTGCAGTGATTGACAGTATGGGTCTAGAATCAGACTGGGGTTCACAAACCCGTGTCACCAGCAACCAGCTATGTAACCCTGGGCAGGTAACAACCCTTCCAAGCTTCTACCTCTTCACTAACAACCTGAGAATAATATTAGACTTCGATATTAATATAATGAATTACAGTAAAGGAAAATAATGAATCAAATATTACTAAGTTATCCTGTCTGGGTAATGAAGAACAGTGGAACCATTAAACAAAAAAAGGGAAGTCAAGAGAGGAAGCCTATTAAAGTAAGAAAAAGATTACATTTTAGATATTCTAGAAAGTAGCTGATGAACTAAACAAATTTTGCACACAGGTGCAGGTAAAAGTCAGAGCCAGAGATCTTAACTGTCAATTATCTGCAGAAGGCAGATTAATGTGAAATGAAGAATGGTTTTTAAAAGGAAAAAGTACAGAAAATCTAGAGCTGAAAATAGAAAAATAAACCATGGAAGAGACTCACAAATGGAGAATGGAAGGAAAGGGGCAGAAGAAAAGAACGGGCAGCCAAAAGGTGTAAGAAGACTGCAGAACCAGAGAAGACACCAAGCTGAGAACGCTCAAAAATGTCAAATGATTTTCTAGGTTGTCATTTTTGGCAATAAATAGTTCTTACAAATCATGCTTGGCCCTCCCTTTCCCTTAACTCCCTACACCCAAAAAATATCCCATGGATCAGCTCCCTTCTGTCTCCACTGTTCACACGTTATCCACGCCACCATCCTCTCCAGATTGGTCACCTGCTTCCACTCTGTTCCCTCCAGTTCAGTTCCCACACAGCAGCACAAGTTAATTTAAAAATATGAATTGGATCTCCTTACTCTCCTGCTTAAAACCTTCAATATCATTCTGTTATATTTAGGATAAGACCCAATTTCTTACCAGAGTCTGAAAGACCCTGAGTGATCTGGTCCCTCATCACCTCCTAAGGTCACTTAACTCCAGCTTCATCAGCCTCCCTTCTCATCCTGGGGAGGGGGGTGGGAGGGAAATGCCAAAGTTCTTTCCTTTCTTAGGGTCTTACTTTTCTTAGGGTACATGCTCTGCCTTCCTCCTGCAACGCTCTCCTCCCACCTTCCCCAAAACTCAAATACAACTCGTATGAGAAATCCTCAGCATCCTTCCAAGCTCTCAGTGGGCTCGGCTCGCCTCTGACTTCTTTAAGCAGTTGTTAGATGTATACACAGCAGGTGCATGCAGCTGCGGACACACAATCTACAGCTACTAACTTCAAGGAGCTTTTATTCACAATCCGTAAATAACACAAAAGGCCATATAAAGATGGATGAGAAATAATCATTTATATATTGATCAAAGATCCACATGCCCCTAAGGCAAATTTTCCAGTTACATTTTGTTGTTGTTGTTGTTCCTGTTACTGTAGATTTAATTCCATCATTGATTTCCCCTTCACCTATACACACCTAAAACCAAAGGAAGGATAAGGGCCTTCATGAACTTTTTCTGGACCATTAATGACTCCCAGGCTCTAAGGACAAGGCTCTAAGGACTGTCAAAGGACAGTCAGCAGGAGACCTGCTAACAACTTCTATTCCCCAAGCTATGTGGGACATTGTTTTATGTGCTCGACCTTTTTTCAAAACTGATTTTTTTTGAACTCTGTAATTTTTATTTCCTTGATTACAAGTATGTCTCTGCTATAAACTGCCATTAATGGATATGTGACAATTTTGTTTTAAATATTTTTCCTCTTGTGACCCTTTTTTGGGATTATGCTTTTGAACTCTATATACTTTTAGGTAGTCAAATTTTTTCCATTATTTTGAAGAAGGCAGTTTCTTCTCTCATTTACATGCTTAAAAAGCACCCATCTCTTTATACTCTTTGACATTTTAGAAACATTCTGTCTTATTTTCTCCTAATCATCCTAAATTTGATTTTTTAAAAATTAATTCTGGAATCTAACTTATTCTGTTTGTTTCTCTTCCTGTGTCACATTTTGAACCACAGTCTCACATCACACTTTTTATTACCTCATACAACCAATCACCCCTATTTTTCTTTTTTCAGAGCTTTATCGTTTCATAATTCTAAACAATAAGCACCGACCAGTATGCTAGGTATTTTATATAAAAATCACTCTTAAATCTACAAGGTTCTCCATTTCATAAATTGGGGGAGGGGACCTCAAGAGAAGTAAAATAGGTCACACGGTAAAGCCAAAATCAACCCCAGTTCTGATTTTCAATTTGTGATTTTTTCATTCTCAAAGTTTCATTCCCAAACTCTGCTTGGCAGTTACCTGCTACCACACCAAATGGCACTGGACTGCTGGGTTAATTTGACATTTCAAATTAGCATAACATCCCCTCACCTGGTTGCAAACCTACCAAGGGCTTAGAAAGCTGACAGCCCCATCTATTAGGACTGGGTGGGGCAAGGGAAGTTTTGTGGCACCCATACACAATGCTACTGGAAGTGCCAGCCCCTGAACTGTTTGTCACAGGCCCCCTGGGAGACAAAGACTTTGGAAAGGATGTAAATTAACCCTATGTCACTTAGCACCTTTCTCTAGTTGGGCTGAAATTTTTTGACAGCAAGACTTCTGTGATACGAAGAAAGAAGCAGGCTCCTTATCTCATCATAAGCAACAGTCTGTGGACAGGCCTTGGTTTATGAGCTGCAATTTTCAAAGGGCCGTTTGTGACTTAATAGGTGATAAGATCAGTACATTGGGACATCCCAGCATTTTTTTCATTAAAAAAAAAACAAAAGAAAATAGGCCCCTCTGGTAAAAGGAGTTAAAGATAGATGGCATTACTATAATCTAATATTAAAAAAACCTTTGGACAAACACAAGTCTAAATGAGATGAGCATTTTGAAAAGTGAGTGACATAATAGATATATGTAACTATGACATCTGGTAGAGCCAATTAAACAAATTTAAAGTAAATTTGATCCAACCTGGAAAATGTCCTGAACTGTGTAGACAGAGTGGTAAGATGAGTGAGGCAGAGCTCTCAGTATTCTGAGTAAGCCACCCGTGCCCAGTCAGCTTGTTAAGCATGTGTAGAACTTGTGTGTGAGCAAGTGCAAGAACTTGGTAGTTCTTGAGAGGTAAACAAAATAAAGGGCTCATTGGGTAGAACTATAATTTTTATAAATATAAATTTTATTATAATAAAGGGCTCATTGGGTGGAAAAATAGTGAATAAGTACAAACCTATGGGCTTCTCTTCTCTGTAAGTGTACAGAGTTGGAGAGTAGACAATGCTGGGTTTGAGATAGCTCAGGATTTATAGCACTTTCCATTAGCACAAAGTTTCCCAGGCTTGTTATCCACCCTATAAGCAGTATCATATGAGTAAGATCATTAATTTAACTTCTAAATTGTTCTTTTGCTTTACTTTTCTGAGAACTAGCTTTTTGAAAAATGAAGAGAGGCTGATGAATGGAATTTATAGGTACTCAACTTTTACACATCACCTCATATTTCCACAGAGCAAAAGAGGGGCCCCAGGCCATAGAGTAAGCACTTGGAACCTGCCATCAAAAAGAGGAACAGGCCGGGCGCGGTGGCTCACGCCTGTAATCCTAGCTCTCTGGGAGGCTGAGGCGGGCGGATTGCTCGAGGTCAGGAGTTCGAAACCAGCCTGAGCAAGAGCGAGACCCCGTCTCTACTATAAATAGAAAGAAATTAATTGGCCAACTAACATATATATAAAAAATTAGCCGGGCATGGTGGCGTATGCCTGTAGTCCCAGCTACTTGGGAGGCTGAGGCAGAAGGATTGCTTGAGCCAGGAGTTTGAGGTTGCTGTGAGCTAGGCTGACGCCATGGCACTCACTCTAGCCTAGGCAACAAAGTGAGACTCTGTCTCAAAAAAAAAAAAAAAAAAAGAGGAACATGTTCACGAGACAGTATGGAAATGGCAACCCAGTACGGGGATTTAAAAATTCCCACTCAGGAGTCAAACCAACCAAGGGTTTGAATTACAGTTTTGCCACTTACTAGCTCTAGCTGTGTGGTCTTGGGTAAAACCACATCTTACCCAACTGTATCTGTGCCTCGGTGTCCCCATCTATAAATTAAAGATTAATAAAGAGCATCTGTCTCATAGGGGTTGCTATGAGGATCAAATGAATTACAGTCACACATTGCATAGCATTTCAGTCAACAACAGACGATATAAAAGACAGTCATACCATAAGATGATAATGGAGCTCTTTTTTGCATAATTTTTTTTTTTTTTTTTTTGAGACAGTCTTACTTTGTTGCCCAGGCTACAGTGAGTGCCGTGGCGTCAGCCTAGCTCACAGCAACCTCAAACTCCTTGGCTCAGCGATCCTACTCCCTCAGCCTCCCAAGTAGCTGGGACTACAGGCATGCACCACCATGCCCGGCTAATTTTTTCTATATATATATTAGTCAGCCAATTAATTTCTTTCTATTTATAGTAGAGACGGGATCTCGCTCTTGCTCAGGCTGGTTTCGAACTCCTGACCTTGAGCAATCCTCCCACCTCAGCCTCCCAGAGAGCTAGGATTACAGGCGTGAGCCACCACGCCCGGCCTCTTTTTTGCATAAATTTAGTATAGCCTAAGAGTACAGTATTTATAAAGTCTACAGTAGTGTAATGTTCTAGGCCTTCACATTCACTCACCTCTCACTGACTCATGCAAAGCAACTTCAGTCCTACAAGCTCCATTCACGGTAAATGCCCTACTACACAGGTGTGCCATTTTTTACTTTTTATACTGTATTTTTACTGTACCTTTTCTATGTTTAATATTTTCAGATGCACAAATACAAACATTTGTTAAAGACGATAAATAGTGACTACTTCACAGGGTTATGAGAAGAATAAATGCACATAAGAGCAGACAAGCTTGGGAAGGTGAAGCCAAGACATCTGTTCCAAATTTGGAAAGACATAAATAAGAGCAATTATTATATTCACTGCCCTGAAGGGTCCTAGAGACTCATCTCAAAGCCAATATAGGTAGAAGTTAGAGGCAGATTTGGTTTAACGTAAAGCAGAACTTGCCAACAGTAATACAACAGGTTGCCTCATGACGAGCAACTTTGAGATACAAAGAGCACTATTTATTTTGTAGAAACACCCTGCGGAGGTCAGAACTGTGGTCCAAAGGGGCCCTGTTCAATGCTAACAGTCTTTGAGTCTAAGCCACTAAACAACTGATGAATGATTAGCACTAATACTACTATCTTACCTTCAGCATCATAGTTCAACTACATTACAGATTAGAGAAGACAAAGTTTGCAAATTTAACCATTGTACTGTTTCAGATTGTTCATGAAATTTTATTCCAAATTCTGAACATCTGATTTTAGCACACAGATTGCCTAAGCTGGAGTTTTGCCGTGCATGATGGGAAAAGTTCTCCAAATCCCAGTATGTTTAACTCCCTTCCTCAGTACAGGTCAGAGATTTTATTTTTCAGCAAGACTCTATGTATAAGCATGAACAGGAAGGAAAAACAAAATCAGAAACAGTGGGAGTAAGTGCACACAGGCCGAAGGGAAGCAGAGCGACCCCATCCTCACACGCTCCACTCCTCAGACCCTTCAATCCCCATGACCCAGGTGACATTAAACAGGGCCAGTGTTTAGTGCTATTTACCTATTTACTGCGCCTAGTTCTTGCAGGGCCTCAGGAAAAGAAGTAAATGTCTCCCATCTCAGATCTTCAAAGAGTTTTGGGATCAACTCAGCTCTGACTCAATTCTCTATAAAACCCTGGGAACTTCAAAAAAAATTAAAACCAACCAAATAGTTAACTTTTGGATTTCTCCAATCTATGACACAGAAAAAAAGCTTCATGGGGAAATATTTTGAGAAGTATCTGATGTCTGTGGAGTACACACAACAATTACCTGATGAAAAGCCCCATATAATGCTAAGCTATGAGATTAATTTGTTTGGGTGGTGCCATCAGTCCTAATTATATTCTTTACTCTCTTTGAAGTAGAATACAAACGGTGATGATAACCAGTGCTAGAAATTTCTTTGGTAAGAAGACACATTTTAAGGTCATTCAGATATTTTATAATAACAACAGGAAGTATATTATTTTCGGCTTTATTAAAAATGATTAATAAAAAAATTGAACCAAATATACAACATGTCATTCAGTCATAGTCAAAATAATTTAAGACTAGATTCTTTTCTTATAACAGGTTTTACACTCAAACTATATACACTATTTACACTATTCTAACAGGTTTTACACTCAAACTATAAATTCTTTGGTGTGTTAAGGTCATAAAGCCTAGAGCACAACAACACAGCAAGAGTTCTCTGCTTTTTCTTCTAAGAGAACTCTTCAACTTAGTTTGCTACAATGGCACAAACACTGGATTCCTTACCAAGGAGCCTAGCTCTAGTCTGCATTCTGACATTATTACTAATTAGCAATGGAGCCCTGGGACCAGTTACTTAACCAGACTGCTTCTCAAGTTTCCTTGCCCATATAGTAAAACAGCTGCATGATATTTGTTGACTGTAGAGAAATGCTAAAAATTTTCTGGCATTTTTAATTGCTTTTAAAAATCCAACATTTAAGAATGAATGACTAGAGGCAAGAGAGCATAAATCAATTTCTCCCTACTCCTCCCTACTAAGCACTATTAACTCTGGAAATAACATCATAGACATCTTTACCATGAAAAGATGGTAAAGGGAAAGCAAATTGGTTTGCAACCCCAGGACTGAAAGAATGGGATTGCATGCAAAAGGGTAGCTTGCATCTTCCCCATCCCAACTCACCCAAAGGCGGCGGCCACCCAGACCCACTGTTTCCCAACCTCTGTCCTAACTACAGAAGACAACTCCAGCAGGCTCATTCCTACCCCAGATCAAACGAGAGTCTCTCTAATGTAAGTTCTACACCATGCAAAAGGGAGACTTGTCCAAAGCCTCACCAATAATAAGCAATGAGGAGAACCAAGACATATGCAATAGGGCAGGTGGATTCAACAAGAGGGTCCAGCCACAAGTGACCTGGCTCAGGAAGCCTCCTTGGTCACATGGGCCTGAGACTCTCTCCCCTTGCACAGATATCGGGAAAGCCATGGGGCACCAGTAAAGCATCCAACCTCAACAAGTGTCTGGCTCAAGGAAGAGCTCTCTGTCACCCACAGGCAGGGGGATCCCACCACAATCAGGGAAGCCCCTGAGTCCCCTGGGGCCTGAGACCACCTTCTCCCACTGGACAACACCCAGTAGCAGTAGCCCAGCCCTGGGTAATCCCTTCTACCACCACAGCCAGCACCAGAAGGGAGCAATGAGCAGCACCTGATCAATCAAGCAGACTACACCACTACCAGGAAGGCTCTGGAAATTACACTGTCATGGTAAAGATCTGGGCTGAAAGGCTGGATTTTCATCTTGAGGGTAATGAGGAGCCGTGGAAGAATTCTAAGCAGAGGAGTGACACACACAAAAAAATAAGTTTTAATAAGGACACTATATAGAATGAAAGAACAAAGACTAGAGGATGGAAAATCAGTTAGAGGCTATGCAGCTCATTTTGGCTCAATACGAGGTTGAGGCCAGGCACGGTGGCTCACACCTATAATCCTAGCACTCTGGGAGGCTGAGGTGGGAGGATCACTCGAAGTTAGGAGTTGAGAACCAGCCTGAGCTACAGCGAGACCCCATCTCTACTAAAAATAGAAATTATCTGGACAACTAAAAACATATATATAGAAAAAATTAGCCAGGCATGGTGGCGCATGCCTGTAGTCCCAGCTACCTGGGAGGCTGAGACAGGAGGATCACTGGAGCCCCAGGAGTCTGAGGTTGCTGTGAGCTAGGCTGATGCCACAGCACTCTAGCCAGGGCAACAAGAGGGAGATTCTGTCTCAAAAAAAAAAAAAGAGGTTGAACCCCACAGTGTACCAGGCTCAAGGCCAAATGCTTAAAACACAAAGATGACCCTTATCACTGTCCTTCCAAACCAAGGAGATGGGTAAGGAGAGAGGGGAAGAGAAAGAGGAAACTACATTCTAAAGGCATTTCAACAAGACTCTGCAGCATGAGGGAAAAGACAAGAATGAGCCTTTTACATTAAAAACCACAGAATGTTATATCCATGGGCAGTGCTCCCCTTCTAGAAATAAGAAACAAAAAAGATGGAAAAACATTTGGGAGTAAGATTAAGTAGGAATTATATACTTCCTTTAAAACTCCAGTTCAGTTGTCATCTCTCCTAGGAGGACCTCCTGACAGCCTCCCAACCTCCCAGGTTCAGGTATCCCCTTGTACTATGCTTTAAAAAAAAATTCCCACAGCTACATTTACAATATATTACATGTACATATGCATTTGTCTCTTCCACTAGATTATATATTTCCCAAGGACAAGGATTATTATATTCATCTTCATATTTCCTTTGCATGATACCCAGTAGGGCTTTGACGAATGTTCAATGAATGGAGAAAATATAAGCAACTTCATAAATTTAATAAATAACTTCATAACTTTAATAAAATATAAACTTATTTTCCATCACATTCCCAAATCATTCCTCCTCTATCATCAGAATAGAAAAAAATAAAAGCATAAAAGAATAGCTCTGGGTATTCTATTTCAGTTTGAAGAGCTTTGTAATTAATCGTGTTCCCCAAAAGCATAAATTGCAACAGTATAAAGGTCAACCGGAAGACAAATCTGGGGCTCCAGCGGATCCCCACTGGGTCACCTCCCATTTCCTGAGCACCTGCTCCGTGCCAGGCACCATGGTGAATCACAGACAGGTCCTATTTCAAAGAGCTCTTGCTCCAGAAGTTCCCTCTGTAAATTGCTGCACTGGAGAATGTTTCATAAAGAAAAGCCTACCTCCTAAGGAGGAGCCGTGGAGAATGCCCCACGGGACTTAGCAGCAGACTAGAAACAGAGCTACCCCTTGGGAAGAGGAATATATTTTTGCACTGCAGCAGAACTGAGATTTTCATATAAGAAGTTTTCTAGGAAAGAAAGGAAGCAGGTATAAGATAACAAAGGTAGAACAAAAGGAAAAAAGCAAAACACTAGCATATTCTTACAAGACACTTTCAGGCCGGGCGCTGTGGCTCACGCCTGTAATCCTAGCTCTTGGGAGGCCGAGGCGGGCGGATTGCTCAAGGTCAGGAGTTCAAAACCAGCCTGAGCAAGAGCGAGACCCCGTCTCTACTATAAATAGAAAGAAATTAATTGGTCAACTGATATATATATAAAAAATTAGCCGGGCATGGTGGCGCATGCCTGTAGTCCCAGCTACGTGGGAGGCTGAGGAAGAAGGATCGCTTGAGCCCAGGAGTTTGAGGTTGCTGTGAGCTAGGCTGACGCCACGGCACTCACTCTAGCCTGGACAACAAAGTGAGACTCTGTCTCAAAAAAAAAAAAAAAAGACACTTTCAGAAGGCAAGTAGACCACATATAAAAACTACAAATGCCACCCTTGACTAGCACCTGCTACCTTACAAAGAAAACTACGGGGAAAATTAACAGTTCACTAGCTGCTACATTTATATGGAACTAACTATAGTCAATGGAAAAAGTGGTTGGAAACCTCATAATATATTTTAACTATTGAGATTATTTCTTTGTTTTATGGTAAAATATTAATATAAGTAATAACATGTTGGGAACAACCTAGATAGCCATCAGAAGGGTACTGGTTAAATAAACTGTGCTATACTTACATGATAATACAATATAAGAACACCAAAAACCATGTTTCAAAAAACATTTAGTGGCATTATGATATGTTCATTACTAGTTGCATGATCTGGAGCTACTTTGACCTCTCAGACTCAGTTTCCTCATCTATAAAATGGAGATAATGGAATACTAGACAGCAATGGGAACGAGCAATCTGAAACTACATCCAATAGCATAGAACATAACCAAAGAATACACACTATATGATTCCATTTGCAGAAAATGCAAAAATAGGCCAAAAGAAATTGCTACTGGAAGTCAGGATTATGGTTACTCTTTGGGGCTAGGGGGGAGACATAAAAGAGACTTGTAGAGTGTCTGTAATGTTTTGTTTTTACTCTGGGTTCTAGTTATGTAGGTGGATACGATTCATGAAAATCCACCCAGCTGCACACTTATAACAAGTGCACTTATCTATATATATGCTACATTTCAATAAAAAGTTTTTAAATGGGAATAATTATAGGATCCTTTTCATAGGAATGTTATGAGAGTTAAAATTATGTTGTAGAGATTAACTGTACATAAAATGTTTGCTGCCTAATACATGGGTGAGCACACAATAAATATTAGGTACTTTTATAATCCTCCCAATGTTGACAACATGAGCAGCTCTATTAAATGTTCACGGAATGAACAAATTTCTCAGGTGAAATGAGTCACTCACAGCTGTGGCAACTCCAAAACCACTTTGTAAATTTCCTATAGCACCTATTTTGCCCTTTGCATCATAATTATTTGCACTCAAGCCTATCCCTCCCCTACACTCACAACTCCCTATGGGCAGAGCACACGGCAGTCTTTGTATATCCTTCATGACACACTCAAAGGCAGGATACTCAATAAATGTCTCAAAGAATGAAAGAATTATTTGAAAATTACAGAACAATTTAACTGGCCAAAATAATATCCCTTCTATGCTTATTTTTGAAGGTGCTAAAAACCTACTTTGTGTGCAGAACTTTATGTGCTCTTAAAAAATGCCTATGTGTTTCTATTTGTTAATTTATTCATTCATTCCATAAACATACATCGATGTACGAAGGTGCATGGCTTTCCACATTCTAAGCAGCTTACTGCTAAGGGAAGGGCACACAGACAGGCATCGAGTTGTCCCTGCAAGGTGCCTCTCCATATGGGCATATCCCTTGGCTCTGGATTGTTTTCTATGCTAATTCCTTGACTTGGTGATTCCTGGACAGCCTGAGTAGTATATATGTATGAATCCTGAGAAGTGAGGGCAGACTGTGTGCTTTCTAATTTCAGGAAGGGATCAGAGAGTACTTTTATCCCCTCCCCAGAGCCCAGGCCGAGATGGACAAATTTCTTTGTATTTCTGGTGAACTGGATATAAGGAGTGGGAGCCCAAGCCCCATTCTGTCTCTGGATAGGAATGTTAAGACTCCAAGTATCTTGTTTCTCACCCTGGTGTAAATTCAACTCCTAGGATATTGCTCTGGAATTCTGTTCTTTCTTCATTGGCAGATTCTGGAGATTTTCCCCAGAATTTATAAACACAGCCATACTTTTAATAGGATGCTTGTTACATTTTACCCAATATTGCTAAGTATTTTGTAAAACACCTACCCTGTATTTTTAATACACCTTCATCCCAGGTCCCCCGGAACTCCCACAGATAAAGCTCACCTGAAAAAGAGCTCACAATGCAAAACTAAAAAACACACAAGGAAAAAGTCCTCCATGGGCAAAACAGAGCAGACATTACAAAAGAGCGGACCCAATTATGAACTTCAGATAAGAGACCGATGAGAGAGATTATAAAAGCAATAAGTATTAAGTGATTGCAGACACAAAAGAAGAAATCCAACACATGTGAAGAGTGGTGTTGCAAAGTAACCCGCACCCATGTGGCCATCCAGCCAACATCAGGTTCTTCTCAAAAACACCAATAGCCTCCCACACGCAGCAGGACAGGCTTATGGGCACCCCACCCACCCTCTCCATACCAGTTGCTGTGTTACAAGGAAACCAAACTTTACTACCCAATTCCACCAAACCAGTAAGTGTTTACTAATGAGAAGTATACACACAAACACAACTCAAAACCAACCAGAAAATCTAGAGCAACCTGATCTCTTATCTACTGCCTAAGGGAATATAAATAGGTACAACTTTGAGGGAAAATAATTGGCATTAGCTAACAAAATTAAATACCAGAATACCTAATCCAGCATTTCTAAGCCCATATAATACTTGAGAGATCATCTTGACGGTAGCCAGCAAGATTCGCATATAAGGATGTTCATAACAACAGAAAAGGAAACAACCCAAATGCCTATTTAAAGGTGAAATGACAGAAAAATAACATCAACCCAGGAGAATGTTGTGCAACAGAGAAAATGAATAAACCAAAGCCAATGCTTTGAATGAGAGAAGCCCAGAAGATCACAGCAAGAACTGATAAGCAGTGGTAAAGTTCAGGATAGTATATACGGGGGAAGCAGCAGATAGATGGCGGGAGGGGAAGCACAGACAGATGCACACTGTTGGTAATGTTGCAGATCTTGATAAATTCACAGATGTTCATTACATGAAAAATATAAGTAAATAAGAGAGTCATGCAAAGACCATTGATGATTATGAGTCATCAATCAAGGAATATGATTAATCTACTTCTGTGCATCTGAGTCCCCACACCACCAATTAACAAGGTAGGAGAGGGGCACATTATGAACAGGCCAGTTCAAAACGAAAAGGCCTGAAAGGCCAATAAATATGGGAAAAGATATGCAACCTTACTGCAATCAGGGAAGTGATGCATTGAAGTTAGAAACAATAACTTATCACTTATACCACACAGATGAGCAAAAGTTCTAAAGTTTGATAATACTAAGTGTTAGAGAAGATATGGATCATTAAAATCACTGCTACACCACAGGAGGAATGTAATCTGGCCACTGTGTTGGGCAATGTGTACTGCCATTAAAATGTTGAAAATAAGCTTGGAGTCGGGGAACACTCATAACCTATCACCCAGCAATTCCACATTTACATAGATGCCCAGGGAAATGCACATGCGTACATCAGGAGACAGACATAAGAATGGCCACGGCAGTGCTGTTTATAATCACGAAAATTTGGAAACACTCCAAAAATATCTGACAGCAGAACAGCCTAATAGGTTGCAGAATAACCATTCGATGGAATACATTAATTTTTTAAAAAGCACTAGAGCTATGTTATCAAAATGAATAAATCTCCAAAAACAATGTGGTTTTCCTCTCAAAGTAAAGAAGTATACATACAGTTTTCTATCATTCTCATAAAGTTCCAAAACAATTATTTTTTATTGCTCATAAATTCAGACATATGTAATAAAAGTATAAAAACATACATGGCAATCCACTGTCCTGGATTTGGGGTATATCATTCTAGAAAGGAAAGGAGAGGCACAGGGCCAGTAAGGTTACACAACAGTCTTCAACTCCCACTGACATTTATTTCTCACATCTAAAAAATATTTTGACATGTTTCCTTTAAATATGAAGATCTGATAAAGCTAGGTGTGAGTGTTTAGGTATTCATTATTTTCTACCTACCATGTATGACATTTCATTCAAAAGGAAAAAACAGGACCAGAACATAACTTCATAAAATTTGAAAGAAGATAGGAAGAAAATAATTGTTAGTATATGACTTTAACACTGGCTACCAAATGTGGGCTCCTCTAACTACAGCTTTTTCTTATTATCCTTTGACCTGGAACCTACCACAGGGCCTGACTCATAAGACGTGCTCAAATAAATATTTGTTTGATGAACTGAACAGGCAGGTAGTAAAATGTCCAATTATGATTCTAGTCAGCTCTGAATATTTTCAAATGTCTAATCATATCTTTGAATATTTGTGAGTATGAATAAAAATTACTGATACACTAGGTTTTGTCTTCAATTGAAAACATGCTTTCTACCAGAGAGCTTATCTTTCTAAAAAGCATTATTAGATGTTATGGACTGAATGTCTGTGTTTCCCCCAAAATCATACTTTAAAGCCCTAACCTTCAGTGTGATGGTATTTGGAGGCGGAGCCTTTGGGAGTTGATTAGGTTTAGATGAGGTCTGAGGGTGAAGCCCCCACAATGGAATTAGTGTCCTCCTAAGAGGAGGAAGAGACCAGGGTGTGTGTTTTCTCTCTCCCTCCACCCCTCCTGCACCCCTACCCCACCCCATAGGAGGACACAGCGAGAAGGCAGTGTACTAGTCAGGAAGAAGCCCTCACCAGGAACCGAACATCCCAGCACCCTGATCTTGGACTTCCCGGCCTCCAGAACTGTGAGAACTAATTGTGTTTGAGCCACCTAGTCTGTGGTATTTAGTTATAGCAGCCTGAGCTAAGTAAGACACCAGGATTAAACACACTCACACCCCTTTCTGCTCATTAAGAACACACCCTCCTAACTGCTAATAAAAAAGCTCCTGCCTTAAGCCCTCATAAACTCCTGCCAGGGTGAGCTGACAAGACTACCAAACGTCATCTGGATCCTGTCTTCCTGGACCAACAGGACTGTTCTTTTAATGACTTCCATCTCTAGTTTGCAGGTAAAACTTCAGTGTATCTGGGAAAGTCCCAAATAGGAAGTGAAAAGACAAAAGGTCAGAATTCTGATACCACCTAGCTCTGTGACACTGGGCAGGCCATTAGTCTCTAGGAACCTAAAAACCTTATTAAATAAGGAGTGAGGCCGGGCGCTGTGGCTCACGCCTGTAATCCTAGCTCTTGGGAGGCCGAGGCGGGCGGATTGCTCAAGGTCAGGAGTTCGAAACCAGCCTGAGCAAGAGCGAGACCCTGTCTCTACTATAAATAGAAAGAAATTAATTGGCCAACTGATATATATATAAAAAATTAGCCGGGCATGGTGGCGCATGCCTGTAGTCCCAGCTACCCGGGAGGCTGAGGCAGAAGGATCACTCGAGCCCAGGAGTTTGAGGTTGCTGTGAGCTAGGCTGACGCCACGGCACTCACTCTAGCCTGGGCAACAAAGCGAGACTCTGTCTCAAAAAAAAAAAAAACAAAAACAAAAACAAAAACAAAAAAAAATAGAAAAAGGAGTGAGATGTGCACCATCTGGGGGATGGTCATGATGGAGACTCAGACTTTTGGGGGGAAGGGGGGAAATGGGCATTTATTGAAACCTTAAAATCTGTACCCCCATAATATGCCGAAATAAAAAAATATATATATATTCAAAAAAAAAAAAAAAAAAAAAAGGAGAAACAAAATAAAAACAAACAAAAAGCTAAAAAAAAAAAAAAAAAAACTTATTAAAAACAGGAGATTGGTCCAGGTGGCCAAGGTCTCTTCCATTTCTAAGTGAGGACATTGCATTCATTAGGAATTTTCTAAAACTCTCACTTAACATATGTGGAGAATATAACCAAGGGGCACTCAGCCCACTTGTATAAAAATACACCTTGATAAAATATTGCTTAGATAATAATTATACAATGCTGAATTGAAAATTATAGTTAAATTAACTGCTACAAGACTAAAAGGAAAGCACACAATGCTTACAAAAATAGCTTATTTTCCCAGTGCTCACTTCCAAAGACAGCTGGAGCCGCTAGGAGCCACCTCACTAAAGCAGTCACCACCTTGCAGTTTTCACTGATGCCATCAGTTCAGTGACAATTTCATTAGCTGAGGAAAGCCACTGCTACTGCAAGAACTGGATGAGTTTATGGCATCGACATCCTATGAGTGATTCTTTAACACTATTAATTGATGTTTTAACCACAATCTGGTTTCAGTCCATTAGAGTGACTTTCCAGATGTTGCCTTATAGTTTATAAATAACAATGAAGCATGAACATTTTCTCAAGCATACAAAAAATATGTGGCTTTCCGAGAGTCACGGGAATCTACCCAAGTGCTGATAATTATAGCTCTCAACAAATATCTCACAATATCTTTTCCCATTTCTATTAACAAGAGAGATGAAGCATGGATACTGTTTACTGAGATAATGAAGACTGTTTATAACCCATCGCTCAAATTATACATGCCGAACATTCCCAGAAGTATATAAATGAACAGAGCAGGATCTGCCCTTCTCAGTCCCATGAGCAGAGGATCCCCTTGACCTTGGGTCCTTGTCCTTAAGCTCGCCAAGGTTTGGACAAAAAGTACCTTCAGAATCTTCCTTTGTACTTTCACTTGACCTCAGAAACTTGACCTTAGAAGTACTTACTCTTAAAAAAGAAAAAACAAATAAAACCCCCATTATGGGATCGGTTTGGGTTCTCCAGGGTGTGTTTGGTTTGTGGATATGAGGAAAAGAGGCATGGGTAGGAATAGCTGATACACTCTACAGTACATTCTCAGGAAGTTTTTTCATGTCTGGGGACTGTTTGGGTTTTAACTCTTAGCCCTGATTTTGCCCTAAACCCCTTATTCCTAATCCCATCAAAGGCACCCTCCTCGTTCACTTTCTAACTCACAGACCCTCTCACCCTCCCAGAGCTGGTGCTTCACATTTACTGCAGCCACACTGCTGCTGCTGTCCTTCCCACTAGGCACAGGGACTTCTCCTAAGGGTATATGGTATTAGTACTCATGTTATCAGAAGACCAGAGTCAAGGCTAATGCTATTACCTCATAGTCTGTGCACACAAGGTGACAGGATTCAACAGTCACTGGTCATAGGACCAGGTGGTTCAGGTGAAGAAAAAACAACAGGGGACTTAGTCTTTGGGGCTGAGCCAGGGAAACATAGAGGCAGTGGGTAGTACTTAGCCCCCCCCAGGGGTAAAATGCATGAGAGGAGTTCAGAGCTGAGACCCAAAAGAGTTTTTTCTCATTCTAATCCCATCCAATCCAACAAACTGCTGCCAAATTAGTTTTCCCCAATCCCAACAGCCTTTCCTGCTCAGCCACCCCAAAATTCCTCAGCTGATACTCACAGCCTCCCCCGGTCTAGCAGGAAGGAATGCTAGAGCTCTTCCCACCCCGCCCCCTTCCGTCACCCCACTTGGCCAAGAGGCCAAGACATGATTCATTTTCACCTTCACAAGCCACATCTCCCTCCATGATGTTTTTGTTTTTGCCATGCTGTTTCCTAAACTGAAAATACCCTTCCCTCATCTAATCTATTTGTTTAAATCTTGCCTTTATTCATTCAAAGACTGAGCCCTCACTGTGCCAAGTGCATTTCAAATGCCACTTAAAAGGGAAAAATTCAATTCTACTCCTACCAGGATATCACGCCTGACCCTGCCCTCTTCTAAAGCATGCAGCACACCTCATATGTTAGACTCTATCTTCTCACCTCCACCCTGGCCGTTTGTTGGGGAGAAAAGACTAAGGAAGGAGAGGGGTGCCTTCTGCAGAAGCTCACAGGCTAAGCATTCCAGGCCCCTTCAGAATGGAGAAGAGAGCACTTCAGGAACAAAGGAGTGACTGAGGACATATCAAATGCTGCTAAGAGGTGAAAAGTGTCCACTGCAGAGTCCAAGGAGGTCAGAGGTGTGACCCTGGTGAGTGCCACTGTCACAAGAGTAGGGAAAGCAGAGAACACACTGGGAGGAGGTGGGTAGTATTCAGCAAAGGAAGGAAGGAGTAGGAGGGAAGAAGGTGGAGACTGACTACAGACTCACTTTGTACCCACCTTTCCTCCGTCCATACCCCCAAGTAACTTTAACAGGTCTTATGTGTCCAAGACAGTAACTATTGTTGAATAAATTAACTCAAACACAAAAACGAATTTGTACTATCCCGTATGCATGACCTGCATTAATATATACCAATGGTTTAAGTTGCCATTTTACCTTGAGTTTCCCTTTGAAATATAACAATTTTTCCTACTCCTGTACATTGAAAATCAAAATGTTTCATGGAATTATTCCCCTTTTGATCCTATGAGTGGGAAAGTACCTCAGTGAAGGGAAAGAGGAAGAGGAGAATCCTTCCTGCAGATTTTGAGACATGCCACTTCTCCCTGCCATCGCTGAGAACGAAGGTTCCCAGCCTTCCCACTCTCACGGGGCAGTTACTCAGGTGGCCACACAACCTGAATGTTGGTATTTCCACATTCACAGAACAAATACATTCAAAGACTCTGCTTGGTCTGTTTTTGTAGTAACAGGAATGCAAGTCAGTTATTTGATATGATGCAGCTGCTAAGACAGGCGTCCAGGCTCCCCAGCTGCCTTCTAATAGGGCCAGTTCCACTAACAACACACTTCATTTAGAACTTTCCCAGCTCCTTACCTTAGGGTCTCCTCTGCCTTACTCTTGTTAACGGAAAAAATCCAAACTCTGTGAAATAATTTTAAAGAGATTTATTCTGAGCCAAATTTGAGGACCATGACCCGGAGCCACTGCCAAGAGGCCTTGGGCAAGTGGACTCGCTGCGGCTGGGTTACAGTTTGGTTTTTATACATTTTAGAGACAAGGGTTATGGGTAAAGCCATCAATCAATGTGTGGGAGGTATACATTGGTTTGGCCCAAAAAGGAGGGCCATCTCGAAGGGGGGGGGGGGCTTACAGGTTATAGGTGGGTTTAAAGATTCTTTAGATTGTAATTGGCTAAAGACATGAAGCTTTGTCTAAAGAGGTGGAATGTTTTAACATAAACTGTTTACCAGAGGTAAGCCACCATTTGTTGCAAATAGAAGGCCTGCAGGTTTGTCTTGCATACCCTTAGGCCGGTTAATGGGTTACAAAGGAAGTCTCTAAGAAGGGAGGGGGGCATGATAAGGCCTGTCTGACCTCTTTCCTCCTGGCAGGCAACTTTGCCCTTGAATATTCCTCTGGCCACGAGGGGGTCCATTCAGTCAGCCGGTAGGGGTTGAGGATTTTAGTTCACACTCTCAACCAAAAAAGCAATCGTATATATGGAAATAAGGAAAACAACAGCTTTTAAATAATCCAGCTCAGAAAAATTCTTGTCCATAAACATCAACACACCAACCTCAATTTTCCTAAAAACAGAAACAAGTTTGTCCTGTAAAAGGAGTTAATTCATTCAGCTTCTCACTACTAACCACAGACTTTATTTGGTGATAAATTATGAAAATAGGGAGTGGTTTGCCTACCTAAAGGATTAAAAAAATGAGCGTCATTAATAATCATGTATGAGCCATGCCTTTATAATTATTTTTAAAGCTATTATAATATTAAAATCTCAGAATACAGTCTTCCTGATATTAAATGATTGCTGAAAATCCACACTAATTGGCCAAAGTCACGGCTCACAATCACAGAGTGGAAATCAAATTTATGTACTACTAGTAGTAAACAACTTTTTCAGCAAGCTTGGTAGTTTCATTTTAAGAGAAAAGAACTCAGATATGACAATGTTGTGGGGACAGGGAAGGTTGCCTAGATGAAATACGTTCACGTCATTTATATCCTGGATATCATGTATATATACCCATGGGATGTCCAAAGAATTCAAGGAGAGACTTAAGATATCGAAAACACTATGTTTATGATACTCATGTTCTAAAAGTTACACGCTATTGATCTGAAGGGCATAATACATCTTTCACTTACGCCTAATATTCTCAAGTCACTTTTCAAAACAACTGGGAGTCTGTATCAATAAATGTCAAATCTAGAACCAAAGAACAGAAAGAAGTAAAATGGGGCCCTGGGATATAGACACAGCAGAAGGAATTAAACACCACAAGCCATAATTTGAAAATTGGCAAATCTAAAAGCAGAACTCCAGTCCTGTGATTTTTAGATTTGGTGATGTGTCAACATTCAAAAACTCTCATGCTTCAAACTTGAGTCTTAATCACAGAGGTTCTGGAAGCTAAATAACTCACTATTTAAGGTTGTTCTTTCCCCTTAGCTTTACAGCTGGGCTTTATGCTTACAATAACATTTTACTTTCCTGACTGCTGGAAAACAATCATCCACATACTTCATCATTTTGTAATCCACCATATAGCCTGTCATATGTAAGAAAATTCTTCCTGGGTCTTTTGAGTCTGTAAAGCCCAGTTAAGCTGTGAGTAACTCAGGAATGCTCTCAAACTAACCAGGAAGTCTTTACGGGTGCATTTTCCAGAAGCCTCTTCTTTCCTGTTTGAAACTGGTCTGACCCCTCTGAGCATGTTGCAACACGGTCACTGTTGGGCATCTCAGACACAGGACCATGCCGCACTGAGATATTGGCAGTGACTGAACCGATTACCACACAGGGCTTTACAAAGCCCCCGTAGGTCATCTGACCCAGCGATCTGCACACAGTTCTCACAAAGCAGATTTCTCAGCTTTAGTTCTTGCTGAGGTAAAGAAGACACTTTTTGCTGACAACCATTTCCACAAAGTAGTATTCTCTAGCTAGTAGCTGACTCACACCAGAAGAACCCACTCCTGAAAATGTGCTAGTTTCATACTGATGACAAAATGCAAATACCATGTGAAAAAATGCCAACAGCACTTCACATTAGACAACTGTCAAAGAAGACAAAGAATCATGCTTCTCATGAAAATGACACGTAGCTAAACAGACCGAATACTTGATCTCTCAACCATGTTGTGCAAACTGTCAATAAAAACAGTAAGAATTTTCATAGTCAAATATGTCTATGCCCATACCCCACACACCCGCTGCAATTCAATTCAATATAATCCAGTTTCTACAAGACATTCACTGTATCACAACGTGGAAGATGTTACACTCGCAATAAAAGTGTTTCTTTCACTCAAGTTGTTGCTTCAATGTATTATCCCTTTGTAGTTCAAAGTCACAAGAGAAATACTAAGTGGTAAAATCTATTCAGGGACTTTTTAGAAACCATTTATTTCACAGTACTTCAAAAATCAGTACAGCTCACCTGTCAAGAGTTGTTCATTTTGGAAATTCAAATTTAAAATAGATGCCTAGAGTTTGACACCATGTATCAAGAACTATACAAATCTGACCCAGTTATTCTATTCTAAAAACTTGACATCTGTGGAAATACTGAGGCATACACAAAGATTTATCATTTATAGTAGAATATAAGTAGAAGGGAATCTAGATTGATAATTTTACGCAATTAATAAAGAAAACTGTGGTACATTTAGAAAACAAAACATAATTAGCTATTAACAATAATTTTAGTAAAATATTTAGTATGGAAAAATAGTCCTGATATAATAAGGACTATTCTGTTCTTCTCCCCACCCCACCCCCAGAAAAAAGGCAGAAGAAAATAAAAAGATCATAGTTGGAACACAATTCAGGGCTTTGAGAAGGAGGTACTTAAGATATAAAAAGCAACTCCCCAATTTTTTAAGTGTATATATGTAACCTGAATATTCCCGATATGTAGGCTGATCCTACATCCTAGCTTTCCAGGTCCAATCCAATGTAAATATGAACCATGTCCCAGTTTGGTAAAAATTAAGTGGTCACTGCACCTATCCCCCAGTAGTTTCTGGGCCCTAAGTAAGGCCTTATCTAACAGTTACTCCCTAAGTCTGTGGGATTAAGGCTCCCACTATCAAATTCAAGACCTGAGCACTTCTTCCTTTTCTCTCTCATTCTCTGGAGTTCCCCAGCGTGGGAGGTGAAGGACAATGGGCTTAACCCACACAAAATCCATGCTCCTCTCTGCACATGCGCTTTTTAGGCTGCAGCTGCAACACGTCCCTAGTCCACAACCACTGGACTCACTCTCAGGACGCCACACTAGCAACACTCTGGGCATCTGCTCGCCCTGCCTCGCGCTCTGTCACTACTTGCCTTTTCTGTCACATGCAAGCACACACAAACACACCCAGCTGCTGCTTGCTCAGCTTGAGCCACCCACAAGATAAGGCAGACCTGTCATGACCCAGGGTGTTTCCTGCTCTCTCTGAATGACAGACAAGTGACTTCCCCTTCTTAAGTCCCTTGCCATGGAGAGAGGGAGAGGGGAATCCCACAACAGAGCCGCCTGGTCCCCGTAGTGATGCAGTTAGTTCTGCCTGGTTTTTCTCTAGCCTCCTTCTTCCCAAGGCCCAGAAGCCTCAGAAGAACGGATCCAAATGAGACCGAGATGAGCACAGCATTTCATCAAATCTACAAACACTGCCCTCTGCACCTCAGGACTTCTTCCTCAATGAGGTTGGCATTTTGTTTCATTCTCAGGGGGGCTACTATCATTCCTGGTAATCTGGCCCCATGCAAAACAGGGAGAATAGCCAGGCACTGGGGTAGGAGAGGGGAGGTAGGAAAGACTTTGTCACCTAACTCCACACACTGGCATACTGGGCCTCAGCCCTGACCCGGACAGGACCAGCTCCACTCCCAGACACACACGCTGAAGGCGGGCATTAAAAGGGATCGGTTATGAGTAGCTCACAGCTGGTCTTTGATTTTATAATTCTGCTCCAAATTTTCTACAATAAGCATAATTACACTGAAAATGAGAGAAAAAACTAAAGTATAAACAAATCTGCGAGTGTTCATGATGATGAGACAGAAATTGATAACCCACCGAAAAATTATACTGCAACCGCATATAATTAGGATTATGTGCTAAAGCACAAGTGACTTAAAACAATACTGTCTCACTTAGGCAAGCTACAAGGGCATTAATGTCTTGAGAAAATTATAGTGAAATGGCTAAGTTTTATTTTTTTAAACAAGATCATTCCATTTAAACCTCAAGATAAGAGGAAATTAATTTTGGAGACAAGAGATTACATGTTTAGAATCATGGAAAGCTTAAACATTAAGGGCAGAAACAATTAAAAGGCATGGAAAATTACACAGACCCTTTGTTTTGAAAACTGGCAATAATCTCTTTGGAAGAAGAGAAAACAATTTAAACCCCATTTAAAAACAACTCATAATTTGCCCCAAAGCAGCCTCTGCTCTGATTTCCCCTTTATGTCAATGTGATCGCCATTCTCTAGACTACCTAGCTGAAGGAAACCAAATTAACCCCAAGGAGATACCCACAGTATTCTCATCAAAATGCATCAATGGCTTCCTGCTACCTATAACAGAGTGCCAGCTCCTTAGGCTGGTACTCGTGATTTCCCAGGGTCATTGCTTTGCAAAAGTCAGAATCCAGTGCACACCTGTGAATGGTGGTCCCTGGAGCTGGGTGGCAGGCTGTCCCCCTTGCCACCTATGCCCCAACATGACTCCTTGAGCCCCGCCTATATGCTCCACAACAGAGTCGTTCTCAGGACCAGCAGCATCAACATCACCTGGGAACTTCCTAGAAATCCAAATTCTAGGGCCCTACAGCAGACCTACTGAAACAGAAACTCCGCGCATGGGGCCCAGCAGATGACCCTGATACGCGCTGAAGCTGAGAACCACAGCCCCGCAGAAACCCTCCGAACATACCTGACTTCTTCACCGTCCCCAGAACATGGTTTGTACTTTCCTCTTCTGTCCCTCAGCTCACCCGACAGCTTCCTGCCATCTACCTACATCCTATCTACCCTTCGAATCACAGATTCAGTCCTTGTTCCACCACCACATCTTTATTGATCACACTAAGTATTCTTGTCATCTTTTGGACTCCAACAGAACTTATTCCCTATACCACTCGCTCAACAATGATTAAAATGACAACAGAGCAAGAAAACAACAATCTTACAAACCTATAGGGCAGGGATTATAATAAAACAGACTTCAGGCCGGGCGCGGTGGCTCACGCCTGTAATCCTAGCTCTCTGGGAGGCCGAGGCGGGCGGATTGCTTGAGGTCAGGAGTTCGAAACCAGCCTGAGCAAGAGCGAGACCCCGTCTCTACTATAAATAGAAACTAATTGGCCGACTAATATATATAGAAAAAATTAGCTGGGCATGTTGGCACATGCCTGTAGTCCCAGCTACTCGGGAGGCTGAGGCAGCAGGATTGCTTGAGCCCAGGTGTTTGAGGTTGCTGTGAGCTAGGCTGACGCCATGGCACTCACTCTAGCCTAGGCAACAAAGCGAGACTTTGTCTCAAAAAAAAAAAAAAAAAAAAACAGACTTCATAAAATATGTCAAATTTGAGCAAAATGTAATAACATCCAGGAACCATGTGTTAAGAAAGATTCTGAGGCTGCGTCCAAGTAGGAAGACAACATTTCAATTAGCAATGTCCTTATGAGCAGTTTCTTGGGGAGAAGCAGGAGAGAGCAACTACATACTTAACTACAAACTTCTTCCTGCTCTAGGGTTTTGACCCAAACTGATAGGGGAAAAGGGCTGCCAAAGACCCAGAGACAAAACAGACTACAGGTAGCTTAACTTTAGACCATCATTTTAATGCTCTGTGCACTTGGCAGACAGGTCTGTCTCCGACACGCCTGTGAGAAAGCAGCCCATGCTGTGACAGGTCTCAGCAAATTATGGCCCAAGTTAGAGAGATGTAGCACACTGTAAAGATAATGCATATCTAATTTTTCCCAAAATCCCACAGTTGCACTATACCAGGTAATATGAGGGACAAAAAGACCCATTTGCTGTCAACATTTGTCATATGACACACACCACCTACCCGCCCCTCCCCCTGCTTCCCATTCCTCCCACCCCCATCTTTCTCTCTCAAAGTTAAAGAAACCAAAAACAAACCAAAAATTAAAAAAAAAAAAAAATCATGTCTGAGCCAGACTCAGAGAATATAGATCCATCTATTTCAAATCATTTTGCTGCTCTCAGACCCAATACTGCCCAGATCTTCCCTGTTACAAACCTGTGCAGTTTTTAGCTCATTTACACCTCCACCTAAGCTATAAGCAACTTAAAGGCAGAAAGCAGGACTTATTTTGACCCTCATGTCATCTAGTCTAGTGCCATGCACAGACTGTGATGAACAGTAACACATGCTGGCTGTGCCTACAAAGCCCTTTCTACTCTTAGATTTCTAATTTCTCGAGACATCCCCCCACCTATAGGAAACGGAGTCTTATTTTTAGAAACTTAGGTTATTAAGAACACAAAATCGATGGTACAATAAGGACTGCAACAGATCATTTCATGTATGTTACTCAAAGTAAAAAAGCGCAGTGTACACTCCCCTAGAACCTCCCTATTCATATTCCTACTTTAGGAAGCAAGCTGTCCCTACTAGAGACTCATTAAAGACACTGCTGGAAACAACAGACACGTGAATCACCCTTGAAGGCCAGTCGGTGTGATTCACAGTAAGGGATCTGCCAGTCTGGCAGGAAGGTTACATCTCTAAGCCTTAGGTTCAACATGAGGCCAAGTTTGAAAAACAAACCCCAGAAGATGATTCTATCCAGCTACACAGACCTTAATTCAATTGGCAAAGCAAGAAAACCAAATTTCCTAATGACAAAAGGACAGAGATACATGGCTGAAATTGAACTCTGGCATACTCATCTTAAAACAGTTTAACATTAGTGTAAACTTATGTCCAAAAGAAGAAAATTATGACAATTTTCAGCACATCACAGCACTTTCCACTGCCAGGCCAAGCCCGGCCAGTTTGTCAGGTCTGGTCGGCAATGAATACAGCCAAACACGTATCTCCAGAGCCTCATGTGACCGTAGGCCACGAGGAAGGGCAGACGTGCTCTCCCACAGCAGAGAACCCACCCTAAAGCTTTCAGCACAGTACCACGCCCTAGCAAAAGTCCTCAGAACTCTTAGCAGCATCAGAATGAACCATATTATGTGGTCTCAGTCTCACAACAGGTAGGTCCACACTCTGATGCAAATCCCAATGCACTGAGCTCCAATGCCACCCCCTGGGAAAGAGTGACCTCTCCCCACCAAACCTTCAATGCAGCAGCAGCAGCAGCAGCAGCAGCAGCAGCAGCAGCAGCAGCAGCAGCAGCAGCAGCAGCATAGCTCCAAGACAATTTGGATTAAAACACACATGCACAAGGAAGCAAAAGGATCAGGAGGTTCTCTCCTATGTACAGTTATCAAAAGGTCTAGAATGATGATTCCTAGCCTGCTTGCTGTCTGTAGGGCACCACAGGTAGATTTCTGAGGCAGAAATACACTTCACATTGAACCAGAACAACTTACTAAAATGCCATCCATGACATCTGCAAAAGGACAACTTTCTCATTAGCAGGTTATATCTGTTGCCCACTGGTGGGCCAATGGAAGGAGAATGCACCAGCAACAAGTGAACTGTTATGCAGAGACTATATTAGAAGTAGCTATAGGCCGGGCATGGTGGCTCACACCTGTAATCCTAGAACTCTGGGGAGGCCGAGGCGGGAGAATCATTTGAGCTCAGGAGTTCGAGACCAGCCTGAGTAAGAATGAGACCCCGTTTCTACTAAAAAAAATTAGGAAGATATTAGCTGGACAACTACAAAAATATATATATATATAATGTATGTGTATATATATAAAATATTAGCTGGGCACGGTGGTGCATGCCTGTAGTCCCAGCTACTCGGAAGGCTGAGGCAGGAGGATTGCTAGAGCCTAGGAGTTTGAGGTTGCTGTGAGCTAGGCTGATGCCACAGCACTCTAGCATGGGCAACAGAGTGAGACTCTGTCTCAAAAAAAAAAAAAAAGTAGCAGCTATATTTTATATTATGGAAAGTCTTAGAAATTATCAAAAAATTCTACCTCTATAAAACTGGAAACTACCTTTTGAGAGCCTGGATTCAGATCTGAGCTTTTGTGCCTAGTGCTGTCATGTCCAATTTATTTAACCTTTCCGCGCCTCAGTTTCCTAGGGTGTTAAATGCTGCTGCTGTTGTGGTAAGGATCAAGTAGGACAATACCTGGCATGCAGTAAGCATTCTAGCAGTGTTAACAAACACTGTAATCATCACCAAAGTCTGTCACTATCCAGGTATGCTGCATTTAACATACTGTTTTACACCATTATCTTGTGGAGGAGGAATCAGTGTGAGTTATTTATTTATAGTAATATGGTGAGTAACAGAGCCAGAATTCAAACCCAGTCAGCCTGTGGTCTTTCCACATTCCCACTCTGTCTTCTAAGTGAACCAAAAGGAGACAAAGGCTAAGGATAGTGATAAAGACGCCCTTCTCCTACTAGGCCAGGCCACCATATGCTGATTGAGCACCTGTGAGAACAAGGCTTAGACAGGCCTCCCACCCCAGCCTCCTGAGTAGCTGGGATTACAGGCGCCCACTACCATGCTCGGCTTTAGGAAGGGTCCTACCTGTCGCTGGCCCCATATCTGGCCCTAAGACGACAGGTATTGCTTTCTCCCAGCAACCTGTCACGGACTCTGCTCATCTCCATCCCTCAGCCCAGGTGTGGCAGCAAACAGCAGAGACTCACCTACAGCCCCTTTGTTTCTCCAGGCTGGGAAGTGGCCTGGAGGAGGGATGTAAGTTTTAGGTCTGGACTCCAGGAGTGAAGATGAGCAGGGCAATTAAAGACCTTCAAGGAGGAAGGGCTGTGGTGTTGGCATGGAGAAGGCAGCAAAGCCAGTGCTGCTGTGTCAGCTGGAGTCCTCTTGGGGCTTTGCAAGTGACAAAATTTTTCTCTTATCTCTGCCTCTTCATGTAAATCCAAGGGGAAAACACACACACACACACACACACACACACACAAGTGGCTAGGTAAAAGCATTATTTCAGTGTTATAAAATCTTCCACAGTACACAAGAAGCAGGCTTTCTAACTGCTGAGTGGTCACCATCCCACAAAATAAAGTCAGAAAACAAAGAGGCTGAGCCTTAAAGGCTGTAAATAAGTAAATATGCTACAGAACAGAGAAAGCTAGAGGGGAAAAGAGATAAAGACGACTTTGATCCCAAAATTGCCCTTATATAACCCTCATCATAAAGATACACTTTAAACCCTACAGACACAAACTCAGGTCATGTTCTCCACCTACACGTGCAAACCAAACCTGTCAAACAACATTGGATACCTGCAGAAACAAATTCTACCACGCAGGTGCCACTAAGAGTAACAGCTCATGCTTACCTAGCCTGGGGATCTTAGATTTCAGCTAAAGAACCCAGGACAAAGTAGGTCAAGAATGGGGAACAAAGAGAAGTAGATCTCAACCTGGTCTGACCAGAGTCAAATACAGGAATTTAGCATGTACCAAGATGATAACAACAGTCAATATTTATACAGGGCTAACTAGGTGCCAGGGACTATCCTAAACGCCTTATATATATTAACTCATTCCATTCTTGCAACAATCCTATGAATATTATTATCGCCCCCATTGTACAGCTGAGAAAACTGGGACACAGAGAGGCAGGTAACTTGCCCAAGATGACATAGCTGGAATGGCAGAACCAGCTATGAATCACCCTGCCTCCAAAACAGACGCACTGATTCTTAAATGGCTACAAAACATCTTTCAGGCTACTCTCTAGAATTCAAGGATTAAATAACTGAGAAAAAAAAAAAAAAAACAATCCAGGAGCTCTAAAATTTGCCTCTGTTTCAGAGCTGTCCAAGTCCTTAATGTATTGACTCACATTCTGAAGATTCAATGTAGAGAACCAAGAATCTTCTCTTTATCACGTAGGTATATCGTTACACTTGAAGGCTTTTATTACCAAGCGTGCCTGCTTTTTAACAAACTGTTTCAAACTTCATCCATGAAAAACAGATCATTGTTTTTAAATCCTTACTGATGACATCATAGCAACCCTGGAAACCACATACTAGAAAACATTAAAATGTCAGTTTGTTATAACTCACAATACAACATTTAAGCCCACAGAGGGATCTGAGTTGATTTCTAATACAAACTTTAAAACATAACACTGCTTCCCCGAGCTGTCACTGGGCAGCTGGAATCCTAAAATATGAAGCCTTCCTCTTTTCTCTGGAGGGTAACATTCCAAGAGAATGTTACCATATTAGCCAGCCCAAAAGCCACTTTCCACAAAACAAATTTAACGTTTCTTCCCAAGTAGTGTATGTATGTAGCAAAATTCAAACTTGTGATGCATTGAGTGGAATTACTATAAAGTTTTGTAAAGTGTTTAAAAGAAAAAAGAATGATAATATCTTGTACATAACATATGAACATTCATGAAAGTAAGGTCACACTAACCTCTAAGAAATAAGCATATGTTTGGAAGGGAACCCTGTATTTCTTAAATATTTTTAAAGAACTCTATCTTGACAATACATTTTTACAGCTTCTTAATATAAAACATCCTTTCCACCAACAAAAAAAGAAAAAAGAAAAAAACTAAAGTAAAATGTAGAAGACATTTATCCAAATACTTTGTACACAAAGTGTTCTTTCCACCACTTTATCCCAGAACGCAGAGTTCTGTTAAAATCTTTCCTAATAAATGCCAAAAGAGTTCCACCTAACTGCCTATATGTATTGCTTTTGGAATTCTAATCAGTTCCGCCCACCCAATGACTCAAACTGAAATATTAAGAGATACGAACAGCTGCACTCATCCACCACACCAAGAATAGCTTTCAGGAAACCAAGCTCCAGTTGGAAAACTACATTTAGTAACCTTACTCGACTTAAGAGAATGCTACGGGAAGCTTCTCGTAGTTAATAACAAAAATGCCTGCAAAAGGTTTATAACAGCATTCATAAAATATGTATTTTCCCCTAGAAGCAAACAAGTTAAATGACTTTGTCACCATTTATACCCTAGGATTTTAAACTCATATACTTTCGTTTGGAATTCTCTGGGCGATAAACGATGGCCAGTGCCTTGTCAAACATGCAAGGGAGACATTCTCAGAGGAACTGCAGCTCACTCAGCAGGAGGCAGAGGCCACGTGGTACAAGTCTGAGCTAAAACATTCCTCACTGATGCTGCTTTCTCACTCGCCTATTCTGCTTTGCCCTAAACTTCCCACCTGTCTGAATTGTGGCTTTAAAAAAAAAAAAAAAACTGCCAAGAGAGGGGAGAAAAGCAGAGTTAGACCTAAGAACACAAACCATGAATTTGTTACAAAGTGTCCACTGGCAGGGCCACAGGACCACCAGGTGGAACACAGCCTCTAGGGAGAGAGGGAGCTGAAGTCCACTGATGTTCTCTGGAGAAGCCTCAGATATTCCTGCCAACTGGAAGAAAAAAAGAGCCCAGCATAGTTTCAAAGTGGAGACGGCACGCCCCAGTGGGCAGAGAGCAGAAGCTGAGAGAATTTCCCAGGAAGGACCACCTTAAATTAGCCTTAAAGCAAATCACTCATTTGGCTACATGAATGAAAGTAAAGAAGATGGGAAACATGAAAAGAGGCACCTACATAATCAAAAACCTCAATTTCACCAACATTTATTTACTGTTTACATTATACTTGGATGAATTATAAAGAAAATAGGAAGCTACCCAGCTCCAGCAAGGAGGTGGTTAACATTAAGCTTGCACTAAACTCTCATGCCAGACCTTTGCATACGTTATTTCATCTAACCCCCGCAATAATACTTGAGCACATATTCCTTTCCCTACTGTTACGGGCTGAATTGTGTCCCTCAAAAATTCACATGTTGAATTCCTAATCCCCAGAATGTGACTGTATTCGGATATAGGATCTTTAAAGAAGTAATCAAGTTAAAAATGAGGTCATTAGGGTAGGCCCTAATCCAGTATGACTGATGTCCTTAAAAAAAGATTAGGACACAGATCCAGGCACAGAGGTACGACCATGTGAAGATGGACACTTGCAAGCCAAGGGCCCCAGAGGAAACCAACCATGCCAAAAACTCAATCTCAGCCTTCCAGCCTCCAGAATTGTGAAAAAATAAAGCTCTGTTAAGCCACCCAGTCTGCGATACTTGGCTATGGCCATCCTAATAGACTAAAATACAACTGCTATACAGAAAAAGACATTGAAATCAGAGGTTAAGTAACTTGACCAATGTCACAGAGCTAGTATGTGGCAGAGGTGGAATTTGAATCCAGGTCAACACACAAACTACTCTTTCCAAGTACTATAAATACTGGCTGCATTTTTTAATTACATCACATCACTATAAGTACAGGATATAGAAATATAGCCATAAAACAACGTGATAAGGGCTATAATTCCTAATTGCTTGTGACAAATGCTACTATATCAGCAAGCCTATGGATCAGAGTTAAACTCAAAATTGAAGCAGATTTCCCAATTACATCATTCAGTCTAAGGGCCAGGTAACACCTGGCCTAAGGCAGTGGTGGTAAGGATGGAGAGAAATGGCTGGTGTATGAACACATACTTCATACCTATGTGATCAAAGCTGACAGCACCAAAATGTTTCTTATGCTTTTCTTGGGCCCTCATGTTGTTATCTGCAATATGTGCATAAGAAATAGAATGATTTTTCAATACCCTACATTTTAATTATTCTTAGCCCAATGAAGTACTCCTTATTCTGTGGTCAGAGAAAAGAGAAAGTCAATTCAGGGTCCCCTCCTAACCTCCCTCAACACACATCTTAATTGCAACCACTGGTTTTTAAACCAGGGTACAAGAGAAAAAACAGGTTCCGAGACAATATATCCTATAGTTTCTTATCTGAAAGGATCAGGTACATTTTAACCAATGGAAAAAACTAATCACAAAAAGATTCCCAACTTTCAAACAATTAATAATAGACAATATTTATGGTGGCATTAAAGCTACACTGAATATAATTTCATCTTTGTTGATTCAAGAGGATTTTGTGAATCCTCAGAGTAATCATTATAAATAATAATCATTGCTGTAGAAAGAACTTGTTAACATATGGAAATTCCAGGGAAACAATGTCAGCCAACAGGGAATTTCTATGTAAAGAGAAGTATCATGGCACATATTTGAAATAAAGTCCTTGATGCATGATTTTTTTTTTTTTTTTTTTTTTTTTGAGACAGAGTCTCGCTTTGTTGTCCAGGCTAGAGTGAGTGCCATGGCGTCAGCCTAGCTCACAGCAACCTCAAACTCCTGGGCTCGAGCGATCCTTCTGCCTCAGCCTCCCGAGTAGCTGGGACTACAGGCATGCGCCACCATGCCCAGCTAATTTTTTATATATATATATCAGTTGGCCAATTAATTTCTTTCTATTTATAGTAGAGACGGGGTCTCGCTCTTGCTCAGGCTGGTTTTGAACTCCTGACCTTGAGCAATCCGCCCGCCTCGGCCTCCCAAGAGCTAGGATTACAGGCGTGAGCCACCGCGCCCGGCCTATGCATGGTTTATTTTTAATGCCCGTAATATGATTAAAACAACAGAGAACAAAGAAACGTAGAAAGCTTAGATGCCTATAAAATGTATACTTATTTTCTAAATAGGGGATTATGTTAAGTTTACAATTATGGTCCATTATACTTTCATTTTTCCTTCAAGAATATTTACTGAGTATTATCCCTAAAGACCAGAACTACTACACATGTTGAGAAAATGCCTTATCATTGAAACAGCTTAGTGCTACCTTAAAGCACTAACCAGTTTGTGAGAGCAATGATCTCTCACTGCATAGTTTATTTGCCCCCATTTTTAATTATTTAAACAAAAACTTTCAAAAACATAAAAGTTGCCATCAATTTCATTCAGTTTCTACAGTTTCTATCATCTATTTCTACTTTAAAACTGGCGCTTTTGAAGAAATGAAAAACTCGGCAGAAGAGATTCCTCGAATGAATAATTATTATGTTCAAGTCTCTGGTTCCAGAGAAAATTTAGTGAGTCAAATTCATTAAATCCTAACCTTTAATTACTTTTTGTTTTAAATTAGGGAGTCTGCTGTGATAGGAACAAGGAACTTGGCAAGCTACTAACAAATCTTCAAATTGATGTTAATGGCGGATTTTTTAGGCTTATTTGACAGGTTTACAGTGTTTCCAGACATTCAAAACCGCTAGTATGTTCTTATCAGGACTTATTTTACAACACAATAAAGTAATAGAAGTACTGCCATGCTCAGGTAGCTCTCTGATTCAGTCAGCCTGAAATCAGGCTGTAGCAGTAGCAATAGCAGTCGGGGGCAGGACAGAGGGCCCAGAGAGGAAGAAGATGCCATCTACAGTACACCTGCGGCTGGAAAGCTGCTTTCACCAAAAACATAAGCCTCTCAAGGTCAGAGTCAGTATCTTATCCTTTCCCAAATATTCAGCAGCTAGGACACAGGCCAGCCAAATACAGGCAGTTTATTCAGTGTTTGATGTATGATTTAAATTAAATGTTTGAAAGTCATCCTGAAACAGTCAATTAATAAATGTACTTTTCTCTATACTGTACCAATTTTAAGAGGAAAGTTACTCCCTAGTATATTCACGTTTCATGATTCTACAATCTTGTATCTTTGCTTCCTTCGTAGGAAGGTGCTCTAATTTATCTGTTCTATTATTTAAGATCCATTCCATTAATCATACAAATATGTTATTCCCTGGTCTTCCATCCCCATCATGATTATTTTCAACTTTGCATTTTTGCTAGAGAAAGGACTCCAGTTGAACAAAATCCACAAGTTAGAAGAAAGTTGTAAAGTGTTTTTTTTTTTTTTTTCGTAATGGGGACTCACTATGCTGCCCAGGCTGAAGTGCAATGGCTATTCACAGGTGTGATCATGGCACACTGCAGCCTCAAATTCCCAAGGCTCAAGCAATTCTCCAGCCTCAAGTCTCCCACATAGCTGGGACATAGGTGCATGCCACTGCACCCAGCTTTTCCTTTATTTTCAACACGATTCTTGGTAACCTGTTGATATAGTCTCAGTCTTCTTTTATAGGAGCAAATACAGCTATTTTTCAAAGGTATTGCATACGTAGACCTCAGTCCTCTCCCAATGTTTTTCAAAATTCTGACACTAGATGTGAGGGAAATTAAGTTATCACTCAGAGTACCTACATAATTTTTTCCATGTGGGCTTTTTAAAAAAGGTAAACTCTGCAGCTTCACTCATATTTCACCCAGTCAACTTTAATTACAAAAAGTATTATTTACCAATCTCTGTCCTTTGAGAAGGAAAAGAATGTTTTAAGAAGAGAGGTCCTGGTTAAATAAACTTAGGGACTGATGGGTTTAAACAAAGCTAAACAGATTCCTTTACTGTGGGATTTGCTTTAATATACAATCAGCCCTCCGTATCCACGGGCTCTCCATTGTGGATTCAACCAATCTCAGATTGAAAACATTGGGGGGAAAACGGATGGTTGTGCCCATACTGAACATGTACAGACTTTTTTGTCATTATTCCCTAAACCAGTACAGTATAACAACTATTTACATAGCATTTACATTGTATTAGGTATTATAAGTAATCTAGTGGTGATTTCAAGTATATGGGAGAAATATGCACAGGTTATATGAAAATACTATGCCATTTTATGTCAGGGACTTAAGCATCTGCAGATTTAAGTACTCAAGGGGTTCCTGGAACCAATCCCCCAAGGATACCGAGGGATGACTATAATCACTGGATAGTGTATCTCCAAGAAGGGAGAGAACATGTCATGACTTACAGAAGGATTCTGACTCCAGATACTGTTTTCATGGAGCTTCTTTTTATCAGCACTAGCATTCCCCAGAACACACACTGAGAACTGCTGGGTTAAATGTCACTTCTGTTTTATTTCAGAAGACCCAACACAGTGAAAAGACACACCTGTTACTTTGCAATTTGTCAGGAATGAAAATGGATGTGGCACATTGAAACACACCCCCACCCCGGCCTAATGTGTGCTTTACAGTACTATGATATGGAAACACTTGGTTGTGGATTATGTAAATGTCATTCAAAAATATTTGCTAAATAGATATTAAGTTACTCATGTCATGATAAATTATGGCTAATAATTAAAAGACTCAAAAATGTCATGGATTCCTGTATTTCTCTACTTCCCTAAAATGTAATGACATTATATCACCATTGGTCCATAGTCTATTCTAAGACTATTCTACTCTAACTTGGAGTCCATAAACATCTACAAGGGTTATGAATTGACTTTAGAGTATCTAAAAGCTCTAAAATTATAAGCAAAGATGACATATATCTGGGTATTTTTGTAAAAAAAGCAGCTTCTACTTTATTAGACACTCAAAGGGTTCCATAGCCCAAAATATATTTTTAAAAACACTCCTAGTGGACCAACATGTTATTGCAAAGTAATCTATAGTTCCTCAGCATGTCTGCCACATAAAGGGCACTTCATAAATGTTTGCTGAATTGATTGATTCCAGGTTTAGAGGTTTTTAGCTCAAAAGTCACTATTCTATTACTGCATGGGAGCTGGTATAAGATTAGCCACACTGCAAAGTCACCTCCTACAGAAAAATCACTTCCTACAACGGCAGGTGTGCCTGTCCTTTGGATGCTCTTTGCTGGCCAAGTTCTCAGGGCAAGCTCACACCAGGGTCTCCAGCCTCACTTCTCTCCAGGTCCAACCATGTGAAATCTGAGCCCCTGGAAGTGGCACTGAAGGCTACTGTCCCACCTTCATCTCACATTACTCCCCCACCAAAACATAATAACTGTATCGGTAAACAGAACTTGTACTTTTCCATCCAGTTTTCTCATAAATCTTACATATTACTCAGGAACTTGCTCATGTTCCATTTTCCATGAAACCTGTCCAGCTCCATTCAGTTCCCCGTGAACTTATCATCCAATATTCTACACTTACAACAGTGTTTCTCAAGGGGTAGTCTAAGAGACTGCAGCAGAACTCTGACAAAACATGAGTGGAGACCAGAAAACTGCATTTTTAATGGGCACCCTAGTTGATTTAGAGTCCCACTAAAGTTCAAGAGTCATTGTTTACGTAAGGCTACATTTATGATCTATACCAGTTATTCTTAACCCTGGCTACCTATGAAAATCGCCTGGAAAGCAATCTTTGGTATTTTTTTAGAGCTCTCCAAAGAGATTCCAATGCCTAACCTGCATCCCAAAGTAAGTAAAATAAAATCACCCAGCCATTCTTTCAGAAGCACTGGTATTTTTTTAAAGTTTCCCAAGTGATTCTAAAGCACAGTAAGAGTTGAGAACCACTTCTACAGTCGTCATCTTGCAATAAATCTTATATATCCTTATCGTGAGTTTTTTTGTTTTCATTTTATTAGTTAATTAACTCATTCCCATTTTACTTTACTCATGTTTATGTCCTGTCAAAGTTTATTTCCCATTATAACCACAGCACCAGCTCAAACTGAGCCTACTCCGTTGATAACAAAATGTCGAGTTACATTTTAGGTTTAACAGAGCCCAAAACCGCAAGTCATGTAGCCCAAGCATGCATAGTAGAAAAAGCTTTGACCTCTATAACACCCAGAACCAACATTTCTCCCCTTGGAACCAAGAAGACCAGGATGTGACCAGAACCTGAACTCTGGAACTCTTTCAGAAGCAAGGAGTCCACTGGCCCAGAAGATGCAGGGCTAAAATCCACCTCAACATACCTGTCCATAAATGGTCAAATTTAAAGCCTTCCAATCAAGCTATGCCAAGCCAACATTCCTAAGCCCTTTCCCTTGCCCTCTAAACCCATAAATTTGCCCCAGACTCCAAATCAAGGGCACAGATTTGAGCCTGCTCCTGTCTCCTTGCTGACGCCTTTCTTTTCTCAAAAGCCAGTGCTGTGTCAGGCCAGGTGCAGTGGCTCACACCTGTAATCCCAGCACTTTGGAGAGCCAAGGCATGAAGATCGATTGAGCCCCAGGAGTTCAAGACCAGCCTGGGCAATGGAGTGAGACCTTGTCTCTATAAAAAATAATAAAATTAGCCAGGTGTGGTGGCATACACCTGTAGTCCCAGCTACTCAAGAAGCTGAGATGAGAGGATGACCTGAGCCCAAGAGTTAGAGGTTACAGTGAGCTATGACTGTGACACTGCACTTCAGCCTGGGCACCAAGCAAGACCCAGTCTCAAAAAAACAAAAACAAACAAACAAACAAAAAAACAGTGCCATAGTTATTGGCCTCTGTGCACATCAGTCAGCAAGCCCATTTGCTCAACAATACTTTCTCCTTAATCATAAGTCTGTTGTTACCTTTCACAACTCCCAGCAAACAGAGTAGATGAGTAGCAGATACTAGAAACTTGTTCTTTGATTAGCAACAATCTATCCCACTCCCCAGCCCAGTCCACTTAGTCAAGTAAAAAAAAAAAAGCAATAGAAATAACTAATCTTTTCTATTTCACCTACCCAATCACCTTTCATTTTCCTTTTCCTGCACCCATACCAGGCTACCATTCTGTATCTGCTTCAACTAATTCTCATAAGATCTGCCAATGCTAAATAGTATAACCAGTTAGAAGATAGTAACATTAATTGGTAGCATACTTGAATTTCAAAAGGCATAGATTTTCTAATGGCAGAGAATCTGGCAGTTTCTGATTTGGATGTAAGCATGAAAACCAGAATCAAGAGAATTATCAAGAAAAGACGCTGTTGTGGCTACTCATTTCATTCAACTCATCTAACTCTCCTCCTCCTTTTGTCCTAGGAAAAAGCCTTCTTAAAAATCACCTTAAAACTGCTGAGCACCAATCAGCACAAACTCTTAAGAGTCCAGTACTAGAAGAGGTAAACTCGCCTACATATTCTAAATGGGCAGATTCCCCAATCCATGTTGCTTGCTGTTATTTGGTTACAGAATTCCAGGCAATTACATTTTATAGAGGATGAATTTACAAGCCTTACATAATTGCTAACTCCCCAACAAAAGCATTCCTCCCATTCATGAAAGACTGCCGCCTCTCCTATGGAGAAGGGGGAGGAATAAATCCAAATATTGAGCTTCCAATCAGAGAGGAACCACTAAAATGATGCTGCAGAGTCTCATGGTTTGAATGGAATGCTGATGTCACAACCCACCCAAAAAGTACCAAAGAACCCACATACAAATACAACACACTTGCGGTCTGACTTGTGGTCACTAAAGAAATTACCATTAAAACATTCGCTGACTTTTGGTCAGTAAAGAAATCACTATGAAAAGGGGAAAACCCTAAAAAAAAAATCTACAACAATTTTAAATAAATTTTGCTTTTAAAGAGCTTAACCCTAACTTATAAAATAAACTGCCTCTTGGAAATTGTTACCTATAACCAGCTCTCTTCCAGCTCTCAGTCAAGGGTTCTTAATTTCATAGTTTCCCCAAACCTGGCAGGAACCTGGCAGCTTTGCAAGCCCCACTCACCCTCCACAGGACAGCGGGGCTTTCCTATTGCTCCCAGAGGCCACTAACTCAGCCCCATCTCAACGGGGACTTAGGGAAACCAGCCACAAATTAGAAAGTCTTTTCTTCACCGAGTTCTGTACTGTCGCCCGATTCCTAATTAAATGGCACTCAGATAGTCAAGTCACCAAGTCAATATCTCTTTCTTACATCGTCCTTTTTTTTTTTTTTAAGTTATTTTTCAAGAAAGGCACAGGGAACTTCCAGGGGAGACTTTGGAGAAACATAGTTTTAAAAGGAACCCAGTCTAAAAGAAGAAATAAGACATGAGTAAGAGTAGGGAATGAGGAACAGTGTTCAAAACAAGAGGGGAAAATGATAGGGATCAAACCTGAAATTAGTAACAAAGCAGCTCTGGGTATCTCCAACACAGCAGATTCCTCAAAGCCCAGGTATGGACTTGGGAGACAAGCAGACGAACCCTTTAAGTTGGAGGACTACCCCAAGGCTAAGAAAAGAATGGCCCCTTTCAGCAGCACTCCTAAACCCTGCATTTGCCACTCTGTCCGGAAAGGGCACACAGAGTGATGTGGATTCAACTCCTGACCCTGCCAAGTCCAAACCTTGTAAATCTGGACAAGCTAGTCAAGCTCTCCAGATCTCAACCTGACACACTTACCTCCTGGAGTTACTGTGAAAATCTAATGAGCTAAACATGTAAACTAAGCCTTTTGTAAATGACCAGCCTCTGCAAATGTCAGGTGTAGATACTGCGTATTATCCTCCCAAACTGGAAGGGTTGACAGCTTGAATAGGGGGAAGCAGCAAGGCACAGATGCAAGAACATGGGGTTCAAAGTTAGATGTGGGCTGCCCAGCAGGGCACCCACTTAGCCACACCTGAAATGTGGCTGGCCTGAATGGAGAGGGACCATAACATAAGTATAAAATGCATAGTGAAGTCCAAAGATCCCATTTCCAAAAAAAAAGAATGCAAAATATCTCATTAATTATCTTTATATTAGCCGGGCATGATGGCTCACGCCTGTAAACCTAGCACTCTGGGAAGCCGATGCTGGAGGATCACTTGAGCTCAGGAGTTCAGCCTGTGCAAGAGCGAGACCCCACGTCTACTAAAAATAGAAAAAATTAGCCAGGCATGGTGGTGCATGCCTGTAGTTTCAGCTACTTAGGAGGCTGACACTGGAGGATTGACTGAGCCCAGGAGTTGGAGGTTGCTGTGAGCTAGGCTGACATCAATGGTACTCTAGCCCAGGCAACAAAGCAAGACTCTGTCTAAAAAAAATAAAAATCATTTTTATATTGACTACATGTTAAAATGTTAATATTTTGGATATATTGGCTTAAGTAAAATATTAAAATGAATTTCACCTGTTTGTTTTTTTTTTTTTTAAGACATGATCTCACTCTGCTGCCCAGGCTGGCACACAGTGACTACTCACAGACGCGCTCACTGGGCACTACAGCCTCGAACTCCTGGCTTCAAAGGATCCTCTGCCTCAGCCTCTTCACCTGTTTCTTTTTTTTAATTGAGGTTATTAGCAAATTTTAAATTATGCAGCTTGCATTATATTTTTAGTGGACAGCAACGTGCTCCACTTTGATTTATGAATTCACTCTGCCTGTTACCTACTCTGGACAGTTATTTCACCTCTGAGGCTCGGTCTCTATGAGAGTAAAGTGGAGATGACAGTTCTTCAATGAGACAATGCACAGAGTTCTCAGCACAACACTGGTAGGAGGAAGTTTAACAAACTGATTAATAATTCATTCGTTCAGCAAATATCTTAGTCCCCACCAGGTACCAGTCATTCTAAGACAAAAACCCCTGTCTCCATAAAGCTTCCATTCTGAGAAAAACAATAATTAAAATAGATACATAAAGAATACACCACATGTTAGGTGGTCAGTGCTAAAGCCAAAAACAGGCAGGCAGGCAAGAGGGATAAAGAGCGGGGAAGGAACAGCCTCCCTGACGGAAGCACTAAGCATGGACCTATTAGTACTTTACACGGTATCTGCATCAAAAAGTATTAGCCAAGTGGTGCAGAGTGTCTTTTTGGGGTAATGAAAATGTTCTAAATTTAACTATTGTATATTCACAGAATAGCACAGCCATCATTAAAAACCATTGAATTGTATGTACACTTTAAATGGGTGAATTGTGTGATGTGTGAATTTTATCTCTGTAAAACTGTCAGAAAATTAAACTGCATACCAAAAAAAGTACCAGGCAAAGGTTTATGTGAACATAACTGCACTAGATTCTTTGTAAAATGAAGTGAAAAATGGTTCTTTGGATAAAGAAACATTTATAAAACCAATAGGGGCATGCAAAGTAAGCCATGGCACACATACTAGGCTTGTATTTGCGCTGTGCCTGCTCCTCAATCAGCCCGACCCTCTTCCTCCCGGCTCTGGAGAGGTGGCAGTCTTGGGCAAACCTGTTTTGTACCATAGGTTACAGCTGACTGGACAGGGACAGGCACCAGATCCTGGAGCAGCCAACAGACAGACTGGCCAATGACCAGGATGGGCCAGGCCTAACCACCGGTTCCAAAACAAGGACAATGGTAATTAACTGGGCCAACCAAATTGTCTTAAGAACCTGACTGAAGAATAGGGAAGTGGGCAGGTGCATAGCAGCAGCAGGGGAGGCTGAGAGGACACTCAGAGTAGAGACCCACGAGTAAGCCAAAGTCTGGGGCAAGCAGAGCTGTGGACAGAAGGTGTCGGTGCTACAGCAGATGGAAGGCTGGTAAAGGAAAATCAGGTGATGGACACAGCAGCAAAGACCAGAAGACCAGTTGGGCCATAAAGCCTTCTACTCTAAACTAGACTGACTGCCCTGTGTCCCCAGTGACTTCCTGGTCTGGTCTCTAATTTTCTCCTTATCTGCCAAGCTGAAAACATTATTAGCTTTGATTTAGATTTTTCAGCAAATCTAAAGAAGCTGCTATATCCTGCTTTCCATTTGGCATCACTCGTTACTTCTTTGTGTCTCCCTCCACCGCCCTCTGCAAATGCACTGCCACCCAGCCTAAACCAAGGCCCCTCCTCTCAAGGTAACCCTTTTTCATTATATCAGGTATCTGTGAATGCCCCATTCTCATTATCTGATGAGAAAACAAAACACTTAATTACACAGAACTTTTGTGTTTTGTATTTCCAGAACTAGACTGCAAATTCTAATCAGGCAATACATTATACCTTTGCATGTCTCCCTCTAACTCCTTGAGACCAGTAACAGCACAGTAGTCCTGCCTTTTCCATGGGGGATATGTTCCAAGACCCCCAGTGGATGCCTGAAGTTGCAGATAACATTGAGCCTTATGTATTATTATGTTTTTTCCCCTATACAAACTGTAAATTGTGACTACACTGGACAAAGGGATGATTTGCATTCCAGGTGGGATGGAGGGAGATGCCGTGACATTTCATCACACTACTCAGAATGGCATGCAATTTAAAACTCATGAGTTATTTCTGGAATTTTCCATTTAGTATTTTTAGACCGTAGGTGACTGAAACCTCAGATAAGGGTGGACTACTGGACAGTTCACATTCATAGTGCTCAATAAAGACCTGTGGACAAACTGATGTTAAATGGAAAAACACTACTAAGATCCTCACCTGTAGAATCTTTTCATTGGTTTTGGCAGATCCAGTATTCAGCTCATTCAACGGTCATGCTCATCTTTTTCTTCCCTTGCCTTCCTCTACAACAAGAGCTGGACCACAAACAACTCTGTCCCAGACTTGCTAGCAGCTAGGGAGAATGAAAGCTGTGGCCAATGAGATACCAGCAGAAGCCTATTGGAGAGTCCTGGGAACACTGTGGATACAGATCTTTCCTTTCTTCCTCCTCCTCTCTTCCCTCCTCGAGAGTGGGTGGGTAGCTGTGAGGACTAGGCCATCTAGTCCTCATGTGAGAAAAGCCAAGAAATTTTTAGAAGCCTCAGTCTTCACAACCAACTGGCACCTCCCAATAATGACTTATCATGTGAGGAAAAAAATCACCAGTCCAGTCCAGGTCTGCCACCTGGCTCTTCCATTACGGCAGCCAGTCTCATTGCCGATGGCTCCTCAACACATAAGTGAGATAAATAATGCAAAATAAACCAAGGACAAAATTCACAGCAAACAGCCACGGAAGCTGACTGACAATGCGTGCGCACACACATACACTGCCCCCTTTCGTGATGGTCCAGCTTCTAAAAGAACCAAATATAAATGTCTCACCTACAACTGTATCAGGGTAGGAGGAGGACAAGAGCAGTATGAATTTTACTGTGTTTTTGAGAGCAAAAATAAAGCTACTCCATAAAAACACTTTCAGCAGCTGGACAAAGAAAAAGCCAATGATGTTATTAGTGTTTTCAAAAAGAGCTTCTTTCTCTTTCTTTTTCTTTCTTTCTTCTTGATAACATGGTACTGATGATATTCTCATGGCTAGGATCCCTTCCTGCTTACAAAGAGTCAAATAGAAAGGAACACCTCGCAACTTTCTAGGAGAAATTAACTGGGAAGAGATGCCATGAACGCAGATCATCCTGACTAAAGAACCAGTTATGTAAGAAAAAAATGTAATAGGTAAAAATGAATTTATTAAGTAAAAATTTTCATAAGAACAAAATGACGTTTTGTTCTTCTTAAAATAACCAGTACTTCAAATATTGCAGCTTTGGTTTTGCTTCAATAAGTTTGCTTTTGTTGTTTGTGAATTTTTTTAAAGCTGTCATTTTAAAAGAATTTTAGTATATCTTCAGGGACTTTGTTCTACTATAATTCTAACAAAAGAATGTACAACTTAACTGTGTAGCAAAGTCGTTTTTGTCTTTTTCCTGTTATTTTTCTTTATGTGAAACAACGTTAACACTAATACCTATCTTTATTCATGTATAATAGTAAAAATTCACCCACATTCTCTCCATATGGTAAGAGACTAAAGATATAACTTTTAGCATATTGAATATAAGCAATCATTAAGAATGACAAAAGAAATTCAGCCAAAAGAATTAAACTGCTGATAACCACAGCTGAGCTTTTCTTTCCATCTGGAGGCAGTCTGGGGCGCTCAGAAGAATCTGAACACTGTCCCAACTGTGCCTCAACTCCTCCTAAGCCTGTCTTCATGTTCTGAAGTTTCATCAACTCAACATTAGGTGTTTTTTTGAACTAGCAATAAGTAGCAAAGGAATGGAAGCCTCAAAGTATGAAATAATGTCACATCATGTTTTTTCAATTCATTAAGTTCTCTACTTAACTTTAAGTTAAGCATTAAGAGGAGCTCTCACGCATATGAGTTATTTAGTGGTTGCACCTCAATACTTTCTCGCTCTCATCTTGATGTAAATTCTCAACATACATGAATATGATGTGAACATTTTTAAGATAGTTCTTGAAAAGGAAAAAAAATCCTTTAAAATACCATTTCCTCATTTACTTGTTCATTAATATTACAAATGAACAGATAAGAAGATTGGCTTCAGTATAGACTCAGCACTAAAAATGAGTTCCATGAATCAACAGACAGGACAAAGCAGACATCTCAGTGGCCGCTGGGGGCATGTTTTGTCCTCAATAGAGTAAGAGGGTTGGACATTCTTTGCAGATCTCCAGCAGGAGTTAGAAGACCAAGACATGAGGCCAGGCGTGGTGGCTCACGCCTATAATCCTAGGACTCTGGGAAGCCCAGGCGGGTGGATCGTTTGAGCTCAAGAGTTCAAGACCAACCTGAGCAAGAGCGAGACTCCATCTCTACTAAAAAAACAGAAAGAAATTAGCTGGACAACTAAAAATATACATAGAAAATATTAGTCGGGTATGGTGGTGCATGCCTGTAGTCCCAGCTACTCAGAAGACTGAGGCAGGAGGATCTCGAGCCCAGGAGTTTGAGGTTGCTGTGAGCTAAGCTGACACCATCACTCTAGCCTCGGCAACAGAGTGAGACTCTTATCTCAAAAAAAAAAAAAAAAAAAAGGATGACCAACACTTAATTCTAGCTTTCTATGTGCAAATTGAGATTTCCTAAATTTAGCATTTATTGTGTAGACTCTGAAATGTTTTTAAATCAACTACAGTATCTTCATTGATATTGTCTAAGACTTTTCCACATGACTTTGGACAAAATTCTTTAACCATCTTGATAGCAAGTTTCTCATAAGTGAACCAGGAGAAATTTTATTTCAGGAGAAATACATTTAGAATACTATCACTAAAGGGAATGAAAATACATCTAAAAAGAAAAGGAATGGCTATTATTTGTGAAGACTGGCAATGCAGTTTGGGAACATGAGACAAGCAGCAAATTTAATAGAGGATCCTGATCAGCATTAACTGTAACCGATATTCCACAAAACAAAGAAAAGCATTTTCCTTTAAGAGGATAAATAATACCAGCCTTTGGCCATCATACACCATTAGGCCAAATATGACAATAATATGGAGCTGTGAATACAGATCAAACCTGTGTGCTCTGTAGGTTGTTAACAAAAACATTACTTTTTAAATTCTGCTTTGGTGAAAAAGCAAACAAGAATAATCTCTTTTTATTTTTTTTATAATGCAAATAGAATAGTATAGCCATTATTCCAGATCATCTGAAATTGACTTCCTTTCCTGTGACTTTTAATAGTTTAAAGGAAGTTTCAATCACTTCGTGGAAAATTTTTAAATTCCCTAAAGCAAGCTTTCCAGACATTATAACCCTGTGGCCTTCCACAAGATAATACCTCAAATCAGGTTTGTGAAATACTGTATCAATGGCAATAATGCATGCTCGTCTAGAAAACTAAAGGCTTCAGAGATCATGTAACTTGTAGGCGTCTCAACTTTCCAGGTGAGTAATTTGGGGCAAGTATTTTAACCTCTCTAAACCCAGGTTCCTAAGTAGCAATATGGTATTTATTATAAGAGAAGCTATTGCATAGAATTGTTCTGAGAAATAAACATTAATCCATGTAAAACACTTAGCACAGTCCCTGAAACACAGTAAGTGTTCAAAAAAAAGCAAAAAAAAAAAAAAAAACCAACCTAATATCTATGACTACAAAAGCCACCACCATGATTATTAGTTCCAGTAAGCTTACACGTCTGTTTTAGTACATCTCAGATAATGTTTAACAATATCTAAACGTATAAGCAGATTATCAGACCAATTAAAATCTAGCATCTCTAAGACAATAGTAACCTACTCATTATTGTTTTAAGTTGAAGGTATTTTACATGTATCTTCATTTAAACAAATCCAGCATATAAAAATGAGTATTCCCACAAAAAACAAAACTATAGTGGGAGATGACTATTCTCTTTAAAGAAATCATCACCAATCCCTCTCCAATAATAAACATAGTTATATCTAAACTATGATTAGGTTATACACATTCACTTGCACAAAGTACGACCACAAAGCTGAATACATATTAATTCCATTCTATTCTAACTTGTCTTCCTAATATAAACTCTAAGTTTTGGTATGCATTTGTTAAACTGTCACCAAATCTGGAAGAAAACTGACACCCTTCATTCATTATGGTAGCCCTCAAACACCTTCCAAAGGCCAAACACTCACTGTGGTGCCAGATTCCAGCAAGCTACCAACTCGCTGTCCACTCCTTCCCATTTTGTTCTCACTGCATATGTGTTGACTCAGAACCACACTTTCAGCTTTAAACCTTCTGGAATGAAAACTTCAAAGTCACAAAATCCAAAGGTCTTTAAAAGTCGCCTCTTTGTCTTGTGGACAAAGAAGCACTTTTAAAAATCTTTTTGTTCTATGATTGTCAGGATAAAAAAGTCCTGCCACACTCAGGTAGCCACTGCCAAAAGGCACTCAACCATCTTATAGCAAACAAAAAACTGTTAGCTGTGGTTAAGTGATACATCCTGTCTCTGGATGCATGACTGTTCATCAACAGGTTAATTTGCATAGCCATTTAAGCCTTTTAGATAATATCAATTGAGACACAGAAGTCAATTCTAAAAGATTTCAGCATTTATGTAATATTTAACCATCTCGATTCCCCTAGACCAGCAATGAAAAGTAACGCAAATAGTCAGCTACCTACTTTCAAAGCCTTCCTTGAGATTACATCCAGCCTATACAATAGAATGGGAAGAAGGAAAATATTTCCAGAGACTATCATATAATTTTAGAAGAAAGTTTAGACAACTTTTCTAGATGCTTACGGAATTCTCAATTGATCCCAGATTTAAAATTAAATCAAAAATATATAAAATTAGAAAGATAAAAACATGTTCTATTTTCGTTCAAGAAAATTTTTCTTTGCTTAGTGGGAAAAAGAATGTAAAATTGGCCGGGCGTGGTGGCTCACACCTGTAATCCTAGCACTCTGGGAGGCCGAGGCAGGCGGATTGCTTGAGGTCAGGAATTCGAAACCAGCCTGAGCAAGAGCCAGACCCTGTCTCTACTATAAATAGAAAGAAATTAATTGGCCAACTAATATATATAGAAAAAATTAGCCGGGCATGGTGGCGCATGCCTGTAGTTCCAGCTACTCAGGAGGCTGAGGCAGGAGGATCGCTTGAGCCCAGGAGACTGAGGTTGCTGTGAGCTAGGCTGACACCACAGCACTCACTCTAGCCTGGGCAACAAAGTGAGACTCTTGTCTCAAAAAAAAAGAAAAGAAAAAGAATGTAAAATTACTCAAACTACTCTGCTGGATGAATTACACTCATAAAGATCAGTTTTTCTGAACAATACTTTGTTTCTCCAAAAATAAATAGGAGCACTGTCAGTGTCAGAAATTTAAATTCAGCTAGTAAGTTGCTATTGAATTTTTAAAATATTTTTTTGGCCTGTACCAAGCTAAAATGTTATAAATATTAATTATTTTGATCTAAGTTTTTTCCACAGTGATCCATACTTCAGTGGCTCACATTGTAAGTCACAGACACCTCATTGTAACAACCACCTTGACCTTGTATCCAGGCAAGCCACACAGGCCAGAGCCTTCACTTTCACCATCTTATTTCAATTTTCCCACCCATCTATTCTGGGTAAAATCAACCAACGAACCAAGGGGAAAAAACAGAAGTCATACTTATTTTGACTTACTATTTTCACATAGTCATTTGTTTGCCACATGCAGTCCACAGACCCAGATCAAAACAGGTTCAACAAAATGACTGTCAAAGTGCAAGTTCTATTGTGTACTGGACATCAGGGTTTCTCCCCTACCCCAAATATCTACAGATTTTTGTGTGTTTAATGTATACATCTTAATATGTTTAGAGATAAGTATAGGCCCATGAAACTACCACTATCGATGCCATCCCCTCCAAAAGTCTCCTCCCACCTCCTTTGGTTTTTTTTGTTTTGTTTTGTTTTCCTTTTGTGGCAATTTTCCTTAAAAATTTCCTAAGAAGGTAGATCTTATATTAAGTATACAATATTGTTAATCATATGCCCTATGTTGTACAATAGATCTCCAGAGATCCTATTTATTTTGCATAACTGAAAGTTTGTACAGGACATCAGCTTTCCCCCCAGTTTCTACACATCCATTTGTGTGAGCCATGGAGTTCTGTCTGAGCAGAAAATCAATCACTTGCTGCCCACATCTTCACCCCAGTGGTAGGCATCTGATTCAGGCTGGCCCAAGTACACCATCCACTGTATCTAGTGATCAGTCTATGCCAGGCAAGTGATTCAGGACTGATAGTGCTTTTTATGTAGGACAACTACAGGGCCAGGTACACTTGCAACAATCCCAGCATGAACTGGGATTCACCTGGCATAATTTCATTCTCTAACGTATCTGGGTGTAGGTTATATAGTCTCCCTATCTCTAAGGCAGAATTTTTCTACCTCAGCACTATTAAGATTTTGGGCTGCATCTTTGTTGTGGGGGCTGTCCTACATGTTGTAGGATGTTTAGCAGCATCACTGGCCTCTGCCCACCAGTTGCCATGGCATTTCCCTGTTGTAACAACCAAAAATGTCTTGGGAGGTCAAAACCGCCCATTTGAGAACCACTGCTCTAGAGAAAAGGAGTCACCATTCTCTGGACTTCACAGAGCAATGAGAAAGATGTAAGCCTTTTGCTTGACATTCTATGCCACAGGAAAAAAGATTTTTTTTTTTTTAAATAAAGAAAGGTGCAAGCCTTAAACTCTGGCCTCCATGGAAAGTGTGCCAATCTAAGAGTAAAGCCAACTAAGGGAAAGGCTACAGATGACAGAGACCTGATGACACTGTCTGAATCCTTGGATTCCGGGCTACCTGAAGCCAGTCCCATTCCTCAGTCTTCACTCATAGGACTCCGAATTCCTTTTTTTGCTTCCAGTTTTAGTTGGGTTTCTCTCACTTGGAACTGACGGAAATGAATAAGGATATACACAGTGTGTTTTATGCCAAAAATGTGAACAACAAAAAAAGGTTCATATTAATTCTAAACTCTATCCTTCCCACACACTGTCCACAAAAACAGCACACAAGCGGGGACCTTCTGCACTAAAGTCCTCCCTCGGGGGCACCTGAAAGTCTCCACGCTCCACCCCGCTGAAGACATGGCTGTGTGCTACCTCGGGCCAGTCAGGGTACCCAGACCTCAGGGAAGACAAGGGCTGTTTGCATATCACTACGCTTTAAGAGCGGAAGTCCGCTTTTTAAATCATTTCTGTCATCTTCAGAGTTGTTTCTTAAACTAGTTAGAAACTAAGTAGTTACCTATTAAACTAAGTTATTACAAAAAAGTACTTAGTTTATAAGTCGTTACAAAAAAGAGGGAGAAAAGATGCTTTTAGATCACAGATAATTATTCCGTTTTTAGCCCTTACAGGTTCTGTTCATCCTCTTGGACATAAAGGCAGAAGCTTGGAAGTTCTAGAATCTTCCAGATGTTACCAGAGGCATTTTCTTCTCTGTAGACATCCAAAGAAAAACCAGCACAATTCCAGTGAGATAAAGCAGGATATCAGCAGAGTCTTTCAGTGGGGAAAAAAAAAAAAAAAGATATTTTCATTTAATACTGTAAAAAAAGTTAAGGATTTTGGGGTTTTTTTTAAGTATAGAATAAAGTCTGAAATAGAGGCGTTTCTTGGTGTCATGAGGATGGTTTATCCAGATGTTTTACTCCTACTTTTTCTTCCCTTCCCATTACTTCTTCTCAGTTTAAAATCTATACTCCAGGTAGGTATAGTGGCTCATACCTGTATTCCCAGCTACCTGGAAGGCTGAGGCAAGAGGGTGGCTTGAGGTATTCAAGGTTACAGTGAGCTGTGATCACACCACTGCACTCCATCCAGCCTGGGTGACAGAGCGAGGCCCTGTCTCAAAAAATAAAATAAAAATAAAATCTATATTCCATCCCACCCAGTTCAAAAGGACTATGAGGAAAAACACTTCTCCATGCTGTGTATTATTTATTAATCAGAAAAAGAATGTGGTGGGGGGAGAGAAGAAAATACAATTATTGAACACTATCTTGCCATCTATCTCACAGAAAAAAATAAATCCATCAGTTGATAATTTCTTCAATGTCCTACCACAAATCTACAAATTCCTGGGAGCACACGCTTCATTTCCATCCCTTCTGTTGTGAAACTGACGAAGGATGTGCCTTCCTTTTCGCCTGGAATCAGAATCCTATCCTCTGTATTCAGAAGCACTCTGTGTTCTGGAATATTCCCTAAATCCTCAATCTCCTTCTCTCTCTCTCTCTTCCCCACTGACCAAATAACTTGGCAAAGCTATCTGTACCACAGGCTCATTTATTTTCTTTGCACTCCCTTCTCAACCCTCTGCCATCGGGCTCCCACTTCTGCTTAAACTACTTTACCCACTATTACCTATGACATTGTTTTGCTCATGCAATGTCACTTGGACTGATGATACTTGACCTCTGACCTCGTCTACTCCATCCGGCTTTCTGAAACACTCCTTCTCCTTGGCTTCTGAAACCCTGGCCTGGTTTTCCATGTCTCTGTCAATGGCTACTGCTTCTCAAATCTCCTCCTGCAGTCCTTCTTTCGCTTGGAATGAAGTTGGTGTGCCTCGGGATTTCCCTGAACCACCTGCCTTCTCACTCTACTCTCTCCGGGTAGGCTCGATATTCAGTTGCATGCCCTCATTTCCTACCTATCTGTGTCTCCAGAATCTTTAGCTCTACTCTCTGTTCCTGAAATACATACCCACAAAAGAATCAAAGTACTGAACATGTCCACTGGACAGCTCAGAGGCACCTCAGCCTCAACATCCACAACCAAAGACTCATCCTCTTTCCCACAAATGCTGCTTCTCTAGCTAGACCCTCTCAGTGACTAGTACTCGCCTGCCCTAGCCAGGACTTGAGGCAGAACAGCAGCCCAGTCCCCATTTACCCCCTATCCCCAGAGGCTGCAGCCTCCAGTCCTGATTCCTCTTCTGCCACCAAGGCTCTGACCTAGATGACTGACCTCCCAGCCTCCAATCCATACCCACAACCGCAGCCTGAGAAAGCTTCCTAAAATGCAATTCAGATCATGCCACCTTGCTGCTCAAATCTGTTCATTCACTTCCCACTCTCCTTGGAATGAAGTCCTTAACCCAGCTTTACAGGGCCCTTCTGGACCTTGCCCTTGCCCCGCCCCCCCACCCCCAGCACCACTCTTCCCACTATGGGAAAGCTCCCTGACTCACCTGAGCTCCATTGTTCCAGCCACAGGACATGTTCTCTCTGACCTCCAGGCCTCTCAGATGCATTTTTTCTCTGTACTTGGAAAATTATTCTTCTTGCCCACTTTCAGCATGGAAAGCTCCTACCCCTCCTTTTGGACTCTGCTTAATTAATATTAAGCTTAATTAAATTAATATCAGCTTAATATTAATTATTAATACTACTTCCTTAAAGTCTTCTTTAAACCTCCAAACTAGTTAGTCCTGATAACTATGGCCATAGCGTCCCATACTCATTCAACATGGGAATTAAATTGCTTTTTAAATTAACTTGCTGTCTGCTGCACTATAACTCTAACTTCTGCACAGATATCCAAGGTCTCTTTTTCACTGTTGAACCACTAGCAATTAGCCCACAATATCCGGAGTTCAGTAACTTGGGATGATACCTCTCTCCCACTGCCATAAATAAGGTTATTACAATGATGACTGTGCACAGATTTTTCATTTTTTTCTATACCTAGGAAACCCACACAGGGTACATTATGGTTCAGGTACTTTTATAAATACTTTAAATAATTCAATCTTAGCAACATTTTAAACATTTAACTACTATCCACATTTTACAGAGGAGGAAATCAAGGCACAGACAGGTTAAGCAACTTGCCCAAGGTCACACAGTAAGCCAACTTGACTTCAAAGACAATGATCTTTAATATCTTTCATGTGCTGCCTTTGACTTGTATTTCACAAAATAAAAACAAAAAACTACCTGTCAGAGTGACAGAAGTGCTATCTGCAAGATTCTGGAATAAATGTAATGACATGTCAATGACACTCCACTCCCTTGTACTTCCTGGCTTTGTACCCAGAACTTTCAAGCAAAGGTCTTCAGTAATATGTTAGATTTCAACACCCTATCACAGATGGTTTCTCCTGTTTAACAAATGAGAGGCCTATATTCAGCTCTGTGTTTCAAAATATTGTTAGCTTGAAAGAAGAAAGAACATGTGGACACAAACTACTTTTACTATCACTACCAGTAAAAACCACAACTATGCTCAAGTTCAACCAAAGGAAGTCAGAATAGAGCTCTTTTTAATAATAATAAGCACCTACCATGGCCAGGCAGAGTTCTAAGATCTTTTAATATATAATGTGAGGATTAAATAACACCACTCAATGAGGCATAATTCTTACTATGGCCATTTTAGTAATAAAGAAAAACTTAGGTGCTGAGGGCTTAAAAACTTGCCCAAGGTCTCACAGCTAATTAGTGGTGAAGTCAGTTCTACAGGCAGAGAAAAAAGCATTTGTTTTTTGAGAGACCATTAAACATCCTGTATTCAGAGCAGAGGTGATGTTGCTGTGGCCAAATTGAGTTCCTCCAGCCACATACCTCCCTGTGACTTGCTACCAGACAGTAATGCCAAGGGCAGAAAGTGCCTTTGGGTGAACAAGTCAATGAGAAATCACACTCACCCTTGAAATATTAAGTGGCACCAGATTAACATCTTCCTCAGGAAACACAAAGAGGAAATTCTAGTTGGACCAGGGAGCCAGACCTACCAGTGCCAGCAACCTGGGGTGTGATTCCAGCCCATATCAGAGTTTAAATTGATTCCTGCCTCTAGAATTTAGAGTGTCAGGGGTTTTTCAGTATGTGTTTATTTGTTTAAAGTGAAGGATGTCAAGGCTTTCCTAATACTAAAGCATCCTCTTAGCAAGTCTATCAATTACGTCCCTGTATTAGGACAAATAAGTGAAACAGACCATGGTTCCTGTTTGCTTTGAGGCTTACCGCAAGATACCACCCAATCCCTGCCTCCAAATCATGTTCATCTGACAAGCTTGACAATTACCAGAATTCCTCATGTCATTGTGCTTATGAACACAAACATCATTTTTCTCTTTACAGCCTAATACTGGAATTCTAATTTCAATGCCACAAAAAGGATTTAAAGATTTTTGTTTCTGACTCAGACAAGTTATTTCTCAGTCTCGAGACATAAACTGGCTTCCCTTATCTGCACTGAGCTGATAACATAAAATACCAAGGAAATGTATTACAGGTCTTCGGGATTCGTGGATTCATTAATTGCAGACTGTTTTCAAAGCCAGTGTTCTAAAGTTTATAAAATTAATCACAAGAAGGCTCTCATAATGAATATTATCTAAATATGTTTGTTGTTTCACCCTCAAAAAAATGCATGGATAACTCAAAATTAAGGCACTTGAAAAAAATTTTAAAGAAAAAAATGCATGTCTGTAAGGTCCATCATCATAGAATATAAATTAACAAAGTCTTTTCAATGCCACTTGTAGGAAAAAGAGGTTGAACTAAATGAAATACAGCCACATGAATGAATCCCACCAATACAATGTTGAGAGGGAACAAAGTATAGTATGAAACAATCATATAAAGCCTGAAAACATGCAGACCATGTTATATATTATTTAAGGACGTGTATAGCTGTATCAAAATGCCCGAGAATAACACACACCAGATTTGAGATAGTTGCCACCCCTTGGGGAGAAAGGGAGAGACATACAGAAGCTTTCCTTAAGCTGGGAGGCAAACACATGAATGTTTATTATGAAGCTCTTTATATCTTTTTATGTTTCTAAAGTATCTCAAACTTTCTAAAGGAAAAACAGCCTAATACTAAAACAGTAAGTTAAAAGTTATCCTACTGAAAGAAGGGGAGAGGCGGAGGCTGAGATAGCAGACACTCAGGGCGGAGGTGTCTCTTTATGGATCCTAGAACCCAACCTCTGAATGTCTATACTTACTTAAACTACAAATTAGCAATCAGTGTTACTGACCATAGTGATCCCATGGGACCTTAAAATTCAAAAAATTTCAAATCATGGTCATTGTACTGAGCTATAAAGAACATTCTCCAAACTAGATCATCAAATGTACACACATTCTCGATAACCAAGATTTATCACCACTTCCCCAGCAGAAGACCCCGGTTATACCTCTTCCCAGGAACAGCTCACTATTGTGGTTAAGGGTTTTGGAATTAGACAAACCTGGGTTCATGTTCCAGCTCCACCAGCGACAAAAATGCATGATTTGGACAAGCTATTAATCTCTCGATTCAGGCTACTAATCTATAAAATGTGGTAAATAACACACCTCATTAAGTAATTCTGAACATTATATAATGCCTATGCTGAATTTAGCACAAAGTAAAGCAAACAGTAAATGCTTAATAAAAGTTAGCTATGGCCAGGCGCTGTGGCTCACGCCTGTAATCCTAGCTCTTGGGAGGCCGAGGCGGGCGGATTGCTCAAGGTCAGGAGTTCAAAACCAGCCTGAGTAAGAGCGAGACCCCGTCTCTACTATAAATAGAAAGAAATTAATTGGCCAACTGATATATATAGAAAAAATTAGCCGGGCATGGTGGCGCATGCCTGTAGTCCCAGCTACCCGGGAGGCTGAGGCAGAAGGATCACTCGAGCCCAGGAGTTTGAGGTTGCTGTGAGCTAGGCTGACGCCACGGCACTCACTCTAGCCTGGGCAACAAAGCGAGACTCTGTCTCCAAAAAAAAAAAAAAAAAAAAAAAGTTAGCTATTATTAAAATCAAATTATATGCATTTTCAATAACAAAACATTTTTCAAATGTATTTTACAATTGCCTATTTGTCTCTGGAATGTAATTCCATTAAAAGCAACCTAGGAAAATATCCAAGACACTCTTAATCAGAATTATAATCTACAAATTTCTAAACACTTGCCTACAAATCCCAAAATAAAGCCAACCTAACCAGACAAGTTTTCTTTAAACAAGATGTCGAAAGTAAAAGGCAATACTAGACAACACTGAATCCCATAAAACAACATCTTAATAGTTACATTTCTAGCTTTATAGAAGTGACAAAAGGTGACATATTTTTGTTAACTGTGGTTAAAATGTAAGCAGTTTACCTATGCCCTGCCACATACAGTCAGCAATCACTTAAAGCATGGTTTATAATAAACTAGTAGATTATACAATATTTTTATATCCTTCATAATTCTTGCCTCTCTTTTGATGCAAAACAAAAACAAACTGTAAGGTCATAAACAGCTACTGGGGTTACAGAATTCAAAACAGCTTCTGTGGGAATCTGTCCTGGAGACTTGGAGGATTCTTTTGCAGAGAATAGGATTACCAAACAGCTCTTAGGAAAATCCCTCTTAGGGATGTCTCTGGCTGTCTTCTTTTTCTCATTGTGAATTTATCATAGCAAATACAAGAACTGTCCGTTAAGTTGTTAGAGCTTTCCAGCATGTTAAACACTAGAGTTAAATATGCTCAAAAAGTATCACTGTAATTTTAAGCATCTGAAGGCTCCAGTCATTGATGTTGTCATGTCAGTACCTCGAGCAGAACTCTCTCATCAACTCTTCCTGATGAGAGGCCTGTTGCTGACTGCTTGAACCTCAGCTGTAGATTGCTTACTAGATTTACAACAGCCTTAGTGACACCTCCTACCTCATCTTCAAATCTTTGTGAATCAGAAATAAATTCTAGAAAATATCTTCCCAAGATACCACTGAGCTTTGATTTGCCAACTTATTTTCAAAATTTTCCAGTATCCTCAACTACATTCAAAATCTAAAAGACTTTCCAGAATTTGACAATTTTGTCTATTTTCCTAGTCACTGGTAATGGTGATGTGGATAAATATATTGTTAGGGAGTATAAAGGTTACTAAAAACTAAAAGGTTAGATGACTTGTCTAGAACCAGAAAAGCCATTTGCAGGCAAGAACAGGGCCCTGATATTAGAAAATATACCTGCAATTGAGATGTCATAACTGTTAACCTTTGAGTGCTTATTCTAAACACTTTACAAGTATTAACTAACCATTTAGTCCAACTAGTAACCCAATATAGTAGGTAGTATTATAATCTCCATTTTACAGAGAAGAATATAGACACAGAAAAGCTAAGCAGCTTGAGCAAGGATCCACTGTTAACAGGTGGTTAAGCTTGGATATGGACCCAGACAGGCTAGCACCTCAGTTTATGCTCTTAATCTTCTATACAATATTCTCTTACCAGCCATCTTGAAGATTAAACATAGGAGCCAGGAGAGGTGGCTCACGCCTATAATCCTAGCACTCTGGGAGGCCAAGGCGGGTGGATGGTTTGAGCTCAAGAGTTCGAGACTGGCCTGAGCAAGAGTAAGACCCCATCTCTACTAAAAATAAAAAGCAAATTAACTAGACAACTAAAAAACATATATAAAAAATTAGCGGGGCATGGTGGCGCATGCCTGTAGTTCCAGCTACTCGGGAGGCTGAGGCAGAAAGAGTGCTTGAGCCCAGGAGTTTAGGGTTGCTGTGAGTTAAGCTGACACCATGGCACTCTAGTCCAGGCAACAAAGTGAGACTCTGTCTCCAAAAAAAAAGATTAAACACAATAATATCCTCCTCTTCTCTGTCTTCCTCCTCCAAAAGTCTATGATGCTCCCTGGTCCCAAAAAACAAAACAGAAACCTCAGCAAAAAAGGAAGCGGTCAGAGGAACACCAATAGACGGGAGGAAAGAGTAAGGCAATGTGTCAGACACTGAGAACAGCAGATCACTGACCGACCAGTTAAACAGTCTGAATAAATATGGTCCAGCTGGTAGTGGGCTCTAAACAAGGGCCACTTTAAATGGAGATAAGGACCACCTGCAGTGACGAAAGCATTTCAAGCTTTTAAGCCTGTCTAGGTCTCTAGCCTAGCTCAAGTCTGACTGTAATTATATTGATAGCCAGCCTATAGTCACACGAGACCAGCCCCCTGTAATAAAACCACAAGTGAGAGTTTGACTTACTCCAGCTGATGCTCCAGATTATAGGAAGTCTATGGTAATTTCTTTAGGGCAAACAATACACATGAGTATTCTTTTCCATTCAGAGAAAAATTACATTCATAAATTATTAACTTTTTTTATTTTTTTTTTTTTGAGACAGAGTCTCATTTTGTTGCACAGGCTAGAGTGAGTGCCGTGGCGTCAGCCTAGCTCACAGCAACCTCAAACTCCTGGGCTCAAGCGATCCTTCTGCCTCAGCCTCCCGAGTAGCTGGGACTACAGGCATGCGCCACCATGCCCGGCTAATTATATATATATATATATTAGTTGGCCAATTAATTTCTTTCTATTTATAGTAGAGACGGGGTCTTGCTCTTGCTCAGGCTGGTTTCGAACTCCTGACCTCGAGCAATCCGCCCGCCTCGGCCTCCCAGAGTGCTAGGATTACAGGCTTGAGCCACCGCGCCCGGCCAATTTATTAACTTTTTAAAATAACATTTTAAGGCCAGCGTGGTGGCTCCCACCTGTAATCCTAGCACTCTGGGAGGCCGAGGCGGGCGGATTGCTTGAGGTCAGGAGTTCGAAACCAGCCTGAGCAAGAGTGAGACACCGTCTCTACTATATATAGAAAGAAATTAATTGGCCAACTAATATATATATAGAAAAAATTAGCCGGGCATGGTGGCTCATGCCTGTAGTCCCAGCTACTTGGGAGGCTGAGGCAGGAGGATCCCTTGAGCCCAGGAGTTTGAGGTTGCTGTGAGCTAGGCTGACGCCATGGCACTCACTCTAGTCTGGGCAACAGAGTGAAACTCTGTCTCAAAAAATAAATAAATAAATAAAATAAAATAACATTTTATTTTCTATACCTCTCTAAATTCCACTTAATGGGAGCATCAGCACAAAATTTACAATTATGCCACTCCATCAAAATTAGGTTGTTAAGTGGCAGAAAACCCAACTCAAACTGGCTTATGTCATTCAACAAGAATTCAAGACGTGGGCTTTCAGAATAGAATAATCCATGGCTCCGGCAATGGCATGAGAAACCCAGACTCGTTAGCTCTCTACTCTACTTGCCCTCAGGCTAGCTCCACTCATGGGTACAAGATGGCAGGCAGCAGTTCCCAGCATCACAACCAGGCAATAAAGAAGAAGAGTGGACAACCATCTTTTTTTTTGAGTCGTCTTCTATGACAAAGGGAAACCTTTTCCCAAAGTCTCCAGCAGACTCCCTGTCATGTCTCACTGGCCAGAACTAGGAGATATATCCCCATCCTTAAAACAATTACCAGCCCAGAAAGTGGGTTTACCATAACTGAGTTAGAGTTTAGCAATTCTCAATCCTGACTGTACATCTTTTATACAGTTCTCCCAGTTGATTTTATTGGATAGCTAGGATTGAGAACACTGAGTTAAACGCATCAGAACTACCCCTGACTTGCCTTCCTGAGTCATTTGGAAAAAGGTAAAAACACTTGAACAAAATCTGGATTGTCAGAAATAGACAAAGAATGTTGACTCAATCAATAAAAGCATCTACACAACCATGATATTTGGGTTTCAAAACACTTTCACAGCATTTTATTTAATCCTCCAGGCTTTCTGCATCAGTCTTATTTTACAAAAAAGAAAACTGAGGCTCAAGTTTATAAAGTAGTAAAATTCTTTTAAGTCTTCTAAATCTCAGTACATTTAATGTAACGGCAACTTAAGAAATTTCCCCAAAAGAACATTTTTCTGAAACAGTAAAGACTGCAAAAGGGAACTTTTACATTCTTCTGAGAGAAACAAACCAAAAGTCATTAAAATACCAAGGCCTAAAAGAAATACCAAAACCAAGTCTTGGAAAACCTAAATTCTAGTCCTGGCTCTGCCACTAACAAGATCCCTTATATCCTTTTCCATGCCTGTAATAAGAGCTGCCTCACTTATGAGGGCCCCTCCAGCTTCACTCACCCTCCTCACCGCCCCTGCCACACACACACACAATGCTAGACAATCTAATTTACTAAAAAGCATTTTATATAACTATACAAGTGCTTAATAACTAATGACTATTTGTCTAAAAAAATATTTCCCAGCTGGGTGCAGTGGCTCACACCTGTAATCCCAGCACTTTGAGAAGCCAAAGGAGGAGGATGGCTTGAAGCCAGGAGTCCAAGACCAGCCTAGGCAACATAGCAAGACCCCATCTCTACAAAAAAATTTAAAAATTAACCAAGCATGGTGACACACATCTGTAGTCCCAGCCACTCAGGAAGATTGTTTGCGCCTAGGAGTTTGAGGTTGCAGTGTGCTATGACCGTGTCACTGCATTCTAGCCTTGGTGACAGAGCGGAAAACTTGTCTCTAAAAAAAAAAAATTTCACTATAGAACTGGATATATTTTCTTAATGTAAAATTTATGAGAAAAGCATATGTGGCTTATTGCTGTTTCTGCCAAATATGCTATGTATTTGTATGAATCATAAGCACTGGAAGCTACACGGACACCATATAAAAGGCTTACAAATGTTTAAGTTGCATTGAAAGAGGGCACTAGTTATTCTAGGAAAGGAAAGGAATGAAAAAGGAAAGAATTACAAAAGCCATTTGAACAAAGAACCCATTGAATTGAGTGAATGATCTCCAAATCTACTGCATAGTCAACCACTCTTCTCTCTGAGCTCCTCCCCCCCCATTATCTCCAAGATCACCCTACACAAAAATGTGCAATTCTGTCTCTAAACTATCTCTTTCCCATTATGTCAGGCTTCTGATGAAAACCCTTCAATAATTCTCCTCAGGATAAAGTCCACATTCCTAACCTTCCTTTTATGGCCCTCCATAATCTGAAACTGACCTTTCCATTCATCCCAGTCTACTCCCTGAAAGGAGATCTCCATTCCAGCCAAACTGGTCTCTTCAATCTGGCCCAAACACTGCAGGTGTTCTGGTTTCTTCTCAGCTGTTCCAATCTGACAAGGTTCCATTCCTTACTTAAAACACGGGTGAGTTCCAAAACTTCCAGAAAACCTCCACTCTAATATACAAACTCTCATTTCTGGAAAAGTTAGGATACTTAACTTGTCACTGAATTTATAACCTTTTAACATGTTATGTCTGTCTATCCTTTGTTTCTCCAAGAATTTAGCACAGTGCAGACAGGAGTTCAAAAATGTTCCTCAACTACAGAACAAACTCAAGGGCAAGGGCCTCTACCTTCCTTCTTCTTTGTGTCTTATTCCAATACTTAACAAACTGTATGTGCTAAACATTTGCTGATTGCTATATAATTGAACTCAGCAGTAAGCCTTCAGGTCCTATAGGCCTCCAGCCTTTTTAAATATTTATGGAAGATTTCAAAGCATCAAGATATCAAAATTACATAAGTCCAACAAGTATTTCATGCATGCAGAAGACATCTTACAGGGCAATTAAAAACAGAAATTACCTAAACACATAATTCTGAAAATGCACAGAAGGCCATTTAGGCAAAACAAAGTGTAAAACATCTGGAAATATAAACAATCTGACCTAGTTGACTTTCTTTCTGTAGATCCTCCACCTAATGTCCTTCCTTAACTCTTTTGACTCCCACGTTATACAAAGGCTCAACTGGTTAGGTGAACGATTGACCTAGACTACAGTTTCAAATGACTTCATCAAGCCATTTTCCAACACTGCATTTTCCAACCTTACTAATTCCTTTAAGAAGTAGGGCATAGGAAACTGAACACAAAAGAATTACAAGACCTGTTCGATCGTCATATAGCCAGGCCACAACAGTGAAGACAATTTAAATTCAGGTCCCCTTACTGAAGTCCAGGGCTCTTTGATAGGAACTAGAAGTAAACTTTATGGAGCAAGTGGAAAGAAACTAGAGTCTTCCTAATTGGCCAAAAGCATATGAGCTAAAGGTGTATTTCTGTTATCTTCTGGGAAAGAATTTAAATTAGAAGACATAAGGAGGAAAAAAAATACTTTCCGGTTGCTCTCTTAAGCATGATTACAAATCATGTTTCTTATGCAGAAGGACAAGAGTCAAAAGGAGTAAAACTCCAGTTCACAAATTCAAAAAATCTACAGTCTGGGGAGGAAGGCTGGCAGCTGGCCCCCAGATGCACTAGCTGCTGCTGGAATATGAGGCATGCGTCCGGCTGGCAGGAAAGCTAATATGCTGTCACAGAAATAGCTTTCTACCAGTGGCCAAGCTAGCTTTGCCCTCTGCCTCTCTCCTATCTCCCTAACTCCAGAGGGAGCTGCTACTAGAGCCAGTGAGAGAGAAGGTACACTCTCCTAGCCAGTAACTCTGGTTAACAGGGAGCTACAGAAAAGTCCTCACTCTCCTATTTACTCTACACCCCTCACCTCCTTCTATGCTCACCCCCTACATATTTACAGTCCTCCCTACTTCCCACCTAACACATATACCCCATGCCAAGGGACTGGAGAGCCATGAACCAAATAAGCCCACTTATCACATGTCCCAAACAAAGTGAGTCTCGATCTTGATTTTGCAAGACCCAAAGAGGTCACAGAACCAAAAGGAACCTTGGAGATCACCCAGAGAAGTTGACTGACTTGCTTCCAAAATTACAGGGATGGCTCGCTAAATTCTTCCCATTGAAATGTACTTCAACTCATTCATTAAAGGACTATTTACTGTGCCAGACACCACGCAGGGTGCCTGAAACAGTATGTTCAGTATGTTTTAATCTTCCTTAATGCAAAATGGGGGGGAGGAGGGAGGAGATGAGGGATTTGTCCCAGAGGTGGTACGTACAAACAAGTGTACATGCGGTAAATTCCTAACGCCGGGAAATACACGGAATTAAGAAACTAGATACGTTATAAAGGTCCTAACAACACAGACCCACACAGCTGGATACCGCCCACGTCCCTGTGAGCTGTATGGGCGGGTCTTTTTAAGAGGGAAAGAAGGCCCTCGCAGCCATCCTCAGAAGGGGCTATAGGTCCCAGGGGTGGTCAGGCTGCCCAACTCCTCACCGGAGCTAACTCCTCCCCATTTCCAGCAGCATCAGTTAACTCAGCGTTTCTGCATGAATTTCAGCCCACTCCCTCCTACAAAGACTCTTCTCAGCCGCACTAAGCACACTTATCTATCTCTCCAGGATCTCCTGTTTTCCTCCAAGTTTTTCAAAAACACAGAGAAGATCAGGGGAGGAAAGGCATCAAGCTTGACCAGGGTGGAACTCCCTCTTCGCAGGCAGTGCCCGCCCGGGCCAGAGGGCAGGCTGTCCGCTCACCCTTTCAAACCCCAATCTTTGAACCCTCCTCAGCACAGGGGCAGGGAAGGAATGTGCAGAAAGCAGCACAAAGCCAGGTGGACTTTCTGGTTTGGCACAGTGAAGGACCTGACGCCGGACAGCCGAAGAAGATAAGAAAATGAGACGGGAAAGGTGCAGCTTAAGGGACTCCTGAAAAATTCAACACCCAGCGGGATTTCAAAGAACCCCCAGGAAAACTCTTCTGAGAGGTCACCAGACAAAACTAGGCAAACTGGGGGGGGGGGGATGGGCATTTATTGAAACCTTAAAATCTGTACCCCCATAATATGCCAAAATAAAAAAAAAAAAAAAAAAACTAGGCAAACTGATTTCTCAGTTCTGAGGAGGCTGTGGGCAGCCGTGGGCAGCACTAAGACCCGAGCCCGGGCGGGGAGAGCCGAGGGGTGGCCCGCGGAGGAGGCAGGCACCGAGGGGAGCCGGCCGGGCCAGGCGGGGCTCCGGGCAGCGCGCTCCCACGCGCGCCTCGCTCGCAGCGCCGCGGAGAGGCTGGGGCAGGAGCGGGGACTCGCCCCCGGCTGCCTGTGGGAGAGGAATGCCCCCGGGGCCTCCCGGCTTCCAAGCGACCCGGGCTGGTCCAGCATGAAGCTCCCGTCCCTCTAGCACGAGACCCCCGGCCTCGCCACGCCGCGGCCCGCCCGCGCCCAGGTCCCCGCTTACTTTTGGTCGCAGCGATGAGGTTCTTCCCGTCCTTGATGAGCTCTTTGATGAACTTGTTGGTCCTCTCGAGTTCCGCTTCGTGGGCGCGGATCCTCTCCCGGAACCAAGGGCTGTCGAGGTAGCAGTCGCTGAACTCCAGCGGCTGCAGCCCCATGACGGCAGCGGTCCCGGCGCGGCGCCCACAGCCGCGCGCCGCCCGAGCGGGGCTCCGAGGCCGCGGCCAGGTGCGGCGCGGGCAGGCAGCCGGGACGAGCTAGCAGTGCGGGGCGCGCGGCGAGCGCGGCGCGGACATGCCCCGTGGAGCCCCCTGGCCGCACCGAGGAGCAGCCGCCCGGGCGAGCGAGAGGCGCGGCGCCCAATCCCGGCAGCCCCCGCCGAAGCCCCGCGCCCCGCCCCGCCCCGCCGGCCCGCGCCGCCGACACTCCCCGGGCGCGAGGCCGCCCCGCCCCGCCGCCTCCCGGCCCGCCCCGCCCCGCGCTCCCCCGCTCGCCCCCTTCTCTTTCCCCCGCCTTCCTCCTTCCTCCCTTCCCTTCCCAGACGCGTCTTCCTTCTCTTCCACACGCGCAGCGGCGCCTCCCCTTCCTCCCGAGGCTTCCTCGGCGTGGGATTCCGTGCCGCCGCGCTCCCGCGCGCTCCGCCCCGCCTCGCCGTCCCGGGGCGACTCGCTGTCGCTCCCCGGCGCGAGGATCCCCACCCGGACCGGGAGGGAGCGTCGGGGCAGCACTTGTTATTAGTCCCCCAGCCGCGCGGCAATCTCGAGGCGGTCGGCAGTGCTGGAGGAAATGACTGACTCATTGATCTCAGTTTTCCCGGGGACAGTTTTCCCTGTGAACTGACTCGTGCTCCTGGCTCTCTTTTTCCTTATACCTGTTCCCCCATTTAATGAAATTAAGATGCGTGTAAACCTCCACCTGGAATGGAAAGGTCTACTACAATGGCAAGAGCCTTTTCTTGGTGGCCCAGCAGCTCCTGCCTCGCCTGTCTGCATATTCCACACTGAAATGAGTTAGGGGAAGGGAGAGTGTGGTTAAACCGCAGAAAAGTTGTTTCTGTTGTGTTCAGCGGATTAAATTTGCTTGAGTTAGTAGAGGTGATCTTTATTACTTTAAATACAACCACGGAAAACAAAGTACGTGTGGTTTACACAGGGTGGGAGTGAGAGATCAAATGAGGATTTATGTCACTATACCCGAAAAGCTATTCCGTGTGTCATGAAACAACTCAAATGTGTCCCCTAAGAAGTTGACATTTTAAATTATTGAAATGTATACCTAAAAGAAACCACTAATAGTTCATTAGAATATTTCATAATACCAGCTAACAATTTATTAAACAATTAGTAATATGTGCCAGGCACACACTAGGACTCCGCATACACCTACAAACACAATATCTGTTTCCATATATAAGCCTACTAATGATGGTAAGGTTACCAAGAAACTTCAAAGGAACTCTTTAAAACCGTCAGACTGAGCAGGGTAATTAAGAATCTGTTTGGGCAGCATGCGGTAGGAGTTGTAACCCTCAGAAACAGGTTAAATAAGCCTCCTACTCAATAAGCTCTTTTGTTACAAAACAGCAGCATGACTGCTGAACCCACAGATAAACATTATCACTTCAATGTCCATCCTCCGGAGAGTTCAAAATGTTTTACAAATAACTTTTAGGAGTTGAAAGCTTCAGTTCCTGCTAAAATCAGCAGGGGACTGGAGTCTACAGAAAAGAGAATAAAAGAGGCAAATAAGGGGAATTAAGACACTCAACCTTAGAAGGGGTGTAAACAAATAGTGAGGGCCTTGCAAAACAGCTGAACACTGACCAGCACACAACCCTCTGGACAAAACCCTAAACTTTCCCTTATAAAAAGGGGCTGCTGACTATTCCTCAAAGTGTTAAAACATAGAGGTAGCAGATGACACAGCAATTCTACTCTTAGGTATACACCCAAGAGAAATGAAAACATATGTCTACACAAATACAAGTACACAGATGTTCACAGCAGCATTACTCATAATATCCAAAGAGTGAAATCAACTGAAATGTCCATTAGTTGTTGAATGGGTAAACAAAATGTGTGTATCCATACAACAGTATATTAATCTATAATGAAAATTAATGAAGTACTGACAGGCTACAACATGATAAAGTGTGAAAAGATTATGGTAAGTCAAAGAAGACAGTTACAAAAGGCCACATATCATATTGTCCATTCATGTGAAATGTCCAGAATAGGGAAATCTATAGAGATGGAAAGATTAGTGGTTGCCAGAGGTGAGGGGGCGGTGGGTAGAGTGGGAGGTGTAGACAGTAAGGGGTTTCTTTTAGGGTGATGAAAATATTCTAAACTTAATTTTTTTTTTTTTTTTTTGAGGCAGAGTCTCACTTTGTTGCCCAGGCTAGAGTGAGTGCCGTAGTTTCGGCCTAGCTCACAGCAACCTCAAAATCCTGGGCTCAAGCAATCCTGCTGCCTCAGCCTCCTGAGTAGCTAGGACTACAGGCATGAGCCACCATGCAGGCTAATCTTTTCTATATATATTAGTTGGCCAATTAATTTCTTTCTATTTATAGTAGAGATGGGGTCTCACTCTTGCTCAGGCTGGTTTCGAACTCCTGACCTCAAGCAATCCGCCTGCCTGGGCCTCCCAGAGTGCTAGGATTACAGCCACTAAGTTTACTGGCCTACACTTAGATTTTGATAAGGATTGCACAACTATAGAATATAATAAAAACCACTGAATTGTACACTTTAAATGGGTGGATTTTTTGGCATGTGAAATATATCTCAATAAAGTTTTCTTAAAAATGTTTAAAAGATGAGCCACTCCAGAACTGCCTCTCTTTCCTTACCACTTTCCACTTCTTGTTTATTCATTGAGGCCAGTTCTTCAGCTATTTGGAGCAAAACAAGTTGTTTAAAACAATTTCACATCATAAAAAAAAATAACTTGTCACTTCACAAACACACAGTGTTAAAAAGCAAGTAGACAAGAATCTTAATGCAATACAAAAAGGTCTACTGTAATTGCCATGAGTGGAGGGGCCAAATTAGTTTTGTTGTGTCCAACTATCCCTTGGACAGTACCTGGTACAAGTGGTCAGGAAATGTGAGATGAATGAGAAGTATGATAAAGCAAAGAGAAACCTCTATACAGTAGAAAGATAGATATTTAGGAGCTCCAGGTCCAGCTTTACTACTCAATAGTTGTGTGACTTTGGCAAAGGTAAATTTTCTCTAAACCTCAGATTTACCATCTATGAGATGGAGATGATGACGTTGCAGCTGCGGGTTACTGGAGAAGATTTAATGAAATTATGTTTGTCATATGCCTGCTGAAAGTCATGATAATGATGAAGATCAAGAGAAAGAGGAGGAAGGTGGGAGGATGGGCTAAAAAGAGGGATGAGGATAAGAGGAGGAGATGAAGGTTACATTCTATCAATATGGGAAAGATCTGGGGGACAGGGCAGCCCTTAAATCATAGCATTAAACCATGTAAGACAGAATTAAAGGTAAGTGGTCACAAAAGCAGATGCTACTGAGATTCCACGTTTCATTTTCAGATCATTAATTAATTCATTCTTCCTGCAAATATTTGTTTATCGTCTCTATGTATTAGGCACCATGCTAGGTGTTAGTGATGCAGCAGCCCACAAAACAGACAATGTCTGTCCTCACTGTGCTCTTGGTCTCTGGAGGGAGACTGACATATACCAAAAATAAACAAATAAATAAAAATTTGAAAATCACACAAATATACATCTAATTTAAAATTAAGGTGCCATACATAACTCACATAACCTCACAGTTAAAGTGAAGGGTGTGTGAGAGGTTATAATTAGAGGACCTGATATAGATTGGGAATGGGAAGGCCTCATTGAGGAAGTATGATTTAATCAGTGGCCAGAAGAATCAGTAGGAGTTAACCACTCAGTAGAGGGTGGGAGTAAACAAGACAAGGAACCAGACTGTGCAAGCCCCTGGGATGGCACATTCCAGAGAATCGAAGGTCACATGGCTGAAGCACAGTGAGAAAAACTGGTATATGACAATGCTGGGTGGTGGAGGGTAGACAGAGACCAGATCGTGCAAAGCCTCATAAGCCATATTTAAAATTTAGAATTGTATTTCAACACTATTGAAAGCCTTTGAAGCGTTTTGTGCACGGTGGTAATGTGATCTGGTTTGTGTTTTCTCTATAGCAGCTGTGTAGAGAATGCGAATCCAGACAGAAGGCTGTGGGAGTTGTCTGGGCAAGAAATGGAATAGTTTCACCCTCCAAGGTGACACTGGAGATGGAGAAATAGAAATGAAATGTATTTCAGAGGGAGATTCTGGGACTTCACAGTGGCCTGCATATTAGAAATGAGGAAGGAGGTGTCTGAGATGGCTCTCAGGCTTGTGGCATGGTAAGTTAGGTGGATCGATATGCCATTTACTGAAAAGAGACAACGTGGCGGGGTTGGCAGTGACTGGGGTGGGTAGGGTCAGTTTCAGTGTCAGACTCATGAAGTTCAAGATGCAAGAGACATTCAAATATGCATGTCAGGTAGGCATTGACACCCAAAATGGCATTTTTAGGCTTTGCTCAGTGCTTGGATTAGCTAAGGATTTGAATCAATGCAAGCTGGCCAAGTTTCAGTCTAGATGAAACCGAGGTTAACTCAGAGCAAAGCTTCCTTTTACGTAGGTTCCGCTACATACAATATTTTCTTTCCCTGATGAGTCACAAAGTGGCTGTCTATAAAGTCAAATGTGGGTTTCACTGAATCTATGGATATGTTTCAGGTTGTAAGTTAGGTTCAGATGCATTATAACAGAAAATCCAAAATAACCATGAGGAGTTTCTCTCTCTCTTCTCTCTCCCTCATAAAAGAAGTCCATGATTCCAGAGTCCAGGAAGCCTTGACTTTCCTACTCAATGTCCCTGGTGGCACAAGATGGCTCCTAGAGCTCATTCTGGAAAGAAAGAAGGGAAAAGATGAGAAGATAAAAGGGCCCCTCAACAGTCCAGTCAGCTTCTTTTCTCAGCATTCCTGTGCATCTCACACAATATTTTTACTTTTTATCTAATTGGCCAGAACTTAGTCAGATGGCCACAACTCACTACAAGAGAAGATGGAAACTGTGATCTTTTATCCAGGTACATTGCTACCCTAAATGAAATCTAAATTTTCCTATAAAGAGAAAAGAGACAATAGTTTTTGTTTGTTTTGTTTCATTTTATTTTGTTTCTTGAGACAGCATCTCATTCTGTTGCCCCAGATAGAGTGCAGTGACACGATCATAGTTCATTGCAGCCTCGTACTCCTGGGCTCAAGCAGTCCTCCTGCCTTGGCTTCCTGAATAGCTAGGACTACAGGTGCATACCACCACACCTGGTTAATTTTTCTATTTTTTGTAGAGCTTACTATAGCTCAGGCTGGTTTCAAACTTCTGGGCTCAAGCAATCCTCTTGCCTCAGCCTCCCAAAGTGCTAGGATTACAGGCGTGAGCCACCATGCCTGACTGGGACAATAGATTTTGGTATATGACAGGAAGACATATGAGCAGGAAGCTAGCAGTCTCTGCTGAAGGCTGACACCTTTGTGAGTGAGGTATATAAATTATAGCTATGACAAAACATAAGTGACATGGTGAGAAGAAATTTAAAACAGATGTTTAGATGTCTTCCAGACTACATGAGGCTGCTTTCTCTCACAAGTATCAGAGAAAACAAAACAAAGAAACAAAAATGCTAAAATAGCTAAAGCAATAAATTGTTGGACCACAGCGCTGAAAACCTCCACAGGGAGGTAGGCCAGGTTTCTGAAGAAGGTATCAGCACCCAGCTCCGTCTCTCTGTGATTCTCTCTGTTCTGCCCACCTGTGAGTATCGACTTCAGCCTCCAGAAAGCTTCCTTCATGAGAGCCAAATGGCGTCAACATTTCCAGACTCACTTATAAACAATACCCCTACTCACTTATAAACAATACCTAAGCTAGAAAGCTCCCTCGTCACCACTACTTCAATCTCAGAATCAAACCAATTTAGGAGACTGCCATGCCCTGACTCACTTAGTCCTGGAGGCCGATCACTCAACTTATAACTGAGGCCTCAAGGGATTAATGCCAAGTAACTTAGGTCACTCAAGGGCCACTGTTTGAGCAGGGAGTGGGTTACTCCACCAAGATATGAGGATGCTATACAGCAAGTTTGTGAACTTGTAGTCTGTAAAATGTATAATGGTGATACTTGTACAACAATGTGAATATACTTAATGCCAATGAACCGCACACTTAAAAATGCTTACAATGGTAACTTTTATGTTGTGTATATTTTACCACAATAAAAAAAAAAGTATTATGAAGGAAGAGTGAGTCAGGGTATAGTGGTTCATACCTGTAATCTTGGCACTTTGAGAGGCTGAGGCAAGAGGATCCCTTGAGACCAGCCTGAACAGCACAGTGAGATCCCATCTCTACAAAAAAATTAGCTGGGCATGGTGGTGCGTGCCTGTAGTCTCAACTACCTGGCAGGCTGAAGCAGGAGGATCACTTGAGCCCAGGTGTTTGATGCTGCAATGAGCTATGATTGTGCCACTGCACTCTAGCCTAGGCCACACAGTGAGACCATGTCTCAAAAAAAAAAAAAAAAAAAAAAACATTATCTCACAGAATAATAACAACTGTCCGAATGTGTTTGACATTTTAATTACATCTATATCTTTTTTTTTTTTTTTTTTTTTTGAGACAGAGTCTCACTTTGTTGTCCAGGCTAGAGTGAGTGCCGTGGCGTCAGCCTAGCTCACAGCAACCTCAAACTCCTGGGCTTGAGTGATCCTTCTGCCTCAGCCTCCCGAGTAGCTGGGACTACAGGCATGCGCCACCATGCCCGGCTAATTTTTTAAATATATATCAGTTGGCCAATTAATTTCTTTCTATTTATAGTAGAGACGGGGTCTCGCTCTTGCTCAGGCTGGTTTTGAACTCCTGACCTTGAGCAATCCGCCCGCCTCGGCCTCCCAAGAGCTAGGATTACAGGCGTGAGCCACAGCGCCCGGCCTACATCTATATCTTTAAAAGAGCTTTTTCTTCACAGAACACCTATTGAGAGTCCATGACTTAGCAATCTGGGTAATGCAATTTAAGAAAAGCTATGCTGAGAACACTAAACTGGATAAGCTCTGTGAGTGCACCCAGAATTTCTGTATCTCCCAGGATCACAGTGGTGCACCAGTGTGCTATGCACACACTATTTCTTGTGTCTCTAGTATTTACTGAGCACCCATTATATGCCAAGTGCTATGCTAGAAGTGGGACAGCAATAGTGAACAAAACTAGCATGGTTCAGGGTGTGGTGGCTCATGCCTGTAATCCTAGCACTCTGGGAGGCCGAGGCGGGCGGATTGCTTGAGGCCAGGAGTTCGAAACCAGCCTGAGCAAGAGCCAGACCCCGTCTCTACTATAAATAGAAAGAAATTAATTGGCCAACTAATATATATATATATGTATATATATATATATATATAGAAAAAATTAGCTGGGCATGGTGGCGCATGCCTGTAGTCCCAGCTACTCGGGAGGCTGAGGCAGCAGGATCGCTTGAGCCCAGGGGTTTGAGGTTGCTGTGAGCTAGGCTGACGCCATGGCACTCACTCTAGCCTGGGCAACAGAGCGAGACTCTGTCTCAAAAAAAAAAAAACTGGCATGGTTCATGCTCTCATGGAGTAATATTCTTAAGAAAGAAAAAACATACTGAAAATACAAAATGTCAAATGACATCTCTGATAAGTGCTAGGAAGGAGCTGCACATGGTGCTACTAATAGGGGACTTTGTAAACTCACAACTAATGGATGCAGAGCTCACTGCATGGGGGAAGGGCACGCTTGCAGCCCTGGCTTGGGAGAGGCAAAGGTATTATATGTAACCAAAATGTTTGTACCCCATAATATTCTGAAATTAAAAAAAAAAAATAGGAGACTTTGGATTACACTGAGATGTCATTGAAGATGTGACAAATGACCTGAGACCTGAAAGATGAGGAGTTAATGGGTAGAGGTGAAGTGAACATGATGTGGAGAGGGAAGAAGCATTTCCAGAAAAGGCTTCGTGGAAGAACAGGGGCAAGTAACTGAAAAAGGCCATGTGGCTGGAGCAGCAAGGGCTGAGCTGAGGCTGGAGAGGGAATGAGGGCCCGTCCCAGCTGCTCCGCGCTAGCCTTGCTTCTTTCCCCGAGAACACTGAGCATGGGCTTCAGGGGTCCCTGCTTGTTTCTCAGGAGAGTCCACCTTTTCCAGTACTCCTAGACACCATAACCTGAAAGAGTTTAGGACCCCCAAGAAAGTTCTAGAACTATTACACTTACCTGGAGATAATCAATCAGCAAATATTGATCGAGTACCTGGGTGGATAAGGCATTGAGGTAAATGCTGCAGGCGAGACTAAGGTGAATCTGTCCTTAATCTCAAGGGGTTTACAATCTGGTGTACTCCAGCCATGGCAAAGAAGCTGACACATGGATAATTGTAAAACAAAGCACACTGCTGCCCTGTCCAGCCAGCCTGGCAGCCTTGCTGAGAAGTGGCCGTTCCCAGTGAAGCCGGGGTAGAGAAGTGGAAAAATGGGTGTGTGGGGAAAATTCTCCAGTCCTCCCACATTGCAATTCATATCCTCTGAAGAAATCTGGGACTCTTATCAAGTTTGGAGGTAGAAGAACCTGGCTCAAGGAGATGTGGGTCAAGGCATACAACCAGCTCCCTCCCCAGGTGGAGTCTCCTATAATTAGTGCAATCACTGCTCCCCACCCCGCCCCCAGCTTTTGGAGAGACTTGGCATGGAGAGGAGGGAGCTGGGCATACACACACAGTAATGTATGAGTACACACCAGAGATAGCAGCAGCCACTCACGCTGTCCATACATCCCTCAGGCAAACGCTGCCCTCTTTCCTATGACACGTGAACAACTGACCTAAGCGGTGACCTTGCAGTTTGTTTTATCCAGATATCAACTGAGATTAAAAAAAAAAAAATAGTAGTCAAAAAGAAAGAGAAGAGCTCTGAAGAGAATGTTTTTCCTGGCACCCCAAGTGTCCCTGGTATGACCCAGAGAGAAGTTTCCACAAGGTGACCTTCCACCAGGCTAACATCCAGCCATGGGAAGGCCAACCTGCCACGACTAGAGGCATAGTCTCAGACTCCATCAGCACTTCGGTAAAATAGAAAGTGGAAAAATATAAAAATGCATGTTCTTACCCAGCAATTTCAGACTTGGCCATTTGTCCCAAGAAAATAATTTTTTAAATGTATGTGCTTAGGGCTATGGTGGAAAAAAAGAAGACAAAGCAACCGAACAATTGGAAAACAGTAAAATAAATCAGCACATATCAACTCAACAGTATCATGGGTTCATGGGCTTTGATGTTATTTAAATGGATCATTTTTGCTCTAAGTGGTAGACACGGGCATTTTTGGATCCCCAGCCTTCATTCCTTCCCAATATCACCCTGATTTCCACCTGGGTAATCATTTTCCCACATAGCCTGTAGTCTTGGTAAAATTCCTGTGCCTGCCTCAAACTAGGGAATCCAAAGAGATCCCTAGAGGCTCCTTCTGCAAATCTTTCATCTTGGATCTGCCACCACCAACTACTTGGCACATGACCTAAGCTCAGCCAACCAGACTCTCTTTCCCAGGACTTTGACTTTTGAGCATAGTAAAGTTCTGATAGAAAAAACAAAGTTCATCTGTTCCATCCAAGAGTGTTGAAAGAGACCTGCTGGCTGGCAGGCTATCTAGCTGCTGCTTCCAAAGCTGGTTCTTCGGGCTTCCTTTAGCACCCCACATCCTTCGAATAAAATGTCCTTTTTCTTAAGTTGACAGAATCAGTGTTTATTCCTTACAACCAAAGAAGATTAGTCTTATCTAAATTGTAGAAGAAGGCAATGAACCTTCAGGGGAATCATGGAGTATTTTGAACTGGTTTATCTGGCTGAGAGAGTACAGAAAAGAGTAAGACTCCCATTTATATTCTGAAAGGGGAACCTAGTGGCCCATGGCAGACACTGGGGATATAAGTCATTAAGCTATAATATTGTCTTTGATCACTTAGCTCTAAGTAGTATGACCTTAAGTCCTTCTTTGCCTGGAACTGACCTGCTTTATACCTATGGTCATGGCATCCCCTCCCTTTTACCATTTTCCCCTAGATTTTCCATTTTTAAATGGGGTTTAATCATAAATTATTACCTGGAAAAGATTTTTTAAAAGAGGCAAGATGGGTTTGTTGGACCTCCACTCTGTATTTCTTCCTTTTTTTTTTTTTCCATTCTGTATTTCTAACTCCTGCCATGGTCTCATCTAGTAATATGTGAGACATGTGCAGTGAATATAGTTCTCACTTTGACACATGGATAATCTGAAAGGATATTTAAAGGATAACCCAGGTCTCTTTTCCTGACCTTTCCAGAAGCAATGCAACCAATGCTTTTGAGAACAGTAAAAGGGCACTTGCTGATGAAATGAAGCTTTCTGGGAGATGATCAGGTAGGGACAGCTACTCCTTCCAGTATTTGTGTCCAGAGGGGAAGTAGTTGATACTGCTAATCTTGCTGGCTATTTGGTGTACAGCCGGCTTCAGAGTGGCCCATTCCATAACCTTCAAGGTGAATGAAGTTGCCAGGCCACCAGTCAGCAGGGGCAACAGGAAACATAGAAAATTACAGGTTGAGTGTAAGATGTACAAGAAAATGGAGGCTGAGTAGAGCTGCCACAAAGCATATAGAGAGTAGTCTGAACACTATCTCGCTAGAACTGTTTCTCCTTTATTGTGTTGAACAAATCCATAAATACTTTACTGTTTGATAATACTTTTTTTTTTGCAAAAATAAAACTTTTGTCTGGAATAAACTTAAAGAGTGCATGTTTAATTAAATTCATGTTAATTACGTACAGATATCCTATTTCTCAAAAAGGTTGCTAATGAACTTTTTTTAAAAAAGAGTTTGTCAGCATTTACCCTCCTTCATGGGACATCCGCATTTACATGACTAACCACACGAAAGGCAGAGGACCCAGTGTTACTGGCAAAGCATCAGCATCTTCTTCCAAAAGTAGAAATTATTAAGAAAGCTAGGCCCAAGGTTAGCAATTGATAGCAAAGACAGCAATACATCAAGGTTTCTCTACATATCACTCTATGAAATGTGACTTTTCACTTAGGTGGAATGACTGCTTTTCTAAATTAATTATTTTCAGTTCTTTTTTTTTTTTTTGAGACAGAGTCTCACTTTGTTGTCCAGGCTAGAGTGAGTGCCGTGGCGTCAGCCTAGCTCACAGCAACCTCAAACTCCTGGGCTTGAGTGATCCTTCTGCCTCAGCCTCCCGAGTAGCTGGGACTACAGGCATGCGCCACCATGCCCGGCTAATTTTTTAAATATATATCAGTTGGCCAATTAATTTCTTTCTATTTATAGTAGAGACGGGGTCTCGCTCTTGCTCAGGCTGGTTTTGAACTCCTGACCTTGAGCAATCCGCCCGCCTCGGCCTCCCAAGAGCTAGGATTACAGGCGTGAGCCACAGCGCCCGGCCTTATTTTCAGTTCTTATTCTAAGATTTCTTATGGCATTATAAAAAGTGAAACATTAATGTGTGGACTCCATTAATAGAAGAAATCTTTGTGAAGAGGTAAATGAAGCCAGTTTTGTATCAGCATGGATATGAATGAAGACGTAGAGACTTCTGGCACTTATCCATTCCCAGTTCTCCTCTCTTCTCGAGTACCCAGGAGGAATATACTTTCCACCTCCTGCCATGTTTCCAGTTCTAACCAAGTTCTTCTGCCTATAATGGAAGTCACATGTGATTTTCAGGCTCAAACATTTCATTTACAGTGCAAGGCTTTGCAGCACCTTCTTGCTCTGCCTTGGTAACTATGAAATCCCCAAGTTCCAAATAGTAAAGCTATGAAATGAGTGGAACCTCTATTAACCTTGTCGTCTGAAAGCCTGTGGAAAGCAGAGACAGTCATTGGCTGGCATAGAATATGTAACTTGAGTGGGAAACAAACTTTTGTTGTGTAAACCACAAGATTTTGGAGTGGTTTATTACCATGGAATAGCCTGTCCTATTCTGACAAATACAGAATAATACCAGTATGTTAGGAAGAGGGAAGAGTAATACTGATGGGACTGAACAACACAGCAAAAGAGTGGCAACATTTAAAGTGTTTCTTAAAACTTTTTCTTTGTTTAATGGGTATAAAATTTCTATCTGGGATAACAAAAAGGTTCTGGAAATGGATAGTGGTGATAGTTGCACAACCTTAGGAATGTACTTAATGCCACTAGATTATATATTTTATATAATTTAAATATTAATTTAATTTAATTTATTTTATATATTAATATAAATATATTATATATTTATTTTATTTTATTTATTTTATATATTTAAATATGGGAAAATGGTAAAATGTATATTATGTATATTTTGCCATGATTTAAAAATCACCAAAAAAAGATTTTTCTACCAAAATCTTTCAGTATTGATAAGGGTTAGAAAAACGGGCACTCATATATTGTTGGTGAGAATATAAATAGGTACCTCTTCCTGGAGACAATTTTGGTGATACTTATTGAAAGACTTGAAATGTTGTACCCTTTGATTCATTTATTCCTCTTCTGAAAATTTAACTTAAATTTAAGAAATAGTTTACCGACCAGGCACAGTAGCTCACACCTGTACTCTTAGCACTCTGGGAGGCCAAGGCAGGAGGATTGCTTGAGGCCAGGAGTTCAAGACCAGCCTGAGCAAGAGCAAGACCCCATCTCTACTAAAAATAGAAAAATTAACCAAGTGTACTGGTGCATGCCTGTAGGCCTAGCTACTTGGGAGGCTGTGCCAGGAAGATGGCTTGAGCCCAGGACTTTGAGGTTGGAGTGAGCTATGATGATGCCATTACACTCTAGCCTGGGCAATAGAATGAGACCCTGTCTCAAAAAAAAAAAGTTTTCCAACTTTTATGTAAAATGATCATAATGCCAGCATGATTTTTTTTTAAAGTAGAAATAGGGTCTTGTTATGTGGCCCAGGCTGGAGTGCACTGGCTATTGACAGTTGCAATCATACCTCACTACAGCCTCAAATTCTGGCTTCAAGCGATCCTCCTGCCTCAGCCTCCCAAGTAGCGGGAACTACAGGTGCACAGCTTCCAGCATGATTTTTAAAAGCCAAAAATTTGAAACAGTCTAGACTTGAAAACAATGAATTAAGTAATTTAAAAAATATTTATATAATTGAGCACTATATAGGCATTTAAAATTATAGGGTAGGAGAATATTTAATGACATGGAGGAAACGCTCCAATATAATATTAAGTGAAAAAAAATACAGAACTCAGGCTTTAAGAGAAACTAAGTTCTTAGGTGTTGAGTTGATTACGTTTTATAGATTATGTAAAGTTAGTTTCACAGCATTGATTCTTAATGAATCTATGCTGCCTTTTGTTCATAAAATTGCTTTCTAAGATTGTTAACATTAGTTGCATGATTACATTCCAAGTTCTCTAAATATCTTAGGATATAATTTATCTGGGAATAATCAAATAAATCATTAAAATAATGAAGTTTGAAAATCTCCTCCTATTTCGTACCTTCCTTGGATTTAGTTTTCTCTTTTACCCTTTCCACTGGAAGGTAGTTATTGAGAGGAGACTGGAGAAAAAGAAACTGGCTAGTTGTGCTTTCTCTGTTATCTTTTTAATATTACATCATCTTTCCCCAAACAGAGTCTTTTTGTTGTTGTTCTTGTCATGAATGCAACCTTAAAAGTTTCCTTTTTTTTTAAATTTTTTTTATGATTTTTCACACCTCTAAACCCTTCTGGATTCTGCTTTTTCCGGTATTGTTATTCAAGGGTCATGCTGCTCTCTAATTCTTAGGTAAATGTACCCATCTGTTCATTGTCTCATATTTTGTGTTCAGTAGAGGAATGCCTCTGCAGTCACTACTATTTTAGATATCTCTCTCTCTCTTTTTTTCTCCTCCCCATTGGGATTGTTTAGGGCAACAATATTTAACCTGAGTTGCAGAAACCCCAAAGGTATGTAGAGACTCCTAGGAGTGCTGGCAGGGATAATTTTATTTACAGATCCTCAACCTCCATTTTTCCTTTTTCCCAAAATTGATCTGCCTGAAAAAACATCTTGCAAATTCTCCTTTCCACCTCCTCTTTCACACTAACTTTTTTCCCAAGGAAGAAGAGAAAGTAGAAAAGCACACTGCAGGCCGGGCGCTGTGGCTCACGCCTGTAATCCTAGCTCTTGGGAGGCCGAGGCGGGCGGATTGCTCGAGGTCAGGAGTTCAAAACCAGCCTGAGCAAGAGCAAGACCCCGTCTCTACTATAAACAGAAAGAAATTAATTGGCCAACTGATATATATATAAAAAAAATTAGCCGGGCATAGTGGCGCATGCCTGTAGTCCCAGCTACCCGGGAGGCTGAGGCAGAAGGATCACTCGAGCCCAGGAGTTTGAGGTTGCTGTGAGCTAGGCTGACGCCACGGCACTCACTCTAGCCTGGGCAACAAAGTGAGACTCTGTCTCAAAAAAAAAAAAAAAAAGAAAAGAAAAGCACACTGCAAATTCACTTATCCTGCATCTTTGTCCCAAGATGTAAAAATCTCCATGGTACCAAGGGGACAATTTGAAATATTTTTTTTTCTGGAAGATTTCTGTAATAATTAACCCACCATAGTGCTTTTTGTCTTTCCCTATCTGATGCACATTTCTTTTAAGAGCAAGGGAGAGCCTTAGAAACTGTCCCGTTCAGAAGTTCTGAATGTATTATAGGGTGAGGTGGTAGGAATGATGATAATTTCCCTTTATTGACTTGCCTCTCCCATCCCTAAATACAATTAGAGAATGCATGGTTCTTGAGGAAGAGACATGCGAAAACAAATAAGGACATCTTTAAGAAATATTGAACACAAGGTTGCAGTGAACTATGATCACACTACTCTATTCCAGTCTGAGTGAGAGAGATAGACCTCGTCTCAGAAAAAAAAAAAAAAAAGAAAAGAAAAGAAAGAAAGGAATGGAAGAAGGAAGGAAGGAATACTGTATACTGAAAACTGAAAATAGTTCTCCTCTTATTTGAACATAAGTTGTTTTTTTTTAAATTTTTTTACTCTCCACAATATTCTTTCCTAGAACATGTTGTCAGCTGAAAAGAAAAGCACCTTTGAACAGATTAGTCATGCTGATTCTTTAAAATATAACTAGGACGTTTTCCAGTACTACTAAAGTTTTTGAGACATGCTGGATAAAACCTGTGCAAAAAAATTTTTATGTGATTTGTCTCAGACTACATTTTGCATTATTCAATAAGGAAGGTAAAACTTATCTATTAATTTATATCATAAAGTAGTTAGTCCATTTGCTGAGAATTATTCTGTGCCTCTGATTCCTCCTCTGTAAAATGGGCATATGAATTGTACCTCTGGCCAAGTGTGGTGGCTCACACCTATAATCCTCTGTAACACTCTGGGAGGCCGAGGCTGGAGGATTGCCTGAGCTCCGGAGTTCGAGACCAGCCAGAGCAAAAGTGAGACACTCCCCACCTACCAAAAAAAAAAAAAAAAAGAAAAAATTCACCAGGTGGGATGGTGCTTACCTGTAGTGCACAGCAACACCCAGGTGAGAAAGATAGCCTTTTTTTATATATATATATATAGCAATGGCTCTAGATGATGGTATAGTTGGGGCAAAGAACGGTAAAAGGTACCAGAGGAACCATACAGAATTCTAGATTCTCACCCTCCTCTTAAACTTTATTCTGCGTCCACTTTGGTTTTGGGTGTACAAGGGAAGGGAAGAGGGGCAGCAGGCACCAATGAGGCAGGAGGATCACTTGAGCTCAGGAGTCTGAGGTTGCAGCGAGGTACCATAACACCACTGCACTCTAGCCTGGGTGACAGAGCAAGCCCCTGTCTCAGAAAAGAAAAGAAAAGAAAAGAACTTGTGTCTTTTCACTGAATTGCTTTCCAGATTAAGTGAGTCAACCTATAATCTATGCAAAGCACACAGAATAGTACCTATGCACAGTAAGTGCTCTTTATGCTGGAATGTTCCTCCTTTCCAGTGTTGGTCCACTCTCTTATCTGTACTCACTCCCTTGGTAATCTCACCCAGACTTCTGGCTTCAAACAGCATCTATATGCTAATGATTCTCAAAATTATATTTCCAATGCCTGCCTGTTTGCTCCGGAATTCTGGACTCATCTATTCTGCAGGCTACAGGATATCTCCACTTGGACACCTAACCAATATCCCAAACTTATTCTCTCTGAACTGAATTCTTGTTCTTTTCTTTCCAAACCTGCTCCACCTGCCTTTCCCCATCACATAATGTCAAACACCATCCTTTCAATTGCTCAAGTCTGAAAAACTTGGAGTTCATCTGCACTTCTTTCTTCTCTCACACCCCACATCTAATCTGTCTTCCTGCGAAAATATATCCAGAATCTGACCACCATTCATTCCCTCCACTGCTGCCCCTGCTGCAAGCCACTATTATTATTATTTCTCCTAGATTACTGAAAGACTCCCTGCTTCTATCTTTTCTTATCTTTGCTCCCTGCAGTCTATCTGCAGCAAAGCAACCAGAATGATCCTTCTAAAATGAAAATTAGATCATATCCTTCCTCTGCTTAAAATCCTTCAATACAGTCTCCCTATACCTAACACAACTTTTTAAAAAAGTTACATAAACATACATTTGTGTACATTCATATTAATTTTTCAAAACAGACCAGTTGTGGTGGCTCATGCCTATAATCCTAGCACTCTGGGAGGCCAAGGCAGGAGGATCATTTGAGGTCAGGAGTTTGAGACCAGCCTGAGCAAGAGCGAGACCCCGTCTCTACTAAAAATAGAAAAATTAGCTGGGCAGGCGTGGTGATGTGCACCTGTAGTCCCAGCTACTTAGGAGGCTAAGGCAGGAGAATTGCTTGAGCCCAGGAGTTTGAGGTTGCTGTGAGCTAGGCTGACGCCACGGCACTCTAGCCCAGGTGACATAGTGAGAGTCCATCTCAAAAAAAAATAAAAAATTTCAAAACAGAGGGAAATTTCAAAGCACCAAATTGTTTCCAGTGGTTATCTCCCGGTGGTAATATTATGGGTCATTATATTTGCCATTTAACCTAGTCATATCATTTCTAGGATTTATCTATAGGATAACAATATGTGCCCAAAGATTTAAGTTCAAGGATGTTAATCACAACAATATTTATAATAGGCAAAAATTGGAAATAGCCTAAATGTGCAACAAGAGAAAACTAATAAATTATGTTACAGCTAGATGATGGATAATTTTACAGGATTGAACATGGGTTGTTTTTTTTTTAATTTACACATTGTTAGTAAAAAAATGATCATAAAATGGCAGTACACTATGAGATCAACTTCTCAAATTAAAAAATGTATATGAAGAGAGGAAAAGACTAGAAGCATATGCACCAAAATATTAACAGCAGTCATTGCATAGGAATGACACACAAGTGGCCACCATCCAGAGCTGAACAGTTCTGGAAGAGCCATGACTTCCCATTAGCAAACCTGTTTGGAATTCACTAACTCAGAACAAATGTGCAAATTCTAATCAACACTTCCTGCAACCTTCTGCAGTGTCAGCTTAAGCAATCATCTTTCACAGCTACATACGACACTCATAGAGTATATTATATGAAAAAATATATATTTTAACTCTGAATTTGTTGTAGCAAAAATCATTCTCATACACTAAGCAAATAAGGGGGCGTGGGGAAATGCCCTAATGCTTTTAGGAATTTAGGCCCTTTAAGTCTTTGCCAGATTAGGATGGCTTCAGCTATTTTCTGCAGTGACTGAAAAGAGTTTCCCAAGAGCTTCCTATCAGTTTTAACTTGTTTGAAAAAGTAGTTTCAAGTACAAGAAAGAAGTTGCTTGTGCTGCTCAGTGTATAATATTTAGTTTTAACTCACATTTTTCTTGGACTTTAAATGTTGAGCTTCAGTCATTTCTTAGAATTCTATGTCATGTGTATCTTGTTACCTACCAAAGGAGGTGATCAAAAGAAGTTCTAAAATCACAGCTGTCTTTCTAGTCTATTCAGGCCTCAGCCATGTTTACCCAGAGAACACAGTAATATGATTAAGAAGTCTAAGAAGTCTTCTGTTTTTATTCTTTACACAGCTAAAGCAGATACCATTCGAGCTACCAAACGAAAAGTAAAACAAACAAACAAACAAGCAGAATACAAAGCTCCAAAGCAATAAAATGAACCATAAAGCTAACAGAAGTGACCTGAAAGCCAAGCTTGTAGATTTTTTTTCATGAATTGGGTAATAATATACAACCACAAAAAGGTGTCAGGTATGCAATAAAATAGACTGACTTCGGCACGTTGCTTTGTTTTATCACTTATTTTTGACATAAGGTATGGGGGCTGCTCTTAAAAATCCGCATATTGAATAAAGAGAATATGAAATTTTTACAGGACTTTGGTTGCAAAACTAGAAGTGTATTACACAGCCACTTTGCTCTTTTGTAACATAAAACAGAATTTACCAAACAACAGTCCCCATGAAAGATGGGACGATCTGATTATGTGCTTATGAAAGCTTAAGACTTTCTTGTATTTGTTTTTCAGACTATTTTGGTATTCTTTGAAAACAAGTTAAAATTGTATTGTTTTCTGGGGAAAGAGAAAAGTAGAAATTACTAACATAAAACATGAGCTTCTCAGCAGTATCACAATAAGGAGATAAACTCCAGGCTTACTTAGAGTGAGTGTGTGAAATAAGAAAATGTCCATTTGGGTCATCTCCAAAGAGGTGTATACTGTGTATGTTCATAGAATTTAAAAATGTGAATGTAATAGCATCTAGATTTAGAAAAAACCTTCTATAAGAATATGAACAAAGGGAAAATTATTTGCTCCTAGATACTCAGTCAAATCTAAGGTGGAATTTCTCTGAACTTACGCTATGGTTCTCAGTTTAGGAATTGTGATGTTTTGGAAGATGTTTCAAGAAAACTATCCTAAGGTCTAAGCTGTTGTTGTTTTCTTTGTGACAGTTAATTTTAAAACTATACATAGCACAAAACAGACATTAAATATTTTATTGATTTAAAAATGGATATGGCTTTTTAAATTCAAGTGTAAACAATATATATAAATGGACAGATTGCAGCTTAAAGTATCTCATCCATTGATAATGGCAATCTTCAGCCACTATATAATTAGGGGCTACCTCAGTGGTATGTACAATCACTGAAGAGTAAAAAGAACACTTGTTTGTCAATATATAGTCAACAAAACTATATAAATAATTAACCCTAAACAAGCTAAATAGCTGATATTTGGTACAAGTACCTTCTGCAAAGGGCTTAACTAAAGAGTAAATACCCATCAGTGTATTGAGGATAAATTTCCTGGGCTCTCTATGTCCTTATTACTGCTCTTACTTGCTAAGCCCCTGCTATGGTTTGAATGTTTGTCTCCTCCAAAAATCATATTAAAATTTAATATCCAATGTGGTAGTATTGAGAGGTGGGGCCTTTAAGAGGTGATAGGGTCACCAGGGCTCTGCCCCCGTGAATGAATTAATCTATTCATGGATTTATGACTGATGGGTTAGCAGATTAATGGGTAATCATGGGAGTGGGGCTGGTGGCTTTAGAAGAGGAGGAAGAGAGACCTGAGCTAGCATGCTCAGTCCCTTCACCATGTGATGTCCTGTGCTGCCTAGAAACCTACAGAGAATCCCCATCAATAAGAAGATCCTCACCAGATGTGGCCCCTTGACCTGAGACTTCTCAACCTCCAGAACTATAAGAAATAAACTTTTTTTTTTTTTTTTTTTTTAAGACAGGTCTCACTCTGTCATCCAGTCTAGAGTGCAGTAGCCTCATCATAGCTCACTGCAATCTCAAACTCCTGGGCTCCCCAGTAGCTGGGACTACAGGTATGCACCATCATTGCTGTCTAATTTTTCTATTTTTTGTAGAGACAGGGTCTTGCTCTTGCTCAGGCTGGTATTGAACTCCTGGCCTCAAGGGATCCTGCCATTTGGCCTCCCCAAGTGCTAGAATTATAGGCATGAGCCACTGCGCCTGGCCAAAAATAAACTTAAAAATCATGAGCCACTGCACCTGGCCAAAAATAAACTTAAAAAAAATTATCCATTTTCAGGTATTCTGTTATAAGCAACAGAAAATGAGCTAAGACAGCCTCTTTCCACTTAAAACTTAACCTTCAGCATGAACTTTGCAATTTACAGATTTAAACTCAGTCAATGCAGGGTTTTGCTCCTCTTTCTTTTCTTTCTCTTTTTCTCCTGGGGATTTATATTGTACTGACCTCAGAGGCACCTGGCCCAGGATGTGCTGAGATGGACCATTACCTCTAGTCTTTGGGGGTCAGCTCCTTTCTCTCTGGCTCTATGTCTGCCTCGCCCTGATTACAAGGCCCCTTCTATCCTGCGGTGGAGGGGGCCCACATTTCTAAGAGTGAAGTAAAACCCACTTTTAGCTATTTATATGTTGTTTTGGGGGGCTCAGAAAACTTTTGGCTGCTCAGTATCCTTGAGAGTAAGAAGAAATTTCTCAGTCCCCAGCCTTAGCTGTGTGGTGAGCAGTGGCCTTCTCAGTGAGGCCTGCTGGAAGCAAGGTGAAGACCCTCTCTGCTCTAAATCCCTTCCTGTCCCCCCAGGAAATTTCCTGTCCTCCTAGCTGACTTGGGAATGTGTGTGTGTGTATGTGTGTGTGTGTGTGTGTGTTACATGTTACAATTCTTTCTTGGGCACCCACCAGCATCTATATTCTGCTCACATGCCCTCTTCCTCCTTCCAGCAGGTTGAACTTTTATTTCCTTTTGGTCGACAACTTCATATACGCTAACCCTTTGGTTTATGGTGTAATTGCTCAGCCCAGAGTCTTCCAAGCTCTGACTCATTTAGAGTTCCAAAAACTTGTTTCCTCTCTAAAAAAGCCTGACCCGAATAATAAAAAGCCTACTGTTTCACCTTTGATTTTAAAATTTCATTCAGAAACTTAGTCATCTTTGTCTCTGGCTACGTCACTTTCACCTTGAAGCACCGATTGCTATTGAGGGAGTCTTGGTGACGGGGAAGGGAACCAAAAATTCTGTGAAGAAGAGAAAGATTGATTATGATCTCTGAATTGTATCCCACTACATTTATCAGCAGGTGTGTTTATTAGCAAATATGTGATAAATGGTAATCGACGGTGATACAGGCCCCCTAGTGGGCATTTGGAAATGTGCAAGACATTTTTAGTTGTCACAGTGACTTAGGGATTTAATGGCATTTAGTAGGCAAAGGGTAGGGATGGCAAATATCAATGTGTAGAACAATTCCATACAAAAGGCCAATAACTGCCTGATGAAAATGCAAAAAAATTCCTCTTCGTTGTGACTTTTCCAGTCTCTGGCTCTAATCATGTTACCAAATAGGGTACAGCGCCACAGCCCTTCTCTTAGGCATCAGGCCCTGTTTATTTCCTTCTGAGAAACTGATCTTTCCTGCTCCCCAATTCCATACAACCGGCCTGACTCTCTATGCCATCTTTGCATCTGTCCAACCTCAGTTGTTTGGGAGAAGAGCAAGTTGCCCTACCAAGCAGTACATTTAGGTGTTCTCTCCTTTAACTTCAGGTTCCTCTTTTGTTCTGAGACCATACAGAGAATTTTGATTCTTAAGAATTTTGATTCTGAACTTGTTTGGCCAATCTCCTATAGGAGAAACACACAAAAATGATTCTCTTGGTTCCCATTGTCATTCCTCTCTTGCTATGTGCAAGAGAAAACCTATATTTTAGTCCTGTCACTAACTCAGTGATTTTGGGCCAATCATTTTAGCAGCCCCTCTCCAGACTGTTTAGTTTTCTCTTTTCTAAAAATGAAGGAATTGGGCTACATGGTCTCTAAAAGCATTTTAGCTCTATCTTTCTATGCAAAACAAAAATAAAGCATTTATTCTTTGATTCTGGTACATTTTGCATTTTTTTCTTTCACATAGGTCTTTTAGATCTCTTTGCTCATAATTTAGAAGTCAGTGGAGTATTCAGTGAGTAGATTTTCATATCATTTTGTGGCCTGTGTTGGTTGACTATTGAGCAAGATGTAGTAAAAGCTATACATTTTATGTTGCTATTCTGTGTTCCACAAAGGATTCATCTCCCATCTGTCCTTACTTTATTAATACATTTTGGAAACATTTATTTATTTATTTATTTATTTTTTTTTGAGACAGAGTCTCACTTTGTTGCCTAGGCTAGAGTGAGTGCCGTGGCGTCAGCCTAGCTCACAGCAACCTCAGACTCCTGGGCTCAAGCGATCCTTCTGTCTCAGCCTCCCAAGTAGCTGGGACTACAGGCATGTGCCACCATGCCCGGCTAATTTTTTCTATATATATTAGTTGGCCAATTAGTTTCTTTCTATTTATAGTAGAGACGGGGTCTCGCTCTTGCTCAGGCTGGTTTTGAACTCCCGACCTCGAGCAATCCGCCCGCCTCGGCCTCCCAGAGAGCTAGGATTACAGGCGTGAGCCACCGCGCCCGGCCTGGAAACATTTATTGATCATCGACTGTGTGCCAGGCTCTCTTCAACAATGTTGAAGATATAACAGTGAATAAAAAAATCTTCACTGCTTTCATAGAGCTCACATTCCAGATCATCAGGTCTCCAAGTGTGGTCCTTGTATCCTCGAAAGTCCCTAAAAAATAGCGGGTCCAAGAGGTCAAAAACATTTTCATAGAAATACAAAATATTTATTTATTTATTTTACTATATTCACAGTTACATAGATAGTGCAAAAACACTTGTGGGTTACCTTGATGATGGCTTAGCTTGAATCAAAGCAGTGGTACCAACTGTACTAGTAGTTTCTGTATTCTTCACTACTATACAATTGCAAGGGGAAAAAGCCCATTTCGTTGAAGATGTCTTTAATGAAGCACTAAAAGTTATTAACTTTATATTAAATTTTACACCTTGAGTACACATTTAAAAAATATTCTGTGTGACAAAACAGGAAATATGCGTAAAGCACTTCTACTGCATACAGAAGTGTGATAGTTAGCTTGCAGAAAAGCACCTGTGATTGAATTGCATGCTGAACTGGCCACTTTTTTCATGACATCCCATTTTTACTTGAAAGAATAACTGGGGAACAAACTGTGGTTATTTAGACATGGAAATTTGGTAGACATTTTTCTGAAAATGAAGCAAGTAAGTCTTTAAGGAAAATAACTGACAGTATTTGTTGCCAATGATAAAATTCGAGCTTTTGAGCAAAAATTAGAATTTGGAAAATTTGTATTCACCACTGTTAGTTTGACAAAACTTGTCAAAACAAAGAATTTCTAACGAGATTGGTGGCAATATTAACAAATGTGCTTTTTTGATATCATGTAATAAAATGTACCTACATTTGGAAAGTCTACATAACTCAGTGAACTAATATTTTCCAAATGACCAATGTACAATGTTATCAAATCATGTTAAAGATCCATTAAAAGTGTGAAATAGATCACTACTTTTTCTTTCTTTCTTTCTTTCTTTCTTTCTTTCTTTCTTTCTTTCTTTCTTTCTTTCTTTCTTTCTTTCTTTCTTTCTTTCTTTCTTTCTTTCTTTCTTTCTTTCTTTCTTTCTTTCTTTTTCTGTTAGAGACCAGGGTCTTGATCTACTGCCCAGGCTGGAATGCAATGACATGATCATAGCTCACTGCAACCTTGTACTCCTGGGCTCTAACAGTCTTCCTGCCTTTGTCTCCTGAGTAGCTAGGACTACGGGTGGGCACCACACTCAGCTAAATTTTTTTATTTTTTGTAGAGATGGGGTGGTGGTTGGGGGCATTGGGGTCTTGCTATGTTTCCCAGGCTGGTCTCCAACTCTTAGCCTCCAGCAATCTTCTTGCCTTGGCCTCCCAAAGTGCTGGGATTATAGGCAAGGCCACTAAATTTTAATGTAGCAGTATGAAAAGTTTACTGATACATTTTCTGATCCCATATTGTAACTAGCCTTTAAGAAATCATTACTTATAGAAAATTGTATCAAAGAAAAATATCCTCAATTACCCAAAAAAAAATGCTATTAAAATATTCCTCTCTTTTACAACACCATGTGTCTAGGTCAGGCTAGATTTTCTTCACACACTTCACTAAAACAACATATTGAGACAGATAGAATGAGAAGCAGATATGAGAATCCAGGTGTTTTTTATTAAGTTAGATATTAAAGAGATTTGAAAATGTAAAACAGTACCACTCTTCTCACTATATTTTTTTGGTTTTGGAAAATGTAATTATTTTTCATAAAAATATATTCTGTGTGGCAATATGTAACAGATCTATCATTGTTACTTTAGGTAAACCATTAATAATTTTTTAAAAACTTTTAATTTCTAATAAGATAAACACATATAGCTACATCCCAGATAAACAGAAGTTCCCTGATGTCCTCAATAACTTGTTTTTGCTTTTTTTCTTCCCCTGCCTGGCAATTTGTTTCTGCTGTTAATCCCCCTTGCTTCATCCTCCTTCTCTCTCTCTCTCTCTCCCTCCTCATCCTTCTCTCTCTCTCTCTCTCTCTCTCTGTCTCTCCTCTTCCTCCTAACCTCCACCTTTTTTGTACCCTCTCTTTGTGCTGCTGATGCCCGATTTAGCACCAAGCCACCATTCCACCTGCTTTCCCACCAAGTCTCCTGGCCAGCCAGAATGCTGACAACCTCCTCATCCCCCCACCCCAGTCCGCTCCCACCTCCCTGCACACCCCTGGCCACTCCCTACCCAGGTTGCCCTGTCCCCTTCTCCCTTTCTTCAATTCCTTCCCATCCAGGTAGGTCCACCCCCTCCTCCCTCCTAGTGGTGTGTGGAGCTTTCATGACCCTTTTTCCTCCCTTCATGAAAGGTCAGTCAGCTGGGGAGATGAGACAAGGCAGGATGGCATCTCCTTGCTTACCCTGGACTTGGCCGCCCTTCTGACATGCAAAGCAGCAGTGCACATGTCAGGATTTGGATCCTGTGAAAACTGGGGGTCTCTCCAGTAGCAAGAACTGCTGGCATCTGCGGCGGTAATGGGGACCGCTGGGGGTCGCCCGCTTATCTCTCCCCTGGAAGGAGAAGCCTTCCTCAGCTCTGCGCCGACCTGCAGGGATGCAGTGTTGGAGAGGCAGGGTGCCTTGCTCTTCTCTGCGGTGCTATCCTGGGCTTCCAGACTCCACGAGGATTTTACGGCACCCCTGGTGCCTTCCAGTGTACTTCCACAGTTACTCCAGTCCAAACAGTGTTGTTTATTCAACCCCCACGCTTTTCATGGGGGGACGAGCACCATGCAACTCTAGCTGACCAGCTGCCTATGCCGGTCTGCGTTAATCCTTTAAAAATATTTGGTAGAATACACCAGTGGAGCTGCCTGTTCCTGGGCTTTTTTTGTTGAAAGTTTTTTGATGTCCGGCTTAATCTCTTTACTTGCTGTAAGTTTATTTAGATTTTCTATTTCTTCTTGGGTCAGTTTTGCCAATTTGCATATTTCTAGAAATTTGTATATTTCATCTAAGTTGTCTAATTTGTTGCCATACAATTTTTCCTAATATTTCATTATAATCCATTTTATTTCTGTAAGATCAGCAGTAATATCTCATATTTCATTCTTGATTTTAGTAATTTGGCTCCCTTCATTTTTTTCTTGTTCAGCTTAGCTAAAGGTGCCAGTTTTCTTGATCTTTTCAAAGAATCAACTTTTGAGGTTTTGTTGATCTTCTCTCTCTGTCTTTTTTTTAAATATCTTTCTGCCCCCTTTTCTTTCTTCTTCTTCTGGGACTTCACTATTGGTATGTTGGCATACTAGAAGATGTCTCACAGGTCTCCGAGACTTTGTTCATTTTTCTTCTTTTTTTTTTTTTTTCTATTTCTCAGACTGAATAATTTCAATTGACCTAGCCTCAAATTTTCCAATTCTTTCTTCTTCCTGTTCAAATCTGCTGTTGAATCCTATCAAATTTTTCATTTGTTATACATTTCAACTTCAAAATTTATATTTGGTTCATTTTTATATTTTTATCTCTTCATTGATATTCTCAACTTGGTAAGACATCATTTTTATATTCTCTTTAGTTCTTTAGACATGGTTTCCTTTAGCTTATTGATCATATTTAAAATAGCTAATTTAAAGTCTTCTGGAAAGCCCAAATGTCTAGGCTTTCTCAGGCTCAGTTTCTATCAATTTTACCTGTTTATGGACCATAATTTTTTATTTCTTTGCATGACTTGTAGTTTTTGTTGAAAACTGGGTATTTTGAATATTATAATATGGAAACTCTGGAAATCACCTTCTCCTTTTTCCTTAGGATTGTTGCTATTGTAATTATAGTTTGCTTAGTGACATTTCTAAATGAATTTTGTAGTTTATTCTTTGTTGTGGGTGGGCCCTGAAGTCTCTGTTACATTAGCTTAGTGGTTAGCTAATGATTGGGCAGAGACTTCCTTAAATATGTGGAACCAAAAAGTCTTCCAGTCTTTGCAGAGGGGCTCTGTGTTTTGTTGTAGCATGCTTTTAACACTCACCAGGAACTTTAAATTCTGTTTTAGCTTTCCCTTCTTGCTTTTTTGGAGGCTCCTGGTCAGCAGGAGCTAAGTCTAGGGTATTCTTGGGCTTTTCCTGGGCATATGCATAGCCCTAAGCATGCAATTGGCCTTATTCATTCTCAGGAATATGTCAGAGCTTTTGGAAGCTCTGAAGAATAGTACTAGTGACCTCACAAAAGGGCTAGCAAGAACTAGCCAGGCCCTTTTTGCCTTTTTCCATCACTCTGCCATGTGAACACACAGTATTCATCCCCTCTGGAGGATGTAGCATTCAAGGTACCATCTTGAAAGCAGAGACTGGGCTCTTACCAGACACTGAACGTGTCAGCCCCCTTATCTTAAACTTCTCAGCCTATGGAACTGTGAGAAATAAGCTTCTGTTATTTTAAAATTATCCAGTCTCAGGTAATTTGTTATAGCAGCACCAATGAACTAAGCACTGAACTTTCAGAGATTTTTGTTATAATAGCATGCCTCAGTAAAAGCTGACTAATATAAACAGTTGCCAGAAAAAGAAGGAGGTGATGCTGGCTGGTGAAACATTAACTTAAAACATTGCTTAGTATACAAAATGCATTCAATAGATAAAAACTAATATATTAAATTATATTTGAATATAGATAACTAACACTGTTCATTAGAATCAGAGCATAGACTCCCTTGGAGAAACACCAAAAAATTCTAACTTTGCAACTCCCACGTTTATTGAGTCACAAAAAAGTCATTATCATTAAGATGAATTATCATAGGCAGTAGTTCCCCCTTATCTGAGGTTTCAGTTGCTCATAGTATAGTACAAGATATTTTGAGAGAGGGAGACAGAGAGAGAACATTCACATAGCTTTTATAATAATTGAGTATATGCTTATAATTGTTCTATTTAATTATTAGTTATTGTTGTTAATCTCTTACTATGCCTAATTTATAAATTGAACTTTATCATAGGTATGTATGCATAGGAAAAAACATAGTGTATATACAGTTCCTTATTATTCATGGTTTCAGGCATCCATTGGAGTTCTAGGAATGTACCACCCATAGATAAGAGGGGACTATTATATTGAGAAAAATATAATTTATTCACATTTTTTATATTTATTTAATCTATATGTTGTTGCCCTGACTAGATCTACGAGTGACCCTGGCCCTAGTGGCAACTCATTTATAAACTATTCCTTAGAAATGTTCATGTCTGTGAAATATTATACATTTTATCTAGTATCTTACTTTTTTCCATTTCAAAGGAGGCTTTGGTGCTCTCTTCTCATTCTGCATTTTGGCTTGCATATTTCCTCCCTCTACATATTATAACCATTTCCACAACTTCAACCTACCAACATAATTAAAACCTCTAAATATCTGTTTCTAGACCAGATATTGCCTGTGAACTGTAGAAATACTTTCTCACCTGCATACTGAACATGTTCACTTGATGTCCATTGATACCTCAAACACAGCCATTTAACTGATAACCTACAGGTCACATTTGGTCATTTACTTTAAATGTAAACAGGCTTCCAAATCAACCTGCTTTGGGAAGATCTTGTGATTCATGGCAACATCCTGTCCCTGAATAAAGAATCTTATCATGAGTTCCTCAAATTGTTGACATACTGATTAATGCATAACCTACTGACACTGAAAAGGATGCTGATTTATTTTTGAATCATAAAATTTTACTGATTGTCTTGCACGCAGATATTTTAGCTTGTATGGTGTAATCTGTATTCAATGATTATAATCTCTGTACCCTTCAATAAAAATGGACAGCTCTGGTATGAGGAGTTACCCTCCCTTTTTCTAAACTTTCCTATAAAAGCCTTCCAACTTGTAACAGACTCTGGAACAACTCCAACTTTGTTGGAAGTGTTCTTCCCTGGTTCATACTCACATTTGCCTTCCAATAAACCTTTATCAAAGTATTTCTGCCTCAAAAGCCTTACGTTCAGTTGACATACTAATTGTCTTCAACTCTGTTCTCCCCCCACTCCCATACTTCATATCCTGGTTAATGGCACCTCCTGGTTGCCTCCGCTAAAAGTTTTGGCAATGACTTCAATTTTTCCCTTTTTCTATGTCCCTGATATTCCTACCATGTAGTTGTTTTCACACATTGACTGCCATACTAGAAAAAGATTTCTTTTCCTTGGGCCCATGGTGTTTTATTATGAAAATAGAATAAGAAATTTCAAACTGATACTTTTTAATTTAATGAAAAATTTGTTATTTTTTATTGTTTTCTGTGTGTGAGTTATATGCAATTTGAAAAACAGTTCTTACCACTCCCAAGGTGAAGAGATGTGCAAGTAACATACGCTTCGTGGACCCCAAGCTCAAAACTATGAGTTAAATACAAGTCACATGGCAGTTAATGTGTTAAGTCCTATAGATTCTGTTTTCTACACATCTTTCAAACCATCCTCTTTCTCTAGTCCTCCTTCACTGCCTTCATCTCAGTTAATCAAATATTTAATGACTTCTTTTATTCTAGTCAATATTCTGAATGCTAGTGATAAAAAATGAGTAAGACATACTTCCTTGAGGCCCAGAGCTTACTTTCTAGTCAGGAAGATAGACAAACAGATCATTTTAACAGAATAGGGTAAATGCTAAGCTGGCTTTATGGACAGGAGACAATGAGAAATTGGAGAAAGGATACTTTGCCTAAATGAGGAATTTGGAGAAGTTTTACTGTAGGTGGGGAATCTTGAACTAAGGATGAGATAGAGTGAGCAGAACAAACTAAGATGGAATACATGATAGGGACAGAGAATCGCAAAGGTGTGACTGGAGCTGGCTAATTAGGAAATATGAGGACTAAGGTTATTGAGGTTCAATGTGACCCAAATCGTGTAGCCTGAACTTACTTAAGGAACTTGGACTTAACCTTATAGGATAGTAGTTTTAAATGGGTTCAACAATGACTGTTCAGAGCTCACTCAACGAGGAAGGGGGAGGAAAGGCCAACTGTGCATCATGGCTTTGGTTGTGACACCTACTTCAACTGGAGCAGCTCAGTTTTCTTCATCATATCATCTATATAATACTTCCCTTACCTAAAGGTGTTGGATGCTTGTCAAAGCCATGCAGATAAAGAGGCTGGAGAGGGTATCTTTGACTTGAAAAGCATGAGAACCAAACAGTTTAACTCTGCCCCAAAGACAAATAAGATGAGACATTCAGTTAATATTTTTGCATGCCTTTGTAGGATCTGATTCCCATCCAGTTGGTATTGTGCATGCAAGCTAGTCTTTTGCAGGTCACAGGAATCTACTGTGATCATTTGCTTGCTTTCTATCAGTTTCAAAGTCTTATTACTACAGCTTAAGAGTGACCCTTTAAGCCCATTTCACCATGAACACTGTCTTTGCTCTCTTTTCTGAACTCAACTGTGGGAGAAAATCAAATTAAATACTCCTTTTTACTCAAGTAATAAGGAAGTACTTCTTGTATCCTTTCCCCCCAGTTATAGGTCTCAAGATCTAAGCATTGTATACAACTTATGTGACTGACAGCAGATAGCAGCTCCCCTCAGCTAGAAGCCGGGCTCCTCTGAGAACCTCTAGAGTTCTTCTCCAGAGGAAGCTGGAGTAATAATGGCAATGAACATAACAAAAATAACAATAACTCTTATTAAGGGCTTAATATGTTCTCAGCACCTTAAGTACATTAACTCATTTAATCCTTACACAAGGCTAAGAGACAGGTATTCTGTGATACTCATTTTGTGGATTAGGAAATTTAGGTATACGGCTTAGGCAATTTAACCTGTTCAAGATACCTAGGTGGTAAGTGGCATGGCTAGGATTCAAATCCAGACAGTCTTGCTCCGGTATTTGATCTTCTAATCACTGAGCAATAGTGACTTTCAAAGTAGGTCTTAAAGAGACTCCTTTAATGCAAAGGGTGGTAAAGGGCCAATCAATCCCAGAAAGGCTGTGGCTAGGTTTCAGTCTTTTAAAAGGCAATTTGTCTCATCTCTACTATTAGAAAAAGAAGCATGCACCTTAGAGGTCAAGTTCCTCCAAGGTTGCTACAAAAGAAGTTGAAGCTGTGTCCTCATCAGTTCATTATTTCTCAGCATCAATTCTATTTGGCCCAACTATTTTATTTTGCCCAGGAGGACACTATAATTAAATATTCTTGTGGCTTTTAGCCACTAAGGAACCCCACATGATTTTTAGTTCATTTACTCAAATAATATGTTCTAAAGCAAACAACATCAGTGTCTAAACCTATACATTCAACATAATTCTCCCTTTCTCTTTTCTAAGGGAAACCAATTTGGATTTAGAAAATTTTCCATACAAATAACTAAGAAAGAAAAAGTTTCTAAGACATAGGTATAGGTGTTGGAAGATTTGCATTTTAAATCATTCTAGCTACAGCATGGAAGAGGTATTTAAGGGGTGCAAGACTGAAGGTTGGATGATGAAAAGGCCATTATACAATAATAGATGAGGTGAAAGATGAAAAGAACCTGAATGAAGGCCACCATGGTAATCAACATTGAGAGGAGAGGGCAGTTAAAAAAAACTTAGGAAGTTTAAGAGGCAAACCTTGGTTATTCTCCATTTGCTCTACAGAACCATTTTTTAAAACCCTTCCTTGCTCTGCTTTGTGTCCTGAAGGGAGGTTGACAGTATCAACCAAGCTTGCTTATTGGCTGGCTTTGGATTGGGTTCTGCTAATAGGAGGCACCAGTAAAATTGGAGGGCAGAGAGAGAAAAAGGTCAGGGAATGCTCTCCCCTATGTATGGCCACACTTCCACTTAGGTGGTCCTTCTTCCATGGCTTTGATTCTTTCTGGGTCCTGGTAACATAGTCCCCTTCTTCTGCTTCCTCAGGACTTCCAGTTGTTACTAGTCTCTGGGTACTTAAATTCTTTTTTTTTTTTTTTTTTTTTTTTGAGACAGAGTCTCACTTTGTTGCCCAGGCTAGAGTGAGTGCCGTGGCGTCAGCCTGGCTCACAGCAACCTCAATCTCCGGGACTCAGCGATCCTACTGCCTCAGCCTCCCGAGTAGCTGGGACTATAGGCATGCGCCACCATGCCCGGCTAATTTTTTGTATATATATATATTTTTAGTTGGTCAATTAATTTCTTTCTATTTTTGGTAGAGACGGGGTCTCGCTCAGGCTGGTTTCGAACTCCTGACCTTGAGCAATCCACCCACCTCGGCCTCCCAAAGTGCTAGGATTACAGGCGTGAGCCACCACGCCCGGCCTGGGTACTTAAATTCTTAAAAATTTCTTTCTGATTTCCTTCACCTCTGTAAATAGTCCTTATATTAAACTCTTGAATTAAGCTCTTTGAGACTTTTTCCTTCTGGGACCTTGATTGGTAGTGATTGATGGGACATGGGAGGGAGAAGTATGAAGAGTTGAGGTGAAACTCCCAGGTTTAGATTCTTTGTTGCATAATGGGTTTTAGCATTTTCCTGAACACTTTGTTAGCACATGATCTGTTCAGATTACTTGGAGACCACTCCTGGCACCAACACCTTGGTTGATAACTCCATCAGGAGGTTCTGGCAGGTTTTCTGTAATCATGTATGGTACTTGGTATAGAGTAGCACTCAATAAAATGGATTTTCTCTCATATTGTCTTTGAAGTCTGCTGTCGCATTATTATAGGCCCTTGTACACTCAGATTCAGAACCCAGTATTGGTCTGGCCATTATGAGAACTTTATTTTTATTTTATTTTTTTAATAGTCTTATTTACCTTAATGAGAGAGTTTTATATTTCAAAATGCATGTGGAACAATTAGAAAGGGACTATTATAAAACAACAAAAAATCCTAAGTATAATGAAATAAAATAGATTGAATAAGCTGGAACTATTTTGTAGTGAGAATGTATCAAAGCAAATTGCAATGCCTAAACAGTTGGTCTGTAATATAGTATTTTGTTGATCCAGTTATAAAATTTTCTCTTTAATAAGTAATTCAAGGCCAAGTGCAGTGGCTCATGCCTATAAGCCTAGCACTCTGGGAGGCCAAGGTGGAAGGATCGCTTGAGGCCAGGAGTTCCAGACCAGCCTGAGCAAGAGCAAGACCTGTCTCTACCAAAAAAAAACAAACAAAAAAACCCCAGAAAAATTAGCTGGGTGTGGTGGTGTGTGCCTGTAGTCCCAGCCACTCAGGAGGCTGAGGCAGGAGGATCTCTGGATGGCCTGAGCCCAGGAGTTTGAGGTTGCAGTGAGCTATGATGATACCACTGTACCATTGCACTCCAACTCTGGAGATAAAGGGAGAATGTGTCTTAAAAAAAAAGAAAAGAAAAAGTAATTCAATACAGTGAACATTCTATTACTCATCATATAACAATCACTTTAGTTTAAAAGAATTCAGTTCAGAGAATCTTCCCAATTCTTGTAAAATCATAAACAAACTATATTTCTACTCCCTACCTTGGATTTATACCTTATATCATATATTCTAAATACCTCGAATATTCTAACAACCTCTAATCCAAACTTGCCCCATACTTCCCACCCCTAGCATAGACATCAGATTCATCCAGGAAGCTTTTATTTTTTTTTCCATCCAGGAAGCTTTTAAAAATACTCATGCCCTTCCCCACCCCAAACCAATTAAGTCAGCATTTTGGGTGATAAGGTCCAGGCATTGACATTGTTTAAAAGTTGCCCAAATGATATTAAAATGCACAGAGAGTTGAGAACAAGGCTTTAATCCAAAAATAAAACAAACTAAAAAGATATGAGCCTCCATATTCATAAACACAGGATACTTTGTGTCCAGCAAGCTATTTATCTCTTGTTATACACTTTCCCCCCATCCCCCCTAACCTTTAACTTTTGCACATTGGAAAGGTGGCTGAGAGCCCTTCAGCTGGTTTTACTTCCTTGTTTGGCATGTGTGGCTTGTTGACCAGCTGCCCAGAATATGATGAAATATGACCACATTGAAACCTGCCTTCGAGGCAGCAGTGGTTTTCTACATCATTGAGGTTTTTCTTGGAACCCTGAAAGAGGATGAAAAAGAATGTGTAAGTGAAGGAATCAAATAGACTCTTGAAGATAAAGATAACAGTTTTTGTTGTGGGGGTGGGGGGAAGGCTGTTGTGAACAAAGAATTGATGGCTTCAATATTTTAAATGAAACCTTTAAGGATAAAGAAGTAAAATCTACATCTGCCTTTGTTTTGCATTGTACTTCTGGGTACTCTGTAATGGAATACAGCACTCTTTCAAAAGGACTGATCAGTAATTACAATAAATACAGTTAAACTTCAATAAAGAACAATCTTGAGTAATTCTCATTCTCAATCATGATTGAATAAAGGAAAAGAAAATAGTAACCAAAATATATTTTCTATTCCTATTTCTTAAAATGACCAGATGTTCCATGTTATTTGTGTCATTCCATTTTTTTTCAAATGGCCTACCCCACGTAAAGAATGTCTTTAAACTATAAACAAATGCAAATAACTTGTGCATTTTAGTGAGACCTGGTAGCTCCCAAAGTTATGTGAAGTATTTTGCAAGGGGCAGGAAACATCCTTTTTAGCAGTAGTCACTGCCCCATTCTTTAGGTGATGATGAAGTTTGCTTCTTTCGTTTCTTCTCTCCCCTCTCTCCACTTCCTGCCAAGTCCCTCCTCCATCTCTTGGCTTATATTGACTTGATAGAAATATATCCACTTTAAGCTTCATGCAGTCTAAGCTTCATGCAGTGTTTTAGGTACTCATGTTATCTTAATGTACCAAACGGACCAAAAAACAAAACAAAGCAAAGCAAAAGAAAAGAAACTCTGCCCTTGTTGAAGAGGAAAGTATGCTCTCGAATATCAGATAATTTGTAAAGTGAGGTAATTCAGCTGAAGCAGGCACTCCCACAGGTGACTAGGATGATGAAGTAAGCCTAAGCAACTTCCCTCCAACCCAAATCTCTAGAAAGAAAGGTTGAGAGGTTTCCTTCTGCTTTCTGCGAAAAGATTTCAGCCAGTTCTACGTTTGACTCTTTTTTTTAAGCAACCTCTGAAGAGAGGAGTGTACATTTGACTCCTAAAGGATATGGATTGCATATACTTCTAATCAAATGCTTACAGGTGTTAGTAACTTAAGTTTTTTTTGTTTTGAGACAGAGTCTCACTCTTTTGCCTAGAGTGCCATGGCGTCAGCCTAGTTCACAGCAACCTCAAACTTGTGGGCTCAAGCGTCCTCTTGCCTTAGCCTCCTGAGTAGCTGGGACTACAGGCATGTGCCACTGTGCCTTGCTAATTTTTTTTTCTATTTTTAGTTGTTTGGCTAATTTCTTTCTATTTATAGTAGAGACAGGGTCTCACTCTTGCTCAAGCTGGTCTCGAACTCCTGAGCTCAAGCAATCCTCTTGCCTTTGCCTCCCAAAGTGCTAGGATTACAGGCGTGAGCCACCATGCCCAGCTAGTAACTTCAGTTTTATTTTAATAATCTAGATAATTTTTAAATGATTCTAGATAATATTAACAATAGCATGAACTATATATGTATATCCTATATATAATTTTTTAAAAATATATTCTCTCTTTTGATGGTTATAGTGATCTGTGATGAAGGAAAGGTAGCTTTAATAGGCCTTTTAACAAATAATAAATCTTAAGGGTTATTAGATGTGCTAGAAAGGACCAAGAATAGACTTTTTCTTTTTTAAGTCCAAAGGCTTTTTCATGTTCTACTGCTCCTACTAGTAATAGAGAGTCCTTAGCTTTAGGTGTTTTAATCTTGTAAGGGAAATGTCATATAGTTAAGCCTTAACTTGCTTTGTATAGAAAGTAGCAATTAAGGATGGGAGACAAATAAGGACATGAATAGTTGGGAAAGTCTACGTGAAAAATCTAGGAGTGGAAGATTTATTTTTCATTAAATTAAAAAAACACATCTAAGTCCTTACTTTGTGCCATATTCTGCTAGGTGTAAAGTTTACAAAAATGGTTAAGAATAGCTCCTGCCTTTGAGGAACTTTCTGATTAGGGGAACAGGTTATATAACCTATAGAACCCGTAGAACTGATTAGGATTTACAAAGGTAGATTCTCAAAAGGAAGGGTGGTTTATTATTGGACCAAAGGAGAAAGCAAAAAGGCATGCAAATGGTAGGTTTTTTTGAGAACTGGAAGAGTTCCCAAAGTTTATTAGTTTGATAGCAAAATGCTCTATTCTTTTGTTCCTTTTTAATTAAGTAAGTCATCATTAATGTATTTGAAAATGGGGACAAAAATAATTTCTTTCAGCTGTCATTCCATTGCCTCCCTCTCTTTTAAAGGTTTGAATCTATACTTTAGGGGCTACACTTTAATGCAGAGAAACTTTTTCTATGTATTAGTATAACCACAAAACAGTGGCAAAACACCGAACACTGAAATAAACCCAAAGCTCATCTTAAAACAACTGAACAGGTAGGTGGTAAGGGAACTTGCATTTGAGCTATGCCCATGCTACTAACTGGCTGTGTGACCTTGAGCAAGTCACTTCTCAGGATGTCACCTTTTCTATCATTAAGATGAGTGTGATCCAAAGGTACACCTCACAATGTTTTGTGAGAATGATTTAAAACACTGCTTGTGAAAGCATTTCCTATACCATATCTAAGATACTTCTGTTATCTCTGGATTCTTTCCAGGCTTGAGATTTAGAGATTTGGTGCATCACGATCGAAAAAGCCTTTAAGCATCCCTACAAATACCTGACTGTCCCTCACGGGCGAGTGCAATCGCGCTGCCTGGGACTGCACAGCATGGTCTTGTAGTCTAAGCCACACATTCCGGGAGGACGAGAGAAGAATGAGACAAAGCTGTAGTTCCAGTCCGGGGAGAAAAAAGGGCGAGAGGGTCTCACAGGGTCCTGTCGTAGGTACTCTCCTAGGCGCATGCGCAGTAGCCACCCTGCGCCGCACCCTCCTCCGAGTGAGCCGGCGCCTACGTGCCGTCGTCGGGCGCGCTGACGTTTACAGCGTGCGCCGCCCCAGTGTCTGCTGTTGCTGGGTGTGCGCCGCAGGCTGCGCTGCCCGCCCTACCGGGAGAGGGCGGAGCTTCCGCTGGGTCGAGGTGGGCGCGCTTTGCCGCCGCCGAGGGATAACTTTCTCGGGCTGGCTCTGCAGCAGTTGCCAGTCACGTGGACGTGTAGCCTCGAGACAGTTTTCTCGTTCCGTTCACGAAAACATCTTCGCTTTGGCCGTACAAGAGGTGACTATCATGTCGAGCTCGCGAGCCAGGCCCCGCCGGGAAGCTGGCGGTGGCGCCGGGGCCGCCGGCCGGGACGAGCTGGTGTCGCAGTCCTTGCAGAGCGCAGAGCACTGTCTGGGCGTCCAGGACTTCGGCACCGCCTATGCCCATTACCTCCTTGTGCTCAGCCTCGCGCCGGAGCTGAAAGACACCGTGAAGGTGAGCGCCTTTTTTTTCCCCTCTCACTTGCGGGCAGATCCAACATTCTTGTTAAAAATAAAAAAATTGGGCGGGGAGGGGTGGCGTTAGGGCGCCTGGCTGGTGGGTGCTGTTAATATTTACTGTTCACCTTTGATTCCTTTCTTTTATTTATACTCACGTCCAGCCCAGCAGAAAATCCTGTCGGCATCACCTTCGAATGTCTAGAAACTTCCCACTTCTTACCACTCTCTTTTTTTGCTATCCTGGTTCAAGTCTCAGTCATCTGCCGACTGTTGCAATAGGCCCTCAGCTGCGGTCTCACCTGCAGTTTATCTCGACGGAGACAGCTTTTTTCTAATAAAGTCAAATGACGTCACTTCTCTTTGTCAAAACTTCCATCTCACTTAAAATTCTAAAGGCCTTTGAATTGCAAATGAAGTCCCTGGTGATCCTCTCCCTCTCTTTATATGTAATTTAATCGTGTTCCTGCCTCTGGGCCTTTGTATTTATCCCTACTGTGTGTAGAAGAAATGTGGTCTCTGTAGTTGAATGAAATTTGCAGTTAGCTTGAAGTCATGGTCATTTGATGATGCATTCTGTAAGTTTTAATTATTGGATTATTTGCAAAATTATCGTGTTGAAATGTATGTTTTTTTCAAGTAATTTTAGAATCTAATTTCGAAAAAAGATTTAAATTTGCTTTCAGTTTTCAGCCATAAGCTATTTTGCTTTATTTAACTGAGGGTTTCTCAACCTCAGCACTGTTTACATTTTGGACTGGATAATTCTTTGTTTTGGGGGCTGTCCTGTGCGTTGTATGGTGTTTACCAGCGTCCCTGACCTCTACCCACTAGATGTCAGTAGCATCTTTGTAGTTCACAGAAATTTACTGTAAATTTCAGGACTAGTTGGCTTCCTTCAGGTGGAGATGATAATATGTTAAAATAACAGTTTGCTTCTCTAGGTAGGCAGCAGTAGAAAAATGGATCAACCCAAGTGCTCTTTCAACTCAGTTCTTTGCTTCTTATTTCCTCTTCTGTAAAAAAAGGGTTACTGCCTCTTTTAAAGATATTTAGTGCATATTAAAAGTATATCTAAAATTTGTAGTGCAATGCCTGACATTCAGTAGGGTTCAGTAAGTAGTTTTGTTTCCTGCAGATCGAAGTCTATTTCTTTGCACAGGCCCTTTGTAAAAGTCTCATTTCCTGCTACTTTATTCCCCAAACCCAGACTCCAGCCACACCAAGCTATTTACTTTGTATATGCCCTGATCCCTTTTATATAATCTGTGTTTTTTCTTCATCCTAGAATCTCCTTGCTTATCCTTGTCTGTCTGGTAAACTCCATTAAGATTCAAGTTTCAGCTCTTCTGTGTAAAATATGTGAAGATGATTTAAAATGTTTTCATGATAAAGCTGGAATGACAAGCCTTTCCTCTTTCCCCAGTGTTGCAGTACAGAGAAGGTGTGGAGGGGGATGAGATTGGTGTAAGAGGACAGTTAGAAGGCTGTTATTGCTGTAGTCCAACAAGTGGTTACAAGGCCAGATTAGGTTGTAACAATGGGAATGGAGAAGAAGTGACAGCATTGAGAGAGCATGGGCTAGTTTTGAAACATTGTATGTGGAGTTAAAGTACCATTAAAAGGTGACTTTGGGATTTGAGGTTGAATAGTACCTTAATTTTATATCCTCTTAGAGAGGAGTGTGATGGGTTCAGTTTAGAACATTCAGAATTTTTAAAAATCTTATGTTATATATCTCTCTATAGGGCCTCTGTGAGGATAAGAATGTAAGTTGTTCATCCTTGAGTTTTAGCTGCTGTTCTTTGTACAGGGATTGGGAAGTATTTAAGTTGAGCTACATTTGAGGGGTGAGGATCCAGTACCTGGTTGAGATGACTAATAGGAAGCTGTATCTATGAATCTGAGGTTCAGAAGAGAGGGTCTTGGTGAGGATGTAGATGCAGCCTCCATTAACATATAGGTTATAATTAATTCATTGGGGATGGATGAGAAAAGAGAATAGGGCCAAGGACAAACTCTTAAAACACAGGAGCCCACAGAAAGGAGGTAGGAGAATCAGGAGAGTATGATATGGCAGCTAAGAATAGAGTGAGTTTAGAGAATGGTCAAACTATCTAATTCTGCATATTGCCATGTAGGTGATCATTCATTCATTTGTGTATTTGTTTATTTGGCAAACAGTGTCTACTAAAGCTAAATGAAATTTAAGGTGATCATCCAATCATTAAGATCCATTCTCTGGAATCTTCAACTAGTGTTATCTGTTCTTTCATTCTTTTATGTTATTAACTAATTCATTATTTTCTTCTTGTTTGTAAAGGAAACTTTTCAGTATACACTCTTTAGATGGGCTGAAGAACTTGATGCTCTCAATCGAATCCAAGACTTACTTGGTTGCTATGAGCAGGCCTTGGAACTGTTTCCTGAGGATGAAGTGATTTGCAATAGTATGGGGGAGCACCTCTTCAGGTTTGTAGCAATTTCAATATTACTTATTAAGAGTTCTTTTTCTTTTTTTTAATTTTTTTTTTTTGAGACAGTGTCTTGCTTTGTTGCCCGGGCTAGAGTGAGTGCTGTGGCATCAGCCTAGCTCACAGCAACCTCAATCTCCTGGGCTCAAGCGATCCTACTGCCTTAGCCTCCCGAGTAGCTGGGACTACAGGCATGCGCCACCATACCCGGCTAATTTTTTTTGTATATATATTTTTAGTTGGTCAATTAATTTCTATTTTTAGAAGAGACAGGGTCTTGCTCAGGCTGGTTTCGAACTCCTGACCTCGAGCAATCCTCCCGCCTCTGCCTCCCAGAGTGCTAGGATTACAGGCATGAGCCACCACGCCCGGCCTAAGAGTTATTCTTTATCATTATTTTTTTTTTTTTTTTTTTTTTTTGAGACAGAGTCTCACTTTGTTGCCCAGGCTAGAGTGAGTGCCGTGGCCTCAGCCTGGCTCACAGCAACCTCAAACTCCGGGGCTCAGCGATCCTACTGCCTCAGCCTCCCGAGTAGCTGGGACTACAGGCATGCGCCACCATGCCCGGCTAATTTTTTGTATATATATTTTTAGTTGGTCAATTAATTTATTTCTATTTTTGGTAGAGACGGGGTCTCGCTCAGGCTGGTTTCGAACTCCAGACCTTGAGCAATCCGCCCGCCTCGGCCTCCCAAAGTGCTAGGATTACAGGCGTGAGCCACCACGCCCGGCCTTCTTTATCATTATTGATCAGGGATAAATCATACAGTAATTTGAACAGGGAAAGTTTAATATAGAGAATTATTAACTCTAGTGGGATAGCTGTAAGGAAGGATTGGCTAGGACGTAAGGAGAACAGAAAAGAATATAGAAATAGCAGATATAATACATAGTATCTTGGCAGTTTTAATATTATATAATATACTATATAATAGTCACTGCTCTTAGGGATGAGATAGAGTATCCAAGGAAGAGTTCCCCTCACTGGGCTGAGATCCAGACCTTGTTGGAGAGAGAACAGCTGTGGTTCACAGGATGGCAGAGAAGTCACTGTGGTGCCTTGCCAGGGAACTTGTAAATCGGTTTTTTGGAACATGCTGTAATTTTGCCTTTTGGGGTGCCAGAGAAAGCCTCACGAGGAAGTAGCCCACCAAAAGTACTCCATTGCAAAACCACCCAGTAGCATTCAGGGTCTTGGGGGAGGCTGCTGACCATTGGATGTTGCTGTTAGCTGTGCGTGCACTTCAGGAGTCTGGTGCTGGAGAAACCTTGAGGCCACTGGAATCAGGAAGCAAAACCCTTTCCTCCTTTTCAGAGACAAGGTGTATCACCCAGGCTGGAGAACAATGGTGCAATCATAGCTCATTGTAACCTCAACCTCGGGCTCAAATGATCTTCCTGTCTCAGCCTCCTGAGTAGCTAGGAATACAGACAGGTACCACCATGCCTGGCTTTTAAAACATTTTTTGTAGAAACGGGGGTCTCACTAAGTTGCTCAGGCTGATCTTGAACTCCTGGCCTTAAGAGATCGTACTGCTTTGGCCTCCCAAAGTTCTGGGATTACAGGTGTGAGCCACTGTGCCCAGCCTTATCCATCACTTTCTACTGACAGAGCTTACCCTTGTGCCACCTGGTGGAAAAATATTAAAGGGCCATTTACTGTTTTCACAAGAGGGTAGGTTTGTCAGTAACGGGCTATATTAGGGATCTTCAAGACCACTCCCAGATTTGCTGATTTACTAGGAGGGCTCATAGGACTCAGCATATAGTCCTAGACTTGGCTCTGATTTATTACTGTGAATGGATACAAAGGAAAATTAGCAAAGGGAAAAGGTGCATGGGGCAAAGTATGAGGAAATGAGGTGCAAGCTTCAAAGATCCTCTCTCAGGCAGGTCACACGGGATGAACTTCATTCCCCCAGCAACCAGTTATGGCAACACATGTGAAATGTTGCCAACCAGGGAAGCTGGTTAGAGGCTCAGTGCCCAGGGTTTTTGTTGGGACCTGTACACTTAGGTACCCTCTGCCTGGTACATACCAAAATTATAGACTCCCAGAAGAAAAGCAGGTATTCAGCATAAATCACATGATTTATATAAATAATTTAGGCAAAGTGAACTACTCTTATCAGTTAGGGTAGTGAGAACTCTCCCCAAATCCAAGTTTTCAAATGCCAGCCAAGGGTCAATCTTGTAAGCAGGCCTTTTGAAGAATAGCAGGCAGGCCTGCTATGTTAACTCTTTCTGCACACAGGCACATGTGCATAAAGAATTCTGAGAAAGTAAAGAAAATAAAATGAAAGGTTAACATTGTTTCTGTATTTGAAAGTTTCAGAGTAGTAGGGAAGGAGCGGTTCTGCCAAATTGAAATGTCATAGTTGCTCACATTCCTAGGAATTTAGTTAATGAATCTCATTTTATATGTTCTTTTCATTATTTTCATGCATTTGCCACTAATTATCTCCTTCTCCCCTCAAATCACATCCAGCTAACATAAGCTTAATGTTATTAACAGAGCTCTTAAGTGATCACATAATTTCTCTTAACTATATCTTGATCCCATTAGCTGTTGAAAATCAATCTGATGGTTTTGTTTCTGGTGCCCATGGGCCTATTCCTTTTCTCAGTGGACTTTGCAAGGTTAGGCTTTGAGGAGGGAGTATATGTAATCTGTACTGGCTTTGACAAATTAAATTAATTGAGTAATCAACTCATTGTTTATTATACATTTTTTTTAGTATGGTGAAAACAGTGTCTTATAAATAAATTTTTTCTTAAGAACATGGATCATTACCTAACAAATATCACCCCTCCATGTGATAATTAATGTAAACTTTTATATAGTGATTCACTGTAAGATGTATGAATATTTATTATAGTATCAAATGGCATGTCTCCTCAGTGAGAAAACATTTTGAGATTTGATGTATAGAATTTTTTGTTAACAATTGCTTATTCTTAAAAAAATTGTAGCTGTCAAGATAACGTGGCTTTTGGTTGAAAATGCCAGTAAGTTGAAAATGTGAGATTGACTCATTATAGTATTCTTTATGTGTAGATAAATGTTTTTGTAAATGACATATGACTTCTTTTCTATAGAAGAATCTCTTTTTTATTGGGATTTTTTTTGTACTGTCCATAAAACTTTATAATTAGAAAAACTGAGCCGGGCGCTGTGGCTCACGCCTGTAATCCTAGCTCTTGGGAGGCCGAGGCGGGCGGATTGCTCAAGGTCAGGAGTTCAAAACCAGCCTGAGCAAGAGCGAGACCCCGTCTCTACTATAAATAGAAAGAAATTAATTGGCCAACTGATATATATATAAAAAAAATTAGCCGGGCATGGTGGCACATGCCTGTAGTCCCAGCTACGTGGGAGGCTGAGGCAGGAGGATTGCTTGAGCCCAGGAGTTTGAGGTTGCTGTGAGCTAGGCTGATGCCACGGCACTCACTCTAGCCTGGATAACAAAGCGAGACTCTGTCTCAAAAAAAAAAAAAAAAAAAAAAGAAAAACTGGTAAACCCCCCAGATTTTTCTTTTGGATTTGTTTTAATAAATCTGGTCCCACTGCTTTGTGCAAAATAATGGGAGAATTCTTTTTAAGGAAACGCTATTATGGTTTCCTATTTTATGCAGAAAGATCATTTTACATGTTCCAGTAAATGTTCTCTAGTATTATTCTTTTCCTCATTTGTTTATATTAATTTGTTTTTTTTTTTTTTTTTTTTGAGATGCAGTCTATAGCCTGGGCTAGAGTACCAGGGTGTCAGCCTAGCTCACAGCAACCTCAAACTCCTGGACTCAAGCCATCCTCCTGCCTCAGCCTCCCGAGTAGCAGGGACTACAGGTGCACACCACCTTGCCCAGCTAATTTTTTCTATTTTTGGTAGAGATAGGGTCTCGCTTTTGCTCAGGCTGGTCTTGAAGTCCTGACTTCAAGTGATCCTCTTGCCTGGGCCTCCCAGAGGATTACAGGTGTGAGCCACCACACCTGGCCTATATTAAGTTTTTTTTTTTTTTTTTTTTTTTGAGAGACAGAGTCTCACTTTGTTGCCCAGGCTAGAGTGAGTGCCATGGCGTCAGCCTAGCTCACAACAACTCAATCTCCTGGGCTCAAGCGATCCTCCTGCCTCAGCCTCCCGAGTAGCTGGGACTACAGGCATGTGCCACCATGCCTGGCTAATTTTTTTTATATATATATTTTTAGTTGGTCAATTAATTTCTTTCTATTTTTGGTAGAGACGAGGTCTCGCTCAGGCTGGTTTCGAACTCCTGACCTTGAGCAATCCGCCCGCCTCGGCCTCCCAAAGTGCTAGGATTACAGGCGTGATCCACCGTGCCGGCCTTAAGAAGAGTTTTTAAATAACTCCTCAATTAGTTAAAAATCTGCATTTTAATTTCAAAGATTTCTTTTGTTGTTAAGTTTGTGTGAGGGGAGTTACTCTGTAAGATTCAATTATATTCCCAGATTGTACCCATATAGTGATAACATTCTGAGATTTATGTTTCAGGATAAATTCAATTTAACAGAAAATTGGAGGAGCTATATACATGTTTGGCAGATTGTAACTTTTGGTGACCTCTTCTTGTAGAACATTAGTCTGACCAGTTACCAATTATTGACCAGTTACCAATCATTTGTTTTGGGAGATATAACTAAGCAAAATTTCATTCTTTTTTTTCTTTTTCTTTTTGGAGATAGAGTCTTATTCTGTGGCCTGGGCTAGAATATAGTAGTGACATCATTATAGCTCACTGCAACCTCAAACTCCTAGGCTCAAGCGATTCTCCTGCCTCCGTATCCCAAGTAGCTGGCACTACAGGCTTGTGCCACTGTACCCATCTAGTTCTATTTTTTTGTAGAGTCAGGTCTCGGTCTTGCTCAGGCTGCTCTGGAACTCCTGGACTCAAGGGATCCTCCTGCCTCTGCCTTCCAAGTGTCAGGATTACAGGCGTGAGCCACTGTGCCAGGCCTAAGCAAAATTTCTAATTCAAACATTAATAATTCAGAATTTGTAATAGTATGAATGTGGCTTTTGCTCTTAGCTTTTTTGTTCTGTGCTACTTTTCTCATCAAAAACTGTGTATCATTCAAGCTCCACCAAAGAAATCACTGTTAAAGAGAAAAATATTTCCAAAGTAAACAATAACTTCCTCTCCTGACATTTATTTGTAAAATAAAATATGTCTGGAATGTCAATTTACAACCTTTTGTTATTTCAACAGTATTAGATTTTTTTTTTTTTTTTTTTTTTTTTTTTTGAGACAGAGTCTTGCTTTGTTGCCCAGGCTAGAGTGAGTGCTGTGGCGTCAGCCTAGCTCACAGCAACCTCAAACTCCTGGTCTTAAGCAATCCTTCTGCCCCAGCCTCCTGAGTGGCTGGGACTACAGGCATGCGCCACCATGCCCGGATAATTTTTTCTATATATATTAGTTGGCCAATTAATTTCTTTCTATTTATAGTAGAGACGGGTCTCGCTCAGGCTGGTTTCGAACTCATGACCTCGAGCAATCCGCCCGTCTTGGCCTCCCAGAGTGCTAGGATTACAGGCGTGAGCCACCACGCCTGGCCAATAGTATTAGATTTAAACAAAATATATTTATATTGCTAATCAAGAAGATAATGTTTTTCCTAGTTAAAAGAGGAAAGGCATTCTTACAGTTCACTGATATTATTGATCCATGTTAAGTCTTTCAATATGAGAAACACTTTGAGTGGATTATATATTTTTTTATATTAGCATTGCAGTTTAAGAAAACTGATGATGTATTAAATATCAAACCTAAGGGAAGCACAAACCCAGGAAATTATTAGGGGCTGGTTTGGTGTTGATTTAACAGATTGATCATTGGTATTTGAAACATTTCTTTATATCCATTGCTAAGTTAGTCTCTCTACAAACATGATTACATGGTATGTGTGTGGTACTATACTGTGTGCAGTGATAGTTGCAAAATAAGAACAAGATAACTCTTCAAGATAATTTAAAAATAACATAACAAACCTTACACATTTTAATTTTAACATAAAACATGAGTGCCTGTCATTTGACTTAGGGCCATTGCTTTTTGTTAATGTGTGGTCTCTGTTTGGAGTTCCAGAATGTCTTTTTTGCTTTAACCATACCCAGAATGAATAGTATTGAATAGTATGATTAAGTTTCTTTAAAATTGACAGAATGCTTAAAGGTGCTTGTGAAGAAGTATGTATGAGAATGGTTCTACTAGCTCAGTTGTGTTCAATGCGTGGTCCCCGTGTTGGTGTTGATCCACAAAGTACTGGTTAATGACAGGTAAGTACACATAGTGAGAATAAGTATTTACAAATGTATATAGCTATTTGACATTGCTGTAAATCCAAGCATATGGTTAGGGAACTCTCATGTTGAAGAGAGTGTAGACCAGTTTGGGTGTTGCTGAAATCTGATGTTTGTGAGCTGCATACTAACCATATATAGGACAACTGTGTTGGCCTACAAAAGATTAGATATTTTATTTTTTATTTTATTTTTTTGAGACAGAGTCTTGCGCTTTGTTGCCCAGGCTAGAGTGAGTGCCTTGGCGTCAGCCTAGCTCACAGCAACCTCAAGCTCCTGGGCTCAAGCAATCCTGCTGCCTCAGCCTCCCGAGTAGCTGGGACTACAGGCATGCGCCACCATGCCTGGCTAATTTTTTTCTATATATATTAGTTGGCCAATTAATTTCTTTCTATTTAGAATAGAGATGGGGTTTCCCTCTTGCTCAGGCTGGTTTCAAACTCCTGACCTCAAGCAATCCGCCCGCCTCGGCCTCCCAGAATGCTAGGATTACAGGCATGAGCCACCACGCCCGGCCTAGATTAGATATTTTAAAAAGGAAGGAAACATTCTTCACTACAGGTGGTTTGAGAAGCACTGTTCTAGGTGGTTTGATAGTTTTTCCCTGTGTTTTATTTTTTATTTGCTCACATATAATTCGGTATCAGGCTTTTTGTGTATCTTGCCTTTGATTTTTTTCCAAAGCATTTAGATTAGTGTCCTTAGACACAAGAATTCTCATTTTGCAGTCATATTTATTTACTTTCTGTAATTTTTAATTAAAATACATAATTATAATAAGCACAATCGGCATAAACTGGTCTGGTAGCAACTGACTTTTGATGACCATCCAGCTCAATTGCTCAGAGAAAAGATACAGGTACACCAGAGAGGCACCTACTGGCCATAGGTGTTAGTATGTTTTACAGAGGGTATGGTTTCAGAAAGAACTGGTGTTCTGGTGAGCTGCTTAAATGAAGGATGACTAGAGCTCTCTTATTATGCTTTAATACAATAATAATTTACAGACAAGTGCTTGTTAGTGTCCTGGCATGCATATATATAGTAGAAGTTCCGAAAAGAAAGAACATCGTGAGTAATGCAATCCTTATAGATTGCTTATTCCCAGAGGAGGTAGCACTTGGGTTGGGAAGGATTTAGGGTGTTCCTAAGGGATTCCCAGGCCAGGTGAGTGACATAAACAAAGGCACTATGATGGATACCATATAGTGGAGTATATTTTGTCTTTGTCATTTTTTACTCTAGAATGGGCTTTAGAGATGAAGCAGCTGGGTATTTTCATAAAGCAGTGAAACTAAACCCTGATTTCAATGATGCAAAGGAGAATTTTTATCGTGTTGCAAACTGGTTGGTGGAACGCTGGCACTTTATCATGCTCAATGACACCAAGAGGAATATGATTTATAATGCAGCAATCCAAAAGGCGATTTGTTTGGGGTCCAAAAGTGTTTTGGACATTGGAGCAGGAACTGGAATACTAAGGTTTGTTGTAATTGTGTTTTAATTATAATTATATATACATGTATACTAATGTAAACTAAAGATTTTGCCACATCTGAAAAATTTAGCATTGGAATTTAAAAATATTTCTTATAATCTTGTTAGGGTTATTCAAGCAACTATTATTGTATTTTTCACTAATTTTTATTTTACCAAGAACTGGATGTAACTGCTGAGAAAAATATGGGATTATTATTGAAATTTTGAATAATGAATTTTAAGATTTTCTTTTGTACTGACATCCTGGTAGAACCTAGTTGTCCAAGTTGAAGCCTGTTGGTATTCTTCATGCCAGTAGTGTCATCTTACTAGAGTGGATGTCATGATAAATTTTATGTTTTGTTTCTATACAAGAATATTGGTTCATTTTTTTAATGCAGAATGAATAATGGTTGTGTTAGTTAATAAAAAGAAAAACTATATGTTTAGACATCATAATTCTATTAAAATAAAATAAATACAGTGGATTATTTTTTCTTGATGGAACACTTTCTTCTCTTGTAGCATGTTTGCTAAAAAAGCTGGAGCACATTCTGTGTATGCCTGTGAGTTATCCAAGACCATGTATGAACTTGCCTGTGATGTAGTGGCAGCAAATAAGATGGAAGGAGGGATCAAACTCTTACATATGAAGTCACTTGACATAGAAATTCCAAAACACATTCCTGAGAGGTATTATAATATATACTCATTTTAGTGTTTATAATTCACTATTTTATTTTTTAAAAATCAAAATACATTTCTAGTTTCTAGTCTAAACAAAAATGCTAAAACTCTTATTTTGTAAAGATATGGATATAGGATGGTTTAAGATAGATATTCACAACAATGTCAAATTCTTTATTAAAAATATTCAAATATCTGGAGAAAATTTGTGGCAAGGGATATAATAAATAAACTTGACCTTTAACAGGTTACTTTACCTATGTTAATTTCATTGTTCTAGTTTGCAAAAATGGATAATACATCCTGTGTGGTCAATAGCTACATAAAAACAAGACGTGAACAAATTAGACTTAATGAACTTATCACATTTTGTGTTAATATCATTGTTTAAAATGAAAGCTTTGGTAGTATCTGCTGTCAGTGTATTTTGAACTGAGCCCTATAAATTATTTGAATATATCGTTTGAGTATTGGCTTTTTAGTTTGTCATCTTACTGTGATTCATATCACAAGGGTGATGGAATTTCAGAGCTAGAAGAGCTTTAAGAATCATCTGGTCCAACACTGTCATTTTAGAGAAAGAGTTTTCTTTATGGCATTTGCTTTACTACTTCTCTTGGGTTGATCTTCTCATCTTACTTAAATCCAATTTATATTGAAAGAGAACTTTTTGTACTCTTATTGTTATTTGAACTATGACTTTAAGAAGTCTTCCATATAGAATAATATTTATGTTTGCTAATGCTGATACTTTTTAGTAGTCTCTACATTTGTTCTCATGAAGAAAGTCTTATTAGATTGTTAAGGCAAATATTATACCCATTTTATAGGGAAAAAACACTTTTCTGAATTGCCTTGGTCCACTTAGGCTGCCATAGCAGAATATCACAGACGGTGGCTTAAACAATGGACTTATTTTCTCACAGTTCTGGAGGCTGGAAGTGCATGATCCAAGGTATCAGCAAATTTGGTTTCCTGTGAAGGTTTTCTTTCTGGCTCGCAAATGGCTGCCTTCTTGTTATGTCTTCACATAGCCTTTGCCTCGGTGTGTGTAGAGAGAATGATCTCCAGTATTGTTCTCTTTTATAAGAACACCAATCCTATTAGATTAGAGCCCCACCCTGATGATCTCATTGACCCTGTTTACCTTCTAAAAGTATCTATCTCCAAATGTAGTCCATTTGGGTATTGGGGCTTCAACAGGTTTTTTTTTTGGAGGGAGGGCAGATACAATTTAGTCCATAGCATAAATCAAAGTGACCTTAATGTAATCTGCATTTTTCTGTTAGGTAATGTTGTAGAAAGATCTGCTGGCTTTGAATCAGGAGATATGGATTCCAATTAAGCACATCCCTAGACTTCAACATATTATACTAGATGATTTGAAATACCCTGTACATTCTAAATGTATGCAGTCATAAATATTGAATATTTTCTGTATATGTAATAATATTGGGTTTAGGCACTGGGGGGATATCAAAGTTGTTCTTGCCCTCAAGGCATCTATAGTTTAGATAGGAAGATAAAGAATATTTATGAAACTAACTACACAAATGAATGATATTGGTAATAAATGCTAAAGGAGTTCAGAGAAGGGAGAAATTATTTTGGTGTATATTTGAGTACAATTTTCTAGAAAGAATGGACAGAAGAGCAGAGCTCTGGGCTAGGATTTTGTGAAAACTCACAGGTAGTGGGTAAAGCAAGAGAAGTGACGAGAGGCACAGTCAAGGTTTAGGAGGCAAACTTGAATGATGTAGTATCATAGAAGGGTCAGATTGGATTTTGAGACGGAGGGCTCTCACCTGCATTAAATTTTACTTGTAGACCAAGAAAAATGCCAGCTGAGAAAGGATTCATTTTGATAAGTAGGAAGTCCTTGATGATAGAGAAATACAGAGTATTAGATAATAGAAATCTGGTTACTTAGCATTAAGAAAGGGGTCTGATAAAAGTAATGGGCATGTACTATTATGGATTTAGGCAATGAAAGAATAGCCTGAGGAGGCAACAGAGCAAGTGAAGGTTGTCTCCCCCACCTCCCACCCCACCAAATCAAGGGAAAGGAGCCAGTGGAGAACAAGAAGAGCAAGATTCAGGGGCAGATATTAAAAATGAAATGTATTAGAAAATTTTACATATGGACTGTTTCTATAATATACTCTTCTCTCTTCTTGACATCTTTATATAATAGCATGATATTTCACTTACATATATTTTTAAAAAATCGTTCTGTAGAGTGTCCCTAGTTGTAACAGAAACTGTCGATGCAGGTTTATTTGGAGAAGGAATTGTGGAGAGTTTGATTCATGCATGGGAGCATTTACTTTTGCAGCCAAAGGTAAGCAGCGTAAAAATACTTAAATTTGATTTGCTAAGCAATATGAAATATATTTTCCATTGTCAACATGTAGATGCTGTGTGGTTGGACAGAAATCCATGCAAAAAACATTTAATAACATAGTGCAGTGTATGTTTGTGTGATCAAATAAGGTATACAGGAAAAAGATACTCCAGGAAGGAATTCACAGGAAGTGAGGTTACTTTGTGGAGGGACTAACTATGGAATTCTCTAGAGTAGGATTGAGAAAGGGAGGTACTTTCAGTCTCACAGCCCTCACTGCTTGGAATTTTGGCAAATTATCAAAAGGGAGTATAGTGGTTACTGGCTTGGTATGGTTTTATGATGCCTGTTGAACCCAAGACTAAGTCTTATAAAAATTGCCAAATTATATTTTGCATTGAAATTCTCTATTGTATTTTTTTCTCTCATCGAGCCCTCAAGAAAAAAAGTTCTCTATTGTAGCCCATCAATCACAGATTTAGTTTATATAGTACGTATTATGAATGAAAAGATTTTAACATGTAATAAAAATTCACTATTTACAGAAAATGATTTAGATTTAAAATAGCTAAAGGTTGAAATGAAGAGTAATTTATTTAAGTAGGATATTGGTTTCTCAAAGTCCTACCCTAGAGTGTTTTGCTCTGTGTAAACTTATAGCTCACTTCCCCCCTTCCTACTTTCCTTCGTATTTGTATTGTAAAAAAAATACATACATGTACACCCATACATAGCAATGAAAATACGTCTTAAAGAAAAAAATCCTCAAACTTCTTATTTTTAAGTTTTTAAAATTAATTTTCATAGCTTGTCATACACATATTTTTATATACATGTAATATGTTTATATTATATAAACTATATTTTATATTATATAAAATAATATTATATATTTTTTAGACCAAAAGTGAAAATGGTAATTGTGAAATGTATGGGAAAGTTATACCAGCAAATGCTGTTATATTTGGCATGGCAGTAGAATGTGCAGAGATAAGAAGACATCACAGGTAAGTGACTATTTAAATAGTAAATATTTAAAAATAGTAATTTTAAGGATTCAAAGATTGATTGTAGGAATAATTCAAAGATTATTTAGTGAATATTTATTTGGGTGAAGATTTACAGTTTTGTGACCTTTAAAATCATAAAGTTTAGTCCTTTTTTCTATTTTTAATTTTTTAAAAAGGAACTTGAGGCCGGGTGTGGTGGCTCACACCTGTATAATCCTAGCACTCTGGGAGGCTGAGGTGGGCGGATTGCACAAGGTCAGGAGTTCAAGACCAGCCTGAGCAAGAGCCCGTCTCTACTAAAAATAGAAAGAATTAATTGGCCAACTAAAAATATATAGAAAAAATTAGCCGAGCATGGTGGCACATGCCTGTAGTCCTAGCTACTCGGGAGGCTGAGGCAGTAGGATTGCTTGAGTCCAGGAGTTGGAGGTTGCTGTGAGCTAGGTTGAGGCCATGGCACTCTAGCCCAGGCAACAGAATGAGACTCTGACTCAAAAAAAAAAAAGGAACTTCAGAATTAAAGATAGCTTTCAATTTTTTAATAGAAAATTAATTTTGATACAACTTAGTATCCTTTAGTTGTGTGTTAGATTCATATAGAAAAATATTAAGTTCTGACTGATTTTAGGTGAAGTTGGAATAAAAAATTTCAATGTGAAAATAAGTTTTAGTTTTAATTAATTTATTTCTTCCATACCCCTTTTCTGTAAGTTAGATAATACTGAATTTGATAACTAAACTGTGATTAAGAGACTGTTCTAATTTGTAATAAAGATACATTGAAGTATTTTTTGAGGGATAAACAGGCATAAAAGCAACCTATGCTCAAATGGTACAGAAAAAAGAATATATATAGAGATAGAATGATAAAGCAAATATGACAAAATACTAAACTATTCAGTGAATCTGGTTAAAGATTGTGAGGGTTTTTTATACTGTCCTGGAAACTGAATTTGAAATCATTTTCAAAATTAACAAATGAAGAGCAGAAGAAAATATATATAGTATCTATATATGTTTAAGCAAAATATATACACATATTATTAAACACATAAAAAGGTATGGAAAGATACAGCAAACTTAACACTGAAGGAATGAGGGCAAGGAGTATTGTGAAGGTAGACTTTTACTTTTCACTATATTGTTTGAAGTTTTGACAATGTTTACATTCATGTGATTTATAATTAAATGGAAGTTATTTGTCATGTATTTTTTGTTTCTGTAACTTGTGACTTTCAGTTAAGAGTTATTAAAATCATTAGTTCTATTTGATGATTCATCTTTTATGAGTATAATACAATAATCTGTAGAAGTAGTTTGAACTTCTGAAACTTTATAAAGGGAAATAGACTAAAAAATAAATACCACTGAGGTAAGGCGAGATTAGATTATTTTCCTTTTATTGCCTTCAAACATTTTTGTAGCAAGTGCATAAACCATAAATGTATAATTTGATTGCATTTTTATGAAGTTGATACATCTGTGTAACCAGTGTTCAGATTCAGGATCAGAGCATTACTACCACCTTAGAAAGTTCCCAAGAAGAAACCCCTTCCAGTTACCAGCACCTGACTCCCCCAAGAGTAGCTACTATCCTGAATTCTAACACCATGATTTAGTGTTGCCTGTTTTGAATTTCATATAAATAGAATCATACGGTGTGGGTTTTTTTGGTGCCTAGCTTCTTTTGTCCAAAACATCCATGTTGCATGTATTTTGTTCATTCTCATTACTGAATAATATTCCATTGTATGAATATACCACAATATATTTGTCTAATTTACTATTTATGGACATTTAGGTTATATCAGGTTTTTTTGCTATTGGAAATAGCGCAGCTATAAACATTCTTGAACATTTTTTGATGATAATATGCATGAATTCCTGTAGGCTGTATTCCCAGAAGTGGAAATACCAAATACTGTGAGGTTCCTATATTGAGGGAATCTGGAATAGGGATATTCATCTTGAGTTAGTATTAATACTGCAAAGTAGTCTTCCAAAGTGGTCTTACTATTACAATTTTAGATTCCTACCAATAGTGTATTAGAGTGTACTGAAGCTGAGCAACATGTCATATGCTTATTGGCCAGTTGGATATGCTCTTTTGTTAAGTGTCTGTCTTTTGCCCATTTTTGTTTGTCTTTTATAAATTTGCAGGAATTTAAAAATATTTTTTGGATGTGAGCCCTTTGTTGAATTAAATGTGTCTTTTTCCACACATTGGCTTGCCTTTTTATTAATATTACAGGGGTTTTTTTAATGAGCAGAAGCTCTTTAATAGTTAGTGATTGTTTATGTGTGTATGTAGTTGTGTTAAGGAACCTTTGCCCATGTAGTTTTATTTCATTTTTATATGTATTTTTATGCATTCAATATTAGGTGTGTTACTTGATTAAAAAAAAACTCATCTTCTTCTTCTCCTCCTTTTATATCCTCCCTCACCAGAGTGGGTATTAAGGATATTGCTGGTATCCATTTGCCAACAAATGTGAAATTTCAGAGTCCAGCTTATTCTTCTGTAGATACTGAAGATGTAATTGAACCTTATACAACTGAAAAGATGAGTCGAGTTCCCGGAGGATATTTGGCTTTGACAGAGTGCTTTAAAATTATGACAGTAGATTTCAACAATCTTCAGGTGAAAAAAAGCTCAAATTACTATTTTCAAGCATAAAATTTCATATGTTGTTTAAAATAATACAACAGTCTTACTTTATGAGTCTACATGAGATTTCACTTACTATATATATAAAGAAAATGATTTAAGGGTAATTAGAATTTCCTCTTGAAATTATTCACTTTTAATACTAAAAAGACCCTAAGATTTGTTGGGAATGTATGGTGTGCTAGGTGCTTTTACATGTGTTCTTAGGGAGCTCTTATAATTTACTGCAATAAAATTATAATTATCCTTGTGCTATACAGATGAGGAAATTGTTGCTTACATTAATTTCCTCCAAATTATTCAGTATGTGAATGCAGCAACAGAGATTCTAACCCAGGTCTTTCTGACTTCTCTATATCGTGCTCCATTTCAAATTAATGAAATGAACAATAATCCAAATCTCCAGGTTGTATGTGGTATTAGGGTGACCAGCCTTCACAGTTTGCCTTGGACTGAAGGGTTCTAAGACATGGGTCAGTTTTAAAACCAAGACAGCCCTAGGGAAAGCAGGACAAGTTGGTCACACTTGTGTATATATGTGTGTGTTGGTAGGTGGTGGGAGAATGTGCCATATAAAGAAAGTGCCCAAAGAAATTGGGAAATGTTACATAGAATCCTTCTCAGAAGGTCTTTAAGGTTAATTTTTTTTTTCTTTTTGAGACACAGTCTTGCTTTGTTGCCTAGGCTAAAGTGAGTGCCGTGGCGTCAGCCTAGCTCACAGCAACCTCAAACTCCTGGGCTCAAGCAATCCTTCTGCCTCAGCCTCCCGAGTAGCTGGAACTACAGGCATGTGCCACCATGCCCGGCTAATTTTTTCTATATATATTAGTTGGCCAATTAATTTCTTTCTATTTATCGTAGAGACGAGGTCTTGCTCTTGCTCAGGCTAGTTTTGAACTCCTGACCTTGAGCAATCCGCCTTCCTCGGCCTCCCAGAGAGCTAGGATTACAGGCCTGAGCCACTGCGCCCGGCCTAAGGTTAACTTTTGAAGTATGTAAATGTTATAAGTGAAACTTGTCTGGGAATAAGGCTTTGTGAGGCTCATTTTACCCTAAGATTTTTATAATTTAATAGAAGCTTTCCTCTATTAATTGTCACTAGGTTGTTCTTGAGGTGATCTGGAACTAATTAACAATTAGGCATTGCTTCCTGAGACTGAGCTGTCTTTCTGAGCTTCAAGACCATTCCTTATTTGACATAACATTTCAGTAGTTTAAAACATGGCTGTAGCTGCTCATTACCCCAAAGCTATCTTTTTATTACTTTAGGCCTTTTTTATTTTAATTGTTTTTTCCATACACAAGCCTTACGAAGGTTTCAATTTTGAAGGTAATGTCTGCCTGTTTTAACACTTAGAAGCAATACAGAAGAACAGAAAAGACAAAGTCTTACTATTTTTCTTCCCTTTAAAAATCTCACCCCTTCTTTCCCTAGGTCATTAGTTTGAAGTGCATCTTTTCAGACTTGCTTTTCTGTTCGACACACACACACACACACACACACACACACACACTTTTTAAACAAAACAATCCCTGTTGCTTTGCCACTTGCCTTTTTCATTTTACAATATATCATGGACTTCTTTCCACATCAGTAATATGTTATCTGCCTCGTTTTTAAAAGTAACAGCTGCATGGTATTCCAATATAATAGGTTAGAGCTTTCCCATCCAGTGTACCTAGATGGCATAGGTGTGCCAAGATACTGATTTCCCTAAGGGAGTTGGGCAGGACTAAGAACTTCAGAGATAGAAAATGGTATGATCTTGAGGCATGTATATATTAAATGTATAAAATCTTCTCATTCCTTTCATATTTTTCTCAGGAATTAAAAAGTCTTGCAACTAAAAAACCTGATAAATTTAGCATCCCTGTTATTAAAGAGGGCATATTAGATGCTATCGTGGTTTGGTTTGTGCTCCAGCTTGATGATGAACACAGTTTATCCACAAGTCCCAGTGAAGAAACATGTTGGGAACAGGCTGTCTACCCTGTACAGGACCTTGCAGGTAGGTCTTGTTTAATTTTCTTTTTTTTAAACTTGTAGCTTTAATCCTCTAAGCATTTGAGTCAGTGGCAAAAAAAAATTACTTTGGATATGAAGTTTTCAGTTCAGTCAAGGGAGTGTGGTTAAATCTTTCAGAATTTTATTTTTCTTTTTCAAAAGGAGTTTTAAATAACTTATGTAGTTAAGAAGAGAGCCTAAAACATAACTCTGCTGCATAGTACTCAGAAATACCTATCATTAAATCATGTCTTCAGCTCTTATTTTTCTAGTTATCAGTGAATGAAAGAAATGCTGGCCCATCATTTTATGGAAAGTATTGGAAAGTATTGCTTTTAGTGTTGGAGCTGTTGCCCCTTAGAGAACCTGATGGCGTCCGTGAAACCTCAGGTCATAAAAATGCACACGCTCACATTAGCACAGAATTTTTCAGTTTTAGGTAGCTCAAGAATCCATGAACTTCCCTAAGGATGCTCTATATTAAATATTTTTTTTTTGTATAGGAATTTTTTTATAGCAGTTTAATACATTTCAGTAAGTTCAAAGCAGTCGAATTAAATAGAAAAATTCTACGCTTTTTAAACTGAAAGGTAATATATTTCTGTTTCTGTTTAGTCTCTTAAGAATCTAATTTGGCAAGGTAATAAAGTCACGGAATCAGTATGGTGTTGTTGCTGGTAAGGTATTTTTGGAGTCATTCAGGTAGATTTGGATTCAGATCTTGGCTCTGTTACTTACTAACTCCCTCCTGGCCATCCTTACTGGCTATTTCTCAGAGCTTTTGTTGTGTCATATATAAAAACAGGATGATACTGTCTACCTTGCAGAGTACTGTTATACGGATTACTAGAGGTAATGGGAATAAAATGCCTGCCACAGTGACTGGTACTTAGTTAAATGGCATTTTTAAATTTGTGTTTATTCTAGTTCTCTTATACCTGTAGTAACTTAGACAGATGGTCTTTTGGTTTTTTTTTTTTTTTTTTTTTTTTTTTTTTTTGAGACAGAGTCTCGCTTTGTTGCCCAGGCTAGAGTGAGTGCCGTGGCGTCAGCCTAGCTCACAGCAACCTCAAACTTCTGGGCTCGAGTGATCCTTCTGCCTTAGCCTCCCGGGTAGCTGGGACTACAGGCATGCGCCACCATGCCCGGCTAATTTTTTTTTTATATATATATCAGTTGGCCAATTAATTTCTTTCTATTTATAGTAGAGACGGGGTCTCGCTCTTGCTCAGGCTGGTTTTGAACTCCTGACCTTGAGCAATCCGCCCGCCTCGGCCTCCCAAGAGCTAGGATTACAGGCGTGAGCCACAGCGCCCGGCCGGTCTTTTGGTTTTTAATCCTCCTTTGGGAAAGGACATTTTACATTTTTAAATGTAAGAATAACAACTTGTATTTTCAACTGGTTCTCGCCCTTTCTTATACTTTCTAATTTCTAAACATGCAAGAATGGCTGAGTACTTACAGTTAAGAAATATTACTAGTATGAGTCTGTTGAATGCTGCCTTGTTCTTTTGGAAATTTCTCTTAGAGAAAAGACTGTCCCTTTAAGCTAAAGTGAGGTTTGGTATTGATCCCTGAATTTCATCTTTGTTAATGTTAGCTTCATTACCAAAGAGGATAGAGTCCCCTGTAGCCCTCCACTCACCCCCAAATTTGGGGATGTGGTGATACCTAGTGAATGAAGTAAAAACACTATAATATTGATAGACTTAGGGTTCAATAATGGAGCTCTTGAATGTCTCCATTATGCTATAAGTTAATTAAACTTTAGTTTTTCCCTAAGTAAAGCTGATTGGATTTTCCTAGGTTTTGTATATTAAATGAATAGATGTGATCCTTCCTGTAGTGATTTAGAGAATGGGGGGTTAGATGGGAAGAAGGAGATGTTTGTGTGATCCTCAGGCTTACAAGTAATCCATGTTAATCAGTTATAATTTTTTCATTTCTTGCTGTCTAATGAAGACTACTGGATAAAACCTGGAGACCATGTGATAATTGAAGTGTCTTGTCAAGACTATTACTTAAGAATCCAGAATATTAGCGTCTTGGGTTTGGAATGTGAAATGGATGTTGCAAAAAGTTTTACCAAGAATAAAGACTTGCTATCATTAGGAAATGAAGCTGAACTCTGTAGTGCCCTGGCTAACCTTCAGACCAGTAAACCAGATGGTATAGAGCAGACCTGCATATTGGAGTCTATGGAAATTGCTTTGCTTAATAACATCCCATATCATGAAGGCTTCAAAATGGCAATGAGAAAAGTTTTGTCTTCATTGACCCCAGAGAAACTGTGTCAGGACATGGATATACACTGTCAGAATAATGAGATGGGCTCTGATACAGGACAGAATAATACTGCACAGAGCACCCCTGAACCGTTCTATGTGTTAGATGTGTCTGAAGGCTTCTCTATTCTGCCTATCATTGCTGGCACACTTGGGCAGGTTAAACCGTATAGTTCAGTAGAAAAAGACCAGCATCGTATTGCTCTGGACCTCATATCTGAAGCCAATCACTTTCCTAAAGAAACACTTGAGTTTTGGCTGAGACACGTGGAGGATGAATCTGCTGTATTGCAAAGGCCAAAATCCGACAAGTTATGGAGCATAATTATATTGGATGTCATCGAGCCATCTGGGCTCATTCAGCAGGAAATAATGGAAAAAGCCGCAATATCCAGGTAAAATACAAAATAATAACTTTTGGGTTTTTTTGAACTCAAATTTCATGTAAATTCCTTTAGTTCTTTAGTCGCATAACCATAAAAACACGAATCAAGATCATTGTATGTTCCTCAGTGTTACTTTTCAGGACCTGTGACTTCATTCCTTTCTCTTGGTACGGATCCCATTATTGATTCTTTTCCCCCTAAGGAATCTCTGTACTTAGTTGTGAAGACTTTGTGAAGTTGTGGTTATGTTTATTCCTCTGTGCACTCTCTTTCCCCATATCTTGCTGTTAGGGATAAAAAACACTTTTTTCCCTCTACTCACACACTACTCAATACAGTACTTCCAACCAGATGTGTAGGAATTTCTCCCCACACACCACGCAATTTCTAGCAGACAACAACTGGATATCCTCTAATTCACTTCAGCTCTAACACTATCAGCCTGGAGATGACATCAGATCCCACAGGTTGAGGGCTCAGTTCCACAAGACTGCCCCTCACTTCAGATGCCAGTCACAAGTAGTAGGTTGTCTGACTGGGAAGCTATAAATGCAGGATTCCCAAGACCCCTTCTTTGGGTTCCATTAATTTGCTAGAGTGGCTCACAGAAATAAGGGAAACACTTTACTTATGTTTATCCATTTACTATAAAGGATATACAAAAGATATGGATGAGGAGATGTGTAGGGCAGGCATGTGGGAAGTGGCAGGGAGCTTCTGGGCACACCACCCACTGTGAACCTCTGTGTTCAGCTACCTGGAAGCTCTCCGAACCCTGGCCTTTTGGGTTTTTATGGAGGTTTTTTTATTATGTAGGCATGACTGATTACATCATTCGCTATGAGTGATCAACCAAACCTTCTGCCCATCTTACCTCCCAGGAGGTCAGTGGGCTGGAAGAAAGTCTCACCTCTAATCATGCCATGCATGGTCTTTCAGCCCCCAACCTGAGGCTAGGTAGGGTCATACAAAAGATACTCTTATCACTCCAGTAATTCCAAGGGTTTAAGAGCGCCAGGCCAGGAAACAGGATGAAGATTGATCTATCTGTATCATATCACACTTGTCCTGTGTATGTTCTATTTGGCTATTCCTGAGTTATATCCTTTGTAATAAACCAGTAAATGCAAGTAAAGTTTTTCTGAGTTCTGTGAGCCATGCTAGTAAATTACTGAACCTGAATGAGGGAGTCATGGGAAGCCTTTGATTTATAGATGGCTGGCCAGAAGTACTGGAAGCCTAGGACTTAACATTTGGCATCTGAAGTGGAGACAGTCATGTGGGACTAAGCCCTTAACTTGTGGGGTCTGATGCTAATTCCCAATGGATAGTGTCAGAATTGATTTGAATTGTAGGACACCCCGCTGGTGTTTAAGAATTGGTTGGTGTGGGAATCCCCCCTTTGTGTCAGAAGTGTTATAAATAGAAACAAATTCTAAGACTACCTAAATGACTTGCATGGTATTGTCCTCCCTCTCTCTCTCCCATAGAATTCATGGTTAGAAGGTTGGCTTTTATTAACCTGTGTGCTTTTTCAGTTTGCTAATTTCATAGAATGATATCCTCTGTGGCTATTCTGTGAGTGGAGCCTGTTGTTTGTTAAGCAGCCTAAAGCTCTGTAGTTAGTCTCTCCTTTCTGAGACTTTCAGGATCTTAAAAAAATTAGATCTGGTTTGTATTTAAATGGATCACAGGTAGCAAATAACCTTATTTATTCAGATAATTTTAGTACATTGAGTTTTCAGGATTAAATTTAATATGAGGAAAACTGGTTTCTCTAGTAATTTATGAAAACAAAATTTCAGGTGGCTTGGTAAGAGCATTAAGTTGGAATTTTGTTAAGAGCTATGTAATTTTGTTAAGAGGTATGAAATTTCATTAATTGTGGAGATTCAGTTTCTACCAGACTTATTTAACCTAAAATGCTAAAAAGTTGATAGGAAAGGAATAGCAAAAATAAGTAAAGCATTTGGGGTCAGGGTGGAGTCTGTTTTGAGGCTAATCCATGTATATAGGATTTATTACAACTCAAAGGATCATGTGGTTATATTTAGTGAGTGAAGAGAGATTATCCTGGTTCAGGATCATGACTTATATATTTATCAATCTGATGCCATTACACTTAGGAGTCTTAGCTAACTTTTCTTGCTGAATCTATATGCTTATCACATCCCCTCTGGTTATGATTTGGCTTTCTTTAGCTTGCTTTTAGGGAGAGAGTGAGCTGTTACAAGAGTAACCTGTTTACTTATTAACTTTTTCCTTAACTTTGAAAAATTTCAAAATTAAGAAAAATTACAATAATAGTGAATACTACTAGATTACTGTTTTGTTTACTGAGTCATTTGATAGTTTGTTGTTGGCATCATAAACTTCATCCTTACTTTAGTGTTTAGCATGTCTTATAACAACAAAGGGTTTCCCCTACATATCACAATAAAATTGCCATACTGAGGAAATTTAACATTGATAAAATACTATTATTAGTATAGTTCGTATTAAAATTTCTCCTGTTGTCCCAGTTAATATTCTTTATTGCTTTTTACCTCTAGTCTAGTTCTAATCAAGGGTTCTGCACTGCATTTAGTTGTCGTGTCTTGTCATTATAATTTAATTGTCATTCTGGCTTTAGGTATCTTTAAATGGTTAAGAAATTGAGATAATCAGTTTAGTAAAAGCCTGAAGGATTAATTAAAAGCTGTTATAAGAGCAAAAGTGTCAAAGTGGTTTTGAGGAATGGGGTGTTTTATAGTTTGTCTAGGTTTTTTTTTTTTTTAATTTTTTTTTATTTTGGCATATTATGGGGGTACAGATTTTAAGGTTTCAATAAATGCCCATTTCCCCTTCTCCCCCCAAAAGTCTGAGTCTCCATCATGACCATCCCCCAGATGGTGCACATCTCACTCATTATGTATGTATATACCTGCCCCCCTCCCCCCTCCCACCTGCCCAATACCCTATTACTGTAGTATCTATGTGTCCACTTAGGTGCTACTCAGTTAATACCAGTTTGCTGGAGAATATATCTGGTGCTTGTTTTTCCATTCTTGGGATACTTCACTTAGTAGTATGGGTTCCAGCTCTAACCAGGAAAATATAAGATGTGCTATATCACCATTGTTTCTTAGAGCTGAATAGTACTCCATGGTATACATATACCACATTTTATTAATCCATTCTTGGATTGATGGGCACTTGGGCTGTTTCCACAGCCTTGCAATTATGAATTGTGCTGCTATAAACATTTGAGTGCAGGTGTCTTTTTTGTAGAGTGTCACTGGATCATTTGGGTAGATGCCCAGCAATGGGATTGCTGGATCAAATGGTAGATTCACTTGTATCGCTTTAAGGTATCTCCATATTGCTTTCCACAGAGGTTGAACTAGTTTGCAGTCCCACCAGCAGTGTAGGAGTGTTCCTCTCTCTCCGCAACCACGCCAGCATTTATTGTTTGGAGATTTTTTGATAAAGGCCATTCTCACTGGGGTTAAGTGATATCTCATAGTGGTTTTGATTTGCATTTCCCTGATGATTAGAGATGTTGAGCATTTCTTCATATGTTTGTTGGCCATTCTTCTGTCTTCTTTAGAAAAATTTCTGTTCAAGTCCTTTGCCCACTTTTGAATGGGGTTATTTGATTTTTTCTTCCTAATTTTCGTGAGTTCTAAGTATATTCTAGTTATCAGTCCCTTATCGGATGCATAGGATGCAAAAATTTTCTCCCATTCTGTAGGTTGTCTGTTTACTTTCATGACTATTTCTTTGGCTGTGCAGAAGCTTTGTAGTTTGATCATGTCCCATTTATTTATTTTTGTTGCTGCTGTGATTGCCTTTGGGGACTTCTTCATAAACTCTTTGCCCAGGCCGATGTCTAGGAGAGTGTTTCCAACTTTTTCCTCTAGAGTTCTAATAGTTTCATATCTTAGGTTTAAGTCTGTTATCCAGCGTGAGTTGGTTTTTGTGAGAGGTGAGAGGTGTGGGTCCTGTTTTAGCCTTCTACAGGTGGCTATCCAGTTTTCCCAGCACCATTTATTGAAGAGAGATTCTTTTCCCCAGCGTATGTTTTTGTCTGCTTTGTCAAAGATGAGATGGCTATATGAGGATGGTTTTATATCAGGATTCTCACATCTGTTCCACTGGTCAATATTCCTGTTTTTGTGCCAATACCATATTGTTTTAATTACTACAGCTTTGTAGTATAGTTTGATATCTGGCATATTAATGCCTCCCATTTTGTTTTTGTTGCCTAGAATTGCTCTTGATATTCGGGGTCTTCTTTGGTTCCATACGAAGCGTAAAATTATTTTTTCTATATCTGTGAAGAATGCTGATGGGATTTTAATAGGTATTGCATTGAATCTGTAGATCAGTTTGGGTAGTATAGACATTTTGATGATATTGAGTCTGCCGATCCACGAGCATGGTATGGATTTCCATCTGTTTACATCCTCTGCTATTTCCTTCCTCAGTGTTTCATAGTTCTCCCTGTAGAGGTCTTTTACCTCTTTGGTTAAATATATTCCTAGGTACTTTAATTTCTTTGTTGCTATTGTGAAGGGAATTGAGTCTTTGATTTGGTTTTCAATTAGATTGTTGTTGGCGTATATGAATGCCTCTGATTTCTGTGTATTGATTTTGTATCCTGAGACTTTACTAAATTCATTGATCAGTTCCAGGAGTTTCTTGGTTGAATCCTTGGGGTTTTCTAGATACAATATCATATCATCAGCAAACAGTGAAAGTTTGATCTCTTCCGCCCCTATTTGGATACCTTTGATTCCATTTTCTTGTCTGATTGCTGTAGCCAAGACTTCCAGCACTATATTGAACAGAAGTGGAGATAGTGGGCAGCCTTGTCTGGTTCCAGTTCTAAGTGGGAATGATTTCAATCTTTCCCCATTCAGTATGATGTTGGCTATGGGTCTGTCATATATGGCGTGTATCATTTTTAGGTATGTCCCTTCTATGCCTATTTTCTTAAGTGTTCGTATCATGAAAGGGTGTTGAATTTGTCTAGGTTTTAATAATCTATTTAGGGAAACTACATAGCATGAAATTTTAGAAATTTATATGAATTATCTTTTTAGATATGCACAAATGTGTTGGTGAAATGTTCTGTGTTTTATAAATAGATGCTTACTCTACATATTTAATTTAGGAGTAAAAACTTATTGTGAATATCCATGTTTATACAAACTCCACCTGTTCTGGAAGTTCAAGTAGAAACAAGTTTGGAATATTCAGTAAAAATGAGGGATTTGACATTTGATTATAAATATGGCAAACGAAAATAATTACTTGGTTTAAAGTACCTTCAATATCCTTTACCTTTGCTTTATTTGATGTCAACTGGTAATCCACCCAGCCCTTTCACACCTCCCACCTACCTCAGGTATGAGGAACAAGTCTACATAGATAGGTAGGTGTGAGAGCTGCCTGCGTTGGCTTAAGAGCCCTTAGCTTCATATAATAGCAACTAATATTCTCATGGGCAGAGCTTCCAAGTCCCAGCAACAGAACACCTGGTACAAGTTAGTCCACACTCAGGGAAGCCCACAGATGGCATGGCTTCCCATCAGGCATTTATTGTTTGTTCACAGTTCTCTCAGTCCAAATGCAATCTACCTATTAAGAGGCTTTTTTTTTTTTTTTTTTTTTTTTTACCATAAGCAGTGTTGCTGATAAACACAGCTGACATTTCATCTTTATCAGATTTCCATGGAAATAGACTGTACCCAAGGTCACTTGTAGGAGGACAAAGGATTTTGTTAGCCCTTGACTCACTTTCTTGAGCATTTGGACTGCTTTTTTTTTCCTTTTTTGTATTTGGAGTGTTTAACCTTTTATTTGGAAATAATTTCAAGCTTGTGGAGGATTTAAAGAATAGTACAAAGAATTTACCATATACTTTACACCCAGATTCACAAATTAATATTTTGCGGGCCAGGCACGGTGGCTCACCCCTGTAATCCTAGCACTCTGGGAGGCCGAGGCGGGTGGATTGCTCGAGGTCAGGAGTTCAAAACCAGCCTGAGCAAGAGCGAGACCCTGTCTCTACTATAAATAGAAAGAAATTAATTGGTCAACTAATATATATAGAAAAAAGCTGGTGGCGCATGCCTGTAGTCCCAGCTACTCGGGAGGCTGAGGCAGTAGGATTGCTTGAGCCCAGGAGTTTGAGGTTGCTGTGAGCTAGGCTGACGCCACGGCACTCACTCTAGCCTGGGCAACAAAGTGAGACTCTGTCTCAAAAAAAAAAAAAAGTGTGTGTGTATATATATATATATTTTGCCACATTTGCTATATGTTGTTCTTTCCCTGTACCATTTAGAATGAGTTACAGATATTATATCCCTTTACCCCTAATACTTTGGTGTGTATTTTCTAAGACTAGGACATTCATTATGTAACCACTGTACAGTTATCAAAATCAGGAAATTTACATGGATATAATACTGTTATCTACAAATCTTGCCAGATTTTACCAGTTGTCACAGTAATATTCTTTATAGCTTTTTTGTTCCTGGTCCAGAATCCAATCTAGGATCCTGTATTACATTTAGTTTTCATGTCTCTTTCAACTCCTTTATTGTGATAGTCTGTCATGATATTACCAGTTTTGAAGAATGTGGGCCAGTTTTGTAGATTGTTCCTCCTGGTCTTATGATTAGATTCAGATTATCCATTTTAGAGAATAAATACCACAGAGGTTTTATCACATTTAGAGACACATGGCATTGCCTTATCCCATTATTTTTTATGTTAATTTAGATTACATGGTTTAAGTTGTATCCACCAGATTTCTCCAAATAAGTTACTATTTTCCCCTTTGTGATGAGTGAGCATTTGTGGTGGTGATGCTTTGAAACTGTGTATATGTCCTTTTCCTAGTCACACTTTCACCTGTTATGTTTAGGATCTATTGATAACTCTTCTCTGAATCTAAAGAATTAATGTCCATCTAGCTGACTGGTTATTTTTCGCTTTCTTGATCATCAGTCACTTTGACTTGTTGGGAAATTATTTCCAGTGGTTTACCATTCTGAACTACCAGCCAGTAACAACAGAAAATCCATTAGACTGTTTGTAATCTGTAACTCTTAATTATTTCAGCATGATTTTTAGGTATTGATATTTATAAAATATAGGGAACCAAAAAGCTTTTAAAAATATTATGTCTTATTTAGGTGTTTACTACAGTCTGGAGGCAAGATCTTTCCTCAGTATGTGCTGATGTTTGGGATGCTTGTGGAATCACAGACACTGGTAGAAGAGAGTGCTGTTCAAGGAACAGAACGTACTCTTGGATTAAATATAGCACCTTTTATTAACCAGTTTCAGGTAAGCATCTAAGATGGAAAGATGTTCAACCAGGATGCTATTATTTATAGTCTATTATCTCTGTTTGGTTTTATTTAGTCACTGTTTAGCTGAATTAGAATGGTAATCAGTTTCCTAGAGCAAAGGAACTTAGGTAAAAATCAACGTAGGGGTTAGAATAACCAAAGAATTTTGTCATGACTACTGACAAAAGTTTATAGATAACTCCTCTGAATCACTCTTATAAATGAAAAGTAGGATCTTAGGTTTTAGTCTTCTGAAAAAGCATGCTCCTTGTCTAAAAAAGAAGCATGGAGAAGATCTATGTTCTAAACTTAAACCCTTATATAGAAACCTTAGGCTGGCAGCCGACAGGTGTGTACAGCTGATGTCCAGAGGCTAGGCAATCACTGCATGGAGCAGGATGTAGGAGCCTACAAAAATGGAGCTCAAGGGAAAGAGGTTAGTCTCTGTTTAGGAAACAAGCAGTCCCGATTTAGAAATGAGGGTGAAACTGACACAAGCACTAGCAGCAGAATACAAATTTGTGAGTTAAAATAGTGGGAGTGGATGGAATGTCTAAGGATGAGGTTTGGGGTCTGCCATGTGAAGCAAAGCAGAATTTTGGGAAGTGAGGTGTTGAGTACAGAATTAAAGAAATGATATCTGAAGCTTTTATCCAAAGGCTATAGATAGTAAGCTCTTAAATATGCACATTTATGTCTTCCATGAACAAATAAATTACTTGAAATTTTTTCAGGGCTAGCTAATTAAGGTATTAGAGTTTGTTTAACACATTGCCACACTTCAAAAAATTTTTTTCCTTGGGGCCATGGTGTTTTATTATGAAAATAGAATAAAAACTTCAAAAACAAAATAATCCTTTCTAATTTAATGAAAAATTTGTTATTTTTAATTGTTTTCTGTGTGTGTTACATGCAACTTGAAAAATATTTCTTTGTATGGTCCCCAAACACCATGATCTATCTTTCTACCTTATGCACTCCTGCTTCTGATATCAACAATTCTTTGATTCTACCAGAATCTATTAATATAATACATTGGTCCTGACATCTTTTCACTGTACTTTCATCTAATATCCTCTCTTCATTCCTTAACATATTATTTATATGTTGAGTTGCAACATATTTTGTTCATTGCTGAAGGCACAGATAGTTCTGAAGTATCGTTTAGCTTAAGGAGTCTGGCAGTTGCAATGGTGACAAAACATTCAATGTTAGTAAAGCTAAGCAGAATTTCAAGGCAATGCTGTTTTTATCTGAACATAGTTAAGGAAGATTTGTTAGTGACAGTAACATTGAGGTTACATAATATTAATATATTAATAGTTCTCACAGCTTCCAAGGTGAAGAGATGTGTAAGTTACATAATGCTTCATGAGGCCCTGGGCTCAAAACTATCTGAGTTAAATACAACTCACATGGCAGTTAATTTCAGTTTTTTGGAGGGTTTGATAAGAGAATACACTTATCAGAAGATAGAGAAGTTTAAACTGTTTAGAATTCTAGAGGACTCACAAAGGTATGAGCTCTAGAATGGTTAACTGAAAAGAATTAGCAAAGAGGACAGAAGTGGCCAACAGGAGGTTAGATTAAGAAACAAAAGTGGGGACAGACCTTGAGGTATGGGTACAGCTGTGTGGGGGATTAGGGTGCAAGTGATGAGAGGTGTGGTGACAGGGGAATCTAGGGCTGCTTCTGGTGGCTGTTACAGAAACAGGAATATAGGGCATAATGAGGAGTCTTAGAAAGGGTGTATGCTTGCTGTGAGATTTTACGGGGAAGAAAGGTTGGATGCTTTCAAGGATGTCCTCGGAGAGGTGGATGTATCTGTGTCTTCTGTTACACCATGAAGGTTGGACTCTAATATTTTATAAAAAGGAAAGTGGTTTTTAAACCAGTTTCCTTTCTATTTCAAATGATGAAGAGGCTAAAAATTATTAGTAGCATAGTTCCATTGCTACTAAAATTGATAAAACACTTAATAGCAGTGGTTCTCAACTTTGTACATTAGAAATGTGGGGGACTTTTAGGAACTACGATACCTGGATCTTTAACTCTGGATTGGTCTGGGGTGTGGCCTGAACAGTTGGGCTTTTTAAAAATTAAAATCCAGGTGATTTTAATTTGAAGCCAAAGTGGAACGACTGCCTTCTAGAAACAAACTTATTTTCTGAATAAAATCCACTACTGTTTGGTTGAATTTGGGATGTTTTCTCAAACAATTCAGTAATTAGTGTTGTTATATTTACTTATTAATTCATAAGCAGATCCTTGGTTTAAAATTTTTAGAGCTGTTTGGCTTAAGTAATAATTTAATCTGCTTTCATCCAAGTAAAAGATCTATCAGTAATTGAAACCACAGCAAATCATCTAACCTGCCTAAACCTTGGGGTCTTTCTTTTTCATTCCTTTTATACTGGGATAATGAAGTTCTAGTGAAAGCCTTAGGTTGATGCGGTAATGAATATAAAGGAGGTAAGAAATGTAAAAAAGAATAATGAGCCAAGTTCCAAGCAAGCCTTGAGCACAAAAGGAATGTGTAAAAGTGAAAAACTTGAGCCCTGACCACAAAAAGATTAAGTGAAAGTGAAAAATTTATACTTTCTCCAGGTACCTATACATGTCTTTTTGGACTTATCCTCATTGCCCTGTATACCTTTAAGCAAGCCAGTGGAACTCTTAAGACTAGATTTAATGACTCCATATTTGAACACCTCTAACAGAGAAGTAAAGGTAAGGACAAGATGCAAAATTAATACTTTTGTCATGTTCAAAATAATTATCTTAAATTAGGCAGTACTTTGAATACATAGTTTTAGCCACATTCTTTGAAGACTGAAATCTTATTTCTTTTCTGAATATATAAAAATAGATTTGAGTAAATATTAGTGAATAAAATAGGTTAATGTTAATATGAATTGGGTGATTACAAGTATTTTTAAATAAATTGTATTTAAAATCGACTAAAAAGAAAAGACTTAATCTGAGTCTACTCTATTTACTCTGATGAAATTTTCATAATTTCTTAATTTTCATAGGTACACATTTGTAAATCTGGACAAGTGACTGCTATTCCATTTTGGTATCATATGTACCTTGATGAAGAGATTAGGTTGGATACTTCAAGTGAAGCCTCCCACTGGAAACAAGCTGCAGTTGTTTTAGATAATCCAATCCAGGTTGAAATGGGAGAGGAACTTGTACTCAGTGTTGAGCACCACAAAAGCAATGTCAGTATCACAGTAAAGCAATGAAGAACAGTTTTTCAATGAAAATTGTTTAATTAGAGCATCAAATACAAAATTCTTGTCTTAATTAGTGGGGGTGTATAAAAATTTAATTCCTTGTAATGGTCAGATATTGCAAAAAATTGACATTAATAAAGCATATTTAATGGTCCTAAATTAAAGAGTGGCATTATTGTAAAAATACTGCTACAGACTTGCTTTCTTGAAAAGGATACAGCATTTCCAAATTAGGAAACTTTTCTTTTTGCTGGATTTTTACTTAATAGGGATTTTGTAACAAAGCAAATTCAAGAAAGAGTTAATACTAAACCAACTGTTTTTCAAAGTTTTGATTTAGATGCACAATAAGATATACAATAATTGGTCCACTTTTTTACAGACTTTTGAAATAGGGAGATTAAAGATCATTATCATGCTTTGTATATGCTGTGTGCTCTTTGTAAGTTAGAAGAAAAGAAGATGTACCTTTGCTCCAGATCGCCTAGTCTTGTTAGTTACTCTATTATCATTATACTACTGAGCTTTACTTTTAATTTTTTAAAATAAATTTTATTGCTTATATTTAAGGTATACAACATGATGCAAGTTAGCATATCCATTATCTCACAGTTACCCACTTTTTGTGTGGCAAGAGCAACTAAAGTCTGCTCATTTAGTATGAAGCCCAAATATACTACACTTTTATTACCTATATTAAGTGTACATTAGATTTCTACACTTGTTCATGCTACTATATCCTCTACCTTGTATCTTCTGACCTACATCTCCCTGTTTTCTCCCTACCCACCACTGTTATGCTATCTATCTCTGTACATTTGATTTTTTGAGATTCCACATGAAAGTGAGATTATGCAATATTTTTTTCTTCTCTGCTTGACTTCACTTAGCATACTGTCTTCTAGGCTCATCCATGTTGTAGGAAATGGCAAGATCTTGTTCCTTTTTAGGGTTGAATAATATTCCATTGTGCATATATACATTTTTTTAATCCATTCACTTACTGAGGGACACTTCAGTTATCTCCATATCTTGGCTATTGTGAATAATGCTGCAATAAACATGGAAGTGCAGATATCTTTACAAAGTGGTGATTTCACTTCCTTTGGGTATATGTCCAGAAGAGGGAGATTGCTGTGTCATATGGTAGTTTTAATTTCTTTAGAAACCTTCATAATGTTTTCCATAATGGCTGTACCAATCTACATTCCCACCAACAGTGCACAGGAGTTCCCTTTTCTCCAGCCGTCACCAACACTTGTTATCTTTTTTTTTTTTTTTTGAGACAGAGTCTCACTTTGTTGCCCAGGCTAGAGTGAGTGCCGTGGCATCAGCCTAGCTCACAGCAACCTCAAACTCCTGGCTCAAGCAATCCTCCTGCCTCAGCCTCCCAAGTAGCTGGGACTACAGGCATGCGCCACCATGCCCGGCTAATTTTTTCTCTATATATTAGCTGGCCAATTAATTTCTTTCTATTTATAGTAGAGACGGGGTCTCGCTCTTGCTCAGGCTGGTTTCGAACTCCTGACCTCGAGCAATCCACCCGCCTCGGCCTCCCAGAGAGCTAGGATTACAGGCGTGAGCCACCGCGCCCGGCCTATCTTTTTTTGATAATAGCTATCTTAACTAGTGTAAGGTAGTATCTCATGGTGGTTTTCATTTGCATTTCCTTCATGGTTGATGTTGAGCACTCTTTCATATACCTGTTGGCTATTTTTATATTATCTTTAGAGAAATGTCTATTTAGGTCTTTTGCCCATTTTTAAAATAGGGTTATTTTGTTTTTCTACTATTGAGTTATATGAATTCTTTATAAATTTTGGATATTAATCCCTTATCAATATGATTTACAAATATTTTTTCTCAATCCGTAGGTTGTCACTTCATTTTGCTATTTCCTTTGCTGAACAGAAGCTTTTTAGTTTGTTGTAGTCTTATTTGTGCTTTTGTGAACTGAGCATTTGGTGTGATATCCAAAAAATCATTGCCAAGGCCAATGTCCAGGAACTTTCCTATGTTCTCTTCTAGCAGTTTTATAAATTCTGGTCTTACATTTAAGACTTTTTTTCATTTTGAGCTGATTTTTTGTATAGTGTAAGATAAGGGTCCAGTTTCATTGTTTTGTGTTTGGAAATCCAGTTTTCCCAGCACCACTTATTGAAGAGACTATCCTTTTGCCACTGTGTCCTTTTGGTGCCTTTGTCAAAAATTAGTTGACTGTGTAAATTTGGGTTTATTTCTGGGCTCTATTCTGTGCCACTGGACTATTTTTATGGCAGTACCATACTATTTTGATTATATTACCTTTGTAATATAATTTAAAATCAAGACATGAGATGTTTCTAACTTTTTTTGCCTCAGAATTATTTTGGCTCTTCAGGGTCTTTTGATTCCATATTAATTTTAGGATTGTTTTTTCTATTTCTGTAAAGAATGCCATTGAGATTTTGATAGGGATTGCATAGAATCTGTAAATTGCTTGGATAGTACAGACAAAACAATATTCTTCTGATCCACGAGCATAGGATATCTTTCCATTTATTTGTGTCTTCAATTTCTTTTATCAATGCTTTATAGTTTTCATGGTACAGATATTTCACCTCCTTCGTTAAATTTATTCCTAAGTATTTTATTTTTTTTGATACTATTATAAAGAATTATTTTGATTCTTCAGTTAGGTCATTATTTGTATATAAAAATTTTGTATCCTGCAACTTCACTGAGTTCATTTATTAGTTCTAATAGTTTTTTTTTTTATAAACTTTTAGGGTTTTTACATATAGCCCAGCTTTACTTTTAATAGAAATGTTTTAATATATAATAGTGGACAGAATAAAGACTTTGTACCATAATTACTGTGAACCAGCATACTTGTGTGTGTGTATATATATACACACACACACACAAGTATACATATAAATATATGGAGCAAAGGCTTTGAGAAATAGTACTTATACTTTTTACAACATACTATGGCATTTTCTATATTTTGTTTTCATTATAAAATGTTAAATATGAGCTAATGGGCTGTGATTAGCAATTAGAGAAACCCCATTCCCCAAATAGCACTTACATGTCTTCTGATAATGGGTTTTTTGTTTTTTGAGACAGAGTCTCGCTCTGTTGCCTAGAGTGAGTGCTGTGGCATCAGCCTAGCTCACAGCAACCTCAGACTCCTGGGCTCAAGCCATCCTGCTGCCTCAGCCTCCCAAGTAGCTGGGACTACAGGCATGCGCCACCGTACCCGGCTAATTTTTTCTATGTATTTTTTTTTTTTTTTTTTGAGACAGAGTCTCGCTTTGTTGCCCAGGCTAGAGTGAGTGCCGTGGCGTCAGCCTAGCTCACAGCAACCTCAAACTACTGGGCTCAAGGGATCCTCCTGCCTCAGCCTCCCAAGTAGCTGGGACTACAGGCATGTGCCACCATGCCCGGCTAATTTTTTGTATATATTAGTTGGCCAATTAATTTCTTTCTATTTATAGTAGAGACGGGGTCTTGCTCTTGCTCAGGCTGGTTTCGAACTCCTGACCTCGAGCAATCCGCCCGCCTCGGCCTCCCAGAGAGCTAGGATTACAGGCGTGAGCCACCGCGCCCGGCCTTTTCTATGTATTTTTAGTTGTCTAGCTAATTTCTTTCTATTTTTAGTAGAGACAGGCTCTCACTCTTACTCAGGCTGGTCTCGAACCCCTGAGCTCAAACAATCCTCCTGCCTCGGCCTCCCAGAGTGCTAGGATTATAGGCATGAGCCACTGCGCCCAGCCCTGATAATGGTTTAATGAATAATTAAGACCACTCAGCTGAGATTTACATTTGCTGCCACCTTTAATAGTTCTAAGGAATAGTATTAATAGTAAATTTTTTTTACTTCTCTTTTGCTGTGCCTCTTATCAAGAAGTTTTATTTACAACATTAAAGGTTTGGGTTTATGTTTAAAGAATGAGAGACATAAAAAGTTACAGAAAATAAATGATAAATTCTTATTTATTGAAAGACATCCAGCTGAGAAATAGAGAAATAATTGTTAGGTAAGTTTGTATGGCACATGATTATGATTAAGTTCCACTAATTCATATTTCTGTATTACGCTTTCTGTTAATTCCAGAGCATAATATTCATGCAGCAGTGGTAGGAAGTACTGATTTTTTTCTGATGTCCATCCTCTTGATAAAGCAGTGTAACATCAGCATGATTTAGTTGGAGTCATTTTCTACCATTTGAGTATGTGATACTCTAATGTTAAGAAATCAAGTCTAAGCCTAGGAAATTTAGACTGATTATTTTTGATATACAAAACTTACATATATAAACCTAGTCCTTATACCTGGTTTTCACCTATTTTTGTGTTACAATTTTCCATAATTTACGGTCTGTCCCAAGCACAAAGTCCTGAGCCATGGGATACCAGGTAATAATATAATATGGTAGTAGCACAGTTTGCTTTTGTACACTGTTCATGAGTCCACAGATTTATCTGAAGCTTTTTTTTCTCCTGTAGCACTATTAAATATTTCATCACATATCTTAGCTGTAGTAGGTGTAGTTTGGGGAGTCACAGTGTGTCCAAACCCTTGGTAGTGACCCACAGGTGAAGGTGGCATAGAAGAGGCAATGGAAATTGCATCTTGTGATGATGATGATAACAAGCTTGTATGTTCATTTTGATCTTGATCCTCGGGAAACAATTTTTTCCTAGGATGTCCTCTGACTGTCCGTCCTTTAGAGTAATATAAAGGTTTCCATGTTAGTCAAAAGTTATTTTTAGCATTGCAAACTTACCATTCTAAAAATAAGCTCCCCACTTCCCTCTATCTCATCCCCCAAATTTGATAAGCCTGTATTGTGGTTCTGCTTTAAACAGCCTTTTAAAAATCTTAAATAGCTACTAAATTGCTCTAGGAGGGCAATTTCTCCTAGTAGGAGAAATTCAATAACTTACCTATTTGGATGAATTAAATAGCTAGTACTTACCAACATGCCTTACTTGTTCAGAAATATCATCTCTAATATCTGAAACATCCCACATGGCAAGAAAGGAATCAAAGCATGAGCCCTCTTCTGCTTCTTGGACGTATGGTTTGTATGAGAAAGTATAGTGGTGGGCGATAGCAGCAAGGAACATCTCAATACAGATTATAAAGTCCTATAAAAACAACAAAAATATCAGCCATCTTTGGATTTGAATCTAATTTTGTAGAGTGCTATCTTTCTCCAGGTACTTTTCAAAAGTCCTAAAGTATAAATAGCTGTTATTTTCCTTTTCAAATTATATTCATTTTTCCATTTTCTAAAATAATTATTTTTGACCTCTTTAAAAAAAGACAAAATGCCAAAATTTAAATCTATCTTGTACTGCTTGAAGTATTTTTCTATTTTTTCCCCCCTAGGGTACAGTGCAGAATGCTTGAAGTATTTAAGAAGCAAAGTATATTGCATTCTCAATTCACCACCCAAGGACTAAGAGGAGAATGGAGTAGGAATTATAAAATCCAGGTTTTATTCCTGGCTCTGCTACAAGGCAGTAATTATGGCCAGTTTCTCTAGGGTCCCCTTGTTTTCTCACCTGTAAAGGGAGGATAATAGTACTCTTAAACCCTGCATGTTGTCAGGTTTAGTGGAGATAATTAAAAATGCTTAACAAATAGTAAAGTTCTATTGAATTCAGAGATAGCACTACTTACCTGGAGTCCTGTAGCCACAGCTTCTACTGTTTGCCATTCCCATGTATGCTTTTCAGAAATAACGCCAACTTTTACCAACAAAGCAATAACTACTGCTTGCCTATATGTTAGGAAAAGGTAAACACTAAATCTATATCAAGCATAAAATGAGTAGTTTTAAAAATATGCTATTCTAAAAAAAGTTAAACCCTAGCTCAACCTGTGGACCACCACCACCCTGCCTTCACAGCATATTCCTGAAGAAACTGTATCTGCATTAAATATGTTATTAACTTGCTATAAAGACTAATATACTACTAAGATTAATATACTATAATATACTACTATATTCTATAGTTTCATCAGATGAATTTTGATTACGTATTCTCAAAACTTCAATACTTGATTTATATATCTTTTTTTGTTTTGAAAGTACGTACAAGCAATTAGATTTTAAGTTCTTCCTATACGTACACAATGCCTAACACCTGTACAACATGCAGTGAAAATGAAATAAAGGACATACTCTAATGTTTTACACCTGTATAAATTATTCAGATCAGTTTTTAAAACAGTCACTTGAAACCAGATTTGTTTGAAGTTCTGGAGTTAGAGACAAACTCAGAAAAGGGCTCTGACTTCGAGACAGAGGAGTCATGCTGAGCATTTCACACAAATGTAGGGATATGGCCCCAGGTTAAATTTAAACAGCAAATAATGAGACAGAAAAGGCTTCATAGTTCTATATATAAGAATATTCACTTCAGTGTTGCTTGTAATGGTGAAAAAATTAGGAACAACCTAAATATCATCAGATTGGCTATATAGTCACACAGAGAACACTAAGCAAAAGCAAAAAGAAAAACAAAAACCCCCAAACAACAAAATTATATATTTTTTTACTGACAAGGAAACATCCATAATGTACTGAAATACTACTGAACTCCACAAGTTTTTATAGTATGAAACTATTTCTGTGGAGTTTTATATATGACAAAGATGTACCAAAATGTTAATCATTCTGGGTAGTGGGATTTGAGGATTTTTTTTTCTCCTTTTTGTATTTCTATCTTGTTACATTTGGTGTATTTATTTCTAGGATGCCTATTACCTACCTCTTTACTGAACTGAGAGCATGTATAGTTTTGCCTTCTATTTAAGAAACATATTTATTGGTAAACATGTCCTAACATTATTCTGTATCAGGCTTTCTTCCAAACTGTATAGTATTCTACTGTATGACAGGACCATGATTTATTTTAATGATTCTTTTAGCATTGAGATATTTAGGTTGTTTCAAATTATTTTCTTCTTATAAATGTTACAGTGACCATCTGATAATTTCTTTATGAAAATCCTAGAATGGCTAAAGGGATGAACTTTTATAAAGGTAAGCAGAGACATTTTAGTCCATCTTCGCATTAAGACTATTTTTTAAAATCTTTCTTAATCAACACTTTTTACTGCCATTTAGAAAATAAGAAAATAAGAACTGAGAAATCAACACTTACCAAAAAGAAACAAAAACCACCAACTTTACACAAAGAAATTTGCCAACAGGTTGGATTGGACTCAGTTCTTCTTTTAAAACTTTATAAAATAGCAGGAGACAATACATGGCAAACTAGAAACAAGATTAACATGTTAACTTCTTCAGTAAGAACAACTAATTATGGTAACAGAAATATTAACTTTATATACCAGAGACCTGGTACAGAGTAATGTTTCAGGCAAATTTTTCTAGGCTTTATTATTCTATTTTTAGATTAATAACAAGATTTTATAGTTTATTGTAGATGAATATATACATCTGAAATTTCTCAAAAGAAGTGTATAACATCTTCCCTGAAAATGTTTTTAAGCATACACTTTCCTGGGCCCCATAAAGGGAACAATAATCAAATGACTGACAAAAATGGAAGAAAAGGAGGCTTTTGTTCAGCCAAATAAAAAATATATCTGTCTGTCATGGCTTTTAGACAGAAATAACCACTAATTTTATAAGGCTTTAGTACATTACCTAGTCTATCTTATATAACATTGTATGTATGTTATTTATAAGGCAACACATTACAAAAGTATACTTTTAATAAAATTGTGACCATGAAATCTAAATGTAAAGAATCAGGCAAATACTATTTTTCTGAAGGCAATATGCTGTTCCAGCTGAATTTACTTTTTAAAATAAGACTTATTAACTATTTGAGAAATTAGTGGTAATAACCTAATGTAGTGATGAAAAGCAACAAATGTTTTCCTAAAAGTTCACTTTTTCCCATTAAAATCATATACTAATTTAAGATATTTTTAGAATAGGAAATAAGTGGCCAGGCATGGTGGCTCACGCCTGTAATCCTAGCACTTGGGAAGGCTGAGACGGTCAGATCATTCGAGCTCAGGAGTTCAAGCCAGCCTGAGCAAGATCGAGACCCTGTCTCTACTAAAAAAAATAGAAATTAGCTGGACAACTAAAAATATATAGAAAAAATTAGCCAGGCATGGTGGTGCAGGCCTGTAGTCCCAGCTACTTGGGAGGCTGAGGCAGGAGGATCGCTTGAGCCCAGGAGTCTGAGGTTGCTGTGAGCTAGGCTGGTGCCATAGCACTCTAGCCCAGGTGATGGAGTGAGACTCTGTCTCAAAAAAAAAAAAAGAACAGGAAAACAGTAAAAAAAGGGTAAAGTTATTTATAGGCCTATCACCAAACATTCCTCTCTACTACACAAGCTGTTTTTTTTAACAGGTGTCATGAACTAAATAGAAAATTTTGTTGCCTAATTTTTTTTCCACTTAAAGTACTTAACTTCCATATGTTTCATAAGACTTTTTATCGTTTTTTCTTTTTTAAGAGACAGGGTCTCACGGTCACCCAGGCTGGAGTGCAGTGGCATGAGCATAGCTCACTGCAGCCTCCAACTCCCGGGCTCAAGTGATTCTCTTCCCTTAGCCTCCCGAGTAGTTGGGTCTACAGGTGCATACCACCACACCCAGCTAATTAAAATAAATTTTTTTTTTTAGAGACAGGTCTTGACTACGTTGCCCAGGCAGGTCTTAAACTCCAGACCTCATGTGATTTTCCCATTTCAGCCTCCTGAGTAGCTGGCATTACAGTGTGAGCCACTGCATCCGGACTGACCATTTCTTTAGAATACATTCCCAGAAACAGAATTACTGGTCCCAAAGAAGAGGAACAGGTGGAAAAGCTTTAGATATATAGACATTTAATTTTTATTATAAAGCTCTAATACCATACATGTATGCTGCTGCATCTAAATTATTTTGCTCAAAGCATTAACCAAAGGGTTTAAATGAAATGCACATTTTTAAGTTCACAGGATCAAACAGTAATCTTTAGAGCATTACATACTACTTTCTATTAATAAAACATCTATTTTTTTAAAACTTGGCAATCTCAATTTTCCTTTAGTTCCAAATATGATATCAGAGAATTTTTTCCTCCCAATTTTATTTAAACTGTATACTGACAGATAACAATTTGACATTTTCTTTTACTGACTATGCCTAGTCTACATATATTTTGGGTATGTGTATATATATATTTTGTTTGCATAGGGAGTACTGTGCTTTTATTTGTTACATACCCTCACAACTATGCAATGAGCAACAGAAATAAACAAACATGATCAACAGGTCAGGGTATTAAGTCACCAAATAATTAACAGAGATGATATTATATCTTTATATATGTGTAAAGATGTATATTAAAGTTTTTTAAGTCTTCCTATAAGTTAAATTTCAAGATCAAAAAGAAACAAGCTTTATTCTAAGAAACTTTGCCTAAAAAAATTCAGAGTTACACTTACGATTAAGAAAAATGAATATTTACTTACCAGTTGTGACATATTGTTTATTATAACCAAGTAAGTCCAAGCATTTGAAAAGCTAAAGTTCCCTTCATCATATATACCAAGCAGCTCACAGATTCTAAAAAATGGTAAAAAATGAGATATCTTTATGATTAACTGAATCAAAATGTACTGTAAAACACTGTGATGACAATACTAACATTTAGAAGTCAGTTTATCTGAAAGATCCCATAATCACTTGACTTTGGCTATGACGGTGGTTTAAAAATAAACACATTTTTCCAAAAATGTTACCATATCATTCCACCAACTTGAAGGGAAGCCAAAATAAGGCACATGACACTGAACTAGAAAGAGTTATTGTTAAATTCAAAAAACTATGGTGCCTAATTTTGAAAAGCTTGATTGTTAAACATATAATGCTGGTCAGTAACTGGAGTTGTAATTTTTCCCCCTAAATCGTCTTGGAGGTAAATTTTATGAAGACACAGATCCCTGCAAGTAAATATTACCATCAGTATTCAATTATGTGCTCACCCAATTTCTAAACTGCAGAGAACCTTTATTTATAAAGTATGCCTTCATAAATAAATGAATTTATCTTAATTGGCTAAATAACTATTGCTAGCTCAAAGGCAGAATAAAGAATTCTTTTTTTTTTTTTTTTTTTGAGACAGAGTCTCACTCTGTTGCCTGGGCGAGTGCTGTGGTGTCAGCCTAGCTCACAGCAACCTCAAACTCCTGGGCTCAAGCTCAAACTCCTGCCTCAGCCTCCCGAGTAGCTAGGACTACGGGCATGTGCCACCGTGCCTGGCTAATTTTTTCTACATATTTTTAGCTGGCCAATTAATTTCTTTCTATTGTTAGTAGAGACGGGGTCTTGCTCTTGCTGGTCTTGAACTTCTCAGCTCAAGCAATCCACCTGCCTTAGCCTCTCAGAGTGTAGGATTACAGGTGTGAGCCACCGTGCCGGCTCGCTTTTTTATTTTAATAGAGTTTCTGTGTACTGTGTTTTTTACAGCAGACTAGACCTGCCTTTAATAAGTAAAGTGAAATACGTTGTTTTTTCTACTTAGTTGTTCCCATATAAAAGTACAAATATTTAAAAAAAATAAATGGTAATATAAAATCTGTGTACTTACAAAGCAACAATGGTTGTGAATGGTCTGACAACTGTATACTGCAATACACCTAGTTTGCACCTAAACAGCAATACTCTGAAAAAGAAAAATAACTTAGCATTTCGGCCACTCATTTAAATAGCACTAGAATTGCCCAAAGCCTCCAAATTAAAATCACGTTGACTAATAATACCATATTTATATTTCTTTCAATTTAGTCATCCTAAATAGTGGTGGGAGAAGAATGTGGACAATAGCAAACAAATTAACTAAATAATCTTTTTTTTTTTTTTTTTTTGAGACAGAGTCTCGCTTTGTTGCCTAGGCTAGAGTGAGTGCCATGGCGTTAGCCTAGCTCACAGCAACCTCAATCTCCTGGCTCAAGCAATCCTTCTGGCTCGGCCTCCCAAGTAGCTGGGACTACAGGCATGCGCCACCATGCCCGGCTAATTTTTTATATATATATATTAGTTGGCCAATTAATTTCTTTCTATTTATAGTAGAGACGGGGTCTCGCTCTTGTTCAGGCTGGTTTCAAACTCCTGACCTCGAGCAATCCGCCTCGGCCTCCCAGAGAGCTAGGATTACAGGCGTGAGCCACCACGCCCGGCCATTTTTGAAATTATTTAACAATTACATCTTCTGAAAGATCTCCCTTTTTGTGTATAGTGTCAAGTTCTTGAATAGGACAACACAGAACAAAAGGTACAAAAGTGGGTCCCTGTATGTTTCTGGAAGAAAAACTGAGTAATGATGTGTGTGTGTGTGTGTGTGTGTGTGTGTACATGGGAACGCATATTTAGAAAGTATTATTTACATGTAGGATTAAGTTTCCTTTTAAGTTTGGTATTTAGTATCATTCTAGAGAGTATCACTGATTGGATATTCTGAAAGGACAAAACAAAGATCCTGCATAGAACAGTTTTTATTCTATCACTGGGTTCACTCCAAAAAGGGGAAAATTTACAAGGACTAACAAAAAAACAAAACAAAAAAGCCCCATAACAACAATTGCCAAAAATAGTTCTGAGAACTATGTATAAGCCCTCTTAAAATTTAGACCAAGTTGTTCTGAAAGCAAATGCTTATTCACTTCTACCAACTGATTGTCAAAGTTATGTATTACAAGTCCCTTAATCTAAGGATTATACCTAGACTGAGAAGATTGTGAGACTGGCATACAGACGCCTTAAGGTGCTCTATTGCTAGGGCCAAATACAAACTATCAGGGTCCTCTGTGCTGAGGTGATTTATTCCCACTTACAACTAAGTGCACACCCAGTAGTGGCAGGGTTTAAGAGTTGCACTTGGGCTTGCTACAAGATCTTGATGAGAATGCCTTGGCTATACATGCTGTATACTCTTCACAAAGCTAAGTCAGAGCTGCATTAAACCTTTAGTATTCCATGAATTGACTGACTGTTAAACCAAAACTAAACCTAAGATGACTAAGGGTGACTATGCAGATGGGTTAAATAGCCAATTAGATTCCTTTGAATGCTGTGGAGAATTAGTGAATTAAAAGATGTATCTGAAGAAATTACCTAGAATATAGCAAAGGCTGAGACAAGACAAATGTGAGACAGCTTGAGAGTTAACAAAGAGCAGAACAGAATGAGAAGGTCTAACATATTTACGGGTCCAGAAGAGAGAACAGAGGAGAGACAAAATTTGAAGAGATGTTGGCTGAGAACTGTTCAGAATCAATTAAAGACATGAAATCTACAGATTGAGGTGCACTATAAACCAAGCAGGACTAAAACCAAAAACACAACAACCTAGATACTTCATAGTGAAACTGCAGAATATCAAAGAGAAAGGGAAAGTCTTAAATGCAGTTGGAGACAGGTCATCTATAATGGAATGATAATAATACCGACAGCAGGGGCTTAACAGTAGCAATTGAAATCAGAATTAAGTGGAATAAAATCTTCAAAATGCTTGGAGAAAATACATCCAGCAAAACAGAATTATACATCCAGCAAAACTATCTTTCAAGAATGATGGCAAAATAAAGACAATTTCAAATAAGAAAGTACTTTGAGAAAATTTGCTGAGGGCACTAAAGGAACTTCTAAGGGACAAGCTTTAGGAAGAATGAAGTGATCCCAGATGGAAGATCTGAAATACAAGGAGTAAGGAACAAGCAAAATATTAATCTTGTAGTTAAATCTACAAAGGACTTTTTAAAAAACAACAATAAAAAATATACCCTTAAATGGTCTGATTTTTAAAATCAGATTTTAAGTAGTTATGGTAAAATTTAGATACTCTTCAGTAGTCATGATAAAAAGAGTACAATAGAAAAAGAACTTCGAAACTGGTATTGAGAAAAATAAAATAAGACCAAGAAAAACAGCAACAAAAGAATGTAATCAGCTACCAGTGGGATCTGGAGTTAGCACCTATAACAAACACATAGCTATAGCTGCAGCAAAACATATATATTCCCTAATAAGTTAAACCATTAAAATTATAAATAGATTATAAATTGATCACCTTTTGCCACTAATTAAGCTATGACAAAGCTTTTGGTTTTCAGGGTTTTTAATATTTTATAATTGCAAATAAGATTGTGGACCTATAATAGATTAAATTTCTTAACTACAGATGGTATAAAACAGATTTTTCTGTTACATTATTTTTATTCTTGCAGTGTATGAAAAACTTTTAAATTATTCATTAAAATCTTTGTTAAATAATTAGAAGGACCATCTCAAACTTCTTATACCTTCTAAAAGTATTAAATAAAACAAATTCTTAAAAAGGGGCTAAATGTAAAATAGATGCTTCATTGGGTACTAGGACAAAAAAGGGACATTAGTTGGAAAACTTGGGAAATCTGAGTAGAGTCTATAGTTAATAATATTGTACCAATGCTGATTTCCTAGCTGTGACAAATGTGATAAGTGTCAATTTGACTGGATTCAGGAATACCTAGAGAACTGGTAAAGCATTATTTCTGGGTGTGTCTGTGAGGCTGTTTGCAGAGATTGGCATGTGAGTGGGTGGACTGAGTGGAGAAGATCTACTCTTAATATGGGTGGGCACCATCCAATCACCTGGGAGCCTGGATAGAACAAACACGCATAGGAAAGGCGATTTCTTCTCTTTCTCTCCTAGAGTTGAGAGATTTTTCTTTTCCTGCCTTTGGACATGAAAACTTCAGACTCTAGGGCCTTTGGACTCTGGGACTTACACCAGTGACTTCCCTGGTTCTGAGGCTTTAGGACTTCGACTGAGCCATGCAACTGGCATCCCAGGGTCTCTAGCCTGCAGGTGGCCTGTTGTGGGGCTTCTCCGGCTCTGTAATCATATGAGCCGATTTCCCTGACAAATACCCTCTCATATATCTATATCTCTATCCTGTTGGTTCTGTCTCTTTGGAGTACCCTCATATAAATGTACCATGAATACTAAGTTGTTAATATTAGGGGAAGCTGGGTGAAGGGTATACGGGAAATCTGTCCTTATCTTTGTGCTTTTCTGTAAATTTAAAATTATTCCAAAATAAAAAGTTTATTAAAAAAAGAATGTAATCAGTAAAAATAAGAAAAGAAAAAGAGAAAAATGGAAGACAAAAAGATGGCAAGATTATAAGTGAACCTATTAATAACAAAAATGCAAACTGCCTAACCTGTTCTAGTGTGGATTGTTAGATTAGTATTAAAAAAAAACCCCATGAAACTTTTTAACAAACTATATATCTAAAACATTAAGATATGAAAGGGATGAAAGAGCTGGAGAAAGACATGCCAGGCAAATACTAAACAAAGGAAATCTGGGATATTTGTTAACATCAGACAAAATAATATTAAGACAAAAAAGATTGTTTGGAATAGAAAGAGTCATGACATAATTTTAGAAGTTAAACTCATGGGGAAAAGTAACAACCTAAAAAAATGTATGCACCTAATAAAACAGCACCAAAATTTAGAAAGCTGACATAAGTATGAGAAGAAATTGATAAATTCATTATCTGTGGCAGAATTTAAAATCTCTTTCAGTAACTGATGGAATAAGTGGCCAAAAGCAACAGAAATACAGAAAAGTTGAATAACAAAATAAAACTGACCTCATGGACATAAATATTTAATATAATACAGTAATCCACTAACACAGCATACATACATATTCTCTTCAAGCACACAGGTAACCTTTTAAAAACTGCTCACGAAATATGGTCCATAAAACAAATCTTAACAAATTTCAAAGGCTGTCTTACAGAACATTTTCTGATTGCAATGCAAATAAATAAGATGAAAAACCAAACCAAAACATAATTTGGAAATTTAAAAATGCTCCAAAATAACTCAGGTAAAGAAGAAATGTCAGTGAAAATTTTAAAACCTTGAACTGAATGATAATGAAAATACTAAATATCAAAACCATGGGATTCAGGGAATTCAGTACTTGGAAGGAAATTTGTAGTCTTATATGCAGTATTAAAAAAGAATAAAAGCTATAAATTAATGAGCTAAGAAAGTATAGCACACTAAAAAATGAACATACAATAGTAAACCAAAGGAAATGGGAGAAAGGAAGTAAAAACAAATGGGAGAAAGGAAGTAAAAACAAAGCAGATATTAAAGAAATTGAAAACGAACATACTACAGAGACAATCAACGAAGCCATTAAGTCAGTTCTTGAAAAAACTAGCAAAAATCTGCAAACTTCTGGTAAGATTAATCAAGGAAAAAACAAGTTACAGTTAGCATTAGAAATGTTAAAGAGGGTTCATAATGACACATCCAAAAGACATTAAGAAGATATAAACTAATGTATGCCTATACATTTAAAACTTTACTGTTCTGCCTAATTCCTAAAAACTATATTTTTCAAAACAACAGGGAGACTAAATACTTATATAATTTTCCTCTCACAAAGAAAAGTCCAAGTCCAATCTTCCAAGGTATAGTATAATATATAATCTCTTCCTGTGATATACAAATAAAAGGCATTAATTCCTATTCAGCCAATATAATCTAGACATGAAAACCAGACAGAGACAATATAAGAAATGAAAATTATAGTCTAAATATTATGAATGTAGATGTAGGAATTCTAAATAAAATATTAGCATACCAAAAAATGATGATACATCATAACTCATTTGAATTTATCCTTAAAAATGCAAGGGGGGGTTTAACATTAGAAAATCTACTAATCTAATTGACTACATTAACAGATTAAATAAGAAAAACCACGATCATCTCAATAGGTATAGAAAAAGCATTTGATGAAATTTAATATTTCTTCATAATTAAAAACTCTTCAACTAGCATAAAAGGGAGCTCTTTTAAGCTGAAAAGCTTACAAAACACCTTTAGAAGCATCAAATTAAACTGACATTTTACAAGAATTCCCTTTAAAATCAAGAACGAGACAAGAATGTCTAGAGATATTATAAGCATGGTGATAAGAAAAAGAAGTGTATACTAGTAGAACTAGAAAGGAAACAGATCATTTGCAGATGACTGTCTACACAAAGAACTTAAAAAGATCTACAGACTAAGAAAATTTAAGAAGATTTTTGTATATAAGATCACTATGCAAAACTCAGTTGCCTTTCTACACATGGGCAGCAGTGAAACTAATTTTTTAAAAAGATGCCATTTATAATGGAAATAAAATTTATTTATAAAGTCAACAAAAGATATATAAGACTTATGAGAAAATTATACTTTATTGAAAGATATAAATGAAGAGCTAAATAAATGGAAGGCTAGATCATATGCATAGATAAGACTCAAAATCCATAAAGATGTCAATAAACTTGAATTAAAGCTTTAATTGAATTAAAGCCTTTTCAAGCAACTTGACAAGATGTTTCTAAAATGTATATGTAAGAGCAAAAATGCAAGAAGAGCCAAGATAATAAAATAGGGTTGGGGGTACTTGTTTTTCATTTTAAGGTTATTATTTATTTATTTTTGGAGACAGGGTCTTGCTC